>NC_080838.1:64291838-66791838 GCF_030435755.1 Ochotona princeps
CCCTTTAACAGTCACAAAAATAGGATTTCTTGCATCACAACACAGATGTTTAGAAGCTAGCTCAGTACTCTGTCTTCCCTATCACCCCTTATCTCATTCTCAGAAGACTGGCATGAGCTTACAAGCTTCATTTCACTTCTAAAACTATATTCTTCAACTGCATTTCTTTTTGCTCATAAACATTTTTCTCACCTACTTGAAAGGCAGAGTGACAGACAAACTGAGAGAGAAAAAGACTGAGAGAAGGAGAATCTTTCACTCACTCTCACAGTATAAACAGAGCCAGGAACCAGAGCTCCATCCACGTCTTCCACAAACACTTGGGCCACCGTCTGTTGCCTCCCAGGAAGCATGAGCAGAGAGGTGGATCAGAAACTAGGTAGCCAGGACTCAACCAGCACTTTGAGATGAGATGGGGACATCCCAAGCAGCAGTTTGATCTGCCATGCGGCAACACTCACCTTCTTGCCTCACTTATTGCTGAAACACTGGCTACCTAGTTTTACACAGACTAATTTCTACTCATCAGCATTTTGCTTCAATAATATTTAGAAAAAATACTTTTTAATTTGGTCTAATTTTGTACCCAAATTAGAAAATAGCTATCCCCCACATAAGTATTTAAGATGTTGAAGTAGCACTATTAACTCATTCTTTAAGTTGAAATATTTTCCCTGTGAAAGTTAAATCATTTAGCACTAACACCAAGTTTTCACAAACCATAAAAGAATCACATCATTTAATGTATACATAAAGAAACAACTATTTTTTTTTTTTATAAAAAAGAAAATACTTTGTGTCCTTTATCATACTGAGAGGAAGTAAAAAAAATCACTTATTCAATCAGTTGGCCCTAATATTCATTTATTTTTAAGATATTTATTATTATTATTATCATTGTTGTTGTTGGAAAGATTTACAAGAAGGAGAGAGAGAGACAGGGCATTCTTCTGTCTGCTGGTTCAATCTCCAATGGCAGCAATGGCTGCAGTGACTAGAGCTGAGCCAATCCAAAATCAAGAGCCAGGACCTACTTCTGGATCTCCCACAAGGGTACAGGGTCCCAAGGCTGTGGGCTGTCCTCAAGTGCTTTCCCAGGCCACAAGCAGCGAGCTGGATGGGAAGTAGAGCAGCTGGGACACGAATTGACATCTTTGGGGAATCCCAGCATGTGCAAGGTGAGGACTTTAGCCACTTGGCACCTGGACCAGGACCTAGTTATTTTTAAAGCCAGAATTACGGATAGGGAGAATCAGAGGTTTTTATCTGCTGGTTCACCTCCAGGATGCCAACAACCAGCAGCATTGGAAGACTTCAAAGCCAAGAGCTTCGTCTAGGGCTCCCACAGGATTTCAGTGCCCAAGAACTTAAGCCATTCTCTACTGCTTCTCTCAGGCCTTTAGTAGAGAGCTAGATCAACGGTGGAGTGTCCAGGATACAGACTGGCATGAGAAGGAATAATAGCATTGCAGGCTGTGGCTTTACTCACTATGCCACAATTGTGACTTCCAGTGAAGGGTCTTTAAAGAAAAATGACCAAGATATGAATATATTCACTTATTTTGCAGTTGGATTTTCTTTTGAAATTGGAAAACGATCCTAGTTATTTGAACTCCAAAACAAAAACAAAAACAAAAACCAGAACAAAGCAAAACACAGACTCTTAACTCACCAACTGCCTAATCTTATTATGATAATGAAGTCTTCCTGGAGATAGTTTTGAACATGATAAAGGACGGGTATTCTCACCTTCAGCCTTCTTGATGGTTATCATTTATCTTCAATTTTTCATTCATGTTAAAAAATCATCTTCGAAAGATTCAATCGAATAGAAAATAACTTTTGACATGAGATTTACAATTGCAGACTTTGGAACTACTGAATTGATGCCTATGGAAATTACAATTTACCCCACTGAGAGATGAGGCCAGCAATGAGTCTATATCACAGACATTTTAAAATGTTTGTATTGAAAATAATGATAGATTGGCAAAATGCCTTGAAAGTAGAACAAAGAGGCCTCTGGATTTTTCACCCAGATTTATCAATGCTCCACAGATTTTGAATTTTCATTTCTTCATTGTCCATATTAAAATAACAGAAAGTAAGTATGTTCTTAATATAAATATGACAAAGCTGCTCTCACATTTGTATTCAAGGGTTGAAGGAAGAGCGCTCATTATTAATTAGATTGCAAGTGGAATGCTGCTAAGACTGTACTGGTGAACATACTTGCTTCCAGGCTGGCATGATATGGCATGCAAGTTGGCATGCAGTGTTATATGAACATATGGCAGGCAGAAGCTGCTGTTTCCTCCCAGGAAACAGCAATGGAACGTCAACTCCCTCAGTATTGAAGACACACACCCTGAAACTCTCCAGTGCTGTTGAGGGCTTGGTGTACATGCCATTTCCCAGTCGCCGAGATGAGAAATAAACTCCACATGTAGTGTCACCAGCAGCTGTAGTAACCAAGTGTCTTTTCTTTCTCAAAAAGAGAGGGACATATAGCCAGAAGGTCTCACTGGAGCTATTGTGTCAGAGTAGAAGAGAAGGAGCTTTACTTTGCAGGTGTAAGGTTTTATCATAGAGAAACTTCCACCTAGGAACCATTCAAACATGTTAACCCTTTGCCTCCAAATAAGCAGGCACTTCCAGATAGAAGGAACTAAAAGATGCAACTCCTCAGTGTTACAGTGCAGAAGACAGAAATATATGACATGACCAAATGTTCAGAGCTCAGATTTGGATAAATATTAAAGGCTTGTATCTTTTCCAGAATTCCACTGCGAAAGTGGTTCATCGCTCTTTACTAAGTCTGTTTTTGGATGTAACAATCTTCATATTCAGAAGATTTATCAGCTTTTATCCATGTCTCTATTCCTGGTGGTCATTTCTCTCGTTCACTTTATCATTTCCATAAAGAACATCTATTATTAATGAACCTTCATAGTTTCCCTCATCTTTCCCTTACTCAAACTGTGTAACTGAAATGACTTCATGAAGAAGATTGTGATATTGGCCCATGCTTCTGATTATTTTTACTTATATCTACTCAAAACATTCCTGTTTCCTTAAAGAAAAAAGCTTGATAATGTGTGAATTAGCCTCACTCCAAAAGGCCTACTATATAAAGAAAACTTTATCAAGCATTCTCTTTGTCTTTCGATATATTTTTAAAGATTTAGCTTATTTGTTTGAAAGGCAGAGTTCAGAGAGAGAGAAGAGAGAGAACGATTCTATTATCTTACAAATGTTCATTGTTCATTTTTATAGGAAACTCTAATTCATGTGTATCATATATGTTAAATGTGTGTATGTTCTCTGTCTTTGTGCTTGAAATTACATATACACATTATATTAACCCTACGTATTATATATAATTGTTATCAGAAAAGAGATGAACATTAAACTGGAACTGGAGTAGATCATCTATGAAATGAGTATAGATCGAGAAAGTTCACAGACGTAGAGCTGAACCAACTCATCCTTCAGAAAACAAAGACAAGAAGTGGCCAGAGTGGCAAGAAAAACAACAACAGCAATAGGACCATTAAGGTCAGTTGCACAGGAAAAGTATTTCAAGGAGGATGACTGAACAATGGTGAAAATGCTAATGACAGATTAAAATTTACCAGGGCCTGGCTTAGTGCCATGGGTTAAGCCTTCATTTGCAACACTGTATGAAGGCTCAGACATTCTGTTGTTTGGCCTCCTAACTAAACACCTAGAAAAGTACAGGATGATGGCTCATATTCTTGGGTCTCTGCAACTATCAAATAAATCCAGCTGGAGCACCTGGTTCATGGCTTTGGCCTAGCTCAGTCCTGGCTATTGCAGGCAATTGTGGGGTAACCAGTCAATGCAAACACAATCCCTCCCTCTCTCTCTCTCTCTCTCACTCTCTTTCTCTGCTGCTTTCCTTTTTCCCTCTCTGTCATCTTGTCATTTTGATACAAATAAATGCTTTTCAAAAATTTGCTCTGATAGTTCCATACATATGGATATCACGTTTGTTCATGTCCAGGATATTTAGCGTCTTAAATGACTTAATATGATAGAATGAAGTTGTACTATCTAGGTTCAACCTCAAGGCTCCAGAGGACCCCAAGTCTATCCCTTCAAAGCATAGCCTCACGGTAATCATCTATATCTTATTCCATTCAAACACATAATGCTTTAAAAAAAAAAATGTTCTTTTTTTTTTTGAAAGGCAGAGTTACAAAGAGAAGAATAGAGAGAATCTGTGGTTCACTCCCTTAAATGGCTACAATGGTCAGAGATGGGCTAATCTGAATCTAGGAGTGCTTACCAGCTCTCCCTTAAGAGCTGAATTAGAGGTGGAGCAGCCAGTACTAGAACTGGTGCTCCTTTGAGATGCCAGTGCCACAGACAGAGGCTAAGGCTGCTATGCCACAGTGTTGGCTCCTGTTGTCCAGGGTATGTCCTCACTTATCGCAACCTCGTCTCCTGAATTATTAATACAACTAACAGAAAATTATTATGATCTGAGCTTTTCCATTCTCCTGATTCTTAGACTCCATAGATTAAACAGTTTTCTTGGAGCCTAGTGAAGTGTAACTTTCTGAAGACACACACTATTTCCTAGAAAAGCAGTAGAATCCTAGAAGGTATTTCAGAGGTCATTTTGTCTCACAGTCAGCCAAAATGACACCTGAAACATTTAGGGCAGATGACTGCCTGACTCAAGGGTGTCCAACAGAAGCCAAAATTTACCAGTGTCATAAACAAGAGGTTGCATTTTAAAAAAGAAACCAGGCTATTCATTATGCAGAATAGATTAATGGCTACAGCACCTGCAATTGTCTCTCTTATGCAACTTAACCCTTTTGAAATATATTAATATAAATCCTATCTCTGAATCCCAATGAAATTATAAAATATATCTTGACAATAGGACACTGAACTCTGCCATTCTCCATACCTACAATGTCAGGATACACTTAAACAGCAAAATGATGGACTTAGGACTATTTTTTAAGGACTATATTATTGTAATAAGATAGGAGAAACAAGTAGGGGGAGGACACCTAGAGAAAGGTGGAGGGGAAGTCCCAGAGCCTTTGGAACTGTGTCATAAAATTAATTATTTTTTTAAAATGCATAGTAAAATGCAAACTAAAAAATAGAAAAGATATTTTAAAAAACAAATGTAAAAAGCTAAGTAATAGAACAATTAAAGGTAATGTGGATTAATGGAATAAATAATAGCTTGAAATTATAAAAGGGATTTAGTTTTAAAGGTCAAACAATCAGAAATACAGGCATAGCAAATGGAAGAGCTTCCAATTATATAAAGTAAAAAAAGGACAGAATGAAAGTAAAAAAAGATGAATCTGTTACTACATTTAAATATAGCAGCAGCTATACAGAAGAAGTAATGGGAATAATTCTAGCAAATCAATAGTAATAGAGTTAATAAAATATTTTCAATTCTCTTGAATTAATTTGCATAATAGAACAATAATCTCTAAAATTAGGGAATAAATATTATTTCTAAGTGCAAGTATACTATTTTACCAAGTCTATTTTTTTTATTATTTTTAATTCATTAATTACATTGTATTATGTGACACAGTTTCAGAGGTACTTGGATTCTCCCCACCCCTCCCCAAACCCTCCCACCATGGTGGATTCCTCCACCTTGTTGCATAACCACAGCTCAAGTTCAGTTGAGATTCCCCCATTGCAAGCATATACCAAACATAGAGTCGAGCATCTTATTGCCCAGCCAAGTTTAACGGCTTCTTAGGTATACCCTCTCTGGTCTGAAGACAGAGCCAGCAGAGTATCATCCCGATCAATTAAAAGCTCCAACATACCATCAGCAAAAATTTACATCATTATGGAATTAATTGACATAGTAATGAGTAACCAATATGTTAAAAGTAAATGCGAGTTCTTAACCACCTTCTGTGACCACCTCATTGACATTTCAATTTTAGTTTATACACAACATATAACATACATAACATGTTATACATAATATCATATCATCTTAAATTAAGGCAAACATGTGGTATTTAACCTTTTGGGATTGGCTCATTAGGGAAATATTTCAAAATATATTGGGTTGCATTAAAAGAATATTAATTATAAGTTTCCAGAAACCATAAATCTCTTCAAATTAGATCACTTCCTTTTAAAAAAATTATTTATTTTTATTGGAAAGGCAGATCAGATTTATGGAGAGAAAGAAGATAGAGAGAAAGATCTCTCATCTGCTGGTTCATTCCCCAAATCGTCACAACAGCCAAAGCTGAACAAATACAAAGCCGGGAGCCAGGAGTTTCTGCCAGGTCTCGCACATAGGTGCAGGGTCCCAAGGGTTTGGGTTATTCCCTACTGCTTTCCCATGCCATAAGCAGGGAGCTGGATGGGAAGTGTTATATGGTGCATAAGATGTCCTCAACAGTGAAGTATTATTGATTATGAGATATAACATCGAAGGAATCATATGCTGATTTGTTTCTCATTTTCCAGACAATTTTTTGACCAACCTCCCCAGTAATAGACATGATATGCTATATGTCAGAACCTTCATTTGGTGTTGTAAGAACTACAGTTATAAAAAAGATATGATTTAGGGCCCGGCGCGATAGTGTAACGGCTAACGTCCTCACACTGAACATGCCGGGATCCCATATGGGCATCGGTTCTAATCCAGGTGGCTCAGCTTCCCATCCAGCTCACTGCTTGTGGCCTGGGAAAGCAGCTGAGGACAGCCCAAAGCCTCGGGACCCTGCACCTGCATGGTAGACCCGGATGAAGCTCCTGGCTTCTGGCTTCGGATTGGCTCAACTCTGGCCGTTGCGAATGCTTAGGGAGTGAATCGTGTGACGGAAGATCTCCCTCTCTGTCTCTTCTCTCTGTATATCTGCCTTTGCAATAAAAAAAAATAAATCTTTAACAAAAAAAAGAAGATAGAATTTATTTGATTTATAATTGTAAGCACTCCAATGCTTCATGACCCACAGTTTTGGTGCAACTTTCACATTATTCACATCCATCTGGTGTGTCAGAAAAGTTACTACATATGTCTCATTTCCTGACATACAATTCACTCAATACATCATATCAAATCAAAAGGAATAGTAGAAAGGACTTATAAAAGAGTTAGAATATAATCACTAAATGTGACAAAGAAAACATGAGTGTGGGGGCTTTCGTAGAAAGAAATGTATGAGGGATGTAGCCAAAGTAAATTAATAAGAAGCTAGGAAGCTGCAAGGAGTGTTGTCCGTTCACACACGGAGCACGAACAAGGAAGAGACTGCAGTGTTGGATACAAGTGACAGTGAAGTCTAAGCACAGTAGAACTATGCTTCTGTTTTGCTACAGAGAAGTATTTCATTCTTTTTAATTTAATAATTATGCTAAATTTTCATCTGAAAAAGATTTACTTTTTTTCCCTGTTAATTAATTCCGATGGACATTCATTCCCAGCTTCGTAATATAACATGTGCTTTTGATCCTATACCCTGAGCAGTGACTGACTTGCAGAATGAATCTTACTGGAGATATTGAAATAACATGAAGGGCATTTTTTTCCCTAACTTTGGTGAAAGCAGCTTTATATCAAGTCCCAAGATTCCTGATCATGGAAATGTGTCATTTTTGGAGATGAATAAAAGCGTTCTAGAAAACTACAGGGAAATGCTGGTATAATAAGTGAGCTACCACAAAGCAGGTCAAGTTGTGAAACAAAACACATTTAAATATAACTGAATCCCTGGATCAAATTGTGTCTGATTCAAATCTACATTTATATTTTTTGCAAAGTAATAAATTACCATTTTTTATTTTTAAAATGTAAGTAAATTAATCCCATCTCTGCCAGTTTGCTTGCTGTTACAACTATTGATCTTTCATTTTAATTTTTACTTCAAATCCTGCTGATAGAATTCCACAAAATAATATTAATATTATTAAAATTATAATTAATATTAATAATAAAAACATATTCCTAAGGTGAAAAAATACAATTTGTTTTTATGATATCACAGAAACAACAGTTAGAAAAGACTTTACAAAGGTAATGTCAACAAGCATATGGTTTTAGGGCTTTAAAGTATATATTGAAACATTGCATTTTTGTTCTTACCCTAATATTCCTAGCCATAAAAAGTATTTTAAGAAATAAAGAAACTAACTTTGAATGAGCATAAACAACCTCTCAGGAAATAGGTGCATCATCAACTGAAGGTTTTATTTTTTTTTTTTTTATGTTTAATTTTTGCTAAGGTTTATTTCCAGGTCAAGTCTGAGTTTAGGTTAGTCCCAATTCATGTTTAGCAGTGACTCTTTGTCCTCAGTCAGTATTTGGCAGAAATTAAAATCATCTGGATACAATCCTGCATATCCTTTTCTAGTCCATAGAATGAACAGCCAAAACAGGGACTATTCGGTCCAAACCAATCCTATAGAGGGTCTCAAAATGATCTAGTTAGGTGCCAATCAATTTTTGGTTGTTGGGTTTTTCAGAAACTAAAAGTTGATTTAAGACAGAGCATTTTGTTATGGAAAAATGACAGCTGTGGTGGCAACACAGTTTTTGCATATTTCAAAATCTCCACATCAAAACAGATGGTAAAACCCAAACCAATGGACATTTGCAACAAAACTGAATGGCAAAGTGTTCTCATTAACTTAAAAATAAAAGTATATAATGGCAAACCATTAACAGTCACAAGAAAATATGTGCTTCTGCCAGCTGTGCAGGAGGAATTAGAAAGAAGCAGTAGGATGAACTTCAGGTTAGGACAAACCCAAAGTGCCAAACAACAGGAAGGGCACACAGCCAGATGAGTATCAAAAACTGCAAGGAATTCTGCCAATTCAACCAGGGTGACTCCAAGGACCTTGCCTCCAGGTATGCAAATTTGAACCCTCAAAAATAACCCATTAGTTTTTTGGGGTTTTTTTCCAAGACGGTTCTCCACATTGAGATGTATTTAGAAGTTTAATTAAAAAAAATGAGGATAGACACATCATAAATGAAGACTTGTGAAGTTTTAGATAAAAGTCATTAAGAACAAAAAAGCCAGGGCATCTCAGAAAGCTACTTAAACCAAACTTTCTTCTACAGCTTCAATGAAACTATATTCACATACATTTGAAAGGCATCAAGAAAATCACTACTAGAGAATCCAATGCAGCTCTACAGGCAGTGGAAACATGCCACAAAATATGCTTAAATATGCTTAAATATAGATAAAAATGATAGTACAGCTTTCAAAATGTGCTGCAATACATTCATAAAATTAAAAAAAAATCATGATAACAGCAAAAATGAAAACTAGAGGCCCAGCACAGTGGCTCAATGGCTAAATCCTGACCTTGCAAGCACCAGTTCCATATGGGCATTGGTTCATGTTCCACCTGTTCCACTTCCCATCCAGCTCCCTTCTTATGGTCCACTAAACAAGTGGAGGATGCCCCAAGGTCTTGGGAACCTGTACCCAGTGGGAGAACTGGAAAAAGTTCCTGGTTCCTGGCTTTGGATTGGCTCAGCTCTGTGGCCATTTGAGGAATGAACCAGTGAATGGAAAATCTTTCTGTGTCTCCTTCCCATTGTAAATCTGACCTGCTTTTCCAATACAAATAAATATTAAAAACAAAGAAAACAAAGTTAGAAAAGCTTATAAATTAGGTAGCAGAACTCAAGAAGAAATTAGAAATAAAAATAAATATTTTTTGATACAAACAACATGGGATTACAGCACACTACAAAATTCTGCATTGCAAAGGAAACACTCAGCAAAATCAAAAGGCAACTGACAATAGGAGAAAATATTTGCAAACTATGTAACTAACAAAATATTAATACACAGATTCTGTAAAGAGCTCAAGAAACTCAACAATAACTAAATAAACAATTTAGTCAAGAAATTGGCATTTTTCAGGCCCAGTACAATAGTCAAGTGGCTAAATCCTTATCTTGCATGTGCTAGGATCCCATTTTGATGCAGATTCATGTCCCAGCTGCTCCACTTCCCTTCCAGCTTTCTGCTTGTGGCCCAGGAAAGAAGTAGAGGTGTTGCGGGGTAAGAACGAGATCATGTCAGAAAATTAAGGAGTCTTTATTAACCAAGCTTGGTGATAACAGGGCCCGCTGGAAATAGCAAATCGCAAGTCCATATGGCAATCCAATCAATTGTAACCCCAAGAGGAACAAATGGTCATTACCCTGAAGTTCATCCGTTAAGCTGAAGACCTATGTCCCAGCTTCCCCAACAATATATTATCCTCAGATCCATGCAACAAATAACCTGGGCACACTTGCAAAGCTGTAGACATTCACCCTTTCCTGGCTTCTCTGCCCATACTCCACTACTGCTAAGCCTCACCTCTCCTGGAACTCCTAATAGTACACAAATTAGAAATACAAAGCATCTTAGCATTGCTATCTTCATTGTCCCACCTAAGCAGTAAACAGTGGGTGAGGAATAAAGACACACAGAGGCCATGCTCAGGAGATACCTGTCCTCAGAGGTACTGGGGAGTCTGAGTGTGAGAATGCCAGAGCAAAGCAAGCACAGGACCAAGAGAGTGAACCCTTCCTTATCACAAGCCTTTATAGGGACTTGTCAGGGGTGTGGTTAAAAAACAATGCAATACTGCCCCTATCAGGTGATAGGTGAGAGTCACAGGTGGGCAGGAGGGAACACCTTAGGTGGTGCGGGAGTGACTTCCAAGCTAATGACCCTGAACTATCTGCTTATCTCACCACAGAGGATGGCCCAAAGCCTTGAGACCCTGTGCCCATGTGGGAGACCCAGAAGAAGCTCCTGGCTCCTGGCTTTAGTCAGTACAACTCCAGCCTCTGTGGCCATTTCTGGAGTGAACCACTGGGTGGAGGATCTTTCCCTCTGTATCTCTCTCTCTGTAAATATGGATTTTCCATTAAAAAAATATATTTTTAATGGGCATTTTTCAAAAGATGAAGTCCAAATAGCCAACACTCACGAAAAACATGTTCAGGATCACTAGTCATCAGGGAAAGAAGAATCAAAATGAGGCTTTGCATGGCACCTATTAGAATTGCTGCCATCCAAATATCAAGAAAGAAAGAAGTATATACAAGGATGTGGGAAGAAATAGTACCCTGAAATATTGTTAATGGAAATGTAAACTAAACCAATCATTTTGAAGGGGAGTATGGAGATTCCTCAGAAATCTGAAAATAGATCCACCATATTACCTTGCCATTCTACTCCTTAGAATTTACCCCAAGGAAATGAAATCAGCATATGAAAGAGTTATTTGTACCGCCTGTTTACTACAGCTCAATTCACAATAGCTAAGCTATGGAATCTTAGCTTAAGTGAGGATGGGATACAGACTATGATATACTTACAGTAAGGAGTAATAAAAAAGGAATGGAATTATATCTTTTATAAGAAAAAAGAAGGAAGGAAGGAAGGAAGGAAGGAAAGGAGAAAGAAGGAAAGAAAGAAAAGGATGCAACTGCAAAAAAATAAATACTGCTTCAGAAATAAGCCATTCCCAAAAAGATGAATATTATGTTTTCCCTGATCTGTGGCAATCAGAGAGTACTAAAAAATGTGATCTATATGAACAAAAAAGAGATTTGATTATTCTTTATGGTCCGTGTCTATATTCTTAGGAGTTTCTACTTGTTTCTTAAAATCTTTATACACTCAAGTGTTGAGCATGTGATTGAAAACTGAAATGAAAATATGCCATTGTTAAAAATTAAACAAAGGAAAAAAAAAAAAAGAAGGAGGGAGATGGGGAATATGGTCAAGAAAGAGAATTGGTAGCCTAACAGTTTAAGTACTCATCTTGCACATTCACCCGGATCCCATATGGGGGCCGGTTCTAATCCCAGCAGCTCCACTTCCCATCCAGCTTCTTGCTTGTGGCCTGGGAAAGCAGTGGAGGATGGTCCAAAGCCTTGTGACCCTGCACCCATGTGGGAGACCCAGAGTGAGGCTCTGTGCTACTGGCTTTAGACTAACTTAGCTCCAGCCGTTGTAGCTGTTTGGTGAGTGAATCATTGGATGGAAGATCTTTTTCTCTCCTGCTTTCTTTATATCTGACTTTCCAATAAAAATTAAACAAACCTTTTTAAAAAATTAGTAAATAACACCAAGTGATTTTTCAAAATATGTTAAATGTGTTTTTTTACTATCAGTGTAAGAGAGCTCTGGTTACCCTAAATCTTTTCTAGTATCTCTTCATTTTAGCCAAAACTATTTTACATCGCAAATGTAATTACATTTTTATAACAAATCAAGTTGAGCAGCTTTTCATGCTTACTTGCCAAGAGATATCATTATTAATGAAATGCCTGTAGATATCTTTCCTGATTTTTCTAATTATCTGCTTTTATTCTATTAATTTTGGAAAAGTCCTTTTCTTTGATAAATACTTGTTCAGGATTTTTTCATCCCAGTCTGTCTTACCTACCTTTTCATTCTCTTGTTGGTAGCTTTTGATAATCAGTAGTATTTAACTTTAACAAAATCTTTTTTAAATTGTTTTACTTTAAGTACTTATTTGCTTTAGAGAGAAACAGAGGGAATGGAGGAGAGAGAGAGAGAGAGAGAGATAAAAGAAGAGAGAAAGAGAAAATTGTCACTCTGCTTTAATCTCCAAAATGACCACAACAGTAAGGGCTGAGCCAAATGAAAGCCAGGAGCTAAGAATTCCCTCCAGGTATCCCTAATGTATGATAGGGAACCAAAGTACTTGAGTCATCATCCAAAGTCTTTCTAGGAATGTTATTACAAACACTGGATATGAAGGGGAGCAGTTGAGACTTGAATCATCAGTCTGGTACAAGATGTTGACTTTATAAATGACAGTGTATCTCTACACTGGCGCATGTATGTTTAAAGTTTTTCTCAAGGAAGCATTTTTAGATTGTTGGTGAGAATGCAGATTGGTGAAAATACTGGTGAAAACAGGTTGAAGGCTCCTCAGCAGAAACTTCTATATGATGCAGTTAGTCCATTCTGAGGTATACATTCCAAAGAAATAGAATCATTATCTCATGAGATAGCTGAATTCTTATGGTTGTTGCGGCATCATTTCTAATCTCAAAGATGAGTTTTTTTTTAATTTTCAGAAACTATGAAATATATGGAAATTTCATACAAAGCAATCAAAAATTCAATCATAACCACAAAACACTGTAATCGCGCTTTCTCACTGAAATATGATTATTAAAATAAGTTCACTCATTTTCTCACTGCTGAGTCCCTAGTGCCTTTGTTCAGATGTAAATCCTACATGAACTGGATTTCTAATTTCTTTTCTTTTTTAAAAAATATGTATTTATTTATTTGAAAGGCGGAATTACAGAGAGAGAGAGAGAGAGAGAGAGAGAGAGATTTTTCATTTGTTGGTTCACTCCCTAAATGGCTGGAACAACTGGGTTTGGGTCAAGCTGAAACCAGGATCCAGGAGCCAAGAGCTTCATCTGGGTCTCCCACTTGGGTTCAGAGGCCTAAGCCCTTGCGCCATTCTCCACTGCTTTCACAGGTTAATTAGCAGGGAGTTGAATCGAAGTAGAGCAGCCAGAACTCAAACTGGTGCCATGTAGAATGCTGACACTGCAAGTGGTGATTTTATTTGCTATACCATATTCCAGGCCCTGAAATTTTATTTCTTCTGCTACACTTAGATTCACTGTCAATAAACTGACATAATAATTACTATTGTTCCTATTTGTCATTTAGAAATTTGATCTTGTGTATTAAGATCTTGCTGGGAGAAGAAGGACCTGGGGCCTAGGGCCCACCACTAGCTGGAGGATGTCCTGAGTCGGGGGGTTGCTATATATCTCTTCCATGTTTCAAGTTTGGTCACTTGGGCCTTCCAGGAACCTCTGTACTTTTCAGAATTGTGCTTGATTCCACTGATGCCCTTTGATATTGGAAAGTGGCACACGCTTTCAAGTCCTGTTCTCTATGGCTGTCTCAGTTTCTTTGGCCTCAGGGATCAGAGCCTGGGGGTATGTACCCTGACCTCAGTATATACTTGGTGTATTGGTCCATTTCCTTTGCAGACTTTCATGAAGAGGAGAGGAACATGCTCAGCTGCATTCAAATCCAACTATGAATGAGATATGTAATGGAATTTCAGAATGAGGGGGAACTTAAGAGGATATTTTAAAAGTTCCTTTTCTTAGAACTGATGTTCAGACAGGATCCCAGAGCTTGCAGGGAGAGGATTTGTAAATTGAACCACTGTGCTGGACATTATGCTTATGAAATTCAAAGCCATTCCAACAAGAATATTCTGAATATACATTATTCTTTATTGTTACTAAACAATTCTGAAATACATTTTACTTCAGTTTATAGTATACATTATATAATAATGATCAAAGCTAGAGTTATGAGGTTAGAATGCCTGGGTTTGAATCTCTGTTTCGCCCTTTATTAGTATTTATTATGACATAACCTTTCTTTACCTTTCTGAACTTCAGTTTTATCACACATAAAATAGCAATAACACCACCCACTTATTAAATGAGCCACTATTGTGAAGCAATCAAAATTTGAAAAAAAAACATGTCATTTGGCGCTCCATATTTTATTTATCAAGTTGTCCCTTCCATGCAAAAGGGAAGGGACTTTTAAAAACATCGCTTTAAATTCCCCACCATTCAAAATAGTGTTACGTATCTTACTCATAGTTAATTCATTTAACAACCATCTATTGTAATATGTTCCAGGGCTGATGCTCTCAAAAGTTGGGACAACCTACAGACAAGTATTTATAGTACAAGAATTGCTATCATCTACAAACTAGATTAATATTTAGAACTTTTTATTTTAATTCTCACTTATACTGGCTAGGATATGCTACAATAAGCTTTTGCAACAATGACAAGAAAAACAACCTAGGCTTCTTCACCCCAGGACTGCAAAAGGAACTGAAGTGATCACTACAGGCATCCTTGATAGGTAGGGATGTAAATGTTTTGTTCCTCTTTATGGATTATGACAAGCTGCAAAGGACCCCTTCATGATGGACACAAGAGAGATAAACAGCAATGTTTTCCTCTTGAAAGATGTCTGTACAATCTGAAACAATTAATCTTGTTGAAGTGAGTCAGCTATAATGGTGCCGTATGACATGGGCCATCCATCAAAGCCCGCCAATCCATCACATGCAGTCCCGTCACACTGCCTGGCAGGCCTGCCACTCCTGCACATGCCTGGTTCCTAGGAGCCTGTGTGAGGCAGAGCAAGCCCCAGGAAGTTATTTCTGTTGGCCTTAAAAGAAGGAATCCAAAGCTATTCATATTCCATGTTTTTGCTTCTAATGAGGATGTCAACAGGAAACTACCTCCTCTCTTGACACAAAGCTTATCTATTTTGACACATAAAAATCTGGCAATGTGTCCACCTCTCAACCTCAGAAAACTTGGCATGACAGATCTTCCTTGTCAGCATAGGCATATTTTCTAAATATCTCTCATTAAAACAAATAATAAGATCGTTTTTAGGCCTGACATCTTCTTAAAATACTTGCCCCAATTCTCTAATCCCCATTTTAACATGTTTCTCCATCTCCAATTTATTCTTGAATAATCTCTACTCATACTTTCATTTCTGTCTTGAAATCACTGCCCATCATGATCTTCAATGACATGCTTCCAGCCACTTCCAATAACCAAATTTGTTTCCTTTCTCTTACTTTCAAATTCTTCCTTTAGCTGTCTTGGATAAAATTATCTGGTTTTATTCTTACTTCACTGATCACTACTTTTAAATCTTTGTTCATTTTCTGGTCTGGTTAATTGTTAGCTGTTGGCTTATTCCACAAGTCCATTTTTAACTCCTTTTCTACCCCATAGTTGTTCCGTAGTTGATCTCATCACATCCAATGGTTTTGAACACTGTTCACGTAAAAAAAATATTCTGCAGCTTGATAATGCAAGTCAGAACCTCTCCTTTTATGTTTTAGTTAATTGCCTACCTCTTGAACCCACTTTAATGTCTAAGAGGCATCAAACTCAACACGTACACACTAGAACTTTTGGTTTTCTCCTAAAATTGTATTCCTATGTGTACCCATATCAGTAAATGGTATAGTATGCCCATTGCCACTCATGTACACAACCTCGCAGATGTGCTGAGCTCCTTTCATCTTATTACACTCCCTACCTAAACAGTGAAAACTTATGTTGATGTTAACTTCAAATATAATCCCATCTTACAACTTACCAATTATATGACTTTTTAAAAAAATATTTATTTATTTTTATTGCAAAGTCAGATATTCAGAGAGGAGGAGAGAGAGGAAGATCTTCCATCCGCTGACTCACTCCCCAAAAGGCTGCATGACCAAAGCTGAGCTTATGCAAAGTCAGAAGCCAGAGCCTTCTCTTGGTCTCCCACATGAGTGCAGGGTTCCAAGGCTTTGGGCCGTCCTCGACTGCTTTCCCAAGTCACAAGCAGGGAGCTGGATGGGAAGTAGGGCTGCTGGGATTAGAACAGGTGTCCATATGGGATCCCTGGCGCATTCAAGATGAGGTCTATAGCCGCTAAGCAACCGCGCCAGCCCTATGATTCTTTTGAGTACAGCTATTATAATTTCTCACTTGACAGCTTTAGGAGTCTCCTAACTGGTCTCCCTGGATTCTCTATAACCCTTCTTCAGTACATTATTCATGCAGATACACTTTCTGAAACTATACATCATGTCTTGTCCTATAAACAGTCTGATGGTTCTGCATGAAGCTGGAATCTATTCCAACCCTTCACCAGGGCCCATCAATGCTCTGAATAATACACCCACACCTTCTCAGCATCATCTCCTTCAACTTATGGTCCTTAATGTCTCATTCTCCAGCTTCATAATTGCTGAATTGTCTTTGGACACACTCCCCCACAACTACAACAAGAATCCCTCCTCTTTTATTGTTTATGTGTCTCTCTTTCAGTGTTTTTTGTTCATTCATTTTTTTAGCCAGTTCTTAGAAGTCCTGGGGAATTTTAGGTGCTCAATAAATAATGTTGAATGACTAAATTAAAAAAAAAAACAAGTAGTGAGATAAATAACCAACTTTTTTGCATTTTTATACAAATATGTGAATTATGCACATGACCTATGTGCTTAGATCATTATCTAACACTTGCTGATTATCGATTATTGACATGTTATCAAAAATCGCCTTAAAAACAGAAATAAACGTGTTAATTACATTGAGATGCTCTTTCCCTTTTCCTAGAGGTACTGCTAATTGCGATTTTTCTTTCTACATGTTGTTTAAATATCTAATTGCATTCTAAAAAATTCTTTAAATTGTTAGTTGGAGCAATTCTATTTAGAAAACTGTTATTTATTTTTCAAGAGCTATTGAAGCATGTTACAACAGTAATTTTATTTTCTAAACTTATCTTTATATTGTGGCAATGGGAAAGTTTTCAATAAAGAAATAGATTCAGATTTAGAAAGTGGTCCTCCCTCTAACTTTGGGGTTTGACCCTCATTGGAGCAAAAAGAGTTGAAACTCAGTGGATGGAAGAGAAGTTAACTGTCCTTCCCCAGTGTAGACTTGATGCAGTATCACTGGGTAATCAGGAACTACTCCTCCACGTACAAGTGAGCTGGAGTTGGCAGACAGGGGATTATAGCTGGGATTGTCAAACCAGAAGTACCCCTCAGGTGTGCTGTGATTAGAAGGTAGAGAACTATAGCTGAGACTTACAAAAAGGAAATGTATCTCCAAGGTGCAGTTGGTGGGCTCAGCTGTCAAGATGACTGCCAACACTCCTACCAGATTCACTTGGAACCCACGTATTGGGTGCCAGTGAAACTCAATAGGAAGCCATCCACAGGACTACTACTGGAATTCAATGGGAATGTACATCATTAAATATCTCCCATATCTGCCACTGTCAGCCATGCCTTAAAGAAGCAGCATCAGAAAGCACTCTGAACTAGAAGAGCCCCTTTGTGAATGTTCCTTCAGTGCCCCCTACTGACAAAGGTTAACAGCATGCCAGGGGCAAAAGAGAAATGCTTACAGGATCAGTCTCTATTACTACAAAGCATGTAATGAGGTGGACATGGAATTGACAGGCAATAGCCTGATAATTAGCACAGATCACCAAACCACTTCTTTGGATACTCAGCCTCTAACACACTCATTTGTCACATCTGGATTTCATACAACAATTCAGCAAGTCTAAATTTTCACTGGCAGGATCCAGTTATCTCACTTAAAAGTGTTTAGTTTTCTACTTCTTTTCTAGTGAACCTCAGCTGAGTAAGAGTTCTTCATCTGGCAGAATAACAAAAATTGCCTTACTAATCCTATGGGCAATTACAGTGCCCATATGGGATTACATTACTAAAGGATCTGATTTCCTATCAATTATCCTATCCTTTTTTTTCTCCTTTTGCTCTTTTATTTTCATGAATTTTTTTCTTTCTTTTATTTTCCTTTTTTGACTTATTTATCTTTCTTGAAAGGGCAGATTTACAGAGAGAAGGTTCACCCCTCAAGTGACTGCAGCCAGAGTTGAGCTAATCCAAAGCCAGGAGAGAGGAGCTTCTTCCAAGTCTCCCAACTGGGTGCAGAATCCCAAAGCTTTGGACCATCTTCTACTGCTTTCCCAGGCCACAAACAGGGAGCTACATTGCAAGTGGAGCAGCTGGGACAGGGACCGACGCCTATATGGGATTCTGACACATGCAAGGTGAGGATTTAGCTACTAGTCATCACGCTGGGCCCTCTTTCTTGCTTTTTAAGTTGCTACAGGTTTTCATTAGTTGTGCTAATAAACATAAAAGTACAAAGGGACCCTCTAGAGAATTGTCTTACGCACTGTTTTCTGAGCAACCTGGATATCATATGTATCTATTCTAGAGGATTTTGGTTTTATTTTAGAGACAGCCTAGGGAGAAACTGAGAAAGATTCCATCTACAGATTCACTCCCTAAATGCTGACAATGGCCTGGATTGGGCTGGGCTAGGACAAAAATAATAGTCCCAAACTCAATGTGGGTGATAGGAAACTATTTGAACTACCTCGCCAAATCCATATTAGCAGGAAGCTGTTTTCTGAAGTAAAGCTGGGACTCAAACTCAGGTACTGCAACAGGGGCTGCGGGCATCTTAAATATTGGGCCAAATACTCACAATAAAGGGATTTTTAACAATGTGATTGTGATGAATCTGTGTATTTTCTTTAAAAATATATTTCACTGCTCAGACATCTACCACTGGCATTTCTGGGCCAGACCAAAGATAACAGCACGTTTCATCCAGATCTCCCACTTGAGTGAAGGGCCCAAGTATTTGAGTCATCTTCCACTGTTCTTCCCAGGCCATAAACAGGGAGCTGCTTTGGAAATGGAGGAGCCAGGACCCAAACCAGTGCCCATATGGGATGTTGGTGTCACAGGCAGCAACTTTACCTGCTATGTTCCCAACACCCGCCTCTGCATATTGTTCTTAATATTTTACCCATTTTCTTTCTTTGTTATCAAAGCTCCATGAATTATCTTCACTTACAGTATGGTCACTCCAATTGTTCTTTGAAATCTTGTTGCACAGTTTACTGCAAGTTTTAAGTTATAATAATTTAAAATTATGGTATATCTTCTGATCAGAGGAAAGGAAGCGATTCATAGAAAATTCAATGCAAATTATATGGCTTTGCATAATTTTTTTAATTCAGAAAAATATTTCCATTTTAATTTTCTGTTTTAATTTTTTAATTTCTTATTTTTAATAGATGCATAAAAATTGTGTTTGTCTATGGGATACCATCAGATGTTTTCATACATGTATATGTTGCATAATGTCCAAACAGAGTGAAACAAATATCTCATCAAATATTTACTATTTCTTTGGGTAAAAGCATTCAAAAAAGTTCTAATGCTTAAATTCTTTTTTAATAGAGAAATTATTTTTAACAGCCAGAACAATAGGCCCTTATGGCATTTAATAAATAAGTGCTTTTCACCAATATTCCTTGTCATCTTACACCCTGGTATTTATTAGAGAAATGAAGACAATGCTGAAATTGTGTTTCTTTTGGCCAAGAAATGGAAAACCAGATGCCAAGGTGAAAAAGACTCATTCTTTGGTAGTAGCTTCAGCGGCTGTCTATTTGGCATATTCCTTAGAAAGCCTCGGCGTTGCCTAGGATACAGACGGCATAAACTGGAATCCTACAGTCTCTTAAAAGATGTGGGTGTTTATTGTGTGTGTATGCAAAGTTCATGCAGACATCAAATCAGCAATACCATACACACTTATAAAGGATTAATTTATGATCTGTGGAAATAGTGAATAATATTAATGAATAGTACAAATTAGAGGATCAAATACATTCACATAATTGTAATGCTAAAGACAATGTGACACACACATGAATCCTGTGTGTTTGAGAATCACATTCTCAAACCAGCTTTTCTTCAATGTAAGACTGAAGTTTCTTTAATGTCTATGACCATTAAATTGCCTTTAGGCTTATTAATATTCTAACAAGCAAACAAATTAGAGTGACATAATCTCAACTACAGTATATTATCAAGCATAGTTATAATGAACACAATTTCCTACTTAACTAAGATGGTAGATTCCCTGTTTCAATTGTTGTATTCTTTGCTTAGAATGGGTGAGTTTTGTGGCATATATGATATCTCTCTAAAGCTGGAGGTTTTCAAATAGAAAGGAGAAGAAATTCATCTATGATAAAAAAAAAGAACAGGTATGTGGGAGCATAATGAACTCAAACACATGTACTCTGTTATCAAAGTGGGAATAGCACAATGATGCCCTCGTCATTTAAAATTATACATGTAAAAATATATGTTATGCAAATGATTCTGTGGAAAGCAGCAGTGTATAAATATTTAAGCCTAGCTCACCATTCTTGTAGTTTGATTATAATTTCCAGAATTCTACCAACATTCATCTCCATTGCTGATTAGATGTTCCTCAGTACCTGGCAACTTTGGAATGTAAAGAAGAGAAGTTTTAACGTTCACCTGTTTAGTCCTTTGGGTCTCCTCATTTTAGACAGGGAGAGGCTAACAGTTATACTTTTATAAAGAACCTTGCATGCATCCTAACGGTTGAGGAGGGAGGAATACTGAGAGATGATTTTGCACTGAAGATCTTGGAAATTTTGCTAGGCTTTAGGAATGGGTCAACTAGAGTCCCCTAAAAGAGGCTATTTCCAAATTTAGTATAATATATTGAAAGTATTATCAAAATGCTGAACAGGTAAATTTCTTTGACATGAATCCCTGGTAGCCACTTTACCAACCCCTTTGAACCTTTGAGCAACTGCTTTGACATGGGTATGGACTTAGACATTTTTCCCTTTTAAAGCTGAAGCTGTTTTCATTCAGAATTGTGATTCTCCATATTGATGAGACCATGTTAGTTCATGACCTCACGGCTCTGAGGTACAAGTTTTCCATCTGGTAAAGCCCCATTGAGAACCCCAGTCACAGATGCACAAATTCCATGGGTGCTCTCTTTTGAGCTTAAGTCCCAAAAGAAATGAGCTATTTTCAAGAGTTAGCAAATGTTTAAAAGCAATCTGAGTATGTGCATGGCTACTATAACACAAAACAGGCCAGGCAAGACACTTCAGGGCAGACCAGGCAAGGTGCTCAGTCATTCTGCTGACCAAAAAAGGCAGGCGTCCTGTGACTCCCACTGTCCTTTCATCACCCTTTCCCCTGCCTGCCTTACCTTTCACTGGTAACCAAGAAGCAATGAGATTTCATGACTTCAGCGAGGTATTGACACACTGCCTCAGAACCCATTATGTGATAACTTAAGATTTGTTAGGGAAATTGGATAAAGGAAAAAAAAAATGATGGGGAAAAACATTGACAAAAGGGTAGTTCTCAAAAGTGTAGGTTTAACATTCTCTACTAATACTAGGGGGAAACTGAATCCTAGGTATACTAGTGATTTACTCAAAGAAAAAAGGAATACCATTTACAGGGTTTTTTTTTTTTAAGATACATTTTCAAACTATTCAACTAGCATGTGTGTGGAGGGGAGAAAGCAGATGTATCATACTGATTTTTGAAAGACATTCTTCTCATGAATTCTCATTAGAGGACATATATGAAGTAAAGAATGTATATTTAATGATATCCCCCAAGTAGCTGCAAACATCCCATGGGTCTATTTATAATAATTGTCTTTGGTAAGCCAATATCGGAACTTTATAAATAGTTCAGGAAAACCAAAGCAATGCCACCTAAATTCACAAATTCCTATTGTTTGCTTCAATAAAAACAAAAATGATACTCTGCTGGCTCTGTCTTCAGGCCAGAGAGGATATACCTAAGAAGCTGTTGAACTTGACTGGACAATAAGATGCTGGACTCTATGTTTGGTATACGCTTGCAATGGGGGAATCTCAACTGAACTTGAGCTGTGGTTATGCAACAAGGTGGAGGAATCCACCATGGTGGAAGGGTTTGGGGAGGGGTGGAGAGAACCCAAGTATCTATGAAACTGTGTCACATAATACAATGTAATTAATGAAGTTAAATAATAAATAATTAAAAAAACAAAAAACAAAAATGTCAATGAGTTAAACTTATGGTGCTTGGAGTGTACCGAACTAAAGCTCTATTTTTGGCCAATAAAATGTAGGTCTATAATTCTTGACAGTCATCCATCCTGGAATTATGACTGAGATAATTCTAGAAAAATATGAAGACTAAGAAGGCACAGATACTATTAGAAAGCTGCCAAAATTCTTGAGACTAGGTTATTCACCTTTCTTCCTGTATCTGGGGGAAGGGAGGAGATAAGGTGAGAAGCTGCACCCAGCATCCCAACTGCCTCAGTAACAAGGGATGAGGAACAACCACAGAATATCATCACAGGGTTCCCAATGTGGAGCATGCTCTGAGGATTCTCTCAAATGGTTTCAATAGTTCTGAAATACTATTGATCTCGCAAATCTAAGGATGAGGTAATCTTTCCAAGTTCTACCTTAGAGTCTCCATTTGCCCAGATATTTGCTGTTACTGCTTGGATAGGGTACTTGACGAATTTGTTCTGCCCTTCTTCCTTTGCTATAGTACCAGATGCACAGGGAGAATATGGCAGTCCATTAGAGCCTGTGCATCTGAGTATGCCATCTACTGCTCTGTCTAAACCACTGAGGAGGCCCAGCTCTGACACATGCACTCCATGCCCAAACCACAGATCCTGCAATTCTCTCCATGGTTGGAGTTCTGAGTCTAGCAGTTCAGTTGGGGGAATCCTCAAAGAAACCTCATCTGAAGTGATCTCAGACCTGACTCTTGTGTGTGCTTGCCAGTACAGGGTCCATCTCAGTCCATTACCCGCATCAGCCCATGCATACACTGGTAGTTGGCAATTGCTGGGTCAGATCTGTCTCCAGCCCCATCTCTTATGCAAACCAATGGATGCTGTGGCTCAGCCCATTCCTGCCAACCACACACTCAGCCCTCACATACACCAGCAGGAGCAGCAGCCTAGTCAGAGTGATCCCCAATAACCGTTACCAGGCCTGTCCCCAGCCTTGGTTCCTGTGCTTGCCAGTATGTGCAGCAGACTGGTCCAGTCTGCTGCCATATCTCAATCAGCTCTTGCACATGTCAATGGCTGACGAAGCCTACCTCAACCATACTGACTCCCACTATCCAACCCACACTCATACTGGCAGGTGCCAACCTGTCTAGACAGACCAGCCCCAGCCTGGATTCTCATGCTCAGCAGTGGGAATTGCAGCCCATCAGAGAGGTATCCAGTTTCCCTATAGATCCAGTCCTGGATCTATAGCCAATGTATGAAAGATGTCATAAAGATCTAAGTGGCTCTTGGCAGAAAAAAAGTTTCTGATCACAAAATGATCAAAACATTTCTAAAATAATTAATAATTCTGCATATAATCCAGATATAGAGGGAGATAAATCTTCATGGTAACAGCCTTAATTTTGCCTAGCAAAAGATAAACTTGAAATTATCTTACCTGAAAATATTTTAAAGAAACATCACCTGACACAAATAGCAAAATCATTTGTTGCTGTTGCAGTACTATCTTTCCTAGAAAAATCTTCTTGAAACAAAACAACCAAATCTTGGTGATAAAATGGTCTCAACTCTTTTCTATGTGTCTCAACTCTATGCTCTTTTACATTGTCTTCATCTTCAGGTGGACATCCTTATTCTGAGAAGGTGACAAATTTCCCAAGTGACAGAATTTCCATTGGAAAAGCCAGGATTATAAAATTAGTAACACAGCAAGACAGACTGTGTGTTCCTTACTATTGTCAACAAAACTCTTAGGCCTGGCTCTGATTGGTTCAGCTTAAATCAAATGCCCATGAATTGCCGATGGATAAATCATTCTAATTGCCAGTTATACCTCACATATTAACCTGCAATAGAGAGTGAGAAGAAAGTAGTCTTCAGCAAATTTTATTCACCAATTGTCAGAAAACGATGTTCCACAAGTCACCTATCTACTTCTGTGAATGAAACTGCAATGGAACACACCATGCTTATAATTGTTTAGTTTTTTCTATGATCATTTTCAGTTTACAATGGCAGAATTGAGTAGCTGCAAAAGAGAACAAGGCCTCATCATATAGGCCGAAATTGGGAACGACCAGTAATGAGATAAAAACAATGAATTTTCGTTTTATTTTTTAAAGATTAAAATACAAGACTTGCAAGACAAATCAATTATAAAAGATATTCCTATATTAAGTGAATTACTAAAGTTTATCAGATAGATTCTGGAGAACATTTTAATAAAAACAAAAGGAATTGATTTTCAAAAACTGCATTTGTACGAAATTCATCTTCAGACAATGACAGCATGACCATTCCAGTTATACACAAATGGGTGCTACGCTTTATTTTCTCAAGTGAAAGAGGCTATAGAAAAAGGAAAACACTTGAGCCCAACTTATCCAAGGCGATATCAAGGCACTTACATAGAAATTTCAAAAACATGAAACTTAATTAACACTGAGTAAGGACAGGTGATGATGGCTTAGATACATGGCAGACAGACAATATACCACAGCCATAATATGTAACTTTTCATTTATTCCTCCCTATAAACCTTGTGAAGTATTTATCATTGCCATCTTACAGAAAAAGCTCAAAAATGACAAAGAACTTGCCTTGGTCACAAATGTTTCATTGGCAGAGCTGGTATCTTAATCCACATTCTCTCTCATTATGTGACAGTGACTTCCTTTCAAAAGGAAAATAGTAATTCATAGTGAGGCTAACAGAGCCTGACTGAATCCAGTGCTGATTATTCTCCTGCCAGTTAGTTATATCCCCATGGCAGTTGTCAAACATTCAAAGAATCTTGGAGCTGTCAAATATTATACAGAAATCTTTCTAACAGATGTTATCCTCAAGAACAAATCCTCAATTCAGAGGATAGGTCAGAAACCTAAAGAGTTGGGTGTTCCGTAGGAATCATCTGGCTAACAATTTAATAGTATCCTAAACCAGACTGTTTCTGTTTTTCTTTGAAAGAGAGATTATACTTCTGAATTTTCCAGGAACATTCTATATGAATATGAAAGTCAACTATTATTTTTGACATGTAGATGAAACTTTTTAAGTGTCTCAAAATGTTATAAATATTAGCATTAAAAGCCTGGGGTGTTATGGAGGACACTGATATTTCAATGTATCATGACACAATTTTTGAAACAGAATACAGATCTAAGGGCAGCTATGGAAAGTGAAACATCTGTTTTAGACTTTAAGAAAAAATATCAAATATGATTGTTATTGAGTATGAAAATTTTCCAATACAAACAAAAGTAGAGAAGGATTACTCATACTATATGCCCTGTTCCAACTGAAGCAATGATCAAAACTTAGCACATCTAATCCTGGTTTATCTACAATAATAATCATTTCCAAGTTGGCTTTGATCAAACAAACAAATCATATCATCTCATCTAAAGAGCATTTTAAAATGGTTTGTTAGATCAATATCTTGGAGAATCAAGATGGTGGAATAAGATAAGGACACGTTTAAACGGACAGAGAAACATTTAATCAGGATGAAGCAGAGAGGACACATTCCAGGAAATAGGAGAGGACAGAACAACAGCATAGGGGTACCTGGAGACTGACAGACACAGCAAAGCAGCGGACACAACGATGTGGTGTTGCAGTGACTGATACTCCAGCAGCATTCAGCTAATGGTGATCTGAACTCCACCAGCAGCCGGAACTCCACCAGCAACCAGGTGGGAAGGGACTTTCACTGGAAGCTTGGGAGGTGAACCCAGACAAAGAACTGTCCGTCCTGCTGGTCAGTTTGATTTGGCCAGGAGCAGAGACAGCAGCAGATCCCAGATGGGCAGTGTGAGAAGAAGGTGGATTTACTAGTCAGCCCTGTAGAGCCGAATCAGGCACAATTTTGCTTAAGGAGGCAAAGGCAATGGAAAGGACTGAGCATACACTGAGCTGGGAGTGAACTCATTTCTGACTCAGTGAACTGCATCAACGTGACATGTTATAGGTTCCACCCAAGCCAGGTTTGGGTAGCCCTCAGACCTGACGACCAGCAGATCAAGAACTTTAGTAGTGATATGTCAGGTGCCATTTTGTACACTGTGGCAAAAGCTTTAGGACTACAGGGGACAACAGTGAACTGTATATCTGCTGAGCTCACGAGAACTCACTGAGTTCCGTGGATTGCACTGGTCCCGCAGGAAAATAATACTGACTGTAGCACCATACGGGTCAAAATAGGTCCGTGTGGCACCCAGACCTAACGTCCAACAGGTTCCAGCAAGATCAGTGCCACCAACAACCTAGCTATATAGGACACCTGGTATCTCCCTAATCCTGGGACCTGTTCCAACTGGAAGAGGGAGAAAGGTTGTACAGACAATGCTGCAGCCTCAGCATGTTTTCACAGGAGGTGGAGATTGATGAGCCAGGAGTTGGGGTTATGGAGACCATGGTGGAAATCTAACATAAGAACCCAGATCTGGAACTCACTGGAGGGAGTGGCACAACTGGCTGCAAGCAAAGAATTGTGTGCCAACCGCAATAAGTAAAATCAAACTGTAGACCTGTGGGAGACGCAGCTTAGAAATTCACTCCAAGGAGAGGACTCTGCTAAAGAGAATTACAATGACCAAGAGCAAAAGAAGAGACAAAGGCACAATGAATAATACTGAAGACTCCCCTGCAAAGGAGCAAAAGCCTATGCCAACCTCAGAGTTTACTGAGGAAGACATTGGAAAATGGGGGACAAAGAATTCAGAAAACTCATTTTAAACCTTCTGATCAACAATGAGAAGCAGATACAAGAGTTCAAAGAATTTAAGGAATATTTTACACAAGCAACAGCAGCAATAAAGCAAATCAAAGCTGATATATCAGAAATTAAGAACACAGTAGAGCAAATTAAAACTACAGTGGAGAGTCTCCAAAATAGAGTGAAGCAAGCAGAAGAATCTCAGAATTGGAAGATATTTCCTTTCACCAGGGAGAAGCAAACAAAAAGCTGGAGCAGAGCTGGATCAGGTCAAAAAAAGCATTCAAGAATTGAAAGACACTATTAAGAGGCCTAACATAATAGTTATGGGAATCCCAGAAGGTACAGAAAGAGAAACTGGTTTTACAAATATATTTAATGAAATAATAAAGGAAAACTTCCCTAATCTAGAGAAAGAATTGGGAAACAAGATCCAGAAGGGGAACAGAACTCCCAACAGGTCTGATCAAAAGTGATCTTCACCAACACACATGATCATCAAGCTCTCTCAACTGAACATAAGGAAAAGATCCTGAAATGTGCACGTGAAAAAAATCAGCTGACATATAAAGGAATGCCATTTAAACTCACAGGAGATCTCTCACAGGAAACTCTATAGGCCAGAAGAGAATGGAGTGACATATTCCAGATTCTAAAAGAAAAAAATTTTCAGCCTAGCATAGCATATCCAGCAAAGCTCTCTTTTGTCTTTGAAAATGAAATAAAAGAATTTGCCTGTTCCAAACCTGCCCTACAAGATGTTCTCTTCACAGAGAAGAGGAATAGCACCAAACAAAACCAAAGGCAAGTGGGAAGAACATCCCAGTAAAATGACAACGGAAGACTAAACCAATGAACAACCCATTCCTAAAATGACAGGACCAAAATAACACCCATGTATATTAAACTCTGAATGTAAATGGCTTAAGCTCAATCAAATGTCATAGATTAGTAGACTGGATTAAAAAGCAAAACCCATCTATTTGCTGTCTAGAAGAGATACATTTCATCAACAAAAATCAGTGGAAACTATATTGCATGGGTTTTGATGTTTTCTGTTAGTTTCACCTCTTCAAAACATTTTCTCCTGATGAAATTATTCAATGACTCATAGATCATACAGCAGCATCATTTTTTTGCAAGAAGGTTCTTGATTTTCATTTCTTCAGCTACACTTTAGTCATTTAGTAGCATGATACTTAACTTCATGGTGTTGTTAATTTCTTTTTTCTCCCTGATGTTGATTATGTTTTGTGGCTTTTCATTTAAGGGGATGTATAGTAGCTGTGTAATGGAGACTGTCATATCTAGTAACATGTCATTTAACTTCATGGAATTGTGAATTTCTATTTTTTTCTATCGTTGATTTTGTATTATGACTTTTCATTTAAGGGGATGTACAGTAGCTGTGAAATGGAGACTAACATATCCAGGTGTGAAGATACAATGTAGTATGCATTTCTACTTCCAGACAAAGATGGACTTACAATGAAACTGTTTACTATATCTTGACAATAGAATGCTGGACTCTCTGCCATTGTCCATGCCCACAATGATGGACATATGACTTTGTATGAAGAACTATACTTTTGTAATGATATAGAGGAACTAGGTGAGGAGAGGGAAAATTGGGGCTGGGATAAGGGAAATACCAGTAGCATATGGAACTGTATCATAAAATGATAATAACAATAATAAAAATTTAAAATGTGAAAAAAACAAATCTTTTATCAATGTCTATTGAAAATCAAACATTTTAAATTTAGTGAGTTTTCATGTATTCTTTTCAGTTCTTTTACGGTGTATAGTCTATGTGTCATATCCAAGAAATCTGCTTAACCATGGAAAGTGGTTATTTCTCTCGAAAATGTTCAAAAAGTTGGTTTCATGTTTGTGACCATGAATTTCTGTAATTTTCTAAATCCATTGATATCTGTGTGCCTACGGAGGGCTGTGCATTTTTTTCCTGCGCCATTGATTTTAGTCTATATTTTTCATCCTGAATTATTTCATGTCATTCTAGATCAATTGTCTATGTGTGCTCAAATTTATTTTAGCAACTTTATTTTCTTCACTGATTTCTTTATGTATTTTAGAATGTTGTCCTAATAACTGTAACTTTATAAATAATTCTCAAAATCTTGTAAAAAAATGCTTTGTTAAAAATACCCTATAAAAATAGTCACGATAATATTGTCATATTTAAAAATGTATAATACTTTTTAGCACTATTCACTTATTGGTTTAACATGTTTTAGTGTATTTGTATTTAACAAGTACACATTTTATATGCATTTCCGATATATCTATATAGTATATATGCACCCCAATCAAAATCCCAAGCAAATTCTTCACAGATCTAGAAGAAACAATCCTAAAATTCATATGGAAACACACATTGCCCAAATAGCCAAAACAAGCTAAAAGAAAAAAACTTAGCTGCAAGCATCACAATACCAGGTTTCCAATCATAACCGCAGGGCTGTTATCATCAACACAGCCTGCTATTGCCATAGAAGCCATTGACTAGAAGCCATTAACTTAGAACCTTGTCAAATGAAAAAAGCTAATTATACTTATCCATCAAAGAGCATGAAATAAGATTTTAGGTCCCGCTCAAGATTCTTTCATAAAACCCAGTAAGTCTGGCAGAACAAAAAGTATGAAGTATCCCTCCCAGTGGCAAAAAATTGAAATTAAATATCTTGCTTTCCTATCTAGCCTATTAGTCTAGTGATGTCAAGGCATACATTGGACACAGTGAATTTTATTGACAATATTGATATCAATTCTTCATTATATGCTCTCTCTATTACCGTGACCCTGGTTCAAGTTATCTTAAAATCTTGCTAAAAGTACTAAGGGAGACTTAAAACTGCAATTCCCTGCATTGATATTTGCAATGACAAAGTAAATAAAGTAAGTGGTAAATCTGTTTAAAAGACTTTAGTTCCTCAAATCTACCAGAAAAAGGATAAAATCCTTAGGGAAAGTTAAAATATTAAATCTTTACACCTATTTAAAAACAATAGGTTAGATTTACAATTATTGACCATGTTGATGGTATAATCAAGATTAAGTACCGGGATATGGGAAAAAAATTATCTTATTTCTGTTTTTAGAAAGGAAGATACATTTAGCCCATATACACACGCAGGCTTCTACAAGCTGATAAGAGGAACACAAAACCAAACAATTTGCCTTAGTTATGTCACAAGGACAGGGTTACAAAAGCAACATGCAATATTTGTGTAATAAAAATTGAAAATTAACTCTTAAAAATGAAAAGGAAATGAAAAAGGAAATTAATAATGCAGAAACATAATAATTTACCTACAAAAGATACATTATTTCTAAGAGTAGAATGTAGGGCCTGGCACCCTAGCCTAGTGGTTAGAGTCCTCACCTTGCATGCACCAGGGTTCCATATGAGTTCTGGTTCTTGTCCTGGTAGCTCCACTTCTCTTCCAACTCCATGTTTGTAGCCTGGGAGAGCAGTAGAGGACAGCCCAAAGCCTTGGGACACTATACATGGAACAGCTTGAAAAAATTCCTGGCTCCTGGCTTCGGATCATCTCATCTCTGTCCATTGTGACCACTTAGGCAGTAAACCAGTGGATTGAAGATCTTTCTGTCTTTCCTTCTCTCTGTAAATCTAACTTTCCAATATAAATAAATAAATCTTTAAAATAAAAAGACTAGAATTTAATAGAATCTATGATACACTCAAATTGAGTTGAATATTTAACAGGAAGAATATTCTTTTTTCAAAAATTAAAAGATTGAATAAATATGAAAATGAGTGTTAAGAATAGGAACTTACGGGCCCAGCAGCGTGGCCTAGAGGCTAAAGTCCTTGCCTTGAACGCCCCGGGATCTCATATGGGTGCCAGTTCTAGTCTCGGCAGTCCACTTCCCATCCAGCTCTCTGCTTGTGGCCTGGGAAAGCAGTTGAGGATGGCCCAAGGCTTTGGGACCCTGCGCCTGCATGGGAGACCTGGAAGAGGTTCCTGGTTCCCGGCTTCGGATCGGTACAGCACCGGCCGTTGTGCTAATTTGGGGAGTGAATCATCAGATGGAAGATCTTCCTCTCTATATCTCCTCCTCTCTGTATATCTGACTTTGTAATAAAAATAAATAAATCTTTAAAAAAAGAATAAGAACTTATTAAAAATTAATCAGTTTAGATTTCAAGTAAAATGAAATAGGGAAACAATTCAAATGAATGCCATAATGTATTTGAAAACTCTGTTAGATAATGTAAGAGATCTGCAACATAAGAAAAGCTACGTACGCGATGAAGCTCAAATGTTCAGCAAATTCACCATAAAAATAAAAACAAAGGGATCTACTGAAGCACAAAGATGAATTTTAAAAAGTATTTCTACTATTTATCATAAAGCTGATATTGGTAGTGGATGGAATTTTGTGACATGCCTTTTTCACCCTGGCAACATTAGACAGCTGGTGTCCGTGTCGTGGCTGCCCAGGCTTATGACATCTGGAGCTGCACCGTTTCATAATCTTTGCCTTCTAGACATGCTTTCTCTGACATCCATTACTGTATATGGCACCTCGATCTCTTAACCATTGCCTTAGAATTTTCTAAACTTTTACATACAGAACCCCACCATTATTCACATATGCATGTGCAACCACAGAGTATAGAACTGATGCTCTGTTGAGGTTTTTTTTGGCTTACATTTACAAAAAAAATACTGGAAGGAAAAAAGAAACATAATAAATTTGTTATGCAACAGGATTAGAGTAGAAACAAATGGTGCAAGATATCAAGATACAAGTGTCAATATACACGTACACACACACACGCACACACTACAAACTCAGTTTGTACAAGATAAAGTGAACTGCAATCCTATGTTTGTAGCAGCAAAATCCACAATAGCAAAGACATGGAAACAACACAGATGTTCACCAAAAGAGAAATACTACACGGCCATTAAAACGAACGAAATTCTACCCTTTGTAGCAAAATGATCCCAACTGGAGATGATTATGCTCAGTGAAATAAGCCAATTCCCAAAGAACAAAGATTATATGTCCTCTCTGATATAAGGTAATATTCATGCAAAATACAAGACATACATAGGTGAATAATTAAAAGATAACGTATTTTTAAAGAAACAAGATTCAGATATATGCTACCTATAAGAAACAAACTTTATCAGTAAAGACACACAGAAACTTAGTGTGAAAGCATGGAACAACATATTCCAGCCAAATGGTCTGAAATTTCAAAAAAAAAAAAAAAAAAAAAAAAACAGGCGTGAGTTGGGGCTGGTGCTGTGGCACAGTAGGCTAAGCTTTTACCTTTGGCATCAACATCACATACAGGCACTGGCTCATTTTTCCCACTGCTTCACTTCTAAATAGAAATCAATAAATATTTTTAAATAAATCCCAGAAATTAATCTACATATCTTTAATCAATTAATCTTGCCAGGTGAGCTAAAGTTCTCTAGAGAAAGACAGTTGCTTCAAGAAATGATGTTGGTAAAACTGAATGTCCATATGCCAAAGTCTGGAATAAGACCATTACCTTGTATTGTATACAAAGTCAACTCAAAATGTGTTAAGAATGTAAATACAAGAGTTGAAATGGTGAAATTCTAAAGGAACATATGAGGAAAATACCTCAAGACATTGGCCGAGCAAATACTTCTTGGGGCAAAGACCCCAGAAGCACAGGAAATAAAAGCAAGATAGACAAATGCGATTAAACAAAAGTAAGAATTCTCTGTTCAGCAAAGCAACAATAAAAGCAAGAGAAAATATTTTCCAACTATGCATCTTATAAAAGACTAATAGCCAGAATTTACAGAGTTCAAGGAAATCAACAATAGCAAAATCAGCAAAGAAGTATGGATGGCTAACAGACGGAGGAACATGCTCCAGGTTACTAGCCATCAGAGGCACACAAACACAAACCACAAGCAAATATCACCTCAACCCAAGCTACAAAGGCTATTATCCAAAGTTTAAAAATAGCAAATGCTGGAGAAGATACAAAGGAAAAAGTACTCTAAAACACTGACTGTTATTGAGAATGTACAACCACTGTGGAAGACAACATGGAAATGTTTCAGAAAATTAAAAATAGATCTACTACAAGACCAAGCTATTCCACTCCTGGGACTATACCTAAAGAAATGAAACCAGCATATAAAAGAGATATCTGTAATCCATTTACAGCCACTCAATTCACAATAGTTGAGTTGTGGAACCAACCTAGATATTCATCAATTGATGGGAAGGCAGTGAAAGACAGTCCAAGTGCTTGGGCCCCTGCACCAATGTGGGAGACTTAGAACAAACTCCTCACTTCTGAATTCAACCTGCTCAAGCCTTAATATTACACTTACATAGAGGAATGCCTTTTTTTGGAAATACAAGCCAAAACATATAGAGATAAAACATTTTGTGCACTTGACTTGAAACAATCCAGACGTCTATCTATATATGTAAAAAAAGTAAATATGGAAATATTTACAATTTAGAATATGAATGTTGGTTATTATGACTTTTTTTCAACTTTTCAGTATATTTGAAATTCCTGCTTCAAAATCGAAGAAATATGCCAATCTTGTCTAACAGACCAAAGAAAAGGTAAATGGCAGTCATGTTGCTCCTATGAGCCACATTACGCCTCTCACTATAGAATAATACCAAAAGATACTGGAAACAGTGCTTATAGAAAATAAGAGAAAAATGAATAGCTTTTAAAAAAACAGCTTCCTGTATGGCAACACTCTAACAGCTTGCTCATTAGATTAGCGTGATTACTTCTTTATTAAGCCTTATTTGAGCTGTCATCTGGTATCCATTAGGTCAGTTATAGTTTGTCTGGTCTAACCAGAGGGAAATGGAGCAAGGTGCATCATGGCTGGAGGAATCAAATAAGCAAGTACTCATTCTTTAATCATTCCTCCTTTTTGCCTTCCTTCCTTATAGACACTTGTGGTTCCTTGCTCTTTCTTTAGAATTTAGTCATTTTTACATGTTTGACTTGTAAAACCACCTACAATATAATACATTCTGATAATTAATATCTTACAACTTTTTACAGAATTTAAAGGTATAATTCTCATATTAATGTGCTAAATCCCTTATTATAAATGGATATCAACCAATATTGTAATTGTTCTGGTCTCTTAATCAGTTCTAAGTCACATGTAATTATGCTGTAATAAGGTTCTCACTGTCATAACTCATATACTCATGATTTCCTTTTGAAACTTCAAAAATTCTGATAAAATAATGGTTAAATCATTAAACCCCTAAAAAGGTGTTTAAACTATAATAGTACTTTTACTACTACTGCTTTGACAAAGGTATAAATACCTTTTGACAAAGATATAAAACAAAGTCTTCAAACTATATTTTCCATGATGTTGATACACACAGACAAAACCACCAACAGGTTCCGGCAAGATCAGCACCACCAACAACCTAGCTATACAAGACACCTGGTGTCTCCAAAATCCTGGGACCTGTTCCAACCGGAAGTGGGAGAAAGGTTGTACAGAAAGGTTACAACAGAAAGTGGGAGAAAGGTGCAGCCTCAGCATAGTATCACAGGGGTGGAGACTTGTGAGCCAGGAGTTGGGGCTATGGAGTTCTTCGTGGAATTCTAGCATAAGAACCCAGACCTGAAACTCCTGGAGAGAGTGGCACAAGTGGCTGCAAACAAAGAGCTGTTAACCAACCACAATTATTAAAATCGAATTGTACACCTGTAGGTGACATAGCTTAGAAACCTGCCCCAAGGAGAAGATTCTGCTAACCTGAGATACAATGACCAAGAGCAAAAGAAGAGACAGAGGCACAATGAATATTACTGTAGACTCCCCTACAAAGGAGCAAAACCCTTTGCCAACATCAGAGTTAACTGAGGAATGCACTGTGAAAATCAGGGATACAGAATTCAAAACATTTGTTGTAAAGCTTCTTATCAACAATGAGATCCACATAAAGCAGTTGTTCAAGAAATTTAAGGAACATGTCCCAGTGAAAATGAATCAAATGAAAGCTGGTGTATCAGAAATGATGAATACAACGGAGCAAAGTAAAAGTACAGTGGAGAGTCTTCAAAATAGAATGAAGGAAGCAGAAGAGAGAAACTCAGAAATGGAAGATACTCCTGTCACCAAGAGAAAACAAACAAAAAGCTGGAAGCAGAACTGAGTCAAGCCAAAAAAAAAAATTCAAGAATTAAAAGACACTATTAAAAGGACAAATAAAGAGTTACGAGTGTCCCAGAAGGTGCAGAAAGAGAACCTGGGTTTACAAATGTATTTAATGAGATAATAAGAGTTAGGATTTCATTATTTTTATGGCTGAGAAGTATTCCATAATGTATATGTGTGTGTGTGTGTGTGTATATATATATATATATACACGCATATATGTATATATATATATAATGTGTATATATATATCACACTTTCATCATGTAGTCATCTATTGATTAACATCTGGATTAATTCCATATTTTAATTATTATGAATTAAGCTGCAATGAACATAGGCCCACAAATAACTCTCACATGCTGATTTCATATCATTTGGGTCAATTCCCAGGAGTGGGACATCTGTGTCATGTGGTGGATAAATTTTCAGATCTTTGAATAATCTCAAAACTGTCTCCATGGTGGTTGGACTAGTTTACATTCTCACCAACAGTGGGTTAGAGTGTCTTCTCATCCTCACCAGCATTTATTGTTTTGGTTTGGGGGTAAGCCATTCTAACTTAGGCGATGTGCAATCTCTCTGTGGTCTTTACTTGCATTTCCTTGATGGCTATTGATCCTCAGCATTTTTTCATGCTGCTGGCACATTTTTATTGCATCATTGAAAAGTACCTGTTTATGTCCTTTGTCCACTTTTTAATTACAGCACTTGTATTGTTCAGTTTATTGAGCTCTTTAGCGATCCTAAATAATAACCTTGTATCAATTGTAAAGTTTTTAAATATTTTTTCCCATTCTGTTTGTTCTCTCTTCACTAGGTTGATGGCTTCCTTTACAGCGAAGAAACTTCTTAGTTTGATGTGATCTCATTTACTTATTTTTAACTGCCTGTGTTTATTTTTTATGAAGTCTTAGCCTTACTTGTTGCCTTTATGATTTCTTGATACAGGCAGTAATTGTTATATGCATCCTTCTTAACACTGCTTCTGCTGCTTCCCCATGTTGTGATATGTTGTACTGTCATCTTGATTTTTTTCTGCAATTTTTTGTTTCCTTATTGATTTACTCTATGAATAAATTCAGCTAGGCGCTTTCGGGTCTCCATGTGTTTGCCTATTTTCTAGGGTTTCTTGAGTTGTTGATTTCCAGCATCATTCTTTGGTGGTTAGAAAAGATGCATGGCATGATTTTAATTCTTTTTGAAATCATTGGGGCTTGTTTTGTATTCCTACATATGATTTATCCAAGAGAACGCTCCACACGCTGATGAAAATACATATCTGCAACTACAGCCTGAAATGCTCTGTAGATGTTATTTAGGCATGTTTTTCCCATAGTATAGATGAGACTTCTTATCCATTTATTGATTTTTCATCTAGTCCATGTCTATTGATGAAACTGGGGTGTTGAAGTCCCCCATTATTACTGGATTGGAGTGTATGATTCTCACTAGATCTATTAATAATTGTTTTAAGTAACCTGGTGCCCTGGCACTGGGTGCATATCTATTTACTATGGTCACTTTGATACATTGATTCCTTAATCATTATACATGACCTTAGTCTCTTAATAGTTTTTGTGTTCAGATATCAATTCTGTCCTAGTTGAAATTCCAAAAAAACCTTGAACCATACATACAATTAGATAAAATTAGAGAAAGGAAATAATTTCTCTTGTTCTTTCACAGTAGGAAGACAATACTAACTAACCATAGTTTTATTATACATTTTACATTTTATATATATATATTTCCAAGTTAGAAGAGTGTTTTCAAAAATACAATAAATATTTTTTGCTAATAAATATACTCATTACTTTTATTTGATAACTATAACATATACATATGTTAGAACATCATAATTACTGCTAATCATAGATATACTTTTGTTGTGATTTGGCACTGCCCTCAAATTAGGCAAACCTCCAGCTATAACTTTGACCTTTAGTCTTCATGATTGCACCAATGTGACTAACAGGGAGGGCAAGCTTCACAGCAGTGATACACATTCCACAAACTGAACCACATTTGAGCATTAATTAAGTCACAAGTGAGATGAAGATCTATAATACCTGATGTGTCTCTGCCTTGTATCTTTCTATAAAGCAAAATGAACACAGGCTCAGAATAAGGCCTATGTATGTTGGCTGTTTCTGTCAACTCAAATCACTAGTCAAATTTGCAAAGCTATAATGGCATTTCTTCAGTTTATTCCACTAGGAAGGGATTCCAAGGAAGTTTTCAGTTGTACAGGGAAAGATACACCCTAATGATAACGCCATCCATCAGTATATTTTGATGACAGGGAAATTCTATAAACAACAAAAGGTTAAGCTTATTTTCTCTGTAGCATTTCTGTATAGTAACTTTCAAATAAAGCAAAAATGTAATGGCTTAGGTGAGAATAGAGTATGGTAAAACAAACCATAGCTAGGACACATGGACAAAGGAAATGGAAAGCAAATATAATAACAGATATAAATTATAACAATTTCATGATTCAGGTGAGTACAAAAAGAGTGAAAAACCTTATTTCAAAAGATGAAAAGGTTATTTAAAAATTAAATTAATTTAAAAAAACTGATGTAAACTTAAATGAAAAAGAACCTAGTAATGTTAGACACATAATTAAAGACATGTAGATCAGTTTTAAATCTTGAGTCTTTGTTCACAAAATCCTGTCCATGTTTACTTTGCCAAATGTTTGTAGTGGAACAAAGCTTTTACTCTAAGCTTCTGGTGGGAGAAAAAACGAGACAATATTACCACCTCATCTTTAATTTTATGGTGAAGGCACCATGCTTTCTCAATCTGGCTGCTGTCCCATAGCCTTTCATCCAGTCTGAGAGGCAGCAGCTTCCCATTGCCTTCCAAGTGAGCCTGGGGAGGACAGTGCACCAGCACTCCCTGCAGTTCTAACAGAACATGGACAAGTTGATCTGCGTCCCAATGTCTGCCAATAGGGTTATATGAAAATGCGGCCTCACTAATAGAAGCACAATATGCAAGATGCCAGTACATCTCTGTGATTTACAATGTGTCTAATGAGCAAGCCCAATGAAGAGGTTTGTTGTCTACCATAAAACCAGATGGATGTAAGCAGTGATTAGAAGCAATTAACTCTGTTCAGCACTAAATAACTTTCCATCATTAATGTACATTTTTCCACCTCATTAGAGGTACGGCAGAGAGCATGAGGTAAGAGACATGCAATTTGAATTTCAGATATGCGTATGTTTGAAGAAAAAAACACAGATTTGCAAGGAAAACAGAATAAATAGTATTAAAGCCTTCTTTTGAAGCCATTTTTATCCCATTAATACTGGCATGCATATTTGATCAATTTCACCAGTCACTCACAAGCCCTAAGGTAAATAGGAAACTCATTAAGGTCTGGTAAGGAATGCAAGACTTTTCTAATAAACAACTGATAATGGAAACATTTTTTTCTGCTGATCATCTTCCAATAATATAATAGTCATTTTACATCATCGGTATGGTCATTTAAGACACTGAATCTGGAAAACATCATGCTGACTAAGGTTGACTTAGCAAACTGTAGTCTCACACAATAAAAAAGGCAACCAGAACTCCTCTACCACATTCTTCTGTATAGACATAAACTGAGTACAACAGCAGTTTGTTCATGGAGAGTCATGGTAAACAGCAACTCATTTAATAATAAATTTCACATTTTCCCCCAATAAAAACTTTCAAAACTCACTGATTTATTAAAATAATGTAGCAAATATTACATGTCACATTCCTATCATATAATATTAAATGAATTTATTTATAATATTATGATTCCAAAAAATATATATAAAAACCCTCAGGAAATGTTGGAAATAAATAAACTAAAACAGTATTCATTGAAGTTCTAGACAATGAAGAATGGATTTTTTGCTTCATTATTCTTCCCCATGTTTCCCAACTTTTTCTATGATATACAAGTTATACATGACTTTTGTGCCCCAGAGGAATTGGAAACAAATGTAAAATTAAAAATGTAAATTAAAAATTAAAAAATGTAAAATTAAAATTAAAAGTAATAAATTCTTCTGCATGTATAATTAAATATAAAGAAAGGGTGAAGCAGAGTGCTTTAGAACTTATGTACACACACATATATATATAAATACACACACACATATATATACATACACACACACATATACTTGTATCTTCTTGATGACTATACATGGGAAAAGTGTATCAAAGTCTGTGATACTTTTCTTCTAGCAGAAATGTTTTACAATACTAATATCTAGGGTAGAATTTGTTCTTTGCAAAATTACTTATGCATATTCATTCCTTTCACTTTCATTTAATGGTTCTATAATATCAAAATATTAATCATCCTCATTTTAAAGAGTCAAATCAATTTCATGTGTGTATTCAAGTCCCAGCTCTTCCACTCACTAGCTATATAACACTGTGGCACAAGCTTGCTGTGCCGATTGTTAACGTCTGAATCCAGTAAGAGAGAAGAAGTTACATGAGGCAGATTTATTCTTACTACTTACAGATGCATAGCAAAGGACTACAAGCATCTAGAACCAATGAGGAGTCAGTTCCTGAAAGCTCAGGGGAGCTTCCTGATGTGAATGCAAACTTAACTGCAAATGCCTCATGAAAAAAGGTAGCTGAAAGACAACACAAAGCAGCCCACCGTGGGTTTAACCCAAGTCCCACAGACACACTGGGTTAAAGTACAGAGCAAGAATCTTTTCCTCAAAGGAACTGAGATGAATTCTAGATTGTTCTAGTCAATCCTCTATTATCTTAGGATGTTGGAGTTTCAACACATTTTAGTTATTCTTGAAAACTACAAGTGAGAAATATAAGGGAGAACTGTGGTACTTTAAAGCCATTCAGAGAAATGCCTTGTAATCTTCAACTCATTTTGAATTGATTTCCTTATATGATTAGACACAGGGTTTACTATCATTCTTTTAAATATGGACATCCAATTTCCTCAACACCATTTCATAGGAAGATTATTCATTCTCTAACATGTGTTCTTTTAAATTTGTTTAAAAATGAGTCAGTTGTACCTGTGTGGCTTTGCTACTAGAGTCTATGATCTGTCCCATTGGGTCTTTGGATATGATTTCATGCCAATACATTGCCATTTTAATTACTGTACCTTTGAAATATATTTTAAAGTTTGGTGGTGTAATGTGTTCTACTCTGTTCCTTATGTTCAAAATTCCTTATGCAATTCTTCCTTTTGTAGTTCCACACTAATTTTATTAGTGTTTTTCTAGCACTGTAAAAATGTCATTGGGAGTTTTATAGGGACTACACTGAATACATAAATTACTTTGGGTAGTATGGATGTTTCAACAACATTGATAATATCAATTTATGAACACAGGATAGCTTCCTATTTCTTTGTGTCCTCTTCAATTCTTCTCATTGATTGTATAACTTTCATTGTAGAGGTCATTCACATTTTTGTTTAATTTTTCCAGGCATTTCTTGGCAGTTATCAGAAATTGATTTGTTATCTTGATTTATTTTTCAGGTGATTCACTATTAACATACAACATTGCTATCATTTTTTATACATCGTTAATGTAGCCTACAATTTTGCTGAAACTGTTTTTGACAGAATTTTGCAAATAGTAACAATTTCACCTTCTCCTTCCCAATTCTGGTTCAGTCTGTGCTCATTAACCAGAAAGCAGAGGCCTTTGAACTTCATCTGGAACTGTTTTAACACATGATGTACGGTCCCCAGTTTCCTCTTCTTGGCTTTCTTAGGAGCTGCAGTTTATGCTTTCCGTCAGTGGTTTGATGAGGGGTGGCTGAGGCAACCCAGCTGTGGAGGCTGCATATAATGATTCTATGGGTACAGGCCTGGGGGCTCACCTTCACTGAATTTTGTGCAAAGTACATGGTGCTGGGATTTTGTTCACTACTCCTCTCCAAAGAAACGCATATCTCTCCAACCTCTACTCTGCACTTCTTGGAGTTGGGGAAGCTTGCTTTCTTCCATGTGACTTTTCTTGTATATTACATATATTTTATACATTATATTATATATAAAAATACATGTAAGAGAATATCTCCTTTTTCTAGCTCACATGCTTAGCAACTTTGTAAAATATTAGTGGGTTGTAAATACTTAAATTTTACTGGTAGAGTATCTAGCCTGTTCCATTGGTGTATGTATCTGATATTTTGCCATTACTGAACAGTTCAATTAATGTGACTTTGTAATATATTTCTAAACTATTTATTTAGTTAGTTTTGTTTATTCAAATGGCAGAAAAAAGAGAAACTTAGAGAGATCTTCCATCTCCTAGTTCAATCTCCAAATGCCGACAACACCTAGGGCGGGGCCAGGTTAAAGCCACAAGCCAAGAACTCCATTTTACTCTACCACATGTGTGACAGAAATTCAAGGATTTCAGGCACGATCTGTAATTTCTCAGGCACATTAGCCAAAAGCTGGGTTGTCAAGTGAAGTGGAATTTAGCCCTGGGAATTCCAGTTTGGAATGTAAGCATCGCCTATGGTGGCTTAACCCCTGCCCAACACTTGATATTTGCACTAGATTTTAAAATTAGATAATGTGCGAACTCTAACCCCTGTCCCAACACTTGATATTTGCAGTAGATTTTAAAATTAGATAATGTGCGAACTCCTGCACTTTTTTTTGGACACAACCGCTTTGGCTAAATTAGATCTTTTTCAATTACACATGGGTTTTAGTAGCATTTTTCTAATCCTATGAAAAACATGTCATTGGAATTTTGATAGGGGTTGTCTTTAGTATATGAATCACTTCAAATATTGTGGATATTTGACAACACTGATTCTATCAATCCACCAACACAGAATGTTTCTACATTTCTTTGTGTCCTCTTAAATTTCTGTCATCAACGATGTTTACTTTTCATTGTAAAGATCACTGATCCATAACTGTCATTGTAGAGATCATTTACTTCTTTAGTTAAATTTATTCCCAGGTATTTAAATTCTTCGTAACTATTGGAAATGGGATTACTATCTTGATTTCTTTTTCAAATGATTCACTATTCATATGTACTTATGATGTTTTTACATTCTATCTTACAACATTGTTGAATTTGTTGATTAATTCTAACAGTTTTTTGGGGGCAGTCACTGGGGGCGTTGTTATCAAATGTCATCGTCAAACAATGACATTTTACTTCCTTTTCCAATTTGGGTTCCCCTTATTTCTTTCTATTACTTAATTTTTTTGGCCAGGATTGTGTTGAATATAAGCCATGAGAGTGGATCTCTACAAATCTTAGACAGCCTTCATCTTTTCCTCTTCAATATAATATTAACTATTGAATTATTTTATCTAACCTTTATGTTCCTTCTATACCTAATTTGTTCAGAGTTTTAATGATTAAAGGATGTTTTTTCTTTCTGATGATGATTTTGAAAATCACATCTTGATGGGTTATACTGAACCATTCTTTTACCTCTATGATGAATCTTGCAGAGATTAAAGGTCTTTAATGTGCTGTTGGATTTGATTTGCTACTGCTTTGTTATTTTAAAATCTATGTGCATCAAGGATACTGACTTGTCATTTTATCTGTTGTTATTTCCTTGTATAATTTTGGTATCAAGTTAATACTGGTCTTGAACAATGGATTTTTAGATATTCCCTCCTCTTATATTTCATGGAATTAATAAGAAGAACTAGTGGTAATTCTTTAAATGTTTTGGAGACCTCAGTAGTGGAGCAGTCTAGTTTTGGAATAGTCTTTGACAAAAGACTGTTTGTTACTGATTCAATATTGCTACTCATTACTGGTCTGTTTAAATATATTATTTCTGGACAAAGAAACCAAGATGGTGTCTGAGTAAGAGGCTCTGGTGGCCACCTCGCTAGAGACACCACTTTGTTCAGTTACACACAGACTAACTCACCTCCACAAGAGCTGCACAGCCAGGTGAAAGATCACAGTGCTTCAATGGAGAGTGGATTTTTATAAGAATAAAAAATATAAGAAATATAGGTAAGAATGCTCATGTATATGTGTGTGTGTATATATATACACATATATACACACATATATATGTATACACACACACACACACACATATATATGTATACACACACATATAAATAAACTCAGAAACTGGATTAAAGACCGAAATATAAGACCAGAAACTTTAAGGTTTTCTATAAGAAAACTCAGGGAGATGTTTCAGAACAAAAGATTGTGCAAAGAGCTTTGGATCAGACATCAAAATTGTAAAAACAGACACCAGAAAACACATACACACACAGAGGAACAAAGGGCAAATGCCATACACCAAACCAAACAGCTCCTGCACAGCAAAGAGAACAATAGATGGAAGAAGCAGCCTATAAAACCAATGTCACTTAGATATCTGACTATCTGGCAAGTGGTTAATAATAAAATGTATAAGAGACTCAACTCAATAGCAAAAATTAAAAAAAATAATGTAACTAAAAGTACACAGAAAATCTAAACAAACATTCCTCAAAAACAGACATAGAAATTTCCAACAGGTACAAGAAAAATTCTGTCACAGTAGTAATCATGGAAATGAACATAGGGTGAACATCAGAACACTGAGGTATCACCTACCCCAGGTAGAGTGGCAACTATCTAAAAGACAAAAGATAATAAGTGATGGGAAGGAAGAAGAGAAAAGAGAGACCCTGTGCACTGTTGGTGGAAATGTATATTAGTACAGCAACTGTTAAAACAGCATGGAAATTTCTCAGAGTAAAATAAAATAAAACTCCCATATTGTCCAACAAACCCATTATTGGGTCTGCATCCAAGGGGAAAGCAGTCAACCTATACAGGAGACATCTGCAGCCCTATGTTTATTGCAGCAATATTCACAAGAGCCAAGAACAGGAAATAAACCGATTGTCCATTCACCAATATGTGGTTAAAAAAAGAAGTGGGGTTTAGTCTTATGGGCCAGAGAGTTAAGGTACCACTTGTAATATAAGTATCCTATGTTGGAGTGTCATTTCAAGTCCCAGCTACTGTATTTCTTTTTTTTAAAGATTTATTTATTTTTATTGGAAAGTCAGATACATAGAGGAGGAGAGACAGAGAGGAAGAGAGGAAGATCTTCCATCCGTTGATTGACTCCCCAAGTGAGCACAACCATCAGAACTGTGCCAATCTGAAGCCAGGAGCTAGGAGCTCTTCCAGGTCTTCCACGCCAGTGCAGGGTCCCAAGGCTTTGGACCATCCTTGACTGCTTTCCCAGGCCACAAGCTGGGAGCTGGATGGGAAGCAGGTCCACTGGGATTAGAATTGGCACCTATATGGGATCACGGCGTGTTCAAAGTAAGGACATTAGGCCCTAGGCCACCGTGCCAGGCCCATAGCTACTATATTTCGAATCCAGTTTCCTGCTAACGTGCCTGGGAAAACAGCAAAAAATGGCCCAGGTATTTTGGTCCTTGCTACCCCTTGAGAGACCAGGACAGAGTTCCTGGCCTGTGGCTTTGGCCTGGTCTAGAACAAGCAGCTTTAGTTATCTGAGGGGTAATCCACCAGATAAAAACTCTCTCTTTTCTCTTTCTCTTACAGTCACACTCTCTTTCTGTGCATCTGTCTTTCAAATAAATGAATCTCCAAAAAAATTAAACGGGGTATCTCATTGGAGTGAAAACAAAATTGCTTATTACAAATGACTTCCGGTGAACAAAGAAAAGGAAGGGGGGAGTACAATGAACAGATACTAAGTTACTGAACATAACACTAAGAAACTCAACTCAATTGCACAACAGGGTTACTACAGATAATATGCTGAATGTTTCTTTAAAAACACAAGATAGGATTTGGGATTTTTTACACTATTAGGAAATTTTGAATATTTGAGAAGATGTATTTATTTTGATTAGTCATCATCAGCTGTATAGATGTACTACAGCATGATAATCAATAAATATGCATAATTTTATTTATTTTATAAAATTTTCAATTGAGAAAAGAAAGACAATGATTTTTCTTGTAATGTATCACCATAAGAAAAACTTATGAAGGTGTGTTGGTGAATGTTCAGCAACAAGCCTAGGATGGGGGGTTTGTAACATTGTCAATTTCTGTGTGGAGGGGTATAAATAACCACAGCACGGCTGGCTATCTAAGATTATCTACAGTTTACCAATCAGACAAAAAACTTACAGTGTAGGAAGTGGCTCAACAGAATCAGTTCCAGCCACCTCTACCAATCATTATTTACCCATCTGCATGTGCTGCAGAGCTGAGCATTTCATAAACAAGTAGACACATCAACAGCATCTGCTTGTAAAATGATGTCATTGATATGCCTGAGACAGCAAGCAACTGTAGCTAGGTGTGGTTGCAAGCACGCCAAAAATAACAAGCAGAGAGGTAAGAGAGATAGTGAGTAATATACTGGCTCTTACTTGATTTGATAACAGGATATAGAAAATAGCTTTATCTGGATTATAAAGATCAATTGATGAATGACACCTTCTCACACCTCCTATCTTAGCATATCAACTATAATAATTAGCTATAGTGAAAAAATGCAAATAAACCAGAATGCAATGATTCTTTTATCCTTAAAATATATATTTTTTAAAATGTATTTTATTCAATAAAAATAGAGAAATGTCTCATCCACAGATTCGTTCTCCAAAAACCCTCGACAACCAGGGTGAGCCAGTCCAAAATCAGGAGCTGAGCCAGACTCATATGGGTGGCAGCAACCCAGCGACATCATCTATCCTGCAGCCTCCTAGGGAGCACATTTACAAAACACTGAAATCAGAAGTGGAGCCAGTACTCAAGTACAGGCAGTTTGAAATGGAATGCCGACATTCCAAGCAGCATCTGAGAAGGGTGTGCCCAATTTCCTCCCCTATACATGGTACATAAAACAAAATCATATAAAATATAAGACGACAGCTTGTTTTTCTTACTATATGTGCATAAATGAAATAGTTCGTAATGGTGAATTTTCAATTAACTATTAGGAAAAAAGGATTACTGCAGCTCAGAATTTGTAAATAATTTCAAAATGGCAGGTCACATTGTGTCCCCAAACTAGGGTAATTTATCAGTACATTAAAACTCAAGCGCAGGGGGACAGGAGGAGGCTTGTATCCCAACCCTGAAGACTCCCAGAGCCTCACCAAGGTCTATCAGTACCAGCACCGAGGACTACATCCCTACTGCCAAGGAGACCACAGGGAAAATGGAGTGCCTTCAGAGGCCAAAAACTCTGAGGTCACCCACCCCCATTTGGATCTACAATGTGGGATGGAAGAAGCCCAATTCCTGCCTTGCAGGATCCAGGGTCATCGGACCAACAACTAGGATCCCTGAGCGGTCCGCAGAAACAGAAGAACAGTAAACTTCCTTCGGAACTAGGGAGAGAAGCTTTCTCTGGCCCTTGCCTGCTTCCAACTTTGGGTCCCCACCCGTTTTCGAAAGGACCATCAGGATCGCTCCAGAAACCCCTCATAACAAACAAACATATGAACAAACAAACTAGAATAGATAGACAGAGAACAACTATGAAAGCTTAGAAACAGACAGGAAGCGGTCAGCCGGGATGCACTTATAACTCACTGGGTGGGACACAAAGATCAGTTACTCCTTTCTGGGGTGTTGAGGATTTCTCTGCACACCCCTCCCAAAAACGTTCACCTAAACTGTTGACATATGTCCTGTTAAAGTTAGAGTTAGACTACCTGAAAAACAACCAGGTTTAGCAAAATCATGCTTCAATGCTATAAAATGCTAAATACTAACATTAAAATAGACAAGAGACAGCTGAATAGCAATCTATAGCCATTTTAAGGTATATAGAACATGGTTGAATATGAACCAAAATTGAAATGTCTATGAGGAAGTCACAGGTTGTGGTTGAGAACCTGCATTTCCCTAGTAACATACTGGTTAATCAATACCATGTCAAGTAATGCCATAATGTTGTAAGTGGTTGTAAATATTATGTTGGGTTTTTTACTTGATTGGGATGATACTCTGCTGGTTCTACCTTCAGACCAGAGATGGTCTCACCAAGAAGCCATTGAACTTACCAGGACAATAAGATGCTGGACTTTATGATTGGTCAAAACTGCCAATGAAAGAATCTCAACTGAATTTGAACTATGGAAATGCAACAAGTTGAAGCAATCCACCGTGGGGCGGGGGGGGGGGGGGTTGGGGAGGGGCGGGAGGAATCCCAGTGCATAAAAAAATGTGTCACATAATGCAATGTAATTAATAAAAAAAATCTTAAAAAAAAAACTCAAGCAACTATAAATCACTTCTGCATTTTGGCCCATACATACCGTAACTTTCCTACCTCTGTGTATTTTCAACATGCAGCTGAATAACTGATTCCCTAATTTCAGGTGATAGTTAACACCTCTATCTGCCCCCACAAATATGTAGTGGTCTTTTTGTTCCTTTGGCAGTCCCCAGAGTTAATGTATAAGCCTGAGAATCCCATCCAACATACTGCTCCAAATAGGTGATAAAAATTAACAAGTCTACTTTTCTTCTTTTTTTAAAGATTTATTTTCATTTAAAAAGCAGATTTACAGAGAAAAACAGGGATAGAAAGGTCTTCCATCTGCTATTTCACTCCTCAAATAGCTGAGCCAATCCAAAGCCAGGAGCCTCCTTCATGTCTAACACATGGGTGTGCAGGGTTCCAAGGCTTTAGGAACTCTTCTGCTTTCCTGGGCCATAAGCAGTGAGCTGGATCAGAAATGGAGCAACTGAGACACAAACTGGCACCCACATGGAATACTGGCACTTTGAGGTGGATTAGCTAGTTGAGGCGCAGTACCCCAGCCCCATTGTACTTTTATAGAGTTAGTATGTAAGTGTCTGGTTTATTTGTCCAGCAGTATGCTTAATGTTACAAAATTCCTACAGATAAAATCAAACAATCAGATATTATACAGTTATAATATTTGAAAAAGAATATTCCTTGTCTACTGATAATCCAACCTTTCATTAACCTTGTCTCTGACACACACACACACAGAATCTTTTAATCACACTGTACATGAGAAATGAGAAGACCTTGCCAGGATGGAAGCTTTGGTTCTTTACTTGGAAATTGTTTCCAAATTTTAGAAAATCTTTACAAACTAGGCCATATAATTCAGGTCAACAATTAATTTAAAAGTAAAAAACAGTAACCCAGGACAAAAAGAGAAATGAATGATATTAATACAGGGGAAATGGCCCTACACATTTCAATGGTCTGAAAAGCTCTGTTTGATTAATAAAAATTATTGTTCACAATGATGACCTTCAGTCATTAAGGAAGTCTGAAATTGTAATAATCTGTTTAAGGTGATATGCAAAATTACTTCTGAAACTGCTTCATTCAGAATAGTTTAGTGGTCACACTTGTAAGATGGGATCTGCTATCCAGGATTTCTTATGCTAACAGCATTTAAAATAGAAGAGGCTTCACTGTACATTTTTGTTCTAGACAATCTCAGGGGGACACCTGGCATTAGCAGAGAATTTTTAAGCTTCTGAGAACAGCTCTCGAGAGTCAGAACAATTGACATTTCTTTCCAGAATATCTTCCAAGATGAAATATTCACCAACACTCTTCTGGGGAAGCTTCCCAAGTGGCAATGATAAAACCATCAATCCTACACCTTTAAAATGAACAGCATTCTAAGGAATTTTACCTTGGTTCTTCTGTGTTTTCTGCAAAGTGAGCCATTCAGGCATTGCATCTTGTGAAATTTCCTCGCCTCTTTCAGGGAAGCATATTGGGACAGAGCTTGCCAGCTGTCTGCTCCCTTTGCCTTCTGCTGCCATTATCCTCAAGTACCGCCCCACCTTCTGGCCCTCCAGCTTGTGGGGGGTGGGGAACAGGGAGGAGAACAGAATTCTTCCTGCTTCTGACATGCATAACACAATGAAAAGAGCAGAAGGAATATATATCTATACATACATTTGTCTCTCTCCACAAATAGACACACATAGGCTGATCTTGCAAGTGTATGCATGTATATGCATGTGAATCCACACACCCAGTGCCAGAGTATCTCTATATGTATAAATACACTGTATATATTCCATATGCTCTTTCTTTCTGCAGCACACAAATGCAGCTGGGAATAACTACTGTGAAAAAAAATTCACATACTCACGAAAGACAAATTATCAAGCAGAAACAAGAATATATGCAATCTAGCTGTTACAAATTCTTTGCATCTGCTGCCTGCCTTTATTAGAACATGATTATGCAGCTTAAGAAAATGTCTAGCATTTCATTTTGCATGCCTAAGAAAATATCTCCTTTCCCTAAATCTTCTGTTTTACACTTCACCCAGAGTCTGAGCTGGTTCTGGACTGATGACTGATGCGTTCAAAAGGTTTAAAGAAATATAAATAAACACCTAATCCTGTGACCGATGAAGTGTATGAGTAATCAGAAAAAAAAATCACTGAATAGTGTGCGCAGAATAAAAGGGTTCCATAATAGATAAATGTGTGAAATGATTGTTACCTATATGTCACTGCATGAAAGATTCTGGCATCCACCCAATCACCGAATCCTCACTTCAAACGCATGTGACTGCAATCAACTCTCTTGCCATTTTACAGATAAGACATCTGAGGCTTAGGGAAACTAAATAATTGACCTGAATGGCAAGATCTGGCCAAAGTACATCAGCCTCCAAAGCTGGGCTTCTCATCCACATATTATCTTAGACTGTCTTACTTAAGTTTAAATCATGAAACATACATGGAAGCCCATGTTGGGCATTCAGGAACATAAGAGCATATGATAGTGTAGGTGACAGAAATGATCTCTTCCTCCATTCTATTACTCCTTTAAGCATGATAAATTTCTTCATGCACAATTTAACCAACAAATGAAATCTAAATGAGGTTACTGTGGGTTCCATTACAATGAATCCAATGCAAAGTTTCAACAAAAAATAATTTTAAAAACAATATTAAAACAACCTCAAGTGTGTATTTAAACACAGCTATTTCTCCTAGTGATACATTAACTTTTGTTGAAATATGTCAGTACAACCATTGCTTATTGACTCAGAAAGACACACAGAAAAGCGGACGCCTTTCCCAGTGTTTCTAATGCTCTGTCTGAGGAGTTCAGGGGGATATACAATGGATGTATTGCCTATTTGAGGCAACCACAATATACTGAACACTTTAGTAGGCTAAAAAATGCAGGTGATTAAGCATGCATAGGCCAAGTGACAAATGGCAGCAATCCCAAACCATTTCTCAATGAAGACTTCTTGTTTAGGAATTTACAAGGAAGTAATCACTTAGTAAGATCTATCACCCACTCCAAATGCTTCAATTATTCATCTCACTAGCACATTAAGTTCAATTCTCCTTGGTGTCTAAATTGCTTCCTGATATTAATTTAAGGGTTTAGGGAGTGATCCTAACTCATTCAGGCCACTTGGTGTCGTTAAGCCTTGCAAAATGTATTTCAGAAAAAGACTTCATTCAGCCAACAAGTCTCTCCCCAGCCTGTCCATTTACAAATTTCAGGCAGTAGGGGAGTAAGTTCAGTATATAATCTGCAATCATATGAAGTACAGTACTAGGAGGAAAAAGAAACTATTCAAGCCTGAAATTATGTCCTGGAAACAAAGGACAGATCTGTAACTGTTATATAGACTGCTGACAATCTAATGACCTCTAGGATGGGGGTGGAGGATGAAGGTGTTTTTCATTGTTAAATGAAAATACTAATGACTAGTCTCAGGTATCATGCCTTCATTTTTATAAAATTCACAATAGGGAAAAATGTCTATGAAGAGTTATAAAACCATATAACCTAAATATCCACGTATGACATTGGTATACCTCATGCAGATGTGACTATTACAGTAAGTTACAAGATTGTGCATATTCATTTAGAAACAAACCTGAATTTTAAAAATAACCTAGAACTACCTCCTGGGTATAGTCTCTTCTATTATGGAGACAAAATGAACATCCATTCAAGGATAAATTAGGAAGAGACATTTGGCATAGTGGTTAACACATGACTTGGGAGGCCCACATCCCACTTTAGAGCGCATGGGTTTTCAAGTCCTGGCTCTACTTCTAATTAATAGTTTCCTTGGAAGGCGCCACTCCTGGATCACCAGGGAGGAGTTCTGAACTTAGTTTCAGGCACATGGCTTTATCCTGGCCCAGCTCCAGATGCTATCAGGGGCATTTAGTGAGTGAACCAGCACCTAAGAGATATTTCTATCTGTTTCTCATACATATATCCCTTTTCTCTCTCTCTCTTTCTCTCTCCTCCTCTTTCTCTCTCATATTCAAATAAAATGAATACATGAAAAATTTAAAGATTTTTTTCTTAAAAAGAGATAGTGCAATTTAGAGGCTAAATCAATATGTGACCCAAAACCACACCCTTGTACAAGAAAGATGAAAACAACAGGCATTTGCTTTAGTCAGAAATGCAAAGTATTTATACTTATGATTTTTCCAAAAAAAAGATTTTTCATCAAAAAATATAACCTGGAACTCTCAATTAACCGTACACTATTTTAAAATAAATGTGTTTCCTACGTTGTACCCGTGCAGCTAAGTTCCATGGCAGTTTTTCTGTAACTACTATCACATTTAGCTCTTTCAATCACCTTACATGGAAGTTAATTTATGCTGTCATTTTCCAAATAAGGATACTGAGGCTTAGAGAGTTTTAGCGTTATTTCTACCTATCTAGTAAGAGGCAGAACAGGAGTCAAAGCCAGTGCGTTTGAATACAAAGTTGGAGCTTTTGCTCAATCTATGTTCTATCACTCCTACCCACTGTCATTGAGAGGCAAATTTTATGAAATGCAGTCACTGAAGATCACTGAAGGTCACGCACTTCTTACATTTTTTCTTAAATGGTGTTAGTTTAAATCCCGTCATGCTTACAAGTCATGATTTTACATTTCTTCCTTTGCTTCAAGAAGGATTATATATCAATATTTGAGGAGCATTCTTAGAGGTAACATGTAAAAATTGATAATTATACAATAAACAAGTTGTTAAAGACATCCTCCACATCTCCAAAACAGAATTACAGACTGGTCTTCCCTCCTTCTTCCCAACCCCCGCCCCCAATGAAAAGCAATTACTTCTTTTTTCTTTGCAAAGCAATAGAAATCACAGCCAGAAAACTAGAAGGTGGTGTGAAAGCCGGAGATGGCCCTAGCTTCAGTTATCACTAGTGGTAACTCTGAAGGGTGACTTTCCTGGTCCATTTGCCATGTGAAGACATTCAACAGCATGGTGAGTTTATCAGTCTGCTCGAGCTGCTATAACAAATACCACAGATGTTAAAAACAGAACTTTAGTTTCCCACAGTTATGGAGGCCAGAAACCCAATATAAAGTGCAGGCAGGCCCTAGTTTCTGGTGAGGACTCTCTTTCTAGCTTGCAGATGTTGCCTTCTTGATATGTCCTCATTTGGGCCTTCTTCTGTGTGAGGAAGAGATGGGGGTGAGGCAAGGATTGCTCTAGCATCTTTTCCTCTTCTTACATGTCCTATGTTGATCTCGTTTAACATCAGTTACCACTTGAGCCCTGCCACTGAATACAGTCACATTATGGCTTAGGTCTTCCACACTTGAATTTGGAGGCTCTCAGTGTAGTCCCTACAGCTAGGTATGGAATGGCACTTCACATGGTAAGGTAATGCGTTTTCTTCTCTACCTATTGCATTGTGCACTTCTTATTCTGCCAAGATATTTTTCTTTATATTTTTGCTGCTATTCTGAAACATGAAATGCACCATAACATATCTGAATAGAGCTGGGTGCATTAAATTTTTCTTATTGTAAAGAACATTGCTATAAACATTTGTATACCTACCAAATCTTCTGTATCTTGTATCACTTTCTAATACTTTCTAGTAGAACTACCAAGCCAAATAAGCAAACTAGCAAGACTTTTAACACATATTCTCAAGATGTCTTTCAGATGAATTATATTATTACATGCTTAAGTTTTCTGAGTCCTCATAAAATGAATATTCTTTTAATTTATGCCAGCGTGGTGTGTAAGAACTGACTGCTATTTTATCCATCTGCATGTACATGTAAAATGATTTTAAAGATTTTAAAAGATCAATTGTGTTTTCTCTTTTGAGGATTGCCTGTTGATAATCATTATCTCTTTTTTACTAGCGAATGTAAGACCGTATCTTTTAGTTAATGAGATACATTGTTATCTTAATGTCTTGAGTTTGACGTCCATTTTATATTTTTTTCCCTCAGAAGACTTGATTTGTAATTTAAGTGTGGTATTTTCTGATAGAGTAAAATTTTCTGGATTTGCATATCAAACTCTTCCCGAATGATATTTGACTCTGGGATTATGTATAGACAGGTAAGATGACAAAAATAATCATACCATCCTCTTTTTAAAGAAGAACAGCGGAGCTTCATTTAGGTCTGAGTACTGGAAAAAAAATATACTTCTCCAGTACAAAGGTGTGTTTTTGTCTGGTAGACATTATGAACTTTATAAATTGTTTTATTTCTTTACTCTTTCACTAAGCTTAGAAACTCATCATCTACCTCTAAAAAACAAGTGTAGCATGTGTACTTGTAACTTTCTTATGTTTTTGTAAGTTTTTCAAATTTATTTCAATTAAAAGCTTCCTTTATGGGACATGTAAATCTGTGTAACTACATGTACATGTGGTTGTCCCAAAAGGCTTCACATGGCTTCAGTTTGAAATTCCCTCATTTATCTATTCTTAATGAAGTCAAATTTTCACTATTAGATAGAGTACAAAACTAAATCAACTTTAATTATGAAGTTTTCTGTTCCTTTTTGAATACCTGAGTATTTTTCCTAAAGCTGATTCAAACTTCATTCTGAAAGCAAAACTCAAAAAGCAACAATGCTAATTAGAACTTCCTAAAAAATGGTGCAAGGATTGTAAAACAGCTTTAAAAATATTTGTTTAATATTGGCACTAGGCTTTTTAGATCAGCTTATAGGAAAACATAGTGAAGTATTTTCTACATTATGCAAGCATAAGAAATTTACTGTAACGAAATGGGAATTGCTTGTTAGCTTACTTAACGAAGATGAACTCGATCTTAAAGAGAATGCCCGATCATTATATGGCTGTAACAATAATTTGAACAGTCATGGAAACAAGTTTTCACCTTCAACTGCTTCCCAGCAGTACTATAATTAAATTATGTGCCAACAGCATTATTTGCACAGTGGGTTAGGCTGCCACCTGCAATACTAGCATCTATTTAAGCACCAATGCAAGTGTCAGCTATTCCACTTCTGATCCAGTTCCCTGCTAAAGAGCCTGAGAAAGCAGTAGAAGACTGTTCAAGTGCTTGGGCTTCTACCACCCACATTGGAGACCTTGAAAAAGATCTTGGCTCCAGGGTTCTGCCTGGCTTAGCCCCAGCCATTTGTGGACATTTGAAAGAGAACCAGTCAACAAAACATCTGCCTCTCCATCTGTCCCTTTCTGTCTCTGTCATTATTTTAAATAAATAAATAAAATTTTTTTAAGATTTATTTTATTTTTATTACAAAGTCAGATATACTGAGAGGAGGAGAGATAGAGAGGAAGTGGAGCTGCCAGGATAAGAACCAGCAGCCATATGGGATCAAGGCGAGGACCTTAGCCACTAGGCCATGCCGCCGAGCCCTAAATAAATAAATTTTTAGAAGTATAATCCAGAGGCTATGGAACTGTATCATAAAACTAACTGATTATTTTTAAAGTATATATATACATATATATACACATTTACATAACTGATGCATACAGTATGTAAATGTCCTCAGTTCTAAATATATTAGAAATCATTCTATATATTAACAAGCAGATCCAGTTAATTGCTAGCTCATATTTCAATCTGCATAACTTTTCTATGCATGCTTGCATAGCAGTCATTGGAAAATCTTCCCCTTTATATACATCAGTATCCATAAATTTGAGCCTAAATTTAAAGGTAATCTTTTAGAAGACTGAAATATTCATTTGGAATATTTACATGGGATATTTAAGGCAGGTAGTCAAGAAGGACTTCATTAATAACAAAAAAGTAAGATAAAAAGTAAACAGTAATGTTAATATTATTTATAGATGTAACCACATACAAATTAAAAACATAAAAAGTAAACAATAAATATTTAATAAAAAGTGGAAAATAAGCCAGAAAGTCCACATTTATCCAGTTATTACCCTAAACCAGCTCCAACAAATCAGAATGAAAAATTATTGTTATGTAAAATTTTCCAAGTACAAAAGATACAATCAAATGATTAATGGAAATATAAAGCAAATCAAAGAGTAAAAAATATTCATTATACTAGTATAAATTAAAATATATTTTCTTTATCAAAACTCAATATAGCTGAATATGTGGAATCAACAATATAATTTACTGCTCATAATTTGATATACTTATTCTGTAGATTAAAACCTGATTTATAATGTTTCTGTAAGATATACATTCTGTGATATTTATTATAGCCTAATAAAGAATCTGATTTTCTAAAAAAAAAAAAATAAGAAAAAGAACAAACCTATTTGTAAAGAACACCATCAAACACAAGAAAAAACACACGAAAAATCTTCAGGAAAAAAAAAAGCAAAGCAGAATGTGAAATTCTATACACGGTAAAAAAGCAAATTTGTAAAAACAGTTTGAATAGTGTATTAAATTATATGTACATACATAAAGTGCATGTATTTGATACCTATATATATACACATAAAAACATCAAATGACACATCTTTCTTTTAATGTTTTCTTTATTTTTTTGGAAAGGCAGATACACAGAGAGAAGGAAACACAGAGGAAAGATCTTCCATCTACTGGTTCAATTCTTAAGTGGCCACAACAGCCAGAGCTAAGCTGATCCAAAGCCAGGAGCCAGGAGTCTCTCCTGGGTTTCCCATGCGAGTGCAGGGTCCCAAGGCTTTGGGCCATCCTCTACTTCTTTCCTGGGCCACAAGCAGGGAGCTGAATAGGAAGTGGAGCAACCGGACATGAACCTGTGCTCATATGGAATCTCAGTGTGCAAGGTAAGGATTTAGCCACTAGGCTATCATGCTGGGCCCAACACATCTTTCATTTACTTTTGAATTATGACTTTCATTTTCCTTACTAAAAGCAAGAAAGTCATGAGCTAGAATGAAAATAGAAGCATCTTCACCATTGGAAAAGCCAAAAATTTCATAGGGAGTGACATATTTAAGTTTGCCAAGGATTAGAAACTCTTAATTAGATGTACCAAAAGAATCATGACAAGAAAATTTAGTTGATTATGATCCAAACATTTTTGTACTTGTTTTGCTGAGTTTCTAATCATGTGCTCTATGCAGTTTCTCATCTTAAATTTTCCATTGTCGTTGTAGTTACCATATGGAAAATATTCTCCCTAAACATTCTCCTAAATAACACCTACTCCTTCCGAGTTCATATAACACTTCCTACAGGAAGTCAAAGCTATCCAGTGTAGATCAAACCCTCATTTTACAAATATCTTATTTTATGCTCTCTATTGTAGGTATCAAAATATAACTGAATAAATAAATGAACGGTTAATTAGTTACATAGTGCCTTTTAGAACAGTCACCTTATGATTATAGGGACCAATCCTATTTTGCTTAGCTCTCTATCCCCAAGGAGTAGCAAATAGTAACACCAGGCAGCATGCTACTATGTATTAAGTACTCCTCTGAATTCTCTAGGCATATTAATTTGCTTAATTCTCACAAGAATCCTGTGAGGGAGTAACTAGACTCACTCTCTTTTTAAAGAGGAAGGGATCGAATCCCAGAGGCCCAAGGTCACACAACTAGGAAAAAAGATCTGCTCAAGAGTTGAACCCAGGCTGCCTGGCATCTGTAATCATTATCCATGCCTCCTTATGGCAGGTACCCATGAATATTCAACCAAAAAATAAGAAAAAAATGGCAATAAGAATGGGTATTTGCTATGAATTAAGCACCAGCAGAGACATGTCCTGTAACAGCTGTAGCTTATCATTTCATGGTCACCTGATCATAATGGAAGCAGAGCATCCCAGGGCTGTAGTGGAAACACCCTGCACAAAGCTCCATACATGCCCTCATTAGAAATGCAATTGTAATTATTTCTTTAGAATAACTGATGATTTGAGACAAGATTTCAGTGACAGATATCTGAAATTAGAATATTCCGAGTAAAGGTATAAATGATTTTGTAATACATTCATGCATCCAATCCAATTATAATAACTGACCAACCACAAAGCTCTCCCCTTTTCCTGCATGCTCTTATTTTCTGTTGAAATCAGCTTTGAAACAGGATCTATAATTGCAAACAAGTTGTGCAGAATAAACAAGCCATTATTGTAATGAGGATGATTCTTTCTGAGGATTATTTTTAAAAGCCAAATTATACTCCTAGTCTAAATTGTATCTCTTTTTTTTTTGTCACTAGCTTTCAAATTTGGAACTAATTTGCATTTTTCCTGACCTGCTAGTTAGAGCAGAAGTTCACAGAGGCCCTTCTAAAGCTATAATGAGCTTAGGTAATAACCACCATGTAATTGTGTTCAACCACATACAAGTGTTTACTTTTTACTGCTATGTGTCTGCCTCCGAGATTTTTGAGATGCAATTATGCATTGCAAAATTTGCGATATGCCAGCCAGCCTTGCTTGGACTATTTTTGCTGTTTCATATTTAAACTGTTTAAGTGCATAAGTGAAGGTATAAAACAGCCAGGTTTTTCAGACTAGAAAATTACTGTTACTTAAATGGCAGAATTTCTGCTCTGTGGTTTCCTATTTCCATGCCTTGCCTCAGCTACATATCTTTTTAACCATCTGTTTCTTTCTGGCGAATAGTGACAGGGACGCAAGCAACTGTATCTGCATTACTATGTGGTTTGACATCTGGTATCTAAATCCAACCATGGTATTTATTTATGAATTGTTTAAATATGAGATCATATTAGTTACACTTGCACATCCCTCTTCATTAAAATCTCCAACCCTACTTGTGCTAGAATAACCGCCATTTCCAATAGAGAATAGACATGCTTTCCTGAAGGTTTCATAGAATCTGAGTATGGAAATTCGATTTTTTTAGTAAGAATACATTACATAGGAATTAAAATTGGAAGTTTCAGACTGATAGAGAATAGTTTGGTACATATCATACTATAAATAAGCTTCTTGCTGTCCCTAAGACCGCTCTTGTGAACAAAATCTCTATGGAAATCATGGGATGTCTCTATTTTATTGAACAGAAATACTACTAACTCAAGATCACTTTGAAAACTGTGTTGTTCTCCGGGAAATGGGAGAACACAGCACTATCTTCTTTCCCCTCAGGTTTATAGTGTACTTTTAGGAAATGATTAACTGAAGTTCAGGTATAGTAGGAGATCTCAGATCTTAGTAAAAATCAAATCATGGAGGAAATAAAACAATAGCTTTTTCTCGTAAGCACCACTAATTACATATGACATAGTCTGCAAATCATTGTAATGATCTTCCTATTAATCTGTTAAACTTTCTTAGTTATTGACTCCATGCCTCACTGAGACCAGTTGGCAATCTAAGCCAGCCAGGAATTCCACTGGAAAGAACAATTCTGCCTTAAAAACAATCTCAGGAACAATCATTTGGCTAACAGTAAAATGCTGCTTGGGACTCCCACATTCCATATTGAGGTCCCTGGATGAGAGTTTTGGATCCACTTCCAATTGCAGCTCACAGCTAATATGTAGCTTTGGAGGAAGCAGGTGATGTCTGTGCACTCGGGTACCTGACACCCATGTGGGAGACCTGGATTAATTCTGGGCTCCTGCCTTCAGCCTGACCCAATCCTGACTACTGCAGGCTATCTACGAGTGAACCAGTCAATGAAATACTTTTTATTCTGTACACTTCTGCCTCTCAAATCAATAAAAGAAACAAAGGAAAACAAAATCAAATAATCTTGGAAAAATATGCAAGATTGTGGTAGCACATTCTTGGAATAACAGGGGAGATAGGAAAAGATCCTTGTCATGAAAGAAGCAAAATCCACATTAACTATGAGAAGTCTCTTAATACTTCACCTTTTAGTTTCTGATTTTTCTACTCTCTTGTTCTTTTAAAGATATATACCATAATTTTGATTATTTCAGAAATCATAAATGATATTTGTTTAAAGACAACTTGAGAAATATGAACTTGTACGTTTTATGAAGAAAGTAGCTCAAAAATAGCAAACTCAATGTAAACTAAAGCCATCCTCATATTTACCAGCATCTCCAGAAAAAACTAAATCTCTTCTAAATTTGCTCAAAAGTATTGTAATTTGCCCCGCATAATATTTCCCATGTACTCACCCACAACGTATGGCCTGGAGAAATTATATTCATCCTTTGTGATTCAGCTCAAATCTCACTTCCTCTGTGAAGCCTTCCTTGACTCTCCTATAGATGGATGTCTTGACACACCTCGTTTATCCTTTGAAACACCTCTATTATACTTCCTGTGCTTCTATGAAAGCAATGGGTGAAAAAGAGAAAAGGACAGTTATGAGTGGCTCTTCAGCAGATGGTTAGAACGGACACACTCACTTCAGCCCATCTGTGCACAACTGGCAAAAGCAAGTAACAGGGCCAAAATCAAGTCAAAGGATAAGAAAGGATGCTTTTCATCTATAATGAGGCCCTGGTAAGGAAATGGATGAAGGAAGAATGAACACAGTGGGACAGTTGATTCAATCTGCCATAATGTTTAGTACGGCAAATGACACACATTTCAATAGAGAAATGTTGGGTGAATGAATGAAAAAGCAATTCCAAACATTCCAGATAAATCCAAGGTTTGTAAAAACAAACTACAGCAATATTCCCAGTATTTAAATTCTTCCTTACTAGTCTTTAAGTTCCCATTTTAACTTTATCTGGGCTTATGTGCTTCTACTGATTACCTATACCTGTGCTTAGTAAGTGGTCATAAGCATAGGTGCTTACAGAACACAAATTTATTATGTTGCACTTGTGACTGTTGAAAGATGCTTTGATATAACCTCCCCTTAGACTCAGAAATACTTCTATGATACTGCGTGTGCATCTATTCAGGACCTTCTGATAGCGCTATGTACTCCTTAACATGCACCATGGAAGAAAGCATGTGGTCTCTTCTGGGATAGCATACGCTACAGGCTCAAATCCCCTTGGTCTTGTAACCAGGCATTTACAGGTGCGGTGGAGTTAACAGCTATGACCTGAGGTATGGGAAGAATTTTCTGCCTACCACATGACTATAAGAGATTTGGATGGAAAAAGACAGATCCAGGAAACTCTTCTCATTTGATCTTATGAGTAACCAGAAATAATAATTGTCAAGTTTCCTAAAATGTCAGTTATTTCTGGTGAAATGAGAATGTTGTACTATATAATCTCTAGGACTCTTTCCACTCAAATTCTCTTAATCTGTGAATAAAATGTATCAAATTAAACCTTAAAATTAGAAGAGATTAAAATTCAATGTATCACCATAAGAACAAAACTTCAGTTGAAAAATGCAGCAGTGTTATGGGGAATTGGGGTCATTATTTTGTCTGTACAGTTAAAGCGGCTTCAAGAGGAGGTGAGATGGAGGTTATACATCCCAGAATAGGGACAAAGTCATTCTGAGTTTGGAACGTATATTCAAGGGAACAGAGATCAAATGGTGTGTACCTTGTAGGATATCAGCCTTGTAGAGAGTGAAGAGAAATCCCATATGGACAAGTTGGAAGCACAGAGTAAGATAAAGTTGTAGTATACTCTGTGAACAAAGGAAAGACACCAGTAACATTTTTTACTAAGCAAGGGGAAAACAGTGATAGACTTTGTGTTGTACAAAGATAAAGCAGAAATAATGAAAGTGGTTTTGTTTTGTTTAGCTATTTTATTTAACATTTTAGCTGGTAGACTTCATTAAACCAGCTTGTCAGCACACACTAGGTTTTCTTAACGATGTAGAGAGCCAAAAATAAGTATTTTCTAAGATTACCATAAATCTTCATATACAAAACAGTCATTTATTAAGAATAAAGATACATTTTAAGGACACACACACACACACACACACACACACTGCTGTTCATGAGGGAGAGAAAGAGAAGGAATCACTTATATAGAGGGTTGTAGGCTGTTATATTGGCTTCCAACTGCAAATTACACTTAGACCTACACTCAGGGAACATTTGGTGTACTAATTCAAGTCCTTGTTGAGATTCATTCCTATCTAAAGGCTGTTAACAATGGCTTGTAATAGTTAAGGTATCCATAGCTATCACCAATTGACATTATCTCATCTCTTGCCAAAATATGATGGGGACATATGATACTAACTGAATATATCTCACTTTTATCTGCCAAAGCAATGTGTAGATAAAATAGGCCTCTTCCTTCCCGCCCCCCTTGTCTGTGTTCCTTTGTAATGTGGAATGTGTCTCACTACCTACAGCAGTGCAGCCCGTGGTGGAAGGGATTGGGGTGGTGGCAGGTGATGGCAGTCTGGCAGAGCTGGATGCACATCTGGATTCAAACCTGCCTATCTGGTGATACACTAAGCAGGCTAAGTCACCACTCTGTTAATGCCTTATTTTCTCCATTTATACAATAAGGATAGAAATAATATATATTTTAAAGTATTTTCATCACTGTTGAAGGAGTTAGTATCTGTAAAGTGCTGAGACAATAAGCACCATGGAAAGGGTTCAACAAACAAACTGGCCTTCAGATGGTCAGTCCTGTGACAAAAACAAAAATTTATTTGCTTAAGCTGTCATTGTAAGATTTTTTACCACTCATGCTAGAATGTATTCTTGCTTGAAATGGGTACCACAAAGGCCTTTCAAAATTGGTTCCTTTAGGCTCTCTGCAATCTCATTCCTAGCAGATTTCTCTTTCCTCCCTGACTCTCTAACTTTGTACACATCCTGGGCACCCAGCCTCATAATGTGAATTCTTTTTTCACTCAAGATTCACACTTAACCTTCAATAGCAAATTATTCACAAAGATTTTAACTCATTCTTTTCAGGTGTTCTTCTTATTAAAGTCTCCTTGCAGAGGAAGAAATGGAACTTTTTATTTATCTTTAATGTCTGGTATTGCAACAGTGAGCATCATCATCATCAGTAAATGTTGGATGAATAGAAAACTTATAGTATGCTGATTCCCACCATCAGCTCATTAATCTAAGCTCTTAACAGTTTAATCTATGATTTTAAAGATAAAAAAAAGAAATCAGAATGTGGTGAAGGTTTTAAACGGTCATTCCCATTTCTCATTTGGCATTTTACTCTTGTTTTTAAAATTCACAAATTCCTGCCTCCATTTTTTTCTCAATAATTTCACAAGTGAATTAAGGGGAAATTCAGCTTATTTCAAAACACTAGTGCAAAATCTCATCTGTACTGATAGATATAAGAATAATTCAAGAATAGGAACTTTCGTACTCATATATTCTTAGTTTATACAATTATAGAACAACTTCCAGTGCTCTATTATGCTTGGAAATGGTTCTCCCACAGGTTGTTAAGTACCAGTATCAACAGGACAAATGCTGTTCATTGTGGTTTAAGCAAAATAATTCAGCCAAGTGTGTTTTTTGCTATGTCAATTGTAATATCTAGGTCACCTGAAACTTTTTTTTTTACAATCTTCAACCTTCAACACTTTTCTATTCCTGATTGTATCTACCTTAACCCCTCTCAGCAAGAGCCCTTTATCGCCATCACTGCTCTCTCAGCTCATGAAGCCCTTTTCCAATCAATTACTTCTCTTTTTTCTATCTTCAAAATGATCTTTCTATTAATTCCTGGCCCTCAACAAATTCTGTCTCAGACTGAGATACTTAGAAGCAGATCTCAACACAACAAGTTGAGTGTAAGTATTTTATTTGGGAGGTAATCCCAGAAAATAGGTAAGGGAGGCACAGGGAACAGAGCAAAGGGAAGGAATTGGTGAAGCGGTTGTTATTAAGCAAGCTTCCTTTGCGTGCAACCAAAGCTGCATTCTCCTGCCGGACTGTCCGGGGCAGGGCCCCTGAGCCTGCAGGGACATGGTAAGTGCTGACAGGACACGAAAAGGATGCAGGTCACATCTACTATTTCCACTCACAATCCTGCCATGGCCTGCTAATTGTTCCTGTTCTCTGGTCCTCACTACCCAGCCATTCATTTTGAATTGTTTTTACTCTTTGTCTCTCTCACCCTCAACATGGTAACGTGGTTCTTCCCAAAATTCTCCCCAAAGAAATCCATTAGATCTTTTTTGAGTCCTTCCCTCGTTTGATTTCTGTTACATTCGGTGTCCTTTCCTCTTGGCATTCTATTTGTTTTGCCTTGGATGAGCTCACGTCCACCCAAGCTTCTAGCACTAACCATATTGGGACATTTCTGAAATTCAAACCCCATTTTCTTTCAAGTATTTCCACTTCAGTCTCACAAAACCTCATATACAATTGTCCTAAATATTGCCACTGTCCTCTTCTGCCCATATTCAATCATGTCTTCAACCTGGCTCACACTCCACTGAGTTTTCCAAGCTGTAGACTAAGACTAATGCTAACTCTCTATCTTGTGTATTCAATTGGTCATTTTATCACTCATACTTTTTGAATGCCTCAAAAACATTTTTCATCTATAACCGCAACATCCCTTTTAATATGGTAGATACCAATTGCTTTCTTTACTTCTTGTCTTCTACATATCGTATTAAAAGAAAAACATCATATAAATCAAATAGAGTTTAAGAGAGCAAGAAAAGATTTGTAAATCAGTCAGTGGTCAGAACCAGATTCTGAATCAAATTTGTGAAAGCTCCTTGTAGCACAACATGGTCTGAAAAGCATTTATGGGGAGAAAAGGGAAAACAACATCCGGGAATGGGAAGGAGTCAAAGCGGGCTAATTGGCTCCCTTTTGGCATTAGACTGATTAGAAGATGACTTGAACACAGGTGACTGACTGAAGCCATTGTGGGCTGTGACGTAGTCATTGTCACAAGAGGAAATTCCTGTTCAGCTTTCTGGTTTCTTTTTTTTTTCTACACAGTAAAGTTGGGGAACCAATTCACTGTGCAAAAATCTAAGAATGCAAATATGAAGGCTCTCTTAGGCCAATTGAGCTGGGCTTAATTGTTCACACTATAACCACAACCATCCTCCTAAAATTTTTAATGCCTCCAGCTCAAACTCCTGCAGGTTTCCTATCACCTACCAGGCATCATCCAAATTGATGTGAAAAAAAATATCTATAAAGGCATGCCTTTTACTACTTCCTTATCAAGCTTCATGGGAATGAGCCATACTTTTTCATCCCATCATTTGTTTGTAAGCAGTCTTTTCTCCTCCCCATCTCCACAACTGGATTCCAATATATAGATTTTCATGCTCATGCCAGTCTTTTATTTCATTAGAAAAAAAGACTTACAACCAATTCCCACCAGAATGTCATTTACAAACCAAATCCACTTCATGGTTGATTTGCAAGCCTGTCTTCCATGCTTACCTCATAGGTCAAGGCACACCCACAGGAATGTTATGCAGCTTTCAATCACAATATTGTGAATTGTCATGGCCAAATTAAGTTTTTGTTTATTTAACAAGGACTAAACTACCACCCATGTGAAATTAGAGGAGAAGGTTACAAAAACTTGCCTCAAGTAGCTGTAATTTTGGAAGAAACATCTGTATGTAAACAGCTTCCAGGCCTGGGATCCAAGTTGAGTGTTGGGTTTTGAAATTAAAACATCATTTAGTATGCCTGAATTCCATCAGAGTGTCTTGCATCCCCTAGCTCTCAGCTCTGCTACCGTGGCATTTTAGAAGTAAACAAGTGTATGTTCTCTCACGCTCTCTCTGAAACATAATATTTTTAAAGGACATTATAGTTATTCATTTTTAAAATCAGGTATCGTTTCATACACAAATGAATTAATGGGTAGAAAGAACTTCTGAATAGAAGTGTTCCATTTTATTTTGTTTTTTAATTTTTTTTTTGCTTATTATTTGAGACAGAGATTTAGAAATTGAGAGAGAACTTTCATTCACTGAATCACTCTCCAAATGTTTACAGCAGTTAAGATTGGGCCTGAGCTAGCAGGAAACTGGAGCCAGGAGCCACAGAGAGGAATTAAGCCTAGGAATTCAGGCATCTTCATTGCTGTCCTAAGTGCTAGGCTAAATGCCACAAGTTCTTATCTCCCCCAGATTGTAGCATACCATATTTCTCCAATAGAGTTGCTCTTTTGTTTTGCAGAAAAGCATTAGGCTATCTTGACTATGATATTTACAGTTGCACCCTAAGGCTTACTTATAAATTCAGATTTCTTCCTGTTAATTTCCATTGGTGTAATTTCACCACAATAGCAAATCATTTATTCATTTGCACATTAAGTAATCCTTGGGAATCTATCACACAAGCAAATATGCGAAGAGATAAATAACAAGAATAGCAAGTTAAATTTCATCACTTTTACATCTTCAAAAGTTCAAATTGTTCACTATTAACAGTAAATTTTTATGTTTATTTAACACTCAGCACTTCTTCAAGATGACTGATTCTCGTTATTGCATTTACAGTTTGCCATTTCAATGACAAGATGGAAGTTTTCAAGCCTAGGCTGAATACCAAGTTTAGTCTTACATGAACAAAGGGAAAAACAGTCAAGTGACTGAGCTGCAGGTGGGGTTAGGGAGATTGATTTAAGCAAAAACATCAACAATATGCATTCTAAAATGCAGTTGTTTTCTTTGCACATTTTCCCATGACCATCACCAGTTTTCCACTGGTCAAAGTAGAAAGTTTAATTTGCCAAAATGCATGAATGGTATGCACTTTAAATACTGGAAGAAAGAGAATAAACATTTTTTAAATCCTCTCCAATAAACACAAAGAAAAACTGCTTGCCATCAAATGACACAGCTGGAAGCACAGTTTCTAAGCCTAATAGGAAACGTTAATGTTATAGACCTCAGGATTAAGTGCTACACTCAGCATTTAAATAGCCCTAGTCAATGGCAAGAAGAACTAAACTGCTACTTTCCTCCATGTGGCATTTTTTATTTCTTATTTGTCTTGAATAATATGAAACGCTGCAGTTCCCCCTGTAATGCCTGTGAGCTGAGTTATTAAATAAATGACTCCAGCCCTGGGCAGCAGTGGGCCATGACATGCGGCTATTTGCACTCACAATGCAAATTCAGCTGGATGGATGAGCCTGGCACGGTCCATCCTCATCGGGACGTTCGTTAGCCTCACTTTACAGCTGTCAGAAATGATATCTGTTATTCAGCCCAGACTATGCTCTGAGAAAGAATTTGAGGCAACTGATGGTAAAATATAGAAAATTGCTGGAGAAAAAGCAAATCTATTTGAAAATATGACAAACAGAAAAAATCATCACATAATCTTGGAGGATTAAAATGTAACAATAAAAGTAATAATTGAAAATTAGAGTCAGACAAGGGATACTTATTCAACCTTACCTTGAAGGATTCTGTGACAGCTTATTATTCCAGTCCCAAAACCATACACTGAATTTGTTTCTAAGCCTAAACTCCTTTCCTGCGAGCTACTCAAGCATATAAACCTTATTGTAATTTTTATGCTATCAGGTGTTCTGGGCATTCCAATGCCTGTGGAGTTGAAGAGTCTACCAGGTGTCTTTATCTACATTTCAGATCACTTAGGGGCTTGAAGAAGAGGCAAAACATTCATAAAATGGGACTCGTCTCTGGCATTCAGAGGCCAACCAAAACCTCTTCTGTCTCAGAAGAATGTCTATGAAATTCTTACCTTCATTTGTCAAAATCTTCTAAGTTGCCTTAGTACTGTGTCTCTTGTTTCCCATTAGAATTAAAATTTTGATCGAGCTGAGAACATACCTGTTTTTATTTTGCCAGCACAGTGCTTGAAACAGTGTCTTGTGCTGGGTTTTAACAAGTAGTGGTTTAAAACTCTTAGTAAATAGTTGCCCTAACATAATGATGATGCCAGATTAACAACCTGCATGCCCATGGCCCAGTAAACTTGCCCCTAATGATTTACTTATAGACTTAACTATACAAGAAAGGCATCCTCATAATTTGATGAGATGCTGACTCTGATGTTAATAACGACAGAAGGAATCTCATCAGGAGTTGACAAGTTCAGAATCAGCCCCAAGTACTTATGTACTCAGAGCTGCTTAGATTTGAATTCATCTTCAACACATAACACCATTATTATTGTAGCCAAACTCAACAGGTATTATTTTGATAATGTATTCATAGTCTTGTAAAAGAAATTTCAATATGTTGGAATTTTTGAAAACAAGTGCAACATCTCTTGAAGAGCAATTGACCTGAAATATCTCCACATGGCTGTTAAGCGACCTTAACAAGACATTTCTTAAGAAGATGGCACCCCAGAAACGCGTATATGTGTGAGGACACACACCACTCACACACAAAACACTGTTTTTAATAGCCAAGGGCACTTTGGCACAATGCAGGGCGGTGGTTGTCAACATAAACAGATGGTCAAAGAAGTGGGCAAACACATCTTGTGAACTCATTCCATAAATGAAGGTTTTTTTTTTTTCCCCATTCTAAATGCCATACTGACTTAACCAGCTTTCAGACAAGATGATACATGGAACCAGTTGGAAAGAGTTCCCTGCCAGGCTTCTGTGTTTTTATGACAAAATTAAAAGTCCACAGATGGAATAACTCAAAGCTAATTCTTACGGAGTTTGTTTAGTTAGGATGGGGAGAAAAAAAGAACACCATATTGCTTCAAATTAAAGCCACATCTACAAAATTAGAGACTTTTAATTGGGGAGGAAAGATGCAGAAACAGCTTTTTAAAGAAAATACATGTCTGTTTTTTTTAAGCAAGTGGAATTATTTATCCATTAAAATAGCAACTTCCCCCAAAGAGTATGAGGATTGTCTAGGAAATTCCCAATTCCAAACTCAACTCCCAAACATCTCACATCCTTTCAACCAGTGCTTTGGAAGGTATCCCAGTTTGCCATGTGGGTGGCTTCTTAAGATACACAATCTTCCCATCATGTCTTCACTAGCCATTAAGTCTCCAAAACCTGAAGAATGATGCCTGCATGTAAATTAAGGAAGAGAGTTGCCGTCTACAAGGAAAGGTACGGGAGGACACTATCTTGGCATTGTGCCCTCTAAGAAAGATTTCTGACTTTGTTAGAATATTTACTCAATTTATTGAATGAGGAAATGAAATAGAATTAATATTTTTGTTGCACATGTGCAAAGCATGAAATGTATAATACTAATACTAAAGAAACATAATAAAGTGCAACCAAAATGACCAAGTTTTTCTTATATTCTTATTAACCACATCAGTGAGAATATTACTCAGTTTAAAAATAGAAATGATGTAGTAAAAAATACAATTGTTACAGTCTATAAAATTAAAAACAGGATTTCTTTTTTTGCCAATAATTGACTTGAATTGACATAATAAAATTGCTAGTTTCAGGTAAGTGTTAGTGTCTGTGCTATATATAGGTAGTAAATTTGTATACCCATTGCTCTTCCTCTTCCAAAAATATCCATACTTATTTCCACATAAGACAATTTTCATCGCCAAAGTTGGCAGAAGGAATTTTCTTAAAATCAAACTATATGCCACATCTACTGGGCAACAGCTTTTCCATTCCAGAACTAAACTTTGCTCCCTCAGACTCAGGGAGAATTAGTACGCTCCAAGAAATACATGACCTAAGATTTAAAGAAAGCAATGCTCTTTGTCCTATACCCTAACACCCAGCAATTAAATCTGCAAGATCCAAAATGTTTCATACCCACGGGAACTGAGTAAAACAAATTGAATCAAAAGTTCACTACTACCAAATGAAGAGTTCACTTGTGATTCCATTGCCTTTGAAAAGAGAATTACCCTATTAATTGATCTGTCCCATGTTGTGATTATTTGCTTTAATGTTCCATCTGAACTTTAATTTGTAAATAAAACTGTAATACAGCAAAAATAAACACATTAGAAAAGACTACATATATAAAAGTTCAGATAACAGTATGCTACTAAAGTCTAATAGTTACAGAAGTTTACAGAGTCATACAAATTGTGGATTCATCTGTTTCTTCTCAAATACTTACCATGAGAATCTCCAATCACATCCCTGTGGCCAGCCAGCAAATTTTAAACCTTCTTTGTCTTTTAGTAAAGAGCTGTTTCTTTACTATCTACTTATTACTTGGTGGGGGTGGTGGTGGTGGAAATCACTGCAGAGTTAACTTAAAAGCAACATTTGTCTTAATACAATATGGACTTCATCAAAACAAGCTGCAATATTATACTTCTTATTTGAAAAGTATTCTGCAGACATCAGGGTGCCAAGAGCAGCAGGCTTTGGATATATTTTGATAAAGAAGTATTAGGTCACAAATAAAAGGCAGAAGCTATCTCTGTATTAAATGGCTCTTCGCAGAAATGTAGAAAATATTGAAAAAGGGAAAGCCAGTATTTGGTAATCCTTCTGAGGAAATGTTATTGAAGCAGAGCAGATTTTAAAATATGAAAGATAAAATTCAACATGTGACACACCTTAATCATTTAAATTTATTTTTGATAAAAATTAGAAATCACAAATATTACTACACTATGACAAATATTTCTAACACCCTTTGAATTTAGAGGGGGAATAGGAACTAATTTATATGAATTGCCTTTCATTCAAGAAGAAAATGAGATGCTCAAGAGAAGGGAGACAGGGGAGAGGAAAAGACTGTACTTGCAAATGCAGAAAAAGATGGCAGTAATAAAAAGAATGCAATCCATTTACAAAAACAATGGGCTTTTTCACTACTGTAATTATTAACTTCATCTGGACATTAGAATGTATAATAAGAGAGCAGCTGAGCAATCCTACTGATATGAACAAGAGTTCTTCACATTTTAGAGAAGAGTTTCTCCCACAATGTTAGTTGTGACACACAGAGATAAATGTTTCCCTTGTCAATTATGTGTGAGAATTTCAGGAATTCTTCAAGATTTAATGATGAATATGCAAAATCTCCTAGCAAGAGGCTTCTATTGCTGTATTTTCCAAATTATTTGACCAAGAAATATTTTTTTTAAAAAATCATGAAAATCTGTGTTCCACAGAAACCACTAAAATGTCAATAATTACTACTATGCCTTTTTAGGTCCCACTATTTCTAAGCAAACTTTGCCACTTAGACAGTAACCACTTCACATTGAAGTAAGTTTTGCTTCTCAATTTGTCTCTTGCCTTTTAGATTGGTGAAGTTCTTCACAATACCCAAACAGGAATTTTTGTATATGTATACTAATTGGGAAGACTGGAGTTATAGTATATGCCCTACCAATTACTTTGAGATTTCAAGTTTTATAGTTAGTAGTTTTCAACACATATGATAATATGCATGATGCTTGAGTTGTTGGCTCAGATCTCTACAGTTGCTTTACTAAACTCCATATTCTATGTTTGTAGGGGGAAGGTGTTACAGCCACAGAAGAATTTCCAGAAAAGTACTTTCCTTAGTGATCTGAGGGGCACTGAATGAGTTAGTAGAAATTGTGTACTATAAAAGGACTGCATAGGGCCCACTGCGGTAGTCTAGGTGCAGAAGTGCTTGCCTTGCATGTGCTGGGATTCCATAAGGGTGCCATTTCGTCTCTTAACTGCCCCATTTACCATCCAGCTTCCTGTTGTGCCCTGGGAAAACAGTAGAGAATGACCCAAAGCCTTAGGATTCTGCCCCCACATGGGAGACCTGGAAGAGGCTCCTGGCTCCTGGCTTCAGTTCAGCTCAGCCCTGGCCATTGTGGCCACTTGGAGAGAGAACCAGCAGACAGAAGAACTTTCTGCTTCTCCTCCCCTCTGTAATCTTTGCTATAAAAATAAATAAGTCTTTTTAAAAAACTGCATGGATTTCACAACTTTTGTTTGCCAAAATTTATCTTTCATTTCCATCTCTATAAACATTTTAAATTGCCCTTGTACCAAGATAATTCTTTAAAAATATTCTAGAATAATGGTACCATAATGTCAAACACTTTGTGCACTACTGTTTCCTTCAGTGTTGAATAGGGTTTCACACATACCAGGTGCTTCATAAATATTGAATAATTGGATGAATGCAAAATATAAAATTAAAAAACAGTATGAAATTACAGTTTATATCTGATCCTAAGCTTTTTATGCAGATAATAAAGTATGTAAATTGTCTAAGTTGATACTGGCCCCAGTTATTGAGATGCATTTTATAAATCTTGCCTGCATAAATGTGTCCATTAGAATAATGAGTGAGGCTCTCATTAGTCAACCTGAATAGTAAAACTGGTGAAGGTTCGCTCACTCAAAGCCTGACCTTTCCAAACAGTGTGCTTCTTTTAAAAAAAAGGTCAAAGAAAAAGTTGAAGAAAAAAGTCAACATTTCCCACTTCCCTTCCTAATCTCCACTCTTTGATCCACCGGCTAATTGGGGGAACAATCTCTCTTTTAGCTTTGCCAAATATTGCAGAATATCTTCAGTAAATGTCACCACAAATTGAAAGCTACATTAATGTGGTAGATGTGTTTCATTTTCTGATCACATGTAATGAACTTAGCCATTGCCCTTATGCTTCCCCCATTAGTATTGATTTTCCAAGTTGATAATGGGTGACAGGGAAAAAAAATCATTTAGCATTTTCACCCTTTGGCCTAAGCCAAAGGGTGAATACACAATGGAGATTTTTTTAAAGACCTTTAAAAAATTGTTTTGTGCCTTCTTAATCTGTCTTTCATATTAGAAAAAGTAAAAAACGATGGTGAGTTTAGCATGCCAGTGAAGCAAGGAACAAATCATTAAAACTGTGACTACTGCTATCTTTCTCCCATAGATAATCCTTATCCCGAACAGATAACTATTCAAAACTATGAATACATTCAGTTCTATGATCTTGGGATCACTTAGCTTAGGGAATTTCTTTAAGAATTAATTTAGAAAATATATGCAATGAGTCCACCGAAGATAGGTCTAAGTATATTTTTTCAGAAGCTTTACCTGGAGTATGTGATAAAATTATGAAAGGAGCAGGAAATGAGCCTTAGTGCAACTTTAGTTTTGAAAAATGAATCCTATACTAGCCAACTCCAAGTTTCTATTTCTATTTCAGTGTAAATTCAGTATCAGTCTAAGCTAAGTGTTATCCTTCCTTTCTTTCAGAAATAGGCAAAACAAGAGGACGCAGAACAGGTGCTGGTTACATAGCCGCAAATCAGCAGCACAAGGTCAGAGACTAATAAACTATGAGACTGTTAACTAAGAAACTTAACTATAATGTGTCCCTGGAGTAAAATTCACCTGTAATGGAAACCACCTTATGGTTTCTCAGTCTCCTTCCTGTTCCCTGTAGTCAATCATGACCACAGCATGTATAATTTCTTCCTTGAACTTTCCAAGGACTGAAGGAAAATCTCCCAGGATTGGCTTCTAAATTTCTACTCTAAACCTTGGAATCAAGCGTGTGGAATCCATCTGCAGAAGTGAAAAATTCACACCATGTGAGCAGTAACAGGCACCCCTCTGGCCACCTCCCAATGACATAGACGTGGATAAAGTTTCTAAGGCTATTGTGGTGTCACAGACAGAATCAAAGCACACAGGCACATAACAAATTCTCCAAATTATAAATTTGTGAATTCATAAAATCTTTTGTACTTTGAGGGAAAACATGTATGATCTGCATATAGTTCCATTAAATACATTATAATTCCTTTGATTTGTACATCATATTGCATTTTTAAACAGTAAAATATTATATATTGGATTTTATACTTAAAACAATAAGTTCAATTTTTGACTTACAAGTTCATTTAAAGAACACATACTTCCATCATCTTTTAGGGAAAAATTATATCTCTTGACATTACATTTGCCCTGAGCTGGTACCTGGTACAGAGCCAAAAACAAGGTGATTTCCTTAGGAAGAATTTTTTTTTTACCGCAATATTCTCAGCATTCTTTTTCACTTTCCTGCTTTATCCAAAAGTCTGTGAAGGATTAGGTCATTTTGTAATGAAATGGGAAAGACTAAACAATGACTTTAATATCATTTGTACATATTTCTGGGCTACCTTTGAAAAACAATACCTCTCACCTAGAGCCTTAGAATGAATTTCCAAATTGTTAGTATGTTTCAAGCATATATTCTTTTGTTAGTATGTTTCAAGCTTATATTATTGGATCACTGTCCTAGCAATTGCTTTGCCATACCTTATTTTAAAATTTAGACTTTGGCATAGATAAGACTGGCTAAGGAATTTCCCCAATATCAAATAGCAGATTTTTTCCTCTTATATTATCACTTTAGATGACTACTACTTCACTACCAATATTTCACTACCAAATCTGATAATAAACAAAAGCAAATTATGTAGCAAAGAATAGTAATATCCTACTAAAATCATAAATACTGAGAGTTTTCAACTTTGAATGTTCATATGACACATATCCTTGTGAAAATCCTCCAGCAGTTTCCATTTGCATTTAGAATGCGATTTTGATGCCTATAAAATCTTGACATTCTGAATGATCTCCACACCTCTCCCCCTCTTTTTCCCAATCATCACTGTCTCTCTTCTTTCTGGACTTCAGTCCCATTGACCTTGACATTTCGGGAACTTGCCAAGGTCTTTGCTGCCTAGGGTTTTCGCACAAGCTCTGCTTTCTTCCTGGAAAGCTTTTCTTTCATTCTTTGCAATGTGGTTTCCTTATCCTTCCTGTCCTAGCACAACTGGGAAGCAGGAGAGCTCTTTCCTGACTTTCCCACAACCAGCACCAGTGTCACTCTCTCACACAGCACTAAACTCTTGTCTTACAGTTTGTAACAAAGAATGGATCAATGTGTGGGTGTGTGTGCACATCCTGTCCATCTCCCCCACTGACGTAACGCCCATGAGAGCAGGCATCAGGCTTCTGCTGCATGAAATGATATACCTCAGATCTGACACACTACACAAATCACTTTATGAGAAGTAAACTAACATTTGTTGGATGAATGGGGGCACTCTATACCCTAAGATTTTTATTCCTAATATATTTTTTCCAGAATATTTGAGGCCACCCATCATGTGGACAATATATTCTCTAGGTCTTATAGCAAACTTCCAAACTTCTCATCTGAAAATACTGTGAAAGTGATTTAGTAGTACCCACATTCTATGAAGTTAAGTATTCTGCATTTAACATCTGTTTCATGATGTTTTCCCAAATCACACATATATGTGCAAAATAAAAAAAATATTTTTCAGTTCCCTTATTCATGTCTGATACATATCACCTAATTTGAAAATAAAACATATCTGTAATTTTAAGCCATGCCTTCCTTACTGGCTTAGCTTTAAGCAGTAAAAAGGATTTGAAACATATTGGGGCAGAGGTTGTGGTTTCCATATCCCATATCTGTACTATGGTCCTGTGAAAATAGTCTCAGTGTGGTTCAAAAACATGAATGCTATGACAAAGTCTCCAAACTTCATTGACTCTTTTTAGTTCTAGGACCAGCCAAGGCAATAAGGTTCTTTACTCGTATAAACAACATATATTTTCTTTTTTTTTTAAAGATTTTATTATTATTATTGGAAAGCCGGATATACAGAGAGGAGGAGAGACAGAGAGGAAGATCTTCCGTCCAATGATTCACTCCCCAAGTGAGCCGCAACGGGCCGGTACGCGCCAATCCGAAGCCGGGACCTGGAACCTCTTCCGGGTCTCCCACGCGGGTGCAGGGTCCCAAAGCATTGGGCCGTCCTCGACTGCTTTCCCAGGCCACAAGCAGGGAGCTGGATGGGAAGTGGAGCTGCTAGGATTAGAACCGGCGCCCATATGGGATCCCGGGGCGTTCAAGGCGAGGACTTTAGCCGCTAGGCCACGCCGCCGGGCCCAACAACATATATTTTCCCCAAGAAGAAAGAAGTAAAGTTAATCTTGTGTTCTCACTGTTCCAGAACATGATCATGCCTTTGTGAAGTCTGTGTCTGTTCACCCTCCCACACAGTCCCCCCTGAATACCCGAATATTTATTATGTACCTGGCAGTGTTGTATATTTTAGAGGTGAAATGATGAACAATACAAATTAAGAACCTATGGAGCTTAACAATCTTCTCAGCCTTTATATATATATAAATCATAGTCACTTAATCCATCTCCCCATGATATAGTAAAAGTTAAATCAGACAAGATCGGGCGCGTTCAGGGTGGTATGGCCATAGACCAAAAGTTAAATCAGCCAAGAGGTGTCATAAGACCATTCTGTTATTTCCTTTAGTCTTGTTCAATATATAGCTGATTTAACAGTTAGAGACTGACATAACGAAAAATCAATATAGACTCTCTCTTTCACATTTTTCTGCCCCATTTCCCCACATACTTCCTCCTTGCCTTTACATATAATCCTCAGGTTCACAAAAATACATACAAATATACCAAGCAAATATATGGTACTACATCTTGGCTCATGTTGAAAAGCCAGCCATCTCCAACTTTTCCTTTTCTTTTTATCTACAAAAGAATATCCAACTTAATGTTTTATAAAGTTTTCATAGTAGTGTTATTTGTACTATTCAATATGCACCAAAAAGGCAGGAAACAGGATCTTATAGAGAGCAATGGATGTGGAATAAGGATACCATAATTCTGGTTGAAGACCTGCCAAACCTAGGTTATTTAAGTACTCTTTGCCTCAGCATTTTTCACTATATATGTATATAGTTGAACAAGATTACCTCCAATGTCCCTTCTAAATCTACTAGTACTTTATGATTATTACTCTGTTCTTTATGACTATTATGAAACTACCCAACTGAATCTGATTTATGGTTTTTAGTACCAGGAATTAAGTAGGTAAGTTTGTGTGTGTGTGTGTGTGTGTGTGTGTTATATCTTTAAATAGTTTTCTAAAATAATCACATGCATCTTTTCAAGATATAAGTATTAAATATCAACTGGTAATAAAGCTCATAGTTGCATTCACACTGGCCCATAGATATGGATACATCAAGACAAAATTTTATTTAGTCTGGATAAGTACCGTTAATTAATGTCTCAAACTCTGTATTTGTGAAATCATGAGATTCTTTGTATAGCAAATACAAATATTGGATTTTTAAGTGCCGACCTTTGATATCACTTCAGATGACTGATATGGCAAGTTTTCTAATGTCATTCGCCAGAGTAGCTGAATTTGTTTAATAAATTTTTTATACCTTCTAAACCAGTCCCAAGCAAACTATCATGCATGCAGACCACATGGAGTAAAAGCTCACACAGGAAAATTCCACAAGTGATGCTTAATTTCTCTTCCTCTCTACAACACATTCACACACTGCAAAAAAAAAAAAAAAATTGTACACATGGCCACTGATGGCTATGGGCCACCACCTGGCCACTGCCGATTTGGAACCTGCTAATCCTCACTGATGTCAGTGGGCCCGTTCACAGCGGCCTCTCCAATTCAGCTCTGTATCACAGGGGTCAGTGATCACCGACATTCTAAGTGGGGCCATCTCTCTCTCCTAGGATACTCACAGTTCCTCATAAGAGACATATGCTCCAGTCTTGTGGTTTTCCATTTGTATTGCAGCTACCTACTCTGGCAAGCTCACTTCTCTGGGCCTTTTTATTTCTAAGCAGCAATGACAGCTGAGAGCTTCTTGCCAGAAGTCCCTCTGGAGAAAGCGGTTCTTCATTTCAAAGGAGGTTCTGGTGTCTGTCCCAGCAAACTGTTCATCCCTTGACTGCAGTACAAGGCTAACAAGCAGTAACCTGAGTCTGCAACCCAGACAGGAAGTTGGATTCAAAGCTCATGTCCTTTACCATTCTGGAGAACTCTGAGAAATGGCCATATGGAGGAAGTTTCCAGTCTCTACACCTGAAGATAAAGGGTTTTTTGAGGGAGGTGTGAGGAGCCACTGGCTACCATTCACTGGTATATATAAGTGCTTCTAAAGCCAGGGGGAAAAAAGATGTGGACAGTTTCAAAAACTGTCCCCAGGTAATTCTAACATTCACCCACCACCCCACGCCCTACCCAGAAAAGTTGAGAATTCCTTATTTATAAGGAGAGGAGATGATGTCAAGTAAATATTATTGAAATAAATGTGAGGTCTCATTTTTTTCACTGGTTTAAAATGAAATCATCTATGTGGACAACCACAGTGTCAGAAAAAAAAATCAGAAAATGAATAGATTTGTGGTATCTGTGGAGAAATGTTTAAAGCATGTAATTAAATTGTCAAAGGTATACTAGGATAAAATTGATTTTTCTTGAAAAGGTTAATATGTACATTGGTAACCCAATTAGGGGCTTTACTATTTTTAAAAAATGGCAATTCAAATGTTATTCAAGGAAATAGTCCCAGGATCAACACATGGATCTTGAGAAGGAAATTTTTATAACTGCACATTTTTCCACAAACTTATTTTATTTTGTATTCTATAGAGTACTCATGATATCTTTGAAAGCATCAATTTCCCAGGGTATAAAAACCACAATTTGTGACTCAGAATGAAGGGTCTTAAACTCAATGTAAACTAGCAAAGTTTCCACATTTCACACTTTTTTCTATTGCTTAATTGTTTTCTACCTTTAGTGGTAGTCATATTCATTTTCAATGCTGTAAGTTTCTGATTCCAGTGAACTAAAGGGAAAAATAGTAGAAATAAACTTGTAAAAAAAGATTTATTTATTTATTTTTATTGGAAAGTCAGATATACAGAGAGGAAGATCTTCCATCCGATGATTCATTCCACAAGTGACTGCAATGGCTGGTGGTATGCTGATCTGAAGCCAGGAGCCAGGAACTTCCTTCAGATCTCCCACGTGGGTGCAGGATCCCAAGGCTTTGGGCCGTCCTCAACTGCTTTCCCATGCCACAAGCAGGAAACTGAATGGGAAGCGGGGCCACCGGGAATTAGAGCCGGCACCCATATGGGATCCCGGCATATTCACGAACAGGACTTCACCCGCTAGGCCTCCACGCTGGGCCCTAGAATTAAATTTTAAAAAGCAATACCAATTCCCTGCTTGTGGCCTGGAAAAGCAGTCAAGGACGGCCCAAAACCTTGGGACCCCACACCTGTATGGGAGACCTGGAAGAAGTTCTGGTTCCTGGCTTCGAAATGGCTCAACTCTGGCTGTTGCAGCCGCTTGGGGAGTGAACCAGCGGACAGTAGATCATCCTCTCTGTCTTTCCTCCTCTCTGTATACCCACCTTTCTGATAAAAATAAATTTTAAAAAATCTGAAAAAAAAAATCTAATGTGTATTTGCTGAACTTCATGCCAAACACTTTCTCATACAGAATGGCCAAAAAGCAGATCAATTGTATATCACTGTATTACTTTCTGTAATTCATTTGAGCTAATAATACTTCATATTAGATTTAGTGTCATTTGCTAAGTATCCCCAAATGTACCTCTCACAACCAACAGAAATGCAATCTAAGATCACATATTGATCATGATGAGCCACAGAGTAAATGCTTCATGGGAACACTTTCATTGAAATTATAAGATCTGCCTTATCCTATCCATGTTAATATTAAAACAATACTTGATTTAATCACAAATCCATTTGAAAAGCTTCAGCACCTATAACTCTTCCTTGATAGCTTGTATTATCCCTATACGATTATTGCTTTCTTACTTGGAGCTTTTATTAATAGGCTAACTTCTAGATAGCAAGCTTCTCAAAAGTGGAGAGTGCTTCCTGTGCCAAGTTCCACGTTGGTCACATAACAGAAATATAACACAAGTGCACTGATTAAATGCAGGAACTCTAAAAGGATGTTTCCTAGATGGAATTTAAGCGAACTCCTATGAAATAGAACTTTACAGAATCATCTCAATGGATGCTGTTTTGTGCTGTTTCTCTAGTGTGCAGGACCTTTAGAACTCAGAATGTTAAAACTAGCATGTTAACAAGCCAAAACACACACACACACACCATAAATAACAGATATGAAAAGTACAGGGGAGCGGGGGAGAGGAGGAGGAACAAAGGAAAAAGAGAGAGCCAGGTAACAGAAAAAGAAAGTTCTGTCTTAAGTCCTTGAAAAAAAAAAATTAACCTCCTGAAGTCTTCTTAATGTTTTTCTAGGCCTTCATTTTCCAATTTCCTACCAGTTACAAAATGATTCTTTCAATACAGTCTAACACTGAGCCAAAATATCAAATCCTTTCAAGCATCTTTGAACACTCTAATCGCTGCCAAGGACAATTTTTCCCCCCAGCATTCTCATGGGCTTAGTGTTCACATTCCTTTTCATCTCTGAGGTCTCCATGCAGCTGTGCCAGCCTGAAGTATTCAGTAAAGCTGTCGTGCAGGATGGCAACATATACGTGTCTCAGGTGAAAGCAGGGCTGGGCCAACCGAACAGGAAAATGTGACCTCGCAGTTAGAATTTACTAAGAATTTTAAGATGATGGCAGTAGAACATTAATCCAAGCATGGCGTCCTTTTGAATGCAGCGTGTGTGCACATTTTACACAGCTGTGAAGCTGGCCCTGGGAGGAAACCCAAGACCCGGCAACAGTCAGGGTCACATGCACTGTGTTCTGTTTATTGAGGCAGTCCAAAGGTTCAGCCAAATTTAAAAGCAGAGGAACCAGCCCCGGCGTGATAGTCTAGTGGCTGAAGTCCTCGCCTTGAACGCGCTGGGATCCCATATGGGCACCAGTTCTAGTCCCAGTAGCCCTGCTTCCCATCCTGCTCCCTGCTTACGGTCTAGGAAACCAGCTGAAGATGGCCCAAAGTCCAAAGCATTGGGACCTTGCACCTGTGTGGGAGACCCAGAAGAGGGTCCGGGCTCCTGGCTTTGGATTGGCTCAATTCCAGCTGTTGCAGCTGCTTGGGCAGTGAAGAAGCAGAAGATCTTCCTCTGTCTCTCCTCCTCTTTGTATATCTGCCTTTCCAATAAAAATAAATAAGCCTTATAAAAAACAAAAGGAGAAGAACTAAGTCTACCTCTTCTTGGGAGGGACCATGTTCTTAAACAGCTTGTAGGGTCAAAATTAACATAATGGTCATTCTAGAAATCTACCCGGATATATTTACTGTAAATTACTGGTTTTCCTTTCCTAACCCTAGAAAATAATCATACATATAGAGAACGGTATCAGCTAACATATACAGGGGACTTCTTCTATGTGGGGGTAGTGAGCACTTCAGTGATTATTTAATCTTCATGACGGTGCATTTAGTAGGTACAGTTACTGTCACTCCTATTATTAAACTGATCCTGAAAACTAGAAAGTGATCACATTACTAAAAAGTACCAGAACAGGAGTCTGATCCACATTTGATGTTAAGAGTTCTTATCACTGCTAAGTGTAGTTGAAGTGAACTTTCTAAGATTTGTCTTGAGGACTGGAGTCATCTCCGTTATCATCACCTGGTGACTACATTAGAGATGGGTATAGTGGGAACCAAATAAGTTATCTCCATTGCTCATTTGAGGGTGCACATCACCCTCAAGGTGCCGATTCTAGGGTTCTGGCTGAAGGATGGGACAGAGTCTCACTCCTGAAATAGGAGGCAGAAGAATGAAAGACAGAGATCAGTAAAGATTGGCTGGTTTGTTTCTTCTCTCTCTCTTCCAAAAATACTTCCAGAAGGTTCATATACAACCAGACTGAAAAATACTGCAAATTTGTTGTGATTTATGAAGATCTTCCATACACAAAATAGGAGACCATGAGTAGTTCTATTTTCAATCTTGTGTTCTGAGAATATAAAATAGAATTAGAGCTGGCACTGTGTAAAGCTGTTGTCTGCAACACCAGCATCCCACGTATGTCAGTTCAAGTCCTGGCTGCTCCACTTCCAATCCAGCACCCTGCTAATATGCCTGAGAAAGAAGCAGAATATAGTACAAGTGTTTGGAGCCATAAGCAAGTCCTTAGGAGAGCAAGAAGAAACTTCTGACTCCTGGCTTACGACTGGCCCAGCTCTTACTGTCGCAGCCATTTGAGGAGTGAAACAGCAGATGGATGATCCCTCCGTATCCCTCTCTCCATAACTTTACCTTTCAAATAAATAAAAATTAATCTTTAAAAAGCTAAAGAATTACAGAAATAAGAAAAAAATTAAAGAGTAAGATTATACATTAAATTAAGGAGTAAGATTATACATTAGAGAAAAAAAGAGAGTTAACAACATTCACATCAAATTTATCATTCTGCTCCTGAGGTCCAATTCTATCCCTAACCTGAAGATTCATACAGGTTATTAGAAAAGATTTCCATGTTTTGCTGTGGCTGGCTTAAGCAACTGTCCATTACATGCTGGAAAAACAATGCTAACATATACAAGTAAAGTAACCTTCTATATCAAAGAATAGAAATCAAGCTCTAAAAATAACAACAGGCTACCCAAATTTAAAAAATAAAATAAGGTCACTTTTTCAAGGCATTAATATACTGAGCATAAATAGATTAAATTAACACTGTGTGGTTATCCTCAAGAAAATAAAATGTGTTCAACCTAAATGAACTCTTTTGTCTTTAGAATCTTTAAGCAAAAATCTTTATCAGTGAGCTTGTCCTCTGGTATCTCTAGTCCTTTGAGTGGCAACAAAATAGGTTATGTATAGGGTCTTTGAGAGGCGTATGGAAAATGCATGTTACCTTTTAATTTCATTTCCATGAACCTTTTAAAGTACTTTCACATATTCCAAACTTCTGATTTTTGTAAAAAAAGGACATGCTATGAATTCTGCTTCCATACCCCCTAATACGCTCACTTTAATAACTGATTCTCCATCCATTTCATAGAATCTCTGGCTTCACTGGATATGGATATCAGTGTATATCAACATTGTGTCCTTGAGGTGCTGGACACAGGGAAAAGCTGTACTCCATCCTGAAGACTCTAACCTCCTGTTTCCCATGTTCTCTGGCCACCTCAGACCTCCATCTTCTTCATTTTGGAAGCCATTTCCCAAGTCTGTAGTTTAGGGTGGGAGGGATGGGAGGAGGAGCCTGGATTGCAGTGAACAGCTGGGGCCCATCACTTCTCATTGCAGGTCTTGGGGAGATGTGGTTGACAGAGTGATGCACAGAGCCTGTCCCAGTTAATGACTTCACCATTCTCCATCATTATCCCCATCATTAGGAAATTAGGAGGACAGAAGGTATTTACTGTAAACCTGCCACCTCCCAAGGAGAGATAAATAGAAACTGATAAATGGGCTCTTCTGGTGCTGTTCGTCTATTAACCTTCTGCTTCCCAGCTCCGGCATATGCATGCCATCCTGCCATTAATATCCAGTAATTGGCATGGCAGCGGGCAAAACAATCATACCTTTACTGAGAGCGTTTCCTCTGTGTGTGTGCCTGAGCAAGCACACAATTACGGTCATGACGAAGCTTTGCTAAACAGTCCAGTTGAAAGACATTGGACAGTTGTTCCCTAGCTGTAACACCAGCCTCCAGCTGTCATTCAGCAGTTAACTCTTCACTATCCTGGGTACTGGTAGCCATCACTAATCTCTTTACTGTCTTTACACACATTCCATTGACCTCTTAAACATGCATTCATTTTAAAAAGCTTCTCACTTTTAACTCAGCATTCCTTGAGAACAAAGGCATAGCCAGTGTGTGAGTGGTTTGAACCTCTGTACTTGTTTGACTGCTCAGCTTGAAGGCAGAATGGTGTTACATTCAAGTTGTGGCTGCTGATGACCAACCAGGTGATACCCTGTGCCTCACTGACAGTTGAGCTGAGTTGTTTAGCAGTTTTGCCCAAGGAGATTACATGCCTTAGATCAAGAAGTGGAAGAAATGATTAGCTCGCTAAATGTATTCTCTATCTGATCATATGAAAAATCTTTAAAAGCTTATAGGAAATGTGTATGCTGAAAAAAACTAGGCATGTACTTAAAAAATAAATTTCACGTGGAAATAAACATCATTTTGCATGAACTTTCTGAAGTACAAACAGAAGGGTAATGACCTTGCTGTCTTTTCTTAAGAAGATACCATGCTCACTGTTGATCTGTGCAGAACACTTGGGAATTGTGCCAGAACACAAATACTGGTAGATTGTAAGAGTTCTCAGAAAACCAAGACCCACAAGGAAAGCCACCTCATTCCGTCACCCATCTGCTCACACTATGGCTGCAAAGTGAACATTTGGTCTCTATTTCCCTGACCTGTTTCTCCCCCAGTTAAATTCCAGTGTTTATTATGAAGACCTTATAACAGTGACTGCCACGGGCAGATTGGTTCACAGAATGAATCATGAAAAGCAAAGATGAGTATTTTCTTAAAAGCATAGGATAGGTTCCACGAGATAAATCAAGCTGATCCTAAACACGGAGAAGGAAATAAACGCAGCTGCGAGGGTGGGGGTGTGAGGCTGTGAAGAAGTAATATCAGAAAAGAGATTAAAAAGCAATAAAAGGACTGAGAAGAAAATGGCATGACCACCTTATTACTGGTGTTCAGGAACCATAGCTTCTCTGTCAGAAAAACACCAGATCACCCATTTGAGAACTTCATAAAATTAAATGATCAATAGATTATAGCTCTGGCCCTCCTTCCACACGGCATAAAACAAATAATAATATCTCCTATACATATAACAAATAGGGCAATCATCCCCGTCTCCTGCAGACCCTGGGCAATGCGCTACAAGATCTTTTCATTTCCTCTTCAGGAGAGCACTAAGCAGCTTGCCAGACTCCCAGTCAAGCACAGCCTTTCCAGCTGCCGTCCAGCCATCCACCTTTCAATGCAAATCTGGTTACAGCTGGACAGCCCTGCACTGCTGGAGGTTTTCACTCTGCACAAATACTTGAGGCAAGCACTCTGACAGTCAGCATTCTATTAACTAAAAATCTCCAGGCACTGAGATCAACACACACCTCTCAGGTAATAACAAGTATCATTTATAATGAGGACCCAAGAAGAAGCCACAAAAATCAATGTGAATTTGGGCACCTTGTCACCATTCCTTATTATCTATATGACTTTTATTTTTACAAAGCTCTTTCATATTCTCCTTTCTTATTCAGAAAAAAAAAATCCTGTTTGGTATACTAATCAAAAGATGACCCCAACAGCAAAACTAGGGAAGTTACAGCTCTGAAATGGTAAGTGATTTTTCACATCGATAAAATCCAAGACTTTTTTTTCATTTTTAGGGCTCTGTGTTTCCTCCTCCAGCAGCATCATTTACAGAGTACACCTTATGACAGCAGTGCTCCTCGATATAAGAAACTAAGTTTCCCTGAAAAGCTACACACTGTCATAGAAATCATAAGGGCTGGGCCTGGCGCATTAACCTAGTGGCTAAAGTCTTGCTTCACATGTGCTGGGATCCCATATAGGCACGGTTTGTGTCCCAGCTGACCCACTGCCCTTCCAGCCCCCTGCTTACGGCCTGGGAAAGCAGTGGAGGACAGCCCAAAGCCTTGGGACCCCACACCTGCTTGGGAGAACCGAAAGAAGCTCCTGGTTCCTGGTTCCTGGCTCCTGGCTTTGAGTCAGTTCAGCTCTCGCGATTGTGGCCACTTGGGTAGTGAACCAGAAGATGGAAGATCTTTCTCTCTATCTCTCCTTTTCTCTGTAAATCTAACTTTCCAATAAAAATAAATTTTTAAAATACATATCAAGGGATATTTGCACACAGCATGAACTAGGACATCTCACGATTTCTGTCGTTCACACCAAGGAATATCAGACCTGATTCCTCCTTAGATGCCATTTATCACTAGCAGCACTGCAGGTTCCCTCCCTGGAGTGTACCCTTGTCACCCACCACTCCTGCTCCAGGCCAAAGGGTTTACTAATTTGGATATCCAGTTTGAACATCACAATTCTAAGAATCAATTTTTCCTGTGATTCAATCCAGAGTTTGTAGACAGTTCTCATGTTTTCTTTATTTAATCTTCTCCTTTGAGTAAGATACCATCATTGTTACCCAAAAGTCTTTAGACATTGATGGGAGTATTTTCCAGCTTGAAAATAACAAGGATCAAGCTCAGCAAGATAATGCAAAATCCATATGCAAAAATAAATTTTACTGTGTACTAGCCAACATTCTGAGCTTGAAATGAACTAAGCAATTTCACTATGATAGCATCAAAACTACGAAGCTACTTAATAGATCTTTTAAAAAATAATAAATGTGTTAAAAATTATAGAATCCTACTAAATGAAATTCAGTACATAAGTAAAACATTCTTTGATCATAGTCGGAAGACTCAACATTGATAGGTTGGAAATACTTCCCAATCTGACTTACAGTTCAATGTAACCCTTATTGATAGCCCAACCTTCTGTTGTAGACATGAACAAACTGTTCGTAAAATACATATGAAAACGTTTAAAAACCTGGAGTAGCCAAAACAACCATGAAAATGAAAATTTTGGAGGAGTCACATTTTCTGTTCTCAAACTTCATATAAATGTACAATTAGCAGAAGCCTGACAGTGTAATAAATATAATCACATGGACCAGTGGTATACAGTTTATATCCATAAATAAGCCCTTACAAGTACGATTTTTTCACAAAGATTTCAGCAGCACTGAAGGGATATAACAGCCTTTCAAAAAATGATTTGGGAACAAATAAATATTCAAATGCAAAAGAATGAAGATGAATCTTTAATTCATAACCCAAATTAAGAAAACATAAAATAAAACACAAAATAAACACAAGAGTTAAAAGTATAAAATGGTTAGGAGAAAACATGAGAATAGATCTTTGCAGCTGAAGATTAAACCATGGTACTACAAATATGACATATATATATGAGACATAAAAATATGACATATATATGACATATATAAATATGGCATATTATATATATATATGAAATTTCTAACAACAGTTTAAAAAGCAATCAATTTAAAACTAGGCAAAAGATTTGAGTCAGCACTTCTCCAAAGAAGATATTCCAACAGGCAAAAAGTACACAGAATAATATTGAAAATCATTAGTTATTGGGCATCAAATCAAAACCACCAGACATCTCTTTATAAGTACAATGATGGCAGAAACCAGGAAAATAATAATATAGCAAACAATAAAATAATTATGTTCATTAGGATGTTAAGAAATAAGAACTCCATATACAACTGATGTTAAAATGGTGAAGCTGCTTACATATGTCCATATAAAAATCTGTGCACAAATGCTCATAGTAGCATCATTCACAATTTTTAAAAAGTGGAAACTATCCAAATATTCATCAGCTAAGGATAAATGCCATTTATCCATCTAATGGAATGCTTGGCAGTGAAAACAAGTGAAATGCTGATAGATACTACACATACTTGAATCTTGAAAACACTGTGCCAGGCAAAAGAAGTAAATGACGCAAGTGCCAAGATTGCATGGTTCCAAATCTATCCAGCGAAAGTAGATTAGTGATTTCCAGGGAATGGCGGAGTGGTAAAGGAGATCGACCATTGATGCGTTTGGTAGTATTTTTTTTTGAGGATTATGAAAATGTTCTAAAAACAAAGGATAATGATGGCTATATAGCTTTGTGAAAATGTTTTAAAAACACTATCGAATGAATTGTGGTGCTTATGAATGTGTTCTATGGATGTGTCATATCTTTATAAAGCTTTTATGAAGAAAGTACTTCTGGCAATTTAGATAGGGACAAGTACGCTAGACATTCTGAGACATCAGTGGAATCTCAATATAGTTTATGCAGTTTATTTTTTAATTTCAGAAAGGAGTAGGAGGGAGAGAGAATGCTCCACCTGCAGGGTCACTCACAATTGCCTGAAACAGTCTCAAGCTGGGGCTAAAGCTGGGATCAGCAACTCAGTTTAGGTTTCCCAGGTAGGTGTCAGGAATCTGTATATGTCAACACCAGTGACTGCCATGATCCACATCAGCAAGAAGCTGATGCTAGGAACTGGAGCTTGGAAACAAACACAGACCTCCCAGCATGGATGCAGGCATTTTAACTGCCAGATAAAATTCCACTCCTAGAAGTTTGTAGAGAAACACTGGCCTTTTTTTTTTTTAGCCATATTTTTTTGAGTTGAAGTATTCTCCACTTTCTTTTCATTATCGTAGTTGTAGAAAATCAACATTGTCCAGAAGAAAATACACCGATGAAGACATAAGAGATGCTCATCTGAGCCCATCTACCAGAAGCTAATGTGAGTTATTTCACATATCTTTATCCATCTAGCACAGAGTACAATGATTAATTTATGTGTTGAATTGGTTGGGTCAGGATGTCCAGATAGGTGCTCAAATATTATTCTGGGTGTTTCTATTTTGGGATAAAATTAACATATAAATGGATGAACTATGAATAAAACAGACTGCCCTCCTTAATGAGGGTGAGCTTCATTCAATCAATTAAAGGCCTGACTTAACCAAAACACTGACCTCAGTGAGCAAAGTGAATTGTTTCATCAGATTTGAACTTTGAACTTGAACATCAGCTCTTCCTAAGTCTCTAGGCAGGCAGCTCAGCCTGAAGATTTTGGACTCAACAGCTCCATAAGACTGTGAGCCAATTTCTTAACACATATTTACCCCCACTTATGTACATTATCCTGTTGGTTCTGTTTCTCTATAGGATTCTTAAAAAAAGTAGGTCTTATAAACCTTTGTTTTTAAAGATTTACTCATTTTTATTGCAGAGTCAGATACACAGAGAGGCGGAGAGAGAAGGTCCTCTGTCCACTGAATCATTCCCCAAGTGCCCACAATGTCTGAAATTGTGCTGATCCGAAGTCAGGAGCCAGGAATCTTCCCCGGCTCTCCCATGTAGGTGCAGGGTCCCAAAGCCTTGGGCCATCCTCAACTGCTTTCTCAGGCTACAAGCAGGGAGCTGGATGGGAAGCAGGGCTGCTGGTATTAAAGCCGGCACCCATATGGGATCCTTGAACATAAAAGATGAGGACCTTAGCTGCTAGACTACTGCGCCAGGCCCAGGCCTTATAAACCTTTAATGTCTCTTCTGCTTCTGCTTCTACTAAGTTCAACATTTGCTGTTCAACATTCAACAGTGCTGTCAGAGCACTTTGGAAGTGTCAACTGATGTTAACAATTCCTCTAAGTAAAGTCAGTCATCTGGTAAATGATCACAGAAACAATACTTGCACGTGCCTTATAACTGCACTCCAAACCTGAGAATTAAATACAATATGCCCTTAGAGTAGAAAAGAAGACATTCACATGGGTTAAGAATAGCCAGACCTTTACAGCACACCTGACACAACAGCGTGTGTGCAAGCATTTACTGCGCTAGCAAGTAAAAAAAAGACACATGTCTTTGGGATCAATCATAAAAAGTTGCCATTTAAAAAATACAACAAATTCTATGTTATTCTGTGACTGACTATTCAAACGTGTGTTTTTCAGAACTTTGCATTTTCTGTTATTTGGCAACATGAGTTTCTGCCATTTTGCAGCTCCTTTGCACCTCCACCAGTTTTGCTTCACTCATTACTATCTTTGGCAAAAGATTTGGTGAGAGAAACAGTTGATGCAAATGAGATTTTCCTGATTTTCCATGCTTTGCTGTCCTGCTATGTGACCATGGATAATGAAGAATTGACTGTGCAAACAGCACAGAATGAAATTAGGCATTCGATAAGGAAAGCCTCATACATAAAACCACTAGGAATGCCTTGAAGGATATATCAAGTAGAGTGCAAACCCTGAGGAAATAAGATGACATTTCCTTGTAATGTCAATAGATACTTTCTGAAATGTCTCGAGAGAATTGTTTTAAAATTGTCATCAAAATGTATCATCCCATTTCACGACTGGGAAGTGCCTTCATTGGGTTGCTGTGCCCAAGGGAAAAGTGATGACTTCTGTGATGCTGTCAACAACTATTCAATTAAAAAGGTGTTTAAGCCCAAATGTTCGACAGAAGCCAGGTAAGTACTAAGGCTATGAAGATGGTAAAACCCAGCTCCAGCTCATACTGTAGTGGAAAAGCACATAAGTAAGTAATTGTTTTGGATTAATAGCATTAGTTTACTATTAGGTCACACCCAAAGTACTAGAGGAGAACAGAGGGACATTTATTTAAGACTGGCAAGGTGGAGAAGCTGTTTTTATAGAAAGGAATACTTCAATCAAGTTTCAAGAAGTTCTCGTAAAAACAATAATGGAAGCTGGATATGGTTCCTAAATTGTGACAAATATACTAATAGAAGAATTTAATGTAGGAAACTGGGAAGTATATGGAATCTTTGTATTATTACCTCACAGCTTTTGTAATTTGAGTTTAAACTATTTGAAAATAAAATGTTCAAAAAAGCAGTTCTGGATAAATAGGAGTTAAATGGCTTAGGCTGAAGTAAAAGTAAAAACAAAATTATGACTAATTAAGGGAATTTAATGTTTAGGCTTAATTATAAGAAACTCCATGTCTTTGTGTATCTTTAAAGTGTGAATTATATAGAAAGAGGTAAAGAGAAAAGAGATATAAGCCAGTCATGGAATTATCTGAACTATGCTCTACAATGTGAATATTTGTCCCTCTGAGCTCATGCAGGAGTTTAGTACCCAAAGACTTATGGGATCTAAGTCTATGGATCTAAACTCATTCCACTTCGGTGTTTGGTGAGGGATCTTTGAGAAGTGATTAGATTAAACTGGGTCATGTCCTTGGGGTAAAAGGACTAAGTCATGCTGGCTTTATAAAAACCCATTCAGACACCCATATTCTCACCATGATGAACTTGCCACAGCACATATGATGTTCAGACTTTGAATCTCAAGATCTTGAGCCAAAAAAAAGTTTATTTTCTTTGTAAAATTGGCCTAACTTGGGTAGAATAATAAATGTTTGACTAGTACGTTACCTTTGCAAAAAAGCTCTGCCCTGATTCAGTAAATGTTGAAGAGCCCTGAAAAACTGATTCTGGGGTGGGCTTTATGGCACAGCAAATAAGCCGCATCCTGCAACACTCGAATCTCATGAGTGCTAGTTGTTCCACTTCTGATACAGCTGCCTGTTAATGAGTCCTGGGAAGCAGCAGAAGATGGCTTTAACTTGAGACCTTGCCACCAGATGTGAGACCAAGATTGAATCCCAGATTTCTAAATTTGGGTTGGCCCAGGTCTGGCTATTGCAGTCATTTGGGGAATGAATCAGCAAAAGCAAAATCTCTGTGTGTCTCTCCCTCTCTCTGTAACTCTGCCTTTCAAATAAATAAGTAAATCAGTAGTAAAAAAGAATTTCACTGTGAGTAATGTGGTTAAAATCATTCCAGAGAGAGATAATAAGTACATTTGAATAGTAGGACAGAAATTTCAAACAGAAGAAATCTATTGAAATTCTCAAGACAGCCAAGATGAAAATATTTTAATAGACATAGTTTAAATTACAAGGAAAATAACTGGGAAAGAGCTGTAAGATAAACTACTAAGACTGCTGAATAACTGCAAATAGCAGAAGAAAAGTGAAAGATACCTTGCAATTATTTCCAGGATTCCATTAGGACACATACAATGTGTAACAAGTAGAGACTTGTTGATTGATGAGTTCGGTATTGGTAACATTGAGATAATTGAAGGAGAGACGATAAGCATATATTTGCATATTCAAATGTGAACCTCAGGTAAAATTAGAGACAAATATATTCTTTTGGAAGTTAGCAGCATAGAAACTGCAGTGCAAATTATGACAGCAAATATACTACCCCAAAGTGTAGAATACTGGTTCTCAAATCTGTACATAAGAATCAACTGAAAATATATTAATTCCAAATCATATGGTTCAGATCACTAAAATTACAATTTATGGGGTTCAACCAGAGTCTAAAATTACCATATCCAGTAAAAACAAGGACGGACCAGGCCATCAAGGAAATAAAAAAAGCAATGGTCAAAAGTAGATGAAGAGGGACCTGACGCAGCTCACCTTGAACACGCCTGGGATCCCATATGGGCGCTGGTTCTAATCCCAGCAGCTCCACTTCCCATCCAGCTTCCTGCTTGTGGCCTGGGAAAGCAGTTGAGGATGGCCCAAAGCCTTGGGACCCTGCACGTATGTGAGAGACCTGGAGGAAGTTCCTGGCTCCTGGCTTCAGATTGGCACAGCACCGGCTATTGCACTCACTTGGGCAATGAGTCATCAGATGGAAGATCATCCTCTCTGCCTCTCCTCCTCTCTGTATATCTGACTTTGTAATAAAAATAAATAAATCTTTTTAAAAAAGTAGATGAAGAGAACCAGAATAGGTTCTACTTCTTCCATATTCCCTATTTTATTCTCTAAGATAGGATGACTGCGATAAATATTTTAAAGTGAAAATGGTGATATACAATTTCAGAAATCCCTGACACGCAGAGTAATATCCAACTCCAAGAATTGAGGTTATGTTTTACCAATACAAGTATATAATTTATTAGCTTTTATGCCCCATTACAAATGGGTTCATAATGTGTAATGGAGACTGCATACCATGAAGTGAAGATATATTGCAATATTCATCTCTACTATTGAATAAAAAGAGGATTCCCAATGAACTTGTTAAATAGATGTTGACAATAGGATGCAGAACTTTCCACCATTGTGTGCAGCTACAATGTCGTGATACACTGAAACAGCTGAATGATGTACTAGTGACTGCAGCTGGTGACTATTCCATTCTAGCTGTATGGAGGAAAACAGGAGAACGGGGAGTAGAAGGAGAAAGCCTCATGCCTATGGGACCGTATCATAAAATATTTTTAAAACAAATTAATTTAATTTAAAAAAACAAATGAGTTCACAAAGTTGCCTTTCTTTGTAAAAGGCGAAAGATTTATACGATCTGAAGAGAAACCAGAGTATAAAGTTGCCTTTCTTTGAAACAGAAACATACTATTTTAATGATCAGATATATTCAAATAATTATGAGATTTTTAAAGTAAATCAATATTTTCTTCTTAAGAATTTGATTAGCAAAATTTTCTTTTTAAAGCAGTGTTAGTTGGGTGATTGGTTAAACTGATTAGGTTACAGAGTGAAATTTAAAATTAATTCTACAAATTTATATCAATTTTTATAATATTCAACACACAAAGCATTAAGGGCATGTTTGTTTCCCAAATTTATATCACAATTTTATTGATCAAGACACTATAAATTAACTGCTTTTGCATGCAACCAAAAATATGATTATGACCTCTAACAATGCTAATTTAAGTTTTAATTCCTGTCCATCTTCGCAAATGGCAGCGTCCATCAATTATATTATTAGCTGCCCAGTGATTGCAACTGCAAAAAGCAGATTTAGTGTTGAAGCCACTGTCAGTCACCTGAAATTTTACAGTCCTAATTAGTGAGTCAAGAAGGCTGTCAACAACTAAATGTCGAACAATTGCATTGCAAAGACAAATTTCCAACCCTTCCCTAGACTCACTCATCCAATATTGTTATGGCTTTCCTTCTTAGTCCTAAATTCAAAGTGTCAGGTAAATTAAAACTGGTTACTTTTACTTCAGCATCATTCTTTTAAAAAAATATTTATTTTTATTGGCAAGTCAGATATACAGAGAGGAGGAAAGACAGAGAAGATCTTCTGTCTGATGATTCATTCCTCAAGCGACCACAATGGCCAGAGTTGAGCCGATCTGAAGCCAGGAGCCAGGAACTTCCTCCAGGTCTCCCACACGGGGGCAGGATCCCAAAGCATTGAGCCAACTTCAACTGCTTTCCCAGGCCACAAGCAGGGAGCTGCACGGGAAGTGGGACCTTTGGGATTAGAAACAGTACTCATTTGGGATCCCAGCACATTCAAGGGGAGGACTTCAGCTGCTACGCTACCACACTGGGCCCTGACTTAAGCAACATTCTTTATGTAAAAATAATACTAAATGGACAGAACCTCTGAGCCTACATGCAATCGGTAGATGTTTCTTAGCTCCTTTTACTTTATTTCTATGCTATTAGCTTTACCAATTATTGATACTGCAACTTTTTTAGAGAGTTCCTTACGTGCCAGGCAGTTGGCTAGATACTATGGGTAGATAAGCAGTAGAAAAGGACACTTACTCTCAGGCAGTTACCTTCAAAATGTGGAGATGAACACAATGACAGAAAGATAACAAACACATGAAGGAAGAAATATGCAGTGGTAGAGCTATGAAAAGAATTGCAGCAGAGTCATGTGACTGCTAACAAATGAGAATCAATCTTGGATTTGGGAGTTAGGGAATGCCATTTTGGCACTAGCTGAGCTGAATTTACATGAGGAGATGCAGAACTATTCAAAGACTGTGAGTAAGACGATTATGATAAAAGGGTACAAAGATGCTAGGGTAGAAGAAATGCAAACGTTTTAGAATTTAGGAAAAGGCTAAGACCCTGTGGCATATAGTGGCTGAGGGTCAGGTTGGTTCAGGATGAGGACACAGATATAGAGGCCAGAGAATGCAGGGCTTTGTAAGCCAAGGGAAGGAACATGATGTCATACAACAAACAAAAAGATGTCACTGGGTGGTTTTTTGTTGTTTTACAATTTTAAAGCTTTTAAAAATTTCTATAAAGGTAATAAATTCCATGCATTTCTTATATACGGTTTTAAGCGTATACTGTCATCTCTCACTGTATCAATATATTCTTAAAACCTTCCTCCCTCTCTCTTCTTTTTTCCTTATGTTTAATTCTTATGATGATATAGTTTCCATTTTATTTATCATCACAAGATTAACCCTTTGCTAAAGAATTCAGCAATAAATTAATACATAATGAATGGATTATAGATCTTTAGAAATTCTTACACATTTACAGCAATGATATGAACAAGGATGCTCATAGAAATATTGATTCGTTCACAATAGCAAAATAGGGAAAAAGACCAACTTTTCACCAACAGCAGAAAAATCAAATTTGTACCAATTCACAGACTGCTATATTGTATTGAAAATTGCAACTGCACTAGAACATATAAACATCTGTAAATCAGAGCCTGGCAACGCGGCCTAGTGACTAAAGTCCTCACCCTGAACGCACCAGGATCCCATATGGGTGCTGGTTCTAATCCCAGCAGCTCCACTTCCCATCCAGCTGCCTGCTTGTGGCCTGGAAAGCAGTTGAGGACGACTCAATGCTTTGGGATCCTGCCCCCGTGTGGGAGACCTGGAGGAAGTTCCTGGCTCCTGGCTCCAGATCGGCACAGCACCGGCTATTGTGCTCACTCTGGGAGTGAATCATTGTACGGAAGATCTTCCTCTCTATCTCTCCTCATCTCTGTATATCTGACTTTGTAATAAAAATAAAAAATAAATCTAAAAACACATGTGTAAATCAAAACTGACATTGCGACACAGCAAGGTAAGTTGCTGCCTGCAAGGCCGGTATCCCGTATCAGAGCTCTTGTTTGAGCCCTGTCTGCTGCACTTCCGGTCTGTCTTCCTGCTGATGTACCAAGGAAAGTAGTGAAAAACTGTCCAAGTTCCTGGGACAATGCCACACACATAGTAGATTGAGTTCTGGGCTCCTGGTTTTAGCTTAGTCCAGCCCTATCCTTGGCAGCCATCTGGGGAATAAACAAATAGATACAAGAGCTTTTACTCTCTATTTCTCCCTCTCTCTGCCACTCTTTCAACTCTTTCAAAAAAAATTAAAAATGAATCCGTAAAAAATTATGAGTAGAAAAGAAAACCGCAGAATCATCTATATCATTAAATGTGTAGCCAATGTATATGAAATTAAAAAGCATGTACAACACCAAACAATAACTATTTTTTCTTTTAACTTTATTCCTTATTTATTAAGGTGAACAGATTTCATGTATTTCATATACAGATATAAAAGCATTATGATATTTCCCACTCTGTTCTTCCCATCCTCCTCTCCTTCCTTATTTTTTCTCTAAATTTTTACAATGAAAAACTTTCAGTTTAATTTATAACCACAAGCTAAACCCTCAAAAATAAAAAGTTTTCAAATACATAAATATGAGGCATCAAAACTTTCACTGGCAAAAAAGATTGGAACTAGAGAAAATCTAATTTATTTCCAAAATTGTCAGAAAGTCATGTTCAATTTCTTCTAGCATGAATCTTTAATAAATTTTTGAAGAGCCCTTGTAGATGACAAAACAATAAGTGAATCAGTTTAACTTGCGGTATACACTAAAGTCAATAAGTCATGCCTTATATAATCTCCCTGCTAGTGTGAACTTCTAATCAACAAAGCATCGCAATGTTGGTGGGCCAACATTCCCAGGATTATGGTGCCTTATCTAAGACTTCTTGTTAACTGGCTTAACTGAAACAGTCTCTTACTGGTCCTGAAGTTGCTGTGCGAGGGTCAATAGAAAAGCTTACATGACAAGGAACTCTCAACAACTGAGAGCAATCCCAAGCCTGTAGTCAGCAACAACAAAAAATATTTCTACAGTTCAGACTCTGATGAAAATGCAGGTTGCTAATGACATTTCAATTCTATCATTGTCAAACTGTGAGCAGAGAACCCAGCTCTGCCATGTCTACACTCTGATACACATAAAGTATGAGACAATAAATGTGTTGCTTTAAACCACTACATTATAGTACTTCGTTGCACAGTAAAACAAAATAGACAATCAAAGCATAATTTTGAGTAGTGGTGACCCCTGGGAAGGTAGGGAGCAAAGAAGATGCAATTAGTGATGATCAAAGTGTGACCTTCAAATTCACAGTCTTTTTGTATCTGCATTCCCCCTCAGCTATGTATGTGGGTACATGTCTCTTTTTTCTTTGGTCTATTGTGCCTTTTGTAAGTATACCTTACGCTGTTTGTTTATTCAATTATATTTTCACCTTAAATTCTATTTTGCTAAAATTTAAGATGGCTGCTCTGCAGCAATGGTCTAGGAAGCAGTAGCTGTCCTGGCCTATCCACCACTGCTGCCACGGCCCATTTACCAGCAGGTCGTGTTGCCAGAAAGGCAGAAGTGCCATGGACATCCACTCCATAAAAGTGGACATCACTCAGAGAAGATACCAGGTTTGTGGTAAAGATTGGACTTTCTATAGATACTTCTCCATAACTGGCATATGTAGAATAGTGTTACTGTTCCAGTAATGAAAGATTTCACAGTATGAAGTGAAAGGGAATGGAATATTGAAAAATGTATTTTTGCAATTTCTGCATCATGGATTCTGCTCTCAGGTGTGGTGCGGCCTTATTGTTTCGGAAAAGTTCATGCTAAAAAATAAAACAAACTTAAGCAATCAATGGACATATATGATCAGCTTTCTCTACCAAGTTTCCAATCTGGTAAGGAGCATTCCTTTATTAACACAGTGAAACATTCAATGATATGTGACCCTGCTCAAGATGAACTTGAATCTTATAGTAAAGTACAGGAAATTAGATACATAAAGTCAAAAGCTGATTTCATAAAAAAAATAGATGGCAATTTGGAAACCTGTAGGTACAGAGAGAGAGAGAGAGAGAGAGACAAAGATGGATTCCAGACTGAGGGACAAAATGTTTGATCAAACACTCCCATCTGAAACCACCCAGATCCACCCAAGATCACGCCTTATTTTACCAAGCGGAAATCAGTGTTTTTAAGTGGTTACCAGCTCATAACAGCAGTCTAAGATTTGACTCTCTAATCTAATGTCAATACATTAGACTGCTTCTCTGAAGAAAAAAAAGCATGGGGCCCGGCGGCGTGGCCTAGCGGCTAAAGTCCTCGCCTTGAAAGCCCCGGGATCCCATATGGGCGCCGGTTCTAATCCCGGCAGCTCCACTTCCCATCCAGCTCCCTGCTTGTGGCCTGGGAAAGCAGTTGAGGACGGCCCAATGCATTGGGACACTGCACCCGCGTGGGAGACCTGGAAGAGGTTCCAGGTTCCCGGCATCGGATCGGCGCGCATCGGCCCGTTGCAGCTCACTTGGGGAGTGAATCATCGGACGGAAGATCTTCCTGTCTCTCCTCTGTATATATCTGGCTGTAATAAAATGAATAAATCTTAAAAAAAAAAAAAGCATGAATTTTAATTGTAGTTCACAAAGCACAGAAGCTGTAGAACACAAGTACTTCTTAGAAAATAGTACCAAGCCCATCAAGCCAGTCATATACAGAGACACAAGCTGAGGGCCAGACACCCAGAGGAAGAACAGAGGAGAGGTGGCCCAAGCATAAGAGAAAAATAATGTGTGCAGAAATGGATTCGGACAAGCATAAGAGTATCCAAAAAGAGAAAACAGAGGTGGAAACTGTACAATTCAGTTCAGAAAAGCTAACAAGTCAACAGAATTCCAGATGTAGCCTCACTACAGACCCAGGTGAACACAGAGAGAAGGGGGGCAAGGGAAAGAAAGGACAGAACTGGCTTGACGATCTGTTCATCTTCGAATAGTGATGCATTTTGTTGGTCCTCTTGAGGGCTAGGTGAAGAAATAATTGGAGAATCTGGTTTTATGACATCACATTCATGTCACTTTTCTTACATGAACAGGAGTTTTATTGCATAAGAGACAAAGTATCTAGTATAGCTGTTTTCCAGCACATAAAATTATCTTTCCTCATTTTATAAAAGCCTTATTACATTGTTTTATATATGATGTAATTTTCCCTTAAAAAGAGTGTTTTTTTTATTTATCATTTTGTTATGTTGGTAGAGTTATTTTCCCTCAGAAGATCATTTAAATAGGAAGACTAATGAATTTTGCAGAATATGTCTTGGTTGGGTTTGTTTTGATTTCAGTTGAATTTCACTTTCAATTGAATGTTTTATGTTCCTTAGGTTTCTCTATGAAACAATTGAGATTTTTTTTCTGTTAGATATAATCTTAAGTATATTTTCTAATAGCCTATGAAAATCAGCAGATGCCCAAGTGTTTGTGTCCCTGCAACCCCTGTGGGAGACACTTATGAGGTGGCTGGCTCCTCACTTTGGTCTGGACTAAGAACTTCCTGTTGTAGCCGTCTGGGTAGTGAGCAAGCTGATGAAAGATCAGTTTCTCTGTCTGTCCTTCTCTTTGATTCTCTTTTTGTAACATTACTTTTAAATAAGTAAATAAATTTTTAAGTAGCATAAGATAAAATTCAATAAAAACCTATAGTATCCGAATTTAATTGACCAGATTTACCCATTCTATTATTTTAGGGTCTAACATGGCTGTCCCGACCTGCAGGACATGACGCTCAAACCCTGAGGGTGGACTGGGAATGCCTGACTGGTAGCCCCGGGCTGCTGGCCCAAGAAACAGACGGACACTTGTACTTGGTGGAAAAAGTGCCTCTCTATTTTTACTCCTCATATATATACCTTCTTCTCTAGGGGAGGGGGAGAAAGGGAGGGGTTTCCTGGGAGTAATTATCTTCATTGAAGCAGGGAAGGAACTAATCATCTATATTGAAACAGGGGAGGAACTAATTATTTGAACAGGAACAAGGGTGGAGGTTCTATTCTGCTTGCTCTACACAGGATGTTTTGGCCTAATATCCTGCTTGCTGTAGCCCTGCTTGCCCAAGCAGGCTCTGCAATGCAACAGGCCGTCAGGTAGGCCAAGTCTAAGGCCCATAAGTCTCTGGCTCCTAACACATGGCTATCAGTTAAAAATACTTTCTATTTCTATACTTGCCTTACAGTTATTTTCACCATTCCTACGTTCTAATATATGACTACATTAAATATACTAAATGCATAATAAAAATTAATATTTTTATTTTGCTATCTCATATAATAAATTATGACAAATTTCTCATAAGTGCTAAAGCATATTTCTTTGGTTTCCTCTAGCAAACAGTGTTAACTTTTGTCTAGAATTTTATGTTTGAGTTCTAAAAGTTAATCAGCGCCAAGGGCAGAATCAATAAGCCTATGATGACTTACTTTGTTGTTAAGACACTTATCATTGCAATTCTAGCTAGGGTTTTTTTTAAAAATATTTATACAAAAAGAATTAATGTATTTCATATGTGCACTTTAAAAAAATTATTTATTTTTATTGCAAAGCCAGATATACAGAAAGGAGGAAAGATGGAGAAAAATATCTTGTATCCAATGATTCACTCTCCAAGAGGCCACAATGGCCGGTGCTATGCCAATCTGAAGCCAGGATCCCAGAGCCTCTTTTGGGTCTCCCACATGGGTGCAGGGTCCCAAGGTTTTGGGCCGTCCTTGACTGCTTTCCCAGGCCACAAGCAGGGAATTGGATGGGAGGCTGGGGTGCCGAGATTAGAACTGGCTCCCATATGGGATCCAGCCACGTACAAGGAAAGGACTTTAGCCACTAGGCCATGGCACCTGGCCCCATATGCACACTTTTAAAGACATAATGATATAGCAGCCAGAGTGATGGCTCAATTGTCTAATCCTCTGCCTATAAGAACTGGCATCCTATATGAAGCCTATTCATGTTCTGGCTGCTCCACTTCCAACCCTGCTTATTACCTGGAAAAGCAGTGGAGGATAACCCAAATCTTAGGGTCTTTTACCCATGTGGGAGACCTTGAAGAGGCTCCTGGCTTTGGACCAGTTCATCTCAGCCATTGCAGCCATTTAGGTAGTGATGAAATGGATGGAAGACATTTCTCTCTGTCTCTCCTTCTCTCTGTAAATCTGTCTTTCTAATAAAAAAAGACAGATCTTTTTAAAAACATAATGATACCTTGCTCTCTACCATGTTTTTCTCTACCCTACCTCCTTCCATTCATACAGTCTCACAATATGTGATAGAATTTTTATAAATAAATTTTCATTATTTTAAAATTAATATAGTGTCTGGAAAATATGCATAATTAAGAATATTAGTAAATTGATAGAGCATAAAGAGACAATTTATTAGTACTATTATTCTGACATACAATACCAATGAAGAGAAGAAATTATTCCAACAGACAACAAAGCCTTTGTCTAGCATTTCCTTCTCAGCTAGAACCAATGTACCTTATCCCATCTACTTCTGTAAATCATTAATGCCACTCAGTTGGTTGCTGAAACATGTGTCTGCTTATCTCAGGCACTGTTGGCCACTTGAAGCATGTTGCTTTCAATTAAACACCTGTTACATGTAAACCAGTGTGGTTATTAATTTACAGAATGTAAAGACAATTTAGCAGAACCCAAGATGAATGTATTTTCTAGTAATGGGAGTTAGATATGCTCACAAATAATTATAACAGGAACTTTAGTGTGATAAATGCAAAAACAGTCATAAACAGATGAGTGTGAACCAAGAAAAGGCTTATAAAGAATATGGGCATTGTTTTTGAAGGATAGAATTAGAATTTGAAATAGAACCACTCTTCTATCTCTTTGAGCCTTCACAATCACAGCTTCAGCAGCATATAACCTTTTAAGGATTCACTTAGTGTAGCTGCATCTCGTGGTCCCTAGTTTCTCAAACTTGTTTTATGTATTTACAGCTATGCTTCATCACCTTCCTAAGCCTCAGTTCAGGCCCTTGATGTGTGCCCGCCTGGACATATGTGCTGTGACTTCCACCACAGTCTGTGGTATTGACTAATTTTTTACAAAGTGTAATTCTTCTGTGTCTGTTGGATTATTAACCAAAGGCTGTATGATCCCTATTAGTGTGAAATTGCGTTGAGACAGAGACCTATGAGAAGAAATTCTTTTTAATGAGAGCAGAGAAGAGAGGAAGTGAACAGAATGTGCCTTTCTTCACTAACCCTATGTCCAGCATCAGTCTCAGCATTCTGCAAGGCCTGGCGTTTGGGTAACAAACCACAACATAGAGGGAAGGCTCAGGACATTTTCACAACTGCTGAAAACGGCAGGCCACACCAGCTCAACGGCAGCATGGATTGTGCACAGTGCAGACTGTGAACGGGAGACACAGGAAAGGGGGAACCATTCATGCAGAGGCACCCCAAGCAGCGACGATGTCAGGCACCTGCTAGAACTGCCTTTGCAGAATCATAGTACAGAACACTGGGGATTCTCTGAGCATGTTAGGAGTCTTGGAAAATTTCCAGCTAACTTAGAAGTTAGAAGGAAAACTAAAGTCATCTGTTTAATCGGAAGTGAGGAAACAAGCCTTGTGCCTAATTCAAGCTTCAATGCAACTTCATCTGCAAAAAAAATGGCAAGATAAATATTGTTTCAGCATTTTAAAAAATGCCATTAGATTAACTAGATGATGTCTTGAGAATAGGGACTGTGCCTTGTTCACTATTCAATTTCCTAGAATTTGGCATAATGTCTAATACAAACAATACAAAACTATTGACTAAATGAATCACACATGGTATTAAAACTGAAAACTACCTTCTAGTCCAGGAATTTTAAAGATTTATTGAATTTACTACTAATTTCCTTTCTAAAATAGTTTTTTTACTAGACCTGTGCAGAGATGTTAAATCTGTGCTTTCTTTGCCCCTAGATTTGTTTGTTTGCAAGGCACAGTGAGAGGGAGGGAAAAAGAACATGGGAAGGGAAGAGAGATTATCTCTCCACTGGTGTATTCCATATATGGCCACAAGCACCAGGTCTGGGCAGGCTGAATTCAAGACAAACACTGAACTACCTTTGACTGCCTTTCTAGGTATAATAGGAAACTCAATTAGAAGAGGAGCATTTGGAACTCAAACTAATATTCCTATTCATGACACCTGAATTGCAAGTAGCAGCTTAACCCACTGTTCTGTAAAGCTGACCCTTTAGTAAATGTGTGTGTTCTTCTCTCCTCCTCTGAGTCTTCACAAGCAAAATAGATGTTAGATATACACTGTGTTCCTCCTCTTGGCCTTGATAATTCTCATTCATTCTGAAGATTTACAAGGACCTACTCAAATGAATTTTTTGTACCCAGAAAATAAGACCTATTCCAGTTTCAGATAAAGTGAAATTGTAAGCAGATTAAATAAATAAATTTTGCAAAATTCTTCTCAGTCTTTTTTATAACCCATCCACTAAAATATAATGGGTTCTAGTAAGACCAAATGGTTTTTTCCCACAAATATGACCAGTTTTGAATTCATTTGATCAGTTTTGACCAACTTTGAATTGTTACTTTTTCAAAAGGCATTGAAAGTATTTTTCCTGAAAATTCTATGAAAGATCATTAGTTAGTAATAATTCTCTTTCCTTGAATATTTCCATACATTCGGATCACAAAATTTCTATATATTTCACCAGCTCCATTAGATACTATATTAAATACATCCTGAATGTAATACAAGTGTAAAGGCTTCCTATATCTTGCAGCATTTTCACACACAAGACTGAATCTGTGTGTTGTGGTCAGAAATCAAATCTAATGTCAAAATATCCCTGCAAGAGAACATGATTCATAGTGATGAGAATACTCAGCAACCAGACTGATTTATTAATTAATTTACCAAGCACATGTATCATTAAATACTATTAACTTACTGCTGGTGTGCAGAACACAAGAGAGCTACACTCTTGCCCAAAGATGTAAATCAACCAATCAGAGAAAGTGCCACCGGCATTCACAAGCTTATATGCCTCTGATGCACATTTGCCAAAGGATGTCAAGCTCCCTTATGGTCAGGCTAGCTTATTCCCTAGGAATATGTTTAAAGGTGTATTTGAAAGCTGTATGGAACAAATAACGACTTAGACTCTTACACTTCCAAAGTGAAAACTATATTTTAAAATGGATAATTTGACAATTAGAAATGAATGCCCCAAACTGAAGCTTTTAAAAAACGTAAAAGTATCTAAAGCTAAAAGGATGCAAAACTTTTCCCATTTAAAAATGTTACATTATAACTGCCCAAGCACAAAGGCCCAGTTGCTAAGTCCTCACTTTGTCTGTTCCTGAATGCCATATGGGCACAGATTCATGTTCTGGCTGCTCTACTTTCCATCCAGCTCCATGCTTGTGGCCTGGGAAAACAATAAAGGATGGTTCAAACCTTTGGGACCCTTCATCCACATGGAAGACCTGAAAGAAGCTCCTGGCTGTTGGCTTTGGGTTGGCTCTGCTGTGGCTGTTGCAACCACTTGGGGAAAAAAACAGTAGGTGGAAAATCTTTCTCTCAGTATCTCCTCTCTGTAAATCTGACTTTCCAATAAAAATAAATAAATCCTTAAAATGTTACATAATTCAAGCAAAAAGAATATTATGAGACTGGTGGAATTCCTGATACTTTTGAACACAACTGGGTGGCCAATCTATAAAAAAGATATCTCACATGTATCACCTTCCTTATTCCCACAATCTATGAGACACCCTTGGCTTTGGCATGTTCTCAATCAGAAAGTCAAAATATTAATAAGCCATTTATAAAAAGAGGAGACTCATCTGAAAATATTTGCATTATATTTCAACTTAGTAAAAAGCTTTAGGGAAGGCAGAAGAATGACAATACTCTAGAGAAAAACAAATGAAAGTTCAAGTAGAACTTGTCTATGCAGGCGACTGCCACACAATTTGATTCTAATCGGCTGATCAAGGTATGTATATACATAGTTTATTTAGACCATGGTATAATATTTGGATGAAAGAAACCTCCCATTATCTTCATTTTCCAAATCATGTTTTTCTCCTCTAAAGTCTACAAAAAAATCTTAACAGATATTCTTTACAGGTATCATCTCAAGTGTTTTTTTTTTTTTTTTTGAGTACTACAAGAAAGTCTTTAAAACTTAGGCATATCACAAGAGAAGATGCAGTCTGTAAATAGTTTTTCTTTTTTTTATACATATTGACACAGTGCCCTCTTTGTACCCTAGTTTCCCACTGTCTACTGCGTGGTTTCTATTGTATTGTTTCTCATTTGCTTAGTGTTTTAGTTAGGAAAAGGCAATCTACCATTTCTCCCTAAAGCCAGGGCTTCATGACACCATCACCTGTTACCTCACAACAATTACTACGTGGTGTATGTCCTAGCACTTTTGATATATGGTGCTCTGAAAGATTTGGTACATGGACCTGTTCTACCTGAAGTACACAACTGCTGGTCTCTTCTGCCCACCAGGCACACTTACTGCTTAAATTTATATGACTGGGGCCTGACACAATAGCCTAGCAGCTAAATTCATGCACCAGGATCCCATATGGGCACAGGTTCTAATGCCGCAGCCCAACTTCCCATCCAGATCACTGCTTGTGGCCTGGGAAAGCAGTCTAGAACGGCCTAAAGCTTTGGGACCCTGCACCCAGGCTCCTGGCTTCAGATTGGCTCAGCTCCAGCCATTGGGGGTCAGTTGGGGAGTGAATCATCTTCTCTGTCTCTCCTCCTCTGTATATCTACTTTGTAATAAAAATGAATGAATCTTTTAAAATATTTGCATGAGTGCATGCTGCATAGCTGAATCTGACTTATTAAACAACTGGAGAGCTGAAATCTTGCCCTGCTTCCTGGTTAACCTGTCTTGGCTATGCAACGCATCTACATAGAGTGAAACTTGTTTCTAATTGACTGAGAAACCTTGCATTGGTTGTTCAATAAGGAACCTGTTCTAACACTCCTTGAATTCAAGTGAATGCTCCACATCATTTTGGGTAAATTCCTTATTTAGATAACCCATTTTCATTTTTGTAATGGCTCTGAAATACTAAAGATACTCATATAGCAGAAACAATGCTGAGAATAAAAGCAAGGCCAGAAATATCATATTTCCTGATTTTAAAATATTACAAAATTAAAGTAAGTAAAACAGCACAGCACTAGAATATACAGACTAATGGCACAAAATAATATATAATAATTGTCTATAATATTGACTAATGGTACAAAACAAAGAATCTGTAAATAAACTCATGTACAGTCAACTGAGCTTCAACATAGGTATTAACAATAGGAATGGGGAAACGGTATCCTTATCACTGAGTGTTGTTGGGAAAACTGGATATGAGCATACAGAAGAATGAATTTGAAACCTTATGTTACACTATACACAAAGCTCAACTCAAATGGACTAAAAACACAATTCTGTGATGATCAAAGAGATGTGCCCAGCATTAGCCAAAAACCAAACAAGTAAATAGCAGCATTTCAGGGTAAGTGTCCAGAGAACACTGGAATTCAGTAAGCAAACACTAAGAAAAAAGAACCATATCACTGCTCTCAACCACTAGAGCATTCCATACAAAGTATTTCATGCAAGTAAAAACAAAAAATGCCATGAAAAACTATGCTAATCTCTCACAAAATTGGCATTAAAATCAAAACTCTATTTTGGTCTTGATTTCTACTGCATCTGGAGTCTTTTTTAGGAAGTGAGGGCCTACCCCTAAGTGTTCCAGTGTGTTTCCAACATTTTCTTCCAAAAGTTTGAAGGTTTCTGGATGTAGGTTTAGATCTGTTATCCATTTAGATCTGATCTTAGTGTATGGTGAGAGATGTGGATCTATTTTTTTGTTTCTGCAGGCTATCAACCAGTTGTCCCAGCAGCATTTATTGAACAGACCTTCCCATTTGCCTGGGTTGTCGTTTGTCTTTTTGTCAAAGATTATTTGGCTGTATCTGTGTGGGTTTCCTTCTGGCGTTTCTATTCTGCTCCATTGATCTTCCTCTCTATCTTTGTGCCAGTACCACGCTGTTTTGATAACCACTGCCCTATAGTATGTCCAGAGGTCCGGAACTGTGATTCCCCCTGCTAACTTCCTGTTCTTAGGATAGTTCTAGCTATCCGTGGTTTTTTGTGCTTCCAGATGAACCTTTGGATCATTGTTTCCAGTTCCATGAAGAATATTTTGGGCAATTTGATTGGGATTGCGTTGAATGTATATATTGCTTTTGGCAGTATAGACATTTTAATGATATTGATTTTACCTATCCAGGAGCATGGGATATTACTCCATCTTTTGAGGTCTTGTTCAATTTCTTTTTTAAGCAGATTGTAGTTTTCTTCAAATAAGTCTTCTACATTTTTGGTTAGATTTATTCCCAGATATTTCATACTTTTCTCTGTTATTTTGAATGGTATCTTGCTGGTTAAGTCTTTTTCCATCTTGGGGCTGTTCACATACACTATGGCTGCACTATGGCATACACTCCAGATGCAGTAGAAATCAAGACCAAAATAAACAATTGGGACCTCATCAAACTAAGAAGCTTCTGTACAGCTAGAGAAACAATCAACAAAGTAAAAAGGCAACCCACAGAATGGGAGAAGATCTTCGCACACGACATAGGTGATAGAGGGCTAATATCCAGAATATACAAAGAGCTACAAAACAACCAAAATGTCAAAACAAACAAGCCACTCAAGAAATGGGCACGGGAAATGGGCAGACACTTCACAAAGGAACAAACCCAAATGGCAAATAAACATATGAAAAAATGCTCAAGTTCCCTGGCAATAAGGGAAATCCAAATTAAAACATCAATGAGGTACCACCTAACGCCAGTAAGACTGGCCCACATGAATAAAAGCACCAACGACACTTGTTGGCGAGGTTGCGGGGAAAAGGGAACCCTACTCCACTGCTGGTGGGGCTGCAGGCTGGTACAGCCTCTATGGAAATCAGTATGGAGAATATTCAAACAACTCAAATTCAACATACCGTATGATCCAGCAATAGCACTCCTAGGAATATATCCAGAACACTTGTTCTATGAGAAACCAACATGCACTCCTATGTTCATAGCAGCACAATCAGTAATTGCAAAAACATGGAAACAACCAAAATGCCCATCAAAAGAGGATTGGATAAGAAAGCTATGGTTCATCTACTCCATGGAATACTACTCAGCTATTAAAAAAAACAAAATGCAGTTCTTTGTGGCCAAATGGGCCAAACTGGAAACCATAATGCTAAGGGAAATGAGCCAATCCCAAAAGGTTAAATACCACATGTTTGCCTTAATTTAAGATGATATGATGTTATGTATAACATGTTATGTTATGAATGTTATATGTTGTGTATAAACTAAAATTGAAGTATAGGTGAGGTGGTCACAGAAGGTGGCTGGGAACCCGCATTTACTTTTAACATATTGGTTACTCATTACTATGTCAATTAATTCCATAATGATGTAAATTTTTGCTGATGGTATGTTGGAGCTTTCAATTGACTGGGATGATACTCTGCTGGCTCTGTCATCAGACCAGAGAGGGTATACCTAAGAAACCGTTGAACTTGACGGGACAATAAGATGCTGGACTCTATGTTTGGTATACGCTTGCAATGGGGAAATCTCAACTGAACTTGAGCTGTGGTTATGCAATAAGGTGGAGGAATCCACCATGGTGGGAGGGTTTGGGGAGGGGTGGGGAGAACCCAAGTATCTATGTAACTGTGTCACATAATACAATGTAATTACTGAAGTTAAATAATAAATAATTAAAAAAAAAAAAAAAAAGAAAAGAAAGAAAAAATGAGTCAGTGAAACATTGATTAGTTTTTTTAGTTCTTGAACTTTTTAGTGGTAGTGCACATAAAAAAAAAAAAATCAAAACTCTAAAATGAAAATTTAACATTATATAGTAATTCAGGAATCAATTCAACAAAAATATATTAAAACTATAAATTAATACACATATAATGCCAGAGCATTCAACTTTATAAAATAACTATTGTTGGATCCAAAGACAATACATTCCATCACATTAATTGTGGGGGCTTCAAAACACCAGTTTTGTCAATGAGCAAATCATGCAGACGAAATCAGAAACATGTGAGGGACATTCCATTAGATTCTAGAATATTCTATTCCACAGTTTCATAACTTAACTTTTTTCAGTATATACACACTACTCATCTTTTATTGACTACAGTGGAATAAAATAAATCAACTAGAAAAGAAAAGAAAAAAATTATACAATATAGAGAGACTGAACCATAGATTCTATATGAGAAATGGACCATTGAAGAAATCAAAGGACTGGCTATTTGTACTAAGCATAATGGTTAGAAGCTCCTCCCAAAAGACAAATATGTTTTCTCTGATTTTGTGGCAGGTAACATAGCATGCACACAAAATAAGTGTAGCGATGAAATGATAAGGTCACCTGGGGAAATGGTTATTACTTTTAGCTTGTGTTCATACTCCAATGGAAATGTGGTCTTGTGTTACTACTTTTTACTTGTTAAATGTTATGATTCATGACAAAATAAGCCTGTGAATGCAAAGTGGATTAAAATAATGCTGTTGAAGAGAGGGGAGGGAGATTGTGCTCACGTCCACAGCACATACACTAAAATTGGAATGAGAGGGGAGGAAGAGAGGGGACACCAGGGAGAGAAGAAAGTGGATCGTCTTGTTGGTACTATACTTATGAAATGCATACAGACACAATTTAAGCCTGTTGGATGAAGTTGTATACCCAGAAAAATTATATTGTACACTCCTAAGGAATGCAAACAAACAAGCAAACAAAAACCAAAACAACTGCATCATCAGTTCTTATTTTAAATTTCTTGTGTAAACAGTAGTTGAAATATTTCAGGATTTTTTTCACCCCCCTGTTTCAAGCAGTCACTTTCTCTCCAGTGAAAGTCTGCCTTTTTCTAAAATGACAGCCAACATAAATGATATATGATCATAAATAAATTAAGTGATGCCACAAGCAGCACATGGAAATTAGAAATTACTTCCTGCCTTCACACTGTTGGGTGCTACAGCTAGGACAGATGGCTTCTTTAGGCCTTGTCTCTCTTGGGATAAAAGAGATAGCTGGATTAGAATTCTGTATGTTAAAACACACACATAAAAACAGATTACTGTATTAATTGAAGTAGAAATAATGAGTTCTACACTGTCTCACATGATTACTCTCCTGACCATGTGTCTTGTTTCAACGTATTTATATTAAAAGGGATATTTAAGATCCAGGATTCATCACCGTTGTGCAAAGAGATAAAATGCATCAATGTTTCCATGGATTAGTTTATGTTTAACAAAGTGTTTTTATAAAGAAAAAAATAATGGTTTTATTCCTTGCTTCATCAGTGAACTATCAAGATTTTTTTAAAAAAGTCTAATCTGTGTGTTTCCTAGAATATCTTATCAGATAGAAAAAAGAAGCTGTGGCCTTTGCCCTAAATATTAAGAAATTTATTCTAACACACAACAGCAACAGAAGATATTTGGAATGGTGAGTTACCAAGTAGTTTTGAGGACTCAAAGTGTTAGATTCAGAAATCATATCAATAGCTTTTTGTTCCAAGAATAATTTTAGAAAGAGTTCAATTTTATATTGAATAAATTACTCACAATAGTTAAGAATCCTATTCTAACTAATATATTCTGCAAGTAATGTCAGAATAAAAATGTATCGACATCAGTAAAAAGTATTTTTCTTTTTAAAACAAGTATTTAAAATACAGAAAATTACATGACATGTCTATGAGTAAAGATACAATGTGAAATAGTAGAGACAAAGAGAGCACAATGCTTTGGAAAAACATTGAGAAATGTGTAGATTTACATGAAAAAAAGAGAAATACAGAAGGTAACCTGAATGAAGGTTTTCCTAAATGGAAAAACTGAGGTTACAAGTTAATTCTATCCAAGGCAACATATGCATTTAATGTACTTTTTGTCAAAATACCAACATAATTTATGTATTTTAAGACAAAAATTGCATTAAACACTAAATTCAGAAAATATAAGTGAAACTGGTGGATAATTTGTGAATTTACAAAGTGCTACAAGACAGAATAAAGTCATAATAATAAGTTAATGCGGTACTAACAAACGAATGGAAAACGAGTGCATGGAACAAAACAATGGCCCCAGAGTGTTTTCTGTGTTTGTGTTCATGAAACACCTCAATACAAATTGGGGTGGTACTAAATCATGGTTTTGTACACAAATAGAAACTAGGTAGTAAAACTTCAGATATAGATAAAATTTCAACAAAAAACTGCCAATAAAGATCCAACATATTTGCATAGAAAGTGACTTAGACCCATATTTATCTTTCTACAAGGATTTCTAAGCTTAAAACAGTGGAAGGGAAACAAAGGAAGTAAGTCCTGGTTAATAATGCAAAATTTCCTTTAAGGTAAAAATATAATATGAAAACTCAAGAGATAAAATGTTACTCTGTTCACAGCTAATGAAATTTTCGCTGAGAAGCACCTTGATACTTGTTTCAAAAGTGTTAAAAAAAAAAAAACCTTATGTTCTTATAGTGATTTTATTTTTAGAACAGTAACCATATGTCAACAAAGATAAACACAGTGACACTCAATGTAATATTAGTTGTAATAGTGAAAATTGACCACTATAGTAACTATATAGATACATACACATATTAGGGAGTTGCATAGACAAATAGCTACTTCATACATTGAAAACTATTCTGACATTCTAAATGTAATTAATGTAAGAACTAAATGACTAAAAGAAGTTTTATGACTGAATGCTAAGCCAAAAAGATGCAAAATGAATATATTATAATCTTAATCCCACTGTAATATGACAAATATCAGTAATGAACTTGGTTGCTTAATGCTTTTTTACTTTATTGCTCAATATTCTCCTGATGTATTACAATGACAAAATTCTATCATATCATAAATAAAAAGAGTATAAGAAAGTAATAGTTCACCATCTCCTTGATAATCCACTCTTCTCTTGGTTACACAGATTTTACATACGTAGAGTTATCGTCAATTAGTGAGTCAACGATAACATTCAAGATTCTACTTTTAAATCCATGAATTCACCTCCAGATAGTTATTGACATTTACCATGTCTGCAAACTGTTTACCTATTGGAGATACCAGTGTGAAAAATAATTTCAAAAAATCTAACCTCAGGAAGGGTGCCTTTTAATGAGGAAACATAAATTGTTGAATATGTGTAAAATATAGACTAGGTTGATGGTGATAAACATGACCCAAAAGATACAACTGGGTTGATATGATATGCAGATACCACCTGGATATAAGGTTTGAGACAAAGTCAAGAACAACGTCCTGTATATATTATATTATCTTCATTAGCATCAATACTGACAATCAAAATATTCTGCTTAAATGCATATACTCAAATTCTCCATTATACCTATAAATTGGATCTTCAAATTGAAAAAAAATTTACACATGCAACAATTACACGTATAACTTGGTAAAGCATATTCACTGATGTGAAATATTGCAGTTGCTATTATTCATGTATTTAGAGACAATTACCAGTATAAGTGTAATCTGCTTTAAATTCATTAAGCAAATTGTTTATAAGCTTTGCAATGAATAGATTCCTGTTATTATTTACCTACTACTAAATACTTAAAATTGCAAATATTATCCACTGAAAACAATTAATTATAAAAATCGCATCATTAATTGATAAATTTTAGTTGCATTTATTATTATTATTATCATTATCATTTTATGATATCATTAAACAGGCCCTGGGATTTCCCCTCCCCTCTTCCCAAGATCCCTCCCACCACAGAGTTCTCCTAAACTATTACTATACAATAGTTTTTCATAAACAGTCATATGTCCCTCACTGCGCGCATGGACAATGGCAGAGAATCCAGCATCCTAGTGTACAGAGAGAGAATAATTTGGGAAACCATCATTGGTCTAGAAGTAGAAATGCATCTGGATATGATAGTCTTCAACACACAGTTATTATACATCCCCATAAATTAAAGCCACAATATAAAAACAAAAACAGGAAGAAAAACAGAAATTTACAATGCCATGAAGTTAAATAAAATGCTATTTGCTATGATAGTCTCCATTATATAGTTACTATATATCCCCTAAAATGAAAAGCCACAAAACATAATCAATAATGGGAATTTAAAAAAAGAAATTAACAACACAATGAAGTTAACTAACATGCTACTGAATGACTAATGTGTCACTGAAGAAATGAAAAAGAAAATCAAGAATCCTCTTGAAGAAAATGAGGCTACTGTATGATCTTTGAGTCATTAAGGAATTTAATCATAAGAAAGTGTTTTGAAGAGATGAAACTAACAAAAAAATCAATATTCATGAGATATAGTTTCTGCACATCTTTGTTGGTGAATTGTGTCTAATGTAGGCAACAAATAGATGGGCTTTGTGTTTTGATCCAGTCTACTAATCTATGATGTTTGGTTGTTGAGTTAAACCATTTACATTAAGGATTAATATGAATGGGTGGTAGTTTGGTCCTGTCATTTTAGCAATGGGTTGTTCATTGATTTAATCTTCTGTTGTCATTTTACTGGGATGTTCTTTGCAGTTGCCTTTGGTTTTGGTGGGCACTGTTCCTTTTCTCTGCCAAGAGAACATCTTGAAGTATCCTATGTAGGGCAGGTTAGAAACAGGCATATTCTTTTAACTTTTCCTTACTGTGGAAGAATTTTATTTCATTTTCAAAGACAAAGGAAAGTTTTGCTGGGCACATTATCCTGGGCCTACAATTGTTTGCTTTTAGAATCTAGAATATGTTGCTCCATGCTATTCTGGCTGTTAGTCTTTCCTGTGGGAGGTCTCCTGTGAGTTTAATTGGCATTCCTTTATATGTCACTTGATGTTTTTCATGTGCACATTGAAGGATCTTTTTCTTATGTTTAATTGAAGAGAGCTTGATTATCATGTGTTGTGATGAAGATTGCTTTTGGTCAACCATGTTGGGAGTTCTGTGCCCCTCCTGGATGCTGTTTCCCAGTTATTTCTCTAGGTTAGGGAAATTTTCCCTTATTATTTCGTTAAATACATTTTTAAGCCCAGCTTCTGTTTCTGTACCTTCTGGAACTCCCATAACTCTTATATTTGGCCTTGTTAATAGTGTCTTTCAATTCTTGAATACTTTTTTGGCTTGATCCAGCTCTGCTTCCAACTTTTTGTGACAGGAAATATCTTTCATTTCTGAGATTCTTTCTTCTGCCTCTTTCATTCTATTTTGGAGACTCTCCACTGTACTTTTAATTTGCTCCAATGTATTCTTCATTTCTGATACATCAGCTTTCATTTGACTCATTTCCAGTGGGACATATTCCTTACATTGCTTGAATGCTTGCTTAAAGTGCTTCTCCTTGTTGATAAGAAACTTTATAACAAGTGTTTTGAATTCTGTATCCCCCACTTTCTCAATGTCCTTCTCAGTGACCTCTGAGTTTGGCAAAGGCTTTTGCTCCTTTGCAGGGGAGTCTTCAGTTATATTCATTGTGCCTCTGTCTCTTCTTTTGCTCTTGGTCATTGTACTTCAAGTTAGCAGAGTCTTCTCCTTGGGGCCAGTCTCTGAACTGTGCCAATCACAGGTCTACAGTTTGATTTTACTTATTGTGGTTGGTACATGGCTGTTTGGTTGCAGTCACTTGTGCCACTCCCTCCAGTGAGTTCCAGGTCTGGGTTCTTATGTTACATTTCCACCATGGTCTCCATAGCCCCAGTTCCTGGCTCACCAGTCTCCACCTCCTGTGATACTGTGCTGAGACTGCACCATATCTGTACAACCTTTCTCCACATCCTGTTGGAGCAGTTCCCAGGATTAAGAAGACACCAGGTATCCTATATAGCTAGGTTGTTGGTGGTGCTGATCTTGCTGTAACCTTTTGGCTGTTAGGTCTGAGGGCCAAACGGACTTATTTTGACCTGCATAATGCCATAATTGATATTATTTCCTGTGGGACCAGTGCATGACACTGAGCTCAATGAGTGCTCGCCAAGTTCAGTGCATGCACAGCTCACTGTTGTTCCCTGTAGTCTTAAAGCCTTTGCCATACTGTACAAAATAGTACCTGATGTTCCACTGCTAGAGTTCTTGATCTGCTGGCATTCAGGTCTTATGGATACCCGGACCTATCTTGGGTGGAACCTGTAGGATACTATGTTGTTGCAATTCACTGAGCCAGCAATGAGTTCACTCCCAACTCAGTGCATGCTCAGTCCTGACCCATAACCTTTGCCTCCCTACAAAAAATGGTGCCCGATTCAACTCTAGCAGGCAGACTGGGTTGTGAAATCCACCCTGTTTCCGCACTGCCAGTCTGGGGTCTGCTACTCTGTTTCTGCTCCTGGTCAAATCAAACAGACCCGAAGGACTGGTAGTTCTTTGGGTTAACCTTCTGAGCTCTTGGTGAATGCCCCTTCCCACCTTGTTGCTGATGGAGTTTCAGCTGCCCGTGCAGTTCAGATAGCCTTTCGCTGAATGCCACTGTGGTTTTCATCGCGACAACACCACAACGCTGCCTCTGCCACTTTCCTGTGTCTGTCAGTCTTCAGGTATCCTTCTGCTGTTGTTCTGTCCTATCCTATATCCTGGAATGTGTCCTCTCTGCTCCACACTGGTTAATGTTTCTGTCTTTTTAAGCACATCCTTACCCTATCCCACCATCTTGATTCTCTTGCATCATTACTTTTATTCCAAGTTCAAGATATATGATTTTCATGAAGTGAATCAAGAGTAAATCAGATTTTCCTAATAGGTTATTGGAATCCATAAGGTTTCTTGATCATACTGTTTCTGTACCTTTTAAATAAAATTCAGATGAAAACTTAGATACTCACTCATTCCAGTTCAATCAGTATCAAGTGCCTAGAATCGCACTCAGGTCTGTCTAGTCCCATCTCTTAAAAATGACGAAATTTTTGCACTATCATATATCTCAACATATTTATTGACATCTTGAATGTAAAAAGCTGTGCTGGAAAACCTGCAGCCTGAAGTCATTTTATCCATTTGTAGATACAGATTTACTTTAAAATTACTTCATCCATTCGGATAGTTTAAACAACTTAAATATCTCTATACTTCAATTTGATTGTTGCCTCTACACTGAAACCCTTCTCAATACAATGTTTTAACATTGGGTGTTGAGAAGCAGTTGCCACTTTAATACTGCAGGACTTGGAATCCAGATTCTACCACCATCAATTTCAACTAGCAAACTACTTATCCTGATATTTTTATAGAAAAGAATCTTCTATGAAATGTAATTAATATCAGGCAGCTTATATTATTAAAGCTGTTTTAACTGTGCCTATAAGAGCTGTAAGTTTTTCAAGAACATTGTTGTGCTTTAATATACTTACCAGCAATAATTTTACAACTGCAGAAAACACTAATTATGTTGCAGTATCCACTAATAGTTCCTTTACTAACTTTCATCACAAAGCTAAGCCCATGTCATGTAGTTTTATATTTTCCTGGGGTATGAATATTTATATCTAAAATAGAATATTTAAAATATTTAAAATATAATTAAAATATTTAAAATAGAATATAGCATATTCAAACAAAAATCTCATGGCCTATCATGTAAAGATATACTTCATGACCAATATGGATAAACAAAGACTCTTAATCACAGCCTATCAGGAGCTCTATAGGAATGAATTGTAAAGGTAAAATACATTTTAAGATACCTGTCACACTGTGAAAATAATGTAACAAATCACATGCAAAACCTGTCAGGGCTTTCACAATGAAGTGACATAAACCCCTGGGTGAGGACAAGTGACACAATCATACCTAATATCAAAGGGGAAGATAAGCATAATATTAATAGGCATTCATATGGAAAAGAGAAACATCTATCTATGAAAATAATTTCATAGATATACTTTCACAGATATTTTAAGAGGGGCAGTATTAAATACTTATTTTGCTAATGTAATAGTTATAAATAATGCAAATATTAAAAGGTAAATCACAAAAAAATACTTAATTGTACAAAAAAGGCCTCCAAACAGTCAGCTCCTTCAGATGACCCTAGATTCTTCAGCACTTCATTAGGATAATTTCATATTATTACTACCACAAACTACAAATTTTTGAACAGGACAATTTGACAAGTATTTATACTATTGTGCAGTTGCTAGTATATTCAGCCAAAGTCCTGTCTGTTCCACTACTGTTTGACATTATTTTAAAAGCTCTCATTTTTCAACTCAGGCTGGTTTCAACTCATCTTCTGAAGGTATTAGAAATATGTTCATGTACCCATGACTCTATTTTATATGGTATGTTTACATCTGAATGCACTAAATATTTACAAGATGAACAGTTTTTCTATATAAAACAATCAGAAGATACTATGTAGAGAGGGCATAATATAATTGAATGAGGCAGGAAGAAAAAACTACAAGGAGGTAGAAAACCTAAAACATAAGAATAGTTGTAATTGTTGAAACAAAAACATGAACATTTTTCTGCAAAAAAGAATGAATAAAAATAAGTAAAATAAAAAATACAAATAGAAAAAGAGCACATATTTTCATTACTATAGTCTGAAAGAACATGGAGTGTCAGATCAATTTACAAATGAAAACAAGAAAAACCTTAATCTCAAGGTTCTTAAAAATTATTAACATATACTTACAGCCCAATCTAAAATATGACAGTAAACAATGTAAAAGAATGAAATACATCAAATAATTTTCTGAAGAAAGATAAGATTGTTTCATATAATTCTTTCAAATACTTATCATTAATATAATTTTCAGAAAATTTACTACTATTTACAAAGCATTCAATCAGTAACTTAATTACAAATATTTGCCATATTCTTCAGCATTTCATTAATAAAATACTGTACAGGAGAGTAATTACTTACATATAAATATATCCTTTATCTATTTCAGTGAAGATTATAATTCACAGACAAAGCAAAGCATTCAATTAACTAATATCAAATTTTTGAAAGCTTTAATTGTGTCATTTTTATAGATGTTAGTGGCAATATATTATTTTCTTATTTTTACCACTGGGCAAAAAACAATGAAACATACCATGCCAATGTGTAGGCATATAATTAAAATGTTGATAGATATAAAATGTTATATAAAGTTAACTTAGAAAATCATTTTAAAAAAATACTTTGAACCTTCGAAGATAAAATCACAATGAAAGAGCAGGACTTTTATATATGAAATTAAAGGTATTACATGTGCATATATGCATATTTATACGTACATATATATATCCAACTAGTGGGGAAAATGAAATACCTACACCTTTTTAATAGTCACTTTGAGAAAATTTGCACCAAGATAAAATACTAACATTGAGAAATTTCAAGTGGATTAGCCTCTCTATATACTGCAAATAAAATTAATTGCAAATAAAGCTAAATAAATGTAAACTTTCAATCAACTATGCCAAGATACAGGAGTTGGGCAACATAGCTTGGATGGAGGGGCAGCCAAGGGCTTGGGAACTCTCTGAGTATGCAATGTCCGTGCCCTCAAGATGTCTGATATCTAGAGAACTAATGTTTATGATCTATATCAAAGAACTGTAAAACCTAATATACTTTTAAAACCCTATGTTATTCCATAATGGAGCGAAAAAAAAGAAACAAAAGAGATGCATAAATGAAAATAATATACAAATTAGAAGCTTCTTATAAATATGTAATGATGAATAACAAAAAATATTCTAAAAAATTCTGTACAAGCTGATTTGTTCTTTGGATTCTCAATTTAAATTTTGTTCCTAATAATTCAAGTAACTTTTACTTTAAAAATTTTTCTGTTCTTATTTTTATAAAAATTCAAAATGTTCTTGGTTGATTAGAATAATGAAATCATTTACAAATACAAAATCGTAATGTGGTGACCAGTCAGCCAAATCGGAAGACTAAATCAAAATGGGAATCTTTGTATTTATATTTATAAAAGTCTATACCTATTCTAAATTTCCCAACAAGACAAGAATAAAGGAATAGAGAAAAATCTGGCAAAAAAGAAAAAGGGGTCAAGACAGAAAGAAACGTACACAATGCCTGAAGATAAAAAGCATATATATATTTCATGGAGTTAGTGGGAGAGTATGTCAGGGAAGACCAGAAATTACATAAGTTAGTCTTGTGAGCTGCAGGTTACCAAATGTCAGGTATGTCCCAGATCAGGGATCTGGTACTTAACTCTTGGGCCTGCTCTTGCAGAGGGTGGCATGGGACTGGGTGGCGGAAGCTTGAGATGAGGCCTCCAAAGAGGCCTCATGAAAATGATGATGCAGAGGATGAAACCAACATTGATGACAGAACCAGTTCAGGTGGATTATTTATAAGATAGCCAAAACCACCACAACCACCACAATCATCATCCTCATAACTTTTAAAAACTTTTAAAAAGTGATACTCTATCCTGATTACTACTCACATTTAAGGGAGATTTGTGCTTTAATTTGTAAAGGTATTTTATTTTATTTCCCAGAATAATTTTGGCCAAGAGAAAACTGTTTCTATAAAGGAAACATAATATAAGTTTTATTGGGTGAGTAGATAGTTACCTAGCTTAGGATCACAAGTTGGAGGCCACATCTTCCCCAACCCACCATCCTATGTAATCTTATCTGCTCACCTGTCAATCAAAGGATCTCTTCATCAAGATGTACCTCCCCTCACTTGGGACATGGGACTGGCATCACATAATCATTCACCTTTCCAAGTTCCTAAGAAGTCCAACAAGGAGAAGGTTCTTTCTCTTTCAGCAACACAAAGGATGGAAGGTAAAAGCTCCCACACATTCCCTTCCTGACCCACTCTATCCCTGAATATGAGCATTGTGTCTGTGATTTCCCCAACTTTTAAATAAACTCTACTACTATGTAAGCCATATTTGTGCCTGTAATCAAAATGCTTTTTTAGGTAATAGACGAGAAACTAGAAAATAAATATTTGGCCCGATCTAGCTCACAGCATTCTGATGAACCAGCCAGGAGAAAATCCACTCTAGAAACTGCAGTGTGATAAGTAGAAATCAGTCAGTTCTTATCTCAGCAATATGTGGTTTCTAAATCTTAAAATTCTCTGTTCCCCACTCTCTCATCTCTCAGGGTTTGGAGCTTTGGGAAGTCAGTTAAAAATTCAAATTGTAATGTCTTGTGTATTTCTGTTTTTCATGGCTGCAGGAATTCCAGGAGAGTTGAGGCCAACACAGACTGTTGACATGAATGGGCAGAGAAGCAGGGAAAGGTAGGTCAGGTTATAAGTGGTTGCTGTCTCCAGATTATTTGTAGTTTCTAATGACAAGTTCTATTACTGGGGAAGCTGGAACCTCAGTCTTTGGTTGAATGGCCTTTTTATTTTCCTTTCTTTTCCTCTTTTACTTTTCTCCAGCTCAAGGTTTCAATTTAGACCAGGCACAGAATTTGCCTTCACTTTCTAATTTCTGGTATCACCCAATGGGGAAAGACCAGCAAAAGAGATGTCACTCTGGCAACAGTGGATGCTAGAGAATAGCCCAATCTGGCACACCCCAGACCCTGTCTATGCCCATGCCATGGGACACTGCAGCTATGTCCAGCCCAGATCACCACACCCATTCTGGCTCTCGTGCTCACCAGTGGGAACAACAACCTAGCTGGAGTGCCCCCTTAGTTCCCCAACCAGGTTTGTTCCCAGGGGCTGCTCTGACCCAGCTTGGCATAACCCATCCCCTTTCATGACCTTTGCCATCAGATACTGCAGTCTGGCCCAACCTGGCATGTCTGCAGTCCCAACTTTCACTGGTGAGTGCTATAGCTTTGCCCTGCCCAGTTCTATTGCATTCCTGACTCATGAAAACCAGCAGGTGCAATACCCTAGTCAGGCATGCCCCAAATTCCAGTCTGGTTTCTGCACTTGTCAGTGACCTAAGGCTGGACTGGCTCTGCCTAGTCCACCCCTTTCCAAAACCATTCCATGGGCCCTGCACAAAAGTGTAGCAGTTAAGGTCCTCGCTTTGAATATGCTGGGATCCCATATGGGCACCGGTTCTAATCCCAGCAGCTCAGCTTCCCGTCCAGCTCCCTGCTTGTGATCTGGGAAAGCAGTTGAGGACGGCCCAAAGCATTCGGACTCTGCACTCATATGGGAGACCCGGAAGAGGTTCCTGGATTCTGGCTCCGGACCGGCGCAGCACTGGCTGTTGAGGCTACTTGGGGAGTGAACCATTGGACGGAAGATCTTCCTCTCTGTCTCTCTTCCTCTCTGTGCATCTGCCTTTCAAATAATAATAATAATAATAAACCACCCCCACACAAGTGTGGAGAGGTAGAGCTTATCTGCCCAGTCTGACCATCACCCAGACCTGAATCATATGCTCACCAGTGAGAGCTATGGCCCAACAATGGAGTTTCCCTAGTTTCTACACCAGACCTAGATCTCACCCATGCCACTGAGTGCTAGTCCCTTACTGGTCATAGGCTACCCCCTCCATCCTGCATGTTTGAGCGGTGGATGTTGTGGCCCTGTCCACCCCAAAGCATATTCTTGCGTGTGTCTGTGGGTACTGCAGCCTAGACCAACTGAGCTTGTATCCAACCCTAGTACCCATGAGTGTTGGCGGGGGCGGTGGTTCCATGGTCATGCTTAACTCAGCCTGTCACCATCCCCCAGCTCCAAGCAAACCAGCTGAAATTACAGATCACAGGGGTGGGTACACACATCCCCCACTGAACTTGCCCCTAGACCCAGTTTTTGTGTGCTAGCAAGTGCCATGGACAATCCTAACATTATCTATTACCTGTTTTGATTCTCATGGGCAGGTACTGTAATTTAGCCCTGTCAGGAAGGCCCCTAGCCCTAGCTTTAGTGTGCATCAGTGAATGGTATTCAGCATTGGTCAATACTAACTACACCAGTTCTGATATCCCACAAAGGTTGGTACTTTGGTCTGAACCTTAAAGATTTTTGCATTCTTCCCTCAGGATTCCACCACTGGCACCAATGACACTGGACAAAGCCCTTGGGCCACCTGTCCCGGGGACCTGCCACCTGGGAGCCCACCCAGGGGCTAGCCAGCCCCTCTGGCTATGAGCCAGAAAAAGAAACTTTAATACAAATACAAAATAATCTCTCTAGTATTTGATGTAAAAGACATATTGCTGCCATTTGGGAAATGATACATTCCTGTTCCCTTTGTTTATGAAATATCCCTACTGGCCAAGTTAGGCTAACTCCTTTATTAACTCATGTGTAAAGGAGATGAACACACCCAGATGAAATAGTAGATTGATATTATTTACCTGCCTCCAGCAAACAATTACAAATATCTTCTAGTTTTTATTGACACACTCACAGGATGGACAGAAGCTTTTCCAACAGAAAAGCCACAAGTATCCAAACTCTTACCAAAGAATGTAGTGCCATATCTTGGACTTCTAACATCACTCCAGAGTGACAATGGATTCAACAGGTAGCTACTGCTTTATGGCTTTCATATCATTTCCATGCCTCTTGGAGACCTAGCCAGTGGGTGAAGTAAAAAAGCACTAATTAAATTCTTAAGAAGATTCTAGCTAAGCTTTGCCAAGACACCTCTGAAACACAGGTAAATGTATTGCCTATTTTCCTCCCCAGAATGAAAATAGCACCTTAGACAGACATAAACTCTACATGAGATGCTACATTAGAGGCTCTTCTTGGCTCTAGCAGCCTCTATTACTCAGAGACCACAGAAGAGATAAATATGGTATTGTTTAGGCTAGGCACAAAAGGCTCTGATGGAATACGGTAATAAAATTCTCCTAGTGCTAGTTCCCAAAATTCAGGAGTACTCAACCTCTACAGAGACTTAATTTTGTTAGACTTGGAAGGAAGGATCCCCCTCAGACAAGTAGTAGCCTAAATAAAAGGTACACTACCAGGTGTTGCTGGGCAAAGCCACTTCAGTGAAACTAAGCATCACCCTAAGCTGGGTACATTTGTCTAGAATTAAACTTCTACATCTTGGGGCCAGCAAAGTGGCATAGTAGGTTAAACTTTCACCTACAGAACTGCCACCCTATATTGGCGCTGGTTCATGTTCCAGCTGCTTGCTCCACTTCTGATAAAGGTCCATGCTTATGGCCTGAGGAAAGCAACAGAGGATCTCTTGAGTCCCTGTGCTCCTATACCCACATGGGAGACCTGGAAGAAATTCCTGGCTTCAAATTAGTCCAGCTCCAACCACTGCTGTCATTTGGGAAGTGAACCAACAGATGACAGATTCATTCTCTCTCTCTCTCTCCCTCCTACCTCCCTCTTTCTTTACTTCATTCTCTCTCTTTCCATCTCTTCTGCCTTATTATGAACATTTTTAAAATTAAATCTTTAGGAATTAAAAAAAAAGCTTCCAGTTCTTGAGTCTTCACAAGTACACATGGAAGATGAATTTGTCTACTCCTGTGAACCAAAGAGCTCAAACATGTCTTCAAAAGCGAAAAGATAAATAAGTCATTTGCCTTTTCTATATCAAGGTAATATCATTGTCTTCAAGGAAGACATGTTTTATACCTACTTCTTAATCCTCTCTGGAAGCTGCTAATGGCTGGGCAACTCCTGATTTTTTCCCTATAATATTAGAGGATGCTGGTATGTCACATTGGACTAATTTTAAAAGCATGTTTATTGCTTTAGGTAATTTGGCTCACAGTTTTGGCCAACTTTCACAGCAAGTCTGTGAACACTCTGTCTACAGTAGTTATGGAGAAACAACAAGCCCTTGTTCGGTACTGAACAAGGGGAGTCTGTGCAGTGATTAATAAAATCTGTTGCCTCTCCTCTAACAATTTTAGCTTCAGGGAAGGGAATATTGAGAATCTTTACACACAGACCAAATGGTTCTATAATCTGCAGAGGGATAATCCATCAATACCAGTACTTGGGAAGTAATAGAAAAAAAAAAAGATTCCCAAGGGGCAACCCACTTGCAATTTGTTTCTTTCCATTCTTGCTCATGCTGATTGATAAACTTGTCTGATTCAGAATCCAACAAGTTCTCTGAGTAATTATGGCCATGTTGGGAACACAGCCATTGGCAGTGACTGAAAGATCTCAGGCTTGTAAGATTCGGTAGATGAGATAGGAAGAGACTTCATAAAACAGGATAGCCATGGCTTAAACATCTCTTCAGCAGGAAGCAGTTACAAAAGATATGAATCTGTAGAAACTCTTAAGATTAAGATTCAGAAATCTCTGAAGGGGGAAAAGATATGGAACGGGTAGTTAGGTAGTTAGTTTAGGATCATGGGTTGGAAGCCACACTCCTCTGCCTCACCTTGTATAATCCTATCTGCCCACTATTTAATCAAACGAGCCCTTCCACAGGATGTGTCTCCTCTCACTTGGGACCTGGGGGTCATCCCCTTTCCAAGCCCATAAGAAGCCTGGAAAGGGTGAGGCTCTCTCTATACCTGTGGATTCAGAGGATAGAAGTTAGAAATCTCTCTCCTTCACCTGTTTCCTCTCTGACCACCTCCATTCCTGAGCATAGCTCATGTGTTTCAATAAATTTTACCCTTTGCAAACCCTATTTGTGCCTGTGTTTGAAATTCTTTTTAGCAACGAGGCAAGAACCAAAAAAAAAAAAAAAAAAAGAAAGAAAGAAAGAAAGAAATACTATGCCCAACATAACTCATAACATAAGTATTTAGAAATGAAATTTGTTTTCTCAAATAAGTGATTATTCTGTGGACTGTTTCTGTGATTACAACACTCCTCAACCACTTACCTTCTGCTGCTTTGTTTTAAGAGGTAATGTTTCAACAGTTTTTCTGCTTATTCAGGGATATATGCTGGGTATTCTCCTGACTATTTACCCAGACACTTGGCCCAATATGTTCTATAAGGTTAGGAATACACATCAATTAATTGCACCTGACTGATGTCAAGACCAAGGAAGTAACTCAAATTTGTGAGACTGATGATAAACATAAGATTAAGCAAATGTGCAAACATACCAGGGTTGATAGAAGTTGGTTTTTTCGCCATTAGAGAATTTATAAAAATAAAAAGAGGGAAACTGTGTTTTGTTACATTGTAATTAGCAGTGTTTATCTAAACTCATTTTTTGAAGTGAGAGACTAAACAAACAAAACTATGGATGTTTGTATGTAGACAAACAGATATGTTTCCAAGAATGATTGCCTTGGCAGGCCTAAAAGTAATAATCACCCTTAACTATGAACACCCACTGCACAGATCTTGGTTTTTAAGAATTATTTTCCACCAAACAGTACTAGGGCTTCATTCAAAAATTGCATGACTTCAGCGTGGGAAAAGAAAATGTCTAAGTTGATCCTATAACACCCTGGTTTATCAGGAAGGAAGAAAATGCTAAAAATAGAAAAAGGAAATAAAATGGGGGAAAAAAACCATGACAGTCTTTCTGAAGGGATTCATGCTCATCAATTCATGCTCATGCACCTAGATAAATAACAAACTAAAGCATACTATAAGAAATAAACTTAAAATCCTTCTTTTTATATTGGTATAAACAGATGAATAAATTAATGAAAAATATCAGAAAGGTCTTTCTTACAGTCAAATTTCATCTAACAATGTGGAAGGAATAATAAAATTACAAGTTATTTGGCAACTAGAAAAAAACTGCATCAGAAATGAATCATCAATAGATACTAATTTTAATGAGTGAAAATTTGATGAAAAGAATATTTACATAGTCTCAAAAGTCTCATCACAATGCTTTATAACTATTTACTTCTTAATAAACATAAAAGAGAGCCGTGGAGGAGTTCATGCAGTAGAGGAGTTTGGTAGTCCACACTTTAATGTGGACCTTCTCACAAACAGGAAACTGGCAGAGCAGATCCCTTACAATTATACTATCCCAGCATCACTTCCATTTTATTTCTATCAAATATGCAAAACATAAATTTAGTCCTAAAAGAATCTGCAAACCCAATTGAGGAAAAGTATACAAAGAAGCTGGAATATATCCTTCAAAAGTGGTGAAAGACAGGAATTTTACAAGCATAAGGAGATATAACAGACACGGCATCTGAATACAGCTCACGAATCTGTTGAATCTTGGACCACAAAAGATGTCATTAGAACAAGAGGTAAAATTAGAATTGGGTCCAAGCAATAGATAATGTTACTAAGTCAAGGTGAATTTCCTGGTATTGATAGTTATACTATTGTTACATAGAAAAACACATTTATTTTAAGGTAATGTATACTGAAATATCAACTACCAATATTCACAGTAAGTTCCAATGAGTAAGAAATAAATAATAATTGCATATAACAGACAAATAAGATATTACTATTAGGGAAGACCAGTAAATGCTATTTGAATTCATTGTATGATTTTTACAAATTTTCCATAATAATAAATAATTTTCAGATGAAATAACTTAAAAGTTACCGTTTGTGCTGAACATATTATCAAAAAAAACATCATGATTTAAAAGTTGCTAGTCAAACAAATGAAATGATACACAGAGTCTCATATAAAGTGGCTATGGTTATCAGGATGGTTTTACTCTTCACAAATTTCTAAACGTTTATATATTAATTTGCAGGGCAGTGATATAGAGAGGAGAGAAAAGGGGGAGAGGGAAAGGAAAAGGGAGACAAAGAGAGAGAAGGAGAGACAGAGGAGCTTGTATCCATTGTTCAGTCCCTAAATGGCTATTGTGATCAAGGCTAGGCTACGGCAAAGCCAGAAGCTAGAAGCTTCTCTGGTTCTCCCACAAGAGGACAGGGAACCAAACATCACCACCATCTTCTGATGCTTTCTCGGGTGCATTAGCAGGAAACTGAATTGGAAGCATGGCAGCCTGAACGTGAGTCAGCGCCAGTATAGGATGTTGGTGTTGCAGGCAGCAGCTTAGTTGGATATACCATGACACATTTTTGACATAAGAAATGCTTATTCATGTGTGCAAAACTGAAGGATGAAAATGTCATGGAACAAATAGCAAAAAAAAAAAAAACACAGAAATTAGGTATCCCAAACTTTCACTCTAAGACAATCTCCAAAGAAGTGGCCTCAACAAAGTTACTCACTTTTCTGAAGCCTCGCTATTAAAATATCTTTTTTTCTAAAATTCTAAGTTTCAACCTTCTCCAATTTATGAGTCAAAACAAATTACTAGTACCTTAAATATTAACTAAGTATTTTGTTTACACACTAATCAAACATCAAGCTTATTGTGAAGAGAAACATCTAAAACTAGCCCTACATTTAAACATATATGTTGGTTTATTCTGTAATAAGAATCCAGCCACATGTCTCAACATACAGTTGAAGAAGACTGGCCTACTAACTTTCGCTAATGACCTCAATCGAGTCACTGAAAAAGTGATGAACTGGATGCAACCTGCTTCTTAATCCTGTGCCGTATCCTGTGCTCACTTGGGATTATGATTATAATATCAGATTATGGTTCAATAATTTGGAAATCATACTAACAAGTTATAGAACCATCACTCAAATAACCAGCAGACCTCCACACTCTTGCCAACCTTCCGACAAGTTTGTCATTGTTCACTTGATTGATTGATTGTAGGATGTTACAGCATTGGAAATTCATCATTGCCAATAGAAAAATAATTCACAAAGCACTTTCAATTCACAAAGGCCTAGTAACATCATTTTTCTATGTGAACACAAACCCTCAAATTAAGTTTCTGGTGTTCTTAGCATATGCTATTAATCTCAAAATCCTCCTCTTTGATTTAAGACTGCACTCAAATTTTACATCCCTGCCACTACCTTTGTGTCCTTCACTGATTAATACCTCCTTGCATTTGTCACTCTTTTGAGCAAATTGGAAGTCAGAAAACCTAAAATGCATGTATTTCTATTTCTTCCAGATTTGTAACTGGGAAGGAATACATGTTTTCAGTCATCTGCCATGTGACCATGCCACAGACAATGCTTGAAATAAACTGTTTTCTGATGGATCGTGTTCATCAGGTTATCTCGAGTACAGTAACTTACACAGAGCTGATTTTTTTAAACAGGTTGTTTATGTATTCAAAAATATTTTGTGAAACTTACTAGCTAAAACAGGATTAAATATTTGATTTTTCATCACTCTTAAGCTCAAATAGCCATCTTGTAAATACTTTTATGAACATGATTTTTAATGTGAGAAAATATTGGGATCATAAGACAATGTGTTTACCATAAAAAATATCATCATACCCTGAATAGAATATGGCATCAACATTTCTAAGGCACAAAACTTAACACAGAAGGAATCTATCTGTAATAGAAGTCAGGCTCTGAAAACATGGAAAACGCTCAGTTGAACAGAGGACAGCTCTGAAACTGGCTGGAAGATCTATTGTTCAATGTGTTTTTGCTTCATTCTACTGCTCTGGCAGAAGAAAACAAAGAGATGACCATATAAGAAAAAAAGCTCTTATTCTGCTTGAATATTACAATAACCTGTGAGCACTCCTGCTCCCTTGGTCAGCTTTTTCAGGGTGTGCTGGCAGTGCAGCACTGCTGACCTGGTAGGTCTGATTATGAATGATCAATGTGCCTATTTGCAATAAAACTCTTCGCACAGATCCGGACCCTCAGCCCTTATTCACTCATGCGGATAATAACGGCAGTTCAAGGCACTTGCCCATAACTCCAAGCTTCATTAAACAAAGGGAATGTCACCAAAAGTCCCCTTATCTATCTTTATGCTGCTATACAAGAAAAAAATTACAAATTCTTGGAAAGTGGAATTTACAGTGTTAATAAAAGCAGAACCTGCATACTCCTGTACTTTCCTTTTTGCACATCTTTCTGGAGCATCTAGTGACAAAATCTACTATCTCAGTGGAGAACTGAGATATGCGAACAGAGGATATTGTGTGCCTGAAGTTGGATTTGGCTTCAGAGTAAAGACTTCAATGGAATTCTTCAGGTCTGTGACAGGGAATGGGGTGTTGCCCCTCCTCCTCATTCATTATAGAAGCAACTGATGTCAGGCTGGTTGTTCTGGGATGAAGGTTGGGAAAGAATGGGAAGGGAAGCTCCAGAGCTGTTCAGTGGGAACCTGAAATGAGAGTGCTTCTGTGGTGCATCTAAGCATGTGGCTTGCCTCTTGTCCAGCCTGATAGGTGTGCAGATTTGGTGGTTTATTTTGTCAGGAAAAACATGCTAGTGAATCACTGATGTTTGAGCATGTTAGTTTTGGAAGTTCTGAGGAGAGAAGGGCATCTAAGACCCAGCCCCCTGTGCATGATCTCCTCACAGGAATTCAGTATGCCACTCCACACTCTGGGTATCACTCCTGTAATCCAAGTGCATCTCACAGCTGCCTTAGCTAGCTAGACGCTCCATCCATTCCTTGTATAGTCCTCTCTTCTAAAACTAGGCTTCAAGGAAATCTTTAATTATATATATATAAATATAAAACCATATATATAATTATATATAATTTATATATATAAACCACACACATATATATGTGTGTGTGTGTGTAAAATCGATAAATATACATATTGGTTTTCCTGAGTAATCATGCTAAGATTTGAAATTCCCAAAGAAATGGACTTTCAAATGATGAAATAGTCCAAAGTTTAGGTTTGTGAAAGATAAACTAAATGATCATTTTTGAGCAGTAACTGGCATTTGCACTTGAACTATCAGGCACCTTCAATTCAAGAAAAGTGAAAACAATTCAAGAAAAGTGAAAACAATGGACCAATGAAAAATCCCGTGCAATGAATCCTGTAACCAAACTTAAGAGGAATTAAGTTCACAAACACTGTCCCATCACTGTGAACACAAACATGTTCACAAACATTTGGCTTCCATCATTGGAAATGCTTTTCCCAGCTTTAGCCCATAGAGAAAGATATTTTGATATACGTAATCATGGCCACATAAACATGACAGACCACTTACAATGTAATACTGGAGGTTCTCGCCCGCTCAAATTGATTAGTATACAAACTGCACACAGCAGTGCTCTTTACAGCAAGCTCTTGGCTAACAGTTTTCCTTTCTGAAACCCTCTGAATTCCTGAAACACTATGAATCTTTCTGCTCCTACACAGCCCAGCACTCATGTGTACACAAACCCCTCTCAAAAAAAAAAAAAAAACTGAAACAAAACTGCATAGGAAGGGGTATGTTGAAAAAACTGAAAATCAGTGTGGGGGTTAGGGTATTGGGAGAGCAGTGATAATTAAGATACAGAGAATGAGTATTCTTAATAAAACATGTCATGCAAAGAATATAACTAAATGACCTGGATATGACTGACCCAAAGGAAAAATTACAATAAGATGCTTCAGTTACATCCAAACTGTATCTACTGCAGTGGTAGTGTGTATATGCGAGGGGGGGAGTTACATAATTTTTTGTTTTTTGGTTTTGGGGGTTTTTTTAATCAGTCTTTATTTCAAGGTCAAGAACATGATTAGCAAATTTAAGTCTTAATGCAGTCAATTTTGTCTCAATATAAAAGGAAGTATTTTCTAATCACAAAAAGTATTGAAGTCCACTTAGGAGCTGAAGAGTTGCCTATGATCAACCATCAGAGATACTTTAGGAGAAGACTTTGCTTTAGTGAATTGGAGATAATTCTTGATGATTTACAACATAAATTTCTAAAGATTCTCTCAGCCTATGATGGGTCTGGAACTAAGAAAATCAGTGAAGTACATGGGCAAGAAACTTAACACTTGATCCACTAATGTCAAGCTTTCAAGGAAGGCTTGAGGCTGATTGGCACTTCCATTTGCATATCTTTATCTCTTCCAAGCGGGAAGATTACATGAACTTTAATTTCAAGAATTTTACTTAACTTTCTTCAAAGGAACTTAAAAAAAACAAGAAGTAATAGTGTCCAATTCTTTAAATTAATTCCATGTATGAAAACTTACAAACATTCAGATGTTCTGATGTAAAATTATGGAGTTTCTTGCCTATTCAGAACAGTTGGTCACCTCAATTCAGTTTGAATAAGACATCCATTGTTCCTAACATAAAGTTCAGGGGTAAGATGCTCACAATATATTGTCCTTTTCCCCTCCCACACTCTTTCAATGTAGGAGAAGCTTCTGCCCAGGGCTGTCTATTCAAACTGACTGAGTGCCTAAGTTATTCAAAGCTACCTCCCAGGCATTTAAGGCTTTGCACTATTGTCCAGTTGTATAATTATTGGATGAATTCTGTGGTTCAATCTGTTCAGATCTATCTCCCATCTGACAGGATACATGCTTATGCATTTCAGCCTCCTTTCCATCATTTTTAATCTTAGCAGCTCAGTGTTTGTTCTGTGTTGTTGACGCTGAATCAGATCGTTTATCTCCCAGCATTAGAATTTACTTTTATATAATTCTACGAGAATACGTAAAACTGTTCAGATATGCCATGGATGGTATGTGTCAATCTTTCTACATTATCCACACCAGCTATTACACTATTTTGCACATAGATGGTCAACAAGATTTGTGAAACTAAGTCTTATTTTCTGCTAAATGAGTATTATCTAGAAAAGTAAAACCATACTAAAATCATAAAATTTATTAAAAATGAACTAAAATATATTGATGTATTGATACTTTTAAAGATACATTGATACTTCTCATGAGTTTGAGCAGTGACTTACCGATGCACTACTGCATTAAGATACTTGAACTACTTGATCATCTACACTTTAAAGTCAACAACTTTAATTTTCTAGACTCATTTTTTTCAGCAATATCTTGGTTTCCTTATAGGGATACTGCATTGAATCTCCAAATAGGCACTGTAGAAGTAGCAGGTGAGGCTTTAAATGGCAAGATCCTCCTCCTTCCCTCAAAGAGTTCAGCAAACATCGACTAACTCCAACAGTGCATCCTGAATTTCTGCAGTTTGTTTAACTTGTACAGTATGTTTAACTGGTGGCAGACAATAACGAAGCACTGAGAACACTTACTCCTCATCCTAATGTTTCCATCCAGCTTTCTGTTCTGTTACTCACAGTCAGCCTCTCTAAAGTCTCTCCTCTCATATGAAGAAAGACTGACATAACTGATAGATTTTAGAAAAGCAACTGAGTGCATGTGGCTCAGCAGGTTCTCCAAAGCTCACTTTGACAAGCGGACTGACTACACAAAGCAAAATTCTGGGACTCTCTGCTATATGGTAACTTTGAAAGGTCAATTCTACCACTACAAGAGGAAACATATAGTTTGGTGGACAAAAGATCAACTCAGGTGATATATCAGCAAGCAGTCTCTGACCTTAAATCTAAACCAATATTCACTAATTGCAGCTTTTATTAGTAATACGGACTTCCAGTTCTTTTATTTTCATGGCCTATATCTCAGTTTCCAATGTTTCCAAGGTTTAATCTTACGGTAACTTACATTCTATTTTTATAATATTGTTTTTCATAAAACAGATCAACCTGAACTAATTGCTAAACTTTATCCATACTTTAACATCAGTACATTTAATGTAAAACTAAATTAATAATTTGGGGCTTTGGACAGCAAAATAGTTTTATCAATTTATTTATTCCAACCTTGAGGTGAATATCAATTTCCTTGCTATTGGTTATTCACAGCACACTATAGTTTTGGTCATTGTCTCAGCACCTTTTAATATGGCTATCAATATATTTTCACCTATTTTATTTCTTTCCAACAACCCTCTAAATTAGATAAACAAGTTTTATCTATTTCTAACGGTGAAAATACTTAGCACTAATAATTTCTTCATTTTACTCAACAAGCAGCAAAAGAGAAAGCTGTCAAAAGTCCCCAAATGTTCTACTTCTACTTTTGTAAAATTTTTATACATTTATTATTACATTCTCAATTTATTACAGGCTTATAAAGGTAGCATAAATTGCAGGTGATTAACACCAAATAATTATTTAGTGTCCAAGAGCATATTAATCCAATAAAAATATTTATTAAGTATAGAAAATATTGCATAAACACTATTTATAATGATGATTATAATAACAGTGATCAATAGATGCCAAGATGAAAGGATGAATGAATGAAAGGACAGATGAATGAGTAGGGAGATGGGCTAACAGTTGAACAGATGAATGACCAGGTAAATATAAAAGAGGGATAAAGATAGACAAATAAGATAAAATTTCTAAGGATTACAAATAAAATAATAAAAATGGCTAGAATACATATTGATATGTACATTATTTCTGAAAAACAAAGAATAATTCATGGCATCACAATTTTAAAACCTACAAATGTGGTACAAAAAATTCATAACATTGTTTCTGCTGTGAAGAATTAGAAATAAGGAGTTTAAATGATCCATTGTAAGAAGTCGTCAAAGAAAGTTATCCTAGACTTCTTGAAAATTAACAGAGAACCTTGGGATTTAATTACCAAATAGTTTAAATATAAAACACAGCACTACCCCTTCTCAGAGCCATGACATCCAGATGAGGTGGAGAACAGAGGAGAGATGCGGGATGTCATATGCATGTATATTCAGTAGTAAAAGGAAGCAGTGGGTCAAGGCATTAAGGAGACACATTTCTAAGCTTGACAGGAGCTGCTGATGAAATGGCCTTTAGGATAAACAGCACAATTGGCCTCATTTTGACCTGAGTCTGCAGGAGTTTCAGGAGTAGCATACTTGGAATTCTGTCATGCAAATACCCTCTTGACTAAGAACAGGACACATTGTTGAATCTGTTCAAAAAGCCTGGCAAGTCAGCAACCTACACAAGAGAAACTGAGGAGAAGCAAAACAGGGAGAGGCTCTCTTTCAGGAGGTGTGGTTAGTAAAAGCAAATCATTCTAGGAAACATAATATATGAATCCAAAATACTTTGGCACTTTAATTGAATATGCTGCTTAGGGAAAAAAAGCACAGTCTGCACCCCAACACCTGCTGGACCTAATGGACTCTGAAATGTTGTTTCAGAATTAATCAAGTCATTTAAAATCATAGCTGTGGTCTCCATTCACTACTCCTGTGCATAAATGTGCTGATCCCGATACTAATCCATGTCGGGTGACTTGAGCAATATATCACCATAATTGCCATTTTAGGGCTGCAAATTGGAGCTAAAATAACCAGATGCAAAAGAGATAGCCGTATCGTACTCTCAAGATGGATCTTCAAAGTTCAAGGAGAGTTCAAGCATGGAAGAGGCAATAGAAAGGGGTCAAGTGTAAGGGGATTGTTCATGTTCAAGAGGAATTAACTTTACAAATATATTGTTTCTGAGGTGGTAATTGTCCCATCTTACAGTTATTCATAGCTCATTTACCCGTTGCATTCTTCTCAAGCATTTAATGAGATGAATTTGATTTTGACAAAATATTCTATTTCAAAATTGCCATTAATTTTGAAGATTTTTTTATTCTCTAAATTGTCTGTTTTAAAGGGATACAGATTGGATTTGGGAAAGTTAATATTTCCCCAAGAAATGTACTGGAAAGATCCATGTCAGTCCCATGCATTTCCTTCTTAATTCAGTAAATTAAAACACTGAGCAAAAATACTACTACTAATAATAATAAAGTTAACAACATCTCAAACATCCGAAATTCCAAAGACCAATGTATGTAAAAATAAAACAGTTTTGAAACTTATCTATCATAGTTTCTTACTTACAAAACTGGTTTGTACAAAAATGGGGCAAATTTGCAAAAGTGAGAGGAAGAGAGTACCCCGTGAACCCCTGTGACAACTTCAGTAGTTACATTACTTAAATTGTCACTGTTACTTATTGTTTTGATTAGGTCCCCAATCTCTTAGTATCATTTTAAAGTAAATCAGCATTAGAAGGAAGCACAACATATCACTTTTATTTAAAAATCCAATTATGTTAACATAGCACTCAAAGACCCTGAGATCTGAAGCAAACCTAGTGAACAGGTCTTGTCATATGAGCCTTGCTCTTAAGCTTCTAAATAGCAAATGGCTTATCATTTTCCTCACAAAAAGGTTTGTTTAAACCTCTGGGTCATCTCAAATGCTCTTCTATCTATATGACATATTTCTCTTTCCCCTTTCTCTATTGAGTACATCTATAGTCCTTTAATACCCAGCTGAAATGTCAACAACCTACTCTGATCAATCTCCCCAATACAGAACAAATAGTTCTGTCCTGGCTTTCCCATAGTATTAAACAAAAGCTTACAGTGCAGAATTTATCACAACATATTATTTTTTTAAGATTTTTTTTTTATTTTTATTGGAAAGTCGATATACGGAGAGGAGAAAAGACAAAGAGGAAGATCTTCCATCCAAGTGGCCACAATGACTGGAGCTGCACCAATTTGAAGCCAGAAACCAAGAGCTTCTTCCCAGTCTCCCATGAGGGTGCATAGTCCCAAGGCTTTAGGGCATCCTCGACTGCTTTCCCAGGCCATAAGCAGGGAGCCAGATGAGAAGCGAGGACTCTGGGATTGGAACCGGCGCCATTTGGGATCCCAGCACATGCAAGGTAAGGACTTTATCCATGAGGGTACCACAACGGGCCCCATCGTAACAGATTATTTACATTTTCTTTGTATCTACTGCCTCAGTTAGATTACTAGACAATCAAGTAAGCATTTAGCTTCATAATTTCCTGAAATACTAAATACAACTAAAAGCAACTTATAAAAATGAGAAGGCAGCATGAAGTTTTAATTTAATTCTGGTACAAACAATATTGAAATTCATGACTATGAGGATCTTCAAAGAATTCATGACAAATGTAAAACTATGCAGGATTTTTAAATTTTATATCAAATAAAATGGTCTTTTAATTAAACTACTCCTGAACATTTTGAAGTAAACTCATGGATATTTCTTTGATTCTATCACCTGATGTTCGACAACCATTGGGATAAATGGACAAATATTTGAGGACATAATTGTAAATGTTTTTCACAACTGGATGAAAATGATAAACCTTCAGTTCTAAGAGTTTTTGGGAAAAAAGTAAAATAAATACACATGAAAACAAAGTAAGGTACTTAGAATAATCTAAAAGCTCAAACAGGTAATAAAGGGAACACTGTACATGCTACCAGGTGACAAAACATGGTACATACAATAGATAAAAAAAATAAATTCAAATGCCAAAATGAATTCATTCCAAAAGAAAATATTATGGCATTTTTAATGTGCTGAAAAAAAAAGAAATGATAAAACTAGAGTTCCCTTGATTGCAAAAAATCAGTCTTCAAAAATGAAAGCAAGAACACTTAAATTTTTGAAAAAAGCAAACCTGCAGATTTTTGCATCAGACTTCCATTAAGCAACATTAAAATTAATTCCTCAGGATGTTGAATAAAAATTCAGTATGCAAGAAGAAATAAATCTGAGTGCTAAAATATTAAGTATGTGACAAATATATTATCTTTTATTATTAACATTTTAAAAGTCTTAGGTGATTGTTTAAAAATAGTAATTTGAAATTTATAAGCATGGAGAAATGAAAATGGAATAAAATTGGGGAAGAAAGATGAAACTACAATTTTAAGATTATGACATTGATAAACTAACATATTATTTGAAATAGACTATATTAAATCAAATATTATACTAAGCAAATGTAAACCCTACAGAATACTGAAACCAGCTCAAATAGGCGCAGAAAAATGATAGACAAAAAAAGAAAAGATACCAAATAGAAAAAGATAAGGATTACTATGTTAATAATTTATTACATGCAAACTCCCCAAACCTTCCAGTAAAAAGACAAAGGTTTTTCAGGTGAACTAAAAAAGTATGACTAAATATTATGACTAACTATATCAATTATTCAGAAAAAAATGTACCCGAAACGCAAAATTACAGGCAAAAGATTAAAGGATAGAAGAACCTTAAATTTGTATACATCAATCAAATGCTGAAGTAGCAATAATATCAGTAAAAATATCCATGAAAAGGAATATATGTAATAACAGTCATTTTGCAAATAACAAAAGTGCTGAGACACAGTAATGCTGAATGTGTACGCTCTAAGTAACAGAGCTTTAAGATACATAAAGCAAAGCTTAATGAACTGAAAATAGATGATGCATCCAAAAATATAGTTGTAGATTTTAACATATTACTTAAATAATTGGGCAGCATAAGTTAACATCAAATTAATAAGACTTGAAAAGTACAACCCACCAACTTGATAGAATTAGTATTATGAAACACTGAATGGAATGCAGCAGGTCTGAATAAACTTTAAAGTGCTGAAATCAGACAATGTGTGTACTCCATCATAGTGACTGATTTGGGACCCCAGGTTGATATCAAGTGGCGGTTTCCCGTTCCTGGCTAGTGGGGTGGTTGGGAGGCTAGGTATGGCTTCTTCCCTTGTCCTTCCTGCCTTCCAAAACAAACAAAACATAGAAAATTTGGAAACAAAGATCTACACATTTTTCCTTAACCCTTATTCCACACTCTGATCAAAGATATTAACATCATGTAAAATAAAATAAATTATATAAAAAGAAATCAATTTTTAAATATGCCTATATTTAATACATATATTAAATGTATATATATTTAATATGCCTATGAGTTAAGAAGATTATAAAGGAAACTATTAAATGTGTTGACTTTAGTGAGAATGAAAACACAACACATCAAATTCTGGGAATGCAAATAAAGCAGTGCTTGAAGGAAATTGATTGGTTTAAATGTTTATGCTGGAAAATAAGCATCTTAAATAATCTCAAGTTCAATTTCAAGCTAAAATTAAAGAACATTCTCACTGAAATGTAGGAGGAAGGAAATAAAGAGCTCATAAAAGATCAATGAATAGATAACTGAAAAAAAGTAATAAAAATAAAATTCAATCTCTAAAAAACATTAAAAATCTATGACTAGACAAGTCACATAAAATGGAAGTCATATAGGAACCAATTCCTTGAAAGACAGAAATTATCAACATTGGTACAAAAACAACAGCCCTGTATGCAGTACAAAGCTTGAATATGTAAATAAAAATCTTATCCACATATTGCAAGAGTTTTACTCACCGACATCAAGCAGTTAAGGAATAAATAATTCTAACACTACAGAAAGTAGAGATGGAACGTTCTAAACCCATTTTAGCGGTCTGTATCGTGGCACAGTTTGTAAAGACAAGGCCTACATTATTGCTACACCACAGAGTTGCAACACCACAGAGGCACCAACTGATGTCTGAGCTGCTCAACTTTTGATCCAATTCTCTGCTAATGATATAGGAAAGAAGCAGAAAACAGCACTGGTGGTTTGGCCTCTATGTGGACATGAAAGCCTGGAAAGTTCCCTGGTTCGGGGCTATGGTCTGCTTCAGCCATGGTCAAGCCCAGCCCTAGCACTGGCCATTGCAGATAGTTGGGGATTGAAACAGCTGCTGGAAGTTTTCTCTGTTTCCCCTCCCTTCTCTATAACTCTATATGTCAAATAAATAAATAAGTATCTAAAGACAGAGAGACCAACAGATACACAAACACTTTGACTCTTCCACTTCACAATTCGCAAACAATTCAAAAGAAAGTCTTAAGATATAAAACTCCTCTTAACCATAAAGCAATGAGAAGAAAACATAGGAGAAAAAAATGATGTTTTTATTTGATGTAAAAACTACAGGCAATAAAAATAAGTAGGACTGTATACTAGTCTCTGCACAGCAAAAGAGGCAATCAAAAAAATTTATGGAATCAGAAAAATCTATATAAAGCACACAGGTGATAATACATTAGGTAATACATTAGGGAATACATTAGGGAATTCATACAAATTAGAAATAAAAATAAATGAAATAGAGTAAAAAAATGGTCGGCAGAGCTGGATACACATTTTTCTAAAGAATAATACAAATGACTAGTAGTTACATGCAAAGATCCTGAATATCACTAATCCTCAAGGGCATGCAAATCAATCCAAATGAGGTAGTAGCACACACCTGTTAGGATAGCTATGCTAAAACAATTGCTAAAATGCAATGTGAAGAAGAAAGGAACTTCTGAATTTTTTGGTGGAAATGTAAATCAATATCATATGGTGTTTCCTGAAGAAATTAAAAATAGAACTACCCAATGATTCCATCATTTCACTTTTGGGTAAATTCACAAAGAAAATAAAAACAGTATCTTGAAAAGGTATTTATGTCTTACTCATTGCAGTATTATTCACAATAGCCAAGTTATAACAGCAAACTGTTGGTATGTGAATGGATAAAGAAAGATGGACTATCTTCCCAATGGAATATTATTCAATATTTTCATAAAAGGAAATTCTGTCATTTATAACAACATGGATACAGCTGGAGAAGATGACCAAGTAGAGAGGCCCTGCATTGGCCTCTCTCAGAGAAGAGCCAGAAGGACTGAGCCTTCTGGGAACTAATGAGGGAAAACTTCAGACAAGAAGTGACAATGATGGAAAATCTGAACAGCACAGAGCTGGATGACTAGCTCAGTACCAAAGGAGGAACAAAGCACACTGCAGCCCCTGCCCTGGCTGGGCTTCCGAGGAACTCATCCTGCTAGGTAAGGAGAAAGCTGCAGGAGCCTTACGCTGGCCAGGACCCCACCACCACTGCAGGCAAGAGCTCCAACTGCATGAGAATGCCACAGACCTCACTAGCTCCTTTTCCCTCTCCTCCCTTTTCTTGTCTGTTTTTTTCCTCCCTCCTTTCTTTCAAAATATATAAATACATAAAATTTTTTTATTTATTATTTTTAATTCATTAATTACATGTGACACAGTTACATAGGTACTTGGGTTCTCCCCACCCCTCCCCAAACCCTCCCACCATGGTGGATTCCTCCACCTTGTTGCATAACCACAGCTCAAGTTCAGTTGAGATTCCCCCATTGCAAGCGTATACCAAACATAGAGTCCAGCATCTTATTGTCCAGTCAAGTTCAACGGCTTCTTAGGTATACCCTCTCTGGTCTGAAGACAGAGCCAGCAGACTATCATCCCAGTCAATTGAAAGCTCCAACATACCATCAGCAAAAATTTACATCATTATGGAATTAATTGACATAGTAATGAGTAACCAATATGTTAAAAGTAAATGCGAGTTCCTAGCCACCTTCTGTGACCACTTCACTTACATTTTGGCTAAGGTCCTTGCCTTGATCCCATATGGCCGCTGGTTCTAATCCCGGCAGCTCCACTTCCTCTCTGTCTCTCCTCCTCTCAGTATGTCTGACTTTGTAATAAAAATAAAATAAATCTAAAAAAAAATACATAAAATTTTTAAGAATTAATCTACCATTAAAAAGTACTTAAGAATTTAATGGTTTTACAACTGATTTATACAGAACATTTAAAGATGAACTCCAATACTTCTCAAGCTATTCCAAAACATTGAAAAGCATGAAAAAACAATTTATTTAAGATTTATTTATTTCTATTGGAAACTCAGATATACAGAGAGGAGGAGAGACAGAAAGGAAGATCTTCCATCTGATGATTCACTCCCCAAGCAACTGCAATGGCTGGAGCCGAGCCAATCTGAAGCCAGGAGCCAGGAACTTCTTCCGGGTCTCCCCTGTGGGTGCAGGGTCCCAAGGCTTTGGGCTGTCCTGGACTGCTTTCCCAACTCAGAAGCAGGGAACTAGCTGGATGGGAAGCGGGGCTGATGGGATTAGAACTGGTGCCCATGTGGGATACTGGCACATTCAAAGCAAGAGGCAAGTACCTTAGCCGCTAGTCTACTGCTCTGGGACCATGAAAATCTTTTAATAAGGTAAGAATTACTCTAATTAAAAAACCAAAGGCATAAAAAGAAAATTACAGAATAATATTCCTTGTGAAATTAGGATGCCTAAATTTTCAACAAAATATTAGCAAGCAAAATCCAAAACTATATCAAAGGGATCATTCATCTGGATCTAGTGGGATGTATCCCAACAACGCAAAGGTTCTTCAACACTAGCAAATCAGTAAATGTAAGAAAGTATACCAGTAGAATTTTTTAAAAAAGCATTTGGTAATAGTTAGCATCCCAGGGTAACATACTAAATGCGAAAAAGCTGAAAGCATTTACCTTCAGGTTTTAAATAAAACAAGGCATTCATTTTTACCATTCTAATCCAATTTAGTATTGCATTTGGCAATTGCAAGATACAAAATCAATGTACAAAAGCAATGCTTTTTTACATGAGTATTGACAGTTACCAACGGGAAATTTAAATACACAATGTCATTCACAATAGCATGAAAAATACGAGTACTTGAGAAATCTGTGATGAAAGAAACATGAAATGTGTGCTGAGCATAAAATGTTGCAGAGAGAAATTAAAGACTACATGAATTACAAAAATTGACAATATTCATTGGTATGAACATTCAGTGTTGATAACACATAAATCCTTTCAAAATTTGTCATACAATAGCATTCAAAATACTGTATCCCAGTAAAATAACAACAGAAGACTAATCAATGAACAACCCATTGCTAAATGACAGGATCAAATTACCACCCATTCATATTAACCCTGAATGTAAATGGCTTAAATTTATCAATCAAACATCATAGATTAGTAGACTGGATTAAAAAACAAAACCCACCTATTTGTTGCCTACAGGAGACACATTACCAAGAAAGATCAGCAGAAACTATATCTCATGGATTTTAATGTGTTCTTTTTTTTCTTTAGTTTCATCTCTTCAAAACACTTTTTCTCTCATTAAAAACTACATATTCTTTTTACTTAACAGCCACAAAAGCATTTAAATATGATACAGTGCTGATTTAATCAATTTAAGTTAAGAATAAGCAGCTTGTTTCTTCACATGCTGAAAATCTTCTTCAAAAATTAAAAATGACACAATGCATAATAGCAAAAGAGTAGAAATATTCTAATTCAAATAAAATGCTATCACAATAGTTATGAACACTGTCATAGGAATCTACTTAATGTAGAGAAACAGAAATAAATAAGCATGACTACTACAGAGGCCAGAAAAACTCAAGTGAGCCACTAGAAAAATGTACTAAAGGAACCAAAGGAGCCAATGAAGAGCAGAGCTTTTATTTAGCAGTTAAGTTGCAAGTCAGAAAAGCTATATACATGTCAGCGTGCCTGAGTTTCCCAGCTCCAGTTGCAATTTCAATTATCAGTTAGTGCACACTATGGGAGGCAAACAGTGTCACTTCCCTTGGTTCCTTGCCACAGAGGTGAGAATCAGAATGAACCTTGGCTCCTTGCATCAGCCATGTTCCCCTACTCCACTTTAAGCAAATAAATAATGCTTAAAATAATTGAGGGTACAGTGCAATGGTTCAACGTGTTAATATTCTGCCTTCAAGCGTTGGCATCCCACATGGGCACCCATTGTGTCTCAACTCCTGTACTCCTACCCAGCTTCCTGCTTGTGGCCTGGAAAAGCAGCTGAAGATGTCCCAAACCCTTGGAACCCTGCACCCGCATGGGAGACCTGAAAGAGGATCCTGGCTGCCGGCTTCAGAGCAGCTCAATTACAATCGTTTGGAGAATAAACCAGTGGATGGGAGATCGTTCTGTCTGTCTCTCCTTCTCTCTGTAAATCTGCCTTTCCTTAAGCATAAATAAATCTTTTTAAAAGGAGAGAATTAAATGGTGCGGTTGTTTAAAACTAGCAAAGCAAATATTCAAGAATTTTCCAGTTTTCCAAGAGATGTCACCTCAAAATATGCACATTCCATGCTGTATTACTGAAAATTTCTGAGTAGATACTAATCATTCTCATTACAAAAAAAAAAGATTGTGATGCAAAGGTGAACTAGTTCAATTTAACTTTTGCAAAATGTGTTCATGTTTCATACCACCATGTTATATATAATAAACATGAGGGATCTTCAAAACCTCCAAGACAAGTCTGCATTATACAATTTTTTGCCTCCAAAATACTTATTTTTCAATGACAAAGAAAAAGTTGGAAATACACAAATACGTTGGAAATACACAAGATATGTATGCTTCTACAAATAAGCTTGAAATTTCAATGAGAAAAGTTTAAAAGTAATTAACAAATACATATGATATTAAAACAATTTCTACCATGTTTAAATGTTCCAAATTAAATATTAAATACAACTTAAAGATAATTTTAACAAGCTATCTTGTTTTCTTTCTCTATACAGTATTTTGATACTTGGAACCTTAAAAAATTATTCTAAGGATTCTATTAAGCACTAAATCTTAAAAGCGTTAAAATGAATACATGATATGTTATTTAAAATTCATTCAACACAAGTTAGGATAATTGATAGTAGGCTTTCAATAAAGCTAGTATAAATTATATTATTCTTCAACCTAAAAGTACATAGTGTACCTAACACTGAAATTTAATCTTCTGACAAGAAGCTAAACTTAAAAATAGGTATGAGAAGAGACCCTCTTTACAGATCAAAGAATTACCTTTACGTTTTCTTTATGGACCTTTTAGTAGTAAGATTATGAGATATTTATGCTTAATTAGGCCAGAAGAAGTATGTAGGACTTGGAAATCATACTCTGCCATAATGAATCACGTTGTTTTAAATAGCAGCACTAAGCACATTTGTGAAGGGAACACATGCAAGAAAAAATAAGTGGGGAAGGAGGACAGGAGGACAGAGGGCAGAAAATGGTGCTTATCACAGGAGCCACTCTTTCAGAGACAATATGTAAGAGAGAGAGAGACAGCGTGTGTGCGTGAAAACACGCAGTTATCTATAGTTGGTGCCCATGATTTGGCATGTAACTTTTTTGTATCCAGACTCTGAAAATCCACACTGTTGAAATATACAATTGTCTCCCAAGAGCTTAGGTGTGTCAAACTGCTGGACAAGCCTGTCTTCACTTTAATTCATCTTTAAGAAGTTTTGATCATGTTGATATTTATCTCACTCAAATAAAAGCTATATTTCTTTTAAAAAAATGAATACATGAAAGAATTAAAATGTTCATTTGTAGTGACACAATAATTGTGTATAACTTGTATGTAATTTGTATATAATTAAAATTGACAATAATGGAACAGGGAAAATAAAGCCCAGAAAAAGATTAGAGTACTAAATAAACTTAAAAATAGAAAGTTAAGTTATTGAGAAAGAAGGGTTAGTGCCATCTCAATGAACAATAAATATTTCTGGTTGTATCTGCTACTTTATAAATAAAGTTAGACAGCAGATGAGTTAATGTAAATGTATTGATGGGAAACATTTTTAATTCATGGGAAAGAATTCACAGGAAGATACTTCTTTGCACTCTAGTTGGAAAACAGAAAGTCCTGACGGAAAAAAAAATGTAAAACTTCAACAATGTCAACAGCTAACAAAATTAGAAGCAAAGAAGCATGCTAATTTAAGAAATATTCCATCATGTATGATAAGAAAAGAGGTAACATTTTATGCATATCTGCTTTGAGTGAAGAAAACATTTCATTTATAAAGAAAGAAATCAAGGGACTGGCTCTGTGGCTCAACAAACTACTCCTTCACCTCAAACGCCACAATCCCAAATGCACACCAGTTTGTGTCCCAGCTGCTACACTTCCCATCTAGCTCCCTGCTTGTGGTTTGGGAAAGTATTGGAGAGTGGCTCAGACCCATATACCCTTGAGCCCACTTAGAAGTCCTGGAAGAAGCTCCAGGCCCCTTGCTTCAGAATGACTCAGATCCAACCGCTGAGGCCACTGTGGGGAGGAGGATCAACGAAAAGAAAATTTCTCTTTCTCTTTTTTCACTATAGATCTGCCTTTCAAATAAAAACAAGTAAATCTTTAAAAAAGAAATCAAAATAGCCAAAATATAAAATACATATATTCAAACTTATTACTAAGAGTTAAATGATTAAAATTAATTTATCTTTCCAAATGAGGAGGGGCTAGGATAAGGAGAGGGGAAATCTCAGAGCCTATGGAACTGTATCATAAAATAATAATAATAAATAAAGCAGTAAATAAAATAAAATCTTAAAAATTCAAATTACTTTTACAATGATAAGCTATTTTTATGATTATAAAGTTAATATCCCTTTTTCTGTTTAGTCAACAGATCATATGCAAGCATCCTTTCCTATTCCTTATCACTGCAGTGTCCAGTCACCTCCTTCCGCATCTCCAGGACCGTGCACATCAAGTTTTCTCATCACTGACTTGCTAGCAGACCATTCTGTCTCCCATGTAGGCTGTGAGCTCTGTGAGTTTAAGGACTGGAATACTGAGCGTTAGAAAGAGACTGGCAGAAAAGACAAACAGATGTCAACACAGGGAAGAGAGAAGTTCCAGAAGAGAAGGGGACAACTGATACCTTACCCAAACCCACTTCTTCCAGAAGCACTGACGCAATCAGCAAACTTAGCTTTGCTTTGCTTTTCTCGTTCTTACATCAGGAGGCCAGGGGCCAATCAATGTTTCCCAGACACCTAAGTGCATTTTGTTTTAATTGATACTGCAATGTTGGCAACGTCCACGTCGCCATGTACCCCGAGCCGAGCGGAGGGACTAGGGTTACAAAAAAGACAACGCAGTGAGACAACACAAGACAACACGCAGTACACCGAATGCCGATCGATGATAGATTGATCCTTTATTGCAACTCCAGGCTTTCTTTTATACTCTGCCTAGCTCCTCCCAGTGTTTATCCAGTCCTCAAATGGCCACCCGAAATCCTTCGAGTTCCTCCCAGTAGTGGCCACCCTAAATCCCTTGAGTTCCTCCCAGTGTTTATCCAATCCCTTGGCAGATAACTTGACAAATAGGAAGCAGGAACTTGAGGTTAAGCCAGTGGCTAGATGCATCAGGCCAAAATTGCTCATCCTGTTACGCTCTAAGAAACAAGCTAAGCTGTGGAGTTAATCCTTGGGAGACCGGGGCCTGCACTGCAACTCAATTCCAAGTAAAAATTTGTTTCATTCACTGCATTCTGTCTATCTCATTTTTAATCTAATATATAAGGTAGCTTTTATGTCTTCTGGAGAATAATTTAAATTTAGAAAAACTCACCCAATTTGTAAACATATCTCTAAATAAAAGTATGCAGGAAAATCATACTGTCTTTAATTATAATGTACTAGTCAGAGACCAGTGTTGTGGTATAATGTGTTAAGCCTCCACCAGTTGGTACAAGCATTACATGTGGGTGCAATCTCCTGTTCCAGTTGCTCCACTTTTGATTCAGCTCTCACCTAATGCATCTGTAAAAGCAGCAGAAGGTGTCTTGAGTGCTTGAGCCTTTGCATATATGTGGGAGATCCAAATGAAGCTGCTAGCTGCTAGCTGCTGGATTTCACGTAGTTATTTGGTGAGTTAATCAGCTGATGGAAGATATCTCTCTATTTCTCTAATTCTCTAATTCTGCCTTTCAAATAAGTAAATTAAATCTTTATCAAAAGAGAGATTTGACACGACAAAAGAAATTTGTGGAAAACAGAATGAAATGATAAACTTGGTGGGGAAAATATGTAACTGGCAGGTCATCAGATATACAAAACATGTTCTTGTGCTTAAACAGACATGACTGGAACTTAAATATTTTGGCACATCAACCACCTATAATTCATTTACAGTACTGATAACAATTCAGTTTAAATTATAAACACTTTCGTAAAAAGTTACTAGAAATCCCATTTTGAAAAGAGAGAAGAGAAAAAAATAAAAACATGATCCTTCAACCATTACCTCTACCTTGAACATCACTAACAGTTTCATGGCAAGAACAAAAACAATTATATCAATCATTAATGAGATTTAAATAGAAATGTATTCTGAATGTTCTAAACATACTATGAATTATCAGCTAATTATCATGGCAGAATGAACTTCGATTCACTGTTATTAACTACTCTGAACCATAGAGTTATAATTGAAAGCATTTTGCTAAAAGCTTGTCATGGGAGAATCTAGATGGCAGAAAAGGGTAAGGACACATTTAAACAGAGAAATACTAGCCAGTATGAAGCAGAAAGGGCATATTATAGCAAACAGGAGAGGACAGAACACCAGCAGAGGGGTACCTGAAGACTGACAAGACACAGGAAAGCACTGAAAATAACAATGTGGTGTTGCAGTGACTGACAGCTCAGCAGCTTTCAGTGAATGGTGATCCAAGTCACAAGGGCAGCAGGAATGAAACAAGTGACCAGGTGGGAAGGGACTTTCCCCCGGAGCTCAGGAGGTGAACCCAGACAAAGAACAGCCCGTCCTTTGGGTCTGTTTGATTTGACCAGGAGCAGAGACAGAGTAGCAGACCCCAGACTGGCAGTGCGGAAACAGGGTGGATTTCACAACCCAGTCTGCCTGCTAGAGTTGAATCAGGCACCATTTTTTGTAGGGAGGCAAAGGTTATGGGTCAGGACTGAGCATGCACTGAGTTGGGAGTGAACTCATTGCTGGCTCAGTGAATTGCAACAACATAGTATCCTACAGGTTCCACCCAAGATAGGTCCGGGTATCCATAAGACCTGAATGCCAGCAGATCAAGAACTCTAGCAGTGGAACATCAGGTACTATTTTGTACAGTATGGCAAAGGCTTTAAGACTACAGGGAACAACAGTGAGCTGTGCATGCACTGAACTTGGCGAGCACTCATTGAGCTCAGTGTCATGCACTGGTCCCACAGGAAATAATATCAATTATGGCATTATGCAGGTCAAAATAAGTCCATGTGGTCTGCAGACCTAACAACCAAAAGGTTACAGCAGATCAGCACCAACAACAACCTAGCTATATAGGATACCTGGTGTCTTCTTAATCCTGGGAACTGCTCCAACAGGATGTGGGAGAAAGGTTGTACAGATACGGTGCAGTCTCAGCACAGTATCACAGGAGGTGGAGACTGGTGAGCCAGGAACTGGGGCTATGGAGACCATGGTGGAAATCTAACATAACCCAGACCTGGAACTCACTGGAGGGAGTGGCACAAGTGACTGCAACCAAACAGCCATGTACCAACCACAATAAGTAAAATCAAACTGTAGACCTGTGATTGGCACAGTTCAGAGACCGGCCCCAAGGAGAAGACTCTGCTAACTTGAAGTACAATGACCAAGAGCAAAAGAAGAGACAGAGGCACAATGAATATAACTGAAGACTCCCCTGCAAAGGAGCAAAAGCCTTTGCCAAACTCAGAGGTCACTGAGAAGGACATTGAGAAAGTGGGGGATACAGAATTCAAAACACTTGTTATAAAGTTTCTTATCAACAAGGAGAAGCACTTTAAGCAAGCATTCAAGCAATGTAAGGAATATGTCCCACTGGAAATGAGTCAAATGAAAGCTGACGTATCAGAAATGAAGAATACATTGGAGCAAATTAAAAGTACAGTGGAGAGTCTCCAAAATAGAATGAAAGAGGCAGAAGAAAGAATCTCAGAAATGAAATATATTTCCTGTCACAAAAAGTTGGAAGCAGAGCTGAATCAAGCCAAAAAAAGTATTCAAGAATTGAAAGACCTATTAACAAGGCCAAATATAAGAGTTATGGGAGTTCCAGGGCCCAGCGGCGTGGCCTAGCGGCTAAAGTCCTCGCCTTGAAAGCCCCGGGATCCCATATGGGCGCCGGTTCTAATCCCGGCAGCTCCACTTCCCATCCAGCTCCCTGCTTGTGGTCTGGGAAAGCAGTTGAGGACGGCCCAATGCGTTGGGACACTGCACCCATGTGGGAGACCTGGAAGAGGTCCAGGTTCCCGGCATCGGATTGGCGCACATTGGCCCGTTGCGGCTCACTTGGGGATTGAATCATCGGACGGAAGACCTTCCTCTCTGTCTCTCCTCCTCTCTGTATATCTGGCTGTAATAAAAAATGAATAAATCTTTTTAAAAAAGAGTTATGGGAGTTCCAGAAGGTACAGAAACAGAAGCTGGGCTTAAAAATGTATTTAACGAAATAATAAGGGAAAATTTCCCTAACCTAGAGAAAAAACTGGGAAACAGCATCCAGGAGGGGCACAGAACTCCCAACAGGGTTGACCAAAAGCAATCTTCACCACAACACATGATAATCAAGCTCTCTTCAATCAAACATAAGAAAAAGATCCTTCAATGTGCACATGAAAAACATCAAGTGACATATAAAGGAATGCCAATTAAACTCACAGGAGACCTCTCACAGGAAACTCTAACAGCCAGAATAGCATGGAGCAACATATTCTAGATTCTAAAAGCAAACAATTGTAGGCCCAGGATAATGTGCCCAGCAAAACTTTCCTTTGTCTTTGAAAATGAAATAAAATTCTTCCACAGTAAGGAAAAGTTAAAAGAATATGCCTGTTTCTAACCTGCCCTACATAGGATACTTCAAGATGTTCTCTTGGCAAAGAAAAGGAATAGTGCCCACCAAAACCAAAGGCAACTGCAAAGAACATCCCAGTAAAATGACAACAGAAGATTAAATCAATGAACAACCCATTGCTAAATGACAGACCCAAACTACCACCCATTCATATTAATCCTTAATGTAAATGGTTTAACTCAACAACCAAACATCATAGATTAGTAGACTGGATCAAAACACAAAGCCCATCTATTTGTTGCCTACACTAGACACATTTCACTAACAAAGATGTGCAGAAACTATATCTCATCAATATTGATTTTTTTGTTAGTTTCATCTCTTCAAAACACTTTCTTATGATTAAATTCTTTAATGACTCAAAGATCATACAGTAGCCTCATTTTCTTCAAGAGGATTCTTGATTTTCTTTTTCATTTCTTCAGTGACACATTAGTCATTCAGTAGCATGTTAGTTAACTTCATTGTGTTATTAATTTCTTTTTTTAAATTCCCATTATTGATTATGTTTTGTGGCTTTTCATTTTAGGGGATGTAGAGTATTTGTGTAAAGGAGACTATCATATCCAGATGTGAAGATAAAATGCAGTATGCATCTCTACTTCCAGACAAAGATGGACTTGCCATGAAACTGTTTACTATATCTTTACAATATGTTGTTGGACTCTCTGACATTGTCCATGCCCGCAATGATGGACATATGATCGTGTATGAAGAACTATACTATATTAATGATGTAGGGGAACTCAGTGAGGGGGAGGGAATTGGGAAGGAGATAAGGCAAATCTCAGAACCTATGGAATTGTATCAGAAAATGATAATAATAAAAGGATGTAAAATCTTTTAAAAGCTTGCATAATTGTAATTTCTTTGTAATATTTTGGAATAGTCAAAGTTACAAAATAATTATTCATACCATGTGAGCTACTTTTTTTTCTTTAAGAGAATATATTTAAATAAAAGTCCCTTGAATGACCAAAGTCACTTTCAACTATATTTGGTCCTTTGGGGAGGAATCTTTATTAAAACTCCATAACGTTTTGTCCATGGAAGTGGAAGTCAGGGCAAAACGGTGAAATCAGATAATCGCTGCGAAAATGTTTTATTTGCAAATGACAATTTCTCCCTTCACAAATATCAGCAAATATGCTCCTCTGTTCCTCTCCCATTCCCTCTCTCTCAGGATATCAGGCAGATAAGAGTTATCAGTAAAGGTCATCCTCAATTTCTGTATAGAAATGATCTGTCTCCGGTATGTAATAAACATTTATCCATGCCTTTATTAGCTATATTGAAGCTGACAGTCCTGTTAAACCATTTTCTTTCATTTTGCTAGGTCATGACGGTTAATGCTGCTAAAAAATCTCATCACTGCTTTTGATCATTGCATTGTCTTCCCTGTATTATCACAGTTTTGTTAAGGTAAGCACTGGCTGGAATGACCTATTAAAGTTACAGCCCGTTGAATCTCTGCTTGTTTTTTTTCCTTCATCTTCTTATCATCACAATAAAAAGGCAAAGGAGTACAAAGAATAAATTCTCCTCAGAGGCTATATTTAGTTGGGTAGTAGATACATTAAGTCAACTCGGAATTATCCACAAAAAAAAAAAAAAAACCACCCAAAACATCAACTATAAATGAAAAAAAGCAGATAGTAAAAAACATTAATTTTTGCCAAATATTTTACTGAAGAATGTAAGATGTAAAAGAGAACTTCACATCTATTTAGATATTTATTTTTATTTGAAAGGAAGATTCACAGAGGGAGGGGAGAGAGAGAGAGGTTGTCCATCCACTTGCTCACTGCCCAAATAGTTCCAAGGGCTGTGCTGATCGAAACCAGGAGTCTGGAGCTTGTTCTGGTTCTCCCACATGGGTGCAGCAGCCCAAGGACCTGAGCCACCTGCCTCTGCTTTCCCAGACTGTAAGCAGGGAGTTAGATCAGAAGCAGAGCAGCTGTGACACAAAGCGGGACTCATATGGGATGCTGGTGCCACAAGCAGAGAATTAATTTGTTCTGCCATTGTGACAGCCCCTCAAATTCCAATCCTCAACTCAAATCCTCAAATCCTTTTCTCATCTCCTGGGATCAGTTCTCAGAATTAAGAAGGAGAAAAAAAAGAAAAAAAAAAAGGAAAGCAGGAAGAGCTGAACAGACTATTGAGAGATGAAATAGAGAAAATGATAGGGAAGAAGAATAGTTTGTACTGGGGTACCTTTCCATTTTCCCTTCACCCAGGACATTTCATCTCTCTTCTGAATCAAGCTGGTTTTTAAGAATGGTCTGCTCTTGAGAAATAAGGTTAAATTAGGAGACCATTCAACACTAACATGTAATAAAGTAAAAAATAATGGAATTTAAATATCATCATCTTTCATTCTTTTATTTTACACATATATGTATGTGTGTATATATACATATATATGTATATCTATCTATACACATATACATATATATACATATATATCTATACACATACACACTTACAGCATTCATTCATACTGAGCACCATTCAGAGTATCAATGATGTGTTGTTGAACATAATCGGGTCTTTAAATTTATATCTGATGGATTAAGAAAGCAAGGAAATAAATAACACACATCAGGCAGTGATAAGCACGTGTCTATAGAAATATGCTAATACTGCATAAATTAGAGAGGTTTATGAGGTGGGGGAAGGGAGAGGAAGGATGAGAAGCCCCATGTGCTACTCTGCAGACTGGTCTGGACAAGGAATATTTAAGAAAGCTGTATTTCAGTAGAATCCTAGAGAAAATGTGGGTGGGAACCATGTGGATATTTAGGAAACCTGTCCTCAAAGCAGGCCCTGAGAAGGTGTGTGGTCCCCAAGCTGAAAGAACAGCAGTCTGTTGAAGGCAGACAGGACAGGGATGCAGGGAGGCAGGTAGAGTACAGAGAAGCACTGATGATGCCAGGCTGAGGATTTTCAAAATATTCGGAAAATGGACCTAGAGTTACAGACTTTGTCCATTTATGTATACATGTCTTGGAGGGGCTTAGCGAAATACAAATATTTGGAAGGTTTCCTGAAACCATGCTTATATGCAGCAGACTCTACTATTCTAAATTCTACTTTAAAAAAATTCTGGTCACAGCATCTCATACTTATTTTATAATTCACAATGTGTAAAACTCTGAGGCAGGTTCACACCTTCCACATGAAAACACATATGTTCTTTAAGGCACTCAACCTCTAGCCCAGATGCAGGCACATGAGTGTCATAATACTTTTGTAGATTAAATAACCTAGCAGATATAACCGGAAACCATTTATAATGACCAAAGTAGGAAGGTTTCAAATGGCACCTCAACATAATTCTCACAACTGTGCGATCTCTAGACCACAGCTTCGTAGCAGGCTCACCGCACTGTGGTCAGTTTTTGAAAGGAGAGGACATCAACTGTAAATCACTTTTCAAAGGGTACAATGTTATCTTAGGAAAACCATTTACTAAATATTGGGGAGAGCCCTTAAAACTTCAATTTTTAAAAGTGTGGCCATTTCTAGAACTCAATTTTTTTCTGAGTAAAATCAAATATAAAAGAGTAACATAAGAGTAGGTCTCTAAGGAGGCTCACCGTCATTTTTGTGGAAATTGATGTCTTTTACCTTTAAGTGATTTTCAAAATAGGATCATAAAATTTTCAGATACAAGTCTGTACATGTCTCACAATCTCCGAGTATCACATTTTATTTTTTGATTGATCTTATGTGAACAGGAACAACTCTCCCCACCTCTATCCACTGACAAAGTTATTGGTACATGCTTTGTAGAAGAACCAAAGTTCAGAAAATCTGATCTTTGTTAAATAATGATGCTTTCTGTTAGTTATGCAGTGTTGTGCACTTTTCTTTGTACTATACATGCAATATCAATCCATTAAATCTTTTATTACAAAGTCAGATATGCAGAGAGGAGAGACAGAGAGGAAGATCTTCCGTCCATTGATTCACTCCCCAAGTGAGCCGCAACGGCCAGTGCTGTGCTGATCCGAAGCCAGGAACCAGGAACCTCTTCCAGGTCTCCCATGTGGGTGCAGGGTCCCAAAGCTTTGGGTCGTCCTTGACTGCTTTCCCAGGCCACAAGCAGGGAGTTGGATGGGAAGTGGAGCAGCTGGGATTAGAACTGGCACCGATATGGGATCTGGGCATGTTCAAGGTGAGGACTTTAGCCGCGAGGCCATGGCGCCAGGCCCAATTCATTAAATTTTAACAACAATCCTAAGAAAGGGCTGTTTAATATTCACATTTTATAAACACAGAAAATGAGACACAGTAAGGTAAAAATAACAACTTGCAATGTGCCAAACATTGCAGCATTCCCCATATATTGGCTGATTTAAACTTTGCCAATAAGGAAAACTAAGACACAAGAAGGTCTCACTTGCTCTCACCCACTAGCAGTGATAGAGCTGGGACCGAATCCACAGCAACTGCCTTCTGAGTCCCTTCTAACAGCTATATCATTCTGCCTCTTTCAGCTGTCATAACTGTGCCAGTTTAGAACTGTGACTGAAGATAACACTTGAGAAATGAAAGCTTCAGAAAACATGAGCTCCTCAGCAAAAATCAACAACAACAACAAAAACACATAGACCCTGGTGCCCAGCATGGTAGCCTAGTGGCTAAAAGTCCTCGCCTTGCATGTCTGGGATCCCAAATGTGCGCCGGCTTCCCTCCAAGCAGCCCCACCTCCCATCCAGTTCCCTGCTTGTAGCCTAAGAAAGCAGTCAAGGATGGCCCAAAGCCTTGTAACCCTGCACCCATGTGGGAGACCTGGAGGAGGCTCCGGATCAGCTCAGCTCTGGCCAGAGCAGCCACTTGGGGAGTGAAACAGTGAATGGAAGATCTTCCTGTCCTCCTCTCTGTATATGTGAGTTTCCAATAAAAATAAATCTTTAAAAAAAAAAGACCCTGCTCTGCACCAATAGCTAATTCCTTAATTTATTTTATATAAATATGTATTATATATATTATATAGTGTATTAACTTTACTACACTAAGGAATTAATAAATACAATCTAAAAAATTGCATCTGTCCTTTCTTAACAAAATTATCTACCAGAATGTTTAAATCATCTTGAGTATGAACATTCAATTACGAATGTCTTTCTGCAGCTGTTTTGTTTTACTTCTCTCTTGCTTTGCTCAGATCACTGTTTGGAACATTGTTAGAACCGCAAACATCACCAGACACAGTTCATGTGTCTTATATTACATCTCAGATTTAAAAATTGACAGACACTTCAGGGTATCTGTACAGAGATACAGAAATCTAAACATATGACTACCAGGGCATTTATGATTCCTGTTGAAAGCGGGGAGGTTTTCCTCATGTTCTCTTCCATTTGTTGTTTTCTTACCCAACCCTTTCTTACCCAACACTTACACACACACACACAGAGTAGGGTGTTAAGCTTGATGGTCTATTCCTGAACCTAAATAAATTCGTTGTTAACATAATAATGGTCAGGATCCATATCCTAAAGCCCCTTTGTTCCACAGGGATTCAGAGTAAATATACCAACAATAATAACTCGCGTTCAAATGTCCTATCAACCCAACACAGAGATGAAGATTGGTGCCAGCAAGGGTAACTCTTCTCCATCCTGAGTAGAAATCCAGACAATAGAAGCACACAGAACACCAAGATGACCTCTGGTGTTCATGTCTGAGGCCCTGGACTCTAAAGCAAGTGGCAAAACGAGGTGGTAACGGGAATCACAAAGGGACATTTCAAACTATAACCTGACGTTTCTTAATTAATTAAAATTGCTCAAACTCTGATCTGAGTTCTGGAAAAAGAAAAATATTTCTTTATCAGCAGGTAAACCTTTCATAATCTTAAAATAAATTTAACAGTTGAAAACAATCACTTCCCATAGCGATGTGGTATTTTAAGCGTTTTTCTCTGAGAACTTCCCACTATTTGAATCAAAGTGAATAAAAACAAAAGACCAAATGCTTAACAGCTCTACTAATATTTCTTGTTCTTTTTTTAAAGTGTGTCTTGGAGACAATCCATGGTAATCAAAAACACATGGTTGTCAGGTCGCCCTCATTTAACACTTTACTCCGCTAACATCCATAGCCTCAGCTTAGCCCCAACTTCCCAGTTTAAATTAGTTCTACAAGGAGCAAACTATATTCACCCTTCCTTTTTCCTTTTCTCCCAGAATTACCCTGGAGCTTCAGTAATGATTAGCCTGTGAGTATCCATTCTTGTCTGTGGTTAGGGTATAAAAATATGACACGGTAGAAAAATCTCACCCAAAGTATATTCTATACCTCACCATGCCAAAATTACTTCAGCCATGAAGACTTCAGGGAAGGTGTCTCCTGAACTAATAACAGGAAAAATTCAATAGTGGGAATCACTTGAAAGAATAATCTGTCGCTTATGCTAGTATCTTGAACATTAAGCTGTAAATCCTGTCCAATATATATAAACAGGAAAGAAAAAAGAGTTAAATCCACAGGGGGGAAAAATAAAGCGATAGCATCTAGTTACTAAGTGCAAAACAGAGTGGGACATCAGCATGAGGCAACTCCAAGGAATCCAGTCTCAATCACTGAGTGAATATGTTGTCCCTGATTTTATTGGAAGGAGACAAGTAGCCAATATGAAGAAAAACTGTTTATCTATTAACAACTTTGATACAACCTTGAAATAAATTTGCTTCAAAAACCCAGGAGCCTCCTTTGGTTTAACAGTTAAGTTACTGACTCCTAGGCCAAAAAAAAAAAAAAAAAAAAAGAAAAAAAAAAATCCGGTCCTTAGGCAACTATCAGCATGATCCTTCATTTGAAGTCTTGCAGGCTGTTCAAGGCAGACCCTGATAGTTTGGCCAAAGGGAACAATATTTTGAGCAGATCAACACAGGCCAAACAAATGGAGCCTCCCAGTATGAGAATATTAATTTATTATGGCATCAACAGGGAGCACAATTGTTAGTGGCCCCCCCCCACTTATGGCACTACCCCTTTCTTCCCTGCAGTGAGTATTCACTGTCACACTTAATATTCAAATGCTTTGATAATAAGCAGATTGTCAAGGTAATAGCAGGAGACTTTTAGTAGAAACTCAATTTTCAAAACCCAGCTGTGTTCTTCCCTGTCTGATCCTCCTAAGAAGAGGTCTCCAAGAAGTGTAATTTATCCTACTTTAAAAAAAAAACATAGCTCTCATTATATGTAAATACATGGTCGCAGGGTCTAAACTGAAGAGTACAAATAAATGTACATCAGCAATTCAATACTACAAACAATCAAAAGACTGTTACAAGATAGAGAGCCAAAGGAAATTGGCCCCAAAGGGAACATGGCAGCAAAATGAGTATGAATCTTTCTTAATCTTACATTCTGTTTGGGTGTGCATGTGTTTTTCTCTTCCCAAAGGGCTTTAAGTGGATGCATGAAGGAGACATGGTCTTAAATCAGAGAATGATCACCCATGTGGGCATTATTGATGGCACCATATTAGAAGAAGCAGTTAGGGTTTCTTTATTTCCTTTCATTTTGCACGACACTGCACTCAATAGACCCAGTGAGGTGGGATGTAATGTGTTTTTTTAGGAACAACACTAGTATTGTGAACATGTTCAATATCTGTACTTCTTAAGACTAATTCAGAAAATTTTGCTCTTTGTCCCAATAAAACAATGGATTGAGAACCTCTACCCATTTGCTTTCTTTTCGAAGTCATCGCTATTTGGTCTATAGCCATTTTAAGGTAAAATGTGTCAATGGATTGAAAAAAAAAAGTGGCAGCTGGAGACTAAAGCCACTGCAGGTGGCTGCTGATAAATCCAGTGTTGTAACTTGCTGGCAAGAGCCCTCTCCGAGCCCTCTGAATGCAGGTCAAAAGGCTTGACAAATTCAGAAGTCAATTGTAAATTATAATCTACATGCAAGTAAACCCTTACCCATGCCACCCAAAAGGATTTCTTTGTTCCTTTCTTAGTTACATAAAATGGGCTGAATTTTAATCATTAATAAAATAGCAATAGTTTGCCCCTTATTATTTCACTAAAAATGGATAATCTTTCAAATTATCTGTATGAAGATAACACCTTTAAGCAAACTCTTCAATAACAATTTGGAAAGAAAATAAATTAGGAAAGATAAAAATATTTTCATTACTCTTTTGTCATCATTAGAGCATCAGCAATTACTCTCTCAGTTCATCTCAGTTGGCCTTGTTTGCCTGATTGCTCCTTGTCCACTAGCATCACCACTTCTCACTTCAGACTTAACTACTGATTTCTAATATTCTGCAGAAACATCATATTTTTCATCTACATTTAAATCTTAGATTTCTACAAGGCAAGGACAATGTGTTTTATTGATTTTTTTTACATTTCCCTAAAATATGCATCTATTTACTGCGAATTTTAGCAAAATATATGCAGCTTAGAAAGAGGAAGAAAGGCCATATAAGAAGGCCACAGAGCAGTTTCTAACAACGGCTACTTTTGCTGCAGTTGAGACAGAGGAGGGGAGCTACGTGACAATCTGAAGTGTTTAATTATTTTTAATTATAATGGCACTTTCTTTTAAAATAAAAGGTGAAAGAGTAAAATAACTTTTAAAGAAAAAAAAGTGCTGAAGAGGCATTATTCTAAAGGTCACCTTGAGTGACTCAATCCAAATATATTCCCACCTTACCAAGCAACACTAATGGGTTTGGGAGTAGATGGAGATGAAGGAGGTACAGATTTTCCTTCAGCGTGAGAGATGAGTACCTTTGTTAGGAGCTGACCAATTCTATCCCAGGAAAGAGTCAGAGGCAGACTCCTTGAAGCTCAGGAGTCTATTTACCTGCCAATGCTGACTAGTGGACTGCCCCATACCACTGCACATGGAAGAGGGGAGCAAACCCAATCAGCTGCGCTCGGGGAGCTGTAAAAGAAAGTAATATCTGTAGCTGTAAAAGAAAAGCAATATCTTAGAACTGATGTGATAGCTCAGTGGCTAAAATCCTCACTTGGCATGTGCCAGGATCCCATATGGAAGTTGGTTCATATCCTGGCTGCTCTACTTCCCATCCAGCTCCCTGCTTGTGGCCTGGGAAACAGTAATGCATGGTCCAAAGCTTTGGGACCCTGCACCTGTGTGAAAGACCTGGAAGAAGCTCCTGGCTCCTGGCTCCTGGTTTTGGATCAGCTCAGCTCCAGGCATTGCACCCATCTGGAGGAATAAATCAATGGATGGAAGATCTTTCTGTCTCTCCTCATCTCTGTAAATCTGACATTCCAATGAAAATAAAATAAAATCTTTAAAAACCAAGAAAAGCAAGATCTCATTCTGGAAGGATATATATATATATTTGCAGTAAGTACTCTCAGTCCACTTTCAATACTTTCAGAGAATCTGTGCCTGAAAATGCTTTTAGTTAAGGAAGATGAACAGAGGAGAAAAAAGGATCTGAATACCTTAGTAAGTGGAAATGGATTCAGATTTTATGGGGCCTGAAACAGACTATCTTATGATACTCCTGCAGTACAGAAAACTAAATTATGAATAAGAATTAGAACTGAAAGTGGGTACTTCTTTAAATCAGAAGAGTAATCAAAATTCATTGCATTAATTTCCACAACTGACAAACACCACAAATGTCACAGAATTAGAATAATACAGACTAGCCTCTGATTCCATATATTTCAAATGAACTTCTGCTCTCTGATCATATCTTCCAGGGACAGGCCTTATAGCAGGCAGACTGGCCCTGCATCAGCAACATAACAAGGACAATATCAACATAGCAGCAAAATTTGGTTTGAAACCATGATAATAAACAGAATTTACCACTTGAAGTGACTGTAGACACCCAAACAAAATGAATCTCTGATGTAACTTCCCTCAGCTACACACCAATTACCTCATGGTCACTGCAATACCAACCAACTAGAGTATTAACAACCTTTTACACAATGAAAAACTAAGACTCCATTTGCATAACAGAAATTAAACATTAAGGCTGGAATATAAACACCAGTTCTCTTTATCAGTGGCTTTTTTTAAATGAAACCATCAAGTAACTAGAAAATACAAGTGATTGGAGAGTTGGGGATTTGATCTGTGGGGAACTGATGTGTGGTGATTTCTCAGGGCCACCCCCAAACCCAGTGCTTGCTAATGTGCACCCGGAGAAGTAGCAGATGATGTCTCAAGTGGTTGGGTCCTCATCACTCCTGTGTGAGACTTGGATGGAGTCTGGAATCCTGGCATGGGAAAACGTGACTGACGAGCTGAGACACGAATGATACAAAGAAACCAACATGGAGCAGTGAGAGCTGGGAAAGAATTTCCAAAAAGTACAGTCAGCACCAAGTTCCTGAGGTGGAAATAATATGTGTATTATTCCATGCATAGAAAGAAAATCAGCGCTGCCTCAGCATCACAGTTAAGGCAGACAGAAAAAAGGAAGGCATTAGGGAGACAGGTGGGATTAAAACATGTAGGGCCCAACTGCCACGCGAATGAGCTTGGATTTTTTTCTGGTGACAAGAGAAAACAGTGAATACCTTTAAGTAGAAAGTGATGTCATCTTACTGATACTCAGAAAAAAACTATTCTGCTGCAGCAGACACATGTTGTGAGAGTAGGAAAGGAAAGGTTCAGCTACAAATACAAGTTTTAGAGACAGCAGATTTTTGACATTATTTTTAAAGCCGTGGTATCATCTTAGTCCACCAAAATAAAAAGGGTAAACTGAAGGGTCCAGCACAGTGGTCCCTGTTTAAGTGCCAGGATCCCAAATGGACGCTGGTTCATGTCCTGGCTGCTCCACTTTCCATCCAGCTTCCTGCCTGTGGCCTGGGAAAGCAGTGGAAGATGGTCTAAAGCCTTGGAATTATGTACCCACTTGGGAGACTCAGGAGAAACTCCTGGCTCCTGGCTTCAGACTGGCCCAGCTTCAGCTATACAGCTACTAGCGGAGTGAACCGTGGATAGAAGATCTTTCTGTCTCTTCTTCTCTCTATAAATCTTGTGTTTCCAATAAAAATAAATATATCTTTTTAAAAAAAAAACAGTGGGGGGGACCGGCGGCGTGGCCTAGCGGCTAAAGTCCTCACCTTGAAGCCCCGGGATCCCATATGGGCACCGGTTCTAATCCCGGCAGCTCCACTTCCCATCCAGCTCCCTGCTTGTGGCCTGGGAAGCAGTCGAGGACGGCCCAAAGCTTTGGGACCCTGCACCCGAGTGGGAGACGCGGAAGAGGTTCCTGTTTCCCGGCATCGGATCGGCGCGCACCGGCCCGTTGCGGCTCACTTGGGGAGTGAATCATCGGACGGAATATCTTCCTCTCTGTCTCTCCTCCTCTCTGTATATCTGACTTTGTAATAAAATAAATAAATCTTTAAAAAAAAAAAACAAAACAGTGGGAGTAAATGGAGTACAAACGAGGCATAAGGATGCAACCTATATAAATGTTTAAAGGTGTGGGAGAAGAGGCACTTGAAACTGACTTCCCTGATTGAAGCCAATGAGCTCGATGCATCATATATTAGGAGCCTGGAACCTATGAAATGGATATAAACGCCCTCTCCAATATGTTTGGAGGTGAAGCAATACGTGTTAGTGTGAATAACCAGTGAGTATTGCTTCTCTGATGATAATCATTGCCCTGAAGAGACAACATGAATAAGATACATGTGCCTGGATTGCTGAACCTAAATAAGCAATCCAGGGATTTAGAAGAGTCTAATTTAAATGCTATATTTGATGAATATGATATCAAAGGTCCCAGACAGTCAAGTGGTTCAGACAGTAGAAGAGAGATAATGGAAAAGAAAAGAGAAAGAGAAAGCCCAGTAATTTAAGCAATAAAAAAATGAAAAACACACTAATTTAAGGTAAGAACATGGAATATTGATAGTGTTTAAATCACATAGTAAATGATAGGTAATTTGCAGTGGCATACAGATGTCTTAAAATATTTTTAAAGATTTATTTTTTGCAATTATTTATTTTTTGCAATTATTTATCTTTGCTTTGTATTTACAGGATTAAGACTGAGTTTCTTATCTAAAAACATTTATTTAAGGAAATACAGGGCCCAGTGCAGTAGCCTAGTGACTAAAATCCTCGCCTTGCATGTGCCAAGATCCCATATGGGCACCTGTTCATGTCCCAGTGGCCCCGCTTCCCAGCCAGCTCCCTGCTTGTGGCTGGGAAAGCAGTGGAGGACGGCCCAAAGTCTTGGGACCCTGCACCCGCGTGGGAGACCCGGAAGAGGCTCCAGGCTCCTGGCTTCAGATTGGCTTAGCTTCAGCTGTTGCGGGCACTTGGGGAGTGAACCATCGCACAGAAGATCTTCTATGTCTCTCTTTCTCTCTGTATTTCTGCTTTTCCAGTAAAAATAAATAAATCTTTAAAAAAAGGAAAAAATAGAAAGTGAAATATAGGGAAAATTTTTAAGCATTACACATTTGTAGTCTCAAGGATCCTAAAAGTTCCTAACCAATGTAAAGGAATTCAGCCTGTTTGTCAAGGTTACTGAATTTCAAGCAAACTCTCAATGTTTATTAACTACTATGATCATCATTTTAGTATGTCAAATACTGAGCAAGTGCTGTGATTAACAAAAATCATTTTATTACTGGGAACATAGAAGAACAATAGAATAGTAAAAAATAAGACAACTAAAAGACAAATCTAGAAAAGCAATTATATCATCTGATTAACAAAAAAGAGTAGACATTAATGATAATAAAATAATGTAACAATTGGATTGGAGCATAAATATTTGATTAAAAGGTATTACAAGGATAGGAAGAAGTTAGTCACGTTAGAAACAAGCTGGCGATGTTGAGATGGAGTTGAGGAATGCGGCTTGACTGGCTGGGTTTCTAAGCAGAGAACCGAAACATGTGCTCTAGATCTGGGGATAGCGAAGGACTATGGGAGCTCGTTAAACTTGTGAAGCCGTGTGGTAAAATATCATTGATGGAAATATCAGAGCAAGCATTTTTCTGAGAAGAGAGTTCATGTCTTGTACAATTATACAGATTTGTCATCCCAAAATTTAAGCGTTGCTGACTGAAAGCCAGATCAAGCAGATAACTGATGTATATGAAAGCTGCATCTCTGTGGATGGGAAGTGTCTCAAATTTGCCATATGCTGGAAAGGTACTGCAGTTAAAGCAGTTGGAACAGGGTGCAGGTGGGGACAAGTGTTCACATGAGTCTCTGGCAAGTCATGGTCCCCTCTTCTTCATGACACTGGGGTGGGTGAAGGCAGGCTATGGCCAGACTTATTTTCTGACCTGATGGACAAAGATACAATTGATCTTTAATAAAACATAGCTATGTCACAGTATGGCATTTCCTTAGATGACAATGGAATTAATCCTGAGTAATGGCATTGCAAGAATTAGTAAGCAGCAAAGAACGTCTAGTTGGGTTCCTTCCACCAGAGTATAGGCTTGACCACCAGACTGGGTGTATCTCTGCAGAAAATGGAGGTAGACAAAAGAAATCATTTCCACATATTTGCACCTCTAATCTCTTCACTGGTTATTTCAACCTTAGACAAAATATAAATCATCTCCACTCCGGACAACTCTTAGGACCCACAAAGCCAGCTAGGTACCAGACAGTAAAAGAATACACTGGAGACTACAGTGGGCCTATTTTCTGTACAACTTCACACTCATAACTATTTAATAAACTTCTATAATCTCAAATGCAAACTTAAAAGTTTAGAACTTCAGTTGAAACACTACCAGTGCTTATGTCAATAACTGCAGTTCATTCTAGAAATGTCTTCTTCATTCACTTGATAAATGCTCATTTATCTAAGCAGAAAGAAGGGAGGTTCCACCACATAAAAGTAGTCAAATTCAAGGAGAAATTGTATATTTTAGAAAATATTCTCAAGCATCTGTTTTTCCTGAATATCCCGAAGCTTTTGTAATTTTCTTCACATTGACCATTCTTTACTACATTTTAAAGATAAGAAAATACTGGCAAAGATTGCATTTTCAAGATTGAAAGGATGTTATAAGTCATGCTAAGCAGATCATTTAAACAAATTATGGAACATGGTATTTAATTAAAAATAAATGTAGCAAATAAATGACTTTAAACACTGATTTGATAAATCATAGTACACCACTACTTTAGAAAGAGAGAAAGAGATACAGAGAGACAGAAACTTAGCTTTCTTGGATAATGTGAACGACAACAATAAAATTCTAGAAAACCATATTTGATTACTGATTAGAATGATTGGCTCTTGATGTTCTCTCTCTGGAAGACAATACTCTTTACTGCAAGGACTAAGAGGAACAAAACCCAACCCGACACGAATAGTGTATTTTTATAGAAAACATTTTTAGCTTTTATATAAATAGGAATTTCTTATCTTGGAATACATATATTTTCTCCCACTTGCTCAGTTTATGGCTAAGAACAAAACAAGGGGTCTAGTATAGAAAGTGTAAGAATGGTATAAAGAATATATTTAGCAGCGCCAGATCAGACAGACATTCAGAGTCAAATACGAATCATATCATCTCTTGGGGATACAAAACAATGGTATTTCCCATTTACATGTTTTCCCTCCTGGTGGAGCAGTTCAGAGTCCGTCCTACTTGGTACCCTCCACTGACATCTGCATTGGAAGGGTTTCCTCCCCTGAAAGGAGTGTCCTTTCTTTCTCTGAAGTTCCTCTTGCAGATCACTGAGTGGAGAGGCTCAGAGAGGTGCGTGTGGGACAGAGGAAGGGAAAAGGCCCTTTCTTCACACTCGTGCTGCTCTGAATGCGGACCATCTGTGCCCCCAGCTGGAGCGCCGGCAATGGTCTGGCACTTGAACCACACCATATTTACAGATCTAAACACAAATGGCTACTGCCTGATTGTTTCATGATTCATTAGTCAGACAAGCTCTCCTCTCCCGCCAGCACAGCTGTTACAGAGTAAACCTTTGTCACTTAATAGGCCTGATTATTACTTTCCATCAAAGGTATTGATCTGTGTCACCTCTACTTAAGAGAATGGGGGAGAAGAAAAACGGGGCATCAAATGTAGCAGGAAAACACGAACGTGAAGGAACAGGAAGGCACGAGAGGGACATTAGACGGGGACAGCGACACTGGCTTCCTCCTTTGCCCTCTCTGCATGCCCTGAGTATCCATCTGGGTCCTTGCCCTCAGCCAGGGAGACTGACCTTCTCCGGAAGAGAAGCCACACCTCATCCCACACTGTGTCCAGCCCCGTGTCCGGGCTCTCGGCAATGACAGGCCCATCGTGCAGGTCATTGTTCAACCGCCAGTGCAGGGTGAACTGAACCGGAGATCTGTATCAATTAATCAACCAAGTCAGTGTGCAGAGGAACTACAGGCTTCTTTATAGCTCTGTTAATTATGTGCTTTTGTTTTACAAATAAAGTGAAGCCATAAAACTGGGCTGTTCCCACTGGTGACGCAAGGCGCTTGCTCTGTCCCAGCGTGCTCCTGTCCTCCTGCCAGGAAGCCAAGCAAGGTGGCTGCACCTGTGCCCTGAGAGCATCTCCTTCTCGGTCCTCAGTCTTTTGTTTGTATTACTTTCCTCATCGTGCCCTTTCTTAAAAAAAGACAAAAGTAAAAAGCTTTCTTGAGAAAAGGAAGACAAACCAAGGCTCTTAGAAATTAAATATCTTTGTAAAACCCAGGTGAAATTTTTGGCCAACATCAGAACTACAACAATGATTTAGGATGCACAGAGTTTTAGAAAAGATAAAAGATCATCTATCCAGCCTTTTGATTTTTCTTCCAGTAAAGGAAGTTCAGAGAGTTAAGAATATTCTTCTGTCACATAGTTTCTTGCAGGGCACACTTGAGTCTCCTGCAACCCAATTCAGTCTTTCCACTCTATCAAATAACTTAACAGAATTTAGTACTCCAATTCTGACAGCAATTGGTTTATCTAAATTATAGCTCCTACAGCCCTACAGAGAATATTATGAACAAATAAGCTTTTGTTCCTGGCTTGTGCAATCAGACTTATTATAACTAATTTCTATATCATAGAGAAAGAATGCTTAACATAGTGCATGCCTTTATATACAAGGATCTCATCTAAGTGCAAAGCATCCATGCATACAAAATGGGCCTTGCTCTTAGCATCACTTAAAAGCTCCAGCCCTCTGAGATTCCATCATAAGCAGCTTCACCTTTGTCTTCGTAATACTCCATGCAATTTTTTTTTATTACCTAAGCCTACCATATTAATGAGTTTATTACTTTTTCCCCAGAGCTCAGACTCAAATTGTAAGCACATTGTGTTCCAGTTCAGAAAAGGTCAGCAGCTTTGCAGAGTACAACACTTCTTGTTTTATGGTGCTCATCAGAAGCAACAGACTGACAAACCTGGATGACGGGATCCTTCGTGTGTGGCTGTGAACAGCAGCAAAGGACTCACTCTGGCAACTTGGCCCACTCAGTACTAAACAGAATGGTCAGAGCACAACTTACTAATGTTCCTATCTCCAAAGACATTATTGATAAGAATAAGATTCAAAATACCTACGGCCCACCCAGTGGCATAGCAAATTAGATCACTGCCTGCAATGCCGACATACCATACAGGCACCACTTCATATTCCTCCTGCTCCATTTCTGATCCAGCTCCTTGTTTATGGCTTGAGAAAAGCAGTGGAAAGTGGCCTAAGTGTTTAGATCCCTGTCATCCATGTGTGAGACCTCACTGAAGTTCCTCATTCCTGGCTTCAGCCTGGCCCAGTGCCGCCTGTTGTGGAGTGAACCAGTGATGGGCAGATCGATCTCTCTCTCTCTCTCTCTCTCTCTCTCTTCCTCCCTCTCTTTCTTTCCCTCTTTCAGTAACAACGACTTTCAAATAAAAAAATAAACAAATAAAAGAAATATCTGAATAGGCTGTGATCATGGAGAATCTATTGGGTTCACTTTTTTTTCCCTCAGTGGGCCTCTGGCCAAGGTCAGAATGTTGAAGATTTGAGATCACTTCTCACTGGCCCTGAATTTCCATCAGTGAACTGGCAATAAAACCCCCTATCATGTCCAATTTCAATGTCCATAGTTCTCTGGGTGGTTTGATTGTTCCCTGTGACACCCATTTCCACGACCTGCTATACTTCTCCTTTTCCCTCCTCCTAACTCCCAGATGGCATGGGGAATTTACTTTTTGGAGCAGAATGCAAATGAAAGCATGGAAGTGTGCTTCAGCAGCCATCAAAAACATTTTCAACCAGAATCTGTATCCTTGATTTTTTTCATCAGAAACAGAATTCAGATTTGGAAGCAAATGTAATCTTCCTGATAGCCAACTTTCAGCTATGGAGCTTTCCAAATCAGAATTTCTTTTTGTAAGTTATGTCTATCAGCTGACAGGACCAATATGATTTTTTGTGGGCACAGTTTGGCAAAATGATAGAATGAGTCTGAAATTCATCTAAAACGAAAGCTGTCAGCAAGCAGAAACAGATTTAAATAAAGGGCATTTGTTCTTAAAGTGATGTAAAAGCAGCTTATAGCTGTACAAAGGATATTGGTTGGTAAGAATTTACTCAGAATTTCATAGTATTAAAAAAACATACTGGGAAGTTTGCTATGTTTATATTTCACTTGATGATTTGGTGTGAAATTTTAATATGCATTTCTCCTTACAAACCTATTTATGGTGAAAAATAGCACTTTGAATTGTAATCCAGAAAAAAAAGGCCATAGGGTTTCCAAAGGCCTGATGATGACCGATTTTTATTGTACCCTAACAAATTTTGCTGAAACAGAATGCCCAGGCATAGCATCTACATTTTATAGACAGCATTCTGAAGACTTACAAAGTTACAGCTGGTGAAACATCATCCAATCAACAACACTTTGAAGTACCCTATAAATGAAGATCCACAGTCTGTAATGCAAAAGAGCTACTGCTTGTAACTCAGGAAGACCTACATGATTGTGTTTGCATGCACACAGAAACACACACAACTTAAAAACCAATACTGCTAGAAAAACTGGGTACAATGTCTTACCAAGATGTTTGCCTTCAGAGAAAACATGACAGAAAATCTGCTTTCTACCTTTCATGGTGCTCACATATTAAGGAGAGTAAACATACAGAGTGGGCCTCGGGCTGTACTTTCCATGCATAGTAAAAGGTACCTGTTCAATAAGTTAAAACAATGTAGGGTTTTTTTTAAAAAAAAAAAAAGATTTATTTCTTTATTGGAAAAGCAGATATACAGAGAGGAAGAAAGAGAAGAAGATCTTCAGTCCAATGACTCACTCCCCAAGTAACCACAACAGCCAGAGCTTAGCCAATGTGAAGCCAGGAGCCTAGAACCTCCTCCTGGTCTCCATGCAGGTGCAGGGTCCCAAGGCCTTGGGGAATTCTTGACTGATTTCCCAGGCCACAGCCAGGGAGCTGGTTGGGAAGCGGGGCTGCTGCGATGGGATTAGAACTAGCTCGCATATGGAATCTTGGCATGTTCAACACAAGGACTTTAGCTGCTAGGCTACCTACTGCACAGGACCCAACAACGTACTTTTATATAAGTCATAGCACTTGTTCTTACATAGCTATGTAGCCCAACATACATTGAATATCTGGCATAAAATATCAAAAATACAGCTAGCAGGTTGCAATGAAAACCCACAGTTGCATTTAGTTAGCTATAGTTTTTAACTTGCTGCATGCAACCAAGCCACCAGTCTCCAGAGCTGGATGACTGTTACCTTCTCACCCCTAGAAAGACCATCACCAAAGCAGGATTTGCAAAATGGCTTGTCTTCAAATATTTTTGCTTATGGAATAAATGCATATGGGATTTTTTATATTTCTTATTGCTAGTTTAAAAACCAACATACTGTATCCTAATATGTCTCTAGTCAAAATAGTATGAATAGAGGTGATAAATCTTAAATTAATGAGTAAATTAACAATAGCCAACACTTACAACTAACTGCAATAGTCATGCGTATTATTAACTCTATCATCAGAATGCCCTTTAAATTGTCATCACTCGTGTTTCATGGGTGAGTAAACTGAGTCACAGGGCCATTAAAAAAACTTGCTCTGTAAAATAGAGGTGTTGGGCAGAGCCACTGCAACTCAAACTCATGCTTCTTGAACTAAAGTGTACAAATGAAAAGAAGAGAAAAAATTAAAGAGAGAAGGAGAAGAGGGAGGGAAGGGAAAGAAAACAGGGAAGGAAAGGAAGGTGGGGTGATAAGTAATGTGTGTGATGCAATAGATATTTTGAAAAAATGCTTTTCAGGACTAAAAGCAAGTTGGGTTTTTTGTTTTGTTTTTATTTTTTATTTATTTATTTTTTTTTACAACTGGAACAGGTTTTTTGGAGCGAGGGCAAAAAGAGGGGAATTTGATGCCAATTGAACTCTCCTAGGAGCTCAGTGGAGGAGAGAGAACTGCAGATTTATTCTCTCCATGCCAGCTCTCAGGGTGTCCTTCCAGGAATACATCCATCTGTCCCAGCATCCCAAACATTTCAAACACTACTCCTCCCTGCTTGGGTTTAAGAAGATGTCAAGCTATAAGACACCCGGAAACCTAAATTTCAAACGTGGAGATGCATGGTCACTTGGCCACAGTGAGCATGCTCAACTTCATGTTAGGAATGGAGCCAGCATTCTTGCCAGCAACCGAGACATTAAGCAAACAGACACACAGCAGAAACAGTAGGCACAGAAGCAGAAGTGATCTGTCCAGCAGAAAAGAGGCTCTCCACACATCCATGGAGAGAACACAGAAGATAAGGAAAATAGACTACATCAGTTGTAGCAACAAGATGTTTTTGATTGGAGGAAGGACTGTAACTCAGCTGGAAGGTAGACAACATTACCTGAGAACACAATAATCACATTATGGCTGAATAAATATCAAATTATGGTTGACAAAATTGCGCTAATTCCATTATACCAAAGGAAACACTGAGACTCAGGTCATAGAATCAGTACAAGGCAGAGCCAGGATTGTACCCCCAGTTGATGTGATTTACTAGCCCTTGTTCACAATATATATAGTGCCTTAAGAAATGTCATCAGGAATACTAAAATAACTACAATATTAAAATAACACTCCAGCAGAAGTCTGTCTTTTCCCCACATTGCTGCCATCTCTGAACCAGCAGCCACAGGCATTACATACTGCTCTGGGAAACATTCTCCAAGGCTGGTGAGATGGCTCAGTGACTAAGTCATTACCTTGCAAACACCAACAACCCATATGAGCACTGGTTTGTGTCCCAGCTGCTTCACTTCCCATCTAGCCCTTGCTTATGTCCTGGGAAAGCAGTAGAAGATGGCTCAAAGCCTTGAGACCCTGCATCCATGTGGGAGACCCAGAAGAAGCTCCTGGATGCTGGCTTCAGATCAGCTCATCTCTGGCTGTTGTAGCCACTTGGGGAGTGAACCAGTGGATGGAGTAACTTACCCACTGTTTTTCCTTCTCTATAAATCTTGTGTTTCCAATAAAAATAAATAAACCTTTAAAAAGTTACCAAGGGTAGAAACAATGCAGGATGAGCCTGAGCAAGATGACCATAAATTGGGTATAGTCCAGACTTGGGGCAAAGACAGAAAAGGACTTGGTGATTTGTGAAGTACTTTCTCTGTTATCTACAAAGGAGGAAAAGGAGAAAGTATTTCCCTGTTTTATAAGGCACATTGTTGGAATTAGCATGTGATGAAGGCAAGCATACTAAATCCTGCTGCTTTCTGACTGCATCATTACACAGAATGTATTTGTCTGTCTTTTAAAAATTGATTTATTTTTTAAATGATCTTACTTAGTTGATTAGGGTACAAAGGGTCAAGGGCTACAGGAAAGTGGGTAATACCATTGTTTCCACACTAATATCATCATTTTCCCCCTGTATCTGGGGTCAGGGGAGAAACAAAGGGAAAAGCCCCACCCAGCCTCCCACCTATCCCAGGTCCCCAATGTGAGGCATGCTCTGAGGGTCCTGCTCAAGTAGTATTGATAGTTTAACAGGTCTGAATTGCTGCCAATCTCACCATTCCAATCGCAATGAAACCTATTCAGAATCCACTGGCTGGCACAGTCTCTTTGCGGTTGGGGTTCTGAGATCAGCAGTTCAGTTGGAGGGATCTGCAAAGAAACTTCATCTGAGATGATCCCAAACCTGATTCTTGTGTGAGTTTGCCAGTACAGGATCTGGCACAGTCCGTCACCCCAATCAGTTTATGCACATGCTGGTTGTTGCAATTGCTGGGTCAGTTCTGTTTGTCTTAGCCAAAAATTCCTAGACCTATCTAAATTCCTCTTCTTTGCCTCCCATTTAAAATGTGTACTTTCTTTTTCTTTAGAAATTGCATTTAAAAGCAGTCTAAAAATCTCTGAATCCTAATAATTTCTAAAGTTTACCTTTTTGATATTAGGGTTTCTTTTTAAAAGTTAATAGAAACCATAGGTCCTCTGCCAAACAAAGGCACGCGCACACACACACACACACTCACTCACTCACTGCTGACTACAGCAGGTTACAGATTTTCTGAAGCCCATCCATGGGACCTTAGACATTTACAGACCCCAAGGTAAAACTCCTGCAGCTCACATATGCTTGCATAGATTTGCTCAGCTGGGTCAAAATGAGGCTGGAAAGGCATCCCCTCTCTCACCAAGTTAAGTTCTAAACCATCTGCCCAGAGCGAATGAAGCTTTCACATTTGTGCACAGGTACAAAATGTCTACAAGCAGTTTTCTAGGATCACCTCACACCACTTCCATTGTGGAGTCCAATATGTAAATCTCTTTCAAACACCATGCTCAGAGACAGTAACCATGGTATTTTACTCTAGTGCAGCCCAATCAAGAGTCAAGAACTGAAGAATACTTACCGGAGTACTCTGAGTACCAGAGCAACCAGAGAACCAGAAGCCTCCTGTTGTATGTAGATTTTAAATAAAACCCAGAAAAAATATTTTAAACCTGTATCCCAATTTCCTTTTAGCTTGCTCTAATTGTTTTTAGGTCAAGGACATGCAGACCCTAGCTTGTATTGAGCACAGATTTAACAGTTAGCAGATGCTAAAGGAGGTGTGCAAACAGACGGGCTGCTAGAAAAATTGGTTCCCACTCCACCATAGACGAGGTCCAAAGATAACATTCAGAGCTATAAGCCTATGTTTTAACGCATCTTTAGCATTGACAGCAATAACTGCTACAAAAACTATTAAGAAAACAAAACAAATGATGATTGCACTTCATTTTTAAATAAAGACAAGGAGAACGAATATGGGGAGAAATACATTTAAACATTCATAACTCGTTAAAATGGCCAGAAAGAAAAGCCCTGCGAAAAGCAGGTATAAATTGTTGTGCACCGATGCCCAGGTGTCTTCTGTAGGCTTTTTGAAGTACTGCTCTTTAGAACTGAACTATGTCTGGAGGCAAGACATTCTCTAAGCAAGGGGTGGTGGTGGCGAGAGAAGGGGAGGCAGGTGAAACAATTGATTTTACTTTTGAATTACAGAGGGCTATTGATTTTTCATTAAGGTCCCCATGCTGCTTTCAAGACCAGGGAGACAGAAGGGAAAGTAATTCATTGATCAGAGCGGAGGGCCATGTTCACTTATTGGCTTCCTGCCACATCCCATTATTCCTGTTTCTAAATGTATATTGAAGCCAGTTTATTTTCATCATTGCCTCCTGTCACCAGAAATGTCTCCCGGTAACTATTAGTTTAATCATCCTTCTCTCACAATGGTAATGAACGATAATAGCCAATGTGATTCTGGATTCATAGGTATTATTCATTGAACTATAGCACTGACTCTTGCAAGGCTCTAGTTAAACATCTCAACAAAATCTGAACAATATGAATAGCTTGAGAATTTAAAAAACTATATATTTGAACTTTTTAAAAGCTGTAGCATTTTCACCATAGATTTATTCGCCGTAAAAAAAATAGAAAATCTGTGATGATAACACAGAGTGCAAGAAACCCATCCAAACTGGAAAGCATATATTCACACCAAGCCACTGGAAGCTCACCTAGAGAACCATCAAGCACACTCAGAATAAATCATGTGTTTCACTAAACAGCCTGACAGCGTTTTCAGAAATAATTCTAAATTAATCTGTATGTCTAGTCTCAGACTTGAATCATTTATATATTAACAAACCAAGGTTCTCAAAGTCTGGGTCAGGATTTCCCAGCAAAGAGTCACAATAGGAACTAAGACCCATGTTCCCTAACATCCCAGTCACTATTTGCTCCATAATATCATGCTAGAATTCACCAAGTCCTTTCATGTGTCATATATAATAGTATATAAAATTGACTACTATTGAGTTCAGTGTCAAAAACCAGTCATCATTTTTTTCTTTCTCTCCATATCCAGAGAACATATTTTCCATTAAGTTCTGCCACACACTACATCCTCACAGACTATTTGCCCGCTCCGGGTTCCCAGTCTCAAGCCCTTCCACATCATCTGCAAAAAAGTTCATGGATATTAACTTCCCTGAGTGTTTCCCCCAATAGTCTATGAAAGATGGGAGGAATCCTCTCATTTTATAGAGGCTTTGGCTAAAACCACCCAAAGAATAAGTCAGTTCCAAACCTTCTCACTAACTTTCCACTCTTTTTCCATTACACTACAGCTCCCTCTGCTGCTGAAATTCACAGTGGGAATTAAGGGGGGAAACACTATGAAAACTATTAGAAAGATATATTGCAGTATATAGAAAACATAATTTCATAATGCTCTGTTCAGAGTAGTAATACCTATGAGTAACCATGAAAAACATGTGTGGAACTTATATGAGTATAAATAGACCAGTTTACTGAAAATGTAAAATAAAATTTAACTGAATGAACAGATACAAAACTTTAAGTGGGTGGATTCTTGGTAGTGGGGTATTTTGGGAAAAGATTAAACAAATTACTCTAAAATTTCTCTGGATGAACAGAAAGCACAAATTAAAGTTGCCATGTAAAAATAATGAAGGTTCACTCACTCTATTAAATATAAATATGAAATTTTAAAATTCAGTGTTTAAGTTGAGAACTTCTACAACCGTGCACAGGTTAAACCATTGTTTGGATTCCCATAACAGAGCCTCCTTTAAGTCCTGGCTCCTCTAACATAGCCATTGTTAATGCCTATTCCCAGGGCAGCAGATAATGATTCAGGTACTTGAGGCCCTAATACCACCTGGTGGACTCTAAGTTCAGGCTCCTGGAGCTTCGGTTCAGCCGAGCGCTGGCCATTACATGCATCTGCGAAATGGGCCTGCATATGAAAATCTCTTTGGCTATCTATCTATCTTTCAAATAAAACAGAAATAAATGATTAAGAAAAAGGTTACTGCTAAGCAGAACTACTGACATGGTAATCAAACAAACTGAAGCATATATAGTAGCATGGAATATAGTAAATATTAAAAAATCAGTGGGAAAAGTACTATGGATTTGCAGGACTGAGGAAGGGAGAGAGAATAAGGAAATGAAGTATGGTTATCAGATTAGAACTGTACATACATAATACATGAAATCTGCTCCCTTTATCTCAACAGAATTCCATAGAAAAAAATGTGAAAATTAAATGTATATAATTTGATTTTTGATAAACATTTTTCAAGGCACTCCAAATGTATTTCAGATTAATAAGAGTTAAATCTTTTAGAAGTTTTTAAAAATTATGTAAACAAGAAGAAAATAGAGATATTTAAACTACTTAACATTTTATCAGTACAGAATCAGTGAAAATTCTTGACTGAAAATATTTTATTACATAAAGACATTTATCCAAAGCTTTAAAAACTGAATATAGGAGGGCCTGGCGCCATGGCCTAGCAGCTAAAGTCCTCGCCTTGAATGCGCCGGGATCCCATATGGCCGCCAGTTCTAATCCTGGCAGCTCCACTTCCCATCCAGCTCCTTACTTGCGGCCTGGAAAAGCAGACAAGGACGGCCCTTGGGACCCTGCAGCCACGTGGGAGATCCGGAAGAGGTTCCTGGTTTCCGGTTTTGGATCGGCACAGCACCGGCCGTTGCGCTCACTTGGGGAATGATTCATCGGATAGAAGATCTTCCTCTCTGTCTCTCCTCTCTGCATATCTGACTTTGTAATAAAAATAAATAAATCTTTTTAAAAAAAAGAAAATATTCAACCTCACTAGCACTCAAAAACACCAGTTTACAAAAATATCATGGTCATATTTTTATTTATTGAATTGAAAAAAATTGCCAGGCCCAGCATGATGGCCTAGCGGCTAAAGTCCTCACCTTGAACACACCAGGATCCCATATGAGCACTTATTCCACTTCTGGCAGCCCCACTTCCCATCCAGCTTCCTGCTTGCGGCCTGGGGAAACAGTCGAGGACAGCCCAAAGCCTTGGGACCCTGCACCTGTGTGGGAGACCCACAAGAATTTCCTGGCTCCTGGCTTCGGATTGGCATAGCACTGGTCATTACGGTCACTTGGGGAATGAATCATCGGATGGAAGATCTTCCTCTCTGTATATCTGACTTTCCAATAAAAATAAAATAAATCTTAAAAAAAAAGAAAAGAAAAAATTGCTTAAGATAATAACAGCCAAGGCTCTGGTGAGACAGATGGCTAAGGGGAAAAAAATACATCGGTAGCTTGGCTGAAAAGAAATATATTATTGTTTCTAGAGCCTTTAAAATAAATGTATACTTAATCACACAGAAATTACATGATGAGAAACTTAGCCTGCAGAAATGAGCAGAGATGTATCTACACAGAACGTTATGGAAATAGTATTCATAACAGTGAAACAATGTGAAATAATATAAACAAAAATGCAAGAATTTCTTAAATGTACAAATCAAATGGAAAGAAGCACACAGGTATAAAAAAGCAAATTTGAAGGAAAATTAGTAATACACAGAAATGCTCACTTGTAAAACAAGAACTCTGTGGTTCCAGATTTGTAACAACTTAAATAGCAATAGAGCAAGGGAATGTGAGTGAACAGCAGAACAAGATAAGACTTACAATCACAGGATGAGATTCACTGTTTAACTCAAAAGGTTTGCCGGAAGCAGGCTGAGTGAGGAATTAGTCCAGGATACAGGCCCAGGTGTTTGGGTGAACGAGGAAGGTCACTGCCAAAATAGTTATGGAAAGATCAAAATCTGACCTGGGTCTATCAAACAGAAACACGAGTGTTCTGCATTACACCGAATTCCTTTAATCACATCGGGTTTTGGACCTCACTGCCAAAGCAGAAATACTTCAGGTTACTATGACTTACATCCTTCACTTACTTCTTTATATTATTTGATGATGCAGTTCCATAGGCTTGTGGATTTCCCTTACTCCCTCCTCCAATTCGCTCCTCCCCGATGACTCCCCCGAAATTACTACAATAGCATTGTCCTTCATAAACAGTCATAAGTCCATCATTCTGCTACTTAAGTGTATCCTGACATTGTAGGTATGGACAATGGCAGAGAATCCAGCATCCTATTGTCAACATATATTAACAGTTTCACTGGGGGTCCATCTTAGATTTGGAAGTAGAGATGGATACTGCACTGTATCTTTATATCTGGATATGATAGTCTCTATTACACATTTACTATATATCCCCTTAACTAAAAAGCCATAAAGCAAAACCAACAACTGGAAGAAAAAATAGAAAGTTTACAACAACATCAAGTTAAATAACATGCTTTGAATGACCAAAATGTCACTGAATAGATAAAAAATAAAAAATCTTCTTGAAGAAAATTATGCTAATATATGACCTATTTGTCACTGAAGAAAATAAGAAAAAATTTTTTTTGAAGAAATGAAAATAAAAACAAAAACATCAAATCCCATGAGCTGTAGCATAAACAGTATTGAAAGGGACATTTATAACATCAGGTACTTACAAAGAATTCAAGTATCTCAAAGAAATGATCTAATGATGCATCTCAAGGACTTCTTTATTTATTTATTTTCTTCTATTATTATTATTATTATCACTTTATGATACAGTTCCATAGGCTCCTGGCATTTCCCTTATCCCCTCCCCAAATCTCCCCCCCACCTAGTTCCTCTTTATCATTACTAAAATAGGAGGAAATGATTTTTTAAAAGCATAGCAAAAATAAATGGAATTGAACCTAAAGATTACAAATTGCAACCAGAAAGAGCCATGTCTTAAGAAGATGAGCAAAACAAGCTTTTAAACAGACTAGCAAAGACAGCAAGACAGAAAAAAAAATTAGAGATTAAAAAGAAAACATCCCAAGAAACTAGTAAGGTGATCTCTTCTTATTGAATGGATCCTTTCAGCATTATGCGTGTCTTTTTTCATCTCTCAATAGTTTTCACATTAAAATCTATATTATATGATATAAGAATGGCTACACCAGCTAATTTTTTTTCCCATTAGCCTGGAATATCTTTTTCTATCCGTTCACTTTCAGTTTCCCCATATTTTTGTTGGTGAGATGTGTCTCCCTCCTGTAGGCAACAGATGGGTTTTGTTTTTTGAACCAGTCTGCTAATCTATGCTGCTTGGTTGATGAGTTTAAGCCATTTACATTTAGGGTTAATATCGACACGGTTAATATCTCTGAGATGTAACGCATACACAATACAGCAGTAGTGACATGGTACTCCATGTAGCCATAGAGATTAGGTAACAGGAATACAACAAAGTGCTGCATTGTGTAAGTCAAGTAGAGACTTTTCTAAAATGCTTAGGGTTCCTGAAGAATGGACAAAACATAAACATCCAGTAAACTGTTCAACGAAATTGTGAAGTGGGTATGACTGTGACAAACTGTGTTTATGGCTTGATAACTTTTGTCACTGAAGGGAAAACTTGAGAGAGGGATGTTTTCTTCATAATCTGCTACACAAATTATTAACAAGGAAAATCAGTATTCGTAGCAATAAGAACGTAGAACAAGGTTTACCAAAATTAACACTCAAACTGGAAAATCCATGTGTATGCTTTGAAACTGGCTCTCAAGAGTATGTGACAGTTTGTAAAATCGATGTTCATAAAATTACTCCAAATTTCTCCAAATCATAATAAATTCTGATTGAACCATATTGTATATGTTTTATACTTATGACTGAATAATAATATTAATCCTCCTTCCAAAAAATAGCATGTGTGTAAACTGAGTAACAGCTTCTTTCTGCATGGTATATGATTTGATTCCATTAAAGTGAAATTTTCAGGAAATATTAGGACTTAGATATTCCCATAGTGTTTTCCTTTTAATGTCATCTTTAAAAGAAGAAATAACTGCCATAAGAGGCAAAATTTGGTGAAAATGAATTAGAAATTGGAAACCAACCACATCTAATGTTCAATCCTTAATCTGTATTCTTGGCCTACCTATTTCACTTCTGGGACTCAGTTTCACTTCTAGAATTTAGGGAAAAGAATAATTTGTCAGGATTACTATAAAGACTGGCAAAATTACAAAGCAATGTGATTGAAATAATAATAATATTCTATAAATTTTCTCTTATCTCACTAATTCTTCCCACATTTCAAAATTAGGCAACAAAGGCATTAAGAGATTACACAATCTGGCTAAGATCACATTCTTACAGCAGAGCTGCGATTCAAATCTGAGCAGTCTAGCACCAAAGCCTGGCTGTTCAAACATTACACCAACCTATTTCAAAAGAGAACCTTTAAAATGCAGGCTCGTAGAAATAACAATTACTAAATGCTACTTGTCAAACAACTAATAGCTAGGTCGCATTCTCACATGCAATGCTGTTTTATGTTGATTTTCAACTCAGACAGAACTAGAGTATCATAAATATGTGCGTATTTACTTAAAATAACTCCTTAAATGGTTAAAAGTCTCACAAATATAAATCCAAAAGCTACTGCAACTTACAGCTCAAGGTAAAAAAAAATGGCCGACGTAAATTGTGTTGGGACACCATCAACATAAACCATCAGGGCACTATATATTACAGAGCAACCTCCACTCTGCACATATATCATGATACAAGCAATACTTTTGACACCAATCACTTCCTGAGATAAAATACAGTGTGTAGGGGAATAATTTCAACACCATATAAAATGGCACCCTCCCACAAAAGAAACATTCATTTTCGTACCAAAAAAAATATGTTCACAGTGTTGAGTAATACGGCCTTGAAAAGCAAAACAAATGCAAGTCTGTACTTCCCCTCAAATTGCTATATTTAAAATCTCATTTCCCAGCCTAAATATTAATTTCTCAACCACATGAGAAAGCAAAAGTTGAGAATCAGGCTGTTCCCAAACCTTTATTTACTGTATTTCCTCTATGTTCTTTTTCTCCTTATAAGTCAATGCAATTTGTTCAAATGAAACCTCACTCTAAACAATTAATGTGATGCTGCTTGTTAACAAAAACTAAGCTATTTCAACATACCTAATAATCCCTCTCTTCTATTCTCTCTATCAAAATCCTTGAATGAAGAAAACAACAACCTGAATATGGAATTGGAATTAATAGAGAGTTGGAAGAACTGGGGGGGAAGGGGAAGATGACGACTACCAAGGTAGAATTAGATATAACTAGCATGTTTCACGGTTCAGTGGGATGCATCTACTTACCTGCTACATTAAAAAAAAAAAAAACTAAAGAAAAACTGGCAGCGTCCACACAAGGAGGAAGGATGTAAGGCAGGGATGCTAACTGCCTGATTTGACACTTACTGTTATATGAATCTTTTGAATATTACACTGCGCCTCATAAACATGTACAAGTACTACATGTTAATCAGAAGTTTATAAAATGAAGATAAAATAACTAAAATTAAACATCTTGTATTGATTACAAGATATATAATATTTGTTAACCTAACTAAAAGAGCTTTGCACGGGGCCCAGCGTCGTGGCCGAGCAGCTAAAGTCCTCGCCTTGAACGCCCCGGGATCCCATATGGGCGCCGGTTCTAATCCTAGCAGCTCCACTTCCCATCCGGCTCCCTGCTTGTGGCCTGGGAAAGCAGTCGAGGACGGCCCAATGCTTTGGGATCCTGCACCCATGTGGGAGACCTGGAAGAGGTTCCAGGTTCCTGGCTTCGGATCGGCGCGCACCGGCCCGTTGCGGCTCACTTGGGGAGTGAATCAATGGACGGAAGATCTTCCTCTCTGTCTCTCCTCCTCTGTGTATATCTGACTTTGTAATGAAAATAAAATAAATCTTTAAGAAAAAAAGATACCTTAAAAAAGAGCTTTGCATGGCCACTGCATTTAACTTCAAGGATAAACAAATTATTTCATCTATTTGATAACCAGCATGTGGTATATTTCTGATTTCCTACAACTCCACAGTTCCATAGGCTCATGAATTTTCCTGTCTACCCTCCCCATCTCCCCTCTCCTGCAATGATTTCCCCTATATTATTACAATAGTATTGTCCTTCAACAACAGATACAAGTCTACCATCCTCTTACTTAAATTATCATGACATTGTAGGTATAGACAATGGTAGAAAATGATTTTTTTTAATGCAGGGTGGATCAGGCATGGTTATGGCATAGTAGGTAAAACTGCTGCCTGCAATGTTAGGAGCCAACATGGGCATCAGTTCATGTCCAGCTGCTGCATTTCCAATCCAGTTACCTGCTGATGTCCTTGGAAAAGCTGCTAATATACCACACCAGAGCATTTCTGAGACCCAGTTCCAGCACCTAACTTCAACTTTCTGCTACAATATATCCTGGGGAGTACAAGTGATGGCTCCAGAGGCTAGGTTCTTGCCACGGAGGTGGGAGACCTAGATTGAGTCCCAGTTTCAGCACTGCATGCCATTGAGGGCATTTAGAGAGTGATCCATCAGAAGGCAGCAAACACTCCTGATGGTACTACCTCTATCTTACTCTTTCTGGCTCTCAAATACATATATACATACATACATAAAACCAAATAAATTGTCATTTTTTATAATTATTACAGCATTCTCTATTTTAAGTTTCTATTTTTAAATTGATTTTTATTGTTATTATTTTGTAGGTATAAATATTCCTCCCTCTACTTTCCCTTTCCTCCCTATTTCCTCACCACCACCATTTTCCCCCATATTATTATAATAGTACAGTCCTTCAGTAATAGTCACAAATCCAACATTCTGCTACTTAAGTTTATCATGGCACTGCAGGTGTAGGCAATGGTAGAAAATCTAGTATCAAATTATCAAGGTACATTTAGCAGTTCCATCGGGAGTCCTCTTTACGCTTGGGAGTAGAGACCCATGCTTCACTTTCCAGTATGCTTCCCAGTGTAGGATTGGCTTATTTCATTGAGCATGACATTTTCCCAAAAAGACAAGCACCATATATTTCTTCTGATATGAGGCCACCTTCACGAAAAATACAAAACAGATTTACTCTCATAGATGAACTATGTAGTGAAGACTAGCATACTGCAAAGTGAAGCATGTATCTCTACTCTCAAGTAAAAGGAGGATTCCCAATGAAATTACTAAATATACCTTGATGATTTTTTGCAAATGGTAGGATTTCATTTTTATTGAATATGTAGTATTCCATGAAGTAGACGTACCACAGCTTCTTTATCCATGCCTCTTTTAACAGCCATCTGGATTGTTTAAATGCCTCTGTTACTGTGAACTGTGCTGCTATAAATATAGGGTTGCATGTTATATTTTAATATTCAGATTTCACTTCCATTGGATATATTCCCAGGTGTGGAATAGCTGGGTCATATTGTAGATCAATTTTCAGTTGTTTGAGCATTCTACATATTATCTTCCATAGTGGCTATACAAGTCTACACTCCCATCAGCAAGGAAGTAGAGTACCTTTTCCCCCATATGTTCAGCAGCAAGCGTTATTAGTTGATTTTTATATACTGGCCATTCTCACCGGAATTAGGTGGAACCTCAATGTGGTTTTAAGTTTTTTTTAAAAAACGAAGAACAGTAACTTTCATCCTAAGGCTGCACAGCTTACTGGAATGAATCAGGTCTGGTTCTCAGTCAGAGCTAATTCAATAGACAACTAATTTTGTCTTTTTAACTTTATAACCTATGTTAAGTACTGAAGCCAAATTACAGATCACTATCTGATTTTATCTACCTATTTCAACAATGGACTTTAAAATGAAAATGTTAAGCCTATTACTCCCACATCTCTTTCATGCAAGAACATTGCATTATTTAAATGCATCATGGCATTTTAAGTATAAACAAAGGTAGAAATTTAGTATCATATTGACAAAGTATATTTAAACTGTTTCAAACAGGGTCCCAACTAGAGACTATCATGTCCAGTGAAATATGCCAACCCAAAATGGACAAAATATCTATGTTCTCTCTGATGCAAGGCAAGCTTCAGGCAAAATACAAGATCAATAGTACATAGGTAAACATGTATGCACATATATTCTTATAGATGAAGTGTATAAAGGAGACTCTCTACACCCAAAAAAAGACAAATAAATCCTTAAAATATATACACCCTGGCCACTGAAGCCTGAGAAAAAAATCTGGGGGGTGAATACATCATTGTGCCACATGTGTGAAGAACCTGATCTCACAGGGAAGCACAACAGTTCTGGCACCTGAACTTCCCCAGGACATGCCCTCGGTGCCTCTTCATTTGAATGGTTCTGATTCATGTCTTTGACAAGATCTCATAAATAGTAAATGCTCCTTGGAACACTTTCCTGAATGCTATGAGTTACTCTGGCAAAGAACTGAACATACAAGATGAGTTCGGAGGGAGCTAGGTGGAGGAATGCTCTTTGTAGGAATGCTCTTTGGTTAGATGTGGCCTAACTGAACTTCGAAGTTTTAGCAAGGGTCTCAAGAATAGGCAGTCTTGTGGGAGACCATGCCTATGAGTCATGGAGTCTGACGAATCAGTATTGGTTTGCACAGTATCAAACTGAACATGTGGATGCCTACAACAGGTATATATATATTGCTACTTTTTTGTCTCAAAATGACTAAGGAAACCCTAAGAAAAGTATGCTGAATGAAATAATTATATAACTAGAATGTCAAAGGAAGAAGAAAATCCAACTCTGCAAAAACTTTCACTTGTGAAGACATAATGCTTGAAACATACATGCTTCTATTGGCCTAGATTCAGTTTTAATATCCCTACTGAGATGCACTGGTGATGGTCTACATAATCCTGTAAGACATTCTTTTGATTTTGTTTCTAAAGAATATTACAAGACTATAAGACTATCTATGAGGAAATTTGAGGTTAAATAACATAGCTTCCAACGTCACATTTCATAAAATATTGACAAGGATGCCCAAAAATCTGTCATTTTCAGTACCTGCCATTGTTTGTATATATTCTCACAAACTTAGATTTGTAGATGTTTTTTGTTCCCTTGGTTATGTTTTCTAATACTATTGTTTAAAATAGACTGAAATTACGAAAGAATCTTGATTGAATTTGAACTGTAATACTGCATCAAGGTGGAGGAATCCACCAGGGCGCAGGGGCGTGGGGAGGGATGGGGGGATTCCCAGAGCCTATGAAACTGTCACATAATGCAAAATAATTAATAAAAAAAAAGAAGCCTAAAAAAAAACCAAAAAAACAGACTGAAATTCCAGATTCATATTAGATACAAATTTTACATAAAAATGCAACTTGTAAAGCATGGCCATTTACACTTTATGTAATGACTTCACCTAGAGATTCACAATACCATTAAGAATGTAGGAAAAACAAAATCTTTTATAATCAAAATTCTCCATTCATGTTTAAATTTATTATTTTTGAAAGCTTTAATATGTCAAAGGTTATTATGGTACAATGATTCTAGATGTTACTTTGAAAAATAATATAAAGCCATCCACTTATCCCAAAAGATAATAAATAGTAAATTATTTCCATTAGAAATTATTCAAATTCATTTTTGCCATGTGTTTTCTTTTGGGCAAAAATTTTATAAGTTTTACATTATGGGTTTCTTTCTTTAAAAACTATGCATAAATTTTCTTTAGTAAGATAGCAATAGAATTATAGAGATTAAAATAATCTCAGAAATAAACAAGAGGAAATTGTGATTTACTTAAAGTCACATCACCAGTGAGGTTAGTAAGTGCCAGAATTCAGGATTTCTGTTTTCTGATTTGATGGTAATTTTACTATATTATTGCTGTTTCAACTGGCTGTTATAGTCAGTTCTTTCAGGGGCTCTTTATACGACAACAATTAAAGAATTCATACAGTACAGGACAGTGAAAAAAACGAAATCTTGCCTTATACTTCATTCTAACCATTTTCAAATAAAACATGTTGGGCAAACAAACTATCAAATAACTTAATGATAAAACCTGCCAAACCTTAATATTACAAAATAGAAAAAACTGTACAAAGATTCTCAAGTTATTAATTAAAAACTGCATTGGAGAATGAGGGACAATTTCAGTGTTTTACCAGAATATTTTTCATGGTTTGCGCTCTTTATAATGCCTGTCTTATTTTTGTAATTATGTTAACAATGAAACTTGAAGACTGGAAATCTAGAAAGCCCATGTTACTTTTAAATTAATACACACACACATGGTTTCTGTGAAGCAATTTCTAAATCTGGCTGACTTACTGTGCCACAATGATAAAGGACAACTCATAAGAAGAAATTTCTTCTTCCACAGCTATAATGTGCTCATTTTTGGTATAATATTTGAAGCACTGAATCCAAAAAGACATCACAGTAACCATAGTGGTATTTTTAAAACTTCTGCAGTCAACTCCTATGGGACCAGGGTCATCAGCATATTTCAATCTGTAACTGAGAATTCTTCAATCAAGTCAACAATGTGAAAGTGCAAACAGGTAACAGATGACTGAGACCGCATACCTTGAAACACTAGAATAGAATTTCACTAAAATTAAAAGCAGAACACTTTCAATTTAAATAAAATAACCCTTAATATAGCTAGTAGCAATAAAATCTGCATTGCTAAAGACATGGCTGGGGGTGAAATACAAGAAATCAACCATAAACAGTTCAGACCAACTCACAGATAAATCTTAACATAACAAGAACTAAACACAAATTAAATGGATTCTCAGAATTCAAAACAATCTGCGCCATGTCATCTGAAAATAAAAGTATTCTTGTAAGGGAAGAGAAATGTCAAAACAGACCTGGAGTAATTGTTATAGATGCATCAAAGGCATACTTTAAACAAATTTACACACTTAGCAGAATAACATAAAACACCATGTGAACTGATAGCCACAGTTACTGGGGTCCATGTTTGGTGGGAGACAAAAGACTACGGTATTGGGATGAACACCCTTCAGTCCTGGCAGCTCATCTCTGTGACTGTGCATAAACTGAACGAACACTCACACTCTGTGCACATGAGGTCTGACTCCACGGCGTCCCCGTCACATACTATCACATGTTAAGTTTCCCTTACCTGTTGAATTCTGTATTTAGTGGAGGGTTAAGCTTGTGATTATAAAAACAAATTGGAATTATGTAAAATCAGAAGTATATAAGATTGTAAAAATCTTTAAGAAAAGATGAAGAGAGTGAGGGATGAAGGATGTGGAGGGGAATATTTATTATGCTCTTAAAAGTGTAAATGTGAAGTACATGAAGTTCATTTCTTTTTTTAAATAAGAAAAACTTAAATATGTTATCATTAAAGCCAAAAGTAAAAGAAATGAAGGAGGATGTGGGAGACAGGAAAGTATCACTATATTCTTAAAATTGAATACATAAACTACAAAATCTATTTATGTTAATGAAAATTTTTAAAAGGAAAAAAGATTGTCATGGGACTCTGTTGCAAACTCTTGTAACAAACTCTCGTAACTCTTGGTAATTTACATTTACCATGTAAATTAACCACAGATCAGAAGCACTTTACTATTATGTTCCTAGACAGAATAGGAGCTCCGAGCAACAAAAATGTTTTAGAACCACACTGAAACGCTACAAATTCCATTTTAATAAGGAGTGTATAAAAGTAAAGTCAAACTTTTTTCTGACAACTCAGTTTTCAATACATTTCACCAAAAGGTTCATGAGAATGTGTATTATGCAAAAAGAGGCATAAATTTCAAATAGTTTTTCACCAAAATAAATTCATCTTCTAACTCCATTTTTCTGCAAACTTTTTGCTATCCCATTATTTTTCTTACGTCTAGTTCCTCTATCTTGGAAACTGAATAACTTTAAGATTCAAACATAAAAGGTAGTCATTGTGACACTCTGGTTTTTAGGATCATAATCTCATTGGATAGTTATACTGGGAAACAAAGATGAAAGAGATTCAATAGATGATTTTCAAGTGTAGATGAATGATGGGTATCAGGAAGAAAGGAGAGGGGGGGAAAGGAGGTAGAACATTTGAGTGATACAGGGAGACAAATGGAGATAATTCCAGCCCAATTCAATGGATCTTCCATAGCACAAGGCACGAAAGGCCCATAGTAGACATCAGCAGTGTGATATGGTGGGAAATATGATTGATTTAGTATCAGAAGCTCTGGCTCTAACTAGCAGTCTGACCTAACAGGAGTCATTTAACCTTGGCCTCAGTTTCACTCTAAAAATAAAGGTGTTAGGCTAGATCATCTTCATATTTCTTTTAAAATCTTTTACAGTATGACTCTATTTCTTTCTGATGTGTAGCAATTATAACCAAATCTCAATAAATGAAAAAACCTCATAAGATTATTAAAATAGGCATAACATTAAATATCTTAAAACTTTAAAAATTATTATGTATTTTATAAACTATGTATTAGTACTCCTTTAGAATTCTGATGTAGAAATTTTAAAGTAAAATGTACTCTGGATAAGATTTTCCGAATGTCTAAAATCAATGTAATGATTTATGTAAGCAAGGGTCAAAGTTAAAATACACTTTTTTTGTTTATCAAATCTCAAAAATTATTTTGAACTTTCATAACAGAGCAATAAGTCATTTATGTTTAGCTTTTCAACTCAATTATAAATTGTCTTGAGAGTAGAGAATGTGTCATTCATCCCCAGGCAGACATAAAATCAATAGCATCTGAGAAAACATAGATAAAAACTGCTTATAAACTGTAAGGAGTTATATTACCCCTACATTCTTGATACGCCATCAAGAGTTGTATACACTGTCTTGTAAACTGTGAAGAACAGAAAGAAGAGGAAAACATATTTAATGACTATTGGCTAAGTTTCAATTATCAGAACCAAGAAATTTGGATTCAAGAAGTTATGTGAAATGAAGACATCATTTATATAACAATGTTCCTCCTAAGAATACCTTTGCCAAGATGACTGCAGTGACTATCAGCTAGCCAAAGATATTCATATTAGATAACACTGCATCCTTGAACCTAATAATAACCATTGCCCCAAAATCATGAAAATGAAAGGCAAGAAAAAAGATACATCATACAAGAGAGCCAAACAATATCTGTTACCTAGTGAATCAACTACTTCATCTGTGAATCTGTAAAATGCCAAAAAGTGAAACACCTGAGAATTATTTACGAGTTGCTATCTTTCACAATATCACCTCACATTTTGCTCTTATCTCCAGATTACAGGGCTGAAGATCTGAATTGTTTGGCTCAATATCAACATAAAATTTAAGCAGGAAAGCAATGTAATAGAATGAAGTGTTTTAAAAATAAAGCATTGCTTCATTCTAGCTGATCCAAACTCAATTTCCAATCCACTCAGCAATAATTTCTGATTGCACAATTTGATAAAATTTATATACCCTTGTTTATGTCATCAATCTCCTCCCACAACGTTTCAATCACTATAAATTTGAATTCCCTCCTACAACATTCATGCAAATTGTTATGAGTTCTTTTATTGACTGCAATCATTTGCTTTTTTCATCCTTTCAATTCCTGTACCTACTGCTGACAAAATTTCTTTTAAAAAGTGAAGATATTACAATAAACAATTTGGCTATAAAAAATACAAACATTAAACATTGGTTTATTGGGCATATTTGGGTTTTCAAAGCATTTCCTGACAAAATTTCTGTTACAATTAAGCACAGTAAGTCAGACCATGTTTAGGAGGTGTAGGACCTGGCTAAGCTTAATCAGGGAAGTATGCCTTTGATCTGATCTGCTTCCTAAATGAGGAAAAGCAACCCTCAGTTAGGGACAGGTTTAAAATGTCAACTGGTAGAATGCACACAAAACCTTTACGATGGCAATCAGTTCATCATCTACCACTTTTTCATGGGGACTTTGAAACCTGTTCATTAGTTCTCATGTACAAACAACTGCAGATATCAAATCATAATAGACGGCAGATATTACAGAGTAGGAGGGATAATGAAAATAAGGTAAAAGAGGAATGGAAAGAAAAACAAAAATTCTAAAATATAAACCTTTTTCCTGTATGAAAACTTATAGATTTCACAATCTACAATCTATTTTAAAACCTTACAACAAACTTGCTACCATAATTCATTACTATTAATACTAATCTGATTAATTTTGCATCACTGCTGTTTTATTTTATATCATTATCACATTTAAAGTATATCCCACTCAAAAATTAAAAAATAAATGAAAATGATAGTTCCAAAACAAATGGATTTAGAAACATGTCTTTTCAATTATAGAATTTATAAAATGGCTTTGGAAGATTATTTTAATAGGAAATTACATCAACATATTTAGTTTAGGGTTCAACCTGAGAAACATTCTAAATATAACTTTCAGGAAACATATTTATCACTGAAACATACTTAACTAAAATTGACAATTTAGTCAGATTATCTGGGGTTTACTTAGGTTATTGGTCTGACCCAAAACTTCCCTCCATCTCACCACACCACAGCAATATTATCCACTTGGGCAATAATGTAACACATAAGTTCTCAAATGTTTAAGTTTTCATTTAATTTAAAAGCTGAAAGACTCAGAGACAGACATATGGAAAGACAGAACTCTCCTATCCGGTGAACCACTCCCAACATGCCTGCCTTAGTCACATAAGGACCACACAAGTCATACAGCATGCAAATCACATAACATAGAACATACATCATATAACATGTAACATAAAAACAAAATCTGTATCTCAGCTGAACAAGTACTCATTAAATACAGGGGTTAAAAGCATAGGCTTTGGGATCAGAGAGACCTGGGTCCAAGTATGACTCAACTTCATATAAACTATATGAGCCTGAACAATTTGCCTAAATTTTTTTGAACACCAAATTTGTCATATATAATACTGGAACAATGAACTATGATTGTGGAGATAGATACATGTGAAGGCCTTAGTATCTTGCTCCTTGACCCCTACAATACAGAATTTCCACTTCTACAGGAGCCTTTGTCCCAGACTGCCTTATTGCTGATTCATCATACATAGTATTTATACTTGCTATACATAAATTCATGTTTAATTCTGTTTTTCAGTCATTTTCACTTTACTTGTTTGGTTTTGCCCTATTCACTCTCACTTCTTTCTTTTGCAAGTGAAAGTAAACATAGGTATCTGGTGACAATGATGAAAATTGGTAGAAAATGTTAACATACCTCTTTGCACTATCTACCACACATACTCACCCACAGTCACACACTCAAATTCTTTGCCTTATTCATTCAAATAACTCTGAGCAGCGTAAGACTGTTATTCTGCAGTGTTATCTACAGCACTGCTCCTTATTTGGTGGTCTAAGAGCACAACTATATACATAGGGCCTTGAGCCTTTGACTGCTCCACCTTTCACCTTACCAACAAAATCATCTCAAAATGAAGATTCCAAAGCCAAAAATCACTTAGAACCAAGCGACCTTAAATCATGCAATTACGGGCCCGGTGGCGTGGCCTAGCAGCTAAAGTCCTCGCCTTGAACACCCCGGGATCCCATATGGGCGCCGGTTCTAATCCCGGCAGCTCCACTTCCCATCCAGCTCCCTGCTTGTGGCCTGGGAAAGCAGGAGAGGACGGCCCAAAGCTTTGGGACCCTGCACCCGCATGGGAGACCCGGAAGAGGTTCCAGGTTCCCGGCATCGGATTGGCGCGTACCGGCCCGTTGCGGCGCACTTGGGGAGTGAAACATCGGACGGAAGATCTTCCTCTCTGTCTCTCCTCCTCTCTGTATATCCAGCTTTCCAATAAACAATAAAATCTTTAAAAAAAAAATCATGCAATTACACAAAATATTAAAACAGAAAAAAATAGTCAAGAAACTAAACTCCTGACTCTAAAGATTTTACATAAGGACACAATTGTAAACATTTGCAGATGGTTCTTTACATCATGAGAAGAATTAGAGAAAACAGTCTGCTAGTCACATAAACATCAATATTTGCTTCTGAAAAATCTCTACTTTTGTGTAAAAAGTATATGTATCTCCCATATTAGCATAAGCTAAACATTTTCAAGACAAATTTATTAACTGGAACTTTCATCATGAAGTAAAGTTGATCCAATAAAAAGATGTTAATTTCCAGAATTAGCATAGACTAATTTATGGAAATACTCCAAAGTTTTAAAATATTAACTATAAATATCAATCTGGATTTTTTTCCCCAGAAAGTCAAAAGTTTAAGATCTGAATCACCACAGCTTCTTCGAAAGTAATAATACATGGGTATTTTTTGACAAGTGGTTAAGATGCCCTCGGTTGAATCTGTAGCTCCATTTCCAATTTCAGTGTGCCACTGATGTGCATCCCTGGAGGCAACAGGCAATGGCTCAACTATTTCGGTCTCCACCACGCATGTAGAAGACCTGGATTGAGTGCATAGCCCTTCGCTTTGGCCTGGCTCGGACTCAGTCATGGCAAGCATTTGACAAATAAACCAGTGGATACGAGCAAACTATCTGTCTCAAATAATATCATGAAGGATGAATAGAAAAAAAGGAAGAAAGAAATTTCAAAAAGAATAAAATAAAACTTTCTGATCATTATAAGTTTCTCATACTAAAAATTTTGGTAGAGAACATTTTTCTTTGGTTTTTCAATTACTGATAGGAAGTAAGGGAGATTTTTTTCAATCACTTCTACATTTTGCCTTGTTAGAAGCACTATTACCTGGGCTTTTAATTGGTTGGTTGGTTAGGCTTCATTTTGTTGTTGTTGTTGTTGTTGTTGTTGTTGTTGTTTTTGAGAATCAGAGAGAGAGAAACAGAAAGACAGAGGGGGAGCTGTCACACACTGGTGCAATATCCAAATGCCCAAACAGCCCCAGCTGGGGTCAGAGCCAGGAACTAGTCATTCAGTCCAAACTGATGATGTGGGTGACACGACCCCAGTCTCTAAAGCCATAATCACCATCTGCTCTCCACCACCCCACCACTAAGATCTGCATTTCTCTAGTAAGAACTGTGGACAGCGGAGTGCTAAAGCCACTTCTGGGGTTGGGAAGGGCCGTCGCAAGATGGCGGCTGGCCCAGGGCCAGGAGGCAGAGTTGGTCTCACCAGCAGGTAAACAGGAAGTCACAAGGACAGGCTAATGCCCTTGCTGTGATTACTGGCCTACCACGGAGCACCAGGTGGACCCACGGGGAGAAGTGATTGGTGGAGAACGATATAAAAGTAGCTAGTAAAAGATAGGCGACGGACAGACGGACAACAGACGGACAACAGATGGATGATAGATGGATGACAGATGGATGGCGGACAGAGAAAGACAGGAAGAGGGAGAAGGATGGGCGGGAAGAAGGGTGGCGGAAAGACGGCTGGAAAAGAGGAATACAGACAGAAGCAGTAAGAGCAGTACGGAGAGACAGGGACAAGAACAGAGAAATGCAGCAGAAAGTACGGGAACAAATATGGAAATAAGGGTGGCCAAGAGGAGGGCTGGAGAATTAGGGAGGAAAGCTTAGACCAATGGGGACAGGAGCAGCGGAGATAAGGATTTAAACGAAGCCGCTTTTGGCAGTGAGGGGTCTGGTTGCAATTCCGGCTTTTCCCAGACCCTCACAGTGTGCCCCGTCATTTTAGTGTTGCCGCTGCTGGGCGGCGACGACAAAAAACAAACAAACAATTGTATTTCTATTTTCATAAATTCAAACCATACATTTATTTTTTCTCAGGGCCTTAATTTATACTAATATTACCCTTTTTAATTCCTTACACATTTTGGCAAACATAGAAGCAACTTCAGATTCTGTCACAGAAAACAGGGAAGAGTGAAAAAAAGAAAGTGAAAATATATTTACATCCTATCTTAACTTTCTAAAAATGGATATTCTTTCTCTTTTACCAAGTAATACACTGCATTTTCTGTACACATTTAAATTTGCACAGGATTTACAGATTTAAATGCTGAAATAGCACCTGACATTAGGAATGTTCAATAAATCTTCCCTTCACTTTTCCAATTGCTACATTCTCGTATTTATTGAGCACCTACGATGTAGCCACCCTCAGCAAGGCACGAGAAAGGCATAAGTCAAGGCATAGACGCATTCTCTGTCTCTATGGAATCTAACTAACAAGAGATTTAAATCAAACATTTGTTCCATATTTGATCATGAAATATGCATTGAGCACCCACTGAGAATAACTCCCAGATCTTTGTATTTGCAAGTATGGTCACTTTTCTGACTAGTAAGCCAGACCATGTGAGTTAATATACATAATTTGTCTAGTTATGAAATTTTATGAACATAAATAGTATTTACTGAAATATTATGAAAGAGTTCCTGCTGACTGATCCTGTGTCCTAAGTGAGAATTCTCCATCTACATCCTGTGCACTCACCCAAGACACTTAAAGCCTGTATTCTGTGCCATTCCTTAGCTACGTCACATCACTCTGTAATGAAATTACTGAAATTATTGAGGGGCCTGGCATGATAGTTTAGTGGCTACAGTTCTCACCTTGAACACTCTCTGAACCCATATGGGCCCCAGTTTGTGTCTCAGTGGTCCTGCTTCCCATCCAGCTCCCTGCTTGGGGCCGGGGAAAGCAGTCGAGGATGGCCCAAAGCCTTGGAACCCCGCACCCGCATGGGAGACCTGGAAGAGGCTGCAGGCTCCTGGGGGTCTGACTGGCTCAGCTCCAGCCATTGCAGCCACTTGGGTAGTGAACCAGTGGATGGAAGATATTCCTCTCTCTGTCTCTCCTTCTTTCTGTATACCTGACTTTCCAATAAAAATTTTTAAAACAGAAATCATTGACAGAATCATAAAATAAAATTCAGATATATAAGGCAGATAATTAAACCACTGACTTTGAAATATTATGAAATTTCAGCTAATTATCAGGTATATAAATAGCTTATAAAATATTTTAGTGTCTGAAATATTTCCTATCAAAACACTTCTTGAGATCTACTATCAAAGGAGGAAGCAAGAGAAGTAACACTGTCTCCTGTCTCTATGTTAAGAAACTCCTTGGGAACTTGATCCACCCACATTTGAGTTATATGTAGTTGGATGACAGAGAGGGTGGTCCCAGGGCAGGTCTTGGCAAAGAGAAAAATATGATTCTAAAGTGAGCTAAACTACTTCTAATAAAGACCTTCTATTAATAACCTCCTGGATTTGATGGATCACATCAGTATGACAAATAAAAAGGTGTTCTTGTGAACTGAGAATAGTGGTTCTTCCTACCAAAGAAACAAAAAAGGAGGGACCCAATCTACATTAGCTGCTTCTGCCAACCCACTTACAAATGGAAAAGGAGCCTCCAGAATTTCCAAAACAATTAAAGCTAAGTCTGCTCTCTCAGGAGGAAAGATCTGCCTGTGAAAGCCTGCAGGCTCAGCAAATCCCTTCCATCTGCCAAGGGCTGGCAAAACGGCCAGGTAGGGCAACTATGTTCTTCTAGAGGACAGAATCACAAACGCAAGTAGAGAAAACTTGAACGCTGCCCTCTTGCTTACCCTTGTCTAGCCTCCAGTCTCCACATCAAGTCTCCTCTCCCCCCAAAAAATTACAAGAGGAGACAAGCAATAAGCTAATCCCACCACTGAGTGTGCACATGAAGATAGGCTGGAAGGGTATATCGTTTCTTTGAGCTCATCTCACATGCAGCCAGCTGAATATAAATTTCCTTCTATCTCATCAAGCTCTCACTGTTTGGCCTCCTCTGACTGATATTGGCTCATCATACTTAATCTAGGGTGAAATTTCCTCGTCTGAGCTAAATTACTTGCAGCCATCAAGGGAAGCGATATTTATTTTTCGTGGGGCTAATGACCTGTCCCCCAGACCCACCCACTGATGGTTATTTACTGGGGCCCAGATGCTTGAGCTCAAAATGAGTGCTAATGTCAGCAGGTGCCATCCCTCATTCAGCTCAGTGATTGAATTGGAGCGATCCCATTGACATTGACTCTGTGACTTTTAAGGCCATTACCCTCAGCCAGAGATGAACCTCTCATCATGGTGATGACAGTGACAGCTGATTAACGACAAATTACAAGCAGAAAGGTGCAGAGGCTTTATTGGGCAGGGCAAGATCAATGGTAAGGGTGAGAGGTGTGAGGAGAAAGAGCAGGTGGAAGAGAGAAAGACATTGGGAGGAAGCAGGAGAGGAAGCAGAGGAAAAACTGGAAACATTCCTTTGCATTGTGCTGCTTTTATCAATTCTTAAGTGGTTAGTGTGAACATTTATATTTTACATCAATTTATTTTATTTACACACACATTTGTGGCTCAACACATATTCACTGTTCAACACACAAACCTTGAAGAAGCAAGAAACTCTTATCTACTGATTTTAGGCTATAAAAGAAATCTAACAGTTCAGAAAATTATAACCTAAATTTAGGTACAGTCTGAGTAAGCAAAGCAAGGAATTTTTTTTATCTGTTCAGGTGTTTTAAATTGCACTGGCAAAAGAACATGTCTTTCGTAGTCTATTTTGAAAGTAATTTTATAGTTAAATTGCATACATGCTGATTGGTGCATGTAAACGAATGAAAAGTTTTAAATGTTATCTTGAATCAAGGCTTATTTTAAATTCCATCAACCTTTGCCCACCAAGCTTTCTATTCAATAGACTTCCAATCAGAATCTTCTTGAGTTTTAAATCTAAAATAAATATTAAAAACTATTTTAAACACTTAAATTGAAAGCATTTTTCTTTGTTCTCTATTTGACGAGTGTGTATTGACTGACAGAACTCTGTGGCTGTTCACATGATTTCAAAACCTTAACATGAAAAGTTGATTGAGAATCCTACATTATAACGGCATTTTGAAAGACAGAAACTTACAGACCTCAGCAACACTAACACTGAGTTTTGATGCTTGGACTTCTGACTTGTTACTAAGCACCAGTTAGACAGATGCCCCCATTCCAGACACTACGTGGAACACCCTGAAATACAACATAAAAGTAGCAGCAACACTCACACATCTGAGTCTTGGTTTCCACTGCACAGTTAACCAAATGGTGGCGCTGTTGAGAACACTGCCAGCACCTCCTCCTCACTCCCAGTCCACCGTAATGTAAGGCACTGTGGACAAAACAAAGGGGAAAAGTATTATTATGATGATATTATTATTGCTCCCCCACCTTAACTCATCATCATTATCATTAATCTCTCTTCCTTCAAGTATCCTTTAATTTTTTTGTTGTCCTCCTTAGTTTCATGTAAGACTTTAGAAATATTTTGCACTTATCTGGGGATCACTCCCAACATATCTTATAAATACAAATATATATGTGTATATATACATATATATACACATATATGATTTATTTTAATAGTAGAAATGCAGATATACAGAGAGTAAGAGAGGCCTTGACTGCTTTTTCAGGCCACAAGCAGGGAGCTGGATTGGAAGTGGGGCTCCCGGGATCAGAACTGGTGCCCATATGGGATCCTGGTGCGTGCAAGATGAAAACTTTACCCACTAGACCAGCTCACCAGGCCCTAAATATATTTTTAACCTAAAATATAACACTTCTTATAAGATACATGGTTGAAACTTGGAGAAACGTGAGAATATTTGGAAGTGCTAACATTGGTCCTGCTAATACCCAACATCTTTTCCCAGTTCTGTGGTCAATGAGAATTAGGTTGAAACTTTGAAATTGATCAACATACTAATGCTGACAACACCAAAATCACCAAGTGCTATATATTAAGGCTTTAATATTTTTGTTTTCCCAGAGAGCAAATTTTTTAACATTTATGAGCAAATCGCTATGTGTAATGTTTGTCATTTAGACATATATCTGAACCTGTGTCCAGGCCTGTCCTGGCCAGCACAGTCAGTAATGTGGACAGAGAGAGGGTCTGGGGATGAAGTACTGACAGGAGACCAGTGATGGTAGAAGTCTCTCAGCAGTCTATTACTCCTTCACCTCTTCTTCGCCCAAAGTCCTAATTTAGCCAAGAAATTGGATACAGCTGAGTCCAATTTGTCTGGTGTTTTAGCCCAAGCCCATTTCCTGTTACTGCTCAGCTTAATGAGCACTAATTAACTCCTTAGCCCATAACACAGGCCAATCTCTGGAAGGCCGGGGCAGGTAATTGGAGACAAATAAGATCCTACTATATGACTTCCTATATTTTTGATACTAAATTCCCACAGTGAACTTCCATAGAAGATCAGCCCATTTAAGACTGATAGTGCAAAACTCAAGAAAAGTATTTTATGATCAAGTACTATAACATAAGCACCATGGAAGAATCAATAAGTACTTAATAATCATTGTCTGATCATAACCAAACATAAAATTCATTCACAACACTTCTTAGTTTTTTTTCCATATTTGAAAGAGACTTTTACAATTGGAATTGAAAGGTCTGTTGTATTCAAACGAAAACTACATTCTCAGCTACTCCTAGGCAATAAAGAAAAAAACCAATTCACTGATCATTTAAAAAATTTTTGAGGCAATACTAAGACTGTGAAAATTTTGTTAACAGTAAAACAGAAAATTGTAAAGCCTTATGCAATAATTATTTTCTACTACTTTTTTATTTTAAAATACTTGAGAGGAGCAATTTAAGATTTCTTTCAGCTTACAATCTGCAGGTTGATAGTCCGACATTGGATGACCCCATTATTTGAGCATCCAGTGGAGGCTGGCAATAGTAGAACAGGTGTGGCCCCAATATAATGGTTCAGCAGCTAAATCCTTGCATGTGCCAGGATTCCAAATGGGTGTCTATTTGTGTCTCAGCTGCTCCACTTCCCATCCAGCTCCCTGCTCGTGGCCTGAGAAGGCTGTAGAGGACAGCAATGAGACCCTGCAACTATGAGGGAGACCTGGAAGAAACTCCTAGCTTCAACTTCAGCTGTTGGGACCATTTAGGAAGTGAACCAATGGATGGAAGATCTTACTCTTTGTCTCTCCTTCTCTCTGTGAATCTGCCTTTCCAATAAAAATAAATAAGTCTTCAAAAATAAAAAAGAGAATATATGTGGAGGAATGATTAAATGATGAGCCAGGTAGCAGAGGAAGCTAGGACCAATTCAGTTTAAGTAACAAAGCTCCCTCTAGTAATTGCGTTTTAAGATCTCACCCCTACAAAAAGACTTCCATGGAGCTCACTTCCTGGACATCAATAATTCAACCAAATCTCTACCTTAAATCCATTAACCAGCGAAGTGAGAATTCAAGGACCAACTTTCCAATACATAGGGCTATGGGGAACATCGAAATTATTATCCAAATCCTAATATTTTATCCTTTGGCTCTCAAAACATGATTACATCAAACAATGAAAGAAGCATTAATTCTATTCCTAGAATTGCCAAAGGCTTAATTCTGTCCAACATGATTCTAAAGTGCAACATCCTGGTCTCACTGGTCTCAAGGTGCTCCCTTAATTATAGATTCTTATTCAATCAAAACTAATTTACAAATGTCCAAGATGCAAAGGCAAGACAGGAAAAATATACACATTTCTATTCTAAGCAGGAATTACAAGGAAATAGAAAACTTCCTCAAGCCAAAGAGAACAAAGGCCATCAAATATTAAGTCCAAAAGTTTTATGTCTGGCATTCCAAGCACACCATTTTGAACTATCCTAGTATCCAAAGATTAGAGCCTCATCTCTCCAGCTCCTCTAGGCATTGCCCTGGTAAAGGACTGAGCAACTCCGACTCCACATTTTCACTCGTTTCCCTACTGGAGGCTCTTGCAGCAACTTTGCCCCTAAATCAATCTCTGTATGGGTACCCAGTTTTTCTAAGACTTACTTTAAAATCTAGGTGGCGGCCCCCATGACTCCACAGCTCTGATGGTCGCGAGACACCTCTACTTTTATTGGGTCCCCTCTGCAGCTCTATTCTCAGAACTTCGCTATGTATTGTTCCACGCAGGGACTCCGATCCTGCAGCACTGCTAGTCTCCCGGTATTACCTGGAACTCTCAGTGGAAAATCCCATGACACCATTACGCTTGCATTCTGCATATCTGTAAAACCAGAATCACAGTAATGGTGTCACACCTGAGCCCCCCTGTGTGCTAGTTGTAGCAGTGTTGGAACATTTTGCTAGCCTGAATCCAGAACTGATCATGAGGAAAGAGCTCTGAATCTCCTCTTTCTGAAGAGTGCCCTGGAAGATCTTTGAAACTTTGGTGGGATTATTTTGGGAAAGGCTGCCTGGAAGTTCTCTGCAAAGCCTCAGGGTCTTTCTCCCACTATCTTGCCCATTAATAACACAATTCCCTTTCACTTCCACCAATCTAAAAGTAAGCTTTCCCATCCTGAACAAGCTGTTTCCTCCTCCATTTCCTGGACAAGCTACAGATTTTCCAAACCTTTTCACATCATGACTCTCACTATAAAATTACTAATAAAAGCCAATCTCATCTAACCTTCAATTTGAACACCTCTCCAGCGGTGAAACTGAAATCTCTACTAAATGGATACACAATCTTAAAATTCTGCCTTTCAAGTAATAGGACAGGGACATAAAAGGTCACATTCTTTGCTATAATGTAACACATATGGCCTTTAGTCAAACTCCCAGTAGGATTTTAATTTCCACATAAAACCTCATCAGCATGCTCTCCGCCATCCACATTTATACAGGATTATGATCTTTCCAGACTTCATCAAGAACTTCGTCCAAGTGCCCATAACACTCTAGGCTTTGTTCAGGCTGCTCCTACAGACACTTCCAACAATTTTACATAAATTGTCCAAGGATCCCTCTGAATCTTCAGACATAATTAGCAGCAATAGCCCCACTTCTCTGGTATCAATTTTTCAATTTTAATACAATCTTTTCATTACTTTAACTAAAACATCTGAGAGGAACAACTTAGGATGGAAAATAGTTCATTTTATCGTATAGTATGGACTTTCATAGTCCAAGATCAAGTAGTCATATTAGTCTGAAGTCAAATGACAGCTGGAAATGGTGGGCCATGGTCGATGCCCTGATCACATAGCAGCTGGGAAGCAGACAGGGAAACCTGGCCAAATGAGAATAACCAAGCTTCTCCCAAAAAACATCTTTCAAAGGCAAATTCCTCACTGACCGAAAGGATTCCCACTAGGCTCATTCCTTAGATACCAAGTCTCATCCTATTAATGCTCTATTAACATTAGAGTCTGGGGACCAAACTGTCACCTTTGGTAGATCACTGAATATTTTCCAAACCATAACATTAAAGGCATAAAAACTATTTTTGGCCTTCTGTACACAAACCATATCACCAACTTTTATGTCTTAAGCTGCCACCTGCTTGCTAGGGCTTATGCTAGCCCCTTTCCAGTCATGTCCAACTACTAGGCAGATATAATTGCTTGTATCATTTCTATAAGTCCTTCACATTCACCATGTCCCATTCTACGCCCACAACCATCATAATCCCTCCAAAACCTGATTCTCCTGTCAAGATCTCTATCTCAGGAAATGTGTGTACTATCCTCCCAAAGTACCCAAACATCATCCTAGAAGTTATTTTAAACACTTCATTATCTTTCATCATCAACCCTCACATACGGTGAATAATGGAATACTGTAGCTCCTACCTTCTGAACGTTCCTTGAATCCATCTACTTCCATATCGGGGTCTCCCATCCCGCAGAAGAAATCACCCGACACTCCAGGCTCTGCTTCAAGAGGCACTTTATTCTTCCAACCAGTCGATCTCCCAGCCAGTCGACTCGACTTCCCCATTAGCCGAAACCCCCACTGTTTATCACACATACCGCATGAACACACACACAATCAGCTGAACCAAGAAAGCAAAGGCCAACGAAACAGGGTAGTTGCCCGAAAAGAAAAAAAGCAAGCTCCCACTTTTCGCCTAAAGCCGGCTGCTTATATATCCTTTTTTCGCGTGGGTCCACCGGGTGCTACCTGATTGGCCAGGCCCTGGAGAGGAGGCAAATCTGCTTCACCTGCGACCTCCAGGCCAGGCCCTAGAGAGGAGGGAGATTTGCCTCACCTGTGCCCTTCCGTCTTCCTGCTGCCTCCTGGCCTTGAGCCAGGTGCCATCTTAGGGCAGGGTACTCGTGCAGTGCTCCCAACACTTCCATATTCATGAAGCTACCACCCTAAAGTCAAAGGCTTGTCACAACTCACCATAGGTATTTTACTACCTCTTTCAAGGTGCTTCCCATTGTGCTCTACTCTGTTCTCTGATACACCAACTACTTTCTCTAAAACAAAAACTGACCAGGTCATGTGCCTGCCAAAAACCCTTCAATAGCTTCCGAAACTCATAAGAAGAGTCACCAATCATAGATGGCTGGATTCCTGTTTTCTTTGTCATATTCAATCCACAATATTCCCCATATCACAATTTCTGATTGCCTAACATTGTGTCTTACTCTCTCCTCTGGGTTCTTGATAAAATTACCTGAATTTCTCTTTCAAAACTTTGCTGATGTATAGGCATCCTTCAAATTCGAGATGAAACATCACAGTCTGCAGGAAGCTCCCCTTGACTTCCCAATGTCAACTGGCTAAATGTCCATCTTTGATATTATCACTAGGCACTTACAAGAACAATTTCAATGCCATATTCTACTAAACCTCCTAGCATTTTTCTCTGCAAGATATAGAGCTGTTTTTTTACTATTATATCTCTACTTATTGCAAATACTGTAGACATAAAAGAGATTCAATAAATAGTCACTGGTTGCTTAGAGAAGCAATGGATTAAAATAACTGAGACTTTCAGCATTGGGAATGGTTGTGAGATCACACATGGAGAAGGCTACACATTCCAAAACACTAGGTTCTTGGAACTTTCCTATCCCCATAAATTCCTCCTCATGTGTGTTTGCTGTCTTTAACTTCACATTTTTTCTAGTTTTTCCCTCACATTTATCCATGAGATCTCTCTGTGGGACTCAACAACACACTTCCTAATCCACCTGAGCCCTGACTCAGGTTTTTGGTGTCCTCTATTTCTCATTCATCTTGATCCAGGTACCTCAGCCTCACCTGGATTGCTCCCACCAATGCACTGACAGCAACCCATCATCATTTGTGTATGTTTTCCAAAGGACTAGCCAGCATTATTCAGTAAACAGAGCAGATACCCAAAGTTCATTTTGAATGAGTAACTATTTTCTGACCACAAGATCATATAGCTATTCTAAATATTTCATGTACATGAGTTTAATGTCTACATTCCTTTTTTGAAAATGTCTGAATCACATTTCTCTCCCACAGAGAGACTAAGCTTTGAGATACCAAAGTAATAACTGCTATAGTTTGGATGTATCACACAAAACACGTGTGTTGGAAACTTAATCATCACTGCACCAGCACCCAGAGGTGATAACTGAGAGAAGATTGAGCTAGATGGTAGAGTGAACAAATCAATGTCATTAGCACAGTAATGGCTTAATCATCATGGGATTGAGTTCTTATAAAAGGACAAATTCAATTCTTTATGTAGCACATCCTCTTTCTTTTTTTCCTTCACTTTCTCTTCCTCTTTCCCCTTTCTCACTCATCCTTCCTCCCTGCCACCCCCTTTGCCTTTCCTCAATATGATACCTTTTACCATTGGATGATACAGCAAGAAGATACCAGCACCTTCATAATGGACTTCTCAGCCTTACTGTGAGCCAGTAAGATTCTATTTCTTATAAATTATTCATTTCTGTTACAGTAGAATGAAATGGACTTAGATAATAGCTCATATTTATAATCAACGTCACTTAGACTACAAAGCCAATGACACCAGCCAAGTAAAATAGTGCGTGGGAAAGTCCAAGTGTAAAAACTGCAAGAATTCAGATCAGCAGCCAGAGTGAGGTTAAAGGAACAAATCTAAGTAAGAAAATAGGGACAAAAGCAGACAGTGAGTCAGGAGGAAGATAAAGATGATGTTAAGCAGCACCCTAGAATGTCACCAGGAAACAGCCCAGCCCAGAGACAAATGCTGAAGTCAAACTGCATAAGAAATTGAATGGTGAATTCACAAGGAAAGCTACTCAACTCTCTAAATTCCAGCCTCCTTATCTTTTAAAAATGCAAATAGAATGGGCCTGGCGCCGTGGCCTAGCGGCTGAAGTCTTCACCTTGAAAGCCCCGGGATCCCATATGGGCGCCGGTTCTGGTCCCGGCAGCTCCACTTCCCATCCAGCTCCCTGCTTGTGGCCTGGGAAAGCAGTTGAGGACGGCCCAAGGCTTTGGGACCCTGCACCTGCGTGGGAGACCCGGAAGAGGTTCTGGGTTCCCGGCTTCGGATCGGTGCGCATCGGCCCGTTGTGGCTCACTTGGGGAGTGAATCATCGGATGGAAGATCTTCCTCTCTGTCTCTCCTCCTCTGTGTATATCTGGCTGTAATAAAATGAATAAAAATTTTTATAAAAAATGCAAATAGAAATAATATTCACCTAAAAGATTATTATATAAAGTGAAATATCATACATAAAGCACTTAGGCCATAATTTAACACCTACTACATATTTTTTTAATGCCAGTTATCAATATTGCTATTGTTACTTAGTTTGAAACTAGCTAGGAAAGAAGCCAAGATCATAGCCATACATCTCCCTCTGTAAATCAACAATATTAGATACCTGTTTATCACAAGAGCTCCCAGGACTGTGGAAGCATGCTAGGTTAATAATAAAATCACCTTGACCTCCCTCCTGAGTTTGGAACTCTCTAAGAAACAGATTCAAAACTCAGACGATGGAGAGTCAAAATATTCCTGTATTCCTTATGCAGTCGGGCTGGAGGACTTGGGTAAGACCTGTAACCACAAGGTTACCCAACACTCACCTGACTGGAACTCAGGCTCTGGCGCACAGGCATTGGGACAGCACAGTCAGTGCTATACTACCAAACAGGAGAGTTACATGCAAGCCTTGGAGGGACTGGGCCATGCTACTTGGTGGACCAACCTTTCCATCAGCCATGCTGTCTGTCCCCCTGTTGGAGTAGAGGCCACTACAGCTCTTCTGATAAAATTCCTCCCTGGGAACTAAAGGATTAGGGAATAAGTGTTAAGTTTGCTATAGCCACTGTGTCCCTAAAAACCCTTGATTTGGAATCCACCAAAAACAAAACAAAACAAAAAACATATACATTTCTTCAAATAGTCCACAAAAGTCCAAGGAAATGAATATAATTATTCTTGCTGTTCTATATTGAAAGAAATAATTCTTTTTTTTTTACAAGATTTATTCATTTTATTACAGCCAGATATACAGAGAGGAGGAGAGACAGAGAGGAAGATCTTCCATCCGATGATTCACTCCCCAAGTGACTGCAATGGGCCGGTGCGCGCCGGGAACCTGGAACCTCCTCCGGGTCTCCCACGTGGGTGCAGGGTCCCAATGCATTGGGCCGTCCTCAACTGCCCTCCCAGGCCACAAGCAGGGAGCTGGATGGGAAGTGGAGCCGCCGGGATTAGAACCGGCGCCCATATGGGATCCCGGGGCTTTCAAGGCGAGGACTTTAGCCGCTAGGCCACGCCGCCGGGCCCAATAATTCTTTTTTTTAACAATTATTTTTCTTGGGGCTGGTGTGGTGACTCAAATGGCTAATCCTCGACCTGCAAGTATTATGACCCCAAAAGGGCACCAGTTGATGTTCCTACTGTTCCATTTTTCCACCCAGTTCTTTGTGCCCCCGGAAAGCAGTGCACGATGACCCAAATCTTTGTGTCCATGCACCTGTTTGGGAGACCCAGAAGAAGCTCCTGGCTTTGGATGGGCTCAACTCTAGCCTTGGCAGCCATTTGCGGAGTGAACAAGCAGATGGAAGATTTTTATCCCTGTTCTTCTCTCTGTAAATTTGCCTTTCCAATAAAAATTAACAAATCTTTATTTGAAAATATTCATTTTTCTTTATTTGAAAGTCAGGGTATCATAAAGAGAGGAAGAAACAGGCACATCTGCCATTGTTTGGTTCACACTCAAGATGGCTGCAATGGCCAGGAAGGAACAGCCTGAGGCAGGAACTTCATCCAAGCTCCCATTGCGGTAGGTGCCAAGACACTTGAGCCATCTCTGCTGCTTTTCCCAGGCTACCAGCAGGGAGCTGGATCAGAAGCGGAATGGCAGGGACATGAACCAGCACCCATATGTAATACTGGTGTCACAGGCACCAACTTTACTCACTATGTCAATTCCCAGAAATCATTATTAAACTCTCTAAATATGTACTCTGGTATGAAGCATAGAAGAGGCAAATTTTCCACTGTAGGCCTTGTATATCCTTATTCTCTTGAACTATTTCTTCCCATCATTCATACTCACTGGCTTAGCCCCTAACCTTTCCTTTTCAGCCTTCTTAATAAAATTTCAATTGACTAACAATAGCTGTTCATCCACAGAAAAATTTCTATGTGCTTTGAAAACCACCATTAACCAAGTATTCCAAAGACTCCAATTACAATATGGAAAACAAGGGAAATCCTAGTTACACTGATTTAGTCAGTGAACATTGTACACAGGTACTGAAATGTCACATACTGTATCCCAAACATATGTATAATTATTACCAACCAAAAAAATTTATAGACAAGCATGGCACACAGGGTTCACCCACTGCATGGATGCCCAATTGCCATACAGGAGTTCCTGCTTTAAATCATGGCTACTCTGCTTCTGACATAACTTCCTGCTAACATACATCCTGGAAGACAGCTGGTGATGACTCAAGTGTTTGAGTCTATTACACCAATCTAGAAGACGCTTATGCAGGTCTGGGTTGCTGGCTTCAGTGTAACAAACCCCTTGCCTGTTGCAGGCGTTTGACAACTGAAGATATAGCTGGCAGATTTCTCTCCACCCATCTCTCTGCCTTCCAAACAAATAAACGCAATTTTTAAACTTTTTAATGTTTTAAAAAGTAAATTAAAAATAACATTTCTACAAATTAAAATACTCCTTCAGGGTCTAGTCTGGCCCTGTATTCTCAAATAAAGGTTTCTTGTCTTTCATACTAATATCCCCAGAAGAAGACTCCTAACAGGCTATTGGATTCAAACACCACATCGCAGCATCATTAAAATGAATTTTAAACAAATGCAGTATGTGAATCCGTCAAAGCAATGTGTCTTAGTAAAATATAAAATTGTGGGACTGAAAGATAAGAACTGGTGGCCTCAAAAATAAGCTGAGTTTACTAAACTAATTCTCATGGTCTGAAGATATTAATTCCGATTTAATTACAGCCTTCTCAGCAAAATCAGACAATTGAACCTATTAACTTCAGTGTGATGTTTAAACTTGGCATGAAAAAACTATGTTAGAGAGTGCACACACACACACACACACACACACAAAGATGACAAACAAAAAAGTGATTTTACTTCACCAAATAAACATAATCCATTCACCCTCAAATATGTCAGAGTAGTACTTGCTTACAGCCCATTTAGAACAGTAAAAACCAAATGGTTGAAAACGACACTGGCAATGCATTTTGTGATGCTTCTGATGGCCATGCACCAGTCTGTGCCCAAGTCTGCTTGGCTGCTGAGTTAGAGCGATGCAGGTTGCTGAGTTAAAGCAGTAATATTTCCAGAGAATAAGAGAGAATGAGCCTGTGACCCCAGGAGGGGCCCATTCACCATGGGAGATTTGTTAGCCTGAGTATCTGAACAAGATAATGTTCTCTTCACTATCCTGACTGGTCAATTCAAATGACATATTTTGGGCTTCTCTGTTGATTCCATGACTGCAACTTGTACACCGTCCACAAATCCCCATCTGCAGCTACAGATGGCCCACTGTTTTTTTTTCCCCGAGTGTTTATGAAAGCTCTTGGAGGTGGGGGTGGGAAAAATGAAGGTTTCATAGCCAAGCTGCCCCAGTCAGGTGAGTGCTGTCTCCTGGTGGAACACAGTGCATCCAAACAACAAAATTATGGGGCAATGTTTACTCAATGCTGCAAATCATGTCTCAAGAAAGATGCTGCAGATAACATGTCTGCAGAGATACTATCTACATTAATATCACCTCTGGTTGATTTTGCACATATCTGATCTTTAAAAACTGTTGAATGAGAATATGTTTTCCTTACAGAGTAACTTACACTTCAAATTACCACCTGGATATGACAGAGCTTTGCTCTTTAGCCAAGTAGCCATCAACCACTGTACCTGACAAAATCACATCACAAATTCAGTTCTACCAAAACTTCTGCAGACTTTTAACACACTTCAGATTACACAGTTCTTTTTTTTTTTCTAGTCCTATAAACATTTTACGAGAGAATCAATGTCTCCTCTCTGGAAGATACCATAGTAGCTACTCTAATACTATCTTGAAATTATAGTAAGCCTGTCCTTGGACAATTAACTAAATCCTCTCCTCTCTTTTCCTCTCCTCTTCTTCTTTTCCCTTCCCTCCCCTCCCCTCCTTTATTCCCTTCCTTCCCCTCTGCTCTCCTCCCCTCTCCTTCCCTTTCCTCTCTTCTCCTCTCTCCCCCTCCACCCCTCGTCCCTGCCCTCTCCTCTCCTTTCCCCCTCCACTCCCAACGCCTTATTTTATCCCTAACTCTTCCCTGTATTTATGCTCCACGAAGAAAACAAGTTTTATTAGCTATTAGTAGTAACTGACTCTCAAAACCTGATGTTTTAACTGTATTCAGAACCATGAGTAAAAAAGTGAAACTTCCTGTAAATTCAGAGAAATCTTTAATTGCTCATCTGGCACAGCAAATGACAATGGTTTGCATTCATAAATACAAACAAAAAATTGGCAACAACTCTTACAGCTGTTATCTTTGTGTTAGTGGATTCTTTCTCATATTCTCTTCTTTTCAAAAAAAGTGTCATTGATAATGAAATATTATATGTAAGAAAAGCTAACACTGACATTAAGAGATGACTAAATGGAGGTTTTGCCATTTCTCCAGCAGATTTAAATGTGCAATTTTTCACAAGAAAATTGATTCACGTTGTTGGTGTCATTAACAAAATTTCCTTTCTGCCAACTGTTGTACTTCCTATGATGAGCCAGTTGGCTACTATCTTCTGCAGCAGAGGCAGCTGCATTTAAAGGATGAAAAAGCCATAAAAGATACTGAAAAGTCTACTGAGATTTCTTAAAAGGAAAATAGCTGTATGCCAGTGAGCAGACACAGAGGAAGGTATAATAACCCTCTGATGAAAAGATAAAGGAAGCACATCACACATAGGAATACAGGCTAGTGCAGACTCCTAAAGAGAAAAATCTCTGAACAACAGATAGACTTTGAAGTAGTCCAGCCAGTCAGCTTCTCATGAAAATAACAACACTTTGTAACTGCTTATATTATTCTTAAAGTTCACCCATGCTTTAAGCACTGTTACAGGATAATTCTCTATGATAAAGGGAACAATTCACATATTTTTATTTATTTAAATAATAAGCTAGTCTATCCTTTAAGACATTAAAATTTTATAATTTTTCATAAAATGGTCGTGATTTTTTTTAGGAATGGTGCTTTTTAAAATATATCCAACATCACCATGCTATTTTATGATTTTTTAATAATCATAAAAGAAGACATTTAATATAGAAGAAATACATATATATACATTTTAAGATTTATTTATTTTTTAATTGGAAAGGTGGATATATAGAGGAGGAGAGACAGAGAGGAAGATCTTCCTTCCGATGATTCACTCCCCAAGCAGCCGCAACGGGCTGGAGCTGAGCCAATCTGATGCCAGCAGCCAGGAGCTCTTCCAGGTTTCCCACATGGGTGCAGAATCCCAAGGCTTTGGGCCATCCTCGAATGCTTTCCCAGGCCACAAGCAGGGAGCTGGATGGGAAATGCGGCTGCTGGGATCAGACCGGCGCCTATATGGGATCCTGGCGCATGCAAGGTGAGGACTTTAACCACTATACTATCGTACCGGGTCCAAGAAGTACATTAATAACATAACTTACCACAAAGAGATATTTTTACAATTTAATTGAAAAAACATATTTAAGGACATACCTGAATTATTATTAAAGCTACAAACCATAAAAGTATTCAATTATGCATTCATTTGCCCACTAGCATATTTTTGTTAGATGTCTATTTTTTTTTCCCCTGGCAACATTCTTAGTAATGAGGACTCAACAATAATTAAAAATCAAGGTGGACTTAAGTCATTCACAAATGTAAACACCGATACAGATAACATATTTTTTGTGAAACTAAGGAATTTTACACAAAAGTTTATATTAAGAATAAAACATGAGCAGTAAATATGCACGAATAACTACAGAAACAATAAATAAAAGCTATGTAGGAGGTTGACAAACATGTCAAGTGAATTCAAGAACTCATGGAAATACATATTATGAAAAGTTACACATGGATTTCAAAATTTTTTACACTAAAATAAAGTTCTCTTTTAATTTGACTTTCTTAATGAATTCTAAAAATTTGTGTTTACGAGCATAGCCAGCATAAGTGTGGGATGGTAACTGGGGTTGGTTGGGCTGAGCTAGGCCGCAATACCCATTGGTGTGCACAAAAGCTGAATGGAACGCATGACACACCAGACCAACCAGAATGCTGCACACACCATCATCAACAGGAACAAGGGCTGGATGTGGGCCTGGTGTGGGTAACTGGTTCCTCTGAATGGGCTGTAGTTCCCACTGGACTATGTTATGGCTGAGTGTGTAGTTGGCTGGGTTGGGCTGGGTCATAGCATCCATTGGTTTGCATTTGAGATGGATCTGCAGACAGAACTGACCCAGCAACTACAAGCACCACTGCGTGGGGGGGCTGATATAAATGACAGACTGAGTGGACCCGGTACTGGCTGCCACACACAGGAGTCAGCGATGGGGTCACCTCAGAAGAGGTTTATTTGGGGACCTTCCCAACTGAACCACTGGACTCAGAACTCCAACTACAGGGAGAATCACAGGACCTGTGATCTGGGTGTGGAGTTCAATACTCAGAATTGGGCCCCCTCAGTTGCCTAAGACAGTGCAGTGGACAGCATGCCCAGATGCACATGGAGGACATGACAACCAGTCTTCCTGGATGTGACGTCTAGTAGAGGGTAGAACAAATTGGACAACTCTCCCAGCCAAGAACTGACAGCAAGAATCTGGGCAAATGAAGACTCTAAGATAGACTATGTCAGCCAAAGGATCTCAGAAGGATTTCCTCATTCTTGGAACAATGAAATCAACAGAACAATCAAAACCACCTGAGCTGTAACCAGAGAGTATGCTCTGCATCAGGGATCCTGGGATGATATTGGGTGGTCATCCCCTATCCCTGGGTCCTGATGTGGTTAGGATGCTTGGTGAGGCTTTCCCTCTTCTCTCTCCCTTTCCTCCAGATACAGGAAGAAAAAGAAAATTTGGAACAATGATCTCATTGACCTTCCTATAATCCTCAACCCTTCCCAACCTAATTAGCAGTCATGGTATGCAAACATCATCAGAAATAAAATTGAGAAAAAAGAAAAAGAAAAAAAGAAAAGCAGAGAAACAGAAAAAGGTAGAAGACATACAGAAAAACATATCTTTAATCCACCGGTCCACTCCTTAAATGCCCACGACAGCCAAAGCAGCCAGGTCAGAGCCAAGTACATGGAACCCTATCTAGGTCAAACATATGGATGGCGCAGAGAATCCAGTGTCATCCCCAATGTCCTGTGACCTTTTACAGTACCCTGGTGTTATAAATAAAACAAGGCTTTGCAGGAAATGTCTGGCACAAAGATTGCAGTGCCCTTCGGATGCTGACATCTCAGAGGGCCTTTGTTCAGCCCTTTGATTTCATTTGCACGTCCTAGTATTATACACCCTGGGAGGCAGCAGGTGATGGCTCAAGTAGTTGAAACTCTACTACACACATAAGAGACTCAGAATGAATTCTAGTCTACTGGCTTTGGCCTGGCACAACCCTGCCTATTGTGAACATTTAGAAAACAAACCAGCAAATGGAGATTACTGGTTTTGCCTCTATCTTACTTCCTCTCTCTCTCTCTCTCTTTCTCTGTCTTTCTGTCTCTCTCTCTCTGGCTTTCAAATAAAAACAAACTTAAAAAAAAAAAATAAGCTTTGGAACAGCGGCTCAATAAAACAATAGAATGCCAAAAAACAAGCTCAAATTCATTAAACATTTACTATAAAGGCAACGTTTCCAATCACAGGAATAGGAAAACTGCTTAAAAAGTTTTTAATGGCACTAAATACCTATTTGAAAAAAAAGATAAAATAGGATCCATATCTTGTAACATAAACAAAAAAAAGCTTACATGGTTTGAAACTCCAAATATTAAAAACTTAAACAATACATATAATGACTCCTATAGACAAATCTTTCTACTATGCCTTGAAGTCCAGATTCAATAAAATAAAACATTGATAAGTTCATGTACATATAATTTTAAGAAGATACCAGTGCAATGTGAGAAGGAAGTTTAACAACATTCAAGCAAATGACTTATGTTGTTATTCTTTCAGAAAGCAGTTTCAAGTGTGGGCTATTACACAAAGATACACACCAACATCACAAAATCACATGTGTAAAAATGTATTCACATTGACACAGTGAAACACGAACATATCCTAAATGCCCTTACAAGGATAATTATTGAATGAACTAGTAAATCTACCAAAAAAGGAATAAAAAGATCAGTTTACAGCATGTGATTTTCTGGTTTAATGTTCACTGGCAAAAAAAAATTATAAGAAGGAACTTCAAAATATTCCTGTAAAATAGAATAAAAAGATATTAAGTGCAGAAAAAAATGTGAAATCCATGTACAGAGGGGCTTTTTGCATACTTCATGGAAAATGTTTATTATAAAAAATCTATGCAAGGATTTAAAACATTTTGCACCAAATAAATTTATCTCTTAATTACATTTTCCACAAGCATTTTGAATTTCTTAGACTTTTTTTCAAAGACAAACGAAAGGAAGGAAAGCTGACAACTAATTGAATTGGTTTACTAGCGTGGGTGGGAGGTCTCAGGGATAAGGTCAAAGGGGCAAGAGAGGATGTGACACTTGTCTGATACCATTTACTCATCTATTGAAATATTATTTTTAGTCCTTCACACCTGTGCAGCTTGTGTCCTGTACCTGTTAAAAATGAATGACTTGGGCCTGGTGCAGTAGCCTATTAGCTAAAGCCTTTGTCTTGCATGCACTGGGATCCCAGATGTTAGAACAGCCGCATAATCCCAGCTGTCTCACTTCCCATCCAGCTCACTGCTTGTGGCCTAGGAAAGCAGTCAAGGACAGCCCAAAGCTTTGGGACCCTGCACCCACATGGGAGACCTGGAAGAGGCTCCTGGCTCCTGGCTTCATATCAGCACAGCTCCAGCCATTGCGACCACTTGGGGAGTGAATCAGCAGACAGAAGATCTTTCTGTCTGTCTCTCCTCCTCTCTGTATATCTGACTGTCCAGTGAAAAAATAAAAATAAATCTTAAAAAATAAAAAAATGATTTAGTTGAAGAAACAGCCATATACACCCCAAATGACACAAATTTTAAAGAATTGATCTATACATTTTTTTTTCTTTATCAGGCTATATTATGACATGAAAATTCTTATTTTCAAAGGACATTGAAGATATGTGATAATTGAATCCAGTGTGAGGTCCTGAAAAAGAGCTTGCATTTCTGAAACTTACATGTCACTTTTAAGGCTAATAAAAGGTAAATAGGTTAAATAATACCATTATTTCAATGTTAAATTTCCTGAATTTTATCATTACTCTGCATTTATATGAGCTTCCTTAGTTTTGAAAAGAATAAGCTATACGTATAGATAGACGTACATATATGTACATATATACAGACATCTATCTTTACATACATCAATAATTTCAAGAGATAGCTAAGCAACTAATAATAAAAAACTTTCAAAATTAAAAACAGTAATTCAGTAATTCAATTGAACAATAAATAGGATGAGAAGAATAAATTCACATTTATGTAAATCAGGATTAAATTATTAAGAATTTAAGATTAAAAAGTGTTACTGGGGAACCACCATTGTGGCACAACAAGTTAAACCACCACTTACAATACTAATTTCTCATACTGAAGTACTGGTTAGATTCTGGATGCTCTGATTCAAATCCAACAAACCTGGGAAAGCAGATGATAGCCCAAGTCCTTGAGAATCTGTCATGCACACAGAACAGCCATGCCAGTTCCTAGCTCCTAGCTTCAGCCTGTTTCATTCCCAGATATCATGGTCATTTGGGAGTAGACCAACTCAGTTGTTAGATAGACTAACAACTGACTTTACAATAGGAACATTGGGAAACTAACTCAATGGAATGAGATCTTCAACATGCTAAAAGAAAATGATCTACACTTCTAGACTTAGTGTATTTACCCTTCAAAACAAAATGTGAGATAGCATCTTCCAGGCAAAAATTGAGAAAGCTACAGGATACAATAACAGGAAGTGACATAATATAAAAACGAAAAAGATTAGAGAATCAAGAATAAGCAAATGCATTGCAAATATATGCACAAATAAAAAACAAACGTTAAAATGTATCACGTCATTATCTCTGAAATATACAAATAATTAAAATTTAAGTTGCCACTGCATGTAACTTGGAAGTAAAATAACTGTGGTTGAAATATTAGAAAGTCTTTTCCATTGTGCAGAAAGATGGTGACAATACAATGAACTTCTATAGTCAAATATGTATGTTCTACTATATGGTGTAATTACTAAAATAATATAGTAAAATAACATACCATTCAAGCTAAAGTTAAAAAAAGGAATTTCTAGAAATCAATCAAAAATAAAAGAAATTAAAAGCTGCTTCTCTGAAAAAGGTTAACAAGATCATTAAGTCCACAGGATAGTGCTCAGAGAAAGGTAAGAATAAAATAAAAAGGAATTTTTTTAATGATAAAGAAAAATAAAATAGTATATTTAAATACAAATATATTTTATTTAGATACACATAAATTATATAAATATACTAAATGTTTCAATTAAAGGACTTAAACAACATACTACTCATGGTAGAGGCAGGTAATTTGGGGTAATAAGTTATATTTCCACTTGGGATACCACATTTAAATCAAAGTGTTGTATGAAATCATGACATAACCACCTCTAATCCAACTTCCTGCTAAAGCACAATCTGGAAGGCAGCACACAATGGCTCTAGTAGCTTGGGCCCCAGCCACCCATACGAAAGGCCTGGACGGGGTTCCTGGTCTCCAACCTTCAGCCTGGGACAACCCTGACTGCTGCAGACACTGGAGGACTTTGTCTTTCTCTGCCTCTCTCTCACTATTCCTTTGCTTTTCAAATAAATTAAATATATAAATGCATACACATAGACATACATATGTACACATATGTATACTATGCTATTCACGAAAGAAATATCTGCAACATTAAGTTGAAAGTCAAGTGAAAAGGACTCTATCATGACTCAAAAATGAAAATGACTTTAGGTAACTATTTGACAAAGTAATTTTCCTTCAACAATAGGGATTACCAGAGATGAGGAAAAAATACCACTATCAATAAAATTGGCTAGTAACCAAAAAGACATAGCTGTCCCCAAATTTTTACAGTTGAAATGAGGCCTAAGGTCTGCATTAAAATGATCTGTTTTTGCATATTAATGGGCTTGTTCATAAAACAAAATATGACATCTTGGAATACTGAATACAGAAGTTAGTTACTGTCAGCTCATTATAGTAGTCTTTCAATTTTGCATATTTTTAAATTTTTCCACAACAAAAAGCTGTTAAAATATCTCCAGAATCATGTGGCTTTAAAGGAAATTACTCCAAGTTCCTGATAGAAGGAACACTACTCTTGTAGAATCTCCAAAGAAGAGTACAAAAACAAATCACAAGCACTGGGGTTGGCCACCTGATACAGCAAGTCCCTCTGCTTGCGGCATCAGCATCAGGTGCTGGTGCATCCCCGGCTGCTTCACTTCTGGTCCAGCTGCCTGCTCACGGCCTGGGAAAGCAACAGAGGATGGCTCACGTCCCTGGACCCCCACAGAGAGACCCTTCTCTTGCTCTCTCCTCTCTCTAAAATCTGTCTTTCAAATTAAAATAAATGACTCTTCAAAAAATAAATCAGAAAAATTCTGGAAAAAGATAACCTGGGGCACTATAGTTTTTATTTTTAACTTCTGATATTCTCAAAACATAAAAGGTGAACAACACTGAATAGAAAAAGCAAAATTCTATATAGAATATCCACAAAAAAATAAGTGATATGTTATCTCCAGAAACTAAAATAGTGATAGGCAGACAACTCACCGATCATTGTAATACCAAGTCAAAATTCTTGTAATCAGAAACAGTCTGAGTAACAATAAAGAGAAGTCACTGCAGATTCTGATACAGAAGATCTCTAATTTTCCCACTTACTCACTGTAACTTGGGCAGTATGAGAACCACCTGAAACTGGAAGTGTTGAGAAAGAGCAAATTCACGAGTGAATGTGAGTGACAGCACTCAGTCTACCTAGTAAACTATCAAAATTAGCATACCAAATTTCTTTTCTAGGATAAAATAAAACAATGAGAAAAAGCCACTTGAATTACAACATAATTAGGCATGACACAGCTAACAGAAGCAAATTATAAAGCTCAGGATTCAAGAAAACAATAACAGAAGAACAAGCTCCAGAACAGTGGATCTTAAAAAAAATGATATGCAGGCTTTATGGATTTATTTTCTTTTGCTACAACAAAACAGCTGTTTCTGGATATACATGTGAAAACAGGTTTATTTAGCTCACAGTCCTGGTGACTGAACAGCATGATGCTGATCTGCTAAACTGTGGTAAGAGACACCTTGACAGCACCACATAGCAGATGGCATTATGGCAGGTGTGTGTGTACGAATACAACACAGAGAGATCACATGGAAAACTAGAATTTGGGAGTGGAGAAAGACGAGTATCATCCTCTTGTAACACTTCTGTCACAAGAACTAAACAGGAATCCATGAAAACTACACTAATTCCTTCAGAGGAAAACACCACGAATGACCTAATTATCTCATACTAACCTCCACCTTTTACTATCACCATCTTAATATCTCCTCTTAATATCATCATATTCAATTTATCTGAATGCTTGAAGGACAAATTATAGCTAGCCATGACTTGGTATATGACAAAACTTATAAAAATGGGTGATAGTAAAATCATGGTCAAATTTCTTCCATTTATTCTCTTTTAAAATATGATAAGCATCTCTATAAAGATTAAAAGCACACAAGAAAAAACATGTGCCCTATAAGCAGGTAAAATGTAACAGAGCAAAAAGAGTTAAAATAGATAAACATAAATGAATAGAAATTAAAATAAATAAAACTACATATAAAAGGTTCGGAAAAGAAATATTTGAAAAGATAGAAGACAATCAGAAAAAAAATTAATTTTTTATAGAGTGTGCATTGGTTTTTTTGCACACACACTAGATGTGATCAGCCAGGTTTTTTTTATTTTTGAAACTGTACTGTGTGTTTTTAAAGATTTATGTGTTTTTATTGGGAAATCAGATACAAATAGAGGAAGAGAGACAGAGAGGAAGATCTTCCATCCACTGATTCACTCCCCAAGTGGCTGCAACGGCTGTAGCTGCACCAATCTGAAGCCAGAAGCCTGGAGCCTCTTCCAGGTCTCCCATCTGGGTGCAGGGTCCCAAAGCTTTGGGCCGTCCTCGACTGCTTTCCCAGGCCACAAGCAGGGAGCTAGATGGGAAGCGGAGCTGCCAGGATGAGAACTGGCACCCATATGGGATCCCAGGCATGTGCAAAGCGAGGACTTTAGCTGCTAGACTACCATGCCAGGCCCTAAAATTAATCAAATTGTGGTAATGGGAATGAAAATCACATTTTAACAGGCATTTTCAATGCATTAACATAAAATGAAACTATTTATTTAACACAAATAAAGAAAAAGAAAAGCTTAGACATAAAACAAAGGCAGAGAAGATTCAACATGAATACACTGGAAGTCAGGGGAAATGAAAACTAAAGTATTGGAACAAAACATATATACCAGAAGTCATGTAACAAAAAAATGTCCATGAAGTAAAAACTGACCTGAAATCATATGTTAAAATGACACGAAAGTGCTGAATCCAAAGAGAAAGAGATACCTCTGGGATGATAACTAAAGGAAAGAGAAGCTGACACCGCTCCTGAGGGCACAGCAGGAGGACACATCTCCCAGCCTGATTCGGCTTCTCTGGAGCAACCGTGCCTTTGGTTCATTCATGCAACGAACGCTTCCTCGGGCTTCACAGGGAGTCTGTGCAAGCAGGAAAACCATCTTTTCCCCTTTTCTTTCTCTTGATTTTCTATCACTGCCTCTACTTAACCAAAACCATCTACAAAGCAGTAAATAGGAGTCCAGGTAAAGCAGTACATGCAGGTAAGTCTTTTGGAGAAGTTAAAACTGGAAAATGATTAAAAACTGCATCTACAGAGGAAATTAGAAATTCCATTATAAAATATCAACAGCCAGCATCACATTTGGCTGTTGAAAACTTTCTTTTAATCAGAAAATTACAAAAATGTCATTTAAATTTACATTATTCTGTGCATATCAAGGCAATGTGATAAAAGGGGTATTATATAAGGATAGAACATAAAACTATTATAATTTTCAGAAGATGCATTTAAAATGTGCTTCAGAAAGTTCATGAGAAATGGAATTCTAGTATGTTTCTCTTGTAAATTTTTTGAAATCCATTCAATTTTTAAAAATGAATTGTTTGCTTATTTTATCTAAAGGTCAGAGAGCTGGAGAGAGATCAGTTGTCTGCTGGCTCACTCCCCAAATACTGTGACAGTCAGAGTTGGGCGGACTCAACAAGGAGCCTGCAACTCAATCTGAATACAAGCACCCAACTCTATGACTCACCACTGTTGCCTCAAATGGTGCATATTAACTGAAATGCAGTATTTGGAAATGTGGGTACACCAACAACTGATGTAGCAAACACCAACTGAAAACACAAATTTTCCCTGAGCAATCTGAACATCCCTCAAAAACACAGTATATACAAAAAAATACAAAAAATTTACCAAAATTAATGACTTTAGCAAGCTTACTTAATTCATAAGCAATATTCAATAATCAATTGTATTTTATATTCCAGTAAAAAACTAAAAGTTATGAAAACCATTTAAAACAAATTATGCCATTTAAAACAACACAAATATTATTGAATATCAGGAAAAAATGTTCGCAAAGGCAACACGTCTATTCTAGAGGACCCAATCTGTAAGTATGCAAATATTTAATAAAGTAATTGTGATAATAATGTCCACAGGCCTAGAACCTTTCATTGGAAAGGAGACATAATACAAACATGCACTTGATTCATAACAAATGTGGAAGGCCTAGGGGAAAAACATTAGACAATCATTCTGAGGCAATTAGATACAGGAAAAGATAAACTTAATCTCAACATTACACTAAAAATTCAGAAGCATAATATATCAGATATAAACACGAATATGAACAAAAAAATTCCCAGGAGATGTTCTTGATGACACTAGCTAAACACATATTATTATGGATGCAGAAATATTTTTTAAATAAAAGTAACAGTGTTAAAATTAAAAACTCTCAGGGCCAACACTGTGGTATAACAGGTAAAGCCACTCCCAGTGACACTGGCATCCCATATGGAGACCGGTTCATGCCCTGGCAACTCCACTTGTGATCCAGTTCCCCTGCTAACGGCCCAGGCTAAGCACTGGAAGATTCATTAAGTACTCAGGCCCTTGCCACTCTTATAGGAGACCCAGAAGAAGCTCCAGAATTCTGTATTCTTCCTGGCTCAGTCCAGTCTCTTGCAGCCATGAGGGAACTGAACCAACAGATTGACAATCTCTCCTCTAAGATCAGGGACTCTCATCCTTTCTATTCACCATAGCACTAGAAGTCCTGGCCAGAGGAATTAGGCAAGAAAAAAAAAAAAAAGCCAGATAAATCACAAAGGAAGGAGTAACACTGTACCTGCTTCCAGACAGCAAAACATAGATATCCTTAAATATTCCACCTATAAAAAGAGAACTAATAAATTTCATGATTTTGAAAAATATAAAACTTACTATTTCTATACTTAAAAAATGAAGAAAGCACTACTATTTACAGTAAGATAAAAAGGAATTATATTTAGGAAAAACTTTACCTAAAAAGGTGAAATACTCAAACATAGAAAACTACAAATTACTGTTCAAATGAATTTAAAAGGACAGAAATGAAGAGAATCGTTAAAACAAAAATGGCAGTGGGGAGGACTCGCACAGTAGCCTAGTGGCTAAAGTCTTCACCTTGCACGTGCCAGGATTTCATATAGGTGCCGATTTTTATCCCAGTTGTTCCATTTCCCATCCACCTCACTGTTTGTGGCCTGAGAAAACAGTGGAGGATGACCCAAAACTTGGGACTTTAAACCTGTGTGGGAGACCTGGAAGAAGCTCCTGGCTCCTGGCTCCTGGCTTGGAATTAGCCCAGCTCTAGCCATTGTGGCCACTTAGCGAGTGAACCAGCGGACAGAGATCTTTCTCTCTATCTCCCCTTCTCTCTGTAGGTCTGATTTTCCAGGTAAAAAAATAAATCTAAAAAAATTTAAGGAAATCATTGTGCAATTATAAATGGAACAGCTTAATATAAAGTCCATACTAACTGAATCAATATACATATTCAATACAACTGCTGGCAAAATTCCAATGGTTTCTTACAGAAAAACAAAATATAATTCACAGGGAACCCAAAAGGGTCTGGAATAGTTAAAACAATCAGAAAACAAAATTATAATGTATTCCAAAATATATTATAAAGTCATGGTGCTTAAAAAAACATGCTACAGGGCCTGGCGCCGTGGTCTAGCGGCTAAAGTCCTCGCCTTGAACACCCTGGGATCCCATATGGGCGCCGGTTCTAATCCCGGCAGCTCCACTTCCCATCCAGCTCCCTGCTTGTGGCCTGGGAAAGCAGTTGAGGACGGCCCAAACCTTTGGGACCCTGCACCCGAGTGGGAGACCCGGAAGAGGTTCCTGGTTCCCGGCTTCAGATCGGCGCGCACCGGCCCGTTGCAGCTCACTTGGGGAGTGAAACATCAGATGGAAGATCTTCCTCTCTGTCTCTCCTCCTCTCTGTATATCCGGCTTTCCAATAATAATAAATCTTAAAAAAAAAAAAACATGCTACAAGCATAAACACAAATATATAGGCCAATGGGATAATAGAGAATATAAAAATAAACCAGTCATATATAGCCAATTCTTTACCAAGATGCCATGATACACACAGAGAGCAGATAGACTGTTCAACAAATGCTGCTGGGAAACTTCAATATTCACATGTAAAACAGTGAAATTAGACACTTACTTAAAGCATACTCAAAAGTCAACTCAAAATTGATTAAAGACTTTAATATAAGACACAAAACATGGAACAAAACACAGGGGAAAGATTTAGAACAACTGCTTATATTAGCAATAATTTCATGGCTATAACACCAAAAGCACGGGCAGCGAAGCAAAAAAAAAATAAATGGAATTATAACAAATTAAAACCTGTTGTAAAGCAAATGAAACAATCAACAAAATGAAAACACAAACTTTAGAATGAGAGAAAATATTTGTAGACTGTACTTCTGATAAGTGAACATGCAAGGAATTCCTCAATAGCAAGAAAAATATAAAATTAAATTTTTTAACGTGCTAAAGGCTTGAAATAGATATTTCCCCCTACCATCAACAAAAGAATATATGGCCATCAGATATCTGAAAAGCACTTAGCATCACTTCTCATCAGAAAATAGCAGTCAAAACTACAATTATCTATAACTCAGAGCTATTACGGTAGCTATTATCAAAAGAAAAAAAGACAACACTTGTTGATGAGGGTCTGGAGAAACTTAAAATCTTGCCACCTTTTGACAGAAATGTAAAATGATGCATCAGTTACAAAAATATTATAGAGAATCTTTCAAACTAAAAGCAGAATTATCATATAATGAAACAACCACACTTCCAAAAGCATTGAAATGAGTCTCAGAAATATTATTAGCACATTCTACTCTTTGCTATAACATACACTGTCATCAATATGCAAACAACTAAGTGCTCATCAACAGATGCAAGGATAAAGAAAATGTGTTACATATCTATGGTGGAATTTTATTCAGTCATAAAAAATAAATTTTACAGTATGTAACAACATGCACCAACCTGGAGAACATTAAACTAAGTGAAATAATTCAGGACAAAGAGGACAAATATTGCATGGCTTCACTTACATGAAATATATAAAAGAAGAAAATCGCACAACCAACAAAATGATAGTTTTTCAGAAGCAGGAGCCATGGAAAATACTTCTTGATTGGTTGATTCAAAGTTCTGGCAATCTAAGGCAAAAAAATTTAGAGATAGGCTGTTAACAGTATGGTACTGCACACTTCAAAATCAATTAAGGCCATATACCTCATGTTAATTGTCCCTATCACAGCAAAATTTAAAGCTAAAAATAATTCTACCATTGTCTATACCTCCAATGTCATGATATACTTAAATAGAAGAACAGTGGGGTGGGGGTGAAGGAGCTAGGGAGGGGAGAAGGGAAAATCCCTGAGCCTAAGGAACTATATCATAAAAAATAATTTTTTTAAAAAGAAACAGATTCAATGTTTGCTGTCCTGCAAACATGGATTTGGTGCATGGAGACAATAACAACACGTGTGGACTACTGACTGATGGTCAATAGCCAAAGTTTATTAACAGCATCAGACTTTTAAAAGAAGGTTATCATATAGGCATCCAGCAAGGGGGGCTTGAACCATTAACATTTCAACAGCAAGGGACAGTCCCCCTATATACAACTTGTTCCTCTAGCAGGTCCTTTATCTAAACCTGTGAATCAGGAGGTTTCTGTTCACTTATCTCCTAATCAACTGCTCCTGGGCCTTTCAGAGGAGATTCAACTGGCTCTGTCTCCCACAACAGCTAATATTCTAAATGTCCTTCTACATTCTAACACACACAAAAATTATAATAATAATAACAATAATTCACAGCGGGGTCACCAGGCACCCTGGGAAGGTGTGGGAAACTGGCCCAGGCTATGGATCAAACTAGGGAAAGGACAAAGGGAAACCATTGAGGGATACTTGAGGTGTATAAAGTGGTAGTTAGAAGATTCCACAGAACAGCGTACCACACACACATCATCAACAGAGCAGGGATAGGTGATGGAGTCACAGGAAGCCCAAAGGGTCTCTCCCAGGGTGAGGCTACTACAGTTGCTATCCTAGGCTACACAAGGATAGCTAGGCCTGGCAGTGAGCCAAGTGAGAGTGCTTAGAGGATCTCCTGGGGCCAGGCTGTTATATCCACTGGTGGACATGGGGGCAGGCCAAGACAGTAAGCAGCATCCACTATCATGTGTTAATACAAAAACCATGGGCCAGCTTGGTATGGATTCTGGAGGCTGCTCTGACCCAATAGGACGGACCTGCCAACAAGCATAAGCAGTGAATCCTGAACTGGCCTGGAGCACATTGCTGCACCCTTCAGTACAAGTGAAAGTCAAGCTGGAAGGGGACTGGATTACCATTTAAAGTGCTGCCATGTATGCTATCCAGGCCTGGGGACTGTCCTGGTAGGGGTCCATCCAACTAGGCAACTATACCAGCTGATATGTGTGCGAGCCAGAATGGGGGGAAAAGGATCTGTCTGAAGTACCCATTGCTGCACACAAGAACCAGGATTCAGGGAAGGTCAGGCCATGTCACAACATCCACCAGAGCATGACGGAGCCAGGTATGGGGTATGGTCTAGTAGGAGTTCAAGTGGTCTCCCCAGTGGAGCCACTGTACCCACTGTAACACAAGGCTGCCAGGTCTGGGGCCAGGCCAGGCCACAGCATCCACTGACATGAGTGACTGCTAGTTTGGAGGTGGGTCAACACATGTCATAGCCAAACCTGGGGACCAGATTGGTAAGGGTTCTTCAGGGTTTCCTCAACCAGGCCAGGGTACTCAATGGTGGGCACAACAGTTGGGTCAGAGGTCAGGCCAGGTTGGGTTGTTATACCCACTGGCACACAAAAGCCAGGTCTGGGTAACAGTCTAGTGGGGGTTCACAGCTACTCCTACTAGGCCACCACACCACTATTGCATGTGAGAGCCAGGGCTGTGGTTGGGCTGCATCAGACCACTATAACCACTGGTGCTTACAGAAATTGAATAAGAGGCTGACTTGAAAGGGGTTATGGAGGCCTGCCCTGCAACCAGGCCAACACATCTGCAAAAACATACAGCAGATAGGATAGGACAGGCAGTAGTCCAGTCCAAGCTGCAGCACCCACCCAGGGTCACCAAAACCAAAGCCAAGTATGGTGACCTGGTCAGTAGTGGGCACCCTAAATTGCATGAGTACCTTAGACAAACAGTATCCCCAATCTCAGAGAACATACCATGAAGGTGTGGTGCCACCCAGGAGCACCTGTTGCAGGATTGGCCACACTCCCATTGCTGACTGCAGAGAAAGCATACTCAGATTTACGTGATAGACAAGAGAACTGGCTCCTCTAATCCCATAGAAGACCTTAGGGACTCCTTCAAATGGCAGAATGAAAAGCAAGTGGCACAACACTTCAGGCCAAGATCTACAGAAATTCCCTGAGCCTGTGGACACTTGAGGCAGACATGAAAGCCAACAGGCTATAAAACTTACAGACAAGACAATCAAGGGGTCCTGTGAGGATGCAACTCTTATACAATGATCACTCAAGTAACATTCCAGGACATTTTCCTTTGACTCCAGGGCCCCTGAGGCAGCACCAATAGATGATCTTCATTTCCATTCCTGCCACCAAGATAACTGACAACAAGAAGCATATACCCTCTTCCATCATTCATCCCCACTGTAGACACATCTCTCATCCCTCCTCCCCTCCTGGGCCCTTTCCATCCATACCAGAGGCACACATGGATGTGCAATCCTCATTTCATCACCTCTGTAATGGACATTTAAAAAGAATCAATGGTTTTGTTGTGAAAATGAATAAAAGCATACTAGATAAAAAATAAGTCACAGAGGCTGTACCAACCTGCAGCCACACCAGCAGTGGAGTAGGGTTCCCTTTTCCCCACAACCTCGCCAACAAGTGTTGTTGGTGCTTTTATTCATGTGGGCCAGTCTTACTGGCGTTAGGTGGTACCTCATTGATGTTTTAATTTGGATTTCCCTTATTGCCAGGGAACTTGAGCATTTTTTCATATGTTTATTTGCCATTTGGCTTTGTTCCTTTGTGAAGTGTTTGCCCATTTCCCGTGCCCATTTCTTGAGTGGCTTGTTTGAACAACTCAAAATCGACATACCATATGATCCAGCAATAGCACTCCTAGGAATATACCCAAAACACCTGTTTTATGAGAAGCCAACATGCACCCCTATGTTCATAGCAGCACAATCAGTAATTGCAAAAACATGGAAGCAACCAAAATGCCCATCAACAGAAGACTGGATAAGAAAGCTATGGTTCATCTACTCCATGGAATATTACTCAGCTATTAAAAAAAAACAAAATGCAGTTCTTTGTGGCCAAATGGGCCAAACTGGAAACCATAATGCTAAGGGAAATGAGCCAATCCCAAAAGGTCAAATACCACATGTTTGTGTTAATTTAAGATGATGTTATGTAAAACATGTTATTTTATGTATATGATGTTATATATTGTGTATAAACTAAAACTGAATTGACAATGAGGTGATCACAGAAGATGGTTAAGAAATTGCAATTGTTTTTAACATACTGGTTACTCAATACTATAACTATTAGTTACACAACGAAGTTAATTGTTGCTGAGGGTATGTTGGAGCCTTTAATTGATCGGGTTGATAATGTGATGGTTCTGCCCTCGGACCGGACAGGGTCTCCCCAGGAAGCTGAGGAACTAGACTGGACTATAAAATGTTGTATTCTATGTTTAGTTTATGCTTGCAAAGAGGGACTCTCAGCTGTACTTGATCAGTGGATATGCAACAAGGTAGAATATTCCACATGGGGGGGAGGGCGGGGGGGGTGATTTCCAGTTCCAACAAAATTGTATCACATAATACAATGTAATCAATGAATAAAAAAAAATAAATCACACAGTAGCACTAATAATACTTAAAATCGAAAGCTTAAATGACCATCAAAAAATTGGATTAATTGTTTTAGAATGTATTCTTACAATAGAATATTATTCATCAGTATAAATCAACAAACTAGAGTCATGTATATTAACATGGCTAAATCTTGCAAAAATAATACAACCATTTTGCATACCACACACAAATAAGTCACATTGATATAAAGTTTTAAACCATCCAAATAATAGCATGTAAAAATTAAAACCATAGCAAAATTATGATGAACTGCATTGGGATAAGAAATCCAAGTTTAGGATAAAACCTAGATTTAGGGATCAAAAGGGAAGGATTTAACAGAAGAGAGATACTTGAGTATTTGTAATACCCTATTTCTTTTTAAAAACATTTTGTTTATTTCAAGGCAGAATTACAGAGAGAGGAAGAGACAGAGAAAGAGACACAGATATACAGATAGATCTCCCATCTGCTGGTTCATTGCCCAGATGACTACAATGGCCATGGCTGATCTAGGCTGGAGCCAGTAGCTTCATCCAAGCTTCCCACATGGGTGGAAGAGCCCAGGTACTTGAGTTATCTTCCACATTCAGGTGTGATAACAGGTTGCTGAATCAGAAGTGGAGTAGCCTATTTAGCAAATAGCACCCACATGGGTGCTAGAACAGGTGGGCAGCTTAATCCTCTAGGCCACAACACCAGCTTCTGATAATATGTCCTTTTTTAAAGCAGATTATGAATACAAGCATAGTTATTAAATCATTAGTATGATTTAAAATTTCATCATTAGTTTATTCAAGACAAAGAGACTAGACTGCAAGTGATTCAAAATTCATAGGTGTAGATTGTGATGAGCAGACAACATGGAGTCATTCTATACTAGCAAGTAGGGAGACTTAAGAACAGCACTAAGCCCAGCACATCCAACGGAGGAAAAGCTGTAGTTTCAACAATCTGAATCTGAGATGATGAGAGTGTTCCTTTAGATTTATGGGGTCAAAAACCAGTAAAAAAAAGAACATGTTGTGTATTCTATCCTTTTACATGATGTCCCTGTATCCAGTGCAACATTAGAAAAGACATTCTGAGAAAAATCTGGGCAAGGGGACTCTGGGCATACCAGCAAGGCTGTGTCTCATATCACCCAAGAAAGCAGGCTATAGAAACACTGACAGACACAAAGTACCTCTGATTCTTCCAGCATGGTAACTCTGAAGTTTTAACCTAAGCCCTTTTTATTCTGGTGGCAAACATGTGGAGTTTTAGTGTTGTAATGCATGACTTTTCTACTCTGCCGAGAACGTAGTATTCATTTATTTTAGATCTCCCCAGTTGGCAGAGACTTCTGCTCCCAGCATGGCTGACTCACATTAAGAGTTCACGCAGAGTGTGTCTCTCCACTCAGACTAGCTTCTAGCATTCCTGCTGCTACTTTTGAATTCTGATCTATCAAGAACACTTGTTTTGGTCTTTGCTTTCTCCATGTCCAGGGAATACAGAGAACTACATGATTATAATTACATTTGTCATAAGTCTCCATCGATGATAAGAAATAGTTAAAAATTTATGAGACTTTTGTAAATTGTTTTGGTTCTTAATTATCATGAGAAGTAGACAACTTGTTAGCTGTGTCTCTTTTAAAAATTTAGATAAATGATGGTAGTGCTCGGAGTTCATTTCTATACTTAACTTTATGCCAGACTTCCATATTTCAAAACATATTTGAACTTAATCAAAACATGTGACCAAGCATCTTATAATACACTCGTGGCTAAAAATCTATACATTAGATTCACTGTGAAGGCTAATATCACTTACAGTTGAGCAACACTTATAATAAAAACGGGTACCTTAAAAGGCAGGTTGACTACCAGTGATGTGGCTATGGTTGGAACAACCCACACTGTCACCCTTACAGCCTTGCACTATAAAATGTCTAGCTTCTGCTGCTTCACATCAGGATACTGGTACAGTGTGAATCATGTTGATCTAATATGCTCATTAACTTCAAATGATTTACTCCACACATGACAGAAATTGACTCAAGGTATTGCTTACTACCTGAAATTACTACCCTTGTCTAACAAAATCAGGTCTTCTTAGAAACACAAACCCATCTGTGCATCAAACATGTGCAATAGCCCCTGTGCTGGGCGCTGAAGGAAACTGACCTTCACAGATGGCATTTACTTCCCAGGGGGCTGGAGAAACGCAAGGCAGGAAAACCTGATTTCATGTATTGGACCCCATTCAGACCATGCTGTTAGACTCAGAGGCTGTGTCATAGGAGCTGACTCTACCAACTCTGACACGCAAGTGCTCCCATTCTCATGCTGCCACTATATAACGTGAGGCTTACTTTGCGCTCATCCAACAATAACAAACGATGAGGCCAAATTCAAACTCGGTCTGCTGCAGAAACTCTCGTCTCCTGCACTCAGCTAACCCTTTACCTCACAGAGGCAGAGAGCGCTGGGTCCATGTCCTCGAGGAGGAATAGTCTGATGCCTTCATCTATGTCCAGAAGTCCGGACTTTATGAAGTATCCCCAGAAAGAATCTTGATCTCATACTTCTCCACGGTAACTTATCTACATATCTAGTGTTAGCTTCATGTAACAGAAATATGCTAGAATAATTACAAATTACCGAGGGAAGGAGCTCCCCATGTCAAGAGAAAGAGCAAATTGAAATAAGAAAATGTTCTGCTGACTATTCTAAGGTCTCACTATTCAACTCCAAAATGCTGCATGCAGAATATATTTCACCCCCAAAATTACTGACAACAAATTATGTTTTAATATAGAGAAATGATGATTCTAATCTTAGTATATCAATCCATAGATTTGAAAGTTAGATAAGAAAATGATGGCTACTCTCCTAACACATTCCATACGGTGCAAATAATGAGCTATAGAACATAAGAATTATGCAGAAAAATGTTTCGTCCCTAAAACAAGTGTGTAGGCATCAAAATCAGGGACAGCAATAAAATTACTGCTTAAGATACTCACATTCCATATCAGCATGTCTTGGTTCAAGTCCCATTTCCCATTCCAACCCAACTGCATATGAACATCCTGACAGGATGAAGGTAATGACTCAGTGACTCACATGGAGTTCCCTGGATCCCAGTTTCAGCCTGGCCCAGTCCTGGCTGCAGGGGATAGCTGGGAAGTTAACTAACAGCTAGAAGATCTCTCTTTGACTTTGTGGTTTTGCCTTTCAAACAAAATAAATAAATGTTTAGAAGAGAATGTAAGAAGACTTTCACTTCCTGTTTAATGTCAGCATTAGAAAGCAACTAGAAAATTAAAAAAAAAACTAAATACAACTTCTGAATGAGGTAATATAGAAACACCATTCTAACTATTGGCTTGAATTATTCAAAAATATAATGAAATTCCAGGAAACATCAGATGCTTCAAGTACATGAAGATAATTTTGTTTTTATAACCAATTTCAGGCAGATAAATACTAGAATCCTTTCCAATTTCTCCCCTATGAAACTGAAGTGTCACCAAGATTTACAGCCCCCTCAAGTTCCCCTTCGAGAGGAACATTCATTTACATAAACAGATAATCCTAGATAAAAATTTCCATTAGACAAAGGTGAAATGGATCAATTTTCTCTGCCAAGACAAATCTTAAATCTTGAACAGATAGGGTCATTATTACACCAGCCCCATTTCAGAAATAATGTATTTTTAAAAAATCAGCCGATAGCAGCCATTTCCAGCTTTCCAATTATCTTTAAGAAAAGCTTATTCTGTGGACAATAAAGCACATTACTGCACAATATGATACAGTCCATAAAGATCACAATGTTTTATGAAAGGTTAAAGAAAGCTCAGCACATTTAGGGGAATGTCATAACCCACAAAGTCTTTGAAGACTTAGCAAAAGCTGAGGGTATGCTGTGCAAATGCTGTGCCATGCAATCCTGTATTCTTCTTTCAGTATCAACACAGTCAAAGAGAAAACATATGCCAGAATGATTTTATTGTGAACCCCGGGACTCCTGCAGATAAGATGGGAGAGGAAGTTAAACCAAGAGAAATACCTCTCCTTGCTTTTGAAGCAATCAGAGTCACTCACGTGTAAGAGTTACATGTTGACAAGAAGGCAACACTGTTTTTCTTGGTATCCAGTAGCACATTTTCTTGTTTTCTCTTTTAGTAACTTCTTCATGCTGTCTCATTAATATTAATAAAACCATAGAAAATCAACGGAAAGCCTCTGAATTTTCTCCACTCTTTATAAAATGCCCTAGTAGTTTTAAGTAACTGAGGAACACAGGATGTGGGTATAATCATACTCACTGTTACAATGAAGTAAAGGAAGTAAAAAATTCATGGAAGTGTGATATAAAATAGTTTCAATAAAAGAGTATGGAGCTCCAGAGACAGTCCTTATTTTCTTCACAAACCACAGAAAGCAGTTTCAGAGGCTAATGCTCCTATATTGGATTAAGAAAAGAAATAGGCTGCTCAATAGAATACTGATAACCTATAACAGGAAAGACTACTACAAAAGGTTGTAAAAGAAAAAGAAATACTCCATGTCAAACCTTGAACAAATTCACACATGATGGGGGCAGGGGAGGACTGCGTAAACAAACTGCTCAGATCAAGATTAAATGGGAGACAGGATAAAAGATGATGCTATGAGAGTCACTCAATTTATAATGGCCCTAAAAAACAACATGATCATGTGAACTGCTAAAATTAAGAATGAAGTCAAATAAAATATTTGAATACACTTGTAGTGTTATTATTACTTGCTGTACATTTTCTACAGATGGGATAAAAATATCTGCATTTCTCAAATACTGAAAGAAACAAAAGGAATTATATGAGAGAATCCACTTACACCTAAGTCTTTTTTTTTTATTTGAAAGGATACAAAGATTTTTCATTCACTGGCTTGCTCTCTAAATGCCAGCAACACATATGATATTGTAAAAGCTGCATCAAGCACTCATAAATAACTATTTTTAAAACTTGATTTTTACATAAAATCTGGTGTCCTCCTATCAAGTAGTTTTCTACATTATATCGCTAAAACCAGATTAATCAAAAGCTTATGCTACATTTAGATATATTTTATTTAGAGGAAACTCAGTAGGTGCTGAGACAAATATGCTCACTTGTTCTGCTAAAAGGATAACACTTGCGAAAAGGAAGAAGAAAAAAGCAAAAATTACTTTATGCTTCCAAAAAGGTAAAGCTCCTATGTGATTCAGAATATCACCACGGAGAAGGCAGCCACCTACTTGATATTTGGAGGTAGAGATTTATAGCTAAAAAGGGTGGCTCAGAATCTGTGGTTCTAGGGCTAAGACTTCGGTTGAATGGAGGTAAATTTCCTCTATTGATTGAACATTCAATAACACTTTCCCCTCTTAAGAGATGTCCATGCTGAGCTTCTTGCTAATATTCTTCATCTTTCCTCACTTCTTTAATCAGCAGAAACATCAGGATTAGATTTAGAAGTTTCGGGCTGGGCGCCATGGCCCAGCAGCTGAAGTCCTCACCTTGAATGCACTCCGGATCTCATATGGGCACCAGTTCTAATACCAGCAGCTCCACTTCCCATCCAGCTCCCTGCTTGTGACCTGGAAAGCAGTTGAGGACGGCCCAAAGCCTTGGGACCCTGCTCCCATGTGGGAGACCTGGAGGAAGTTCCTGTCTCCTGGATCCAGATTGGCAAAGCACCAGCTGTTGTGCTCACTTGGGGAGTGAGTCATCGGATGGAAGATCTTCCTCTCTGTCTTTCCTCCTCTCTGTATATCTGACTTTGTAATAAAAAAATAAATAAATCTTAAAAAATGATTTAGAAGTTTGCCTTCCAAATCCATATAATTGGTACATGCCTAAAAGTGAAATATTTAACAGAAATAGAAAATAACTATGGATATTAACAAGATGGTAAAAGTAATTTTATGCTTCCATTTATCACCAGCCTGTTTGGAGGATGGGGCATTTGTGACATTTCTGAAGTAAAAGATGAACCCTCAGGAGTTCAAGCTGTGTTTTAAACAAAAGAGAGAAATCTGTTTACTTTACCAACATGAAAAGATAGATGGGAAGAAGCAGACAGCAGGTAAGACCAGAGAAATGGCAAAAGGTTTTGTAAGGAACACAAAGTGATTTCCCAAAGTCTTCCAATTTTTAGTAAAAGCCACAAAAACTCACCAAATAGTTGTGTAAATAATTTTATATACAGACTAGTAAACAAACGCAGGACTAGATCATGACCACACGAGATAAGAGAATCAGCAAAAACCTCCAGGAAGCATAACACTCTAGAGAGCCTGGAATCCCAGGCTGGCAGCAACCCTCTCAGGCTTTCTAACATGGAAGGGTCCCCGGTATCAACCTGGATTGAGCTTTCTAAGCTATCTACTATTCTGCAACTCAGTAAGAGAAATATGGATGATCTTGTGGCATTCATTGCAAGCACACCTTTCTGAGTGCAAGTGCACTTTAAATGTCATTTTAACTTTTTTATGTGCAGGTAAATAGCTATTATTTCAGTTGCTGGAATATTGCTCATAACATCTAATGATGTGAAGATTGTTGCCTTATAAAACTCACAGCTGGGTAGCTACATGGCTCAAGGCAAAAGCCTATTTTAAAATCCATTGCTTTAGGAGGAGAATGTTTATTAAAACATATATCTATTAAAAATATATGATGCATCATTGGTCATTCTCTGTGTTGCAGTGCCAACCACAGTTTTTCCAGCAAGGCTTTTCGAATTGACATCTGAAAACCTGGCAAGGTCCATGGCCTCATAATTTACCAGTCCATCAAAAAATAAATAAATCTCAATAACCAGAAAGTAAATTACCAGAGGTGCCTGCACAGCAACCCATAAACTCATGTTTACACAGGCTCTGTGGGGGTAGCTGTTACTGTCAGTCACATATTTCTAAGCATGTAGCAAAGTCGATGTTCAAAAAGAAGTAAATGTTTGATCTCCTTGTAACAGAAGTTAACTGAATTAATAATAAAGACATAGTAAGTAGGGTTGATATTTGTAAAATACAGAAGTGAGACAGGGAAAAAATAATGACTAACAATTAGGATCACAAGGGTTCAAAAACACATGTAGAAAGAGTAGTAACATAATCAATCAATATACCTCAGCAGTTTTCACAATGTTTACATTACAGAAAACAATAGCTTGGGGCTAGCAGTGTGGCTAGCAGGTAAAGTTACTACCTTCGATGTCAGGATTCCGTATGGATAGCATTTTTGTCCCAGCTGCTTCACTTACAATCCAGATCTCTGATAATGGCCTAGGAAAAACAGCAGGATAGCCCAGGTGTCAGGGCCAGAGCACCCACATGGTATACAGGGGTGAAACTCCTGGCTCCTGTCAGGCCCAGCAGCAGCCATGGAAGCCAACTGGAGAGTTAGCCATACAGTGGAAGATCTCTCTCTAACTTTGACTTCGAAATCAGTAAGTATTCTTTTTAAATTTTTTCACCAAATTAACAGCAACAGACTAAGAATAACTTATAGGAGTAAAAAAAAATTTAAGGATTTATTTATTTATTTGTATTTAAAAGACAGATTTACAGAAAGAAGAAAACAGCGAAAAAGATCTTCTATCCACTGGTTAACTCCCCAAGTGACCGCAATGGCCGGAGCTGAGCTGATCCAAAGCCAGGATCCAGAAGCTTACCCCAGGTCTCCCACATGGCTACAGGATCCCAAGGCTTTGGGCCATCCTCTGCTGCTTTCCCAGGTCACAAGAAAGGGAGGTGGATGAGAAGCAAAGCAGCTGGACTCAAACTGGTGTGCATATGTACCACCAGCGCTCTAGGGCAGAGGATTAGCCTAAGAGCCATCACGCTGGCCCCAAGAATCTCTAAAGAAAGTCTATCTTATTTTCAAATGTTCCACTAGTGCCACTCATACCCAAACTTCTTTAAAAAGATTAGTCTATGTATTTTCTGTCACCTAAAATAAATAGTATCTGTTTGGTCTGGATCAAGAAGTAGTTTCATTGGCCTGGTGTCGTAAAGTCCTCACTTTGCAAGCACTGACATCCCATATAGGTGCTGATTTGTGTCCCGGCTGCTCTGCTTCCAATTCAACTCCCTGTCTGTGGCCTGGCAAGGCAGTGGTGAATGGCCCAAAGCCTTGAAACCCTGCAGCCTGGGAGACCAAGAGGAAGTTCCTGGCTCCTGGCTTTGAATTGGCTCAGATCTAGCCATTGTGGTCACCTGGAGAGTGACCAGTGAATGAAAGATCCTTCTGTCTCTCCTCCTCTCTGTAATTCTGACTTTCCAATAAAAATACACACATACATATATACTTACATACATAAATGTTAAAGAAAGTAATTCCATAAGCATATGACATACTGAACTCAGATTCTTTGACTGTGCTTATGATCCTTCCTACCACCCAACTTTGCACAATTACTTGGCCTTATTATTTTTTTTCATGAGGAAACATAAACACAGGCAGAGATGAAAACATTCAAAAATAGTGAAATAACAAAACATTTGTGGAAATAGTCAACATCTGAAGGTTGAAAGTTTATGTTTGATTCTAAATTATTCTGTTCTCCAACATCATGGGGATGGCAAAGAAAAGAAAATGCTCATACTGACAAGGAGAACTAATTAAGTAGCTTGTACCCAGGTAACAGTTTAGAATCTCTAAATCCAGTGACTAGCCAATGTGTGGATACTATGGATCGGTCCCCTCAAGTCTCAGAGCTTCCTGCCGGATTAGTAAAGCCTCTAGATCATTCACTGTTCAGCTTCTACTCAAGCCTGTTTGTCAAACAGGTGATTTCCTTTAGAGATTCTGGCTCTCAGACTCAATATTCCAGACCTAACCAATATCAGGGTTCCCTGGAACTAACAGCAAAGCCGAAGTGAAACCTAGAAAGAGGAAAAGCATAACCAAAAATCATGTGATGCTCATTACTATCAACTCTTGCATATAGTCTCTTTCTGGCACTCTAGCTAAGAGGTATCCTGATGATGACCCATTGATTGTATTAAAAAATGAGACCAAAGATGGAGACATGAAATAATTCAGTATAATAACAAATGTCTCCCTGTCATACCATTCAGTGTTTAATGATCACCTTGGGGCAATCGTAGCAATATTGATGGAGAGGGGTGAGGAAAGAGAAGCGAAGCTACAAAATTTATTATTTCCAAAAGTAGAAAAGTCATCTGTAATCAATTTCCTTATCAATAAGTCAGTGATGCTCTTGAATAATGTTGTCTTCTGTGGCCCTCCTGAGATCATACAATGACAATAGTTCGAAGTTTTAGAAGGTCCATATTTACTCCATTCACCAAATCTTTTCTGATACTGCCAAGACGTAACAGGGAAAATTAATTTTTACAGCTGAAAGTCATTCATTCACACTTACTTGGAGGGTGAATGAATGTTTTTAAGTGTAGAATTTCTGCTTTAATAGACATGGTGCTTTACTTTTTGATTGCTGTACCAAATTTAGTGACCTAAAACAATGCAAATTTATAACATCAAAAACATGTAGGTCAAAAAAATCTCAGAAGTGCCTTATATTAGTCTAAAATCAAGAGCTTGGCAGTTTGCTCTAGAGATTACAGGGTCAGTCCATTTCCTAATCTCTTCCAGCTGCTAGAGGCTGCCCATTCTCTGGCTCATAATCTCATTTCCCCATTTTCAAAGTCAACAATGAAGCACAGTAGCACCTCCAAATGAACCAATCCTTCTCTTCCCATCCACTTTTGTTATTATCCTTTCAATGTGATTCTCATGCTTCCCTCATATAAAGATCCTTGTTATCGGGCCTGGCACTACGGCTCAGTAGCTAAGTCCTTACTTTGCACACACCGGGATCCCATATGGCACCTGTTTGTGTCCCAGCTGCTCTGCTTCCCACCCAGCTTCTGAGTGTGACCTGGGAAAGCAGTGGAGGATGACCCAAAGCCTTGAGACCCTGCACCCACATGGGAGACCTAGGGGAAGTTCCTAGCTCCTTGTCTTCAGCCAGCTCAACTCCAGACATTGCAGCCATTTGGGGAGAGAACCAATGAATGGAAGATTTTTCTCTATCTCCTTCTCTCTGTAAATCTGCCTTTCTAATAAAAATAAATAAATCTTAAGGAAAAAAAAGATCCTTGTTATTATCCTGGGATCATTAGATAATCCAGGATGGGTAACCCTTAGCTTAAATATCTGCAAAGCCTCTTTTGTCATAGGAATTAATATAGTCACAGGTTCCAAGCATTAGTATATGGGTGTCTGGGGGGGCAGTTATTTTTCAGCCAATCTTACATAGGTATTCATTTTTCCAATTGAAAGAAAAAATCATTATTTAAATTCTTCAAGAGAACCAGCTGTGAAGTTCAAGTTACAGTCCCATCTCATAAATACTGGTTCAGGCTCTTTTCCCTAGTGTTATACCTACACAATCAAATATCATTGTGTTAATAGAAACTCATCCATTCAGCTGCCTGGGTTTTGCTAACTCATTTGGGAATCTTTATACTAAACTATGTAGAGATTTTTTTTCTAGGAGCACGCAAAAATGAAACAACTTTGTGACTGAAGGTATAGTCAAGTATTTTCATGTATAATTCAAGAACCCAAGAAAACTTATTGTAGGATTTCATAACATGCAGATCTCTTACGGAACCTATTTAATGAATTCTTTCATTTTACCAGTAAGAGCATCATGGAGCAGAATGCTTTTTAATTTTTTATTTTCTTTTAACTATTGTTTACATAGTTGAGACAGATGCATGTCCATTTGGGCCTCCAACTGAGATGGGACAGGTCAGGAATGGAGGAAGATGAGGAGACAAATATTTCAATTTTAAAGATTTTGCTTCTATTTTTGAGTTCCATTCCATTTATGTCCACCTTAGTGCATTCCAGCCTAAGAACAGGAGAACCATCCAAACAGTTTTGCTTTCCATCCTCTGATGAGGCATTCAACATCCTCTGTTGGTACAGATAAGGGAGCGTCAACCAAGCAGGGAATCTGCAAAGTTCCCCTACCAGGCGTACTTCCAGCCCTGGATACCATGCAAAGTGGCAGGTGCAGTGGCCCTTTACAATGGTCTGCCCTCAGTCCCAGCCTTTGCATGTGTTGGTGGGGGCTGCAGCTTGGCCCTACCTGGCCTCCTCCCAGCCCTAGTCCTGGCTCTTAACCTGGCTCAGCACATCACCAGCCCCCTGCTCTCTGCAGTCCTGCAGTGGGGAGGGCCCCAGACACAGCCCTCTCATGTTCTGGTGGGTGCTGCTGCTCAAACTGCTATGGTCCGTTCCTTGCTCGATATTCAGTCAGGTGATATTCACTGTGGCCTAGACCAGCCATGCATCCCCCCTCTTCCCACTCCACAACCCAGACCCAGTTTCTGCACGAGTCAGGCAATGCTGTTTAAACTAGCCCAGGTCTCCCTCATGGGCAGGTGCCTTCACCTGATCCAGGCATGACTTTCAATTTCCCCCTCTAAAACATTCCATCTCAGTTATCTTGCCTACCTAAGAGTAAAGTGCCTGGTTCTGTGGAAGATTCCAAGAGTCATTTCTCTTTGTCATACATGTCCTCAGCCACCTCTACTCCAATACATCCCCAGATCACCTTCCCTGCGAAATCCGCATGTCCTGGCCCAGGTTCCCCCACTTTCCCCACTTATCTTAAAACATTAAGTAAAATAAATTAATTTTTTAAAAAAGAACAAGCAACTATGCTGGTATATTGCTATAATTAACACATATTTGGCATTAACCAGACCCAGAATGCCCTCCAGCTACACTGAGTGCTTTTCTCCCAGCAATGTAACGCTTGCTGAGGTATAAGCCAATTTAGACAGTTGTCTGCAGCTCGGGGTGCAGGAAGGGCAGAGTAGAAAGAGTAAACCAAACATACCAATACTTGATAAGCCAACCAGAGACTTGGCTTCCTTGTCGTCTGCTCTACTACTAGGTAGAAAGGAATAGGGAGAAGGATTAAAATCACTTGGACATTAATCCTGCAGCACACTCATATGAGTCACTTGATTGTGCATTATATCAAGCCATCCTTACAAATACTCTGAGTGATATACGGATATTGGCTTTATTTTTATACACTAACAAAGCAAGGTTCAAAGAGATCTAGTACATCCCCTTGGGTTCAGAAATTTGTTAGTTTTTTCACCTTCATTTTTTATTGTACAGTCCATAAGTACAGTAATTTCCTCTACCACACCCTAGACCTCCACATTGCTTGCCCACGTATTATTACACTAGTATAGTCCTTCAACAACAGTCACAAGTCTATTATTCTACTATTTAAGTATATTGTGACATTGTAGGTACAGACAAAGGCAGCAAATCCAGCATCCTATTGTCAGGATGTATTTATTTAACAGTTTCAATGGGAGCCCCTCTTCTCTTAAAATCTTTTTTATTTTATCATCTCCCTTACCCCTCTCCAAATTTGTTCCCCCCAGCACTGATTTCCCCTATATTACTGCAATACTACAGTTCTTTATAAACAGTCATAAGTCTATCATTGTAGGCATGGAAAATGGTAGAGAGTACAGCATCCTATTATCAAGATAAATATAACAGTTTCATTGGGAGTCTGTCTTAGATTTGGAAGTAGAGATGCATACCGCAATGTATCTTCACATTTGAATATGATAGTCTCTATAATAGTTACTAAACATCCCCTTAAATGGAAAGCCTTAAAACAAAATTAACAACAGGAATAAAGTTTAAAAATGTGTAACACCATGGGGTTAAATAACATGCTAATGAATAAACAATGTGTCAATGAAGAAATGAAAAAGAAAACAAAAATTTTAATAAAAGAAACTATTTTGAAGAAATGAAAATAAAAACAAAAATATCAAAATCCATGAGTTGCAGCAAAAACAGTATTGAAAGGGCTACTGATCTTATATTTTGCATAATGGTTGCCTTATATTGGAGAGATCATTCTTTTCAGTGGCTGAGTAGTAAGCTGTGGAGTAGATGTACCATGGTTTCTTTATCCACTACTCTTTTCACGGGCATCCGGGTTGTTTCCATGTCTTTGCTATTGTAGATTATGCTAAATTCCTTTCTCACATGCAGATCTCATTTCCTTTGGCTATATTCCCAGAAATGGAATAGCTACGTCATATGGCAGGTTTATTTTCAGTTCTCTTAGCACTCTCCATACTGACTTCCATAGCGGTTGTGCTATCCTACATTCCCATCAACAGTGAAGGAGGGTACAACTTTCCCCACATCCACATCAGCAGGAATTGTTAGTAGAGTTTTGAATGTAGGCCAATCTCAATGGATTTACGTGGAACTTCAATGTGATTTTCATTTGTATCTCCCTGACTACTAGGGAACCTGAGCATCTTTCCACTTGTATATTAGCCACTTGAATTTGTTCTTTTGAAAAATGTCTGTTCATTTCCTTCACCCACTTTTTCACAGCATTGTTTGTTTTGCTGCAACTGAGTTTTTTAAAGTCTTTTTCACTCCCAGATATTAATCCCCTATCAGTTGTAGAGTGTGCAAAGATTTTCTTGCACTCTCTTGGTTGCTTCTTCACTTTGTTGCCCATTTCCTTTGATGTACAAAAGCTTTTTAATTTGATGTGGTCCCATTTGTTTATTTTGGAGCCCTCCTTTTTTTGAGGAGAAGAGATGCATACTGCAATGTATCTTCACTTCACAGTATGTTAATCTCCATTATACAGATTTTACATATATATATATATATATATATATATATATATATATATATGTACACCTATACATCTGTTCATCTTGTATTTTGCATTAAGGTTGTCTTATACCAAAGATCAGAGAGACCATATGTTATTTTTCATTTTTAGATTGGCTTATTTCACTGACCGATATCATCTCTAGTTGGGTCCTACACAAATGGTAGAATTTCATTCTTTTTAATGGCTGAGTGGTATTCCAAGGAGTAGATTCACAGCAGTTTCTTTATCCATTCCCCTTCTCAGGCCTCTGTGTTGTTTCCATGTCTTCATTATTGTACATTAGGCTGCTGAAATTATAAGATTCCATATTACTTTCTCATATACATATTTCATTTCCTTTGGATATATTCCCAGAAGTGGGATAGCTGGGTCATATAGTTGATCAATTTTCAGTTTGTTCTTGATTAATGATGATAGAGGTGGAGAGGGATCAAAGTTATGTATAGTTTAAAACCCAGATTAAAATAAAATTAGCCTAAATCTGGTACCAGATACATTTATATAAACCTATTCCTTGTAATTCTAATATTTAAGAACACAATTACCATTCCACAAATGTCCAAAAGTGTAAAAATAACCCTAGTGTAATTCATTAGAAACACTAACACATGTGTCACTTAAATAAAAACTACAAAAAGTTTGTTAATAAGTTATATAATTTCTATTTGCCTCTTGGATTGGCAGAAGTATAGTCTCAGAGCTTCAGAATTTCTCTTCCTTCCCTTATTTAATTTCTCAGTCTTGTCTTTATAGTTGTTAAATCCACAGCCCTCTTCCATTTGTTTTGGCTTGTACAGATTTAGCACCCATAATGTAAAATTCTACAATGGCCCAAAGTCTACAACTTCTTTGAATGCCATCACATTAAAAAAAATTCCATGCTTAACTTCATGTGACAAGTCACAGTCACAATATTCCTTCTAAAAAGACTGTGTAGGGCCCGGCGGCATGGCCTAGCAGCTAAAAGTCCTCGCCCTGAACGCGCCGGGATCCCATATGGGGGCCGGTTCTAATCCCGGCAGCTCCACTTCCCATCCAGCTCCCTGCTTGTGGCCTGGGAAAGCAGTCAAGGACGGCCCAAAGCTTTGGGACCCTGCACCCGCGTGGGAGACCTGGAGGAGGTTCCAGGTCCCCGGCATCGGTTTGGCACGTACCGGCCCGTTGCGGCTCACTTGGGGAGTGAAACATCGGATGGAAGATCTTCCTCTCTGACTCTCCTCCTCTCTGTATATCTGGCTTTTCAGTAATAATAAAATCTTAAAAATAAATAAATAAATAAATAAATAAAAATAAAAAGACTGTGTAAAACTATTTCAGGCTAAGCATATAGGGTGTATAAAAAAATAAATAAATTTTGTGTTTACACTTGGATTCTGTTCCCTCAAATTTATCATTATATACATGGAAATATTTCAAAATTCAAAAGCCTTTTGATATTAAGTATTTTGGATAAATAATATACAATGTATTTTTGTAGCTTCCTCTTGAGTGTCTTTTATTTCAGAAATGAAACCCAGAGCTCATCTGATTTTCTAGAAAGGGAATATGATGGTTACCATACAACTGTCAGCACTGAAATCCTTTGGATAGGAGGATGATTTTACAGATTCAAGTTTAAAATACTTCTCATTACAAAAAAAAAGAGAGCATAATTTCAATTAATTCAGTGGTGTTTATGGCTGAATTATAAATTTAGCTTTATAAAATTCCCAAGCATATTTTCTGCTTAGTATCCATCACCTATAAAAGAAGGTACACAGAATTAAGATAATCAGAAGTACACAAATATTGGCTTAGATGCACATATTACCCAAAATGTCATGAAAGTTGCATTCTATATCCATTTTTTTAAAAATTGGCATTTACTTTGAAGATACTTAACGGAGCTATGTTCCACAAATGCAGAAATGTGCTTCCTCTCACTCTTTCACACACATACAGGTCCATATAACTGAATAATATCCCACTAACATGCACTTCACACATCTTATTTACCCATTCTGTTGTTGAGTTATATTTTTATGCTTCTGTAACTAAGCTATGGTAAATTATGTCACAGTAAACACAGGAGTGCTAGAATGTCTTTTATACCTTTCCTTTCTGGGGACAAATATACCAAGCAGGAGGGTGGGTAAAGCAAATAGAAAAATCTGTTTCTAGTTTTGTTTTGTTTAAGAAATCTGCACACTGTTTTCCACAGTGTTTGTACTGAATTGCATTCCTATTATTACACTTTGCAGAAACAGAAAAATCAATTTTAAAATTCATATAGAACCAATAAAAAGAATAAACTAATAATCTTTGCTCAAAAGGAAGATTTTACAGAGAGAAAAGGGGAGAGAGACAGAGAGATGCTGCAGCTGCTGGGTGACTCTCCAAATGGCTGCAACAGCCAGAACTGAACCAATCTGAAGCCAGGAGCTTGGGACTTCTGGACTTCCCACAGGGGAGCAGGGTCCCCAGGACTGAAGTCACTTGTCACTGCTTTCACAAGCAGTAAGCAGGGAGCTGAAGGAGAAGTGGAGCGGCTGGGACATAATCAGTGTCCATTTGAGATACTTAGTCTCAGGAGGAAGATTAATGCATGCTGCTACTGCTCTGGCTCCAAAAAATAAAATTAGAGACAAAATAATATATGACCTCAAAGAACACTAACAGAAAGATTCGAATTTAAACATCATGAAAATATTTGTTCAAATCCAGTACTAAAGGAGAAGCCAGATAATCTACAAAAATAAAAACTAAGGAAAATGTATACAGTGAGGTTGGTTTAGGATAAAAGAAAGTTATGAATACCTTTACCCATGTTATGGTAAATGGTGGGAGGCAAAATCCTGCCACTGAGGGAAAAATCTCAATGAAATATTAGCGCCTGTGTGTGGACTGGCTTGATATGCTGAGGTCCAAAAAAATTCTATTCGTACAATGAAAATACACCCACTTGCAAAAGTCTACTACCCTGTAGGCCTTAACAACTTACACTGAAGACCAAGAACAAGGTAAGAAATGTGAGAGATATATTCTTGAGGCACGTGAGGATTTAGGACAAGACAGTATCCCAAAGAAGGTTGAGTTTAGAGAAGAACTGGAAAGAATTTATCTGATAAAGTCTCTTCCTTCACCTAGGTCAGTACAACTGCAAATGAAGACAGAATTACAGCATAACATAAATGAATCCTCAGGTCTAGAGAACCGACCTGAGGGGAAGGAATTAGATGCCAAAGGTTTGACGCATAGCAACAGGAAGAAGAGAGACCTGTGAAGGTGCGTAAAGCAAAGCAAAAGGAGCTCCCTAGCAACTTAAACACGCTGAAAGCCCAAAGAAACTAGCAATGCTCAGAAAGCAGCCCTTGGTGACAGAAAAGTCCTTATTCTATTCTCAAAACTTTTAAAGTCAGTAATAAAGTAATCTAAAAATACCCACACATCTTTAATGTTAGAGTCCCTCAACCTTCCCAAATGAAGGCCCAACAAAATGAAGACTCCCCTTTACTAGGGAAAATATCTATTATTTCAATTTTTCACTTGCCGTTTTTTTTTCTCACAATGTCCAACACACAATAAAAAAGAAGTATGCGATCCACAAGATGGAAGAAAATGTGAACAGTAATCAAGTCAGAGCAGAGTCAACAGAATCAGACTTTAGGATGCTAAAGGTATTAAAACTATCAGGGAATACATAACAATAGCTTCAATGTAAACAAAAGTAATAAATATGTCAACGTATCAAATAATTTAATGAGAATGAAGGACAATATGCATGAATAGAAAGGAGATTTTTGGTAGTAAATGAAAACAGTAAAAGGAAATCACACTGAAATACTGGAAGTTAAGAATACTATATCAACAATAAATTTTATATGAGCTTAACAACAGGCTAAAAGAAACAATAAATCTTGAGTGTTTCAACATAACAGTCTTATTCAAGCAGCCATCAATCTTGGGGGAAGCGTAAACTTATTTAGTTCCAAAAGAATTCTTTCTAATTTTTGTTTCTTTAATCTTTATTTTATTTTTATTGGAAAGATTTTACGGAGAAGGAGAGACAGAAAGATCTTCCAACCACTGGTTTACTCCTCAGGTAGGCGCAACAGTGGAGCTGAGATGATTCGAAGCCAGCAGCCAGGAGCTTCTTCCAAGTCTCCCACACGGGCGCAGGGTTCCACAGAACTGGACCACCCTTGACTGCTTTCTCAGGCTACAACAGGGAGTTGGACTAAAAGAAGAACAGCCGGGATATAAACTGGTGCCCATATGGGATCCCAGCTCGTAGAAGGCAATGACTTTAGCCACTAGGCTACTGTGCTGGACCCAAATTATTCTTAATTTTCAAGCAAACAAGAGAACTTTTTTTTTTAAGATTTATTTATTTATTTTTATTGGTAAGGCAGATATACAGAGAGGAGGAGGGACAGAGAGGAAGAACTTCCTTCTGATGGTTCACTCCTTAAGTGGCCACAATGGCCGGAACTGAGCCAGTCCGAAGCCAAGAACTTCTTCCGGGTCTCCCATGTGGATGCAGGGTCCCAAGGTTTTGGGCCGTCCTCAACTGCATTCCCAGGCCACAGACGGGGAGCTGGATGGGAAGTGGGGCCGCCGGGATTAGAACCAGTGCCCATCTGAGATCCTGGCACATTCAAGGTGAGGATTTAACCAATATGCTATCATGCCAGGCCCAACAAGAGAACTTTAACAGGAGAAAAACGGAGTTGGGGAAAGTTATCAGTTCTGATCAGTGTATGATCATTTAGGTTGAGATTTCTTTGATATCAGCTTGTTTGTTTGGGCTTGTTGGTGTTACATCCATCTGAAGTCAGCTGTTCCATTCATCTCCCTCTGTTTAACTCCTGTTATTCTTAAGCGTGCATCTGTTGAACAAACATTATTTTTTCTAAAGATTTGTTTTATTTTTAAACAAAGTCAGATATACAGAGAGGAGGAGAGACAGAGAGGAAGATCTTCCGTCCGATGATTCAATCCCCAAGTGACCACAACGGCCAGTGCTTTGCCGATCCATAACCAGGAGCAAGGAAATTCCTCCGGGTCTCCCACAAGAATGCAGGGTCCCAAGGCTTTGGGCCGTCCTCGACTGTTTTCCAGACCACAAGCAGGGAGCTGGATGGAAAGTGGAGCAGCTGGGATTAGAACCGGCGCCCATATGGAATCCCAGCGTGTTCAAGGTGAGGACTTCAGCTGCTAGGCTATAGCGCTGGGCCCATAAACATTTTTTTTTTAAAAAATTTACAAAGCTGTATTTGCAACAATACTAATAAAACCATGTCTTCCTCTCACGCCCCCTTTTTTCCTGTGTTTCTTTTTAAAATTTTAGCGCTGTGGTATTTGTCTTTCTTGGTCTTGCTTATTTCACACATATAATGTTTTCCAGTTCAGCCCATTCTGCAGCAAATGGTAGAATTTTTTTTTTATAGCTGAACACTACTCCATTGTGTATATATGCCACATTTTCTTTATTCATTCATCAGATGATGGACACCTTGGTTGATTCCAAATTTTCATTGTGAGCATTTTGCTATAAACATGTTGATGCAGTTATCTGAATGACTGTCTTCAAGTCTTTCAATATAAACAAAATAGTGGGATTGCTGGACAATACAACAAGACTATTTCTAGTTTCTTGAAAAGAATCTCCACACTGTTTTCCACAGTGACCACTAACTCACATTCTTACCAACAATTTATAAGTATTTCCCTTTCTCTTCACAGTCACCTGCATTTGTTATTTTCTGTCTTGGGGTTTTAGCCACTGTGACAGAAGGGTTTGATTTTGGCTTGATTTGGGGTTTTATTTGCATTTTCCTAATGGCTAGTGATGTTGACCTGTTTTACATATATTTGCTGGCCATTTGTATCTCTTTATTTGAAGACTACTGAGTCCTGTGCAAATTCCACAACTGGATTAGATAGGTTTTGTTGAGATTACACAGGTGGGGGTGAGCAGTGGCCTGTGGGTTCTTGTCCAGGTGAGGAATTACTGCTGAGAGATATCCATGAATAAGACCATTGTACGTGTAGGCAAGAGAAGAACTGAGACCAAATGTTTTGGAAGGAGGAACAGGAGGGCCTTTATGGATGAGGCCAAAGTATCAGCACATGGAGACCTAAGTTGGGATAATTACAATCGACCATCACCAAGCACTGCTATTGGGCACATTAAAGCTAAGGCTGGGGCCTGACAGGGAGAGTCTGAACAGGGGATGCGTGAAGCTAGGATGTACCATGACAATGGCTAGCACATAAGAGCATCGGTCTGGTAGCAGAATCTGTGGGGATATGTGGGTTCACCCCTGTGGAACTGCAATCGCCGCTACCTGCCTAACAGCTATGGATGGGAACAGGCCTGGCTGGGGAGCAAAGAGTATACCCCGCTGGGTTAGGGCCCTCCCTGGTGAGGACAACAGCTGGACTGGGGGCAGTAACCTGGGCCTGAAAGACTGGGCTAGACACCAGCATCCACTGGTACTCGTGAGCTCCAGGTTGGGTATAGGTCTTGACTGGGTATAGGCTGGGCCAGGTCTTGACTCCCAATGAACAACATGAAAACTGTGCCTGGGCATGGACCAAGTATGGCTGGGTTGAAACACCCAACAGTAAGAACCAGAATGACTGTGGGACGGTTGAGCAAGGCCATTGTTTCTACCAGAATAAAAGGTAGACACAGTCAATCTGAGCCAAGGACCAGATTGCATGTGTGCGAGATCCAGCACATGGAGGAGACCCGATAGTGGAGCTTGGGAAATTCCTTCATCAGGACATAGTCCTTGCAAATGAGTGCAAGAATCAGAGCAAAGAGCAGCCCAGACCATGCTAGGTTATAGTACACAGGTCTGTGTACTGTAGGTCTAGAGACAGGTCTGGAGACAGACCATTATGGGCCAGTTCATAACATCCACTGGCCGATCTGAGAACCAGGACAGGGTGCAGGAGAGGCCAGGTCAGGCTGCGACACCAAACAGTCCACATTAGGGCCAGGACAGGGATCTGGCTGGGCTGGACGAGACTGCAGCACCAACCAGGAGAAGCTGGAACTGGGGGCAGACTGGACTGAGCCAGTGGATGCTGACGTGAACTGAGCTGTGTCAACCTTGTATCAATGGATGCCGGATTCATGAGTCCTGGGGGCAGGGGATCTGGTGGACTTGGATCCTTACGCTTGCCTACAAAGGGGATGGGTGTACTGTGTTCGTGAGCCCAGCAGCAGGGGATCAGGTGGGGTTCAGGTAACCTGGGCCAGGTATTGGGGCCAACATGCAAAACACAAGAGACTATGAATAGCCAAAGATATCTTGAGGAAGAAAAATAAAGTAAGAGAAATCACAATTTCATAGTTTTAATCATCTGTTAATACATTAAAATGTACTGTATATGGGTGAGATGGTAATTTTTAAATTCAAATTTTGTTTATAGGCATTGCCTTTATTCCCACTAGAGTAACTGACATAAATTTACTTATTTGAAAAAAATAAATACATAAATAACACATCAATAAATAAATTGCCCAGTCTTTGGTACCTGTTTACAACAACAGAAATGGAATAAGACAGCTACCATAGTTAATAAAATTTACTTGAAAATCAATGAGTGGGTTTTATATGTTCACACCGCAATAGAATTTGCATGTAATGACTCAATAAACACAAATGTTCATTAACAGATGCATGTATAAAAACATTATGGCTTACCTATACCATTGAATACTACTCAGCAACAAAATTAAAATTATTTATACATATATATAACCAAATCTAAATATAATTAAGAAAGACAAAATAAGTATAATCTATATGATTCTAAAAATACACACTGATATACCAATGCCAAAACCAAATTAATGAAGACTCAGGAAAGAAGAAAGGAAGGGATGACCAAGGCAACTAAAAACTCCTAGGGACATTGGATATAGTCATTACCTTGGTTGTGAGGAAAACATGACATATATACATGCATATATATGTGTGTATACATAAAGTATATAAGTATATGTCAAGACATTAAATTGCACACTTTAAATATGTGGAGGTTAAGTGCGGTTAGTATTGTAGATTGCCACCTACCATTTGACTTGATGAAGACAACCAGGGAGGACTTCATCTGTGTAATCTTGCATTCACAGACTGCTGGCAGCAGAGAAAACATTCCAAGGTCACAGAACCCTGTGCTTTAAGGATATTCCTGAGATAGTCATGTACAGACTTTCTGTACACGGGGCATGGTTATTAAAGTTAGAGCTATACCAACTCCTATAATTTGACTACTTCAACAGTTCAATAAAAAGTTGGTGCAGCAAATTTACAGAGTTCATTTCTCCTTCCTAATCAGAGAAGGAGACTTCCCTGTAGTTGCCCAGTAGAATCTTAATCTTCATGTTGTGTCTCTGTGTCTTTCCTTTTCTTAATTGTTCGCTGCCTCCCTCCCTCTGCAACCATGTTCATACTGCATTAGTTGGGGTATGAACTGGACTATGCTCCCAAAATTCATATGCTAAACTACCTTGGAATGTGACCATTTCGGGAGATAGGTTCTTTGCAGAAATAACTAACGTACAACAAGGCCATGTTGGTGGGCTCTAAATATTATCAGTGTCCCAAGAAGATAAAGATGAAGATTATATGAAAACCACTTGAGGATTTAGCAAAAAGCTGGCCATCTCTAAGGCTAAGAAGAAAACAGCCTTTGAAGAAACCCAACTTGTAGCCACCTTGATCTGGACTTTTAACTTCCAAAACTATAAGCAAATATATTGCTATTATATAAGTCACCAGGTCTGTGGTATCTCATTATGCAAGCTCTATTCAAGTAATACAGTCAATTATTCTTCAGTGAAATTACTAAAATAAAAATAAATGCAATGCCATATTGACATAGCAAGTACAGAAACATATATTAAAACATACAGAAACATATATTAAAACATAATAAATTTAATAAGTCATATTAAAGTAAAATATATAATTATTTTAGTAGGTACAGAGAAAGCATTTTGCAAATTCCAATTTCTACTCAAAATTTAAAAAAGAACTCTATCAAAGTTTAAGAGTATCTATGGACAACCTATAAAAAAATCATAATACCCCCTTTTCTCTATTTCAGTATCAGTATGTTCACTCTCACCACCTCTATCACTTTTGTTTTGCTATTTCTATTCTGCATTATATTTAAAGACTAGCTAGAGTAATAAGGCAGGAAAAGTAATTAAACAAAATAAGCATGGAGAGAAGTGATAAAGCTGTTTTCTTCTCAGACAACATGACTGCATTGAAGTCTTACGGAACTTACCTCTCATTCACACACCAAAACAAAACTTACTAGAACAATTGAATTTAATAAAGGGCAGGATGCAAAGCTAATATACAAACACTAGTTCTATTTCTATAGTTAGCAAAAAAGAATTCAAACATAAAAATTAAAAATCAGTCACCATCCACAACAGCATTTTTAAAACCTAAGAAAATCTTTTTCTAAGTTTCTTTTCATTGATTATATGAAAGGCAAAGAGAGAGCTCTTCTAACTATTCTCCAAATGCCTGCAGTAGACAGAACTGGGCCAGTCCAAAGACATGAGCCCAGAACTCAAACCTGGTCTCCCTCACAGGTAACAGGGGTGCAAAAAAGCCGTAATCAGAGGTGGAGCCAGGACTTGAAACTAGCCCCTGATAACATGGCTTATACCTTCATCCTAAGAAAAATATTAATAAAAGTCAGAAATACATTGAAAGATATAAAACATATCTTATAAAATTAAACATTTGAGTAAATGAAGAAGTCTACCATACGCATAGATGAATTAGCACATGTCATCTTGCCCTAACTTACCTACATATTTGAAGGGCATACCCCATCAAAATCTCAGTAACCTTTTTGGAAGGAATTGAAAAATTAAGTTTATATGTTTTATGAAAATACCAAAGATATAGATTACACAAAAAATCATTCTAAAATAACAAAATTGGAAGACTTATACCATCTAAGAACATAAAGATAGTATAGTATTGGCTTGAGGGTAACCTAAACAAATAGGATGGAATAGCACAAAAATGAACATTTTACAGTTAGTTAATTAATAACATACATGGCATATAAATTTATCAGGGAAAAATATTTTTTCAAATGCAAGTGGAGCAACTCGTTATCCAAGTGGTCAAAAAATTAAGCCTTAACTCCGATCTTACTCAACACACACATTAAAAAAAAAGCTAATAATCTATCAAATACTTCAACTTATATCTAGAAAGTTTATAGAAGAAAGTAAATGATAACACACAATCTTACATTTGGTAAACACTTCCTAGAGAGAACTAATTAAATCATTAATTGAGGCCAGCGCCATAATGTAGTAGTCTAATCCTCTGCTCATACCCAGGAAAGCAGTGGGAGCTGGCCCAAGTCCTCAGGCCCCTGCACTCACACGGGAGACACAGAAGAAACTCCTGGCTCCTTGACCCTGGCTCCTGGCTCCTGGCTTCAGATGGGCTAAGTTCCAGCCATTGTGATCATTTGGAGAATGAACCAGTGTATAGAAGACCTCTCTTTCTGTCTCTTCTTGCTCCATAAAAATCTTCCTTTTCAAGTGAAAATAATTAAATTTTAAAGAAATAAAAAATAAAATCACTAATCAAAATATTTCCTTTAACTTGATATAAATACTTCACAAAATGCCTCACCCACAAAACTGTCTCCCCACTTCCTGCTTCATAAGTGATTAGTGTTAGTTCTGTGTATTGCTTTTGGTGTTAGTGTTTGCAGTAAAAATGATCATAGTAAGAACAGTGCAGGACGAGGAAGGACTATTAGAGTTCTAGTAAAGGAAGCCAGAGAAGAAGGAGTAAAACAAAGAAGCAGAGAAAAATTTAGTTATTTTACTATGAAAAGAGAAATACAATTATAACTTCTCATTATTCCAAACGGTGCCAGAATGAAAAACCTTGTTCAGATATTCTTGTACACATGAGTTAGTGTAACTTTGGAAAATAAAAAGAATATGCTGATATTAAAAACTATCCTTGATCTCCTTTGCAGCCACCTAGAACAGAAGAGGAACTGGACAGGCAAGGGGTTAGAAGAAAGTCAGTTTTTTGTACTCTGACTGAATATTGGTTCAAGGGTGTGCTGCAGGAATCCTACCCAAAGGAAGCATTATGCTCCTAGAAAAACTCAAGATAAAGCACTGTGAGCAAAAGCTGTTTAATCAATCTAAAGAAAAACTCAGAGATTTTCAACCACTTAGTGTGAAAGTTGAAAGTAAAATTCTTCTTCCAGAATATGGAAGTATCAAAATAGTTCTAGATGAAAGGAATTATTTTTTATTCATAATAGATGATAGCATCTTGGTTAAAATGATGTCCTATGAAGCTGCTTATTCCAGTGAAGTTCAGAAATTTCATCATGTAAATAATATTGCTGTAAATAATCTTCCAAATAATATTCATCATGTAAATAATTTCCATGTCTTATGTATTAAATACATATGCATACACACACATGTCTAAACTAAGGAAAATACCTAGAACCTGTAAATGCATAAAACATTACAAAAAAGGATACATGTTCTGTAACATCATTACAATTGATTACCTTATTAAAGTTTTTTTTTTTTTTTTAAAGATTTATTCGTTTTATTACAGCCAGATATACACAGAGGAGGAGAGACAGAGAGGAAGATCTTCCGTCCGATGATTCACTCCCCAAGTGAGCCGCAACGGGCCGGTGCGCGCCGATCCGACGCCGGGAACCTGGAACCTCTTCCGGGTCTCCCACGCGGGTGCAGGGTCCCAATGCATTGGGCCGTCCTCTCCTGCTTTCCCAGGCCACAAGCAGGGAGCTGGATGGGAAGTGGAGCTGCCGGGACTAGAACCGGCGCCCATATGGGATCCCGGGGCTTCCAAGGCGAGGACCTTAGCCGCCAGGCCACGGCCGCCGGGCCCTACCTTATTAAAGTTTAATAAATGTTTGGCTGCAGGTCTTAAAGTGTTCATATTTTTGGTAAGAGATTCATATGCAAAAAATAACATAATAATGGAGTAAGGATACCACATAGGTCTATAAATGTATCCTGGAAGTAAAAAAAGAGAAAGAGAGAAAGAAAAGAAAAGAAAGAAAAAGAAAAAGAAAGAAAGAAAAGAAAGGAAAGGAAAGGAAAGGAAAGGAAAGGAAAGGAAAGGAAAGGAAAGGAAAGGAAAGGAAAGGAAAGGAAAGGAAAGGAAAGGAAAGGAAAGAAAAGAAAAGAGAAATTTTCAGACTCAGCATTGTACCACAGCAGTGCCTGCACATCTGGTATCCTATAAGGGAGCCAGTTCAAAGTCCTAGCTGTTCCACTTCCAATCCAGCTCCCTGATAATGTACCTGGGAAAGATTCCTGGGCCCCTGCACCTAAAAGAAAGACCCAGAAGAATCTCCTGCCTCCTGGTTTTGGACCAGACCAGCTCTGGCCATTGCAGCCATCTGGGGACTGAACCAGCAGATGGGTCATTTCTCTCTTTCTCACCCCACCTCCCCTCCCTCTCTCTATCCTGATCTTTTAAAAAATAAAGAATAGAAAATTTTCCAAAAATAATAAAAGAGGTTCATTAAAAAGGGATTTACTGAACCTCAAAAAGCATGTCATCTACCAAACTGAGAAACAGAAACAGGGAAAAGTTGTGGAAGAGGGAAAGAGCAGAACACATAATCTTCATTGTTTTCTGGATACAGGTTCCCCAGAAACATCAGAGAAATCACAGGTGTAAGAGCTGGAAGGACTCTCCAACTGCCTTAGCATTTGACAGATGATACACCCAAATCCCAGCTCATACTGACTCTCAAAACCATGAACTTGCTCATAAAAAAGTCAAAGACAGAATTAAGGTACACTAATTTAAAGTTTACTATTTACAATGAGTTACTCCCATGAAGTAACAAGGACATTTTTTTAAAAAGTATTCCTTTAAACTCAAATAAATTCAATTAAATAAATTACATTCAAATAATATAAAAGATACTTAATAATGTTTCTCTGACCCTGAAAAATTCTAGTCTCCTGATTTAGGGAGTTTTGTTGTTACACAGAGCTGCTTTACACAATTTTTAAAAATTATTAACCCATGAATTTCATATACAATGATAGATTTATCAGAATATTACCAATAAAGGAAAGATTAACAAACTATTAAATCTGGGGCTGGAATTGTAGCATATCAGGCGTAACTGCCACCTTTGGTGCCAGCATCCCATATGGGTACCAGTTCAAGTCCTGGCTGTTCCACTTGCGTTCCAGCTCCCTGTTAACGTGCCTTGGAAATCAGAGGAGGATGACTCAAGAGTTTGGGCTGCTGCATCCACATTGGAGACCCAGAGGAACTCCTGGCACCCAGCTTCAATCTGACCCCACCATGACTACTACTGTACCTACCTGGGAAGTAAACCAGTAGATGGAAGATCTCTCTTTCTCTTTCTCTTTGTCTATCTCTCCTCTCTCTAACTTTTATTTTCAGATAAATAAAATATTTTATACAATTATTAAATCTAAGAATTACATCTTAAGTATACAATATGTAATACATTGTGTTAGAAACCCTGAAGCACATGAGAACTTAGAAAACAGTGAATCTGGTATCCTGTGACTCATGTGCCATTCATTTGTATTTATTATTAATCTGTAGGATACAACATTAAATACACCTGGGTTTATATTTTAGATCCAAATTAACCAAGCATTTAAAGCTGTGATTTCTCTTCCATAGACTGAGCTTATAATATTACACAGGTCATAAGTCATAGTATTAAATGAATTCAAAGCATTCAGTACACTGCATGATGTAGAGTCAATGGTCATTCAAATCATCATTTTTGTCATGTTCACTTTGACAGTTACTAGTTAGGATCTACGTCTGGATTCTCTAGAAAGCAGAGTAAAATTCAGTGATCAAATGATGCTTTCTTTGGAATACACAAATCATCAGCAAAAGTGAAGGATAAAGTAAATAAAGCAAAGAAGGATGAAGAGTTACAAAAACAGCAGGTCACCTTGCTGGTCAGTTTCTTAATAAACTGTGGAGACATGGTCCATCACTTCAAGGAAGCATCTACTTGGTCACACAAGACTTCAGAACAGTTAGGTTGTTCTGTGGTGGGACTAGTCCATGGAAAAGAGGAAGAATGAGAAAAGCTTACTGTCACGCACCCAAATTTGGTCTCCCATTGAGCAAAGATTGCTTCATGAGAATTAATACCAATATACTGAAAATCTGTCACCTAGCTCTTCTGGTGCTCCCTAGAGATCAGAAAATGAATACCTAGAAATATGGGACTTCATTCGAGTACGCAAAAGGAATGAGAAGATTCAGAAACTTAAATGTAGGCTCTAAACCTGACTATTCTGTGGCAGCCATACACTGATGACATAGGTCAATGTAAAACCGCTGACAGCAGAAGCAGGAAATCAACAGGCTAAAGAAATCTGAAGCAGAAGTGTTGGCAGTGCTTGGAGTGGTAAGATCAGCAGCAATCCAGAACTACTGAACTATCAGAACCTCTTGAGTGGGACCCTTGGAGCATACCCCACATCAGGGACCCTGGGATGGCAACGGGTGGCTATCCCCATCCCAGGGTGTGGGGCAGTTAGGAGGCTGGGTGTGGCTTTCCCTCTTTTCTCCCCCTCTTCCCCCAGATACAGGAAGGAAAAAAAGAGAATGTAGAAATAATGGTCTTACCCACCATCCTCTAGCCCTTGACCCTTTGCACCCTAATCAACTATGTAAAAATCATCAAAAATAAAAAAAATAAATAAAATAGTCACTACTTCAGTAAAAAAAATCTGAGGCAGAACATAAGATCGAAGTCAACAGCCTTTCAATAGAGAAAACATTATACAAAAAAATGTATTTTATAAAGACACTATATATAATTTTATTTTATAAAAATACTAATTAAAATGTATTAGTCAGGTTCTACTATGTACCTGCTGCATAACAAACAACCACCAAATCTCAATAGTTTAAAACAAATGAATAAAAATTAGTTCTGCCTCACAAATCTGCAGGTAAGCAACAGATGAGCTGAACTCAATTAGGCTCAGCCTGGCTATTATTCAGGTTTGTTTCTTGTGTCTCTGCGCTGTGTCTCTGTCCCTGGGCCCCAGTAAAAAAGAGCATTGGCTAACTTTGGAATATTCTTTTCATAGCAGACGGCAGGAGCAAGAGAGAGTCCAATGGAAACTTGCCATGTGTCTTAAAGCCTTGGCTTAGAGCTGGAATAGTGTCAGTTCTGAGAAAAACAGCAATAGTAACTCATAAAATTCAAGTTTATAATGCACATCTTTTTCCAAAATGCCTGGCAATGCCCCTACTGCACCAAGATAATCCATATTTTAATATCTAAAGTAGCATAGGCGTTTCTTTTAACTAATTTGGCTTTTATAATCACATTGAGAAATCTTTGAGGTATCTACTTTGAATCATCTTTCTCATGTTGCAATTTGATTATTGAACATGACTTGAGTTTTACTTCATTAACAGCACCATTTGTTCTTATTAACACTCCAGAGACAAAGGACATCTAGAAAGCAAAACACAGAACTCCAAGTACTATGTATTCGTGAACTGGAATTAAAAGTTCCTAAGCAGTAGGGTTCTGGATACCAAGAATAGCTTAGCTGTTCCCTAGACTTCTTCCAAGTCCCATGTGTTTGCTTAGTTAACACACTAATTTTTTTTTTTTACTACTGCCAACATTTGCAAAGTCAAAATAGCTGTGGAGGAACAAGCTGTTCTGCCTCATGTCTCATCAACATTCTGTGCTCAGTGTATCAAAACACAGAGCATACAGAGTGAATGCAACAACCCTTCAAAAAGTTCCCTAGCGGGATTGTCTTCCTGAGGAATCATCCACAGCTGCCTACTTAAAGCAACAGAAGAAAGGTGGGTCTGCTACTCAAACACAAATGAAATCACAGCAAGCAAGTATGAATGAAACAGTCATTTGTCACTTGAAAAATAAAAGTATTATGCAGGCTTGTGTAAACTAATATTAAGATTACAACTGGGAAAGAAGTTTTCTTTATCAAAGAATCACTTTAAATTATTATAGTAGTTATGTCCTAGGTTAAAAAAAGAATAGAAGTCATTAAATTAATAAATTATTATAGTAGTTATGTCCTAGGTTCAAAAGGAATAAAATTCACTGATTTAGTAAAATGCATAGAATTAATAAATTCTAAGCCAAATCTCCTTAGCAGAGGGAAGGACTCTTATTTCAAACAGTCACTGCATTGTAGTGGTCTCATGTCAAGGATATAAGATGGGTATATTTGATGAAAACTAAGAGGTAAAGTTGATAGAATGATCAAAGCCACTTCCCTTCACATCACAGATCAACTAATGACAGTAAATAAACTGTTAGTCCACATTTGAACAAATGTATGTACCAAACTGAATGATCAATTTATATGCACTATCTTATTCATGATCTTGTAATTAAATATACACTCAGAATGAGACAATTTCTATGTGCATGGTTGTATGTTTAAATGATGATATTTCACTTAATGTAACAGTTCACAATAGAAATTAGGTTAGTAATGGACGTAATACTTATTTATTACAACTATGGTAACATACAGATGAGTGGCTGTAACAACAGCCAAAGACAATATTTGCCAAAAAGAGGTATTTCTAGCAAAATTCTTGCAAGAAGTTTCTGCCTTTCCAAGACAGAAAAAAAATATCAACATGAGCAAATCCACCCATCCTTTTTTATCATTGTTTCTGTCTGCATCTTTAAGGGTTTTTTCTAAGTATTCTTTCCTATTGATTGCAAAAGACAGCATGGAAAAATAGCACATATCCTTCTTTCAAGTTAAACGCTAAAACAAAAATCAAGAGCTTAGAGTATGAACTAAAATAATGTCCATCTAAAATTTGAGCAATTGTGGACTGAGAAGGGACGCTCTGAGGGTGTAGGCTATCCTTGCAACAAAAAGACCAACTTGGAGTGTATTACAAGGACTGTTGTTTACTACGGAATTTACAGAACAGAATTATGTATTTCACAGCCTGGAACAGAACCATGTGAGTAAAACAGAGATTCAATAAGCTAGTGATAAGCCTGTGCATCTCTTACTTTGAAATAGTACATTTATATTTTAGCAACAAAGTATTATTACTCAACATTAAAAACTTCAGATTGAGTAAAACAGAATGCATACTTTTATTTCAAGTTTGCTGTTTAACTTGTAACATGATTGCATTAGAGTAAAAGGCTAAGCTGTTTTGCATTTTAAAAGAATATTCATTTGAAAAAAATTAAAATTTGCAACTCCAAGTCAAATAACATGCTACTGCATATGATAGTCTCCATTACACAGTTATTGTACATCCCCTTAAATGAAAATCCACAAAACAAAACCAACAACAGAAAGAAAAAAGAAATTTACAAAGCCATAAAATTACAAAAGTAACATGCTACTGAATAACTATTGTGCTGCCAAAGAAATGATAAAAGAAAATCAAGAACCTTAAGAAAATGATACTACTGTATGATCTATGCGTCAATGAAGAATTTAATGAGAAATAAAGCATTTTGAAGAAACAAAACTAAAAACAAACATTAAAATTCTATTTTTCTTCCTGTTGTTGATTTTGTTTTGCGGTTTTTCATTTAAGGGAATGTATAATAACCATGTAATAGAAACAGTCATAACCAGATCTGAGGATACAATGCAGTGTGCATCTCTACTTACAGATCAAACATGGACTCCCAATGAAACTGTTAAATATATCTTGACAATAGGATGCTGGACTCTCTGCCATTGTCCATGCCCGCATTGATGGACATTATGACTATTTATGAAGAACTGTACTATAGTAATGATATAGGGGAACTCAGTGGGGCAGGGAATTTGGGAGGCAATAAGGAACATTCTAGGAACTATGGAACTGTATCATCAAATGACAATAATAAAATGGGAAAAAAGAACATTTATTTGAAAGTCAGAATTACACAGACAGGGAGAGACAGAAATAGAGATCTTCCATCCACTGATCCATAGCCAGAGCTGGACTGGGCCAAAGGCAGAAGCTTCTTCTGGGTCTGCCACGTGGGTGGCAGGGGCCCAACCACCTGGGTCATGTTCCACTGCTTTCCCTGTCATATGAGCAGGGATGTGAATCAGAAGTGGAACTGAAACTTGAAGAGGTGCCCATATGGTATGCCAGCATAGCAGGCAGCAGTTTTACACACTATGCTACAACACCAGCCCCAAGGGCAACTTGCAATAATAAAGACACCCAAACACTAACAAAAAATAGGAGCGGGACCCGGTATGATAGCCTAGTGGCTAAATCCTCACCTTGCTTAAGCTAGGATCCCACAAGGGTGCTGGTTCATCTCCCAGCTGCTCCAGTTCCCTTCCAGCTCCCTGCTTGTGGACTGAGAAGGCAGTAAAGGATGGTGCTTGGAACCCTGCACCAGAGTGGGAGGTCTGGAGAAAGGTCCTGGCTCCTGGCTTCAGATCAGCTCAGCTCTGCCCATTGCAGCCACTAGGCCAGCAGACAGAAGATCTTCCTCTCTCTCTCCTTCTCTCTCTAAATCTTTCTAATAATAAATAAATAAATCTTAAAAAAAGATAGGAGTGGGCATTTGGCAGACTGGTTAACAATGCGGCTGCCTGTGTCCCATACTGGAGTGCCAGCTCCATGCACGATTCCAGCATCCTCCTAGTGCACACCCGAGGAGGCATCAAGTGGGATAGCCCACTAGCTGGGTTCCTTCCACCTCTGTGTGAGACCTGCATTTACTGTCTAATTCTGCAGCATGTAGAGCATTAACTAGCATTTGATAGCTATCTGCCTCTCAAATACATAAAAAAATTGTAGTAAACATTTTTAAAGAGCATATTGGGCTTGTGTTTCTTCTCAAACAAATCCAAGTGAACATTCAGTGTGATAAAGCAGATTTCCTTCCCTTTTATTTCACTTTCCTTTCAAGGACTCTCGGGCACCTGCATGGTGAGAGCTGAATCACCAGAGATTGCAGCTGCCGGAAAACAGAAAGTATAAAAGAGGCACCACTGCTATCATCACGCTTGGAATCCGTATGACCACCAACTGGGTCCGTTGAAACAACAGAAATTACCCTCCCTCAGTGCTACAGGCTGCAGTACAAAATCAAGATGTCAGGAAGGAATGTTCTCTCCAAAGCCTCTTGAGAAAAGAAAAATTTTTTTTTGGTTCTTCTAACTTCTGATACTTGCCAGCAATAATTTGTGCCTTGAACTTAACAGCTGAGGTTTTGCAGTCTACACCTCTGTTTGCATATGACTCTCTCTTTTCTCTTCGTGTCCAAATGACCCCAATTCTCATTAGGATCCATGTATTCTACTATAACTTCATGTAAATGGATCACATCTGCAAAGGACCGCCACCCTTTCAAACAAATTACATTCACAGATTCTAAGCAGATGTGAGCTTGCCTAGAAGTAACCCAATACAGCTCATAATGGAAGTTAAGCAATCTTTAGACACAAATGTGTATTTTTCATCTACCTGACGAAATTTGTACCAGTGCTAGGCAATGAAGACAAAAAAAGACTGACAATGTCAGTAACGATCCCGAAATGGTATATCACAGTAGTTCTTTAAGCCATATCTCCTCTATGATTCTGAAAAGAAGATTCTTACTTCAGCTGTCTCATGACATGTGCTACACCAGCCACTTGCTGTACGGAAAATCGCTGACACATGTAGCAGGTACTTAAAACTTCAAAAAAAAAATAACTAATTGCACTCAAAATAAAAAGAAAACACTATGAAAGAACTAAACACATTTACAAGTAGAAATCCTCAAGGGAGACTTGTCTTGCAAAACTGAGCACAGCCCAGTACTGACACCAAAGACAGCACTCATGCTTACCACCTGACAGTCTGAGCAAGGCAGAAGAGGCAAAGGTCAAGGTGAATACAATGATCCCATCAAATGATCTCAATGAACATAAAAGCTCATATAATTCAATAGTGAAACTCAAAATATGCTTACATTTATAGAAATTTGCATTTCCTTCTATTGTGTTTTATTCACAGCATTAAGACAGTCACCCAACATAAGAGAACATCAGTAACACACCAAGATAAATATGATGTGGGAAATTCTGAGGGAAAAAGCAGACAGCTTGTTATAGTATTCAACCTGTCATTGTAAAAGTAAGTCTATTTTCAGTTTGGAGGAGGATCATAAAGAGGATAAAACTGAAGAACACAGAGGTACCATCCTCCCTCCCATGAGGCATACTGAGTTGCACTGACCAAAAGTGACTAAACCAACCACCCCTGGGTGAGGAGCATGACAAAGGCTGGCATGTCACTGTGCTCTCTCAGTACCAGAATTACCACATCCACCATCAGACATATCCTTCTCTACAGGCAGCCACAGACCATGTAGAGCAGATGCGTGTGAGGCAGTCACTGCACACTGGTTACCACCTTGTCAGAGTTCACTAAGATGGAACATCACACAAACACATGTTCCACAAGGCAGATTTACAACCTATAGATAGGAAGCAAGGGACAACAGAAGCTGAGGATTCCGGCAAGCCAATCCCCAAGGTTCAGGAGAGCTGCCAGCGCTGATGGGGTCTTTTCTGCATGTGCCTGACTTGCGCAGCAGCTGGGGCATCCCATGAGGGCAACAACACAGAGCCAATGCACTGAAGGGCATCCTGTCTCTCATCAGGCCTGCAGCAGTGCCTGAGATGTTCGAGTCAGTTCCTCCTCTCAGGATCCCCAGCACATTCTGTCATTGCTGAGCACTACAAGTGCAAAAAGGGCAAAAACCAGGTTGCTGTCCTAGAATTTGGTATGTCATATTTATGATGTGCTTGGGCTCTTCTCCGTAATGGTAAAAGTGGTAAAGTATGGAGATCGGGGGGGGGGGGGAAATATCAGCCAAGAGAGGCAAGAGAAAGGACAGTGTAGGGAGCACTGCTGCTTGGCGGTGACCGTCAATCCCAGCAACGAGCTGGGAGGCAGGAGCCAGCCCTGCTGGATTAATGTGTCATTGAATAAGAGTCTTTCAGTCGTCTTAGAACTTTTCTTCTCTCCTTACTTCAGCCCTGATCATGCATTGCATTTTTCTAATCCCATGGGATTTTCACCCTAAACGGCCAAGGAGTATTTAAAAATCTAAACTTTGAGGTTGATAGAGACCATGCTATTTGTGAAAGCCTAGAAATGATTCTGATAATGTTTAAGACAAATGATCCTTTGAAGCACACTTACGTAAAAATCCTCAATCATACTCACCCTTTATTCTGTGTTAATCCATCAGTCCAGTGGATTGTTGAAAAATGTGACAAATTGAATCAGTTTTTAATACATCCAAACATAACATCCAGATCAGTTATAACAGTCTAGTTGCTTGATTATCCAGGTGTACCCTTAGCACACTGAAGTATTAACTAAGTGGTAACTTAAGCTCCTACTCATAAGAAGAAATATTATCACATGATGTATTCACTTATCCATCGATCCAGCAAGCCAAAATATCAATAATATTTATTCACTACTTATCATAAGTGAGATAGTGTATTAAGCAATTAGTTACATCGAAAAGAAAAGAAACTATCCATGTTTTCATGAAATTGATACTGGACAGTGGTTTTTTAGTGAACACACCATCAGGAAAAAAACAAAACCTAGACACACAGACCTAATACTATGAAAGTCCCAATTTCCTAAGTAAGCAAGCCCTAACAAAATAAAGCAATGTTTATTCATAAGTAGTAAAAAAAAATAGTAAAAAAAACATAATTAGTAAAAACAATAATGCCAGTATTTCGATATAGTGCGTATAAACATCAGAAAAAAAAGCACACAAAGCTTAAAGTTAAAGAGATGCAATGAAAATCAATAGTTCTGAGTAAAAGAAAGGCAGCAGCAGCATTGGAGAAAGTGTGCAGGAAGGCCAGTCACTGCCCTCTTGCCAGGGTACTCCTACTGTGAGTCCAACAGACACATCAGGACTCCACTGTCGTCCCATTTTCAGCTTACTCCAAATTGCCTTGTCCCATTAACATGACTAGAGTGTACAACTTCAAATTTTGAGAATTAAGAAGATAATGTAAGCTAGTCCTTCACATATGATTTAAAATCCAAACTTCAGGGACAGGAACAAAGTTTCGCTTTGGAAGGATCCAAGACCCCATTAGTTTTAAATTTATATGGAGATTTTAAAAAAATTACTTTGGGAGACTGACTGAAGCTTAAGTAAAAAAAAAAAAACTGTTACCCACAAATTCTATTTTTTCAATCATTACTTAACAAGGAAAAGCCAAATTCTACCACAGTATTGGCAACTATCTTTTCATCACTGAAAAGAATGATCTTATCATTGACAGATGCTAAGACTCAGTGGTTTGAATCACACCATGTGTTACAAATTAAAATGACTAAAATCACAATGATGCTAATCTGGAAAAGAACAGGAGAAAAATAATTATTGGGGGTTCCACAGCCAATATTTAAATGTAACCCCCAGACATTGGTCAATAAAAAAGCAACACATAATATTATCAATGAGATCATGAGCAATGTAGGTCCACTCCGTGCAAAGCTTTAAAAGGAAAACATATCTGCAATATTTTGCTTCTATTAAAAACAGAAACTCATGCATAGGAAATTATTTTTAAAACATGTATATGCATAAGGCAGTTAGAATAAGGAAAACCTTTAACTTCCTAGACATCATCTATGTCCTTAAGCTTCAATTTTCTAAGAAAAAATTACTTTTCTTCTAATGAGAAAAATATCTATTTATAACAAACAAGCCAGAAATTCTATCCAAAGAAATCACATTATAGTGTAATAGAGTAACGGAAAATATACTGAATTCAAAAAGACTTGAATTCAGAAACATTAATGGGACCACTCACCAGCTGTGAAATGGATTAATCATTAATATTGGTGCTGGTGCGGATAGCATTTGCTGGTATAGCAACAAGGTTCCAGCAACTGACTCCAAAGGACCTCTTAAATATACCCAAGTCCCCTGTGGAATGCTGCCTCTTGCATACATTTACTGTATCAGCATTGCCCCCTACCGACTGCATTATGCATTAAGTGTTCTCAATTTTTTCCCCTGGATTTAGGGCAATCCCACTAGACCACAGCATCCCTGAGTCCAGTCTGGCATCTATCTCAAAACTGCTACAACATCCAGGACAAGTCCTCTCATTCTCCTTGAGAGCACTGGAAGTATATATTTGAAAAACAGTCTGTATTGTCTTGCTGTCCTGCCTAAACCCATGCAGAGTGACTTTACAGTTAGCTAGCTTCTTGAAATATACTTCAGGTGTTAAGAACAGGGTCAACAGTTAGATATTAACATGAATTAAATTTGGCACTTAATGTCCAAAGTTATCTCACATTGTCCTATGGCCATAAGCTTATACACTCAGGTTAATACATGAAGAAATCACACGTGCTCTCTAAAGTTGCCTACCAATAAATATTTAGTTGATACTGACACATAAGGGCAGGTGTAGGAGGTGGGAATTTCATAATCCTTCATTCCATGCACATTTATCGAGAATACTATCTCCTAGGCATTGGGTTGGCCGCCAAGAATTCAAGCAAGGTGAAGACTACTTGTAAGAAGATGATAGGAGACCAAGGAACTAGAAAGCAAGGAAGCGAATGCTCTACATTCTGTGGCTGGCCCCACAGAATCACCCCTTCCTGGAAAACTGAGGGAATTCTTCACTGAGCAAGCACACTAGGTCAGCACGCAGGATGCTCTTGGCCAAGCAAAGATGGGATAAAGGGGGAATGGGCAGGGAAAGCCAGACACATAAGGCAGGGGGAGGCAAAGTTCAGCAAGAGCTCCTGAGAGTGCCACGCTTCATCTGGTAGAAATACACTGGAACTCAGGGGTCCCGGGAGGTACCAGTAGTGACCTTTACAAAATGCACTGGCATCCGAGGGATTTTCAGAGCTTCAGTGAAGAAAAGCTGAGAGGACAAACTTTATTTAGTTGATGAAAAAGAACGTGGGAGAGCACTGAAGATGTCCCCAAGTGGAAAGGGGCAACAGCCAAGGGCAGGACCAAGACCACACTTGTAATCTGTGGTCAGGGAAGTACTAGCTACTGAGAGCACTGGATTTCTTTCTTACGGTCCCAAACTTTAGGGTAAGAATCACTATGGCTTATTGTAAGTTCCTCAGAGTCCCCAATTCTTTGTCTGTTTTCCTCACACCCTATTGAATCAGAACCAGAATCAATAGGTCATGCTCTAAGCAGTTTTGTCATAGAGCTGTAGAAAGGAGTCTGGTGAGACAAATCCCAGAGCTCTGAGACATGAAGCCCCAAACGCTCCAATTGTGTTCCAGAAAACTAGGAGCTTCCACAGGCTGTGACATCCTGACTCACATGAGCTACACAAGAGCTAGGGAGGTCCTGCACACTTGTCCAGAAGCATAAGGCAAGTGATGCAGGTCCAAGGAGTGTCTTTACTGACACCATGGGATAGCAACGATGGAGATGCTACTTCAGGGCATGTTGTTAAAGAAATATTGCTCTTCCATCCTATACCTGCAAGTTCTTCATGGACTCTCCACTCTGGCTGCGGCCACAAAGAGAATTAGGCATGTGTGGCAGGAAGGCTGAAGACCCATGACTTCACCCAGGATCCATAACTTTGGCCAGACATCCATTTCTTCAAGTTTAAGCCCTCTGTAAGAAGGAAAGTCAGTCAGAAATGTGATGGAGAGCATAATCAAAGAAGAGGGACAAGCTATTAATCTTTTCTCTGAGCTGAAATTTGTCTTTCAAAAAACACTGTTTCAGTTTTCTAAGCAAAACAGTGTCACAGATTATATTCTATTGGGCTAAAGACACGGTTAAAGTTGAAGTCATTCCAAGTACGGGAACTTATTCAGAAATTTTTCTATTTACTCTTTTAAAGTTTTAACTTTCTCAAGAGATTGCTAGTTCATATTTTGTAAGATTCACTTATATATAGACAATAAGTTGATTTTCTTTTATAGATTGTCATGTATCAACCTTAAGAGCACTCATTTCCCATCCCTATCAAGATTCAGTCATTGGTTCAAGGGCAAACATTCTGTGGAAGAACAGTGCCATCTGCAGGAACTTTATGTAACTACATGGGAAATCCACTGGAGTTCCTCCAAAGCTGCAGATTCTATACTCATTAAGTGGCCAGGCATACATTAACTCTTAACTAATTGCTGTTGTTGCTTGTGTGTGATGACAATGATGGTAATACATGCATTTGCATTGAATTTACTGATACTAAAAAATGAAAAATTCCACAGAATTAAAGGGTCCAGGTTCGGTTCAAATTTTTTAGATCATTCTCATTTTTCCAGATAGATGAGAATCTATTTTGTTTTAAAAGACCTTAAGTTGCCACAGTCATAACACAGCTGTGCAGACTTCAGCAGCATTAGGATCAGTTCAGGGAAACCTGGGTGTACAACCATTCCAATAAGCAGATACAGTATATCAACAAAGGCAGGGTAGGGAAAAATACACAGCATATGCAAAAATAATTGACAATTTTCATCAATCATAATTGAGATGGGTAGTGCAAATGTAACCTCATACTACTGTTTGTATAATGTGAGGTAAAAACTGTGATATTATAATTCAATCATATAAGAATTCTTAACAGGATTCTCAGCAAAATCTTGTGCTGCTGGCTTTAGTTGAAAATATTACTATGAATTCAGGTGGTATTTAATTTTGAAATATAACTATTAATACTGAGATGTATCCCTAGCATCCAGATTGTGGACATCTTGAAATACTATCTTTACCTTAAATGTATGCTTTCTTAGCTTTCTAGAATTGCTGTAAAAAATTATCACTACTTGCGGCCCGGCGGCGTGGCCTAGCGGCTAAAGTCCTCGCCTTGAAAGCCCCGGGATCCCACATAGGCGCCGGTTCTAATCCCGGCAGCTCCACTTCCCATCCAGCTCCCTGCTTGTGGCCTGGGAAAGCAGGAGAGGACGGCCCAAAGCATTGGGACACTGCACCTGCGTGGGAGACCCGGAAGAGGTTCCAGGTTCCCGGCTTCGGATCGGCGCGCACCGGCCCGTTGCGGCTCACTTGGGGAGTGAATCATCGGACGGAAGATCTTCCTCTCTGTCTCTCCTCTGTGTATATCTGGCTGTAATAAAATGAATAAATCTTTAAAAAAAAAATTATCACTACTTGATGGCTTAAGTCAACAGAAATCTTTTTTTTAGATTTATTAATTTGCTTGAAAGGCATTACAGATTGAGAAAGAGACACAAAGAGAGGTCTTCCATCTGACGGTTCACTCCTGAAATAGTCATGAGAGTCAAGGCCAGGCCAGTCTGAAGCCAGGAGCCAAAAGCTTCTTCTGGATCTCCCAAGTGGATAGCAGGGGCCCTGTCACCTGAGCCATCATCTGCTGCTTTCCTAGGAGCATTAACAGGGAGCTGGCACAGAGGTGGAACAGCTGGCACACACTGTTGCCCACGGGGGAACAGATGTCACAGGTGGCAGCTTTATTCATGACACCACAGTGGCAGCCACAAGTCAACAGAAATTTACTCTCTAACAGTTATGAGGCCTAGAAATCTGAAGGCAAGACATGGATAAATTTATGCTTTCCCTTAAAACTTCCTCCTTTTCATTTCCAAACTTGTGTTCAAGTATTCCATGGTTCCTTGCAGCATGACTCCAATCTTTGTCTCCATTTTCACACGGCCCTCTTTGTCTTCTCTTTAAAAAAAAATATTTATTTATTTGTATTGGAAAAGCAGATATACAGAGAGAAGGAGATACAGAGAGAGAAGATCTTCTGTCTGCTGGTTCACTCCCCAAGCAGCCACAACATCCTGAGCTGAACTGATCTGAAGTCAGGAGCCAGGAGCTTCTTCCCAGTCTCCCATGTGGGTACAGGGTCCCAAGGCTTTGGGCCATCCTTGATTTGCTTTGCCAGGCCACAAGCAGGGAGCTGAATGGGAAGTGGAGCAGCCAGGATTAGAACCAGCACCCATATGGGATCCCAGTGCATGCAAGGCAAGGACTTTAGCAACTAGGCTACCATACAATTCCTTCTTTGTCTTCTCTCTCTACAAGGACACATCATTGAGCCTGGGCTCCTGTAAAGTTAGGATGATTTTATTTCAAGATCATAAACTTAGCTACATCTTCAAAAAACCATTTTTCTAATATTGCATTCACATATTTCAAATGACCCTAATTTGGGGGGTATATCATTCAACCTACTACCAAAATTTTTATCAGCTCAAAACATAGCATACATTCACCACATGCCAAAGTCCCTCAAAATTCCGTTCCATTATAGCATCAGTTCTAAGCCTAAAGTCTCATCTAAGTATCATCAACAATATGGTCCCAAATCTTACTATCCAATCAGGTATGGGTGAAACTCTGAGTATGTTCCACCCTGGAATAAAATCTCTCTCCATCTGTAGACCTGTGAAACTAGAAAACATGATACTTGCTTCCAAAACACAAAGATGTGACAGGGATTAGATAGATATTCCAGTACGAAACAAGCTGCAAATGCAGAGAGCACACTGCTTTAGGTTTCAAGGCCTTCTAACCATCTTTGAGGCTTGGTGCTTTGTTCTCTGTCAGCTGTGCGGACCAGCCTGCTAGCTACTGTCTTTTTTAGGGCTCTGTTCGTCAGCTCAATCTCCCTTTCCTCAAAAGTTAATGCACATTTGCAGTCGGATAGCTCTATCATCCAGTTTCCTGCTCATAGAAGAAAAAAGTTCACTAGCCTTCCTTCGTCTATTTCCTCTATGACTTATTTAGTTCCAACCACTGATGTTTTTAATGCAACATTCTCAAAAAACATTGTAACCCTCCTGTGTATGCCACAAAAATCTGTGCCACTAGGTGGTCCTCCAGAGACCTCTCCTGGCCACTCCATCTCTATCCCAGGCTTCTGCTGAGAAGGCTGTATGTATCCATGCCATGTTTATAATCTTTTAAGCAAGAAGGTGCCCAGTCGTACTCTTCAGACTAGGACAGCTATAGATTTAGAATGGCATGGAGCAAAAAGGGAAGTTTTTTCTTTTTTTCTTTTAAACTGAGAGACTTAAAACATGTTCATGTACAAAAGGAAAAGAATTCATCAGAGAAAAGTAAGTGACATGAGGAGAACAAAAAGACCTTCAATAGTAAGTTTAACGTAACCATTTCTTCTGAGACAAGGAAAAGAAATAAGAAATGGGTTTTAAGTGTAAGTGAACTTGCTGATACAGCACTTGCAGCAGAAAGTTAAGGAAATCCCTTCTCGGGGATGTTTATTTTCTCTGTGAAACAGGAAGGAGGTAATTTGGTAGTTGAGATGCGAGTATAAAGTACCAGGTGAACATTTAAAATACCCAATGGTATGGAAAAGTGAACTTGTAGAATACCAATCCATGATATTTTATCATTTTCTTTAGCAATGTGGATGTAAAATTTAAGATGACATGGTAAACTGGCAAACTGTTTTATTTTCTTTCGTTACTTTTTCAAATAAGCTTAAGAGAGATGACTCCAAGATCTGTGACTTAACAAACTAAATAAATAGGGATGTAGGGATGGCAACAGATTCAGGAAAAAGATGAGTTCATGTTCAACATTTCAGGTTTCTACATCCAGATGCACAGAAAGAACAACTGGTATGAAAATACAGATTCTACAGTAATAACCTTGAAGCTAGTAATTGAAAGCACGAAAATAGAATTTTTAAAATTTGAAGAATCTTAAAAGACAAAGGATTTTAAGGCTCAGGCAAACATCAAAGGCCACTGGGATGGATAAGCTAGAGATATAAAAAGTACACATGGGGTGGTCCGAAAAGTAAAATGCAGAAGTGGTCAAAATGCCTGTGCTGCTGAAATCTTTAGAGAAGATTAAGCAAAGCAAGGATGATTCATCTTTTTTTTTTAAATGTCAAAAGCAACTGTGTGGCTCATACAATGAACTCAGTAAATGTGAACGCTATGTTGCTTTCATTCAAATACCTGAAAGTCTCACACCAACATTGTTAGAGTTGTAAAATGCAGCTACAGAAAGGATATATGATGCTAGCATAAATTTTCCTATACAGGAGCTGGCAAAGTGGCACAGAAGCTAGTCCTCTGTCTGTAGCACTGGCATCCCATACAGGTGCTGGTTCGTGTCCCAAATGCTCCACTTCCCTTCCAGCTCCCTGCTTGTGACCTAGGAAAGCAACGAAGGATGACACAAAGGTTGATAGAAGGTTTCCTGTGTCCATATGGGAAACTTGGAAGAAGCTCCTGGCTTCTGGCTTTGGATCAACTCAGTTCCGGCCATCTGTGATCACCTAGGAAGTGAGCCAGTAGATAGAAGATTTCATTTTCTCTCTCTCTCTCTCTCTCTCTGTAAATCTGCCTTTCAAATTAAAAAAAAAAAGAAAACGTTTCTTTTAAAAGAATTTTTATAAAAAAAAGTCTCTGCCAAAATAAATGTACTTTTGTTTATTTGCCAGGGAGGCAGACAGATCTTTCTATCTGCTGGTTTACTCCCACAAATGCCTGCAACAGCTGGGGCTGGGCTGGGTTGAAGTAAGGAGTCCAGAATCCAATGTGATTCTCTGATGCAGGTGATATGGACTCAGCCTTTTGAGCAATTATCTGCTACCTCCAAAGGTACATATCAGCAGGAAACTGGAAAAAAAGAGTGGAATTGGGATTTAAGCCCAGATCCCATGATAAAGGGATGCAGGCCTTCCAAGCAATGGAGGTTTAATTGCTTTACCAAATGTCTGCCTCTAAATGTGTATTACAATTTTTTTCCCACAAGCATTTCTGAATTACCCACACAGGAAGAAAGAAGAGAGGGAAGGGAGAAGCAGGACATTTCCTTTAGCCCAAACTCTTCACACAGCCTGTATCTCAATCTCACAGAACATCATGCTATAAAAGAAGGTACACAGGAATTTTTCCAAGCCTCATCTATCTGTGTAAGACAGATTGACTCAGAGAAACAGCAAGAATTCAGATTTCCCTAGTACTTGCTCCCATGTGACAATGCAAGACTTCCAACTCAATGAGAATTATCTCCCTACCGACCACCACTTCAACACCGTCTAAATCCCAGGATGAGTTTCACAGGTGCCCAGCAGAGAATGTGGCCATTTTTCCTTGACCTGTTACTGGGCAGTTTGGTTCTGCATCTTGATACTTCCAGAGATACCAAATCCCCATGCCAGATGCCTCTACTTGACCTCTCTTCCATCACCAGGCACAGGTGTCCCATAGGTGTCTCACCAGCTGTTGTTTTTCTACCATGCTGCTGAAGCTTCTATCAAGCACCATGACTAAACAGCTAGAGTCCCGAAGGCTCTGCAACTTCATGGTTATCCATGAAGAATGTGTTCTCTCACCTTTGTCCATTGTGTTCCAGACCTGAGTGAAACAGCTCTTTCCTTTCTTGTTTTTGTTTCCATAGATCACTTTCTCATTCTTGGATTCAGACATCAATTTTTGCCATATTTGTCTTTTCATATTTGTCTATCCATTTAATAATAGTTTTTATGGTGTGTGATGTCAAAAAATGCTTGATATAAAAGCTAAATCATAAGAATGAACCAGAGAACTGAAATGGGCTATTAATTATCACAACCATTTTGCAACAGCCATCTTGCAACAGGGTTCATGGGTATACTGTTGACAGTCAAGACCAGTCTCATTTTTTAGGTCTTTACTTTGGTGTCCTATCCATTAACATACCTCTGCTACTTTTTTCTGATCATCTCTGGGTATCCTTATACTTTAGATTTAAATACCATGTTACAGGTTCTCTCCTTACATCACAAGACCAAATTCCCAAGAAAGAAACGAATTGGCCAAACTAGCTCCATTGTTCTTGTGTCAAAATGTGTCAGTACATACCAGGGCTAGTGTTGTACCTTTGGGTCTACAGTGGCCACTCCTGGTGGTATCACCAAGAGAACTTGCTTCCAGGAGTTGTATTAGGGTCAGGAAGGCATTCTCAAGCCTGATCTTCCTATAGCAGGAGATGAGAATTCCTGTACCCAGTAATTTTCAACAAAGATAACGTTCCAAGCACATAGCAAGCTTCCAAATATTAGTTTAACTCTACAGCTTATTGTTTTGTTTATATGGCATTTAACTCCATTTCAGATAGAGCTCAATTCATCTTTTCAGGTTTATCTATTAATTTATTAATTTCTTCTTTCTTCAGGCTTATCTTTTAATTTACTTTTCCTGACCTCTTTGTAGCACCAGCCTTTATCGCGTACTAAGAATATGCCTGGCAGTTCTCCAAGAGTGTTACATGAAGTTACAGTTAATCTTCATAAGACAAACTGCTGTTATCACTACTTATCAATAATAAAATTGGCACAGAAAGGTCCAGTAACACGCAGAAGGCACACACAGCTAGTAAACAAACAGATTTTAAACTCAAGTTTAAATTCTCATATGGTTTCAAAGCCCAAGATCTAAATATCAAGCAATACTGTCTCTCAAAAAATCAACATTATTAACATAATAACAAATAATACATATTATGCGGGACTTTTGTCTCCTATCAGATCCTGGGGGGAAAAAACTGGTTGGAATGTCTTGGCATGCAATTACCTTGACTTGAAGGAGACTTAGAGGGCCTCAGAATCAGGGTCCCATCGACTCCCACCAGCATTTCCTCTCTCAGTTCTCCCTAAGCAGGCCAGAGCAACTTGGAATTTCGCTTCCTGGAGGTGGGTGACAAAAGCTAGAATCCCTTTCACAGAAGCAAGTCAGGAAATCTTAGTAGCTTTTTGATCTTCTGCTGGCTTTCCTTGGAAAGCAGTTATATGGGAATTTGCTGACCTATCTTGGCTGGAAAGGAGAACCCTTTCAGCCCAGGAGAACCCTGCCTACATCTGGAGATCATGGAGAATCCAAACCGAGAGGCCTTGCTGGGAACATCCCATAGTTTGTCTCCATTAGATCAAGTTCTTGTGTCCAGTCATCCCCACAACCGTCTTCTTCTTTGATCTCAGGTCTTTTTGTTTTGAAGATTTCATCATATAAAACTTCATTAACTTTAATAACTGTTCCTTTTTTTTTTTTTTTTTTTTTTGTAATGAGAATGTCAGCCATGCACCCAGTGACCAGTGAGGAAAAGATACTGTTTTTTCTGCCAAGGGCCAAAGGAGTCCAACTGAGGTCGGCCATCTTGGCATCGTGAACAAGCGCTTAAAAGACAAGACGTGGCAGAAGCCAAGCCACGTCTGCTCCGAGCACTGCCGCCGCCGCGCTCCACAGGTCCTGACGTGTTCCACTTGCCTTCTGATTCCGTTAAGTGGATTTTCTCGTTTCCCTTGATGTTTTTCGTCAGTCGGTGAATTACTGGATGTACTGGATGTACTGTTTCTATCACAGGTGAGATTTCCAGTCGTGGTCCAAGAACATACTCAAGAGTGGTAACGGGTTTGGGGAAGTGTTGGGGCTTTCTTCACACAATACTTGCAGCTCAAGAACAGGTTCCCTGTGCTCCTGGTTTGCTGGGCTTCCAGCCCCTCGTGGGGGTGGCCTCCGGCTCAGCAAACCTCCCAAGACCCTTCCAAGCCGGTGACTTCAGGAAGAAACCGACCTGAGGGGTGCTGGAGTATTTTTTCTTCCTGTGACTTTTTCCCTTTGATTTCTCAAGATGCAACGACTATTACTTTTCCTGAATCAGTGGAAAGCGGGGGAAACTCTACCTCGCAGGCGCCTGTCGGGTTCGGAGTTCTCGGCTCTCCTCAGCGCAGAGGAGAAACGCCCCGCGCCGCCGCACCGCGGCGCTCCAGCCGCTCGCGCCCTGACCGCGCGCCCAGGGGCGGGGCCGCGCAGCGCGCTGACGTCAGAGTGGGCAGCGACGCCACCGGGGCCGCGCGGCGTGGACGGCGGCGGCCGAGGGGCGAGCGGGGCCGGGCCTGGGCAGCCGCGGCGGCGGAGGACCTCGCGCAGCATCCGCGGGCTCCGGGGCGGGGGCTCCAGCGGCCAGGCCCCCTCCCCGGGGAGGCGGAGCCGGGAACGGCGGCGGCCGAGAAGGATGCATCAGAAGCTGCTCAAGAGCGCGCACTACATCGAGCTGGGCAGCTACCAGTACTGGCCGGTCCTGGTTCCCCGCGGCATCCGCCTCTACACCTACGAGCAGATCCCCGTGTCCCTAAAGGACAACCCTTACATCACCGACGGCTACCGGGCCTACCTGCCCTCCAGGCTGTGTATCAAAAGGTATAGTCTGGCCGCCCCCGCCCGGCGCGCCCCTTTCCCCTCGCCTACCTCCTTTATTCTGCCCGCCCTCCTTCCCCCGCTGTCCTCCGTGCCCATCTCTCCCCGTCCTTTCATCTCTCTGCCGCCCCTCGTCTGCCTCCAGCCCCACCAGGGTGCTTGATCCACGGAAGCATGTTGATAGTAACAGGGATCCTAATTACCGAGTCTCCTATGGCCGTCTGCTGCCTACAGAGCGCTGCCGCATCCTTCCTTGCCTCTGGTACCCGTTGGGATACATGTTGGAATCAACCCCACGCACAATGGCAGAGCCATGTTTGCCCGGCGTCTTCCTTAAGCTTTGTTTTTGGCCCAGCCCCGTGAGAATTCAGAAGCTTTCGGTTAGACATCAGTGTAATAGGAAACAAATTCACGTGGCCCTCCCTAGGTGTTGAGGAAGCCCTATTCTATTCATTTTTCAGAGACTTAGGGAACCCCTGCCAGGTGCCCAGCACTGACCCAGGTCCTGCAGAACACGCCAGGCGTGACCCTCGTTATGAAGCTGTTAAAGTGAAGCCAGGGTGACAGACTAAAGGAATAATGACACCATTACGTAATAGCCATTGTCGAAAATGCTGTAGCTAGAAGGGCCTGGAACAGAGCCATCCACCTGCACTACAGCATCCTAGAAACTTCTTCAGCATTCTAAACGTTTCAAACCAGAATCCCTCTTGAAAGCCCATGTTTTTTAAAACAAGGGGGAAACAAAGCAGAACTGAAAAATCACTCTTCCGGATTTTGAGAATAATATTTCGTTGAAACTTCCCATGTGGGAAAATACAGGATCCTGTAAAACAACAGATGGTGGTAATCCCATGTCACTCCAGCGGCTTACCCCAATACAGGAATATGGGTGTCTGAGTTGCTGAAGCAGCAACCACACACTGATTCTTGATCACCTTTCTAGCATGTTCTTTCCCTTTCCTTTGGTCCTGCCTTGAAAAGGACTCTGTGACGTCACTGTCCATCCCTCCTTTGCTCGAGCTGCTGGCCCACACGACTTGACAAGCTCAATCCCAGTTGCTGCTTTCTGGTGTCTCTCAAGTGTGAGTAATTACACAGAGAGTCAAAGCCAGGCCCTGCAAGGCTGTGCAACTCCCCAAGGATAGAGCAGTGAGTTGCATTCAATACTTTATACCCATTTAGAAATGATCTTATGCATCCTGATATAGGGTCCAAACCTCTTTCAATGACGAACGAAGAACAGTGCATTAGATTTGGGCCCTTGAATTTAAAAAGACTTGAGTGCTCAAATCTGCTACTAAACAGCTGTGGGACCTTCAGCCAAAGTTAACTTCTCAGAAACTTACGTCTCCATATTTGTAAAAACTAGGGTATTTTAGTCAGCTTCTTGACAAAAAAATGAAAATTCCCAGGATAGGTGCTATGGAAGGAATCAGATTTATGTAGATCACAGTCTGGAAGGCTCAGGTTCAAGGTGTGGTGGCCCCATTGGCTGCACTGAGGGTGGTGAAGACTTAAATCGCAGTGATGCAGCACTTGTGGGGGAAAGTCAGGTGGCTCCCAGGAAGCAGAGCACCTGGGCTCAGCTTTTAAAACCTGCTTAAACTTACTTCCGGTGAGAACTCTTGTCCAAGAGCATGCCCCCAGTGACTTAGGACCTCCCACTGGGCCCACCTTGTAAACAACAAAATCACTTTTTTTTTTGAGCCCTCTTAGTACCATTAACTTAAGACTTCAGGGTTTGCAGTGGTATGTAAATGCTAGAACCAAATCATGTTCAAACCATAGCAGCAGATGATGGCAGTACCTGCTTCAGGAGGTAGGAAGGGACGGGTGAGGTTATGTATGTAAAACACTGCACAAGGCCCAGTACTTAATAAGCACTTACAAACAGCAGTGATGTCAAGCAGTGATGAGGAGGAGGCGTTGAGCCTGGACAAGGTACAGAACGACCTTTCCTGTGACGGGGTAGACCGGCTGTGAGACGTTTTATGAAGTACGCTACCCACCATCTGGATCTCGCCTGGTCCCTCCTTTGCCCGCTTTTTACCATTCAAGAATGACTGAGACAAACTTTGGATGTGAGGAGAATGTTCTCTTGATTATACCAGTTGTGCCAAATCTCTTAGTAGGAAAAATTATGGAAAGATACTGCCTCTTGTTACAGTTAATCAGGTTATACAGGTTTTCACAAAATGAGAAGATTTAGGGCTAAAGAGAGAGCAGAATGCTGACTGTCAGAACAATGCTGAGTATTTCCCAGCACATTTGTGCATTCCCTCCTTTGCCTGTAAGTAGTCTTTACCTTTGATGCATGTAAAGGGTAAAGTTTGGATTTTATGATGCACAATTCACTTTATTTTTAATTATTTGATTATTTGAGACCTTGTGATGTTTATTGTAGAAATGGAAAAGGGAAAACCATGGGTGACCACTGCAAATTCTGCAGAGTGGCATGTTAATGCTGGCAAACAGGGATGTCTGAATCAGTCACACATAATTTAAACAGAAAGATTAGTTTTTGCAGGAACATTTTAGTCTTTAGTTATGAAATCAATTTTCAGTAATCTAATACGCCCTATCCATTTTGTAGCATTAAGATGCAGCTCTACTATTTTATAGATGAAGAAATGGAAACCCATAGAGGCAAAGGAACTTGCTAGTGATTGCAGAGCTAATTTGTGGCGGGGGAGCCGCACAGTGAGCCTCTTGAAGCCTCTTGAATTCTGGTTATAGTGACATACCGCCTCACCAACTTATGCTGCCAACACCAGTTAGGGCATTCTGAAACAGTGAACACAATGCCCATATTTAAACAAATTTCCTACTGTTACTGAAAGGATAAAGTCTAGGAACAAGTTTGGTTCCAGTACTTAGACAAGCAGTTATCCTGGTTATAACCATGGCGAAGAACCTTTCCAGGGCATCAGCTTGTACTATTCTGCTTTTTTGCCGTCCATGTAACTTGACATTTGAATGAGTACTTACTAAAAATATTGTAAGAGTGAGTCTAACTTTGCATTGAGCAGCTTCCCAGATGCCTAATATTTTCAAACCAATATTCTAACATCAGGTTTCCCCTGCACATTCATTGCCGTAGATATTTGGAGAATAATCTTAGCAAGGTGCTGTGCTTGATCAAAAGTATTACAAAGAGGAATGTTTGTGGCTGGCAGGGAGTTGACAGGTTGCTGGATAGGTGGCATGGGAAACTAAACAGAGATACTGCCACACAGACAGGGTAACATGGTGAGCTTGACAGTAGAGTTGCAGCAAAAACAAAAACAAACAAACGAAAAAACAACCTTAAGATCTCTTGGTGGGTGGGATGTGGAAAGACTTAAAGGTTAATTAAATGATAAAATGCCAAAAGGCGCAGGTGAGGTTCAGGGCATAGAACAAGTAGTAGGTAACTCCCCAAAGTTGTCCTGAACTTTTGAGTGTTAGCAACCAGTGGGAATCTGATCTGCATGTTTGTTTACTTTTGCAGCTTGTTTATTTTATCTAATGAGACGGTTAACATCTGGAGTCATTTGCTGGGTTTCTTTCTCTTCTTCACCCTGGGGATCTATGACATGACATCTGTGTTACCTTCTGCAAGTGCATCCAGAGAAGATTTTGTGATTTGCTCTATTTGTCTTTTCTGCTTCCAGGTAAGTTATTTCACAGACACTGTTGTTGGTCAAGAGCACTTTCGTAAGCAAATGGCACCTGGTTCATCTTATTTGCTATCATAAGCATCAAAACAGCTGTTATAGTTGTATGTTTGGATTTGTTATAAAAGCATATTTGAAATTCAGTAAGTTCTACAGATTTTGAGAAGATTTACTTTTTTTTGTTTGCTTGTTTCTTTTAATTGTTTAACTTTTTTTTTTAATCACACAGCATTTATTTGCTATTCAGTGCATAATCATGGGCCTAGAAGTATGGTCCTGTCAGAGTAATCATAAATATGATAAAAGAACAGTATTCCCAAACAGCAAATCAGAGTTGGCACAGTCTTAATGTTTCCAGAAAATGCACAGCAAATCTGTTCCCCAGCAGCCAGTCAACAACACATCATTATCTCCCCCATTCACTTGGCTACTAAGATTTCCTTTCTTAGCATTACCAAGAATTTCTAAGAGTAACATGAGGATTTGAATCTGATTGTATTCTTGATGAAGTAAAACAGCAGTGTATACTTAAAAATCGCTTCGGAAGATTTCTCATCTATGCTACACCTTCCCTTTATTCCTTCATCTCCTACCACAGCTGATGCAGGGTGAGAGATTGTACATTAGTTTCCTTATTTACCTAAGAAATAATGAATTGCAAAACTAAAATGTCTAAACAGTGATGACAGTTGCCAGTGAAGAAGCAGGCCCAAAGCCATGGTGACCTCCCTGGGGCTGTGCAGCAGGACCTTAAGATCCTTTCTTCACTGCTAATACAGCCACCTTATACACGTTATACAACTTGATAAAGACAGATGAGCTCAGCTGGGCTATGTGAAGAGATTTCTTATTTTTCTTTTGATAAAATTGCGATTAACTCAATTTTCCCAAATGCTTAGGGTCAACAGCAGCATAGTAAATCATAATTATAATTAGTAGCATTACATTTACATTTAATTTTTGGAAGACATAACTTTTTTTCTTTCCTGCTCATTCTTTCTGCTCAATGCTGTCCTCCCAAGCAGATTAATACACTTTGTGTGGCAGAATATAATTAGTGTTCTTTGGATTGGCATGTATTTTGGGTACTTGAGGTTGAATCCCAGGAGAATAGAGCAAGCTGAGGCAGAGATGGCCAAGGGCCAGATCCTGATGTGTTTTCTTATCAAGCTAGAGGGTATGTGTCACTGACTTCCTTGACCGAATGAGATTTTCAATAGAAGGAAACTTTTCACCATAACTGAAACATTCAGTTTGCTGCATTTTTTTTTCATGTTTTCAAAAAACTCTTGCAGTAACACATTCATTTTTAATCAGATATATTGGGCCCTATGCAGTAGCCTAAAGTCCTCGCCTTGCATGTGCCAGGATCCTGACTACCCCACTTCCCATCCGGCTCCTTGCTTATGGCATGGGAGGGCAGTGGAGGATGGCCCAAGCCTTGGGGCCCTGCACCCTCAGGGGAGACCCAGACAAAGCTCCTGGCTTTGGATCAGCTCAGCTCCAACTGTTGTGACCACTTGGGGAGTGTATCAGCAGGTGGAGGATCTTTCTGTCCTTCCCTCTGTAGGTCTGACTTTCCAGTAGAAATAGATGAATCTTAAACAAACAATCAGAACTCATTAAGTACTAGTTTACTTCCTTTAAGGCATAGGGTTCTCCACTAACACTATTCTCCTGTGATACCATAGTTTTTTTTCTTTTCTTTTTCACAGTAAAATAAGCATTACTATTTATGTGGAAATACAAGCAGACAACTTTGAGGAAGAAGTAAATTACTTGATGTTTTACTGGCCAGAGGTAACCACATTGGGACATTTGGGTGCAAATCCCTCTACACGTTTTCTCTACGTGGTTACCTCACACTTGCCAATCTACCTTCATAGCTGTCTCCCTGCTTCCAAGGTCCAGGCATCTCTGCTTGCTCTTTTCAAACCTGCTCTATATCACTAGTACTCAGATCCTGCCCCCACATTGAGTACACCTCTGTGTTTTCTAGGTTTACAGGGGGTAACCCCCAAAGATAATCGGAGAAGATAAATAACCAAGATTCATAGTGATGTATATTTGGGTCAACAAACTCTGGTAGCATAGTATCCAAAAAGCCACACAACTTCAGAGTGAAGTTGGGGCTAAGTGTCTTGTTATTGACTATTGACACTGAGCCTTTGGGAACTGGTTAAGCTTGATAGTTAATGATCAGGATGTAAAATAACTGGATGCCCTTTTACAATTAGCAGGTGCTTACAAAATGTTTATTAGTGGCACCTACTTTATGTTGTTTGTCTCCTTCGCTTCACACTCAGTGTCACTTCTCATTGTTCCTCAGGACTGCTGCTATAACCTTTCATCTTAGTCTTTCTAGTCCGCACACTTACACTGTTCAGTAGTATCCCCAGCCCATAATGCTGGTAAAAGCCTTTCATGTACAGGAGTTGTGACACAACTGTCATAAAGAAGCCCAGATGTCATTCTTTAATGGCATTTTTCTTTAATGGCATCTTAATGGCATTTAATGGTATTTTTCAGTATGCTACTTTCCCCTGTAACCCCTCAGAAACCAGGAGCATAGCTTTTTCATACACTTCATGAACGCTAGTTAAACCTTAATATCCACCCCAGTTGACAGTTCTTCTATGGTATTCCTTTTCTCTTACTGGCCCCCACTCTCAGACATACACTTACAACTACAGAGCTAGTGCCTGCCCTCCTTGATTTGTTTTTCTAGCACCCCGCACTGACTTATCCTGTAGCACTTCTTATAACACTTGTTTTTCATTTGTTTCTGTCAAATCTTTGTCTTCCCCTCCAGTGTGTGACATGCAGCAGGTACTTACTGGCTGGAAGGCTTATTGTTTATTAGAATCAGATCGACTTTTCTCTTGACTACAACACAGATGATCAGCTCACGATTACTCTTTCTTGGAGACAGTAAAGCTCTGTGAAAGGTTTTCAGTGAAAAAAGTAAATTGAAGAAGAAAATACATAGTGTGATGATTCCATTTGATAAAGAAATGTATATATTCAAAGTGTGTGTGTAGACTCCTGTATCACAAGTATTTGACAAATGCATTAAAAATATCTGGAAGGACACATGATATTATCAGTACGTACCCCTGAGAATTGATTGAGTGGAGAGGGCTTGCATTTTTAACATTGTACAATTGTGTGTGTGTGTGTTAATATAAGGTCTTGAATCCTAAATACATTTAAAATATTCTTTTTAATATGGTTTAAATAGCTGAGAAGAATGCATGCCCATGTGAGCCTCAGAGTAGAGTGGGAAGGATCAAGGTATGCAGAAAGGCAGCTGGGACAAATTTTTCAGTTTTTCTTTTTTCTCATTTGGTGACACCTCAGAGACCCGGCTTCATTGCAGCAGGGTTAAGGAAATCTTTCCAACATCAGTTGGCTGACCAAGTCTATCTTAGTGCATCCGCAGACCCAGAACATGTTGCAAAGCTTGGCCAGGAGAATGATCCAACTTGTTCTGCTTTTCTTCCTCTGATAAGGCACTTAGTGTCCTCTGCTGACCTAGATGAGCCTGCTGTCATGTCCCCCATGTGTATTTGGGCATGCTGTTCACTGCACAGACATCAACAACTGAGGATGCCCAGTCCCAGCATATAACTACAAAATCAGACCACATATTTTGTGGTTTTTTTTCCCCTGGTACCAGGGATTGAGTCCAGCAGTCAAGTTTAGGGGTCTGCCAAGAAGCCTCGCCTAGGGTGACCTCAAGACTTGACTTTTATATGCACCAGCCAATGCAAGGTCAGGATTGTCTGTTCCTCCATTAGCCAATGCCAGTACCAGTGGATGCAGCTGCCCGGTCAGTTCTACCCCCAGTCCCATCTCTCACACAAGCCAACGGGTGCTGTGGCCTAGCCCAGTCTAGCCCACCACAGGCCCAGTCTTCATGCATACCATGGGGTGCCACAGCCTAGTCAGGGCGACCCAGTCTTACCTGATCCACCCACAGTGTCGGTATTTGCCATCTGGTGGTGTAGGCCAGCTCAACCTGGCCCACCCTCATGTGGACTAGTAGGTGTTGCAATCCAACTTAGCCTAGCCTACACCCCATTCTGGCTCTCGCTTGTGCCAGTGTGTATAATGGACTGCCCCTAGCCTGGCCCATTCCCAGACCTGGTCCATACATGCTGACTGGGTGCCACAGCTCAGCCTGGCCTGCCCTGCCCCCATCTCTGACTCTTGGGCTCACCAGCAGGAGCTGCAGCCTAGCAAGGAAGTTCGCCAAGTTCCCCTGTCAGGCCTTTTCCCAGCCCTGTAGCTTGTGTGTGACAGCAGGTGCTGCAGTCCAGCCTAAAGTGGCCAGTCCCTAGTCTTGGCAAGTATTGGTGGGTACTATAGTGTAGCCATCTGCCCTGCGCCCATTCCAGCTCTCACCAGAGAGTGCTACAACAGGCCCACCCCTAGATCCTGCTCTCATCTGACCTCGTGGGTGCCACAGCTTAGCCCAGCCTGTCCCACACCCATTCTGGCTGTTGCAAGCACTTGCAGGTGCTAAAGCCTAGCCCAGTTTGACCCACCCCCAGACCCATCCCACACATGTGCCAACAGGCACTTCATTCTTGCCCAGCCTGGTCCACCCACAGCCCCCACTCCTGTACTCTTAAGTACTAAGTATGTTTTTCAAAGTAAACTCTTTCATGGATCAAAATAAGCCTAGATAATATTTTTTAATTATGTACACTGAGTTCTTTTTCCACTAAAAATAAAAATTACTTGTAATTTTTATATTGTAAAATTGATTTTGTTTTCCATTTAATTCCTTATAATTATCATCCCTGCTTTACCCATGAAGAAATGATGGCTTGGAGAAATAACACGGCTTCCTCTACTTTAAAACACAGGTGTCTTCTACTTGAAAGCCTGGGCCTTATCTTAACCACTTCCTGAACATCATGCATGAGTTACTTTTATTTCTTTCTGTTTCACTTTGTTAATATTTGTTTTCTGTGTCTTTTAGGTTTGTATGCTTTGCTCTGTGGGCTATCACCTTTTCTCCTGCCATAGATCAGAGAAAACCTGTCGAAGATGGATGGCGTTAGACTATGCAGGAATTTCTATTGGAATACTGGGATGCTATGTCTCAGGAGTATTTTATGCGTTTTATTGTAATAATGTAAGTACTTTAAGACATTTCACATTCCAACTTTCATATAGGTACGAAGCTTTCCTACCACTTTTCCTTTGAATTTCTGAATAGTATAATATTAAGAAAGTCTTATGGAGGCATAAATTTATTTTTCAAAAGGGCCCTGTGGTCTCTAACATCTATTAATAGTTCAATATTTATTTTACTGTTTTCTGATTGAAAGAATATTTCAAGTTATTGTATGAAATTTAATGTAGACATTGCTATAAATATTTAACTACTTTTCTAGTGACTCCATATAGTTATGTGGCTCCTCAGCCACATATCTTTTATTTTTGTGTTTACGTAATTGAAGTTAAAGTTAGCAGTAGTTAAGGTTATGAAGTTGGCTGCTATTTTCCATTTCCCTTCTAATCCTTAACTCCACTTTTGCGGGGGGTGGAGATAGAGGGGAACTCTGTTAGATTTGTGAATGTGTTGGCCCAACTTTTTATGTAGCAAATTTGTTCTCCTTTTCGCATCTCTACATATGAGAGTAGGCCTAGAGAAAGACCATATGGGTGTGTCTTTAGCAGATATCAAAATAAGATATATCTATCCTGAGTCCTGGGTCAGCTCTGCTCTCTGTCCCTGATGTCACAAAAAGCTACTTTTCCCCCTTGTGTAAAGCAGCATTTGTGACACTGTGACCAGATAATACAGCACCTGAGCTAGCACTTGACTTACCAAATGTTAGAGTGTAGAACCTTTCACCTGTGTGTCATCACATGGTGCACGAAAAAAGGCAAATGAATCCCATGGGCTCAGTGCATCTCAAGCTTTCCCCTTCAGAAAGTCACCTTCAACCCTACCCTTTTCCTCCTGTTCTCCTAGGTGTTCTTAGTTTTTTTCCTTTGTTCTTTGTCTCCCTTCCAGAACAAAAACAGAGCTTGTTCTTTAGGAACAGCTTACCTACTAATTGCTTCTAATCATAGTCACAAGTCGAGCCCACCCTTCCTGCTGCTGTACCCCAGCTCCCATGGCCCCGTTGGTGCTGTACCCCAGCTCCCATGGCCCCGTTGGTGCTGTACCCCAGCTCCCATGGCCCCCGTTGGTGCTGTACCCCAGCTCCCATGGCCCCGTTGGTGCTGTACCCAGCTCCCATGGCCCCCGTTGGTGCTGTACCCCAGCTCCCATGGCCCCGTTGGTGCTGTACCCCGCTCCCATGGCCCCCGTTGGTGCTGTACCCCAGCTCCCATGGCCCCGTTGGTGCTGTACCCCGCTCCCATGGCCCCGTTGGTGCTGTACCCCAGCTCCCATGGCCCCGTTGGTGCTGTACCCAGCTCCCATGGCCCCGTTGGTGCTGTACCCAGCTCCCATGGCCCTGTTGGTGCTGTGCCCCAGCTCCCATGGCCCCGTTGGTGCTGTACCCAGCTCCCATGGCCCCGTTGGTGCTGTACCCAGCTCCCATGGCCCCCGTTGGTGCTGTACCCAGCTCCCATGGCCCCCGTTGGTGCTGTACCCCGCTCCCATGGCCCCGTTGGTGCTGTACCCCGCTCCCATGGCCCCGTTGGTGCTGTAAGCCGCGCAGTCCCCAGCCTTCACATGCAGGGAAAATTGTCTGCAGCACAAGATTCCTCTATTTTGGATTTTTAAATAAAATCTAAGTTTCTACTCAATAACAGAAAACTGGCAACATAGCTAGTTTGTAAAATCAGCAAAAAGAAAAGTTAAAAATTGAGTTTGTGTAAGAGCATTTTTAAACTGTAGCCATTTAAACATGACTCATTTAATTTTTTTAGGCCTAATAATTTGGGGCACAAGCATATAATAAATGCACTTATATTTTGACTTATAAATTAATTGAATTTTATGAGTGCCTTCTGACTTACTTATTTTGTGTGAAAGTTTTTACCTCTTCGGAAAAGAAAAGCTCAGAAGATAAATACAGCTCTCAGTGGAGTCATACAGTATTTGAATTGTTCTGTATTTCTCTGAAGTTGTTCATTGTTTACCTCTTCCCAAACAGCAAGTTGGGATACTTTGTAACACTCCTATCACAAAAACTGAAGTCTGAAATAGACAGTAGAGAAGAGGGAGTTCCTGGAGCTGTTATGGTTCATACAGTATACAGTCCATGAGCTCACAAAAAAAAATCATTTTCTTCTGGTTTTCTAATTGTTTCCAAAAACCCATTGCTATCGTGGATGTTTTAACTTCTAAGGAACATAGATTGCTTTCCGGATGAGCTTGAAAAGTGGCCTTTCTGTCACAGAGACTGTACATTTGGGCACATACCTAACCCATCATAACATGCTATTTGAGGGAGTTAACTGCCTTGCAGAAGTTCTTGGAGGCCAGGTTATGAACTCTTGTCCTTTATGTTGCTAACTTATGAGCTGCGAAACCAGCCTTTCAGCTATGTATTTCAATGCTTGAATGTCCCCCAGTCCCTTCAAACTCAACCTATTCTGAATTAAACATTCCTATACACAACGCCAGGCCTCCATCAGGCTTGCTCATTTGCTTCTACAGTAGAAGCTGCTTATAGGGCCATTCAACAGGAAACAGCTGGGCCTTCCTCTCTCGCCCTTCTGCCATGCAGTCCACCTGGAGACTGTAATCTGTGTTAGAAATGCCTCCTGCACCTGTTCTCACATCCACCTTGACAAGGGGTCCAGCCAAGCCCCTTGTCTCTGCTTGAAGGAACCTTCTGACACCTTCCTAACTGGCTGACTGTCACCACTGATACCAGTCAGTTATCTCTGTAAAAAGTCAGTTTAAAAAATGACTGTATGGCTGCCTGTCACCATGTTTACTCCACCGACATCATTCAGTTATCTTTCTGAAAAATCACTCTAAAAAAATGTTGTATCATCTCCTTTTTAAAGTAATCTTGTTGTTCCCGCATTGCTGGGTGCCTGCTTGCTCAGTCTCTCCTCACAGTTCCCCTGCTGTGTCTTGTTCCTGTTCTTTGAGAGGTCTCTCTCACCACAGAATCTCCAAACCTGGTTTAGGCGTCATCTTTCAAGCTATGCTAAGTCAAGTCAACTGTTTTTCTTTCTGTAGCTCTGCAACATTCTTTTCACAGCCAAGTTAAGGTATATATCACTAGATGCTAGTTCCTTATTTACATATTTGCTCTCCCACAGTCTTCTGAGCTCATTGGGACAGCCCGTGGCCTAGTTAGCTTTGGCTCTAGGTGGCTTACAGCTGTGACTGGAAGATAACAGGTACTCGGAAAATGCTTTTGTATGAATAAATGTGACCTTGTACCACTCACTTTGTAATTTAGTTTATCATCCTAAGGAACTACCAGTTGTCTGGAACATAAATTTTTTCAGGAAGTAAGACAATCACATTTGGAGTGTGTGATCTAGAGGACAGAATTACTCTTACCTTTCCCTTATTGTAATAATAGAATGAAATTTTGATTTCTTTATTATTTTAGTATTGGCGCCAAGTGTACTTGATCACAGTGCTGGCTATGATCCTGGCAGTATTCTTTGCACAGATTCATCCTAATTACCTCACACAGCAATGGCAGAGGCTCCGTTCTATCATCTTCTGTTCTGTTTCGGGATATGGAGTGATCCCTACTCTTCATTGGGTTTGGCTCAATGGAGGCATTGGTGCTCCCATTGTACAGGTAAGTCAAGAGCAGGCAGTATTTTTTGTGTGTGTTTTTTGCCTTTCAATTTTATTTCTTCCCTGTAGAGTGTTATAAAGTAGTTGGCTTTTGACCTTAGTAAGCCTATTTTTAATTGCATAGTGAATTCATAATTTTTTTTCATGTCTTTGAAATTGTATACAAAAAGAGTGGTGAAGTGACTGCTATTTTTTTCTGAGATATATTCTCTGCCACTACACACTCTTTGTGCTGCGTAGTGGTATATGAATCCGCGGTCCTGATTTGTAAAGCAAGTCCCACGGTTTCCTGTTCCATCTGCTGGGCAGTGTTAAGATCAATGAGTGATAAGATCTAGAGGTATAGAGTGATTAGCAAGGATTTTTTTGTGGTTTTCTGCTGGACCTGTTCAGTTTGGGTGTATGTGGATTATAAAGGTAGGGACTGGAATTTAGGCCAGAGTTTGAGAATAATGATAAAGATTTGGATATCGTACAATGAGACATGTTTAATCTGCCAAAGAAAATATATTGAGAAATTGAAGAAGAGCTGGTAGGGTTAGGTGTTATGGGGAAACACTTGTGCCTGAGGAAGAACATTGGTGAGATCGCAGTGTTCTTCAGATTAGAAATCAGGCTTAGGTTTAGTCACATTCACTTGTTACAGTGGGACTTTGATCTGGAATGTGGGGTTTTAAAGGCTGGCTTTATCTCAAAGAATCAGATTTTATTGGAAGAAGAGGGAGTGTTGGGCTTACATTCGCCAGCATGATGGCAGTGACAGCAGAGGGGAAGAGTGAAGTGATTGGCATGATCTGTCCAGCGTGACGACAGAGGTGGTGCTTTCTTCGTAAGGGACGTTGAAAAAACGGGGAGACAGTGATGAGGGATGTCAGTGATCCTGCTACCTTAAACATTGTAATCCCCTGGAAATAAAGGAAGAAAATAGATTGGGCAACTGCCATTCTAGCTCAGTTCTCACCAGAAATCAATAATTGACTGTTGAAATAAAAGGTGCAAAATTTTGTATGTTGTGACTGTATCTCTTCCAAGCATACGATGACAGAGAACAAGATCTGTTAGGCTAGTGGACTGTAAAGGATCTCCAGAAGCCTTAAAAGAGAAGTATGGCCTTGGAAAGCCAGTGGCTCTCAGAGGTGGAATTCATATCCAAGGTTACATCAGAGCGTTTGTGGGAAGATGAAATTAAAAGACAAGTTGAGGTGCAGGCACTGGACTTAGCTGTTAAGACCCTGCTTGAACACCCTCACGCTGTGTCAGAGTGCTGGAATTCAGATCTGGTCTCCCCGTTCCACCTGCTCCTGCCAGTGTGTGCTTTTGGAGGCAGTAAATAATAGCTGTAGTAGGTGGGTCCCTTCCAGCTATGCAGAAGGCCCAGCTAGAGTTCCCAGCTGCTAGCTTCATCTTGCTCATATCCAGCCTGCTGTACACATTGTTGGAGTGAACCAGTGGATGGAAAATGTTTTTTATTTCTCTGCCATTCAGATAAAATGAAATTAAATACTTTGAAAAAACAATTAGTATTGTTTTAAAAGACACTTACTTTGGAACAAAACAATTTTTAAAACCACATAGAACTTTTTCATACTATACGCTTTTCATAAGCTATTTGAAGATCTCTCATTCACATGACTTCAAAAATTTTTTGTGCCAAAAAATGTTACATTGAACTCCATCCTCCACAAACTTTTTGAAGCATCCTTGGATGTACAAAGCAGAACTGGCTGATTGCTCAGGGTTGGGAAGACCTTTCCAGCAGATGATCAACAGCGAGGTGGAGTGCCTCTTACAGTAGTGTGCAAGAGTACTGTTTATCTGGGCTAGCAGAACAGTGTGCTGTTGTGCACCAACTGCCATGGTTTTTCGTCTCTGCTTATTCTGATAACTCCCTTCCTCTACGTATTCCACCCGTACACCTGCTTTGTAGATGGAACTGGCACCCTTTGGCCATTCAGCAGTATTAAGACTCTACCACTATAGTAGAGTGACCTTCAGGATATTCCCAGTGGTGTGTTCTTTAGGACTGCACAATTTCCATCAGAATAATTCAGACTTACCCCTGAGCTTTCATTAGTAATAAACTAGGAATCTGATGAACTCCCGAGCTTTCACCACAACATTAGTAATAAACTAGGAGTCTGATAATAGTTGTAGTATCAGTGGAACACCATGTTTTGTTTTGCTTTTCAGGACTTTGCGCCCCGTGTACTTGTGATGTATATAATTGCTCTCCTTGCTTTCCTCTTCTACATTTCCAAAGTGCCAGAACGGTACTTTCCAGGTAAGTGTTTCTTTCAGGTGGTCCTGCAGCTTTATTCTAAATAATATGTTTTAGGTAAATGGTTCAGTGCATCCAAACAGACTTTTTTTCAGTGTTATTGATTACAGAAGGGTCCGTCTATTCCCAGACATCGTCTAAAACTACAGCTTTCAAAGGGCTTCCACCTACCGCGCCTGAGTTCCATGTGGTACGCAAGGTTGCCACCATCCATGGTCAGGAACTAGTGACCAGACTGGCACTGGGTTCTGGAAATCTTCTGTGTCCCAGCCTTTATTCTTTTCAAAGAGTAGAGCTCTGAATATGAAATACCATTTCCTTTCTTACATGTCCTTATATCAACTGGTTCTTCAGAAGCACTTTTTATAGGGCAAGGTACATAAAGCAAAAAGTAAGAGAATGAAAGAGACAAAGGAAACTAATCAAAAGAAGCGAGCTTTAGGAGCTCTTCACACCACAGTAAACCCCTTCCACTTATCTGCCATTTTACTACTGATATTTCAGCTACCTGTGTTCAGTTGTAGTATGGACACAGATACTGTAGTATCTGGCTTGACTCGAGAGAAAGTGACCACATTCATATAGCTGTATTACTTCTCTAGTATTATTAATATCTTACTATGCCTAATTTACAAATTAAACCTTGCCATTGGTATGTGTGTGTGAAAAATCAGTATGGGGCCCGGCGGCGTGGCCTAGCGGCTAAAGTCCTCGCCTTGAAAGCCCCGGGATCCCATATGGGCGCCGGTTCTAATCCCGGCAGCTCCACTTCCCATCCAGCTCCCTGCTTGTGGCCTGGGAAAGCAGTCGAGGACGGCCCAATGCACTGGGACACTGCACCCGCGTGGGAGACCTGGAAGAGGTTCCAGGTTCCCGGCATCGGATTGGCGCGCACCGGCCCGTTGCGGCTCACTTGGGGAGTGAATCATCGGATGGAAGATCTTCCTCTCTGTCTCTCCTCCTCTCTGTATATCCGGCTTTCCAATAATAATAAAATCTTTAAAAAAAAAAAACAAAAAAGAAAAATCAGTATGTATGCATGTATATGAAAAACTATCAACACTTTCAGGCATTTACTGGAAAAGTATAAGCAGAAAAGGAGTGGAGCTACTATGTATACATCGTAAGGTTCTATAAAATAGATTTCAGCTTTCTGGCACCCAGCACTAAGAAGAAAATAGCGAAAGTTAATCATCGTCACATGTCCCTGAGATACAGCCAGTCACTCAACAGAAGTGGGGCTTTCTTTCTCTATACTTTGCTCCAGAATGAAAAAAATGTTTAAAGATCTGATAGGACATAACTAAGAGGACCGTGGGTAGGGTAAACTGCAGTCTATGAAACATGGTTTTGCTTTTTGAGGATCGTTAGCCCTGAAGTCCAACTGTTTATTCAACAAGTCAACCAGCTTCCCACTTAATACCTAATCTGCTTGGAACTTGACGTTTAGCCACAAAGAGATTGTTTGCTGAGGTTGTATATGCGAAATGATCCACCTTAGATAATTACCCCATTACTAACTATACTATTTTATGGATTATTTCATTAATCACACTTTCGCTTTCTCCATGCACACCTACTTGAAATAAGCGCTTCAATAAGCTTCATCTCTTGCTATCTGAATACAACATCTGCTGCTTGCAGATTGATGCCTAAATTGCCGCAAGATTTAGGAAACACTAGTGTCTTTTGCATCTCACTCATAAAGTTTCTTACTCTGTCAAGAGTTAAGGAATGAGAAGCAAAAGTTCCTGAAATTAATAAACTTTCAGTTTTTGAAAGCATAATTTGAATATTAACATTTACTTTTGTCATTAATGACTAAAACCTTAAAAGTAGAGCCAATATGAATTTATCCTTTTCTGAAAACACTCAGACCCAAATGTCTCCAGGCACTTAGAAACTACCAAAAAATTTCTACTGTTACTTGCTAGACAGCAATGTATTTTTCTTTAAATGTGAAACTGTTACATTCGATTTTGTTTTCTTTCTGCATTCCCTTCCAGGACAACTGAACTACCTCGGATCAAGCCACCAGATATGGCATGTCCTTGCAGTAGTGATGTTATACTGGTGGCATCAGTCAACAGTGTATGTCATGCAGTATAGACATAGCAAGCCTTGTCCTGACCATGTTTCACATTTGTGAATTCAGGTATGGCTACCTGGTGAATTCAATTGTTAAGCAATATGTAATGGGGAATTATATACCCCACTATTTCTAAGGTTTCCATTAGTTTTTTTTTTTCCTCTTGTTTGATACATCATGAGTAGTGCTTTATAAAAATAGAAATATATCCTTGAGTATCTGTGTAGTAATAACTTCTGTATGGACCCTGAAAACTATTAATCTGCTGTTTATACAGAAAATGATGTCTAGGTGGCAATCATAAGAGACACCTGCACAGTGAATGTGAAGCCAGTGTAGAAATAGGGTTTATTTTACTTCACACCAGCTTGATTTCTTTAGGAAGGGCTCATTTCCATTAGAAAATGGAGACATCCTGTGTGATTACTTACATAGAAGATATTTTCGGTAAATTGTCAAATTTAAGTGCCTAATCCCAGCAAGGTCTGTTACAGCCTATGCTTAGTATTCATACAAGCCAGGAGAGTGATTCTGCATAATCACTAGCCATTCAACACATACTCTGTCAGCAACTGGCACTTGAGAGATTGCTTCCTTTCGCTAGAAGTTCTCTGCTCCCTAGCAACAGTGAAGTTTTTCAGCTTCCAGAACAAAAACTGAATTTCTACTCCTTTTGGAAGGATATTGAGAAAAGAAAAGACACTTGCATTGTCATTTTCTCAGATAAACATCACATTAGAAACTAATCACATGTTTAGGCAACAGATTCTATCAAGTCTTTGGGCTCCAAGACTTCTAATTCTAGATACCATGTTTCCAAATAATAATTTAATTGCACGTTGACTGCAGAAAATTTTTCATCCCAATGCCAGAAAACCTTTCATTTTTCAGAATTTGTATTTCTGAATTTCTTGATGATGGGGATTCCCAGCTATATGGCATCTGTAGATCCCATTGGATCTGTATAGATAGCCACGCCTTGACATGGATGTGCATGTTCCGGTCTGAGAGCAAACCATGCAGATGCGCAGTGGCTGATGGGATTATTCATCTGTTTGTGCATGTATTTAGCATCGCACACAACCCCGAGAAACACTAATACTTGGAACTGAAGCATTAACCTTCGTCCATTTTGCATATATTTCGTAGGTCTGTCGACCCCCTTTTAGTTTGGTATTTTCATATGCATTAATTAAATCCCTTAAAGACATTCATAAAAACTTAGGTTTCTCATTGGAATGTAAAATAGTATCAGAACACAATTATTATCAAGAAAAAAAGTTGAAGCTGGTGAAGCTTATTTCCAGAATGCTTTGTACAGGAAAGCTTGAATGTGCCTCAGTTTGTGTATCTGTAAAATGCTTCTTTCCAGTGTAGTGTTAAACATTGCCCTGCTATGCTAGTATCGCCACAAGGAGAACTTTCCCCCAGTGGCTTCAGTCGGGGCATGTTCCGTCATACCCATTCTTAGGATGGAATGCTACTCTGAAGCTGGTTATTTGCCTTGTAAAGCCACAAACTTGATGTGTTTGCTAGGTGTAAAAGATTTTGGTCTACCAGAGTAGGATATTATTTCCCATAAAACATCCTTTGTTTGGCTTACTCTTAAATTGGCATTTTAGCCAAACAAAATAATACTGAGTAGTCACACTCAGGTTAATGGAGAGTCCAGTTATTTGGGTATGGAACCATTTTTTATTATAAAATCTCTTCCAAATTAAAAAAAAAAAAAAGACAAACTTTGGCTTTCGCTTTTTAAATTCTTATTTTTGTTATGTATTGATTTAATATTTACCATTTGAATTTAACACATAAGGTATACTGTATTTTTTGACAGCTTTCTTTGAATTTAAAACGTGTTTGGTCTCACTGTAGAGAGAATTATGTCATGCAAACATTGCAGCTGTTTATGAAAATGATAATTTTAAGAAGGGTTTACTCTCATTTTTATCTTTACGATGATATATATTTATTGTAAATTAGAAAATGAATCAGTTGATTCCTGTCAAACTGTAAACACTTCTCTACATATTCACCTTTGTTGACCACCTACTGTGTGCGCAGCACTACTGGTAAAATTTCTGAGACATTGTTGGCATTAAATAGTATTTAATTGCATATAAATCTGAGCCGTGTAATAACATATATTTAAGTTATTTGTATTTTTAGTTATTAAAATGAGATTAAAAGAATATTATCCAGCTACAGAACTGAAGAAGAAAGATTGGTTTTAATTTTACTTATATGTGAACTGTAAAAGCTGTTTAGCCACACCCTGTTTTAAAATTATGTCTATTTTAAATTGTCTATAGTGACTTCCAGGATTGTAGTTTAACTCACACACCGTTATCTCCTTCTTTAAAGCCAATTTCAAATAGCAAAGTGTAGTGTCTGTTATTACATTGAGTGCAATTCATTAAGCTGCATGAAAAAAATATGTATTATGTAAATAAAATAGATTTACTAAATATATCAATGCTATTTGTCATTCTTTACATAACAGCTTTAAGACAGTATTTTAGAATCTGGAATGACGTTTCATGGACTATAATTATAATGTTTTATAACATCCTACCTGGACAATAGTATCTGATGTGAATATTGTGATTGACTGGCATAAAGCTGACCAATTCTCCATTTGGCAGGCACCTACTAATGTGATACTTTGCCCTGTATTAAATTTCAAGGAGCAAAACCTGCATTCCTGAATTCCTGCCAGTTACTGATCTAAGGAAGTCTATAAGCACGTAAAGTTATCATTCCTGCAAATCCCTCACTGCCAGTCCATGGGAGAGGCCAGAAGCACCTGGTACATGCATGATCGCAGTAACTATGGTTGTGCTGAAAGAGGAGATATGGGTGCTGCTGTACCAAGGTCCCTGAACTCTGACCATAGGCTTCTGAGTGGGGGTGGTGAGATAATAATCTGAAACTGAAGCTGCCTTTAAAATCTGGAAGGAAAGATTAATACTAGGACTCTCCCAGAATTCATCGAAATGTGTATTTAAATATGCAGATTTCAAGTTTTTTGCACCAACTTAAACTTACCTTTTAACTCCATGTTTTTCCATGAACCGTTTGTAGTCCTGTTAGGGCAGTAACAAGGGTCTCTTACGGAGAGCTGTCTTTGAGGGCCAAAGCCAACAGCCAGTGAGTGTCTGGTCTTCTTTGTGAACACAGCACCAAAATCCGACCTTACCCTACCTATAACCTCAACAGTACACCCGAATTGGACTTAATATGCAATCACACATAAATGTTCATACTTTCACTATAAGGATATTAACTATGCTATGTATGATTTTTATACTGAGCTTTCTTAAAATGGGATAATTCAAAATAAATAGTATAAAATGCAGCATACATTCTCAAAAATTGTAACTGAATTTGAATAGTGACCCATTGTAAAATTTTTATGAGTTTTTTCTATTCATGTGATATTTTGCTGCTTAGCACCCTTAGATTTCATGTAACCATACTTAAACATTATTACATCCAACAATGAACAAAAAATTCATTCCTTAAAAATAAGATGAATCCTTTGTGTCTTTCCTAGACACAAATCACCAATCTAGACTCCAGTGTGTGAAATGTAATATTGAGATCCTCTGACCCCAAGCTTAGTCCATCCAACCAATAGTAAGTATTTTGTTAATATGCCAAAGCATCTTTCCTATTTTTACAATTATAATTGTGTACTACCAGTCCTAAGAGTTTACAAAACAAATTGTAATGTGATAACTGTGCCAACTAAGTTATCAAGAAGGTTATTCAAAACTATGCCTTTGTATTAACATCCCCACTATGCGTGTCAGCAATGTTAATGCTGAAAAAGTGCTTCTAGTCAGTATCCTTCCTGGAAGATTTTAGGTTAACGAGTTTTTTAGATTCTAAGGTGCAAATATTCTGACTCCACAATCTCATATGTAATGTTTGCATGTGTGATTTGAATGGAAGACCTAAGGAGAAATTTATATCCAAAACAACATTTAATAAGACAGACAAGTAATAAAAAGCTCCAAAGCCATTGATTATAAAGAATATGCAATCCATTTGGGTTTTATTGCATTTAAAGAAAGCAGATTATTAAAACAGTAGGTATGATAAATACAGTAAGAAAATAATTTTGTATTTCAAACAAAAGGTGAATCAGGGACAGAATTCAATCAAAGAACAAGCAGTGTAAAGGCAGTAAAGTAATAAAATCAGTTAGTGCTTAGAGATGGGGGAAAGGACAGCTCTTTCTCCTAACAGTTTCCCAGCTGTTTGGGGACCAAAGTTACTTTATCAAGTTTGCTTTATAACAGTTAGAAATATGATCAAGATGTAAATCTGACCTATTTGAAGTTAAAGTTGTTTGCTTAGTGGTACATAAAAGGCTTCTGAAAAATTCAAGTTTAAAAAAAATGGAAGTGTAATTACAGAAAGTGCACTTAAAGCTGTTGCCAGCAATTAAAAAGTAGCTTCTATACTGCTTACTACTTGATGACCTTTCAGTCATAAAAAAGAGCATAGTAATAAACATTTCTCTTTCAAAGTAGCACTAGACATTTTAAAATAACATACAACCCCCAGTCATGACCCTTTGCATTTTCATCTGCCTATTCCTTTAGTGGCTTTCATAAACTGTCACCAGGAGTGAATATTCTTTGAGAGATATGATTGTGGTTGCAATTCTGTTTTTTAAAATTCACATTAACTCCATAACAGAGAGATGGGACACGTGCATGCGTGTTGTGTATATATTCTAAATATATAAAACACCAAAGTATAAAAGTCTCAAATAAACTATCATTAATGTTATTTCTCACAGTAGATATGTCATCTCATTCTCACAGTAGAATGTCAACTCAATAACTAGACCTAAAATGACAAGAGTAATTTTGTTTTTAAAGAAAAGACAAGTTGAGACAACTTCACTGTACATTCTGCATATACTATGACAGACACAGCCAAACTCTTCAGAAGCAGTGACCTTAATTCTTCTACCTTCTAACAGTGTTTATGGGAAGTACCAAAATCTAAAGTAAACCAAGCAGAGTAGGTGAATAATAAAAATACTCTTCTGTGAAAAACACAGAAGAGTGGGTGCCATGTAGTAGTTCTCACCAGCTGAACGGTGAGCCAGGGAGGAATGAAAGGTGCAACTATCTCCAAACCCACGTACCACAACATGCCCAAGTGCACTCACACTTTGAGAACTGGAATGAGGGGGTTATACTTCTGAATATGAATAGTTACATTTTCATCAAGCCAACCAAAAAAAAAAAAATTCCTCCTCCGCCTAATTTTTGTCTTAACAGATACATTCTTCAATGGCATAAAAGCTGGTCTTTTTAATATTAACAGTTTATCCAACTGCTAATTTAAAGTAATTTAGCAGATGGTCCATTTTTAACAAGATGATTCAAAATCAACAAGCATTATTAAAGCTGTTAAGGAACAAATTTGGCCTCATATTTTTGCTAATGTTGTAGTTTACTTCCCTTAGTGATACTAGGGGATAACAGGTTTAGAGCTGCGACTGCTTTACATCCCACAGAAGCAGAGGCACACCCAAATAATAATGGTTTTCTTCCCTGAACCTTACATCCTTAAATGGACTATCCCTTAATGAAGCCAAACTTCTGTTGAGTGCTGTGTGCCAGGTATTATGTTAAATCCTTTCATGTTCCTTAGGCTGCTTTATTCTCATAATTCCTAAAAGGAAATGACCTGGACTGCCACTGTTTGGAATGGCTTACACCTTGACTATGGCGGTAGGAGGCAACGAGTGGAAATGGACAGGATAAATCTGTACTTACTGGGAAAATGCCTCTACTACAACACAAAGGAATCTCCTCCATTGATGTCCCACTGGATCTCAAGTCACATCTGAAATCTTTGCCCTAAGCTACAATCTCAAAAAGGAAAGTCATGAAGCTATACTGTAATAAAAGAATGTAAATACGTGAAACCTTGTCAATAGCTTCAGTTTTTATCCAACACTATAAACCAAAGGGTCTCTATCAGCATCTGTGTCCCTTAAAATTATTCAGTGTATTAAAAAATAAAACTCTGGGTGTTTCATGCGTATGCCCTGAGGCCTTTTCATTCATCCACTACTTCTCTACATGATGAAGCTCGTGAGCTATAGTGGAGACCAAGGACTAAATAGTCAAAGAAGCACATGGTGAACACATTACAAGATTTTGTTTAGGGGGAAAAAAGTGTCTGATACAAATCTCTATGTAGTGAATGAATTTACTCACCACCTATAAGTATTAACTTACATCTGTTAAGCTTTAAAGAACACCTACATGAACATTTGCATTAGCAGTATTAACCTGAGAATGGGAGGGGGGAAGGTGCAAATGTAATAGTTGCATTTGCGCAAGGCCAAGTACCTGCTGAAGTCCAGCTCTAATGGTAGAACTCTAAGTAGTAACACAATGCGTGGGTGCCTGTGCTACACTGTGATTCAGACTGCTTCCCAGCTGTCCACAGGTGGATACTGATTTAGCATAAAAGAAAAGCAATTGAAAAAAAAAAGTACGAAACGTGTGAAACAGATTATCCTAGTGGGGCACTAGAATGCAGAAATTCTGACAAAATTATTCACAAAGTATACTTTAATTGGGTTCAGAGTTAACTTAAAATCAAGGAGAATCCCAGGTGATGAGTTTCCACCCCTCTTGGTAAATAATTCTGGAAACTGCTCAATGCTAACATGACAGGAAAGGACAGTTAATTGTAACTTATAATTGACACAGCAAGCATGATATTGCATTCACATTAATCCACATATAATTTCTGTCAAAAACAATTGCTAAAAAAAAATAGCAAATTTAAAACTAAGATGTGTTGTATTGAAAAAGAAAAGGCAATTTGGTAGCTGGGCCCTTTACCCAGACAGCACAATCAACTAGCAGAGGTAAGATGCTAGTCCCTCATCGCTGAGCCCCATGTGGCCACCATGAGCTCTGCGGCTTTGGTGCGGAGCTGCTCGCAGCAGGACTTGTGAGTCCTGCCCGTAAGGCGTTGTGGGCATCACAGTTCTGTGCACTTGGTTCGAATCAGTCTGCCCTCCAAACCTAACCAAAATAATTGTTGGTTCTTAATTGGGGAGTATTTGGTGAAGGTGATCACTGAATACGGTATTTTAGTTAATGCAATTTTACATTGTATAGGTTTGAAAAATTTAGTGCTTCAAATTCCTATTTCTTTCCTGAAGTAAAATTTCTGTAAGCCTTGTCCCTACTGCCAATGCTTCCAATAATATGCTTCTTTAAGGACATGATAATAATAGTGTAGGGCAGGCAGCCCTTCCGGTCGTGTGCAGTGTTCCTTAAGTACTGAATCTGTTGCTTCTGTGTCATTTTCTTTGACATTTTACAGAAGTTGCTAAATGTATTCTGTTCTTCAATGTAGATATTCCATACATTAATTTTTAACTTGTAAGTGAAGATTGTATATATTTATCATGTCCATCAGCATACATTGTTGAAGGGCTAAACTGAACTAATTAACGTATGGATTACTTCACATATTCCTTATCGTTAGCGATTCTGTATTAATGGCACTTGGTTTTCAAAATGAAACAGTTTTAGGCACAATAGTCAGTCAGTTGCTTCTGGCTCTGTTTCTTTAGGAAAGGTATATGGGCTGAAATCTCTGCACTCTCCAGATAATGTTTTTCTCCTTTAAGAGAGCTGGATTATCTTTCACTGTGTGGAAATTACAAGACATCTCCCTTCAAAGACTCCACAGACACAGCCTGTACATGTACACATAACCCTAGTTTGAAATGCTAGATCTCAAGTGACCCTGGGATGTGCACACCCAAGTGACATTCTAGTTTGACAGGCCCTTGTAAGTGGCTCTGCACTCGAGCGTGCCGCATGCTCTCACTGCAGGTACCTTGGCCACACTTGCTGCATTCCTGTGCTGCGGTACCAGCAGCAGAAACCCTCACTCCGACCCTGCTCAGGAAAGCTCCCTTTTCTCCTGCTTGGAAGAGGCGGCGAGTTACTACCCTGTAGTACAGATACTTCCTTTTTCTATTTGGTTTATTTAAAAATCACCTACTCTGAATTGACCTGTAAGAATGAATGATATAAAGAGCTATACAAATAAATTCTCTTCCAAGTTCATAAAATTATTCATACTCTTTTGAAACAGAAATTAATCCGCCAAGTCCATGAGACGTATCTACTGTTTAGAAGGAAACGGAGCAGCACCAAACGGGTCTAATTCAACTGGTTGGGACTGTTGGGATTGATGTGGTGTGGTGCTTTGCACCACAAGTTCTGTAAAGGGCACAGCACCAAAGTCATCCATTTTCAATGCCTCTGCACTGTGGAATGACCCATGTAGTGAATTCTGTCTTGGCCGCCCAGGCAGGACAGTATTGTGATCACGGATGTCGCCCAGGCCCTGGTGGGAAGGGTGCCATGGCAGGTCCGGAGGAGGGAAGGGCTTGGCCCCAAAGGGGTCCAGCAAACTCTCCTCTGGCTGTAAGACGGTCCCCCTGTCCTTCCCATCGGTCATGGCTATGCTGATGTTCTCCTTGGAGTCTGAGATGGTTAGGAATTCATTGCTGCTTTGAGAGTCTCGCCGGCCCACTTTTTTGTGCCTGCGGGCCCTCTCTGGGGTGCGGTAGGTGGGCTTCAGGGTCTTCTTGGTGCTGGTCGGCGTGCCATGATGCCGCTTCCCGTTACCCTTGGACATATCCTGCTTCGTGCGCCTTTGGCGAGAGGACAGTTTCTGTAGACTACGCTGTTTGACTTTTTGCTGCTGACTCCCAGTGATTTCCTCAAAGGGCACAAGCCCAAAAAGGTCCTCAGTGCTGTCACTTCTACTGGTGGATGTGGAAAAGGGCTGAAATGGAGTGGAACCAAATACATCGACACTTTTGGGACAAGCAGGGAGAGGGTGCGCCTTGGGCCCCAGCTCGTGGCAGCCTTGCACACTGACCCTCTTGCTGAAGGGTGCCTTCGTAAACACATCGAATTCCTCCTGCTCCAGCCCTACAGGAGGAATCCTCTGCTGCGACAGGGTCTTTTCACTGTTTCCTGCCAGAGCTGGTTGAGAATGCACTGGAAAGAATGGGACAGCGCCAAATACATCAAATTCCTGTTTGGGGGTCTCTGGCCCAAATCTTGAGGGTAGCTGGGTGGGAGTGAGGAGTGCTGTGTTGGGGCCTTGGGTTGGTCCACCACCAGCCTGGTCTCTGCAGACAAAGTTCTGCCCACTGTACTTTGCTTTCGCCTGCTCATAGTCAGAATCGGAGCTGTGCTTTTCCTCCTCTTCCTCATCCTCAGAATCCATAAGGAGGGGTCTGTGACCCAGATTCTCTGGCTCAGTATCATCATCATTCAAATCCCCTGGCTCTCCCTGGACGTCCTCATCCTCCTGTTCTTCCTCCTCGCTGCTCTGAGGAGAAGGGGGATCGGATTCAAAATCACTTTCAGAGTCATCATTCCCCTTCTGCGTTGCACCCTGGAGCGATGAATTTTCTGAACTCCTCTTTGCAGTCCGCTGATCTTTAGCTACCAGACTTGCTTTTCCATTCTTAATGGGGTTTACAGGGCCATGTTCTAGATTCACTGATGAATATTCAGTTCTCTTTTCAGGAGAACCTGCAGGATCAAAGGAAAAAAATATTATAGTATTTGATGGGTTTAAAAACCCATTTACATTCAACATGACTAGGTGCTAACACACATGACATCACACACCCCTCACACCAGTTTCCTTAGAGGGAAAAAGAGTCAAGCGTTTGTCACTGGCCTTAGAGGATATTTGTCCTCAGTATAATGAACCTTTAATGAAGACAAGACTCATTCACCTGTATGTCTGTACACCACCTTACCCAGCAAAGACCCTCAATGACAGCGACCTTTAATTAGGGCACTCGGAGTATGATCCTGAAGGTAGCAGATAGCAATTCACTTCTCCTCACCATGAAAATAGAGTTGTTGGCCCACCCTAACCGCTGAGATCCCACATTCGCCAAACAACCCTCTGCTTAGGTTTGAAGTCTGTCGTAAAGTTTAACAAACAAGCATCAATGGCTTTGATGCTTAGTTGTATGCTTCACAACATTTTTTGAATCCTTCTGACAGCACCTTTTGCACTGGGTTGGCGTGTGCCCACTAAAGCTGAACCAGCCACTGGACGGGACTGCACAAGCACACTGGTCTTCACTGGAGTGCACATCTTCCTTTGGGTGGAACATTCAGGCGAGATGGTCTTCAAAAAGTTTGGAAAATATATACTATGAAAAGCTATGTATGAATTTCAATTTTTGTGTTAAAATAAGCTGATCTTTTAATTCCACTTTCCTACAACTTTTTTGAAGTACTTCATCAAGCATTCTGTTAGAAATTATTTGGCCTTTAGAAACAAATCTAAACTGTAAGCTTGCTAACTATGTGATGGGCAATAAAATTACACCAGAGTTTTAAAATTAAACTTTATGTTCTAAAAAAGGGGAGAGTATATATGAAAATATACATCCCTCCCAGTACACTCATTACCGAATTTAGTTTCCAAAGGTCAAGATCATTTTGTATTAATCCAACCACACATTCTCATGCCCTCCGTTCACTTTTAATAAATTAAATATTTTCCAAACAGGTAAGTTTGAAGTCTGTAATCATGAATAATTAGAAAGTACAATTATTTTTCCATCATTAATGTGATTGTCTCAGACATGATACCTTTGAGTAGATCCTTTGAAAAGTCAGCGTACTTGTCTTCCTACACCTCCAACTTCAGAGACTTTCCTTTCACTAGCATTCTAAATACGGATGCTCCCAAGCTGACTCCCCCCTCGGCCGTGTTGCTACCACTGCAGGCGCTCTGTGGCGTCTGAACCACTTGGTGGTGATGGTCAGGACACCAACAGTTTTAAGCTCTAATCTCTAACTCAGTTCTTAATCCTGAGTTCCAGGCTCAGCTCTCTGTTACCATGAATCCACCACACCTGTCTATGGAGAACAAGTATCCTACTGTCACCTCAAGTCCCATAATCTCCTCCACAGATCCCTCCAGAATACTGAGCAGCTCCTCCATTGCTCAGGTTGCAGAAGTCTGGAGGCATCTTCTCTCTTCCAAGAGCCACTGTGCTTTTCAAATTCAATGAACCTATTTCCCACTCTCCCTCTGCTTATAGTCCCCTCATTGGCTCTCACATATCAACTGTAAACTTGCCTCTGACTCAATATCCTTCAAACTACTTCTTTGCATTGCCACCAGAATGACAACACCGCTCACAGAGTTAGCATTTTCAACCTTTTGGAGTCTCTTGGATGGCACAGGGCATTCTTTGCCAGCTGGGCTCCATCCTACCACATCTTAAGCTTCAGTCTGACACTTTCCAAGGGCAGTCACTATTCACAGCCACCTCCAATGTTCCCTACTAAACCCAGGACCCAAGCACATTTGGGTAGTTTGTTCTGAGTTGTCTTGCACCTTAGCATCAAATTTTGCTCTACTGACATCTGGCTCCCACTGCAATACTGTACATCAGTATGGACGCACTTCTGCAACTTCCACTGAACAGCCTGGTGAACTTAGCACCTGGCCTGGCCCTTCAGAGCCACACTGCTCCCACCCCCAAACCTACCACACACCCGCCCCAAAAAACTACTCTGAACTTGGTGCTCCTGATGAACCAGCACTTAGTACTTTTAACTGTAATAACTACTCTATAGCAATATCATGTTTACTTGTCTATTATCATTACTAGCTACGTATAATTCATCTCTGTACCCTAGCATTATGCGAAATCAGTATTTGTTGGAACAATGACTACTCAGAAATCATCAGCTATATTCATACTACAATAAAGGATATTGTAATAAATAGATCAAATATCATAAAGGAAATGTAATCAAGATAGACTCTTTACATCTGGAGATATTCTGCAAGCTCAGAATTCACTCACTCATTAATCCATTCAACAATGTATTTCATAGGACACTTTCCTATAAGCTGTCTTCTGATTATACACTGATGAACATTCAGACCTGGAATTTCACAATCAGAACGTAAGTAAATACAAACCAGGACTAATCTCAAATAACAGAGCAGAGGTAGTGGATGTAAAAACCCAATCCCCATAGCCAAGCAACTCGCTAGGGAGAGAACAAGTGGGGTCAACAAGAAGGATCCAGGGATGCACAGCCTGTTCAGCTCCCTTGCTCTCTGTCTTCTCCAACATGGAATGATGCAGGTAAAGCTTGGTGAGCAAAGAGGACACTGTACAAGATGAAGTAAGGGAGACTGCAGAAGGTCTCTCTATGAAGAAGTTGGAATTTTTCGTGAAATCCAGTGTAGAGTGGAAAGCTATCAAAAATTTTTACAATGAATATCATTATCAGATATTTTTAAAAGATGACTGACATGCAGAAAAGACTAAAGGAGGTGGGAACAGTAGGGAGTCAGGAAAGAGGAAACTCCAATTATACAAAGTGACAGAGATAGAGATCTTCCATCCTCCAGTTATCTCCCAAAAAGGTGGCAATGGCTGCGGATAATCCAAGGCAAAGCCAAGAGACAGGAATCCCACTTAGTCTCCATGGAAGTGAATTAATTTTTAATGATATTGAATAGGAAACTCTGGATGGATAGTGGTACCATAAGTATAGAAAGAAGTAAAAAAAAAAAGTTGGGAAGTAAGAGATTATGAAAAACTTTGGAAATGCTAAACTTGATGAATGCACTGAAGACAAAACTTACGTGCAGAGCAGGTATCTGTGACATCAGCAAAGTGGTAAAGTTTTAGCCAAAGAAAATAGACTTGGAAGTTATCATAATGCAGAGCATAAAGAAACAGCCACATGACTAAAGGGCATTACCTAGAGAGAGATGTAAAGTATCAAAATGGCAGCAAGGGAAGAACGTTCAACACTATTAAGGACCAGCCAGACAGGACAACAAAGCCAAGAAGTTCAACACCATGGAAGCTGAGAGAAGAAAGTGTCTCCCCGGCCACTGGCGACATCTGGAGAGTAAGCCAATGCTTGGAGGATACCAGCATACTCAATCATGCACTTGTACTATCGTTCTCTCTCTCTCTCTCTCTCTCTCTCTCTCTCTCTCTCTCTCTCTAATATATCAAAAAAATTAAATAATGCTACTTAATAGAGACAGTCATTTAAATCACAGTCCACTTTCGCCTCCTCTTTTGGGAGTGAGCACAACTGAGCCAATGATGGAAATTGGTCCCTGCATGTGGCATTCTTAATCTAAGTTGTGGGGGCTGAAGAGTGAAGAAGAAAGAATGTGGAAATGCCTTAGGTTACATTTAGATACAAATAAAATCTTCTACGGGTTCCTTACAACCAGCCTGCAGTTCAATGCTGCATGTGTTATCCCACTCTCACATCTGTGCTTGCACACGTTTACATCTTGCTTCCCAATATGTATTTTACAGAACATCACTCCCATGTCAAGAACTACACCGGTAATCTCAAGTGACTGAGTCTTGTGAAACTTTTACTGCACTTTCACTGACATGCAATACCTGTGAATCTTTGTAAACAGCTATGCATACAGTACTATGCTGAAATGCCACTTTAGAACTTCTGATTTTCAGATAGCTATATTTGAGAACATTGTATTAGTGAAAAGGGACATCTTTCAAAAAGCAAGAAAAGTTAACAGTCTAGTGCCATCTCATGGTTTCAGATTACATGTCCAAAACATATGGGCACCTGGGGAGACTTATTGGTCTAGACTAACTGATTTTGTCTCCCCTTTACAAAATTAGTGATCAAAAATTTCCAACAGGCTTCAGGTCCTAATTCCAACTCTCTGCCAATGCAGAACCAGTGAGGTAGCAGGACTGAAGTGAATACTGTCCCTGTGGGAGACCCCAGATTTCCTCATCTCCTGGCTTTAGTCTTACTCAGCTCTGGCTACCGTCAGAGTCCAGATGGGGAGTGAACCAGCAGATGGAAAATGTCCCTGTCTCGCCTTCTACCCCTTTCCCCCGAATCTGAATTTCAAACAGACAAATCTTTATTTTAAAAAAATGCTACTTGGCTGCTTGGGACACCTGCATGTCAACTTGGGGTATCTGAGTTCAAGTCCCAGATCCACTTCCTGCCAATACACACCTTGGGAAGCAATGGTGATGGCTCAAGTATTCACATTTCTACAACCAACACGGGACACAGATTGGGTTCCAGCCTCCTAGCTTCATCTGTTGGCTAGAAGTGATCTTTACCGTTCTCTCCCTTTCCTCGAGTCTCACAGGTGGAAGTGAAAGTGAACCAAGGGTAGATGATTCTGTCTCTCTCTGCTTTGCAAAAATAAATGAAAATGTCTGAATCACTGCTCTTCCTATATTCTTACAATTCACACTAAGTGTTTCTCAGTTTCCCATCCTTTCAGTCCCTCTCAAACTATCATGGTCAAGATTAGCAATGAGGGTCAAGAGCTGCACGTTCGACCCCACCAGGAACAGGTTTCACACAACTGGCCGTTTCTCCCCAGCATCTCCTGCCAAGGAATACTTTAAGTTCCGGGCTGTAATAGGCCTAAGGAGGTTTCACTTCCTATAGAAACACCATCACTGAAACTATACACAAATTGAGACAGAAAATAAAAGTGTTTCGATATATTCTAGAGCTTTTAATCCTGTTCCATAGGAAGGACATAAAAGTACTACAAATAATACAGTTTTTTAAAGACAATGTACAATGTATAGTATTCTAAAATATGAACTATAGTTGAGTACCATAAATTTGCATAATCCATTTCTTTACCTCAGCATATTTCTATAATTAAAAAGATGTCAGATGAGATTATTTTTTCTTCCGCATTTGGAGCCAGATTGCTTCTTCCCAGTTGTTAGATTAAATAGTACACATTTGATTTACTCTGAAATTTAATCAGGATTATTTCACTGGTGAAGTTAATTTCCCAAAAGTATTGTCTAAATATGTTGCTTTACAATGCATCCTAAATCCTAATAATCCCCCATACTTACTAAGATTTTTATTATTAACATGAAAGTGGCAGTTTTTCAAGTAAACTGCAAAAGAGAATAGCACTACAAATGTATACTTACAAAAAAAAAATGTCTAGAATGTACCAGGAATCATAACTCAGTAAAATCTTTCATCTTAGTTTATTTTGTCAAAACATTGAATAATGTCAATACTAACCTTGTTTTGTTTGTTTTTGCTTTTTTGTTGTTGTTTGTTTTTTTACTTGGGGCTCTAAGCAGTACATTCCCCTTAAACTAAATGAAGTGAAATGATGTCTTCACGGGCTTTGAAAATTAGGATATTCTTGATTTCGCCTTTGTGCTTGGGACTACAAACTAAAACATTGGAAATTTCTTAATAACAAGTTGCATTTTAATCAGTAATAACTGAAGTAAGTTTACTGTGCAGAAAGTTAATAAATGTCATGCAAAAATGTCTGATCACTAAGCAAATTTCTCATTTGTAAGCAACTCTTAATAAAATCAACTAAAAGATAGCAAATGCTGGCCCTTCAAACAATATTTTTAGTAAGAAAATTAACAAATAGCTTCCATTAATATCCTTGACACATATGTAAGTAAGACATGAAACAAAATTACTTTTAAGGTAGCTCAGGTTCCACTTTTAAATATGAACAAGTATTTCCAAGGATTCAATATTGTGAACCTTATTTCATAGCCTAGATTTATAAAATCAAAGACTGTAAAATACAGAAAAAACTATCAGGTAATTATAGTGACCTAAACCATTTGAAGTAGAACTGACATGATGTATCTGAAAACACACATATATTTGACAGACCTTGGAAAGACTACAGGTCTGAACACGTCCTGCTCTTTACTTCCAGCAGATCCCCCAGCAGACACACAAATCCTCACCTCCGAGGTGCGGAGTGCTTGCTGGGAACAGCCAGAATTCACTTAAACCTTTATTTATAAAAGATTTATAAAAATTATTTAAGTGCAATAATGATGGGTTATGAAGCCCTACATTATCTTGGTTGACATGTAAACTGTCTCTCGAGAAAGTGCCAAGTTAAAGTTTGGTGAAAAATGTCAGAGCAATCAAGTATTGTGAGGGGTAATAAGGACTAGCTTTTATATACATACATAAATCCTGCCAATTTATTCTCCTTGCTTTACTTCATTTACCTCACACACGTAACTTCAAGATGGTCACTTAAGCCATCAGTCAAGCAGCAACCATTTACTAAGAAAGTTAAATATCAAAGTTACTATTTGGTAACTGTCCATATAAAGATGTATTACAGCTTACCTCCCTCTGATGACCTGTTCCATTAGGTGGAATCATGCATTGCTTAGTGTTTCACTTAAAATACAGATGCAATAATAACCTCCTCACAGAGATGAAGCCGAAGTTAAAATTGAAATACATGTAAAGTGTTATGCAACCATCCTTTCATGATTATTTATGGCCTACCTACTATATACTCTAATAGTCCTAGGAAATGAATCACCTGATAAAGTTAAACACTAAATAAAAAGAACTAACATGGTCAAGGGCACACATGCAGTGGCCAAGGCTGTTTCATAATTACCCCTGAACTCATTAGCACACTTACACAATAGCTCTGTAAGACTCACTATTGCCTTTCCTAGAGCTTTTTCCTCCTCTTCAGGTTTACTAACTCCAACAAATTTTCTTCTATTTTCCATGTCAGATCACTGTCATGACCATCACTGTAACTATCCAAAATTCACATCATGGCTTTCTCTTTATTTCATTCTACTTTTTTCTTTTGATGACCTTAATTCTCTTTCACAGTTTCAGTTATATCTTGAAACCACACAACCAAAAGAGATGTCTTGATTTAGCCTACTTTCTCTTAATAAATAAGTAATTGGAGTTCATGGCATATAACTTCTCTGCTAACAATACTGGCTTCAACCTTGCACCTGTAAATCCTATGATTAAGCTTCCCACAGAATATCATCACCAGTACAAATTCACCACTGCTGACAGTCAACCTGTTATAAAATTAACCACAGACTACGCTCAGCTTCTGTATCATCTTTACAAAGGCATGTCTGAAGAACTGTGTTATTCTATCAAACAGCGTTTTGCTGTGTTAACGTTTTACGGCTGTAGGGTTAAGATGGAGATAATCTATAAAGTTTTTATCAAGGAACAATCTAACAGTAAAATTCACAAACCCACAAAAGGTAAGCATCCAAATGTGCCTCATCTATAAAATCATGGGACTTACCTGATAGAAATGCATGTTAAATCATCATCCTAGTTACTGAAAGTTCATTACACTGGGAAATGTATACAAGGGATCAGACTGTCAAAGTATACTGTGAAGAACAATTCATTCAAGTAAGGTACTGTGTGGCATATAAAGACACTATCTTACTTCAAAGAAGCTTATCATTTGCATTGACAGCAGTGACACAGTTGTACTCATTTATTCATTGCATTTGGAAATTAAATGTGCTAATTCTGATTCTAGTAACCTGGAAAAGGAGTTACTAAGATAAAAATTGGGCAGTTGTGAAAAACAGGATTACCTTACCAAATAAATCTAAGAACATGGATTCACCAGGTGGGCCTAAGAACATGAATCTGCTCGCTCTACAATTATGAGTTTACATAAGAGGTCTAAGTGCTCAGATTTCAAAGATAAACTACAGGTTTCATAAGTTACAACTCTACTCCAACTCAAAAACTATACATGTAACTCACACCTAAAATGGCATTTATTAAGAATATCCTAGCTAATGCCACATTTTACATAACTGTACAATTATATACTGTTGAAATAACTACAATTTTATAAACTTTTATGCCAAAAAAAAAATCCCATGAGGTATTTAGAAAGCATCAACTGTAGAGAGCACAGCATATTTGTACCATACTATTTATTTTACCATTCTTCTAATCAGGTTCCCACTGCTCTTTCTGCTATAAAACAGGTGGTCCATTTTAATCACATAAGAAGATTCCTGTGTCAATAAAATTTCCTTTTGATGTTCTTTTCTTTGCAGTCAGATTATAGAGGATAAATGTCTTGAAACTGCTATTGTAATTGCATGCCTTCTGTTGTCTCATTATTTAGGGATACGGGCAGGGGTTGTGAGATGTGACTGCTCACTCTGAATTGGTAGCATACTGAATGCCATCATTTCCCAACAATTTATCATCTTAGGCCCAAGGATGAGTGGATTAGGGAGAGATTTTATCAAAATCTGTACTATTTCTCTGAAGACAGGCCAAGTAGTAGCCTTTAAGTATCAGAGAATCATACCAGTTGTGAACAATATTTCTCAGGCAGATTAAAATTGCCATAAAACTTCAGCTTCTGCTATATAGCTCAAATTACTAAACTGTAATTTACAATTATTTAGGACTTTTGTTTTTTGCTATTTACAGAACAGTTTCCAATCAGCAGGGCTAGATTCCTATTTAGAATCCATGTTTACTTGAGCAAGTCACTGGCACTTCTGAGCCTCATTTTGCACTGCATGTATGGAGAATTGAACATAAGGTAACAACTAATATTAACATCCTGAAACAGTAAAATTCTTGATATTTAACAAGAGTCAACCATCATATACTTCAATCTAAAGGAATAAACAAGACATCCCATCATGGCTTATGGTACTGGTCAATATTTGGATCTAAACTCAATTTAAAATGAAAAACAAGTAAGAAATCTAAAATTTCAATGATCTAATTAATATGGATTGCATGACAGTAAAGTAGAATTTTAGCTGGAGCAGCATTGTGATGTAGTAGGTAAAGATGTGGCCTGTGATGCTGCCATCCAACATGGGCACTGGTTTGGTCCTGCCTGCTTCACTTCCAATGAGGCTTCATGCTAATACACCTGAGAAGACAGTGGAAAATGGCCCAAGTGCTTGGGCTTCTGCTACTGACGTCAGAGACTCAAATGGAGCCCCTGGTTTGGGCTCAGTTCAGCCCTAGCCATTTCAGACACATGAGGAGTCAAGAGCAGATGGAAGAATTCTCCATCTCCCTCTCTTCTGTAACTCTTTCAAACATGAATCTTTTTCTTAAAAAAAATCAGAATTTCACAAAACCTTTGCATGTTTCAGAAGTGTTTTTTAAAACAATGTATGTAGGCATACAAACCAACTGCAAAGATAAGAAAGCTATGGTTCATCTACTCCATGGAATACTACTCAGCTATTTAAAAAACAAAATGCAGTTCTTTGTGGCCAAATGGGCCAAACTGGAAACCATAATGCTAAGGGAAATGAGCCAATCCCAAAAGGTTAGATACCACATGTTTGCCTTAATTTAAGACGATATGATGTTAAGCATAACATGTTATGTTATGGGGCTCGGAGGCGTGGCCTAGTGGCTAAGGTCCTCGCCTTGATCCCATATGGCCGCTGGTTCTAATCCCAGCAGCTCCACTTCCTCTCTGTCTCTCCTCCTCTCAGTGTATCTGACTTTGTAATAAAAATAAAATAAATCTTAAAAAAAAAAACATGTTATGTTATGGATGTTATGTCATATGTCGTATATAAACTAAAATTGAACTGTGAATGGGGGGGTCACAGAAAGTGGTTAAGAAATCGCATTTATTTTTTAACATGTTGACTGCTCAATACCATGTCAATTAATTCCATAACGATGTTAATTGTTGCAGATGGTATGTTAGTGCTTTTATTTGACCGGGATGATACTCTGCTGGCTCTGCCCTCAGACCAGAGAGGGTCTACCCAATAAGTAGTTTGACCTGACTGGACTATAAGATGTTGGACTCTATGCGTGGCATACACTTGCAAAGAGGGAATTTCAACTGAACTTGAACTATGGTTATGCAACAAGGTGGAGGAACCCACCATGGGGGGAGGGTGGGGGGAGAATCCCAGATTCTATGTAATTACAACACAATGTAATTAAAGAATTAATTTAATTTAAAAAATAAATAAATAAATGAAATAAAAAAAAACAAACCAACTGCAAAGAATGCACTAGGAAGACAGTTGAGGGTGTGGTTTCAAGACAGAATGAACATCATACTTTCAATATGATTTTTATGACTGCACCAAGGTGGACATTGCTGGTTAACACTTTAATGAATACAGGGATGGTGCTCCAAGTTTGTATTTTAGACTCTCATTCAGTAGTTAAGAGAATAACAGATTATTATTTGAACTTAATACCACTCTTGGTTGGATAGCAAATGCAAAACTTAATTTAACCCTGAGATTTCAGGACTGAGTAGTAAAAAAATAAAAACATTATTCATCCCACTAACAATAGCAGCAGCAATTATAGCAACCAAAATTTACTGTGGATATAAGTGCTTGTTCAAGTGTGACATTTTCCCACTTAGTTAATCCTCTGAATAATCATAACAAGCTATAATCATCCCCAATTTAAAATGGGGAAACACTATAAAAATCAGGCAACACCCAATACCAGAAGTTAATTAGTAACATAAGTAAGAATTGAATCTGGGACTTTGGAATTCCCAAGTCAAGGTTTTGGATTATGTTTTCCTGATAGATTGCACTAAGAACAGTTTTGTAACCTGACATTGAATACATAGATAATGATAATACAGACTTAAGGAATAAGATATTGCATTTGCACATACTATAAAACAAATAGGATTACTGGATTTCTTCATAAATGAATGGATTTTTCTCATAAGGAAATGTTTAAGAAGAAAAGCTAGATTTGAATCACTTTAAGACATACCTATCAACATATTCTCTTCAGATACCTTCTAAGGCCTAAAATTTACATATAATTTGAAGCAGCAAACAAATGTGAAACATGGTTCTATGTGGCAAAATAAGGTAGACCAGTTGACTATTACAGATTGGGAGTCCATGCAGTTATAACTGAAGAAATGTGCATGCAAAGCGAACATACTGTGGATTCTAAAGTGTTAAGAGTATACAGGGCCCAGTATGTGGGACAAAGGGAACAGATCAGGCCAGATCACCTTTTCTCCTATTTTTTTCCTTGAAAGTCTTCCTTATCTTTCAAAATTTGGTTGAATCCTCATCTTGTAAACACCAGCTTTCCTACCAGCCCTGCACACCACTGTCAATGGCTCCTTGTGTCCACTCCTTAGCTCCTTGGAAACTGAAAATTACAAATGTCACACCGGGAAGATTTCTATTTAAATGCTGCCTATGGAGTCAGGTATTTTGATCTAGCAGTTAAGATGGCTGTGTTCCAAAAAAGTGTGCTTGGATCCACTCCTGACTCCAGCTTCTACACTCAGCTTCCTGCCAATGCAAACCTGGGAAGTCAGCAGTGACAGGTTCGTGTGATTGGGTTCCAGCCACCCTCACAGAAGATATAGATTGTGCTTACAATACCTCCCTTCAGCCCTGGCCATTGTGGACATTTGGAAAGCAAGCCAACAGTTGGAGGACCTGAGCATACTCACCCATGGGCTCGTGCTCTCTCGCTCTCCTGCTTCACTAGCTAATATATAAAAAATTAAATAATATACCTAATACAGAAAGCCAACTAAGTCAACTGGAAACCATGACATTCCACTTTTCCCTTCTGCTGAACTTTCAAATTCAGCATTTAAAATCTGATGTTCTCTCTCCATGGCCACTTCTGTAGTGCTTTCCAACCTCCACACAAAAACTCCCACAGGGCTGCACTTTCTTCTTTGCTGTCATCTAGCCACAAGCCTTCATTTAGGAAACCTCAAATCAAACACCATAGCTCAGCTCAGATCTCAAATGAGTGGATCCTCCTTGATGCCAAATACTTTCAGGTTTGCACAGCCACTTATGACGGTAACTTGTCATCTGCGGAGCTCTTCTGTTGTTACCATCATGTTTACCCACACATTCCCTGGCTTTCTGTCATCCCCAGTGGCTGCACTGCCTTCTCCACAGGCATGATCACATTCTATACTCACAACTCTTTTCTTCCTAGCACCCTCCCTTTCCTTCTAAATCTTTCTTCTAATCACAAAGAGTTGGATGGTACTTGTTGCCTTCTCCCACAAACCGTTTCAACAAACCACAGAAATGGCACAATCAAGGAGCCTGTTGTACTAGCAAGTCAACCACCAGAAAGCTGTATCATTTTCTTAGAACCTTACAGATTCCCAGTTAGCACTCTCATCTCCACACAGCTTGCCGTATCACTATTTTCATTAAACTCAGCTGACCACCTTTGCCCCAATTTCCTATAAAAGAGGGTCCCTGAATATTACCTAAATTGAAGTGATTTTTTAAAAGAAATAGAATAGCATGTACTAAAATGCCAGAAGTGAAAAAATGATCCATTAGGGACCTTGTAGAGGGAAATAGTATCAGGAGGAGTAGGTTGGTAACATTTTCCTCTCATTAGGAAGTTTGCTAAATCTGATATTTTACATTGTATTTTAATAAAATCAAGTTTTTAATATTAAATCATCTTTGTGAAAGCAATAAAAAGTAAAATCTATTAGTTTTAACTTTTTTTTCTCTTAAAATCAAGAGTACAACTGCTAAGTACAGAAGTTCTTATGGAGTGTACACTGGCATTTATCAGACTTCAAAACTCCTGCCTCCGAGCAGCATTCCATCACACTATTAACTTTTTCCAAAACAGCAGTCTCCATACAGTTTACTTAGGCTTTGTTCTCGACTTGTCAACTCAAATTCAAGGGAGATGGCTTATCACATATTTTTCATTGTATATTCAACACACACACATAAAGGCAATTTCTTGCCTTTTGTCTTGGTCTTAGCAATCTCCAGATGTACTTTCAATCCCACAATGCTAGGTAAAATGTGTTTTCAGAGGATACAATTAATTTTTCTTTTTCCAAAAGTTTAATGAGGAGGTAAATTTCCATTTCAGTAGGCTTCAATTATCTTCCTATTAAAAGGTTCTAAAATGAATATTCCAACTTCGTCTTCATCTAGAAATTATACATGACAGAGTAATTATAAACCTTAAATGAACGTCAGTTGCAATACCTTAGTTTCACATTTTTTATGGATCTGATAAATATCAAACTAACAGTGTTAAATTTGGAGACACAATCTCTTATGACCATTCCATTAGTCCAGTCTCTATTTAATTTTTCATAACAAAATCATTCCAGTGTACAGGTAAACAGTATCCAAAAAGATTTTTGGAAGATTAACATTGGTATCAATGCCATGTTTAAAGGTCATTGGCCCAACATTAAGAAGTATGAAACCTTACGGAAAATCAATTTTTTTCCAAGCATTCAACGAACAGTACTAGGCAGTACTGGGGGTTGTTGTTAGGGAGGATTTCTGTTTACAACCTGTAATAAACTTCAAAATCAAATAGAGTTGAATACTAACAACAAATGTTTTACAAACTAACAGCAGCAATCAAGCTCAAATCTGTGACTAAACTAGTACTAACCATGAAATCCTAAGCCAACTTCAAAGTAAGGAAAAGAGCAATCACTGAGCCTCATTTTTATTCCTGATTCTATTTCCATTTCAGAAGCTATGGAAGAAAAGGAATAACTATGTAGGTACCTGCAAACCAGAAAAGGCTAATGAAACTCCTAGAGAATGTGAAAGGGCTACCAACAAAGCTGCTTTGGGTCTCAGAGAGAACAGTATTGCCAAACCACTAGGTTCTTGAAACCTTATACACACTATTTTCAGAAGCTATAATTAAAAAACAATAATGCTGATGATACTTAGTGGCCTAGTGTGCTGTGAGCAGTAGGGAAGGCACTGAGTTCTCTCGCCCAGTTAATGACATCACATAATTCATGAAAGAGACAACATGATGGCAACAAGCAGAAACTGGCAACAACTTGAACTGCTTGCAGTAAGTGGCAAAGAGTGACATATGGAGCGTGCAAGCACTCAGAAACCTTCAGTACTGAGCTGTGGGAAAGAGATACCCATCCACATGTCAGAAAGCTGAAGCACTGGCTCAGTGTATTCACAAGAAATCCTCCACACCCCGCTCCTATCTTGGTTTCACATTTCCAAGTCTTCTTTTGTTGACCGGTGGCATTTTTTATAGGGGAGTGATGATGTTACATATACAACTTGCCTATGTGGGAAATAAAAGGAACAGAACCAAGGAACATGGCTGACAATTAACTTGAATATATTAAACTAAGCCTTTACCTTCAAACCACACATGGTTTCTTCCAATTTATTTCCCTTTACCAAGGTTAAAGCTCATTTTTTCCACTGTAACCAAACCAACCTCCAAATTTATTTATGCCAAAATGGGACCCCATTCCAGCTTATGAATCTTACAACTAGTAAATGGATAATTACTTCAGAACTATTACTAAACATATTTTTAAACAGTGAAGACCATTTAAATTTTAGATTTAAATCCAAAGCACAGCAATGTAAGAACTCATTACCTAAAAGCAAAATGACTGTAACAAACAGTCACTGATACCTTTTAAATGCAACTAAAATAAAACATGCATAAATTGGGAAAACTCGGGTCTTTAAGCAAAAGTTAAGTATAAAAGTGCCTCTAAATGTACTTTAAATAAAGAGAAGTATTTTCATGATTAGTATTTTTTTCAATATCTAATAATGAAGATGAAAAGAAACAAGTTTCCATTATGTAAATCTCAATTTTCTATGTTAGCAAAGGTATAACTGAATACCCACCCCTAAAGGAAAGCATAACATTATAAAGAACAAGATGGCTCCAGGTTCAAGTAACTGTCTCCTTTATGTTCTGTAATTGATAGCTGAGCCTTATTCAGGCTTTACATTAATGAGGATTGCTGTAGTTCCTGTGTGTGTTTTTCAATGGTCATGATGGTGTGCCACATGTGACTTGCCTGAATGAGAAATCAAAGGAACAGAACCAAAAGGATCTTCTGGAAGATGGTTATGTGGAGCAGACAGTGGGTCTACAGTCTTATTTGAACATGCTCTCCCCTCGAGCCTGTCTGCAAAAATAAGATGAAACAAAAGTAAAACAAAACAAAAATGGTCTTGAAATCAAAAGGATATAAAAGTGGAAATTAAAGCCTACAGTCTTTTTGAAAAATATTAGTTTCAAATTCTCATTACCATGAGCCCAAGGGTAATTTAAAAAGTTTGTGGAAAATGGAATTCAAAGACAAAAATACTTGAAATCAATGCAGAATATTGTCATAAAATCATTTTCCCGTAAACTTTTTAAAGAACTCCTCACACAGTTTTATTTTTCTGTACTAAAATAAATGTATCTTTTTATTCTAAGAATATTTTTAAGACTCCTTATATTAGTGAGCAGTCCTAAATTAAACACACATTAGTTGTTGCAAAGTTTAACCATACAGTCAGGGCTAGGTTTCACCAAATGAAACAGATCTTCTAAAAAAGAACATTGTCTTTAAGTTGTCTAGTAAATTTAAATACTAACAATCTTCAACCTGTAACATTGTGAACCTAAAATCAAATCCCGGTTACTAAATAAACACAGACTTGGCAGACTCATTCCAAAAATATATACTAAAAAGACATTGCAAATGATTATCAACACATAAAACAGGCACTTCTTATTCATCAATATCAATAAAAAAGTAATCTTTTATGTTTTACTTTACCATTCCTTTTTTATTTTCTATTATCTAACAAAGACAACGTTCATCATGTATCCCACCAATCTGAATGTCTACTATATACTAGGCACTGTTCTACCAAGTGACATTAAGCAAAACAAAGGCACTTGACATCATGCAGTTTATATGGTGAATGGGAAAACAGACAATAGCAATACGTATAATAAAAAAATGTAGAAAAATATGTTAACTAATTAATCTACAGAGAAAAAGTAATACAGAGTAAAAGAAATGAAGGCAACGGGAACAAGTTGCAGCAATAGTGATTCTGACAGTTACTAGGTGAGAAAAGATTTGAGCAAAGTCAGGGATTGGATACCCAGAGACGAACTCCCAGGAAGGACTGATGCATACCAATGTCCACGTAATGATCATCTCCTTCCCTGCCAACTCTCTCCACAGTTACAACTTCCTGAGTTTTGCAGAATGGTCTAGCCTCTGCTTCTCAGCAAATAGAATTATATTACCCAGAGTTTACTCGGCTTCCTCTCCAGGTATTTCAGGCATTCCCCAGAACAGATCTTTGGTCCACAGCTGTTCAAACAAATCTGATTCCTGTTTCAGATCGTCTATATTCAGTGGATAAATTTTGCTAGCTTCAACTGAGTTTTAGGGGATGTAAAGATGGTGAGGCATATTCCAGAGAGAACTGGGATTTTCTTAAAAAAAAAAAAAAAAAAAACTCAACTTCAAAGTGAAGTAAAAGCCCATCGCAAAGCAGCGCTTCCTGTGACAATGTTTCTCAAACACTCAAACACTAATTGGCTAACTGTGGGATTCTGAACCTCAATAAGACCTCACATGATCCTATACTGTTAGACTACAATGTACACTTTCAAAAGATGAGGTACTTAGTCTATAATATCTGAGGACATTTAATTTCTCCTATGGGCAACTCATTTTTTAAAACCTATATGACAGCTTTTATAGCTAACATAAACTCTGCAACAGCAATATGAACTTTTATGTTGCTTAAATTTTTATTTATAATGTGGTTGAAATACTAGAAAAGAGTTAATAACCACATCTGACAACAGATTAATGTGCAAAAATAACAGGCTAAAATGAAGTGCTACTTTTCAAAGCCAATAGCAAAATATCCAACATCAAAAATTTATTTTAGGTATTATACTTAAAGATACTATAAATTCAGTAAATCAGCAGCAAATATAATATATTTCATCAGATTTTTCTTGTATGTTGATGTCAAAAAAAAAACTGAATTAAAGAGAAGCTTGTCTTATAACAATTTTCTGAAAAAGGTTGGGAGATATTTTAATAACCAGGAGTCCCTAATTATTATTACTGTGGTAGACACCTATAATCAAAATTTAAGGAGGGCTTGCCTAACGTTCACTGAGTCATGGAGATTATCTGCGGTCACCCAGTCTGTCAGGTTCTGCATGCATTTACACAGAACCTAGAAAGACAGGAACCATAACCTGTTGTCAGTCTTCCTAGACTCCCCCATTCTTCTCCAACTCCCAGACTTCTGGTGTAAAAACACTGAGGACAGAGAAAAGGGACAGCAGAGAATAACAAAGGAGAAAAGCTGACACACAATAACCAGAGCACAATTACATCCAAGGGCCCTGATTCTTGAAAACCAGAGTCCTCGGGATTTCATGGAGAACATGCCTATCCTTTAATTATGCTTCTGCAGGCACTCTGCTAGGTACTATTAAATGTAGGTACTTACTTAGGTCTGAATTTACTTCCATCCTCAACCATGTTCATCATGATTGCCAGTATTCCACTGTAAGATTAGCTGTCTGGGTCCAACCACAAACTTAATGAATCAAACTAACCAAAAACTCGGGAATCTAGTTTGACATATTCTCTAAGTTTATAAATCACTGTACACCAGTGTTTTCCAGGTTACAACACTATAAAGCTACCACTATACTTCTTTAAATCTTTGTGCACTGGAATTGTATTTCCATCAATCTACATAAACTCAGATAAAAGTAAAATAGTCCTGTTTAGTTATGACATGGATACAAACATTATCATACAGGGGTGAACTAATTTTTACGTGCAGATTCCTATAAGAAAAATATGAATCAAGAGTTCACTTATCTATTTATCATAAGATAGAATATAATAATAAAAATGAATTCTACTGGCATTGTTCCACAAGAGTCAATTTTTCAATGGAATATATTTCTGAAATCATATAAATTTCTGAGGTTTACAAAATAATCCAGGACCTCATACACAAAATAAACACAGATATAAATTTATTGATTTGTTATCTATGAGGAAAAACCAAAGAATGTATTATGTAGAGCTACTTCTCAATCTTAAATCACACCTAGAAAACACCTAAGTACCATTTTCAGATGATTTTGTTTAGAACAAATCTTGGGCCTGATATGTCCAACATTCAACTTACCTCATCTTGCTGTCCCCAAATACCTGAGACTGCCTTTATTCTCAAACACAGGACTTAAAATTGATATGGACGGCAAATACTCAAGAATTTAAACAACCAGGATCACAGTATATTTCATAGTATATAACCAGTTAAAAGTATTCTAAAGCAAGGGTAGGGAATCCTTTTGTTCTGCCACGGGCCATTTGGATATTTATAACATTATCTGCAGGCATACAGCATTGTCAACTTAAATATCAGCCTGCTGGGCCCGGCATGTTAGCCTAGTGGCTTCATACAGGCCGGGATCCCATATGGGTACTGGTTCTAATCCCGGAAGCCCCACTTCCCATCCAGCTCCCTTCTTGTGGTCTGGTAAAACAGTCAGGTACGGCCCAAAGACTATGGACCCTGCATCCACGTGGGGGACCTGGAGAAGCTCCTGGCTCCTGGTTTCAGATTGGCTCAGCTCTGGCCATTGCGACCACCGGGCAAGTGAATCAATGGATGGAAGATATTCCTCTCTGTATATCTGACTTTCCAATAAAAATAAATAAATCTTTTTAAAAAATCAGCCTGCTGCATTACTGACTTTAAAAGTTCTGCCTGTGATTGCCTTTGCAGGGTTCCCACACTGGATGATTTCTGGGGTTTTAAATGGCCTGTGGAAGAAGATGTCTTGCTTATATAATCACCTAAAGGACCAAAAGATTGATAAGGAAGGTATAGCATGGCAGGTTCATTTGAGACTTCTGAAACTTCTAGCACAAGTGAAGAGTTCCTTTATTTTAAACTGAGTAATAATCTCTCTGACTTCTTTTTAAAATGTGAGTTAGTGTTACAAGAAAGTATGGGTTCAGTTATGTATCTCTGTGGTGAAGCAAAATAATACATACAATCAAAGTTACAAAGCAACGAATGTATCCTAGCTCTCCTCCCTTTCAGCTACTGTTATGCCTGTTCTAAACAGAAATACATTAAATTCACCATCAACAAGAAAATAACACTGCATTGTTTTAATTAACATTTAGAACTACATAACTATTTGAACAAATGCAAGTTTTAAACAAACTTGCCAATATTAAATGTGTATGTCCCAATATATTAAGTTTTATCATTACAAAGTTTACATACTATTCTGGATATGTTGATACAAAAGACAATGAAAAATATAAGCTTAAATTTTTAAAAAACACATCGAGACAATATATAATATTAATGTTTCATCTTATTCAAATGAATGTCTTCAATGTGAACTAGCAAAAAAAAAAATTCTAAACCACAAATATTTCCTAAAATTAAAATACTAATTTAGTTTACTTCATATAAATATACTAAATATGTCCTTTACCTAGTGTATGAAATATACTTTCACCTTAAAGATCTAGAGAAGGGGAGAAGTAAAATATTTCCAATTCCAGCTTCCTGCTAGTGCACAGCCGAGGGAGAGCAGGTGACGATGTGATTGGGTCCTGGCCACCAATACGGGAGACCTGGATGGAATTTCTGGCTCCCAGATTCAGCCCGTTCCAGTCCCAGGCTACTGAGGACATGTAGGAGACTGAAGGGAGGGAATGAAATCAGCTCTCTCTCACACACACTCTTCCCCTTCCTCCCTTCCCTTCCCACAGTCATCAGCCATCCACCAGCACGGGCTCTCCCTAAGTTCCAGAGCAGGTCTCTTGCTCATCAGTGAAAGTTAAACCTATCAAACAGTTCTAATAGTAAATGCCTTCTCCTGAACAAAAGAGATGCTAAAGATGACAGAATGTCAGCATTAAGTAAAATGTAGTGAAAGAAGCTTTTTAAGATGTACTTTATACATTATTTGCTTTCTTTATAACCTTATTAAAGACAATTCACCTTTTCTGAAGTTTGTTACAAGGGCTCTCAATTACCAAAGCACAAACACACTTGCATTTCTTTCCTCCAGTATTTGTCACTCTTGATGTTGACATGTTTGCTCCCAAATCCTTTCTAATTTGATTGACAAGTTACCAGCTAAGAAACTTGGTAAGAGAATTACATTATTTTATAATAATTTAGACAATTGTATCATTTAATAATAACTTAGCTGGTGGCCAACATCTCCAAGTTTAGAGCGCACAGACTATTCAGGGCAGCTAGGTAAGGAAAGGCAGAATGTGTCGGGGTACCTTACACTTGATTTCATTCTCCTGACCATCCCATGAAGTAGGCAGTTTAAAAATGAAGATGTGAGAATTTTTTTAAAAAATAAAGAGATACTTTATTTTCCTTTTTGTTTTTAAAATCTTGCTTTTAAGACTATTCAATAAAAATTCTGGAAAAAATGGGCCCGGCGGCGTGGCCTAGCGGCTGAAGTCCTAGCCTTGAAGGTGCCAGCATCCCATATGGGCGCCAGTTCTAATCCCGGCAGCTCCACTTCCCATCCAGTTCTCTGCTTGTGGCCTGGGAAAGCAGTCGAAGACGGTCCAAAGCCTTGGGATCCTGCACCCGTGTGGGAGACCTGGAAGAAGTTCCTGGCTCCTGGCTTCGGATCGGCATAGCATCAGCCATTGCACTCACTTGGGGAGTGAATCATCGAATGGAAGATCTTTCTCACTGACTCTCCTCCTCTCTGTATATCTGACTTTCCAATAAAAATAAATAAATCTTTAAAAAAAAAATAAATTAATTCTGGAAAAAATGCCAAACAAAAAAGTTATGGTTCAAGAAAAATACTTTTAATAAGATATAAAATTGGTTTTAATGAAGTTAACAAACTTTTATTAATGGTAGAGAACTCATTTTTATACCTAAATCACCAATTTAATTTTTTCATAATCATATAACCAGTATGTAAATACAAATTTAAATCCCAAACAACTATTCTTACATTCATTAAGGGCAATTATAAACTTTACACAAAACAGATACCAATCTGAAACAAGGCATTTCAAGTGTAAAATGTTCTCCTGAGATCGATCAACTAAACGAAACAGAAGCTTTGAACCATAAACTGGGGACTAGTAAGACTTTTTCATACGCAAGAAGGGTGAAGATACATACACACAAACTCTTAAAATCCTGAAAATTAACATTCTCCACAAGGGAGCTTTTTATTTTGTCAATTACAAAAAGGAACAATTCTAAAAACATATATGGTAAGAACTGACATATTTATATGTGCTTTATATATGTCTGTGTATATATATATAAAGTAGGTTAAGAAAAGGCAATTATTTTGAGTAAAAACATTGAGATATTAGATTTAAAGTTGGAAAGAATTTATTTAATTTTTCCCATATCAGGAAACAAAGCAGTCCTTTTATGTCACCACTCACTAAAGGGCATCACAAAACCAGAACAGAATGTAGGAGCCCATGTTTTCTTTTAGACATTTTCCAAGGGCATCTCAGTCACAGCTTCGAAATTATTAGTAAGGCAAGACACTAATACCTCACTTTTTCATGTGAGCATTAATTTTCCATGTTTTGGCAATGCTCTTAATTTAACCTTCATAGATAGAAGCAATATTTAAGTTATCAGCCTACTTTACGAAATCTTGTATTAAATAGGTACTACACCAAACAATTGGTTTCTAATGTACATAACATCATCTGATACATTTATGAAAGACGATGGCCTGAATTTTGCCCTCAAATGCACAAAAAGAATTCTCTATACATCACCTCAAAACAGTCTTTGGCCTTGCAAAATAAGTATATATACTTGTTATGTTACTGTGAAGCAAAATAAGCCTTCAAGTGTCCCTTACTTGATCTCAGAAGGTCAAATTCTCTGTCCAATAGCTCCTCTTCTGTTAACTTGGAAAAATTATCCTCTCCAAAAGGATTCCACCCTGACATATCTGGTGGGTTACTGACATTCTTCTGATTTGTAAAATTGGCGACTGCCCCCTTATCAGCAACTGATCTGTCATAACAGAGAAAGGACAAAGAAAAAGAACATTAGAATGAAAAGTACAGTGCCTTAGTTCACAGGCTACAAATGCTTACACAACTGTATTAGTTTATAATGGGAGACACAGCAGGGCACACTAGTGCCATAATCCATCACAAACACTAGCTGTGAACCCTGGGTAAATTCCTTAACCTCCCTTTGTCCTGGTTTCCTCACCTGTGAAGAAGGAATGACAATAACTGCCTCACAAATGATTTCCCACATATAAGGCAAGAGAACAAAGTGAGGTGGAAAGTTAGCATGCAATATAAACAAAATGTTTTTATCACAGTAAACAAATCTTAAAGTAAAATCAATTACCATATCAAATAGCAACACCCCAATATCAACCACCAAATACTGCACAGTGATCAATACCCTGGTTACCTTGAGAACTCACAACAATCTTCCTTCTGACATATTCTCTGTATACAGCTACCAACAAATTACTTGTATTGTTCTATGAATGAGGCGGAGTTAAATGAGGCAGTTTGTATTATAAGTATTACATGATGTACAAAGTACCTATAGTCTGAAGCACAAAACCACTGGATTCTAGTCAAGTTGTCTATTGCTTCTTGGCTTTTAAAGTAAGTGTAGAGATTTCTTCCTTTTTTTTTTCCCATCATTCTGCTATTCAAGTGTATCCTGAAATTATAGGTATGGACAATGGCAGAAAGTCCAGCATCCTATTGTCAAGATATATTTAACAGTTTCATTGGGAGTTCATCTTTGACTTGGGAGTATAGATGCATACTGCATTATATCTTCACTTCTCGGTATGACAGTCACTATTACACAGTTCCTCTGGGTGACTATACGTACATGCATGTATACCTCTACATCTTTTGATCTTGCATTTTGCATGAAAGTTGCCTTATATCAGGGATAAAATATGATATTTGTCCTTTTGTGATTGGCTTATTTCACTGAGCATAATGGTCTCTAGTTGGGACCACTTTGTTGCAAATGGTAGAATTCCATTCTTTTTAAGGGCTGAGTAGTACTCCATAAAGTAAAGATAACTGAATGCCTCTCCCTCAACCCAGCCTACAAGTACAACCTTAAAATGAGGCATAATAACATCACTATTAAGTTCCAGAGCCTATCCAACATTGATAGTGAAGGGAGTGTCTCAATTATGCAAGCCTTGACTCATCCATTAAATTCACCTTCTCATTGGCAGTTCACTGTTATTGCTACTATACAGGTTTTAGAAGGGATCAAACGTCCACAGAATTCCTTAGTCCGATACGCCTCAATATACCTGAGCCAAGAATAGAATGTTTAAATATTTACTGAAGTCCAAGAGTCTAAGAAAATACACATAAAAATTTGCCTACAAGTAGATAGACTTCCTGAGTAAATAGAACTTGGATAGCTGTATAAGAAATGAAATCCCACTTCTCACATGATGAGAAGGTATGAACTGCCAGGAACTAAGCTAGCTCCCTGTGACATAATCCCACCTCTCATCTCAACACTATCTGTACACATTTTCAGAGTTGTCAAACCACAGATTAAAAAGGGCAAACTGAAAGAGACGGGCATTCATACTCCAATCTGCCAACAACCTCTTGCAGAAATTTCTGATCCCCTATCCAACTCACCCTACTCCCACTCCTGGGATGAATTCATGGATTCTTCTTAAAAAGTTGTATTCTACTGGGCACCATTTAAACAAGAATGAAAATTAGGTGTGTGAGTTCTTTGACACTATTCATTTCAAGGGGTGAAATAATTCCACTCCATATCATTTGCCTAGTTAACAATTTTTGCTCTACCCACACAGAATTTCTTTAATAAATACTACTGTTATAAGTAATACAAGTAAAGCAATCTATTTTAAACAATAAGATCAATAAAACTGTGAAACACTGGTAGTTGGGCTGAGCACTGTGGTACAGGTTACATAATCACTTGGGGATCTGTATCCTGTAAAGGGGTGTTTATCTTGAGTCCTGGCTACTCTGCTTCTGATCCAACTTCTTGTACTCACACCCTCCTAGACACCAGTGCTTCGGCCCTTCCTTGCCATCGAGTGGGAGCACTGGGAAGTCCCTGGGCCCTGGCTGCACCCTGCAGCCCCAACTACTCTGCACAGAGGAGGAAAATAACTCACTCACATGCTCGTGTATACACATGCACTCTCTCCCCCCTTCTTTTCTCCCTCTCCCCCATCTCATTTTCCCTCCCTCTCATTTTCATTCTGTTGCTCTGCTCTGCCTTTCAAATAAACTTGAAAATGCACAAGTAGTAATCCTAGTAATGATTCTTCTGATGATAAGATGAAAGGATTTCCCACAAAAATGGGATATTCTGCTCAACATTGTTTAGGTTAGCATGCCACATACCAGTGAGACTATTTTATTCATTAAATAGTTATAGTTTCAATGCTAACTAGGATTAAAAAACATCAAGTAAATCTAGTGTACCTAGTTTGAAAGTACAAAAGATATGAAACCATCTCTGGCACAGCACATACACTTAAGTATACCTCATATTTTTAAAGAGTATCAATTTCTGGAAGCAAAGTTGTGTTTGATAATAATGAAGTGATTAGTAGGGAATCCCTTATGAGAGAATTCAGGTTAGTGTTCCATAGCAAATGCACTATCTAGACTTTTTTGGAAATTTATTTGAAAGGTAGAGATAAAGAAAGGTAGAGACAAACAGATTTCCCATCTACTGGTTGGCTCCCCAAGTAACTGCAATGGCAGAAGGTAGGCCAGTTGAAACCAGATGCTTCTTCAGTCTTCCACACGGGTGTAGGGACCTAAGCACTTGGGACATCTCTCGCTGCTTTCTGCCGCTTTCCCAGGTGCATACCAATGAGCTCGACTGGGAGCAGCACGGCTGGGATTGAATCAGTGTCCATATGGGATGTCAGCATCACAAGGCAACAGCTGTCTACTACTCCACAGCCCCAGACCCACAATATCTAGATTTCTAATTTGTCATAAAGAAAGTTGGATATCCAAAGATCTGAGGCAAACAAGCATGCACAGTATTGATGTACTCTCATGTGAATTTCTATCTTTCAATATTTAGTGACATTATGCATGAAACTGCAGGACTGTTAATTACCTATTTGCTTCCTAATTTCAGTGACTGCTAATTTTTCTTTAATTGGATTATCAACAAGTCATCTTTCATGTCCTGGGTTGGATAGCTTTAAGACTTGCCTTATTCTACTATGGTGAAGTTATGTTACTGCAGAATAGGGAAGACGAAGCGGGAAAGGGGTGATGGTCTAAAGGACAGAAACATTTACATATAAGATCAAGGAATGTCAGCAACACAGAACTTCCTGCAGGAACTCTGCTCTAGTCTCATTCAGTGCCTCAATAGTACTTCATTATTACTATTATACCTACTTAATATTATACTCACATTGCATAGAGTAACTTCTGTAACAGTTTTAAAAGAGATCTGTAGACAAATATTAGTGCTTTTGGCTAAATCATTTGAACATGAAAACCGGAGTTAAATGTTTGTGTCTAAGTGTATAAGGGATATTTGAGTAGGTGTTAGGAAACCATGGCATTCTCAAAAAGAGGGGTTATGACACTGGCTAGAATAAACACGTCCTTTCCTTTCCCAATTATCCATTAAAATGTCTACTCTTCCATGTTACTTATCCTTAGTATAAAAACTGAAGAGTAACACTGTATTTTATTTCAATAATAATCAAAACAAACTGTAGTCTCCTGTATGTATAAATGATCTTACCTCTCAGAATTGTCCTCCTGAAGACATAGTGCATGATCAATCATGCCAAAACTCATGAGTTTTAAGCAAAAGGAACAGGCACCTTGTCTTACACACTTTCATTAGATCAGAACTCTATCTGTACCTTAGGCAGATAGCTGTATCCAGCATGACCGGGTGTGCAATACTCTGAAGCCTTGACTGGTCTTGCCATAAGATCTTTTTACAGAACGGTTCACTCTCAGTGAAAGCCTGTCTCCTTACAAGTATATTTCTAGTTAGTGCAACAGTCTCACAGATACAGTAAACTAAACAACACTGAGCAGACTTATTAATTAGTGCAATCTGTTTCTTATCACTGAGGAACTTGTCTTCAGATATGCCTTCTTCAGATTTGGAGATTATTACTTACATTTCATAGTGGCTCTAATTTATTAAAAATCTGTACTACTGTGTGTTCATTTACTATTTATTATAATGCTATTAACTGACTAAGGAAAAAAAATGCTATGTGATCAAAGTTAGAACATATGGCTAGAGCAGCCATATGACAGTCAGGTAAATGCTGATCTGGATCTTTAAGTCTGTTCTTGACTTAGACAAATTTTTCATCATTCATATATCCAACTCCTCCCACCCCTAAGCTGCTCCACTCCCCACCCCCCTTCTCGTGCACACAAGCACGCACACACTATTGTTTGGAGAAGTTCTGTAGCAAAAAGCACAGTTCAAACCTCTTCTGTGAAGCACAATATAATTAGGCTACTGATGTTGCTGCTTCTCATATCCAAATGCTCTCAGCTAAAACCAATATTTCAAATCTTTAAATAGTCTTACATGACAACTTTAGTGTTACAGAAACCAAAGTCTAATAGCTATGACCTTTGCCATATCTAAAAACCTTAGTAGGTATTCATAATAACCTTAATCACAGCATTCTGAAGCACTTACAATATCATATCCATCACATTTAAGCTTCAGAAAATTCCTATCAAAGATCTTTAATTATTTGCATAAGAATGATCCATGAAAAATAACTCTTAACTCTGCTATTCAATCAATGTGAATACCAAAGGCTTTCTCAACTATCCTATGGTAACAGTTAGTTTGGAATATCCTACCATCTTTAAAAATAACCAAATTTTATGTCTGAAAGTTTTGCAATTGTTTAAGGCAAATAATTCAACCTTTATGACTTAGACAAATTATTTTAAAGTAGTACCTGATGTGTAGACAAAGTAAAGCTGTCTACAAAGATTATTTTAGGCCAATAAAGAAACTTGTTAGGGTTTCTTTCTCACTTAAATACAAAGAATTAAAATATATAACCTAGTAATTCATTTAGCCATATATATTACTGGATTTAGTTAAGCTTTATTGAAAAGTAGAGGTTACTAGAACTGATGAGAATGGGGCAAAGAACAGAGATGCAAAGGGACCAGGGAGAGGACAAAGGCAGTTTCAAAGAGAAATGATTCCAATTCACTCAAGAGTTAGTTAACAACTCCATTCAGCACTTGCGTCCACTTCCACGCTGTCATCTTTGCATTCACTGGAAAAATACTTGCCTATTGGCACTATAAGAGGAGTCCATTACGGTTCCAACGTGAGCTGGATGTGATGAAGGGTAGGTCACTAAGGCCGGTGAGAATTCCTGAGGAGAGGTCGGATACTCAGGTGATGCCTGTTGCCGAGCCAGCATCTGCTGCTGCAAGAAAGCCTGCTGACACTGCTGCACCTGAAACAAGACGTGACGTCAAACGAAACACTGCCAAGTCACACCGGAACTGCAACACCACATCCATCTGCCAAATTACTTCCTTTTCCCATTGATGACAAAATCAGAAACAATTTATATTTAAAATAGTAGCTCTGTTACCACAAGTCTACACCGAGGAAATAAATGTATTCAAAGAGCTCAGCTTCAAAACTCTTCCTTTAAATATTTTAACAAACAGATGGAGATAAGAGCACACTCACTAATACGGTGGTAGCTACTGAAACACATCAAACCATTCTCTGAAGTAAATTATTTTTCAGTTGGATTTCACTTTTCATTTTAAAAAAATGGCTAAATGAGGGAGACACATAACAAAATTTACAGGCCATCACTGCTTATACTACAGACGTATGTGATCAATCACAAAATGCCATATTCAGGTACCACCGTTCAGCACAATTTAAGGCTCTTTGTGAAATGCTGCCTTTGGTAAAATACTTGCCTGTTAAGTAATGTGAACCAAATTAAAACGAACAGATGGGAATACTGAAATATGAATTCCACTATTATAATGTACACAGAGACATCTCACACTTACCACTGCAGGATACTGTGATGCTGAAGAATGTGGTTGATAGACTGAATGCATCAAGAACTGTTGTTGAAGCAGCTGCTGCTGCTGCTGCATTGCATGCTGATACTACAAGTCAAGAAAAACCAATCCAATCAATGACTCTAGGACGTCAACAGAGTCCATGCTCCAATCTAAAACAATCTGTGATTATGCTTTTATATATTCATCAAAACTATAAAAAAAAAACTTAAGAGAGCTATAACTAAAGCCATGTTCAGCACACTTCAAGAAGGCATAAGAGAAAGGTAACTCTCTTAGCTGATGCAGATCTCTAAAGTGACTTCTGACCAGAACCAGGTCCGGTAACTTGCCATTGCTCTCCAGCTCCCCCTCGACGGCCTCCTTGATCATACCACGGTACCACTTACAGCCTGCTCTCTGGGTCTATCCACCAAAACCACAGGAGGTGACTGCAGCTCAACTTAAAATAGCTTAAACAAAATTACAAATGGTTTGACAACGCAATAGACAGAAGAGACCTTCAGTTTATTTTATTCCTATACCCCCGGACAATTCTAAATATCTTTCTTTACCCCATAAAGATTTTTTATAAAAAACATGAAATCAAGTACAATATCACTTCCGAGAAGCCTAACGCCACCTTTCTAACAATATCATTATTAGTTTGTGAACTCAAACCACAACCTTAAATATAATACTTGCAATCAACTGCAGTGTCCATTCATTTTACAGGCCATGAAGCAGCCTATTTTAACAGTGTACTTGTTAAGCATCTCTCCAAAGGAAGAGCAAATTATGTTCCAAAATAATTAGCAAACTTGAGAAAATATTTACTAGACTGTACATCAAGGCACCTAGAATGGGGGAGGGAGCTATCTCATGACATTTAATTCCTACATAAACTTCACAGCACAAAGGCATTACCTGCTGCATGTAGGCGTCCTGAAGTAGCTGATGCTGCTGTTGCTGCTGGTGAGGGTGGCGAGGCTGTAAATGGAGCTGCTGTAATCTCCAATCTCCCTGTTGTAGTTGCTGAAGGACTCTGTGCTGCTGAGGCGGCTGCTGAGGCGGGCCCTGGCCCAACAAAACCTCAGGTCTCGGTGTTCCTACAACTAGTTTCCAAAAATATTTCTCAACACACTAAACAGTTCAACAAAGTGGCTAGACTTCAGATAATTATTTCAACAATCATCAAACTAAGGTGCACATACACTTAAATTTTTGTGTCATTCTAAATTCTTAGGACACTCACGTCTTCTACAATCCTGGACAAATCAACATTGTAGAAAAACTTCATGTTTCATGCTCTGTTCTATACTCAGCTATATTATATACTCAAATGTTTGCTAATGTGATTTTCTCAAGCTACAATGCTAGTTCCCACCTACTGAAACTTTATTAGCCTTAAAGTTTAGCTAGTAAATGTCATTCATTTAATTGTTTTATTTTGTTTATACATTTCATTTCATTCCGTATTGTACAGGTTTATAATGGCATGGCCATTTCTAAACCAGGTTCCCTTCAGCCTTACTCTTTAGTTACAGCCATAATGTAACACATGTTCAATAAATGAATACTGTAACAAATCAATTAACACCATTGCCTAAATGGACATTTAGAATCCACATGTCATTTTATCTAATATAAAATTTTGGGAGCCCATCTGTTAGGGGGACTTAGAGGACTCCCCTGCTAGGTTGTGGTTTACACTGCTGAACGTATAAGCCAGGCATGAGGGCAGACCAAACTGAATATAGCTGTAGCACCAGTCAGCATGCTTGTGGGGTGGGTCCAGGAGTAGATCTGCCTGGGCTAGGCTCCAGCACCTGCCAGAACCAGAGCCAGAGTAGGTATGGGAAAGGTTGGGCTAGCTGGCAGCACCTACCTGCTCACATGAGAGCCAGGTGTGGGGGTGGACAAGGAGAGGCTGGGTATAGCACCCACTGGTGAGAGCTACGATGGGTATGAGCCAATTTGGGCAAAGCTGTAGAACCTGCTAAAGAATGCCAGAACTGGGAACCAGCCTTGTCAGGCTGGACTGCATCAACTGCCACAACACACGAGATTTGGGAGCTGGGAATAGGCCCAGTGGGGGAATCTGGGGAATCTCATGTTAGGCCACAAGTTCACGCTGATGAACACAAGAGCCAAGGCCGGGGACAACCTAGGCCAGGTTGGGCTACAGTACCTATCCACATACATGTGGGGTGGGTCTGGTGGTGGTCCAGGCTAAACTAGTCTATAGCATTTGCTACAGGTATAACAGCCAGGAAACGGAGCAGGCCAGGCGAGGCCAGGTTGGGTCGCAGCACCTGCCAGTTTACATGAGTTCCAGGACTAGGGGCTGTTTGGGCTGGAATAGGCTGTAGCACCTGTCAGAATAATCTGGATTTGGAGGGAGGCTGAGCAGAGCCAGGTTGCAACACTCACTGGGCAAATGATAAAGCAAAGCAGGCCATGCCAGACTGGGCCGTAACACTCACCAGCATGCAAAAGAACTAGGGCTGGGATAGAGCCTGGTAGGGGAACATCAGCATGAGAGCAGGGACTGGGAGTGGATTGGGGGTGGACAGGACTACAACACTTATCAGCCCATATATGAGCTAGGTTTGGGGAAAGGGTCACATATCCACGGGCATATGCAAGCAAGAGCCAGAATAAGTTCAGGTCAGCTGGGCTTTGCTGCAACATTAGCTGGCAAGTGCCCACACTGGGTGTAAGTCATTTCAGCCTGGACCACAGTACCCCTGGTAGGTGCAAGATCTGGCACTGCATGAGGACCTAGTAGGGGAACTGTGGGCACTAATCTGCTAAGCTGTGGCTTCCCACTGGTGAGCATGAGAGCCAGAGCTGGGGGCAGGCTGGGCAGGACAAGGCAACAGCATTCATCAGCATACTCATGGGCTGGGTCTGGGGGTGAGTTGGGCTTAGCTAAGCTGTAGTACCCAAGGGTGCGTACAAAAGCCAGATGGGATGTGGGATAGGCTGGACTAGACTGCTGTAAATGCTAGTGCACACACAGGAACCAGGGTTGGAAATTGTTGAGTGTTGCCCCAATTAGGCTGCAGTTCCCACTGGTATGCATGAAGGTTGGATTCATGCCAGGCCAGGTTCAACTAGGCCACAGTACCCAACAGTTTGCATGGGAGTTCGGGCTGGGGGCAGAACTGACCAGGCAACTACATTCACTGGTAAGTGTGTGGGTTGCAGTGGGCCATGGACTGAACCAGATCCCACATTAACTGGTGCACACAAGAGTCAGGCAGGTTTGGGGTCACCCTAGGTGAGGTTTCTTGGGGCACTCTCTAACTAGATCATTGAAGTCAAACTCTGCCCATAGGAAAAAAAACCACAGGCTATGTGGCCAGACCTTAGAATTAATGTTTTGGGACTGGGCCTTCTCAGTTGCTGATGCTTGCGAGGTGAACAGAATGCTCAAATGCAGGTGGGGTATATGAAACCCAGCTCAACTAAGCCAGCAGAGGATGCTGAGTGCCTTGGCAGAGGATGAAAAGCAGAACAGACTGTACAATTCTCCTGGCCAAGCTTTGCACCAAGTGTCTGAGTGGTTAGAGGCAGTAGGGCAGACTTTGTAAACATGGACTATATTTTCTCAACACTGGTACAACAAAACCAACAACTATCAAGTCAGATCCTCAGAAAATTCTTTCCCATATCAGGGATTCTAAGATGACATCAAATAAGCATCCCCTATCCCAGGGGATGATTAACTTGGCAACAAGGAGTGGCTTTCCCCCACCCCTGCCGATACAGAAGAAAAAGAAAAAAATTGGCAACATTTGTCCCACCCTCCTTCCTATGTGAACCATCCCTCCCTAATCACTGGTCCACATGGGCACAGATCCTTCTCAACTATGTAAACAACATTAAAAATAATGTAACATGACAAAATTAAAAAGTAACCACAGGTCATTTAAAATTACAGTAGTACAATATTCTTAACCATTGGTTTGACAAAAGTATAAAAAAAAAAGTTTTATAAAACTAGAAAAATATCTTTGTTCAAAATCAAATGAGAAGACAAGTTTTTACGATGTAAATGACCACATGGTTCAAGACAGACACCTTCACCAAGGCCTGTATGCATAGGGGCATGTCACCTTGTGACAGTTACAGTTCAACCTAAACCTTTCCAGTGCAACCCAGAATTTTCCATTACCCTCAAACTCTACTAGTTGATGACTTTAAGGATAAAATTTTCATCTATACAATCAAAAAAAGGAAAAAAAAGTTGACTTTTTCCTATTTTACTTTTATTTAACAATAACTTCCCTTTGTCTACAGCTTTAAGGAAACAGGCTTACAGGGCATCACAATAAAGTTTTCTTAATGCATTATATCATAAGTTTGCCCATAATTTATAGTCACAGAAAGTGAAACTACAAAAGGCTTATTTATGTTCACTGTAAAAAGAACAGTTTGCAGGCCTATATTACCTTTTGGTCTGTGGTTACCAAGTTCACTAGGAGCTGGGACTTTAGCAGGTGTTGCTGAACTTTGGATGGTCAGCACGCTGGCAGTGGTGCTAGCAGAACTGGCCTTTGGTCTTTGTCTAGGTGCAATTGAGGTTTCTGTTGGTCCAATGGTATCTGTTATTCTACAAGACAAGAATACATTTCATTTTAAATACTGAGGTTATTTCTAACTTATTATTTTTCCAATATCACATCTATTAGTATTCCAACTGATCCATTTTAATTATTGTTGGCAATTACATTATTCCTCTTGGCTTCCTTTCAAGAGTCATTCTCAATAATTAAATACTTATGGAAGAAAGACAAGAAAACTGATTATTTTCCTTAAAATGGTACACTGTCATTCACAGTCTGCCACTTGAATCTGGCAGAAAAAAAGTACTTTCAATGAGATGAAATTGAAAGGAAACAGAAAACTTCTCATAAGGTTTCAGGAAAACACTGACAGCCAAGTCTCTGAACCAGAGAACTAGCAGTAACAAACAACAAGAAATAAGCTCCTCTGGCTTACACTCAACAAATAAAAAGCACACACCCCAATAAAAAGAAAAATAAAATATCCTAAGTATTTTAAAACAAAAGATGTAAGAAGTACCTGCTCAAATTCAACTTTTCGAGTTTTTCAACTTGCTTTACTGTTTAAAAAGCTAATGGGAATTACATGAAATCCTTCCAACAGGAACTTAGTTTAGGCCCCACACATAAGTGGTCAAGTCACCAATACAAGTGACACTAAATAAATTTGAGCAGATGGACATTTGATTTTCTTTTTCAGAAAATGAGTTCGAATCTTCAACACACCTATTTATCAACTTTGCTTTCTATAGTCAGTACAAAAACTCAAGTAGTGTTTAATAGGTTTAAATGATCACTTTCAGATAGAATTCACATAAAATCTCTTTACTGAGTTCTCTCACCACATTTCCAGATGATTCGCTACTTTAATTTTTACACACGTGTGATTTTTCATTCACACATCTGCTGCATTAGCTCAAAGCACAAATGCAATCATCTACAGTTCTTAGCATCTCCAGGGACCACAAGAGGGAGCTCTGTTAACAACCATCTTTCCTTTGGTATATGCTTGCAATGGGGGAATCCCAACTGAACTTGAACTGTGGTTATGCAACAAGGTGGAGGAATCCACCATGGTGGGAGGGTTTGGGGAGGGGTGGGGAGAATCCAAGTACCTATGAAACTGTGTCACATAATACAATGTAATTAATGAATTAAAAATAATAAATAAATAAATAAACAACCATCTTTCCAGAAGAAAGGTAAATAAAACTGAATCAGAAAGTTGTAGAAAAACAGTATATGAATATATGGTCTCTTTTTCTAAAAGTGACACCATTAAGGTGGGAAGGGTGATGTGCAAATCATAAAAATCGATCATGTACACACACATACTTGTGTGTAAATAAAATCAGTTACATCTCTTTTGTAATAAAAACCAAATATTTACTGGATTCAAACTACAGATGTATCACTGAACCCAATGCTGTACCTCAGAAGAAACATTGTTTGCAACCTTTCTGTTTAGATCTGCATTCTTTAAAAAGGGGCTGGGGCCAGCCGCCCTTGGCCCAGACTTGTTCCTGATCTTTTGTAAGAGATCACCAAATGAGAATAGCAGAAGCTCTGAGAAGCATGGAACTGTATCATGACACAATAATAAAAAGTAATTTTTTAAAAAGTCTACAGAAAGTGCTAATTCGAAAGACTCCAACTTAGTTTCTGATGTACCAATATAACTTGCACTGTATAGCAACACTATGTATTGATATACAGTGAAATGCTATACAATACTGTTTTCTGAGTTTATAGTATACTTAGGAAAACAGCAGAGGATTATGAAGATGCAGCAAAATACAAGACAAGAGATAACCATTGGCAAACTAGTTCTTTCAAGGAATTCTGCCACCTCTCACCTAACTTAGCTGGAGAAGGCTGCAAGTAGAATTGGAGACTAAAATTTTTAAGTAATTATATCATTAATCATGAGAAAGAAATTGATCATTCTATCTAAAGGAAAATAACTTGACAGAGTAGGGAAAGACATAATACTGACAAAAATGTGAATACACATTATACAAGTGCTTTCACGTGCAAGGATACATTTTCAGTGGCTTCATCCTCAAGACAAACTTTGGGGAAGTTGCACAGGTTTAATAATTCCAGGGGCAGATGCACAGTGTCACAGGGGGTGAAGAGAAGATGCTGAGAAGGAACCAAGTAGCACAGACTGAAGCAGGGAAGCAGACAGCAGCCACAGGGCGTGTGGAAAAATACAAATAATGCAGTGCAACCATTTATTTAAAGACCCATTCCCCCAAATTATGCCTTTTACATAAAGAAATGAAAAACAATTTTTGATACTGAGTTTTGTATAGATTTACATGTTTCCATGTTCCTCACTGATATTACTAAAGAATAATTTTTTTTACTGACCAATTAACAAGGAATTTTAGTTTGTTTTTTCTTAAGATTCACCTTACTTTCATTTACAAGACAGAGTTGCAAAGAGGAGACAGAGAGACAGAAAATCTTCCATCTACTGGTTCCCTCCCCCAGTTGCTGCAATGGCCAAAGCTAAGCTGATCCAAAGCCAGGAGACAGGAGCTACTTCCAGATCTCCCACCTGGGTGCAGGGTCCCAGGCACTTGGACTGTCTTCTTTCCAATGCCATCAGCAGAGTTGGATTGGAAGTGGAGCAGCCAGGACATGAACTGGCACCTATTTGGTATGCCAGTGCCACAGGGAGGAGTAGATTAGCCCACTGAGCCACCATGCTGGCTCCTAGACAATCTTACATTTAAATATACAAACATATCTTTGACATACTACAAATAAACACTGTCAATATTTTTTTATTTTTTTATGTGAGAATGTCTAATATCTAAAACAGAGTTCTGTTTACTGACTGGTACAGTTTTTAAGCGAGGGGAAAAGATCAATCATTAAGGTGTCAGGTCTTAGCATACATAATACATTTTAAATCCAACAATGTAATAAATAAAATATTTTTAAATAGTCTTTCTTTAAGATGCAGTTTTTATTTTTATGTGAAAGAGTTAAGAGAGAGAAGGGGAGAAGGAAGGAGAGAGGGACAGAGAGAGAGAGAGAAAGAGCAAGAAAAAGAGAGATCAGTTGATCTTCCATCTGCTGGTTCACTCTTCAAATGGCTACAATGGCTAGCTCTGAGCCACTCCAAAACCAAATGCCAGGAGCTTCTTTCAAGTCTTCCACATGGATACAGGCACCCAAGGAAAACCCTTAGCTGCCTTCCCAGGCCACTAGCAGAGCGCTGGATTCAAAGTGGAGCAGCCAGTACTCTAACCAGTCCCATGTAGGGACGCTGGTATTAAGTCAAGGCTTAGTCTACTATGCCAAAGAATCAGCCCTAGAGAATATTTCTTAGCCAGTCTTAAAAAACTACAAAGGTGCTTTAAAAATGAAATTAAAAAGTAAGTTTACTATAGTACAGGAAGTTTTTAAAAATCCCATATACAAGGATTTTTCAAAGAGTCCAGGAGAAATACGTGCTATGAAAATGTTGTTTATCAATTCAGTATTTTTGCACCAAAATTAACTTCTTCAGTTTCCCACTAACTTTCTGAACTAACCAAGTACTACAGTTATTATACATTCTACAAACTATACGGAATATTCTGAATATTCTGGTTGTATTTATGAGTTATTTTCCTTCCTTAATTTACTTTTTTAATTTTTAAAAAAGATTCATTTATAAGTCAGATTTATAGAGAGAAGGAGAGAAAGGGAGAAAGATCTTCTACCCTCTGATTCATTCCCCAAGTGGCCGCAACAGCTGGAGCGGCACCAATCCAAAGCCAAGAGCCAAGAGATTCTTCCGGGTCTCCCACGCAGGTGCAGGGTCCCAAGGCTTTGGGCCATCCTCTACTGCTTTCCCAGCCCACAAGCAGGGAGCTGGAAGGAAAAGGGAGCAGTCGGGATATGGACCGGCGCCCATATGGGATCTCCGGGCCGGCAAGTCGAGGACTTCAGTCCTGGGCTATCACACCAGGCCCCTTACTTAAAAACACAATTTCCTAAGTTGAAGTTCCTATGACAAAAGGGTCAACTCCCTGAAAAGATCCACACACTATCACAGGAACAATCACTTTCTTGCTGCAAGTGAGGAGTATGTTTCTTTCAGGAATGTCTTTTCAATGCCAGCACACCGTTGCCTACCTGGCTTTTATTTGGCTTTTCCTAGCAGCAGCTTCACTGGCAGTCATCGGTTCAGGAAGAACTGAAGGAATCAAAGAATTCTCGGGAGAAAACAAAAATACCTTCATTTTAGTTTCTATTTGAATCATATAAAGTTTTTTTTTTTTTTTTTTTAAGAAAAAGTTACTACAAAAGCACTATTTTCACAATAGAATCCTACAAATTGTTGACTTCTATCTGCCCATCTAATCTGCAAGCAACACAGCATTATCACATAAACACCACTTTCTTATCCCTGTTCTACAGAAACATTTGGAAAATGAGCATAACATCATGGAATACATTTTACAAAAGGGTAAATCTGGAAAAAAAAAAAGAAAAAGAGTACATCACACATGTGAATCTGACTCATTGTACTCTGGCAAAAGAAGCAAACATGAAACCTCAAGAGCATTTCTAAATACTACAGGTGCTTTTCACAGCATCGACGATGGAAGGCCTTCCGCGTTGTGTATGTCCAAAGCTTGTTTCGTGACAGCTACTCTCAACATTGAATGAATAAAAAAAAGTAACAAACAAGGTCAAATGTCAAATAAAACTAAAGTTACATTCATTATTATAATGTTAGAACAGTAATTTTCAGTTCTGACAGAGAAAATATGTCATTGATAAGGTAAAGACTGAAGGAAAAAAATAGAAATATCCCACACATTCCTCCTCCCTTTTTCTTAGTGGGATGGATTATAAAATCTACTTAAAGGAAATCCCATAATAATAACACAGAATGATCTTCATAGCATTGAGAATGGCTTAAAAAAAAAATCAATGATCATTTGTTAGTGTTTCACTGTGATTAAAATCAGCAGCATCTTGGAACACTGGGCTCAGGTGACATGGTCAAGTTCACCACAGCAGGGCGCACAGCTCTGAGCCTCTGCATGGTCAGCTACCACCAACAAGCACAAGGCACCGGCCCGGGGCTGAGTCACACACAGGTTAACTCGAACTTCCATCATTACTATCCTCACTTTACAGAAAAAGACACGCACAGTAAGTAACTGCCCAAAAGATTTAAAATCAGTCACTCAGAAAGAGTTAAACCCTCAGCTCCCTGATTAGAATAAAGCATGCCTCACACCAAAGATTCCAGAACAGTCTCCGCTAACAGAGCCCTCGGTGTCCAGGTAATCTCTCATCCTGTACCACAAATAAACTTAATAGTCCTGCTTACTAAATGTTTAGACTCAGATAACTTAATAAATGTAATTTGTGCTTTGCCAGGCAGATGTCACTGTGGTTCCTTAAAAAATGTACACCAGCATGCGGGGAGGGATTCCTGAGTCTATCACATCTAGCTAGGGTGCCTCAAGGCACACACTGCAGAAAATATGGTGGAAACCAAAAATACAAACATGAACATACTATCAGACCACCTGCCATGAAACAGCTAATTCTCAAAGCACATAAATTGATTATAATAAAATGGAACTGAAATTCACATGATACTTGAAAAATCACTTACATTGATGTTGGAGACAGGACACTCCTTTTTGGCAAATTTAAATGCAAAATGAGACACCTGGAATATATCAGGTCTACGCTCTGGATCTGGTTCAAGCATAAACCCTACAAGAACAGATCAAAATGTTAAGATGCAAAGTAGGAACATGCTACTGGGACAAAACAAACTTTTTATATTTTATTCTAAGATCAGCAATAATTCCAAGTAAACTTGTTAATGTTAAGGAAAACACAAAAACTGTCATTTCATAATTGAACTTTAAAGATTAACCCAAATTAAATATAGCTCTGTATTAAAAGTAATGGACTACTCTTATGAAACTGAGTTTAGTGAATAGGAAATTATTCAAGAAATGTTCAAGGTAGTGGTTGGCAAGGAAGGAATTCAAAATACTCTATTATCTAAAATGCATTTATTAATTTTAAGTTACCTGAATCAGACAGAAAAAGCTAACCTGTACACATTATAATATATTTAACAAAGCTGTACAAGACTGGCGCTATAGTTTTCCATGATGATGCCCCCAACATACATTCCAGGCCTGAACTTTAATCTGTTGCTCACATCATGTCCAAAAATATGCACAGAAGTCTTGTATTATGAACAATTTCACACCAATTTTATGGCATTGCTTCAAATGCCACTTACCTATTTCTCCTGGGATTTCTAGTTCAAAATTTCTCAAGAAGGTTGACTTTTACACTCAATTTTATAACAAATTCTTAAGACAGCTGTATGGCTACCTCTGCTTAACTAATATTGAATTCTAACATTTAAATTATTTTTAAAAAATCAGAATAAAATGTAATTAATGTTTAAATTAAAAGGTTTTAAACATAAAATGTATAATTTTGGATGATCTTAAAGTCTCTCAATAAAATAAGACATACAGAAATCTAAGACTAAAAGTGGATGACATAAAATATAAATCAAAATAAATTTCTCTTTTATATAATATTTTGAACAATATGTAACATTTTCTATAGCATATAAGCTTATTTTTGCTAAAAACACAGCAGTATGGCAAATGATATTGAGTTCAAAAAACTTGGGCATTTTTTTTGTATTTTTTATTGTTGTTATTATTTTCCATGACACAGTGCTGCAGGTATAGGGATTTTCCCTTCCACTCCTCTTCCCACCTCCCATCCTCCCCGGGCACCATTTTCCCCCAAAATTTTACAAGTCAATTATTACAAATATCAGCAACAGGCCTAAGCCCAACATTCTGCTATCTAAGTATGACATGGCATTACAGGTATTGGCAATAGTGAAACATCTAAAACTTGGGAATTTATTAGGGAGATTCTGATCTCCATCTCAGCAGTTTTCCAAATCCTCTTGATATAACTTGATTTAATGCATTTAAGATATAAATATATTACCTAAAATTAATTTTTATCGTTTCATCCATATAGTTAAACTGAAATAACTCAAAGCATCATAATTCTCATATTAACTACTTTGTATTCAACCTCAAGACAGAAAAGATTTCATAGACATACATGGTCTATTTATTTTATTACTCAAAATAAATCATATTTTAATTTGATACACATGATTACCAAATGCCTTAAAAGCATGAACATTGCAGAAAATTAATGATTTTAAATAAAATACATTCATACTTTTAATGAAGGGATTCACAAGTCTAAAAACGAAACCAATCAAAGTCACTTATGTTTCTATTTTTCCATTGAAGAATTTATTTGGTTTTCAAAAACCCAATTTTCAGAGTAACTACTACAAATAGTCTTACTTAAGGGGCTTGAAATTATAGATAAGAAACAAAACAAAAAATAAAATTCAAATAGATAAAACAAAAAAAGTTCTTAAATGAATAGGGAATTAGGACTAAGGAAAAGGTAATGTGGGTTGAGGGCACGAGGTAAGAGGATCAGTAAAGGAACCTGGATGATCTGTTCCTAAATGTAAGTCCAACCTTGAGCACTCTGCTTTCTAGCTGTCGAAATAAATAGGACAACACGATACATGACATGACTCACTGTGTCCCAAACAGAAAAGAAAACTAGGTGCTGAGGAAAACCCAACTCATGATAGCAAAAGAGAGAGCCCATTCCTTTCTAAAGACGGCTCACACAGAGCGAGACATCCATCAAGAACTGCATTGTGACAAGGTCCTGTCTCACACTCCTTACCAAGTGGACTTGCGGAGGAATACCTAAGAGTACTTCAAGAATACAAGCTCCACAGGGGCAGAGAAAACTATGGTGAAAAAAAAAAAGATATATATATTTTTTTTTCCCTTAGTGGCCTGCCTTAATCCAAGCAAAACTTTTCTAAGAGCAGAATACAAAGACTCTACAGGCAAATCTATGTTGAAACACAGATTCAAGGAACTCATAGATTTGAGATTCTACGTTCACAACTTCCAATGATTAATTAGCCAGGTCTGAGGTAGAGTTAATGTTATAAGCAAATAACAGAGCCTGACTGATGCACACATGTAGGGAGTACAGGTGTTGGAAACAATTTATCTAACTGTACTGAATCCAACTTATGTTATGTAAAACCATGGATCTGTGAGCCACAGGCGTGGTGCTAGACAGCAGATCATGGTTCACATAGAGGATACAGCAACTCATTTGGGCCTGCAAAGGACATCTGGTACCATAACAGAGAATGAAGAACAGAACATATGGACTACACCAGCCAAATGATGACAGCAAATATCAGGGTAAATGGAGACTGTGTCAGCCAATAGACACTGGACCATCTACAGATTGGTAAGATCAACAGTATTTTGGAACTATTGCATCCACCTGGACAGAACTTTTAGGGCATGTACCACACTGTGATCCTGGGTTGATATCAGGTAGCCTTTCCCCATGCCTGGGTCCCGGGATGGTTGGGAGGCTGGGCATGGCCTATCCTCCTATCTCTCCCTTCCCTCAAGAAATGGGAAGAAGAAATAGAAAGTTTGGAAGCAGTGATCACACCCACTTCTCCATAACCCTTCCCACCCTGGTTGACTATGTAAATATAATCTAAAATCCTATACATATAAATGTGTGTGTTTATATATGTGTGTTTGTGTGTGTATATATAAAACCAATGTACCAGGACACAACAGCAACTTCAGGGACTAAATACATTAGAAAATATTAGAGTGCATTAAATGTGGAACACATAAGCAGTATTTCACAAACTTTTTCAGTTTCTATCGTGCACATTATGTGTGTATGCAGTACTTAGTATATCATAATATATTACATATTATATCAACTTTGCTATATATGTACATATATATTAAAAAATAGCAATAGCAGCTCCTAACTAAATGTATCATTTTTTTTAAAGATTTTATTATTATTGGAAAGCCGGATATACAGAGAGGAGGAGAGACAGAGAGGAAGATCTTCCATCTGATGCTTCACTCCCCAAGTGAGTCGCAACAGGCCGGTGTGCGCCGATCCGAAGCCGGGAGCCAGGAACCTCTTCCAGGTCTCCCACACGGGTGCAGTGTCCCAAAGCTTTGGGCCAGCAGGGAGCTGGATGGGAAGTGGAGCTACCGGGATTAGAACCGGCACCCATATGGGATCCCGGCACGTTGAAGGCGAGGACTTTAGCCGCTAGGCCACGCCGCCGGGCCCTAAATGTATCATTTAAACTGGCTTACGATCCAAAAAAAGTCTAAGGGGACAGGCATTTGGCCCACTTGTTAAAGACACTGATCAAGGGTTGGTACTGTGATAACACAGGTAAGGCCAACACCTGTGATGCCAATAGCCTATGCAGGTGCCAGTTCATCTTCTGGCTGCTCCAACTCTAATCCAGATCCCTGTAAATAGCCTGGAAAATACAGCAGAGGATGGCCCAAGTATTTTGTCCCCTGCTACCCACATGGCAGACTTGCAGGAAGTTCCTGGCTCCTGGCTTCGACCTGGCCCAGTGCTGTTCATTGCAAACATCTGGGGAATGATCCAGCAGATGGAAGACCTGTTTCTCTCTCATTCTCTCTCTCTCTCAACTCCTCTCTCTTGCTTCTTCTCTTCCTCTTCTCCTCTCTCTGTAACTCTGATTTTCAAATTAATACATAGATCTTTACGTTTTTTATTTTTAAAAAGGCTGTGGTCAGGACACCTGCACTCATACCAAAAGTGCCGGGTTCTCGTCTCACTCTGTTCCTAATTCCTGAATGCTTTAAGGCCACCCTGGAATGTAGCAACAATGACTCTGGTACTTGAGTTCCTACCACGCAGGTGAGAGACCTGCACTAAACACCTGTCTCCCTCCCAGCTTTGACCTGGCTTGTCCCAGCCACTACAGGTTATCCACAAAGTGAACTAGAGGATGGGAGTGCACTTTAGGCTGCTATCTCACCTTCTCTCAAAACATTTTTTTAATTAAGAAAAAAAAATGAGGCCAATGTTGTGGCACAGCAGGTTAAAACCATTGCCACAACATCTGGTGATGCCAGAATCCCATATTGGTGTAGGTTGGAGTTCCAGCTGGTCAACTTCCCAGCCAGATGAAGGAAGCTTCACGCTCCTGGCTTCAGTCTAGCCCTGTGCCAGCATTGTAGCCATCAAGGGTAAACTAGCAGATGGAACATCTTGCACTCTATCTCTTCATATCTATTTCTCTCTCTCTGTCTCTCTCCTTTCTGTAACTACTTCAAAATATATAAATCTTAAATAAACAGTAAAGTTTGAAGCCACTGTGCTAGTAGTACAGTACCAGTAGACTCACTCTCATCTCTGTAACTCAGTTCTTCCCTATAGCAAAAACGAAGATTTATCAAATTTGATTGTTAGAGTAGAAAAAACTGGGCCAGTACTGTGTTGCTGCAGGTAAAGCTGCCACTGTGGCACCAGCATCCCCCATGGACAGCAGTCCAAGCCCTGACTGCTCCACTTCTGATCCGGCTCCCTGCTAATGCCGTGGAAAGCAGTAGAAAACAATCCAACTGCCTGAAGAATCTCCACACTCCTGGTTTCAGACTGCCCATGGCCTGAACTACTATGCTCATTTGGGGAGTGAACCAGTGGCAAGAGATTCTTTTCTTTCTCTCTCCCTCTCTCTCTCCTTCCTCTCTCTGTGAAGCTCTTTCAAATAAATATTTACTTTTTTTAATTAAAAAAAAGAATTCAGTGCCTACCTTCATCAATTGTTGATGCTGTTTCTTTCTGAACAAGCTGACCACCTAACATACAGGTTCTCAGTTAACCTTATTTTTGGCAAGTGACTCGCTTCTATGGGAAAAAAAAACCATGGTTTGCTAGCATTGCCTATGATTCATTCCCAACAAATCTGGACCTGCATACAGAATAACATATCTTGGTAGATTCTGAAACAAATTCCATTCTATAATTTACTTTATCAACACAGGTAGAGTATCCCTTATTCAAAATACTTGACAGCACAAATGCTTCAAATTTGGTTCTTTTTTTTTCCCACACATGTACTGATATGAGACCAGGCTTGAACATGAACTTTACTTACATTCTACATAAACCTTATATACGTGGCCCTAAGGATAATTTTACAAAGTATTTTTAGTGTGCCTGTATTTTGACTATTTGCCGATGGAGGCAAACCATAATTAAGGAATATGTATGCCTATTTCACTCAGAAGTGGCTCCAAGTGATTAATTGTGAAAAAAAAAAAAAAGCAGAGAAGCACACCCTTGTTTCCTCAATTTAAATGATTGCGTGAAACATCACAAACCCAGTACCACTGGCCGTGATTCTACCACAAAGATAAAATCAAATTGCAAAAAAATAAATAATAAATGAATAAATTAAAGTGCTACAAAGAAATATTTTTTCTCATCCAATTGTAAATATTTCTGTTGACACAAGAACAATTAATCCAAGCTGAAACCACAAAACAACATGATTAAAACCAATGTAGTATTTGCTACTGAGGTATCAGCCACAGGCATTTAAAGAACACTTATCTGAGCCAGCAAAAGTATGTTTATACTAATAGTGCAGAAAAGTACAACATCCTACACATTAAAAACAAAGAGTAGCAAAAAGAGCTGCTATTACTGCCTGTAGTAGCAGCCAAGTTATACTAGAAATTAATCAAGGATCCAAGCCAAAAATAAATAAAATAGTTACCATTTAAGTTACAAAAAATAATAGAACCTTTTTTGCTAGTTTTGCATAAAAGTTAATTTCTCTAACAACAGAACAAATTTAAAAGAAAAATGCTTTGAAGTCTCACAATAAATTTTCTGCTAAAAATTTTGAATGTTCTTCAACAATATAGACACTTTTGTTTTCTCAAACTTAACTACATTTCTAGTAATTTACTTGAAAATAGAAATGTCACCCTAATTTTGTAACCATAAATATCCAAGAAAAAACTTCATTTTTTAACATGTAAAATTAGCATTAAATTGTCCTTTTGTTAGCCCACAAGAAATCCTTATACAAGCTTACATATTAGGCATCTGAGTCCCACATACTTCACTCCATTGAGTTGAAATGAAACCAAATATAATAGTTAATATTATGTTCAATCAAAACTAAAACACTAAGTGGCACTATAAATATGCCAAGCTAGGGGAGGGCATTTGGCACTCTGCCTGCTAACAGAGACCCTGAAGGCAACAGGAGACGACTTCAGCGCTTGTCCCTGGCATTCACGCAGAAGACCCAGACTTGGTTCCCATCCCCAACTTCAGCCTGGACAAAGTTACAGGTATGTGGAGAGTGAACCAGTGGGAAACAGCTCTGTATTTCCTTCTCTCTCTCCTGCCCTCTCAAATTTAAAAACATACATGTTCTGAAAGAGTTCTTGTAAATAAACCTAGATGATATTATTCATATCCCTGTCCCATGTCTCCCCAAGTGATAATTCACAGCCATTGAGTGAAAACCTCTACAAAACTGTGTTCCCATGTCAGATTCTTCCTAAAGACAAATTGAAGATCTTTAGTGGATGAGCCATAAATAAAAGATTGGCCATGAATTGACAATCAGTGAATCTGACAGGTATGCAAAAATACATTGCACTACTTTATTTTTTAAAAATATTTAGAAATATAATTTCCACATAATTTTACGTACATTAAAGCAAGCAAGCAAACACCTAGTTTCCCACAAAATAGGTATTAAATTTAATTTCAATAGATAAGATACTAAGAGCTAAAATAATGAATAAAGCAAGAGTGAGCAGCTCCAAAGAAAACAGATGAGGTGAGAAAAACAATATCAGAGATTTAAGAGTACATCATGGGATGTATCGCATGAATCTGTTAAAAGCCTTTAACAGATTCACTATTGATACAAGGAAACCAAATCCTGCTTCAGGGAACTGGACACCCTGAGAAGTACCTGACAGGAGACATCCTGACCAGCACCTAGGAAGCCAGAAATCCAGGTAGCTCAGGGAGTTTAGGATGAGGACCCCAGGAGCGGGCATAGTGGTCTTGATGAGAACAATACTAATGGCCATCTCTCACCAAGCCTTCCAATATATTCAGAAGCACTCTACAGAATTTACTGATTTTTACAATAACACTATATTTATTCTCACAATATTAACATCATTAACTACTATTAATAGTATCTGCACAAACCACTCATTCAATGAACAGTGACACTGAGATAAACAGTGGTACCCAACATTCTCTACAAAGTCAATGTCAGAACAGAGGTGAACTCGGCTGCTCAACTGTGGAGATGATGAGTAAGGGCTCTACAGTTTACTTTTTCAACCACCTTACGACACAGGAGCTAGAACGAAAGTGAGGCTGCCATCCTTCTGTTCACTCTTCCTAACTATCCAATTATCCCTTTAGTTAATGGTTCTCATACTCTCCTAAAGATGCTCTAAGTTCTCAACTCCTAGACTCAAAAGCAAAGTGTTTTCCCCCATACCACACTTCTACTACTTGTCTATTAGGAAAGTTAACAGAATCTACAAAGAAAAATGCTAAGTAATTAATTTGGTTAAGAAAAGAAATTCTGCAAGAAAGAAAGATAAATACATAAAAACAGTAATAGTCCCTTGGCTCAAAAAAGTATACTTAAATACCTACGTAATCGCTGAACACAAATGTAACAAAGATCATCACAACTACTTTCAAACAACTGTGGGTGATACAAAATGGATGCTAACAGTAATCATATTATCATTAACACTAAAAAGATATCTTTTTATGGTCTATCTCATGTTTATCAAAAGTTCAAATATGACTAAAACATCACAGTTAAAACAAAATAAACAGTGTTATGGCTACAATTTATTAGAAGTACTGCAACTGAAGTTTAAGCTCCAAAGTAAGCAGAACATACAACAGGCAGTGCCTCATTCTAGTCCTTGAGCATTCCAATTAATCAGAATCTTTTCATATTTTCACTACCCTAAATTTTGGAAGGAAAGCATCTAACTAAGACATATAGGATAGTGGATCTATATTTTTTCAAATATACTCTAAATGCTTATTTTCCTTTTCAAAAAAAAAAGTCAGTCTGGAAAAATGGAACACTAAAACCAACAGGGATCACAGGAAAAACAGCAATGCTGGAGTGGATGATTTAGAATCCTGCCACTTTTTGAGCACAGGCCTTCAGACTGCCCCTTGGAATATAGAAACCCCATATCAGAGGGCCTGGATTGTAGTCCCAGGACTACTCCTGACTCAATCTCCCTGCCAAAAAACACAACAGAAAGCAGCAGGTGATGGACTTCACAAGTGGCATCCAAACTGGACCCTGAGCTCCTGGCCTGCTTTGTACTGGGTTTGGCTTGGACCCAGCCAGCCCCAAACGCAACAGACTTGTTAAAGGTGAACAAGCAAACAGGAGTTCTCCCTCTCCCTCTCCTCCTTCTCCTTCTTTCTTTCCTTCCCTCCCTCTCAAATATTTCCCTTTAAGTAAAAATAAAACTATAAAACTTTTTCATCAAAGGATGAAAAAAAATTTTTCTACCTGGGACCTGGGAAGGTAACTTGAACTGCCAGGCAGACAACTTAGCTTGGTTGGCAGAAAGCCACAAGTACATAAAAGCACATGAAAACAAGGTTCATGGATGCTCCACCAGAGAAGATGAAAGTGAAGCCCCACGGCTATTAAACAGCCTGAGTTGAGAGGCAGCTCTTTGCGGAGAAAATCCCACTAACAGGCACTCACATTTAAATGTTGTCAAAACAGAGCTGAAAGTGTTTATGCTGAGAGTGCGGCAGCCAAGCTTAAGCCATTTCTTCTCCCCTGAAAATTATATCACTACTTTACTCATCCCTTTATTCTACATCTCCTAGTCTATTAAAAATACTCCACACAATACATAGTAAATAAATTTAAACCAATATAATCATCCAACTCCCAATATGTATGAATAAATTGACATCACAGAAATTTTAAAACTGTGCTTCAAATAAGTTTGGACAGTGAGATGTCATTTAATGTTTCTGGGGTGGGGTTTTTTTTGCCATTTTTTTTACCTTTTATTTGAAGTACTCTTCCTTTTCTTTGTGATTTATACAACTCTTATAATGTATAAAGTTATTAGCCATTCGTCAAATGCCTAACAAACATTATTTTCATTTGCTATTTCCTATTTGACTTTACGCTTGCACTAAAGAGTTTAAGAGAACTTCTGGTGTAAAATATAGCTGTCAACTGGTAAATCTTTTCTTAGCAATTCTTGGAGTCCTACGAAAACTTACCCTGTTCTTCAAGTATCCTACTTCATCTTTATTTTTAACATTTTATTTACATAAAATTTATTACAAAGAATGAGGCATAATCCAAATTCATTTTTTGTTCACAAATGAGAACTGAAATTCTGGTGGGAATTTGAAGGTCTGCCAGCCTACCCCTTCTAACTGTATGTTTTGGTTACTTTTTGCTAATTATTTTATAATCAACAAGATACCAACATTTAAAAGGGTGGCAAGATGAGCTACAGTCTTAGATTTGCAAAACTTTTACACAAACTAGCAGAAGATTTAGATACCTGATTTCAAAAGTACAAAGACCAAGGAATGAAGTACTGTGCTCCACACAGTCCAAGAAATGCCAGTTTCCTTAAGTACATAACCTCTGCCATATGTACTAAATATTATCTAAGGACTCAAAAAACACAATTATGCCACTCACGATTTAGGCTGCTTTTACTCCTTAAACAACTTATTTGATATTTTCTTAAGTTTCACAAAACCATAATACATGAAAATAAAAGTATAGGTTTCAGTAAAGGGATACAAATATCTTACAAAGTTTTCCAGGTACTTACTTATTAAGCAATGTATGTGATGGGAGTAGCGAGAATTGTCTGGGATGGTGAAGTTGCCATCACAGATGGCAACCTGACTCTCACCAAAAGGAAGAGTGAAGAAACAGAGCTTGTAGAGTAAACATCCTAGGGCCTGTAGGACAAAGGACCACAAACATCATCAAGGCACAAGTAAACAACTTAACCCCAAGATATAACCACAGAGCAGAACCAAAACTAAGCATGTCACTGAAAAGTAACATCTAATATTCCTATTAGTAAATCAACCTTTTTACAAGTCATTGCTTAACTCAGGAATGGGGAGCCTTTGTAATATCATCTGTAGGCTCCACAAAACTCTCAACTTAAAAAGTCACCTGCCATAGATTTACCAAATTTCAACTTCCACTTTTCCTTGGCAGAACCAGACAAAATTATTTCATGGGCCTCATTTGGCCCACAGGGGAACTGTTCCACACTCATGGATTAAACAAATCTTAAATTTTCAAAAAGGGTTAGGTGTCTCACTCTAGATCATGGTATCACTACAATTAAAAGTAGATTGTGTGTTTGGGAAAAAGTATTTATATTTTTAATTTCTTCCATAAAGAAACAATACATTTAGGGCTTAGTTAACATATAATCAGCAAAGTTAACACAGGCTCTTTCTAATCACTTTTTTCAAAATTGACTTTAAAACATGTTTAAAGAGCCTGGGCTTCTAAATCTGAATTAGTCAGTACAGTTAAACTTAGATAACTTATCAATAAATGTTTATCAAATATTTACTAAGTACATACTTACCACAATAAAAATCAGTTCTTTATTTACATGTGCAATCCTATAATTTTTACATGTTACACAAATTATACTCCTAACATAAATAGGCAATATTAAAATTCAAAAAAGTTTCATAAACAGTACAAGATTTGCAAAAATACTTGCTTACAATGAACACTCTGAAGCACAAATTGTGCCTAGAAATGAAACAGGAAATTTCAAGCTAAACTGCTAAAGCTCAAACTGAGCAGTAGTTAAAAACCAAAGAAAAGAAATGAGCATTTTTAATCATTTTAATCTTTACTTTGTCACAAAAGTGTCACCTGAAACTCTCATGTTAAGTGTATGGAGCCTTTCTGACTCTAAACAAACCATATGTAATTACTCAACAGTTTATATACAATTGCATCAGAAACACTTAAATTTGAACTTAATATCAAAATACAAGGAAAATCAGCTTCTTTTGGTTAGATTTTCTCCACATATCAATTTAGCAAGAACAGCTAACAAGGACATAAATTATAATCACTAGGAGGATCCTTATACACAAAAACTTCTTTGTATATCTACTAATAGCAGCATATAAAACATTATTTTCAATGTTATGGCAGTCTTCTAATTTAAAAAAAAAAGCTTAAAAATTCTCTAGATTTCAATGTATTCATATATTAAGGGTATGACAAAATTATAAATATTCTGAAAAGTAATAATCAGTTCAATATGGTTAAAATTCTGTGTTACTTTATGATACAGAGAAAATGCCTTTAGCAAACATAAACCAAACTGAACATAAGGCTATCATAAAAACATTCCAAAAATCCCATTAATGGTATAATAGCATCATTAAATTACATCTTTCTTTCCAATGCCCAGATCTACATTGAGCCAATATAATCTTGTCAATCAATTCTTTAGTAATCTGTCAAATGGTAGAGCAAATGTTGTAGGGAATCCATCCAATAATCTTTGGAACACCAGAATACTTTAAAAATGTAAATCTAAGTACTTTGCACAGTGTAAACATTATAAGGTGTCCTAATGTTTCACACCAAAGGCATTTTTATTTTTATACATTTACTGCAATGAGAATTACAAAAGAAACAAGAGGGAGCAAGTGATCTAATTTTGAAGGCTGTGTATCAACAGCTACAATTCCCTTCATTAAAAGGCAACATGAGCACTTCTTCCTGAACCGCATGCTCAATAAAATCAGCATCTTAGCATCAGAATAAAAATAAAATGCAATGGGAATGTCTATATACAAAAAAAATTTTTTAAAAAAAATTTATGCAAAAATATACAGTGCTAGTTGAGGACCTAACATTAGCATAATTATGAATCAGTGTTATCCTAAAACAAGGTCAAAAATGTAATTCTTGACACATTTGGACTTGTTTTTATATAACTGAATTCACACCTAAAATGTTATAGCATAGTTTTTCAGAAGAGCTAAGTAAAAAAAAAAGAATAATGGCATTATAAATTAAAATTCTCTTCTAAGAATATTACATATAATTATTATTTTCTGATTATATGTCTTTATTTGTAATCTCACAGCTATATCTAGTTAATCATCATAGAAACATAATAGAAACTCAAATACTACCTGATGTACAAATGGTATAAATCTGACAATATACTATGCCACCCCATACACATACTACTAAAAATAAATACACACATACACACACACACACACGCAATACCTTTCTCATTAAGACACTGGATAACAATTGGTACCTGGAGAATAACTTATTATCAAAATGAGCTATTATACCTGTTGCTTACTTACAACTGAAGTACTTTCCTCAAGCAAAATGGAATTCAACAGCAGCCACAAAATAAGGCCACAAAAGAACTCCACAATCACATCTTCCAATACTTTGACTTTATAAGTTAAGTCAACTGAATCTGATTTCTACATTGTATGTTTAACCGTCATCTATACAATATCCCATTTAATGAGTCAGAAGCAAATGATAAATAAGGTAAACATAGTATGGAGTTGTACAAGCTAATGGCCTGTACATACATCAAACTGAGAAATACAAACGTACTAGTGATGTGATTTGATCATCTATCTGAATAAAAATTCAACTAACACAAGAATCACTGCCTCATGAAAATGTATTTATTATTTAGACAGATGAAAGTATAACAAAGATGAACTTATAAGAATCCTTTGCCTGTCAAAATTTTGTATAATACCCAACTACAATAGGGAAGTGTCCAAGAAATGAAACTCAAGTAAATATTCATTCCACAAGTAAGAACTACTATGCTTGATCACTTAAAAAAAATCTGGTCTTTTTTGTAAACCCTATAACTATTTCCAAAAAAAATCTCATTCCTCAAATGTTCATTAGTGCTAGATAGGGAAAAATAATATCTGAATTTAATTTTTAAAAGTTAATTGTAACAAATTAGTTTTTCCTATTCTGCTAAATTAATAGCTTTTCTCTACTTTATTAAATATAACAAAAAAATTACTTATCAGGTAAATCACTTAACATTCCTACATACATTTAATTATAATGAAACAAGATCTCAATAATTCAGTATCCCAGTAATATGTCACAGATGCTAAAAGAAAAAACCATCAACATACACAGGTTAGTAATACCAACTGATATTAGAAAAAAATGTTGGCAAATGTCAGTTTCCACTAAGAAGATCCTAAACCCTCCAGAAAAGTATCCTAAGTACTCCACAAAAGTAACCTAGCTTTTCTGTACTATTACCAATCAAAATTGCACTCAGTCAAAAAAATCGCTAACATTCATGTATAATTTAAATCCTGAAAAGTACTGTGGTGAAAAGCTGTAAGTAAGCTCTTTATTTGCTTTTTGATGCACAGACATAATTTCTATCTCAAGACAGGAGATGAAATATCCTCACAGGTTCCCTCTTCCACATAGGAAGCTCTACAACATCACTCCCTTAATTACTCAGATACGTCTTCTGGAGGGGCAGAGAAAAAGAGTTGACTCAAACCAAGACATTTTACGTCATCAGAGAAAAGTTGTTTTCCTTGATCTTACCCAGATATCAGCCTTGGTAGTGATGGGCTTTCCTCCATAAAGGTTGATCATTTCAGGGGCTCTGTATGACAGAGTTGTATACCTGGTGGTAAATGAATGAATTGTATATATGTATTTATGTAGATAGATTTAACATAGTTATGTATAGATAAAAAGAAACAAAACACTTTTTCTGCAAAAAAAATATCTTAAGTTTTCAGATTATAACATTATGCGGAAAATATGCTATTTAAAAGCTTGTTAAAACCCCATCAAGAACTAAGTTATACAATAAATCTATACTCATCTTTGTTAAACAAACACAATAATAGAATCTTTGATGATATAAAAAGCTTAATTTTCTTCATTGATTATAAAAGACTTTAGGTAGCAATTCATTCAAGAGTTTCCCTTGAATTTCTTCCATGAAATAACATAATTTGACTATAATATAACTTGATCACAACATTTCACTACTATTTTAACATTAAGTCTTCTGCCCTCTCAAAGGCTTAATTTGTAAGTTTACTACACAAATTTCTTTCCTCCTGAAAAACAATAAAAATGAGTAAGCAAGCAAAGCAAGCAAGCATGAGCTTCCATCAGCTGGTTCACTCAACTGCCCCTAAAGGCCAGGAAGGACTAGTCAGACTAAAGCCAAAAGCCAAGAACTCAATACAGCTCTCCCACTGTCTGGGTCATCACTACTGTCTCCCAAGGTCTGCACTAGCAGAAATCTGGAGTTAGGAGCCCAGCTGGGGACTGACTTCAAGCACGGCAACATGGGGCATGGACATCTTAACTATGAGAGTAAGTCTACAGGGGTGCTAAGAAACTTCCTTGCATACAATAGTAAACTTCTGAGTTTATAATTGCTGTTTAAAAAAGAATCTAATTACCATAATTCTAACTATACTCATTATGAACATTTTCACAACTCACTGCTAACAAAAGCTTTTTGAATTAAACAATAATATAAATAAATACTTATGAATTCAGTGACCAGAATGCTTAAATGAAATAGTGCTAAAATCTCATGGCAGAAAACAGCAAAGAATGGATGGAATTCCCATGACATAATTTGAGATTTGTTTTGGATGCAGGTCTGTGGCATGGTAGCTAAAATCACCTCCTGCAGTGCCAGCAATCTACATAGGTGCTGGTTCGGGTCCTGACTGCTCCACTTCCAATCCAGCTCCCTGCTACGGTGGCTAGAAAGGCAGTAGAAAGCGGTCCAAATGTTCGAGCCTCTGCACACATGTGGGAGAGCTGGAAGATGCTCCGGACTCCTGTTACAGACCTGCCCAGCCCAAGCTCACACAGCCATGTGGGGAGTGAACCCAAGGACGGCAGACCTCTCTCTGTGCCTCTCCCTCTCTGAAACTTTGCCTTTCTTACTTATTTATTTATAAAATAAATATTTAAAAACCAATTTGTTTTTGAGGGTTTTACTATGTATCTTATTTTACAAGAATATCTTTTTACTATGTATCTTATTTTGCAAGAATATTTTAAAATTAAGCATTTTCCCTCTTAGTTTCTGAATTATTGTGATTATGGCAGTCTGAAAGACTACTGCAGAGGAATGACCTAAGAAACTAGAATATAAATTGCATAAGGATAGGACTTGTGTTAACTATTAATTCCAGCACCAAGAATACTGTCTGCTCTTAAGACATATTCACTCATCACAAATGGCAAAGACAGTAACTTCTCAAAGGGGTATAAAACATGAGACCCCTGACAAGGTTCTCTTCATTATTAACAGAAAACTCAGCTGCACGTTAACTACACTCAGACTCCAAGAACAAGAAACAAAACACTTAGCAAATCAGAGATGCCTGAGTGAAGTCTTACAGTAATCACTAAAACCCACAAAACAATCCATTTCTAAAATAAAATGTATATGCCAATATCCCCAAAAAACCAATTCAATAGTTTAATAGTTTTCTGTTCTTCAGAAAATGTGTATTTATCAAGATATTAATTTTTATGGAATCTAAAATAATCATCATAGGCTAAGTTTCTAAGGAAAAAAAACGGTCCAGAGTAATTCCACTTCTAATTTATTTCAAACTACCACAGTTGAATGACAGTTCTCATGCATTCTCTCTCTCTCTCTCTCTCTCTCTCTCTCTCTCTCTCTCACACACACACACACACACACACACACACACGACTGAGCTGTAAGAAGGCAATGCAAGACAAAGACAACGTCTAAGAAAGTTCTATTCTGACAGACCTTTCCACATCCTGCATTAAGGTAATTAAGATGCACAAACAATTTAATTTCCTCTCCTAAAACTCAAAATAAATCCCTCATAAGTCAGATAAAAAGGATCTCACAGGTACCAGAGCAACCACGGCACATACAGGATGAAGGAAACATAAGGCAGGTGTGACTCAGATTCCCAGCACAGCCTTTCAGCATACTGTCAGAGTAACCGTGACTGGTGACAAAGACTCAAGGCTTCTGTATCCTACACATTTTTCACTGCATACAGAAACCAGTCTTCTTACTATTAACCAAGAAATAAACTGAATAATTTAACCTTCCTTCACAAGGACAAATCCTCAGTAGAAACAAAAATGTCTAACTGGGCTCAATATTTACTTAAAATTCTCTCAATGTTTCACTATTATAGCTTATAAATTGCTGTAATTTTATTCATGATATAAAAACATCTATGGTGATATATATATATATCCTATCAAGCTAAATCAGACATAAGTCAATGTCTGGAATTAATTTAGAAATTTCTAGTACAGTATCCAGAGTTCGTATTACAGAGCTGCTCACAGATGTAACTATAACTCCCAATAAACAAATAAAGACAAACACTTACTTTTTAATTTCTTCTTCTACTACATTAACTCCATCTTTTTGTGGATTAAGAAATTTATTAGTGGCACTGCCAAAGTCACAAAGCACGTAGTTTCCACCATCATTTAACAAAATATTTTCTACCTTAAGAAAAGAAAATCAATGATCAGTATTTTTCAGAGTAAAAAACATCTATCTTACAACCCTTTCAATAAACGTGGAAGCGCCAGCACCATATATGTGTGTGTATCCATAAAATACCTCAAATTATGGGGAAAGCCAAACAGACCAGAGAGACCTACACTCGACTGTCTACGGTTTCTCTTACCAACAGAGAAATGTTGTTTCCAGGATGCTTTGGGTAACAATCAAGAAACCATAAATCCTCTCTCAAATTGCTTAAATAAGAAAAACTAGCAATAATCAGAGCCCAGATTTCTAATGGAATCACAATGTTTTTCTTTTCCTGATCATTCATATTATCTACAGAGGATAAAGTCTTTGCCTTCCATGTGCCAGGATCCCTGGTTCGTGTCCCAGCTGCTCCACTTCCCACCCAGTTCCCTGCTTGTGGCCTGGGAAAGCAACAGAGGATGGCCCAAGGCCTTGGGATCTTGCACCCGCATGGGAGACCTCAAAGAAGCTCCTGGCTCCTGGCTTCATATCAGCTCAGGCCTGGCTCCTGCAGCCACTTGGGGAGTCAACCAGAGAATGGAAGATCTTTCTGTCTCTACTTCTCTTTGCAAATCTGACTTCCCAATAAAAAGTAAATAACCCTTTAAGAAAACATATCTGCAGACAAGCGATAATAAAAATCATTTAAATTCTACCTCTGAACTCCTGATATCATTTTCTTCATTTAATATACAACATTGGAAAACACGAATTGGGCTTTGTTTAACTTGCAAATCAGAGTTACAGTAACTAAATGATGCACACACTGTTCTTCTCAGTAACAGACCATGAGATCACAGTCCAATCTGCTACTTACTAACAGTTCTCTCCCGTGGACAACATGCCTACCTACTCTTGCGGTTTCCTTATCTACAAAATGAGAACAATAACATCTACCATGTGGGAGTGTGGGATACATCAAAGGGGTTAAAATATTCAAAGTGCCTGGAAGTCCTTGGAATAAAACAAGCACCCACACACTATGTTATTGTTCCATGGTCTTTCACATGAGCTTTTACACATATGAAGCAGTTTGATGAGAAATTCATTTCTTTCCCTTCTATCAAAATAGCTGCATTTCAATTTCTTCATCTTTTTATTATACATTCTAGTGTAGTTTTAAAAAAATATACAAAATAAAGATTCATACAAGAAATGTACTTAACACAAATATATGTCTACAACAAAGGTATACATGTGAAAAGGAGGATTTGGAATGTGTACCATATCAAATTATGCAGTTTACTTTCTTTTCTGAATTTTAAGTCAAGAAAACTGAGATGAAGTTATCAACTTTACATGGAAAACAATGAGCTAAACAGCACAAAAAAATCATACCGAATATTAGGCTGAATGTAAAACCTGCATAGTCAAAGGAGCCACGCAAACCGTACTGGCTACCAACCGTACTGACTACCCAAGTGAAGGTACAGGGCCTGTGCAGCAATCCCTGACTCTCTCTCCTAACACCAGACAGCCCCGGACGATGATTTCATGATTAACAACCTATATTGCAAGAAACAGCTACTATTCTCATTCCTCTAAAAACAAACATGTCCTAACCACTTTTCATAAAATTTTGTATTTAACAGAAATGGAATTCAATCATTCATTAAATATTTATGGAGACTGCTATTGCCACACAGCAGAAAAAAAAAAGTCTATTTCACGTATGGTGCTGACATTTTAGTGGGAAAGGACAGGTTATCAACAACAGGCATTGAACACAAGGAAATCACAGGCCATCTTGGAAAATAGCAAGTGCTAATAAAACACCGATCAATTAGAAAGGAGGAACGTTAGGCTGCAGGAAAGAATAATGTGGCTTAGGATAGGTCTCCATTATATAGTGAAAGCTGGCAGACACAAGGAAGGGTAATGTGGGGCTAACCAAGGCACAGGCAAGAAGTGTTTCAGGAAAACTTACTTTTGTAATCTCAATGTTTGTGACATTAAAGAAGACAGATGGTTCTAAATGGCATATCTTGCCCTATGATACCAGCAATATTCAGCCCTCTTGGGCTATTTTTTTTCCAGGATAATAAAGTACTAACGGGCCCGGCGGCATGGCCTAGCGGCTAAAGTCCTCGCCTTGAACGCCCCGGGATCCCATATGGGTGCCGGTTCTAATCCCAGCAGCTCCACTTCCCATCCAGCTCCCTGCTTGTGGCCTGGGAAAGCAGTTGAGGACGGCCCAATGCATTGCGACCCTGCACCTGCGTGGGAGGCCCGGAAGAGGTTCCTGGTTCCCGGCATCGGATCGGCGCATAACGGCCCGTTGCGGCTCACTTGGGGAGTGAATCATCGGACGGAAGATCTTCCTCTCTGTCTCTCCTCCTCTCTGTATATCTGACTTTGTAATAAAATAAATAAATCTTTAAAAAAAAAATAAAGTACTAACACAAGAAGACTAGAGCTAACAGGAAGGGAAGATGAAGTGATCATCACAATTAAGTTATAAAAACCACAGTAAATAGTAAATGAGAAAACAGATTCATGTGTAGTCTCTGCTAGTTGGACCACAGGGGAGAGGAGAAACGCTAACCTGGAAGGCTGCTCTGGAAGGATGCTCACAAACCCACCTCTACAGTCACGTGGGAACACCTGAGGGTCAAGTAAGGCACAGCTGCAAACCTGCAGTCAGCCTTCACATGACTTCAGAAAACACATAAGGGAACAGAGGCCAGTTTCAGAATTAGTGATTAAAAAAAATGGTTTAGATGAAGACATCCCAAGAACATTCTAACTCTAAAGCCTGAAGAATCCCTCAATTCAGAAGTAAAGTTCTTACCTTTAGATCCCGATGAATTATTGGAGTCTTACACTGATGTAACCTCGCAACAGCTTCACAGGTATCACAGAATATCTGTAAAACTTCCGGTTCCGTGAAACCTGTCTGCAGCTTCTTATTCATCTGATTCACCACCTGCCCAGCTAATCAAAAAGTAATCTTAAGACACATATTTAATAAATGAAACATACCATCAAGAAATTAAGAAATCTGTCCATGGTTTTGGGTAATGGGAAACTGGCTTTTTCATGATCTCTATAAGAATGTTGCATATATCATATTCATTCAAAAACATCAATCTTTTTACATTTTAACATCTCTAAGATCAGAACACCTTTAGATAAATTCCTGTTACTTCAATTGGACATTTTTTTTAAAAGTTAACATCTCTGAAGTAAAAAATACCATTTAATTCATGGTACACCAAATGTAAAAAAAGCACATCACTGAGCTACTTATTGATAAGCAGCACTGAACAAAAATAAATTTCTATTACCATGGCATGGCAGTCTAACAGCAGAGACAAACAGACAACAATCATAATAATCTACAATAACAGTAATATGAGAAAACTTAACACAGAAAATCTGAATTTAAATTGACGAAGGAAGGGGAGGGGCAGCATGATGGCTCAATTGGCTAATCCTCTGCCTGTAAATTCTGGCATCCCATATGGGCGTCAATATGCTCCACTTCCCATCCAGCTCCCTGCTAACAGTCTGGGAAAGCAGCGAAGGAAGCCTTGGGGCCTTGGGCCCATACACCCGTGTGGGAGACGCAGAAAAGCTTCTAGCCTTTGGCTCCTGGCTTCAGACAGGCTCAGCCCAAGCCAATGCAGCCACTTGGGGAGTGAACAGTAAATGAAAGATCTTTTTCTCTGTCTTGCTTTCCCACTGTATGTCTGCCTGCCAATAAGATACATAAATCTTTTTAACATAAATAAATTGATGCAGGAGGAAAGAGAGAGCGTGCCATCAGACTGGGTTTGTCTAAGGAACTAACATTTATGTTGAGACTGAAACATAAATGAGAAATAATCAAAATAGAGAACCAGCCAAAGAATATGCCAACAAAGATAAGAAAAGAATATGTAACAAAGAGCTCAGCTTCGCACAGAACCCGAATGGCAGCGTGGTCTAGGAACCAGAGAAGACAGTAAGTGCGGAGGAAACTGAGGAGGCAGACAGGGGATCTTACGAATCAGCAAAACTGCCTGCTCTGACTCCTGAAAATCTACCTTGGTGGTGGGTAGAGGAGGCATCAAACTAGGAATGAAATGTGGTGGATTAAGAGGCTAATGCTGTAACCTAGGTAAGAAATCATTCAACAGAGTAATTCACTAAACTTAAAGAGCCCTGAGAAAATGGTTACACAATACATTATAATAATTAGTAGTTTAAAACAATAAGAAAAAACTTACGAGCATTACATCAGAAGACAAATAAATATGTGACTCATGCAAAAAATTCCCTAATAAAAATGAAACTTTGTCATTTAAAAATGAATAAATGTTGAGCAGGTATAATGGTGCAGTACACTAATCCTTCACCCTGCATTGTGGCATCCCACATGGTTGCCAGTTCATGGTTCCAGCAACTCCACTTCCCATCTAGCTCTCCACTCACAGTCTCGGAAAAGTGGAGGAAGATAGCCCAAGTGTTTGGACTCCAGGCACCTATCCGGGGAAACCAGGATGAGGCTCCTGGCTCTTGGACTCAGCCCGACCCATTGGCCAGCAAAGGAGTGAATCAGTTTATACAGCATCTCTGTCTTTTCCCCTCTCTATATCTCTAACTTTCAAATAAATGAATCTTTAAAGTAGATTTTCCTCTCAAATCTTTGCATACTTTCTATTTCCTAAACAAAGCTTTAAAACCCAGTGTTTTTCAAAGTTGTGCAACTTTCATTACTACTTCGTTTTAAAAAAAACCACTAGCTACAGCCCTCGGCTTCATTTAAATTTTCATACTGACTTGCTTGTACACAAGATGAGTCAATTTTATCTGTAGATGCGTGCATCCTTGGCCCCATACTGCCAACTCTCTCCTGGTCCCACAATTTGTCCAGATGCAAGGGGACCTTGCGCAAACAATAGTCTGCTCTTGGATTCGGCCCAGGTGTGATTTTCTCTGGCCAACAAAAACGGCAGAAGTGATAGTACTCCAGTCCCAACTGACTGAAGATCTGCTAATGCACTCCCACACACCCACTTGGTTTACATATCCTCAAAACACAACAAGGCGCAGCCAAAACCAGCAACGCCATCCTCTAACTCAGCAGAGAAAAGTAGGAGGGTCACAGATGCTCACAAGCAACAAACAGCTACTGCTTCACAGTACTGAGTTTGGGGATTTTTTTTAATGCACAAAAGCTGAAACACAGAACTCACAGGAACTTACCTAAGTAGCATACTTCCTAAAAAACAACTAAATATGTAAGTTTTTTCATAATTTACTAGCTAATTAGACATAAAATAATAGAAATATACTCAAAATACCAACATATTTGAAAGTCTGGTACTTAATTATATCATATCTTTAATCTGAGAGTTGGATAATCACAAATGAAACATCATCAAGCCATGAATTTTCTGAAAACATATAGAGTCTAAGATTAATGTAACACATTCTTCTACTAGAATTCTATCCAGCTTTATCCCAACATAATCAAAACCTGAACTACTTATATGTTTCATTGGTTTCTTTTAAAAAAGTACCTTCATGGTTAAATCATTTTATTTTATGTAATTAGCTTTTACAGATGATGTATGGGGAGAGTAACTACCTCCAATACCCAGCCCTCCCAATTACTGCTTCCCTACAGGAGAAAAATATCTAAATGAGTCATCCAAAAAAAGAAGAGGAGCACACTCAGGTCTTCTTGATCCCCTCTCTAAAGATCAATTCAGAAAACACATTCTGATCTGTAACAGCTGGTAGCCTTAGCCAATGACAAGGAAAAGAGCATAACACTGTAAAATAAGTGATACAAAACAAAAACACAAGGGAAAGGAAAAAAAACTGAAATTAATATCCACAATCAACAAAAGATTCAGATTTAAGACAATACAAATGAAGTTTATTCTACCAAGAACGCTGAGGAAACAAGAAAGATTCACGAAAATTAAGACATCAGAAACACCCGACCAGCACTGCGGGCAGCAGGTTAAGTTTCCACCTGCACTGGCATCTCATGTGATACTGCCAGCGCAAGTCCTGATTGTTCCACTTTCCTGGTAATGTACACAGGAAGACAGCAAAACAAGGCTCCAGTACTAGGGCCTTTAAACACCATATGGGAAACCAAGAAGGAGCTCTATCTAGCTTCAGCCTGAAACAACCAGCCTTACCCACTGAGGCCACCTATGCAGTGAATCACTAAGATTTTCTCATTCTAACACTGCTTTTCAAATAAATAAATCCCTCCACTTCCCATCCAGCTCCCTGCCTGTGGCCTGGGAAAGCAGTCAAGGACAATCCAAACCTTGTTACCCGGTACCCGCATGAGAGACCCAGAGGAGGCTCTTGGCTTCTGATTGGCTCAGCTTCAGCTGTTGCAGCCACTTGGGGAATGAATCAGTAGACAGAAGATCTTCCTCTCTGTCTCTCCTCCTCTCCGTGTATCTGCCTTTCCCATAAAAATAAATAAATCTTAAAAAAAAAAAAAGCTACTGGGGCCAACGCTGTGGCATGGAGTAGAATAAAGGCGTGTTTATACACTCAAGGTTTCACAAAGTTTCCTCCCATAAATCTCCTATGAGAAAGCCATGGAAAAATGAACCCTCCAAGCAAGGAAGCAGACACAAGAGGGAGGCATGAGGATTAAGGAATCTGAGATAGAAAAGGCAAAAGAGTTCCCAGAATGACAACAAAATGCTACTGCAAGTTATGCAGGGCAAAAGTCTCCCCAAGGAATGTTTCCAAGGAAAGAGAAAACAAAATTGGACACAAATATTGAACCGTCTAAGCAAACGAATATAAAAATACGTCTTTGTATTGTGGGCTGTGGGACTAAAATGCTAACACATATGAAGAGAATTAGGCAAATAAAAAAGTTGTTATTAATTTTAGGAGAAAATAAAAAGTATAACAAATTATTGTAGACTGTTATACATCACCACAAAGTGGTAAACAAAATCAAACATCGATTAAGTCTAAAAGTGAGTATGTCTTAGATACAACATACAACATTCCAACATTCGATCCAGAAGCTGGACTAGCAAGCTTCTCTTTGAAGAGCCTTTGAATGCCCAGAATCACATACTTGCTCTGATTTTCTGAGTTCTCTCTCTTTCATTCTCTCAAGATTAAAGCAGAACTACTGATCCTTACTCAGAAAAGTGTAACAAGAAATATTCCTAGTCCTTTCAAGTGGCTGCCTCACTGGAGAGGGGTGAGACTTCGGAGTAGAGATCTGACTCAGTGGAACTATTGGAATTTCTAAACCATATACATAAATTACTCTGACAAAAAATTTCAAATGTCACATAAAATAAATGTTGCTGACTCAAATGCCAGATAGCTCTAAACATCTTAAAAGACAAAAGAATGCTTTCCTCATAATATAGTTTGAGTTATAATTCTACCATAAAATAAAAGTTGTTTCTTACACCTGGCTTTGGCCTGGTCCAGCCATGACCTCTGTGGCAATCTGGGAGTGACCCAACAGATGAAAAGACAGTTCTTTCTCGGTAACTCTGCCTTTCAAATACATACATGCATGCATACATATACATAATCACACACATATTTTTATAAATATATTTATAAATTTTTTGTGTACATATATGTATATCACATTAAGTCCAAAGAGAATGTGATTTTCCTTCATCTTCTGATTTCAAAAAAATAAAATCACACAGATGTTTAAAATTTATAGGTCAAAATGCATTCCTTAAGTATGCCAATTTAGTTTATGTACAATTAGAACAGTAGAGTGCTAGAAAAAATGTTACAACACTACTATTGATATATTATGTCCATATTAATTATATTCTAAAGGACTATAAAAAAAAGCCTAACTCTTGATCTGCTCATACTTCCTGTTTTAAGTCCAACAGCATTTCCCAGCTTTCCCATGACATGCTCATAACTGTAGCAACTATCCTAATTAGAAAATTAAAGCTGAGATTGCAGTGCTTACGCAGCCAGGAAAGGTAACAGCTGCTCTGGGAGACACTAAGATACTTAACTCATTTTAAGGAAGATTTTTCTAGTGTAACAAATGCAGAAAGATACTTACCTCGACAATATTCCATTAAGATAAGCACTTCCCATACATTATCACTAATCGAATTAATGGCACAGTCCAAATAACCAACGATGTTTTTGTGACCAGATAACTCTTTCTGTATAAAGAAATAAAATTTTAAAAATTAGAGAAAATATATTTTCAAATATATCATTAAGCAATCATTTAAGCAAGTATAAATTATTATTTAGAAAGATTTTGAAAAAGAACTAGGCACAAGTACAGAATCTGAATATATCAATCAAACAAAGACTTGTATGACTTCAATACAGAGTTTACCACATGTGGTTGTCATCTTATAGCGGGAAAACAGTCAATGAGTATTCATTTTTCAATTCAACCAGGAAGACAGTTTCCTTAAAAGTAACTCGAAATGAGCCGGGTGAGGTAGCCTAGTGCTAAATCTTTGCCCTCCAACTACCAGGATTCCATATTTGCCCACTTTGTATCCCAGCTACTCAACTTCCCATCCAGCTCGCTGCTTGTGGCCTGGGAAAGCAGTCATGGACGGTCCAAAGCCTTGGGACCCTGCACCCATGTGGGAGACCTGGAAGAAGCTCTTGGCTTTGGATTGGCTCAGCTCCAGCTGCTGCAGCTACTTGGGGAGTGAACTGGCAGACAGAAGATCTTTCTCTCTCTGTTTCCTACTCTCTGTAGATCTGCATTACCAATAAAAATAAATAAATCTTTAAAAAAAGAACAACAAAAAAAAAACTCAAAGCAAGAGAACAAGATAGTCCTCTGAGACTCAAGAATAAAAGAATTTTTACTAACTTTAAAAAAACAAATGAAACTATGAACTAACAATTATGCTCTTTCGTTGTCTTCAATATACTACAATTTACTTAGAGTCACTACATAGTTACAGACACAAATAAAACAATCTAAAAATTGGCTAAAAATATGGCTGTAAGACACAATAAATTAAGCATAACACTAATAATATTAACTGTAAACAAACATTAAGAGAAATGAAAAATCTGAAACTTTAGCCCCTAGTATCTGAATAGTCATCAGAATATATGAGGTTAAAAATACTAACAATCTGGTTACTCAGAGGCGCATTATTTTATCAGGGTGCTGTACTCTGTTGTTGATGTTGTTGTTGTTGTTGTGATTGATGTGGCTGTTATGAAATGATGTCAATCCAGAAAACAGTAATATTATTTCAACCCCAAACAGCCTATATCTCATGCAATAAGACATTGTGAAGTAACCAATGAACCAACAATCGATATGAGTCAGATTGCTTATGATCTACATCAAGAATTGTAAAACCTAATAAACTTGTAAGGCCCTATGATACTTGGAAATGGGGAGGGAGAGCAGAGAAATCTTACATCACCCCAGTAGGTGTGAGGAAGACGGGGGAAGTATAACCCATCAGGATCATAACTGGTAACTCATAGACAGCAGACTCGAGTCAGCATTAGACAACAGCAAAACTACAAAGACATGTGGGGGGAATCAGGAGCAATCCTAACAACCTCTTAACAGGAGGTAATAGGCATAGAGCAGGGGGGGACCCCAGAGTGGAGCAGGGGGAGGAGGAGGAGGCTTGTATCCCAACCCTGAAGACTCCCAAAGCCTCACCAAGGACTATCAGTACGACCACAGAGGACTACATCCCTACTGCCAAGGAGACCACGGGGAAAATGGAGTGCCTTCAGAGGCCAAGAACTCTGAGGTCACCCACCCCCATTTGGACCTACAATGTGGGATGGAAGAAGCCCAATTCCTGCCTTGCAGGATCCAGGGTCATCGGAACGACAACCAGGATCCCTGAGCAGTCCGCAGAAACAGAAGAACATTAAACTTCCTTCGGGACTAGGGAGAGGAGCTTTCTCTGGCCCTTGCCTGCTTCCAACTTTGGGTCCCCACCCTCTTTTGTAAGGACCATCACGATTGCTCCAGAAACCCCTCATAACAAACAAACATGAACAAACAAACTAGAATAGATAGACAAAGAACAACTAGGAAAGCTTAGAAACAGACAGGAAGCGGCCAGCCGGGATGCACTTATAACTCACTGGGTGGGACACAAAGATCAGTTACTCCTCTCTGGGGTATGGAAGATTCCTCTGCACACCCCTCCCAAAAACGTTCACCTAAACTGTTGACATTTGTCCTGTTAAAGTTATAGAGTTAGACTACCCGAAAAACAACCAGGTTTAGCAAAATCATGCTTCAATGCTATAAAATGCTAAATACTAACATTGAAATAGACAAGAGACAGCTGAATAGCAATCTATAGCCATTTTAAGGTATATAGAACATGGTTGAATATAAACCAAAACTGAAATGTCTATGAGGAAGTCACAGGTTGTGGTCAAGAACCTGCATTTCCCTAGTAACATACTGGTTAATCAATACCATGTCAATTAATGCCATAATGTTGTAAGTGGTTGTAAATATTATGTTGGGTTTTTTACTTGATTGGGATGATACTCTGCTGGTTCTACCTTCAGACCAGAGACGGTCTCACCAAAAAGCCATTGAACTTACCAGGACAATAAGATGCTGGACTTTATGATTGGTCAAAACCTCCAATGAAAGAATCTCAACTGAATTTGAACTATGGAAATGCAACAAGGTGGAGCAATCCACCGTGGGGGGGGGGGGGGGGTGGAGGGTTTGGGGAAGGGCAGGAGGAATTCCAGTGCATAAAAAAAAAAAAATGTGTCACATAATGCAATGAAATTAATTAAAAAAAAAATACTAACAATCTAACCAGATCTATTTGGAAGTTAAAAAATAATTAAAGAATATCTATTTTAAGTGAATCCACATACACTATTATATTAACAATCCTAGTTTTAACGATTCAATGCAATTTGAGCTACTGGCTAATGTCTGTTGAAATACATGAATAATTTAGTTTTAAAAAATACTAGACATCTTCAAGAAGTTCATGAAAACTACACTTTATGAAGAAAAAACCTTGGATTTCTGAACTTTTTTTACATTTTTTATTTCATTTCATTTTATGACAAAATTTCGTAGTCTCTGGGATTTCAGAGCTGGCAGAATATCATCCCGTCCAATGAAAAACCACAACAAAACGTCCACAATAATTTACAACATCATGAAGTTAATTGACATGGTGTTGAGTGACCAATATGTTAGAAAATGCAAGTTCTTAACCACGTCCTGTGACTACTTCATTGACATTCCAATTTTAGTTTATACACAACTGGCTGCTATACACCTTAAAATGGCTATTGAGTACTATTCAGCTGTCTCATGTCTATTTTCGTTTTTATAGTTAGCAGTTTATAGTACTGAAGCATTATTTTTACTGAACTCGGCACATTTTAGGCTAGTCCGAAGTGGTTTATAACTCTAACAAGGCATATGTCAACAGTTGAGGCGCATAATAGTTTTAGGGGGGTATGCAGAGAAATCTTTCAAACTTTTTTACCAAGTACAACTTTCAATTTCACTTGTCCGTCAATATTTTGAAGCATTACAGTTCAGCCTTAAGAAGAAATAGGGGATGGCATAATGACTCCTCCAAGTGTAGTATCTCATATGGGCACCAGTTCGTATCCTGACTACTCCACTTCACGTCCAGCTCCCTGCTAACGGCCTGGCAAAGCAGTGCAGGATGACCCAAAGCCTTGGGACCCTGCACTTTGCATGGGTAACCAGAAAGAAGCTCCTGGCTCCCAGATAGGCTCACCTCTGCCTGATGTAGCCACTGAGAGAGTGAACGAGCAGATACAATATCTCTTTCTGTCTGTTCTCTCTGCAAATCTGCCTTTACAATGAAGAAGAAAAAAGAAGCAATAAAGAAGAGGAAGAAGAAAAAAAAATAAAATAATGGGGCCAGCACAGTGGCTCAAACAGATAATGCTCCTCCTGTAGCACTGCCATCCTATATGGGCGAGAGTTTGAGTCCTGGTGGCACCACTTGATTCAGCTCATTGCTTGTGGTGCAGGAAAGCAGCCTAGACAGCTCATTCCTTGGGCTTCTGCACCCATGTGGGAGACCCAGAAGAAACTCCTGGCTTTAGATCAGTAGATCAGTTAAGTTCCAGTTGTTGTGGCCATTTGGGGAGTGAACCAGCAGACGGGAGACTTCCGTCTCTGCTTCTTTCTGTAAATCTGCCTCTCAAATAAAATCATGTCTCAAAAAAAAAAAAAGAGGAAATGAAGAATTAACATATTTATGAATTTGAAAAATGTTATATCAGGTAAAAGGCATAAATGACGACATTCTATGTAACTACATTTACAGGAAATACCCGGAACAGATAAATCCACAGAGATACAGCATAGTTTTATTGCACCCAGGAGCTGAAGGAAGCAGAAAAATGGAGAGCAACTACTTACTGGGTAGGAGAGACAGAAAAAAGCCAAAGCCACCTAGCAGTTGTGCAATAATGGGAATTTGTAAAAAGCCACTGAACTGGTCATTTTTAAATGGGTAATTTTAGAGATAGGCTTTATGATGTATCAGGTTAATCTGCTGCTGGAGATGGTTGCATTCCTTATCAGAGTGCAGGCTCCAACTTCAGCTACTTTTTCCCAATCCAACTTCCTGCCACTCACACAGGAGACCAAGATGGAGTTTGTGGCTCCCTACTGCAGCCAGAATGGGCACATTTTAGTAAACCAGTAAATGGAAGCCGGGTCTCTCTCTCTTTCTCTATCTTGCTGTCTCACTATCCCTGTAACACTGCCTTCCAAATGAGTTTCTCTACATCCAATTTTATATTGTGCATATTTTAACCCAAAAGCCTAGTAATTAAAATATATGTGTACATACATATGTGTGTATGTGTACAATCACTTGGTAAACACTGGAAGACATGAAAATAAGAACTACAACACTGAAAAACAAAGTACGGGAATGGTAAACAGCAAAATCAGGACGATCAGTCCCTGACCGACGAGAGAAACAATACACGGGTACAGTTGAGGAGTACACAGGCTTCAAAAGTACCTGTGAGGTTTTATTTCTAAAGTTGGATGGCAAGTAAAACTGGTGTTTATCACATCACTCTCTAAATGCTTCTATCTTCAAAATACTCTGAAATTACAGTAGAATCTTTCTTGATTCCAATTCTTTCATGCTGGCTGTATTCTGCCCTAACTACTATAAGGAATGTCCTATAAATTCCCAGAAATTTTTCCAACTGAATATTCTTAGAAGGTTTTCTAAAAGGTATATAAACCAATAAAGAAGACTGACTAAAGGCTAGTAAGTGTTACAAAACAAAACTCAAAACAATAAAAATTTGAAATTTCAAAAACAGAATTACTCTTCACTTACCATAATTGTAATTTCCCTTTTACAAATGTTGAGATCTGGCACATTATTGACAAACATTCGCTTCAAAGCACATCGAATTCCACCATGAGTTCGCACCAGGAAGACTGTGGAGAACCCACCTACAAGAACAATTCCAATTAACCTAAAATAATGAGAAATGACTGACAAAATCATACAATATTACAGGTCTTGATATCACAGAAATAATGATCGCACTCAAGACAAAAGCAAGTATAGTAAGCAGCTAACAGATTACAATCAGATCACCAGCTTCTTACACCAAATACAAAGGGGCACAAACTGCCTACGCATCAGATACCTCCTGTTGTGATAACTACTGAGGTTATTTAATATAAGACATTAATAAATTACATGGGGGTGGGACTACTCATTCATTTCCAGGGAATCAAGCAACACTGCTTTTTCTATGTCAATGATGAGAATTTCATTCCCCCTAATCAGAAACTGATTCAGGACTAGGTGTGTAACTAAGCTCTGTGAGATACAAGTGAATGGTCTGCTGAGAATGCAAGCAAAGATTCTTCCACCCAGGCAAAAGAGAAACTCAACCCTGGATTAAACAAAGACCTTTTTAAAATCAGTCTCTGAAATCAGAAGAAACACCCCCCCCAAAAAAAACCCACAAATGGGATTTCACTTGAGATAAAAGATTTAATAAAGTCCTTCTTTACAGCCAGAAAAAAAAAAAAATGAACAGACACGCTATACAATGAGAGTGAATACTTCCAAGTGATATGTCTGATGGACTAATAACAAGACTACATGAGGAACCCAAACAACTGAATAGCAAAAACAATTCAATGTGAAAAATGCTCTGGTCTAAACAGGCATCGTTCAAAGGAAGACATACAGTAAATGGTCAACAGGTATAGGAAAAAATTTTCAACACCAGTAATCATCAAGGAAGTGCAAAATTGCAATAAGGTTTTATTTCACACCAGTTATACTGGCCACTATTCAATAAGATAAAAGACAGAAAATGCTGGCACAGATGGGAAGAAAATGAAACTTTCCCCCTACTGTTGGTGGGAATTTAAATTTGTACAGTCACGTGGAGACAAGATGAAGGCTTCTCAAAAACCTAAAAACACAGTTACTGTAGGGTTGGCCCAGGCCTAGTAAACTAGGCTTCCACTTCCGGGGTCAACATCCTATGTGGGCACCAGTTCAAGTCCCAGCTGCCCCACTTCCAACCCACTGCTGGCTTATGGCCTGGGCAAGCAGCAGCAGATGACTCCTGACTGCTGGCTTCAGCCTGGTTCAGCTCCACCCACTGTGGCCATGTGTGGAATGAACCAGCAGATGAAAGACCTCTCTGTCTCTCTCTGTAAAAATCTGCCTTTCAGATAAAAAGAAATAAATCTTTTTAAAGAAAAAAAATTTTTTAAAGCAACCAAAAAGCAAACAGTTGTCTTAGTTTGTCTTAATTGGGAATAACATTAGCCCTAATACAAAGCCAGCCATCTCACTAAGCAGTGAGCAAATGTGCCAAAAACTAACCTAATGCTATTTTTATACTGCTATATAAATGCCTATGGCTTCATTTTATTAAATAGTTCATTCTCTGAAGTCAGCTGGAAAACTTTCAAAATTGATTCAATGATGTTTCCATTTCCACAGTCAGCACAACAGAATAAGCAAGATAAATGTATAAAATGTCCATAAATAACGTAACCATATACCCAAGATACACTAGAAAGCACATAATACTCAGATAATTTTTTAAAAATACATAAATGTGGACCTGGCACAGTGGCCTAATGACTAAAGTCCTCGCCTTGCACACACCAGGATCCCATATGGGTGCCAGTTTGTATTATCCCAGCTTCTCCACTTCTTATCCAGCTTCCTATTTGTGGCCTGGGAAAGCAATCGAGGATGGTCCAAAGCCGTGGGACCCTGCATCCACATGGGAGACTCAGAAGAAGCTCCTGGCTTCTGGCTTCAGATCAAATCAGCTCTGGTTGTTGTGGCCACTTGGGGACTGAATCACCGGACAGAAGTTCTGTTTCTCCTTCTCTCTGTAGATTTGCCTTTCAAATAAAATATTAATAAATCTTAAAATAATAATAATAAATGAATTATATAGCAAACTAAATATTCCAAAATCATTTCAAAGGAGTGATCATAAAGAGAAATGGAAAAAATAAGATTCAGTCCTCTGCATTAATAACAAATATCATAGGCACTGGAGTTTTTGAAATAAGAAGCAGTATTAGTGGGGTGGGCATTGTGACACAGTGCTTAAATAACCTGCACCCCATATCTAATTAACTGGTTAGAGTCCTGGTTACTTTGCTTCTAACACACCTTCCTGCTAAAGCACAGGAAAACTCAAGTATTCGGGTCCCTGCAATGCAAGGGGAATACCTACATAGACAAAGTTCCTTTTTTTTTTTTTTTTTTTTTTTTTTTGTAGGAAAAGACCTTTATTTATCTTGCATTTTTTGGAATACATGTTCACCGGGCATGTACTTCTAGCCAGCTGCCTTTTGGTACTTTCAAAATGGTGCCTTTTGGTATTTTCAATATTTCCACTTACATGGTTTTCTACGAAAAGTGCTGTCATGGTTGTTTTTGTTCCTCTGAGTCTATTACAGTATTTTTTCTCTGGATGTTCATAAAGCTTTCTAATTATTAATGGTTTTGTGAAATCCTATGTGCCTTGGTGTAGTATTCTTTTTTTTTTTTTTTTTTTTTAATTATTTATTATTTAACTTCAGTAATTACAGGATCCCGGCTTCAACTTGGCCCAGCCAGGCTACTGCAGCCATTTAAGCAGTAAACTAGCAGCTGGAAGATATTTCTCCAATACCCTGACACTCTGCCTTCCAAATAAACAAATAGACATTTTTTGTTCAGAAAAAAAAAATAAAAAGCACTGCTAAGTAGTTTCCCTTTGAACAGTTTTTATTCTGTTACAATTACCATAGCCTTTCACCATCTCAAAATGTTTTTGGAAAATTCTAGAAATAATTCCTAAGCTTAAATTGCACATCATTCTGAGTATCATAATGAAATCTGACTGCACCATCCATTCCATCCTGTCCCTGATGTAAACTGTGCCTCTGCCCAGTGTATCCATGCTGTAGTTGCACCTGCTTGCCGGTCACTTATTAGCCATCTCAGCTACCTCAGAGACGGCCACAGGATCACTGTGCTAACATTCAAACAACTCTCAAACTCAGTCATATCACAAAGCACAATGGGTCATGAAAAAGAAGCATCAGGGCACACAAACTAAAAGAACATATAAACTATACAACTTTGTAAGAATGCCACCAAGCCACATAGCAAAAACATAGGATACACAGAGATCAGCACTGTCAACCTTTTCAGGAATCCCCTAGGAAAGTTGGGGCACATTCTTCCAAGAAAAAGACAGGTGGCTATAAACAGAAGACAAAGTAATGCCCCTTAAGTAAGTGAGCACAAAATGTTATTACTAAATGATATTTATTTACTGAATGATATTTTTACTGAATGACTTTTATTGAATGATATTTACTAAATGATGTCTGGTAGGAAAACAATCTGCTAAATTTTTTCCTTAGAATACAGCATATCTGGTGCTGAGGGACCTAGAATGCACACGGGACAGACTAGGATAGACTGCAACAACCAATGGGTCACATGAGGGCCACATGAAAGCTATGTTTAGGGATACAGCAGGCTGGATTAGCGTGAGTTGGTTGGAGTAGGCCACAGCAACCATCAGTTAGTGCCAGGACGGGTTTGGGCCGTGTCAGGCCAGGCCATAGCATCCACCAGCACTAGCAATATCTGTCAGGGCTGGGAACAGGCCTGGTAGGGGAACTTGGGAAACTCCCTGCTAGGCTGAAGCTCCCACTGGTGAGTGCCAGAGTCAGGATGGGGGCAACACCCATCAGCATATGTGTGAGGCAGTTCTGGGGGCAGGCTGGGATGGACCAGTCCACAACACAAACTGGCATGAAAGCGAACCAAGACAGGGTGCAGGCCAGAATGGGTTGGACCACAATACATGCCAAGTCACACGAGGGCTGAGAATGGGCCAAGCTGAGCTGGGTTGCTGCACCTGACAGTGAGAGCTGGGACAGGGGGTAGGCCAGGCTGAGCCAGCTTAGTACCTGCCAGGAAATGCCAAGACTGGGGGTAGGCTATCTCAAACTGGTTCACAGCACCTGCTGGCACACACAAGATTCAAGGATAGGAGCAGGCCTGATAGGGGAATCTCATGGACTCCCCTACTGGGCTGCTTTTTCCACTGATAAGCATGAGAACTGGGACTGGGAGCAGGGTGGTCAAGGCATGGCTGTAGCATCCATCAGCTAATATTTGGGCTGGGTCTAAGGACAGGACAGGCTGGGATAGACTGCTGCACGCACTGATGTGAGAGAATGCAAGAAGAAATGCAGGCCAGCAGGCTAAATCACAGCACCAGCTGCCAGGTCCTGGGACTGGGACAAGTCGTGTTAGGCTGAATCACAGTACCTCCTGGCGTAAGATTCAGGACTAGGAATGTGCCAGGTAGGGTTACTGTGGGCACTTCCCTGCTAGGTTGCAGCTCCTTTGAAAGAGCAAGAGAACCAGGGCTGGGGCCATGCCAGGCTGGTCAAGGTGGTAGTATCTGTCAGCTTATCTGTGGGCCAGGTCTGGAGGCATACTGTGTTAAGCTGTAGCACTCACGGGTGTGCACGAGACAACTGAGATGTGGGATGGACTAGGCTAGGTCACCACACATGACATGTACAAAAACTGAGGCTAGGTGCAGGTCTGGTGGGAGTTATTGGGGGCTGTCCCAAACAGGCTATAATTCTTGCTGGTGTGCGTTAAGATTCCACCTGTGGCAGTCTGGGCTGGGCTAGGCCGTAGCACCTTCCAGTCCACATGAGAGACGGGGTTGGGAGCAGAACTAATCAGGCAGCTGCATCCAACAGTATGGACATTGGCTGATGCACGTGACAAACCTAACCTGACCCTGCTCTAGCCAGTGCACATAAGAGTCAAGTCTCAGGTTCCCCCAGCCAAGGTTCCTGGGGCACTCCCCAGCCAGATCACTGGACTCACACTCTATAACAGGGAAAATCACAGGATGTGTAGTCCGACCTTGGAGTGCATGTACGGGATCTGGACCTCCTCAGGTTCTGAAGCTTGTAGATTGGACAGAATGCCCAGATGCACACAGGGGATATGACAGCCAGCTCATCTAAGCCACAGATGATGCCAAGTGTCTCATTAGGATGAAAAGCAGAACAGGTCGAACAATTCTTCTGACCAAGCTTGGCAGCAAGTGTCTGGGTCTAAGGATGCACACTGCGGCGGACTTAGTAAGTCAAAAGACATTGGAAAGACTTTTTTCTCAACCCTGGTTTCTCAGAACTATCAAAACCACTCAAGTAACACCCTCAGAACATTCTTCCCACATTGGGGGTCTCTGAGGCATCATCATGTGACTGTCCCTTATTCTCAGGTACTGTTGTAGCTTGACAGCAAGGAATGGTCACCTCAAACCCCTGCAAAACTGAAACATGTGTCCCCCACCTTCCTCCACACCTCAACCATACCTCAACCCTTCCCACCCTAACCAAAGCCCCACATGGATATGCATCCCTCTCACATATATAAATTATTAAAATTAAAAATTTTAAAATAAAGATGAATAACTTTTTAAAAATATAGCACAGCAAGGGAAATGGGAAGCAATTTGGAATTAGAAGTGAAATCAGTAATAACTCCGCCATTATTATTTGTGACCATAGGCAGATCAACAGCTGAGCTCCTTTCCTCCTAAGATTAGCAGAGATAAGATCTCTTCATGGGCCTATTCTACAAAATAAATGAAATTATGTACATAATTTCATAATAAATAGCAGTTATTATAATTATTACTACTCTTTAACTATATTCATTTCATAAATAGCAGTTATTATAATTATTACTACTCTTTAACTATATTACTGTTATTAATATTGCTCCCTGTTACAACGAGAATATGAAGAATAGAAATAAACACATGGCTTGGAAAACAAGTAAAAATAAACACAATGCTATTAAAAAATAACAATTTTACCTGCTTAATCCTTAATAATTTGTGAATATAAGTATAAATAAAAAAGACACATGTAATCCAAACCCAAAATCAGCTTTGTAAAATGATAATTATTTAGAAACTTGAAGTAGTTAAATGAAAGAGAAGACAATTTTTGAATGTATTTATTTGAAAAGCAGAGTAACAGAGAGAGCGAGAGGGATAGATGGGGAAGGGGAAGAGGCAGAGAGAGAAAGGAGGAAGAGGAAGATTAGGAGGGAGAGGGGCACAGAGAGAGAAGAGGCGGGTAGGACAGGAAAAGTAAGGAAGAACAAAGGAGGAGGCAGGGCAGATCTCTTCCACCCACTGGTTCATTCCCCAGAGGGCCACAATGCCCAGGGCCGGGTTAGGCCAAAGCCAGGAAACAGTACCTTCATCTGGCTCTTCAACAAGGGTGCAGAGGCCAAGTCCTTTGGCCATCCTCTGCTCTTTACCCAGGCACATTAAAGCAGGGAGCTGGATCAGAAGCGGAGTAGCCAGGACTCACACAGGTTGCCAGTACTACAAGCCACATACAACTTAAAACTACCCCCTAAGATAAATTTTAACCGCCATAATCAACTTCTATGTTTCAGTTTCTGTAAGGTTGTATCTAACAGCATAGCAATTTACTAAAGTCACTAAAATAATGTCTAAACAAACACCTCTCTCATTAAGGCAGGAATGTTTTAATAGTTTGTTTATTAAAAAACATTATTCTGACTCATACTTCCATCATAAGAAAAAGCATACTATCTGATGGCCCCAGATGCCACAGACCTATAAAAGCATGGAATTCCCTGATAGTCATGCCATTAAACTAATATGATGATTCATCATGGAGTCCCTGCATAGCTTTAGAATGAAGACTGGTCACCAAAAACAACAACTAGGTCAGAATTTTTAGCACCACCCCTTAGCTTCTGAGGATGGGAGACAACAAGCTGAATCACATGACAATGATCTGATCAGTCGTGCCTATCCAATGAGACTTCAACAGAATTTTTAATGCAGAAGATCAGAGGGCTTCCTGGTTGGTGAAACGTCTGATGTCCTGGGAGAGTTGTGCATCTGTGCCCCTGAGGGCAAAGGTTCTGCACTTGGGACCATCCAGACATTGCACTGTGTACCTGTTTGTGTTATTATTCATCTATATCTTTTTTTAAAAAAAGGTAATCACACTTCTAGTACTCTGCTAAGTTCTGTGCATCATTCTTACAATTTTTTTTTCAATTTTGTAGTCAAGCCAGTGGCTCACAAGACTTCTCAAATGGGTCTGACCTGGGGGAAGTGTTTTGGGTTTGAGTCCCTTAACTTGTGACATTTGGGCAAATTTTGAGTAACTACCAAAACTGAGTGAAATTTTGGGCTACCCGTTTGCTGTCGGAAAAGTGTTGGAACACAGCCATTTCACTGGTGGTGGACTATCGGAAAGCAAGTTGTAGAAATGATGTCACTTTTGCTTATTAATACTTGATAAGTCCTTACATATACTAAGAACATATATGTTCGCAACATATATACATACATGTATAAACAAATGCATAGGTTATCCTACAGTATTACAGTAACTCAGTCCCTCCTAAAGAAATGAATAATTTCTTCTAATAGATAGTACTCATTCAAAATTACCCACATGCTGCAAAAAATATTTAAAGGAAAAATGGCAAAAAAAAAAAATGCTATTTTTAGTAGTTGAATCTAGATGGAAACATGATTATTCACTATATTTTCAAACTTTTCACAACAAAATTGAAAGAAAAACACAAACAGACTTAGGATACATCTGTCCAGGTGATTTCTCCCTCTTGCTAGCCAACAGCCTTATCACCACTTGAATTATTATTCTATAAGAAAACCACCATCGCCAGTAACTGGACCAGAAACCTCCCCAGAGACACCTAGGTTTTTCACGACAGAAAATGTTTATGGTATCCTAGAGACCTACAGCTCCCATATCCCAATACACACACGCTCTGTGTGTTTGTCAACAACTGGGCTTTCCGTGGTATATACTTTTATCGACTCTGTTTTCCCAGGGAGTGGAAGGAGAAACAGGGATGGAAAGGGTAAAAACTCTTCATGATGTTTCTGTGTGTATACATTATCAGACATCATGTCAATCAGTAAAACCGAGGAAACAGCTAGCCATCATTAACTTCTGGTTCCAAACAATGATACAGGAAAACATCAATGTGAGAGGGAGAAAAATTCACTTATTTACCCGAGGGGTTTCAAAAAGAAAAACAGTTTTTCAGGGGCCAGTGTGATGGCTCACGGGCACCTGCAAGTACTGGCATCCCATAAGGGCACCAGTTCCTATTCCATATGCTGCACTTCCCATCCAGCTCCCTGCCTGTGGCCTGGGAAGTCAGTTAAGGACAGCTCAAAGCCTTGGGACCCTGAACCTGCGTGGGAGACCCAAAAGAAGTCCCTGGCTCCTGGCTTCGGATCAGCGCTTGCAGCCATTCGGCGAGTGAACCTGCAGATGCGAGGTCTTTCTGTCTCTCCTTTTCTCTATATATCTGCCTGATAAACATACACGATTCTTAGAAAAAAAGTCTTTCCCACTCAGTGACGAAAAATCCATGATACATCAGATGTGTCATTTTAGATTACAACAATGACTCTAGGAATGTCTTCTGAAAGTAAAAATCTTCCCAAGCAGAGATTACTATCTTCACTCCTTTGTAAACATTATTTATTCACTTAGGAAAAAAGAGACAGCATTCCAAGTCACTGGTTCACTCCTCAGATGCTCACAACAAAGCCAGGGAGCAGTGTGTGAACAATCTCTTTCTGCCTCAATCCTTCTCTTTGTGAAACTCAGACTTTCAACTAAATTCCGTGCAACAGTACTCCAGAACTTCTTAGTGCTATCTAACTACAACTTAGTACCGGATAATCTAGTTTCTCCATCACTCCCACCACCCAACCAACCCTAAGCCTCTACAAACCAACAAGACCTGACAGACATTTAAAGAGTATGTTTCTAAGCAGAAGAATGGAGATTTATTACACACATATAAGTCAATCAATTTTAAGACTAATGCCATGAACATTATGTTCTCCAACTGAATGGAATACAATTAGAAATCAGTAATAAAACAAGTTGAGGAATTTAAATATTTAGAAGTAAAAGAATACACTAAAAATAAACAACAGATCACAGAATGATCATGGGGAAAGAGAAAATACTTTCAGATTAATGATAGGTTAAAACAACACAAATTCACACTTACGCGATGCAGTTAAAATAGATACAGGAGGACGAGCAGGGAGGTTTACATGCTATTAACACCAATATTCAAAAATGAATAATGATCTCAATTCAGTAACCTAACTTTAAATGTTGTTAAAAGCTAGAAAGAGCAGAAGACACATATTCACACAGAGCAGAAGGAAGGAAGTAACAAATTCTGGTGAATAAGTGAAATAGGAAATAAAGCATTAAAAACCTAACAGAAAATATAAACAAAATGAAAAATCGATTCTTTAAAAACAAACAAAGCTGGGAAACTATTAGCTGAGCTGATCAAGAGAAGAATGGCAAAGATATTACTAAAATTACCAAAAGAGAGGGACTGTTACTATCACCATCACAGAAAAAAAGAAAGTTAGATCAGAATTCCTTGAAGACAAAAACAAGAATGTAGGTTGTTGCAGGCCAGTAACAGAGGGCAGAAGGCCTTACTCTGACCACTCACACCCTCTTCTCTCTGCCTTCAAGGAATTCTCCTGACCTAACATCATACTCAATTTATTCAGCATTTTAAGATCTATTATCTTAACTGTTAGACCAAACATCCACTCCTAAATAAATATCTTAAACAGCAAATTCACTCCTTGTAATTTTTCTTCACAATTCAAGAAACCAACCACCATGAGCAAAACTCAGGGTGGGAAAAAAACCTACAGAGGCTGACATGATGGCTCTATTGGCTAATCCACCAACTGCAAGCAACAGCACCCCACAAGGGTGCCAATTCTTATTCCAGCTGCTACACTTTCACTCCAACTCCCACACCGTGGCCTGGGAAGCACTTAAGGATGGCCCAAAGCCTTGGGACCCCACACCCACATGAGAGCCCCTGGTGTACGCTCCTGGTTTCAGACTGGCTCAGTTCCGGCTGTTAACAGCCATTTGGGGAATAAACCAGCAGACAGAGAACTTTTTCTCTGTCTTTCCTCTCTCTAAATCTGTCTTCCCAATAAAAATAAATGAATCTAAAGTGTATATATATATATATATATATATATGTATGTGTATATATCTATATATATATAAAATACAACTTCAAAATACAAATATCAGAACTGCCAGTCATGGAATGTAACTATAATTCTATATGTTTTAAACAAACTAGAATAGATAGACAGAGAACAACTAGGAAAGCTTAGAAACAGACAGGAAGCGGCCAGCCGGGATGCACTTATAACTCACTGGGTGGGACACAAAGATCAGTTACTCCTCTCTGGGGTATGGAAGATTCCTCTGCACACCCCTCCCAAAAACGTTCACCTAAACTGTTGACATTTGTCCTGTTAAAGTTATAGAGTTAGACTACCCGAAAAACAACCAGGTTTAGCAAAATCATGCTTCAATGCTATAAAATGCTAAATACTAACATTGAAATAGACAAGAGACAGCTGAATAGCAATCTATAGCCATTTTAAGGTATATAGAACATGGTTGAATATAAACCAAAACTGAAATGTCTATGAGGAAGTCACAGGTTGTGGTCAAGAACCTGCATTTCCCTAGTAACATACTGGTTAATCAATACCATGTCAATTAATGCCATAATGTTGTAAATGGTTGTAAATATTATGTTGGGTTTTTTACTTGATTGGGATGATACTCTGCTGGTTCTACCTTCAGACCAGAGACGGTCTCACCAAGAAGCCATTGAACTTATCAGGACAATAAGATGCTGGACTTTATGATTGGTCAAAACCTCCAATGAAAGAATCTCAACTGAATTTGAACTATGGAAATGCAACAAGGTGGAGCAATCCACCGTGGGAGGGGGGGGTTTGGGGAGGGGCAGGAGGAATCCCACTGCATAAAAAAAAAAAATGTGTCACATAATGCAATGAAATTAATAAATAAATAAAAAATAATAAAATGAACCTTACACACACAAAAAAAATTCTATATGTTTTACAGCCACTAATTTTTTTTAAGATTCATTCATTGTATTAGCAATTTGAGCAAGTATCTAAGAAAACAGTCAATGGGGCCCTGCTAAATCCTCACCTTGCCTACACTGAGATCCCATATGGACACCAGTTCGCATCCCAGCTGCTCTACTTCTCATCCAGCACCCTGCTTGTGGCCTGATAAAATAGTGGAGGATGGCCCAAAGCCTTGGGGTCCTGTACCTGCACTGCAGAACAGGAAAGGGACCCCTGGCTCCTGGCTTCAGACTGGCTCAGTTACAGTCATTATAGCCATTTGGGGAATGAACCAGCAAATGCAAGGTCTTTCTTTCCTCTCTACAAAATGTCTTTTCAATAGAAATGAATAAATCTTAAATATACATATATTTTATATATATTATATATTTATATATATAAATATTAATATATATATTACACAGAGCAGAATTAGAAAGTTATTAAGATGGCAAGGGCAAAAGGGGGAAAAAACAAGCCTATCCAGTTAGCTTTACCAATAATTTAATTTCCAACACACAAAAAAATGTAACTAAGATACTCAATGGGCAAAGAGAAAATGAAGTTCACCAAGAGAAAGAAAATTGAAGACAGATGTGAATGCATTACACCAAAATCTGCCTGGTGGGTAAAAGATGGAAACCATGAAGTTGGGACGAGGTGACATTTGGAGGACAGGACAGGAGATTCAAGTACATCTAGTATCTAAGAGAAATGGCTAAGAGGCATCGTTAGACCAAAGAATGGTGAGAACTTCTCCAGAAGTGACAAAAGACAACAAATACTGGACACAGAAAACCAAGAGTTCAAAATAGAATAACAGAAGATTGATTTACACCATCAGAGTAAAACTGCACAAGACAAGGAAAACACATCAATGCCACTAGTGGGAAAAGGGGATCAGCCACAAAGGCCATCAGACAGTAAAACCACACCTTCACAAGGCTAAAAGAAAATATCTCTCTACCTAGAATTATATACCAAAACTCTTCCGAGCAAGCGCGCTCACACACACACACACACACACACACACACAAGACCTTCACTTCGTCACTAAAGAAGGATGTGTCAGAGTAAAAGCAGCTGAACCTAGACAGAACACCATATAAGACTTTCTTGTTTGACATATAAAAGATAAACAAAGATTGTAGTTATTTCTCGCTGACTTGTGAAACTATAACAGTAATGTCTAATGTATGGGTTAAAGAAAATTTTGAAGATAGTTGCAAAATCTAAGATACCAAATCAGTTACATAGTGTAAGATTGCTTCTCTCAGAAAGGAGAAGTGGCGGTGATGGGACAGAATTTAAGGCTCTCATATTTGTAAGGCATACACACACACACACACACACATACACACACACACACATATATATATATATATATCACTGTATTAAACAATCACTAAAGTATAGGAAAAACAAGGATGCTGCTTCCAATTTACAGAAGCCAAGGGATGAACTGGCAGAAAGACACTCCTAAACAGTCCAAAACAACAAAGAAAAAAAAAAGAGGGAAGGAAAGGGGAATGGGGATGGGAGGGAGGAAAAGTAAATATCAACCTTGAAGAGACTTGAAAGGAGTTAAGAGCAAAATTCAGAGACAAATCCAAACTATTTCAGTTTAAAGCAAAAAGGTCTCAAAAGCAAACACAGACTGGTGAGGGTTGTGGGAGCAGGTCAAGGTGAAGAATCTACCTCACACTGTCACGCGAGGAAAAACTCCTGCTACTTACAGCACTAAAATACAAACACAGAGCTACTTCTTCAGCGGGTGAGAGACGATAAAAATAATTCAGAGAAGATAGCAAGTCAATACCCAGCTTCTTTCTCGGCACCTGTCCCCTCCAATTAACAGTGTTAAGTTGGTAAGAAGTTTTTTAAGGGATTTAAGACATGCAGCAGTTCGACATCATGTCTATAACAGAGATAACGCACCAAAGACTTCACAGACTGAAGTGTCCTGGATTTGTTCATTGACCAATTACACAGAGGCAAGGGAGATGGGAGTGAGCTAAAGGCAGATAGAACACAAATGCCAAACAAAGGAAGACCACTTCACTGAGTGTGACCAAATGTGCCAATTCATCCTAAAACACTGTGGTTAAGGCCCAGCGTGGCAGCCTAGGGACTAAAGCCCACGCCCTGCATGCACCAGGATCCCACATGGACACCAGTTCATGTCCCAGCTGCTCCACTTCCCATCCAGCTCTCTGCTCGTGGCCTGGGAAAGCAATGAAGGATGGCCCCAAGGCCTTGGAACCCTGCACCCATGTGGGAGACCTGAGGAAGCTCCTGGCACCTGGTTCCTAGCTTTGGATTGGCTCAGCTCCAGCCATCACAGCAATCTGGGAAGTGAACCAACAGATGAAAGATTTTTCTCTCTGTCTCTCCTGCTCTCTGTAAATCTTTCCAATAAAAATAAAATAAAAATCTTTAAAAAAAAAAAACCACACACACTGTGGGTAACTGCTATTAGGAAGAAAAGAACATTTCTTGTGTAAAAACAGATCAGCTTGAGATATAATTTTTGAAAGTGTAACTACTTATACATAAACAGGCAATTCAATCGAAAGTTTGTGAGCTTTAGCTGAGTTTGTTGGTTTCATTCTAGATGTTTACTTTGTAATACAGACTTTTATCAAATAAACAGCTCTATTTTAAAGTTTTGGTGGCAACTACAGTTGGTTTCATTCTAGATGTTTACTTTGTAATACAGACTTTTATCAAATAAACAGCTCTATTTTAAAGTTTTGGTGGCAACTACAGTTGGTTTCATTCTAGATGTTTACTTTGTAATACAGACTTTTATCAAATAAACAGCTCTATTTTAAAATTTTGGTGGCAACTATAGTTCAAACAGTTATAATTTAAAATATTAATAATAGAAGAATGTAAGCTGCAAAACCCGTTTTCAAAACACCTGAAAAATTCAGCTAACCTGAAAGTAAATAATGTCGACACATAATTCTACTCATTACTACACCAAAATTACATAAGACAGTCTTAGATTAGCAAACAAAAACCATGGAAATTTGCGTTAGTGAATATATATGTTAAGGGTAGGAAGCACGTAATACATCACCTACTCCAAACTAAGGAATAAATGCTTCTAAAAGTCACAGGCCACAGAGCAGTATGCTGCATGGATTGTGCCGCCTCCCCTTGGTGCTGTTCTCGATCACTTAGCTAGCCCCAACATGTTGGCGCTTAGGCAAGTACTTTGTACAACCATCCCAACTGTGCCAAGTAAACACAGTGTCTCCTGTAATCACCTCAGAAGCGGAGGGAAAAGCCGACCGAGGAGTCTCAGCTCAGAGCCATCATCTATGACTTCAAGGCCCAATATCAAAACACTGACTCAGAAAACAGATACATATTTACACATTCTGTGTAGGCCCAAGAAAAGCACACTCCACAAGGTTTCAAGTAAGTTTATCTTGATGTTACAAAATACAAACAAGACTCTCAAAGTCAGAGTCCTTTGTGGAATTCCTCCCTTTCAAAGACAGCTCAAGTTTATTTCATGATTTATTAGGCCTGTCAGGCAGAGTAAAGCATACCCTTCTCACCAACTGGTACCAGCGCCTGAACTCATCACTCCACTGACCGAATCTGTAGTTATCCCACCAAAAAAAAAAAACCTCCAGCACCACCAGTGCTTTGCCCTCACACACGTTCTGGCTTCATGAAGTCCACACTCAGTCTGAGCTGCCAGACATGAACCTGGAGCAAGTCCTGGGGTCACTCAGAGAGCCCATCTGCGATGGGGCACAAACAGTTGGGAAGACCTGACATTCAGGGCTGAGTTTAGACACACACAAGCTTAAATTTTATATGGTTTCTACAGATAGAAAAGCCAGTCATGCTGAGTTAAAACTCAGACATCAAACTCTCTAAATACGTATATAAACATACACAGCCTTCAACACAGCACCAGAATCTCTAAATCACACAAGGATTTACACACAGGATAGAAATAAAAATTCCCTATACATCTTTATTTCCTGTTATTTCCAGGCTGACCATAAATACCTATAGCCATTAAGAAAAACTAAGTTTTCTTTTTCAATATTTTTTTTTTTTTGATTGGAAAGTCAGATACACAGAGAGAAGGAGAGACAGAGCGGAAGATCTTTCATTAGTTGATTCATTCCCCAAGTGGCCATCACGGCTGGAGCCACACTGATCGGAAGCCAGGAGCCAGGATCTTCTTTTGGGTCTCCCACATGGGTGCAGGGTCCCTCGGCTTTGGGCCATCCTCAACTGCTTTCCCAGGCCACAAGCAGGGAGCTGGGATGGGAAGCGGGGCCACCGGGATTAGAACCAGCACCCATATGGGATCCCAGCACTTGCAAGGGAGGACTTTAACTGCTCAGCTACCCTGCCGGGCCTGAAAAACTAAGTTCTTAAAGTTAAGAACATAAAGTTCTTGAATGCTAATTTTAAATTAAACATTTTAAGTCAAAGAGCATAATGCAGGAATGATTTGCATAGTTTATGTACTTTCTGAAATCATATGCAGAACTTGTATCCAAATCTTCCTGATGAAATGGTGCATATAATTTCATCAAATTCTTAAAGAAATATGCAATTTTCAAAAGCCTTTTTAATGCTTTTGATAGGATATGCAAACACAAAATATTTTCAAACTATATTCCTACACAAGTATGTATCTCTTGCTTTAAATTTTCTACGTAAGGTAGCTATTTGAATAGCGCCTAAGATAACACCAAGGCCACAAACCAGAGTGGCAGCTGCCCTCCAACTCCAGCTGCTGCTAACGGGCACCCTCACGAGCAGCACCAGCGGCTCCAGTGCAAGGTCCAGATGGAGTTTCCAGCTCCCTGTTGCACTGTTTGGTGAGTGAATCAGTTGATGGGAGATGCTATCTCCCAATCTCTGTTTTCCTTTCAAATAAGTCCATCAACATTCAAATTAACTACTTTCTGAAGGCACCTCACCCTCTTTGGCCTCAGATTCCGTCTCTGTTAAAAAAAAAAAAAAAGGCAATAGCTATTGGCCTGAATAGTTCAAAATTGTTGAACACATCAAAGTTTACAAAGGAAAAGAAAATTCTTCAAACAACTAGAATTCTTTATCAAAATATTCACATGCAGCACCCTGAAAAGACATCATGTCATCAACGATATTTTTTAATTCTTGTCAGTATGATCTGTGAAGGCACTTAACATTTCAAACAAAATCTGTGCCATGAAAAGACTGTTTCACAAGCCTTGATGTTCAACCTTCATTCTGGTTCTCAGCTCGTGGGCTTCCTTAAGGCATGCGGGTAGACGTGAGGATATATTTCACCTGAGAGGAAGCAGTAGCTACGAGTACATTTGGTTAATGGTGATTACAGGGGAATCCGGGCATCCACCACCATGTCCCTGGAGAACACTGCCCACCTGAAGGAACTTTGACAACTCCTGCAGAAGCAATCTCACCTGTGAAAGAACACTGTGGCGAAAGTTTTCTAAGAACACACTGTTTCCAGCATAGATGCTTCATTTTTAAGAGAACTAAAACTAGTGATTTTTCTACATAGTAAGTCTCTGCATATGGTAATTATATTTCTAAATGTATGCTTATAACCTAAAAAAATGACCTGATTTTTCCTTTTTGCCCTGAAACAGGAAAAAGGGCCTTCTTTGTATCACTGCAGCCTGGCTTCTCTCAGGCCCTCAGTAAGTAGCCTCTTTCCTCTGCTGCTTCTGCCCAGATTCTTACAAGGTTTCTTAGTTTCCATATTTGTCACTTGAATATGTTTTTCTCTACTAACCTGACATGCCTGCATCAAGCACATCAGAGAAATCTGCCTTCTAACTCCTGTTCTTAGGTCCAAGTGATACCGGTGTAAGAACATCTGAATCAAAGGCAAACAATCTGCTCCTAAAATAAATTCATGGCACTGTTAAAAAATTATAACCCGGGCCCGGCGGCGTGGCCTAGCGGCTAAAGTCCTCGCCTTGAAAGCCCCGGGATCCCATATGGACGCCTGTTCTAGTCCCGGCAGCTCCACTTTCCATCCAGCTCCCTGCTTGTGGCCTGGGAAAGCAGTTGAGGACGGCCCAAAGCTTTGGGGCCCTGCACCCACGTGGGAGACCTGGAAGAGGTTCCAGGTTCCCGGCATTGGATTGGCGCGCACCGGCCCGTTGCGGCTCACTTGGGGAGTGAAACATTGGATGGAAGATCTTCCTCTCTGTCTCTCCTCCTCTCTATATCCGGCTTTCCAATAATAATAAAATCTTTAAAAAAAAAATTATAACCCATTTACAATACAATGTAAAACATGTATTACCAGGCACATAAAGTTGCAGGACCTAGATCAAGAAAAACTGCACTAAGACAAATGTTTTCATGTGATAAAAAGGACAAACACACTACGTCCCTGGAAATCCTGAAAACTGTCAATTTGCCAATCTCAATTTCATATACAGTTTTCATATAATGTCGATCAAAACTCCACACTGCAGAGTCACCTGGAGAGTTCATTAAACCCAAAGTTTTCTGAACCTTTCTCTAAATCTGGAATTGAACATGTGAGTTTGAGTCAAGAAATCTGGTCAACAAAGCACCCTGGATGAAGTTTAAGAACCTCTACTTGAGTTCTGCTGTCTACTGATGACCCCTGTGAGAGCCAGTAACAAGCAGATGGCCATCATAAACCACTCACACCACTTCTGAGGGTAGCAGCAGCCATGGCACCAGCTCAGAGCTTGCTGCCAACTCAAAAATACAGGCCTCTCTCAGATGCAATTTGAAATCCCAGGCAAGTCATGTAACTCCTAAGTTTGAGATGTGGTGCTTTAACAGCTAAAAAAAAAAAAAAAAAAAAAAAAAAAAAAAAAAAAAAAAAATGATGTCTTTTAAAATATACTAAGTCTAACACAGGTCAACTATTTGTTCCCCTTCGCCTTTCCCAGCTGCAACACCAAGGGTGTTTGTTTTTTTTTTTTTTTTTTTTAAGAGAGGTTATATTCTTTTCTTTTTTTTTTTTTTTAAGATTTATTTTATTTTTATTACAAAGTCAGATATACTGAGAGGAGGAGAGATAGAGAGGAAGTGGAGCCGCTGGGATTAGAACCAGCGGCCATATGGGATCAAGGCGAGGACCTTAGCCACTAGGCCACGCTGCCGAGCCCAACACCAAGGGTGTTGAGTCCCAGCAATCCCATCCCAATCCCCGTCCATGAATCTGGAAGAAAGCCTCCACACCTCTTACTTCCCTCCATCCCAGCCACAACAACCTCTCCCCTCACTAACCTGCACTTTATTTTCTACAGTGGAACAGTCATACTTTAGAAAAACCTCTGTTTTATTTTTGCAGAAATTTAAAGAGTTCATACTTAACTTACCATGAACATTACTTTTTTTCTATCTCAAAATATTTCCATTCATAAATTCAAAGCCCAAATGTGGCTCTCACTGATCCATTGAACAACTTCCTCTCAACAGAGTATGAGCCTCCAAAAGCACCAATTTCTAGTCAATTCTTATTTACTGCTGCTAACCTCATCTCTTATTGCCCAACTTTATGTTACGCCAACTTCTTTTGGGGACTCCTACAAGAGGACTTTCAACTACTAAGTACAAAAATCACCTTCCGTAACGGACTATGCCAAGCTGAGTCAGAGTAACCACTGGCGTGCATGCAACCTATGGCTGGGAACAGGCCCGGCTGGGGAGCTAAGGGGACACCCTAGCTGGGTGGAGGTTCCCACCAAGGAGCGTGTGGGCTGGAACAAGGGCTGTGCTCTGATCATGATACAGTTGTAGTTTTCCTTGGCATAAGTGTGGACTGGGACTGGACGCACCAAGCCGGGCTAGACTCCAACACCATCTTGTGCTCTGGAGGACCAGGGTAGATGTGGGATGGACTAGGCTGGATCTCAGACCCTACTGAGCCATGTGTGAGACGTATGTGGGTATGGACACACAGTGGTTGGGCTGAAACATCCAACAGTAAGAACTAGATTGGTTGAAGGCCAGTGAGGAAAAGCCACTGTTCCTACTGGGACAGGAGGTAAACTGAGTAGAGCTGGCTCATGGACCCCCTGGTATACACGAAACCTGGCACTAGGAGGGGTTCTGATGGAGGAACCTTGGCAACTCCTGACAGGACACAGTCCTGCAGGTAAGCGCAAGAAGCATGAAAGGAAACAGCCCAGAACAGGCCATGGAAAGTATACTACTGGCATACATTTGGCATGGGTCGGGGGCCGACCTGGCTGAACCAGTCCACATCAACGCCTGGTGAATCCAAGCCAGAGTCAGGTTTGGTCGCGACAAAAACCAGTGCACATTAAGGAATGCCAAGGTGAGGTTGCCTGTACCAGATGTGGCCGCAGTGCCCAACCAGCACACGTGACAACCAGGAGGGAGGAGACGGAGCCAGCAGGAGAAATATGGTGGGGCTCCCATGCTGGACAGCTACTCCCACTGGAGAGCATGAGCAAGGATGGGGACAGACCGGACTAGGCAGGGCTACAACACCTGTGTGCTTTATGTGCACTAGATCAGAGAAAAGCCAGGCTGGGCTGATTATTCCTACTGGTGCAATCTACAATTAGAGTGGGTGAGGGCTGGTTGGCCTTTGCTGCACCATCAGCGGGCAGAAGCTGGCATTGGGGGCTAATTCTGTCAAGTTAAACTCCAGAACCACCAGGAGAGTGCATAATCCGTGAGTGAGAGTGGCCTAGAAGGGAAATAGTGGGCTCCTCCCTCTTGGGTTACCACTCCCACTGGAGGGCGCAAAAACTAGGACAGGGGCAGGGGTGGCTAGACAGAAGGGCACCCAACAGCATCTGTGTGGGCTGGATAGTGGAGCTGGTTGGATTCAACTAGACTTCAGTGCCCACTGACACGTATGAGAGCTGAATAGGATGTGTACTAGTTTGCTGCACATAATAGCAAGCACAGGAACCAGGATAGGGGGCGGGTCTGGTAGGGGTTATTGTGGGTCGCTCTGACTAGGCTGCAGCTCCCACTGGTTTATGCGAGGGCCGAATGTGTGCTGCACAGAATCAGGCTGGACTGCAACACCCATTGGTTCAGGGGAAGACAGGGCTGGAAACAGAACCGACCCAGCAACTGCAATCACCAGCTCATTGGGGCGATGGATTGTACCAGGCACTGTACTTGCCAAACACACACAAGAACCTGGTCTGGGTTCACCTCAGACAAAGTTTTTTTAGAGATACCCTCAATCGAACTGCTGGACTCAGATCCCTAATTATGAAAAGACAGCAGACAGAACAAGTCAATCAACCACGTCAGCCATACGTTGGCAGTGAAAAACAGGGCAAACGAAGACTCTAAGATGGACTATGTCAACCAGTGGATTCTGCAGCAATTTGTTCGTGCTTGGAATGGCGAGACTGGCACCAATTCATAACTGCTGAACAATCAAAACCACTTGAGCAAGACCCTCAGAGCATGCCCTACACATTGGGGACCTGGGATGGGTCTGAGGGAGACTGGATGGGGCTTCTCCCTTTACCTCTCCCTTTACCCCGATATGGCGGGGAAACGTGCGGAAATGATAGTCTTACCCACTTTCCTGTAGCCCCTGAACCTTTGTACTCTGATTAACTAAGTAAAGATTGTCAAAAATAAATTTTTTTAAAAAGGAAAAAAAAAAATCGCCTTCCATTCATCACCAAGTCCCCCCCCCCGATTCTGTACTCAGCAGTTCTACAGCCTCTTCTGCTTTCTCGGGGTGCCTTCACCACTCCTTTCCCAGTGTCCTGACACAGTCATCTCACCTAAACTCCCATTAACTAACTGATTTGTATCATTTCTTGCTTCCTGTTCATGGTTTTTTAATAATTCCTTGAGATGCATTATTAGGTCATTTATTTTGAGATACTTCTTTTTTTTCTAAGCACCTGATGTTATAAATGTCCTTTACAGTAAATACTGTTTTTGCTGCATCTCATGGGGTTTGATTTTTTATTTATGTTTTCATTCCTTCAAAAAAGTTTTTCTTATTAATTTCTTCAGTGACACATATCATACAGTAGCACCATTCTCTTTAAGGTTTTTGGTTTTCTTTTTCATTTCTTCAGCAATATATGGGTCATTCAGTAGCATGTTACTTAACTTCATGGTATTGTAAATTTTCTATTTTTCTTCCATGGCTGATTGTGTTATGGCTTTTCATTTAAGGGGAAGTATAGTAACTGTGTAATATAGACTATTAGATCCAAATGTGAAGATAAAATTCAGTATGCATATCTACTTTCAAATCAAAGATGGACTTCCAAAGAAACTGTTAAATATATCTTGACAATAGGACGCTGGACTCTGCCATTGTCCATGCCTACAAAGTTAGGATACATTTAAATAGCAGAATGATGGACTTGTGACTGTTTAGGAAGGAATATACTATTGAGATAATAGGGGAAATCAGTGGGCAGGGGGAGATTTCAGGTGGTGGGAGGAGAATTCTCACACACAGCCTATGGGACTGCATCATAAAGTACATAATTTTTTTTTTAAATAGATGAGAGCTCATCTCAGACTATTCTCAATGAATGTTAGTGAGCATATTATATTAGCCTTTGGAACACATTTTAAGAAGGACAACCTAAGGGTTTTTTTTTTTCTATTTTATTTGGGAGAGAAAGACAAAAAAGCTGTGGTATATTATAATGAATGCTATAGGCAATATAACTGAGTGTAAAGTGAAATCACTGTGTCTGGAAAAAGCTTACTCTGCATTCTCTGTTCACTTAAATGGGCTCTGAAATGTCACTGCTGTAGGAAGCTTTTCTTGATGACAACTGACCATGTAACCAAAAACCTATTACACCCATCGCACTGTGGACCCACTCAAATTAAACCTACAACCATTTAATTCAAACAGCCTGCCGTTCAATGGCTTATTTACATAATCCCACTTCTCAGAGATACATGGCAACCATACATTCCATAACATCATCTTTAGAATGCATTAAGAGTTCACATGCCTAGTCTTCTCAGACACGATGAATGCTCCAGTGAAAATATTCTCCCATGTGATCAGGTTTCCAACACAAAGTGCATGAAATCCCCAGTTTAGTACTGGATTGTGCTCTGACAGCATCTGAGTCTACTTTTGGCATTCAAAATATTTTCCCACAGAAACAAGTTTACATGTGGTTATTGAATTCACAGGTCCACATAGAGTTTAGCACTGGCATTACAGTAATGCCTAACATGTGCCTGCTTCATGAAAGTTTTACCAAACTTAAGAAGCCAAGAATGCATCTCACTACCCCCACTCAGCAAGGAAGATTTCACGTTCCTTGTAAACTGTGAGAACTGGAATCCCCCTGACCCAAGCCGCCAGCAGTCCCAAAGGAACTACAAGCAGCCTCTCAGGCAAGAGTTCTCCAAACTGTAATGCAGTAACTAACCTGACTTTGGTTATGTGCCCATTTGAGACTATGATGAAAGCCATCAGCCTTTTAAAAAGACAAACAAATAAGGAATGTCTATGAATCCCACATGAACAATCAGATCTGGACAAGGAAGGATCCACACGATAAACTGTAGGTAGGGATCAGCACTTTCTAATTTATCTGCATGCCTAATACAGTGTGAGCCACATGCAGAAGCTTATAACTCTAGCAACTACATTATGAGGGTTAAAACAAGTAAAAACTGAGGAGATAGATACACGATCCTCATTGGACATTACACAGTAGAGTCTTGCCTAGATAGAAAGCACTTCATAAATGTGCAATTTTTGTGTTTCCATTAAAAATGAATGCTAAAAATTTTTAAGTAAACTGAGATTAATTTTAATACATTTTATCTGGCCTAATGTAACTAAAGTACTATTATTTTAGCATATATTCAATATTATAAAAATACTATCATGCTATTTTATAGTTTTTTTCTTTCATATTAAGGCTTTACCTTTTGCACATACTGTCCATATGAAAGACTAACCATATTTCAAGTAGTCAATACTGACAGCTATTAATTATCATATTAGAATCTGTTGCTAGATTATAACTGGAATTTTTACAATCTTCACTAATCTGTTGAAAACAGCAAACTCCAGATACTAATATGCCATTTTTGGAAAAGCTACAATTTTCAAAAAAACAGAAGAAAGGCACTGTTTTATATTTTTGCTGAATTCTCACACCTACAAATCTCCTGCAATGTGTTATTCTGGTTGGATGAAGCAGATGAAGAAAAATCCACTTGACATAAATACATAATGGGAAAGGTGGAGCCTATTTTACTCATCTTTTCAGGTAACTACAGATACTCTATTGTTCTCTGTTACTGCACAGAGCATTGACAACTAGTAACTTCCTAAAGATGACTTCCAATATGGTACCCAAAGCCACATTACTGAATTGATTGCTGTGTTACCACCACAATCCACTAGTCAGTCTTAGATTTTGCAGTTATAAACTCACATATAATTCACTGCATTAGCACAGATCTTTGTACAACTTCCAAAAAACAACACATTTCTTAATATTGTCACCCTACTCTTATAAGCAGCCTTTAAAATAATAGAAGATTGTCAAGCCCACAAAGGGAGGTAGAAGTTTTCCAAAACTCTAATTCTTGTGTAACAGTTCAAAAAACAACATTAACAACACCTGTCAGTTGTTTCCTTGAAAGGACAGGCTCCGCATCATCTTAGAAAATGTCTGCCAAATACCCAAGTCTAAATGAATAATCATGGTTTGCCAGGAAATTGTATTCATGAAAATTGTATTCCATGAAAAATGCAGCTTGCTCAACACCCAACTCAATCATTTAAATGTTCTTCCTTAATTGCATCATCATGCTTCAACATACAGCAAGTGCCTTACGTATATTTCCCACTTCTTTACATAAGATGTTAAAAAAGATAAACACTTTAAAATGACCATTAAGGACACAAAAAGATGCTCAAGTCACTAATCATTAGCAAGAAGCACATCAAAACCACAATCAGATACCACTTCATGTTAATTGGCAGTCATTACCAAAAACAAAAACACACCAGAAAAATTAGAATCCATGTGCAGGCCCAAGTTGGTAGCTTAGTGGCTAAATCCTTCCTTGCCGTGCACATCCCAGGAGCCCATATGGGAACCAGTTCCTGTGCCAGCTGCTCCATTTCCCATCCAGCTTCCTGCCTGTGGCCTGGGAAAGCAGTTGAGGCAGCCTACAGCCTTGGAACTCTACACCCACAGGGGAGACCTAGAAGCAGCTCCTGGCTCCTGGCTTCAAATTGGCTCAGCTCTGGCCATTGTAGACTTTGGGAGTGAACCACCAGATGGAAGATCTTTCTCTGTCTCTCACCTCTCTGTAGATCTCCTTTACAATAAAAATAAAATAAATCCTTAAAATAAAAAAATAAAAAATAAAAAATCCATGTGTACTGCTACACCAATGAAAATGTGAAATGATACCGCTGTTTGTATAAACCCAAACAAAACAAAATAAAACAAAACAAAAAATGGTATGGCCATTCTAAAAAAAAAAAAAAATTAAACCCAGAATTATCACGTGATCCAGTTATTCCACTTCTGGGTATACACCCAAAAGAAATGAAAATAGGTATTCAAACAAACATGTATATGCCCATTTCACAGTTGCATTTTTCACAACAGCCAAGGAGTAGAAACAACTTAAATGTCCACCAGCAGATGGACAAAGGAGAACGAACTTATACACAGGTACAGCAGAGGATCAGTGAGCCTTAAAAAGGAACAAACTCCTCATATACTACGATAGGAACTAACCGTGAAGACATTAAGCACAAATAATACATGATTCCACTCCTAAGGTGGGCCTCAATGAGTCACATCCACAGAGCTGGAAAGTAGAACAGTGCTGCTTATCAGGCGCGGGAGGAAACACACGAATGGAAAGTCAGTGCCTTATGGATACAGAGTTCCAACTTCAGATGATGAAAATTTCTGAAACTGCATAATGACATTGCTCAACAGTGATTATACTCAATGCCATGGAACTGTACAATTTAAAAATGGCTGAGATCAGGCAGGTGTTTGGCACAGCAGTTGAAACAGCACGTGATATGCCTGCTCCCTTTCAGAGTGCCTAGGATCAAGTCCCAACTCCACTTCCAGAACCAGCTTCGTGCTAATGCACACCTGGGAGGCGAAAGCAAAGGCTCGCAGACTTGGGTTCCTACATCCGCTTGGCAAACCCAGAGGAGGTGGAAGTCCTAGACTGAGTTCCCGCCTTCTTGCTTTTGTCCGATGCAGCCCCAGCTACTGTGGGTCCTTGAAGAGTAAACCAGCACATCAAAGAGTCTGCTCTCTCTGCCTTTCAAGCAATTAATGTAATGAGTAAAACAGTCTCTCAGTCTCTCTCTCTCTCTCTTCCACACACACACACACACACACACACACACCAATTGAAGCAAGAAAAAAAAGAAAAAAAAAGGAGACAGACTTTTACTCAACAGCCAAGATTAATGACATATTTTTACTTGCATTATCAAGGACTGAATGTACAGGATAGTAAAGAACACAGTAACAGCACAATTTAGTGGCAAATGCCTTCAGTTCTACTGGCAAATACATCTTAGTGTTATTATAAAAATAATTTTACTCTAACAGCCCTGCCTCCCAAGCAGTTTGGCAACACCTCCCTCTGAAGTCCACAGACCACATTTTGAGAGCCTCCACAGAAGTCTTACCTTTCAAAAATGCCAAACAATGAAGGAAGCAAAGCACAGAAAGACTACAGGACAGGTTTATCTGTAGGTTGTTCCTTTTTGTTGGGGGGGGGGCGCGGCATTCTAATAGAGAAACAAGCTTATATGCTAAACAATAATCAAAAATGGAGAAAACATTTAAGGATTAAGTTAAAAACAAAAAATCAGACCACTAATGGAAAAAATGAGGAGGAAGAAGCCAGAGGAAGCAGGGTACAAAGAAACCATCAAGAACTTCAAGGAACCAGTATGATGGTGTAGCACACTCATCTTCACCTGTCATGCCATCATCCCATATATGTGTATGCTCATGCTGCAGCTCCTCCACTTCTGAGCCAGCTACCTGGTAATGGCCTAGGAAAGCAACAGAGGATAGATCGTCCTTGGGCCTCTTGCATCCACGTGAGACACATAGATGCAGCTCCTGGCTCCCAGCATCAGATAGGCTCAGCACTCGCTATAGTGGCCATCTGGGCAGTGAACCAACGGACAACTTCTGTCTATTTATCTATATCTCTCTCTCTCTGAAATCTTGACTTTCAAGTAAAATAAATAAATCTTCAGAAGTAAAAAAGAGAAAACTACAAACACGCAAGATGTTACTTGAAAACAAATGATAATTTCTCATGTTTTTAAATAATTGATAAAGCTTGATACTAGCTTTTACATTTCTTAGCATCCATTTATTTTCATTTATTTGACAGGCAGAGTGACAGACAAAGATCCTACCTTCACTAGTTCAATCTCTAAATGCCCACAACAGCTGGATTGGGTCAGACCAAAGCCAAGGCCAGAGAACTCGATCCAGCAGAGCCTCAAGTCCTTCAACCACCATCTGCTGCCTCCCAGCATGCATTAACAGTAAGGTGGATCAAAGTGAAGTCATCAGAAATCGGGCATTCTGAAGCTGGAAACCAGCATTCAAAGCAATGGCATTTCCAGCTGTGCCACAAAGCCCAACCAGTTGTCAAAAGCATTTATTTGACAGAGCAACCTTCCGTTCACTGGGTCATTCTCTAAATGTCCAAACGGGTGGCAAGACTCCAATCATTTGTGTCATCTCCTCCCACTGCCTCTCAGGTTGCACATGAACAGCCTACTGGGAATGGCAGGCAGTCTGAAACTCGAACCCAGCACTCTGACTTAGGAGGTGAGCATCCCACCCAGCATCCACTGCACCAAAAGACAGACAACTATTTTTATGATGTCATATAGATGTACTTTACTGAGAAACTTGTAGGAAGGCACCCCAAGCTGTGATCCACCTGCTATAGCACAATGCCCATGCCTGGATGTTTAATACTCCAGACCTAAGCAAATGCATTTGCACTGTGATTTAATAAAACAGAAATCTGATGGAATCCTGTTCTGTTTTTACTTAGAATAAGTATATACAAATTTATCAGACACCAAATGCCAAATGATGTTTTATACTACAGCACATCAAGACTCCGAACCTTGCAGCTCCTATAACCATGAACTAGGAACAGAACAGTCTTCCACTTTTTCCTGTGCTTCCTCCCTAAAAGAGATACTAAGAAATGCTATGTTAGGTTCAACAAAGGAGCTAAAATATTGTGATTTTATGCTACTTACTTTACAGATGACAAACATGTCATTTCATTTAGTCCTGGACCTGTAAACACTGAGACAATAGTTTGAGAGAAGCTGGAACTTTAAACTTTTTCAATTAATTCTGATCTTAAACAACGTCAGCAAATTATTTCATGACCCCCAGAAAGAGCAAAATGTTCTAATTTTGAAGCTCAAGCAAAAATGTTTGGGAATATCTCTCCAACTCAGACTCCTCAGGCAACTGTTAATACATCCCAGCTACCTACAAGCTATTAAAAACCCTTAATACTACTTTAGGGCCACCCCCCAGTCACAGGCCGATTGCCAGTAATATGCATAAGAGCCAGCTGAAGAGGCCAACCACAATGGAGAGGGCGCTCTGTCATGCTACATAAAGTGTACTCTCCCCAGCCAACACTAGCAACATAGCCTGGCTTTAGGTCCATCCTTTCCACTTCCACATACTTCACTACAATCTAAAATTTGATAATAGCTACAATTACGGAAGATTAATTAAAGCCCTAGTATTTCAAAAGAAAGACAATTATTGGACAGGCATTTGGTGCAGTGATTAAGTCGCAACTTGGGACAATCACATTTCATATCAGAGTGCCTAATTTAGGTCCTGGCTCCTCCACTTCTATTAGTATTAATATTAGTATTAGTATTAGTATTAGTATTAGTATTAGTATTAGTGCTGGCATATTACTATTATTACTATTTTCCAGTTTTGCAGGTACCTGGCTTCACCCCTTCCTCCACTGGTCACGGAGCTTCCTGCTGGTGCTCAGCCTAGCAGGCAGCAGTTGATGCCACAGGCACTTGGATCCCTCCACCCATGTGAGAGGCCAGACTTGCATTCTGGGCTCCTGGCTTTGATCTGGCTCAGCTCTGGATGCTGCTATCAGTTGCTGAATGAAACAAAAGATAAAAAAAAATCTCTCTCCACAACTGTCTCTCTACCTTGCAAATAAAATCGAACTGATGGGCCCAGCAGCTTGGCCTAGCGGCTAAAGTCCTCGCCTTGAAAGCCCCGGGATCCCATATGGGCGCCAGTTCTGATCCCGGCAGCTCCACTTCCCATCCAGCTCCCTGCTTGTGGCCTGGGAAAGCAGTCAAGGACGGCCCAATGCATTGGGACACTGCACCCGCGCGGGAGACCTGGAAGAGGTTCCCGGCTTTGGATCGGTGCAGCACTGGCCCGTTGCGGCTCACTTGGGGAGTGAATCATGGGATGGAGGATCTTCCTCTCTGTCTCTCCTCCTCTCTGTATATCTGGCTGTAATAAAATGAATAAATCTTTAAAAAAAAACGAACTGATTTTTTTTCTTTAAAAAAAAAACATAAAAATAAAACCTTCAATTTAATTCAGCATTTTCAATTCAATCAGAGTAATATTCAGGACATTTTTATTTCTTAAGACTTATTTTTACTGGAAAGGCAGATCAGATTTATTGAGAGGAGGATAAACAGAAAGATCTTTCATCTACTGGTTCACTCCCCAAGTGGTCACAATGGACAGAACTAACCTGATCTAAAGCCAGGAGCCAGGAGCTTCTTCCTAGCCTCCCAGGCAGGTACAGGGTTCTAGGGCTTTGGGCCATCCACCTGTGTTCTCCCAGGCCATAAGCAGAGAGCTGAAAAGGAAGTAGAGCAGCCAGGACACAAACCAGTGCCCATATGGAATCCTGGTATTTGCAAGGTTAGGATTTAGCCACTGAGCCATCAATTGGGCTCAGGATATTTTCTGAAGGAAGATGAGAAGGTCTAACCTTAATTCAGGTTCTTTTATAGCATTTATAGCATTTACCACTTTCATCCTATCTTTAGTCCTGCAAAGAGCAAAAAAAATCAATAGAACTGACCTCACTCTGATAATGGCTTACCACAACTTTCGATATAACTGCATTATACACTAAGAAAAAGTACAGAGGCAAGTGTTAAGCTCAGTGATTAAAATATCATAAGATACTAAGTGGCTGAGTTCAAGTTCCAGTACCACTACCAATATCAGAGACCAGGACCGAATTCCAGGCTCCTTCCTGGATCTGGCCTGACTCAGTTCCAGTTATTGCAGGCAGCCAATTAAGATATCACCAGGACGGGCCCGGCAGTGTGGCCTAGCGGCTAAAGTCCTCACCTTGATAGTGCCAGGATCCCATATGGGTGCCGGTTCTAATCCCAGCAGCTCCACTTCCCATTCAGCTCCTTGCTTGTGGCCTGGGAAAGCAGTTGAGGGCGGCCAAATGCTTTGGGATCCTACACCCGCGCGGGAGACCTAGAGGAAGTTCCTGGCTCCTGGTTCCGGATTGGCATGGCACCAGCCGTTGCACTCACTTGGGGAGTGAATCATTGGACGGAAGATCTTCCTCTCTACCTCTCCTCCTCTCTGTATATCTGACTTTGTAATAAAAAAAAAAAAAAAAAAAAAGATATCACCAGGACACCCTTGTCTCACTTGGGAGTTCCAGGGATTGACTCCCAACTCCAGACCCTGATTCCAGCTTCCTGCTGATACACACCCTGGGAGATAATCAAGTCCCTGACATCCATGTCGCAGTCCCAGGCTGAGCAGTCCCAGTTTCTGCCTTGGTCTGGCCCAGCTCTAATTATTTCAAGCATCTAGTAGATGTAAGACTCTCTCTCTCTCTCTCTTCCTCCTACCTTCCAAATAAATGAAAAATTTTAAACAATAATACATCTATGGATTTGCAACATTTCTAAAATTCCCACTTTAGTAAAGCAGAGAAAAACCATAAAATTTACTAACAGCTGCCATCACTAAGATAAAAACCACTACCAACTTGGATTGAGAGCCTGAGGCCTTCTCCTTTGCAGAGTTCAAACAACATTTTGCCAGATGGAAAACTACCAACCCAGATAACTATTCATTATAGGATTTTAACCAGGGGGTTGGATGAATTAACCGCAATACTGTCTAATGAGAATAAGAACCCATTTTAATTTCAATTCAGACTCAAAATGTGTATTTTTTTTTTAATTCTTTAGATCCACATTACTACATACAGTTAACTTTACAAACTTCTATTACTGGTCATCCATAAAAGACATCATCAAAAACCTATGTACAACTGGGCTTCTACACAGCCTACTTTTAAAAAAAAATGCCTCCAAGCACACGTCCTGCTGATGGTCAGTGGCATCATCCCCCCCCATACAAAGAACAGACCATTAACATTCAGCAGGAGAGATTCTGAGACTCAGGCAGAAGAATGGAAAAGTGGGTCATGGCCAGTTGATGCCTAATCCCACTCCCCAGAAAACACAGTCCTGGCAGGATGGAAATACTTCATTATTCTGTTGAACAAATTTTAGCACTAATATCTCCACAGTTTCAGAGTGAACAGTAAAACCCAGACAACCCAATTACAATCCTATTCAAAAGAGAACACTTAAATATTTGAAATGCTCCAGTTAACCCTAACAATGATTTAGTGAACTAAACTTAAGAAAAATAGATAAACAGCATTTAGGCATCGGCATGTAGTATCTGACAAAACTCAAAAGATCTTTACGCCAGGGTTACAAACTTCTAGTTTAAAAGTGAACTCAATACCTTTTTACCCAGAAAACAAAACACTTTCAGCATCACATTCCATGATTCATGCACCCCACTCCCCACTAAAAGTAGCAACAATTTCTTTTCTTTTCAGCGTCTTAAGGAGACTGAGTCCCCCTATTGTTAATATCTCATTCTCTTTAGTACTCATAAACCCACTAAGATTTGGTACTGTCACACCAGAAAAAGCCATGTACAGCTGACCAATCCCAAAACTGCTTCTTTCTTAGGATCGGTGATCTACAACATTTATTCTAGACCATCCCAGCTTCCACTCTATCCCACAATAGCAGCTGTCTTTACTAAACAGAAATGACATGGTTAAAGACAAGTCTAGCAAGAACATTTCAAGAATTAAACCTAGTAACAGCAACGCACTACCCACAGAATAATTGTCTACATGTGTGATCATACCAAAATGGAAACAAGAGGAACTCAAAAACAAAACTAATGTATTTTTAATCCATCTAGATGCTACTAGAGTTATATTATAAAAATTCATTTATTTCCTTTTTTTCAGTTTAAGTGAACATAAAAAACAGGACCAACCAACCAACCAACCTCCTGAACAGCAACTATACATCGGCTATGTCAAATATGATTGCTATCCAACTGGTTTACAAAAATTTAATAGGCCTTCTGACCATTTGTCCATTCCAAAACACAGTCTCTTACAAATGCACCGAATGGGCAACAGGAGTACAGTACCACAAGAGACCAAAGATGAGTACAAACCATACCTTACATTAAGGACCTACATTTTAAAACACAAAAAATACACACTCAACCAAAATAGAACAAAACTGCGTATAAGGTTAGTGCTTACCGGTAACAATTCCAACATAATGCATTAATTCATGCCAGAGTTTCATGGGAAAATGAAGATTACGAGAAAGTAACTGTACTGTAAATGTATCCTACAAGGTCAAAATCTCAAGGGAGTAAGGAGGGCAGTGTCTGCATTGTAGGCAAATGTAACAATATAAACCACAAAATAAGAACAGGAATATGTCTTGGTCTACTCTGAGTAAAATAAAATAAAATAAACAAAAATAATCCACAATAAAATACTGTAAATTGGGTGGCTTTTAAACAAACAAATTTACTTCTCACAAATACTGCAGGGTCTGAAATTCAAGCCAAAGCACTGGCAGATTCCCAGCTGGCAAGGGCCCAGTCTGCCATAAAGAGATGTCTTCTCACCACAACCTCACCTGGGGCAATGGGTAAGGGCTCTCTCCGAGGTTTCTTTTACAAAAGCGCCAACTCCATACAAAAGGGCTCTGTCTTCACAATTTAATCATCATAGGGATGAACATGGTGGTGGGTAGAGGAGTATCACAAACATTCAGACTGCAGCAGAAAACCTAAGGGAAGCTCAGGGATAGCGGGCTTCTGGCACAATGTTCAAATTGCCGCTCTGTGCACCCACATTCTGTACCAGAGTGCCTGCTTCAATTCCCTGCTCCTCCACTTCTGACCCACCTTCCGGATCATGCTGACCATGGAGGCAGCAGTTGACAACTCAAGCACCTGGGTTCCTGCCACCCACGTGGCATTCTGGATACCACTGGACTGTGTTCCACGCTCCTGGCTTTGGCTTGGCCCAACTATGCAAGCTGCAGCATCTTAAATGGTGGTTGCAAGATCTTGCCTTCCACTCCTCTCTTTCAAGTAAAAATTAAAAACAAACAAATATGAAGCTGAGGAAATGTCAAGAATATGTAGAGTAATACACATCTGGAGTAAGAATGAGAGTAAAACTAAAGTGAATGTATTGACGTCAGAATGCAGATAGCCCTGAAATCCAGAGCTTGTACTTCACCCGGCTAAACAAATAAACAGAGTGGTGGCATGAGCAGAAACCCACTTCAGGAAGAAGAAAGTGGGAAGAATATAAGAAGCGGTTTGGCAAAGAACAAGCCTGAAACAGAAGTTCAAATGCTAACATAATGTTCTATGTGAAGGCTTTTAAAGTTGACAGCACAGGAAGCAAAAACTACTAAATTCTTCACACCCAACCTTAGGTAAAAGCTTTCTGCCTACAAACTCAGAGAAAATATTCTAACAAACTTTACTCATATACTCTTTCATATAAAAACTTGAAATCAAGAGTTTCTTTTACTTCCTAATTCCCTCATAAATTATAAAATACTTAAAATGAATCACTTGGCAAATACAAATTACTAAGAATATAAAATAACCAAGTGGCATGTGCTTCTAAACCAAATAGGATCTTGAAATACACACAAATGTATCTGAGCCCTATCTCGTGATCAAGAGGTAGGGAAACTCTTGAAGACTTCTTGTTCCAGAGGCTGATACTGTGGCACAGTGGACTACGCTGCTGTCCACAATTCCAGTATCTCCTCTCAGAATGATGGAGTCCCCACTGTCCTGCTTCAAATCAAGATCCCTCCTAATGTGACTTGGGAAAGCAGAAGATGACCCAAGCACAACTTGGGTTGCTGCCATCTACATGGAAGATCCAAGATAGAATTTTAGATTCCTGGTTCTGGCCTAGCACAACTCCAGCCATTGTGGCCATCTGAGGAGTGAACTAGTAGTTGAAAAATCTCTCCGCCTCTCCTTCTAACACTGTACATTTCAAAAATATATTTTTTTCTTTTCTTAAAAAGTCTTCAAATGATTAGGAAATTTTTGTATACTGTAAGATTAAAATGTTAATTCATTTATGTTAAAGAACTCAAATATATAATGAGGAAATACAATCAATGCATAATACTCTCAATAGTAAAACTGTTCACTGCTATGCCTTCCCACTCCATGCTCCTGTCTTATCCTAAGAAACAGATGTCAAAATGTCACTATGCAAGCTGGAAGCAGAATTGGGATTAGCAGCTAGCCCAACTCCAAGAACTGCCTCCCTCCCCTAGCATTACATTTGACTGCAGGAAGGCACAATCTCAAAAATAATAATACAGTGTTAGGCAAACCAGTAGCAGCAGTTATCTCATATTTTTAAAATAACATCCACTGTAAAATGCCTCACTAAAGGTTGTATCCCAAACTATATTATAGTGTTTCTGAAATTCTACAAGACTACGACAAAACAAAAATCCCAAAAACAGCATCTCATTGTGAGAAAGGCCTTTTAACTGCTTTCTTGCAAAGGACTTTGGAAACTGTTAGCAGACATATGTTCACTGATCTAATTTTAAGGTGACACTAATAGGGAATCTCCAAACAACGAAGTGCACAGCTATTTAAAACAGCTCAATCATTAACCAGTCAACTTCCAACTCAGTTAGGATGAGTGGTTCACAAGACCCATGAAAGCTAAAACCAAGTAATAAACAGCCTCAGTCTCTTGGAGACAAAGCCTTATGCCCAAACCACTGGAGAAGTTTGCCATTTTGAAACTAGAGTCTTTAGAATTCCAGATCAAAGCTTTCATCATTTTGGTAGCAATCAAATGTGTTCTGTACATGTACACAGTCTAGCCCAGCTGTAGGCAACTGCCTAGGTTGCCTTGTACCAAAGCAAGTGTTAACTGCTGAGGGGAAAAAAAGCAGCCAATAGAAGTCAGGCATTCTGGGCCTGATTAATGCCAAATGTATGTGAACTACACCAGTGTGATAACATAGTTGCCCAGATATATGTATGTGTTTGTATATATATGTGTATATATATACACACACACATATATATGCATATATATTTATATATTTTTTTTAAACATCTGAAGAGGCCAGAGAACACTGGGCCAGGACCCCAGACTCTAGGCAAGGGGACTAGGGACATACTGGAGTGGGAGTGGTTGAGGGCATGTTCGACGGGAGGAATCACTTCTTGGAACCACTACACTCACAGATAGGCAAGGGAGCTGAACCCAGGTGATTTAGAAGCAGGAAACTGGAGGGCATGTCTGGGCCAGACAAAGGAATCTGCCCATGTAGGAAACCTGATTGACTAAGTAGCATCGCTCACCTGGTACACACAAAAGCTGGAGCTGGGAGGCATGCCCAGCTGGGCTTTAGGCTGAAGTACTTGCCCATGAGTGTGGGAGTAGGGAGTGGTCTACATCAGATTCGGCCCTCAGTACCCACTAGAATGTAATTCTAAAAAACTGGATCTGGGAACAGACTCTGTAGGGCACTTGTGGGCTCACCTCTATAGGACTACAGCACTTACTGGGTTGCAAAAAACCTGGGAGTAGTAATAGGCTGAGACACGGTGGAAAACAGAACTCACTTGACACTCGGAGAAGCCAGGGCTAGGTAGAAGCTGTATTGAGCCATAGTACAGCACCCATGTTCATGCAAAGGCTGGGACTGAGGGCAGACCAAACCAAAAACAGCTACAGCATATGCAGACAAGTGTGAGACCTAAGGTTGGGCTCAGGCCTGGTAAAACTTGAAGGAACTCCCCTAACAATCTGCAGCCCATGCTGGGGAACACGAGAGCCAGGACTGGGGTCAGGCCAACCTAGGCAAAGCTGCAGTACTCGGCTTGTGTGTGGGCCAGGTCCAGGGACTGGCGAAGCTTGGCCAGGCCATAACACCCACTGACATGTTCAAGACCCAAGACAGGGTGTGAGCTGTGCCCAACTGGACTGAGACTACAAACAGGCCATATCAGACTCGGCTGAAGCACTCACCAGCAAGCGAAAGATCCAAGGCTGAGAGCAAGCCTGGTAGAAGAACTTTGGAAACTCCCCTAATAGGCTATGGCTCCCACTGGTGACTGAGACAGCCAGGACAGTGAGCAGACCAGGCTGGCGAAGGCAGCAAAACCCATTAGTATGCATGTGGGCTGGGTCTGGAGGCACACCAGACTGGCCTAGACTTCAGCACCCACTGAAATTTTTGAGTAGAATAATGCATGTAGGCCAGTCTGGGCTATACTGTAGCATCAATCAGTGAGAGCCAAAATGGGTGTGGGTCAGTCAGGCAGGCCAGGCTGAGCCAGAATGCAGCATCTGATGGCAAATGGCAAGACTAGGAGCAGGCCATCTCAGATTGAGTCACAGTACCCAACAGCCTGTGCAAGACTCAGGACTGGGAGCAAACCTGGTAGAGGAACTCCCAGGAGTCACTGCTTCCACTAGTGAGCATGAGAGCTAGAACTGGAGGCAAACTAGTCCAGGTAGTCAGTAGTTCAGCAGCAGTCAGCCTTCATTAGGCTGGGTCTGCAGGTATACCAAACTGGGCTCTGCTGCCACACCTGCTGGCATGTCAGAAAGACAAAATTAGGTGCGAGCTAGCCAGGCTAGGCTACAGCACCAGCTGGCAAGTGCCGGGATTAAGTGCAAGTCATGTCAAACTGTACCGCAATAGCAGACGTAGGAGCTAGGATTGGGGCCACAGTGGGGTTGAATTAAGCTGTAGCACCCAATGGTATGAACAGATGCAGGATGGGCTGCACGAGGACACAGAACATACCAGTAGATTTAAAATCCAGGACTGGGAGCACCTCTGGGAGGGGGATATAAGAATCACTCTAATTAGGCTGCAACATCCACTGGTTTGCTTGAGGACTGGGCCTGTGATGGGCTGGAATGGCCTAGGGTATGACACCTGTTGGTTTAGGTGAGAGATGGGGCTGAGGACAGAACTGAGCATGCAGCCATATCTACCTGTATGGGCACTGGCTGGTGCAGGTGGTGGGATGAAGCTGACCTTTCACTGGCTGGCACACACAAGAATCAGGTATGAAGTCAATCTAGGCATGGTTTCTTGGGGGGACTCTCCAACTAGATCACCAAACTCAAAATCCCAGGCACAGGGTAAGTCACAAATCTGACCTTGGAGTACATATATTAGGACTAGGCCTCTCAGTTGCTGATGGCTTTGCAGTGGACAGCATGTCCAGTTGCACACGGGGGACATGACAGCAGTTCATTTAGGTCAGTAGGGGATGTTGACTGCCTCATCAGAGAATGGTTTGGACCACTCTCCTGGCCAAGCTTTGCAACATGTTCTGGGTCTATGGATGCACTAAGGTGGACTTGGTCACCCAACAGACGTTATAAAGATTTCCTCAACTCTGGTGTAATGAAGTCAGCAACATTTTACAACTATCAGACCCATTCAAGTAATACCCTTAGAACTCTTCCTCACATCAGGGTCACTAAGGTGTCATCAAATGAGAAAAAAGTTGATATACGTCCCACCCAACTTTCTACACACCTTGACCCACCACATCCTAAACTGAGGCCTAAATGGGCATGCATGCCTCTCAACTATGTAAATATTAAAACTAAAAGAAAAAATTTAAGAAAGTATATAGTCTAATGAAGACAAATAACAGCAGACAAACGGAGGAAGAAAAGATGGCACAGATTGGAAAAGAACATGACAGGAGAAGACCCAGAGGGTATCATGCACTCCTTAATATCAACATTAGGGATCTTTTCTCTTTTTCTTTCCTACAGGCTTCATGATAGAATATTAATTTTAGTAAATTAATATTAATTTGTTATGAATTTGTATCACTGGCAATATAATATTAAGCTTTGCCAATTTTAGTAAGGAATGGTAAATATTAATGTTTAACTATTTTTAAACAACGACATAACCTTTTTCAATTTACTCAACATGAAAATGTCAATATTAATCATGACAGCAGATACACCTAAAAGCAAAGAAACTTGACATTGTAGTACAACTTGGCACCTCTACTGGAGATACAATGTATAATTTCCACTGTATTTTTGAAATATAGAAAATGGAAAACAATCATTTTAAGGTTAGTAGTGTGTCCTTGAATAAAATTTCCACCTCTACAGAAATGCGTCAGTAAACTATCATGATTAAATCCTAGGAACTACCTTTACATAAAATAACAAACAATTCAAAAGAGAAGTGTATGTTACTAGCCCAGATAATATCCTTTTTTATATATCACTTACATTTCATTGCAGAAACATACGACGCTATGAAAGTTGAAATCCCACTTAGATGATTAAAACTTGAAAATCACATAAAGCTGAATGTTGTAACATAACTGTCTATCCTAAGGTAAAATCGGGTTTCCACAACTAGAAAATGTTTTCACCAAAAGCTTATAACCAAATATCAATCCGGTGCCTTTTGCGTACACTGCTAGGTACTATCACAAATTATGTTCTTCAGTCTTCACAACAGGGGCCAGTGTTGTGGACACTGGCATCCCATATTACAGTGCTGACTGCTCCACTTCCCCCAGGTCAGCTTCCTCCCAATATGCCTGGGAAGCAGCGGTAGACAGAGCGAATGCTTGGTTTCCTGTCACCCACATGGCACACCCAGATGGAGTTCCCAGCACCTGACTGTCACCTGAACCTCACCGAGCTGGTCTGGTCGTCTGAGAGGAACACAACACCAGACAGAAAGTGACTTCCTCCCTGATGCTGTGTTTTTCCAAAGAAACAAATCTTTTTTTCAAGAAACTTTCACAATATATATTGAATTGACATTTCAAACAGAGGAAATAATGTTCCCAGACAAGAAAAAAAAAACTGTTGAACACGTCCCAGTTTCTGAATATGTTCTGTCAGAAAGGACCCGAGGGTCCCAGTGGCTGAACATGTCTTGTCAGAAAGGATCCGAGAAGATGCACAGGAAGTGAGTAAAACTGATTCTGCTCTCAAAAGGGTCACCAGCCAAACGGGCCGTCAAAACCAACTCAAGAATGGAAAACATTATCACATTTACATGTAGCCCATGTTTTTGTCTTAATTCAACCACTTTTGTAGAGTAAAGAAAATATAAAGTTGATAAACTAGGCCTAAAATGCAATGTGCAAATTATTCTTTCTTTACCGTTTTGAGGAGGCTAAGTGAAATCGCAATGCTTTATCCTTTCTTTAGCAACACTGAAAATACAGGGCCTCCTTTGCCTAAGCACAAGAGTTTTGATGCCCAATAAGGGTCCTCCACTGGTATTTTTTAACCTGCAAAATTATATTTCAAATTTTACTCAAGATCATTTGACCTTAAAAGAAACAAAAGTATTGTTTCCTTTGAGAAGCACAAGCATAATTCAAAAAGTTTAAGGGAAATGGAATTTAAAAATATGTTATTAGATATGACAGTCTCCATTACACAGCTACTATACATCCCCTTAAATGAAGAGCCACAAAACAAAATCAACATCTGGGAGAAAAAAGAAATTAACAACATCAAGAAGTTAAATAACATGTTATTAAATGACTAATGTGTAGCTGAAGAAATGAAAATCAAGAACCTTCTTGAAGAAAATGATGCCACTGCATGATCTACGAGTCATTGAATGATTTAATCAGAAGGAAGTGTTTTGAAGAGATGAAACTGACAGAAAACAACAAAACCCATGTGATATAGTTTCTGCTGATCTTTGTTGAAGTGAGTCTCCTCCAGACAATAAAAAGATGGGTTTTGATTTTTAATCCAGTGTACTAATCTATGACATTTGATTGAGCTTAAGCCATTTACATTCAGAGTTTAATATACATGGGTAGTACTTTGGTCCTGTCATTTTAGGAATGGGTTGTTTCATTGGTTTAGTCTTCTGTTGTCATTTTAGTGGGATGTTCTTCCTGTTTGCCTTTGGTTTGGGTAGGTGTTATTCCTCTTCTCTGTGAAGAGAACATCTTTAAGTATCCCTTGTAGGGCATTGTAAATTTACAGGCATTGTAAATTTCTATTTTTCTTTTCATTGTTGATTTTGTATCACGACTTTTCATTTAAGGGAATGTATAGTAGCTGTGTAATGGAGACTGTCATATCTAGTAACATGTCATTTAACTTCATGGCATTGTAAATTTCTATTTTTCTTTCTATTGTTGATTTTGAATCATGACTTTTCATTTAAGGGGATGTATGGTAGCTGTGAAATGGAGACTAACATTCGGATGTGAGGATGTAGTGTGGCATGCATTTCTACTTTCAGACAAAGATGGACTTACAATGAAACTGTTTACTATATCTTGACAATAGGATTCTGGACTCTCTGCCATCGTCCGTGCCCGCAATGATGGACATATGACTGAGTATGAAGAACTTTATGTTAATAATGATATAGCGGAACTGGGGGGGAGGGAACTGGAGAGGAGATAAGGGAATATGAAACTGTATTATAAAATAATAACAATAATAAAAAATGTATTTAAAAATAATAAAATAAAAAACCATTAAAAAAATATGTACAGTGTGGTGCAAAAAAAATTGCAACTATGGGGCCCGGCAGCGTGGCCTAGCGGCTCAAGTCCTCACCTTGATAGCGCCAGGATCCCATATGGGCGCTGGTTCTAATCCTGGCAGCTCCACTTCCCATCCAGCTCCCTGCTAGTGGCCTGGGAAAGTAGTCGAGGATGGCCCAATGCATTGGGACCCTGCACCTGTGTGGGAGACCTGGAAGAGGTTCCTGGTTCCCGGCTTCGGATTGGCGTGCATCGACCCGTTGCAGCTCACTTGGGGAGTGAATCATCGGACGGAAGATCTTCCTGTCTGTCTCTCCTCCTCTATGTATATCTGACTTTGTAACAAAATAAATAAAATCTTTAAAAAAAATTGCAACTATGCAGACAAAGAGTCTTCATTATGACAGAACTGTGGATAGATTTCAAAATATTTGCATAAGATAAATGCATCTTTTAATTGCAGTGTTCCATGAACCTTCTGAAGTACCCTTGCATTTGAATGCCCATGATACTGTGAGATCATCCGTATGACAACAGCAGCAATTAGAAGTCATCCAAGCCTCAAAATTTTTACTATTTGCTAGAAGTAACAGAGAAATACCAAGCAACTGTCATACTTTTTCCAAGCATTTGAACAAGTATGTCTCAAGACAAAAAAGACTGAATTTGGTAAGACAGGGGACAAAAGACCACTAAGTATCCAGAGGAAGTAGGAAGTGCTCCCAACCTAGCTGGGCAGCAGGAGTTACACAAAGGCAGGGTAATAGGCAAGGACACAATTTTATCACAAAACAACAGGAAGTGGAGCATGCTAAAGCTACAGCAAAGAATTTTCTCCTAACAAATTACCAGATTTAAAACTTAATTGGCAATTAAGGATTGAACACGGGTAACTGTTAATACTAGGCCAAAACACATGAACCTCCAAGGCCCAGCACAACGGCTCAGTGGCTAAATCATCACCTTGCACATGCTGGGATCCCCATAGAGTACCAGTTTGTGTACTGACTGCTCCCCTCCCCATCCAGCTCCCTGCTTGTGGCCTGGGACAGCAGTCGAGGAGGACAGCCCAAGGCCTTGGAGCCCTGCATTCACGTAGGAGACCTGGAAAGAAGCTCCTGGCTCCTGGCTTCTGATTGGCTTGGCTCCCACTTGGGGTGTGAACTGAGGAATGGAAGATCTTTGTCTCTCCTTCTCTGTAAATTTGCCTTTCAATAAAAATGAATAAGTCTTAAAAAAATGATCTCCAGCAACACAGTGCCCACTTCTTCCCCTCCTAAAATACTCATTTGCTTCCAGGCATCAGCTCCTCCTGGCATACCTCACACCTCTCTGGCAGTTCTTTCTTAGTCATCTTTGCTTACCCTAAGTTAGAGGCTCCTAAGGTGTGAGGCTCTTGGCCCATCAGTATAAAAGGGAGGTGAAAGAAAATGCAAATTCTTGGCCTCACCCTCACATACCCAACCAACTGAGGTGAACAAGCTCAGCACACTGTTTCACCAGCTCCTCCAGAGATTCTGCTGACTAAGGCTGGACACCAGTGCTCTACAGGAGCCCTTCAGTGAGCAGCTTTTCATTCTATTCCCTCACCTGGGCTTTACACAGCAGTCAGCAGCACCTTGTCTGTAAGCACAGACGCCTTTCATGAGCTCCACACCATGCACCCAACTTCCCACTTGACGTTTCTCCTCAGAAATTATAGCTGCAACTGCAGACTCCTCTGCAACATCACACACAAAATTTTTTTTTTTAACTTTTGAAAAAGTCTCCATCTTAACAAATGGTGCCTCAATCCACAGGTTGCACAGGCAAGTAATTCTTGATATTTCCTACTATCCCATACAATCCACCACCAAATCTTCACAAACTTTGCTTCCAAATTATGATCCAGCTATCCCACTCCTAGAAATACAAAGGAAATGTAAGTAGCGTCAGAGAGCTGTACTCTCATGGTCAGCACCTCAGTTTGCAACAGCTAAGACACTGCATCAACCTAGATGTACAGCAAATGATGAGTGGATAAACAAATGTGACTTGCATGGAATATCACTCAGCTGTAAAAACGGAAATCCCATTTTCAACAAAGCAGATGCAGGCAGAGATCATTATGCTAAGCAAAGTGAGACCCAAAAAGAAAAACAATCACATTTTCTCTAGTTTCTGGTAGTTAAGAACAAAAATTGTGTGGATGCTACGCCATTTGATATAAATGTTACTTCAGTGAATCATACCACACAAATGACAATATACTCTTATTTCACACATTAAAAGAAGAGGAAGAAATGAGGACCCTTGGAATACCAGCAATCCTTTGTTTTGTGCTTAAATTGAGTACTGGTTACGAGGTCCTCAGATGCCCCCTCCCCATCCCACCTCAAAAAATCATTCATTTGTACACTGAAGTGCATTTCTGGATCCGCACACTCTATTTTAATAAAATGTTTAAAGTTCATCTTCAGGACTGGTGTGTCACAGAAAGTCAGTCCTCCACCTTGTGGCGTGAGCATCCCATATGGGTGCCAGTGCAGGCCCTGGCTGCTCTACTTTGGACTTAGCTCTCCGCTAACTGTGGAGGATGCCCTAAGTCCTTGGACCCCTTTACCACATGCAAGAAACTCGTGGCTCCTGGCTTTTGATCAGCTCAGCTCTGGCCCTAGTGGCCATTTGGGGAATAAACCAGCAAATGGAAGACCTTTCTCTCTGTCTTTCCTTCTGTGTGTGTGAAATTTACCTTTCAAATAAAAATTCATCTTCATTTCCATTGTCACCACCAGAACCATATAATTTGCACATCCATCAACCATTTTCCACATAATAATCAACTAATCAACATGATCAGAACATGTCACAGCCCCCATTTAAGTCCCTCAATAAGTTCCAGTTGCACTTCAGGTAAAACATAACTCCTGCATATGGCATGCATAGTTTTTGACTCTGGTCACTTCTCCAACACAGATTTGTCTATTTCTACAAATCCAAATTGGCAGAAACTCCTGAAAATAACCCATTTTGAAAAGAAAAAAAAAAGTTCTCAATACCTCAGTCCTCCAAACTTTGAATAGACAGGTAAAAAAAAAAAAAAGAAAAAGTAAAAGAAAGAAAGAAAAAGAAAGTGAAAGAGAGAGAAAGAGAGAAGACAAGTTGTCAGCAAGGTACATAATGTTTGAGAGGAAATTCCTTCAACAATTCAGCTATACAATGTAAGTATATCACGAAAATCTTAATTTTAAATGTGTATGGCATATATACATTATATAAGCTGATTTTTATTAGGTCCTATATTTGGAAATTCATCTAGTCAAAATACATATGTATCACCAAAACCACTACTCCTGACACTTAATTTCATGGCCACTTACAGACATTTCCAAGTCATGACAAACCTTGTTTCCTGACCTGCACAATCTTGTTTCACTTCTCCTATGGTAAATAAGTGTCTCTGGTGTAGTCTGTTGAGTGACATGTTTTCACATTTGGGCTTTTTCTTATTGATTTCACTGTTGAAAATGGCTCTTAAGTGTGAGTTATAGGGCTACTGGCTATGATTTTGGCTTTTATGATCAACAATATACATCACACACAAAAAAATCTATCAATAATATATCTCAAATTCTGTCCTTAAACAGAAACAGGCATAAACAAGGATGTATACTGATCAGCTGACGAAATGTTGTGATCAGCGGTTTGCAGGAACAGAAGCATGTACTTCCTCTAGGACCAGTGGTTCAGCATCTAAGTCAGTGTTCCTGGTGACTTTCTGGAACATAACAAATTATATTGGGTAACTACAAAGACAGAGAGACAGACTGACACTGCAGAGGTTGTTCTCAGCTGCCTGTGTTTGCAACAGCACAGCAGAAACACCCCAGGGCACAGCACCTACTGTGTCTGCTTACACAACATCAACCCAAGAAAACCAGCACAAAAACTACCAAGTTTGGGCTTTGATCTGTTTTACACTCGATTATATATACCTCTCTTAATTGAATTTTTCTTCTCCCCTCCCTGCTTTCCTTCTTTCCTTTCTTTCAAGAGGCAAAAAACAGGAGGGAACAGAGGGTCTGATCCACCAGTTCAATCTCCACAACAGTCAAGGTTGGGCCAGGGTAGAAGGCAGGAGCCAGGAACTGCACATAGGCCTCCACAAAGATGACAGTAACCCGAAGACTGGAGGCTGAGTCAGGAACAGGAGCCCGGATGCAAACCAGGCACTCTGACATCGGACGTGAGCATCATGGCTAGTAGGTTTCAATTCAAGTAATCTACATTCTAGTGCCTTGCTTTGGCAAACACTTACCCCAATCTTAGAACTAGTCAAATCCGTCAATTACTAATTAATCATGTTTGCATGTGAACCAAACTTGTGCTTAAACTTATCTGAAGGGAAAATGGATATTAACTATCTGAAATAAAACCCAAACCAGTCAAAAAAAAACTAAACTGAACTGCAACAACAAAGGTTTGGGCCCGGCAGCATGGCCTAGCAGCTAAAGTCCTCGCCTTGAACGCCCCGGGATCCCATATGGGCACCGGTTCTAATCCCGGCAGCTCCACTTCCCATCCAGCTCCCTGCTTGTGGCTTGGGAAGGCAGTCGAGGACGGCCCAATGCATTGGGACCCTGGTTCCTGGCTCCGGATCGGCACGTACCAGCCGTTGCGGTCACTTGGGGAGTGAATCATCAGACGGAAGATCTTCCTCCTGTCTCTCCTCCTCTCTGTATATCTGACTTTGTAATAAAATAAATAAGTCTTTAAAAAAAAAAAAAAAGGCTTGAGAAATGCCTTTTTTCAACTTTACCACAGTATGAAAGCATACCTTACAATCATAGGTTTTTCATGTGCATCAGTTTTCGCTGAATTATTTGAGATACTCAATACTTTATTGTGAAATAAGCTTTGTGTTAGAGGGTTTTGCCCAACTATAAGACAATGTAAGTGTTCTAAATACTTTTTTCTTTTCAAGATTTCTCTCTTTCTTTGAAGGCATAGTTAGAGAGAGAGAGACAGACAGACAGACACTGATCTCCCATCCACTGTGTTCATCCCCAAATGGACACAGCCAGAGTTGGACCAGGCCAGTGTCAGGATCCAGAGAACTTCTTCTGGATCTCCCATCTGGTTAGAGGGGTCTGGATACCTTAGCCTGCTCCTGCTTCCCCAGGCAAATTAGCAGGGAGCTGGACTGGACGTGGAGCAGCCAGGACTTGAACTAGTGCCCACACAGGATACCAACTTCACAGGTGGTGATCTTACCCGCCATGCAGTAACACCAGCCCCTTTTGAGCACATTTAAGGTGAGTTAGGCTAAGCTACGATGTTCAGTAGGTGAATCAAACACACTTTTCAATCAGGGATGGGCTTAGAAGGATGAAGTTCCCTTTAGTAATAGAAGAGCATTTGTGCAGATCATTTCAGTTGAGCGCACTGGCACTAGAAGAAACACACAAGGGAAGAAAGGCTATGGCAGGGGAAGACTTGAAAGCCCAGTCGCAGGAGCTGGGTTCTGGGATAACAAACTTTCATCTTCCAAAAAAGGACTCTTCAATTCTTTCCATTACTGATTTTTCTCAATAAGAGACAAACTTTTGGTAAAAAGTGGAACAGTAACAGTGACATTAGTGCTTAAAAGGCATTTTTGTTTTTGTGGTTTACAAAGACTTCTTTTGACAGTCATTCTTGTTTTCATTTCCCAAAGTTACTTTTTACTAAAAATGACTTGCTTATGGTAATATGACAGGATACACTTAGGGCAATGACAGAAGTTACAAATTCAAAATCTAGTTTGTGAAATGTCAATATATCCTTTCCATCCTATATTCTACATGAAATCTTTCTGGATGTCGTGCAAATGAGCATGACACCACAGTTGCTCACAGAATTCAAAGACACAACTACAAATTGTGAGCTAACTGCCAAGTGTTCTTAAAATCTACACACCCATCTAAGCCAAAACTTAAAACTCGTGCGTAATAAAACCCAGGAAATGCCTTCGCTTAGACAATCTTTCCATACAGACTACTACTGTATGCACATTCCTTTAAGAAGCTAAGCTCACCTCCCACATCTTCAAGATCCATCTGGCCTCATCAACGTGGCAATGGCCTTCAAAATAATTACACGTACCCTGAACAACTCAAGAATTATCTCCCTTTAGACCATTTACAGACCAAAAAAAAAAAAAAAAAAAAACCTGCAGGTTTTCTCTTGCATCTACTATCATTTACAGCACATATAAAAAAAAAAAAAAAACCACACATACTAGTGGAATCTCAGCCTACTGTCTCAAACCACATCAATGTCTCAGGAAACAGAACTGCTCTCTCATTTTTCTTAACTTTAGAACTTGAGAGAGCCATTTACCAACAGAAAGTACTCTTGTGCATCTTTTAAAGCCATTCACTTTGTAACACCACTTTGCAATTAAAAAGCTCAAAGGTCAATAAAACGTGTAATAAACCAGATGAAGTATTTTCTATAAGCCAATGACACACAGAAACACAAAACTGAAGTTCAGGTCTTCTTTTTTTCTAAGGAATCCACTTCTTTTTGCAAGTCTACTTGCTGTCATAACTTGTTAGAGACGCCGAAGGGCTATGCAAAAGACTTTACAAGTGAAAGTTAATCTGCTTTCCTGTCACCCGTTAAAGTCTATCCAAGAAGAGCTAGTGGGAGGGTTAGAGCAGCACCTGATCCCGTGGAGACGATTCCAAATAACAAAGATAAATGGGCGGGGTTCAAGTTTACCAGCTCCTCAAAAACAACCCACCTACTGAACTTGGGCCAAAACATCCCCCTCAAAAACGAAAACGACGCCCGCTCAGGCGCGACACCAGGGGACGCAGGGTGCTGCGCCCTGCGGCGCACGCACGCGGAGACCACGGCATGACACCCTCCAGAGCACGAGCTGCCCCGGCAGAGGCTCAAACCCGAGGCCATCGGGAGTCACTGGTCCGCTCTCTAACATCACACCGATTGCTCGGAAGTCCTCGGTTTATCTCCTCGCATCACCCAGGCCAGGGAAATGATTTAAACTCATAATGAGAAAAACTGCACCGACACAGCAAGCCTGGGAGCTCCTCTCTTCAGAACCGCTGCCGACCCAGCAGAGGTGGCAGAACAGGAAAGAAGTCGAGTCGAGAGGGCGAGGACCCGGAGAAGCCACCGCCACACCCCAGTCCTTCCCTCACCTGCCCGCCCCAGGCTCCCCAGGCGCCTGTACCTTCCGCCAGCGACTCCTCAAGGGTGACCTGGTAGCGGCCGACCGCGAACACCCGGACCCCCACGGACGAGCTGCCGGAGCCGACGCCGACCCCGCCGGCCCCGCCGGCCGCAGCGCCACCGCCGCTGCCGCCCTCCGACTTGGGCATCCGAGAGAACTTCTTCATGGTCCCGCCGGGGCGCTGGAGGGCGCGGGGAGCGCGCAAGGGCGAGCGGAGAGGGCGAGTCCCCGGCGCCGCGCGCGGCCGGGCGTCCGCGAGAGGGGTCGCCGCCCTTCGCCCGTCCGAGCGTCCGTGCGCGCAGAGGCCCGCCGAGCCTCACATTCCGCGCGCCCCGAGCCCACAGCCCCGGCGCCGCCGCCGCCGCCGCCGCCGCCCGCTCCGCGGCTCCGTTGCAGCTGCCGGGCTCCCGCAGAGGGCGGTGGAGAGGGCGGGGACGGGGCGGGGCGCCGACGGGGCGGACCCGAGTGCGGGGCGCCGAGGACGCCGCCTCCGCCAGTGCCCGGGGCGCCCTCAGCTGCTGGCGGAGCGCTCGGGGCGGGAGCCCGGGAGCTGGAGGCGGCGAGGGGAGGAGACGGGGAAAGGGGCGGGCCGCCGAGCTCTGCAGCCGAGTGGGTCGCGCCGCCGCCCGGGCGTCCCAGCACGAGGACCGCAGCCCCCCGCGCCGCCGCCCCCTCGCCCGTCCCGCGCCGCTCGTCGCCCGCGCCCGTTGGCGGCGCGCCGCGCTGCTGCTGCCGACAGCTCCGAGGCCGGGCCCCCCCCCGCGCAGGCGCCGCCGGAAGTGACGGTTCCGGCCCTTGTCACGTGGAGGAGGGGACGGGGGATGTGATTGTTGGGGGGCTGCGGGGCCGAGGGCCAAGTCGGGGGTCCCGGGGACCCGACTGGCGTTGGGAGGGTTCGGGGCCACCGGAGGCGAGCCGGGCTTCCGAGCGCTTGGTGAGGTGGTCTGGGGACGTTCCCGCGCTGTCCATGCACGGGGGGACTTGGAAGTGCCGCCAACAACTTCGCCCGGCTCGGGAACTGCTCGCTTCACTGGGTAGCCAGCTTTCCAGACCTCGTCCCTTGGGACGCTTCTTCCCTGAGCCTGGGAGTTGGAAGCCGCAGAGATCTACAGACTTGGCGGAGGCACGCGGCCGTTGCACGCCGAAGCGGACGCGGCTTCCCGGCAAGGCTGTTGCGGTTTATCGGTTGCTTAGCACAGTTCTGTGGAAAGTCTGTTGTGCCGCACGCAGCCTTGTGGGGGGGCGTCAGAACAGGTGTTAGGACCGTTTCACAGGCCGTGTGTCCCCTCTGGCTAAGGGAGCTTGGAAGAGAGGCGCCCAAGGTCGCGCAGCTGGCCGATGGTCTTTAGATTGTTGGTTCCGTGGGTTTTTTGGCTTTTCTGGAAAAGTAGGTTAGGGTCAGGTGGCTGAAGACACAGCTTTTAGGAGTGTTTGGAAACAAGTGCAGCCTTCTGCCCCGCCTTAAAGAATGTGGCCTATTAAAAAAAAAAGGCAAACCCCCGTTGTATTTAGCTCATAAACTACAGGAGCCTCCTGTCAGGGAAAGAGAATATGGATCATATGAAAGTGTGGGGCCTGTGGAGAGTGACAAACTATACATATAGCCTGTGTAAAGAAAGCAGTCGCTTCTTTGTTCCAGCCCACAGGAACACAAGGGGTAAGGATCTCTTAAGAGAACCCCAAGATCTGAGTCTTTTTCTGCTGTGGCATTTTCCGGCTTTTCAACATATATAGGGCCAATAATATATTCGTTCAAGGACTCCAGGTACCTGTGAAGGTAGATGAATGTGATTCTTTCCTGTTTAAAGAGACGGGCAGAAACGTGAGAAATGAGCTGAAAAATCATTCTGCTCTGCTATTTGAAGAGAAGCTATTTCTGCCAACGCAGAAGCTAAGCACCAGATTTAGGCATTTCGGCTATACAGCCCACTAGATTAAAATTCCTCTTCCTGAACCTGACCTTTAAAGTACATTTCTGCTCATGGAATCCAGATGATAGGCCGGGTGACTGATGTGGCGTGCGAGTTAGCAATCTCCATGGAGAAGTCAGCAGGCCATCCGCTTACCGTGGGGATTCATGACAAAATCTCATTCCCACGGCATTTGAATTGTGTTTTTTCAAGCTGACCAAAATGGGAGTCCAACGAACGTCCAGTTCGGCTCAAAGGAAACCTCACCTGATCCCAGCACAAGAATAAATGAAGTTTGATATCATTAGTGTGGGACTTAATTTACCGCAGTTGTTGCTGTGTTCTTTTCACTATGCCTATAACCTGACATCTGATACCAAAGCTTATAAATTAGTTCAGGGAAGAGCCTTGTATCGATAATAAAAAAATAATGCCAAACATTTACAAACACTTTGACTACAAAAGAAATGTTTCTGTCTGCTGTCCGGCCTCCTAGTTCTGGCTGCCAAAGGCATTTGGGGAATAAACCATGAGATGGAAGTTTCTCCTATGCGTGTGAAAGAAATTAATGGATCTTTTGTATGTATGTATATCAATATATATGTGTATATTTAAAATACTAGCACCTGCTCTGTGGCATAACGCATTGAGCTATCAGCTGCAATGCTTGCATCTTAAATGGGTGCCAGTTTGAGTCCTGACTGTTCTACTTCTGATGTAGCTCCCTGCTAATGTGCCTGAGAAAAGCAGCTGAAGAAGCCCCAAGTCCTTGGGACTCTGAATTCTTATGGGAGACCCAGAGGAAGCTGCTGGCTGCTGACATTGGCCTGGTCCAACTCTGGCCATTGTGGCCATTTGGAGAATGAAACCAATGAAGAATCTCGGTGTGTGTGTCTGTCTGACTCTATTTATAATGCCTTCTTTCAGATAAAATCTTATAAAAAATAGGAAGATGCTCACTAATACTCTTAGCAGGAAAAGATGACTCATTTCACATGCTTCTGACAATGGTTGCAGAAGGACAGGTGCCTGTTGGCAGTGATTAAAATGCTGCTTAGGATACCTGCATTCCTGGTTGGAGTGCCCATACTTGAGTTCCAGCTCTGATCCCAAATCCGACTTCCTGATGGTATGTACCTGGAAAGCAGTGTATCCTAGTATCAGAATCTGTAGCCCTGTTATCTAGGTGGAAGACACAGATGGAATTATGCTCCTGGCTTCCTCCTGTCCCAGCCTTGCTGTTGAAGGGATTTGGCTGGGGAGTGGACTAGCTAATGGGCTTATTTTCCACTCCTCTTGCTCTTGTTCTTGGCCTCTCAATTAAAAAATACATAGAATAACTTCATTCTTACGGGCCCCTGCAATATATGTTAATGTATAGCTCAGTAAATTTCGTGAAAACACTATAAGAGAGATCCTACTGCCACTGATACTGTGCAGTTAAGAATACTGACACTAAGAAATTAGACCACATACCCAAGATCTTATGATGAGTACCAAAGTTCAAAACCAGGTAGTTAGACTTGGTAGCTCATGCTCTTAACCACAATATCATACAGTCTCCTTGAAAATTGGCGATGAATGATAGAGCAGCTACAGTCTGAGTGATAAGATACCCTCCGATGTCCTCTGGCCACTCACCCAATCCAAGCATTCAGTCACAGCTCAGAAAGTCCCACTGTAATAAGGGAGATTATATTTAATTTATGATCAATTTGGTATTTTGAAATCATTAATATTTTTTAAAATCCGGTATTGTTTAACAAATGTTTTTGCTGAATATCTACAATGGTGATGGCTCTAGCTCTAGGGCCACCTCCAACTTGACAGCTTTCTGACCTCTGCCACCTGCCAGTCCTGAGTTAGAATATTCTAGGTTCTTAAGTGTTACCCCATGCTGTATTCTCCTCCAGAACTACTGCTGTCATTTAATTATGATTTCCTTAGCTACTTTTCTCCCTCTGCCGTGCAATAAGGATTTTCTTAGAGATGGGAACATGCAACACAGTTCCCTGAAACCCAGTACCAAGCAACAAGCTCGACAGGAAGTATTAAATAAGTAAATGAATGACTTAGCAAAACATCCCATGAGTGGTGGAACTGAGGGGTAGAAGTCAGGCTCAGATCTCAAGTATTTCTGAAACCCCAGACTCAGTCTGTTTGTATCAGAGTTTCAGTTGTCTTTAAAGCAGGTTAGCGACAGGCCTTGAGCCTGGGTTTGCTACCTGGCACCAGTTTCTGACTCCAGCTTCTTGCCAGTGCAAACCCTGGGAGGCAGCAGTGGTAGCTGGAAGTAAATGGGCTCCTGGCACTTTCATGGGAAACCTGGAATGAGTTCCCAGCTGATGATATTGGATCTGCCCAAGCCCTGCTCACAAATAAATAGTTTTAAAATGAAAAGAAAGAAAATAGGAGGTGGTTGTTGGTGTTGGCTTGTTCTTTTTTAGGTTTTGTTTTTTGAAAGTGGAAGGCTGGGAGATGATCTGAAATACGTGTTTTAACCAATATACAATAAACTCATCACAGTACTGGACACACAGTGGGTAATCAAGAAATGTCCCACCTTTTCTGTGTCCCTCTGTCATCTGGTCCCAAGCTGTTACTTGTTTGAAGGGACAGAGTTAAGATGCAAACCACTTTACCATGCTATCATTTCATTACAGTGTCTTTTGCATATAGTCTATTCATTCTTAATTTGATGAGTTTTATTCTGGTTAGCATTTTTTTTCTCTTTTTGCAATACAGTTGAGCTGAAAAACAGGACTGTCAAATATATAGAGGAATATATTGTAGGGTTTTTTTTAAGAATTATTTATTTTATTGGAAAGTCAGATTCACAGAGAGGAGGTTAGACAAAGAGGAAAGATCTTCTGTCCACTGGTTCATTCCCAAATGGCTGCAATGGCCAGTGCTGAGCTGATTCAAAGCCAGGAGCCAGGAGCTTCTTCCAGGTCTCCCACATGGGTACAGGGTCCCAAGGCTTTGGGCCATCCTCCACTGCTCTCCCAGGCCACAAGCAGGGAGCTGGATGGGAAGTGGAGCAGCCAGGATACGAACCAGGGCCCATATGAGTTCCCAGCAGATGCAAAACAAGGACTTTAGCCACTAGGCTATCACGCCAGGCCCAATTTTTTTTTTTAATCTTGACTGGCTATTACTGGAAATGATCTAATTTTTAAATGTTGCTTCCCTCCTGGTGAAGATCAGAGACCATCTCAGTGCATTGTCTAAGCTAAAATAGACACACATCTTTATGATATGATTTGCAAACTTCTTACTGAACTTTTTCAGTTACATTATTTGCATGTTGCTCTAAAAAAGAATATTCAAGGCAATTACCCCTTTAAGGCTAAATATGCTTTTATAAAAAGTTCTAGTTTTTCCCTGTATGCTATATATATACTACCTACTGTACCACACTTTGTTTCTGTTTTCACACTTGATCTCTGGACAGCAAACTTGTTCTGACAGATAACAATATTTTCCTCATTTACCATGACAACACCCAGCTACTGTTCACTGATAAGCCAGCATTAACTGAGAGCACCTGCAAGTAGCAAGGGGAATTTGTGCTTCTAAGTCAATCAATATAGGAGTCAAAGAAGCTGTATGACTAAGAAGAACTTAAATACTCTTAACATTTTTTTCTTAAGAAAATGAAATATTCTCTGTTGAATTCCTGTGTTGAATCTATATTATAGACATGTTTATCATATTCATTGAAGTTATGAGTCTAACATATTTATATATCAGTGTGTATATTTAGACATCTATTCACTAAAATGCCCATTCAATATTCAGAAACACTAAATTCAAATGTTACACACAGAAACACAGTTGGGTTTAAAAAATATGTCTACCAAACATTTTAGTGAGAATAATTATTACAACTTATATTAACATCAATATTTTGTACCAAAAAGTGTCTGTAGATTTGGCACACTTAAGCCTTCAATTTTCTGATGATTGTATAACAATGAGCAGATGATAACATTTAAAAATGAAGTCCAATGGCTAAAATAATTTCACATAAAAACTTATTTTTGTTGAATCTGTCACTTATTTTGATAGCATTTACACAGCCTCGAGAATAACTTAAGCTCTTTGGAGGACTCAATGTAAATAAGTTAATTAAAACTTAGTGCACCACTCACACAGTTTAGTGAGCTAATGTTAGCAACTGGTTGATTTGTAATCATGGGGCAAAGAAACCTTAAGATAAAGGGAAGAGACTGGGAGACTGCGGGAGATTTAAGTCCTGGTAGTATCTACTTTCTATAACAAAACATGAGCATAGGGGTTTCATTTCATCCTTAAGGAATCGAGTATTGCAACAAGGATCTTCTAAACACAGGAGTTGAGACACAGGACAAAATTGATAAGGAGTTTTAGAATAGCTTCTAATCATTACTCTTGATATTTTTTTTATCAAAAGGAGCTGCAATTTTGGCATTGAAGTAGGTGATCAAGTGACTGAATCTTACTACTTGAGTAGGCATTATTTTCTCCAGCATAAAAGTAAAATAAATCTGTTGTTGACTTGTTGCTATTCAGTATTACTATTTTCCTGTTGAAAAAACATCTCAAGGGCCAACAGTGTGGCTCAACAGGCTAATTCTCTACCCTGTGGTACTGGCATTCCACATGGGCACCAGTTCCTGTCCTAGTTGCTCTACTTCCCTTCCAGCTTCCTGCATGTGGCCTGGGAAAGCAGCAGAGGATGGCCCATAAATCTTGGGACCCTATAACCATTTAGGAGACCTGGAAGAAGCTCCTGGCTCCTGGCTTTGGATTGGCTCAGCTCCAGCCTTTGTGGCCACTTGGGGAATGAAGCAACAGTTGGAAAATCTTTGTCTCTCCTCTCTGTAAATCTGCCTTTTCAATAAAAATTAATCTTCAAAAAAACATTTCAAATGAGAAAATATCATGCCAATAATTGCTTACCATCAAGCAAAGCCCTAGGTAAAAAAAAAAAAAAAAAAAAACTACAGATTCTTTTCTTCTCAATATTATCAACATTTTCAAAACACCCACAATGGGCTAGGTATTATGCTATGCATTGGAAAACAAAAGAAATCTAATACAGATCTCAAATTTTTATAATCTTGAAAGAATCATGGTTCTTAGAGGTTAATAAACAGTCTAATAATGTAAGCCTTGATATTTTCTAAATGGTAGATCTATCATGAAGCTACCTGATCAGTCCTTGACCTAAGCATTTTCAGGAGGAAAAAATTCTAAAAGATTAATGATGATATTAAATGGGTCCTTTCCACTTGAAGCACTTGAAGAGAGGAACACCTTGGCCCCATATTCAGTGCTGTTTCATCTCCTGCAATCACAAGTTGTCTCTAAAATGATCCTGAAACTGCTAGCAATCCCATCCTTTCTATGTTACAAAATAAACACTTAACATACTAATGCTTAAATAAATAAAGAAGCCCATTTTCCCAGATGGGAAATCATCCTACAAGGTCTTTTAACAAAAGTTCAGAATCTGAGAAATTTCCAGGGTATCCTATAAAATAGCTGTGGGCTCCACTAGGACTGTAATGGGACCTGTGAGTCTGGGCTATGGTCACCAAAGAACCCAGAATATCTCTGTTTCAGGGCCATCTTACTCCTTTCAAAATATGAATCCTGAAGCAGAGACTAGTGCTTGAGAACAGCTGGAAACTTCGGCAGCTAGTGAAGCCAAAGCCCCTTGGCACAGATCCAGCCACTGTTTGGGGGCAAGTCAGTATATAATGAAAATCACAGGTGATCTTTACCCCACTCTCATTAACAGCAGGGCTTAGGGCTCAAAACTGTGGGTAAGTGAAGTGGATTCTGAAAGCCAGCAATAGATACACGTTTTGTTAGCTTTTTGTACTTCCCTCCACGCGTGAGAAAAGTCTACCAGTCACCTTAGATACTTGGTGAATGAGGAAGTATCTTCAAGGTTATCCATCCCTCTACCCATTTTCAGGAGTCAAATTCAGTTTGATGCTGTTTCTTGTGAAAATCTAAGCCATAGTGAGAAACTCCTCATTTGGGCTTCTGAGTTCCCTTTAAGATAAGCTGTATCTTTGTCTAGAAGGTGGTTGAGGTTCGCCACGGTGGTTCCATAGCCATCCCAATATCTGGATTCTGGCAGCATTATGTGAATTCCCCTAGCTCTTTGAAATGAGGATATGATCACTACAACAGAGTTTCTTAAACCTTAGAGTTAAGGCCACAGAGCACCATCTTATTTTTGTTCCCCCAAGCCTTCCAAAATACTTGAATTGAATACAACTCACTGTTATTTTAGCCCACACAAATAGTTCAGGGTACATAAGAACTTGGAAATGCTTAGCGCATCTTTAATTTTGATTTTACTTCTTCATATGTGGTCTAGAGCAAGCATAGGAGAACTATTTACCAAGTTCTTATGATTGATGAGTATTCCTCCTCTATTCCTCATGAAGGTATAATTCTGAACACATTTGTGCTCCCTGGTGGCAAAGAGGTCCAAAAACAAAAACTGTTTTTAAATATCCAGCATTTGAAAAAATGTCAAATGAATAGTTCTTATGTCTCAATCAGTATACGTGTTGTGTCTAGCATATTTTCATTTCACATCTGATTTAGTGGCAATCATGCCTGGTCATCCAATGTGCAGCCTCATAACATTTATTTTGTGATCAAGCATTATCACAGCTATTCCAGTGTGCATTTCTAGTACAAAAAAAAGAGAGAAATATATGTGTTGTTCATTGTTGAGCATCATATGGAGATTCATTAATTCTTTTAGTAATTTACTTTCCATTGCATGTTTACAGTGTAGAAAGTACTGGATTGAAATTCATTATGCTTTGAGTTTTATTTTTTTCCTATTTAATATATCTCATTTGTCATGGGTAATAAAGTTGACTGGACTGGAGTTTGTCACGTCCAGATGCTTTGCTAGCTGATTTGAGCAGTTACATTTTCCTTTGCTATTTTCTTTATATTTCCAATAATGGCTGCAGAATGTCCTTTGCTTCAAGTAAACATTTCTGAGTGCTGATGTTATGCAACCATGTAAAATTATAAGTCAAATCCTGACTCCAAGTTTCCTCATTTATTAAAAGGAAGAATGAGCTGTAAGATTCTTCTTACGTGTATCCTTCCAGGCTTTTGTGATGTTAGCTTTCAAATGCTGACTAGAAGGGGAAATAGTTTTGCAAAGAAACTTTTAAGAACTCTTTGATAAAATCAAGCAGTTGAAATGTATCTTTTTGTATTTACGTTCCTCTGAAAGTTATTCGTTTTTAGCAGCTATCCATCCTACAGAGGTCATGAATCTCCCTGTACCAAAAGGAGGAGTAAGAAGTACAAATTACATTTCTGCCACTACTAGCATTATTATATGTGTAAAACTGAGTAAGTTATTTGTCCTCTAGGCCTGAGATTCCTCATCTACACATTAAGAATTACCATAATACAGTCCTCATATAATTACTGTGAAGATTAAATAAAATGCTAAATGTAAAGCACTTAACACTTGAGCATATATCTGACCAAGTAAAGACATTGAACAAAGCAGGACCTCTGCCTACTATCATCATTTTATGGAAGAAAGGCATGTTTCTTTCCAAACAAGAAAACATGACCTCAGAATTAATCATTTTAATGAAAAAACATTGTAACATCATCTCTGTTGCTCATATTTTACCATCAGCCAACAAGAAACTCATCTTGGACCAACAGTGAACTGCATGCTCACATGTGGCAGTCACTACTGTGACCTTTCCAGCTCTTTTTTCCATCACAATCTTCCTTCCATGGTTTCATTCACTCAAAGCCTCATTCTGTTTTCTAGCATTACAGCTCACTCATCTAATGTGATTGCTTTTAAGATCATGTTTATAACACAAGGGGCTTTTTCTGAGAGTAGTGGTTAGAATTTAACACTAGCTGGCAACTCTGGAGGCAAACAAATTAGGTACAGATGCCCTTTTGGCATTCTGAACATGCTCTTGTTTTATACATGTCTGTGACTCACCCTGTACCCCATGTTTTTTAGAACTGAAATATTAAAGGGACAGCATTGTGGCATGGTGGGGTAAGCTGCTACCTGCAGTGCTGACATCCCAAATGAATATAAGTTCAAGTCCCAGCTGCACCATTGCAAATGTACCTAGGAAAGCAACAGATGTTCCAAGTCCTTTGTCCCTTGTACTCACGTGGAAGACCCAAATGCAGTTTCTAGGCTCCTGTTGGATACCAAGATGAAATCCCAGGCTCATGGTTTTAGCCTGGCCTTTGTGGTCTTTTGGGGAGTGAAGCATCAGATGGAAAATCTCTCTCCCCATGTCTCTCCTTTTCTGTCTGTAACACTGACTTTCAAATAAATAAATAAATCTTAAAAAAAAGAGTTGGGATCTTTATACCTGCTATAGCTATGCTGGGTCATTGACTTAGTTCCTCAACAACAATTACAAGTCATTTATAACATCAAGTGTTATTTTAAAACATAATCAGGAGGTTTTCCTGATCATAAATTTATGCCACTTCTTCAAAGTAAAGCTTATTGCAGCAAATAATGGCACATTCCATCCTTAGTAGATTTTTGACTTGTCATGACCTTGATTGGGAAAAACCTTTATTTTTCAGTAGACTTCTTCCATAGATGAACACAAAGGAGACCCATATGCCATGTCCCACAAATGGCCTGCAAATAGCTAACCGTCTGGGTGGGGAAAAAAGGGGCTTCTCCAGGGATAATGGCAGTGATACAAATATACTCCATTTCCAAAGTTCCAAGGGCAGGGGCACAAGTAACACAATGCACTCTGGTGAGAAGAACAAGTCCACAGTTAGAAGATCTTGATTCAAACCGGAGACTGCCCATGTGTCGGCTGTGGAAAGTAGTCTATCTCTCTAAACTTCAGTTTCCTGAAAATGGGGTAAGATTAGCATGTACATCACAGGCTTGTTATGAGAATTAAATAAGTTAACTCACGTGGAACACTTTTTCACAGTGCCTGTCCAACGTAAGCACTCTGTTAATATTAGCTTTGTTATTATTATTATAGGCACTATAACAGGATGTGCCTACTTTTCTGAAGCCTCATTAACCACCTATCCTAAATATATTTACTACTTCAATCAGTACTTACCCTGAAATCACATGCAAACTGAGGTCCAGATCTGCAGTGCAGTCTTCTCTTGGAGTTCCCCTTTTAGGAGGTTTCACAGAAATATCCCAGCCTTTACTGAACGGTATTTTACTTCCTCAAATCACCTTTCACTTCTCTTTTGTAATTGGTGTCAGTTTCATCTTCCTAAGAGATGTTTCTAAGAGAGAACTTTAGTTTTCAGTTTGGGTATTGGGATGGACAGCACATTCTTCACCCATGAGAAAACATGACTTGGGTTGTCTAGAGAGTGGAACATCTCAATTTACACTGTTTCTAAAATATGACCTTCAATGACTTTGTCTGAGGTTGTCAGATTTCATAATTGTAGTCAACTTTCAATTATTCACTCAAATAAAAAGCTTGTCAGCACAGATATCAGAAAATTACAGAATCTAAAATTATGGCTAACCATATAGCAGAGTTGAGGAAATCTTCTCTTTCTATCTATGTATCTACCCAATGGGAAAGCAAAGTGGGTTAAAGAACTTTAACCCTTCTATAATTTTCTTCAACCCCTATTCTTTGGTATGGATTCTTGATCATTTTCTCGATCTCATGTGCAATACTAGTACATGACGTTTCTTCCAATGGAGTTACAACTCAAGCACTCAGAGAATACGCCAAGTCCAGAGTTAGCACTGTCATAGTCTGGATCCATAAAAGGCAGTGTGTTGCTAAGTCATGATGCATCCAATTATGTTTAGTGCATATTTCGACAAAGCTAGTATAGCCCACCTGACTTTGTCACTGAAAATTATAAGACCTTAACTGAATTCCTTCATCTCACTAAGCTCTCTCTCTAGAACAACAAGAAAGCTTCAATTGCTCTATAACAATTTCTATAATTGTAATATAATTCTATAAAAATCACTTTTGCTTTGAGTTGAAAGTGGTTTACCAACTATGAGAGTCTTGAAAGAGTCCACAGAAAATACATATCATGAAAAAAATATGTCCTCACCTGTATGCAACTAGCCAGGTTGTATTTTACCTAGGCAAGTGTTATACTGCTGGAGAAAAACAACTAATAGTTGGCAGGCATTCTGGGCCTGGCTAATGGCAAATTTGTGTTTACCCTGCCAGTACACTGGCATGGTTGCCTATTCTATATTTTTAAAGATATGTGGGGGGCAGATGCCATCACGCCAACAGATAGGGTTTAGGGACCCATGCATGAGTGTGCGTGGACCGTGGATAGACAGGCAGGACCCTAGGCTTGCACAGCACAGCAGTGGAGGACTGGGTTTGGGGATTTGTGGGCATGGGGTTATAGATTGCTCAGAAGTAGGTCTGGAGATATGTAAGAGGGAGGGCTGCTGAGAGAGAATGGGACAGATGGAGAGTGATTTCTGGAGGACTTTTACAAACTAGGCTACTGCACTTGCATGTAAACAAGGGGGCTGAGACCAGGTTTTTTTTTTTTTTTTATTGGAAAGCCGGATATACACAGAGGAGGAGAGACAGAGAGGAAGATCTTCCATCCAATGTTTCACTCCCCAAGTGAGCCGCAATGGGCCGATGCGCGCCGATCCGAGGCCGGGAACCAGGAACCTCTTCCAGGTCTCCCACGCGGGTGCAGTGTCCCAAAGCTTTGGGCCGTCCTCAACTGCTTTCCCAGGCCACAAGCAGGGAGCTGGATGGGAAGTGGAGCTGCCGGGATTAGAACCGGCACCCATATGGGATCCCGGGGCTTTCAAGGCGAGGACTTTAGCCACTAGGCCACGCCGCCGGGCCCGAGACCAGGTGGTTTAGATGAAGGAAATCAGAGGACCAAATGGGGCTAAACCAATACATCCACTTACATGGGAGACCTAAGCTGATATTATTGGTATTATTCACTGCCTCACAGTACACATGAAAGCCATGGCTGGGGAACCTCCCTTGCAGGGCTCACCCACAGTAACTTCAGCGAGTGTTAGGGCAGGATATGGACCTTGTTAGAGTGGCCCATAACACTAACCAGTACATGAGAGAACTGGGTCTGGGAGAAGATTCCGTGGGGGATCATGGGCTCACCCCTGTGGGGCTGCCATACTGACTGATTTACTCGAGGGCTGGGGTGGTGACAGACTGAGCTAGGCATGACCATGGAACTCACGACACTCATGATTACTAGAGCTGGGAGCAGACCAGGCTGGTCCAGGCTATAGCACTTGCAGGTGCACCCAAGAATTGGATGTATGCCAGGCCAGGCCATAACATCCACCAGACACACAAAGGCTTATACCAGGGGATAGACTGCCAGGAAGGGCCTGACAGCTGTTCGCGCATGTGAGATCTGGCTCTGGGAGGGGCCTGATGGGAGATCTTGGGGAATTATTGGGCAGTAGCTCTTGCTGGCGAGCATGTGAGTCAGGGCTGTGTGTTGGTCAGGCCAGGCAGGTGTGTGGATTGGTTCTGGGGGTGGCAGACCGGGCAGGGCCAGGCCAAACCACAGTACCTTTGCATGTGTGGGAGCCAGGATGGGATGCGGGCCATACTGGGCTAGGCTATCTAGGTTATCTCCTCTGTTGGTTTGCATAAAATCCAGAGATGGGGGCAGGTTAGGAAAGACTAGGTTATAGCACCCACTAGTGAAAGTTGGGACTAAGGACAGATCAGGCCAGGCTGCAGCACCTGATAACAAAGACTAAGATGGGTGATGGGCTATACCTGCCTGGGTCAGAGCAACCATTGGCACATGCATGATCTGTGACTGGGAAAAGACCTGGTTGGGGAGCTAAGGGAACACTCTGGTTTTGCTGTGGTTCCCACTGGTGAGTGCAAGAGTCGAAGGAGAACCGTGATCTAGTTTGGACATGGCTACAGTATCCTGCGGCATGGGTGTGGACTGGGTCTTGGGTGTGCCAGGGCTGGAATGAACCTGGCTGGACAAATGAAAGCACCCACCTGTGTAAGTATGGCCTGGATAGTGGAGTCTGTTGGGCTGAGCTAGGCTCCAATGCCCATGATGTGTATGAGAGCTGAATGGGATGCGAGACAGACTGATCCAGTCTGCTGTGAATATCAGCATGCATAGGGGCTGGGTCTGGGGTGAACCTGGTGGGGGTTACTGCGAGTTGTTCCAACTGAGCTGCAGTTCCTGGTGGTGTGCATGAGGACTGCTTGTGTGGCTGGCAGGGTTAGGCTGGGCAACAAAATCCCTTGGTTTTCCTAGGCAGTGGGACTGGAGACAGAACTGACTGGACAACTGCACCCACTGGTGTATGTATTGGCTGATATAGGCGATGAACTGAGTCAGACTCTGCATTGGCTGGCACATGCAGGACTCAGGTCTGGGGTCAATTTTAGTGAGGTTTCTTTGGGGATCCCCCCAACTGGACTGCTGGACTCAAAACTAACCATGGTGAAAATTACAGGATCTGTGGTCTGACTAGAGTACATGCATCAGAACTGGGTCTCCATAGTTGCTGAGACCTGTGCGGCGGATGGTATGCCCAGATGCTCATGGGGGACGTGACAACCAGTTCATTCAGACCTGCAGAGGACATCTAGTATTACGGAGGGCAAATGAAGTGGAGAGCTCTCCTGGTCAAGCTTTGACAGCAAGTATCTGACTACATCAGCAAATGGAACTTGGAAGGATTTCCTCAACCTTGGAGCAATGAAATCAACAGCATCGCAGAACTATCAAAATTACTTAAGCAGTATCCTTGGGACATGCTCTACATCAGGGACCTTAGGATGACATTGGGTGGCCGCCTCCCCTTCACGGGTACTGATGAAGTTATATTGCTGGGAATGGCCCCTTTTCTCCCCAAATTCCACACATACAGCAAAAAGGGGATTGGAGGCAGTTGCTTCATCCACGTTCCTCCATTCCTTGACCCTACCCGCCCTAACGAGTGGTTCACATGGGCATGGATCCCTCTCAATTTTGTAAACATCATTAAAATAAAATTAATTTATTATTAAAAAAAGAAAAAGTATGGAAGCCCTTATATGAACTTTTTGCATAATGCTTGTGCATATTATACAATAGACTTTCGATATGCAATGCCAAATTTAATTTTCATTATATTCCTATGGGCCAATTATTATTTTTATTTGTAAGTGAGGTAATAAAAAACCTGAGATTAAATTAGCCCCATCCTGATACTAGTTTTGTGCCCTAATATAGGTTCTACCACTACTTCCAGTTTTCTCAAGAACCTGATTTTAGAAGTCAGTGTTGTAGTGTAGTAGCATAGTGGCTTGATGTCTGCAATGCCAGCATCCCATAAGGGCACTGGTTCAAGTCCCAGCTGCTCTACTTCCAATCCTGCTTCCTGCTAATACTCCTGGGAAATCAGCAGAAGATGGTCCAAGTCCCTTGTCACCAATATGAGAGGCATATAAGATGCTCCTGACTCCTGACTTCTGCCTGGCCCAGCTCTGGGCATTATGGACATTTGGGGAGTGAACCAAATGCAAGAACTTTGTCTGTCAAAGAAATAAAATAATTATAGAAATAATAGCAATTAAAAAGAAGAGCTTGACTTTAAAATTCCTGGTCTTAGTTATTCAGCTGTAAATGGACTTAACAAACTAAACCAACTGACTTTCACTTCAGCAAAGAGCACAGCAAGTTCTCTAGCCATTACAGGGAGAGTTTATAAGGCTACAGGGGTTCATTTTTTGGAGGACTGGGGTTAGACTCCTCCATATAGGATAGCGGTTTAGATTTTGATAGGAAATCAGCACCTGTGGCACAAACAGGAGCTCCTCTTCTTACCAAGACCTCAAGCAACTAAAGTTATTGTTGTACAAAGAAGACCATTCCTCTAACAGTTATCAGGGTTTATTGCATGCCAGTCATTGAATTGGTCACTTCTACCTAACAGTGCTCATTTATTTCTCACTAAAACTCTGAGGGTCAACAATGAATGCATGTATTATTATTCTCAGTTTGCAAAAAGTGAGACTAACATCAATAAAGACTTGCCCAGTGAGGAAGGGGCAGACTGGGATTAAAGCCAAAGTCTTTGGGCTCCAAGTTCTAGTTCTTTCCACTTTGTCAATATTTCCCAAAGTTGTTTGAGTTTGCAAGCTCTCCACAAAACACCATTCCTGAGAAAAGATAGCACATTCAACGAGTTTCTATTTTGCAATGCTCTGGAAGTGTTTAGCACATTCAAAGATTCCAGAGAATTCTGGAAAGAGGAAATAAAAATTTCTTCTTAAATTTTTCTAAACATACTTGCAAAGAAAACTTGTAATCCAATTCACAAATTTTCATATTTCAAGGAACCTAATCCTGCAGAACTACTGTTGAGAAATACTATATCATGTCATGCTATGTTACAAAATATTTATATAGAGATGGTTATCATAAACTGCTCTTTTCTTTATATTAAAAAGATTTTTTCCCATGAGTTAGCTAGCAGATCTCATGAGATCATAAGCCAGCTGTTCACAGAGATTCAACAAACATCTTGGCTCTAACTTGAGAGAATAGAGTTTTGTTATAGAATTACATGCATGAGAATACCAGATGGGAATGCTGATAAAGTATATAAATAAGCATTACATATTCTTATGGTACAGATTCTGCATTCTAAAGGAATTTGTATATGCATGCAATGTCTTATTTATCCTTTTCCCAATTCCTGCTGGTAACATGCTCTACAGTTTTATTTAAATGTGAATGAGAAAGTTTTTTGAGAAATTATGGAGTATTAAAACTATCAAAAGTAAACAAAAATAAGAAGGAGAAACACAAGTAATTAGTCCTTACAGAATGCATGTTAACTATCTCCTGTTGCTTATTTGCATATGCCACAAAAGCTACCTACTGTATTTCTCTAACAATATCAAAGTTGGGACCTCAAATTTTTTATTATCTACCACAGTTTTCTGAATCAGGGATTCAGCCAGGTGGTTTTTCTATTCATCCTATGTTGGTCTTGAGGGGTTAAGATAGCTTCACCTGCATGTTTCATACTTTGACGGATTGACAACCAAGTGACTCAGTGAGGCTTGTCTCATGTAGTCTTATGGTCTACCTGCTTTTTCCAATAAGGTATCTGGAATTTAAAAAAAATTATTAATTTGAAAGGCAGAGTTATAGGGAGAAAGAAGGAGAAACAGAGAATGAGAGAGGTCTCTGTTCAGTAGTTCACTCCCCAAATAGTTGCAAAGACTGGGGCTGGACCAGGCCAAAGCCAGGAGCCGGGAACTTCTTCTAGGTTTCCCAAATGGGTGACAAAGGCTCAAGTATTTGGATCATCTTTTGTTGCTTTCCCAGGCCATTAGCAGGGAGTTGGGATACAAACCAGCAACCGCATGGATGCTGGCATCACAGGCAGTGGCTTTACTCGCTATGTTATAATGCCAGTCTCCTAACAACAAGTTTTATAAGAGATAGGAAATAAAAATTGTTTCAAACCTGGGTCTAAAAGTTGGCAGAGGAAAACAAAAAAGCTTAACTTTACTTATTTGAAAGGCAGAATCACAGGAATGGAGACATTTCCCGTTCACTGGTTCACTCCCCAAATGACTGTGAGCACAGCCCAGGCTGGACCAGGATAAAGCCAGGAGCCTGGATCTTCATTCACTTCTCCCACTTGGGTGCAGCAATCTAAGGACTTGGGCCATCTTTCACTGCTTTTCCGGGACATTAGCACAGGGTTGGATTGGAAGTGGATTAACAGCAACTTAAACCATTGCTCCAGTATATGACGCTGGCCTCCTAGAGGGTGGCTTAACCCACTGCATCATTATACCACCTCTTCCCTTTTGCATTCTACTGGAGAATCAGCTCCCAAGGGCAGCATCAAAGAATTGCTGACCAGCATTAATCTGCCACGGAAGCCAACCTTTTTGGCTGAAAGTTTGGTGTTAGGAAAATATAAAATCTGAGCTCTTGAACAGGTTAGCTTTTAGATACCTAAGGCCAGCCACCACATGTGTACAATGCCACACATCCATGTCAAGTTGTTTTGTAAAAGATCTGCTTTGGAATTTTGCAGCTTGACGTTTTGTGCATTGTCTTAGGTCCCTCAGAAGCATTTTAAGCACTTTTATCCTATTTTTGCTGTTTTGCTCTTAGCCAGGAGAGCTAAGTTTTGGGAAAATATTTCCAAAATAAATACCAGGATAAAGAAATAGCAAAGGGTTGCACCAAGCCTGTCAGTACTAACATCAACCTAGCCAGTGCTAATGGCTGCTCTTCGCTGTCGTTGCAGAGTGGTGTGATTGCACTGAAGTCAGCTCTGGAACATATATTTGTTCTGATCTAGGAAGATTTACTAAGTTTTTTTTTTTTTAAATATTATGCTTCTTTTTTTTAAGATTTATTTTATTTTCATTACAAAGTCAGATATACTGAGAGGAGGAGAGATAGAGAGGAAGTGGAGCTGCCGGGATTAGAACCAGTGGCTATATGGGATCAAGGCGAGGACCTTAGCCACTAGGCCATGCTGCCGAGCCCAGATATACTAAGTTTTAAAGTACTTCAGCTAAAGACTTTCAGTATTAAGTTTGATTTAGGTGAAGCAAGGGGAATCCTTTCTATTTCAATCTTCTTTTGTTGCTGGCTAGCCGGAGCATATTTAGTATCAGGTTTGTCTATTTAAGTCCCTTCTCTTCAAATTCAACTCCCAACTTTCTAAACTGTTTCTACTTTGGGAACTCATGGACTTTTCCCTCCTGCAAAAGTAATCACACCTCCTTGGAGGGTTTGCAGCTTTATATGAAATCACTCTTGCTTGACAGTTCTATTATAGTCATTACATCCTATTGTAAAGAATTACATCACTTCATATAAACAATGATTTCATTTCCCAGGAATAATTATGCAAATATTACTCATTATATATATAATGAAGATATATACATATGTATTTTCCCATATTATTTGAAAGGCAGAAAGTGAGAGAGAGAGAGAGAAAGTGAGAGAGAGAGAGAGAAAGTGAGAGAGAGAGAGAGAAAACACAGCCATGGTTCAGTATGATCAAAGCCAGGAACCCGGAACTCAACCCAAGTCTCCGATCTAAATAGCAGGAAACCAAATACTTGAGCCATCATGTGCTTCCTCCCAGGGTGCACATTAGCAGGAAGCGGAAGTAAAAGCAGGGTAGCCGAGATTTAAACCAGGCACTTCAAAAATTGGATGTGGGTATAGCAAATGGTGACAACCAGCTATGCAAGCATTTGCCTCCTGCCTTAATGTCTTAATGTAATGAGATTGGTAAACTAGAGCCTACAGGCCAAACCCATACAGGTACTTGTTTCTGGAAAGAAAATGTTATTGGACACAGTCTTACTGGAATATACACATATGAATATACTTACATATTCTCTACCACTCTTTTCACACAGCCAAGGGTCGACTTCAGTCATTCTGTCAGGGATCATATGGCTTGCACAGCCTGAAACATTTGCTATCCAGTCATTTACAGAACATGTTTATTCCTATGATTCAACGTAATTCTTCCAGAATTTTCTTAGAAAAATAATCTAATGTTTGCTGTTTTATATATATATTTACATTGCTGTAGGTAATAAGAGGTTAAACAAATGGAAGCCTTTTAGCTTAATGGATAAATAGAAAAATATATTGTAAAAAGACATTAAGTTTGTACTGGAAAAGGCACTCTCCCATGTGCTTAGTTCTATTTCCCTTCTTTTGCTTTTGATCTGACTTTAGTAATTCACTGAATAACTTGAAACAAAGACAGCCTAAGAACTAAGATAAATTGGAGTACAAGGAACAAATGAGTCAGAAGAGGAACATTTTGCATTATGAAGGCCAAAATTATGATGTCAGTTTAGCTCCTTCATCCCTGTTTTTGAAGACTTGGTATTGACTCACATGGTATGGAAACATAAAGGAAATCTCAGGATGATTTCGAAGAAAATATGTGTATGCATAGGTTTTTGTTGAGCGGGTGTGTTTGGTCCTTTATCTGTGTCTACAGAGGAAAACAGGAGATTGTAGGTATTCAGTGTTAGGTAGAGCACAGCCAAACTAGCCTTCTTATCACTATTTGAGAGAGCATTACGTACTTTCAGAATTTTTAAAAGGCCAAATGTTTCAAAATCCAAATTATTATCTTGGTATTCCAATGCAAATATTTCCCTAATGAGCTAATCTAAGGTAATGAATCTTTGTTGATATCAAAACACTGGCAAAATACATAGATGAACATATCAGTCATTGATATAGTGTAATAAAGGGATCTAGCATGTAGCATAGCAAAAGGAAAAACTATAAAGAACATATAAATTATATTAGCCTCATTTTGAATAAATAAATCCATATGTAATTTATGCTTATAGAAGTCCAAAGGGCAAACAATAAAAGGCAATGTTGATTTCACCTGAACAGTGGATTTATGATTAATTTAATTTTGTTTTTATGATTTGTAAAAATGTTGCTCATTTTTCATAATGAACATTGGTATTTTTGTGATTCAATAAAATAACAAATATTATTTATTTAAAACATGCTTTTAAGAATCTGTTTCCTCAGATAATTAAATGTTTATCTCACTATGTTATTGAAAGGAAAGGAGACTTTTATTAAATTTAGTGGAATTCGCTTTGTTGTTGAATTTATATAATTGATAGGTGTTTGTAATAAGTAGGCATAACTATGAGTTTTAATTTCTGTTTCCACCAAGAACTGAAGTAAATTCTGATGTGATGCTTATTCTGTTTCCTTCCTATGTGCACACATTTTTCTCAGCTATCACAATTAGTCATATCACGCATTTTACAAACAATAGTTTAATATTTATTTATACATTGAAAATATTTGCTTTATTTTTATTTGAAAGTCAGAGTTACACAGGAAGAAGAAGAGATAGAGAAAAATCTTTCATCTGCTGTTTTACTCTCCAAATGGCCACAACAGCCAGAGCGGAGTTGATCCAAACCTGAGAACCAGGAATTTCTTCCAGGTCTCCCACAGGGGTGCAGGTACTCTAGACTTAGGTGATCCTTTGCTGCCTTTGCAGGCCATAAACAGAGAGTTAGAGCAGAAGTGGAGCAGTTGGGACATGAACTGGTGTTCAAATGGGACTACAGAGTGGCAGCCAGAAGCTTAGCCTACTATGCCACAGCACCAGCCCCATATATTGTTTTAATTACTAGTGGTGTTCAATTGTATTTATGGAAACCTTAATTTTAGAGAGTAGTGTGATTAAAGATGCAAACACAGCCTTTCAAATCTGCTAGGTGTTTCTCCTGAGTTCTGTGCTTATCCAGTTGGTGCCATCATGTGCATGAGTCCAGGACAGGACCAGTATCCCTTACTGGCTGAGTCAGGTCAGTGTCAGGAGAGTTAGTCTACCCAGATACATGGTTCCCTGGCCTAATGACTAAAATCACCAGTACAGGAATAGCACCATTGGAAACCCAAATCACCTGCCCACCCTCTACGACCAGAGCCAAGCTCACGCTGCGTCTTGCTCTCGCATTGGCCTTTGATGACTCAGAAGCTGCATCTTCCACTTCTTTGAGTCACTTCAGTCTATTTTCAATCACTCCTGAACAGACTGCCTAGAATCTCAGCAAATAATTCCGAGATCTAGCAACAGAATTCATCACCCTGTTAAGAAAGGTCCATAGAAGCTATGAGAAATCACAATATGAACACCAATCTTCTGGAAGCTGTGAATGAAAAATGCAATATTTTCCATAATAGGTGTTACTGCAGATTGTATTACAGGAAGTATTAGTATCTGCTAAAAGGATAATCATAAACTTAGCTGGAAAGATCACTAGGAATATCATATGCAAACATGAAGTTTTCTATGCACTTAGTCTTGTTTGAAGTCCAAATGAAGCTTTTAGGCTTCATAGCAAAACTTGCCAGATAGGAGAATTTAAAAATCTGGGCTGTATGGCTGTATGACGCAACCCTGTTCCCCCCATTATTTTTCCATAGGAAAAAACAAAGCATTGAATGTAACAGGTGCTGATTAGTGCTGGAAAATGTATGAGATGAAAGTTGATTGAATTCCTGAAGAGCCACCATGTTTTACAAGTTTATCGTGTAAATGTGTGTGTTTATTTGAGAGACGATGTGACACACAGGGAGAAAGGAAGACACCTACGGAGAGCCATCTTGTACCTCCTGGTTCACTCACAAACTGCCACCACGGCAGGGGCCGTGCCAGGATGAAGCCGGGAAAGGGAGCCCAGCCAGATCTCCCACAAGCATGGAAGGACTCAAGTTCTCCAGCCGTCTTCTGCGAACTCTAAGGCTCAATACAGGCAGTTGGAAGGGTGGTGTAGCACTCCAGGCTAGGCATCCCAAGTGACGACATAACCACTGCTCCTCCGAGTGTCTTCAACAACACGTTTCAAAGCTCTTTTTCAAATATTAATTGATCTTGTCAGATTCTCTAGGGTTTGGAGATGGTGTTGGAAACCACCGTAATGGTGAGTTGGGCTGTCTAGTGGATAGAAAAGACCAGAAGTCACCAAGTAAATGAAATTGTCTCTTCTGTGTTATCACTTTTTAAATAAAGACATTCTAATTTCAGATTCTGAAACATCATCTCCTGGAGCAAAGAAAAATTTGCAATTTTCTTTCGGTTGTGGGGTCACTGTGGAAAGATACTCTCTTGCTGCCACATTAGGAAACTTGCAAGCACTAACAGTTGTGCCATAGTTGCAGCTACAAACAGGCTGTGTTCTTGGAAGAATAAGAAAAAAATTCCAAGGTTGTAAACTAAAGAGTGATAAATGCAAATACAATTCTCTCTCTCTCTCTCTCTCTCTCTCTCTCTCTTTCTCTCTCTCTCTTTTGCTGTTGACAGTAAAATATTCACACAGTGGCTCACGTGTTAATTTTTACCCCCTACAAATTGCACAACCCTACTATTTATAAATTCCACACAACAGTTAGGCCAGCTGCCTATAGTATTTCATCAGTAGTAATAAAATAAACCAAAGAAACAGAATTGCCTTACATACTGAAGAAGCTATAGAATAATCTTGGGGCCAGCATTGTGGCCTGGGAAGAGCAGCAGAAGATGATGCAAGAGCTTGCTCTTATTACTCAGGTGGGAAACCTACATGAAGCTCCTGGCTCCTGGTTTCTGCCTGGCTCAGCACTGGCCATTACATCCATCTGCAGAGTGAGCAAGCAGGTGGGAGCTCCTTGTCCCTCTCTGTGTGTGTAGATCTCCCTCTTTCTCAATAACCCTGCTTTTCAGATAAACAGAGTTAATTTTCTTTTTTAAAAGGCATTCTCAACTACTGAACTATTTCTGAAGACTTCAGAGTGGGAGAAAAGGAAATGGAAGAGCTCTCTGTGTACCCTCTGTTTAACGTTCTTAACTCAATTATAAATCAAATCTTTAAAAACATATAAAAAGGAACAAAGAATCATTTATGAGAAGCTACAGGCTGTGACCAGACCACTTAGTTCTGTCCCACCAGCTTGGAAATCCCATGAGCTGTCCTCCAGTTCTGGCCCGCCCATCTCCCCCAGTCACACCAGCAACCCTTTACCAAAAACCAAGTTTTGTTCTTCGCTATTTCCCCTAACGTAATACACTCTTCTTTCATTTGATTCCTTAATTAGAAAGCAGTCTTCCCTTAGTTCTCTCCCAAATTTTTTTTTCTCTTTAACATTTCAGGTTTTTGAAGATGAGTCAGTTTTTGCCGTGTGTGTGTGTGTGTGTGTGTGTGTGTGTGTGTGTGTACATGACTGTGAAGGTTTTGCAAAGGTTGACAGTACCTCCCTCCTCTTCATAGCTCCCTATTCTTCACTCTACCTCATCTTTTCACACCTTTGGGCAGTCCTATGATTCTACCATCCTGAGGCATCACAAATCCTCTCTCCCTAACAAATCAATCAGATTACATAACAAGGAAAAAATGAGGCGATGGCATGAATCTAAACCTAGGATGTCGCACAGGATGTGACACTTAGGCTGACCATTCAACTCAGGCTGATGCAGCAGCAAGTGTTGAGAGACATGACTTGATGACAGCTAAATCACTTAGTAAGGAATAAATGAGTGAAGAAACTGGATGCTATCTCTGATATTTTTATGTTATGTTTTAATTTTACTCATTTTAATTTCTATTTGAAATGCAAAGAGATCTTCCATCCACTGGTCCACTCCCCAGATGCCTGCAGCAAGAGCTGAAGGTAGGCCAGGCTGGAATTCGATGAGTCTTCTCAGTGAGTAGCAAACACACAAGTACCTAAGCCATTATCTGCTACCTCCCAGGTTGCACATTAGCAGGAAACTGGATTAAAAGAAGAGTCAGAACAGAAACCACACATTATGATATGGGATGTGGGTATTTCAAGTAGTGGCTGAATTGCTGGACCAAATGTCTGTCATAATATCTCTGGTCTTTTTAAAGTTTCTGTGTACCAGTGTGTATTCCTAATCAGTTTTCTGGAGATAGGAACTGGACCTTGGTGCTTTGTAAAAGGTCCCCAGATAACTCTGGTTGAAACTAGAATTGCTGTCTAAAGAGACAGTAAGAAAGATAGTGAGAGTTACTGGCATTGTGGTGCAGGGGTTAACTGATACCTGCAATGCCAACAAATCATTTTAGCAATGGATAGATTCTATGCTGCTTGCTGCTCCTCCTCCTCATCCTCCTTCTGCTTCTTGTTCAAGATTTCAAGATTTATTCATTTTTATTGGAAAGGCAGATTTACAGAGAGGAGACAGAGGGAAAGATCTTCCATCCACTGCTTCACTCCCCAAATGGCTGCAATGGCTGAATCTGAGCCAATCTGAAACCAGAAGCCAGATGCTTCCTCCAGGTCTCCCAGATGGATACAGGGTTCCACTGCTTTCCCAGGCCACGAGCAGGGAGATGTATAGAAAGGGCAGCAGCTGAAACACGAAATTGGCATCTGTATGGGATCCTGGTGTGTGCAAGATGAGCATTTAGCTACTGAGCCACTGCACTGAGTCTGCTGCTCTGCTTCTGATGCATGTCCCTGATAATGTGCCTGGGAAAGCAAGGGAACAGCACCCTGGTGCTTGAGCTCCTATGACTCATGTGGAACACTCTAGATTGAACTCCAGGCACTTGACTTTGGCTCTGTCCAGCTTTTGCTATTGCAGTCATGTGGGGAATGAACCAAAGGATGGAAGATTCTTTTTGTGTGTATCTATCGTTCTCTCTGTAGATCTGCCTTTTAAATAAATAAAAATAAACAAATGATACTGCAATAATAAAAAAAAGTGATTATATAGGAGGACAGATTTTCTATGAAGAGGCCCAAGGGAGGTTATTGCAGCCTTTCATTGTGTGTGGATATCCTTGTAAGGTACCAGATATATAAGCAAAACCTTGCTATACACTAAATTGACATCCGAATCTATGTGTGTCAGTCTCTAGCACTGTGAAAGTAAAGTCTGCGTGTGTGTACGTGAGTATGTGTGTAAGCCCTACAGACTGTGATATTCTTTTAGAGCAACCTGATATTCTACTACAATACAGTGAGACAGTCCCCAATTCTCTTATCTGTGAAAGTAAATGCCCATTCTTACCACGCACTAAGAGTATATCATCACTATAACAAGCAGGATTAGAGAGGAAACAGTGGGCAATGCTTCAATTGCTAAATCCTCACCTTACATGTATTGGGATCCCATATGGACACTGGTTTGTGTCGTGGTTGCTCCACCTCCCATCCAGGTCCCTGTTTGCGGCCTCGTAAAGCAGTGAGGACAGCTGAAACAAAGCCTTGAGGGTCTGTACTACATAGGAGCCCCAGAAGAAGCTCCTGGCTCCTGACTTTCAGCTCTAGCTGTTTAGGCCACTTGGGGGGTGAACCAGCAGACAGAAAATTTTTCTCTCTGTGCCTTCTTCTCACTGTAAATCTGACTTTCCAACAAAATAAATCTTAAACAAAATAGTGTGATGACCTCCTCATAAGGGCATACTTCTCACAAAGCATTATCTCTGACTCTCCCTAGAAGAAAAGAGGAAACACAGTGTGGTGCAGAGCCACAATTCCTAGTTCATGGGTGTAAAATGCCTGGGAGGTTATAAAGTCACCAAGTCTCTAGCTGTGGAGACATGGTAGTTTTGTGTATTTGTTGCTCATTGCTCTCTGCCAGCTTTCAGAAAAATGAGCAAATTTCAAGACCTACAGAAGAACACTTTTGGGAGGAGGCAGCTCCAAACATACCCCAGGAATCAAGGTGAGTGGGAAAACACCCCAGTACATACATTTTGGATACACACGAACAGCAACCAAATAGAGTTTTATCTCTTTATATTTAATCGTGATCATATAGACTCAAAGAACTGTATTTTCTTTTGAGGGATATGTGTACGTGTGTGTGTGTGTGTGACACTTTAAAGGATTTATACACAAACTGAGACCCAGACAGTAGATGACCAAGATATTGGAAGGAATTGAAATTGTTAAGTGATGCATAGTTGAAAAACTTGGGACTATTTTGCCTTCAGAATAACACAGACTCTAGAGAACAGAGTATTTTCTTATGTGATTGTAGGCTACGACGTGACAAATGTGGACGACATTCTGTGTGTGTTTGGGAGACTGTATTTTTTAAAAGATTTATTTATTTGTTATTGCAAAGGCAGATTTACAGAGAGAAAGAGAGAGAAAGATCTTCCATCTGCTATTTCACTCCTCAAGTGGCCACAATGGCTGGAGCTCAGTCAATCTGAAGCCAGGAACTAGGAGTTTGCACGTTTCCCACTCGAGTGCAGGGTCCCAAGGCTTTGGGCTTTCCCTACTGCTTTCCCAGGCCACAGGAAGGGAGCTGGATGGGAAGTAGAGCAGCAGGATTCAAACTGGAGCCCATATGGGATCCCGGCACAGGAAAGGCGAGGGCTTTAGCCTGCCTAGGCTACCCCGCCGCGTGCCTATCACCAAAGGAAATAATCCTGATGTGTCTGGAAAACTAGGGAGCTTTTTCCAAACTCAGAATAGGATGACTTCCTGGAGACAAAGATCTTCCATGCACTGGTGAACTCCCCAAGTGCCCACATGAGCACATGTACATGGTGTTTCTTCTCTTCTGGAGTGTGGTCAAGTTAGCTGGGTCACATCAGAAAGAGAAAAGTACTAGGGTACTTCAAGGTGTTCAAATGCACCTTTGATGGAAAAAGATGTTAAAAATACTGCAGTTTTTAATAATAATGCATTTTCATAAGCTTTTTGAAGATCTCTCATATGTATAGATTTTAAATAATTTTGTGCTAAACTTATCTTTTAATTCCAGTTTACATGCAACTTTTCAAATACCTTGGTATATATGCAACAAGAGCACTAGTGTCCAGTGATCGAGGGAGTACAGGGTAGATCAAGTACTCCTTTCAAGAAAACTTAGTCACTTTAAGGAATTAAAGTGTTAGAGATAAAGTAGACACAGGAACTCTAATATTGGGTGAAAATAGTAAGGAGATATATGCATGCATAAATTTATAGTATATATATATTTCTTATCTTTGTGTCTGGAGATATTTATTGATAGCTCCAAATATTATTAATGCTCATTATTGCACAATATTGAAGCAAAACAGACTCAAAAAATAAGAATACTATTTATCTACATTTGAGGCTTCTAATAAATGGTATTCATGTTATCCAAGTTCAGAATCATTGACATATAAAACAAGGAAAATAGAGGAGAGCTTTGATCAGTCCCAGGGCCAGGGACCGCTACACAGCCACAGCCACTGTTCCTAAGAGGGCTACCCTCATATTCACAACTCAGGTAGGAAGAGCAGCAGGAGGCTCTTGCTAATTCCAACCAGAAGGAGAGAAAACATGGCTGAGTTAACAGCCTGTTCATGTCTACAACTTCACCAATGTAATCAACTACTCCTTAACAGAAGAGTAGTGTTTCTCACTTGCTTTATAACTGAAAAACAAGCCTTCCCCACCATATGGTCCAGCTAACCTCCAAGGACTGGAATAAGGGACAGCAGTCAAGAGGCCACAAGTGAGAGGGAAATTCTTCCCAAGCAGAAGCAGAAAGAGTAGGAAAAATTGATGCCGCAAACTTCCTCATAGGAAATCAGTCAACAGTTGGGAGTTATTTGGGATTCATCCCTCTGAATGATTTGCTTTTGTACAAAGGCATAAATGCTTTTTAATTGTGTTTGTGTGCGCTCACGCAAAAATCAGAATGAGAGGATATAAATCCTCTAAACATTTTCTTATAAAAAGTTAGAAATTGCAGTAATTCATTTGGTGCTGTACTAAAATACCTGGTGCTGGGTTCTTTGCTAAGAGCTTTAGTGAACTCACAGTTTTAGAGACTGAAAATTGGTTCAACCACTAATGAGGGCACCCTGGGTACGTCACAAGCAACAGAGAAACCAAAAGCAAAATTGTACCTGCAGAATAAATGAGTGGTATGGTATGGCCTTGATTTATAACTTAATTTACAATTTGATTTTCAAAAGGACTAACCTCATTATTCAAATCTACACTACTCCTTTGTCTCAACTGCCTTCTACAAGACAACAACCTCACTGGAGACCCAACTTCCAACACATGAATCCTGGGGAGCCACACTCAGACCATTTTCAAATCACATCAGCATCACATTGTTAGACATTCTTTTCCAATCAGTGTATGCAGAACTTTCTTTTTAAAAATTATATTTAAAAGTTCATTAGCACTTGACATTTAAGTTCTGGGGTTTTTTTTGTTTGTTTTGTTTTGTTTTTGATTTTTAAAAACAATGTGATGAACGTTCTTGCTTACACAAGGCAATGGGCTGCTCCTAACATTTATTATGAACTAATTTATTTGAAAGACAGGTAGAGAACCAGGGAGACCAAGAGATCTCCTGTCCACTGACTCACTCCCCAAGGACCTGCAACAACCAGGGCTGGGCTGGTCCAAAGCCAGGGGCCCGGAACTTAATCCAGGTCTCCCACATGGGTGACAGGAACTCAAATACTTGAATCATTACCACTACCTGCGAAGGCACATGTCCTTTTATTGTCATTATTAAGTTAAAGCAGATTTATTAACAGTGCTGTTCTAGATTGAGTGACTGCTTCTGCTAAATCTATTTGAGCATAGAGTAGATGATTGTGTGCAGGCCTTGACGGAGATATAGAGGCTCCTGTTAGAATGACAGTTGTGTTTTGCACTGACAGCAGAACTCTGGCAAATGAAGCAATTCATGGATTATCAGCTGTCAAAGTTCTTCCAGACTTGACAAGGTAGTTTGCTAACAGGTTCTTTCTCTTCCCAGGATTCTGAGTTGCCTTTTCTCAATAACTCAGCAAGAGATTTCCTGACCCAGAGGAAAAAATGACATCAGTGCACGACCTTTGAACCCAGGATCATACATGTTCTAGTGAATTTCCCCAGGGCTTCTGCATGCCAGGTTATTAAGATCAGGAAAGGGCCAGCCAAGATTTTAATTGTGGTAGCCAACAGCTACCTTTTGTTTTCAAGTGGGGAAAGTGTGACTATTTAAAATAATTTCTGAGTGAATGTTTCCTTTTTTTCTTAGTGGGCCCGAATGTGGAACATATGCTAATAATAACACGTCACCATTTCAGGAAAAAATTTTTATAGGTAGATGGTAAAAAAACAGAAGACTGTCAATTTTTAAACAATATGATGGTAGTCTGCTGTCAAAAAATAATTTTCCAAATAGTTTTAAAAGTTTTAATTTGGAAATACTTTCAAACTTATAAGAGAGAGGCAAAAATAAGACAAAGTAAACCCAGGACTCTTTACCTAGATTTGGATATAGTTTTTAAATTTTGCTTCATCTGCACTACCTGTTTCTCCCATTCCTTCCCACTACCACATTTATAAGTCTATATGCGTATGTTTTTAGTAAACATTTAAAATAAGATTTGATTTTTTTTAAGGTAGAATTACAGTGGGAGGAGTGAGATTACTCTCCAAATAACCACAACAACCAGGGATGGGCCAGGCTGAAGCCAGGAGCCTGGAGCTTCATCGGTGTCTCCAACACAGGTACAAGAGCCTGAGCACTTGGGCTGTCTTCTGCTACCTTCCTAGGCATACCACCGGGGAGCCAAATTGAAAGTTTAGCTACTGGGATTTTAACCGAAACCCATTTAATGTCAGTAGAACAGGTGATAGCTTTATGCACTATGTACAACACTGATCCCCTCACAATTTTTTTAAAGATTTATTTATTTTTATTGGAAAGTCAGATATACAGAGAGGAAGAGAGACAAAGAGGAAGATCTTCCCTCTGTTGATTCACTCCCCAAGGCCGGTGCTGTACCGATCTGAAGCCAGGAGCCAGGAACTTTCTCCAGGTCTCTCACACGGGTACAGGGTTCCATGGCTTTGGGCCGTCCTCGACTGCTTTCCCAGGCCACAAGCAGGGAGCTGGATGGGAAATGGAGCAGCCGGGACTAGAACCGGTGACAATATGGGATCCCAACACATTCAAGGCGAGAACTTTAGCCACTAGGCCACCATGCAGGGCCCACTTTTTTTTTTTTTAAGATTTATTTATTTTATTGGAAAGGCAGCTCAGATTTATGGAGGAGGAGAGACAGAGAAAGATCTCTTGTCGACTGGTTCATTGCTCAAGCGGCTACAATAATTGGAGTTGAGCCAATCTGAAGCCAGGGGCCAAAAGCTTCTTTCAGGGTAGCCATACACTTACAGGGTCCCAAGGCCTTGGCTCATCCCCTACTGCTTTCCTAGGCCACAAGCAGAGAACTACATGGGAAGTGGAACATATGGGACATGAAGCAGTGCCCATATGGTATCCTGGTACTTGCAAGATGAGGATTTCGCCTTGAGCCATCACGGCAGGTGCCTCTTCCACAAACTTCTTAGAAGATTGTATTTTAATAATAAATGTATTTTTTCTTTGATGATGTTTACATAGTTGTGAAGGATGTTAAAATTTATTTTGTTCATTTGAAATGCATTATGACAGAAAGAGAGTGAGAGAAGAAAGACATAGAGTTTTTCATTTTTTAATATCCTTCCCAAATGGCTGGACTAGCTGGTCCTGATCCAGGGTGAAGCCAAAAGACAGGAATTTCATTAGGTTCTCTCATGTAGGTGGCAAAGACACAAGCAGCTTGACTATCTTCTGATGTTTTCCCAGGTCCATGAAGTGGAGTGGCCAGCACTTGAGCAGTTGCTACATTGTGAGATGCTGGAGTGCATAGGTGATGGCTTATCCACTGTGCCACAACATCAGCCCTCTGTTAACTGTTGAAACATTCTTCTGTGAATATGTCCCAAAATCTTAAAAAAAATTAAAGTGGAAACACTTTCAGTTTCAAGCATTTTGCACATGTGATATTTAACTTGTGTTAACATTTATTTTCATTTTCAAACTATTTTTAATTTAGCTGCTAGAAAAATTAAACTCTATATTGTGTGTTACCACATTGTATGTTTTTTGGACAGTGTTGAGCTGGCTAGTTAATTACATGACTTACATAGCAATAACGTATTTCAGCAAAGTATACACATGAAAAATATCTTTTACATGCAACAATAAAAACCAAGTTTTCTTTTTAAAAAGATTTATTCACTATCCCTGAAAGTCAGAGTTACAAAGATGGAGAGACAGATATATTTCACCCACTGATTCACTCTCCAAATGGTTGCAGTTGCTGGAACTGAACCAATCCAAGGCTGACAGCCTGGAGCTTTTTCAAGGTCTGCCACGCGGGTACAGGGTCCCAAGCCTTTGGGCCATCCTCCACCTGCTTTTCAGGCCACAAACAGGGAGCTGGACTGGAAGTGAAGCAACTGGGACACAAAGCAGTGCCCATGTGCAGATAGAGGATTAGCTTGCTAAGTCACAATGACAACCCCAATATCAAATTATTTTAAACTCTTTCAACTCTTTGCTTTTGCAATGCCTATTTGTAAAACACATCAAAAAAGGAAAAATATTTAAGAACAGATCTTATTAAAAGAAAAGTGCAGAGGGCCTGATGTGGTAGCCCAGTAGCTAAAGTCCTCGCCTTGCATGCACCATATGGGTGCTGGTTCATTCCTGGCTATTCCACTTCCATCCTGCTCCCTGCTTATGGCCTGGGAAAGCAGTCAAGGACTGTCCAAAACCTTGGGACCCTGCAGCTGCATGGGAGACCTGAGGAAGAAACTCTTGGCTTCGGATAGGCTCAGCTTCAACCATTGCAGCCACTTGGGAAGTGAATCAGCACATGGAAGATCTTTCTGTGTCTCCCCTTCTCTCTGTGTATCTGACTTTCAAATAAAAATAAATGAATGAATCTTTTAAAAAAATGTGCAGAGATCTGGACTGAATTCCTGGCCACTGTGTTCAGCCTGGACAACCTTAGCTGTTGTTTGCACTTGAAGGGTAAACTGGGGAGTTGGATATCTGTCTGGCTATATGTCCCTATTTCTGATTCTCTACCTCTTGCATAAATAAATGAGCAGATGAACCAATATTTTAAAAAACATCCTTCTGAATTCATTATAAATAAAATCTAATAATAAATATATAATATATATATAAAATAATTGCATATTGTTTATATCATATAGCATGTACCATAATGTATATTATATAATATATTGTGGGCATATTATTTATTATATAAAAGCAAGTATATAATATTATACACACACACACAAATTGCATACTATTATCTCCCTAACTCCTTTACACACATAGTAGCATATTGTAAACCATTTTGGGCATCTTGATTTTTTTCCTCAATTAATATATCAGAATTCACTTCGTACTAATACATGAAGGCATGGCTAGTAGGTAAGCATGTCTACCTTAGAATTACTGTATACATTTAAAATTGAAATGGAGTTGTTTCTTAAAATATTCCCCACAGCCTTTGGAGATCGAATCAGTAATAATCTTCATGTTTTGTTACAATTCTTAGCTCATCCTAATTATCCTTCTGTATCCCTGTTGTCAGGAACCCTTGGGAACTAGCTGTTATATGAAAGTAATGGCAGGGAGCTCAGCAGTACAGCAATCCAAAACTGGCCCTTGAAACTATCAAGGTTATCTCCAGTGAATACACCAGTAGAAATCATTTAAATATTATATCAATTTCAGAGTATAGGCATAAATAAAGCAGTCTAAGGAAATGTCAATGAAGTGGATAGAAATACATGACCCTTAAAAACACCACTTCTATTTATTTATTTATTTATTTATTTATTTATTTATTTATTTATTTATTTAAAATTTTTACCAGAAAGTCAGATACACAGAGAGGAGGAGAGACAGAAAGGAAGGTACTCGCCAAGTGGCCTCAATGGCCGGAGCTGTGCCGATCTGAAGCTGGGAACCTGGAACTTGCTTCTTCCAGGTCTCCCACATGGGACCAGGGTCCCAAGGCTTTGGACCATTCTTGACAGCTTTCCCAGGTCACAAGCAGGGAGTTGGATGGGAGGGGGGGCTGCCGGAATTAGAACCGGCGCCCATGGGATCCTGGCGCATGCAAGGCGAGGACTTTAGTCACTAGGCCTCAAAAACGCCACTGTCACCTTTGGATTATTTTGAACTGAAAACAACTTGCAAAGAGCAGATACAGGAGGAACTTGTTGTCCCCTCTGCTTGAAAGAAGGACATAACTTTCCATTTGCAGTAACGCTTTCCTTCCCCTCTCCTATGCTAGGAGGAGAACAATTCCTGTCTTAGCAGATGGAAAGTCAGCACTAAGACCAGTTCCACAAAACAAACCTTCTTAAAGAAACTTTTATCTACTGAGTTTCTGTGGGAGGATAAACATTAGGACACTTTAAAAAGAATTCATGAAAACAGAATTAAAGGGAAAGTTATTTTGATGCTAAAATTTTCTGATATCTACACACTATTTTTTTAACCATCTGCCTTTTCCATAAAATGAAGACCATCTCATATTTATCTTCCCATTTTTCACCACCTCAAACAGTCCAAATCCCTTTTCTAGAATTTATCAACTTTTGTTAAAATGGTGATATGTGGTCCCAGACATTACCAAGTCTCGGTTTTTAAATTTTTTCTTTGAAGCTCCCATAAATGTGTGAGATAAACCCTTTATTTCCAAAATCTGTCATTTGTCAGTTTTATTTGAGGAGTCCCAGACACTGAATCTAAGAAAGGAAACAAATGGGATTAAAAGTGGGCTTTTTTTTTCTCTACACAAAAGATATTGTAAAGGGTTGTTTTCTTTAACCAATTCTATCTTCATAAATCATTTACCTCTTTCATCTGCTTATTTACTTCCAATGATTATTTATTGTTTATTTGAAAGACAAAGCAAGAGAGAGAAGGGGGAATGTCCTACCCACTAATTCCATCCCCAAATGCCTACTATAGCTGGGGTTGGGCCAGGCTAAAGCCAGGAGTCAAGAACTCCACCTATACCTCTAAAAGTATGCGTTAGCAGAAAACTGGATTGGAAGTAGAAGCAGGACATGAACTCAGACACTTTGATGTTAGAGGTAGGCCTCCCAAGTGGAGTCTCAGCCCACTGTACTAAAATAACTGCTCCAAGAATTTTTATCGATAACCATTGAGAAATATATGTATATATATATATATATATATATATATATATATGAAGGTGCTTGATCTACTTTCTCTATTGTCAACATGGTGTAAATAGCTGGTATCTTCTTTACTGAGTTTTCCTATATTAAGAGATGGTTTTTGCTTATATGAGAGGCAGAGACAGATAAAGACAGGGCGTTTCCATCCGTTGGTTTGCTCCCCAAGTGCCCAAAGCAAGTGCAGTAGAAGAGCAGCCATTTCTCAAACTTATGCCTTTCTATGTCCCAAGCAGCAATTTAAGCACAGAAACAAAGGTCTATCTAAAAGAACATTATGACAAAGGAAAAAAATATAAAAGAAGTTATCAAATATTTTATTTACATCATTGATTTTCGAGAACAAATGGGTTGTAAGATTGGTTCAAAGAAGTCGTCAAGGAGCCCGTAAACCCTGGTAATCAGGAAGGTTGAAATGAGTTTGCTGATAGACACAATGCTGCTCCCGTCTGAAGGGTGGAACCAATGGCCCATTAGCCATGACGAGATGTGTTCACATTCCAGTGAACAGGAATTGTTAGCTTAATCAGCCGCTTTCTACAGCTTACAGAATTATGAAATAGTCAAAGACATTGAGAGGCACAATCTACACAATGTGATATACAAGACAGCACTGAATATTTCCTTAGGAGAGCGTTGGGAGATATTTTCATCTATGTTTTCCCACTTCAAAACCTTTCACAATTTTTCCTCCAAGGTTGTTAACGATCACAGGTGCACATTAAGTTTCTCATTAAGTTTCATTTGCTTATATACATAGGTTCAGCAAAAATGCTAATTGAGATTTGTTAAGAATATTCACCACAAACCCAAGACACCAGACATAGCAAGTCACACAGCAGGTCCTTATTCCGATGAGAGAGGAAGGTGGCTGTGGGAAGGGAGAGAGAGCAGTGAGTAACAGCAGAGAGCAGAGAGCAGGCACACGGGAGCCTGCTTTTACACCAGGGGGCGCGTATTGGAAACACGGGGCTGTGGCTGTGAGGGATTGGTGGATAGGGACGTCACGTATGGCGCCATTACGTTACAGCAGATTGGTGGGGAACAGGATTACAAAGTTACTCCGGATTGGTAGAGAACAAGGTTACAGGTCACAGTGGTTTAGCAGACAACATTTGAACCTAAAGGGCGCGAAGTTTACAGAGGCGAACCATGGGGAGGAAGCCGAGACCTAGGGGCAGGAGTAATTTGAAATGATGTGGAGTCTAAAATGGCGAGGTCTTATCAATCCTCAGGAATTCTGACCTCTTCACATTTACTTAGTCCCATTTTGCAGCGGAAAACTACAAAAACAAATCTCCTGCTTCTGTCCAGACATTTTCATAGGAAGTGTTGGATAGGACTTTTAGCTAAACCTGGATTGTTTGCTATTCCAAGGCTATGAAACATAGCCCAGGTTCCCCAAGTTGCCGCAAAGGCCAGATCTGAGAGAATCTGAAGCCAGAAGTGTCTTTAGGGTCTCCCACGCAGGTGCAGAATCCCAAGGCTTTCAGCTGTCCTCTAGTGCTGTCCTAGGCCACAAGCAGGGAGTTGGATGGGAAGTAGAGCAGCTGGGATATAGAACCGGCACCCATTTGGAGTCCCAGTGCATGACAGGCAAGGATTTTAGCCACTAGGCTATTACACAGGGCCCCAACAAATTTTGTATTTGAAAAGGCAACTTCCCTAGGGACCAGAGACCCTAACTGCCTCTTCAAAACAGGACTCCTTTCAGGGTGCTTGCTAATTGTGGAGAAAATTCCCAGCAGAAGTAGATACTAACATGCAAATCTGTACTCCAAACATATCTGCTCAGGGCAGAATGAACGGCAGGAGGACAGAGAGAGAGATAGAAAAGTTGAAGGAGATCTTGCATCCACTAGCTCGTTCTCCCAAAAGCCACAATAGCCAGGACTGGGGCAGGCAGCAGTCAGGAGCCAGGAACTCCACCCTGGTCTCACCTAAGAGTGACAGGAACACAACTACTTGGGCCATTCATCATACTCTGCCTTCCAGACATTAGCACGAAGCTGGATGGGAATCATGGGACAGCTGGGACTTCAACGTGAAATGTGCTATGGGATGAGGGCATCAGAGTGCAGATTTAAGCTACTGAAAAACAAATAAGGGTTATTTTGCATTTGCTGCTGCATTCTCACTCTGTGGTTCATTTATTCACCAAAGCTGGGCATTTCTGCAACAGGTCCTGTGACAGACTGCTTCATTTCAGGCTCCAATTCCTTCCACCCTCTCACTTGCTTCACTTGTTTGTTATATAGCTATTGATGTTTTGTGGCTTTAAAATTGTTTGCCTATCTTCCAGAATAATAGTAAAACTCCTTCAAGACAGTGGGGTGTCTCATTAAGTTTGATTTTCCCCAAGTCCCTAACCTAATTCTTGGCTTTTGATGGACTCTCACTGTTTGATGCTTTGGTTGATGATGATCATTGTTTTTAATCTCAAAACTATGTTGGTGATGGTGGATGAGAAATTTATTCACTCTTTGATGTTGACACCTCCCAGACATCATACATATGCTAAACCTGTAATTGTAAAAATCTCTGGGCTCTATAGGTCACTGAGACTCACCAGGGGAAGCCGCAACCTGCAGGTCAAGTCCCAGCCTCCAGTCTGCCCTAAGGGGCCAGTATTTGCCCGCAGGGGATTAGGGGGGGTAGGACAACTAAAGAGGAAAGGGAAGAAACCACTTTCCTTGGCCAGATGCTTCTGGCTTCACCTTTTTAGCTCATTGCTTTCCTGTTTTTCACTTTCAGGATTACTGCAAGGGGTTGGAGGTGGCCTGCCCCCTTCATGGAAGGGGGCATAAATGCAGTCCCCAGTGGTGTGTGTGTGTGTTTCCGGGGGTGGGTTGGGGTATGCTTGTCCCTAAGCTTCCTCTCTTATTTTCAACTTTACAAGTACTCCTCATGGTAGCACAGAAACTTGTGGTTTTCTTTAATTCTTTGGTGAGGTGTCTGTTGGCAGCTAACAGTGCTATTAGTTCGGTCTGCAAAGGAGTTTGTTGCAACATGATGAAAAGAGCATCACATTTTAAATAGGATACAAACTGAAATGGGCCTGTGAAGTAGTAGGGAAGGTAGGATGAAGGCTCCGGATAGTTTACAAGTTCCCTCTCTGGAGAGGGCTCGGCTCCCCTAACACCTCTGGGCCCTGGTAGTCAAAGTGTGAAGTGTGTGTGTGAGAGGGAGGGCAGTGGAGGGAGCAGCCTCAGCACAGTCCCGCCCCCAGTCCACCCTTCAGGAATCAAAGTTCACTCACTTATGGCGGGATGTTCTGCCCCTTCCCAGCAGAGCGGCACTGATAGGATCTGGACCATTTGAATCACAAAAGACTTCAAAGAAGGGCTTCGCATTGGCCTCAGGGAACCTACTCCACTGTCCCTTTCTGTCCTGGGGGTTGTGTGTGCTCAGGGGATTGCTTTCAACCTGCTGGCAGGCAATGATGACAGCTCCAAGTTCAGAGGTCTACACTCCACTCAGGAGAGACAAAATTATGCTGTGGCATTTCACCCTAACAAGACATAGATATTGTGTTTGTTCCCTTTTATACGTGAGGAAATTGCATTTTAGAGAAGTGCAGTAATTGGTCTGAGGTCACCCTATCATATCAGGCAGTGACCCTTGCGGAAATCCATCCTACTGTCTAGCTAACTCCAGAGCAACTCTTCCTGGAGCGTGGCAAGCCTTCGTACTTGGTACTGCTTTCAAACAACACCGCACAGGTCTCCCCCTTCTCATGCATTCACACCACAATATAATTACAGCCGCGTTTCGGAAGGTTTAGATTTATTTATTTGCAACCACTAACTCCCTCCCTCCCCCCTCCCCCGTCCCCCTTTGAGCAATTTTCAGTTGCAGATTCTGTAAACTGCCAAGGGAAGGGAGAGGAAGCCGAAAGGGGGAGTGACTGAGCGTGGAGCGCGGGTTCCACTCCGGAAATGACCCGAGGGGAGTCTGGGCTGCGCCAGAAAGAGGGGGAAGATAAAAGAACAGAGGACTCCAAGCCGCAGAGGCGGCACTGTGTAAACAGACGTGCCTTCAGCTCCGCAGCTTTGCCTGGGTTACTGCTTTCTGATCAGCTTTTCACACAGCCTGCACGGAGCCGAGACAAAAGGTGGACCCGGACAATGTCACTGCGCAGTGTGGGAGGTTTTGGGGCAGTGCTAGGCACACGCCACACGCCACAACTTTATGGCATGTCAGATGTTCTACATTTGTGGAATGTGAATTTTTCCATCGCCTTCTCTCCTGCAACTTGGGGTTTGTGGAGTGAGGGGTGGTGGTGGGAGGGGGAAGAAAGGAAGAATGGAAGATGGGGCAAGCCAGAGACAGAAATTATAAATGGCAACTCCAAACCCAAATTGAAGACTTAAAAGAGGCTGTCCATTTCTGTAACAGAATTCTGATGGCGAGTTCTTTTGAAGTTGCCCTGCCTTCTGCATTTGAAAAAGAAAAAAAAGATAGTAGTATATTGTGTGTAGTCTGGTTTGGGCTCCACACCATTCATTTTCTCTAAATTTAAAGCCTCAGAAAAATTGAAATCATGTTCCAATGGAAACCGTGTGCTGCATCACCACGACTGAATGGGTGTTGAGATTTGGTGTCCTTGCTTTTCTCTCCACTTTATTTTGCTGCTTGTTTGTTTTGTGACAGAGATGCATGGAAGAAGAGACCTACAGAGCTCCACTAGGCTGATTGATTCTCCAAACGTCTGCCATGGCCTGTGCTGGGCTGGGCCAAGCTGAAGCTGGGAGCTGGGGACTGTGCCTCCGCCCCCAGGGGCTGCGTCTTAGCAGGAAACTGGGACTGGGAGAGGAGTCAGAAAGCAAACCCAGTTGTGCTGCCAAGGAAGCTCCTAATATTTCTTTCTAGGTTCTTGCCTTTTGCTTAAAAAGCATTTTAAACACAGGCACCAATACAGCTTACAAAGTGATAAGGTGTATTTAGAAGGTGAGGAAGTCCAAGACACTCGTGGGTCTTGTTCAGGGACAAGAGTGGACAAGGAAAGTAATGTTGAGAGAGAAGTTTCTATTTACATCTACATCTCAAGAAAGACAGAGAGCAACATCTTTTCTTAGTTCTGTTTTGGTGTTCAAAAGGGCTGTGGCTACCTAACATCACTCCACCCAGGTCCCAGGTACAGAGTCATTTGACTGACAGACGGGCAGATAGGATTACATAGGCAGGGGAAGTGTGGCTTCCAACTTGTGATCCTGAGCTAGCTCCCTAAGCCAGCTGCCTACCTGACTCAGAGCACCCCGAGACCTGACTGGGGTGTGTCCAGGGTACTTCAACGATCTACTCCAGGATCAGCTTCACGGTCATCTTGGGACTTGATACAAGCCTTGCTCTTTGTCTTCTCCATAAAATTAGTCAGTAGCTTCTTTTCAAAAGAGATGTTTGTAAGCAACTGTGTTCCCAAAAAAGATAATCTCCAACCTGTGAGAAATGCACTTCCCTTTACATAGAGAAAATGCATACTTCTTGTGTAATAAGTAACTAAAATTTACGGCCATGGAATATGTAAATCTGGACTAGAATCTGAGCACCTTGGAACACTTCCCAAGACTCATTACTGGTTGTTGGATTGTTTCTCCTGGCCCAAAGTCACTCATATTCTGCCTTTACTAAACCTTTTACAGGGTCTGTTCATTTCCAATAACATTGGTATGGAACATTGGTGTCCTAACTGCTAGGCTAAATGTCTCCCTCTTGATTGATTTTTCTGAACATGTGTTTTTTTTTAAGTTTTGTTTTTTAATAATGATTACATGGTTGATCGGGGTGGGAAGTATCGAGGTTTAGAGAAAATTGGGTGAACTATTTGCTTCCAAATTTGCTATTTCTTCTTCCTGGTGGAAGGGGAGAGACAACGGGGGAACCACATATCGCCGCCCTGCAGCGACACTAAAATGGCGAGGAATATTCTTGGAGGGCTGGGAAAAACTGGCAAAAGCGGCTGCATTTAAAACCGTTTCTCTGCTGCCCCTATCCCCGTTTGTCTAAGCTTTCCTACCCTTCCTCCCGTTTTCCACCACCCTTCTTCCCAATTCTTCCCGTTTCTGTATTCCCCCCATTACCCACGTAAGAGCCACCAGAACGTCACAAACCAAAAAAGACCTTTATTGCCGAAAACGAGCTGCTTAAATATAGTTCTTCCACCAATCACTTCTGCACATGGTCCACGGGACGCTATCTGATAGGCCAGCAATCGCAGCGAGGGAGAATTAGCCTATCCTTGTGACTTCCTGCCTGCCTCCTGGCGGAAACAAGTCCCGCCTCCTGGCACTCGGCCAGCCGCCATCTTGAAGCCCCTCATCTGTGTGGGGTTAGCCGCTCCCCACAGCCACGCATGACTTTCCACATGTCCCAGTACCCAGGGGTAAGTAATTGCCACCTTATATCAACCCAGAGCCTCAATGTGTACTTATTCAACATGTATGTCTAAAAAAAATGATCACTCACTATATAATTGCATTATTATTGCATCTGAGAAATGTAACATTGACTTAAAATCACCAAATATAAATATCATATTTTTAAAAGTTCCAACTATATCAAATGTAAGGGGTCTTCAGAGAATTCATGGAAAAGTCTATAGGTAGATTTCAAAAAAAAATTTTTTTTAAAGATGTATTCATTTTTATTGGAAAGCCGTATATACAGAGAGAAGGAGAGACAGAGAGGAAGATCTTCCATCCGATGATTCACTCCCCAAGTGAGCCGCAACGGGCCCATGCGTGCCGATCCGAAGCCGGGAACCTGGAACCTCTTCCAGGTCTCCCACGCGGGTGCAGTGTCCCAAGGCATTGGGCCATCCTCAACTGCTTTCCCAGGCCACTAGCAGGGAGCTGGATGGGAAGTGGAGCTGCCGGGATTAGAACCAGCGCCCATATGGGATCCCGGGGCGTTCAAGGCGAGGACTTTAGCCGCTAGGCCACGCTGCCGGGCCCCCCAAAATTTTTTTAAAAGATGTGTTTATTTTTATTGGAAAGGCAGACTTATAGAGAAGAGAAAGAGAAAGATCTTTGATTTGCTGGTTCATTTGCCAGAGCTGAGCTGATACAAAGCCAATAGCTTCTTTCAGGTCTCCCATGCGGATGCAGGGTCCCATGGCTTTGGGCTGTCCTCTACTGCTTTCCCAGGCCACAGGCAAGGAGCTGGATGGGAAGTGGAGCAGCCAGGACACGAATTCATGATCATATGGGATCAAGGCTCATGCAAGGCTAGGATTTAGTCACTGGACTACCACGCCGGGCTATACAGGTTATCTTACAACATGCATTTCACACAAACTTATTGAAAGCCCCCATGCATATGCTAATCCCTGATCTATAAGAAAAAAAGAAAAAATATATCCTTTTGGACTTTTTGTCAAGATACAGCTCAAGTACCATCAAAATGTTTGCATAGATCCCTTTGATAGTTTTAATAGTTGGGAAAGAGGAAGAACTATATTTATCAAGACTTTTAAGCTTGATTAAAAACAAATTCTCCCTTTAAAAACGTTCAGGAGATTGTGCCCTCTTGATTTAATCAACTCTTTAGCATGAAAAGCTTTTCATAAACTGATCCTACACAACATTTTTGGTATGTTACATTTATTTCCTTACATTAAAAAAAATACTTTTACATCTATTTTTAGGATTTATTTTATAGCAGCGGGCACTGTAGTCTAGTGGATTAAGCTGCTGCCTGCAGTGCTGGCATCCTATGTAGGCACTAGTGGAGTCCTGGCTGTTCCATTTCTGATCTAGCTCTCTGTAAACATACCCAGGAATGCAGTGGAGGATTTCACAAGAGTTTGAGACTGTGCCATCCATGTGAAAGATCTAGAAGGAGCTCCTGACTCCTGGCTTCCACCTGGCTCAGTTTGGACTGTTATGGCTATCAAAAAAGTAAAAAGGCTTATACACATACAAACAGATTGATCTCCCATCTGTTGATTTTCTCCCTAAATGGTGGCAATGCCTGGAAGTGTCTAAATGAACGTTTTTCTGGGCTTCCCATGTGTGTGCAGGGACTCACCCGCTTGGGCTATCTTCTGTTGCTTTTTCTTGTGTGTTAGTAGGGAACTAGATCAGAAATGGAGCAGTTGGGACTCGAAACAATGGCCATATGGGATTTTGATGTTGCAGGTGGTGGCTTTACTCACTGTGCCACAATGCCAGCCCTTCTTTATACTTTTTAAACAAACATTATTTGTTCATAAGGCACAGAGAGAGGGAAAGACTGGAACTGAGTAGGCCAAAGCCAGAAGCCAGGAGTTCCATTTGGGTCTGCCATGTGGCTACAGGAACTTGAACATTCGCACTGTCATCTGCTGGCTCCTGCTTGGATTAGCATGGAGCTGGATTGGAAATGGAACAGCCAGGATTTAAACTGGTGCTCTAAATCAGGGAATGGTCATTGCAGGTGGGAGCTTAACTTGCTGTGCCACAGTGTCCGCCCTAGCTTCCCTTGCATTCTAATTCAGGAATTCTCAAGCCCTGGAGTGTAAAAGAATACGACAAAACCAAAATCAAAACTCCGTCATTCAAAGAGCATCTTCACCATACAGATTGTGAGGCCCTAGTCCCCAAGGATTTGTATTAAGAAAGTCTGGAGTGAGAGGCAGTAATTTGCAGTTTTCAAAAGAAGCCAGTGTCCATCTGGTGCAGGAGGACCGAAAGCCACGTGTTAGGAATTATTGCTTTAGTGATGCTTAAGCATTTGCATTTGATTCCCGCACATCCTTTCCTTCAAGTTTGTTTAATAAACTCCTCCTTCGACTTCATTGCAGAGGCTGAGCAAGGTCACCCATAGAACGTAATGTTCTGCCTCCTGGCTCCTGCTCCATTCTAACGTGGTCTCATAGGAATGTGTTCGTATTTGTTTTTGTTATTTTCATTACATTAGGGCTATACATTGCCTGCTAACCTGGTGGAGTCCCATGAATTCCTAAGGTCAAGAAAAGTCTCAGCAGGTTCTTGCTCCTGAGGCAGGATGCCTTGCATATAAAGTAGTAAGAGCTGAATATTGAAATTTGTGCTTGCATGAACAGAAGAATAATCTGAAAGAGGTTTTTTAAAGCTGTTCATAAATATTTTATTACATGGTATGTATTTCTAACTTAGATACTTGCCTGTTTTACATCTGTTATATGAGATGCGTTTATTCCTGAATATGATTGGTGTTAGCAGACACCATTAAGAGAGTGTAAGGAGAAGCCACAGACTGAGGATCCTCACATTGCCCAATCAGATGTGCCTGCCAAGGTCTTCATATCAAAAATAGGGCATTAAAAGCTCCTGTGACTCAATAACAAAAAGATAATCACCGAATTGAAAACATAGCTGAAAGATTTAAAGAAGCACTGCCCAAAACAGGATAACCATATGGCCAAATAAGGCTATGGAAAAATGCTGGGCACTCCTGTCATCAGGGACATGCCAATTAAAGCCACAGTGAGCTCCCCCTGCACCTGCACTGGAGTGGGGGAGGTGGCAAGCAAGTGGAGGCATCCCTAGTGGGAGTATAAATTGGCATAGCCACTTGGGAATATGTTAGATATTATCTGTGAATTGTAAATACAATTCCACCCAAGATAATTGACAATGTTTGCTCTTTAGAAGGTGGCAAAGAGAGCTGTACTCATGGTAATCAAAACCTCAAAACAGCCCAGAAGCCAATCAAAGAGGAATGGATAAATGATTTGGGAATATTTGTACAATGAAATATTTCATGGAAACAATGAATGAATTATTAATATATAAAAAACATGAGTGAGTTCTCACAGTCATAATATTGAGTAAAGGAAGCAGAGATGAATACACACTGTAGAATTCCATTCACATGAAAGCCAAGAATAGGTATAACTGGGATGGACAGTTTGGTACAACAGATTAAGACATTGCTTAGCATATTTGCCACCCATGCCAGGGTGCTGATCCAATTCCAGCTGCTTTCCTTCTGTTTCAACCCTGTGCTACTGTGCCTGGCAGGGAGCAGATAATGGTCAGAGCTCTTGAGTTCCTCTGGATGGAGTTGCAGCCTCCTGACTTTGGCCTGGCCTATCCCTGGTTGGTGTGACAATTTAGGAAGTGAACCAAAAAGACAGGGGAGAACACTGTCTCTTCCCATCTCTCTGTTGCTGTATCAAGTGAGTAAATAAGTAGGATTTTTGTTATTGTCGTTGTTGTTCTTGAAACAAATGTGTAAAATTAATCTATAAAAATAGAAGTCAGAATAGTGGTTACCTTTGGGGAGGTATTGATTAAGGGACTGAAAGGAACTTTCTGGAATGTTGGAAATATTTTGTATTTTGATCTGAATGATTTCCTGGTGGATACCTATATAAAAATTCATCAACCCATATATTCAAGATTAGTGTGAATTGTGCATTTTAATATATACATGTTAAATATTAATTAAAAAGTTGAGTCCAAGAGTGCTTATATCATATTTTTATTGCCAGCTGCAGGCTCTGTTTGGCATAATCCCACCATTTTGTTAGTTTCTTAAATCTTCCTTTCTAGGAGATTCCAGTTCATCTATAAATGAGAATTGAAATAATATTTTCCTTATTAGACTACTGTGAAGATCGAATAAACACAGAACAAACAACTCACAACATAGCAAGAGGTATGAATTATCATTACAACATACACATGTTAAAATTCACACAGTGCTATAAAATAGCTAGCTACTAGCTATGAAATACAATCCACTGGTAGTTACATTTTCAAGCTATTTTAATCTAACATTTTTTAATTTCTATATAAATATATTTTTTTGGTTGCAAGTAAGACACACAGAGGGAGTGACAGAGTCAAACAGGCAAAGATGTCCCATTCACTAATAAACTTCCTTAATATGAACTTACCACAGCTGTGGCTGGACTAGGTCAAAGCTTGGAACCAGAAACTCCACTTGGATCTCCCATGGGTAGCAGGGACCCAATTTTTTTAGTCTTCTCTGCTGCTTGCCAGACCATACCTTATTTAGTTATTTGAAAGGTAGATTTGCAGAGGAAAGGAGATATAGAGAGAAAGGTCTCCCAACCACTGGTTCACTCCCCAAGAGGCTGCAATGGCCAGAGTTGAGCCACTAAGAAGCCAGGAGCCTCTTCAATGTGAGTGCAGAGTCTCAATGCTTTGGCTTATCTTTCACTGCTTTCCCAGGCTACAGGCAGGGAGCTGGCTGGGAAACAGAACAGCCAGGATGTAAAGTGGCACCTATATGGGACCCTGATGCATTCAAGAAGAGGATTTAGCCCCTGAGCCATCATGCCGGGACCCACAGATTACGCCTTAGCAGGAAGCTGTAATGAAGAGCAAGCAGAGTTGGGACTTCAACTCAGGCACACCAGATATGGATCATGGGTACACTGAACGTTTGCTCTTTTTCAAAAACATAGTTTTTTTTTTTCTTTTTTTGCCTCTGAGCTGATTTTCTTTTCTTTTTAAATTATGTATTTACTTACTTTAAAATTTTATTTTATTGGAAAGTCAGATTTACAGAGAGAAGGAGATAGAGCCCCAAGTGGCCACAATGGTCAGAACTGAGCCGATCTGAAGCCAGGAGCCAGGAGCCAGGAGCCTGTTACGGGTTTTCCATGTGGGTGAAGGCTCTCAAAGCTTTGGTTCGTCTTCCACTGCTCCCAGGCCACAGGCAGGGAGCTGGACAGTAAGTAGAGAAGCCAGGACACGAACTAGTACCCATATGGGATCCTACCAAGTGCAAGGTAAGGATTTAGCCTCTGAGCCATTGCACTGGCCAAAATTTATTTATTTTTTATTAGCAAGGAAGAGTTACAGCAAAAAAAGGCAAGGCAGAGAAAGAGAGTTTCCATCTGCTTCTCACTCCCCAAACGGCTGCACCGCATCAGGGCTGGTCCAAAGCAAGTAGCTTCTTCTGGATATCTCATGTAGGTGCAGGGGCCCAAAAATTGAGCCATAATCTGCTGTTTTCCCAGGCAGTGGAATCTGATCCAGGAAGCTGGATCAGAAGTATAGCAGCCAGGACTTGAGTTGGTAAACTTTATGGATGGCCGCAGGCAGAAGTTTAGCTTGCTGTGCTGTCGCCCAAACCAATTTCCTTAAAATGTGTATGTGTATATATATATATATTTTCAAAATGAAGCATACCAAAAACATTAAAAATAAACATTACCTACAAAGCACACTTATTTGAAAGAGATTTATTCATTTGAAAGGCTGAGTTACAGAGAGAAAGGAACAAGAGAGTAAGAGAGAGAGGTTTTCCATCTGCTTATTCATTCCCAAATGATCCAAGCAGAAGAAGCCTGGAGCTTCTTCTCAGACTCTCATGTGGGTGCAGGGCCCCAAGCATTTGGGCCATTCTCTATTGCTTTCCCAAGCACATTAACTGGGGGCTGGGAGCAGAAGTGGTACTCAAACGAGAGCATATATAGGCTGCCAATGCTACAAGTAGAGGCTCTGGCTGGGACAGGAAAGAAACACACTACATTATGTGTTACCTAATGACTAAGAACAAGCGGTCAGCTCACACATACCATGGACACACTCGACGTGGTTGTCTGAGGCAGAGGTTGCCCTGAGTGTTTGTTCTTGGGAGAGTCTCAACTTTCTCCTTTGTGTTCGCCCAGATCAGTGCCTTCAGTGTCATGCCTGCTGGCATCAAGACCTTGGGTAAAGCAGGTCCTAGCGAGTGCAGCACTGCAGCTCATAGCTGGGGCTTTGTCTTTGCTCAGATAAACACAATCCTGACAATGAGACACTGTCTGAGGGGACCGGAGGCGGAAGCAAGTGTGTTTAGTCAAGTTCTCTTTCCTGACTTGTTGCTGCATTGCTAAAACCTTCTTCCCCCTGATTGTTTTCTCCTGTTCTTTAACAGTTCCCTGGTGACACCTGATGCTCCCCCTAGTGCAGATTCACACGGAGGGTCCCATGGGCCCAGGCAGGAACAAGGCAGCTTGCCCAAGGCCCTTTCGTGGGGCTGGGAAGAGAATCAGGGTCCCTGGAGTCTGTGGGCCTCCTCTCCAGAATCAGGGGCTCTGTTTTTCCTTTTGAAAGTTGATTCTTTTATTCCAAGACTTACAACTACTTTACAATGCTTCTAGGTTATTCAGCTTGGAGTTTGAGTGTTTTGGGTCTTTCATATCATTAAAATCTAAGATTTGTGATACCACATCTTGCTTTTACTTGCAGTCTTGTTCCTCGTTCTTTTTCACTGTCCGTCTCTTTTGGATGTTTGTGCTAGCCATCTTTCTTTCCCCGTTCCTTAATTCTCTGTATTGGTCTCCTTCATTAATTCACTCCACAAATATTTTGTTGAACACCTACTATCATCAAACTCTGATTTGGATTTGGGAATACAGCAAGCTGGGTTCCTCACACGATGATCTCAAATTCTAATTGGAAATAGAAAAAGCACACACTTACATACACACATGTATATGTATCACATAAAACTATGCTATGTGGTAACAGGCAACATGAAGTAAAAAACAGTCGTGCAAATAGAGAATGATGTCAACAGTTATTTTAGGTACTGTGGTTTGGCAAGGGCCTCATGAGATGACATTGTTTTTGATGTTTTTACTTTCTTCTGAAGTCATCTGGCTGTTGGTCACCTATTTCTTGTCTCGTCCGCATGTTCTTGCTCGCTCACTTCCACCCTTCCCATGACAGTCCTACTTTCCTAAGCTTGCCTTTACTCTGGACTCCTTCCTGTCTCCTATTCTTTCCCTAATCACTTCCAGGAGTTTCCTTGAACAGCTTAGCCTTGTCACAAAGAATTTGCATGTGGCTGCTCCTTACATACTTTTAATATCATTCATATGCTCTGGAAATGGCTATTTTTAGGAGTAATTCTAGTATAAATCAGAGGTCTTTCACGCTTTGGGTTAAAAGGCTCCGAGGTGGATGCCTCTCCCAGCTCCACAAACTTGCCCACACTTACAATAAAAGCATCATTTCAATAGAATTTTGACTTCACATATAACATTGTGGTAGTTATTCAAAACCCACTTTATGCTGAGCACCATACATTGAAATCTGGAGTGGAAATAACTCTTAAAAAAACAAAACACATCCACTTTTGGTGTGACTCACAGTTTGAATGAAGCCCAGACCACCTGTTGTTTATTCCCTAGCATTTGGAATTCTACCTTCATTTCTGGGTTTCCTCCAGAACATGCATAACAGGGATTTGCACAGAGTCTTCCATTATATAAATAAATCCAACCATGGGATGCAATTCTGTGAGTTTCATTAAACTTTACGCAGAGGCTGAATTTCCCAGGTTCCCTGCCAGGCCCTGGTGACCGTACACCATCTGCAACATGTGCCAGTGCTTAGCATAATTCTCAATCCATAATTACTGTTGAATGCCTCAATGAATGGAAAAGGAGGGGCCTTGTCTGGTAATTAAATATTCACAATCTTTTCCAAATAATTTGGTTCTGTCACATCGATCATTTGGAAGCTCTCTGTCAGCTTTTTTAGGCATATATATTTTCACAATGCAAAGCAGTTTCCCTTAGGACAATAAACAGGACACTTTGCTGTCTACCAACTCAGAGGCCTACAGAAAGAATCCTTTAACCCCTAATTAAGAACAAAGCACCAATTACATTAGATTGGACTTCAGAATCATCTCTTTGTGTTTCATCTTGTGCTGAACAAGGAATCGCAGGGACTGGGTCAAACAAAGGTGCTACTTGAGAATTTGGTCAATGGACTGGATCTCAGATCTCAGAGCTGCTAATCGGGGCTGCTCAGGATGAGCCAGAAGTGTGGCACGGCTGTGGCAAAGCAGCTTAGCTGCCAATTTTGCAGGCTCTGAGGTTTCCTTTTGTCCATTTGCCAGGGAATGAGCTGTCAGGCACTGTGTACTTCACAGTTTTGCTCCTGGCTCTGTGCCTTCTGACTCTAGCTTTAGGGCTGGCTCTAATGTCATCAGCTGGGAAGTTGTCACAAACAGAACCTCAAGCACCACCCTCAAATCTGCTCGGTCGGAATCTGCATTTCAGCAAAAATCACAGTCTGTATTACTGTCAACCACCATTCTTTAAAAAAAATTATCCAAAAGACAGAATTATACAGAAGAGAGAGAGAAAGGGAAAGAGGGAGGGACAGAGAGTGGGAGAGAGGGAGAGAGAGCGAGACATAGGTTTACTATTTCAAACTGTCACAATGGACAGAGTTGAACCAATCTGAAGCAGGAGAGGAAATTGGAGGGTCTTCTGAGTCTCCCATGTGGATACAGTGGTCCAAAGACTTGAGACATTCTCTGTTGCTTACCCAGGTCATAAGCAGGGAGCTGGATTGCAATTGGAGCAACTGGGACATGAACCAGCGCCCACAGGGGATGTTGGCACCATGAACAGAAAGAAGCTCAGCTCACTCCACCATGGACGGCACTGGTCCCAATGTCAGGTACTGTTCCCACCATGAACAACATGGTTACAAATACTAGAGAGTCTTCAGATCACTGACAAGAGTATGAAAATAGAAATGAAAATGAAAATTCTGGGTCTCCAGAATTTAGATTCAGTGAAGCTGGGCTAGGATCCTGGAATGTACGTGTACTGGGACTCTATTCAGAGCTAAGGCTCATAAGTCTTTGTGTGTCTTTATCCCAGTTCTATTGACCAGCATCACTGTGTCTCCATCTCTGCTTTACAAATTGCTCTCAGTGTTGGCTTTAAAATTTCAGTGCAGAAATGTGCTGTTAGTACAGTGATCTAAAGGAGATTTGAAAACGTTGTTGACACTTAACATAAAACTGTACACATGTGTGTTGTTTATACCAAGGAAATGGAGATGAATGGGAACTGCTGGGAGAAATTATTACTATTTACATATTGTTACAGTTTCTGTCCCTGGGCCTGGAGACTTTCTGAAATCCAGACTTGCAGTCCTTTTGTCATAGGCATGAGAGTCACTCTCCATCTAACTAAATGTAGGAACTTGTTAGGAAGATATCAGATGACCAACAGAACCAACAAGAAGTCTATATAACAAGGCACTTCCTGGATAGGAAGCAGAATAAATACATGATACAGAAAGCAGGGGTTTTGTTTGATAGTCAGCCCTGAAATGAATGAGCTCCAACCTCCAATGAAGATTCACATTTGTAGGGTAGGAACATTTGGCTTGGCTTGGCTAAGGGAGAGGTGGCCTCCTTGGTTTGAGAGCAGATTTAACCCGTTATAGCTGACTGGAAAGGTCATTTCTCAGTGAAAACAGGAGTGCTAGAATAGATGCTTGGCATTGAAAGAAGCAATCCAATCCCACCACATCCATCTGGGTGGATGTGGTCTTCCCACTGGATGATGTACTCTGGTGGGTCTTCAGATACTGCCAGAAGTTTCATGAGACCAGGCATTTTTGTCTGCTTTTGTCCCTGATGTATCTCATATTTAGATCAGTGATGGGCACATGCTAGGGTCTCCATAAATACCTGTTAAATGAAATGAGTGAATTAATGAGTGGTTAGAGAGGCTGAATGGCATGATGCTTAAGATATACTCTCTCAGGGGGATGGCATTTTTATCAGTGGGTATAGTTTCTGGCTGTAGCACCAACATCCCTATGGGGTGCTGGCTCAAGTCCTCCTGTTCCATTTCATGGCCAACTTCCTTCTAATGCACTTGTAAAAGCAGCAGAAGTCAGCCCAAGTGCTTGATCCCATATGCTCCCACACAGGAGACCCAGAAGAAGCTCCTGACTCCTTGCTTTGGCCTGGCACACTCTGGGCCATTTTGGCCATTCGGAAAGTGAACCAGAAGCTGGAAGGCCGCTTTGTATATCTGTCTCTCTTTTCCTGTAACTTTGCCTTTCAAATAAGCAAATAGATCTTACTAAAAAATAAAGTTACCGGAGTCAAAGCCTAACTTGCTTATTTTCTAGTTGTGTTAACTTTGGGTATGTGCAGAAGTTTCCTGTATTTATGTGCTTAGGTCTCCTAGAAGATCCATCTTATTAGATTGCAGCTAGATTAGAATTGTGCCTATTTGGTTGGCTTTTATTGCATCTCTTTATTGCTATGTAACAAACAATCCCAAAACTTAGCAATTTAAGTCAGCATTTTATTCATTTGTTTTTGATTCTGCCTTTGGGGTACAGTTCAGTAGGGACAATCTGTTTTTCTGTAATTGTGATTTCTGCTGATATTGGTACATCCATGACAACTTCTTGGCTCACACTCTGGCACCTAGGCAAAGATGGCTGAAATGGTTAGGGGCTACCTGAAACAGCTTGCCTGGGACTGTGCATTTGGGACCTTGGTTCTGTCAGCTGGGTTCTCAGTTCCCCATAGAGACATGGGGGCTTTCCATGTGGACTCCCCATGTATCTCTAAGCTGCCATTTAGAAAGAATGGCTATTTCTTTTCATGACTTATACTTGTTTTAAAAAATGTATGATCTTAAGGTTTAGACTGCATTTTTTTGGATTAAATAATTATTTATTTATTTGAAAGGCAGTGTTACAGTGGCTTGAGGGAGGGAAAGACAGAGAGAAGCAGAGATCTTCCATCTGCTTAGTTGACTTCCTAAAAGGCTGTCAGCCAGGGTTGGGCCAGGCTAAAGCCAGAAACCAGGAACTCCATCCAGATCGCCCATGTGGATGACAGGGGCCCAAGTAGTTGGATTAATTCCTGCTGCTTTCCCAGGCACATTATCAGGGATGTGGTTTGGAAGTGGAGTGGCTGAGACTCACGTTGGTGTTCATATGGAATGCTGATATGTCAGGCAATAGCTTGACCTGCTGGCACCTCTAATCTTGGTTTTGTTGACATTTGGGGCCAGATGATTATTTTCGTGGGAGACTGAACTACGATTTCAGAATGTTTAGCAACATCCTTGGGCTTTACCCACCAACAGAATAATGTTGCCAGGCTCTGTATCTCTTTCTTACTTCCTGCTACCATGGGAAAGAAACGAAATTGTCTCTCCAAACATTGTCTAATATCTTGTTTTGGAATGGTGCTGTTGGTGGAGCTATCCCCTGGTTGAGAACCAATGAGGTAAAGCAAGTCACAAGTCCAGCCCAGGTTCTAGAGACAGTCTGCAAGATTCCTGTTGAGTGTAACAGACTCTCAAAGCCATTACTTCCCCTGATTTTGCTTGCCTAGGAGATCTTGCTCTTAAATTCTGCTCATGTTGAGTATTCCTGCTTCTCACTAATGGGCTCTTCATTTAACAGCCTGAAATCCCCTCTTGTTTCCAGACTATGGACTACTTTTGAATTCCTCTGCAGTGCCTCCTTCTTGACCAGCCCAGGGTTGGTTTGCTTTTCTGCCTCTCTGTGTATAGTTCACTGAACTATCAGCAGTGCTACCTTAGCACATGGCCAGGCCCTGGGGACAGATAAAACTGTTCCTGTAACCTCTGGATATGACACCCTCTCTCATATCCATGCACATTCACATTGCTTTTACCTTGAAAGGCAGAGCAGCCTCATCACCCTTCTGCTCCTCCCACACTTGCTTTTGGCGTCTTTATCCAAGGTTCATCTCAGGGACCATCTATTCCAGGGACCATCTCAGGGACCATCTATTCCATCTTTTTAGGCAGGCCAGTTCAATTTATTAATTTCTTAGAGGCAGAGCTGATGCCATAGGCATCTCTAGCTTGCCAATACAGCATCTGTTACGTGAAAAAGTATTTCTCAGATCAACAAATGGATGAAGAGCCAAAGGCATGAGTTTACAATTTGAAGAAAAGATGGAGAAAGTACGGGAGTAAGCCACGTCATTATCCAGGGAAGGGTCTTCTAGTTCTGCCACAGAGGCTGGGTTGGCACATTGCAGTTGAGGAAGGCACAGAGATCGCAATGACTGGGGAGCACATGAGGGTGGAGGAGGATAGTAGATGGGGTTAGATCCATAGCAGAACAAAAGTACTTTTGGCCTTGTAGGCTAGGATAAGGGTCTGGATTGCATCTGAATGAAATGAGACACCTCTAGGGGAGGTTTTGGGCAGAAGAAGGTGTAACACTGACCTATGTTATCAAAGGATCATTCTGACTGCTATGTGGAGAATGGACTGTGACACAGCCAGGGTGGAAGCAACAAAACCAGTTAGGAAGCTCTTGTAATTACCTGGTAAGAGGACATGATGGCATTTCCCTTTAGGTTGGGTGTGGATATGAGCGGTGAGATATCAGGATGACTCTATGGCTTAGAGTCTGAGTAAGAAACAATAGCCATTTTTGGAGAGAGGTCACCACTTGGGGAGGAAAATCAAAAGTATAAACGTGTTAAGTTTGGGATGCTTGTTGTGTTTTAATTGGCTACAGTTAGTTGGACATCTAAGTGCGAAGTTCAGGTAGGTTAACTGAAGACATAAATGTGGAAGCCATTAACTCTGTTAAGTTAGGACCAACTCCTATAATTAAAAAACACAGTGCTTCAATACAATAGGAATTTGTTTCTCACAATCCACCAATCCAAGGAAGTTCTAAATCACTAGAAAACTGCATTTCTAAGGAGAGATGGGGACAAAAGCTTTTTTCTTGTTTTTCATTTTTATTTTTTGTGATACAATTTCATAGGCTCAGGGATTCCCCTTCCACCGTTCCCATTTACTTTCCTAACCCCACGGGTTTCCTCTATTATTACAATGGTATAGTCCTCAGCAACAGTCACAAGGAAGACAAACACTTGATTGAAATATCTCAACATGAAATAGGTAAAGGAGGAACTGGAATTAGAGAATATTGACAGAAAATTCATTCAAGGAATTTTGTTCTGAAAAAAATTCAAGAAAAGTGGTGGAAGGCTAAAGGAGGCATAGATTTGGAATCTTTTTGAAGTGTTGTTTTAAATAGGAAATTTAGGGTGAGAATTTGGCACAACACTTAAGTTGCTGCTTGGTATGTCCCCCTTCCATATCAGAGTGGCTGGGCTGAGTCCTGGTACCTCTGCCTTCAATCCAAGTTCCTGTTAATGTGTGTCCTGTAAGGTAGCAGATGATGGCATTTGTGCTTGGGTTACCATCAGGTGCGAAACTCAGATCACGTTCTAGGCTTCAGGCCTTCCAGCTGCTGTGGGCATTTAAGGAGGGAACCGTGAATAGAATCTCTATTTTTCTTTCCACTTAAATGAAAATAAGTACAAATTTAAAGTAAAATAGACAAGATTTAGTGAGTTTGTATGCTAATGGGAGTGATCCAGTAGAGAAAAAGATTGATGGTGAAGGGAGGAAGTGAAGAATTTCCAGAGCCTAATCCTTGAGAAAGCAGAAGAATTGCCAACCAGACCAAAGACTTGGCTTTAGAGAAAGCATGGGAGGTGTATCCATGCAGACAACAGATGCAGAAAGGGTGCTCGGTAGACCTGGCTTGTCTAAGACCCAGAGCTGTCTGGCTCTTGAGGCTTTCAGTGCCAAAACTAGGACATCTTTGGGCTAACTGGAATGTTTGGTCACCTTAGAAGCAGAACAATTTGTTGTGGGAGCTTATAGAAGCTCTCTTTTGTTGTCAAACGAGAAAGGATAAATGTTCCTCAACAGACTCAGTCCATTACTAAGCACCCTGCGGCCTCCTCCACCTAGTGTTGTGCAATGTGAGCAGCAGTGCCGTGAGTAAGTTGCAGTTCTTGTTCTCGAGGAGCTGAGCTGGTGGAAGAGAGAAAGTACATGAGTGTATGGATGATAAGGCAACATACGTGGACAAAACGAGCTTCGTTATCAAAACTTATCCAAATCAGTGGTTCATATTCTTATCTTCTAGAGTAGATAATATTCAACATAAAGTTAGGAAATATTTCCTGAGATTTTACTGATTTCCATCCTCTGTGTACTCATTATCTCTTTTTATCTTCAAAACAGCCTATTGCGTAGGGGCTATCACTGTCACCTCCGTACTACAATGAGGAAACAATGCATAATGAATAAGCAGTTTGCTGCTGATCACACTGCAAGTGATAAAGATCTTGAACTCTGGTTGATGCTATAACCTAAGCTATTTAAGCACTGCATTGTACTGTCACTGAAAATCACTACAATGCATGAAAATAAATTATAAGGAGTACACACCAATGTATTATACATTTAGACGAGAAGAAATTACAAAAATCTTTTTTTTTTAAAGATTTTACTATTATTGGAAAGCCGGATATACAGAGAGGAGGAGAGACAGAGAGGAAGATCTTCCATCCGATGTTTCACTCCCCAAGTGAGCCGCAACGGGCCGATGCGCGCTGATCCGAAGCCAGGAACCAGGAACCTCTTCCGGGTCTCCCACGCGGGTGCAGAGTCCCAATGCATTGGGCCATCCTCGACTGCTTTCCCAGGCCACAAGCAGGGAGCTGGATGGGAAGTGGAGCTGCCGGGATTAGAACCAGAGCCCATATGGGATCCCAGGGCGTTCAAGGCGAGGACTTTAGCCGCTAGGCCACGCCGCCGGGCCCTACAAAAATCTTCATTGAGGAATTGGGTTAGAACTTGAAAGGGGTTAAGATTTCATTAGAGAGTTAAGGAAAGGATGTGCCAAGCTCTTGGTTTTCCTTCCTCTGTTTCTAAAAAAGATAATTGTGATTTCAACAAGGTGGAATCACATGGCCAATTGGTGACACACCTAGCTTGTCTTTAGTATGGAAAATACAACCATGTTGGTCATCAGTGTAATCAGTGCATTAACATGGTACATGTATGCATTCAGTATGACCTGCATACAGAAAAGCATTTGGGCAGTAAATATTTTCAAGAAGTGAACACATTTGTATGACCAGCATTTAGATCAAGAAACAGAAACTTACAAGGACACCAGCAGCTGTCTTCATGTTTTCTGTCAACCACTGCTTTCCATTCTTGCCAAGGTTAGTGATTAGCCTGACTTCTAAAATAAAATATTACAGGTGGACAATTGGAACAACAGTTAAGAAGTCCCTTGGGGGTTCCTGCATCCTGTATCAGGGAATGTTTCGATTCAATTTTCAGCACTGCTTCTAATTCCTTCTTCATGCAAATGTGCTCCCTGCAAGCATCAAGTGGTGATTCCAGCGGCTGTGTTTCTTCCAGACACATGGGAAACCTGGATTGAATTTCTAATTCCCAGGTTCAAACATTGGGGGCAATTGGGAAGTGAACTGGAGGACAGGAGATCCTGTCTTTCTCTGCCTTTTAAACATGAAATAATGGGCCCGGCGGCTTGGCCTAGCGGCTAAAGTCCTCGCCTTGAAAGCCCCGGGATCCCATATGGGCTCTGGTTCTAATCCCGGCAGCTCCACTTCCCATCCAGCTCCCTGCTTGTGGCCTGGGAAAGCAGTTGAGGACGGCCCAATGCATTGGGACCCTGCACCTGCGTGGGAGACCCGGAAGAGGTTCCTGGTTCCCGGGCTTCAGATCAGCGCGCATCGGCCCGTTGCGGCTCACTTGGGGAGTGAAACATCGGATGGAAGATCTTCCTCTCTGTCTCTCCTCTGTGTATATCTGGCTGTAATAAAAAAAAAATGAATAAATCTTAAAAAAAAAAACATGAAATAAGCTCAGTTTTGTCTTTAGACTTTTAAATTTCTTATAAATGGAACCCAGTAAATGTGGCTGTTTTTTAAATATTTGGCTTCCTTTACTCAGTATGGTGTTTGAGAATTTCAATTATGTTGTTTGGTCTAGCTGTAGGTTTTTAATTCTGTTATCTAGTTTTTTGCTGCATGAATAATCCAGAAATTTTCATTATTTATTGAATCTATTTTTTAATTCTATTGCTGAGATGCGTGGGCAATTTCTAGTTTGACCCAATTGGGAACAGTACTACCAATGACACTCTTGCACATATCTTTTGAAAGTGTGCTCGTCTCTCTCTCTCTCTCTCTCTCTCTCTTATTTTAGATGATGTTTACATAGTTGATCAGGTTGGGAAGGATCAAGGGTTAAGGAAAAGTGGGTGTGATTATTGTTTCCAAAATTTCTATTGCTTCTTACTATATTTGGGGGGAGAAGGGGAGGCAAAGGGAGAAGCCATCTACCCTCCCAACCTCCTCAGTACCCAAAGGATGGAGAATGGCCACCTGATATCAAACCAGAGTCCCTATGTGGTGCACACTCTGAGGATTCTGCCCGGGTGTTTTTTTTTTTTTTAAGATTTATTTATTTTATTACAAAGTCAGATGTACAGAGAGAAGGAGAGACAGAGAGAGGTAGATCTTCCCTCCGATGATTCACTCTCTAAGTGAGCTGCAACGGCTGGTGCTGTGCCAATCCGAAGCCAGGAACCAGGAACCTCTTCCGGGTCTCCCATGTGGGTGCAGGGTCCCAAAGCTTTGGGCCGTCCTCAACTGCTTTCCCAGGCCACAAGCAGGGAGCTGGATGGGAAGTGGAGCTGCCGGGATTAGAACCTGTGCCCATATGGGATCCGGGGGCCTTCAAGGCGAGGACTTTAGCCGCTAGGCCATGCCGCCGGGCCCCCGGGTGGTTTTGATAGTTCTGAAATGCTATTGATCTCGCTAATCAAAGGTTGAGGAAACCCTTCCAATATACATTGACTGACATAGCTGACCTTCACCAGATATTTGCTGTCATCATTTGGTTGGGGTAGTTGTCCAATTTTTTCTGCCCTCCTTTCTCTGGCATGATATCAAATGTCCTTTGAAGTCTCCAATGGGCTGCCATATCTTCTACATGGATCCACAAATTCTTTCAGGCAGGCCCAAGGATTTGGGCCAAGTAAAACAGGTTCCACTGGAACCCTCATCTCCAGGACTCATGGACCCAGCACCCATTATGCAGAAGGGCCCAGGGACCTGGGCCAAGCAATACGGGTGCTGCTGGGCACCTCACCCTGGGGCTCACAGACCCAGCACCCAACCTGTATACAGATCCATGCTCCTGAACGCCACTGGACACCCCATCCCCGGGGTTCATAGACCCAGCACCCAATGTACAAGTGGACCCAAGGACCTGGACCTGGAGAACAAAGCCCTGCTGGAAAACCCTCTTCCTGGGTTCACGGACCCAGCACCCACCTCCCATAGACTGGCATGGCTGACCTCACCTTGCAATCCACCAGCAGGTGTGGCAGCCTGGCTTGGTGCAGCCTGTCCCCAGTTCCATTTCATTCTGGTGGGTGTTGGCCCTAATGTGAACTGGCTGGTATTGCGGCCTGACCTGGCTCCTCCTGCAGCCTTTCCTGGTTCTCAGATCTGCCAACAGATGTTATGAATGGGCTCATCCTGGCCCGCCCCCAGACCTGAACCACATGAATGACCTTGGGAACAGCAAATTGGCCTGGTTTGGGCTGCTCCTTGCCTTGGTTCTTGCGCTCATTTGCAGGGACTGCATCTTGACAAAGGAGTTGCTCATATCTTTAGAACATAATGATGCAGATACTTTAGAGTTACAAGGCTAGTGTGGGGCAAGGAACTAAGCTACTGCCTGTAATGCTGGCATCTCATATTAGAGCACAAATTTGTCTCGGCTTTTCTTCCTCTGATCTATCTTTCTGCTAATGTTCCTGGGAAGATAGCAGAGGGTGGTTCAGGTATCTGGATCCCTGATACCCATGCAGGAGACTGGGATGGAGTTCCAGGAGACTGTATGGAGTTCCAGGCTCCTGGTTTCAGCCTGGCTCAGCACCAGTTGTTGTGGCCTTTTTTGAGGAGTGAATTACTATTCTCTGTCTCTCTGCCTTTCAAATAAATAAATCTTTTTTTAAAATAAACATTTGCCACATTTTTTTCTAGCATTTTTACTTTTTAGTATTCATTGGGATTTGGCATCAGCTGACATGTATAGCTCGGTTTATGAAATTATAATGGCTACTGTTCAGTGATCTTGGGTTTACTGTGGAGTTTCCCAGAGACTCACAAAACGCTTAAGTAAGCAGGCCTCCAGCATCTATTCCTGAGATGAAAATCAAGTACTGCTCGCAGTCAGTTCAGCAAACATTGTGCAAAAGTAGGCTCTACCTTTTTCCTGGAAGGCTCTCGTCCAAAGCAATAAAGATAGGCAACTCTCATTCCTTCTGAACAACTCCAGCTGAGGAGTCTGTGTAGTTTACTGTTGCTGGGCAAGAGTGTGCTGTTTATGGCTGTGCTTGCCACATGCAGCAAATTATAGATACTCAATATTTATTTGTTGACAAACTGTTAATCCCCCATATTATACAGAGTCATATCGTTGTACCTTTACATAGGACACATTTTCCATACTGTTCAATTTGGTGGCCACTAGCCACATGAAACTGTCGCACATTTGAAAAGGAGCTAGTGTGGCTAAGAAATTAGATTTATTTTATATTTAGTTTTAATGTGTTGACATTTGATGGGTGACACTAATTGCAGTGGAAAACTTTGAAATGTACTTGGTAATTTTTCAAGTGTAAACTTTATGGAGACTAAGTTACCTTGAAGTATAATAAATGTTGCACAACCAAATTGAGATGTTATGTAAATATAAAAGACAGAAGACTGTATGAAAACAATTTAAAGTATTTTAGCAAATTATTTTACATTGATTATATATGAGAAATAATACTTTGGGTATGTTGGATTAAATGAAACATAGCATTAGACATGATATCTTTTGTTTATCTTTTTATTATTACCACTAATAAATTTGGAACTGGAAATGTAAATTGTATTATATTTTTGTTGGGTAGTGCTTTGTAAAATATTTCCTATTATGTTTTACTGAAATTAACTTTTTTCTTAAAAAAAAAAAAAGGTTAATTTTGTTTGAAAGGAAGAGCTATGGAGACAGAGAAGGAGAGACAGACAGAGGCAGAGAGAGAGAGAGAGAGAGAGAGAGAGAGAGAGAGATGTCTCTCACTGACCCAAGCCGGGAGCCCAGAACTCCACCCTGACCTTGTGCATGGATGGCTGAGTCCCAGTTACTGAGGCTATCATCTGCTGTTTCTTCAGGCGTGTTGGTGGGAAGATGGATTGGGAGCAGAGTAGTCGGGATTTGAATCAGTTGCTATGGCACAGGAGTGGGACTGATCCCATGCACTCTGAGATGGGACACAGGTGTTGCAAACAATATCTTCATCTGCTATAGTACAACACCCACTCCTACTAATTAGTTTAGAAAACTTCCCAGTGTTCATATGAATGTACCATAATTTGCTTAACTAATCTTTTATTAATTTGCTTTGGAGATATTTGCAATCTCTCACTATCAAACAGTTTTGTAGAGCTGGCATTTTGTAACTACAAATACATTTATAATTGGCAAAGTTATCACTTGGGTAGGTGTTTGGTAATAATTAAGATGCTGCTTGGGATGCCTTCATTCTACATGGGAGAGCCTGCATTCAAGATCTGGCTCCCTTTCCAAGGCCAGTTTCTTGCAAATATATACACCATGGGAGGCCACAAGTTACTTGGTGCTCTGTTACCCATGTGTTAGACTTGCTCCTGTTTTTGGCCTGACACAGGCACAGCTATTGAGGGCATTTGTGGAGTAAACTAGCAGACAGGTTAATCTATGTGGGTCTGTTTCTGCCTTTCAAATTAAAAAATTTTTTAATTCACAGAATTTATTTTAGAAAGTTTAAATTTCAGGGCTGGCACAATGACTTAATTGGCTCATTCTCCTCCTGCAAGCACTTGCATCCAACATGCATATTGGTTCACGTCCCATATGCTCCACTTCCCATCCTGCTCCCTGCTTATTGCCTGGGAAAACAGCAGAGGAAGGTTCAAAGGCTTAGGTCCCTGCCCCTGTGTGGGAGACCTGGAAGAAGCTCTTGATTCCTAGCTTAGGATCAGCTCAGCTCCTGTTGCTGTGGCCATCTGGGGAGTAAAATAGTAGATGGAAGATTTTTACCTCTGTCTTTCCTTCTTTGCACATCTGACTTTCAATAAGAATAAATAAATCTTTTAAAAAAATTAAATTCCAACTTTTGCAAAGAAAAAAGTTATCATCAATTTGTTCTCAATGGAGATTATATGAAAAACAAAGTAAAAATTAAGTGTGTAAGCACATAAAAGTTTAGATTTAACTACAAAACTATGAAGCAAGAGATGCAGCAATTTAAATAAACACATTTTTCTTAAAAAATGTCATTGACATACCTACTCATGCCAATGAAACACTGAATGCAAGCAAAAGTTGGAATGGAAAGCTATGTCAGATTTTGGATCAGGCATGGATTCAAAGTTTGTAAGGCCTGAAGCTTCTTTGAGGATCCATCTTTAAGAAAGTTAATATAAAATTACACATTATATGATCAACAACAATATGGAAACTTGAAAGAAAATCAGATAGGATTGCAATCCAAAAAAAGTGTAAACACTATTAGTTTGAGACAAGTCAACTCTCTCAGAGGACTTTTACACACACATGTGGAGCAGGACAAATGTTCTGTCCTTATGTCTTGGGAGCTACCATATTCCGAAATCAGGACCTTTGTCTTTAGCCACTTGTCCCTAGAATAAATCCACCTGTCTTGGAACTTTCAGCTCCAGAATGTGCATAGTATTCCTTGTCATCCTTTTGCTGTCTTCCCAAGTGGGTTTATTTCATTTATGTGGCATCCTTCATCCTAGAAATCCCAAATGCCTTACAGATATTTTCTTTACAAAATGAACATGTTATAGAGAAAACTGTGACATTGTAATTCCCTGGGAAAAGTTCAAGGGGCACCTATCAGCCTCTTCTTTCCTGATAATAAGCATGAAAGTTCCAGCTGGTAAGTGGTTTCTACTGGGAAATGACTTCCTTCTACTACATTGGAAGGAGATAAGCTGGCAAATGGCGCATAATGATCTGAAGTTAATGATCTATTCCTGCAGCAATTTGCTCCCAGATTCTGATGTTTTGCCTCAGTTTGACACCTTTGCAAAACCTCTGGGGGAAAAACACAGCCAGCAGGTGGGGAGAACAGCACAGTCCTTAGAAGAGCTTTAGGAGGGAAATGCAAGCAGATTAAAGATGACAGGGATCCCGAATCAGGATGAAGATACATCAGTCTTTTTTTTTTTTTTTTTTTTTTTTTTATTATTTAACTTCAGTAATTACATTGTATTACGTGACACAATTACTTAGATACTTGGGTTCTCCCCACCCCTCCCCAAACCCTCCCACCATGGTGGATTCCTCCACCTTGTTGCATAACCACAGCTCAAGTTCAGTTGAGATTCCCCCATTGCAAGCGTATACCAAACATTGAGTCCAGCATCTTATTGTCCAGTCAAGTTCAACGGCTTCTTAGGTGTACCCTCTCTGGTCTGAAGACAGAGCCAGCAGAGTATCATCCCAGTCAATTGAAAGCTCCAACATACCATCAGCAAAAATTTACATCATTATGGAATTAATTGACATAGTAATGAGTAACCAATATGTTAAAAGTAAATGCGAGTTCCCAGTCACCTTCTGTGACCACCTCACCTATACTTCAATTTTAGTTTATACACAACATATAACATTCAAAACATAACATGTTATACATAACATCATATCATCTTAAATTAAGGCAAACATGTGGTATTTAACCTTTTGTGATTGGCTCATTTCCCTTAGCATTATGGTTTCCAGTTTGGCCCATTTGGCCACAAAGAACTGCATTCTGTTTTTTTTAATAGCTGAGTAGTATTCCATGGAGTAGATGAACCATAGCTTTCTTATCCAATCCTCTGTTGATGGGCATTTTGGTTGCTTCCATGTTTTTGCAATTACTGATTGTGCTGCTATGAGCATAGGAGTGCATGTTGGTTTCTCATAAAACAAGTGTTCTGGATATATTCCTAGGAGTGCTATTGCTGGATCATACGGTATGTTGAATTTGAGTTGTTTGAATGTTCTCCATACTGATTTCCATAGAGGCTGTACCAGCCTGCAGCCCCACCAGCAGTGGAGTAGGGTTCCCTTTTCCCCGCAACCTCGCCAACAAGTGTTGTTGGTGCTTTTATTCATGTGGGCCAGTCTTACTGGCGTTAGGTGGTACCTCATTGATGTTTTAATTTGGATTTCCCTTATTGCCAGGGAACTTGAGCATTTTTTCATATGTTTATTTGCCATTTGGGTTTGTTCCTTTGTGAAGTGTTTGCCCATTTCCCGTGCCCATTTCTTGAGTGGCTTGTTTGTTTTGACATTTTGGTTGTTTTGTAGCTCTTTGTATATTCTGGAGATCAGCCCTCTATCACCTATGTCGTGTGCGAAGATCTTCTCCCATTCTGTGGGTTGCCTTTTTACTTTGTTGATTGTTTCTCTAGCTGTACAGAAGCTTCTTAGTTTGATGAGGTCCCAATTGTTTATTTTGGTCTCGATTTCTACTGCATCTGGAGTCTTTTTTAGGAAGTGAGGGCCTACCCCTAAGTGTTCCAGTGTGTTTCCAACATTTTCTTCCAAAAGTTTGAAGGTTTCTGGATGTAGGTTTAGATCTGTTATCCATTTAGATCTGATCTTAGTGTATGGTGAGAGATGTGGATCTATTTTTTTGTTTCTGCAGGCTATCAACCAGTTGTCCCAACAGCATTTATTGAACAGACCTTCCCATTTGCCTGGATTGTCGTTTGTCTTTTTGTCAAAGATTATTTGGCTGTATCTGTGTGGGTTTCCTTCTGGTGTTTCTATTCTGCTCCATTGATCTTCCTCTCTATCTTTGTGCCAGTACCACGCTGTTTTGATAACCACTGCCCTATAGTATGTCCAGAGGTCCGGAACTGTGATTCCCCCTGCTAACTTCCTGTTCTTCAGGATGGTTCTAGCTATCCGTGGTTTTTTGTGCTTCCAGATGAACCTTTGGATCATTGTTTCCAGTTCCATGAAGAATGTTTTGGGCAATTTGATTGGGATTCGTTGAATGTATATATTGCTTTTGGCAGTATAGACATTTTAATGATATTGATTTTACCTATCCAGGAGCATGGGATGTTACTCCATCTTTTGAGGTCTTGTTCAATTTCTTTTTTAAGTAGTTTGTAGTTTTCTTCAAATAAGTCTCCTACATTTTTGGTTAGATTTATTCCCAGATATTTCATACTTTTCTCTGTTATTTTGAATGGTATCTTGCTGGTTAAGTCTTTTTCCATCTTGGGGCTGTTCGCATACACTATGGCTGTTGATTTTTGTTCATTAATTTTGTACCCTGCCACTCTACCAAACTCTCGTACAAGTTCTAGCAGTCTCTGTATTGAGTCTCTTGGCTCTTCTACATAAAGAATCATATCATCTGCGTATAGTGAGAGTTTAACTTCTTCGTTTCCCATTTGGATTCCTCTGATTTCTTTTTCTTGTCTTATGGCCTCAGCGAGTACCTCTAGGACTATGTTGAATAGTAGTGGAGAAAGTGGACATCCCTGTCTTGTTCCAGATCTCAGTGGGAAGGGTTCCAGTTTTTCTCCATTCAGTATGATGCTGGCGTTGGGTTTTTCATATATGGCTTTAATTATGTTGTGGATTTTTCCATCTATGCCTACCTTGGTTAGGGTTTTTAGTAGGAAGTGGTGTTGGATTTTGTCGAAAGCTTTTTCTGCATCTATTGATACTATCATGTGATTCTTGTTTTTCAGTTTTTGGATGTGGTGTATCACATTTATGGATTTGCGAATGTTGAACCATCCCTGCATTCCAGGGATGAATCCTACTTGATCTGAATGAACGATCTGTCTGATGTGTTTTTGAATTCTGTTGGCTAGGATTTTGTTGAGAATCTTAGCATCAATGTTCATCAAAGAGATAGGTCTGTAGTTTTCCTTCTCTGTTAGTTCTCTGTCTGGTTTTGGGATTAAGGTAATGTTGGCTTCATAGAATGAGTTTGGAAGGGTTGCCTCTTTTTCTATTGTTTTGAAGAGTTTGTAGAGGATTGGGGTCAGTTCTGTTCGGAATGTTTTGTAGAATTCTGGAGTGAAGCCGTCTGGGCCTGGGCTTTTCTTTGTTGGGAGGTCTTTAATCACTGATTCAATCTCTACTTCAGTTATGGGTTTGTTCAGGTCGTTTGTTGCCTCTGGGCTAAGTTTTGGCAGGTGGTAGAAGTCTAAGAACTTTTCCATTTCTTGGTGATCTTCTGATTTGTTGGAGTACAGTGCTTTGTAGTAATTTCTAATTATGGCCTTAATGGATGCGGTGTCTGTTGTTATGTTGCCTTTTTCATCTTTGATGCTGTTAATTCTTGCCTTCTCTTGTTTTTTCCTTGTCAGTCGGGCCAGTGGGGTGTCTATCTTGTTTATCTTCTCAAAAAACCAGCTTTTTGATTCATTGATTTTGTGTATGGTTTTTTTTATTTCTATCTGGTTGATTTCCTCCCTTGTTTTGATGATTTCTTGTTTCCTATTGTGTGTGGGGCTCTTCTGCTGTTGTTTTTCCAGTTCCTGGAGGTGTGTGTTTAGTTCCTGTATTTGGCGCCTCTCTTGGGACTTGACATGAGCTCCAATTGCGATGAGTTTACCCCGTAGCACTGCTTTGGCAGTGTCCCACAAATTTTGGAATGTTGTGTCAGAGTTCTCATTGGTTTCCATAAATTTTTTGATCTCATCTTTAATTTCTTCTCTGATCCATTGTTCGTTTAATAGCATATTGTTCAGCCTCCAAGAGTTTCTGTATTTCCTGGGACATTTTGAATTGCTGATTTCCAGCTTCATTCCGTGGTGGTCTGAGAGGGTACATGGTATGATTCCTATCTTTTTGAAGTTATTTAGGTTTGCTTTGTGTCCTATCATGTGGTCGATCCTGGAGAAGGTGCCATGCACTGCTGAAAAAAATGTATAATCTGTGGCCTTAGGGTAAAAAATTCTATAGATGTCAACCAAGTCCAGTTGTTCTATTGTTTGTATGAGCTCTGTTGTTTCTTTGTTGAGTTTTTGTTTTGTTGATCTGTCTTTAGTTGTTAGTGGGGTGTTAAGATCACCCACTATTATTGTGTGCATATCTATGTCTCCCCTTAAGTCCGTGAGTAATTGCTTCACGTAGCTAGGTGCGTTTGAATTTGGTGCATATATGTTCACAATGGTAATTACTTCCTGATGGATCAGTCCCTTCACCAATATATAATGTCCTTCCCTGTCCTTTTTGATGTGTGTCAGATTGAAGTCCACATCATCTGAAATTAGGACAGCTACCCCAGCCTTTTTTTCTCGTCCATTGGCATGAAATATCTGTTTCCAACCTTTCACTTTCAGCTTCTTCGAATCTCTTCTGGTTAGATGTGTCTCTTGTAGGCAACAGATAGTTGGGTGCTGTTTGATAATCCATTCTGTTAATCTATGCCTTTTGATTGGTGAGTTCAGGCCATTTGTGTTAAGAGTTAAAATTGAGAGGTTGTGATTTTGCCCTGCCATACTTGTTTTTGTGGGTGTTGATATCTGTGTAATTGCCCTTCCTTGTGTGGACTTTAGTGGGGAGATCTTCCTGTTTGCCATCTTTGCTTATGATTCACCTCCTTTTTTTCTGGATTTAGTGCATTTCTAAGGAGATTTTGTAGAGCTGGTTTTGTGCTGGCATATTCTTCTAATTTCTCTTTGCTGTGGAAGTATTTGATTTCGTTCTCAAATACGAATGAGATCTTTGCTGGGTACAATATTCTTGGTTGGCAGTTGTTCTGATTCAGGATTTGGAAGATCTTTGTCCATTCTCTTCTTGCTTGTAAAGTCTCTTCAGAGAAGTCAGCAGTGATCCTGATTGGTTTTCCCCGGTATGTGATCTTTTCTCTGCTTCGTACTTGTCTTAGGATTCTTTCTTTGTCTTCGTTGGAGTGGAACTTGAGCACCATATGTCTGGGTGAAGATCGCTTTGGGTCATATCTGCTGGGAGTCCTCTGACCGTCCTGGATTTGGGCTGGGTTCATGTTCCAAGTGTTTTGGAAGTTTTCCTGTATAATTTCGTCGAGCACCATTTGCATTCCTGACTCTTTTTCCGCTCCTTCAGGAAGGCCAATAATCCTAATATTTGATTTTCTGAGGTTGTCTTTCATTTCTTGTATGGTCTTATTGGCTTTTTTCAGACTTGTCTCCAGCTGTTTCATGAACTGGGTATGTTCGTTTTGTGTGTCTTCTGTTTCAGAGATCCTCTCTTCTGCTGTATTTGTTCTGTTGGTTAGGCTCTCAATTTTGTGCTCTAAGTCAAGGATTTTACTTTTCATTTGTTGTATTTCTGAGGCTATGTGGTTCTTGAATTCCTTGAAGTCCTCCCAATTCTTCTCATTGTGTCTGACATATTTTAACATTATTTTTTTGAATTCCTTGTCTGGTAGATCTTCTATGTCTTCATCTTGCATCTCCGAAATAGACATTGGCTTTCGATCCTTTATTGGTAGGGTGTTGGCACTCTCATCTGGATCATTACCTTTTCTGGTATTTCTTCCCATTGTGTTAGTGTTTCTTTTTTGAGAGACCTAGGCACCAGTGTGCTGAGGGGTCTCCAAGCACTATCCTGTAGAGATCGGAGTCTGCAGGCGTGGAGTAGCAGGGTGTGGGAATTTTCAAGGCACTTTTGGTGCGTCTCCAGAACACTGGACCTCAGGGCGCCACTTCCAGGGCCCAGTGGATTCAAAGCGCACTCTCAGCTCGTCCCCTACAGGTATGCTACCACAGGGCATGGGGGAGTGAAGGCACTCTCTGTGCGCGCCCCCTGTGCACTGGATCACAGGGCTTGGAGCAAGGGACTGTAGGGCGTGGGGTGTTCCAGGTGCTCTCTGGAAACGCCTCCTGCGCAGGCCCGCCCACCCCAGCACTTGCAGGGGACCGACCGCCCCGGCGCTAGCAGGGAACTTCCCAGCCCAGAGGCGTGCTTGGGTTCCTGTGGGATAGCACCGCCCAGCTGAGCGCCAGACCGCAAAGGCACAGGGGAGTATCCAGTGTGCCTTTTGCCTTTTTCCCACACACAGTTTTGGCAGTTTCAAGGCACTCGCCCTGTGTCTCTAGAGGCTGGAGTCTGGGGGGGGGAGGGGCGGGGAGACGAGCACCAATTGTGTTCAGGCTCTGTCCGTGCCCCTGGGGGGCCAACTCCCGAAGCCTCCAACCCACCACTGTCCCCACCCAACTCACTCAAACCTCAGGTTCTTGCAGTCTGCCTCTTCCTCTGGTCGGAATCCTCGCCGCAGGTGCGTCTCCCAGCGACTGCTGTGTCCGTTGCTGGTCGCGGTGGATGCAGGCGGCTGGAACCTGGAGGCTGCGGCTGGGGCAGGTCCCGGCGGGGCTTGGCGACCAGGGTGGGCAGATGCCGGCGGGTCCCGGTGATTCAGGGTCCTGGTGACCAGGGTGAGCAGATGCCAGCGGATCCCAATCACCGCTGGTCCTCACGGCCACTGCGTCTGCGGGTCGGTTTGCGGGTCGGTTTGCGGGTCGTTTTCCGGGTCGGTCTCCGGATCGGTCGGCGGCTTTCAGTGTCTGCACTCAGAGGTGACTCAGCAGGTCAGGAGCGGAAAGTTGTCTCCCCTGCTCTTTCTTTTGTTTTTCCCTGGTTGCTCTTCCGAGTTGTGTGGATTTTTTTGGTTCCACACTGTCCAGGGAACTTCACGTTCTTCTCCCTGTAGTTCTATGCTGCTCCACTTACTCTTTTGTCGCGTTCTAGCCCTCTCTGTCTGTGAGCTCTCTCACAGTCTTCCTCCTATGTCGGCCATCTTGCGAGTCTCCGATACATCAGTCTTAAGTGGTTCAATGCCTATTAAAAACAGTTGAAATCAAGTCTGCCAACCAAGATTAGGGTGTCAACGGAGCTGACTTTACTCCATTTAGTTTCACAGGTGACAAAATGTAGGCATTATCCAATTAGGTGAGATTGGAATGAACACATATCCAGCCACCAGCATCACAAATGTTCAAGGTACTATGACTAAGGTTCAGTCATGTTGACTTTTAGGCAAATGTGCCTCATAAGCTGAGTTTCATGTTCACTGATGATGTCCAAATGTCCACACTAGCATTCTCAGATCCGTGGTGAACCAATGCGGTAACTGCTTTCTGGGAGAGTCTGCTGTTGAACTGGTCTCTTTCTTTTCCTGAGCTCTGGCTGTTGTGGCCACATGAGAACCGAATAAGTAGATGGAAGACCTATCTTTCTCTCTGAGTCTCCTTTTCTCTGTAACTTTGCCTATTAAATGAAAATTAAATAAATATATATTTTTAAAGTGTATGTTTGCTCTTTCTAAAAAAAATGATTTCTTTAAAACTTATCTTACTCCCATGCTGTCATTATTGGGTGATGGAAATTTAAACTATGCCATTATAGGTCCCCTCCACACCCCACCACTGATCAAATAGGAATTGAAGATATTTTGGTGGTACCCAGAAAGTGAGGTGTGGACGTCTCTATTGTATTGGTTAAACTGGTAGACAAGCACAAGCCTCTTTTGCTTTGCCACTTTTCTTGGAGCACAATGGCCTACTGACCAGGTGATGGTACTGGGAATGAGAAGTGAGAAGATTTCGGCAGGGGCTGTCTGGAATGGTTTGCTTTGCTTTGCTTCATAAAATAGATGCAATGTGGTTCCTCTTCTTCTTGCCCTCATGGCTTTCATATGGTTATAACGCCTGCAATTGAAGCAGCGTTTTACAATCACAGAAGACAGGACTGCAGAACAGCAGACTGGATGTCCTCAACACCAACGAGCCACTGATCCATTCCAGGAGCCACTCCCCCCAGGAATTCTTGTTGTGAGAGAAAAAGAAACATCCTTGTTGTTTAAGCCATGGTATGTTGTGTCTTAAAACTTATTTCCAACTGATTTGAAAGGGAGAGAGAGAGAGGTCTTCTATTTCCTAATTCACTTTTCTAAGACCTGTGTCAGCTAGAGCTGCATCAGGCCGTAGTAGGAAGCCAGCCACTCATTGCATTTCTCCCACGTGGGTGGCAGGATCCACAATCCTGCAGTCACCACCTGCTGCCTTCCAGCATGCAAATAAGCAGGAAGTCGGATCAGAAGTAGAGGATCCAGGCCACTAACCATGCACTCTAGTATGGAATGTGGGTGTCCGTGGGCATCTTAACTATGGTGTCAAATGCCTTCCCTGTTGGAGCTTTAATTATATGCGACTAAAAGCATTCCTAAGTGATTTACACAGTCAACAACTGTCATGGTTGTTGCTCATTTACCCGTTGTCTCATAATTATTAGAAAATATATTCCAATGTATTGAAAATACATTCCTCACTGGAATGCCCAGGTTGGGGTCCTTTTACCTCAGTCTCAACTCCCTGCAGCCATTCCTCTGAGGCCTTTGCTGGGAATAGAAGTGGGTGCCTGTTTCTCAAAGATGTGTAGACTAGGATCCTGCTCCAGATGGAGAAGTGAACCTGTTTCTCCTTTTACCACTTTAAAACATGTTTTAAATTATTAATATTTTTTAAAAGATTTATTTATTTTTATTGGAAAGTCAGATATACAGAGAGGAGGAGAGACAGGAAGATCTTCCAATACAATGATTCACTCCCCAAGTGACTACAATGGTTGGCTCTGAGCCGATCTGAAGCCAGGAGCCAGGAGCTTCTTCTAGGTCTCCTACATGGCTGCAGGGTCCCAAGACTTTGGGCCATCCTCAATTGATTTCCCAGACCACAAACACAGAGCTGGATGGGAAGTGGGGCAGCCAGGACATGAACTGGTGCCCATATGAGATCCTGGCACACTCAAAGCAAGGACTTTAGCCACTAGGCCACTATGCCAGGTCCTATTATTTTTTTGACTTTGAATTTTATGGTACAATTCCATAGGGTCTGGGATTATCCCCTGCCCCAAGTTCCCACCTCCAACTTATTTTCCCCGTATTATTACAATAGTATAGTCCTTCATAAGGAGTCATAAATCTATCACTTAAGTTATTTAAGTGTGCTCTGACATTGCAGACAATGGCAAACAGTCCAGCATCCTATTGTCTAGACACACCCAACAGTTTCATTTGGAGTTCATCTTTGATTTGGAAGTATGAATGCATATTGCATTTTATCTTCATATCTGAATCTGATAGTCTCTATGCCATCACTACACATCCCTTAAATGAGAAGCCACAGAACAACGTCAACAACAGGTATGAAGTTAAAGCAAAAAATTTATAGCACCATGGAGCTGAAAAATGTGCCACTAAATAACCAATGCATAGGTGAGGAAAAGAAAACAAAAGCCTCTTGGGTAAATGCAAAAGCCTCGTGAAATCCATGAGCCAGTGATGAATTTGACAAGAGAAAAGGAACTATTTGGAAGAAATTAAAATGAAAACAAAAATGTCAAAACACGTGGAATGTAGCAAAAACAGTATGGAAAGGGTTATTGATCTTATAATTTGCATGATGGCTGCCTTATATCAGAGAAAATATACGATATTTGTCCTTTTGGGATTGATTTATTTCACTGAACTAATGGTCTCTGGTTGGGACCATCTAGTTGCAAATGGTATCATTTCATTCATTTTAATGGCTGAGCAATTTCTATAGAGTAGATGTACCAAAGTTCCTTTAACTACTCCTCTTGGATGCACATCTGGATTGTTTCCATGTCTTTGCTATTGTAGATTGTGTTACTGTATATATAGGACTATAGATTCCCTTCTCATATGCAGTTTTCATTTGCTTTGGATGTATTCCTAGGAGCAAGATAGCAGGGTTATATGGCAGGTTTATTTGCAATTGTCTAAGCACTTTCCATACTGATTTCCATAATGGTTGTACTAGCCTACACTCCCACCAGCAGTGAAGGAGGGTACCTTTCCTCCCAATTTTAAGACATTTTCCTGGCTCTCCTCTCTACATGGAACAGTTATTAGAATCCCTTCAATGAATTGAAGTTTTTACAAATAATTTACTTCTAATGCATTGGAATGAAATCTAAGCTGTTTAAAATGTACGGTTTTAAATCATACAGACCAACACAAGAACACAAGTTGACGTTTTAAGGAAGATCTTGCCACATCCACAAATCTGGCCAGCTAACCTCTAGTAAGAGATGCTTTGTACATCCGAACAACTGATCACCTAAGGTGATGTTTGGCATGGGTTTGCATGACGATATCATTCAGCATCTGCACAGCAGGTTTTCCAAAGCACACGTGACATCCACGAGTTCATTCCCCAGATACCTGCAATGACTGGGGCTGGGCCAGACAACAGGAGTGCAGAACTCAATCTATATCTCCCACATGCATGGAAGAAACTCTACACTTGATCCACCACATGCTGCCTCCCTGGGTGTGAGCTAGCAGAAAATAATAACTTAAAAGATACAAAGTTTATGCCAATGACTGCAGTAAGCGGCATGTCCAGGGCCTAAGATATTCCTTGTGGATCCTCAGAGAATAATTTAGAGGCTAAATATGTTTAAATTTTTTATTGCTACTATTATTTTCCATGACACAATTTTATAGGTATAGGGATTCTCCCCTTTTTCTCATTCTCCATTCTCCACCCTTCTCCTGTCCCTCTCATTTCCCCCCGTATTGTTACAATAGTATAGTCCTTCAGCTATGGTCCTAATTCCAGCATTCTGCTATTTAAGTGTATCATGGCATTGTAGGTATAGGCAATGGTGGAAACTCTAGTATCAAGTTGTCAAAGTATATTTAACGGTTTCATTGGATGTCCTTTTATTCAGGAGTAGAGATGCATACTGCAGTATATGTTCATTTCTCTTATGGGAGTATATATTTATACTTGTTTACATTTTGTTTTGTTATATTTTATACTTGCTTATATACTTCTTTGGTATTTTGCATGATTGTTTCCTTGTATCAGAAAGAGTATGTGATATCTGTCCTTTTCAGACTAGCTTATTTCACTGAGCATAATGGTCTCCAGTTGGGACCACTCCATTGCAAATAGTAGAATTTCATCCTTTTCAATAGCTATGTAGAATGCATGGAGGAGAGGTATCACAGCTTCCCTATCTGTCCCTCTTTCAAGGGGTATCTGGGTTGTTTCCATGTTTTTGCTATTGTGGATTGTGCTGCGAAGCATACAGGTCGCTTTCTCATATGTAGATGCTACTTCTCAGGAGTAGGATCGCTAGGTCTTACAGTAGATTGATTTTCAGTTGTCTTAGCATTCTTCATACTGATTTCCGTAGTGGCTACACTAACCTACATTCCCATCAGAAGTATGGAATCATTTCCCTCCCCCACAACCTCAGAGGCTAAGTATTAGGCACACTGGTGAACTGTAGCTCAATCAAACCTACCCAATGATTCACAACCTGTTCCATGCATTCGCTAGAACTCAATCAATGCCTATCTTTGCAGGTGTTTAGTCTGTCAATTGAACTATGCTCTGAGTGTCTCTCATGTCCATGGCCCACAATACTTGACAGTTTTGGAAAACCAAAGCAAAACTTTTCATGTACTTAGTTTTTGGCCAGATCAGCCTCTGTGAGCTTGTCTCTGATTCCTACACAGTCATTTGAACTGCATGCTATTTTAAGGACATGCAATTTTAATGCAATGTAATTATAAGTATAAATGTTTTTCTTTCCTGAATCACTTGCATGGAATTGTAATTGGTTCCATGGGACAAATATTATCAGATCAATTACAAGGATTCCTATTGCAAGAAATAGTGAGTGGCTTTTAAAAGGGTGGGATGGCCTTATATAGCTATTTTTTTTTAAATTGTACTCATAAGGTCATTCAATCAGAACCCAAAGAGTTGCAACCAAGCATCACTCCCTTTCAATATTATATTTCCATACTAGTCTACAATAATTGCTCACAAATTAAAGCAATGATATTTTTCAAAGTCAGATTTCCATCATTCAGGGGAAAATCATGAGGTTTGTGGGTCTTCTTGGGCCAGATTTCCACCCTGAAGCCTGTTTTCCAGTTATGTCAGGTTTCATTGGCTAATTCAATAGGATCTTGAGGGAGAAATACGAGATTTGGAAAACTGATGAAAGAACTGCAGAATGTTGGAGCCCCTCTAACCTAACCTCTTCATTTCAAAGGTGAAGAAACCAAGGAAGGGAGGGCTAAACAACCTGCCTGGCATTGTGAGATGAGTTCCAAGAGAACAAGGATTGGAGGCTAAGTTTCCTGCTCTCCAGGTCATCATTCCTTCTACCACATCATAATATGTGTTCTTGGGCATGGATAAGGATGTGTTTTTCCTACTGGGCATACATGTCTACATCCACAGCTGCCATCCCCGGTTGAGCATTCAGTGGTCTACATCAGCATCCCCAGTTGAGACCTCTACTGTTCTCAGTACCAGACAGCTGTGTGCCCCTAATTCACCCACGGCTCAAACACAACCTTGGCAAAATGGAGTTTCTTTTTTATTTCCACAAAATCTGTTCTGTATGTTTATTTATTTATTTTGTTTGGCTTGATAATCAATTACTCAGGGGTCGAAGTTCTTGCCTTTCCCATCACTTCCAATTTATTATCAATCTTTGAGGTATCGCTGTCTAGCTATTTATTGCTTATTTTCTCATTTCTTCATCTTTATTCATACATGTCTTGATTATTTCTTACCTGGACTCTGCATTTGTCTTTTCCTCTCTTTTTTTTTTTTTTTTTTGTCTTTTCCTCTTAAAACTGTTATCCATACTCCTTTTAGATTTATATTTCCTAAGGGTAAAAATTCTCTTACTGGGCTCTCACCTGAAACTTTTTACTCTCTTGCTCACATCACCAAATCAAGCCCATTTAGCAATGATAAGTTAAGGCTCTTTATTTGTCTCCTGTTTACCTAATTTTATCTCCTGATTCTCATTATAGCTTCTCAATATTAGGTTCCACAAACACAAAAGTACAACTTGTAATTCTTTGAACTAGTTAATCTACTTTGTACTTCTCACTTTGTACATACAACTCCCTCTGCTTAACATCCACTCCTCCACTCACCTTTCTCGTGTGGCATCCATTGTTCCAATTTTTTACTGAAACCTGGAGGCAGGTTAATTTTTGATTTCAATACATGCCTTATGTGCGCTTCTATTATTTTATATCACATCATATTATAATTCCATATCTATGGAATTCCATATATATTGTTTATCTTTGCCTCAACATTTAGCGCAGGGCTTGAATGAATAATAGGACAAATAAATGGGTACATATTGTAGAAATCCAGAAAATATTCTATGGCCTGATAACCTGGTATAATTACAATATTCTGAATATTATTTAGAATGCACTCATTGCCAAAGCTAGAGAATTGAAATGTTCTGAATTTATAGAATTTTAATAAGTGTAATTTGGTATGATCATGATTCATTACCTTGCCCTCTAGTTGGATCATGGGTTTCCTTCCTTATCATGAAATAATTACAGATAATTTTCTCCTGATGACAAAACAGTCTTTCTATATTAATGATATAATAATATGAAGATAAGGAAAAGACACCTTGCATCTTATCGCTTTATCAGTAGAATATTTAATATGGTGTTTCACAGATCCTTAGTAGCATTACTTACTACCTGCTTCAACACATTTTAATGAATACTTGCTAAGATCTCCTTGATTTCTGGGCTTGCTTTAAAATCATAAATGGATGAGCCTATTATATATATGTATATGTATATATATATGTACTCCTAGATCAGATATTTGGGGTTAAATATGACATTAACCAAGTTAAAGGGAACACTTGGCAAGTTGCAGCACTACCTTAGGCACAGGCTAATATTTCACTTCAGGACTCAGCGTGTATTTCTACCAATGCACACATCACAGATATGGTTGCTTGGGGTCCATGGGGAATCTAGGTATCTCTTACAAGGGTAAAACTTGTTTGAATGCCAACTGTACCTAGATTTTGCATTTTACTCTATTATGTATTGTTATTTTTAAATAGCTTCACTTTTTTATTTATGATCTATATAATTCTACAAACCTTGCTGAGAGTAAGTAATAGCTCAAGGATTTCAACTGCTTTTTCCTTCTCTGACAAGTATGATGAGCTACCAAGTTCCTGAAGCAGAGCTGTTATGCAAAGAGTAGGCAGCCTCACCACAAACACAGATCCACCTTGAGTGTGTCACCTGTTACGTTTTGCTGCTCAACAATTAACTTTCAGAGTTTCATTTTCTTCACCTTAATGGGGACAGTTACTAAGCAAACTGAAAGTGCTTAAAGATCTGAGGACTCACGCAGAGAGCATGGATAGATAAAAAGGAATGAAGGCAGCTAGAAGCTCAATGAAATAGAGCATATTGAGCCACTGCACCAGACAAACTGTTGGGACAATGAGTGGGTCCTAGGTGTCTTACCTTGGGTGACCTCCATCACTCCTGGCCTTGAATCCAACTTGCAGAGCATCATTGTTGCAGCTATCAGCACTGTCAGAATGAATTACCATCACACTAAACTGCAAGTCTAGCTGCCTGGAAGCCTAGCAATGCATGGATAAGGCCTTTTCGTCTTTTATGATAGGAGATCAGCCTATGATCCCAACAGAATGAATATTCTCTCAGACACTGGAGAGGATTAAGAAGTTGGGCCAGAGCATCTTCCTTTAGCTACTGACATGGTCTCCTGGTTGCACTGTCTACAGCCTTGATCTCCTTCAATCTACTCTCAATTTGGCAGCATAGTTTCTGTGCCAAAGGAAAATAAAATTCTGTGGTTGTTTTGCTGAAGGCCTTTGAAGGCACCCTTTCCTTAATGCCTAGAAAAGTACAAACTCATTAGAATACCATCCAAATGCTTCTATTCAGGTGCCATTATCCTCCAATAAATCTTTCTGCCCAGCTTAAATGCTAGTTTTCCCAGTGGGTCATGCTGTTTAATGCCTTTTCATCTTCTTGTTTCTAAAAAGGGGAACCATGATGACATTTTCAAAAATTGCAAGAGCAGCATACTAACTTCTTTGGAAAAGCCCAGCATTGTGGCATCTTTCAGATAGAGAGGGGACTGAAGGAAGGGCCCTTCCTCTGGATGGGAGGCCAAAGGACGAGAAGTTCTGTGCTCCACTGTTGTGGATGGAAGCACAGGCAAGCAGTGGAGAATGGAGATGGCTGGTATACTTGTCCAGAGAACAGTCCCCAAGTGGACTTAAGCAGAGACCACTGTTAGACAGCAGCAAGTAGCCAAAGAAGTAAACATCTCTATCTTATGTTCCTGCTCAGTAGTATTCTGGGGATGTTTGTTTTGACCCATGGAGGGAGGGAGAGAAACTCTTTGAAAGAAAAAACAATGGAAGGTTTTGTTTGATGACCAAAGTGATCTCAGACCAAACAATGCTTAATTTAGAAGAGACCTAGGCACATATGCAGTAGAAATCAATCATAGCCATGAAGTGAACACGCACAGTGTTACCAGTTGCCCAAACTATTGCTTAGCTTTCATGACATCTTCAATAAGGAGATAAAGTTGTGAAAGAATGCAGAGTAAACTGCTAAGATTCCTTATCTGTGGGCAAAGAGAACAAGGGAGGGTAAGGAAATGAATTTTTATTTTCTACCATTTTGTTCTATTTGAATTTTTCATAGTATTTTTTACACTATTTTTGTTATTGGATTCTCAAAACTTAGAAAAATGATGACGTCTCCTTTGCTATTTTCCTTTTAAAAGACACTAAATGGATAGGTCCTTGGCAAAGCAGCAAAGGCACCTTGGGAAGTCCACATCTCATTATCCCATGCATTAATTTAAATCCCAGTCCTGCTTCTTAGTGATGCACATCCAGGAAGGCCCTAGATAATAGCGCAAGGACTTGGGTTGCTGCCACTTGTATTGGAAGCTTGCATTCAATTCCAGCCTGGATCAGCCCTGGCCATTGCAGATATTTGTGGAATGAACCAGCAGACACAAGTTGTCTTTCTTTGCCTCTCAAATAAATAAAATAAATAAAATTTTAAAAATACCTAAAACAGGATTGGAAGTTTAGCATAGCAACTAAGATGCCATGTCCCCTGTCTGAGTCATGGGTTGATCTCCAGTGCTGGCTCCTGACTCCAGCTGGTCCCTAGTGCAGGCCCTTAGAGGCAGCAGTGATGGCTCAAGTCACTGTTCTTGCCATCCATGAGGGAGACATGGACTGAGCTTCTAGCTTCTGGCTTCAAACTGACTCAGTCCTAGCTTCCGTGAGCACTTGGGAGTAAATAAATGGTTGGGAAGTCATACCTGTTTGTCTCTGTCTCTTTCTCTCAAATAAGCAGGCAAACAAAAAGACCCACAAATGTCTTGTAAGAAAGTCAAGAAAGCCATGTCGGAAATGAAAAGTAAAAATGTCTTAAGCACTTAAATGTGTATGTGTGTGTGTGGCTGGCTGTGGATGTAGTTGGCCACAGTGGTTGATGTCGCTCAGAATGCAGTGCCTAGATTGGTGTCCTGACTTCACTCTCTCCCACTTCCAGTTTTCTGGTAATGCACACTCTGCATTTCAGCAGGTAAGAGCTCAAGAAACTGAGTTTCCATATTTCATGAGGTCGCTTGGATTAAGTTCCTAGCTCCTGGCTTCAGTTTGGCTTAGCTCTGACTGTTGTGGTCAGTGCAGGAGTGAGCCAGCAAAAGGGAAATGTCAGTCTGCCTATCTATCTCTCTATATGTATCTGTCTCTCAGCCTTTTCTAGTTAAATATTTCTTTTTATTAGACAGTCAGATATACAGAGAGGAGAGACGGAGAGGAAGATCTATCCGATGATTTACTTCCCAAGCAGCTGCAATACCTGGAGCTGAGCCAATCCAAAGCCAGGAAGTTCTTCTGGGTCTCCCACGTGGGTCCAGGGTCCCAAGGCTCTGGGCCATGCTTGATTGCTTTCCCAGGCCACAAGCAGGGAGCTGGGTGGGAAGCAGGGCTGCTGGGATTAGAACTGGCACCCATATGGGATCCCAGTGCGTTCAAGGCAAGGACTTTAGGTGCTAGGCCACTGCGTCAGGCCCTGTCCCTCAGCCTTTCTAAATAATTAACAAACACTTTAAAAGAAGGTTTACAAAAGGATATAAAATCTTCATTTTTTTATTTTAAAAAATTGATTAATTTATCTTTTGTTGAAAAGGGAGATTTACAGAGGGAAGGAGAGACAAAGATCTTTTGTCTACTGATTCATTCCCCAAGTAGCTGCAACAGCTTGAGTTGAGCTGATCTGAAGCTAAGAGCCAGGAGCCAAGAGCTTCTTCTGGGTCTCCCATGCAGGTGCAGGGTCCCAAGGATTAGTACCACCCTCTGCTGCTTTCCCAGGCCACAAGCAGGGAGCTGGATGGGAAGTGGAATAGCCAGGACTCAAACTGGTGCCCTTATGATATAGCAGTCTCTGCATGTGAAGGCTTAGCCTGTTGAGCCACGGCACCAGTTCTTTCTATGGTAGTATTCTAACAACACTGTAAACATCACCATTGCATTCTCCCCTATTTCCATTTCTTGGTATCCTCTTCCTCTGTAATATGAACGAGGAATGGTGTGTGTGTTTGTGTGTGTGTGTGTGTGCATTGTATAAGAGAAAGAGAGAGAGAGAGAGGCATTTATTTCTTCACCAGGGTATAGCTTGGTGAAGGCATGAACTATATCTTCCACCATCAGATTCTATTTCATTCATGGCCAGCAGAAATAAGCACACAGTTATTCTTAACTAAATGTATGAATGAACAGCAGCTATTTTATTTGGTAGGTTTTTCCTGCTCACAGATCTCTATGTACAGAGGAGGAAGTTGGCTGACTCAGCAGGCTTTAATCATGGCTCTTTCCTTCTTTGTCCACCTTTGCTCCTCCTTTTCCCCGCTTTCTTGTCAGTCACTATCCCAAGCCCTCTTTTTTCTCTGTCTCTGTCCTCCTACCTATCTGGAATGGAGTCTCTTCCTCTACCCCATGAGTGGTGAAGACAGCAGGTGGTAGAGCTGGTATCTCCTGCCTTCACTTAGCATCCCAGTGGGACAGTGAATCTCCATGTTAACATCAGTAGTTTAATGTCAGCAAAGGAGAATGAGAGGATTGGTCCGATCTGTGTCCTAGGCTGCCAGCGTGGCTGAGTGAGGGTGAGGTATTGTGCTTGGCAGCCTCTCCAAAACCACATGGAAGATGAAAACAACATATGCCTGCCATAAATATTTTCACAGAAATTTTTAGTAAGAAGTGAAGGAAAGGCTGCTTTTAATACAAGGCAGCTTCCTGCCTCTTGGATGGAAGGAAGTTCTTTGGATGAACCTAAAGTGTGACCTTTTGAACTGTTGAAGATCATAAATTTTAAAAGGGGGATGTATCTATTCCTTGAGACTCAAGATGTTAATAAGTCCAATAAGCAATGAAGAAAAGCCCATCCACAGCTGGACGCTTCTAACCACTCAGCAAGGCAGAGAAAGACAACAATTTTTGTTTTGGCTTCCAGCCAGACATAGGAACTCTAGACGTTTGTTTGTGGATAAACCATTTCAGGGCTGGAGAGGAAGTGGGCAGATCAGGAACTGGCACAGGATGCATATCGCTGTTTCAGAGAGAGAAAACTGCAGGCAGTGGGCTCACATGCCTGGCATGTGGAAAAGTGTGGTGTGCTCTTTGTTCATGTGATTGCGAAGACAGGAGTTTGGGAGTCTCTATGTTAAAAAAGGGAAGTGGTAATTCAGTTCTAAACATAAACTGATTTGTCAGGTCTTAGTGTTTGAAAGCTGTTTTGTGGAAAAGAGGAAATATATATGTTGGCAGGAGAAGGGGACAAGGTACTGGCGTCGTGACATTGTAGGCTAAGCCTCTACCTGTGATGCCAGCATCCCATATAGGTGCCAATTGGAATTCTGACTACTGCACTGTCAATCCAGCTCCCTGCTTATGGCCTGGGAAAGCAACAGAGGATTGTTCAAGGCTTTGTGACCGCTGAACCCACGTGGGAAACCTGAAAGAAGCAAGAGTGTGCCCTCCACTGGGGTGGGTGAAAAAGGCCACATCATTGCAAGTCTGCTACTAGGGACTACTGGAAATCAGACACTAGCAAAAATCCACTCAACTTTTTTTTGTTGTTATTTTGCTTACTTATTTTTATTTGGGGAGGGTTGAGAGAGATAGAATTTGTTTTCTGTTTATTGCCTCACTTCCAAATTCCTGCAACAGCTGTGGCTGAGCTGGATTAAAGCCAAGAGCCAGGAACTCCATCTGTGCCTTTCACGTGGGCAGCAGGTAAGTGAGGCATCATCTGTCTCCCAGGTGCACCTGTAACGGGGAGTTGGCCCCGAAGCAGAGGTGACAGGCCTTGAAGCAAGGCGCTCCTTTGTGGGTTACAGGCGCCCCAAGTAATGCCTTGACCGCTGTGCTACAGTGCATGCCTTCCTCGGAACTCCTGATTTGTAAACTCTCCTTTTAGTGTCTGGCTTGAGAAATTGTGCAAGAAAATAGCTATGGGTGCCTTGTAGGAGGCAAGTGAAGCCAATCTGGTTGACTCCTGTTTAAAACATCTCTTCCCAGGTTTACTAATTTATTTCTAAATTTATTTATCTGATAGAGAGGTAGACACATGCAAATAAAGCTCCCTGGGCCCGGTGGCATGGCCTAGCGGCTAAAGTCCTCGCCTTGAAAGCCCCAGAATCCCATATGGGCGCCGGTTCTAAGCCCAGCAGCTCCACTTCCCATCCAGCTCCCTGCTTGTGGCCTGGGAAAGCAGTTGAGGACGGACCAATGCATTGGGACACTGCACCCACGTGGGAGACCTGGAGGAGGTTCCTGGTTCCCGGCTTTGGATCGGCGCGCATCGGCCGTTGCGGCTCACTTGGGGAGTGAATCATCGGATGGAAGATCTTCCTCTCTGTCTCTCCTCCTCTCTGTATATCTGGCTGTAATAAAAATGAATAAATCTTTAAAAAAAAAAAAAATAAAGCTCCCTTCTGCTGGTTCACTCCCAAATGCCCCCTATGGTTAAGACTGGGCCAAGGCAAAGACAGAAGCCTTATATACAAGTTCATTTCTTCTGCCCAGCCTTTAGCTGATGGTCATTTGGGCTGATTCCATATATTTAGTACGAATTGAGCTGCAACAAACATAGTTGTACATATAATTCTCTCATATGCCGACTTAGAGCATTTTTATCAAACGGTGGAATCCATCTATACAATACTTTTCTGAGTTGTGCCATATGCAAGCACAAATTTTAAATGTCATCTATCTTTTGTGCTGTGAAGTTCACTACGAAGGCACCTAGAAATGTGTAGGGAGAAATATTTCTTTACCCCCTGCAACTTCAAGCTATTTTATCTTTCCGTATTGCCATGAAATGCCTAAAAATGCAATAGTTTTTCTAAATGAATGAGAAGGTATGTGACTAATACATTAGAATGCTTGATAATGTAGTACTCAGGCACTTAAATATTGCTGGAAAATATAATGTAGTAAGTATTCAACTAGCCCTTTTTTGTTCATACTCTTAAAAATTTTGTAAGCTGAACTCTAAGGGAAAGCAATAGTAAGCATTTCTGCTTCTCAAAGTTATAAATATATATGTGATTAATAAGAAAAACACTGAAGGAAATGAAAGCAACCTCATATCCTGTACTTCCTGACATCCTCGCTTGAGTTTGTGAGGTTTCCTGTCATTATCTTTCAGAGTATTTGTTTTTAAGGAAATTTCTGTAGTCAGAGGAGCCCTGGTCCCACCACACACTGCTCCCTGGGAGTGTTAGGAATTGGTTACTATGTTACTCCATGTTTTAAACACATGAGCCTATGATGGGCATCTCTCGGCCTACACATGGGTTCAGAAAGCAGCCTAGAAAAGTGCCAACACTAAAGAGAAAGCATGAGATACAGGCCATGGGTAGCACAACTTATTGCTGTTAGTATTATTGGGCACCATTACTGTGCTAAGTGCTTCTCTCTCTCACACTCTGTCACATACACAGCACCAACATACACATACAACACAAACACATGCCCACACTACAAGTTTTTCAAGTGACTGTACTTCTTAATATCAGAGCAACGCCGTGGATTAGCTGGTCTGACTCGTTAGTGGATCACGAAGTTTATTTGATGGGTAGAGATAAACTTGCAATAATATTTATGAGGTCAATTATATTATTATCTTTCTGTATGTGAGGAACAGCAGATCTTTGGAATAAAAATAGCAGACTTAGTGAGAGATAAAACTGTATTTGGAGTCTTTCTGATCCTGAAACTTTGTCTTAAAGGCTGTACAACATCATTTAATGTGTCCTCCAATAAACATGAATATACAGCATGATAATCACAGTAATATATAAAATAAAACCTGCTTCCTAAGATATCTTATAAAAAACATTGGGCTTCTAATAATCAATCAGCCTGCGTTTTCTAAAATATAGGCTTAAAAATAAAATGCACACACTTGTGTGTATGCTTATGTAAGCACGTGAATTGTGTTTGCAAACATGTATAGGAGTCAGCATCACTGTTGTATTAAAATCCACTGGGGTTCAAAAGTCTTAAGTAGTTTCTCAGGCAAGGCAGAATTTCTTATAAAATGTCCACTAATGATATTTCGCATTTACCTAGACCTTTGCAGTTTGAACAGGGGGACCTTCCTAACTATCACATGACCCTCAAACATGCCATGGACTCGATATGTGTGATCTTTGTACAGCCTTGCGGGCTGTGAGAATGGTGACAGCTGATAATGACTCACTATCAGCCAGAAACCCAACATATCTGACCACAATCCGATAGTATTAAAAATGGTGCTTACAGATAATCTGCCATGCTCGGCTCTTAAAGAAGCAGCGTGACTGCTATGTGCATAATAGAGTGGATGCCTTCAGTCCCTAAAAAGTGAAACAGAAAAACCACAATCAATAAATTGGCTCTGGGACACCAACAAATTTTGGAAAGACATCTCTGCTCACCAGAGCTAACAGTGATGGTCTCTCTTTCTCTCTCTCTCTCTCTCTCTCACACACACACGTGTCATTTCAGAAATCTCTCCAACAAGGACCAGATCAGCTATCAGCATTTATAAACTCTCACTTTTTCTTTTTAGCAAAAAAGTATGGAAATACACACAGAGCCCGTTCTAGTGTGTTTTGGCTGTCATTTGATTCAGGTTTGGGCAGGATCTTAACTATCTTCAAAAATACCTTGCATGTGTTTTTTTGTCACATTAGGATTTCTGTTGTCAGCTAAGACCAAAATCGTCCACAAAATTTATTTTGTGAAGGGAAAGAAATAATCTTTAAAAATGAAACAGAACAGAAGAGAAATTGTTGGAACACATCACAGGTAAGTAAAAGCGAGTTGGTTTCATGACATTTTGGCCTCTGTGTTTCTTTGGATATTATGTGTGCACTGTGGCCACATACTTAATGTGGGTTATAACCAAATTGAGTTTTGAAAGCTATTGGGCTAAGTCATTATCACAAGAAGCAGTTTCAGAGAATTATAATTTTTGGGTGAATATCCCAGAGCATACATGACGGTTATATGGAGTGATGTGGTAGATGGAATTTCTTCTTTTTTAAATAACTCTTTTTTAAAATTTTATTTTTCATTTATTTACGTTATTTGAAAGGCAAATTTACAGAGAAGGAGGAACATACTGAGAGGGAAAAATGTCTTGCGCCCACTGGTTTACCTCATAAGTGGCAGCTGGAGCGGAGCCAAACTGAAGCCAGGAGTTTCTTTCAAGACTCCCATGTGGGCACAGGGACTCAACATCTTGTACTATCCTCCACTGCTTTCCCAGGCTATAAGCAAAGAGCTGGATTGGAAGAAGAGCAGCAAGGACATGAACTGTCATCCATATGGAATGCCGGTGTTTGCAGGTGGAGGATTAGTCTGTTGATTCACTGTATTAACCCCAAGGTGGATGGAATTTCTTATGAGATGATGAGGGGTAATGTCCAAACAATGAAAGAGGGTGAAGGAGTGAAACTCCCCTGATCCCAGTTATACACCCTGGTGGTCCTACTGTTTGATTCTGGCTGTTACTAGCAAGAGGAAGATATACCTGTGGATACATCTGATAGAAAGAGGGATCAAGGTTAAGAGGGAAAAGGCCAGAAAAGCAAAAAAGGAATGGCCAGAGTGGCACAGCATGGGACAAAGCAAAGGCTGTGGTTCTTGCATGAAAGAGACAGAGGACAAGAAGAGAAGGCATAACCCCAAGACAAATAGATGAGGACTGGAACACAGAACCACCCATGGGGACAAGACGACTTTAGTGACATAGATTGGACTCGAACACTTTAAACAATTAAGAAGGGTAGCATTGATCCATGGCTTGGCTTATGTCATAAGAACCCACAGTTAGGTCACAATGCTCCGCAGTGTTGGCCTCTGTTGGTTCCTTTTGTGGTTAATAAGCTAGCTGCAGGACAGTCTGCAAATACGAGATGAACAGCAAATGGCACTATGTACTGCTTTATTCCTAGCCAAGGAGAAAAAGGCTGAAATTCCTGTGGTTCTCCAAATGGCAAGGGATAACTTCCCAGAATCCTCCAGTAAACTGCTGCTTACATCTTGTTGACCAGAAGTGAATAGTTGACTCTTTCCTAAGTCCAGTACTGACAGGAAGATGACAACCCCCTGACCAATCAGGCTTCTCTCGGATCTGGTACCAGCTTTTCCCGAACACAGGGCTGGAGGAGAAGAAAGCAAAATTGAAGTTTTAGTAAGAACAGGGGAAACATATGTTGCTGAGTTGGCACCCAACAAAATTCATTTCAAATAAGAATTTTTCACAACTTTGATTAGATGTTCTAGTCTACTTGACATTAAGTATTTCCATCAGCAACATAGTTTCTTCACTGGAGAACTAGAGTCATTTTCCTTCTCATAGAAGGATACCTTTGGAAATATTTAAATAAAAGCAAAGAAATCAAGTTTAGAGAGTTGTTATTTTCTGTATGCATTACTACAGAAAGAAATCTCAAATATTACCCTAAAATAATATGCTGTATTCAATCTCTCAGAGACAATGCACAATGGCTGACCTCTGTTGGAACAAACATGACAAGAGAGACCCACTGCCATTGTGCAGAGCTTGGCTTCTGCCTCTGGTTTCCTCGCCCACTCAGAAGCTGGACTTCAGCATTAAATTAATGTGTCCTTGCCAACTTTCTGCATCATGACACAAAGACATTGCTGGTTAGGATCATTCTAGCCTGAGAAAGGAAAGTGCAACGCCAGCCAGGCTTAGATGAAATGCACAGTGTTTGCTGAGTGGCCACGGTGTTCTGAGGGTTCCCTTTATGGAAGGGTAGCAGAAAGTCAAAAGCCCACAGTGGTTCAAATCTGTGCTTTGGTCTTACTGCCACCCACTACTTCCTTACCAGGGAGAATTACTGCTAGAGTGGTGTTTTAACTACGTCCCCAGGGGAGTGTTGAGTAAGATAAAAAGCAAACGAGGCCACCAATAAATCATTTCTGGAAACAGGGACATTTCAGGAAAGTTAAACAAAGTGTAGAAAAACCTTAGCTTGCAATCTGTTGTTGCAGAGTTTGAATGATGGCTCTCCACCCGGCTTAGACAAACAACAAGCAGGAAGCTCTGAACAGGAAAAAAAGAATTCTGTTCAGAGAGTCAGAGAAGGGAACAGCCAACGATGATGGTCACTGTTGCCTCATTGCCCATTTAAGCAAATCCAAGCGGTTATTTCCTTAGTCCTCTACAGTTGATCAGATTACTTTCAGTAGCTCTATAGAGGAAACTTGGCAACTCTGGAGATCCCACTACCCAGAGCACAGTTTGTGAAAGATATTTCAAAGCTCAACTAAGCACCTGAACAGTTTAACTAGCCTCCCTCTTGGACCGTGGCTGTAAGGAACAGGGGAACTGGAATCTTCACTGATGGGAGGGGGGATGGGACGGTCATTTTCAAAACTCCCTCACTTACTTTGTTAAATACCTTCTGGAGTTTGCAAACTGTATTTTCCTATCTAAACTTGGTGATTTTATATTCAGCCAGTTATGCTCCGTCTTCCCTTTTATTCTAGGTTGTCTGTTAATTGTTGCGGTAGCCCATCCCACAACCATGTCACTCCAAATTTATTAGCTGAGCTTGCTGCTGGCTGCTTCCATAGCAACTGGCTGAAAATATTAAAGGACTTTCCCCAGGAGCCCATACTAAACAAAAGCACATTGCCACTTCTTTCTGTTTTAACATTTGCCTACCCCAAACAAAAGAAACTGGACAGAATTCAGAAAACATTCGTCTTCTGGAAACAGAAATCATCAACTAGGTCAAATGCCAGGTTCCATTTCTTTCAGTGCTGTGAGGTGAGGTAGTCGCAATCATCTCATTCTAATGAATGGTTCATGCCATTCTCCTTGAATAAGTCGTGTATGTTACTTTCTGTCTTACACATGCTGAAACAGACATTGCTGGAATGAGTACCCTCTTGTAAAAGGTGAGGATTCAATGGGCATTGATATATTTGACTAAGTCATTTATATGATAAGATGTTTTTAAAGAACTTAACAATTCAAAAACTTCTCAGGACATTAACTAGCGTTTTCAGGCAACCGTAGAACACTGGTTTTCGTTCTTTTCTAAAAACACTCTTAGCTTTAAAATTCTATAAATTTGTGAATAGATTCTATTGCAGTCCCAGGAGGAGATTGCAGATTGTTTTGTTGTTTTCCATGAAGGTTGGAGGAATCAGTTAAATGCTGCCTGGATGGTACAGCTCCATACATAGGACAACATGATTCTAGTATTATGTAATGACACCTTGCACACAAAAGACACTAAACAACTATTTCTTGGTTCTTGCCAATGTCATATTTTGTAATTTTGCTATGTAGATGATTATGCAAACTATGTGTGCTGAAGTTTTCAAATAAATAGGTCATTTAATGATAAGCACTCAGTAACTTATGTAACTGGCACATGCTGATAAGGGAATTTATTATCTTTATGTTCTGGTAGCATGAAATTTCACATTGCTATCATCTTTTACAGGATCTCTTTGCTTAATTATACATGTACCTGAGTTCAGCAAGGATTACTAGTGTGTCCTCAGGAATACTCCGAATGAGAAAAACAGAAAACCAAAAAAACTTTTCCCCGTTAACTTCAATGGTACTGGTTGTGCTCACTGTGTGTTGTAGTGAGGCACAGGCCCTTTTCTAGCCGCATGCGGTTTCTGTGATGTCCCCTTTGTTCCAACAGAGAAAAAGACATCTTTATTACTCTCCTGGTTTTATAGAAACTGCCCTGTACCCTTTTTGATAACGTCTGCTATCTAGGCCTGTCAGTTCTCTAACCATCTCCTGCTTGCCAACTGGGCCATATTTTGGTCCCCTGACTTCCAGAAATTTAGAAGGCACTGCAGATGATTTCAGGCCTGATGGATACTTATCATCATTAGCATCACAATAATAGCATTTCATATGTATTACTACAGGCCAGCTAAGCAGCATGCTTTATGTAGAATATCTCATTTAAATCCTAAACACTTCTGTGATACATGTGCGTCTCTGAGTGCTTCAATTACTGAGAAAGTACCCAGCAAATGAATAAACAGTGAAGGGGTTGCTGATGGGGCATGGAGGGTTAAATCCCTGCCTGTGACACCAGCATTATGTCTCTGAATGCTGAGTGCAGGATGCTGTGCTTCTCATCCAGCTCCCTGCCAACGACCCAAGAACTTAGTCCTCCTGTCACCTCTATGGGAGCTCCATATCGACTTCCCGGCTTTGGCCTGGCCCTGCCCTAGATTTTGTACCATAGGGAGTCAGTAGATGGGAAAGTTCTCCCGTCTCACACTCTCTCTGCCTTTCAAATAAATAAATGAATTAATCTTTAAAATATAGGAGACACAGGACTTCAAGAAGTTTCTGAAGTTTCTAAATTTCTGTTCACCTCTTCCCAAGTCTTGTCCACATGAAGAAGTAAATGTGAACTACTGGGGTCAAAGCCTGGCTCCCTAAGCATATGGCATCATTACCAATCTGGGGGATGGCATAGGTACAGCTGCATAGAGTGATGCTGCCTTCCGATAATTTTCTCTTAATTCTCTGGTGACAAGATAGTTTACCTAATCCTTTTGTACTCAGAATTTGCTTTTCATCCATATGACATGCCACACAGGCAGCCCAAATTTCATTCATTTTGGACTGTAAAACTTCTAGTTATTTGTTTACATAAAGGGATCTTGTTTAGCTCTAGTTACTTTTAGGTCACCTTGGGAAAGATGAAGAGCCACAGAAATAGCTTTTTTTTTTAAGATTTATTTGTTTTTATTTGAATGACAGAGTTATAAAGAGAAGGAAAGATACCGAGAGATCTTCCATCTGCTGGTTCACTTCCTAAATGGCTCTAATGTCCAGAATTGAGCCAATCTGAAGCCCGAAGCCAGGAGCAATTCTATGTTTCCCATGTGGGTACAAAGGCCCAAGGGCTTGAGCTATCCTCTGCTGCTTTCCCAGGCCATGTGCAGGGAGCTAGTTAGGAAGTAGAATAGCCCCTGTATGAACTGGCACCATTATGAGATGTTGGTATTTGCAGTTGGAGGACTAGCCTTTTGAGCCACTGCATTGGCTCCAGATATAGTTTTAAAAGCGACAAACCTGGGCCAGCGACAGTAGCCTAGTGGCTAAAGTTCTTGCCTTGAATGCATTGGGTGCTGGTTTGTGTCCTGGTGGCCCTGCTTCCCATTTCCCCGCTTGTGGCCTGGGAAAGCAGTCGAGGACAGCCCAAAGCCTTGGGACCCTGAACCTGCATGGGAGACCCAGAGGAAACTCCTGGCTTCAGATCAGCTTAGCTCCAGCTGCTGCAGCTGCTTGGGGATTAAATCATTGGATGGAAGATCTTCTCTCTTTCTCCTCTCTGTATATCTGACTTTCCAATTAAAATAAATAAAATCTTTTTTTAAAAAATGACAAACCTTTCAAGCAATAATTTCACATCCATGCAATCTTTATTTTCCAATTTCTGTTAGTTGACAATAAGAACAATAGATCTTAGAAACCATTGGATCATAACATATACTAACTCTTACCTAGGTACAACAGCCACTTAGTCACTCCCGAGTACTTATTCCCTACAAGCAAAATAATATTTAAAAAATTGGAATATGCTTGATATCTATATGTAGGCTATAAAAACTCAATTAGATACAACTGAATGGAAGAAATAAATACCACATGTTTCCCTTTACCATATGAAGCAGAAGGACAAAAGATTAAACTGTAGATTCAATTAAAAACTTACTGGTAGTTTTTGTCAGGAGGCATTTCCTGTAAATATTTCAGGAAATCGAAACAGTGGCACTACAGAGCAAGTGAAGGTCACTTTGAGGGAGTAAGTATCTACCTCACGGAGAACGTCAAGGCAAGGTTAGAGGTAGAAACAAACTTGAGACTGCCAGGATGCAGTACATCGGTATTAGTAGCTATGAGGTGCATTCTTACTTGGATAGAATAAAAAAGAAAAGCAAAAGTCTTAAAGTTGGTGGGAAACAAAATATCCAGCCATAAAATGTAGCCGCGAGTTCTGTGCTACCAAGACAGGAAGGAACTGTGAGCAATACCCCGCTCTGCATTGCACTTGACTGGTAGGAAGCCACAGGATGGGCATGTGATAAACCTAGTCTGCTCCTTTCTCTACTTCCTCTTGGAATCTTGACCCACACTGGATTTCTCTCAAATGGGCATATTTTCTAAATCTGAGAAATAATTACTCACCTACATAGAAAATTCCAGATGCCAGGGATCTGAACTGTTTCGTATGCAGCTGTATATGGGCACCTGGACCATACTAGCTGTGTAGAATTGAAAACAAAATGGAGTAAACATGGCTCCTTGATACTAAGAAACTGTATGAGCTTGCAGGCCAAATGGCCTATATGACCTTTAGCACTGATGAGCCCCAATTCTCATGAATCAAGGCCCAAGACTGATTATCTCACTGATGGCTCCAAGGCCCAAGTCTGGTTATCTCACAGGTGGCTCCAAATCATTAGTGGGTGGTTACCTTAATTGCTGGACCAGAGAAGAGTCAGGTATGGGCTGTCAGGTTGAGATAGGTAAGGAATGTGTGGTATTTCCCCTCTCACCTTGTAGAGTATTGTGGATTGCCCCTATTTAAGCTATTGTGGACTGCCCCTATAAAAAACCTGTGAATGTGCTGTTTGGGGCCGGTCAGCTGGGGGGTTGATTGCCGTGCTTCTCATTTATAATACAGTTTTGTTGTGACTCTGTTAGCTGTCAAGTGGATGCAACAGGTGCTCTGTGACTACTTGTCAAACGAATGAAGGATAAAAGAGTTCGGGAATTGGAGAGAAGCTGGAGAAATTTTTGGGACTTTCCTACTGTTCACCTAACAATGATAACAAAAGATAAAGAAGCAAAAGACATTTGTCCTCTGTAATGATAAATATCCAGTGTGCATTGTGGCTTCCTTGAAGAAGTTACCCAAAGATTGTAATGGCATAATCACGTGTTTTGCATACATGTATGTATGTGTGTAACTTCTTACTGATGAAGAGATCAAAACACATATCTGGGGTTGGCTTTAACTCTTCGTCAGCTTGCTGACACCTTCCTAATTCTCCCGACTTGGCAGCAATTCTTGAGAATTATAAGGAAAAAGGATTAGCTCAGAAACAAAAGGGCCTATCCCTGTGAATAACATGGCTTAGTGATACTAAGAAAAAGGCAATCTGGGAAGGCCACTCCTCCACTCTAGAATCTCAGGACATCTAAATTAGGGCTTGGTGGCCATGTAAACAAATTCAAATTACCTTCCAGCAAAAACCTCCAACTACTCGTTTGAGATGGTTTTGGCTGGAGGATGTGAATCGAGATCAGAATCAGAAAGCCACAGAAATACTGAAATAGATGAAGCATAGACATAGTCATTACAGGAAACTCATGGAGGCTCAAAAGAGGTTAGAAAAAGAAAAGGAAAAGCTTCAGCAAGAGGAGCCCTTGGCATTGCCTTCCCTGCTGGAGATCTTGATGGAATCCTCTGAAGAGGAAGGGGAAGGGGGAGTTAAAGGTGCAGAGCCAGCAGCTTAGACAGCCACAAAACAGGAAGTGGGAGTGCTGACGCAACTCAAGTGCAACTGAGGGCAACCCAGCAGCCAAGCTGCTCCAGGGTAACCACCAGAGTAAAAGCAGTGCGTGTGAGCCATGTGTCAAACAGAGCACAGCACCAATTTCCCTGTTGAGGTGGCCCCAACATGGGTTTACTTATATTACAAAGGGACTTCCAAAGCTTCATAGGAAGCATATACTATGAAAAACCAAGCCCTGCATGGATTTTAAACTGCTTTTGCACCAAAATAGACTTATCATTTCATTTTATTTCCCCGGGACTCATTGTGTTTCCTTGTGTGATCATTGTAGAATTATTTTTATTTTTCCAGACTTGAATTGGATAAAATATGGCTTGAAATAAATGGACCTCTAGATTTAGAGGAGTTCCGTTTTGATGTATAGAGATATCTCACAATGTGGAAGGTTAGTGCATTGCCTATAAGATGTTACGTGTGTTATTATCAGTCCTGAGACATTCTGGACCATTTGTACTTTGACCATCTTTTGCTTATAGATGAAGTTCTCTGAGGCAGGATGGGTCGTTAAGCAATAGGAGACCAAGACAGTCTCAGAACGAGAAAGCACTCCTGAGCGCAGAGCCCGTTTTCTGACACTAGCATTCCACTTTCTCTCCCAGGTTACACTTGTGTTTGTTAGATGCCTACTAATCTCTTGAACTTACCTTTAATTCATTTCTATTTCCATTTGCCCTTGTTTTAGACCTGTTGTTTTCCTTGGCTAACAATGGTCTTGTGAGTAATTTTGTCGAAAGATAGGAAAACATCATTCCTAATGGAAACATCTAGAAAGGATTCTTAAAGGGATTCTACTCAGCTGCTTTTCCTTCTTTTGACTTGGGATGCAGAGGTGATAAATGGAGCACTGGCAACCCAAGAAGACCTTACTAGTAAGTCACATGTTAAAATAATGAAAAAAAAAATTAGTTCAGGTCTCAGGTGACATTTTACAGTAACCGTAGAACAGTTGTCTTTCTCTAGACTTTTATGTGAGAAAAAACCCAAAGATGTCTAGCTGGTTTTACACTTGATCTTAGCCAAAAGGCCGAGAAGCGATGTCTAGCTGGTTTTAGGCATTGAGAGTTTGCATCTTTTTTTTTTTTCCTGTGTGATAAAATGTAATCCCAACTGATCTATTAGCAATAACCTCCTCTTCTCTGGGGTCTTTTATGGAATTTTGAAGTCCGAACACCTACAGCTACTGAAGATTACTGTAAGAATATTATTTGAAAGTTATGAATTTATCATCTGCTGGTTTTCTTTGAAAAACTATAAATATGATTATTTCAGCTCATTTCCATCTTTAACTTTGAATGTTTTGCTTATCCAAAAAAAAAAAAAAAAACCAGCAGGGAAGCAAAAATGGAAAGATCTCATTAGTTTGTTTCCAAAGGTAAGTTTAAATAATTATATAAATATTATCTTGATAACATCATCTGGTTTTCTCTGTAGTTATTTCCTGCTTTAAGCTCATAAATCCAGTCACCCACTTATCTCAAATGAGTCTCAGACTTACAAACTGAGAGAAGCAGGGCAAACAAAATTATTTTCACTTATACATAATTAGAAACTAGGGTGTCATCCTCATGACATTACTTTGAAGTAGATGGAATTATTGTTACCTCTAATTCACATATAGTCAAACCATGACTTCCATACCACTTGATCCAAAGTCTTGAATACAAACTGGCATTCAACATATTCTTGTTGACTGCTTGGATGGATGTCTGGGGGAGTAAGTGAGTAAGAAAAATGGAAGGTTAAGGAGGTCAAAACCTTAGAATTAAAAGAAGGGTTTCCTTACACCTACTTTAATTCTTCTTCCATGGCACCATGTTGCCTCTCCCTGGAAATTCATTCCTGATTTGCTGTGTTGTCCCTTTGGCTGCGTTGTTAGTGAAAGACAGTTTAGAGGGTCATCAGTGGGGAGCTGCAGCTGGTGCCCCAGCACAACACTGCACACTTCACAAAAGACTTTGCTTTCACTGGCAGCTCTCCCAATTCTCACATATTAATGCAGTGCCAACAGCTATTGTATTGGAGAAGGGACTATGCTGGCAACATAGGCTTCCCCTAAACAAAGTCCTTCACACAGACCGCCAGCAAGCTCTGCCCAATATCCTCACATAGCTACAGCACTTGTTTCACTTGAGAAAATGTTCCTAGAGGCTTTGGTCATTGTGATTTAACACAATAATTTACAAACTTGAGTTAGGGAACACAATGGCCATCATTGACTCTTAACTTTTAGTACACTGTCTTTCCTCTGAGAGACCTGAAAAAGAACACACACTAGGAAACATTGAAATCATCACCAGATTCTCTCAAAGGTATGTGTCAGAAGTGAATGTACATTTGTCTTGTGGACTACCAAAACAAATATGAAGAGATTTCTCATGGGTCATCTGACTTGTCAAGGCACTAGCTATTATTGGTTCTAGACCCTCTACAAGTTAGTAAGCTGATGGATCAAATTCTAAGCCTGCCATTCACTAGCTGAGTGATTTAAAATTAACAATTCTCTGAACCCTAATTTAAGTATGTTTATAACCAGAATAATGCTACTTGAATCTCAAGGTTGTCAATGGTTTAAATGATGCATTGTAAGGTGTCTAGCTTAGAAGTCAGTCAATTTCATATTAGTTTCATTTCTTCACCTGGAAATCCTAGCTCTGTTTTCAGAACTCTTTACCACATTCTGTGACCAAAGAGAAACATGAAGAAATCCTTATAATGTCTGTCAAAACAATCCAGTTTGTTTTAGGCTACAGAGGGTCAAACTTCTAACACATAAAGTTACAAAAATACCCAAGTAGAATGACAAAACACTTGGCTTGTTTTCCTCCACCTGTAATAATGCTGGTTCTTTGTGTACTTTTGGCCCACATTCTGTAATGGGAGTCAGAACACCTGGTGGAGATAGTTTGGTGCCCATTACTTTTCTCATGTTTGTGACCCAAAAGTACTTACTTATACTGACATGATCTACTTTGTGTTTTAATAGGACCATTCTTAATGACCATGTTGTGAAATAGGATGAAATTAGTGAGATCAGTGAGGAGATTATTGCAATAATGTGGTGAGACATGATGAAAATATTTGCTGATGGACTGGATGTGAAAGAGGAGTCAGGGCTCCACGGTTTGTTTGTTTGGTTTTTTTTTTAGCATGAGAAAGAAAAAAGGATGATGTTGCCATTTGCTTTTGTGTAGAAGACTACAGAAAGAACAGGTTGGAGACAGGTGAGTAGTCTAGTATTAGACACATTAAATGTGAGAAGTGTTCAGACATTAAATAAAGAAGTCATGTGGCAGCTGGATTTTAGGTCAGAATGTATTGGAGCAAGGGTGGGCTAGAGAGACCCTCCTGGGTGCTAGTGGCCTGTACATGATGTGCAAAGAGCAGAAGACAGATGGATGTTTGTGCAGAGGCAGGCGGATGGAAACTGGGATGCAGGGAGCTCGTGGAAAGCCTCTTTTGAGTGCTTTGTTTGTCCCAGTGGGTTGGAAATCAAGGACATCCAACATAAGTTCCTAGCAAAAATTCAGAAACCACGGCAAATTCATAGATCTGGCTGGTAAAAGATCCTCCGTCAGATTGGCATTGTAGCTTAGTGAGTTAAGCCACCGCATCCATAAGGCTGTCCCTCTTCCAATCCAGCTCCTGGTTAATGTGCCTGGGAAAGCAGTGGAGACCCCTACAACCACATGGGAGACACAGCAGAATTGCTCCTGGCTTCAGCCTGGCCCAGCCTTGGTCATTGTGGCCATCGCTCTCTGTCTCTTCCTCTCGCTGTAGCTCTGACTTTCAAAATAAATAAACAGATTTTTTTCAGTGATTCTCACAGTTGCCAAGTGTTTCCAGACACAGAAAATCAAGAGGCTATCCTCTGAGGGATCCCCGTCCGTGTTGGGGCTGTTCTCCAGGTCTCAGTCTTCCTGTAGGAAGCCTTGGAGTGTGGTGATTGTGTCATGTGGCTCTTCCCCAGAAAATTCATTCTTCTGGCTCAGATAGCTTACTTCTTCAAATCATTTGGATACAAATTGTGTGCGAAGGAGAGGGAGCCATTGAGTTCAATAGCCTTAAAATGTCCAGGGGGGGAAGGTGATTGGCCTTGAGAGAATAGCAGCAGGCCTGGGACCCAAGCTAGAGTGTGGGGAAACTCCCAGCCACAGGTGAAATGAAAGAAACCAGGTTACTCCCGAGGTGCCTAGACTCGCTGACTCAGCTAGCTGGGTGGTCATGCTTCATAACCTGCTGCCCAGCATGGATTACCTGTCCATTACTTTAAAAGCCTGCAGGCCTCTCTTTGTCTCGTCATCCCATTTCTTGACTTTGAGTCTTAGAGCAAACATTTAAGTTGTTATTTATATGATTGCAACAGTATTATCTATAACAAAGTTGCAGGAAGCAAATAGTTTAACTTTTCCAAAAATAACAGTTAAATAAATTGTCATATCTGTAGGGTAAAATGTTAACAGTCATGCTGGAGCAGCAGACTCACGACCTAGTAGTTAAGATGCTGGTTGAGATGACCAAGTTGGAGTTGCGAGGAGGGGACGGCGCACATGGCTCAGCAAGTCAATCCTCGACCCTCAAGTGTTGGCATCCCACATGGGCACTAGTTCATGTCCTGGCTGCTTTGCTTCCCATCCAGTTCCTTGTTTGTGGCCTGGTAAGGCAGTAGAGGATGACCCAAAGCCTTGGAAGCCTGCACCCGCATCAGAGACCCAGAAGAAGATCTTGGCTTCAGATTGACTCAGCTCCAGCTGTTGTTTGGCCATTTGGGGGAATGAAGCAGAGGATGGAAGCTCTCTCTGTCTCTCCTTCTCTGTAAAACCTGCCTTTCAGATAAAAATAAATAAAAATTTTATTAAGTAACTAAGTTGGGGCTGGCATGACAGCACAGCTAAAGCCACAGCCTGTGACCCCAGCACCCCACATGGTGCTGGTTCGTGTCCTAGTTGTCCCACTTTTGATCCAACCCCCTTACCAATGGCCTGGAAAAGCAGCAAAAGATGGCCCAAGTGCTTGGGCACCTGCTGCCAACATGGGAGACCTAGAAGAAGTTTGTGATTTGGCCCTGGCTGTTGCTGCCATCTGGGCAGGGAACTATGGCTGGAAGATTCTCCCTGTCTCTTTCTGTAGCTCTTTCAAGTAATTCTTTTTTCTTCTTCTTCTTCTTTTTTTTTTCCTCTTAAAAGATGATTATGCTCCACATGCTCTGTATACTTCTGGGACTTCTTCATCTCCTCACTGTTCCTTCTCATTTCAGTTGTAGGCTCCTTGAGTTCTCCCAGAATAAGTGATCATCCTGAGTGACTGGGGAAAGGCGCCAGGATGCAGAAAAAGAGCTGATCTGGTGCAAACTATGACTCTGGTTTGATGGATGGAGGAGTGGCTCCCTTGAGACCTGGAGCGTTTCACCAGACTGAGATTTCAGCCCTGTAGCAGGCAACAGGCCCTACTGTTCCCAGGACACCTAGAACTCATCATCTGTGCCTGAACTGTTTATTCACTCACACTCCTGAATTCTTTGGAGCAGAGTCATATCCTTTGTAAATCTCTTCAATTTTTCCTCGTTGGCTTGGAAGTGACTAAGAATGAAATGTTCACTGCACCAAGGTAAGTAACGTGTTAGTTCATCGCACCAAAAAAAAAAAAAAAAAAAAAAAAAAAAGGAAAAAAAGAAAGCAAATGAAAAGACATCAGGTGAGACCACCTGCTTGTGGAGTAACCAACAGTCATAGCTGGAGGTGTGCCTGCCATGACTGGATTAGCGCATGGCATTCTCTGAGTTGGTTGATCTTTCCAGATTTTACTCTAGGAGACAAGATTTAATTTCCTTCTGCTTCTTTAAGATTGGGAAACCATCCAGGCCTCCCAGCTCTTGGCAAAGAAGAGAACTGACTTCATGTTGTTACTCAGCATTTTGTTTCTTGGTGAAATGCCTGGCTCTGCACAACCGGTTTTTGAAGTCTGAAGATCTCCTGGGTGTGCCCACAAGTAGAGAGCTGCAAAAGGACAAAGGGTGAGAACAGAGAGACTCCTTGGCTCCGATAGCCTGAATGAAGCCTCTGTCAGTGGCTGGGCACCTTGGAGCCCTTGTCCTCTTGTTGGTCACAATTCCACCCACTCTCCCAGGGACGACTCAGAGACTGCTGCATTCATCCTAGCTTCATCTGCTTCTGTTTTGTTTTTCTTATAATCCTTTTGTTTATTTTGCCTTACTTAACCACTTTTCCTTGTGTTATATTCACTTGTGTATGTCATACCTTGTCAACCTGCTAGGTTGTGCATTTTTCTGGAAAGTTGGGGGTGCAACTAATCTCTCTCTGTTAGCACAGTCACTTGCACTTCTTAAGTACAAATGCTTGTGTTGAATGAATCTGAATTCCAATCTAAGGATATAACTTGATTCTGAATACATCTGGGAATGCTGAATAATGTATAATTCTTACCTCCCTGGGGTAGATGTGAGACCGTTGGTGGACTTCAGTCATTCCTTGCCTGGTGACAGCTTCAGCAGAGGAAGTATTTCCCACCATTGTTGTGACCTATGGGAATCTCAGGCTATAAGCACCTGCATATCTTTCAATGAAAATGCAGTTGCATCCATTTGAGTTCTCTCACGTGCTGGTTAGTGTCATGATCCTGCCTAATGTGACCTGGTTCCAACATTCAGTTAAGTATTGGAATCTAAGCCTGCTAAACAGGCCCCCAGCCCTAGCTTTCGTGTGGACTGGTGTGTGGTGGTCAGCAATGTTCCATACTAACAATTCAGGACTCCCATGTGGGCTGGTGCATCTGTCTGACCAATACAAATCTTCCAGTCTCTCCCCTCCAAACCACCAGGTCTCAGTCCCCTCACTTACCTGCAAGTACGGTGGTTTTCTTGTTGGGAGTCCCTCAGGATTCATTCCTCACTTGAACTCCATCCACCACCAAATTTATTTTTTTTTAATTTATTTTATTGTATTTTGTTTATTTAATTTTATTGGAAAGGCAGATAACACAAAAAGGAGATACAGAGAGAAAAATCTTCCATCTGCTGGTTTACTCCCAGGTGATCGCAATGGCCAGAGCTGAGCTGTTCTAAAGCCAGGAGCCAGGACACTCCTCTGGGTCTCCTGCATGGGTGCAGGGTCCCAAGGCTTTGGGCCTCTCTTCTACTGCTTTCAAGCCACAAGCAGGGAGCTGAATGAATAATGGAGCAGCTGGGACATGAACTGCTATCCTAATGGGATCCCAACACATGCAAGGTAAGGATGAAGTCACTGAGTTTCATGCTGGGTCCAGTTTTATTTTTATTTGGGAATATAGAGAGAGAGAGAGAGAGAGAGAGAGAGAGAGAGAGAGAATTCATCTTTTGTTTTGGGCATCCCCTAAATGCCCCAAACATCCTGACTGGGCCAGACTGAAGCCATGAGCAGGGAAACTCAGTGCGAGTTCCGCAACTACTCGAGCCATCACCTGCTGCCTCTCAGGGAACACATACCCAGGAAGTTAGAACTGAGGGCAGACCTAGGACTCCAGCTCACTCACTCACTCTGATGTGGGGCGTGGGCATGCCAAGTGGCATCTGAACAGCTGCGCCAAAGGCCACTCCTGCTTTGATCAATTTTAGCAGTTGGTAATAACCAAAGATATTTGTGGTGATAAAAACACATTAGTTATCAAAGAACTTCCTTCCTGTCTTCCTGTGAGTCTAAAGTGTCTCTGTTCCTAGAAACTGGGGTGGTATAGACCATAAAAGCACTGCTTTTGATACTGGCATCTCATATTGGAGCACCTGTTTGAATCCCAGCTGCTCCAATTCTGATCTAGCTCTCTGCTAATGTGCCTGGAGAGGCAGCCAACGATTGGCTGATACTTGGGTCTCTATCATCCACACAGAACTGGATGGAGTTCCAGTCTCCTGGCTTTGGTTTGGCCCAGCCCTGGTTGTGGTAGCCATTTGGAGAGTGGACCTATGGATAGAAGATCTTTCTCTCAGCCTCTTCCTCTCTCTGTCATTCTGCATTTCAAATAAATAAATAAATGAATATTTAAAAGATAAAATTTTCCCATTGAGACTATTTTAAATGTAAATTTGATTTAATTTTCATAGAAGGTACACTTGTGAAGGATAAAATCTGAAAAGTACATGATAATCCTAAGATTATGGAACATTTTTGTCTTAACCCTCCCAGCCATCTCTCCCCTTGTCAATAAACGTCGTTATGAACAACACATAGGATTTTCATGTAGGACATGTGATTACTTGGTGTTCTGGCCGACTAAAACTGTTAATGAACTCTTGTTACTATCTGCCAGTTGTTAGCATTTCCTGAAAAAAAAAAATGGGACTGGAACTGGTCCCAGGAGGGTTCTAAATGAGATCAGACTAAAAAGTAGAGTAAATGGGATAGTGTATAGTGTGTGTTCTAGAGGTTGTAGCCTGGGTGGCTGTGATGAAGTATGTGTCAGATCGGCCCACAGCCACAGTCAGGGAAAAAAACAAGAAAAGATCATCTCCAGAAGGCATGGGGAAACTCACCAGAAGTTCTTGTTGGATGAACGGTTTTTTAATAATAATAATAGAAAAAGGAAACTGGTATAAAAGTATCTCAGCCATTGTGTGAAAGGAAATGAAACTCAGCATAAAAAGAAGAAGAAAAAAAAGCTGTCAGCAGCTGTTACTGAAATCAAAATGGAAAACAGAAAATGTCCATTAGCCCCAGCAGCACATCTAAACTGCAGAAGACTGATGCAACCCGCATCGGCAAGGATGTGGACCGCAAGCTAGTGCTGACAGGAGCACTATCTCCTGCCCAAGCCCTTTGGGAAACGGACAGTTATCTCCTCAAGCTTAACATGTACATACCTTAGAACCCAGCAATTCTGCTTCCAGGGGCTTGCGGAACAGAAATTCAGATATTTGTTCACCAAAGCCATATGTGTTAACAAGCAACACTACTTAGGAAAGTCCCCAAGTGGAAACTACCCCAATGCCCAGTCACTGTGGAATGGACACACACACTACAGTATGTCTTCCAGTGGAAGACCTCAGCCACAAGAATGAAGGAACCATAGCAACACGGGCAAAACTCACAGAACAAGGTCAGAAGGATCCATTGGACAATTTCCTGTAATTTCCTGTAGATGTAGTCAATCACAACAGGCCTTATATATGGTCCCAAACCAAACAAAGCCCCACTCAGTGTTAGAAGTCATGACAACTGGCAGAGGTTGTTTACGAAAGGGCATAGACCTGTAGGGCTGCGCAGAGGGAGCTGGTTTTTAGAACTGCTACACAAGTTCACTTCCTTAATAGAATGGTGACTGTATGCATAGTGTCAGATTTGTGAAATTCATTCAATGTGTATACTTATTACTTGAACAGTTTCTTTCGTGTATTTAATTCTTCAATTAAAATATTAAAAATTTTGGCCCATGGTGTAAATGAAGAAGTCTCTGAAAGCTTCAATTTACCCACAGACTGTACAGCTGTTTATTGTCAGTGTCCGGTTGGTAAAGACAATAACTGTGAACCTCTGTTTCCATTTCTTTCTTTTCTTTCAAGATTTATTATTTCTTTACTTATTGGAAAGTCAGACCTACAGAGAGAAGGATATACAGTGAAGAAGATCTTCCATCTGCTGGTTTACTTCCTAAGTAGCCGCAACAGCAGGAGCTGAGCCAATCCAAAGCCACGAGCTTCTTCCAGGTCTCCTATACAGATGCACCAACCTAAGGCCTTGGGCCATCCTTTACTACTTTCCCAGGCCACAAGCAGGAAGCTGGATGGGAAGTAGAGCAACTGGGACACGAACCCTTGTCTAGTTGGGATATCCTGGCAGATACAAGGGAAGAATTTAACAACTAGTCTACCGCACCTTGCCCCTTCATTCCTATAAAGTATGGATAATAGTATCTGTTATGCAGTAGATAATTCAGGCAACTGACTTTTGAAAATGATGAAGTCTCAAACAAATCCTCCTTCCCAGTGTTTGCATTCTGCGGGCACAACAGCCCTGAGGTGTCCCCACCCACCATTCATGCTGCTCCAAGAGGATGACACTCATGAGTGAGTCTGGAAGGTAGAGTGTGTCTTTCCCTAACACCCTCTTGTCAGCTTACTTGTCAGGTCTTAAATGATGATTGTATTTTACAGAGGCTTGATGCCTTCTGCAGATTTAGATGAATAATAAGTGACACAGGGAGCATTTGAACTCAGGTTTCCCTGACTATGGAGATCAATATTGCCAGTCTGCTAAACAACAATTTTATCATGGAGAGCTGCACTGTATAGTACTGGTAGGAATGCAAAAGGGATTCGGGTGGAGGAGGGGGAGGCAGTGATTCATGCAAATCTTAGTTAAGTATGGCTACACAGGATTTTTGTATTCCCATGCTCCAGGGGTCAATTCCCGCTACGTTCTCCCAGTGTGAGCCCCAGGAGGTAGCATGTCTAGAATCAGTGTCTGCCCCCTGCTTGGCTGCACGAGAAGAGGTGTCTGTTTTTTAGAGAAGCAGATTTAACATAACCCCAGTGTCTATGTGCCTGGGTCCCTGCTCGTAGCTGGTTTCTGTACTGCTTTAGTTCCAATTCTCCACTTATCTCTGTTGGCATTTGCCTGTCAGTACTTCTGGGCTTCATCTCATAAGCCATTACAAATTGTGAAATGGGCCAGGAGGCAGAGCTTCCAGCAACGGCAATGTAAAAATATGCAAAGGGTATGGCAAGAACATTTCATAAAGGAAGATTATTTTATTAGGATATAGGTCCTATTCAGTAAAAAAAAATGATCCGTTGCACTGTTAAATATTTTATTTATTCATTTGAAAGAGAGAGAAAGAGATAGATAGAGAGAGCTCACATTTACCCATTAATTCTTCCAATACCTGCCAAGGCTAGGGTTGGGCTGGCACCAAGCTGGAATCTGGGAACACTATTCAGGTCTCCCACACAGGTGGCACCTCTCACATCCCAGGATCTGCATTGTTGGGAAGCTGGGGTCTAGAGCCAGAGAAGGGAACTGAGCCCAGGTACTCTGATTTGGGATGCAAGTTGTTTTAACCACTAGGCTACATACTTGTTTCCATTAGATGAGCTTGAATATCCTTATACATCTATACAGTCATCACCCAAAATAAGACAGCATTTTCAGCACTCTGGAATCATACTGCGTGATTTTTACATATGTGTGCCTGGGTTTTTTTCACTGAAGATTTTATTTTGGAGATTTGTGTCACTGCATTTATTGGTAGTTTGTTTCTTTTTATTGCCAAGTGTAAATACATACATAGCTATGACAATTTGGATATTCATTTCCTTTGCTAGACATTTAGGCTCCTTCCAGTTTTAGGCTATTAGAAATAAAACTGTTATGAATATTCTTGGGAAAGTCTTTGTATAACACACATTTTCACTGCTTTTGAGTAAACACCTAGGATTGGGACTGTTGGATCACAGGGCAGATGTGTTTTTATGTGTGTTTATTTACAACAAGTGATTCTCCCAAGGGTTGAATCCCTGTACATTTCCTCCACCAGTGTTGCTGTGTCTTCCTGAAGGAATATTTTTTCAGGAAGTCAAACTATGATGACATTTCAGTAACACTGTTTATCACAGTGTCTAGGGTGGGAAAGATTTCTGTGGGAATCATTTGGAGGGAGGAAAAAAAAAACCAGCAAACAGAGGAAAGTGGATTGGCACTCACCAAATAGCGTTCTCCAGGAAGCCAGGCCAAGGGGACCACGTGGGCAGTGGGCTCCATGGCTCCCAATCAAGGCTGTGTTCTCCACTGATGCCATTCATTCCACATGCCAGGCCCTCTGTCCATGATCCAAGAAATCTGGGCAACTTATTGTTTTTGCTCAAGTTGTACTTCATTGAAATTCTTTTTGGAGAGTCTCTTTCGGTCACAAGTTCCCTCTCTTTTGTCTGAGAGCCAGGACAGCAAGGTTTAGTAAAGCAAGACTGTCTAAATTTGTATGGGTTACATCACCTCCAGTTGATATCAGAACTACCTAACCTGTCCCAACTTGTGGTAAGCTTTCTTTTGGCTTCTTACAAGTTGTATCATGTTCATGATTGGCCTGTTCTTCAAGGTGACTCCTAGTAAGGTTTTGGGCTGGTTTTTGTTGTTACTATATTCAGAGGAGGGGAAAAACTTTGGCACCACTTTAAGGTGATTTCATGTTGAGACAAAATTCTAGTGTCTGAATATTTTTATTTCTGGTTCTCATGACAGAAGTCAGAAACAATGGGGCATCACCTTCAAAGGAATTAGTCTTTTTTTTTTTTAAAAAAAAAGATTGCTTATTTTATTTATTAGAAAGAGAAGCAGAAACAACAGAGAGAACTCTTTTTTTCTTGTGCTTCATTCCCCAAAGGCCAGGGCTGGGCCAAACAGAACTTGGGAGCCAGAAATTTGATCCAGGTTTCCCACATAAGTGGCAGGGACACTTGGCAAGATCTTGACCTGTCCTCTCCTGTTTCCCAGGAAGTGCTTTAGCAGAAAGCTTGGGAGCAAATACAGGCCATGAACTCCAGCACTCTGACATGGTATATGGCTTTGTGTATCCCAAGTAGCATCTTCATTGTTGCACCAAATGTCAGCCTTTTTAGGCATGACTGATCCTGGCTGTATCTTTCTTTTGATTCAATTCTATAAGTAACAATTCCTGCTAATGTAGATAACTAGCAGTCCTTATTCTTTCAGCTGTCTAGTTGGTTAAGTCTCACGGTATTGCACATTCTCAGCTTAACAGTGATAGTTGAATGATTCAGCTTTATCTGACACTCTAAAACCAAAGTTCTGGGAAATACCTTGGCTGGCTAGCTTCAACCAAGCACCCACCCCTAAATCCAATGCCACAGTCTGAAAGAAAGGGTGTTGTGGTCAAGTTCCAGTCACATACCTGCTTGAACCACCTGGAGTAAGCTCTTCACAGGAGAGCGAGAGTGAGGGTAAGAGCAAAAGTGCATGTGTGTGTGTGTGTGTGTGTGTGTGTGAGAGAGAGAGAGAGAGAGAGAGAGAGAGAGAGAGAGAAACAGGTTGCTACAAGAATGGACTACAGGTGAACAGAAACAGTAGGTATCCAGTATGGAACACTGTAACCAGCGTTGCCCTCTTTCTGGAATGTTTCTGGTTTCTGTTCTACCGACACCATCGCCACAATGTTCTGATGAGTGGTTCCACTTATTTGTGTTTCAGATCATCAGAGAGGCTTCTCTCAATAAAAGAGCTGTTTCGGTGTCTTACAGCTTTTTTCAATTATATGCACTCATTTGAACAACTCCTGGTTTGACATCTAAACACCAACTTGACACTAAGCTCTTTGGATTCAGGACCATATGCATTCTGTTCATCATACAGTAGTTTCTCAAAAATAACTGCAGAAAAAATGAGTAAGCATGAAAGGAAATTTGCTAATGGATTGCCTTGATTTCAGGTCATATGCTAACTCCATGAATGCTATTAGGTCAATAAATGAACATCTGGTTCTGCTTTAGACTCAGTTGCTACAACCAGTAAAGGAAACTTGTCTCAGTTTTTGCAGTGAGGAATTAAAAAATGGCCTAACCCTCAGAAGTGAGCAGCACTGGGTAGACGCTGTATGGAATGTTCTTTCATGGCTAGCTAATGACTGTCCTTCACCTTGCACAGTGCTTTTATCTGAGTCTAGTGGCACAACAATCCAGTAAGAGAAATAACACCGGAAATCCTGTTTAACAGATGAGAAAATATCCTGAGAACAAGAAAAATGAGATGAATCGCACAATATCTCATGGAAAACCTTGTGCTCAAGCAAGATGGTTGCTCAATACTCCTGAAGTATGATTCTGTGCTGTTTCTGCCAACCCCTCCCATTCAACGTTGTTGTGAAGGTATGCTGCTGTGTCCTTCAGTGGTGGATGTGTGCAAAGTCATAGTGAACACAGTAAATTTGAAAGCGAATGGAGTTTTGATTTTCTGTCCTTGGTGGCATTTTGGTTGTTTGGGCTTCAGCATTCTTTGTAACATTGAGTGATTTTTAGTTCATGACTTATGTGATCTCCACTCTTAAGCTCAGGTGGTTCTCTGGCTGATGAGGCTCTAGATTTTCTTCAGGCCTAGGTTTAGCTAAGAGTGACACATGGACTGCAAGAGCAGTTAAGATGCAAGAATATTTGTGCTGAGGCCGCTGGACTAGAAGCAGAGATTGTCTCAGTGGACTTAAATCTGAAACAATTCAAAGCTGGAATTTTTGCAGTCGATTGGCTCCCATTAAAATGTGAGGCTTAAATTAATCTGGAGAAGATGGAGCTGAGAGATAAATAAAAGCCCATAAACTAATGATACATTTGGAATATTAAACTTAGCTATCCCTAAGCTCACCCTATCCCTGAGTTTTCAGTTATAAAACCTCCCAAATTTCCTCTTTTTGGGTTAGTAGAGTATTCTATGTTTATCATCCATAAAGATTTTAATTTAATTATTCTATTGAAATGTACTCTTATTCAATGGCATGCTCTTTCTTGAATGGGAGAGAAATGAGTGAAGAAATATATTCTTTGGAGACTTGGCACTGCATGCAATAACAGAACTGCCTAAAAAATAAGTGGATAGTTTTTTACTAGGATCTAGTTGTACTTTATGTGTGAAATACTTTATTTGATACCATTTGGTTAGTGATGAGAAGCCCTTCTAGGATATACATAATCTCCCCTGCTGGTTTCACACCTTGCCAACCAGCAGGCATTGCAGAATGTCCCCTAATGAGATTTAACACTCTCCACATATCTGAAATTACCTCGAGCTACTAGACTCACATCTTTTTCCTCACTGAAATGTCATTGCAAATCCATCCTAGGAATAACCTGGCACAATTCTTTCTCATTTCAGAATTAAATTTCCAGGCATAATTATTCACAAGTAATATGCCTGTGCAAAAGCTAAACCTAAGCACCCAATTTTGGATTGTTAGTCCCCCCCACACAAAACACAAAAAACAAACAAACAAACAAAAAAACAAGAGTGGGATGGTCACAGTAGGCGTGAATAATATAGGAATTCTTTTAATGCCAGAAGAATTTAGTATGTGAAACTGTTTAGTTGACAGTAATGGTTTCAGCACAATATGTTTTTATGCTTTCATTTAAAATTCAAAACATCTGATCTCTCTCAAGAAAAGATGGGCTTAGTTTATGCTCTGGTTGAGTCCAACAGTTACTTTTCATTTGCCGAAATGATGACTAGCTTAGCTTTCTAGAAACTAACACTGCCTCAACGGGATTTCACATTCCCAATAAATGAAAGCAGCATTAGGAATGATAATAATTTGATAATTTGATAATTTTCAAAGCAGCTAATACTTATAGGATGATAACTAAGTTAATATGTTGTGCTGGTCTTCTCAATGGATCCTGTCTCTCATTATGTTCTAAGATTTTTTATTTGAGAGGCACAGGTAACAAAAAGAGGTGGGGAAGAGAGGGACGGGGAGAAAAAGAGAGAGAGAGAGAGAGAGAGAGAGAGAGAGAGAATCTTCCATCCACTTATTTACCCCCTCAATGCTCCCAGCATCCAGGTCTGGCCCAAGCTGAATCCGGCAGCCTGGAGCTGCATCTTTGTCTCCCACGTGAGTGTCAGGAGTCCAAATACTCGAGGCATGTTCTGCTGCTTTCCCAGGTACAGTAGCAGAAAGCTGGATTGTAGTGGAGTGTTGACAACGCCCGCGTCGCCGCGTACCCCGAGCTGAGCGGAGGGGCTAGGGTTACAGACAGACAACACATAAGACAACACAAGACAACACGCAGCGGGTCACTCTTGTACACAGAATGCCAACTTTATTTGGGGTCCACCTGCATCTTATAGTCTGCTTAGCCCCTCCCAGTATTATCCCAATGTTCAAGCAACACCTAAGCCCCCCTGGGGCATCTTAACAAAAGGGAAGTAAGGAAGAGGGAACTTGCAGTCAAGCCAGGGGCTAAATGCATTAGGCCAAGATTTCCCACTGTGTTACCTCTTAAAAACAAGCTAAGCTGTGGAGTTAACCCTTGGGAGACCGGGGCCTACAGTGGAGTGGTTAGGATATGAACTGGCACTCACATGGGATTTCCAGGATCACAAATGGCAGTTTAACCTTCTGTGTCACAATATCAGCTTCAGATCCTACATTTTTCACTGACAAACATACCCTCAGCTGCTCCCACTCCAGAATGTCCCCAGAGCCCCTTCCCCAGCAATCTGTAGCCCCCTGCATTCCCCAAACATCTTTATACACACACACACACACACACACACACACACACACACACACACATCAAAGACTGGCACACTGGTATTGTTGTAGGGTTTTTGAACCCCGAATACTGCAGCAACCTCAATTCTTGTCTCGCAGGAAAGAATTTTCATGCGGACACAGTTTAGTTTTAAAGTAAGATTTATTAGAAAGTAGACTCCCATCCTAGTGATGGGAGGGGGCCTCGAGATCCTCTGCCACAGTGGCAGGGGGGAAGGCAAGAGAGAAAAACCCATATTAATGGTGGGGAAAGCATCTTTTAAAGACTCCCCTCAACGATGTTTCTCCATAAACAAAGAAAATTCCTGGTTTCCATGGTACCTGGCCTTGGGACAAAAGGCCAGAAAGGTGTCACTGGCCAACTTCCTTGGTCCTTTTCTAATGATAAAGAGGCCAGTCTGAAGCCCTCCCCCTTGGCAATGGCTGGAGACAGAATTGGGCGGAAGCTTCAGGTGGGGAATAGATATGTTAATGTCACCCTTGTATCCTGGGGAAGCATTCCTGATAAGTTAAGATATGCATTTGTCTTGGGAGACGGGAGAGGTGCTCTGGTGAATTCAAGACATGGTGGGGAAATTCCCTTTTATATTTGGGAAGAAAAAATGACTTGGGGACCTAGAATACCCTAACTGCCTACTACCCAATCTAACTCCTCTCACAGTATTGTTAAAACTGGTATAGTTAAAACCTTAGCCAGGCCCAGCTATTGGCTGCTTTTCTTCTAGCAGTGTAATACTTGCCTAGGTACAAAGTAACCTAGACAGTTGCCTATAGCTGGGAATAATCCTATCTTTTAAAATGGGGATGGTGACTATATATTAGATGAAAACTAATTTCTTTTGTATATATAAAGTTGCATAGCTCATGATGCCAACACTTAGACCCTGTGTGACTAAAGGCAGAGAACTGTGTTATTTTCTGTGCTTAACAGAAATAGCAGAAGGATTGTCCAATATCTGTCATTTCCCCCAAATTTACTTAGAAAATAAAATACCAAAAAGATTGAAGTTGTGATGATATGAAACAGAAATTTCTGTGGGCTCAGAATTAGGGGAACTAAATGTTGGCCCTGTATAGCCCTAAACAGTTCATTGCTCTTGGGATCTGTCCTCATGTAAAAAAATGAAATACTGAGTAAATGCTAAATAGTGTCTAACTAGAAATTTTGATCTTTGAAATTGACCATTTACTAATGTAATTCTTGGCTTCAGTTTCATGTGTTTGACCTAATCAGTGACTTAATCAAACACTGTCTTTCTCTGGGGTTGATCACAGCAGCTAAAAGCAGTTGAACCAGGAGAGACAGAGAGAGCCAAGGTGTTAACTGACACCATCACTCACGCATGTGCAACTACTTTGGGGACACTTAATAACCACCAGGCACCAATAAGAGGTGCTGAGGATATAGCCGAGACCCCTATCTTCCTAGAATGTGTTTTCTACAAGGGGAGATAATATTGTCAGCAACTACACTGCAATAGCTCCCAAAGTGGTACTTTTTATGTGGAAATGAAAGCAGGATCAGATACGGAAAACTTAAAGTTGTTCTTTTCCATAGAGAGGCTGTGGTTAAAATGACATTTGAAGAGTCTAAAGGAGTCTGATAGTAGTCAGTTCTAGAAGAGTGAGAGTAAAGAAGGGCAAAGGGCCCAAGACAGGAGGAGTGTGTGTGGCATGTTGCAGGAGCAGTGGAAATCCTGAATTGCTGGAATGCACTGAGCACTGGAAAAGAAGTAGCAGATGAGATCACAGAGAGAGAAAAAATTAGTAAAAAAAAGCTAGTAGCCTTGTGTAAATGAATATAAATTCCCTCCTTCCCTTTATTATAGACATTTAACTGTTAAAATTGGGTAGGGAGAAGTATACTGGCTCACTGTCATTGTTGCATCTACTCTGGTGGGAATGGGATTAGGATGTAAGGTGCACTGATATTATTGCCACAAATATAAGTTATCAACAAATGTTCCTTTATTTTTTTGACCAGGTTTTGTTCATTTTGTATCAGTGCCTCAGGTCTTACCCTTGCCCCTGGGTGAGGCTCCATGGCCCTCCTGTTACTTAAGTATGGCTGATGGGGCCGAGCAGGTATGCAGCATCCACCCCAGCCTCCTTCATGTGAGTGTGAGCTCTGCAGGGAAGATGAATCTAAAACTCCATAGATCTCTGTGTTTCAGATGCTTCTGCACTGGGTCCAAGGTGCTTGCAAAGGTCAGGGAGGTGAAGGGTCAGGAAGGTGAAGGGGACAGAGGTCACCTTTGATTCTTTGTCTGTCTATTGGATCCTGCTTTCTCCTCCATCCAGCCCAAAGCCCAGGCCTAGGTTCTTGTGTATCAAAAGGCAGCTATAGTGGTGGCCGGTGCAATGGCTTTGGGGGCCACATTATGGTATTCATTGGCCCTCTGGTTCGTGTGTGTCAGGGGCACCCCTGTAACGCCCACTTCTTCTCTGTGGCAAGAGTCTGTCTCAGGCCTTCTTGGCTGCGTCATTCCAGGAACCCTTACTGGAAATCAAAGACTTCCTCAGGTTTTGTAAGCATTGATTCTTTATGTTAAATCTCAGACTGTTTAAAATACCTAGGATGGGGCCTGGCGCAATAGCGTAGTTGTTAAAGTCCTCACCTTGCACACCCGGGATCCCATATGGGCGCTGATTCTAATCCCCGTGTCCCTGCTTCCCATCCAGCTCCCTGCTTGTGGCTGGGAAAGCAGTTGAGGGTGGCCCAAAGCCTTGGGACCCTGCACCCATGTGGGAGACCTGGAAGAGCTCCTGGCTCCTGGCTTTGGATTGGCTCAGCACTGTCCATTGCTGTCACTTGGGGAGTGAATCATGGGACAGAAGATCTTCCTCTCTGTCTCTCCTCCTCTCTGTATATCTGCCTTTCCAATAAAATAAATAAATCTTAAAAAACTAAATAAAATAAAATACCTAGGATGATTTCTGCTTTCTGCCGTTCATGCTGTTATGCTGTCTTTGATGATAAGGCCTGTCCTTATCTTCCAAACCCAAACTCAGACAGTCTAGTTCCAACACTATCATCTCTTACTCTTTTACTATAATCTTTGAAATCCCCTTTCCGCCCTGGGGAAAGCCCTACATTGGTTAGGGTTCTCCATAAAAACAGAACCAGCCAGATGTGTGTACAAGGGCCATTTAAAAAGTTTGTGAAAAGATGGAACTGAAAGATAAGTTTATTTTGGTACAAAAAGTTTTGAAATCGATGCATGTATAGAATTTTCATAATACTTTCTTGTATGCACAAATTTTATTTTTTGTGAATTGGCTCACACCATTATGCAGGCTGGCAGGCGACCCAGGGAAGAGTCAGGGTTGCAGACCAAGTCCCAAGGCTGACTGTTGGCAGGATCCTCCCTCCTTCTGGGGAAGGGACTCTTCATCTGCTAAGATTTTCAGCTGATCAGAGGAGGCCCACTCACTCTTTGGAGGAGACTCTATTTTACCTAACATCTGCTGCTTTAAATGTTAATTAACCTCATCTAAAAATGCTTTCACAGGAGCAACTATTATGATGCTTAATCAAATATCTGGGTACTGTGGGCTAGCCATGTTGACACATAGAATGAACTATCACAGTTCTCATTTACATGAATCCATTGGCAGAGGGGTGGAGGAGGAGAAATATAAAGAGACTGACTGACGCAGCAACTCCCTTCTGCTGGCTTGGTCTTCAGATGCCTGAAACAGTTAAGGCGGGTGTGAGGCCCAAGCCAGGAGCCAGGAACTTAATCCCAGTCTCCCATGTGAGTGGCAGGGACCCAGTGACTACAGATAACTCCGTTCTCTCTCAGGATGTGCATTATCTGAAGACTAAGAATTGCAGATGGAAATTTCAATATGAGATACGGGCATTCCAAGTAATCTCTTAACTGCTGAGCCAGTGCCTTCCCCTAAATCCAGTGCTCTAACTCTTCTACTTGCTTGCTCAGTGTGTACCGTCCTATGAAATCGGGGTCCTCCCTCCCAGTAGTCTTCAGCATGAAAGCCTGATCTCTTGTTCCCCCATGTCAGAGTAGGACGTGGTGGCCAACTGCCTGCCACTCTCCAGGGTGCTTTGCCACCTTTTGTCTCCCTCACTCTCCTTTTTGCTCAGGGCAGTGACTCACAGGTCCACATTCTCACTTCCTGAGACTTCTGTAGCAGCTGACACAGGTCATCTCACCCCTGCCCCACCCACTAGCCTCATTTTTATCAACTATAAAATCTTCATAAACTATGCAGCTGCATTAGCCATCCCAATTGCTCACCTTGTTGATAATCCCTGGGCTAAAGTCTCCTGTCCATCTGAGTCCATGTGGTTAGGCTTGGGACCAACTCCTCCTTGGATGTGCTTTTCCTGTTGCAGCCCTGATCTGCCTGCCATGTTCATCCCAGCCCCTAAGCCCATCTTCTGCTTCCCAAGCTACTCTCTGGCTTCAACAATCCATCTTCCTCTGTTCACTAATTCTGTTTATTTCCGCAACTCTCCATCACATTGCTGGTATCAGGGATTCTTTGAGTTCCTCAAGCACTAGCTCCAGGCTCCTGACTTTGGATCCACTCAGCTCCAGCTGTTGCAGCTGCTTGGGACAGATCTTCGTCTCTGTATGTCTGACTTCGCAATAAAAATAAATGTTAAAAAAACAAAAAAAAAGGGACTGCTCCATATTCCTGTGCCCAGGCCCAGTTCCACTGACACAAGTTTGTAAGCTTGCTAGGCTAGTAAGCTTCCTAGGGTAGAATTTACTGTTTTTACCCATGCAACTTGCTCTGACTTGAATATGTAGCCCAAAGTTTGTGTGTTGGAAAATTAATCGCCAGTGCGGCAGTGTTGGGAAGTGGGGCTTTGAGAGGGGACAGGGCCCTCATTAGTGAGTCTGGGAAAGTGGGTTTGTTATCTCAGGAGGGCCTTTCCTATGACGAGATGAGTTTGGCCCTCTTCTCCTACTCGCACATTGGATAGATGCCTTCTACCAGGTGCCGTCTGCCTTGTCAGGAGACAGTGGGAAGGCCCTTACTGCATAGGGCGTGTTCGCTTTGGACAGCTTAGCCTTCAGAACCCTGAGAAAATACATGTCTGCTCCTTTTAAATTTCCCTCTCTCAGCTACTCTGTCACAGTTGGGCAACATGGACCAAGATGGGCTTCTGTGTAATTTCTAAGAATAAAAATCGAGTAAAATTCAATTTTCAGAATACACAATGCCTCCTAGGTAATAATTACTCAATCTTATGAAGAATTCTGTATCACTCACCTACAATATTCTGTGACCTGGGTACAATGGTAAATGAAAAATGTTTAACAACAGAAGGGTTAAGTCAGGTTATAAATATGAAGCATGCATACTACTGTACCCTCAACCTGACTTTTTTATAGTTAATAACTAGAATTTCATTATTCCTAATATGTAGCAAAACAGTGCTGAAATGGACATTTACAATGTCAAGTGTTTACATTACTTGAAACCATTAATAAATTATGGCTATTTAACTTTTTCCATTAGGACATATCTAGTATTCCATGTTTTTTTGACCCTCAACCTGGGTTGCCTAGACTTAATGTCAGTATTTAACAACAGCAGTAGACGCTGTTGATATGGAAAGCGCTCACTCAACAGGGAATTGCTGTGAAGACTGAATGAAGTAAGAACAGCCAGACTCTAGGCACTTGTCTACAGTCTCTAAATTCCATGAATATAGACATTGAATTTTTACCCATGCTACTATTTTCAGCACACAGTGAGTCTTGAGCTAATATTGTTATGTTGAATGAATAATATGCATACCATTCCCCCACTTTTCAGATGAAATAAGCATTGAGAGATTGAGTAATTTACCAGTTTCTCAAGGTTAATTGGTTAGATAGTTAAAATGAATGAAGTCTTTTCTCTCTTCTTATTGGTTTAAAATTTTCTTTTTTTTTTTTTTAAGATTATATTTTTATTACAAAGTCAGATATACAGAGGAGGAGAGACAGAGAGGAAGATCTTCCATCCGATGATTCACTCCCCAAGTGAGCCGCAACGGGCCGGTGCGCGCCGATCCGATGCCGGGAACCAGGAACCTCTTCCGGGTCTCCCACGCGGGTGCAGGGTCCCAAAGCTTTGGGCCGTCCTCAACTGCTTTCCCAGGCCACAAGCAGAGAGCTGGATGGGAAGTGGAGCTGCCGGGATTAGAACCGGCGCCCATATGGGATTCTGGGGCTTTCAAGGCGAGGACTTTAGCTGCTAGGCCACGCCGCCAGCCCCTGGTTTAAAATTTTCTACAGATAATATTCCCTTCGGGGGGAAAAAAAAAACCACTAAAACCAACACGTGTTTACTTGAAAGGCAGATGAGAGAGTGAGTGAGCCAGGTCCCCTCTGCTGGTTCGCTCTCCTACAGTCTGCAGCCAGGCACTAAATCTGGGTCTCTCATGTGGGTGGCAGGAACCCGAGTACTTGATCCAGCCCCCTATCTCAGGGAGCTGGATCAAAACTGGAACGTAGGCACTCCAACATGGAAAGCAGGTGTCCCAAGTGGTGGTTGGATGGCCATGTGGACCCACCCCTAAATGCTGTCTTTCTAACTCCCCTATCCTTAGCACCTATAAGAAGCCTGAGGCACAGTACGGAGTCCACAGACTCCATGTGTTACTAGCTCATGGCTGCCTTTCTGAAAACCTTTGCATTTTTTTAAAGGTTTATTTATTTATTTTTTATTCAAAAGTCAGAGATGCAGAGAGAAGGAAAAATAGAGAGATCTTCCATCTGTTGGTTCACTCTCCAGATGGCCACAACAGCTGGAGCAGAGCCAAAGTGATTAGAAGCTAGGAGCCAGAAGTTTCTTTCTGGTCTCTGGGTGTAGGAACTCAAGCACTTGTGCCGTCTTCTGCTGCATTCCTAGGCCATAGGCACAAAGCTGAATCTAAAGTGGAGCAGCCAGGACATGAACTGGTGCCCATGTAGGATACCAGCACTACAGGCAGAGGCTTTGTGTGCTATGCCACGATGCCAATGCCAGCCTTTGCCTTGTTCCTCTGCACTTTCTCCCCAAACAGTGGAATCCCCCAAGCTCAGGTCTGAGCCTCCCACAGCCACAGCTGCATCTCTGTGGGATGCACTTCTCCCTGCCCCTCAGCATGCATCACCAGAGGCATAACCCAAAGGGACCATGTTCATTGCCTAGGGGTTCCAATGCTACCTAGGAGCTTAAAACAAAGCAAGATTCCCCATGAAAAAGGGTGTGGGAAAGAAACCCATGGAAACTATGTATATCCTTTCCCTTGGGCCCTGGCCTACCTCGAGCCACAGTCATCCTTTCTTTGCTGAGAGCACCAGGTAGCCCACCAAAGACCTGACAGCCTGACCTTGCTGGTCAGGTTGGAAGACAGTTCCCTGTAGTCGTTGACCCCTATAACATCAGTACTGCTCCACGTGACTCTACAATATGGATCGCCAAATGTGGAAGGGACTTGTTTAGACTTCAGCATTTATGATTTGGATTTCAGGGTTGCACCATAAGGGTGTGAAGCCCTAAGCCAGAGAGTTTATAAGGGATTGCAAAGGTCTAGGTCCATTTTCCCATTCCCTGCCCAAGGGAATTAGCCTCATGCAGAGGTGGGGAATCTTTTTTTTTTTTTTTTGCCAAGGGCAAATTGAAAATTCACCATGTCACTCAAGAGCCTAAACAATTACCCACTTAAAAATCAGCCTGCTATTGATTTATTGAATTTTGAGTCCATACCTACCACGACTTTGGCAGCACCAAATGTTTTCATGAGTCTTATATGGTCCTGGTGGGCTGGATGTTTCCTACAGTCAAAATTAAGGGCTTTGGGACAGTTGTTGCAGTCATTAACAAGGCATTGCTATGAAAGAATCAAGGTCATGGATTTGGGAGTGAGAGAGATTGCAATGTTGACTGTGACTCCAGAATGCTCCAGTGTGATCTAGAGAAATCAAAGCATTTCAATTTAATTTCCTAACCAGGAAATGGGATAATACCTGCTTCCTAGAGTTGCTTGGATGAACAGGAGATAAGTTATATTATTTATTGCCCATAGTGAGTGTGAAGAAAATAGTGCCTGTAATTACCGAAACGAAAGAATTGAAAGGGCCCAAGTCCACGTCTCCTACGTCTTCAGGGCTGTTTGCCGAGCAAAGAATGAGAGATTGTAAAGTCAAAGTGCAAACCTGCACGGGAATTAAGCATGTCATGCTTTGACATTTCCACCTGATTATGCAGAATCTGCAGTCCTTTGTCAGTTTTCTGATAATCATTAATAGGAAGTACTTCAAAACAAATAAAAAAAATGTACGCATGTGCTTGACACAGCAAAAGGGAGCAAGAAAGCACCAAAGGTGTAAGTATTGCTATCTTTTGAATATCATGCTAGGTGTTTTATTTTGTCACTCATTTGATTATTTTATTAAGTTTTGTTTCTTTGAAAGGCAATGTGAGGGAGAGACAGAAAGAGAAACAGTGAAAGAGAGCTTCCGTCTGTTGAGTCACTATCCGAAGGGTAGCAGTGGCTGGGACTGAGTCAGGCTGAAGTCAGAAGCATGGAGCATCAGGTTACTTTCCCATGTAGGTAGTAAGGGCTCAAGGACTTGGGCATTAGCAAGCAAGTGGGTTGGAAGCAGAACACCTGGGACTGAAAACAGCACTCTGGCATGGATGCAGATGTCACAGGTGATGGCTTAAAAGCACACTGACCCCCCAGTTCATCGAACTCTTCCTATCTTCCATGACAAATCTAAATATTCCCTTCTTCTTGGCACCTGGGTCTTCCTGACATTATGGCTTAGATAAATTACTCCTCCTGACAGGAGGTGGAGGAGGTGGTGGACCATCAAGTTTAAGTCATTTGCTCAAAGTCAAGCAACAAGTACATGGGGTCTGTGCCCAGAGAGTGTAGCTCTGGGGGCTTTCCCAGACAAGAAGACTGTTTCTCCCGAAGAAAGAGGACAGGGTTTTTGACATTGAGGAAGCCAAGAGCAGCCCAGGAGAAGCAACGCAAGCATACAGTCCCCCAGGGACAGATTTGTAGATTTGTGGAGTTTCCCCATTGGGGCTTTCTCTGGGGTTTCTGAATTCTGGGAAACCTTGGACCTCCCAAGAAGTTTCTGACAGCTCCTGGCACAGCCAAACCATATACCCAATATTCAGAAGGAAGATTGAGGAGAAAATCAAGAATGGACAGCTTGCTGCCTGACGGCCAGGGAGGTTCTCCACACTGAAATAATTAAAAGTAGACTAAACAATGCAAAGGCTTTGCTTTGTCTTGTGACTATGGCTGAGGACAGGCAGAAATGAAAGCAGACCGCTCCAGAAGTGACAGCAGGCAGGGAGAGGAAGGAAATGGCTCTTCTTGCCACTGCCATTTCTCCAGCAACTGTCCGGGTGAAGCGCAGACACACTCCAGTCTCTCCTGCCGAAGTGAGCCTTCCAGAGAGGACAGGCTCACACACAGAGGATCTGATGTGACTCTTGGGGGTCCTGTCTTTGTTGAATTATTCTGACATCTCCTAGGAGCCCAGGGGTTCGAGGTGAGGCACAGGAAGGCAATGTCAATCAGAACGACTGTCTAGGGCAGAATGAGCATTGAGTGCCCACCAAATGGCCCTTATCCAGGCTCTGGTCCATGAAACTTTCTTATCATTTGTTAGTATCTGAAAAGTAGGTGAGAGAATTAGTGTCCATTTTATAAGCTCCAGGATGAAGGAGACAAACAGCTCTTTAGTTGTCTTTAGCAGGGTGGATCTCGTGATAACATTTCTGAAATGAGAGAGAGGGAGCGAGAGCAAATATTGTACTTAATGCCTCAGAAATGAGACAAAAACAAGTGAAAATTAAGGATGTACACTGATATTCAGTGTTGCTCATGGAATACCTCTTACTAAGGATTATCAGCCTATTCAGTCCATGTGCTGATTGATGTGTGAATTCTCAATGTAATCAAGTAACTCACAGTAGAGGCAGTTTTTGAGAGCTCATTTTCATCCCTACCTATGAGGCTTCTGCCCAGCAACTCCTTTCCTGTCCAGCTCAATGGGTAACATCCTCATAAACCCTTCCTGGCATATCTGAGTTCCATTCGAGCTCTGGGCACTTTTAGTTTGTAAGCAAACTTTCTTATACTTTGTGTAAAAATACTTGAAATTAGCAAGCCAATAAGTTGTTCAAAAGTTGCCACAGCTTAGAACAAAGAAGAAAATTACTGAGCTGTAATCTTATAACAAAAAGACAAACAGCTCTCGTTATCTTGGACATTCACTCAGTCCTTCTGGGTTTTTCCCTACTGTTGCGTCAACCTACTTTTTTCCTCCTAGCAAAACAAGATAAACATTTTTTTCCCATGTGCATATCTATCTTCTGCGACCTCTGTGGCTGTATCAGTATTAGCGATAGTAGTCCACAGCAACTTTAATTATTTTTGTAAAATTTTATTTGACGATTTCAGAGTGAGGAAAAGTGACAGCGAGAGAAGAGAGATCTTCTATCCACTGGTTCACTCCCCAAATGGCCACAATAGCTAGCATTAGGCCAGGCCTGAGGCCAGAGCTCTCTCTAGGTCTCCCATGTGGGTGTAAGGTCCCAGGCACTTTTGAGCCATCTTCCACTGTTTTTCCAGGCACATAACTGGAAGCTGGATTGGAAGTGAAGCATCTGGTATGTACACCAGTGCCCATATGGGACATTGTCACTGCAGGCACTGTATCCCAATGGCAGCCCCAGCTTTAATCATCCTTAGAACTCCACCACTGGCAAAGTTCCTAGACTGTGGTTACCATGCAACAAACCGAAGGAGTTGGTTTGATTGCTAGCAACCAAGGAAAATATTTTGCATGAAGAGATCAGATAGCACCTGTTTAAATAGAGTTTTCAGTGCCTGATTTGGGTTTTATTTTCTGGACTTGGCTCTTCAACACCAAATTAAATAAAACAAGAAGTTTGAATTTTTCCACATTGGAAATTTCTAAGCTCTGTCTGAATTATGTATCCAGGAGTACCTGTTGGGTCCAGGATTGCTGCCCTCTCTCCAGGAAAGTGTGAATTGGCCGTCCTTCTCACTAACTTCCTATCTCTTGGAGCTTTGAACTAAAGGTCTCCCATCTACCTCACTGCCCATGCTCTTTCGTGTAGGAGCTGATGGTGTCTCAATGTCCTTTTTCAAAATTCTCTTTTGCATAGGAGTTGATTTTTCTTTTTAGCAATTGACAAATCATACGTGTTCCTTCAGGGCAAGCTCAGGGCTCTGGAAGCCTCTCTGGACCTTTGCTTGTTACCTCATCCGGTTCCACAAAGCTTGTGCCAGAGAGGACATGGAGATTTTGAAAACCAGTGTCTCCGATGCATGGAAATGTTTTAAAACCACTTTAGTCCGGGGTCCGCTTCGGAATCTTGGGCTTGAAGGGTTAGGATTTTCTTCTCTGTTTACTGCCATAGCAGTTCATGGTGACTTCTATTGCATGACTCTCCCTCCTCCTTTGAAAGTCTCTCACTTCTGACTTTGTAAAACCCACAGAAAGAGGCAAACCCTGTTTTCAGAACAGGGTAGAAATTGCAAGAAACCCAGCACTAATGGAACACCTTAAGCACAAAGTGGTCAATCCTCACGGGACCTTCAGACTTCGGGAGGGGGGAGCACAGCGAGTGGGTGGGAAAGATCAGAGTGTGGGTTTGCTAAGGTGTGGCTGCAGAGAAATTTGGGGTACTTTCCATGCTTCACAAACCATGAGTTTCAGAGGCTTACTTCCTTTGCTTTCTTTGTTATGAGCCAGCAGGGTGAGCTTTGCCACATCCAAAGTTTTCCACACTGAGAAAAATGACTAAGATGAATTAAGCATAAGGATGTTAAGCAACTTGCTCACTCACATGTCACGTATTTATCAACTGATTGGCGGGAAACCAGCATAGTGAAACTGGTTGGGATTTTGCAATCCAACCCCTAAAGTGGACACATTTGACCATGTAAGACTGATTCCAAGCGAGGACTGTCCCAGAGATGTCTAACTTCCGTGTCACTATGCAGTTTAAAAATATGTGCCCTCTCATTTGTTCCACAAACACTGAAGACTTGCTACTCGCTTCTCATTGGGAAATGGAATGAGAAACACCAGCATAATGCAAATGTTGGTGCTGATTTTCATGTGTTAAACTCTTCACATGCTTTACTTCTTCTAACCCTTCAACCCTTTAAGATAGATCCTATTATTCAGAGTTGCATTGTAGAGACCAGTGTGGTGACAGAGTAGGCTAATCCTGCACTTGTGGCACGGTCTCTCATATGGATCCTGTTTAGTGTCCTGGCTGCTGCATTTCTGATCCAACTTTCCGCTGATGGCCTGGGAAAACAATGGTGAATGGTCTAAGACCTTGGGTCCTGGTACCTAGATGGGAGACTCAGAGGAAACTCTTGGTTCCTGGCTCTGGACCAATCCAGGTCCGTCCATGATGGTCATTTGGGGATTGACCCAGTGGATTGAAGATCTCTCTCTCTCTCTGTAATTCTGACTTTCAAGTAAAATAAATAAATCTTGACACAAGAATTGCATTGCAATGAGGTTAAGTACTTGTCAAATACTGCTGTCTCTCTCTCTCTATATATATATATGTATGTATGTAATAACAATAATAGCTGATGGAGCCAGAATTGGAATCCAGTTTGATCTGAACCCAAAATCAACACATTAAAGAAAAAAAATAGGTTATATGAAATAGAGGAAATGTAAAAAGAGAGATAACCAGGCGGAAAGTCTGAATTTCATTATTTAAAACTTCCTTTCAATCTGACATTCCATTAGTATTTTCATCTGGCGTTTTATAGATCCTAATAATAGAACAATTAACCTAGTCCTCTAGAATGAGGTGAGCAAATTTGTCACCAATCACAGAGCTCAGGACTCTTTCCCACCTGCCAGCTTTTTCTCATTCAGTTTTCAGGGACTAAACTTTGTGCTTAAAAACCTGTTCAGAACACATTACCTATGCAGAGGACCAAGACAGAATTAATACATGTTTCATGTACAAGGAGATAACCTGAGAATTCTGAGAAACAGTGTAAAATGATCAGTATATTCTCTAATTAGGAGTTTTTACAGCAGCAATAAGATACCTGAACCATAAAAAAAATTCTAGAAAAGCAAGTATTGCAGGTTTTGCCATTGGACTACAATGGGCTCCACTTTGAGCTCGATCTGCCACCTTGTGGAAATTGGAAGTAATGAAAACTATGGCCCTTGAATAATATATGATATTAGTAACATCATAGGCTAACATTTGCTGAGAGCTTACCAGATGCTGTGCTCCATGATGAACACTTGTAAATGTTTTCCCATTTAAGTATGAAATTAATTTTATAAGGTAAGTGCTGTTATATTGTTTCCACTCAAAAGAATATGTAGCTTAGCATGGTGAACTCATGTGAAGTCACAGATCTGGACAGGCACTACTTCTGTGTACTTATTGACCTTTTCATTCAGATATTTAAATATTTAAATAAGTACTGTGGTTGTTTGGAAGGTTCACCACTAACAACATTCTGAGATAGTTGTTCTGAGACAGAAGCATCAGAAATTTAAAAAGTTCATTGGAAACACAATAAAAAGAGGTTTACTTTGCTACAAAAATTGAAATCCATGTATAGAGGCTTTATCATATGAATTTTCATGAAATTTTTGATACCTTATAAACGGATTTGAAAAAAAAAATTTGCCCCCAGTTAACTCATCTTTGAAGATCATTTCCCATGAGTTTTCTGGGTCACCTTCATGGCCTTTCAGCAGCCTGTGACTGGTTCAATAAATACGAGGAAAGATGGAACACTGGAGGCATGTGGGGAGGGGGCATTCCTTGGCATTTCATTTTCTCAATTCTTTTTACAGAATTTTATATGATCATGACTTCCTTTGCATGCTTATCTTTTTTGTGCTCCCTTAAGCACAGGTACATTCTAAAATTCATCTAAGCTGGGTCCTCACTCCTGCTTCCCTGTGGGCTAACCTGGCTTTTTAAAAAAGATGAAAAAATTAATGTATTAGGGCTGGCACTGAGGCACAGCAGGTTAAACCTCAGCCTGAGTCACCGGCATCCCATATGGGTGCTGATTCAAGTCCCAGCTGCTCCACTTCTGATCCAGCTCCCTGCTAATGGCCTGGAAAAGCAGTGGAGGGTGATTTGAAGTGACAGACAGTGAAAGGACTTCTTTTTCTGTTACATTGTGCCCCTTGCTAACTGGAGGCAAAGGCTATTTTTGTGGTCACAGTGGATCATCATAACTTCAAAGAAGTATAAATAATAGAGGACCAGGTAAACTGTGCTTCCCCCTTTTCTTCAGGATAATTTTATGGCTTACTATGAATTATATTTGTAATTTAAACAATGTAATGGTCCACAGCAGTCAAAATACATGACATTCAATGATGAGGTTATAGCTTAGCATTTGGTGCAAAGAAAGTTCCAGAGATTACATGTAACAGAGGAAGAAATAGGAAATACGAAAGATATAAAAAAACTACTTAGAGTCAGGAAACAACAAATGTGGAATTTGAGAAGCTGATTACTTCTGGTGGGAAGTGGTTAGACGAGAACAGTGTGTTTCGTAGTAAGCTAATTGTCAAAGTGTTAGCTGTCGTAGCTGTCATAGTACAGGAACAAACAGGAGAGGGGAGGGAAAGAAGAAAGGAAGGAAGGGGGATGGGGAGGGGAGACCAGGTGGGTATAGACTTCCTTGATAGCACTGGAGAATGGAATCAAGGTTAATGTCTTACAGTGTCGTTTTAGGAGTTCAGGTTGAAGTAAAGTAAAAGAGATTTTACACGTGTTGAAACTTGCTGCTTCTGCACAAGTCCCATTATTTCATAATACCTCTCCTAGCAGTAAAGGACAGCTTGGCAAAAGTATTCTGTTGGCAGGCAAAATTTCTGTACTTTCCTCCAAATATCTCTATGGTACAATGACATGAGATTCTTTTCCCAAACCTAGGAAGCTAAGACTCAGGTGTCAAAAGAGGTCTAAACTATGTTTAGTCTAAACTAATCTATTAAACATGTTAGACACATGTTTAAATAGCAACCCTCGTTCACTGATGTCATTCAAAGGCACAGAGGAGAAAGGACTTCTTTGGTTCAGTAAAGATAATGTAACTTTCATGTCCCAAGTGCTGTTCTAATCATGAGGATACAACAGGCAACAACAGCTGCATCCAAGCAGCTGCCATTCTGGTGTTGAGAAAGACAATGATCCTGGGGTTTGGGATGCTACAGCCAAATGGTGGCTACAGCTTGGACACTGGTGTTTATTATTTTCTTGGCAAGATTTATTTTACTTGAAATGGAGAAAGAGAGGAGAGAAGGAGAAGGAGAGAGGGAAAGGGGAAAGGAGAAAGATGGGAAGTGTATATTTTAGTTTGATATTTTCCACAATTTTTTAAAAAAATTATTTATTTTTATTGGGAAGTCAGATATACAGAGAGGAGGAGAGACAGAGAGGAAGATCTTCCATCCAATGATTCACTCCCCAAGTGGCCACAATGGCTGGAACTGAACCAATCCAAAGTCAGGAGCCTCTTCCAGGTCTCCCACATGGGTGCAGGGTCCCAATGCGTTGGGCCATCCTCAACTGCTTTCCCAGCCACAAGCAGGGAGCTGGATGGGAAGCAGGGACACGGGGATTAGAATCAGCGCCCATATGGGATCCTGGGTGTGCAAGGTGAGGACTTTAACCACTACGCTACCATGCTGGGCCCTCCACAAATATTTTGAAGGACCTTGTTTAAGTTAGTTCCTACATTGTCAGGTGGACTGAAGATCAACCACTTAAAATCTACCACACTGTTTAATATGGTATTTGAGAGTTGGTAAGTACTCAATATTAGTATTGATTTTTGCTTGGAGACGAACTCATTCATCATTCACAACCCAAGTTGTGGGGTACAATGGATACTTGTCTGCCTTGATGATCACTTACTTGATTTTATCTACTAAATTTTTTTTCTCTTTTTTCTCCCCTGTCATCATATTTCAGGCAGACATGTCTAATATTGATCACAGAACTAACTCACTAAATGAATTCTCTGTCTCTTCTCTGCCTGTATTTTCTTCCCTCCTAATTAAGAAAAAAAAAGAGCAATCATTTCCCTGACTGGAATTGTCTCGTAATTCTCGTAATTCTGCTCTGCCTGTAAGGACTTCATCAAGGTATGAGAGGTATATATTACTTAACCCCTCCCTGTCACCTGTCTCCTTGCCTTGTCCTCTGAGCCTCAACCAACACCACATTTTGGGTAGAGCTGTGCACACACCAGGTCATTTATATGCTCTGCAGCTTTGCAAGGGTCTGTCTGTCAGAGGAGCCTTCCCCTTTCTTTTCTCTGGTTGCTGTGACCCTCGCTAGGTTAAATTGCTCCCTCCTACTTGGAGCACTTCTCTAAATGCACACCCATATACTGCGTTGTGTTTGCTTATGTCTGTCTCTAAGCAGATCTTAAGCTCTTTAGCAAAAGGAAATGTGTCATAGCTCCCTGTATTCCATCCATCACTCAACACAAGACTTGGCCAGTGGCAGGTGAATTGGAGTCTGTTGAAGAAAGGCTAAGATGTTATGGTGATCATTTGATAGTACTTGGGTTTGATAGCAGCTAACGGTACTTTACAGGCATTAACTTCCTTAATCTTTAATTATGACAGTGGTGGGCACTGTGACACATGGGTTAAGCCACTGCATTCTGTGTCCGCATGTCAGTTTGAGTTGTGGCACATTTGCCTCCAATCCAGCTTTATGCCAATGCATCCTGGTAGGTGGAGGATGATGGTTCAAGCACTTGGATCCCTGCCACACACACATAAGAGATCTTGGTAGGGATCTACGCTTCTTGTTAACCAGGCCTAATCCTTGCCACTTGGGGAGTAACAGTGGATGGGAGATTCTCTCTCTACCTCTCTCTCTCTCTCTCTCTCTCTCTCTCTCTCTCTCGCTTTGCCTATAGATGAAGCTATTATGACAAAGTTGCATGCTATAATTGATGAAAAACTGAGCTTTCTCAGAGAGTCAAAAACAGGTATGTTGGACTCTAAAGCTTGTGCAACCTTTTGGAAATTCCAGATCAAGAAGTAACCTCATCTTCCGGAAAGAGTTCACCAGTGAACTGCATTGACTAAAAGCCCTGGACTCACACATGCATCGCCATCACAGCTTGACCATCCATTCCCATCCAGGCTAGTAACTACCATTGAAATGTCTTAGTTCATTTATGTTTTTAAAAGATTTTAATGATTTGAAAGGCAGAGTTGCAGACACACACACACACACACACATACAGAGAGAGAGAGAGAAAGAGAGAGAGAGATCTTTTGTCTTCCAGTTCACTCCCCAAATGGCCACAAAGGTTGGAGCTGGGCTAGAACACAGCCAGGAGCCAGAGGCTTCCTCTGGGTCTCCTACATGGGTGTAGGGATAAAAGTGCTTGGCCCATTCTGCACTGTTTTCTCAGGCACGTTAACAGGGGTCTGGATTACAAGCGAAACACCCGGGATCTGAACTGGCACACAAATGACATGCTGGGACCACAGGTGTTTGCTTCACCTGTTATGCCACAGTGACATTCATTTTATATATTTCATGTAAGCCAGAGTATTTTTCATTAGATCCCATCCAAAGATAACATCAAGGTTTTATAAATGCACTTTTTTTTTTTTTTTACTAATTTAGGGGGAAAGGAAATGTTAGACTTGACTCTACATATCTCTTGTGGGACACAGTATTTAGTATGAAATAACCAATAATTCATACTTGTCATTTAGACAGTAAGTGGTTAGAACAATAGTTTAGCAGATAATTTCTGTGGGCAGACATCATTTACTATGCCTTGCCAATCCTACAGCTTTATCAAAACTAGAAAATGTAGGCTGGGTGTTACCTACATCCCGTTTCTTATTTTAGAATATTTATTTATTTCCTTGAAGGGCAGAGCAGCACACATGCGTGTGCACACACACACACAAACACACACATACACATACATTCTATCTCCCATCTTCTAGTTCAGTCCTCAAATGTCTATAACAGCCAGAGATGGGCCAGACTGAAGACAGGAGCCAGGAACCTCATCCTGTTCTCCCACATGGGTTGCAGGAACCCAAGTACTTGGGCCATTCACCACTGATTTCTCACACTGGCAGGGAGCTGGTTTGAAAGTGAGGCACAAGGGACTCAAACTAGTACCCTGAGATGGGATGCTGACATTGTAAGCGGTGGTTTAACCTACTGAACCACAACACTAGCTCCTATTCCACTCTTAAAGGGAATGCTTAATAAAGTAATACATAAACTGAAGCAACAGCCTTTTTATTTGTGAGGCGGAGAGACAGAAAGAGAGAGCTCCTATCTACTGGTTCATTCCTTCAGTGTCAGCAATGTTCTGGGTTGATCCAGACTGAAGCCTGGAACTCAATGCAGGTTTCCTATGTGGTGACAGGGACCCAACCCTTGAACTATCACCACAGCATTCGACAAAGCTGGATATGGAAGAGCAGAGCCAGGACTCAAACCCAGACACTCTGATATGGAATGCATACCTTTCAAGCAGTGTCTTAGGCCACATACACAACCCCCCTGCTCCCCATCAAGTTTTTGTAACAAAAGTGTGTTTTTTTTAAAAGTGTATTTTAAAGTGTGCTTAGTTGTTGGCCCTGAGCACCATGCAATGTTGGTAAATTCTAAAAAACAGGCAAATTACCTTTAACAAAAGCAACATTTTTTTAATTAGGTCTCTGTATTTAGCAGCTTAGAATGACACTCAGATTTTGAGTCCCTAAGCAGCACTTGATAATAGTAGTAGATCCTTCTGCCAGGTTAAATCTTATTTATAAGCTACAGTATTATGAATGAGAGGCTCTAAAATTGTCATTTTCACCCGTGATGTTGTTAAGCAACAGTGAACACTTCTGTTAGGGCAGCAGGTTGTGCACATGACTGAGAAAGAAGTGAGTGGAGCCCATTGAGGGTGTGGTGAGTGTGGAGTCCGTCCTCAGTCATCTCCTCCACAGATCTTCAAGAGCGTGGCTTCGTAATCTCCAGAAGTATCTGACTGTGGGGACCAACAGAGAAGAAAATACACAGCGTAAGAAATGAGGGCCCACAAATGAATACAATCACAGTGGTGTGAGACCAATTAGTAAAATGGCATCTGCACTTCTCTCATTGATTAACACCCAGGTGCAATTACATATCAGCAACACCCCTCAACCCCCGCAACCATACCTTGTTTACAGTGTGTGAGGTCTACACTGTTCTCGATACAACATTATTTCATTTCACGTTGGGCTTAAAAAGATTGTAATAATTACATAATTTTTCACAATAGCAAATATTTATCAAATAAGTGTTATCCAAAAGACATACTATGTATGAACTACATTAACCTTTATAAAAGCTCTGTATAATAGGAACGAAAGGTATAATGTTTGGCAGGTAAGGAAAATGAGAAAAATAGAGATTAGTAAACTTGTCCCAAGTCAGAGCAAATAAGTGACAGAGGCAGGATTGGAACCTGGGTAGGCTGGCCCTTAACATCAGGTTGTACTAGCGGAATAAAGAACGTCGAAACAAATTACATCCACAAAGAACACATGCATCAATTTCTTGTCTCCAGGATAGAAAATCTGGGTTCAGAAGAGAGACCATGTCAGATGAATGCTTAAGATATCATGCTGGCTGCACAAAAGACGTTACTGGAGGTGAAAATTGGCTTTTAACTTAGACTGCTGTTTATTTTTCAAGCTCGATACCTTTTCCAAGACAAGAAAATCAGAACACATTTTTCACTGCTTTAGGGACAGGAAGATGAATGTCAGAGTGAGGGCAATGTAAGGAAATTCCTGTCTGATGATATCATATCAATTGCACCTAAGAAAGTAACTGAAGGTTTATGTTGGTCAATCTTGTCCCATCTTATCTTTTCCACATTTTATTGACCATTACCAATTCTTTGTGTTTTTTTTTTTTATTAATTTCATTGCATTATGTGACACACATTTTTTTTTTTTTGCACTGGAATTCTCCCCGCCCCTCCCCAAACCCTCCACCCCACCCCACGGAGGATTGCTCCACCCCGCTGTATTTCCATAGTTCAAACTCAGTTGAGATTCTTTCATTGGAGGTTTTGACCAATCATAAAGTCCAGCATCTAATTGTCCTGGCAAGTTCAATGGCTTCCTGGTGAGACCATCTCTGGTCCAAAGGCAGAACCAGCAGAGTATCATCCCAATCATGTAAAAACTCAACCTAATATTTACAACCATTTACAGCATTATGGCATTAATTGATATGGTATTGATTAACCAATATGTTACTAGGAAAATGCATGTTCTCGACCACAACCTGTGACTTCCTCAGGCCATTTCACTCTTTCATCCTGATTGCAGTAAATCCTACACTGTGTCCTCCTCTCCTGTCACTAGTGTGACCCCAGACTGATTCATCATTCTATACTCTCAAGGTATTCATTTTCATTGTTTTGTAGATCAAATCCAATGACCATTATATCCATCACACTTACATTTTCTAGCCCTTTCATTTCTCTCAGCAGACACAGCATACTGTTCATCTCACTCACCTGTCCTACCAGGTGGTTCGGGCGTTTCCTCCATCTCTAGCATTGCCACCTTGCCAGCTGCTTCCCTTCGACCCAGTCACCAGTTGTTACTGATACCTAACACTCAATTGCAAGCTTTTTCTTCAATCTGTATTTCTCCCCCGAGCATTTTCATCCATATTCAAAGATTCAGTAGCAAGACTGACTCTTATACTATATTGGTATCACTCTTGGACTGTTGGACCTCTTCACTTCCAGGTTTCAAAGACATCATAAATTGAAAACATGCAAAATCAATGTCATGAACCCTTGTTTCCTCCCCATAAGATGAGAAATGATAAACCCTAACCCTCTTGTAAGGAATGGCATCATTATCTAGTTTCTAAGTTGGAAACCCAGGAGCTATCATTGATACCTCCTTTTTCTCACTGTTTACACCAAGACATCACAAGAAGTTCCTGAAGTCTTTACTCCTAAATATCTTTAGACCCTTGTATTCTTTCCTCTCTTTGGACCACTATAAACCTGAATGTAGCTATTCTAACACGACTAATATGATATCCTAATTTATCATTCTAAAGCACTGCTACCTTACGTTTGATTCATTCTCTGTAATCAAGGATCTTTTCGGTGACCATTACACTACGCTGTTTAAAATTCTTCAGTGGTTTTCCCATTATCCTTAGGCTAAAGACCAACGTCTATAAAACACTGCCAAAAGGCTCCTGCATGCAGTTGACCCAAACCCCTCAATTTTCAGTGTCTTCCATCATGATATATTGCCACTTGCTGTTCCTTCTCTTTTTCTTTTTCTTTTTTTTGGAATGTCCACTGGTTCCTTGACTCTACAACCATTACCCTGCTGATATCCACTCCTGAATCATAATGTCCTCACTGAAATCTGTGGATTATATGACCTATAGCACAATGTCTTTTTAAACTTCACATGGTTGGAATTTTACAAGCATTTGTAGCTCCAGGGGTTTATCTTCCATTGCTTATACTTGCAACCCTGAGTCTGCCACATAATGTGCATTTAATATTTCTGACTGAATGAATGAAGAATAAATTCCTGGAGTTCAGGCATGGACCACACATAGAGTCCAGCATCTCATTGTCCAGACATATTCAACAGTTTCATTGGGAAACTATCCCCGGTCTGAAAGTAGAGCTGGCAGAGTATCATCCCCTACAATGAAAAGCCACTACACAACTTCAACAATTTACAACATCATGAAGTTAACCGCCATGTTATTGAGTGACCAATATGTTAGAATATGCAGGTTCTTAACCACATCCTGTGACTACTTCACTGACATCTCAATTTTAGTTTATACACAACTGGCTGCTATACACCTTAAAATAGTTTTAAGGTACTATTCATCTGTCTCGTGTCTATTTTCATTTTTATATTTAGGAGCTTATAGTATTCAAGCATGATTTCTTCAGAACTATGCCAATTTTAGGATAGTCCAAACAGGCTTATAACTCTAACAAGTCATATGTTAACGATTGAGGAGCAGAACAGTTTTAGGAGGGGTGTGCAGAGAAATCTTCAATTCCTTAGTGAGGAGTTACTTTGTGTTCTACCTAGTAAAGGTATATGGGAGTCCAAGCTGACTGTTTCCTGTCTGTTGAAAGCTTTTCTTATTGGTCTCTATCTGATCTATTTTTTTAGGGGGGTGACTGCGAAGCAACCCTGATGGTCATTGCAAGAGAGGGTGGGGAGCCAAACTTGGAACTAAGTTAGGACCAGAGAAAGCTCCTCTCCCGAGTCCTGAAGGAAGTTTCCTGTTCTGTTTCTGCAGACTGTTCAGGGCTCCTGGATGTTGTTCCGACGTCATTAGATCCTGTGAAGAAGGATCTGGGCTTCTTCCATCCCATGTTGGAGATCTTATAGGGAATTGCTGACCTCGGAGTTCTGGGCCTACGAAGGCGCTCCAGTTCCCTGTGATCTCCTTGACAGTTGGGATATAGTCGTTGGTGTCCATACTGATAGTTCTTGGTAAGGATCCTGGAGTCTCCAGGGTTGGGATATGAGCCTCCTCCTATCCTCCTGCAAAGCTCTTTTTCAACTGAATTCATCTTCCACTTGGATTTTATTTCTCAGTATTCCCTGAGGTAAGTCCTCAAGTCCAACAAGCATCTTATTACTTCTTGCTTCTTGCTTCCCACCACAGATGAGCTCCCAGCGCATTCTCCTTTGAGACTTTGCAGACTAGCAGTGCACCTGCCCCAGAGCGAGCACCCATTACATGCCGATATGAAAGGCATGCTCACCATGCTTCTCTGAAAGAAATATCCTTCTGTAACCCCAAATTTCTCTTCCTCTCAATTTCTGTATTACTCTCTGCTGTACTCACAATGTAGTATTTTACTATATTTTATATGGATTCTTATCTTGTTAGCTATTTTTGCATGCTTAGCTCAAGCCACTCAAAAGATTATGAATTTATTTAGGATAGCTACGATATTTTCCCTTACGGGGCCTGGAGTTTTGCTACTTACTAAGCAGGCAAATGATTTATTGATCAATGAAATAAATAATGTAACTTCATCTAAGTTTCCCACTAATATCTTAATAAGTAATAAGAAATACACATTTGTTTTTCACTTCTCCCTACCAGTTAGTCTTGAGAAAGTTCACAATGAACAGGCAAATGGCAGCAGGATGTTAAGGAAAATGTTTTGAAGGATGACACACAGAACAGAATGCCATCCTCAGAAATTCAGAAACTTCATTGTCTGGAAAAAATGCTGCTTATCAGCGGCGAGATTATCAGATTCCGGAATAGTGGATGTGAGCTCGTATTATAGATGCACCTTAAATTCTTCCAAATTATAGACCAAACTCTTCAGTAATGGATTCTTCCTTTTTATCAGTGACAAATATTTCACATTTTCTAACACAATTGGTTTCAATTACTCGGACAATTGTAGGACTGAGAGCTACCGGTTAATTTAATTTCCCGGTTCACTGATGGTAAAGCAAAAGGCCTCTGTGTGTGTCAACCTTGTTACTGACAATCATTATAAAACGCATGAGTCTACTTTTCTGCCTTAGTAAATGCAATGTGGTTAAGGTTATTGAATCTTCCTTTGATGATGAATATGATCATCATGTGGCAGAACTGATTCACAGTGAACTGGGTATGAAGAGGTGGCAGGGAGAATACCAAGCCTTGGGTGGAGTCTGAGAGGTGCTTTTTGAGTTCCCTGATTTCAACTTAGTCATCTCTCTTTCTTCAGAGGTTTATTGAGAACAAAAAAAGGATTTTGGCAAGCTAAATGAGTTAACTAAATGAGTGATGGCCATTCATTCTTTCATTCAAAAGCCATCTGTGGCTCCTGGGAAAGGGATGTTTCCAAAATGGTTGCCAGGAGAACTAGGTGAGTATATGCACCTGTTCAAGGAAGGCTATCATGGATAGGGCCAGGACCAAGGTTGAATTGAGGACTGAAGCTGCTCTCAGTGATGTAAGAACATGATCTAAGCCATGACTGGGCACATCGGTGCTGGAGAGAAGTTACAGGATCGGAATCCACATGATCACAAGGGACCCTCCAGCTGGGCCCAGGGTTGTGTGGGCAGCATGAACTCCACCCCTAACTTTAGCTCCTCAATGCCCAGAACCACACTTCCCTGCTCTGCCTTCTAATGCTCTTCTTGTCCTGGCTCATCCTATCTTAGAGCTTGGGGAATTCACCTGAGTCTGACAGTCCCTAATGCTGATTTTCTCCAGACATTCATAGAGAAAGTGTGGCAGTAGAGACATGGGAAGATCCCTCTCAGCTTTCAGGGCCTTTGCAAAGCCAGCCCTGAACTTCATCTATCCACTTTGTCAAAGTGGCCCTAGAAGGTGGATGGGTTAGAACACCGAGCTCACCAACTTCAGCCCTTAGTTTGTTTCCAGGAGCCCAGCTTGGACTATCCCTGTCTATTACTCACTGACTGAGGACTTCCACATGTAATCTTGGACGTAGCAGTAAACTTGCCAATCAGTGCCAAGACTTTCAGGCAGGTCTGGGGTTAACTCCTTCCTGAGGCTTTGACTTTTGAGTCATACATTTAGTGCATGAATATGGAGTCCTTTTTTTTTGTCATTCCTACTGTTTTATTAATTCTACTAACTTGTCATTTACTTGGGAGTGTCTGTGTTTATATATAAACTGAGAACTGAGGTCAGGGAAGATTGATTTCACTCAAAACAGAAAAGAAAGAGTATAGTAGTCCCTTCTTACCTATGGATTGACTTTCTGTTACAACCAGCCACTGCTTGAAATACTAAGGGGAAAAATTCTAAAGTGAAACTACTCATACGTTTTACATTATATGCCTTCCTGAGGAACATAGGAAATCTCATGCTGCCTGCTCTGTTCCTCCAGGATATGAACCACCCCTTGTTCCGAGTATCCATATTGCATATGCTAACTGCCCATTATTCATTTAGCTTCCACCTTGGCTATCAGCTCAACTGTTGTACTATTTACAGTGCTTGTGTTCAACCACTTCTTATTTTGCTTAATTTATGATTCCAAAGCACAGCAGCAGAGATGTTGGAAATTAATTGCAAGAGCTTCATATTTGTTTGGCTGTTGTATTTCAAATTGAAGTAGGTATGGCCATGGTATATAAGTGCTTACATACGATGGAAAATGAATCATGTTTGTAGGTATAGGTCATGAATGGAAAACATGTTCTGACCAATGGCAACGGATTCTGCCATAAGACTACGCAAAACAGTCTCCTGAAATGAGTGATGCCAAGCCATGTGTCACAAGGCTAGGATGGTTACACACTCAGAATCAGGAACAGAGTGAACCATATAAAATCTGTTAGGGAAGCTACATCTTTCAATAAGGATAATCTGTTGGCACATTTCTGGCAAAGAAGTTGATGAAGGACATTGAAGCTTTGACATCATCTTGGTTTGATAATCCACTCACACATAACTTATCACAGTATATTGTTATAATTGTGTATTATTAGTCTAAATCTCTTATGGGTCTAATTTATAAGCTAAACTTTATAGTATGAGAGGTCTTCAAAAAAGTTAATGAAAATGCATATTATGAAATAAGTATTCATGGATTTCAGAAAGCTTTTGTACCAAAATTGTCTTTTAACTGCATTTTTCTATGAAAATTTTGAAGTAAGTTCAAACATATGCATATGTAAAAACAGTATGTGTAGTTTTTATGTATGTGTATATATATATATATGTATATATATATATATATGGCCTCAGGCATCTTCCAAGGTCTTGGAATGCTTCCCCATCGATGAGAAGGGACTACTGCAGAATTTTTTTCAGTAATCTCATCCAGAATGATAGAAACAGAAGGGATCAATTTTTAGCAAAAAAAATATATTTAGAAAGAAAATATTGATAAATTTAACCAAGTCAAACGTAAAACTTCCACTTGGAATAAATGCCTCCAGTCCTGGGAAGAATACTGACAACTAGATAAAATGCTATCTAATCTACGCTACATGAGAAGAATAGAAATTTGTCCAAAAGAACAAAAAGCCCAAAGGAACAATGGACAAAGAACGTTAACGGCACATAATAAAAGGCACAAATGATACTTGGAACATAAAACTATGATCAATTTCACTTATACTGAAAAAATACATATATGTTTAAAACTGTACTAAGAGACCTGGTATGATGACCTAGTGGCTAAATCCTGGCCTTGCCACTGCTGGGATCGCATATCTCGGCTGTTGTGTTTCCCATGCAGCTCCATGCTTGTAGCCTGAGAAAGCAGCAGAGGCTGGCCCAGAACCTTGGGACCCTGCACCCACGTGTGAGACCTAGAGGTGGCTTCTGGCTTTGGACAGGCTTAGCTCTGGGCATTACGGCCATTTTGGGAGTGGACCAACAGAGGATCTTTCTCTCTGTATCTCCTTTCTGTGTATATCTGCGTTTCCAATAAGAATAAATAAATCTTAAAAATAAAAAAAGCTGTACTAAGATACAATTCCTCATTTAGCAGATTGCCTGGACGCTGGCTGTTGTGTCAAGGCCACAGGAAAACAAGGACTCATATACTCCTCATGGACGCACACAATGGGCACCAATTGCTGATACAGACCAAATTTTACAATGTATTTATTGTGGCTTCAGGAATGTGACTTCTGAAAAGTTAACCCACAGATATGCTTGACCTAGTGAAAGTGCATATATATCACAACATGGTTTATAATAGCAACAAACTGGAAACATCAGTTTTGTGGTAAGTAGAAATATCTGAACAATGAAATGTTAACAGATGCTAAAAATGAGACAGTTTCCTATATATTGAAGTGGGAAGTAGCAGAACCATGCTATCTTTTGTATAAAAGCAAAGAACACTTATAGAACGTGTATTTTCCTTTCCATACATTGCCATAAATATTAAATTAAGTGAAACATTTCAAAATAAAAAAAGGCAACAAAGTTGCATATGTAGCTCACAAAAGAAGAAAAATTTGTGGCTAGCAAACCTAAAAAACAAAAAATTTTTGGAATGATTATGTTAGCTCTCAAATTTCAGAGCTGAAAAATAGCAACTTATAAGGGACATTTTGCTGTATTGAAACTCTGAAAAGATGTTTACACATGGACAAGGAAAGGGCAATTATAGATACTCATGTTTCAAAGAGATAAGGGGAAAAAAGGATGACTACAGAAAGATGAAATGTGTTTTAGGAGCAGACTTACTTGAATTGCTGAGTGTAGGGAATAGCCATATTGTTTCTTGAACTCGGCTCGAATGTCCAAAAGATCAATTTCAGATCTTGAAACCATGATTCTGTTCAGAGTGAACTCATCGGTCCCAGCACCCTGTTAAGAAAGACATGGACTCACCACACACGTCACCGGTCACAAAATGATCTACAGACCCTTTTGAGCTACAAGTCATGCTGCACACAAACCATAGTAAGTCTTCATTCATTTACCATCCACTTTCACCATTCATTTAAGAAACATTTCAGCATCTTATCTAGTCTGGCACCACACTCAATGTTGAAAAATGCAGAACCATTTGTTAAACTTCTGATTTTGTAATCAGATAGGCAAGGAAACAGGTGACTACAGGGAGATCTGACACGTGAAATACCAGTAACAGGACAGCAAATATTAGCAGCGGGCTGGAGAGACCATGGAATAGGAGAGTGTCTGAGAAAGCACCATTAAACTGAGCTTAAATAGTCAAGAGGGAAGGAATGGTTTAAACAGAGATGAAAGAGGACTCTGGGAGAGGAAATAGCTTGTGTGATGGTTTAGGACAAGAAAAAGATTCTAGTCAAGAATTTTTCATAATGAGAAGGGTAACGAGGGATGTGTCTGGCAAAGGCCAGACCCTGTTAACTGTGAAGTGAAATTCTGATTTCATCCCAAGTGCTGAGAACTATTGCAACCGTTTAAACATGAGAATGTTGCGATCCAATCAGATTTGCAATTTCAGACGCTCTCTTTGACTGAAACAGGAGAGAATGGATTGTAGGACAGGAGTAGGATGAAGAGAAGAGACTAAAGACCCAAGGCTTTGGCATGCATCTGGAAGTGACTAAGGTGACTAAGGTAATGAAGGATGGAGATGATGATGGCTTAAACTGGAAGAGTTTCAGTGGGAATGGGAAACATGGGACTATCTGAGAACGATGCTATGTGTGTGCACTGACCAAATGTGTGATATATCATTTTTAGAAGAACAAAGTAGAGGGAGCCTGTGAAATTTCTAACCAAGGGGTTTGTCTCTGCTCATCTAGTGATTATAGAGCATCTACCTAATGCCTAGCATAAGCTCATGTACCATGTATAAGGTGGTGAGCAACATAATTACAGTTGGTTCTCAGCACCCAAGGGTGCTGCATTCAGAGTCAAGCAACTGAGGATTGAAAATATTTGGGAAAAATTGCATATGTCCTAAATATGTACAGATGTTTTAGTCATCATTATTCCTTTAAACACACAATATAGCAATTGCACTGCATTAATTATAAGCAATCCAGCGATAACCTGAAGTCGCTGAAGCTCTGGAAGATATACACAGCAATTTAACACATTGTCTAAGTGAGTATTAATAAGAACAGTTAAGAAAGTAGAGAAATAGAATACAGACCGAATGGAGTCATTTGATACACAGTAGTTAGAAAAAAGGTCTTGCAGGAAGGAACAGTGGAACGGAAAGCTGCAAAGATGAGGAGTCAGCCACAGCTGGTTCACAGCAAGGAGCGTGCTGGGCGGAGAGGACAAGCAACATGAAGGCTTGGGGGGAACAGGCTTGGCACAGTTAAGCATCAAAAGGAAGGCTGTGGGGGAGCTAGGGTATGGTGAACAGAGACAGAGAGGAGCAGGAATTGTTCCAATTCAGAGGGCGGGGCAAAGCCACTTCCTGCCCGGGCTATCCTTGGAGACTTGGGGGTGAGGGAGTTGCAAGCGGAGGAAAACTATTTGTTCTGTCTGACCCTAACTCTGATGGTGCACTTGAGACCACAGGAAATGTTCAGCAAGGGGATTGAGGCAAGCATCTTCTATAAGCAAAGCCCTGCCCTAGGCTCTGAAGAGCTAGAAGAATCAATACTTATGGAACTCACCACTCAGCAGTGAAGATAATCAAGGAAACACAGGGTCAAACTAGCCTGGAAAAGTTGCTGATTCAGTTTAAGAAGTGCAGCTTGACAGGCCGCTGGATATCAACGTTAAGCTTGGGGTTTGGTGTTCCAAATTGGGCCCTGCCTACATGCGCTGTGAGGTGGGGAAATAGTTTAGTCAACACTTCCCTGTAGTTACGACTGTCTTGATTTGAATATTCATTATCAAACTATGGCACAAATCTGTAGGCAAATGAGCTACAAGCAAGAACTTGTCAAAGTGGAAAAGAAATACGAGATGCTATCAAGGAAAAGCACCTTTGCATTCCTCTTAAGGATGTGCCCAGACCAACCTTTAAAGCCTGATGCAGTCTTCCAGCTAAGAATGCAGGCATGTTCCTCACGCAACCCACTGTTTCAAAGAAAAAAAAAAAAACCTAAGTAATGATTGGCTTCACTTAATAGAAATGGAATTAGCCTGTAGTCATACATTTTAAACAAAGATTCTTCAGACAATCATGTTATTTTATCCCCTCCCCTTTACTGGCTTTTATTAGGAAGGAAAGGAAGGTTGCTTAACCTGAATTTCAAAGGCTTATCACATCATATTTGCACAGAACTTCAGCACAGAAATTACCTCTCACCATGGGGAAAATAAAATGATCAGCCAAAGAAACTCCCACAGAGTCTGAGTCATTTCTGGATCCCAGACACACTGAACGCCTACGCCTAACTCTGAAATCTCCCAAGGGGGTACCATTGTTCAGTGCCTAACATCTTGGGCCTCTGATCAACAACTTGAGCCTGATAACTATACAGATGTTGCACCAAATAATTCCTTAGATAAGGGGCTCTGGAGCTCCCTCTAAAACCAGACTTTCCAACGGCACACTGTACTTCTGAGTGGCCAGATGAGAAAGTGTACACTGGTGCTTGTAATTTAGACCCGTCAGCCACGATGAAATATATTCTTTCCGATCTTTATTTTGAAACAAGGAAAGCAGAAACCTGGGGGAGTTGCCAAAAACCATGAGTAAATTAATTACTCTTGAAATAAAGTGAAAATAGTTAGCAACAGAAAAGTCTGCAGGGAACAAATCTATTGGGGGCAATGCAATTATTTGTAAAATCTCAAGTCTGATCCACAGTTAACAATCTGAGATGTGAATGGATTTTATATGAACTTCCGCAGCTCAAAACAAGGTAAGCTCTTCTCTTATTGTGGCAGATACACCTGCTTAAGGAAAGCTACGTCTTCTGCCTGGTGACTGTGATTTCAATGAAATTCAAAAGAGGAACACAAACACGGAATCTGGAGCAAACCATGAAAACTGGTAGATGTGAACTTGGCCTGAGAAGAAAACAATCTAATTAATATTACTTGGATTTTGTCAGATTCATATTAACCAAACCTTAGTAAAGTGATCAGAGGCCATAATTCAGGTGTGTATTTGCAGAGGGCAGGAGGCTCAAGTCCCGTAGCAGAATCCATGGGTCAGAGTTCTGGCTCTGGTTCTGACTCAGCTTCCTCCAGTGCATACCCAGGAGAAAGCAATGATGGCTCAAGTAGTTGGATCTTTGTTGCACTTGTGGGAGATGCCGAGTGAGTACTGGGTCCTGGCTTCAGCCCCACCCAGCACTAGCTCTTGCAGGCATTTGGGGAGTGAAGCCTTGGATGGGAGATCTCTCTGCCAATCTGTCTCTGTATCATTCTCTCTGCCTTTGAAATAAATGAAAAGAGAAAACGGAAACCCAAACCCTTTCATCTTTTTAAATTTTAATTCTTCCTGCATGCCCACTGGATTAGTAGAACTCTTTCTTTTTATAATATTCTCTCTTGTTTGCCCTCATGTTCTTAACTACGAGGCTTAAACTTCATGTCTGAAAATTGGGGAGGTGGCAATATATAAAGAATGAAGTTTGCTTTTGAGCCCCACATGGAGGACAGGAAAGCTCAGGAGTCCATCAGAGTAAACTATGGGGATCAAGAGTTCAGTTACCCATTTCTATCTTCTTTATTGTCTTGATCAAACTTGAGTTGGGTGTCTCTCCTCCCCAGTGGTCTGTGAACATTGGCTTACCCTTAAACTTGAGCAAATGCAGAACACACCCTCTTAGCTTACCCTGAGAACCTAGCAGGCCACAGTAAGACACAGATCCTTTCTAAACCTGCAGCTCTCATCCTCTGCTTGGTCCTGTAACAGTTTAGGTTAAGGTCAGATAATCCCTCAGCATAAAAGGGAAGGCTTCCTCAGTGGTTCTGAGAAGCCTGTATATTTTTCAGGTCAAAGCATTCCTGCAATGGCCTTTAAAATAAAGTTCATCCATATTAGGCAATTTTGAGATAATATGGCTTGGATGGGTTTTCATGCCAAAAACTGTGTTGACAATCTGTCTTAGGACCCTTGTTTAGGGACGATCTGAAACAGGCCCATACCCAGAGCCAGATAGTAGGTTAATGGTTAGCAGAGGCTAGAGGCAAGAAAGAACGGGAATTACTGCCAATGATTTCAGGATTCCTTTTGGGATTGCAGAAAAATATCCTAATGTAAATTGTGCAAGTAATTGCAAAACTCTGTAACCATGTTAAAAAAAATCACTGAATTGCATACTTTGGGCAAATTTTATGGTATGACTTGTAGCTTAATGAATATGTTTTCCTAAGGAACTTTTGATATTCCAGAAATAGAGAATCAGTGTAAATATTTTGAATTTGAGTTTAAACATAAAGCCCTTTTTCCCCTCTTCATTTTAAAGAATTTTATCACAGGACACTTCACAGCATCTTAATACTTTTAATCAGATTTTTGATAACTGGTTTTAAATTATTTCTTGAGAAATTATTATTTTTCTCATATTAGGTTTCAGGCAAAAGTTTCACTCAATGACGGTTTATGTGATGTTAATTTATTAAGCAGTTTGTGCTTGATCGCACGAGGCACCAGTCCATGTATGGCTGCTATGATCCTCTTAGTGTAAACGTTTCTTGTGGCTTTGCCAATTTGTCTGGGTTTTGGTCATACATTTCTAAACCCACCATGAAACTGTTTTATTCCATCTGGGCTTCTAACAGTTCAAACTTCAGACAAATCAGAGATCTGACCAGTGGAAAAGGCTGTCTTAGAAAGTAAGCTAGGGGAACTCAGCATATGCACCCAGCATTAATGGCACAAAAGCGTGCTCAGGGAGAGCCAGAGAGGAGTTGAGATATGAGACTACCAAGGCATGGTATTGTGTGCAGTGTACACCAAAGTCTTCCATCTGATTAACTGGGGGTAGTCTGGTACTCAGAAAATCCTTCATCAGGAGGTCTGCAGCTCTTAGGCTCCAAGATCAACTTTCCCTGCAGGTTTCATTTTTTTGGATCCATCTTCATTGCTCTGAATTGCTGCTTGAACATTTGCATGCTAATTTTGGCCCCAGAAACCTAGCAGCATGGCCAGCGTGGCCATGAGACATGCCAATCGCATTTTCAAGGCTGCTGACCTGTTTGGCATCTCAGATGTGCAGCCCTGCCCTCATATGTAGCAGTCTGTGCATTTACTTGGTTTCGGCGCCCCCTACAGGCAAAGCAAATCTATGCATGGCTTTACCAGGCACCTTCCCTGACATCAAACCTGTCACTTCCAAGTTGCCTCCAGATGGGGCTTGCGTCACCACTTTTAGTAGAGTCAACACTGAGATTTTGTGGGATTTACAGATTTGGTGATCCTTAGTCCAGGGCTTCACCGGCAGGATTTCCTGCCATATAATATTTGTAGATTTTATTGATATTCTGGTTTTTCTGGGCTATATGTCTCCCAGATATTGCTTTTGCAGAGCAATCAGAGACATTGTAATCCACGACCAAGATGCAACTTTGTTTTGCTGGGTCCAGGAACCTTTCCAGCACAGGTGCACATTCCTGCGAGCTTCCTGAGGTGGCCATGACTTCATAGCCTTTTGTGACTCGATAATGTATGTGATAGCCCAGATTTAATGTGCAATCCAATGTGTGTTTTCAAGAATGCTCTAAACTTGGTGAGTGAAAATATTACATCTCATTAAAGTTTTTCAAATATTATCATTTAGCCAGAGCAGGGAAAGTAAGAAGCTGAATATAAAATAAAAAATTTAATTGCTCTATCATTGCAACTGCAACATTCTCAGAGCTAATTAAGAAGACTGGTGTCAATGCACTTTTCCTGGCCTACATTTTAGCAATTCATTTGGAGTCAACAGTATTGACCTTTCGAACCTGCCCGTGGAAAAACAGCCCTGCTGTTTGTATTGAAAAATAGGGCAGACATGAAGTGAAATAACACATGTGGACGAAGACCTCGGAGCAGAGCCTGCAGTTTGCAGGGGCTGCTTGTGGGTGTAATTTGAAAGTACTTGCAAGTAGCCTGTGTTTCAGTCTAAGCCTGGTCTGCAGCACATTTTTATGGCTGGGCTAATAACACCAACTGGGGAAGCCTTCTGTCATGGGCTTTCTGGGTGAGCTGCAGAAGTAACTTCTGTATGCCCCAGCTTTGCCACAGTTACCAAGGAGAAATAATAATATTTCCTAGAACCATCATTGGACTTAAATTTTGATTTCATAGCTGAGTTAAACTCAACACTAAGTACATGAGAAGTGCTATAGAATGGTTTATTTATAAATAGAATTAGGAGTGCCAGCACAGTGCCAGAGAACATTAATTGTCTACCTGCTGGGTCAGCATCCATATGGATACCAGTTTGAGTCCAGGATGCTCCACTTCCCTTCCAGCTCCCTGCTAATGACTTGGGGAAGCAGTGGAGGATGGCCTCTGAACCTGCCTGGGAGACCCGGAAGAAGTTCCTAGCTTTGGAAGGACCCAGGTTTGGCCATAGCAATCATTGGAGAGTGAACCAGTGTTTGGAAGAAATTTCTCAGTATGTCTCTTTGTCTTTCTCTGTGTAACTTTGATTATCAAGTAAAATAAGTACATCTTTTAAAAAAATGTAGTACCCTAATTGGGAATTCATCCTCCTGAAGAGTCATTAATCAACATGTAAGTGACATAGCAGAGGGTCCAATGCATAGAAGCGGATTCTCAAGCATCCACTGTTCATGACCAGCACACTGCAGAAGTGACTTCTCCTTGGTGCAGTGGCAAGGGGTGTGGCGTACAGGTGTTCCTACCCTGGTGGGGGACTAGAGAGGCAGTCTGCAGGAAGCCCAATAACCACCTGCAGTTGTAGTGGATTAGAATCTGGAACAGTCCCGTGTGTGTATAAGCATTCAATAGGCTTGGCAGCCTTGATGAGAAAGGTTAGGAGCCTATATTGTGAAAGTGGCTCATCCTGTACAATGAACTTTTCTTGTGCTCCAGCTACGTCCACAGACAAACTGCTGAGACCCACTGAGAAGAGAGAGGGGCTCAAAACACTAACTTGACTGCTTGCTAATGCACATGCATGTAGGAACGGATTTGGCCTGAAATATACTTTCCTTTTGATGTAGCCTCTGCTCACTAGAGCAAGGGGAACAAGATCCATCCTTCTGAGCTGGGATCAGCATTGGGAGGCTACTGATACATTCCATCAATAATCACATATGGTGAATGGCTGAATTTGATAAGGTTTCAGTTTTCAACAAACTTCTATAAAAATGCCAGTAGAAATCTAATACTTCGGCTCTCAAAAAATCTACAAGTTAAACATGGTGGCAAACCAAATAAAATTTAAAAGGGAAAGTAACAGCTAAACAGACAAGTTCCATAAGTGTCTATTTAACAATATTTGTTGAGCCTATGGTGTGTACTGTGGGCTGTGAGGGGTCTCTGTGGGAGCCAGATCAGTCAGAATTCTTACATGAAAGAAGCTCACTTTGACATTGAGTTAAAAGAAGTACACCGTAACTCAGTTTATTAGCACTCAAGGGCTTACCTATGGCCAGCAGTAAGTCTTCGAAATGCCCCGATAATTCTCCTTTTATGCTGTCCTCAATGTCCTTCTGGCTAATATTTCTGTATTCATCAAAGGCTAAAAAAAATAGCACCACAAACATAAAGCATCCCAGTTGACCACACCTGAATGTATCAAGTTTCTTTTTTTTTTTTTAATTTGATATGCAGGTGGTTAAGTTATAACCTCTAAAACTTCTTCTTCAAAAACACCCAACTCTGAGAACCGAAGTTACTGATTTTTGCTTCTTTAAAAAAAAACTCATCTATAACAAGTCTAAACGACACAGGCCATTTTCTTCAATCATCTCTCTTCCTTCCTCCCACAAGAGACATTTATAATAGACAGAAAGGCTAAGTGATAAATAACTTCTCTAATTAGGTAAGCTATTTTAACAATTACCACAGCACCTGGGAAACAATACTGTCATTAGTCAAACATTTTATCTGCTAAAGACTCATCATTATGAGGATTTCTTTGTGCTGAGCAAATCATTCTAATGATTTCTCGATCAAACAAAATCAGTTAAATGAGGCCAGGCAGTTCAGGACAGCTGTTTAAGTCACTGCTTGTAATGTCAGCATCTCATATCTGGTGCCAGTTTGAATCCTGGTTGCTCTCCCTCCAATCCCACTCCTTCCTAATGCACCTGGGAAAACAGTGGAAGATGGTGCAAATGCTTGGCTCCTGGCATTGACAAGGGAGACTTGGAGGAAGCTCCAGGCTCTCGGCTTCAACTGAAATTATGTAGGGAACCGGAAGTGGGAGATCTCTTTCTTTCTCTGTCTCCCTCGCTTTCTACCTTTCGTATAAGTACATTTATTTATTTATTTATTTACTTGAAAGATGTAGTTACAGAAAGAAAGGGGGGGGGAGAGAGAGAGAGAGAGAGAGAGCTCTCTTATCCCCTGGTTCACTCCCCAAATGGCTGCAACTGCAGGAGCTGGGCTAGTTTGAAACCAGCAGCCAGGAGCTTCTTTCAAGTCTCTCACACAAGTGCAAAAGCCCAAACAGTTGGGCTATCCTCTGCTATTTTCCTAGGCATATAGCAGACAGCTGGATTGAAATGGAGCAGCTGCGACATGAACCAGCACCCACATGGGATGCTGCACTGCAGGTGGCACCTTATGCCATTGTGCCACAGCACTAGCCCCTAAACAAATGCTTAAAGAAAAAAGAAAACACTCATATGTATCCAGGTATTCAGATATACTTTGTAAGCTGAGTGACTTTTGAAAAAAAAATGAGGGGCGTAGAGGATTAGCATTATTTCATCTTTATTTCTCCAATAAAAAGCAACTATAATATACATAACCACTATTTTACAAAATAAATATGCTTTTAATATCCAAATTGGAGAAGAGCAACTTCAGAATTAAAAAGTCATAGTACTGTGACTTTTTCACTTAGGTCTCTTGTTCTCCCCACCCACCTAGCAGGAGCTAAGGCAGGCACTGGGTTGCACTCTAACTCCTGGAAGTCACAGCTGAAAGAGTTCCCAGCAAAGGGAGTGCAGGGCCTCTGGGGGCTGCTGCTTCCAGAGGGCTGGGGAGGTGTATCGGTGAGAGTGTGGCTGCTCAGGAGTTCCATGTGAGGGTTGGTCTGACAAGGCGAGTTGGTGCTCTCCGTCCCACATTGGCCTTCCTATCAGAGCTGAATGCCAATCAGAATTAATGCCTGAACAGTGACTCCCCTGTGGTGCCTGGCTTTTCTGGATAGGAGCTGATGAGGGGGAGGGGAGGAATCAGGTGCAATGAAGTCAACCTTCTCCTTGCCATAATGACCCATCCTGCTTCTTCCCATTGGATAGCCCCCGCCCCTTCCTTCCTGCCACCTTCCTCTCCTGCTACGCCCTGCCTCTCGCAGTAGTGTGGCCACTGCCCCGAGTCAGCACAGCTTTCCTATTTTGGGTTCTGAAAGGTGTATCCATCTGCGGCAACAGATTTTACAGTCTTTAACTTTGTTTTCCAGAACTCTGCATACAAAACTCCCCAAAACATACCAAAAAAGTGACACCAACCCAAAAGGATAACCAGGGGTGTCCATACTTAGCTTTAGCTGAGAGAAGCTCCTTAGACACAGGATCTCGGTGAACTTGTCCTCATCTGTGCCCCATTTGTTCTCACCAGCGTTGTACAGAATCTAGTGACGGGGGTGGGGAGAGCCACAGGTCAGCACCGGGCCCTTCTTCCTTTCCTTCTCAGGGGGTGGGAGGACAGGAGTGAGCACTTTGGGTAAGGGTCAGCTAGGTGAGCCATCATCCAAGTGTCTAGTCTTTGTAGACTACAAGTCTGCAGGCTGGAGTGGCAGGAGCCATTGGGGAGAGATAACAGCACTAGAGAAGGCAGAGTTTTGCATGGGGAGCTTGCCAGCAGAGAGGCAAGACACTGACAGTCCCAGGGAGCACCATCTCTCTCTGCAAAACCAGTGGAGGGTTACTGACCTGGGCGTCCTTTTTGGCCAGATGTTCATCCACTTTCAGACTTTCATCTCGTCTTCCCTAAAAGGAAAGGAGGAAAATATGAGCAGTGCTTTCAGGGTAGCAGATTCCAACACTCAGCCCTCCTGCCCGCAGCACATCTGGGACGTTCTTCTCTCCTGAGCACCAAGCAGCACGGAGGCACCAGGTGCTCTGAGACAGCTCTGGCTCTGCTGATGAGGAGTCAGGACACTTGAAGCAAGTCCCACACCCCTGGGGCCTCCCTGCTCTGAGAAGTCCAACGTGTGATTGGCATGTTTGTCAAACATAACAGCCGAAGGACTTGTACCCAAAATGTAGAATGAACCCTTAGATCTCAGAACATAATAAGCCACCCAAAAGATCTGAACAGAAACATCACCAGAACAACAGACAGCAAGAAAGAACACCTAAAGATAATATTCAACATCCTATGTCATCAGAGAACTGGAAGTTAGAGCTGGTACTGCCTACCTGTTAATATGGTTGCAACCCCACACACTGACACCACCCAACATCAATGAAGACACGGAGCAAGCGAGACTCTCTGCTGTGGTTAGTGGGAAAGCAAAATGTGACAGCATGATGGCAACTTTGGAAGACAGTCAGTGTTTTTTAAAAAATAAAGATTTATTTTGTTTATTGGAAAGGCAGAGCAACAAAAAGGGAGAGACAAAGATTTTCCATCTGCTGGCTCATTGTTCAAATACGCACAAGAGTAAGGGCTGGGCCAGGCTGCAGCCAGGAACCAAGAACTCCATCCTGGTCTCTCATGTGGAGGGCAGGGGCCCAAGAACTTAGAGCATCTTCTGCACTTCTTCCCAGGTCCAACTTAACAGCTTTTTCAAGGTATCAAAGATGAAGTTGTGAGCTAACTTCATCAGAACTTTAAAAATTCTGACAGATGCCATTTCAGAATTTCATACCCATCTCTGCAGGTAATTCCTCGGTTTCAGACTTGCCACTTACTTTAAAAGCTAGCAAAATAAATATATACTCTTTGTGACTCAGAGGAAAATAAATGTGGTTCTAAAAATGGAGATAATTACAATGAAAATCAGCAATTACTGTATGTCAGATGGTTATCAGAACATTTTCTGTGAAACCTGATCCAAATGTTTTTAACTCACATGCTAATACAAAAAAGTTCTATGGTTGTTACATTAATCATGTATGCATTTATAATTTTGGCTAGATATTACTTGGCTTAGTGGCAATGTAAATGTACTATGACCAAATCATTTCATAAGGAAAACTGAAATCTCACTGGTTTTAAACTCCCTAAAAATTATCACAGAACATGCATTGTACTGGGGAGAGAGGAAGTAAGAAATAAATCCTTACGTCTGCCAAAGTCAACAGAGCTTTCCGGAAGTCACCAGATGTTTCAGAGCTAATGTCATCTCCAAGACTCTTCTTATACACTGAAATGAAATAAAAGTGAATTGACACTTGGAAAACTGAAAAATATAATAAAACAGGAAAGTTTAAATGCTAACACCAGAAGGAATAGGATCTGATAAAGTAAATTTTGCTTCGCAATTTGATTTCCCTGTGCTCTTCTGCTGCGAGAAGATACATCTTAGCAATTTCTGAATGTGTATTGCGGTAGCTGCAAAAGAACAGAAAGACTTGCTATTGTGGATCAAAACATGGTGACTTTCATCTGCCAACAGGAAGTAGGCACGGTTAATGGGAAAGCCAGGGTAGGTGAGCTGCTGCTTTGCCCTCTGATTTATATCATCTCCTTCCATGGTGGCAGAAACTTGACTGTCTTAGAAAGGGATCATACACACAGCTTAAACACCTGCACAGTTCAACACAGGTGCTGTGGTGCAGCAGGTTAAGCCCCCCACTGGGGGATAGCCTTATCCTGTATCAGAGTGTCTGGGATTGAGCCCTGCCTCTTCTTCCAATCAGCTTCCTACTACTACACTTGGGAGGCAGGAGCCGATGGCCTAAGCACTCAGGTGCCTGCCACCCACATAGCAAATCCAGGTGGAAATCCTGACTTCTGGCTTTGGCCTGGCCTCCCTCTGGGTGTTCAGGGCATTTGGGGAATGAGCCGCCAGATAAAGATGTTTCTCTCTCTGTCACTCTGCCTTTAAAACAAACAAGCAAACAAACAAATCTATTTATTTATTTATTTTTAAAAAGAACCAACTACGCAACCAATAGCTAAGAGATGACCTGGTGGGAAATTTTTGCCCCAAACAATGCTGACTTCCTAAAGCTGGTGCATCTTCTCCCTTAGGAGATGAGCTGGATGGAAAGAGGCAAGGACAAAGAAGTGAAAGACCCCCAGGTACAAGACAGAAAACAGAAACCAAGGAAAACCAGAGCCATGGGCAAGTATAAGCCTTGGGTAGACAAATACTATCAGATAAGCAGGGAAGAGAATGCTCTTGTTTGGTATCAAATACACTAGGGCAAAGTGGCAGAGGGGCACAGTTACTGCACTGAGAGATGTGGCTACACACAGCAATGGATGCCTGGCGCTGAGGCAATGGCAAGACGATGAGCCTCCTAGGGGAGTGCTGTGTCCTGGATTTCTACAGAGATCATTTCTTGATTTTCTTGCATATCACTCTCCTCTAGCAATCAAGGTCACCTCCAGGTAGTCAGTTCCCTCTAACCCTAGAGAGCTTAGTTCACATGGAAATTGACGCTGAGGTGACTGTCATGTTATATTTGTAAATTGCTATCCCTAAGTGCTAGGGTTTTCACCAGGATCTCTCTCTTCCTCGCTCTCTTCTTAAAATACATTTATTTATTTGAAATTTATAGTTACAGAGAGACAAAGATCTTCCATCTGAGGATGCAGTGCCATCTGGGGAGGTGGCAGCTCCAGCCAGTTGAAATCCTCTTTCTAGAAATCTGAACTCTTGCTCGTTAAGCCCACCCCTCAGAGGCCTTGAGGTGCCAACACTGGCCAGACAATATTCTTCTTTTGAATGTGGTTTCCTTTCTACATCTCTCCTTGGTTATCTGCTGTGTTGCTTTCCTGCTGTGTTGCGTTCCTGCAAAGGCAGTGAACATGCCTTGATATCATTGTTGTCTGTTGAAATACTTGTTTTTTTTTCCTATGACCAGACACTGATTAGTAAATAAGAAAGTCATCATTTGCTGTCGAGGTGTTCACCTTCTGATGAGAGCTTCCCACAACCCTTCAACAATAGCATGTGTAATACAACCCCCTCTTTGGACCTCTCTCACCCACTGCAGAAGCTCCTTGATACACAGTTGTCCTTCTTGATACACAAACATGGGAACCACAGTTCCCTTAAAGCACCAGGAGAAGGTTAGCAGGGGCTGTTTTATAATACAGAATTAGGTGATTTTGGTTCCTGGTTTCTGGTTCTATCTTTTTGGAATTTCCAATTGTAGTGCTTTGCTTATTCACAATGGGCCCCTCAAACCACAGCTAAGTTCACGTTCACAAGAGGACTCACTATTGAGGCAGCACATATCACAAAGACCAACCATGTAATCAAAGATTGAGGCATTGAGCTATTTGCTAACATTCGGGGAAAGCTAGGGGCTAGCTGTTGAATGCAATCATGAGGACGATGGGTCAATCAATCATGCCAATGTAATAAATTCCCATAACACTGTCAAAGACTACATGCGCCTGCTGGCTGGTAATTACACATCAATGTGACGGGGGTCGGGGTCATGGGCAAGGTTCACATTGGGCTTACTCAGATCTCTACCCATGTGTCTATTTATTTTGTTGGCCTTGTAAGTATAGCACTTTCTTGAGGTTTATATGAATTGCTTTTGTGAAATATTAAACGTGATGGTGTAGTGAGAATCCTGAACTTGGAACCAGTTGGTCAGAAGTGTGTGCTTCAGGATCACTTGAACCTACAGGCCGGTGCCTTGTGGGGCCAGTGACCTCATCTAGTGAAATTCCACCAACCTTGGTGGGTTAGAGCCAGAGCGGCATCACAGGCTTTCTAGTTTGTATGTGGTTAACACACCGTTAGGACAACGACTCATTATGCTGGATTCACATGCTCCATTCATCTCCCAAATGGTTCATCTAATTTCCACACTGAATATCATGAGTCTAATATGTTTAACATATAATAATAATACATAATAATCTGAGTATTTAACTTGGATGAGAGTGTTTGAATCAATTAAGTGATGATTGCTGAGAGAAATCCAGAGTAGCTATAGTATTAGGAATAGAAAACATTAATGCAATTACCATGGAAAAGTTTCCAGCTCAGATAATATTCTGATTTTCCATGACTATTTAGTATTTAGCCCAATTTACAATATATTTCCTTTCTGTAAGTTTCACCATGTCAAAATGGCTTATGAAGAAAAGGTGATGGCACTCTAGGAAAAGTAACACTGGCTCATCTATGTGGGGACGGTAGTAAAGTGAGCAGAAAATAAGATAACCTGTATAGTAGGCCTGATATATTTCCTTCATTTGCCTGCTTGTCCTGGTGGTTAAGATTTCAATCAAGGTAGCTTCATCTGTTCCAGTACCCTAAAAAGAAAACGGGAAATTTAATTTTTTAGGACACTCAAAAAAACCCTTAATTTTACGTGTTTCATTGGTAATGACATTTTATATGGAAGAAAAAGTAGTTTTGAGTAAATCAATAGAAGGTCTCATATGGCTCTAAAGTAATTTTCTAATGTTCCACACACTTTTAGCATGGAAGTAACACAAACCATCTGGAGTAAACTGACATCAAATTTGCCAAGACTATTTCTCACATTAGTGTAAAAATCAATGGTGTGATTCTAGGAAGAAATAGCATTAAGAACAAAGCTGATGTTAGAATCACACACGATAATCTGATCAACCCTACTGAGCATTTAACACACTGCTGTGTTTGGAGATGAACTCTCCACCGAGTCCATCCTTGCATTGCTATGCTGAGTGGTCCTATAGAGCATCTTCTTCCTACTGGGAGATTATCAGATCTTAACAACATGTGTCCTGGGCCTGGCAGGCTGGAAAACTCAGCATAGTTAATACTGAGGTTACCAAATCACACTGACTCCAAGGGTAACATTTATGCTAGGATTTGATCAACTAAGGCCAATGGAACACATGAACAGCACACGAACTGATTTTGTCTTTGTGTGTGGGAAGTTCCTGGTGGCCCTCAATTTCTTTTGTGTTTCTTACTCAGTATCAAAGGCCCCAATCTTTAACTTGGCAGATGGCTTCCCAAATAAAGTCATATTTTTTAGCTTCCTATAGTGCCTATGCTTCTAACTAAATTCTGTTGATAACATATATGAAGATGTGTCATGTGAATGTGTTGGGTGTGTTGTCCTTAGTTCTTCTTAGTTGATCAGAATGAAGATATAATGGCTGAATCCCGAGCTGCCATTTTAGATAAGAAATGGAAGCAGTGGGCTGAAGATGACGGAGCCTCAACTTTGTCAACAGCACTGCCATCATACCTAGTTCTGGATTTTTCAGTTTGTTTAAACAAGATTTAAAAATATTTCTAAAAAAACAGTTTTTTAGTTATTTGAATGGCAGAATGAGAGAGAGAGAGAGAGAGAGGGAGAGAGAGAGAGAGACAGAGAGTGAGTGAGTCTTCAGTGGCTAAGACTGGGTTAGGCCAAAGCCAGCAGCCTAACTCATCGAGCTTCCCCATGTGGTCAACAGGAGCCCAAACACTTGCGCTATCTTCTACTGCTTCCCAAGCACATTAGCTGAGAGAAGGCTCAGAAGTGCGGTAGTTGGTAGATAAACTGGCATCTGGTGTTACAAACAAGGTCTTAATTCACGGCACCCTAGTGCTGGCCCCAAGACTTCCTACATTGCATTGCTTTTGCATATAATAGAACATTTTCTAGTCCTTGTTGGTGTATTGAATCCTTCCCATTTCTGCTTCTAAGTCTTCGTATGTGGGAGCCATTGAGACTCACCACTCAGATTTCAGCAGAGTTACTGCAAAGTATGTGGTTGCCTAACAGCCTTGGGATGTGCCATGGAGTTCACACCAACGTCATGCTCTCTCTAGGTTACTCTCAGTCAGTGACTGGGAACATCATGGGGTACTGGAGCCAGACCACTTTGCCTAATGTAATATTCATCCAAGCAGAGATCTTTGCCCAGGAACTCCCCGTGGGCCAGCCAAGGACTCCTCAGGGTTACACTATGCACAAGGCTATTCCCATCAACACAAATCTGAGTATCTACTTCACTTCTGGCTTAGCTCTAGGGAAGAAGGTACACACCGAGTCTGATGAGGTTACCAGCAAGGGTAGTTTGATGGGAAAAGTTAATACACAAATGGATAACCGATTAGACAAGATCATCTTGAGTGGTATCAAGTACAAATTAAGAGACCTGAGTGAGTTCATAGAAAATGTCTGGAGGAAAAGCATTCCCAGTGAAAGGAATATCAAGTAAAATAGATTCTAGAATAGGAAAAAGCTCAGATTGTTCAAGCAACAACACTAACAATAAAGACCAATTTAGCTCTGTCAGTGAATGCAGAGGAAGATAGGTGTGATGATGAGTTTCATGCTTCAAGTTGGCCTAGGGTACAGTCATGAGTTATTCAACCAAACACTAATCTAGGTTTTTCTGTGAAGGTATTTTGTAATTATGAGTAGAGCAAAAGCCCATTAAGAACTGGTTTTAAGTCATGGAGTTTATCTCAGATACTCTGTATTCCTGGTGTACCTCACAGCCAGTCCTGCTGATTTATTTCTTTTTATTTGTTTCAAAGGCAGAGGAACAGACATACTATCCAACTTCCGGTTCGCTTCTCAAATGGCTGTCACATCTAGGGCCAGGCCAGGCTGAAGCCAGAAGCTCAGAACTCCATATGAGTGTGGGCCATCTTCTGTTACCTTCTCAGACACCTTAGCAAGGGGTCTGCATCAGAAGTGGAGCAGCTGTGACTCAAACCAGCACTCTGATGTGGAATGCTGGTGTCATAGGCAACTCCTGCTGTGCCACAAGGCTCCGCTCCTGCCCTTCAGATTTTGACTTATCCCTCGATTACATAATAAGTTCTTCACACTAAATCCTTTAGTATATACATTCTGCCTGCTGGTACTACTTCTCTGTGGAACCCTAAATGATACACAGCTTTAAAAAGTCAGAGATAGACAGGAGATAGTCTGCAACAGACTAAGGTCATGAGGTAGCATGTATGGCTCCATAGCTACTGGGGATTTCTGCTAGTAGGCAATGGGCTTTTAAAGATTTATTTATTTTTTTTATTGGAAAGTCAGATATACAAAGATGAGGAGAGACAGAGAGGAAGATCTTTCATCCACTGATATACTCCCCAAGTGGCTACAACAGCTAGAGCTGAGCCAATCTGGAGCCAGGAACCAGGAGCTTCTTCTGGGTCTCCCACATGGGTGTAGGGTCCCAAAGCATTGGGCCATACTCGATTGGTTTTCCGCCACAAGCAGGAAGGGAATCGGGATGCCAGAACACGAACTGGCACCCATATGGAATCCTGACTTTAGCCACTAGGTTGTCATGCTGGGTCCGAACATCTGGTTTTTAAAATAACTTCCCAAGAGGCCAGTGCTGTGGCATAGCATGTTAAACTGTTGCCCATGATGATGGCATCCCAGATGGGTGACTGTTTGAGTCCTGGCTGCTCCAATTCCTATTCAGCTCTCTGCTGATGTGCCTGGGAGAGTGGCAAAGGATTATCCAAATGCTTGGGCCCCTTTACCCATGTTGGGCTCCTGACTCGTGACTTCGGCCTTGTCCAGACCTGGCTGTTGAAGCCATGTGGGGAATGAACCTGCAGATGGAATATCTGTCCCCCTTTCTCTCTTTCTGTAACTCTGCCTTTCAGACAAATAAAATAAATCTTAAAAAATTAAGTTCATAAAAATTATTTTGGCTGTTCTGTGGAGAATGGAACTGAAGTAGGGAGAGATGAAAGCAGAAGGACCAGTTAGGATATTGGCAGTTCAAACAGAAGATGTTGATGATTATAAAGAATGTTAGCCAAGCATCCTGTGAGAAGTGCATACATGTAGCTGTGGAACTAATGGACTTGCTGACAGTTTGGACAGCTCTGAAGGATACAGGAAATGAAGAAGTCAAGGATAACAGTAGGCATTTGACCTAAGCAATGGGGTTGATGACGGTGTCATTTGCTTTCAAAGTCAGCCAAATGGAGAACTTGGCTCCTCATGCCAAAAAAACAAACAAAATAAAGATGTGGTGATACTCTTTATGCCCAAGGAGACTTGGGCTCAGTCTGCCCCCCATTTCAGAGTCATTTCACCATGCATAGAGTACAACCCAAAGCAGCATCCAAGTGCACCCAGACCTCCAGTGCATGCTGGAAGCAAGTCACTGTTGTTGACAATAGAGTCAAATCCTGGGCAGAAGCAGCTTGTTTAGTGCTCCTACCTTCATGGATTTCTTCAGCTGCTTTGCATCAAACACTGCTGGCGGAGTCACAAGGGCCACCATGAGATGCTCAAAGTGGCCAGAGAGATCACCCTTCAAGTCATCTTTCAGCTCCTAAAATAGAAAACCCAAAGAGGAAAGCATGAAATACTTTCCCTTTCTTTTTTCCTAAAGCCAACCTAGAGCAACATGAACACATGTGTCAGAATCAGACAAAAGTGAGCCTATGCACAAGAAAAATATGGAATGCTGGAAATATTTCTGTGGATATTAACCTATGTTTTAGGTTCACTGCCAGAATGCTCTGTTTTGCAGGGGCCTCCTGAAGGAAAGCCAATGGGAAGCTTAGATGAATGTCACATGCTAGGGTAAGACAAGGAACTGTTGACATGCACAGCTGGTTTCACTGGCAGGTGCTTCAGTCCTAGTACCTTGCCTTTCAGTGGCTGCCACAGGGATTCAAAGAGAGAAAAGAAAGGCAGCACAGCAGCTGGCCATTGGCCTCTGGGGACCACATGGCACTAGGAGGCCCCCGAAGCATTTAGTGGGGCCCACAAGCAAAGGAAACCCTAAACGTGGTAGCGGCACAGGCATTGTTTGTGGATACTGTCCTTTGGTTGTGTTTTTGCACATTATGTAAGAGCAGTTTATCACCTTGCCTAAGAAGGCATTTGGTTTTTGTTTGACATATCAAAGCAATGTTACCACACAAGGTTTTCATATTGCTCGTGATTATTTTCAGCTCCACACAGAAGACCCACGGTCTCCTTGACTGTCACTGGATGCAAGTACAGCCCAATGCCCCTACACCTCCTGGGCATAGCAGGGACCTGTTCCTGCAGCCATAACAAGAGGGAGCCACGTGTCCCTGGCTCTGCTCTAACTGCCACAGAGATTTTTCCCTCTTTAAATGTTACATTCACTAGCATCTGTCTTCAACAAAGGCCTATCTGTGTACCTGAATCTTTTGCCTCATGTTCTTTTTTCATCCCATTGTGATAAATGGCTGTAATCCTTTGCTCCCATCCGTCCTCCACATTAAGGAAGACTAAACAACAATAGATCACTGACATTCCCCATATATATGTGTTGAACTGGCCTGGGCATTCATTCACTGCAGCAAAGGTCTACCAGGCACCTACTCTGTGTCATGCACTTAGAGCTTGAGTTAGACAAAATTCTATATCCCAAAGATATTAAAACGTTATCATGGGGGAAAATAGAAATATTCAAAGATAAAATTTCAACATACGTCAAGTACCTGGCAGAGGGAGGTCAGAGAGAGGGACTTTTAATGGCGTCTGGAGGCTGGAGAATACGCCAAGGAATTGACACCTGGGCTGCTCGTTTCTCACCCAGATCATTTAATCACCTGAATGCTCTCTCTTCCCACCCTTCCCCCTGTACAGCACCAAAAAACAACCTTTTAGAATTAACAACAGTTATAGTGTTCCTCTCCTCACAGATTTCCAATGATTCTCTATCACCTTTACAATAAAATATCAACTCTGTACCAAGACCAGAGACCCAGCAGGTTCTAAACCTCGGTACCCCCTTCACTCCCTACATTCTAGCTATGCTAGAATTCTTTTCTGTTTCTCGAATATTCCCAGCTTGTTTCAGTTTCTAGGTTTTTTTTTTTTTTGCAAGCATTATTCCTTCTCCCTGAAGTGTTCTTCCTAGAGACCAAGTAGAGCAGAGTGCTTGATAACCAGTTGAGAGCAAGGCAACCACCTGCCACTGGCATTTCTTCTCTATCACTTTATTCTATTTTATCTTTTACATAGTACTACCCAATGTCTGAGCTTACTTCATTTTAAAACAAAATGTTGGTTCCATGAAAGAAGACAGGATTTACTTTTGATATTGGTGTGGCTCCAATGCAATAGATACTTCCTGACACAGAGGAGCATCCAACCAATAGGTATTGAACAGGTGAACAAAATAGAATGACCAAGTAAGTGTTACTTGTTCCTGTATCCATCATTTTTGATGCTTGGTAAGTTCCATTTGCTAAATGAGTTAAATCTATTTCATAAATATTATAAAGTTAGGGGAGAAATCGAAACTCAACTACAGTGGAATTTATCAGATGGTTGTCAGATAATTCTTTATCACGGAGACTGCCCTCTGACTCCCACCCACTGGATGTCCATTTTCTTCATTATGAAATTTCTCCATTTGTGTCAAATGTGCCCTGAGGAGAAAAATCACTCCTGGCTTAAAACCCTTTAATAATGGTAAGCCCCCTTGTGCTACAGGTGAATAAATAGGGCCCCAAAAGATCAGGAAATGCCAAGGCCACTGAGCCAGTTAGAGGCAAAGTCAGTTCTTGGGTTCCAGGCTCTTGATGTTTGCACTGGGCATCTCTGCTCACCCTGGGCCTTACATGGTCATCCTGGTGACTGTCTTCCCACTGCCCACAGTGTCACCTACACGCACCTTCCCATATGCTGCTTGGTATTCCTTGGAGATCAGCTGCCGCTGTGCACTTGACCTCTCAGCCAGAATGCTGATGAGTGTCTTCTCATCGGTTCCTAAATGAAGTGAAAATTATTTTACTCAGCACCGACCCAAAACTCAGTGCTTATCTTGAACAAAAGAAAAATGATCAATGGTTTCACAAATGCAGAAAGAAGGCATTTAAACTTCTGGCTTCTTACCAAGTTGGAATCTTTATTTCTTCTTTTGCGTGGCTTTGAGAAAAGGACATTAACGTTATATGGGTAGTTTCCAAGGAGGGGAGTTGGGAGAGGAGGGTCATTGTCAATCACTGTGGACTCCAATCACGAGAGCAGAGCACACAAACCTGCTTCTACAGTAGCTATTCCATCCTTACAAGCGACACTGTCTTACCTCCTTTTTGCTCCCATCCCCACACTTGCTATCAAAATCTTTGTACTTAGAACAGAAACAGACACTTCTTGAGAACCAGCCACATAAAAGATATGTTCTTATTCGTGGTCCCTGTTACTCTTCACAGGAACCTGTGCAGCAGGTAGAACTGAGGGGCCCTAAAGATAAACACATTATACCTAGAGACTTCATCTCACTGCTGCAAGTCAGTTTCCAAGTGGCATAGCAAAAAGTTGGGTCCAAGTAAGTCTTTGATCCCAAAATACACACACATGATCTTCAAAATGTCCACAAAAATGCATATTATAAAAACCCTATACATGGGTTTTTGATTTCTTTTGTACCAAGATAAATTTCCCTTTTAAAAGATGACATTCATTTTTTTTTTAGATTTATTTTACTTGAAAGTCAGAGTTACAGAGAGGGAGAAATGGAAAGACAGAATCCTCCATTCACTGCTTCATTTCCTAAATCGCTGCAGCAGCTGACATTAGGAGCCAGGAGCCTCTCTGGGTCTCCCACATATGTGTAGGATCCCAAGGACTTGAGCCATTCTCCTCTGCTTTCCCAGGCCATAGCAGGGAGCTGTATCAGGCCACGGAGCTGCCAGGTCTAGAACTGACGTCCATACAGCATACCCGCCCACAGTGGAGGATTAACCTGTGATGCCATGGTGTTGTCCCCAATAAATTTATCTTTTAATTTCATTTTACTATAAATCTCTTGAAACTCCCTTATATTTTTATCTCTGGTCTTCTTCTCTCTACTGCATTTTCACACAGAAGTAACAGTCTGTAAGTAAGGAGTTAATGCCAGGACAGGGCTGATGCTGGTCTAAGAATGACTCTGAAGTCACTTAAGTTCTTGCTATTTACAACATTAAGATAAATGTGGAAAGTTGTGTCCACTTCATTTGCTATAGAGGATGACACCTGGGTTGGACAGCAGTGAGTGCCTTTCAAGGCTTGAACATGATCTGAATGGTATAACACGTCAACTGGAACTCAAGACTTGGGCTTGTGTATGTGGCACTAACCTCCACACACCTTAAGGTCACATGTCCTTGACAGTGTTGCACAGCCTGCATCATGATGGACAAGAGACTGTGAGTACTTGGCTAGCTTCCGGGCCTCGAGGGAGGAATGCTGTCCTTCAGTCTTGTGTTGTTCTACAAAGCTAAGTGATAATCCTGTGAATTACAGTCTCATTACACACTTATAGCATGTGAATCAGAGCAGGACCAGGCACCTCCAGTCTGCCCATTCAGAACTCCTTGTATTTCTTCCCTAATTTGTCTTTTTTTTCCCCTACTGATTCTCTTCTATTGATGGCATGTTGCCTCATTAGTGAGTGTGCATGACTTTACACACTGTGCTCCTAGACACCTAACTACCCACTTACCTACTTGCAGTTATGTGTCATATGTAGATGTGGTAGCTTTTCATTTCTTATTTTTGTTATTACTCAAGACCACACACTATACGAAGCTGCCTCTTGATTCAGAAAGTGGATCCATCCCAGCTGTTTTAGTTCCAATCCAGATCCCTGCTAATGTACCTGGGAAAGCAGTGGGAGGAATGGCGCAAGTGTGTGGGCTCTTGTGCCCATGTGGGAGATATGGATGAAGATCTTGGTTCTATGTGAGACCTCTCTGTTTCTTCTTGTAACTCTGTTTTCCAAACACGTAAATAAATCTTTAAAAATGAAAGGAATAGAGAAGAAGAGAGAGAGATCCCATCAATGTCCAAATGCCTCTAACAGCTGGAGCTGGGGTGAAGTTTGGTCACAGCCAGGATATTCAGACTCAATCAAGATTTTCCACATGGGCAGCAGGAACTCAATGACTTGAGCCATCACCCACTGTCTCCCAAGGTCTACATTAACAGGAAGCTGGACTCAGGAGTTGGAGATGGGTATCAAACCCTGGCAGCCACGGGGCCAAATGCAGTTTGGCAAAAATTTCTAGTTAATTTGAAGATAAGCACCGCTCCAATGCAGCAGTCCTAATCATTGTCACATTCTGGAGAAATGCTAACAAATGTGCACAATAAGACATAAGCAGAAATACTCATCACAGTATTTTTATATTGTAATAGAAAAGAATTATAGGCAATTTAAATGTTCCATTGATATTCCCATCTTATGACATACCATGCAATACACAACTCTGCAGTTAAAATGAATGAACTAGAGCTAAACATACAATCATGAATAAACCTCAGAAACTTACTATTCAGCAATAAAAACAAACTGCAGGTAGATGTGTCCAGGATAATCCCATGTTTTGCTGTTTGAGCACATGCGAAAATAGACGTGTACACATGTATAGCCATGGCATTAAGAGTTTCACACTTGGCATGGAACTGTGGTAAAGCCACTGCAATGTTGGCAACTCACATGGGTGCCAGGTCAAATACCAGCTGCTCTACTTCCCATCCAGATATCTTGCTAATGTGCCTGAGAAAGCAGTAGAAGATAGTCTAAATGACTGAGCCTCTGCACTCCTGTGAGAGATCTGGGTGAAGCTTTTGGCTCCCGGCTTCGGTTTGTCCCAGTTCTCTGTGGCCACTTGGGAAATAAACTAATGGATGCAGTTATCTCTCTCTGTTTTCCTTCCTCGATAACTCTGCCTTTCAAGTGACTACAATAAATCCTTTTCTAAAAAAACAAAAATTTTTTTGGGGACCTGTTTATTTTCAACATAATGGTTTCTAGCTGGGCCCATTTTGTTGCAACTGTAAAATTTCAACATATGTTCTCTTGTATACATAGACAACCAATACGCAGAGGACACACACACACACACACAAGCTATATATTGCACAAGGGAAACTGGCATACTAGGAAATGATGGATGAATGAAGAATGCACCTTTACTCCAAAATAATAGATTCTCATTCTCATTATTATTTAAACATTTATTTTGTTTTTATTTTGAAGGCAGATTTACAGAGAGAAGAGACAGAAAAAGAGATCTTTCATCCACTGGTTTACTCTTCAAATGGCCATGACAGCCAGAGCTGAGCTGAGCTGATCTGAAGCCAGGACTCAGGAGCTTCTTCTTGGTCTCCCATGTGGGTCTCCTCTGTTGCTTTTCCATGCCACATAGAGGCAGCAAAGATTAGAAGTGGAGCAGCTGGCACATGAACTGGTGTCACTATGGGATGCTGGTGTCATAGCTTAGCTACTACGTCATAGTGCTGGACCTCTCATTATTATTTTTAATTAGACTTCTATGTTATGTTGCTTTATTTATTTTTCTTTTCCTACAGTTGCAATGGTGAAATGAATGATTATGCCATTGTAATAACTTGGGGACAAATAATAGGAAGAGGATAGAAGGAGGGATGAGGAGGAGGAGAAGAGGTGATCCCCAATTTTATAAATCTGTATCATGAGAAAAAGCAAACCTTAAAAACCTAAATATGGTAAATATTAAATTTAAATAAAGTAGGTTTCCAATACTTTCCTTAGTTTCAAAGTAGAAAAGGAATCAAATGATTTTCCAGTTTTAATAAGCCAACTTGGACAAATTGAATCTACTCATTTTCAGACTCCATGTTTTCTGCTTTGCTTCAATATTAAGAAAGGAATTGTGGTAAGGTGTGGGCATGAGTGGGCATAGCAGTTAAGATACCACTTGGAACCCTGGCATCTCATACCAGAGTGCGTGGTTTGAGGTCTTCCTCTGCTGTTCCTGGTCCAGCTCCAGGTGATATACACTCTGGCTGGTGGAGATGATGACATCTCTCCACATGGAGAGCCAGATTGAGTTCCAGGCATCTGCCTTTGGTCTATTCCAATCTCAGTTGCTGTGGGCATTTGGGAAAACAACAAGCATATGGAAGATTCTCTGCTTTTTAAATATAATGAAAATAAATAAAACATCACTCACCAATTCCTTTGATGGCTTTCCGAATAGCTTCAGCATCCACTGAAGGGCTAAAGCCTGGGTAATCTCTCACTGTCCCTCGTTGTCCAACCTAGGAGGAAATGTGCGAAAGTTCCACTTGTTAAAAAAGATTATCATTCATCACCTGACATATTGACCTCATCACTTGCATATCCTACCACTTTGCAATGGTTCACAAGAGTCTCTCCTCCCAAGACAGTGGGGCCCTGCACTATCCACCCTCTGTATCACAGGACTTCCTTTTCTCCTCTTGTGCAACAAACTAGAAACATAAAACACTGGTTCTCAAAAGCCAGGAATTCTGTCAATCCCGGTGACTGAAGAATATTTGCTTTCAAGTGGCATCTGGAGGAAAGTAGCAGAAGAATTGACATTTCCTCCACCCTTTTTGTTTCCAAGCGATCACTCAATACAGAACTGTGGTTTCCACTGTTCAACATGTTTTTACTAACCTTGACCATTGTCCTTGGAGAGCCCTGCACTAAAAGATCCATAGATGAAAATACCATTACGATTGTCAGTTCTTAACCTTTGTCTAAGGGAGTACAACTGTGGCTGATAAATTCCCTTCTGAAAGCTCCCGTGTCTTCAGAGATCTTCAGAAAGAGCGTGGAAGAAAAAGAATGCCATGCCGCCAATTTTAAGCATCAAAATCAGAAGATCTCAATAAGCTGGGGAAGACCACTCTACATAAGAAAAAATATTTTATGCTTTCCAGAGATATGATAGAAGGACAGCCGCAAAGACACTAAGAAAAGCATTAACATACTTACAGAGCATTGTCTGTATTAAAGAAAAATATGTTTTATGGTACTAATGTTTCAGGGTTTTTTAGACATTCCTTTTATTTATATGAAAGGCAAAGTGACAGAGAGAGTGAGAAACCCAGAAGCAAAGAAGCCTTTCATCTACTCGTTCACTCCCCAAATGGCCACAAAGCCTGGCACTGCATCAGGTTAACTCAGGAACCCAGAGCATCATCCAGGTCTCCCCAGTGGATACAGGAGCCCAGGCACTTGGGCCATCCTCTGCTACTTTCTCAGGAGCACCAGCAGGACTGGATCAGAAGTGGAGCAGCTGAGACTCGAACCAGACTCTGATATGGGATGCTGGCATTGTAGGCAGTGGCTTAATGCTCTATACCAAAACACCAGCCCCCTAATATTTTCTTTTTAAACAGGATTTCCTATCCTGTTACTGAACAAGGTGGACTCTATTGTCTTTTATTCATATGGATTCATTTATGCTTTCCTAAAGTGTTTAATATTTTCATGAAAGGGCATTATCTTGTTACATTAAAGTAAGTGGGAAATTAATGGACTGGCACAGTAAAGGAAAAGAGACGGTCTGCTGATTCTGTAGCTTATACTGAACAATCTGTTTCAAAACACTGAAGGATCACTTAATCTTAGAACACCTAACATAGAGTCTTGAAACTAAAACATGTTGATAAAAAGTTAGGAAGTAGTTGCGATTATGTGCCAGAAGGTATCAATAACACATTAATCACTTTAGCATAATCTTTTTTAAAAAAAGGTTTATTTATTTTTATTGGAAAGGCAGATTTACATAGAGAAAAAGAGACAGAAGAAAAGATCTTCCATCTGCTGGTTCACTCCCCAAGCGGCCACAGCAGCTGGAGCTAAGCCAATCTGAAACCAGGAACCAGGAGCTTCCTCTCATTCTCCCACATGGGTGTAGGGTCCCAAGGCTTTGGGGCTTCCTCAAATGCTTTCCCAGATCACAAGCAGGGAGCTGGATGGGAAGTGGAGCTGCTGGGATTAGAACCAGCAACCATATAGCATCTTGGCACATGCAAGGCAAGGACTTCAGTTGCTAAGCTACTGTGCCAGGACCAGGCCCAACTTTTACATAATCTTTACAACATTCTCTTTCCCAAGATTTCAAATTTCATGACTCCACAGAGCCAACTTGCTTTATTCAACTCTCTCTGTTAATGGACCTCAGTGCGTTTTGTTGGCAGTACTGTTACTTGTTTCTTAACTGAGAGAGACAAAGAGAGAATGCAGTATTGAGGGGGTAAGCTCCCATTTGCTGTTCCAGTCCTTCAGTGCCAGCAATAGCTGGGACTGAGCAATTTGAATCCAGAAGACAGAACTCGGGCCTGGTGGCTAAAGTCCTCACCTTGAGCGCCCCGGGATCCCATATGGGTGCTGGGTCTAATCCCAGCAGCTCCACTTCCCATCCAGCTCCCTGCTTGTGGCCTGGGAAAGCAGTCGAGGATGGCCCAAAGCCTTGGGACCCTGTACCCATGTGGGAGACCCAGAAGAGGTTCCTGGTTTCCGGCTTCGGATTGGAGCAGTACCGGCTGTTGCAGCCACTTGGGGAATGAATCATCGGATGGAAGATCTTCCTCTCTGTCTCTCATCCTCTCTGTATATCTGACTTTGTAATAAAAATAAATAAATCTTAAAAAACCCACAAAAAACAGAAGCCAGACCTCAGTCCAACTCTCCTACTTGGGTGAAAATAACTCAGATACTTGAGTCACCACTACTTTCTCCCTGCATTAGCAAGAACTGGAGTTAGAAGCTAGAGCCAGGGATCAAACAGGTGCTTTGATTTGGGACTTAGGTATCTTTAAAAGCCAGATGTAATGCCCATCCTCATTTTTAGTTAGCTATTATTTGAGGTGGAGGGTGGGAAGGAGATTACTCCTACCCACTGGTTCACTCCCTAGATGCTGGCAGCAGCCAGGAATGGGCCAGGTCAAGCCCTGTCCTTGCTGCTTCCCAGTGTCTGCATCAGCTGCAGCCAGGACTCCAACTTGGGCTCCAGTGTGATATTCAGGTGTCTTAACCAGTACCCTAACCTGGAAACCAAACACTGCCCACTGTCCAACCTGCAGGCTTACATGCTTAGCACCTCAAAAAAAAAAAAAAAACACTAAAGACTGTGTCTGAATGTTTCAAATCCAGCACTGTGCTAGGCACTTGTATATGTTAACCATAAACTGCACGACAGCCCTGATACGTGAGGCGGTCATTTCACATAAGCAGCACCAATATTTAAGACAATGAGAAAATGCACTGAAGTCCAGACAGCAAATTCTGCAGGATCTGAATGTGAATAGAAATTAGATGATCACAACTCTTCTTGGTGTTTCTTATAGTGTAATCTCTGCACCACCCAGATGATACCATGAAGTATCTATGACCAGACCCCAACCTAGACAATATGGAATGAAATCCTTTAGAGACTGGGTGGTTTTGCTCAAGGCAAAAACTGGAGACAATAGCTTATTCATCTGTTTTTTTTTTTTGAAGATTTATTTATTTTTGTTGCAAAGTCTGATATATATATAGAGGAGGAGAGACAGAGAGGAAGATCTTCCATCCAATGATTCACTCCACAAGTGGCCGCAATGGCCGGTGCTGAGCCAATCCAAAGCCAGTAGCCCGGAGCCCCTTCCAGGTCTCCCACACACAGGTGCAGTGTCCCAAAGCTTTGGGCCGTCCTCGACTGCTTTCCCAGGCCACAAGCAGGGAGCTCAGGGCTGCGGGATTAGAACCAGTGCCTTTATGGTATCCTGGCACATTGAAGGCAAAGACTTTAGCTGCTAGGATATGGCTCTGGGCCCCAGGCAATAGCTTCTTAATTCAAGACAAAATTGTGCTCAGATTTTCATTGTTCCTATGATCTCTTCTCTGCCTTCCACCACCTATGCATCAAAATATGTTAAAATTCCAGGTGCAAACTCCTAGTCCAGTATGTAACTATCTACCTACTGAGAATCAAGTGGAGGAGGAGCAACTCGTGTAATTAAAAGAGGAAAAAAAATTACATACTCCCTAGTTTAGGAAAGGGTAGTACAATTCCGAAGTGAAATCTTGGTGAAATATTTAAAGCTGCTTCAATTATTTAAGTGAATGGCATTATTCATTTGGTAGACTTAAATTAATAATTTTATTCATTTAGTGGTCCAGATCACTCAGAAATATTTATATGACTTAGAAAAAAACTTGCAGCAAAGCAAATGGATGGAATCTTTTAAAACTAATACTCGACCAAATGTTTAACAAAAATTTAGCACTTTAGATGACCTTAAGAAGGTGGATTATTTCCACTTGACAATGAAAAAAATCCAGTCTCACAGAGATCATTTGCTTAACAGAGCCCTGGAAATAAGGATAAGCCTAGAGTTAAACAAAACAAAACAAAAACCCAACTCATTTGTTTGGAAGGCAGAATTACGGAGTTAAAGGGAGAGAGGTCTTATATATGCTAGTTCACTCCCCAAATGGCTGCAACAGCTAGGGCAGGCCAGTCCAAAGCCAGGAGCTGGGAACCTTTGCAGGTCTCCCACATGGATGCAGGGGCACAAGCACTTGAGCTTTCTCTCCACTATCTTCCCAGACATATTAGCAGAAAGCTGGTTAAGAAGTGGAGCATCCAGGATTTAAACCAGCTAGCACATGTGATGCTGGTGTCGCAGGTGGCAGCTTAGCTTGGGTGCCATAATGTTGGACCTAGACAACAGCAGAAATGTAGTCCACCTTGTCAGAACTAAAGTGCTTGTGTTCCGCACCACTTCACAGTACTTCACAAACGTCATCTCATCCTGTGGTTCTCAAAGTGGGGTACCCGGATCAGCAATACCATTCCCTGGAAACTTTCTAGAAATAAAAATCCCCTTGTCTCAGCCCCTCCTACTGACTCGGCTGCTGAGAATAAACCCAGAAACTAATAAGCCAGCCCAGCGACTATAATGTACAGTACAGTTTGAGAATCACTCCTTTCTTTCATTCTCAGATGCCTGGAAAAAAAAAAAGGACAAAAAGTGAGCAAACAAATCATGGATTCTTTCCTAGGTGTGGAAGATGAAGAGCTGAAGAGTTTGTTGATGAATTTTTTGTTTAACATTTGTTAATGAATTTGTTATTTGGCATTTTTACAGTGAAACAAAACTGAATTCTTGCTTCATTGCTGGCTTAATTCCTTGGTATTTAAATGACCAGTCACTGCTTGGCTAGGGTTATTTCAAGTAATCCTAAGTATCCTACCTAACACAATGTCAGTGTGAGCACTGGGTGTCTGATGTATACTTGGTAGCATTTGGTTGTTTTTAAAAATAGTGTTTGATCCAATTTCCAGCCACATCCTTTAAATACATTTAGTTGTTTTGCTTTCACAAACTTGACCTTCAGATGCCCCTAAAAGATGCTGAAAGCCAGCTGGAAAATAAATTAAAACAAGGACTATCTGAATATAAAGGGGGAGAAACAAGAGCATCCCTTTATTTTAGGAATGATTATTGCTAGTTACTGTGTGCCAAAAACTGTGCTAAGCAGGCCTTGTGTATCAGCTCATTTACCACTCATGATAAACTTATAAGGCAGTCATAATAAAGCCTATTCACAAACAGTGAAACTGATATTTTAGAACTTGCTCCAGTTCACATGGCCAGTAAGTGGTCTGTCCTATCAATCTTTGATCCTAATCACTAAGCTAGGTTACATCTCATTTGAGTCATCTTTAGGCCAATACAATCTTTCCTGATCTTCTAAACCTATACTTTGGAGGTTGTCCCTGGTGCTGGATGAAGCCTTGAAGCCATTGGCCATGGGTTGCTGTCCACCATCATCCCCAGCAGAGGCCAATCTGTCCTTCACTCTCTATGGCCTGCTCTTCATGCCACGTAGACTGTGTTTGCAAAGCTAAGCATTTATATACAGAAGAATGAATGGAAGAGATAAACACCATGTGCCAACTGTGTTGACACGAAACATATTTAAGGCCCATTGATTCTCAGCAAGAATAGCAGCTGCTCTAGGTACATCTGGAAGGTGAAGCCAATTTGAATGAACCTATTATCACTTCATAAGGCCCTGCAAAGGCCATATCCAAAAAGCAAGGCTTCAAATCAAAGCCTTAGATAAAACTCCAGGATTCCAGAGCTCTTAAAAAGCCAGGGAGAAATTATTGCTCTGGGCTCAATATCGAGAAGATGGGTCATGAAGTTTTATGAGACCAGGAAAAATGGAGACAACTACAACAAATAAAGCAATCAAAACTTGAAACATGTAAGATTTGTTGTTCAGTGTTTCAAGGTAAAACTGATTTCTCAAATACAGAAAGTTTATTGTGAAAGGTGCTGAAAGGAAATACAATCCAGTGAGGCAAGCACCTTGAGTTGAATTGTGTATTCCCAAAAGAGACATGTTGAAGTCCTAAGTTTTGGCCCCACAGAATTATGCCTTATTTGGACATGGGATTGCAGATGTAATTAGTTAAGATGAAGTCATATTAGAGTTGAGTGGGCTCCCAATGCAAGAGGGTTCATGTCCTTATAAGGTGGCCACTGATGACAGGGACAGACATAGAGAATGAATGTGATGAGCTGATCAGTTATGTGCAGCTGCAAAGTCCAGAATAATGAAGTTCAGAATGGAGAACAGAACCCACCTCCTCAAAATAAGACCCATTGCTTCCACCTTGGCTGAAAGCAGGATGCACCCCGGCTGTAGGCAACTGCTCAGGTTGCCTTGTACCTAGACAAGCGTTACACTGCTGGGGAGAAAAGCAGAGGTAGCTTCCAAGGGATTCTGGGCCTAGTTAATGCCAGATTTGTATTTACTGTACCAGTATTCCAGCATGGTTTCTTCTTCCTCCCTGTTTCTCTTCTTCTCCTTCTTCTTTTTAAAGATATGTGGGAAATCACTGAACACCAGGCTGGGACATGCCACCCTGTCCCCCAAGCTGGGGCAAGTGAGCTGTAGAGTTCCTGGGGAAGGGGTTTGGGGACCTGTTGCAGTGAGAGAAACTGAGGAAATGTTTGACAAGAGAGGGATGACTTCTGGGGTCTTCCATGGATTGGACCACTGCACTCACAGGTAGGCGAGGGAGCTGAGACAGTGGTTTAGAGGGCAGAACTGGAGAGCATGTTTGAGTCGGGCCAAAGCTCCCACTTGTGTGAGAAACCTGGGTTGCTCTAGATAGCATCGCTTACTGTCCATTGGTGCTTGCAAAATCTGGGAACTGTGGACATGCCTGGCTGGGCTAGGCCACAGTCCCTGCCCACAAATGTTAGAGTAGGGGGCAGGAAACATCAGGCTGGGCAGGAGCACCAGCAGAATATGGGAGAACTAGATCTGGGCACAGATTCTGTTTTTTGTGAGCTCACCTCTGTGGGACTGCAGTATCTGCTAATTTATTTGGAGAGCTGGGGGAGGTAATGGGCTGAGTCAGGCTGGCCCATATAACTCAACTGACAGGAATCAATCTGACACTTGCAGGGGCTGGGGCTGGGAGAAGGTCAGGTGGGGCTAAGCTATAGCACTCACCGGCACAAGCAAGGGCTGGGACTGAGGACAGACTGTGCCATGACCTCTTCTGGCATGTATGAGATCCAGGATGGGAGCAAGACTGGTAGGGGAACTTGGAGAACTCTCCTATTAGTTTTCAGCTCCCAAAGGGGAGCACAACAGCCAGGGATGAGGGTGGGCCAGACAGGTCTGGAGCACTTGTTAGTGTTTGTATCAGCTGGGTCTGGGGACAGGTCAGACTAGGGCAGGTCTTAGTATCCACTGGCATGTAGTGTGTGAGCCATGCCTAGCCGGGTTAGGCTGTAACACCTGCCAATGCAGGTGGGTCAAGCCAACCTGGGCCAAAGCATGAGCCAGCATACGTAAGACCTGGGGGGCAGGGACAGGGCTGTCAGGGAAACTGAGGACTTCCCTGCTGGGCTGCAGCTCCCGTTGGTGAGTGTGAGAGCTAGGACTGGAGGGTAGGTTAGTCTAGGGGCACGCTAGCAGGACTAGGCAGCAGGACCAGAAGGCAAGTGCCAGGACTGAGTGCAAGTCATGTCAGGCTGGACCAAAGTACCCCCTGTCAGGTGCAAGATATGGGGTTAGGAACATTCCTGGCAGGGGAACTGTAAACACTCCCCCCTAGACTGAACTTATTGCTAATGAACATAAAAACCATGACTGGGACAGGCTGGGTTGAACATGGCAGTGGCATCCTTTGGCACACATGAGGGCTGGGTCTGCTGTTAGGTTGGGTTGAGCTAAGCCATGGCATCCACAGGTGTGCATGAGAGCCAGATGGGATACAAGCTGGGCTGGGCTAGGCTGCAATAGAGATTGGCAAGTGCAAAAACCAAAGATGGGGCAGGCCTGGTGGGGGCGACTGGGATCGCCCTGACTAGGCTATGGTATCCATGTCCGTGGTGGGATGATTAAGCTGGGTCACATCACCTGTTGGTTCAGGTGAGATACGGGGTTGGAACAGAGCTGACTAGGCTGCTGCATCCACTGGTATGTGTATTGGTTGGTGCAGATGACAGACCACACCTGACCCTGCACTGGCTGGCACACACGAGTTAGGTCTGTGGTCATCATCCTGGGCAAGGTTTCTTGGAGGACTCCATGATTAGGCTGCTGCACTCAGACCCCAGTCACAGGGAAAATAACAGGAGGTGTGGTCCAACCTTGGAGTGCATGTATTGGGGCTGTGCCTCCTCAGTGGTTGATACCTGTGCAGTGGACAGCATGTCCAGATGCACACAGAGGATATGACGACCAGCTCATCTATGTCAGCAGAGAATGTGGACTCCCTCATCAGAGAATGGAAAGCAGAACAGGTTGGATGATTTTCCTGGCCAAGCTTTGCAGCATTTTCCTGGGTCTGCAGATGCATTAAGGTGGTATTTGTCAACTAGTAGACATTGGAAAGATTTCCTCAACCCTGTTGCAATGAAGCCTACAATGTCTCAGCTATCAAAACCACTCAAGTAATATCCTTGGAACACTCTTCTCCATATCGGGGTCTCTAAGGTGTGATAAAAAAACTATCTCCCATCTCTGGGTGCTAATGCAGTTGGACAGCATAGAGTGGCTTCCTCCTCCCCTCTTTACACAGAAGAAAAAAAAAACACCTGAAACATTTGTCCCATCCACTTTCCTCCATACCTGACTCTCCTCATCCTAATCAGAGGCCCACGTGCATCCCTCTCAACTGTTAACAATATTCAAGTTTAAAGGAAAAAAGGAGGGTGAGGATTAACCAAGACAAAGGGTGATCCATTCCCCTCTCTACTGGGGACAATAAAGGCAGCTTTGACCCTTCTCTTCGTTACCAGAAAAACTTGTACTGACAAGTGTTACTAACTAATGTTTACTTGCTAGTTGCTTGCCTAACTATCCCCACCACCACCCCCAAGTTACAGCCTGTCCATGCTTTTGTCTTCTCACTCCTCTGAAGTTTTACTTTGTTGAAGATGTGGTCTATACATGCTGGAAGTTCAAAGCCATCTCCTTGAGAGCTACCCATTGCTGGGATTACCAGCCACATATGTATGAAAGGTACAAAAGTTTTCCAGCTCATGAAAAATGGAATTAAATCTATTTTGTTGCAAGAGATTTTTAAAAAGTTATGCATAGTTCTTCCATCCCATATATGTCCTTTAAACTTTTTGAGTAAACCTGGTGTAAATAGTTTTTTTTTTTTGCACCAACAGAGACTTATCTTTTCATTCAATTTTTCAACATATATTTTGAGTTCCCGTATACGTGTTTTTTTTTAAAGATTTATTTATTTTTATTACAAAGTCAGATATACACAGAGGAGAGACAGAGAGGAAGATCTTCCATCTGATGATTCACTCCCCAAGTGAGCCGCAACGGCCAGTGCTGCACCGATCCAAAGCCAGGAACCTGGAACCTCTTCCGGGTCTCCCACACGGGTGCAGGGTCCCAAAACATTGGGCTGTCCTCAACTGCTTTCCCAGGCCATAAGCAGGGAGCTGGATGGGAAGTGGAGCTGCCGGGATTAGAACCGGTGCCCATATGGGATCCCGGGGCGTTCAAGGCAAGGACTTTAGTCGCTAGGCCACGCTGCCGGGCCCGAGTTCCCTTATACGTGTTAACAAAGTCCCTTGTTCATGTGGCTTTTGTTCACAGTGGTCCTTCTAACTAAGGACCTGCTGAGGGTTATTCTCACTCCCATGTATCATCAGACCACCAGCAGCTAGAATGAGACAAGGAAGAACTGCCTGTAGGTTTCAGAAAGATGACACTTGGATTTGGAAGTTCTGGACAGGTGAGAGATCAGATTCCTGATGTTTGAAGCCATGCAACATCTGCTACTTTGGTACTGCAGAGCCAGGACATACGCGGAGCAGGCTGGATGCCAGAGAAGAGGCTGGTTGCACTCGGCTCCCTCCCCTTACCTCTTCTGCCAGTAAGTAGGACAATGGGCAGCCAGAAGGCTCCCTGCACTGTTACAGCAGACTGTGCAGCCCAGAGGGCAAGAAGCCAGGCAGGGGAAGTGAGCGTCCCAGGGCTATGAGCAGGACTGGCAGCCCTCAGACATGCCTGACACAGGGAGTCTCGGTTTACAATGCTTTCAAGAGGCCTGAAGAAAGTGTGTGCCTCTGTTTTTGCCCTCAAAGGAGAAGTATTCCTACTATGCATTTTTTCTAAACACAGGGAATTCATCAGGGGCAGGGCCAGGGCCAGGGCCAGGGCACTGGAATGTGGTGGCAGAGGAGGGGTGTGGGGGTTGTAGTGGAAAGAAGAGTGTCATGCAGATGAGGAGGTTAGGGAAGCCAGGGCCGGAGGAGCAGTTGTGCTGTGTTTCCCGTGAACACAAATTATAATCAGGAGCAGCCTTGACCACTCAGAGGTGTGGGTCCCTTGTGTTAACCTACCTGGCTCCTGTAATCTTCTAGTTTCCAGGCCTCTTCCTACCTGTCCAGCCCATATTCATTCTCAGGCTCCTGCCCTTGGCCAGACCTCTGTAAAGACAAGGGATTCCCTGTCTTTCCCTCTAAACCTGCTGTTTTCCTTCACTCCCCTTCTGCACGCTGCCAACTCCCACGCTGACAGCTCCTGCCTGACTTCAGGCTTAAGCGCCTCTCTCGCATATTTGAAGTCTGCTTCACGTGCAGTTTTGATTCCGCACAAAGTAACTCATTATTTCTGTTTTCCTCTGTGTGACACCTATCAGTACTTAGTTGTACTTGACATAACCTGCTCACTGAATCCTCAAAATCCCTCTTTGAGGTGGGTACAATTACTTACACCTCCCCCATCCCATTCTGGAGACACAGAGAAGTTGAGAAATTCATCCAAGGTCACAGAGCCGGTCTGTTGTGGCACAGCCAGGATTGGGAACCAGACTTTTGGCTCTAGACTCTGCTTATTGCCACTCTGCTGCTTCCTCAGTTTCTCTTATCCCTGCAAACGGCACCATCAGCCACAGAAATCCAGGAGTCGCCTTGCATTTCTCCATCTTGCTTTCCTGCCAGACCCAACTTGCCATCTGAGACATGTCATCTTGAGTGCTTCAGTGACCCTGTTGGCATCGAGTCACCATCGTGGCTCTCTCGGACAGGGACATCTGCAGCAGTCTCCTTTCCCGCTGCTTCTAACCACTCCCTACATGGCAGCAGAGGGATCTGTTAAAGCTCTGAGTAAGACCATACCGCTGACTTCACCCCTGGCCATCCAGTCCTGAGGGGTTGGGCCCAGCTTTCTCTGTTGGCCTCCTGTGAAGCCACTCTCCTTGGACCCTCACACTACAGTGCTCAGAGATACGTATCCATCTGGTTGTTCAGTAGCATAAACTATTTAAAGTTTTGTGTCCATCACTTCCTACAGAATTAAATCATATCTCCTCCCTTTGATGTTGGCTTGCTCCCTAATCAAAAACTTTCTCTTTGTCTCAGGTTGATCAGGTTTACCAAATGGCTGCACATTAGATTGAAAGAGTACACTTTTATCACAAAATATTTTTTAAAGATTTGTTTGCTTGAAAAGCACAATGACGGAGAGAGGGAGAAACACAAGAGGAGTCAGAGAAAGATGGTTCATCTACTGGTTCGCTCCCCAGAGGGCTACAGTGACAGGAGCTGGGTTACGCTGAAGCCAGGAGCCCAACATCTGAGTTTCTCATGGGATTGGAAGGATCCCCAGTATTTAGGTCAGTTTATGCTGCTTTTCCAGGCTCATTAGCAGCGAGCTACATGCAAGTGGAAAGCCAGGACTTGAACCAGCGCTCAGATACAGGATGCTGGCATCACAGGGGGCGGCTTAGTCCGCTGCACTGCAACGGGCCCTCTCCCTTCTTCCAGATGGGCTGGGGTCAGGGAGTGGCAGAGAGCAGCTCCTGAACGTTCATTCCATTCACGCCAAGGAAGCCTCTTTCCTCTCACTCAAATTACAGAGTTTTTCTTTCCAGACTTCCTCCTGGAACAAGGTTTGTAAATTGTGATTTAAAATCCAGGTCTAACCAGTTTTACCTTTTGTTTTTTAATAAAATCCCACAAAGGTCCAACAGCCTGAGGGCCAACATTGACTTTAACAAGCTCAGGGAACATGTGTAAGACACACAATCATGCAGGTAGCTGCAGTCACGCGGAGGAGAACCTGGCTAGGCACAATGCCACTCGACTCAGATGTTTCAGAGACAAGCGTGCCGAAGTCTGATCTCTCTCTCCTGGGACACACTGGACGGGAGGGATAACAGAGGAGAGATCCTGAATACCCTTGTGTGTGAACAGATGCGCACCCCACACATGGTTAAATTTGCATATGCAGGAGGAGCAACAGCATGGCAGCACAGAAACGGACAGGGCTGTTGCCAACTCTGAACCCAATGCCTGAAGCTGGTATCAACTATGTGGCAGGATGTGAAAAGCATGGCCTTTGGCAAAGTCCCTCTCACAGTGCACCTTGCCTGAGGGCCCTGTGAGTTGCCTTAGGGTCAGTCTAAGGTGGTGGTGGTGGGGGGAGGTACTGAGGACTGCCAGCATCTGTGCTACAGCCCCTGGCACCATTCCAATTGCCTCCTCCGTTTGTATGCAGACTTCAGCTGCCAGCATTTCTTCAGCTAGAAGTCTCGAATTTTTCAGCATGGCTTCAGGCTCCAAGCACCCCCTCCCCATCACACAGCTGACCCTCACTCCCCATCCTGCACCATGGGCACACCCACTGCCCATAATGCATCAGACACCATGACATGTCCTGGCTTTCACCACATTCGCTGCAGCCACACGTGCACAAGACGCCATGGCACTTCTGAGACTTCCAAAAAGGCCATCCAAACTCTCCTGATTTGAAAATTCAATGCTCTGCACACCACCCCCATCTTACAAATGTGTGATCAGAACAAAGATCTTTCATGATTTTTTAAATAAAAGATGTATTTGTTTGAAAGAGTTACAGTGAGGCAGAGGCAGAGGCAGACAGATAGCCACGGCTGGGCCAGGAGCATAATCTGGGTCTCACACATGTGTGCAGGCTTCCAAGTACTTGAGCCATCTGCTATTGCTTTCCTAAGTTCACTAGCAGGGAGATGAATTGGAAGTGAAACAGCTGGGACTCGAACTGGCTCCATATGATGGTACTGCAGGTGGTAGCTTTACCCACTATGCCATAACAACAGCAGCCCATGCATTTTCTGAATACTCCCCTCAGATGCAAAGATTTCAATTCTTTTTGGTTTTCTTTTCCTTTTTTTGCACCAGAATACCATTTCTCACAAACTCTCTATGGGGTTGCTGAGTGTTTCCTGTGCATCAGAAGAAACCATCTGACAAATAACGTCGTATAGAAGTATAGAATGCTCCCAGGCTTATTTGTCAGAGGTGAAGTAGAAGCAGAAAAACATCTAAACTTTCCAAAGGAAACGCTAATGCAAGAATTGCCTCATCTGAAACCATGGTCTGGTTGCAACAGCCCTGGAGAGAATATTAAAAACTAAGAAACCAGCAAAACATTGTGAAATTGACCTTGACATCCTCTCCTTGATCGTTAACACTAATACACTAACCACGCTCTGGTAGTCACAGACTGGACTGCCTGGTATAACTGTGTGGGCTTGATGGTGTGTGTGTGGCTGTACACATGCTGTGTGCAAGAGAAAAAAGGAGAACTTCATGACAAGAATAATTGTAATTAGAAGCCCAACTTGTTAAATGGTCACTAGTTTTCTCACCAATGGGGAGAATATTCAGGTTTTGTTCTTCTATATCTTCTTTATCTTGCAGAATTAAAACTCTATCCATGTTAAATGACTCCGCTTCTCCCCACACCTGGCTCCTGTCAACCACCTCACTGCTTTCTGTTTCTGTGAATTGGAGCCCTTTGGAAGCCCCGTCTCGGGGGACTCAGAGCCTACTGTCTTTTGTAGCCTGTTTATTCCACTGAGCATGATGCCCTCCCTTGCATCCACGCTGCACTCTCACAGAATTCCCTTCCTTTTGAGGGATGAATCATATTCCACTCACGTACATGAGTGCCTTAAAAGGGCTGTGGAAAACTTAGACAAGTCATTCTTGCATATTTAGCATATTTTGCTTTATTTATTCATCTATATGAACACTGGGTTGCTTCTACCTTTGGCTATTGTGAAAAGATATGCAATGAAAACAGATTTAAGGGTCTGGTGCAGTGGCCTAGCGGCTAAATCTTCACCTGGTGTCTGCTGGGATCCCATATGCACGCTGGTTCATGTCCTGGCAGCTCCACTTCCTATCCAGCTCCCTGGTTGTGGCCTGCGAAAGCAGTCGAGGATGGCCCAAAGCCTTGGGACCTGCACCCGCATGGGAGACTTGGAGGAGGCTACTGGCTTCTGGTTTCGGATTAGCTCAGTTCCCGCTGTTGCGGCCACTTGGAGAGTAACCCAGAAGATGGAATCCCTTTCTTTCTGTCTCTCCTTCTCTCTGCAAATCTGCTTTTTCAGTAAAAATAAATATTTTTTTAAAAGATGTAAAAATATCTCTTGAAGACCTTAACCTTCAAAAAATCTACTTAATTACTGAAAGGCAAGGTGACAGAGAGATTAAGTTTCTATCTGTTGTTCACTCCCTAAACGCCAGGACCAGGCCAGGCTAAAACCAGGAGCTAAAGACTCCATCCTTACCTCTCACACAAGTGGAAGGGACCCGGATACTTGGTCCTTCATCTGCTGCGTCCACGTGCCTTTGTAGGATTGGATTTGGAGGCAGGACTCAATCTCACGTCACCCTCCCCAATACAGGGTGCAGGTATCTCAAGCTGTGGCTTAACATACTGTGCCACACACCTGTCAATACTTCTCTGAATTCATTTGGATATTTCCCCAGAAGAGGGATTGCTTGATCTCACAGTAGTTCTACTTTTAATTTTTTGACAAACTGCTATGGTAATTTTCTCAGGGGTTCTGAGTTTTCAATATTTGCTCTCTGAAATCTCCTTCAAAAGTATTCACTTTAATTTGGGAACAGGAATACGTTTTTATTTTTCAAAGAGCCAATGTGGACCTCTTTCTAGCTAGGGCCTCTTTCTTCCCTTGAAGGCCACCTCATGGCTCTGGGTAGCTTCTCTTTTCTGTCCTACAACCTCCCATTGTCCGACCCCAAATGCTCCCATCCCTTGCCGCACACATCCTCTTAGGGGTCTCCTAAGATATCCACACTGTGGTCCTTGGAGGGTGTGTCCTTGAGGCAGGGAGATCATCCTGAATCATCCATGTAGCTAGGTCCAGTCTCATCACCAAAGCCCTTAAAGGCAGAGAGCTGGTTCCAACTGAAGGAACCAGAAGATGGCAGAGGGGAGGGGCTGCAGAAGGAAAATCAGAGATTCAGTGTGTGAAAGCGACTCAACCCGCAAACACTGGTTCTGAGCTGCTGGGCCCAAGGGCAGAGACCAAGTTCAAGGCAGCCCCTGCTGGCAGCCAGCAAAACAGTGGAGGCCTCAGACTCCTAACCAGAAGGAGCTAAATTCTCCCATCCACCTCAGTGCGCTAAGGGAACATTTATCCAAAAATCTCCAGAAAGGAAATGGCTTGCTCAGTCCTTGACACTAGCCCCTGACATCCACGTTAGGCCACTAACACCTAGGACTCTGAAACAACAGTAGATGTTGGCTTACACTGCTCAGTTTGTGAGAAATTGTTATGGTCTCTTCCAGCCCTTCAGAAATGTGCCATGACTTGGGAAAATGTCAGCTGGAGAACCTGACCAACAAATTCCATGTTATCTTACCAGTGGACAAACGAGTGGAAGTTGTCCTGACATTGTTTTCTGAATAAGCCATCCTGTCCTCTCTAAAAGGAAATACATTTATCATACACTGAACTCCTGAATAATGCACTACATTTATCCTCTGTTCTTGACTTCTCTGCTTTGGTGTCATCACAAATTATTTAAACCTTTTATTTATTTTTCATTCAATTTGAGTGAAAGGCAGAAAGAGAGAGAGGGAAATCTACACGCTGATTACCTTTCCAACTGTATAGCAACTAGGTCTGGGGCCAGGCCAAAGCCAGGAGCCTGGATGTCAAACTAGGTCTGCCATGTGGTGGCAGAGGCCCAAGTACTTGAGCCATCACCTGCTGCCTCCCACGGTGCTCATCAGGAGGAAGCTAGAGATGGGAGCAGAGCTAGGATTTGAACCCAGGCACTGCAACACAATTATTCAGGCATCTTACCGATTCTTGCTGTACCAACATATACCAATGTGGTACCAATCTGGACCAATGCCTGCTCTAAGAATATTTTAACTGTGTAATTTTGTGTTTCCATATTTTATTATTTGTAGATACCTTCCAGCAGTTTTCTATGTTTGCTTTTTATCAACTTCCCAAGAAACGTTCCTAATATGTTGATTTTCTGTATTCTGACTTTACTCTCCTAAGCTACTGTGTTACAAAGGCTTGCTTTTTACTCACCCAGGGAGATGCCATGGTAGCCAGGGTTTGCCTTGAGTTGAGATCACACTAACCTACTAAAAGAAAAAAAAAGTGATCAAATTACATAAAGCTGTTGTTAAGAATAAGCTGTCCAACCCGTAACTTTTTAATGGAGAAACGAGATGCTGAAATTCAAAAGAAAGACCTCTGACAGAGGTACCCCTTTAACTAAACAAGCCTTTATGGAGTACTTACCACACACAAGGACACTTGGGAAAATTCTCAGACATGCATATCATAAGACAACCGTGCCTAGATTTCCCAACAATTGTGCACTGAAATCAACTTATCTTGCCCTTCCATTCTCACCAAACTTTTTGAGGCACCATTGTGCGAGAGATTATGCTATACCTGTGAAGGTTCTAGAGCAACATAGGAAGGAAAAAGCTCTCTGCTTACAAATATGCTTCCTGGAAAGACAATGAAACTATTTTAAACCCACTTGAATATGCCCAGGATGGATTTCTACCAGCCCATGCTACCATTACAGGGAACAGTAACAGAGGAAGTGGCTCCTCCCCACCAAGTCAACATAAACTGTAGCTGGCTTTTGTGTGTGTCCTTCTGCTTGTTTGAGAATCTTCCACAGAACAGAAGTATGTGGCCCTAGCATTGAGTTTGTTAGAAACAGACGTGCGTGCTCTTCAAAGAGGCAGCCGGTTTTTGGCAGGGTGCAGAGGGGCAGGGAGCAGATCTCTGGGAACACAGGCACATCTTCCACAAGTAGACATCATTCAAACATGCTGGCCTAGCTCCAAGCTTCATTTAGTGGTACAAGTGGCTCCCACCCAACCAGGGAATAAAATATTCTAAAAATGCAATGATCACGCCAAAGCAAGTTCAACAGGAAGTGACATCGTAGTCCTTGGAACTGTTCAGCCCTGGAAATCTCAGGCTCTTTCTAGCTCAGAGCAGTTGATTCACTATTTAGTCCAATATTTTCCCTTTTCATGCAGTAAACAATGGACCCAAGGTGGTTCCGATGTGGTCTCTTCAAGTTACACAATTGCTTTGAATTTTAGTTTCCTTACTAGTAAAAAAAGGGAAAGAGGGGCCAGGCGCAATGGCTCAGTGGCTAAATCGTTGCCACATACAGGGATCCCAAATGGATGCCAATTTGTGTCCCAACGGCTTCACTTCCCATCATGCTTCCTGCTTGTGGCCTGGGAAAGCAGGAGAGGACAACCCAAAGCCTCGGGTCCCTCCACCCATGTGGGAGACCCAGAAGAACCTCCTGGCTCCTGGCTTCAGATCAGCTTAGCTTGGGCTGTTGTACCCACTTGACTTCTCTGCTATGGTGTCATCACAGATTATGTGAACCAGCAAATGCAAGCTTTTTCTGTCTCTCCTTCTCTCTTTTTATCTGACTTTCCAGTAAATACAACAACCAAAACAAACCTTTAAAAAATAAAAAGAGGAGGAGGACTGTTGCCAGCCTTGAATGAGCTCACTTTCGTGATGACATCAGCTAGGGTACCCTGTGTGTGGTTCATGTCAAGAATTTATGTCAAGAATTTATGCCGTGCTTAAATTGGTGCATAACGGATAATACAGAATTGCTTGTGGAATGAACGACTTAATTAGGTGCCACTCATTAATAACATCCCAATTTGCCTTTGAAGAAGCTGCAGCCAGAGAATTGTAACAGCCCAGTAACCTAGCTAGAAGGTTGACTCTTCCGGAATCCATGAAGCCACATTCCAAACACAGGAATCTAATCCCCATGCTTCTGCCTTACCCAAGTGGCTGCCTCACACCTGGCCGAAGCTGGTGCTTAGTTGCTATGGATCCAGTATAATGAGTAGATTTTTAAGAATTATTACTAATCTAGCTAATTTTGAAGTCCTGGAGGCAGGCATTTGGTCTAATGTTTAAAATGCTGTGTAGGATATCTGTCTCCTAGATCAAGGTGCCACGGTTCCCAGATCCACTTTCTGCTAAGCCACACCTGGAGAGGCAGCAGATGATGGTTCAAATATTTGGATCCCTGTCACACATCTGTAAGACCTAGATTGACTATCATGGCTGCTTGATTCAGCCCCAGACCAGGCTGGGCCACTGGGGCCATTTAGAGTGGGGAAGAGGGAATGGACCAAAGGATGGGAGTGATTTTTCTTTTTTCTAACTCTCTGCCTGTCTTTAAAATAGATACTATAGAAATATGCCACAATGGAGCCCAAAGGACTGAAACAATAAAACCTCAAACATGTGTTTCCTGAAAGGGTTTCCCGGTACTTCCTTTGTTTCTAAGCAGATTTCTCAATGCAACCTCACAGCTCTGCGAACAGGAATCTGCTTTGTACATTTTTAAATTCCTTTCTGGTCAGTCTAGTTCCACCTTCCTGAAAGTCAGCAGCACTATATGTTATTTCAAAAAAGGAGCAAATGTAAAAAACTGTCCGAGGGCGGTCTTGCTGTGGATGTTGAATATTAATCCTTGAAAAGAATCCGACCCCCATAAGCAACTTTTTATCAGCAGCCAGCATGGCCTTGGTGCACACAGGCTGCTCAGAGCCCAGCAACCCGCGCCCAGATCTCCCACCTGCTGACTCAAGCGCCCAGCAATGATTCACGCCCAGTGAGCTGTATCCTGGTGCAATCCCAGCAAACGGGTGAGTCTGCCCAGGGCAAAGCAAACTTCCTGGACTCCCAACGCCCAGATCTAACCCCCCTTTCTTCTACTTCCTAAAAGAAAAAAAAAGTAAAATAAAATAGAGGGCCTGCATGAGAAGCAGGTGCTCATAGGATGCGTGAGGTTCCAAGCCCTCAAAACAGTCCTGAATCAGCCTCACCTGAGTCCCGGAGACCTCAGGACCACTCCCTCTCCCAGCTTTTTCCTGCCCTCAAGAACTTTATGACTGGTTAGGCCGAGATGGCTTCCAGGGGCCTGGGCGCTGCTGAGCGCCATGGAAAGGGAAGCGTCCTCTATCCTGAGCCGCTGTGTCAGTGTGGCCCCGCCATGACCCTAGCTGGGCCGCTGGCCCAGGGCGCCGCACTTTTGTTTCTCCGGGCTTCAGTTTCCCCTCCCTGTAAAATACGCGCGCGTTCGGGGTTGGTTCCCGGAACCAGGAGTCGTCGCCAGCCTGGTACCCAAGGCCAAGGGCGCTGATGCAGGGCAGTGGGGACGCGCGGGGAGCCGGCACTTACCGTGTAGGTCGGCCGCAGAGACCTGGAGAGCGGAGGAGGGCAGGCGCGGGCGCGCACTGCTGGTGCCCTGGGTTCAGCTCTGGCTTCAGACGGGCCACTGCGACCGCACCCCTTCCTCCTGCGCCGCCCCGCCTCTGGCGCCACCGGATCGCTGCTGAGGAAGGGAAGCCGCAGCCCTGGAATGCCGCCCCCCACCCCGCCCCCAGTACTCCAGGCCCGCGCCTTTCCCTCACCACCCCGCCTCTCTCAGCTTCCCGGTCCTCACCCCACATCTCTGCTTTATTCACAGGAAGTTCTACAAAGTCACTGCCATGGCGTGGCTAGTTTTATTCTAAAGCAACGGAGTTCCTGCCTCCCAGGGAATCCACTGCTAGCTGCAGTGGACACCTAAGGCTACTAACGTTGATTTAGTGAGTGCTAACCCGCTTTCTTTGCAGGTTAAGTCCGCGGATGCAGTAATTATCTGCACTTTGTGAAGAAACAGACCGAGGGCAGGTAACGGACTGGAGAGGGCTTCCGTTTCAGCCACACCTGATCATCAAACAACGGAAGACCTATTGGTCTCAGTTTGTTTCATCTTCTACAACACATCTGGCTGTCACGAAATAATGACAAGGCATGGTAAAATGCAGAAACGATGTTTGACAGCAGTAGGCATCAGAAAAGGCAGGAATGTTGGAACTATCAGGCCGGAATTTAAAACAACCATGGTTAAGCAGCGAAGGGCTATAACGAAAAAGACAGCCTGCAAGAACAGATACCTGGGTGGTGTGAGGGGAGAGATGAAAATTTAGAGAAAGCACCAAAAAGGCACACTGGAAACTATTCAAGTGAAATTAACCAAGCTGATAGAGACAGGCACCAAGACCTCACTCATACGGGACTCTAGATAAGTGGATGTTGTGGCAGTTCAGAACATGGTGGTTACCAGAGGATGGCAAGAGTGGGGTGAAGATGGGGTTGGGGATGAAGGTCGAGCACCATTGTTGAAAGGAAGCAAAGTTACAATTAGGTAGAAGGAACCATGGTTTACGGTTTAGCTTTCCTTATGCCTGTCCCTGTTATCCTGACAACAGTTTAGTAAAGGAACAAATGATTAGTCTACTGGTTCAAATGCCTGCATCTCATATTGGTGTGCCTGGGTGTCCGACCTGGCTCTGGCTCCCACTCCAGCTTCTTGCTGGATGAGACCCTGGCAGGCAGCATCGATGACTGAGTGAGTTGATTCCTGCCAGCCCTGTTGGAGCCCTGGCTTCTGTTTCCAGCTCCCATGCTCGACCTGGACCAACCCCATCCATTGTGGTCATTTGGGGGCATGAATAAGCATCCTCTCAAATAAATAAATACATTTTAAAAAAAATTCAATGAAAACATTAATTTGAAAAAACTGAGAAGGGATCTAATGAATTTCCACTTAGTTGTCTGTAAATGTTTTGTTTGGTTTGTTGATAGCAGCTTAAATTGTCAGGATGCATCATTATTATTATTTTTTTAACCTTAAAGCAAGACCATATGTAAGAGTGCTTGGTTAACCAAATATAAGGACTCTCCACCCAGTGGGTAAGCACCAGCCTGGCCTGCTCCTGTATGAGCTGGGGGTGCAGCTGCAAACTTTTTTAGAAATTAAGAATGTTTCAGGTTGTCTGAGGTCTAAGTTCATCAGGTGATTCTGATGCAGCCTAAAGTTTGAGGCCCACTGGTGTAAGAGGAGCAGCAAGGGAAAAACTAAAGAGATGGTGCCGCTCAGAAGGCCAGTGTCTTAGGAGCCAACCACGTTGACAGGCCTAAAGTGGTGAGGTTGGCAAAGAGAGAAAAGAACAGTGTGCACCCCATTCTGCATTGTAACCTCAGGCTTGGAATGCCTGCCCTCATTCCCACCTCACCCTGAAAAATTCTGGGGTCAGCGTAGAGATTGGAGGAGGATATTATGGAGAACTGATTATATATACAGACACTGAGTAACATGCCTTACACACACAGCATCTTATGTTATGCTTGCCAGCCCACTGACATATAGTTGCCTCTATTTTATGAAATCCAGGGCGGAACTCCCAAGGGCTGGCAAGTTTCACAAGTTTTATTACAAGCAGCTGGGCTTAATGGGTTAGATTTCTATCAAGAAGGAGTTAAGAACAGGTAGTATCTGCACGTAGAGTATGTTAGTTGTACCAAGTTCAGGGTTTAGTTTTGGGTTTAGGACAGCAGCTTTAACACACATACCCTGTAACTGCCTACTGAATTTTTCTAGTTATACTGACTGCGCACTACCATTTTGTGGATGAGTGAGTTATGAAACTCATTTCCTTCAAAGAACGAGTTTTGTCAGAAGGAACTGTTAAAGACTATGACGTTAGGATCATGGAAACCTGGCTTACAGAAAAGAACTCAGGAAAGGTGATGTGGGATAAAGCATGCATGGTTCTGAGTCAGAGCTTTATGAGAAGCCAGTCTTCTGGCACCACCTTTTCTCTCTGTTCAACTGAAAACACAGGAAGGCTCCTTTAGCAGCCCTTCCCAACTAGATGGGGATGGAGCTCTGAGTAGGACCTCCACCCAGGGGTAAACACCTTAACCAGAATCAGGTGGGGAGCTTGGTGCCTATATGAGCCTCACAGAGCTGGGCCTCATAGAACACGGGGAGCTCGGGAACACGCTCCGCACGCTCCGGTGTGGCCCGAGCACCAACTTTGTTCACTAAAGCGCAGTTCGATGTGGTGTGCTACGGTTGGTCGGCGTGGATGACTACGGGCTGTGGACCACGAGCTGACCTTCTGTACCGGTCCTGTGGATGAAACAGGTAAATGTCCTCCCAATCCCACTTCTGGGCAGTTTACTTTGAAATTAGTGAATTTCTGAATTTCCTTTCTGGACTTCAAGGTTCTGTGGTGTCAAATGAAAGAATTTGGAGCAAAGTTATCGAGACGCATTTAAAATACGTGGTAAAATAGGAGGTGAAAACTAACTGATCCGGTGGCTGTGGGAGTTAAAGGTGCATTTGGTGTTGGCTGACACCAGCAAGTAAAACAACCACAAACATTTCAAGAAATTTCACAAACTGACTCTGAAATAGTTGTTCAAGTATTAAACTCAGGTGTTACTTGGTATCCTCAGGGTTCTGGTTTCCTGACTCCTGATACTGAAATCCACTCATGTTTAAATCCATTGCATAAAATGGCATAGTAGTATTATATGCATATAACTTCCATATATCCTCCAGCATTTGTTTTTTTAAGATTATTTATTTGAAAGTGGGAAGAGACAGAAGTCTTCCATTTGCTAGTTCACTTCCCGTAAGGATACAATGACCAGGGTTGGACAAGATCAAAGCCATGAGCCAGGGACGTTATCCAGGTTTCCCATGTGGGTGCAGGAACCCAAATACTTAGGCCATCTTCCACTGCTTTTCCCAGGTCATGAGCAGGGATCTAATGAATCTGGGCTGGAAGTGGAGCGTCTGGGACAGGAATAGATTGCCTATGTCCCATTCACTGTTTCACTCTAACTGCTAATTGTAGCACCGGCCCCTCCTCCAATACTTTAAATCATTTCTATATTACTTATAATACCCAACGTAATCTAAATGTGATGTAAAGGCATTGTTTGGGAGAAATAAAGTCTGGGAGTTACTGTTGTGGTGCATGAGGTTAAGGCTCTGCTTGCAATGTTGGTGTGTCACTTGCAGACCTGGCTGTTCAACTTATTAGCCAGGTCCCTGCTAACGTTCTGGGGAATCAGCTGAAATAACCTGAGTACTGGGCCACTGCTGCTCACAGGGGAGCCCCAGGTGGAGCTCCTAGCCTTGGGCTGCCTCAGTCCTCCTCATGGTGGCTATTTGGGAGTGAACCAGTGGATGGACAATGTCTTTTCCTATTATTCTGCCCTTCATAAGAGTTTTTTTGAAAGTGTGCAGGCAAGTAAAGGTGTGGTAGTATTTTGGATATCTTTGATTTGCTGTTGATTCTCAAATGCAGAACCCATAGATAAAAGGGATTATTTATAGATGAATAATTTAGACTTTAAAAGGAGGGGGATTTAATACTCGAAATCACATCCTGATGATTCCATTTTCTGTGTCTACTCTTAAGGTTGTTTATGTCTGTTGCATGTGTCTGATGGGAATCTTACAGGAAGTTATGTCTAGACAGGTAAAGGTGCATGACTACACATGGTAAACTTCCGCTGGTAGTTGAACTCAGCCAGGAAAGAAAATATGCAGCACAAACAAATCCACAAAGCAGGGCTCCTCTGGCCTTATAAGCCAGGTGTTAAATATGAACCAGTGTGCCACTAGCAGCAAAGGATAATTTAAAATTGAGACATAGTCTGAATTTCAGCATTTGTGAATTAAGTATTTGCCTCTGCCAGAATCACAGCCAGTGAGAAGGGCAGGCACATCAGTTTCTTTCCAGTGGTGGATACATTTTGACCAAAACTAATGAGAAGTCAAGGGGTAAAGGGGCTTGGAGCACAGAGGAAGGAGGAGTGAATGTGGGGCAAATTGGATGAGCAGCATAGATTTTTTTTTCCTTAAAATATTTCTTTTTAGTTTTAACATTCTTTACATAGTTAATTAGGGTAAAAAGGTTCAAGGGCTACAGGAAAGTGGGTAAGACTATTATTTCCTCATTGCTTCCTTCATGTATTTGGGGTAAAAGGGGATATTAAGGGAGAAGCCCCATCCAGTGTCCCACCCACCCCAGGTCCCTGATGTGGGGCATGCTCCGAGGGTCTTGCTCAAGTGGTTTTGATAGTTCAACAGTTATGAATTGCTGCCAATCTCGCCACTCCAAGCACAATGACGTTGTTGAAGAATCCACTGATTGACATAGTCCATCTTAGAGTCTCTGTTTGCCCAGTTTTTCACTGCCAACATATGGCTGAGGTAATTGACTGACTTGTTCTGTCCTCTGTCTTTTCATGGTTAGGGTTCTGAGTCTAGCAGTTCGACTGGGGAGATGCCCAAAGAAACTTTGTCTGGGGTATTCCCAGACCAGATTCTTGTATGTACTAGCAAGTACAGGGCCCAGTAGAGACCATCGCACCCATCAGCTGGTGGTTGCAATTGCTGGGTTTGTTCTTTTTCCAGTCCTGTCTTCCACTGGAACCAATGGGTATTGCAGTGTAGCCTGGTTCTGCCCAGCACATACTCGGCCCTCACCTAAACCAGTGGGAGCTACAGCCTAGTCAGAGTGACCCACAATAACCCACACCAGACCTGCCCCCTGCCCTGGTTTGCCAGTATGTGTGCAGACTAGTCCAGTCTGTTCCACATCCCATTCAGCTCTCATACATGTCAATGAACATTGAAGCCTAGTTCCATCTAACCAGCTCCACTATGCAGCCCACACAGATGCTGTTGGGAGCTTTTCTGTCTAGCCACCCCAGCCCCTGTCCTGGTTTTCATGCCCTCCAGTGGGAGTGGTAACCCAAGAGGGAGAAGCCCACTTCTTCCTTTCTAGGCTATTTCCACTCCCGGATTAAGAGCAGCATAGATGTTTATGGGAGTGCCTATGCTTAGTATCAAGCCTTAGCTCATTTGAACACTTTCCTTGGTGGGATGCTTAAGGGAGATAGCTGAAAAGTGACAATTTATGGAAATTCAGAGATGAGAACACTACTATGAAGTATTTTTTTAAAATCAGTTCTATTGACTTTTTTGCATTCTAAGTTAATATGAAGAGAACAGACTTTATGCATCCATGGGTATAGTTGCAAAAAGATAATCAAACTTTCCTTGCTCCCTTCCAGTAACTGTCCCCCTTCACTCTCTACAGTATTTGCACAGATATAACTTTTTTTTAAAAAAAGATTTATTTATTTTCATTGGAAAGGCAGGTATACAGAGAGGAAGAGAGACAGAGAGGAAGATCTTCCGTTAGGTAGTTCACTCCCCAAGCAGCCGCAATGACTGGAGCTGAGCCAATCTAAAGCCAGGAGCCTCTTCCAGGTCTCCCACACACAGGTGCAGGGTCCCAAAAGTTTGGGCCATCCTTGACTGCTTTCCCATGCCACAGGCAGGGAGCTGGAAGGGAAGCGGGCCGGTCGGCATTAGAACCAGTGCCCATATGGGATTCTGGCACGTTCAGGGCAAGGACTTTAGCTGCTATGCTATCGTGCCAGGCCCCTGCACAGATATAACTTTATTCTACTCTACATTCTGAGGCTTATGTGATTGCCACAAATCACTGGAGTATAAATTGGGTTAAAAATGACAATCATGGGCCCAGACCATTGGCCTAATGGCTAAAGTCCTCGTCTTGAATATGCTGGAATCCTACACGGGCACCGGTTCCAAACCCAGCTGCCCTGCTTCCCATTCCAGCTTCCTGCTTGTGGCCTGGGAAAGTGGTGGAGGACAGCGCAAAGCTTTGGGACCCTGCACCCACGTGTGAGACCTGGAAGAGCTGCTGGCTCCTGGCTTTGGATTGGCTCAGCACTGACCATTATGCTCACTTGGGAAGTGAATCATTGGACAGAAGATCTTCCTCTCTCTCTCCTCTCTCTGTATATATCTGACTTTGCAATAAAAACAAATCTTTTTAAAAAATGACAATCATGTCCCAAAGTAGCCATTTTATCCTTATGGTTTTTTGTGTGTTCTACATTATCTGATACATACCAGAGAAAACATTAGTTGGATTTTTTTGGCTTTTTTCTTTTTTACTAAATAAAATGATCTTCAGTTGTATCCATTTTTGTTCCAAAAGACAAGATTTAATTCTTAAGGCTGAGTAGTATTCCGTAATGGGTCTTATAACATTTTGCTAATCTTGTGTTGGTGGACTTTCTGGGTTGATTGCCTATCTTCGCTTTTGTGAATTGAGCTGCAAAACACATGGGTGTACAGATAACTATTTCATATGCTGATTCCATTTGTGTAAATTCACAGGAGCATGGTGGCTGGTTTATATGGTAGATCTATTCTCAGATTTCTGGAAAGTCACCGTTCTGTCTTTAATAATGCTGTATTGGTTTATTGCTGGGATCTGTGCAGTGGGTGTGGATGACACGAACGTGTGCAAAGGAACAGCTGCCCTGTTGGCGAGGCCGCAAGGAGCCTCCAGCCATATGGCAAGGCCTGGCAGATGTGTGTCTCACTCCTTTTGCATGGACACTCAATCACCATGTTAAAGAATCCTGTAATCTATTGAGACTTTGTTGTTTGTCCTTGTGAGTTTTTTGCAACTCATGTGAGCTTGGGAGTTAATGTTGCTGACAATGTTTTGGTGAGTGGATCCATTAAGGGGTACGCAGGAGTACAATTAAACCTATGCCATTTCTGGACGCCTAATTGTGTGCCTACCCATTTCCCTGGAATCTGGTTCAGACATGTAGCATGCCTTCTGGGAAAGGGCTTGTTAAGTATCCCAAAAATTAATGAAAGTGGTGGGAATATGAGCTGAAACTGCTATGGTGTTAAATACAGTTACTGTGACCTTAAAGGCTAGCCTGTTTTTGCAATTTTTTGGAGCATAGGAAAGTATCCATTTTAGCCTCTTAAATAATTTTTGTCTAGAAGAATTTTAAAGGATGCTTTTATTAATATTATAGAGATATGCTTTTAATTATTGGATTGTTTATGGGGTTATAGAGCCTGTAGTTGCAGGGAAATTTAATATTTGAAACTTTCGTTTTGGATTTCTATGTTTTTCCCCTTGTGACATATTTATGATGATCAAGTTGTGGAAATAGAAATGTAGTAGGAATGAATGTATTACTGATTAGCAGGTGATCGCATGTGCTTTGACCTTGGAGTCCTGGCTGTTGCTCCATGGCTACTATCAAAGAATGAACAATGGTTTGCTTTGAAGAATATGAATACAGTATTTTGCAGAATTCTTTAGGGGCACTTGCTTAACCATGAAGTACAAACAGAATGACCAAATGTCTGTGCATGCCCCTGTAGTCACGAAGCATAAATAGAACAATCAAACATTTGTGCAGAGGCTTGTGATGTGTCTGGGTAAATAAGACAGCTTCTTGAGCTGTTAACAGAGGGCACCAAGTGACAGGGTCCATGTCTTTTTGCTGACTCCACACATCTTTCTTGAGCTCTGAATTCGGCTGGAGCTGGCCTCCAGCGGTTTATATTCCCACCAACAGTGGGCTAGGGCAGCTATTCCATACATCCTTGCCAGCATGTATTGTTTTGGGGGATTGTTACTGGACTGAAATGAAACTTCATTATGGCTTCTATTTGCATTTCCCTGATGACTAGTGATTGTGAGCATTTTTATATGGCAGTTCATCATTTGTATTTTTCCTTAGAAATTACCCTGACATAACTTTTGTCCATTTCTCAACTAGATTATTTATTTTGTGCTCGAGTTTCTTGAGCTGTTTATAGATCCTAGATGTTAATCCTTTTTCAGTTGCATAATTTATGAATATTTTCTCCAATTCTCTTGGTTGCTTCTTCTTTAAAGATCTATAATGTAGTATTATAAAGATAGAGGCAGACAAAGATCATGCAACCACTTTGCACCATTCCCTCAAATGGGTGCAAAGGCAGGAACTGGGCTGGTCTGAATCCAGCAGATTCTTCGAATCTCCTTTCTGGGTGGAGGGGCCAAAGCGCTTGAATCTACTTCGGCTACTTTTCCAGACTCATTGGCAGAGAGTTAGATCAAAGGAAGAGGTCAGAGCCTGGACCAGTACCCACATGGAATGCTGGTGCTTCAGGCAGTGGCATTATCCACTTTGCCATAGCAATAGCCCCTACCACTTCACTACATTGACAGTTTCCATTGCAGTGCAAAAAGCTTCTTAGCTTGATCCCATTGTTTGTTTTGCTTTAACTGTTTGTGCTTCTGGGATCCTTTCCAAGACATGTTTGCCTATGGCTGTGTCTTGCAATTTCACCGATGTTTTCCTTTACTAATTTGATGGTGTCAGGTAATAGATTCAGATACTTGATTTATTTTGAGTTACAACCATAGATCCAATTCTTCCAGCACCTTTTGTTAAAGAGACTGCTCTTTTTCCTTGGATTGATTTTAGTGAACTTGTCAAATGTTAGTTGACTATATATGTGTGGATTAATTTCTGGAATTTCTAGTCTGTTCAATTGATTTGCTGGTCTATTTTTGTGCCAGTTGCAGGCTGTTTTGATTACAACTATCCTGTAGTGTGTCTTGTAGTCCAGTATTAGTGGTGCCTAGAGCTTTATTTTTGTTGGTTAAGATCACTTTAGCTATTCGGGGGGCCTCTTGCATTTCCATATGGTTTTCATAATAGAGAACATTTCCATCTCTTTTTTAAAAATCATTTTATGATACAATTCCATAGATCCCGCGATTTCCCTTATAATCTCCACAATTGCCTTCCCCCTCAATGGGTTCCCTTATATTATTACTATAGTTATAGTTCTTTTTAAATTTTTTTTTACATTTTATTATTATTTTATGATACAGTTTCATAGGCTCCTGGCATTTCTCTTATTCCCACCCAATCCCTCCCACCTACTTCCTCTATGTCATTCCTAAAATATAGTTCTTCATACACAGTCATATGTCCATCATTGTGGGCATGGACAATGGCAGAGAGTCCAGCATTCTATTGTCAAGATATAGTGAACACTTTCATTGCAAGTCCATCTTTGTCTGGAAGTAGAAATGCATACTACATTGTGTCCTCACATTGGGATGTTAGTCTCCATTTCACAGCTACTGTACATCCCCTTAAATGAAAAGTCATAATACAAAATCAACAAGAGAAAGAAAAATAGAAATTTACAATGCCGTGAAGTTAAATGACATGTTATTAGATATGACAGTCTCCATTACACAGCTACTATACATCCCCTTAAATGAAAAGCCACAAAACAAAATCAATGTCAGGGAGAAAAAAGAAGTTAACAACACCATGAAGTTAAATAACATACTACTAAATGAATAACGTGTAGCTGAAGAAATGAAAATCAAGAACCTTCTTGAAAAAAATGATGCTACTGTATGATCTACGAGTCATTGAGTGATTTAATCAGAAGAAAGTGTTTTGAAGAGATGAAACTAACAGAAAACAACAAAACCCATGGGATATAGTTTCCGCTGATTTTGGTAGGTTAAGTGTGTCTCTTCTAGAGAATAAACAGATGGGTTTTGTTCTTGAATCCGGTCTACTAATCTATGATGTTTGATTGAGCTTAATTCGTTTACATTCTGTGTTTAATATGTATGGGTCCTGTCATTTTAGGAATGGGTTGTTCATTAGTTTAGTCTTCTGTTGTCATTTTACTGGGATGTTCTTCCCATTTGTCTTTGGTTTTGGTAGGTGCTATTCCTCTTCTCTGAAGAGAACGTCTTGAAGTATCATTTGTAGGGCAGGTTTGGAAGAGACAAATTCTTCCAGCTTTTCTTTACCGTGGAAGAATTTTATTTCAGTTCGGGCCTTGGGATTCGGGGGCAACTGCCACTCCTCACAGTGTGGCGGCTGTGGGGGGGTGCCCCTGCCGGGTCGGACCCAATGCTGGGGGCTCACGCCAAAGACACTGCCGCAAGACAGTGAACGAGTCCTCGGCCTCATCCAGGACCCAAGAGAGCTCATTCCTCAGGGTAAGTGCGCCATGAGGGAACTTGGGAACTGGCTTAAAATTCCTAGCTCCACCCAGCTGCTAATATCTGGCAGCTAGGTGAGTTTGGGAGGGGTTCGGGCCTTGGGATTCGGGGGCAACTGCCGCTCCTCACAGTGTGGCGGCTGTGGGGGGGTGCCCCTGCCGGGTCGGACCCAATGCTGGGGGCTCACGCCAAAGACACTGCCGCAAGACAGTGAACGAGTCCTCGGCCTCATCCAGGACCCAAGAGAGCTCATTCCTCAGGGTAAGTGCGCCATGAGGGAACTTGGGAACTGGCTTAAAATTCCTAGCTCCACCCAGCTGCTAATATCTGGCAGCTAGGTGAGTTTGGGAGGGGTTCGGGCCTTGGGATTCGGGGGCAACTGCCGCTCCTCACAGTGTGGCGGCTGTGGGGGGGTGCCCCTGCCGGGTCGGACCCAATGCTGGGGGCTCACGCCAAAGACACTGCCGCAAGGCAGTGAACGAGTCCTTGGCCTCATCCAGGACCCAAGAGAGCTCATTCCTCAGGGTAAGTGCGCCATGAGGGAACTTGGGAACTGGTTTAAAATTCCTAGCTCCACCCAGCTGCTAATATCTGGCAGCTAGGTGAGTTTGGGAGGGGTTCGGGCCTTGGGATTCGGGGGCAACTGCCGCTCCTCACAGTGTGGCGGCTGTGGGGGGTGCCCCTGCCGGGTCGGACCCAATGCTGGGGGCTCACGCCAAAGACACTGCCGCAAGGCAGTGAACGAGTCCTCGGCCTCATCCAGGGCGGCCAGTGCACCATGTGGTGTCAGGCTTTGCCTGCTGGCCGTCCGGCCGGGAAGCTCTGGGGTAATGGATGTCCGAATTGTTGCTTAGATAGCTCTAGGGTGACCCCACTGTTTCTAGGTTCTGAGTCAATCCTAAAGATTCCCAACGCCAGTAACTCTTCTTTTGGAGAACTTCTAATCACTCAATAATGCTGAGCTTTGAACACCTATAATGCAGAAGATAACCCCCAGATTGTCTAGCAGGATATTTTTTTTGCCTGACATGATGTTGGTTCAGGAGACTGGTCACATTAGGCAGGTCCATAATTTTAACTAGCACTCTAGAACCTTATCCTGGGGTGGACTCTGTGCAGGATGTGCGGGCCACACCCTGTAGAAAGTTTGACCCCACTGGTAAACCTAAATTTTAGGTGGTTATGGACTAAGCTAGGTGTGACCAAGGAGCCTGCCATCAATCACAGGTAAAGGGATCCGCCATAGACTGGACTGGGCAAGGCAGCAGCACCCAAATGTGCATCCTGAATAGGCTGTGGGGTGGGCCGGGCTGCAACATTCCCCAGCTCATACAAGGCCAAATGGGAGGCCAGAGTATTCCGGGCACTGGCCTAAAAACCAATGGCATGTATGTAAACTGGGTCTGGGAGTGGATCAAGTGGAGGTACTTGGGAAGCTCCCCTGGCGAGTCATAGCTCTCACTGGTGAACATGCCGTCGAGATCTGGGGGTCAGACTAGCAGGGCATAGTAGCTCCAAAATGTGTAAATTGGTAATGGAACGTAATGTACTGGGCAGGACTGAGCAAACCTTTGTTTACAAGCAAAACTAGAAACCAGCATGGAACACAGGTCATACCGAGCTAGGCTCTTGCACCTACTTGTCCTCAGAGCAACCACAGGCAGGTGCATGATTTACAGCTAGGAACAAGCCCAATCGGGGAGGTAATGGGACACCCTAACTAGGTTGAGGTTCCCATCAAGGGGCGTATGTGCTAGAATTGGGGCTGCGTTCTATCTAGGAAACAGTTGCAGTCACCCGAGGCACTAGTGTGGGCTGGGATTGGATGCACCAGGCCAGTTCAGACCCCAACACCATCTGGTGGCATGGAGAACCAGGGGGTAGATGTGGGACTGACTAGGCTGGGTCTCAACCCCCTACTGAGCCATGCGTGAGCTGTATGTGGGTATGGACGAGCCATGGCTGGGCTGAAACATCCAACAACAAGAACCAGAATGGGGTGAAAGCCAGCCAGGAAAAGCCACTGTCCCTGCTAGGACAGGACGTGAACTGAGTTGGGTTGGCTCAAGGACCCCCTGGCATGCGCAAAACCTGCCATTGGGAGGGGTTCTGATGGAGGAGCCTGGGCAATTCCTCTGGCAGGACACAGTCCCTGCAGGTAAGCACAAGAAGCATGATAGGAAACAGTCCAGAATAGGCCATGGAAAGTTTCCCACTGGCACACATTCAGCATGGGTCAGGAGCAGACCAGGCTCAATCAGTCCATATCACCCACTGGCAAATCCGATCACCAGATCAGAGTGTGGGATGAGCCGGGTTTGGTCGTGACAAAACCAGTACACATTATGGAATGCCAGGGCGTGGTTGCCTGTACTGGATATGAATGCAGCACCCAACCAGCACATGTGAGATCCAGGAAGGAAGGGAGGGGCAGAACTGGCGGGGGGATTAAGGGGTTGGTTCCCTCGCCGGACAGCTACTCCCACCGGAGAGCGTGGGCTGGGATAGAGACAGACTAGACTATGCAAGGCTGCAACACCTGTGCGCTGCATGTGGACTAGATCAGGGAAAAGCCAGGCTGGGCTGATTATTCCTGCTGGTGCAAGCATAAATTAGAGTGGGTGAGGGATGTTTGGGCATAGCCGCAGAAGCTGGCACTGGAGACTAATTCTGTCAAGTCAAATCACAGAATCACCTAAAGAGTGCATAAACCGGGACAGAGAGACCTGGGAGGGAAAAAGTGGGTTCCCCCTTCTTGGGTCACTAGTCCCGTGGGAGGGCATGAAAACTAGGACGGGGGCTGGGATGGCTAGATAGAGAGGCACTCAACAACACCCGTGAGGGCTGGATGGTTGAGTTGGTTAGATAGAACTAAGCTTTAATACCCATTGACAAGTACAAGAGCCAAACGGGATGGGGGACAGACTGGTCTTCTGCTACACATACTGGCAAACCAGGGTAGGGGGCGGGCCTGGTGGGGGTTATTGTGGGTCGCCCCAACTAGGCTGCAGCTCCCACTGGTTAGTGTGAGGGCCGAGTATGTGCTGGGCAGAACCAGACTGGACTGCAACACCCATTGGTTCCAGTGCAACTCGGGACTGAAAACAGAACCAACCCAGCAATTGCAACCACCAGCTGATCGGGGTGATGGACTGTGCCGGGCCCTTGCTTGCTAGAACATGCAAGAAACTAGTCTGGGAATACCTCAAAGTTTCTTTGGAGATCTCCCCAATCGAACTGCTGGACTCAGAACTCTAATCAAGAAAAGACAGAAGACAGAGCTGATCAATCATTCATCTCAGCTATATGTTGGCAGCGAAAAATGGGGCAAACAGAGACTTTATGATGGACCATATCAATCAGTGGACGACCTCATCAAGTGAAACTGGCAGCGATTCATAACTGGAGAACTATTAACACCACTCGAGCACATATCTCAGAGCATGCCCCACATCCGGGACTTGAGGTGGGTGGGAAACCGGGTGGGGCTTCTCCCTCAATATCCCCCTTTACCTCAGATACAAGATGGAAACAATATGGACATAATAGTATTACCCACTTCCCTATCCCCCTGAACCTTTTTTTTCTTTTTCTTTCTTTAACTGTAATTAACTATGTAAAGATTGTCAACAACAACACAATAAAATAGGTTATTAAAAAAAAAGAATTTTATTTCATTTTCAAAGACAAAAGAAAGCTTTGCTGGGTATGTTATCCTAGGCCGACAATTTTTTCTTTAAGAATCTGGAATATGTCACTCCATTCTCTTCTGGCCTGTAGAGTTTCCTGTGAGAGATCTCCTGTGAGCTTAATTGGCATTCCTTTATATGTCAGTTGATTTTTTTTCACGTGCATGTTTCAGGATCTTTTCCTTATGTTCAATTGAAGAGAGCTTGATGATCATGTGTGTTGGTGAAGATCGCTTTTGATCAAGGCTGTTGGGAGTTCTGTGTCCCTCCTGGATCTTGTTTCTCAATTCTTTCTCCAGATTAGGGAAATTTTCCTTTATTTCATTAAATACATTTGCAAATTCAGCTTCTCTTTCTGTACCTTCTGGGACTCCCGTAACTCTGATATTTGGCCTCTTAATAGTGTCTTTCAATTCTTGACTACTTTTTTTGGCCTGATCCAGCTCTGCTTCCAGTTTTTTGTTTGCTTCCCCCGATGACAGGAAATATCTTCCAATTCTGAGATTCTTTCTTCTGCTTGCTTCATTCTATTTTGGAGACTCCCCATTGTTCTCTTAATTTGCTCTACTGTGTTCTTAATTTCTGATATACCAGCCTTGATTTGCTTTATTGCTCTCTTAAATTCTTTGAACTCTTGTATGTGCTTCTCATTGTTGATCAGAAGCTTTAAATTGAGTTTTATGAATTCAGTGTGCCCCATTTTCTCGATGTCTTCCTCAGTTAACTCTGAGGTTGGCAAAGGGTTTTGCTCCTTTGCAGGGGAGTTGTCAGTAATATTCATTGTGCCTTTGTCTCTTCTTTTGCTCTTGGTCATTGTACTTCTGGTTATCAGAGTCTTCTGTTTGGGGCAGGTTTCTAAGTTGTGTCACCCACAGGTATACAATACAGTTTTACTTATTACAGTTGGTACACAACTCTTTGCTTGCAGCCACTTGTGCTACAACCTCCAGTGAGTTCCAGGTCTGGGTTCTTATGTCAGATTTCCACCGTGGTCTCCACAGCTCCAGCTCCTGGCTCACCACTCTCCACCTCCTGTGATACTGTGCTGAGGCTGCGCTGTTGTCTCTGCAACCTTTTTCCCACACTCGGTTGGAGCAGGTCCCAGAATTGGAGAGACAGCAGGTATCCTATATAATTAGGTTGTTGGTGGCACTGAGCTTGTTGGAACCTGTTGGACTTTAGGTCTGGGTGCCACATGGACCTATTTTGACCCATACGATGCCACAGTCAGTATTATTTTCCTGCGGGACCAGTGCAATCCATGGACCTCAGTGAGTTCTCGCGGACTCAGCACATGCACAGTTCACTGTTGTCCCCTGCAGACCTAAAGCTATTGCCGCAGTGTACAAAATGGCACCTGACGTACCACTACTAGAGTTCTTGATCTGCTGGCCGTCAGGCCTGAGGGCTACCCAGACCTGTCTTGGGTGGAACCTGTAGAATGCCACATTGATGCAGTTCACTGAGTCAGAAGTGAGTTCACTCCCAGGTCAGTGTATGCTCAGTCCTTTCCCTTGCCTTTGCCTCCTTAGGCAAAATGGTGGCCAATTCAGCCCTAGGGGGCTGACTGGGCTGTGAAATCCACCCTGTTCTCGCACTGTCCATCTGGAATCTGCTGCTCTGTCTCTGCTCCTGGTCAAATAAAACGGACCAGCAGGATGGACAGTTCTTTATCTGGGTTCACCTCCCAAGCTCCCAGTGAAAGTCCCTTCCCACCTAGTTGCTGGTGGAATTCTGGCTGCTGGTGGAGTTCAGATCACAGTTAGCTTAATGCTGCTGGAGTAACAGTCACTGCAACAGCACACCATTGTGCCTGGTGCTTTCCTCTGTCTGTCAGTCTCCAGGTACCCCTCTGATGCTGTTCTGTCCTTTCTTATTTTCTAGTTCCTGAAATTTGTCCTCTCTGCTTCATTCTGATTAAATGTTTTTCTGTCTGCTTAAACATGTCCTTACCCTAGTCCACCATCTTGATTGTCCACTATAGTATAGTTCTTCATAAACATTCATATGTCCATCATTGTGGGCATGGACATTGGCAGAGTCCAGCATCCTATGTCAAGAAATAGTTAATCATTTCCTTTGGAGTCCATATTTGTCTGGAAGTAGAGATGCATACTGCATTGTATCTTCACATCTGGATATGATAGTCTTCATTGCAGTTACTATACATCCCCTTAAATGAAAAGCCACAAAACAAAATCAACAGGAAGAAAAATAGAAATTTACAATGCCAAGAAGTTAAATAACATGCTGTTAGATATGATAGTCTCCATTACACAGTTACCATACATCCCCTGAAATGAAAAGCCACAAAACAAAATCAACAACAGGAATAAATCCAATCTATTTAAAACTTTTGCTGTTGTTGTGCATGGGACTACTCTTTCAAGTCCCTTTGCAGCTGTGGAATCATGTGTGCATATAAAGGTATTGACTTCTGCATATGGGTTTTATATCCTGAAACTTTACTGTACTCATATGTTTCAATAGTCTGTGAGAGAATTTCAGCTCCCTTATATAGAGAATCATGTCATCTGCAAACAGGCATAGCTTGACTTCCACTTTAAATTTGTATACTTTTGATTTCTCTCTCTGTCTCTCTCTCCCTCTCTGTCTCTGTCAGTCTGATGGCTCTGTCTGAAACTTTCCGGACTATTAAAAAACCAGCTTTGAGAGTACTTGTTCTGGATATTAGTGGAACTACTTTTACCTCTTTCCTGTGCAATATGATGCTGGCTATACATTTATTAGACAGTGACCTGATTGTGGTGAGGAATGTTTCTTCTATGCACAACCTGTGTAAGGCGTTTATCTCAAAAGGATGTTGTGTTTTACCAAGTGCTTTCTCTGTAACTATTCAGATAATGAAATAGCTTTTATTTTTCAATCGTTAATGTTATATTTCACATTTGTTGATTTATATATGTTCAATCATTTCTGCATACAAAATATAAATCACTTGGTGTGAGTGAATGATCTTACCGATGGTGTTGTTGGATTTAATTGGCTAGTATTTCTATTGTGGACTTGCACGTCTATGTTCATTAGGGATATTGGTTTCTATATATTTTTTGGTTATGGAGTCAAGGGGATGCTAGCCTCATAGAGGGAGTTTAGGAGAATTCCTTCCCTTTAGATTGTTTTAAATAGTTTAAGAATTGGAATTAGTTCTTATTGTAAAGTTTGATAGAACTTGTCAGTGAGCCATCTACTGTTTATTACTTATTCAATCTTAGTTTTTGGTCTATTTTGGTTTTTTGTGTCATAATGACTCAATTTTTATAGACAATGTATCAAAAAAATCTATCCATTTCTTCTAGATTTTCCAATTTGTTGGCATAGAAATGATTATTCTTGCCCCAGCTAACTTAGTATGTCTGTGGTATCCCTTTTCATCTCTAACTTTGACTTGGTACTTCTCTTTTTTGAATAATTGGAGCAATGCGGTATTCATTTTATTAGAAAAAAATCAATGTTTTGTGTTGAGTTAGTTTCAACATTTTATAGTTATAAATATTGCCTTCCACTCATTTGATTTGATTTTTCTAGTCTTTGAAGTACAATGACACTTCATTTCTAATTTCTTGATGCAATCACTAATTGCTAAGAACTTCCTTTTAGCATTGCTTTTGCTGTATGTTTTTATATGTTCTGTTGTCTTCATTTGTTTCAAGAAATTGTTTATTTCCCTTTTGATTTTTTTCTGATTATTGTTCATTCAGGAGCATATTATTTAGTTAATACATGTTCACCAATTTTCTAGATTTTTATAAGTTATTCGTTTCTAGTTTCATTCCACTGTGGTCAAAAAAGATACATTCTTCAATTTTCTGAGGCTTGATTTGTGGTATAATATATGGTCTATCCTAAACTAAGTTCCATGCATTGATAAGAATCTCTATTCTGCAACTGTGGGGTAAAATGTACTATAGTATCAGGCCCATTTCTTCCATAGTATGAATTAACTATTTCTGTGTTGATTTTTCTGTTTAGTTCACCTGTTCATTGATGAAAGCATGGTGTTAACACCCCTCATTATTGTATTGGAATCTGTGTGTCTCCCTTTAGATCCATTAACACTCCTTTTGAATAGCTAGGTGCCCTGTCATTAGGTGCATATACATTGAGGGCAGTTATTTCTTCTTGTTGAATGGATTCCTTAATCATCATGCAATGTCCTGCTTTACCTTTTCACAGCTTTTTGTGGTAAGATGTATTTTTTCTGAGATTGGTTATACCTGTTTATTTTTCCTGTCTATTGACATGGAATGCATTTTTCCATCTTTTCACTTTCAGTCTATCTGTATCCTTCCTTGTGAGGTGTTTCTTGTGGGCCTCAAATAAATGGGTATTTTTTTTTTTAAACTCATTCAGGCAATCTTTCTTTTGATTAGAGAGTTTAGGGCATTTACATTGAGAGTTACTAACTGAAAGGTAATGAATGACTTGGTCCAGCCAATTTTCTGTATTACTATTGTTTGCTTGGAATTTCCTTTGTACTTGGAGATTCTCTACCTTCACGTTCCTTAACATAATAATTATTCTGCATTTCTTTTTTTTTAATTATTTATTATTTAACTTCATTAATTACATTGTATTATGTGACACAGTTACATAGATACTTGGGTTCTCCCCACCCCTCCCCAAACCCTCCCACCATGGTGGATTCCTGTCTATACTGCCAAAAGCAATATATACATTCAACGCAATCCCAATCAAATTGCCCAAAACATTCTTCATGGAACTGGAAACAATGATCCAAAGGTTCATCTGGAAGCACAAAAAACCACGGATAGCTAGAACCATCCTGAAGAACAGGAAGTTAGGGGGAATCACAGTTCCGGACCTCTGGACATACTATAGGGCAGTGGTTATCAAAACAGCGTGATACTGGCACAAAGATAGAGAGGAAGATCAATGGAGCAGAATAGAAACACCAGAAGGAAACCCACACGGATACAGCCAAATAATCTTTGACAAAAAGACAAATGACAATCCAGGCAAATGGGAAGGTCTGTTCAATAAATGCTGTTGGGACAACTGGTTAATAGCCTGCAGAAACAAAAAAATAGATCCACATCTCTCACCATATTCTGCATTTCTGTGTGCTGCACATCCTTCAACATCATTTATAACCGAAGAGGTGGTGGCAAATTGCTTCAATTCCTGTTCACTTTGGAATGTCTTTTTTTAGCCTTTATTTATTTATTTATTTTTATTTTTTTTTAAAGATTTATTCAGTTTATTACAAAGTCAGATATACAGAGAGGAGGAGAGACAGAGAGGAAGATCTTCCATCTGATGATTCATTCCCCAAGTGAGCCGCAACGGCCGGTGCTGTGCCGATCTGAAGCTGGGAACCTGGAATCTCTTCCGGGTCTCCCATGTGGGTGCAGGGTCCCAATGCATTGGGCCATCCTCAACTGCTTTCCCAGGCCACAAGCAGGGAGCTGGATGGGAAGTGGAGCTGCCAGGATTAGAACCGGCGCCCATATGGGATCCGGGGCATTCAAGGTGAGGACTTTAGCCGCTAGGCCACGCTGCAGGGCCCTAGCCTTTATTTATAAATGAGAGTTTTGCTAGACACAATATTCTGAGCTGGCATTTTCTTGTATCACTTGGGTTATACCTTGACATTCTTTCCTAGCCTGTTTGGTTTCGGATGAAAATCTGCTGTTAGTGTAATTGGGGTTCCTCTGAGAGTAATCTGGGAGATCTCTCGTGCAAATTTTAGATCCTTTGTTTTACTGTTGGAAGTTTGACTATAATGTGGTATGTGATGAAGGAGGAGCTCCATGTGATCCCTGTGTTTTGAAGTCCCTTTCTTTCTCCATATTACAGAAGTTTTCTGTTCTTTTCTCCGAGTAAGCCTTCTAACCTATTTTCTCCACACCATCAGGAACTCCCAAGAAACACATTTTGTCATTTGATGATAGGTAATAAATTTTAAACATTGTTTTTTCTTAAAGTTTTTAAATTTTTATTTGAGAGACAGGATTAGAGAAATAGAGATAGATATCTTCTGTTTCCTAATTCACTCCCCAAATGGCCACCACGGCCAGATCTGGGCTGGTCCAAAGCCAGGAATTTCCAGTTTTTCTGGGCCTCCCATGTGGGTGCAGGGGCCCAAAGACTTGAACCATCATCTGCTATTTTCCCAGGCCATTACAGCGAGCTGGACCAGAACTGTAGTAGCTTGGGATGCTGATTTTTCAGGTGGAAGCTTGATTTTCGATAGTGTAGTGCTGGCCCCAGAATTTTGTATTTTTTTTTTTTGCATGTTTAAAACTACTCTTTTTTATGTTATTTAAAATAAGTAGATTTAGAGGCATAAAAGTTCTACCCTCCCTGTCCCCATTTCCTCTTTCCTCTTACTTTTTCCCCCAAATTATAATAGCATATTAATTCATACTAATAAGCTTGACTTTCTGACATTAAGATCAAGACATATCAAGACAAAAAAAAGTTACCTGCAGCAAAAAACCTAAATGATGGAAATGTAAATACTACTATTACTCATGAGTATAGATACTTGTTATATACAGTAGTTAATTCCCAGTATGTTGAGCTTATGGAGACTACATTTTTTGAGCTCTGTGTATTGTCACAGATCAGAAAGAACATATGGAATTTGTCTTTTTGGAACTGGCTTATTTCAGTAAGCATAATGGTTTTCAGCTGGGGTCCCATATTGTTGCAAACCATACTTCATTGTGAATGAGTAGTATTTCATAATGTATCATTATGTCAACATTTGATGGACATCCAGATTGGCTCTGTATCTTAGCTAGTGATCATGACATTGCTACAAACATGGTCACACATGGTTACGGGTCACTCATGCAGATTTCACTTCTTTTGGATATATTCCTGAAAATGGGGTGACTAGGTCATATGGTATATCTGTTTTCAGATATTTGAGGATCTGCATTGACTTCCATGGTGGTTGTACTAGCTTACAGTTCCACAAACAGTGGATTTAGGTACCTTTCCCCAAAAGTCCTTACCAACTTTTATTGCTTTTTGATATCTATGTGACTGCCATTCTCACTGGGGTTAGGTAGATCCTCATTTTGGGTTTTATTTGCATTTTCCTGATAGCTAGAGAGCTTGAACAGTTTTTTTGTCTTATGTATATTAGCCATTTGGATTTATATTTTCAAAAGTGCCTGTTTATATCCTTTGTCCCATTTCTTAACTGGGTTGTTTGTTCTGGTTTGTTCTGGAATTCTCTGTAGACCTCAGATATTAGTCCTACAGCTGTTGTGTAGTTTGCGAATATTTTCTTCCATTCTGTGACTGCCTCTTCATTTTATTGATAATTTTCTTTGTATTGAAGAATCTTAGCTTGATGTAATTCACAATTTGTTTAATTTTGCTTTAATTGGTTGGGGCCTTTTCCATGAAGCTTTGTCTAGGACCTAGGTCTTAGAGTGTTGCTGAAGTTTTCCTCTAGTAATTTGATAGTATCAGGCAATAGATTTTGACCATCAATCTATTTAGACTTTGTTTTTCAAAAGATTTGTTTAGTTTTATTTGAAAGGCAGAGTCTAGGGAGAAGGGGAAACAGAAAGATAGAGATCTTGCTTCTACTACAGTTCGCTGCCAACATGACAACCATGACTGGAGCTTAGCCAGGCAGAGGCCCAGGACTTGATCCATCCTCTACTGCTTTCCCAGGCCATAGGAGGGAACCGGATCAGAAGTGGAGAAGTCAGGACACAAATCTGTGCCAATATGAAATGTCAGCGCCACAGGTGTCTACTACACCATGACACCAGCCTCTGGAATCTTTTTTTTTTTAAGAATTTTTTTTTAAAGACTTACTTACTTTTATTGAAAAGTCAATTATAGAGAGGAAGAGAGACAGATCTTCCGTCTGTTGATTCACTCACTAAGTGGTTACAACAGCCAGGGCTTAGCTGGTATGAAGTCAGGAGCCTGGAGCTTCTTCCAGGTCTCCCACGTGAGTACCAGGGTCCAAAAGCTTTGGGCCATCCTCCACTGCTTTCCCAGGCCACAAACAGGGAGCTGGATGGGAAGTGGGGTGCAGGGATAGGAACTGGTGCTCATATGGAATCTCAGCATTTGCAAGACGCGGACTTCAGCCACTAGGCTACTGTACCAGACACATCTAGAATGATTTTTGTGTAAGGTGAAAGAGAGGTCTTGGCTCTTCTGCATGTGTAGATCCAATTTTCTCAGTGCCATTTGTTGAAGAGATTGTCCATTCCAAGGCTTTATTTTAGTTCACTTGTCAGATATTATTTGGTTATAGATGCATTGGTTCATTTCTGAGATTTCATTTCTATTTATATTCATCTGTTTTTACTACAGTACTAGATCATTTTGATTATAACTCCCCTGTAGTGCATCTTGAAGTGTGATATTGTAATATCTTCATATTTGTTTTCATTGTGTAAGATTGCTTTGTCTATTTGGGAAATCTTGTGTTACTATGTACATTTTAATATCATTTTCTCCAGGTTGGAGAAAAAAGTCACAGGTATTTCCTTTTGGAATTCCTTTAAATCTTTAGATTACTTTCTGTAATATGAACGTTTTGATGATATTGATTCTATCAATTATGAATGTGGCAGGCTTTTTCATATTTTGAAGTTTTCTTCCAATTTTTTAAAATGCTTCAAAATTTTCTTTTTAAATTTCTCAGGACCATGGTTAAATTTAGTCCAAGGTATATAAATTGCTTTGCTACTATTGCGAATGGACTAATCTTATAAATTCTCTCAGCCATGTATGCAAATGATTGTATTGAATTTATATCCTGCGATATTGCCAGTTCCAATAGTTTCTTAGTAGAGTCTTGTGGTTCCCCTGTGTAGAGGATTATGGTTTCTGCAAAGAGGGATAGCTTGACACGCTCCTTTCCAGTTTGCATCTCTTTGGTTTCTTCTTCTTGCTTAACAGCTCAAGCTGAAGCTTCCAGGACTACATTGAAAGCAGTGATGAAAGCATTGGGTTTTTAAAGATACTATTTGGATATGTTTAATAATGATCCATATAGATCTTTTTAAAAAGATTTATTTTAAAATGTTTTTTTAGATTTTCAGAGAGGAGGAGAGACAGAAAGAAAGATTTGCTATCTGCTGGTTCACTTCTCAAGTAACAGCAATGACTAGAGCTGAGCTGATCTGAAGCCAGGAGCCCAGAGCTTTAAGGTCACCCATGTGAGTGTAGGGTCCCAAGGCTTTGGGCTGTCCTCTGCTGCTTTCTCAGGCCACAACCAGGGAGCTGGATGGGAAGTGGAATAGCTGGGATCGCAGTGCATGCAAGATAAGGACTTTAGCCACTAGGTCATCACATCAGGCCTTGTATCCAATTTTCTTAAGGATTTTAATATGAAGGATGTTGAATTTTATTGAATGTTTTCTCTGCATCTATTGAGACAATCATGATTTTATTCAGCTTGTTAATGAGGTATTATATTTTTTGACTTAAGAATGATGAACCTGAATACCATGGATAAATCCCAGCTGGTCAGGATGAATGATTGTTCAGATGATGTTTGGTTCGATTAGACAGTATTTTGTTTGATTTTTTGCATCTGTATTCATCAGGGATATTGGTCTCTAGTTCTCTTCTGTTGTGTTTTTCTGCTTTTGAAATTAAGCTATCATTGGCCTCATAAACGGAGTTTGGTAGAATTACCTTCATTTCTGTTGTTCTGATTATGCTGTGAAGAATTGGAATTAGAACTTCTTGATGTTTTGTAGAATTTAGGATGAGGCTATGCAGTCTTGGCCTTTCTTTCTTGGGAGAGACTTTATTACTGATTCAGTCTCTGTCATAGTTATTGGCCTATCTCATTTTTGATGTCCTCATGTCTCAGTTTTGGTAGGTTGCATGTGTCCAGAAATCCATTTTTTCTAGATTTTCCAGTTCATTGGCATATTGCTGTAGTAGTTCTTATTCTTTGCATATCTGCAGTATCCATTTCTACATTTCACTTTTCATCCGATTTTATTAATTTGAGGTCTGTTTCTCTAACTGAGCAATTGATTTATGGATTTTGTTAATTTTTTCAAATGAACCAACTCTTTAATTCATTGATCTTATGCATCTTTTTATGTTTAAATTTTGTTTATGCTCTAATTTTAATGATTTCTTCTTCCTGCTAATTTTGGGATTTGTCATTGTTTTCCAAATCCTTGAAATGCAATGATAGGTCAAATATTCAATGTATTTCTGTTTTCTTGATACAGACATGAATTGCCATGAACTCCTCCTTAGCACTGCTTTTGCTGAATTCTGTTATGTTTTGGTATGTTGCCATCTTCATTCTTTTCCAGGAATTAAAATTTTTTTTTTCCTTTTTGACTTTTTCTCTGACCCACTGCTCAGTCACAAATACATTCATTTTCCATGTGTTTGTCTATTTTCTGGATTTCTTGAGTTGTTTGATTCCAGCTTCATTCATTGGTGATACCCCAGTTTGGCATGGTGGATCTCCTCTTCTCTCAGCATAGGGAAAGCAGTGATCATGACGGTTAGTGTAATCACAGCCTTATATCCTCTCTTTCGAGGTAGTTAATGCTTAGGGTTAGCCCACAGTGGCTATATCCCCCACCTATGCCAGTGCATGAACCATACAAATGATTTGTGTGGTCCTCTGTGTGGCAGAGAATTCAGCAGTCATCCAGCTTGGGCAAACTGTGATCTGTTATCCTCTTCTGTTAGACGCATTGAAACTCAGACTCAGCTTAACACCACACACTGCTGTGCAATCACAGCATTACCATAATCTTCATGTAGTGCTGGTGATCTCAACCCCATAGCCTGTCCCATGGAGAGAACAAACACATCCCAAGTGCCTACTACCTATGAGTGCTCCACCTTGGCAGTTTGTACCCTGGGAACCCCTATGGTGGGATGAGAGGAAAGAAGTTGGCACATCCTCAAGGTCCTTTGTAGGTTTCTTACTCCCCCCCGCCCCCACCTTACTCTTTGTCTCCGGAGTTGCAATCTCCTTCAGTCCCCTGCATGCTGTCCTTGCTTGCTGCTGTTCATGCTTCCCTATGGTGTCTAAACTCTGCAACTCTCTCCTGGGAGTGGGATTTTACTTTTAATTGTTTAAAATTATTTTATGGTTCTTCATACTTTACTTATGTGAAAAGGACAAATTTTATGTATTTCACAGTGCAGGTTTAGGAGCATAGTGACACTTCACATTCTACTCTCCCTCCTTTGTGCATTCTTCGTTTTTTAATAATGGCATATTTTCAGTTCACAATCACAGGCTTAGCACTCCATTAAATAACTCAAAACCAGCAAGTAGAAAGAAAACCTGCTCAAGAGTATAGATAACATTTAATGTAAACATTACTTAAAATTTCAAATGTCAGGGCCCGGTGTGGTACCCTAGCGGGTGAAGTCCATGTCTTGCATATGCCAAGATCCCTTATGGGCACCGGTTCTAATGCTAGTGGTCCCACTTCCCATCCAGCTCCCTGCTTGTGGCCTGGGAAAGCAGTGGAGGATGGCCCAAAGCTTTGGGACCCTACAACGACATGGGGGACAGGGAAGAAGCTCCTGGTCTCTGACTTAGGATCAGCTAAGCCCTGGCCATTGTGGCCACTTGCGGAGTGAACCAGTGGATGGAAGATCTTCCTGTCTCTATATCTGACTTTCCAATAAAAATAAAAATAAAGCTTTAAAAAAAATTCAAATGTCAGTCTCATAGGATGCTTTTAATGTACTTTGCATTAATTGAAAGAAATTATGCAAAACATGATATTTTGTCTTTTAAACTGGCTAATTTCATTAGGTATAATAGTTTCTAGTTTGCATCCATTTCGTTGGAAAAGATAGGATTTCACTATTTTTTATGGATGGCTGGTATTCTATAGTGGGCTTGTATCTTGTTTTCTTTATCCAATATCTGGTGATGGACATCTGGGTGAATCCGTATTTTAACTATTTAGCTGCAAATAACTCGGTTGCTGACTTCATTTCACTTGGATAAGTTCCCAGTGATAGGATGGCTGGTTCATATGGCAGATCTGTTTTTAGATCTCTGAAGGAATCTCCTTATTGTCTTCAGTAATGGTGGTATTAGTTTACATTCCCACCAAAGGTGGATCAGAGTACCTTTTCTCTGCATCCACACCAGAATTTATGTCTGAATTTTAATTGATAACCATTTTTTAAAAGATTTTATTATTATTGGAAAGCCGGATATACAGAGAGGAGGAGAGACAGAGAGGAAGATCTTCCATCCGATGTTACACTCCCCAGGTGAGCCGCAACGGGCCGGTGCACGCCAATCCAAAGCCGGGAACCAGGAAAAACCTCTTCCGGGTCTCCCATGCAGGTGCAGGGTCCCAATGCATTGGGCCGTCCTCAACTGCTTTCCCAGGCCACAAGCAGAGAGCTGGATGGGAAGTGGAGCTGCTGGGATTAGAACCGGCGCCCATATGGGATCCCGGGGTGTTCAAGGCGAGGACTTTAGCCACTAGGCCACGCCGCCGGGCCCAATTGAAAACCATTTTAACTGAGATGAGGTAAAACAATAGTGTATCTGTTATTTGCATTTTCCTGGTGGCTAGTGATCCTGAGCATTTTTTGTGTTTCTTGGCCATTTGTATTTCAATATTGGAAAATGGCCTGTACATGTACTTTGTCCATTTCTGAACTGGATTTTTATTTTTGAGTTTCTTGAGCTCTTTATAGAGGCTGGATAATAATGCTTGGTCAGTTGCATAAGTTGGAAATATTTTCTCCTATTCTGTTGACTGTCTCTTTGTTGATTTCTTTTGCAGTGCTGGAAGCTTCTCAGCTTGATGTAATAACACTTGTTTATCTTTGCTTTAATTGTCCGTTTCTTAGGTCTTTTCCAAGAAGTCTGGCCTACACCTATGTCTTGTAGATTTCCCCAAAGTTTTTTTTTTCTTGTTTAAGATACTTCCTTTTTATTGAAAAATTATAGAGAGAAGGAGAGACAGAGAAAGTTCTTCTGTCTGCTGGTTCACTTCCCAAGTGGCTGCAACAGCTAGAGTTGAACCGTTCTAAAGCCAGGAGCCAGAAGCTGCTTCTAGGTCTCACATGTAGGTGCAGGGTCCCAAGGCTTAGGAACACCTTCTAATGCCTTTCCAGGCCACAAGCAGGGAGCTGGATGGATGATGGAGCAGCCAGGACACTAACCAGAGCTCATATAGGATCCCAGTGGTTGCAAGATGAGGATTTAGCCACTAGGCCATAGTGCTAGGCCCTCCCCAATGTTTTTCTTTAGTAATTTGTTGGTATCAGGTTGTACATTTAGGTCCTCACTCCACTTAGTGTTGAATTTTTTTTACGTTTTATTATTATTATTATTATCATTTTGTGATACAATTCAGTAGGCTCCTGACATTTCCCTTATCCCCTCCACAAACCCCCCCACCTACTTCCTCTATATCATTCCTAAAATATAGTTCTTCATACACAGTCATATGTCCATCATTGTGGGCATGGACAATGGCAGAGAGTCCAGCATCCTATTGTCAAGATATAGTGAACACTTTCATTGCAAGTCCATCTTTGTCTGGAAGTAGAAATGCATACTACATTGTGTCCTCACATTGGGATGTTAGTCTCCATTTCACAGCTACTGTACATCCCCTTAAATGAAAAGTCATAATACAAAATCAATAATAGAAAGAAAAATAGAAATTTACAATGCCGTGAAGTTAAATGACATGTTATTAGATATGACAGTCTCCATTACACAGCTACTATACATCCCCTTAAATGAAAAGCCACAAAACAAAATCAATGTCAGGGAGAAAAAAGAAATTAACAACACCATGAAGTTAAATAACATACTACTAAATGACTAACGTGTAGCTGAAGAAATGAAAATCATAACCTTCTTGAAGAAAATGCTACTGTATGATCATAACCTTCTTGAAGAAAATGCTACTGTATGATCTACGAGTCATTGAGTGATTTAATCAGAAGAAAGTGTTTTGAAGAGATGAAAACAACAGAAAACAACAAAACCCATGGGATATAGTTTCCGCTGATTTTGGTAGGTTAAGTGTGTCTCTTCTAGAGAATAAACAGATGGGTTTTGTTCTTGAATCCGGTCTACTAATCTATGATGTTTGATTGTGCTGAAGCCATTTACATTCAGAGTTTAATATGTGTGGGTGGTACTTTGGTCTTGTCATTTTAGGAATGGGTTGTTCATTAGTTTAGTCTTCTGTTGTCATTTTAGTGGGATGTTCTTCCCGTTTGTCTTGGTTTTGGTAGGTGCTATTCCTCTTCTCTGAAGAGAACGTCTTGAAGTATCATTTGTAGGGCAGGTTTGGAAGAGACAAATTGTTTTAACGTTTCTTTACTGTGGAAGAATTTTATTTCATTTTCAAAGACAAAAGAAAGCTTTGCTGGGTATGTTATCCTAGGCCGACAATTTTTTCTTTAAGAATCTGGAATATGTCACTCCATTCTCTTCTGGCCTGTAGAGTTTCCTGTGAGAGATCTCCTGTGAGTTTAACTGGCATTCCTTTATATGTCAATTGATTTTTTTCATGTGCATGTTTCAGGATCTTTTCCTTATGTTCAATTGAAGAGAGCTTGATGATCATGTGTGTTGGTGAAGATCGCTTTTGATCAAGGCTGTTGGGAGTTCTGTGTCCCTCCTGGATCTTGTTTCCCATTTTTTTCTCTTTAGAGACATTTTCCTTTATTATTTCATTAAATACATTTCTGTACCTTCTGGGACTCCCGTAACTCTGATATTTGGCCTCTTAATAGTGTCTTTCAACTCTTGAATACTTTTTTTGGCCTGATCCAGCTCTGCTTCCAGCTTTTTGTTTGCTTCCCCCGATGACAGGAAATATCTTCCAATTCTGAGATTCTTTCTTCTGCTTGCTTCATTCTATTTTGGAGACTCTGCATTGTACTCTTAATTTGCTCTACTGTGTTCTTAATTTCTGATATACCAGCCTTGACTTGCTTTGTTGCTTCCTTAAATTCTTTGAACTCTTGTATGTGCTTCTCATTGTTGATCAGAATCTTTAAAATGAGTCTTACGAATTCAGTGTTCCCCATTTTCTCGATGTCTTCCTCAGTTAACTCTGAGGTTGGCATAGGGTTTTGCTCCTTTGCAGGGGAGTTGTCAGTAATATTCATTGTGCCTTTGTCTCTTCTTTTGCTCTTGGTCATTGTACTTCTGGTTATCAGAGTCTTCTGTTTGGGGCAGGTTTCTAAGTTGTGTCACCCACAGGCTACAATGCAGTTTTACTTATTACAGTTGGTACACAACTCTTTGCTTGCAGCCACTTGTGCTACAACCTCCAGCAAGTTCCAGGTCTGGGTTCTTATGTTAGATTTCCACCACGGTTTCCACAGCTCCAACTCCTGGCTCACCACTCTCCACCTCCTGTGATACTGTGCTGAGGCTGCGCTGTTGTCTCTGCAACCTTTTTCCCACACTCGGTTGGAGCAGGTCCCAGAATTGGAGAGACAGCAGGTATCCTATATAATTAGGTTGTTGGTGGCACTGAGCTTGTTGGAACCTGTTGGACTTTAGGTCTGGGTGCCACATGGACCTATTTTGACCCATACGATGCCACAATCTATTATTTTCCTGCGGGACCAGTGCAATCCACGGACCTCAGTGAGTTCTCGCGGACTCAGCACATGCACAGTTCACTGTTGTCCCCTGCAGACCTAAAGCTATTGCCGCAGTGTACAAAATGGCACCTGACGTACCACTACTAGAGTTCTTGATCTGCTGGCCTCAGGCCTGAGGGCTACCCAGACCTGTCTTGGGTGGAACCTGTAGAATGCCACATTGATGCAGTTCACTGAGTCAGAAGTGAGTTCACTCCCAGGTCAGTGTATGCTCAGTCCTTTCCCTTGCCTTTGCCTCCTTAGGCAAAATGGTGGCCAATTCAGCCCTAGGGGGCTAACTGGGCTGTGAAATCCACCCTGTTCTTGCACTGTCCATCTGGAATCTGCTGCTCTGTCTCTGTTCCTGGTCAAATAAAACAGACCAGCAGGATGGACAGTCCTTTATCTGGGTTCACCTCCCAAGCTCCCAGTGGAAGACCTTTCCCACCTGGTTGCTGGTGGAATTCTGGCTGCTGGTGGAGTTCAGATCACAGTTAGCTTAATGCTGCTGGAGTAACAGTCACTGCAACAGCACACCATTGTGCCTGGTGCTTTCCTCTGTCTGTCAGTCTCCAGGTACCCCCTCTGCTATTGTTCTGTCCTTTCCTATTTCCTGGAATATGTCCTCTCTGCTTCATCCTGAGTGAATGTTTTTCTGTCTGCTTAAACATGTCCTTACCCTATTCCTCCATCTTGATTCTCCCCTAGTGTTGGCTTTTTAAAAAGATTTATTTGTATTTGAAAAGCAGATTTACAAACAGGGAAGGGGAGAGAGAGGGAAGGAGGGAGGGAGGGAGGGAGGGAGGGAGGGAGAGAGAGAGAGAGAGAGAGAGAGAGAGAGAGAGAGAGAGAGAGAGAGAAAGAAAGAAAGAATATGAATATGGGAATCTTCTACCCACTGATTTACTCCCCAAATGGCAGCAATGGCCAGATGGCCAGAGCTGAGCGGATTCTAAGCCAGGAGTTTCTTCCAAGTCTCCTACTTGGATGCAGGGACCCAAACACTTGAATCATCTTCTGTTGCTTTCCCAGGCCATAAGCAGAAAGCTGGATCAGAAGTAGAGCAGTCGGGACACAAACCAATACCCATATGGGATGCCAGCACTGGCAGAAAGAGAATTAGCTTGCTAAGCCACTACACAGTCCCCTGGAGTTGATTTTTAGTTTAGGAAATAGGTAATGGTCTTGTTTCATGCTTCTGTACACCTACGTTTAATTTTCCCAGCATCATTTGTCAAATATACTGTCATTTCACCTTGGATTGATTTCAGTGCATTGCCACGTATTGGTTGGCTATCCATGTGTTGGTTAATTGCTGGGATATCTGCTCTGTGTGACTGATCTTCAGGTCTGTTTTTGTGCCAGTACCAGGTGTTTTGATTACAACTGTCCTGCAGTGCATCTTAATCTAGTATAGTGATGCCTCCAGTTTTACTTTTGTTGGTTAAGATGACTAACTCTTTCAGATCTCTTGCATTTCCATTTGAATTTTAGCATCATTTTCCTAGATAAGGAAAATTGCTGTAGGTATTTCAATTGGAATCACACTGAATCCATAAATTGCTTTTGGTAGTGTGGATATTTTGATTATATTATTTCTACCCATTCATCAATATGGATTATTTTTATATTTGGTGCCTTTTATTTATTTTTAAAAATGTTTTGTTGTTCTTATACAGAACTTTATATCATTGGTTAAATTTATATTGAGGCATTTACATTTCTTTGTAGTTATTGTGAATAGGAGTGATTTTTTTGATTTATTTTTTGACAATCTTGACATAATTAGGGTAAAAAGGTTCAAGTGCTACTGGAAGATGGGCAAGACAATTAGTTCCATATTGTTTCCTTAATATATCTGATGTAAAAGGGAATTTTAAGGGAGAAGCCCCATCCAGTGTCCCACCCACCCCAGGTCCCTGATGTGGGGCATGCTCCGAGGGTCTTGCTCAAGTGGTTTTGATAGTTTAACAGTTATGAATTGCTGCCACCCTCACCACTCCAAGCACGATGAGGTCTTTGAAGAATCCACTGATTGACATAGTCCATCTTAGAGTCTCTGTTTGCCCAGTTTTTCACTGCCAACATATGGCTGAGGTAATTGACTGACTTGTTCTGTCCTCTGTCTTTTCATGGTTAGGGTTCTGAGTCTAGCAGTTCGACTGGGGAGATGCCCAAAGAAACTTTGTCTGGGGTATTCCCAGACCAGATTCTTGTATGTACTAGCAAGTACAGGGCCCAGTAGAGACCATCGCACCCATCAGCTGGTGGTTGCAATTGCTGGGTTTGTTCTTTTTCCAGTCCTGTCTTCCACTGGAACCAATGGGTATTGCAGTGTAGCCTGGTTCTGCCCAGCACACACTCAGCCCTCACCTAAACCAGTGGGAGCTGCAGCCTAGTCAGAGTGACCCACAATAACCCCCACCAGGCCCGCCCCCTGCCCTGGTTTGCCAGTATGTGTGGCAGTCTAGTCTAGTCTGTGTCACATCCCCTTCTGCTCTCATCCATGTCAATGGGTATTAAAACCTTGTTCCACCTAATCAGCTCACCTATCTAGCCTTCATGGATGTTGTTGAGTGTCTCTCAAGCCACCCCAGCCCCTGCTGTAGTTTTCGTGCCCTTTGTGCCCTTCCGTGGGGGGTGGTAACCCAAGAGGGAGGAGCCCACTATTTCCCTCCCAGGCCACTCCCACTTCCGGATTATGCACTCTCCAGGTGGTTCTGTGGTTTCACTTGACAGAACTAGCCCCCAGTGCCAGCTTCTGCCAGCTGATGCTGTGGCTAAGCCCCAACAGCTCTCACCCACTCCAATTGTAGACTGCACTAGTAGGAATAATCAGCCCAGCCTGGTTTTTCCCTGATCTGGGCAACATGAGGCGCACAGGTGTTGTAGCCCTGCCTAGTCTGGTCTGTCCCCATCCCAGCTCATGCTCTCCAGTTGGAGTAGCTGTCCAGCAAGGGAACCACCCCTTATTCCCCTGCTGGCTCTGCCCCCTCTCTAGGAGTGATCTTAAAAGTTCTTTTTCAGCCATGGAATTGTATGTATGTAAAAAGGCTACTGATTTTTGTATGCTAATTTAAATCCTACAACTTTACCATATTCGTATAAATTGCAATAGTCTAATAGTGTCTTTTGGTTCCCCTATGTGGAGGATCATGTTATCTGCAAATAGAGATGCCTTGATTGCCTATTTTCCAATTTACATATCTTTGATTTTGTATTCTTGACTAATGGCTCTGGGTGAAACATCAATGACTATATTGAACAACAGTGGTGAGAGTGGATATCCTTGTCTGGTTCCAGGTTTTAGCTAAAATGTGTACAAGTTTTTCCTTATTCAGTATGATGCTGGTTCTTGGCAGAACATACATTGCCTTGACTATGTTAAGCAAAGCACCACATAAAATCAATTTGCTTACAGTTCTTATCACAAAAGATGTTGTATTTTATCACATGCTTTCTCTGTATCTGAACCAGTCACACATTTTTAGTTCTCAGCTTCACCTGCTTTCTTCTCTCACATTCCCAGGTGAAACTTAGGATTTTTTACTCTATTCAGTGTTTTTGGGGGATCCTTGCTAATAAGCATTGGTAACTTGTTGACTATTGCTGCAATTTGATTACCTTAAGCCAAAATGAGCCCAGGGAGAAAATTTTGTTTATATTGGAGAGTGTTCCAACATGGATATTTTTTGTTTCAGGTGAATTTTTCACGACAAGTACTAAAGCCAGATTATAGGAGCTTGGGACCATTTAAGGCAATGTGAAGATATTGGGAAGATGTTTATAGATTTGAAATTCTGGCTTTCATATGAAACTGACACCATCTCAGACAGGGTTTCTATGAGGATTGAATGAAGAATAGAAGACAAAGGAGTCATTGTTTCTGACTGTAGTATTGCCAGATGTGCCTGTTAGGTTGTTTTCACCAGGACTAGGAGCTCTTCTGTGCATGCATTTCTAAAGGTTTCTATTTAGGGACTTGTGCTGTGATGCAGTGTGTTATGCTACCTCTGCAGTTCTGGCATAAAATGGGCACTGGCTTGAAACTGGCTGCTCCACTTCAAAATCAGTTTTCTGCTAATGTGCCTGGGAAGCCAGTGGAAGATGTCTTAAGTGCTTGAGGCCCTGCTCCCACATGGTAGACCTGGAAGAAACTTTGGGCTCCTGGCTTTGGCATAGGATAGTATTGGCTGTTGTGGCCAATTGGGAAGTGAACTGGTGATGGGAGATTTCTCCCCCTCTCATTTCTCTGTATAATTATGCCTATCAAATAAGCAATTTCTTTAAAGGGATTTCATTAGAACTTTCTCTTGCTCATTTATAGACAAAATCTGTTACATACTGTGGCACCATGACATTATGTTGAGGAGTACAAAACTATTGATAGTAGATCACCTTTAACCTACAAAATTGTTTCATTTTTTTTTTCAGTTAGTCTCCCTCCCTCGCTCCTAGTACATTTCTTCAAAATGCTACTCTATCAGATATACATTTTTAAGGATATATGTTATTTATTTGAAAGTCAGGGTTACAGAGAGAGGAATAGCTAAAAAGATCTTCCATAGACTAACTTGCTCCCTGAATGGCTGGGGCTGGGCCAGTCTGAAGCCAGGAGTTCTACCATGGTGGCCACAGGGGGCCGGAGGACTAGATTCATCTTCTAGAGTCCATATGCGATGCTGGCATTGCAGGTGGCAGATTTACCCACTAGGCCATAATCATCTCTCCCTCAGTTTATCAGATATTTTAGATTCTAAATGGGAACTGATTTTCTGCCACTTACTCTCAAAGATGCCTAAATTTTGTGGCCAACATATTTCAGGTCTCAGAGGCGTTCTTATAAGGAATCTTAACAATATAGTCTCATTCAGAGTACAGCTTGTTCAAACTCTCTAGAGAAATGTTCTCCAGGGCTTGGTCTGTTATTAAGCAAGGGACATATATGAAATAAGGAGAATGTGAACCTTACAATTAAGCCTCTGGCAGCATTTCGGGTTGGTTGTCACATTTCTTCCCCCAGTTTTATGGCGATGTACTTTCTCAATGTCGTGCTGAGTTTGCATGTGTATTAGCAGAGCCCTACTGGCCACTGTCAATGGTTGCTTGTATCAAAGGGAGGAAAGGATACAAACACATAGGCTGGGAGAACACTTGGAATTTGATCTTAAACCAAACTGAGCCCAATTGATAAATTCTATTTTATCCACTTGGGCTCAGTTCCATTCTAACTTTGCCAAATATTTTCCCCCTCACAGCAAATAAGCTCGTTTTGAGTTTTGGCCATCTCCAGGATGTTATCAGTACTTAACAAATATTTTGCTTATACATTAGGAACCTAACTATTCTTACACAATATCAAGTATCTTGAGTGTGTGTGTTTGTGTGATTTTTTTGAGAGCATGCATGTACATGCTTGAGTCCACTGGTTCCTTCCCCAGATGTTTCTAATGGCCTGGCTGAAGCCACAGCTGGGACTTCATCAGGTCTCTATGTGGGTGGCAGGCCTGTGACTACTGGATCCATCACTGCTGCCTCCTAAGATCTCAACTGGCAGCAAGCTGGAGTCAGGATCCAGAAACCCACCCAGGAAATCCATGTAGTATGCAGACATGTCAACTCGTATCTTAACTGTGAGGCTAATACTAACCCACCATACATTTTGTTTTAATTACTTGAAAGAGTAATATAGGGAGGTTTCCATCTGCTAGTTCAATCCTCAGATGTTTGTTACAACCCAGCCTGGGTCAGGCCAAAGTTAGGAACACTATTATGGTCTTCCTAATATTTCACAGAAAGCTGGATCAAAAGCAGAGCAGCTAATACTCAAAGTGACACTCTTACTGGATGCCAGCAGATTAACTTGCTGTGCCACAATACCAAAACAATTTTCCAATGTTCACACGTTTAAAAAGATTTAATTATGTGAAAGGTAGAGTTGGAGCGAGGGAGAGGCCGAGAGGAAGTTGTTCTATTTGCTAGTTCACTCCCCAGATGCCCCCAATGACCAGGGCTGGAATATGCTAAGTCTATAATGCTGGAACTCCATCCAGGTCTCTCACATGGATGGCATAGGCCTTAGACTTGAACTGGTGCTCATTTGGAATGAAGGCATTGCAGGCAATGGATTAATCTGTGCCACAATACTGAACTTACATATTTTCATCTACTTGAAAGGCAAAATGACGGGGAGACATTTTTTTCCGTTGGTTCATTGACCAAATGACTACATTAGCCAGGGCTCAGCCAAGCTGAGCCAGTAGCCTGGGGTTCCATCCAGGTCTCTTGCATGGGTAACTGGGACCCAAGTAGCTGAGCCACCACTTGCTGCCTCCCAGGGTGTGCAGTAGCAGAAAGCAGGAATGAGCAGAGCTAAGACTCAAACCCAGACACGGTGATGTGGGGCATCTCAAGTGGCATCTTAACTGCTGTGCCAGACATCCATCCAACCCCTGGTGAGTTATGATAACATGGAATAAACAACCTATCACACATGGGGATTTTAATAACTTTGTTCTTGGGTTTTAACTGACTGTAAAAGAACTATGATGTGAGGATGTGCAGTTCAGCATCCCATTCAACCAAATTACAGGGATTTTCTTCAAAAGCTGTCCAATAGCAGAGTGATCTCCCTAAATGACTATGTCTGTTCATGGGTGTGAACTTGTAAAACGAACACAGTAAAACAAAAAATAAACCAGAATGTCATTTATTAATACAAATTCATATAGTGGTGTATGCTATTGGAGAAATCCAAAATTCATAACACACAAATTCATATTAGAAATACAAAAATCATTTAGTGTCAAGAAATCAGGCTGACAGCACCACAAATGTTTTACTCAGTCTGAGCAGGTGTGTAGTATCTCAGAATAACAAATAACTATAGGAGACTGAGACTGAACATTATAAGATTGTGCAAACACATCCCAACAGTATTTCCCATCCAACAAAAAAGAATCTACAGGAGTCCTCCGAGAAGCCTGGGGCACAATACATGGGCAGCAAGGCCAAAAAATAGTGCGGGCCATTCTTTCCTTTCAACCTGCACAGCCAGCAAGTGTTGGCAGGCAGCAACCCCAGAGGGCTTTTTGTTCCTTCTTACCTGAAGGCAATATACAGACGGTTATTAAAAAAAAAAAGGCATTAGTGAGCAAGTTACAGAAAATGAAATATCACCCTTATTGTTTACCCAATTGTCAGAGTCCTAAAATGAGTGTAACACAGGAACAAATGGTTCTACACCAAACAGGTAAATCTCAACCCCACATATCTTAACACTTCCTATTTAACAAGCGTGCATCCACTAGAGCAGTACTGGCATTCAACAAAGCATATGCAGCTGGATGAAGGGTAGAAAGAATAGGAGGCAGTGATAGTCCAGGAGGGCTTTCCTTTTAGAGTTCACCAGGCCATCCCAGGGAGTTGCTTTGGTCGTGTCAGACCGTGTCCTGGAGGTTGCTAGGAGCACTCTGTGACTGTCACTGTATCGCCGCTCAGTAGCCTCACCCTGCCATGCACCTCTGTGCGTTCTCACGCCTATGTCCTGTTCAGTAGCAATGAAGTGTGCAAGGAGGATATGTAAGTGGAAAGGTGTTGCTTTCATGTGTTAGCTTTCTGGTACTTGGAGCATTTATCACCAGCTCAATGCAGTGTTGCTATATCTGTGGTTGGTTCCCTGCCCTTATTCATCCGCATTCACCCTCCAAGCTTTTCTGGAAAGATCCTGCGCTGGCTGATCAGCTCTCCAGTCATGAGATATCAATTCTGATTATATACAGAGATGCTACAGAAGGTCTGCCCTCAGTGGCCTAGGCTGATCTGAAGTAGCCCCTAACCAGACAGGAGCTTGTAGGCTCATCTCCCTTTGTCCATCCCCTCCTGAAAGCTTCCCACTCAGCTCAGAAAGCTGAGCCTTGTCTTTGAGGTTGTGAGTACTGATCCAGGCTCCCTTCATGCTAATACATCATTACAACTCTTCTCTTCACATCTCCTTAAGGCCACGGTCACATTCACGCCTATGTAAAGCAGTGTTTTGTCCAATTAGGTTTTGAGATTCAAGTAGAAGAGAGTTTTTCCCTTTACCCACCCTTATGAAATTACCATATTCTCACTTCCCCATCATGTTTATATTTGTCTTTCACTCATTCTACCACAGGTTCATTCACTCAACAAAATATCTCTGGAGTGCTTGTTATGTGCAAGGCACTGCTAAAGGGTGAAAGGCATTCACACAGGTCCTACTTTTAAGGAGCTGGAGTCTGGGAGAGTTTCCTGAACCTTTTCATGGCTCGTTTGTTTTAGCTTTTAGTACCAAAGTGTTTTCTGTTTGGAATGTTCTTACAGAGCTTGAGTCGCTCTACTACATATGTCATACAAGGTGAATGCTGTTCTTCGCTCAGGGATCACGGTGTGTCATGCATCAGGAAGACACCACGTCTTTGTTTCTAAATAATGGAATTGTGTTCCAATTCAAAACACAACATGCATGCTTGTCTTGTCAGTAAAGCAGAAATGAAAAACAAAAATTGTGTGCACACTACACACAAGTGTTAAGCTGCGATTTGGACACAAAATCACTCAAAAGCTGCATATTTGACCTTGTCATGTGCTGATTGGATCAAAATAAGTGCCCGAGCTACCAAAAAATAACCCCTCCTCCTCCCACACTCTCCAAAAAGTAATTCCCTGAAGCACAGAAACAGGAAGAGCATTTCTATTTGGGAGAGACGCACACACCAAGCAGAGCAGTGTGGATCTCTGCCTATACTCTGACCTTTCACTTTCCTGAATCATTCACAAAAGTAGAAACCCACAGCTACAAAGCACTCAGGGTCATGTATGACTAGACTGTGCCAAGCCTGGGGTGCAGCAGGATAGGGTGGTGAGTTTACTTAAGTGTCCAAAGCAATGTTGGCCACCAGGGCCATGGGGCTTGGATCTCATCTCGCAGTGCCCTGGATGACAGTGAAAAGCAAGGACACGGCCTCAGGTGAAGCCCATCACTCGTGTGTGCTGAAATGCTGGCCAGGCCCCTCCCTTCCTGGATCCCAGCCTCCCCTTTGTCAGGGGCAGCACACTGTGCTAGAGTCTGACAAAAAAGACGCAGGGTTTCTCCTGTGGCTTGCAGAGAAGCTGTTCAATCCAAAGCACACGGAGACTCTGAAGAAGTGGGCTCTGGAAGTCAAAGAGCAATGACGGGCTGTGGCAATGGCATGTCAGTGTAGCAATGGCTACACTGTGCTGATGAGCACAATTTTTAGTGGAGTCTGGGTGTTGGGGATTTGTCCCCTGCTGTTGGAAAACCCAAGGAGGAGAAAGCTGGGGTGTTGGTGAAGCCAAAGGTTATGCAACACCTCTACTTTCCCAGACCATCTGCCATGGCCCAGACCCTACTGCTCTGACCACCACTGGCTACCCTCGTTGTCTCAAACCTGTCCTGTTACTAAAACACCTGCTTCTGAGGTCAGCCATACAGAAAGAACTGCTGAGGCTGAAGGGGTCCTTAGAAACAACTAGACTCAAACACCCTGGAAGTGAGAGGCAGGGGTCGTGACTGAGTGGTTCTTGGTTTCATGAGGTAGCTCAGTTGTGAGTTGATGCATGTGATGTGTGCCAGGTGCCACTCAAAGCTACAGTCTTCCCTTTTTTAAATCTGCAAGATTACAAAAATACCAGTATTTCCCCTTGTTTTATATAAAAATGATTTCTTAGCAAAAATACACGTGGGTCATATCCTCCGTTAAACTTCCGTTCCGTCTTGTAGATTGTTGTGGACTCGGACTTCCAGATTCAGTTTCTTCACTTTCGCCCCTTTGAACGTGTACACACCCTGCGTGTCACTGAGCAGGTTGACATTCCGCACAGTGCAGTACTGCTTGTTAACGTTCTTCTCCACCCTGTCCAGGTTCCTCTTGGGCACCTCCACCTTGGTGTTCAGGGGGTACTCCTCCAAAATGTCCTCTGGGGGTTGTTGCTTCCTCTCTTTCTGGCATTTCCTGGTGATAAAACAAGCCACCAAAAGCACCAGGAGGAGGAGCATGAGAGCAGCCAGGGCGCTGCCAATAGACGCTCCAGTTTGGGAGAGGGAAGCAGCCACAATGGGCTCTTGCCTCTCCAGGTTCAGGGATTTCATGTTGGTGCCATTCTTGACTTGGTCCCCCTCATTGTCATAGATGAGGGAATCGTCAAGGGTCAGTCGGCCACTGGGGTCCACCAGATCCCTTTGGTGGCGCCTCACGGTGGCTGTGAGAGAGCGCTGGACCCGGGGCCCTGCGATAGTGTCTGGGCCAATGATGTAGATCACCTGGAGGTACCACTGGTGTCCCGCCTCCACCTGCCCAGAAGAGAAATGGGATAGAAGCCAAATATGTCACTTTGGTCTATAGACTGCTCTAGAAGAAAGGAAATGGAAAGACAGATGCCACCTGGTGCCTAGGTGGGGACATGCTTTCAAGATGTGTGAGCTAAGTATCAGGGATTCTCTTCTATTTCCAAAGTTGGATGAACTTGGGTCACCTATTCATTATTTTCTATTTCACTACCTGTTTATGGAATAGCCTAAGCATTTGTCTTTCATTCTCTAAAGCTAAGTGGATGTTAAATATTTGTCAGCATTGCAATAATAGAATTGGTAACCACACATACTCCTAGTGAGTTCCAACTGTTTGTTTTATTCTAGTTTACTACCTTTTAAATTATTTTATTTTGATGATCTTTACATAGTTGATTAGGGCACAAAGGGTCAAGGGACAGGAAAGTGGATAAGACCACTGTTTCCAGATTCACTTTTTTTTCTTTATGGTGGGGGGCAGATAAAGGGAGAAGACCCACCCAGCCTCTCAACCACCCCAGGGTTCCACTACTTTTGAATTTCAGCTAAAAATGTCTTATCATTAAAAAAAATGTCCACTTAACACCTACTCTGTAAAATGTAGATACTTGACAAAAGTTCACTAAATGGGAACAATTCCTAAATCATCCCCTGAGAGGTGATGTCATCAAGTATTCATTTTATTTCCCTTTCAGCTGCTCCACTGAATCCTTGCATGGTTTTGAAATAACTTTTAAAGTTGTGAAACCTAAAGTTCTAGATTTTTTTTTAGACAAGTTGAAATTAGATAATAAAAATTCATGTTTATTGCTGGCATTTGGGGTATTTTTGTGTATCAAATTCTGTTCCAAAAGGCTTCCTTAGAATGAATTTGTTATACATGCTCCATAAGCATGTGAAAACTGCGTGGCTCAGCATACAGCCAACATTTTAAAAGTTAGGAACAATTGGAATTGCCATGCAGGCCCACTGCCCACAATACAAATGAAGCGATTTATTATTGTTTTGGTCTATTGAGAGTATATGATGACAATTGTGGGTGAATGGTAAGTGTAACGACAATTAAAAAGACCTGTCAGCAAGATTGCAATAAACATAAAGGGGAAATCCAGAGATGATATGGTCCTGCTGTTGCAAGTTTTCTGGTAGACTGGGTCCCAAGTATCTCTGCTTCGCACTGAACCCACCTTATAGAGGGCATCAACTTTGAGAGTGAAGCCGTCCACACCTGGCATGCTGCTGACCATGTGGAAATCGGGCAGCTCGGAAGCAAAGTGGGCCTCAAAAGGCACATCATGGAAGTACTTATCGGTTACCTCTGGCTGACTGCGGTCCTGGAATTGCAGAAAGAAACACACACATGATTTAGGAAGATTCGGAGAATGTGTCTAAGATGGCAGGCCTGCGGAATACAAAAGGCACTCTCCACTCCTCAGGCTTGGGTGTGGGGAGCAGGTGCTGTGGCCACTCTTCTCATGACTGTGTTTAAGGAATAGTCATCCCCTGTGACCTTGAAACAAAATGAGTGGGGCAGCCCTGATCATTAATTCACAAGCTAGGAGCAGACTTCTGGGATCCGCCGTTGGCATGCCAGTTAAGCCTGGCTCCTCTGCTTCTGCTCCACAGCTGCTTGCTCATACGTCCGAGAAGGCAGTGAAGATGGCCCAAGTGTTTGGGTCTCTGCCGCTTCTGATGGACTTGGCCTGGCTCAGATTTTGCTGATGTGGCATGAGTGAATCTCTGAATAGAAATCTTTCCCCCTTTCTCTCTTGGTTTCTCTGTCTTGGGGTCTGTCTCCATTTGTTCCATATAAATAATCTTACACTGCCACCAAAATAGGTATATTTTCCATGAGCTTTTTGAAGTATTGGGTCTTAAGACCACTGACACAGTTAAAAGTTGAGCGACCTAAGATTTTTTGTTTATATGACATTTCTATCATTGGTTACTGTGTTAGCAAATCAAAGCTCAAAAAATGTTTAAAATGACCATTACAGATTAGTGTTAAGCGAAAATATATTTGTTCCCTTCACAATAGTGTAATGCATTGATTTATGCTCCAGCAAATTTCTGAGAAATTGATTTTTTAACAAATGCTACGTTCAATCTGTATAATTTGCAGCTCTTAAAAAATTTATGTTTTTACTTGAAAGTCAGAAGTCAGAGATCATGTGGGGGAGAGAGAGAGAGAAAGAAAACGAGTTTTCCACCTGCTCGAAAATAGCCACGATGGCCACAGCTAAGCCAGTGTGAGGCTGGGAGCCAGGAGCTTCTTTAGGTCTCACATGTAGGTACAGGGTGCCTTGGACCATCTTCTGTTGCTTTCCCAGGCCATTAGCGGGGAAATGGATAGAAAGTGCAGTAGCTGGGACTAGAATTGGTTCCATATGTAGGACCAACCCCGCAGGTGGAGGATTAGTTGATGCACCACCACATCGGCTCCGTATGCAGTTTTGAATTTATACGCCTCTTCCAAGGGAAACCTGGGCTTGCACAGCTTACATTGTTGAAAAAGGTAGGAATACATTCAAATAATCTCTTCAGATATCTGAAAACCCTTTGAAACAAAACTATGTAAATGTCTCTTCTAAAAGATAAGTTGTAACAATGTTTTCATATGCTATACTCATGAAGAAATGAGTGGGAAAAGGCAGAGATTTTTATATTAGGAAAATAATGTTCTTGTGGACTCCCTGACAGATGATTAGGGATTTACAAAAGAATTTTTTTAATGTTTTAAAATTTACACAAGGGAGAGCTCTGATCTATTCACTCCCGTACTGCTTGAATCGGCTGGGCGGAACCAGGAGCCAAGAACTAAAGCCAGGCTTCCCACATGGGTGATATCGGGTGATGGCATTTGTTGCTTCCAAAGATTTGCATTGAAAAAAAAGACTGGGAGTGGAAGCTGGAGCCAGGGATCAAATCCAGGTACTCCGATACAAGACGTGGGTGTCTTAATCAGCTAAGCTAACTGTCCACCTTGTCTGGACCACACTGTGCAAAACACTGGCCTACCTAGAGTTCCTTCTTCCTGGGACATAAATAATAGCTTGTTGTGTTCCCTGCCATGGTGTTTTGCAATGTGTACAAGTATTGAGCTGACCAGAGAAACACCAAAACTACCAAGAGAAAAGCAGAGTGGTGCTGGAGCTATTCTGGGCAGCATCCATGGCTGAAGAAATACATGAGGGCATTGTTTCTTTAACAATAGCAGCATGCATACCAACAGCAGGAATCTGTGTTTCAAGTGTTTGTTGGGTTGAATGCATCCATACTGTGGCCCTTCATTGTAGACGGTCCCCGTAGGATCAAAGAAAGGCACATAGCCATCCTTGCCAGTGCACAGATAGACTTTCTCCAGCTGGAGCTTGTAAGCAGAATTAAGGTTTTGTTCTGGATTCCAGAGGACTCGACCATAGAGGATTTGACCTGAAAAGATGAAAGAACAATGTCAAGGGTAGAAAGGGTTTAGCATATCCTCTTACAGTCGGAAGTACCTCAGGATGAAGAGCTCTATGACCCCTTGTGGCCCTAGGACATGCGTTCATTTATTGTCTTATTCAATCAGAATTAATTACGCACTTAAGCTATACCAAGCACTGGTTTACACACAGGGGACACAGAGTTGCATGAGATGCTATTGATAACAAAAAGATTAATAAAAATAGCTTATCAAACTATTTCAGGTACTATATTGAGTCCTTCATATGCAGTCACTCATAGTGTTCTCAGCTTCACAGATGAGGAAACTGGGTCGCCAAGTACTAAGGGACTTACGAAAGTCACAAGGCCAGCAAGTGATAAGGGTAGGATTCAAAGTCAAAATACTAACTTGGCTGAACAACCCATAGCAGTACAATGTTACATATGATAATAACAGAAGGTATGTCATGTCCAGTGAGCACAAAGCCAACATACAAATCTGCTTAGGAATGGCTATGAAAGGACCAAGGATAAGTATTTGGGAGTATCTTGAAATCAAGATAGACAAATTTCAGAGCATTTAGGAGAGAAGAGTAGAATATTCTAGGTAAAAGATAGTCTAGGAAAAATTCCGAATGCTAGATGAGTGTGAGCCTTGGTGTAGGAATTGTTTCTTTCATGCCTGCCACAGTGCCTAGTTCTTTTCCTCCACCATCTTATTTAATCCTCTCAAGAGCCCAAGAGGTAGATTCTGAGTGTCACAGCTAAGATCCCACAGTCAAGAGTTAATGGGAAGGGAATCTGAGCCTGTGCTCATTTAAACATTGACCATATAGAGATCCAAGAAAGTTAATGACTTGGGGTGCAGGAAGGTGTGTAGAGGGTGAGATAGTCTATTTTCCCTTGGGTATTTCCTAACTGCACTGATTTGATTATCTAAGTAACATACTGTTGAAGCTTATAAGGCAGGGGAGTAAGAATACCATCGCTAGACTTCAGGAACATAGAGAGTGGAGCAAAGATGAGGGGAATTGAGTCACAGGGACTGTATGGGCATATTCTAGTGTTCTAATGAGACATGGGCATCTAAAACACAATTGTAAGACAAGGGATGGATTCTGAAGATACCCCGGAGTCCTACTGAATTAACCTGAGTACAGGTGTGATGTTGGTGGGGCTGGCAGTGGATAGCACAAGCGAAAGGCACTCATTTTGGAGGAAAAAAGTCCAGTTCTAGGCAAGTCTGGATGGCCTCCCTCTTGGAGAGAGTCAGCAATTACAGGTCCACTTGTGGAAGCCTAGAAAGAAAGCTCAGGGGAGATTAAGGATGAGGCCAGATTTTATGGAATGGCTGTGTTGTGGTAGGAATCTAGGGTGATCAGAGCAAACAAGTGATCCGAATTGTGGGATAACCAGTTACAGTGTTCAGAGGAGCCAAGCCTGGCATGTGGGAACACAAGCATGGAAGGCCAAGGGCAGAGACTCTGGATAGGTGAGAGAGAAGTGAGCTAAGAGGCCACATGGTATACAATGATGATGCCTAGGAATCCAAATAGCAAACATGTCAAAACACATGGGTTAGGTGTCCTTGACTAAAGAATCCTTGATCCTTGGTAGGAAGCAAAGGGATGTAGGTGTGATGGAGAAGAGGGGCTTGGGAGACATGGTGAACTCCTCACTTGGGAAGTTTGCCAGAGAAAAGAAAAGCAGTAGTTTGGGCTGATGCTAGCAGGGCAAGTTAGGCTAGGTGGCACATTTCTTTCTGAATTGGGAAGGACCTGAATGCATTTTGTAAGATATGAGAGGAGATAAAAGAAAGAGGCTGTCAGGGGTAATTAATTCATTTGTTCAGTAATGTAGACCTGGGCACAGGTGTTATGGTATGCAGATTTGATTGTAGTTTATATTATAGTGGCAAAAATAGACAGTAGATATTATTTAGTAAGCATGTTGCATATTAAAAATTGTGACTACTTCAAACAGCATTCTACAAAAGTGGAACTATGGAAATCCATCTGACATTGGTGTGGCCAGGGAAAGTCCTTGGAGGAGGTTGATCAATGGATGGAGACCTGAGTTAAGGAGCTAGCTTTGGAAAAGTCAAGAGACCCATGTTTGGGGTGGAAGTGGTAGGCACAGGGACAATTCTAGTAGTGAAAGCACAGTGTGGAATAAGGTGTCCCTCATCCCATTTAGGCTGGCAGGCGATGGGGATGTTGCTGCAGTCTCTGAGAAACTGAGATGAAGCAATTTAGGCCAAAGCAGGATAGTGGGTAAAAAATCAGATGGGAAATGTCAGTGATTTTCCGTGTGAGTACACTGTCATCATTGGGGTGCCATGCATGTGATGCCCTTGTGACACAGGAAGGATGTGGGTCTCTTCCTTGATTCAGTATCCTTGGCTGCCCTGGAACCAACTCAGGGGAGCTTATGCTGATAAGGAAAGCAGATCAGCAGAGCTGCTAGGGCGGTCTTGCCCAGGAAGAATCAGAAGCTTACCTTTTGAGAAGGCTCCTTTGTAGTCCATCTCGGCCAGGGACATGTCTGACGTGTTGGGATCCATCAGGAACACCTTCTCATTATTGCACAGCTGAAATTCAGTGTTGAGCGAATACACCACAGGCACGGGGCGGTTGGTCTGCTGGAACGCGATGGGTATCAGGAATCTAGATGTAGGAAAAGCGGGAGCCTTGAGGGCAGATCAACTCTGCACCTGTCATCTGAGCTGCCTCCCTTCTCCATTCTCACTGTTGTGCCCCAAGCCTTATTTTGAAGGTTGGGTACTTCCTGAATAGACACCCATGAGAGAAGGATTTTATTTGGTTCTGAGGCTACCTGTGCTTTTTTGGACCAGGAATAATTTAATTAGCCTTTAGAATCCGTTGGGGCTGCCATGGAGTAGATGTGCTTTGTACCTTACAGGTTCAGATATAGGAAGCCTGGATCACAGCGTGGTGAGATCTAGAAGTGATGGGGCCTTTAAGAGCTGGGGTCTTGTGTTGGGTCATTAGCTCATTGTCCTGGGACCTCTGATGCCCTAGGGTTCCCTGTCCCACCATGTGGTCTCTCCCATTTGCAGGTGCTCCTATCATGACATCATCTCTGTGATGCATTACAGCCAAGAATCAGAGGCTCAGTAAATGGGGCCAATCTCATCTTACGTGTTTTAGCTTTGAAAATTAAGAGCTACACGAGCCTCTTTTCTTTAGGGAATACCTATCATTAAGGTAAACCCTTCGCTTTTTTTTTTCCTTTTTCTATATTTTCATTCTGAGTCCCCTAGGTGCCCTTTGATTTCTAAAAGGTTCAGAGCCATGATACCCAGCTAATTTTCCCAGTACACAAACACTGAAACTTTGACTCATTCAGTCTGATCAAGACTTGTTTCAGTGCTGGGTGACACCCTTCCTTGGCTCCTTGCTACCTCACTTTCTCAGTCCCGCCTTTTGTGCTTACCTCTGGCAGGTAAAAGTCCAGTCCTAGGATCATCTACCTGAATTTCACTGCAATGCTTTTGGCCCTTTTACTGCATTGGCCATCTCTAAGGCAGTGATGCCAAACTCATCCAATTGAGATTTCACCTCTGAGCTCTAGGATGACACTTGTGATGACTGTACTTAATGGCTGTTGCAAAGCAACCTCAAACTCAGCATATTATTCTTTTATAATCTCAATCTTTCTGGATTGCATATGTGCTGGCCTTCCTGGAGTTGGGTTTATTTCTCTCTAGTCTATCAGAATAACCCAGGTAAGAGACAAGGGCTCTTACTGGGACTGTTGGCACATTGGCAGTGACTGAATGATTGGGGAAGTCCATAACCTTTGCTGGTAGTGTTGGAGTAAGGGAAGACTTGAGGGTGTTTCCAGGGATTTTGCTGTAATCACCTGGAACAGAGGTTGACATTTATTTTTTGTAAATGGAAAAGTCTTTATGTAACCTCTTGGCTCTGTTTTAGCTCACCCATCACAGCTGATAGACTAGAGAGAAATTTTAAAAAATTAAAAAAAAAATCAACTTTGCTTAAAATTCTCCAATGGTTCCCCATAGCTCTTAGAGCAACATGTCTGACATGACCTTCAGTGGCTTTGGCCTTTACTTCTTCCTCTTGCTTCCTCTCACTAGGATGAAGTCAACCCTACCTTCTTTAGCTCCTTGACAGGTCCCTATTCCACAATCTTGATTGCCTCAGACTAATTTATTCAAATATTTACTGAGCATGCATTAGGCAACAGATACTGTTGAGTAATGGAAATTCATTCATCTATGGCTAATACAGAGAAACGTGCCTACAGGGAGGTTACGTCTTAACAAGAGCTAGTGTGTAAATGTTAAAAATCATGTAACATGATAAAGGGAACGTTAGGAGGTTCAGCCGGAAATTCTAAATGACAGAGGCAGGGCTAAAAATTGGTTCAGCCATTTTTTTAATTAGTTATTTTGCATTATGTGACAGTTTCATAGGCTCTGGGAATCCCCCCATCCCTCCCCCTCCCCTCCCCTCCCCCCTGGTGGATTCCTCCACCTTGATGCAGTATTACAGTTCAAATTCAATCAAGATTCTTTCCTTGCAAACATATACCAAGCATAGAGTCCAGCTACTTATTGTCCAGATGGGTTGAACAGTTTCTTGGGCAGACCTTTTCTGGTCTGAAGTTAGAGCTGGTAGAATATCATCCCAGTAAATTAAGAGTCCCAATAAAACATCAACAGCAATGCAACGTTATGGAATTGACATGGTTTTGAGTAACCAGTATGTTAAAGAAAAAAAAAAAAAAAAAGTCCTAACCACAACCTATGATTAGCTCAGTGACATTTCAATTTTAGTTCATATACAGGACCGTCTGCTATATACCTTAAAATGGCTATAAGGTACCATTCAGCTGTTTCGTGTCTATTTCATTATAGTATTTAGCCATTTGTTGTGTTAAAGTAAAATTTTGCTGATCTTGGAAGATTTTAGGATAATCTAGACTGGCTTGTAACTCTAACAAGACATTTGTCGACATTTACGGTGCAGAACATTTTTTTTTTGGGGGGGGAGGTGCAGGAAAATCCTCAACACCATGGTGAGGAGTGACTAATCTTTGTGTCCCACCCAGCGAGGCATGAGCCAATCCATGCCAGCTCTTTCCTGTCAGATTTCAAGTTCTACTTTCTGTTGTTAATTTATTTTAGGGTTTTTTTTTTTTTTTTTTTTTTTTAGTTTGTATGATTGTTTGCTGTGAGGGGTTTTCGAAGCAATCCCGATGGTCATTGCAAGGGAGGGGGGGTCCAGAGGTGGAGCCAGGCTCGGACCAGAGAAAGCTCTCCTCCCTGGTCCCGAAGGACATTTATTGTTCTTCTGTTTCTGCAGACTGCTCAGGGCTTCTGGTTGTCTTTCCGATGACGTTGGTTTCTGCACGGTAGTGTTTGGACTTCTTCCATCCCCTGTGGAAGCTCCGGTTGGGGGTGGGTGACCTCAGAGTACTCAGCCTCCGAGGGCATCCAATTCCCTGTGGCCTCCTTGGCAGTTGGGGTATAGTCCTTGTTGCTCGTATTAATAGTTTGTGGTGAAGGTCTGGGAGTCTTCATGGTTGGGATCCAAGCTTCCTCCTTACCACCTGCTCCACTCTGGAGTGCCCCCCTGCTCCACGCACATGACCTCCTGTTAAGAGGCTGTCAGGATCGCACCCGATTCCCCCCTCATGCATTGGTATAGTAGTTTTATTGTTGTTTAGTGCCGCTTTGAGTCTGTTGTCTATGAATTACCAGATTTGACCTTGATAGGCTATATTGTACTTTTTTCTCACTCTTTTTATGGTCCTGAAAGATTTCCCTGCACTCCCTCCCCATTACAGGTTAACATAGCATATTGACGGTATAGTAGGTTTTACAGTTTTTCGATGTAGATCTTAAGTATTCTGACATTAATTATTGGTTTATAGATTATATCGCGTTATCTTATTGCATTGGATACAGGTTGTTAGAGATTGCACTAATATTACAATATACAGGTACTATCTTCCAAGTTGTCATCTTTTCATCTCAGATTAAGGCAAACATGTGGTATTTAACCTTTTGGGATTGGTTCATTTCTCTTAGCATGATGGATTCCAGTCGGGCCCATTTGAGCACAAAGAACTGCATTTCGTTTTTTTTAATAGCTGAGTAGTATTCCATGGAGTAGATGAACCATAGCTTTCTTATCCAGTCTTCCGCTGATGGGCATTTTGGCTGCTTCCAGGTTTTTGCGATTGTAGATTGTGCTGCTATGAACATAGGCGTGCATGTTGGTTTCTTGTGTAGGAGATGTTTTGGATATATCCCTAGGAGTGCTATTGCTGGGTCATATGGTATGTTGATTTTGAGTTGTTTGAGTATTCGCCAAACTGATTCCCATAGAGGCTGTACAAATCTGCAGTCCCACCAGCAGTGGAGAAGGGTTCCCTTTCCCCACATCCTCGCCAGCAAGTTTTGGTGGTATTATGTATGTGTGCCATCCTTACTGGAGTTAGGTGGTACCTCATTGTTGTCTTCATTTGGATTTCCCTTATTGCCAGGGAACTTGAGCACTTTTTCATATGCTTGTTTGCCATTTGGGTTTGTTCTTTTGTGAAATGTCTGCCCATTTCCCGTGCCCATTTCTTGAGCAGTTTGTTCTGGTGTTTTGGTTTCTCTGGAGATCTTTGTATATTCTGGAGATCAGCCCTCTATCACCTATGTCATGTGCGAAGATCTTCTCCCATTCTGTGGGTTGCCTTTTTACTTTATTGATTGTTTCTCTAACTGTACAGAAACTTCTTAGTTTGATGAGGTCCCAATTGTTTATTTTGGTCTCGATTTCTACTGCTTTCGGAGTCTTTTTTAGGAAGTGAGGGCCTACCCCTAAGTGTTGCAGTGTGTTTCCAACATTTTCTTCCAACAGTTTGAAGGTTTCTGGATGTAGGTTTAGGTCTTTTATCCATTTAGATTCGATCTTGGTGTATGGTGAGAGATGTGGGTCTATCTTTTTGTTTCTGCAGGCTATCAACCAGTTGTCCCAACAGCATTTATTGAACAGACCTTTCCATTTGCTTGGGTTGTTGTCTGTCTTTTTGTCAAAGATTAATTGACTGTATCTGTGTGGGTTTCCATCTGTTGTTTCTATTCTGTTCCACTGATCTTCCTCTCTATCTTTGTGCCAGTACCAGGCTGTTTTGATGACCACTGCCCTATAGTATGTCCATAGATCTGGTACTGTGATTCCCCCTGTTAAGTTCCTGTTCTTCAGAGTGGTTCTGGCTATTCATGTTTTTTTGTGTTTCCAGATGAATCTGTGTATCATTTTTTCCAGTTCGATGAAGAATGCTGTGGGTAATTTGATTGGGATTGCATTGAATATATATATTGCTTTTGGTAGTATAGACATTTTGCTGATATTAATTTTGCCTATCCAGGAGCATGGGATGTTGTTCCATCTTTCGAGGTCTTGTTCTATTTGTTTTTTGAGTGTTTTGTAATTTTCTTCATAAAGGTCTTCTTCGCTTTTGGTTAAATTTATTCCCAGATATTTCATGCTTTTCTGTTATTTTGAATGGTAGCTTGTTGGTTAGATCTTCTTCCATCTTGCGGCCATTTGCATACACTATGGCTGTTGATTTTTGTTCATTTATCTTGTATCCTGCCACTCTGCCAAATTCTCGTATGAGTTCTAGGAGTCTTTGTATTGAGTTTTTTTGGTTCTTCTATGTAGAGAATCATGTCGTCTGCGAATAGTGAAAGCTTGACTTCTTCATTTCCAATTTGGATTCCTTTGATTTCTTTGTCTTGTCTTATGGCTTCTGCAAGTACCTCTAGGACTATATTGAATAGCAGCAGTGATAGTCGGCAGCCTTGTCTTGTTCCAGATCTCAGTGGGAAGGGGTCCAGTTTTTCTCCATTTAGTATGATGCTGGCATTGGGTTTTTCATATATTGCTTTGATTATATTGTGGATTGTTCCTTCTATCCCTACCTTGGTTAGGGTTTTTAACATGAAATGGTGTTGAATTTTGTCGAAGGCGTTTTCTGCGTCTATTGATACTATTATATGGTTTTTGTTTTTCAGTTTTTGGATGTGATGTATCACATTTATGGATTTCCTTATGTTGAACCATCCCTGCATTCCCTGGATGAAACCTACTTGGTCTGGATGGATGATCTGTCTGATGTTTTTTTGTATTCTATTGGCAAGGATTTTGTTGAGAATCTTAGCGTCAACGTTCATCAGGGAGATCGGTCTGTAGTTTTCCTTCTCTGTTAATTCTCTATTTGGTTTGGGGATTAAGGTGATATTGGCTTCATAGAATGAGTTTGGAAGAGTTGCTTCCTTTTCTATTGTTTTGAAGAGCTTGTAAAGGATTGGGGTTAGCTCTGGTTGGAATGTTTTGTAGAATTCTGTGGTAAAGCCATCTGGGCCTGGGCTTTTCTTTGCTGGGAGCTCTTTAATCACTGATTCTATTTCTGATTCGGTGATAGGTTTATTCAGGTCTTCTGTTGCTTCTGGGGTGAGTTTTGGTAAGTGGTGGGAGTCTAGGAATCTTTCCATTTCCAAGTGGTTATCGAATTTGTTGGCGTATAGTTCTTTGTAATAATTTCTAATTATTTCCTTAATGGTAGTAGCGTCTGTTGTTATGTTGCCTTTTTCATCTTTGATGCTGCTAATTCTTGCTTTGTCTTGTTTTTTCTTTGTTAGTCGGGCCAGTGGGGTATCTATTTTGTTTATCCTCTCAAAGAACCAGCTTTTTGATTCATTTATTTTCTGAATGGTTTTTTAAATTTCTATCTGATTTAGTTCTTGTCTTGTTTTGATAATTTCTTGTTTCCTCTTGTTTGTGGGGTCCTTCTGCTGTTGCTTTTCCAATTCCTGGAGGTGTGTGCTTAATTCCTGCATTTGTTGCCTTTCTTGGGCTTTGACGTGCGCGCTTATTGCAATAAACTTATCACATAACACTGCTTTGGCGGTGTCCCATAAGTTTTGGACTTTTGAATCTGGGTTTTCATTGGTTTCCATAAATTTTTTGATCTCGTCTTTAATTTCTTCTCTAACCCATTGTTCGTTTAATAGCATATTGTTCAGCCTCCAGGAATTTACATGTTTCCTGGGGCATTTTGAGTTGTTCATTTCCAATTTCACTCCGTGATGGTCTGAGAAGGTACATGGTATGATTCTGATATTTTTGTAGTTAGTTAAACTTGCTTTGTGTCCTATTATGTGGTCTATCCTGGAGAAGGTGCCATGCACTGCTGAGAAGAAGGTGTAGTCTGTGGCCTTAGGATGAAATATTCTATAGACGTCTACTAGGTCCAGTTGTTCTATTGTTTGTGTGAGTTCTGTGGCTTCTCTGTTGAGCTTTTGCTGCGTTGATCTATCTATTGGTGTTAGTGGGGTGTTCAGGTCTCCCAGAATTGTCGTATGTTCATCTATGTCTCCCTTTAAGTCCAAAAGTAGTTGTTTCACGTAGCTGGGTGCATCCGGGCTAGGAGCATATATGTTAAGAATTGCGATTGGTTCTTGTTGGATCCTCCCTTTCAAGAAGATGTAGCACCCTTCCCTGTCCTTTTTGACATTTGTTACTTTGAAGTCCGTATCATCTGAGAATAGGACTGCCACACCAGCCTTTTTTTCTCGTCCATTGGCATGGAATATTTGTTTCCACCCTTTCACTTTAAGTTTCCTGAAGTTCCTTCTGGTTAGATGTGTTTCTTGCAAGCAGCATATAGTTCCGTCCTGGTTTTTAACCCAGTCTGCTAATCGGTGCCTTTTGAGTGATGAATTTAAGCCATTTGTGTTGAGGGTTAATATTGAGAAATTAATAATTTTGCCGTGACATATACCTGTGATTTTGAGGTTGTCGGTAGTTGATTGTCGTTTCTGTGGATGGACTTTATTGAGATCTCCCTGATTGCCATTCTTGCTTATGGCTTGCTTCCTTTTTTTCTGAGAGTAGCGCATTTCTAAGGAGATTTTGTAGAGTTGGTTTTGTGTTGGCATATTCTTCTAGTTTCTCTTTGCTGTGGAAGTATCTAGTTTCGTTCTCGTATACAAATGAAATCTTTGCTGGGTAGAGTATTCTTGGTTGACAGTTGTTCTCTTTCAGTACTTGAAAGATTTTGTTCCACTCCCTTCTTGCCTGGAGCGTCTGTTCTGAGAAGTCAGCAGTGATTCTGATGGTCCTGCCCCTAAATGTAAGCTTCTCTTTGGTTTGTGCTAACCTTAGGATTCTTTCTTTGTATTCATTGGATGGTAGCTTGATTACCACATGTCTTGGGGAGGATCGTTTTGGGTCCACCCTGTGGGGAGTCCTCTGGCCTTCCTGAATTTGGATTGGGTTCATGTTCCAGGTATTTTGGAAGTTCTCCTGCATAATTTCCTCAAGTACTGGTTGTATGCCTGTCTCTCTTTCCACTCCTTCTGGGAGCCCCATGATTCTGATATTTGACTTCTTGATGTTGTCATTCATCTCCTGGATCGTCTTGGTTGCCTTGTGTAGTTGTGACTCTAGTTGGTTAATAATCTGCCTGCTTTCATTCTGGGAATCTTCCAAGTCGGATATCCTGTCTTCTGCTGCTGTAATTCTGTTGGCTAAGCTCTCAACTTTGTTCTTCAAGTCTAGGATCTCGTTTTTGAGCGATTTTGTTTCTGTGATTATGTGGTTTTTAAAATCTTTGAGCTCGTCCCATTGCTTTTCATTGTCTCTGAAGAGTTTTATAATTATTTTTCTGAACTCCTTATCAGAGACATCTTCAATTTCTTCATCTGTAATCTCTGCAATTGACCAGGCTTTATGGTGGCTTTTTGGGACGGAGCAAGCTGTGTCTACGTCACTAACTCTCTTATTTCTTCCCATATTTGTGGTCCAAGGTGTTGCTGGATTCTCACCCTAGTCTAGTGTTTGTTTTTGAGAGAACCAGGCACCAGCTTGCTGAGGGGTCTCCAAGCGCTATCCTGTAGAGATCAGAGCGTGCAGGCGTGGAGTAGCAGGGTGCGGGAATTTTCAAGGCACTTTTGGTGCGTCTCCAGTACACTGGACCTCAGGGCGCCACTTCCAAGGCCCAGCAGATTCAAAGCGCACTCTCAGCTCGTTCCCTACACGTATGCGACCACAGGACGTGGGGGAATGAAGGCACTCTGTGTGCGCCCCCTGTGCGCAGGAACACAGGGCACAGAGGATTCTAGGTGCTTTCTCGGTGTGTCCCCAGTGTCAGGGACTGCAGGGCGTGGAGGTTCCAGGCGCTCTCTGGGAACGCCTCCTGCATGCGGAACTGCAGTGCCCTCCTGGTGTGTTTTCCAAGCACAGGACTGTAGGGCGTGGGTTGTTCCAGGTGCTCTCTAGAAGCGCCTCCTGCGCAGGTCCGCCCACCCCAGCAGCATGGGACCGCCCACCCGAGTGCAGGGGACCGCCCACCCCAGCGCTCGCACAGGACCGCCCAGCCCAGAGGCACACCCGGGTCCGCACAGTCCAGAGGTGCGGGTTCCTGTGGGTCAGTACCACCTAGCTGTGTGCCAGTCTGCAAGGCACGGGGGAGTATTCAGTGTGCCTTCTGCCTTTCTCCTCAGCGCACAGGACCGCTGTGCGTCAACTCCAAGACAGTTTTGGCAGTTTCAAGGCACTTGCCTTGTGTCCCCAGAGGCTGGAATCGCCGGGGGGGTGGAGGGATGGGGAGATGAGTACCAAGGATGTTCAGGGTCTGTGTGTGCCGCTGGAGAGTTAACTCCCGGAGCCTCTGACCCACTGCTGCCCCTACCCAGCTCCCTCTAACCTCAAGTTCTTGCAGTCTGCCTCTGCCTCTGGTGAGGACTTTCGCCGTGGGTGCAGCTCCTGGCGGCGGCGGGTCAGGGTCTGTGGCGGGTATGGCGGCTGCCGGCGGTTTCTGTGGCTGCTGTGTCTCCTGTGGCTGCAGGGGCGGCTCCCGGTGGCTGTGACTCAGCAGGTCTGGAGAGGAACGCTGTCTTCCCTGCCTTGTTTCGTTTGTTTTCCTGGTTGCTCTTCCAAATTTTGTGGATTTTTTTGGCTCCACACTGTCCAGGTAACTTCACGCTCCTCTCTTTGCAGGCAGGTCTATGCTGCTCCACTTATGCTTTTGTCGCGTTCTATCCCTCTCTGTCTGTGGGCTCCCTCACATCCATCTTCCTATGTCAGCCATCTTGCAAGTCTCCGGTTCAGCCATTTTGAGAGACAGGATGCAGGCTCCTTGGCACACAAAATGCAGAGCTACCACATGGTCTGTGGAGGAAGCTCTCCAGGTAAAGGTACTGAGACTCAAGGTATCTGATACGTCAGAGAACGGCCAGCCTACCAGGGTGTCTGTTCTGCAGTGAGTTAGGGAGATATGATCAGAGTGGTCACTGGAGGCCAGATCATGTAAGATCTTACCTGTACCTTAAGGATTTAAGGCTTGTACTTTCACTGTCTCAAAATTTAACAGTGTATGGGATCTGCTGGGTTGAGCAAGGACAGCAGGGTGAAGCCACAAGGGGATTTACTTGAATAACCCAGGTAAGAGACAAGGGCTCTTACTGGGACTGTTGGCACATTGGCAGTGATTGAATGATTGGATTTCCAGGTATACCCTAAAAGGGAAGTCCATAACCTTTGCTGGTAGTGTTGGAGTAAGGGAAGATTTGAGGGTGTTTCCAGGGATTTTGCTGTAATCACCTGGAACAGAGGTTGACATTTATTTTTTGTAAATGGAAAAGTCTTTATGTAACCTCTTGGCTCTGGACAGTATCAGTGCAGCAGGTGCAGCTGTGTTCCAAAGGAAAACTTTATTTACAAACCAGGCATAGAGGTATACCCTTCATCAGGATAGAACTGCAAAAGAAAGTCATTTGGTGAAAGAAAAAAATTTCATTTAGGACATGCTACAGTTGAGAGGCTTCTAAGAGCTGGGTGGAGATGCTGAGTAGTTAATTTGCTGTACAAGGCTCACTTGGAGAGAGTGGTTCATGGCTACAGGTGCTCATTTGTATCTGAAGCCTGCATAAGGGATATGTAATGTGGTCACCAAATGTGACAGGAGATCAAACCTTGTCCTTAGGAGACTGAAAAACAGTGGGGACCAGAAAAACAGCCAGAAAAAGCCAGTGACCCGGAAGGAAAAACTTCAGAATGTGACACCCCCGTTGATTGAAGGAAGAATATGCAGGGGGAACTGAGCAACTACTAAATGTGGGTAAGACAACATGCACAGGAAGATAGAGGCTTGCTCCCTAGATGCAGTAACACACAGTCAGTGTTGATTCTGATGATCGCCAGCTGAGGTGAGGGCACAACTGGAATCTGAAGGTAGCCAGGAGTGGAGTACGGGGTAGGAGGATGGGACCAACGATTAGGCACAGTGGTTAAGACATTGTTTGGGATACCTGCATCCCATATCTGAGTGCCCGAGTTTGAGTCCCCGCTTTATCTCCTGATTCCAGCTTATTGTGAATGTGTGTGCCCTGGGAAGCACCAGGTGATGACTAAAGTACTTGGCTCCCTGGAAGATACATGGGAAATCTCAACTGGGTTCTAGACTCAGTTCCAGCCAAACCTTGGCTGTTTCAGGTATTTGTAGAGTGAACCAGTAAGATTGGAGGTCTGACTGTACATTTCTGTTTCTCTACCTTTCATATTAAATACATGAATTTTTTTTAATTAAAGGCAGATTAACAGATCTTCTATCTGCTGGTCCAGTCATCAAATGGCTGCATATTCAGTTCTGAGCCCAGCCAAAGCCAGAAGCCACGAACTTCATCAAAGTCTCCCACATGGGTAACAAGCATCTATAAGTGCTTGGGCCATCCTGTGCTGCTTTCCCAGGTACATCAGCAGAGAGCAGAATAGATGTAGAATAGCTGGACTCAAATACACACTCTGACAGGGGAAACCAGCATTGCAGCTGCATGACAACAATAGTTGTAATAAGTTATTTCTTAAAGAGAAGATGGATGGTGATAAATTGGAAATTGTACACACAGAAAATTGTACTTTGAAGCCAAAGGGGCTGGCAAAATGGGTGCTAAGGGAGAAATGGACTCAAACTGCCTTTTCAAAAAATGGGAGAAATTACAAGTGGCTTTAGGCAGGTGTTTGTGGCATGTTCTGTGTGGTGCAGACAATAGGAGTGGAGTGGCTGGCTTGGGCAGGACTCAGTATCTCTACCAACAGCTGTGTGCAAGTTGCTAGACAGGAGCTTGTGTGACCTCTCCTAACTCCAGCTGACTGGATAAGAGGACCCAGAAGCTGTAGGAGGCTTGAAAGAGGAGATTAGCTAGTCTAGGGAACCACCTACTGTTTGGAAACCCTCAGGCACAATTTGTAATTAGTAGTAATGAATTTAGATTTCCTGGCTTTGGCTTTGTTGAACATTTTGTAGAAACTTTCTCTTCCGTGTTTGAACTCATGAACCACTTTATCTAAGAAGCATTCCCTAGGTTGGATCCCTGCTCATCAGATCAGTTACGCTGTGAATTTTCTGGTAGTACTGATCATGATTTGGCATTTTGTTTAAACATGTGACCACTTGATTGAAGTCTATATCACTTACTATAGGCTCTGTAACTCATGTCTATTTACCCTCAAGGTCTCAGTGGCAAGCATGTGAGTCAGGAGTTGGGCTAGCAAAGAATAATGAGTGGGTGATTATTTCAATGCTTGACTCTTCAATAGAATCCCTCTTACTGGTCCCTTCTTTCTATTAAAGCACTTTCAGTAGTATATTGCAGAGTTGGAGTGTAGAAGGAAGTTGGGGCCCATACCAGCCATGACAAGCTCTCAAAATAACCATCGCTTGCATCGAGACTAAGGAAAACACACACGTGCACATATGTATATTTGTATATATATATTTGATATTTGGTATTGCCACAGTTTCTGGCAATAAAATGTCAATATTAATTAAATGGAATAATGGACCTGAGATGACAATAAGGTTATATATGATACAACTCACAAAAAGTCACAACATTGAGGCATAATTCTGTTAAGTCTGCATTCCCTGTGCCAGACTTGATTTTTGTGAGCTCTATCTCTATTGTTTGCATATGAAACTGTATAGGAGATTAAAAAACAAAACAGACATGGCTAGGTAAAGGAGACAGTCACGGTGGTGGTAGTGCTTGGTGTCACATGAGGACACCTGACCGCAGTCCCAGGATCTGCAGCACTGCCCTCTCCCCCACAGCCTCCACCTCTGTTCGGCACTGGGCTGTGTGTTTATTGCTCCCTTTTGCTACTTTCAAACTACTGTTCCTCTTATGTAAAAAAATAGGCAATCACCCTGGAGACTCCTCCATGCTGATGTTGGTGTGCATGCATAAGAACATTCTTGGTGAAGGCAGAATCTGATAAGAAGACAAAGTGGCCAAACTGCACAATGACAACCTTAGCACAGTAATCATAGATTGAATCATGTCCGTCAACATGGAGGAAGCAACCAATTAGGGGATGGAATTCATGCGGTAAGAATGATCTATGTAGAGTCCAAAAGCATAAAGCCCATACAAACACAATGTAATATGGTAAACAAGAGTCAGAGATGATCAATACAAGCATCAGGCTAGTGGTCACCTTTGTGGGGAGGAGGCCGGGGGTAGGTGTGGAAAAGCCACTGACGGTACTGATGGTACTGGCTATGCTCTGTGATGGTTATGCTGACTGGTGGCAGATCTGTCATATATATGTCATCCTCTCTATGACCCATAACGATTTCAGAAAACTTAGACGAATTCACCAGCAGATGGCATCAAGTTAGGTGTCCTCCGTTTTCCCTAACTGGAGTTAGCTCTATCTTCCTGGTCACCCTGCTTGGCTCACTTGGTGACCATAGCACTCTTACATGTTTTTACTCTCTTCTGCCTCTCACTTTTTACTTCTTCACTACAAGGAACTTGTTGGGCCCGGCGTGGTAGCCTAGTGACTAAAGCCTTCACCTTGCACATGCTGGGATCCCATATGGGTGCTGGCTCAAATACCTGCAGCCCTGCTTCCCATTCAGCTCCCTGCTTGTGGCCTGGGAAAGCAGTGGAGAACAGCCCAAAGCCATGGGACCCTGCGTCTTCATGGGAGACCTGGAAGAGTCTCCTGGCTCCTGAATTTGAATGGGCACCGCTCTGGCCATTGCAGCCACTTGGGGAGTGAATCAACAGATGGAAGATGTTCCTCTCTCTCTCCTCCTCTATGTATATCTGACTTTGCAATAAGAAAAATCTTTTAAAAAAAACTTGTTGATCATCCCCTTCAGCCGCACACTCATCGTGGTCCTATGATGCCCCACTGCCAGTCACCTCACTCGCATTCCTCTAAACTCTTCAGATTCATTACTTTTTCAGCTATATCAGGACATCCTTGACCAGCTCTCCTAAGATGCAGAGGCAATAGGATGAACACACGATAAAAAAAAATCTATACATGATTTAGAAAACAGTTTAACATTTTCAGTTACAGACACGTACCTCCCCTGTTACCCAGCCATTCCATTTCTAGGTATTTACATGAGGAAATGGAAGACAGGCCCATGTAAGGCTTGTTTCACACCGGTTTTGTTTCCCTGCTCAAAGGTCTGCACAGTGCAGAAGTACACCACAGGATCTGACAAGCTGCAGCATCTCCATACTGTGGAGAACAGCTCAGCACTACAGAAATGAGCCGCTGAGGCACACGGCAACATGAATGGATGAAACTTCATGCTGGCTAAAATAAGCCAGGGAAGAGGAATTCATACATCGTGGAAAATACAAATGGTTGTACAAGAAAAGCGAATCAGTGGGAACCCAGGGAAAAGGGCAGGATGCAAGGGAACTACATAGAGGAAGGAGGAAACATTTTGCTGTCTGGATCATCGTAATGTTTCCCAAGCAGGTTTTATTATACACAATATATATATTGAATATATATAGAATATATATTGAATATACACATTGAATACACATATATATTATATATGTAATTATATAATATATAATTATATAATAGTTACATGTAATATATATCTAATATATAAATATAACCATATATTATATAATTATATATTATAAATATTTATATAATACGTATTATATATATTATTTTATATATATATATCTGCTGCCACCCTGCCCCTCTGGTACATGGATTACTCTCTCATTCTTCCTTTCTTTTTAAATCTCAGTGTTCCTCACTCCCAACTAGTGCCTGGCATTTCAAGTCATGGAGAAAACGGGTCAGGTAGATGCTGTCTGTCACCTTCATGCAGTCGATGAACTCTCTGGGCTTCTGGTTAAGGCCAGTCCTTTCCTCTCAGGCCTGGGATGTGTCTCCTTCCCCTGTTCACTGTCTTTGGTCTGCAATTTTTCCCTCTCCACTATGCATCTTCAAATTTCCCCTGTATTGAATTTTCTTAACAACATACACATATTCTGATGTATTTTCCATCCTAAACAAATAGACCTTCTTAATTAATGTCATATTTCCAGTGACTGTTGCTTTTGTCTGATGCACTTCAGAGCAGAGCTTAAGTCTTGCCTACCCTATTGCCTCTACTATCTCATTTCTTTCCAACCAAGTTGTATTGCCCTCAGTGCACCAAACCTGCTCTTGGCCAAAGTCATCAGTGACCAGTTTCCATCTTTAAATGTCTAATTTTAACAACTCAGTGTCAGATTCTGTCTTCATGTCCTGGAAGTTTTTTTTTATATAATTTGCTTATCCCCTAGAAAAATGGTGGTATGCTACAAACTATCTAAGAGCAGTGTTACTTTTAATTCTATGCTCTGATCTAGTGATATCATCTCAAGGACTTGGCTAGACCAAAGCACATAAGAAGAGCCAAATGAATGTATTGCATGATGCAGTGTCAGGTCTGGGGTGGGCATGAGCTGATGTCATGTCAATTTTCATTAATCGCAATTGTCGTGTGCTGCATAGTAGGGTACAAGTGGGGTAGTGAGTGTTACACCATTGCTTCTTGGAGGAATGCAGGCCTATGTTTCTCTGAACCTCTGGTTGCAACACTTTCCTCAGCTGACAAATACATAGTCATATTTCATGTGTGTGTAAGGATTTGCTTAATAGGTGTTGATTGGCTAATAGTAAACTCATGGCCAACAGCACTGTGACTCTTGCCTAAGAGGTGCTTATCCAGCTCTCTGAAAGGTATACTCTGTCGTCTTGGGTTTAGAAGCATGAAATGATCCTGAAATTGCCAAGGATTAAGCCCCAAATATGAAATCTGGTGCTGAGTAGACCATGAAAAGGTCGCTTCAATGGGGAATGGCAGCTGAAACAAGAATCAGAGTGTTACCTTGTACAGTCTCCACGCAGGACATGAGGTGTGACCGTGTTGTAATTCTATGTATCCACACATGACCAAAAGCACCTGTGTATTGCTTTGGGGTTAGATACAGTCCAGGGAATAGAAGTCACAAATAAGGAATCCATAGGTGATCAGGACTATTTTCCTACCTTTCTGGGGCATGTGCAGTGCAGGCCAACGGCTTCTCTCCTGGGTCAATCCATGGCTGTGTCGGCTGTACCGTACACGGGATCAGGTAGATGGTGTACTCCCCTGAGTAGTCCTTCCTGGAAATGAGAGGAGCAGACTATGGGCAGAGGAAATGGCTGGCAGATTGAAGCAGTGTCTGCACAGCACCCCCGCACCCCCATCCCGGTCCACCAGCACTTGGCTCCACAGTTTTTTTGTATGATGTTGAAAAGCAATGTCACTTCTCACTGGACACGATGCAAGTGGAATCTGTTTATGGTGAGCCCTGGGCTTCTCCAAGTGAAAACATTGACAGCATGAAGCCTGTGTGGTCCTCACCCACATTTCGTTTGCTTGTTGTTGAGTAGCAGCCCAAACTCTGGCATACTGCATGGAAGGAAAACATCCAGAAGATTCTGGCAGATTCTTCAAGGGCCTTGGGAAACTGCCATCCACTGAACGAAGAGTGTGGAGCTGTAGATCTCAATAGTAACTGAATGGTCTGTGAACAGTCTTTACATGTTTTTGGATCATTTTTTAAAAATTGCCTACTTATTAAAGGCAGAGCAAACATTTCACCAAGAGTGCCACCTTGGTGATATACTCTGGGGAACAAGTTAGTGGATTGGTACAGGCTGGAAACTGAAAATCCAGCCCTGGTTTGGCTTGGCTGATGCCATGGGTAAAAGTTTAGATACACCAAACTCTCAGGGGCTTCGTTTCTTTGTTCCTTCCCACTCTGAATCTATGTGTGTAAAGTTTTCCCATATGATCCAAATCTTCCTACAGAGCCCAGTAGACTATGAGATCTTATACATCCTATCTGAAGTACACATATCAGATGAACAGTAACCTATAATTAACAACAAGGTTTTACAATCCATGCCTGATCATTGCTTTCTAAGGCTTATGTTAGATAATGTGGCTTCCTTGATTTATCACCTATTCCCCTCCTCCTGGCTCGCTACCCTGAAGCCACAGTGACCCTGAATTTCTCAAGCATGCCAGGAACTGCCCAACCTCTACCCCTTCCCTTTTAAAAATGATTTATTTGAAAGAGGGAGGATAGACAGAAATCTTAATCTGCTGGCTAACTCTTTAGATGGCTAGAAGCCGTGAGCTTCATCTGGGTCTCCCATGTGAGTGGCATGGGCACAGGCACATGGAACATCTGCTTTCCTAGATCATTTGCATGGATCTGGATAGGAAGTGGAGCAGCTGAGATGTGAACCAGCTCCCTCATGGGATGCAAGCAGCAGCTTTATCCATTATGCCAGGATGCCAGCGCCCCTTTCTTTAAATCTTCGTTTAAAATGGCCCTCCTCATAAGCTGATCTGGGAACATCTAGACTTATAATGCACCCCCATGCTTGTTCCCTTTACCCTGACTCTACACATTTCTCTGTAGCATGTAACAGCTTCATGTACTCTGTATGTGGGTTCAGGGTTCAGCAATGTTTGTTTCCTGCTATATTCCAAGTGTCCAGAGCTCTTTCTGACCTACAGCAATACTAACTACTGGTTGGCAGATTGCATAGTCTGTAAAGCTAAAGCCCTGTTCCTGTTTTCTCCCATTGCTAAATATTACTCGGTCAATTTCCACACCAAACCTGCAAATATGTCCAACCCAGAATTATGTAAAGTCACTGTAGTTCCTTCTAGGTCTCCTTAAAACTAAGCATCTGCCCTGTCACAAAATGAGCACAAGGTTTTGCTTTGGAAAACCTTACGCAAATCCTCAGCCTGCAGGAGGGGCTATCGGTCCCTGAACACCCACTGGATGGATGCTCTGAGCCTCTCAGTGCCCTGAGTGGCCTGGTGGATGTTCTGGCCATACCTTGGTGTGTAATCACCTTGCCTCAAAACCAGGTTGTCAAAACCTGTGATGCTGGGGATGCCGGGGGAACCAGACCTGCTTGCAGCTCTGTGATGCTGGGGATGCCAGGGGAACCAGACCTGCTTGCAGCTCTGAGGAAGCTCACAACTTGGTGACAAAATGGGAGCAGCCAATAGGTGATGAGCTGTGTTCCAGGGAATGCTGAAACATGGTGGGAAGAAAGCAGCTGCAGGGAGCTGCAAGAGCCGAGCTGGGAGTCAGGGGAGCTGTCACAGAGGGGGCAGGATTTGAGCTGTCTCAGGGGACTTAGAGTTAGGCAGGTGGGAAGCAGAGGAAGGGCAGAAGGAAATGCAAAGATCTGTTGGGCCTGAGAGCTGGGAGTGATTGAAAGGCTGAGTTAGGGAAGGTTGAGCCTCATGTGCCGTGTGGAGGTGCGGACTTCACCCAGAAGGCACAGAGGTGCATGTCAGCAGAGGACTTATGGGAAGATGGCTTCTTGCCTGTAAACCAGGACAAAGTCCAGGAATTATCCCATGAGGTTCTCAGAAGCACGTCCCTGCAGATGGCTGCATGCTAACTTCAAAGGATTTTTGCCACAATTAAAATGTCTGATATGAGAGAAAAATATGTAATTATGGAAATCTTTTTGAAGACAAGTCTTAAGACAACATGCCACTTCTTAACTGAGGAACTGGAAAAAGATTTTCCCATGAAAGATCACTCTTAATTTTATGACCTATAAAACGGAGATAATATTTGTCTCTCTTTGGTGGTTGTTTCGAGTCTGACCTTTCCATTTTTCCCTTCTATAAATGTGATATTTTCCTATTCCTATTCTACCTTTGGATATGGGAGGGGAAAGGAGGAGAAGGCTTGGTCATTTATGGGTAGAGTACTGGATCACTAGGACTGGTGCCTATGCCTAAAATGTGGACCACTGGCCATGTTTCCCAGCTTCCTTGCAGGTGGATGTTCCACAAGACTAACTTCTAGTCATTGAAATGTGACTGAAAGGCATGTATTTTTCTGTTTGGAATCAGCACTTTGCATTTTATGCATCAGAAGTTGATCTGAGCTAAATTTATGCCTTTTTCTGCTTGCTAGAAGGTTGTTCCTGTGTATCTTTCCTTTTAACATCAAAATACAGCCTTCAAAGAAAATGACCATGTCCCAAGCTCCTGCCAGAAACAGAAAATTACCCCCGGTTGCCTCCAGCACTGTATTCACCTGTTATAGGAGCTTGTGGCTCTCCAGAGTTGATAGGGAGAATCAAAAGTCTGAGCACTCCACAATAGCTGCAGGTCGAATTCAATTCCCCCAAGGTGGTCTGGAGTTGAGATGACAGATTTCACATCTGGGAGTGTATGGTGTTCCATCACAAACTGTCCTGTGGTGAAGAACATGGTGACACTTGTTTGTAAGTTTTGCTGCATCCCTGATGATCCCCCTCCAAAGCCTCCAAAGTGAACCAATGCTTTTCTGTGAGACAACTTAGGTGATGTCTTGGCCCCTTAGAATGAATCCCACCCTGATTCAGACAGTGTGACAGGTGTCTCATGAGCCTACTGAGGTATGTGCTTGAGGCCAGAAATGTATTATTGATAGTGTGAACGGGCCTGGTGCTCAGGGCATCAGTGAGCACATTCACAATGGGGGTCTCCATGTGACAGTGAGCATGGAATACACCTAGCTTTCCAACACTTTTCCAAGAGGAAGAAAGCTCTCAGTCACTCATAAACAGAAGTAGCAATGTCACACAAAAATAATGCTTTAGGGGTCTGGCAAGGTAACCTAGCTGCTGAAGTCCTCGCCTTGCATGCGCCAGAATCCCATGTGGGTGCTGGTTTAAGTTCCCACAGGCCCCGCTTCCCATCCAGCTCCCTGGTGTGGCCTGGGAAAGCAGTCAGGGACAGCCTGGGGCCTTGGGACCCTGCACCCGTGTGGGAGACCCAGAAGGAGAAACGGAGAGCAAGATTTTCCATCCACCGATTCACTCCAGGCTCCTGGCTTAAAATCGGCGCAGCTCTGGCCATTGCAGCCACTTGGGAAGTGAATCAGTGGACAGAAGATCTTGCTCTCTGTCTCTCCTTCTCTCTGTATATCTGAGTTTCCAATAATAAAGTAAATCTTAAGAAGAATCATGCTTAGGGCCACTTAAGTCCTTGGCAGAATGGATCATTGTAAACATTACAAAAGTAAGTGACTCCAAAAGACACTTCCATTCTTTAAAACTGAAGTGATACACTCTTTCAAAACAATGTATGGAGACTAAGGTAAAATTAAAAAGTTGTAATATCCAGGCCAGGTGCAATAGCCTAGGGGCTAAAGTCCTCTCCTTGAACATGCAGGGATCCCTTATGGGCACCTTTCTAGTCCTGGCAGTCCCACTTCCCATCCAGCTCCCTGCTTGTGGCCTGGGAAAGCAGTTGAGGATGGCCCAAGGTCTTGGGCCCCTGCACCCGCGTGGGAGACCCGAAAGAGGCTCCTGACTTATGTTTGGCTCTGCTCCAGCTGTTGTGGCTGCTTGGGGAGTTAATCAGTGGATGGAAGATCTTCCTCTCTGTCTCCCCTCCTCTGTATATGACTGTCCAATAAAAATAAAAATCTTTTAAAAAGTTATACTAGCCAAGATGTAACATGAGCTTGATTAGACTGGCTTTCCTTTTATATAAGCAGTTGTAAAATAGAAATGAAAAAGTTGAAAATGCATTTGTGGGATAATGTAAGAAATATAATTGGGACTTGATATTCCTAAAGCAATGCTAACTGTCTTGGATGGCATTGTGATTATGTAGGGAAAGCTTCAGTTATCTAAAGTGTCCAGAGCAATGTCGTGTGACATACAAGGCTAGGAAAATGTTAATAATAGCTGACTTTGCTTTTCATCATTTCAGTTTCTTAGCTCGTCTGTATGTTTGACATGTTTTATGATAAAGTTGGAAAAACCCCAGCACCAACACTACCTCTGAACTTGGCGTGAGTCTTGAATTCAATGACGAGACGACCGTCTTCTCGGATGTAGATTCTTATTATCTGAAGCCTTGCTGACAGCACACTGTCTGTCTGTATTCCTGGGCAGGCAAGCACACACAGAACACCCATGTCAGGACACAGAGATGACCTCACAGCTAGTAACCATGTAAATGTTATGCCAGGGACAACTAGAAGTGGAGTGGGCGTCTATTTGAATGTAACTCAAGAGCAAACTTTTCCATGTGATAGTTGACTCCACAGAGAGTTGCCAGTTAGAGTCTGACAGCTCATTCCACTAGGCTCTTTAAAAAGCAGTTCCACAGTCATTGACTTACTCTTCATGTCTAAGTGTCACTTAGTCCATATGCTAAACTAAGTCCAAGCTGAGAAAATTTAAAAAATGGATATTAAAATGCATCAAACTTTGTGATTAGAACATATCTATCACACAGATTTTTTTTTCTAAGATACTTTTGAGGACCTAATAATGCCCTAAGACCTGGCTGCTATGTTTACATGTAAATGAGAATTAAAGGGAAGCTTGTAGGAGGCCAGGTATGCAGGCAGGACAGTTGTAACTGTGCCTTTAATAAAGGCTACCATAGCCTTGACCCTACAGAGTAAAGCAGGACCCCAAACCACTGGGTAGCCAAAGAGGGCGGGGAGGGATGAGGGAGAGAAACAATTCCTTGAGCTTTATTTTGATAACTTGTTAACCCAGAATGGGAAACTTCCTGAGGTTACCTTCCTCTGAGCAACAGGAAGCAAATACATGTTTTGAGGCACCCCATGGAAGACAGGACTGAACATTCTCTGAAGAAGGCTGCAGTAGCCTTTTAGGATCTTTGCCTCAGATAACATGGTTTATATGAGATGGGGAGAATGGGACCAGGAGAAGGAAGGGGGAATGTATGGCGTACAGGACAATGACAATCAGAAAAAAACAAGGAAAGAGAAATATAGCAAGCTCTGGTGGAGTAAGCGGAAGAGACAGCAAGGGAGTGCTGGATGGCATTCCTCTGGTGGCGGCAGACTGGGTGTAAGTGGGATCCGGGCTGGAAGGCTTTCACCTAGCCATGCCTGGGAGCACTTCTCCAAGAAGTCAGTACCTGAGGAAGAGCCTTGGAGAGGGGTGTGATTTAAAAAAAACATCAATGCTGTAGACCTTGAAGTGCTGAAGGTTAAAAATTCTTCAGAGATTGCAACAGAACAGCCAAGGAGGCCAGGTGAGGAACACGGGCTGCTGAGTGTGCCTACGGGCAACTTCTGTGGCCACATCTTTCTCTAACCTGAACTGAACATCTGCTGCTTCTCCACATGAAACACATCGGATAGGAAAGGATAAGTACGATTCTCTTCCCCAAAACTACACTCCTCCCAGCCATAGTAGGCAGTCTAGGACCCATCTATGAACTTTCTGGGCCCCTGGTTATCTGGGCTGAGGCCTCCCAGCTGTTCATTCTCAGGAAAAACAGATTTGCACATGTTCCAGGCATACGTGGCCTTCCAGGACAAGTGGATGAGGAATGCATCTGCTATAATAAACCCCTTTTTTTTTTAACTGCTTGAGGGTAAGGGAGGAGTCATTGGGGTGTCAGTGGGCATACCTGTTCTCCAGAGAACAGTGTCGTAGAAGAATGAAAACTCCATCTCTGTGTGGTGCTCCAAGGAGGCCCAGCCCCGGGGGGCGGTCACATAGATGTAGGACACGTAGAGAGGCACGTGCACGGTCAGGAAGGACTGAGCCGAGTCCCTCACCTGCCAAGCAAATGGTGCACACAGGATTGTTTCTCTGCTCTAGTGCCATTCACTCGGAACATCACTCAATCTGACGCCGTAAATCAAGTCATCCTGCTGATGACTATTTGCCAGTGACCCATAAGAGCCTGAACCACGCCTAACAGAAACTGTCGAGCCTGGGGATGAACCATGTGCCTAACCTGGGATGTGGTAGTAAGTATAATTTCTCTCTCTCTCCCTCCAGGAACCCAGAATATGGGGTTTGGAATTCATATCTTGGAAGCTTAGTGAAAGAAACCTCAGCTGCATTAATCAGAGTTCTTAAAAATATTTGTGGAAAACCAGGCTGTTTTCTAGGTAAGCATTGTGGTGCTACAGGCTTTGGCTCTTCTGGTGACACCAGTATCCCATATTGGAGTGCTGGTTTGAGCTGTGGCTGCTCCGTTTCTGCTTCAGTTTGGTGCTAATGCACCTGGGAAAGCAAGAGCAGGTGGCCCAAACACTCAGGCCCCTGAACATTCAAGTGGGAGATCAGGATGGAGCTCTTGGTTTTCACTTAGCCCAGACATGGCTATTGCATCCTTTGGGTGAATGAACGCCAAGAGGAGGATGTGAGATTTCCGATCTCTTCCCTTTAGCTCTGCTGCTCTGCCTTTCAAATAAATCTTTTTAAGAAATATGAAACCCATGTGTGTTTTTCATAAAATGCACCTTTCAAATATTGTGGAAAAATGTTTTTGCACCAAAGTAATTTCATAATTTAAATTCTGTTGTTAAACTTTTTGAAGTGTTTTTTACTTTAGTAATTTCCTGTCTCATATTGTGCTTTGGAAATAATTTTTGACAAGGCAGCATATCATACTTACAAGAGAATACTTGCAAAGCAAAGGGGTTCCCATTATTGCTACTTATTTGGCCCTTTAGTTTTCATTTTACTATGCAATGAACAAAAATTGTATGAAAAAATTTTATAGAAGTTTTCATGGTGAAATTAACCATGTATGTGTGGGTGAGTGAGGGATTTTATTCATTTTTAATTTTTTATACTTTCCTTCTTATAACCAAGAAAGCTCCTTTTAGAACCATTTTTGTCATTGGCCACACACTGTAATACTTTATTTTTCTTTGGCTTGACACGCTGTAAAACTTTTCTCTATCTCTAAGGAAAATGCTTTATCAATATTTAAGACATAAAAATTAAATTTTCTGCAGCATTCTTATCCACTGTTGCCAGGGATTTAAATTTTGATGCCAGTTTTTGAAAAGACTAATAATTTCATTTAAAAATTCATTTAGAAATCTCTTGTGGACATGCCTTACTCTATTTTATTTAGAAAATGCATCTGTCTGTCTTCATACCATGTCTGCCCCTCTATACCCAGGTTTGGCTCAGTATACCTGCCCCAGTGTCACAGAGCTCAATCTTAGAATCACTATACATTTTCAAGTTACAGGACAATTAACTTCCTTTTTTTCTGCTTCTGTTTTTTCCTTTAGAACTCATAATGATACCTTACCAAAACTTAGAAGCCCTTAAAAATGTTTACTACATACTTCCTCTCTGCCAGATGCTGTGCTAGCGTCAATATTCTTTCTACCACACATCAGCTGTTACAGTTGGTTCTTAATAGACAATAGTCAAATGCCTGAATATATATATTTTCTGTATTGATTCAGAAGAGTGGAGCATATGTAGTAAAATATCTTTGTCTTTCAAATTTTGAAGGATATTCTCAACAGAATAATCCAAAGATGTGACTGAACAAAGAGCAAGTTTTGAGAGGCTAAGGGAGCAATCACTTAGTTTTGCATTTTGCAAAGTAACCGGGAACTATGCAACTTCAAAAATAAAACCAAAGACTGCCCTAAAATCTATTCGGTAGAGGGCAGCAGTGTATATGAAACGGGGCGGGGGAAACATGGGAGGCATCCCAAAGAAAATCAAACAAATTTATATTAGAGACACTTTCTTGGAAAGTGACAACTCCCTCTAGAAGTTTCCCACTCAGGGAGATTAAATCTGATTTTAAATGAAAAATAAACCTCTAGCTAGGTTTTAGCTTACTGGGGTAACTGCTCAAAATTGAACAGAACTGGTTTTACAGCTGACTTTCCTATGATAACAAATTAGTCTCCCTGACCCTTATTTTACAGTTTTCCATTATTAATTTATAGCTATCAATATTTAAAAAGTTTCTGCTTTAAAATGATTTAATTATTTATGTGAAAGGAAGAGAGAGAACGAACACATACACACATTTCCCTCCCTCTGGTTTACTTCCCAGATGGCTATAACGACAGGGACCTGTCCCCGCCAGAGCCCGGAGCTCCATGCAGGTCTCCCCTGTGGGTGTCAGGGAGCATTTGGGCCACGTTGCACTGCTTTCCTAGGAACTTGGATGGGGAGCTGCATGAGAAGCAGCACAGCCAGGACTAACATTCCAGGGCTGTGACATGGCATGCAGGTGTTGCAGGCGGCCGCTTCGCTCATTGTACCACAACACTGCCCCTCAAAGGGATATGTTTCAGAGGGGTTCTCAATGTGGAACAGATGCAAAATCCAAGTGTTTTTGACAATCTTCCACCCTCAACCCTGAGAACAACAGTGCCCTTACCTTCTGAAAGACAGGGTGCATCCCTGCTGTTTTGACCCATTTTGCCAGTTTAGAAACAGAATGGGTCTGTGCTGTAATTACCACCGCATTCAATCTAAATCTTTCCCACTTTCCAAAATACACAGAGGGTGAAACCTATGAGGCTACCCTTAAATATTTGAAAACCAGAATGAAAACACAAATTTGTTTTGGTGCAAGAAATTCTGAGATCCATGCATTGTGTTTCACGGGATGCATTTTCCATAAAGTTGTTGAAGCCCCCTTATATAGATCCATGGCAAGCACATGCTAAACATTTATGCAAATGACTTCACCAGATAGTCAGTTTTTCCACATTAACTTGATTTAGAAGGCTTTGGGGTTCTCTGAGAGTAACAGTATCAAGAAATCATGCTTAAGTGACAGAGAAAGTTCCTGTTGGTGGGCCTCGATGTGGGTAAAGATTGAGGGCGAAAGTGCTCCCGGAAGAAGCAAGGTTGGGTGTGGTGCCACCTGCATGCAGCCGGCGGACAAGCCCCAGGGAGCACGCACCTGGAAGTCTGCGGTGACGGAGCCCCCACAGACGTCAATTAACTCGGTCATGTCGTAATAGGCATCGAAGGTCCACACACAGCTTTTCAGGTTGAGGTGCTTGTAGAGCTGGATGGTCTTCGGCTCGCGCACGCTGGGGTCAAATTGGAAGGGGCGGTCATAGCCAGGACCCAGGGCAGCGTTGTCATAGACCTCGTCATCCAGGAACCCTGCGTCTGCCAGGGAGGGAAGGGACAAGCAATGGTAACTCAGGCTGTGGATGCCCAGGAGGCAAGTGGGGTGAGAGGCTGCATCCTGTGACGTGGACTCAGCCTTCCTGCCACTGAGACCTGGGTTACTGGAGCCAACCCGAGGCTGAGTGCCAATCGGAGAGAGGAGTTTGCGGAGTACTTGTGAACTGCTGCTGGCCTGGTGTTATGTGAGATGGAGGCCTCTGGGGTTGGCACTGTAGTTCTGAGGCTTGGGATGCTGGCATTTCATATAGGAGTGCTGATGGAAGGCCTGAGTCCTGTACTTCAATCTAGCTTACTACCAATGTGCTTGGGAAGCAGCAGGTGATGGCTCAAGAATTTGGGCCTCTGCCACCCCTGTGGGAGACCAGGATAGGGTTGGTTCTGAGCGTTAGCCTGGCCTAACCCTGGCTATTGGGGCCATTTGGGGAGTGAATCAGTGGATGGAAGATTCTCTCTCCTTTCTTCTCTCTCTCCCCTTTCCCCACCCATTATGGTACCCTTGCCTTTCAATTAAATAAATCTTGGAAAAACACTAATAGGGGCTTCTACCTCTAAGAAACTATAGGATTCTGGAAAGGAAAGGCAGATAATTCCATGAACGAAGAGGGCAGTGCTTAGAAAGGAAACCCACTGACACCCTGCCTGTGGCACCTGGCTGGCAAGCCTGGTTGGCTTCACAGTCAGCCCTGAAAAAAGGGATTTACTCTGCCGTTCTTTTTTAAAACCAAAAGTGATTATCTGATTCCCTCCTCTCCCTCCTATGGTTTCTGAATTCTTGCAGAAAAAAAAGGGGTTTCATTTTGCATTAATGAGTAAATAGTTTACTAATGTGCTTCACTAAACCTCACCTGCTGCAGGCAAAATTATTGGATCAAACTGCCAAGCAAGTGAATTGTTCTACATTATGCAAGACCTTTCTGCAGGAGACAGCTTGGCACAGATTGAATTTTAGATTACTAAGTTTCTAATTCTGAAAGTTCTGGGAGAAACTCTAGTGTTTTTAGAAGAGTTCATGCATTTTCCAGTAAGCTGGACCACAGTATCCCTACGTCTGCCCACAAGGACTAGGTACTCTATTAACCAGAGTTGAATGGAACTATTTCAAGTAGGGAGGGATACAAAGTTTCCATTTCTAAATGTGGCATGCTTCTTCCAATAGCTGCATATGTGGGCCTATTAAACTTTCATGTATAGCTCAACGACTTAAGAATAATTTATTCTCAACTAATTTCTACTGTATAAGAGACCATCACTCCCCAAAGTGATGCTTAATGAATATCAAAGAGCCCACGAATGCATTTCTGTCTTCAAAAACAGTTAAATGATTCATCTGTTGTGAAGGGAGGAAGTACACATTTGCTGCGCACTTACTAAGGTAAATGGAAACTGATGGAATTCTTTGTAAAGGAAAATGTCTACCGTGGTGATCAGGGAGAAGCAGTGCCTCAGCTGTCGGCTCCTGCAGGCTGCAGCAGGACATACAGCTCGGCCCAAGGCCAGGGGTTTGGGATGGGGGACAACCAACATGGGGTGCCCGAGCAAAGGGGCTGTCAAAACATAGAAGAAGCACAAGTCTGCCAAAAAGTCCAGCTGACTGACTCAGGTGGCCTATTAAAGTTGAATTTCTCTCTCTGCCCAGTTCTTTCTGTCTTGCAACTAAGGTTGATCACTAATATCCACCATGCACTCCAAACTCTAGCTTATCCTGCAACACCTAAAATCTATAGCTTCCTAAAGAGGATGTTATCATGGATTTGAAAGCAGTTTTCAGTTGAGGGCGAGGGAAGGAATTAAGAATGCAGCACAGTAGAGGCACTTAAAAAAATACCAATGCATTTAATCGTTAGTCTGACTTTCAAGCTATAGTGGTAACAAAACTACCAAGAAAAGTCAAGGTATCTTTGTTCAGTGGTACAGCTAGTGGAATAAGAATTTGATTTTAAGTTTGCCTCTCCTTTTTGTTTTCCTGCCCACTTCATGCTCAGAACTGTCTATATTTGGATGCTTACCAAAAAGGACAACAATTAACATATGTATTTTGAGGGTCAAAAAAACCATGAAAAGCAGTTTTCCCTTGGTTCTATTTGGAAAGTCATTTGCAGAGTTGCTGTGGGTGAGCCAGCACTGAGATCTCCCTCACCTGAGATACCTCTGAGGTCGTGGGCAGAGACTAAGTTGGAGCAGACATGCTGGTGTCTGTAGATGGACTCGGATAGCAGAAAGTGCAAGTTGTGCAGCGGCATAGTGGACACGAGGGGCAGCATTCCATCCTGGTGAGGGATCTGCACCGAGATGTGGATTCTACGTGGAAAGAGCAGAGGGAAGGCTTTAGTTGCACACGGTTTCATGGGAGGCTACATTGCTTTTCTCAGTCATTTTTCTCCTGGCAAACTTTCATCTAGGATTTCTCTCTGAACAGGAGGGTGCCAGTAGGCACAGAGATGATTCTCCATGCCTCATGGATCCACCAGACTCAAGACAGAGAGAGGTCAGGAATTATCTTTTGGTTTTTCTTCTTCTGCACAAGTAAAGATAGTCTCACAACCACACGTTACTTTAAAGCCTTCTTTTGTGTTAAGTGGAAGTTATGTCTTTAGCAGGAGTGAATGCTGAATGATGAGACAGGTGCTGGTCCCCTGCTTTGTCATGGTGCATATTACGTAAAAGTTTGATAGCTTCAAAACTCTCATTTATTTTTTAAGGATTTGGTTCAAAAAGATCTCTGAGTTCTTATGCTCTAATTTCTGCACCCAAATCGTGGCAATTGCAACATTGCAATACTCCCACTGTCTCTCCTTAACACAGGGTAGCTTTCTCTTTCCAGTCTCATCAGCACCTTGTAAGACCTTCAGCAGCATCAGTCTGCAAGCTGAGCTCCCGTGACTCACATCCACCTGTACTTGGGTGGCCTTCGAATCAGGAAATCTGTAACTTGTTTCTAATGCCTCCTGTTCCTTGTCTGTCTTAAAACTGTTTATCTTGCCTCCCCACCAAGAGGACAAGGACCATTGCCTTCATCTCTGTTTTTTTTTAACACATGTAGTATATGATTATAAATAAAATATGAGCTTGATAAATAGTAAGTAGTTAAGAGTGTGACACAACAGAATTGTACTTATGGGTTGCATCTGTTTCCATGATACAAGTAGAACTTTTCAGCATGTTTATTGAAGGTGTATTTTGAGTCTACATGGTGTGTGTCTCAGACAGCGGATACAGTTTTAAGAGGACTCAGTATCTTGGATGTAGAGGATGGCCCATTCTCTAGGAAGTGGCCAATAAGTGCACCGTGGACTTCTGTTACTGCTCTTTAACAAAAATAAATGTTATTCTGCTAGGAAAAAAAAAGGATTTGTGTATTCTTGACTCCATGCTCAAATTTTTGTGTCCCTGCAAAGTAATCATTTTTCTGAACCTACTTGCCCATAAAGCCACATATTTAAATATTATGAGGTTTAGTCCATATGTAGAGCAGACATACATTTCTTTTTGCCATACAGAAGTGTATCCATCTCCCATAAAACTTACAGTAGCACAGGAAAAGCATGTCCAGTGATTCATAGTATTTACAGTACATTTTTGTCTAGTAGTTATTGAGTGAATCTCTTGGATGCCAAGAAGCACTGTACTAGATAGAGTGGAAACGAAATAAATAATCCTGGTCCCTTTCCTTAAGGTATTACTCTCTACTGTGGGCACAGAGAGTCAATGTGGCTGCTAGAACAGCAAGGAGACAGAACCTTCAAGTTAAATCTGAAGTGAAGGAAGTGTTCCTGGAAGAGATGTCCTAAGCTAGGCATTCTAGGATGATGGGATTTCATGACAGCAAGTGAAAGGGAATATTAGGGAGTGGGAGTCGGGGAAGAGGAGCAGGAAAGAATCGACCTAAAAGAGCGTGAAGCCATTGGGAAGCTCCAGATCATGCTCTGTGTGTAAAAATGACAATGTGAGAAAAATGAGTTTAGAAAGGCAAGATGCCAGATTTGAAGGGCCTTTGATGTCTTTTTTTCTGAAATATTCATCAATTTTTTTTGTCCTTCTTTCATTGATATTCATTGATGTGTCCAGCTGAGAAGCACATAAAGGCTCTTGGAGATCCCCCCAACTCTGCCCTGGTGGAAGGCACCACCTGCCTTACCTGTTTGGGTGCTCCTTGTGTTTGACATCCAAGTATTTCAAAGTTGCGATGAAGGACTGAGCCTGGAAGCCTCTGGCGGTCCCAGCCACCACCGGAGTGTGGCAGATGGCACTGTCTGTTCCAATGGTCACAATGTTACTCCTTAAAGGGGTCCCCACGTGGCCCACCTTGTCTAAGGCTTTTGCTACACAGCGCACGTGGAACCTCCGGCTGAAGTAAATGCTATCCAGGACCTACCAAGGAGAACAAGGGCCTTTAGACTTGCACAGACAACATGAACAGATATTACTCTGCGTTTTTCAGGTGCTATGATAGAGGAAACACCTGGTACAAAGCAACCTAGAAGGGCCTTCATCCATTCATCCTCCCAACATGCATCTATCTGATCAATTACTCATGGGTTCATCCTGTAACTATTGCTTTATGACTGTGAGTCAGGCACTAGGACAAAGCCGTACTTACAGCTGAAGAAGGAGAGACAACACGCGAGCAAATAGATATTGGCTAAGGACCCCAAGCTGCTGATAACCAGTAAGTACTGCTCTCTCTAAGTATTTGACTATCAGCATTAGGAGGACAAGACTGCTTTTAACCCTCCAGCACACTGGCTGGGCTCTGACTCTTTGTAACGGACCACTTAGTGTCAAAACACAGAGAGGAGATGTGTCCAACCTCAGACTCCCCACAGCAAATGACACAGACTCCTACACAGCAAAATGGCACACAGAAGAGTTAAAGTAGCATGCAGCCTTTAAGCTAAGAACTTGGCTTCCGAAAGTCTGTCTACAGATTCCTTCAACTTCCTAAACAATATAGAAGGTACATAAGTACCTAACTCAGACAACACAGAGTGATTGTAGGCTACGGGGACTCTCCAGGGAATGTGTACATACACACAGCAACATAGGGAACAAGAACAATTAGCAGCTCTGTTTGCCTGAGACCTCCACAAAGCAATCACACAAACTTATCATTTGTATCCCTGAAACCAATTTTTACTCCAGTCCATTAAAAATTAAAACATTTTCCCATTAAGCATTTTTTAATTAGCTACCAACTATGTTTCTATACAAGTTCATCCAGAAGGGATTTGAGGTATCCTGCAACAATGCATTATAGCACCAAGATAACTGTTTTGTCCTTTATGTTGAGTCCATGGTCTCTACAATGTGCTATCAGTGTGCTGGCCACCTGTAGATGCATAAATGGGATAGAAGCCTTAATCCACATTCTTTAGGAGTTTATAGCCTAATACTTATTGAATTATTGAAAACATGTGAAAAGAACTAAACCACTTATCACGCCTGCCTGCAATCTCTGACTCACTGTTTTCATTTACAAATTGCATCTTTTGATCACTTTGGAAAGTGGCTCAGTGGAAGAACATGAAATTGAGACTCAGGAGAGATCAAGCAACCTCTGAATGTCCACATCGATAAAAACGATCAGGATTTGTAAATAGGTCTTCTGACTAGTAGCATATGTTTTTTTCCTCCTAATATAATTTTGTTTACACAAGAGTCTTTCCAGAAAGTTCATGGAAAAGAGAATGAAAGTTCATTTTCATAGAAAATATTAAAATCCATGCATAGTTGTTCTTAATAGACAACCAGCATGAATCTTGCTAATATCCTTAATATGTAAGATTACCAAGATGGGGGTGGATATTGTGGCACAGTAGGCTGTCACTGATTCTGATGTTTCTATCCATATCAGAATGCTGGTTTGAGTCCAGGCTGCTCTACTTCCAATTCTGCATCTTGATGATGTGCCTAGATGGGAGAGGGAGGCCTCTGCTACCCACGTGGAAGACCCAGAAGGAGTGTTTGACTCCTAGCTTCAGCCTGGCTCAAACCTGATTGTTGTGATTATTTGGGAAGTGACCCAGCAGATGGATGATATATTTATTGCCTGTTTCTCTCTCTCTCTACATCCGTTCTTCCCTCCTTCTCTTAGTCTGCCTTTCAGAGACATGTTTTCAAAAAAGAATGAAAATCATGTGTGTATTTGCATATTTTTGTCTACTCCAAATGTCACAGAGGGCCTTAAGGAAACTGACAGAGTCTGATAACAAGAGCGATGCCAGGTCTCTCGCTCCCCACCCAGACCCACACCCCAGACCTACCATGTGGTTGACACTGGTGAATGGCGTGTTGTCAGTGACAGTTTCAAAGGGAGAGCGGGCCCCGTTGCCATCAGTGGGGGCAGCCACTTCCCAGCTGAACTGCACGGATGTCTGGTTGATGCCTGCCTCGCCGCAGCGCTCCTTCATGACAGCATATCTAGGGAAGTGAGGATCACAGGGCGTGACACAGACCAGGGGATACCCTGGGGAGGGGGATTTCTTGACTCCTTCCTTGGAGACTTCTTCCACATGATCATAGTCAGCAAGGGTGACCACCTGCAAAAGAACATGGAAGCTTCAAGCCAGGTGGAGTATCAGAAGGGCAGAGAACTAAGGCTTTCTGTCCCCAGGAGACTTCAGGATCTTTAACTTTTGGGGTTCTTTATGATGCAATGAAAGTGTTTACAATTCTTTTGCCAGCTACCGCTAAAAGGTTCTGTAGGTATTTAGTTGTGGAGGAGAGGATCCTACTGCCTGAGCTATAAGGTTTATTATTACTCCTGTTCCTCAATCAGAGTCCTGCAATGCATGGGAAAAAATATTTCTATTTTCCTGCACACTAGAGCCAAAGCTCTGTCATGAATGACAAGTTTGCCTTAAACTGTTCATGGTATGGAGCAGCGCATTCGGCAAAGCTAAGGGTGAAAGGGTAGTATGTCTTCCTTGTCAAAGAAACATAACCTTGTCTGCTAACACATGTGACTGGTTAAGAAAGGTTCGAAGGTTCAACTTTTCCTTGACAACATCCAGTTATTTTCCTCCCAATTGTACAGCTGCTAAACTGTCTAGCAGATTCCCTTGCTTCTGCCAATGCTAGCATCTTCCAGTGTGGCTTGGGGCAACCCAAGATTTCTCCAGATACTGCTAAATTTCCTTTATGTTTGTGTGTGTGGTGGGGAGCAGGGTGATGAAGGCAGAGAGTGTGGGCGTCAAGATTGTTCCTGGTTGAGAATCACTGGGCTAAAAAACAAGAACTGGAGCACCCAAAGTCCCATGCCTCAAATTCTCATCTGGTATTCACTGACACAGAAGTAGCCATCTTTCAGGTCAAGCAACTCACAATGGGTGGAGCTGGCAAGATGAGACTTCCTGCTGCCTCCTGGTCCAGAATTGTCACTGTGGCCGTGGTCACTTCCCCAAGCACTGCTTCCACTGGGTCATCTGGGCCAAGGACTAGAGAGAAGGACTCATGCCATTCCCGGTCTTCGTTGGACAGGATCTCGACTTTAAAAAAGATATGATCCACACCTTCATCAAAGACAGAAAAGAACAGACACCTTATGAGTGGACATACCCAAGATACTGCAGGTTGGTCTTCCCAGCACTTCACATTAAAATATGTCCTTTCCTTCCAGAAGTTTCCTCTAACTGCAGTGGCTGCTGATCATGTTCACCCCATCTCAAAGGAGGAATCTGTTTTACAGACCAAATTCCACTTGTGGTAGATACGCTCAGGGTTGCAGATGAACTATTCAACACCATATGAGGATTAATGGCCCCTGCCTGGCAGTAATAAAAATCTATGATCTAAAATATACTTGATCCTGGTTATGAGGGTTTTTTGCTTAACTTTTCTGTTGCCTTACACATATGGATAAGCTCCAGCATGACTGAGAATGCTGACACACGCTGATGCCTTGCAAAGCTGTCCCCTGAGAAGCAATAGGACAAAGTATATTTCCCAGGCCCATTGTGAAAATAATGTAGAGAGTCAGTGTTCGGGTAGGGGAAGGGGTCCTACCTTAGACATCCCCTTCTTTCTCTGTGAAAGGCCACTATTCCATGCAGTGTTTGAGGCTTCCCCCACCCCAGATACCAGCACTAGGCAGCTTCGAAATCTAGTGTTCTCCAGGCCCTTACGCAGAGAAGGAGAAAGTAAGGATATTTGAAATCAAGGCGCTTCACACAGGTAGGAGAAAGGTATCTCCCTTTCCAGAAGACATCAGCCAGACACACAGATGGAGACAGATGCTTTGTGGTGCTTTTATGAAGCCAAAGAGGAATACAGGGCTTCTCAATCCCCAGGTTCTCAACCTTTCTCTCCATTCATTTACCAGGGAAGCTCTGAGAAGTTCATACCTTCTTGCCAATCCCCAGCTATGTAACAAATGGGTTCCAGGATCCACACAAGCCCTTTATCTTGACACTGCTCCAGAAAGTTCTGCAAGAATACCTCACATACACTTCATCCCTTTTTCTGTCTCATTCTCTCCAGTGAATTAGGAGGTCTCTTCATGATCTCATCATCCCGTCTCTCCCTAAGAGAAACCTATTGTGGAAAGCCCACTATTGCATGTTCCGTTTCCTGTAGATGTTACACCTGAATACAGGGACAATGCCTTCCAGATTTTTCTGATGTCTGATGGACTCAGCAAGGTACTCTGAACCAGCAACTGCTGAATGATATGTGTATCTATGGATTTAAACCAAGTGCTCTTATCACTCACCCAAACCCTTTCAAATGGAACAAATTGTCCAGCATGTTCTGAACTAAGGAAACTTTGTTGTTGTCCCTGTTGCTGTTCCATGTCATTTTTACTAACAAATTTTTTTACCTATAATCTCAAATGTTATGTTTTGTGCTATTGGAATTCTTGTTTTCATTAAGGAAAGCCCAGAGATTGAGATTGGCATTCAATTACCAGGACTAAACTTCAAGATTCTGCTCTTTGGATAATAATCCACACCAGACTGGGCAGACCCATCCCGCGTGCTGCAGCGGATCTTGGAGGTCCTGTTCTGATCCCCTCTGCGGATCACCTTGATGTTGAGAATGGCAATGGCATCTGGCCCTGCAGGTTCTCGGACTTGATATGCAGCTTCTTCGAACTCAATGGTGGGGGCTGAGGAAACACAGTTAAGGACAGGAAAGCCAATTACATTGGCACAAAGGATCTAGACTTCCTTGTAACAACAAGGAGCTGTCCTCATTATTAACAATACAGGCAGAAGGGTTTGCAGTCACAAATTCTTTTACCATTAAGCAATGCATTGGACATATAAATCCTCTATGATCTTGTAGCAATTATTTCTCATATCTTTCTAAATTAAACACTATTTAATGGATAAAATATTTTTAGATATTTTGAAATGCATAATGTCCAAGTTTCCGGCTTGGTGCATTATAGCTCACAGAATATTTTTTTGGTTTGAATAATTCATCAAGGGACCGAGACACAGTAGGCCCCTGATAATAGCTATTGACTGATTACATGAATCAGCTTTTCATTTAGAAGACAGGAATTTGTAAGGTTTATAATTTGTCTCATTATACACTATTTGAAGCAACAAATTCCATCCTTCATCTCTGGTCTTTTGGAGGCTTTACCTCACTTCCCCAGTGCTCTTACCTGCCCCATCTTCATCTGTTTCTAACTTCTCTCATGCTACTTAGATAAGTATGGGTAGCTTTAGTGAATGTCTACAGTTATGGGTTAAGAACACAGGCCACATCCTGCAATCTGGTTTTAGGTAACCATTATTTTTGTTGCTAGAAATGATTGCTCATGTTATATACATATATCCCAAGAAATTCAAATCATGGGCAGAGGAGTTATGGTAGAGAGAAAAAAGAGATATGAATATTGAGATTAAGTATAAATTATATATCATTTCTAGTATTCACTGAATACTACTAATCTTTCCAATCTATGATTTCCTCTTAGAAAGACACATCTAATTGCAGAATATGTTTCATTTGAAAAAATGTATTGTTTTAGTAAGAAGGCTCCTTGAAGCTCAAGAAGGTTGCTGTAACTGTGAACTTGAGACTTCTCTGATACTCAGTCATGTTTTCCATGTGCCTGGAAAGGTTCAGTTTAGCAGCAGAACACATCGTTTCTTGAGACAAAGAACTGATTTAATTTCAAGGCTGGCCTTTCTTATTTTACCTCATGCCCAGGTGAGTTATTGATTTCTCACTAGAAATGTGAGGAGCTCCTTGACATGGGGCTCATGTGGTGGTACAGTGTGTTAACCAGTTTTGCAACAATGACATCCCATATCGGAATACTGGCTCACATTTCAACTACTCTGCTTCCAATCCAGCTTCCTGCTGATGTACCTTGGAAAGCAGAAGAAGATAACTTAGGAGTTTGGGCCTCTGGAACTTACATGGGAGACCAGGATGAGTTTCTGGCTCCTGGCTTTGAAATGTCTTTTGCAATCATTTGGGGAACGAGCCCACAGAAGGAAGATCTTGCTCTCTCCCTTTCTTTCTCTGTCATTCTGTGTTTCAACTAAGTATTTTTTTTAAAGATTTATTTATTTTTATTGGAAAGTCAGGTATACAGAGAGGAGGAGAGACAGAGAGGAAGATCTTCCGTCCTATGATTCACTCCCAAGTGAGTGCAATGGCCAATGCTATGCCGATCCGAAGCCAGGAGCCAGGAACTTCCTCCAGGTCTCCCACATGGGTGCAGGGTCCCAAGGCCTTGGGCTGTCCTCGACTGCTTTCCCAGGCCACAAGCAGGGAGCTGGATGGGAAGTGGAGCTACCGGGACTAGAACCGGCGCCCAATGGGATCCCGGGGCTTTCAAGGCAAGGACTTTAGCCGCTAGGCCATGCCACTGGGCCCTTCAACTAAGTATTTTTGTTTTCTTTTTGTAAGAGTCTCATAGGGTGTCAGAATAGTTAAGTATGAAGCTTCTAGAACTGGATAAAATATGATTCACATCCAGTTTTGCTGCTTAGCTCTGTGTAACTAAGAGTGCAAATTAAGTAACAATGCTGAGGTTGAGCTTTTTTCACCTGTGATATAAGGACAATAACACTGACTGTAAGGAATTACTGCCAGGTTTAAATGAACAGTAATATAATTATGCTCACCATGAATCTTAGAATTGCAGTAAATAGGCAACAAAACTGCTATTACTATTTCTAATATTATCCATTTGTTCATCAAGTTATTTATTTTAGTAAAATAATTTGTCCTAATGTGAAACAGCTATTTTGCTTCCTTGGTGCCTGGGTCATTCTTTGCTAACATCTGACTATAGAATTTAAAGTTAGAAGGCTAAATCAATTAGCAAATAGAAAACTTAGAAATTGGATTTTTCTGAGAAGGTAGCAGTGTTTTAAATCAGTTCACCGAGTTAGACACACGCTGATTGTACTTCCAATCTTGCTGCTGATGACGGTGACTTAGATTTCATTCTTTCTTTTAGTGCATCTGTGCTAGCTTGTAGCCATAATAATTCCTTATGGCCAGCCCCTGCGGTAGACAATAATGAGAGAAAACCACCCAGCTGTATAGAAGGTGACCATTTGCAGCCAACCTTTGATACACATATTCAGAGATTATCAGTAAGACATTTTATAGTGCTTTCATTTTTTTTCAAAACATTAATGGCAACATTATTAGTAAAACATCAGTTCTTATTAAACCAAGGTTAACTAAAGGCAATTTTATGTATTACCATCCTCATCATTGGATATGGTTATGGTGGCCACGTTATTCTTCCCAACTCTAGCTCCACTCCAGTGGTTTCCAAGGGGGTGACCCAGGTAGACCTTGAATTGTTCCTCTGGCTCAAATATGGAGTCATCATGGATATAGACAGTGCAGTTCTTCACCTAGAGTCAATGGCACAAGACAGATCAGCATTTGCCGTAAGATCTCGGTAACCTAGGTGATTTTCCTAAAAAACTGTTCTTTTCTTCTGTTACCAAAGGACACACACTTAAAAAGATTCAAAAAAAATTTTTTCACCAAATAATGTTTAACAGATCATGCCTCAGGGGACCTCTCCATATGTCAAGACTAATATTAGAACACTTCCAACAATTCTAAATTCTTGGTGGTGAGTTCCAAAAAACCCATAGCAAGAAAACACAACCCATCTGGAAAGCACCTGTAGACTATCCATGTGCTTTTCCATATCTAGTCTATGCTACTCACTATGTTTGTACATGTTGTAATTGGCTGATTTCTGATGATCAGCATCTGACATACTGATTAAATGTCCTGGAGCGCTGAGTAATGCTTATTTTCATTTGTAAAAATTAAGAAGTCTTAAGGCAAACTTTGTGTCAGTCCAAGATATCTTTAAAAGTTAACTCTGCAATCTATGAACAAACAGTATTGTAGCTGAAACCTGCCGAGAACATAATCCTAATTCCTAGTTGATGACGACAAAATCAAGAATTTGTTAAACTGATTATTCTCTACTGAGGACATATTTTTGAAAAAATGCAGATCAGGTCACACCATTTTTAAATAACACAGTAGCCTTAACAGTTGAAGAACACAGTATCAGCCGGAATACTTTCAGTATGACCCTTTGGGATGCACTCGCTTGTCATAGTAAAAGGGATGTATGGGTATAGAGAAGCTTCATTCTTAGACGACCTAAATCCCTGTGACTTTTGCATATGGTTTTAAGTTCCTAAAGAATGTCGTCTGGTTTTTGTCATATAACATTTTCTTAGAATTAGTATTCTTTACAGGAAGCTTGAATGTGGGATTATCCTTCAGATTAAACAAAGCAAAAAAAAAAGTTTAAAGAACAGTAGATTTCAAAGACATATGCCTAGTAAACTAAGGAAAACGATTTCCAAGTATGTTAAAAACAGTGCTAGACTGCTGGGTGGGTGACATATGGACTACTAAGCTGTATTTTTGCTCATATTTTTATTAGATTAAGAACTGCATCTTGCATAGGCAGAGAATACTCTCTTGAACTTAAAATAGAGACATGTAGATGCAAATTTAAAGATTGTATCTGCAGTATTTGTATATGTTTTTAAGCATATGTTGTTGACTGCCACCAGTAAAATCCCCACAAAACATATAACTAAGGCAGGCCTTTGAGTCATGAATGTGTAAAAGTTATGAGTCCCAAAGAAGCAGTCAACAGTGTTTATTTTTGCAGTACAGATAACTAGGTAGAATCTGGGCTGATCTGCAACAAGCAAGATAAGATCTTATTATGCTCATCCTTTTAAAGCCTAATCCTAAGACAAAGTTGTGACTACTTGATTTTCCCAAAATTGAAGATTTCTTTTCAACTAAGAACATCAAAGTCAAAAGTGACAGGTAAGCAACAAAAACAGAAAGGATGAAGATTTTTATAGCAGCTAAAGTGTTCAACAATTACTAGTATTTAGGATATGCAAGAAAGCATTATATGTCAGTAAGAAAAAGCAATACCATAAGGAACAAAGGATTAAAATGATTTTATAAGCTTATTGGAAACATAAAATAATAAACAATATATAAAATCAAAATTGGAGAAATATAAACTTAAAGAATGGCATATTGCTATATATACATTTGACTAACACAAATTCAAAAGATGTGTAATGATAAGCCTTGGAGAGCATGTAGGGTTACAGCAATACCCATGCACTTCTAATAATATTCATAAAAGTCTCTGGGCACTGTTCTTTTTAAAATTAAGCTTCTGTATGCCCTCCATGGCCCATAAATTTTTTTCTGATGTATATATTCAGGGGTTTTTCACTCTGCTCCGTAAGTGAACATATATGAGGTTGTGCAGTAAAGTATTATTTGTGTTAGCAGGCTGTTGTCATCACGGTTATTTCTCACTATCTACTGCTGAGATTCATTGGAGAAAAACATGGTAGATATGTACCATGAAACATCTGCAAGTGTTAGAAGCAGCAACTTAGATGTAAGCAAAGTTGCAGCCATGTTTTACCATATACTGCTGAGTAAAACAATAAAACATTGAAAAGATTTAACAGCATTTCCTAAGTTAAAAATCATGCATATGAAGTATTTTTTAGGAACAAACATAAGTCAAGAGAGATACACATTAAATACAATACACCCACAGATAGGGAAGGCAATATGACTGGAGAATGGGAATAAAATAACATCAAAGCAATATTAGCACTTTGTACTGACAAAGGAGGACTACCTGCTTGAACAAATGGGTGCCACTGACTCAACCTTCTGGAACTGGATTCAGAAAGGGGCAGATGTGGTTCTCACTTAACATGCTCAGAGGTTGCAGGCTAGGGGTTAACCATAGTGATGAGTGTCTCATGAGTTTACACATCCATAGGTTTAACTCCTCATGAACCTTGCCAAGAAAATACCCCATTGACTTGATTCTACTCAACGCTGCCTATTTGGTGCTATGCATGGATATATGTCAACCCGGGGCAAAGACCAGCTGGTAGAGAACTGTCTCTTACTTTTCAGTGACATTGGCAGAGTATATTCATTTCTGACATACTTTTAGGTAAGGAGGAGGCCTAATCCATTTGATTCTGCTAAGTTCCCAACATATAACCCATCACTATAACCTTCCTAGCTTAATAGATGACATATACAAATGAACTTGCAAAAGTTTCTGAAAAAAATTGAATTATAAGTATATTTTGGTTCAGTCTTTTTAAAAGCCATGCATGTTGTTTTCATAATGTGCATTTTCACTGAGTTTCTTGAAGACTTTTCACATATATTTTCGATTGTAAGTTGGAGACGAGGTAACCAAATGGAATAGGCATAACATTATTATAAAGATTGTGTAGCAAGGTAATTCTGAGAATGTTCAGAATTGGTCTAAAGTACTATGGATAAGCACAGACAACAAGGAAGAAGGAATCTGCATTTTGCAGCCACCACAAATCACTTACTTTGTCCCCTTTCAGGAATGTGATGCGTGAGGAGTCTGCATTTCTTCTTTCCTCAAAATCCTCCATGACCCGAGCCGAGTGGCTCTGAGTATAGCACCTCACTGATGACTCATAGCTCAGGTCTCCATTTCGGATGACAGGGATGTGCAAAATGCCCTCCTTCTCCTTTACCAGGAACAGGTCCTTGGCAAACTGCATGCTGGGAACTGGGTGAACAGAACGAGGCACCATTAGTGAGAGACAGAGGGATGCAGTGGTCACTGGGAAGCTCTATCACAGATCACTGCAGGCTGGCAGCAAGCAGAATCCAAGGCATGGCTGCTGTTCTCAAGACAAGGGAATTGCTTCCACAGGCAAGGCTAGGACCCAGAGAAATGAAATACATCAGCTACACCTGTCTGCTCAGCCCCGATGTACAAGTGGTACAGTCACCCTTTCAAATGTAGGCAAGTGATGCAAATAAAGGATCAGGTATGAGAAAAACCGTGATGGTGACTTGGGTACTCGAAAGAGTCCACTGTCTTCCAAGGCTACAATAAAGATTCTAGAGAAGTATTAACACTGAATTTTGCTTACAAACAAGGACTTTAGAGTAAATAGATATGAATTCCCATCCCAGTCATACCACCTATTAATTGTATGACAAAGGACAAATTGTTTAGACTTCTTGAGCCTTGTCTTGTTTTTCCAAATAAAAATCAGTTATATTAATATCTAATTAGAAGTATTTGGAGGATTGTATTTAATGAAATATTTGCCTGGCACTCAGTATAGCATCTGTCCATGGAAGGCAACTCACACATTGCAAAGAACTAATATGTGATGGTTTGTATTTGCTCCCTAACTCTAGCTTCTAGATACAAGGGATCATTTCTTTAATCTATTTCCTACAATGCCTACTGTGATGGTTCACTTTAAGGCGTTTCCCCAAGAACAACATTTTGTTGACTTCTGGTTATTAATTTTTTCACCAACATTGCCCAGAGTTGTATGTCAAAATCTCCTGAGGTAGAATTAGTCATTGGGGCAGCAGGAGGCTGATCCTAAAGCTATAATCACCTATTTTCTGGCTACCTCCTGGATGAGCCCTGCCAAGTCTGAAGGGAAGGAATAAGGAGGAGGTAGTACAAGCACCTGAACACTCAGCAAGCCAATATGTTGAAAGTTCTGTTTGTCTCCCCCTTTCCCAAATGTTGGCTTTAGAACAATGGAAACTATCCATTCAAACTAAGCCCAACAGCTACCAGAAGTAACTCTAAAAAAATTAAACTAAAAGAAAAGGCACAACACAGGCATTAAGCCCAACCCTGGGGTCTAGGATACAGTAAAAAGCTGCTAAAGATGGGTTCAATGACACTAACTCATGCAGAAGGACAAGGAGGATGCTGGTTGCCAGGGGAAGGGTCTAAGGTCAGAGGAAGAAAGTTACAGTGGCACTGTTTAGCTTTTGTCCTGAATCAATCAGCCTTCAAGCCAGCTTAAGTCTTCTTTTCTCTCTTTAACAAGATATCCTCACTTCTATCTCTGTGTACAAAGGGGCAAGGTGGTGGGGGGGAACCACACACACACACACACACACACACAGACGACAGTGAACATTTCCCACAATCATCTTCCCAGAAACAATCTCTGTTGAAGGTGATTTTAGGCCCTTGGGAAATTGAAGGGAAAAATAATGTAAGGCTATAAGTGGTGTGCAGGAATAGATCCATGCAAAGGGTCCTCTCATAGAAACCAATACAGGTGCCATTCTCTGAATAACCTCATAAGGAATAGAATCCCCAGGAAGGGGAAGCACTGGCCTTGGGAGGCAGTTTTCCTTGACTGCCCAGCCCCTCTCATTCTACACTGATGGGGCACATAAAAACAAAACAGGCCACCTCTCAAAGGCTCAGGGACTTACATAATGCATTTATTGCTGGCATTTTCACTCTCTGAAAACTTAACAGAATCGGCTTATAACCTGTCTTTTTATTTGTCTAAGTCTCATCTCCCAAAATAAAATATGAGACACTGCTCTCCATCACTCCGCAGCCAGTGCCAAGTGGAGCACCAGTGGAAGGCACAGAAAGTATTCTATAAACACGGTCATCTTGCTAAGCTTCTTCATAACTGACAATGAACATAAACATCAGTGCCTGGAATGCAACAGCCTCTTTAAGAACAAGGATTGGTCTGGAGATTTAGGAGAAAACCTGCCCCTGGTTCTACTGGTCTAATAAGTAGGTATGACACTGTTGCATACACAGGATTGAAGTGCTGTAGGAGCTACCAGGCTTTTCTTGTCTTGCTCAGTTAGCATTAGCCGCACCCATAGCAGGGTCTAATTCTGGGAATCAAAGCACAAGACAAAGGAGAAAAAAATGAAAATAGGCTGAGGCGAGCTATGTGATTATCTTAGGGTCCTCAAATCAGGCTGGTAGAAAAAGATGAAAACAACTAAGCTCACTCTAGAAGGCTGAAAGTTGACTTTATAAGGACCTGGCATGCTGCAAAGTACAGCTGTACAGAGGGAAATGGCAGCTCGAGTGCAAAACGCAAAGTTAGCAGAGTAAGATGTGAAGATGGACTTGCAACTGACATGAGTTCTAACTCCAGCTCCATCACTGCCTGTTTGTGTGATCTTACACAAAGTCTTCCATCTCAGTCTGGAAGGAAGGTGAGAGAGAACATGGCCAATCTCTTTCCGCAGTAAAGTGTGCACCCTGAATGGGCTCAAAATCCAGTTGTTACTCAGAAGAAAGAAAACAAGAGAAGAAAGCATGAGCACCATGGTGGCTTGGAACTGAGGTTTCTTCGTCTGGGATCTGTTCTTGACTGGCTGTACAATGATGTAACTTCCCTAAAAGATGAGATGTATTTTGTTTAACATTTTCATGTTCTCTGTGCACTGCCCATGCCTATCAATTAGATGCTAAGAAAACTCTAAATTGAATCTTTTTGTGATGATCAGAGTACAACAAAATAAGTCATTTTCTAGGTAAGTGCGACAAATTGCAGATATGTCAGGAAGAAATTAATATTTAATACAATCTGCTATGTGCCAGGTACTATAATAGGCATTTTCACAGATGTTATCTGGCTTAATCCTTACAAAACAATCTTATAGTATTTTCATTACTAATAGATGAATAAAATAAGGGTTAGTAACCTTCAGCTTCTGGTTTAAGGCCAAAGAACTAGGAAGTGGACTGGGATTACATTACAGGACTTCTGCATTCATCTTCTACTTTATCAGAGGTAAGTTAACTGTCATTTCATGCAAAAGAATAAGCACCCATTTTCAGCATACCAAGAATGAATTAATTTCCTTCTTTCTCACTTCATTAAGGAAAAAAAAACCCTACAGACTTCCCTATTGCACCAAATAAAACAGGTAGTTTAATGCAAGTGTCAGAATGCATGCTGGAAAAATAGACTTTGGGTGATATCTTTATTTCCCCGATTCTCAGTTTCCTTATCTATAAAATAAAACCAGAAGTAAAACCACTGGATTATGAGCAAATGAGATAATGTTTAATGGATCACTGTAAACTATGCAGTAGCATGCAATATAAAATTTATAATTGTCATAATCTTGTTCATAGTTAAAGAGTTACTACATTATAACTCACAAAGGTAAGTGTAAAACTTTGGAACAAAGGTGGGTTAAGCAAGACTTGCTAGACATATCAATGTAAAAGAACTTTTTAGTGAAATTGGAGCTGTTCAAAATGGGGGGAAATAACTCAGAAAAATATTTGGTAATTTGGTAACAAGACATCACAAAAAAAATACAGGGATGGAAAAAGTGATGAAAATAACTCAATGCCATTAGTCACTATATAAAGCATTTTAAACTGCAAGATATCATTATATACATGAGAATAATTCTCTCACACACATATGTGTGTTTATATACATACACACACACCCCCCACAGTCCCTCCAGTGACTCCTGCATTTCCAAAGACAGGTCTAGCCTTGTGTTGTTCCCTTAGCATTCGTGTCCGACAACCTACCCCTCAGGGAGCAAATCCTATGAAGCTTGCAATGCCCAGAATGCTACCTCAGCTCTGCCCACTGCCCCGTCTCTCAAAATCCCCTCACCCCTCTGAACATCCCAAGACCTTTAAGCTGTAAAGACCTCTTGTGTATGCATTGCTCTCCATTTGAGATGGACTTGCCTGCATCATCCATTAGTTAAACTGTCGCACCTGAAGACTTGGATGAACTACCATTCCCTTTGTGATATCTTCAGATTTCCCATTGTATATAGGTAATGTTCAGTTCTCTCTGCTCCCAGAGGTCTGGATTTATAGCACCTCAAGGTCATTTAGCATAATATATTCTGACTTTCCTGTTTAAGAGTGTGATTGCACACTTAGACACAGAGCCTAAGCTTAAACATCTCAGGCACAGCACCGGCAACTTGAAGGGTTGTCTCCAGTGTACTGCCATAATAGCATGTGCATACCTGTGTGCACACACGCACCTAAACACATGTCTTGATTGAACATGTGAGCTCTGATGCTGCTTGCACAGAAGTTAAGGGAAAAACAGAAATATACCGTGACCCACCCACAGGCATCCCTGGTGTCTTACCATCTTGGAATGTGTCATTTATCGCAATAACAGCCTGGAAGGGTTTGGTCAATTCGGCGCCTTGTGCTGAGCTGAGGAAAACCACAAATGTCTCCAGTCCCTCGATGACCGGATACTGAGTGTCATCTAAGATAGTCAAGGTGCAATACTAGAAGAGAAACCAAAGCTGACTTTACTGAAGACTCCAACACATTCCTTGGAAGACTGGGACAAACAGCAACTTGCTCTCTTCTAGCAAGTTTAAAATCTGTGAAAAGATCATCTCTTTACTGTATACCTCTAAGAGTTTGTTTCTAGATATTTACATCAAACTAGTGCAGTTTCTATTCTAAGTCTCTCACACTGGATATATGATACTCAAAAAGCCCCTGTTTGTGGGGGTAGTTGGTAGATGTTCCCCTAATTTTATTCCCTTGTCTGAATGTTTGTGGTTTTAAAGAAAGTGGTGAAGGGGAGATAAGAGTCTTCAAGGAAGCTTGGCAAACAGACTGAAGATGACAGGCAATTTCAGACCCAGCTGGCCTGGTGACTCTGGTGCATTGATGGCTTATGTACCCACCTGCTCAGTGGCACCAGGCCCAAACTCCACCTTCCTGGAGCTGGGAACATAGTCAACACCTGGAGTGGCAGAAGCTGGGTCCGAGGGCCGGGTGGCGCACCAGACAGATGTCAAAGTGGAAAGGTCGGTTCCATGCCGGATAACTGGGATCTTCACTGTGCCTGGATGAAGATTAATACAGCCTTTAATGGTCAACCTTGCACCAGGTTTTCAGAGCAACATTCTTCATGCAGAAATGTCAGCTCTGTCCCCTTCAGCTTGTCCAGTCCAAACTCTAGCAGTGATGGTCTGAGTAGGGCTGAGAGGTGTCCCAATCTTCTTGTCACTGACACTAAGATCAAGAGGAGACTTAGGGGAACTAACAGGGGGACTGTTGAAGTCACAGATCTAAGTGCAATTTTGTTGCCCCACAGGGATACGGCTCACTGGAGTAGAACAATGAAGGTCAGGGATAAGGGGCCATTGAAAATTATATCAAGCCTCTTCAGAGAGAAGAAACTCAGAGTATGGTCATGGCTAGAATCAGCTGGGAAAAGCTATGGGTCTGGGACTGAATGTTCCTTTTTAAATGTTCTTAATTTTTTATATATGTTATATTAATTACATTGCAGTATGTGACACAGTTTCATAGGCTCTGGGACTCTCCCAACCCCTCCCCATACCCTCCCCCCAATGGTGGATTCCTCCACCTTGTTGCTGTATTACATTTCAAATTCAGTCAAGATTCTTTCATTGCAAGAGTATACCAAGCATAGAGTCCAGCATCTTATTGTCCAGGTAAATTCAACAGTTTCTTGGGGAGACCATCTCTGGTCTAAAGGCAGAGCTGGCAGAATATCATTCCAATCAATTTAAAGCCACAACATAACATCAACGAAAATTTACAACATTATGGAAGTAATTGACATGGTATTGATTAACCAATATTTTTTAAAAAATGCAAGTTCTTAACCACATCCTGTGACTACTTCATTGACATTTCAATTTTAGTTCATACACAGATAAATGTTCTTAATTGAGTTGGTTTTTTCCCTATTCTATCCTAGTGGCACCCACGATCATTAGAAGTGTAAGTGCGTATTGAAAATCTTTAAGTTAAAAAATGTAATTTTATTTATTCAAAAGGCAGAGCAAGAGACAGAGGTAGAGAGAGGGGGAGGGAGGAAGATGGAAGGGAGGGAGGGAGAGGAAAGGGAAGGAAGGGATAGGGCAGGAGAGGACAAACGGAGAGGGAGGAAGGGAAGCAGAAAGCAGGGGAAGAGAAAGAGGGAGAGAGCAAGCATGACGGAAAACGGGAGAGAAAAGGGGGGACAGATCTCCTATTTGCTAGTTTATTCCCCAAACGCACAGAAGAGCTAAGGGTTGGCCAGGCCAATGGAGAAGCCAGCAATTCAGTCCAGGTCTCACGAGGGTGACAAGGACCCAACTACTTGATCCATCACCTGCTACCTTCAAGGGTGCCTATTAAGGAAAAGCTGGAATCAGAAACACAGGTAGAACTGAAACCCAGCTGTTCCATTATGGGATGTTGGTGCTTAAGAGTTGTACCAAACTCCCACCTTTTATTGCTTATTTTAGAAACAGTGTGACATTATGCATTGTCATGTCCTAAGGATCTTTAGTGATTTTCGCATCAAGGTCAGGGAAAAGCTGATATGATAAGCCTCATCACCATGTTTTTCAAAGCCAATGAGCTGTGAAGTGACCTAGAGTTAGGCCTGAGCCTCTGGTAAATGAGGGGGGGTACAGTTCAAAAGGGCTCTAGTTCAGCTATGCCATTCTAGTGGCTACTCAGATTTTCAATTCTTTGATCTCTCTCTAGGCCTCCATTTGCTCTTCTCTGGGATGTCTTCTCTTCATGGAAGAGCCAGTGAGGATACATGGGACACACAGGTAATGATGTTTGTATCCAGTACCCATTCAAAAACATTAGCTCCCAATAGCCATGAGAATCCCTCTAAAAAAGTAAAAGGCCTTTGGCTCAGACTAGCCAGTGCTCAGCACCACTGTGCTATGGGGTATATCTGCCTATGCAGGCACAAGTGGAAAGGAGCCTAGGTCTCTTCTCTTCCACCATGCAGAAGATACCTGCCTGCTCCCAGATAATACATGATGAGATTGCAGGTGCGTCAAGAGCCTGAGGCTCTGGATCATATGGTTCAGCAGCTAGCAGGACAGTTAGACGCATCTGTATTCTCAGCAACTCACACCCCTCCAGTCTTCACAAGCCAAATGCTTAGCACCCTGAACTCCCACTGGGCACAAAAGTCAACACATAACACTCCATCTCCCTAACACCCTTAATAACTGGAATAAGACAGTGGAAGGAGCTCCTTTTCCACACGACCTTCCATTCTTGGTCTTGATTGCCTACATGGCATAATATTTCAGAGCAGCAATGGTGTCACTGAGAAATGGCATTCTCAAAGTCTGAATTGTTCGTGAAAGGGATCTGGAGAGGATGATGGAAGCAGGGTGCTCTGTATTACCTGCGTCCTCGCTGACAGTGAAAGCTGTGTTGCCCAGGGAGACCGTGGAGGCATCATTAGGACCACTGATAACCACCTTGGCAGTTGCCACCCTTCCAATGCGGGCGTTGTCAGAAGCATCAGCTAGGGCAATCTCAAATTCCTCTTCCTCTTCATATTCGCTGTCATCAATGAGCATGACGTCACAGGTGGACATGGTGACACCGGGACCAAAGATCACACGACTTTCAGCAGACCTCCCTCTAGACTTAAAATCAGAGCCTGATTCTAAAGCATAGAGACTGCTTCCCAGAGCTGATTTGGGTATCGTGTAGCAAACTGCAGATACGATGCTGCTGGAATCTCCTGAAATACAGATGGCAAGAAAACCAGAGCATTTGAACAAGTGCTTTTTCACATCCTGAAACCTCCCATAACTTGATGAGCTCAGTTCCTGCTGACCTGTTCTATTACTGTTTATGTTCAAACACTGATGAGAAACCTTTCTGACTTGCAGTGTCTTTTAAGCTGGTGGGATAATACACTGCTTGAGGATTTAATATACACAAGCCACTTCACTACGTCCCCAAATAACTTTAAATGGATTTCCTATCCTGTGATTTTTGTGCTCTGTTAAGTCACAAGACTCATTGCCTGCCGTTGAAGACCACAGCGGGTGGAAAGCTAAGAGACACATTTGGTACTTTGAGTACCAAAGTAATTGTGTCCTGAAGGTAGTGTTTTGAGTACAGTTCGCTGCCTTTGTGAGTAAACTTCTGCACTTTAATTCCCTGAGAGAAACAAGCTTGCCTAGAAACAGACAAAAGAATAAAACCTGCCTCTCTGTACAAATGACTTTACTTAAGAATACCGTCATTTCCCTTGGCTGACAGCCTGTTCAGGGCCTGCCTGGGGGGCCCACAACAACCAGTGGGGCTTGCTTATTTTCTGGGAGGCATCACCAAGGGTTTGCACTAATTTGTTCCATGAATAGTTTGTGAATACAGAAAATAAAAATGCTGACTTTATAATTTACTGTTGTGTGGCTTTGAATGGAGATTTCATTTCTATATGCTTTAAAGTCTCCATATTTCAAATCATAAATCCACAGATCTTTGCTTCAGTTTTCAACCCATCTAGAATTGCTCTTTGTTTCTTATACACAGCTGATTTCTTGACTGAGCTCCATGTATACTCATGTAGGGAAGTCTTTGAGTACATTTTCCACCTCCTAAGAACTAAGGTGGAAAGCCAGATCTTACAAACTATAACCTCCCTCCTTGACCAAGGTTACTAAATATTTTATGGATTATATGATTGATTAAGAATACTTGAGTTCATGAATAATTTTCAGGGCTAAATATAACCAGTCTTCTAGTTTAATTCAAGATTAAATGGGAGCTCTAAAAACTTGAACTAAGAGAGGCGATCTGATAGGACTCATAATAAGTAGAATCATCATTAGGCTGATCTGGGGATTGAATAAATTAATGCATAGAAAGTACTTACACACATGGTTGGATATGAGATATGAATAACTGGTACATAAAAGGGAACCAATAAACATTAGCTCACATTAGACCTCCTTGTCACCTTTGGTACCAACGGACCTTTTCTCTCAATAGGTGCAAACAGAAAACCAGCACTCTCGTTGACTTGGTAGGTCTTCTTGTCAAACTCTAAGGTGGGTTCATCCTCGGTGTCATTGATAATGACCTTAGCCTGAGTGAACTTCCCTAACAGGGCATATGCTGGCATGCTGAGCTCCACAAAGAAACTTTCAACATTCTCAAACACGTCATCATCATTGATGACGATGGTGCAGGACTTGGTATCTTCTCGCTCGTCAAACTGCACCTGTCACAAAAATAAGAAACGAGAGACTGAGCTGTGCCTCGGCTTCACTGACCAGTTCTAGCATGAGAGAAAAGCACTCAAATCCAGTCGGCAGGTCACTGACCCAAATGGTGCATTCTTCTACACCCCACCTGCTGCTCTACCCTGCAAAGCATGTACTCACCTCTTCTTACTCTTTACCTGCGCATGGAAGCAGATTCATTGTATAGGAAAGACAAAGACATCTCCTACCACTTAGGGACTGTTGGAAAACATGGCCATGATTCCTCTTCCATTTTGTTGTTTCAGGACAGCAATAATCATCGCCTGACTGCTCAATTACCTGTTTTTCTTTGGTAAATTCAATAAGAAAGATCTCTGACCTCAGAATGTAATGTTCTGATCTCAAGTCCTGCTTCTGTTGCTTCCAAGATAGATAATATTATAAAACTGCACAGACATCAGATTCTTCATCAATTAAATAACAATATGCTCACCTCACATGCTTATTGGGAAGACAAACAGAAAATGTACTATGTGCTCAGTGTATTTTTAAAGCATTCAACAAGTGTGAGATATTGTTAACACTATCATGCTGCATATACAATTAAAATTGCAAGAGAATCTCATTATACTTAATGAAGTTTGTATTCATAGAGAGCTACATTATAAATTATCTAGATTAATTTTAACTTTATATTTGGCTAAATCCTTTGCCATTAAAATGGACTATAACAATGTGAATAAATTTAGTCTGGCAAAAATGGGGAAATTATTTATATGCTTGCAACTGAACGAAAGTTTTTTATTCAGGTTTTATTCTGCTTAAAACAAACATAAAATCGAGCCCAGCATGGTAGCCTAGTGGCTAAAGTCCTTGCCTTGCACGTGCTGGGATCCCAGATGGGCACCAGTTCATGTCCTGGCAGCCCTGCTTCCCATCCAGCTCTCTGCTTGTGGCCAGGTAAAACAGTCGAGGACAGCCCAAAACCTTAGGACCCTGCACCCATGTGGGAGACCTGGAGGAGGCTCCTGGCTTCAGATTGTCTCAGCTTTGGCCACTGCAGCCACTTGGGGAGTGAATCAACAGACGGAAGATCTTTCTCTCTGTTTCTCCTCTATGTATATCTGCCTTACCAATAAAAATAAATCTTTTAAAAAAAGATAAAAATCTTCCAACAAAATCAGTGCTTTTATTTGCTCAAAAATCTAAGGAATGGGAAGTGAATGGATTATACTTTGTAGAAATGGAGACACTTGAAACCTGTGAGAAAATCATCAAAAATCTGTAAAGCCCACACACCTCTGAAAAACATAATTTTAATAAAGTAAAAAATCAGTACAAATCCAACCAAGTAATCCAACTAAGTTCTCAAACTACCCCCAACAAAATGACCAATATTTATTTAAGATTTAGAATATACTGTTGGTCTTTTGTTTTTCTTGAAAAACACACAATGACTGTTTTATTTTACTGAGACCCTTTGGCTTCTATGTTCTTTCTAATATCCTCCAACTGGATGTTTGAGGCCTGGGGTTTCTCCAGCTGACATACTTCAGCTAAGGGACAGAAACTGCTTCCCTTGACAGAGATTAGCACTGCCATGAGAATAATGAAATTGCTTTGAAAAACACTGCCTAAACACCAAGTAAGTGCTAGCCACTCTACCCTGCATAAGAGATGACAGAGCCGTTTCCCTATGTGTCTTCACTATTCAAAACCTTTCTCTTTTTGCTTTTTACTCTTTTCCCTCTCTTTTTGCCAACCTGGCAATAATTACCAATAGTATGTAGGGGACTTGAAAATGCCTGTGAAAGAAATGGAATTCAAAGGTAATGTGATCTTTTCATGAACTTTCTGAAATACCTCTATAGATGATTTGCAAATTCCTCTCTACCATAGATCCCTTATTGCCCTACTTTATCCTTCCAGGATGATCAACTTGTTTTATAGACAATGAGCAACACTCAGCATGTCCAAGGCAAAGTCACAAAGTCACCTCAACTGGCCAAATGCACCCCCGTGTGCTTCCCCCTAGAAGAGGAGGACGCATTTGCCCATCCTTTTTGCCTCAATGTCTAATACACTGTCCATCCCTATCAATGCTTACGCATTGGCTGAACCCATCCACTGCCTTAAAACCTCTCTTATCAATTGAAACCCAAATTCCTATTATGTCTCAAACTGGCCTGTCCCAAGCATCCCAACTGGTCTTCCTTTATCCTTTCTTCCCTCCCTTTATGGAAGAAAGATAAAGAGAGAGGAAGGTTTAACATATCATTGGTTCAGTGTAAAACTTGATGCTCTGGAAATTACTTTTTTGTGATGAAGCAAAATGCAAAGATTGAGAAGCTAGGTGACAACTTGAGCTTTGGAAGTTAAAATGTCAATGGCAACAAGACAGACTGTAAGAACAAAGCACTATGGGTAGAGGATATAGGAAAATTACTTACAGGAAGGATACAAGAGGAAAGAGAGTAGAGTAAAATGAAATGGAACGGTGCCCCCAAGGTGTACAACCAGGTCACAGACCTTGCCAGAGCTTTCCCAGCTGTCCAAGAAACAGAGGCCCATCCACCCCTACCTGGCCAGCATACTCCACATAATCCTGCTGTCCAGGCTGGGAGCCAAGCCTGGAGCTGGATCTTGCAGTGCCTTGCTCAGTGCGACACAGGACGATGGCATACTGGTTCAAGTTCCCAGTCCTCTGCACAGTGACACTCACGGACCCCGCCTTCTCACTGACATTGTAGCTGGAAGTAAACAAAAGGGCAATCTTTGAAATCTTTTATCCTATCACATGTTCAGAGCCTGTCTCTTTTGCTTGGTTACTTATGTCAGGCACTGCAGAGGAGAGATTTGCCTCTTTTATGATGCCAGGTTGCGATCTGAAGCAATGTGTTCACCTGGAATAATCACAGCACCAAGTGAACCAGGAAGCCGTCAATGTAGAACATCACTTGCCCAGTGGTGAAAGAAAATGGACAGTCATTTAGAAGATGGATAGCACATGGCAGCCATGAACTTTAGAGCACAGAACACAGAGAAATTACTAACAATTGCTCCCTAGTGTGGTCATCAGAATAGTTCAGTGAGTTCTTACGGGAGAAGCCTGCACAAAGGCAATTAATGGCTTAGTGCAGGCAGCAATGGGCTGGGACAGATCTCGAGAACTGTGCATGACAGGGTAGTGCCAGACATGAGAAAATTAGAGATGACCTCAGTAGCAAAGGCATTTTGACAAATGTAGCTGTAAGACAATGGGGGAAAAGGACAGGATGATTTAGCTTACTGCCAGAAATTCATATTGCTTTTGTAAAGTTGGAGGCCAACAATACAGTCATAATAATTATGTGGGTTTAGAAAAGCAACAGCAAAAGAACATGTGTTGGGTTTGTTTTCCAATACTGAGGATAGCCATTGGACCCAGTTTGTATCTTGCTGCTGTGAAGGCAGTATGCAAGTACCTCATTTCAACTCTCTTACTATTTAGTCCACTAGATGTTAGACAATTACCGAAAAGAAGTTTTGTTGTACTTATTTAATTTTGGAGGAGATGTTGCCAAAAGATAAGAACAGCAAACATTTCATATGCAAAAGTTTATTCTAATTTCCCTCTAATCCTTCAAATGTTTGAGTGGAATGGGTGTGTGTGTGTGTGTGTGTGTGTGTGTGTGTGTGTATCATAGCACATAAAGTCAAGTTCCTTTCTACCAAATTCTAACTGTCATCTGGATTGTCATGAAGTTCATTTCTTTGAAATAATGAGTCTCAACAATGTAGAGTTGAAGAATTATTCCCTCCAGAGCAATTATAACCCTAGTTCTAATGTAACTTACAATGTCAGCATCATGCTTGCTTACAGTCTTTATCTGTTTGCCTAACTTCCCAATAGATCAGGCAAGCATTTAAAGAACTATCAATATTAACAACACATTTTCCCCTAAAGACATATGACCATAGAAAAAAAACAAAGAAGGTGAGGAAAATGCCAACTTGAGAACAAGGAGGTGCAGACAGAAGGTGATAAAGCCCTGGGTGTGGGGCAGTGAACCTGTCTAGGAACTGAATGCCTATTTTATAGTTTTTCTACCAGAAACACTTAGTTAACTTTTAAAATTTGAACACAGATGCAGAAATACTGATATATGAGGCAGTCAATACAATGGTTAAGGTGACTGGGCTCAACTCCTAGGCTTATTGCTCGCTCATGGTGTGACTTGGAGCATTTCCTTAACTTCTTTCTGTCTGTATGGGTTTGCTGTCAGGAGTAGAATTCATCTAAAATTATAAGTATTCAATGAGATGAATTATGTTAAGTATTTAGTACCCCCACCCCCATCATCACCAGCAGAGAACAAGGCCTGACCCTCAAACTGCTTTATTCCGATTCCATCTCCTGCTCAATTCACTTCTTGAGAATAGAAACACGTTAGCCTTTGTACCTGGTGTATTGAAAGCTGATGAGAGACCACTGGATATGGAAGACATCACTGACCACATTGGGTTTACTGTCTTTCACTAGAAACTGGAAACTGTCCATCATCTCATAGATCTTCTCTTGGTGCAACACATACCGAATCAGCCCCAAGTTTACATCCTCTGTGGGAGAAAAAATAGACTTACTGTGAATTAACCCAGGGAGGTCAAGACAGCCCCACAAAGACTCCATTTATTCCGGTAATGGGTTACAGACAGAATTTCTTTCCCCAAGAATAAAAAGTAGAGTCTTGAAAGGAAAAATTTCTGCCAGATTTTAAAATGAAATCCTGCAGCTCCAAGTCACAAAAGCTCTGTCATTATGTGCAGAAAGCACTCTCCAGCTGTTGTAAAATGAGAACCCCAGGACCTTGACCAAAACCACTTCAGTAAACATCTGTGGAATGTGGAAATGCAATTCAGAAGTTGACACAAGGAAAGCTTTGAACCCATTCCAAGTACAACCTCATATCCACCCCTTACTGATTCTATAGAAGGCTGCTTAGAAGGGATGTACTAATAAGAAAATCCTGGATTGGATTAAACCAACACATATGCAATGCAGAGATTTTAAAAAGTGGGGGAGGGGGACTCCTGGGGAGGGACCATCACAGTGGCTCAATAGGCTAATCATCCACCTATAAGTGCCTATATCCTATATGGATGCTGGTTTGTGCACTGGCTGCTCTGCTTCTGATTCTTTGCTTATCGCCTGGGAGAGCATTGGAAGATGGCCCAAGTTCTTGGACCCCTGCACCCATGTGGGAGACCTGGAAGAAGCTCCTGGTTTTGGATCAGCTCGGCTCTGGCTGTTGAGGCCATTTGGAGAGTGAAGCAGAGGATGGAAGATCTTTCTGTTTCTGTTCACTGTGGATCTGCTTCTCAAATTAAAAATAAATCTTCTTTTAGAAAAAGTGCTTGAGGGGAACAGGCAACTAAACGTAGCGGGGATAAGGGAGACAGACCATGGACTATTAGATGCCATGTTAAAATGACCGCTCTCAGACAGGCTTGTTAACCGAAGTCTGTGAGAGTGTGGCAAGGTTATTAAGCAACAAAAATATATTTCACTTGCTCTGTGATTCAAAACAGCAAAAGGTTTGTTGAGCAACATATGCATGTTGATTTAAATTTCTTGGCTAAAGAGTTAAAATCTATAATCCATAGGGAACAAAAAATAAGTGATGCAGGCATATTTTTGCTTTGTTGGCTTTTAAAAGAAACCAAGCAGTATCATAAGTCTTTTTTAGAAAACTTGGCCTAAATATAAAGTTTGGAAGCATAGTAAAGTGAGTTTTTCCTGCCACAGTTTAGAGCAAATGAAGGGGGAAAAAAAGTGAAATTCACAAGTTAGATGGTTAGACATTATAAGATCCATTTCTTTGCCAATGAGCTACTTAAGGCTATGCAGCCACAACTTGCTGTAAGAATGATTGGGATGACTGAAGAATGGCATTGGAATAGGGTTCTCTATTTTTCTGAGTCCCCCAAGTCCCCTACCCTGGGTGAAAGTTACGGCAGCTCTGCCAGGTTGTAGCTTGTTCTCCACGTAGCCATGCATGGGGCCCATTGTGAGCTCATACACAAGCCGAGAATCCTCTGTATCTGGATCCATGGTCAGCAGTTCTTTCTTGGTGATCAAGTTGGTTGCCTGGAATAGAAACCCATTACATTGAATCTCCAGAGTGGCAATACAGTAGGATCAAGACCATCTGACTCAGGTTTAATTCAGTTCAACCATGATTTACTGAGTGCAATTGCTTGCATAGGGTGTTCCATCAGCACTGGAGAGGCCGTGAGGACAGACGCTAGCCCACGCTCTGTCCTTGAGGGATTCACATTTTATTCAGGAAGAAAAGCTCATGAGCCAGGTCAATGTGGCAGGAGCTATAATGAAGATATAAAAAGAGGGCTATAGATTTTTTTGGCAGAGAGGAATGGAGGGAGGGAGGAAATGGGAACAAGAGAAAGAGCATGAGTGAGAGAGTGAGCGAGTGCAACAGAGGGAGGGAGATGAAGAGAAAAGACTGATTATTTCCCTTTGGTATTGAGAAAAGAGGGATTTGAGACAATCAAATTTGAGTTTGGCCTTGAAAGAAAATAGCGACTCTGGCATACAGAAATAATGACCACTTTATACCTTTGGGAGTCAATTGCAATACTTGAAATTTGATCATTGCAATGCTTGAAGTTGAGTAGAATAAGAATTGCCTGACATGCCCAAATACACTGGCTAGACTCTTTTTTCACTCATTCATTAATTCAGCAAGTATTTGGGAAGAGAAAACTTTGGGAGAAATCATCAAAATTAAATATAGTGGGTATCATAAGATAAGCACAAAACATTAACCTTTGAACTTGGCACAATAGAAGTCATTGATGCCTTACATAACACTGAAGTAGAGGAGGCGCGTAAGAAGCCCAATGGGAGAGCATTGAAAAAAGAATAGGATCATTCTGAATAGACAGGGGAGAAAAATGAAACAGACTGAGAGGCATTTGCCTCAGTTTTGTTTCATGTATTTTAACAGGTCCAACCAGCTCTGTGGAACCCTAGAGCTTGAGAGCTACACATGCAACCAACTGATCAGGTCCACGGAGATGACAGGTGTCTGAGAGGGAATGCTATCTACCAAAGTGAGACTAAACCAAGACATCAGCTCTCAGTTGAACCCAAGAACTGGATCATCAGGCAGGGATGTGGATTTAGCAACTGGCATGCTGTCAGAAAAAAAAAAAAAAAACGAAGACCTGCACCTTAAAGTGATCACACTGGGAATGAGGAGAAGGAAAAGAAAATTTGTAAGGTACAAGCTCTCTGAAAACATTCAACTACAGAAATAGACACTTCTTTTCTGTCTAGGGAAGACACTAGATGCCTCCCATAGTCCATCCACTGTCTGGGTCACAAAGCTACAGCTGACTCCAACTAAGTACAGGCTGTCCAGCTAGACACAAACCCCCAGATTTCCATGCAATATTTGGGCCAGCATGGCTGACTGCTTAGTAAGCAAATATGAGGACAGAGCCCAGAGCAGTAGCCTAGTGGTTAACATCCTTGCTTTGCACACACCAGGATCCCATATGAATGCCAGTTGGTATCCCGGGTGTTCCACTTCTCTTCCAGCTCCCTGCTTGTGGCCTCTTAGAGCAGGAGAGGACAGCCCAAAACCCTGGGACCCTGCACTTGCATGTGAGACCCAGAAGAAACTCTTGGCTTCAGATCGGCTTATCTCTGGCCATTGTGGTCACTTGGGAAGTGAACCAGCAGATGTAAGATATTTCTCTCTGTATCTCCTTCTTTTTGAATATCTGCCTTTCCAATAAAAAATAAATACATCTTTAAAAAAGAGAATATGAGCACAAGCAATATATTCAATGTCTAGATTATTGATTAACATGGGGTTCCTTCTCTTCTGCTTGTCTGCTTTCCCCTCTGAGGTAAAAGACTAGAATCATGATGAATTTCTGAAGCCATCCAGCCATGTGGTCAATAGCAGCAACTGAATGAAAGTACTTCCACATCTAAGTGGTTAGGAAGAGCCTTGGTCTGCCCTCTTACTTCTACTCTATACATGAGGGGAAGAAAAACTTTTTAATGTGTGAGAGTATGTGTGTGTGCATGTGTGTGTATACATACATTTGTAACAGTATCTTAAACTCTACAAGGTACTTCAAAAATTTTATGGAAAATGGAATTAAGGTATGTTTATTTTGATACAAAATAAACATTTTTTTCATGATATGTATTTCTCATGAGCGTTTTGAAGATCTCTCCTCTGACTTATTTTCAAAATTGTTTGTACCAAAAGAAACTTATCTTTTAATTTCATTTTCATGAATTTTTTGAAGTGTCACCATACATGATCCTAAGTGATCTAGACAATCTTAACTATTAAACAATCCTAACCAAAGCCATTGGGCTCACCTGTATTAGGAGAATCAGTTCACTTAGGGAGGGTTCAATCAGAATCCTGTCATTTGAAGTGACCGTCATGAGTAAGAACATAGCCCACATTGGGTAGGCTCACCATGGCAAACGGGTGCAGCCTTACCTTGCCATCCATGTACTCCAGCCACTGGAGCCCCAAGTTGGTGACAATTCTGGGGGTGCCATCATCCACGGGGAGGATGTCAATCCGGAACTGCTGAGGTGCTGCTGTCCTGACCTGTGGCGAGGCCAGAAAAGAAAACTCATCATTTCCAGAGCCCTTGAAGAAGTCTGGCCCAGGACCTATGAACCTGGAAGCACTGAAAACAGCTGGCCCTGCAGGGTAGGGAATAGGCCATGGAGATAGTTTTCACCCATTAGGAGCTCTGGGCAGAGGCCTCAGGGAGAATACTGGTTGATCAATGTGGAAGAAAAGTTAGAGACTTTGATTTGCTACAGAAGTGGGTCTGTCCACATCTAGGCCTTTGTTAGTCAAGGTCCATGCAAGCCAGAATGACAATCCATGGAAGATTTTCCTGCCAGGAATGCTTGCTAAAACTTTCATGAGAGTCTGTTATAAATCATCTTGAAAATGTCAACGTCTCCAGGTGTGGGAGGTGTGCCAGACATTCCTTTCTTTTTCCTGGTTTGATTCTTTCTTGTGCTTGTGTTGGGGGAGGGGAAAGCTCTGTGGTAATAAGGGACAGAAGAAATCAAGATTTAAAATACCCATGGGGACAGCCACGACAGCCTGGGGGCATGGGGACCTCTGCCACCTTTCAACAGAGTTGTAGCAACTCTCAGGGTTGGTTACAGGACCTGAGGCTGTGGGATGAAGGGATTAGTAACAATGATCGGGAAGCAGAGGGAATCTTAAAGATTCTTTTGGGTACAAACATGTTGGAAAGGGACAGTTCCTGCGGGAAGCAAGGCTTAGCAAGGCATCACACTGCTTTCACAGCTGGACCCATGGTGACATCGATGACGCTGACAGCGACAATTTATTGTGGTATTCTCTGGTGTGTCAGGACTGTGAAATACTCTATAAGACACTTTGCTTCGGAGTGAATGCCTTTTGCATGCAAAAGCCACTTTATTCATCCCTGATGCTGCTCTAAGGCTAAAAAACTCTGGCTACACTAAGGGGATTCTGTACAAAAACAGACAATTTAGAGCCACAGGATATTAGAAAACCAGATGAAAGAAAAACTCAAAGTCTAAAAAAAAAAGAAGGAGAAATAGTGGTAGCGAGAACTATTGCCTTTTATTGGGCATTCACTAATTAAATGTGGATTGCCTTCTTCAATCCTTAGTTGATTTGAAGCTGGTAATTATGATTGTGCCCATTTTAGAGATGAAAAACCAATGCTAGGCCTCTCACCTCTCTTCCTCCTTCCTTAATGATGAAGAAGGGGTTTGTGCCATCAGAGACAGTGAAGGAGAAGCGGTCCTGGATGGAGTTGCTGCCGTCATGGCTGTAGCTAACCCGCTTCTGGAAGATGTCTTCCATGGTGAAGGTGGAGGTGAGGTGGGAATGCTGCCCGCTCAGTATTCGCTCCAGGGTGCCATGGCGTGGGGGCTGCACAATGGTGAATGTCACGGCTACTGCCTGTCCAAGGGGCAAAAAGCAAGACGAGATAGGAAATCCATAACAGAAGGTAGATGGGTGAGTGGCAACAGCTAAGCAAGGGTTACAGAACCTGAAGTTATCTAAAATAAGGACGGTATGCTCTTATGAATTAGACTTGTAAGAGGGACTTCAGAAAGTTTGTGGAAATTGGAAGTAAAATGCAAAATTTATTTTGGTGTAAAAAGTTTCAAAATCCATTAATGTGCATTTCTCTGGAACTTTCTGAAGATCTCTAATATTTGAGTACCTTCAGTTATAAGATTAAAATATTTAAGTTTGTTATCTTTAGGTCATGCAAATGGGAAAGCCTAGGTGACAGAAAATAGACATTTCCAATTGTTCATTTCCTTTCCATCCATTTTTTCTCTTTCTTTCCTTAAACCCTCATATATAGAACCTCACATCCATCTGAACAGAGGCTGAGTGTGGTTTTCTAATTGCTGGTGAAAGTGACCTTTAGAAGGAAAAAGAAGCATGAAGCCTGGTCAAGACTTTCCACTCATTTTCCATCAGCTTCGAATATATTATGAAGTCCTGGTGTGGACCAAAATGGTCCTGTGTTCCTGACCATTTCCTGGCCTCATTTTTCTCATAGGCTTGCACACTGGGTCCAGCCTCCTGGCCACCGGCCACTTAAGTTGCAGTGGTCCTCAGGGCCAGGCACACTTGACCACAGTGCCTTTGCGTTCCTGGTTCTTCTGCTTGGAGAGTGCTTCCTATGATCATTTAGCGTGCTCCTCACTTGTTGGTGTTTGCTCCAATACGCAGGAGGCCTCACACTGCCAGGCACAGTCTCCTTTCCCTTGCTTTATTTTTTGTCATTAAAACAATTTCAGAATTTAAGTGTTTTTCCTTCCTTTATTGTATTATTCTATTATATAAAGGTTGTAAACTCTGAAGGTCTGGAACTTTCTCTGTACTATTCACAGCTCTATTTTTAGCATGCAGAGCATAGCATAAATCTAGTATGTAAGGAATATTTATAAAAGAATAAATAAAGGGCTGGCATTGTGGCATGCATGGGGCTTAACCTGCTGCCTACAGTGCTAGCCCTCCATACGGGTGCTAGTTCAAGTCCTAATTGCTCTACTTTTGATCCAACTCCCTGTAAAAATGTTTGTGAAAACAGCAAAGGATGGCTCAAGTACTTGGGCTCTGGCATGCAAGTGGGGGACCCAGAGGAAGCTCCTGGTTCCCACCTGTCCAACCATGGCCACTGTAGCCACCTGGAAGTGAATTAGTAGATGGAATTTGATCTTTCTTTCTCTCACTGTGTGTTATTTTCCCTCTCCCCCTGTAATTCTGCCTTTCTAATAAGTAAAATGAATCTCTCTTTTTTAAAGAATTTATTGTCATTGGAAAGGCAGATTTACAGAGAGAAGGAGAGACAGAGAAGAGGATCTTCCATCTGCTGGTTCACTCCCCAAGTGGCTGCAACGGCCAGAGATGAGCCAATTCGAAACTAGGAGCCAGGAGTTTCTTTTGGGTCTTGCATGTGGGTGTAGGATCCCAAGGTTTTGGGCTGCTCTCCACTGCTCTAGCAGGCCACAAGCAGGGAGTTGGATGGGAAGTGGGGCAGTCAGTACATGAATCAGTACTCATAAGGGATCCCAGCACATGCTAGGTGAGGACTTTAGCTACTAGGGTACTGGGCCAGGTCCTAATCAATTTTTTTAAAGAATGAGTAAATGCATGCATGTTGGGCACTGAAGTGGACACAGAGAACTAATTAGTAAGTGTGGTGGGATGCTTTTATGTGTGTTAAATCACATCAAGAATGCCAAGTACTTTAATGTGGCAGCTGCATGAGGCTGAGTCCTGTTTCACTCTATAAAGTCTCATCTTTGACGATGCTCAAATTGTCATACGTAGTTGTCATTGGTGAGGTCTGGATAAAAGAGGTGATGGAACAAAGGTATACAGAAACAGAAGGTCCCACTTCAGTCAAACGTGAGATACAAACATTGGATAGAATGTCATCTATCTGATTTTCTCTGAATCATAATCTTTAAAAATCAGCATAGCAAAAGGACCATTGCATGTGAATGAGTGTCTAGGAATTTGGAAAGAATTTAAAAGCACTAAGCCACAGTTTCTCCTCAACCCCCTCCCCCCACCCCCAACACTTCTTTGTTGGTGTTTGCACTGCCGTCCATACTCAGTGTTGTGGATGGATAGAATACACAGGCACAAAGCAAGAGCTGCCACCACACCAGCCTCTCACTCAGCCAGGTAGCCCAGGGACCGTGCATACCTCGGTGTCTGCATCCACAGCCTGGAGCTCAAACTCTGTGATCGTCTTCCTCATGCCCTCCTGCACCCGCATCCCCACATTCTGTACGACTGGCAGTGAGTCATCCACAGGGTTCAGTGTGATGTGGAATGTCTGCGTCACCTAGGATGGCAGAAACGTGCAGTGAGCACACCTGTGTGCAGCACCCACCCACCAGCTAGAATGTAGGTCTTCTCTCCTACTCTCACCATTCTTGGCATGATTAACGAGCCAGACTCCCGAAACGGAGCACTCTGGGTAAGAGCCCAGGTGGCTGTCAGAGCCTGAGCAAGAGAAATGAAGCTCTCAGGCCCTCAGCTGCTCTGCTCAGTCCATTCAAAGGGGATACAGAGGAATCCCACCCACCAACATTGGGCTTCCGTTGTGCCCTTACCTCACTGACGCCATCACTCAGCATAAAGGTGAAGGTGTCTGAATGATTCTCAGTCTCACTGGAGTGGATATACTGAACATTTTGTGAAGTCAGATCAGCCTGAGTAAAGGAACTAATCTGGATACCTAGAGGAAGGGAAAAAAAACAGAGGAAGGGGGTCCAATGTTAGGTATACCTCCAAGGCTGAAATACCATACTCTTAGTAGACATAGAGACCATTGCGTTTTTCCTATAGCGTTTATGTTTTCAAGGACCTTGTGTTAGAGTTGTTTGTGAATTTTCCTCCCGCGACAGCATATGTTCTGTGGAAGCAAGTGTTAACTTAATTATCGGGACATCCACTATGTGCCAAGTCAACAGCAGGTGTCCATGCTACTCCCTCTCTCTGCAGCTTTATGTGTGCAGGTGAAATCTGTGAAAGGCAGATGCACCACCTAATTCTGCAAAAACCTTTTGCTTTAAGTTGTAGATTTCTCCGTAGCCTCACGGTCCTTTCTGAAAATCTGCTCTTTGTTTTAATGTTGTGTGTTGGTTTAGATTCTGAGCACTGGAGTTACAGGGCCTGGCTGCACTCAGCCTTGTTTCTGTGATTGGTGAGCCGTCCCTGACCTTCATAATTTCACTGGATATTTGTCAAGGTTCTATGACGCTGGCTTCTCATATCCCACATTAGCCAGTCAAGCAGGAACAAAACTTATTGCATGAATTTGGGGCATGAGCAATCATTCTACACCACACTGAAGATGACCCAGAAAAACAGTATCCTTTAATAACGTGATAGAGAAGAAAATGTTAATATTTTCTAGCACCATCTTAAACTGAACAAAGGACATAATTCTGAAGTGATATCTAAGTAATGGCGAAGTGTTCAGCAAATGAACTGTAGCTTTATGTTTTTAGGCACCTGACAACATACTGTAAAAAAAAAAAAAGTTCCAGAATTCTCATTTCCATCAGGGGACTACTGGGGTTCATACTTTGATGTCAGAGGAGATGGAAATAAAATCTTATCTTTTAATCCCTTAGTACAGATTTCTACGTTCCGATACTCAGTGTTGGGATGTAATCAACTTATTTAGTTTAGCTCTAAAAATTCGTAACTGTGTTCTGGGATTTATTATTTGTCATTACTAATCTTAGCTAAACCAGCGGGTGTTTTCTTTTAGAAATAGTTTTTTTAAAAAAGGTTGTGCTTTCTCTACATATTAAAGTGTGATGTCACTGCTTTCTCTTTAATGAGAAGACCATCAACTTTCACAGTTTACCTTGGCATCTTTCTTTACCCTCTGAAATCTGGCATGCACATATGACAGCCTCCTGGATATTGGGCATTATTTTTTTGATGAGGCATTTTATATTTCTCCGCTTGCTTCATCAGTTCTCGACAGGCAAGAAATGTAGCCCCTTGTCTTGGAGCTTTGTTTTGCGACTCTGGACTGAAATCCATACCATTCTTTAAAAATTTAATAACTTCCGACTGGCTGCACTGAGAAATTTAAATCTCTTCCCCTGCTGTGAATTTATCCTCACAGCTCCCCAGAAAAACACGTGCCTGGATTCACACAATCCACTGGCCACCTAATTCACTGTTCCCTTTGCAGGAGTCTAAGACTGATTAGGAAGGGTGACAGATTTTGATTTTTCTTGGGGAGGAAGCTCTGGGATTAATCGCCTAAAACATTTCCTATTGAGTTGAAACTGACCTGTAAGATGCACATATTTAGAGTGCACACTTTTACTAGAGTTTGCATACCCATGAAGCCATCTTCTCAGCTGAAATAATGAAAATATCCATCATCTCAACTGAACTTTAAGGCCCTTTCATCTTTCTATGCATTGCCCCCTGCCAACAAAGTCCAAAGCAACTAATGGCACACTTTCTGTCACTATAGATTAGTGGGTATTTGGGTTTTTTTTTTAAGATTTTATTATTATTGGAAAGCCAGATATACACAGAGGAGGAGAGACAGAGAGGAATATCTTCCATCCGATGTTTCACTCCCCAGGTGAGCCGCAACGGGCCGGTGCACGCCGATCCGAAGCCAGGAACCTGGAACCTCTTCCAGGTCTCCCACGCGGGTGCAGGGTCCCAAAGCTTTGGTCTGTCCTCGACTGCCTTCCCAGGCCACAAGCAGGGAGCTGGATGGGAAGTGGAGCTGCCGGGATTAGAACTGGCGCCCATATGGGATCCTGGCGCGTTAAAGGCGAGGACTTTAGCCGCTAGGCCATGCCGCCGGGCCCCGGGTATTTGGTCTTAAAAAATATTTTATTTTATTTTTATTGAAAAGTCAGATCTACAGAGAGAAGGAGAGACAGAGAGAAAGGTCCTCTGTCCCATGGTTCACTCCAAAAATGGCCACAATGGCCAGAGATGAGCTGATCTGAAGCCAGGAGCTAGGAGCCTCTTCCAGGTCTCCCATGCAGATGCAGGGTCCCATGGCTTTGGGATGTCCTCAACTGCTTTCCCAGGCCACAAACACACAGTTAGATGGGAAACTGAGCAGCTGGGATAAAAACTGGTGCCCATATGGGATCCTGGTGGTTACAAGTCAAGGAGTTAGCCACTAGGCTATCAAAACGGGCCCCTGGCTTACGGCTTTTTTCCTTTTGTATAATTATTCTGAAATATACTGTTGAAGCATTCTTTTTCAGGTTTTTAAAGTGTATCCATTTTTATTTATTTGGAAGGGTGAGAGGAGAGAGAATGATTAACTGATCTTCATCTACTAATTCATTCCCCAACTGCCCAGAATAGTCAGGGCTGGACCAGGCTGGATCCAGAAACTCAACTGGGATCTGCCAGGTGGGTGGCAGGAGTTCAAGTACTTTGAGCCATCACCTGCTGTCTATTGCAAAGTGCACTATTAGGACATTGGATTAGGAAAAAACGTAGGACTGGAAACTAACCTCTCTGATAAGGGATGAGGTTCTCGAAGCAGCATTTGTTTCCCTGAAGCATTCCTGTTTATTGCTAGGAAGATTCTGTTGTATGGTTCTCTCATTTGTTAAGCCATTCACCTGTTGATGAGCATCTGGACTACTTAGCGGTTTTGGGCTTTGCAAATAAAGCTGCTATCATTACTTGAACACAGGTCTTTGTATGGACGTGTTGTTACCCTTCTTGGATGAATCATTGGGTGTAGAATGGCTTGGATATATGTTGTGTATGCTTAATTTTTTAGGACACTGCCAAACTGTTTTTACAAAATGGCAGAAGTGTGTGAATGTTCTCTGTTCTTGGGCTCAGGGAGACTTTTCCAGTTCAATGAAGTTCAGCTCAGCAGGACCTTTCCTGGTTCAATCTAGCAAACATTCAGCACCTAATAGGTGGGACATTGTTCCAGGCTCGTTTATATTTGCTGAATGGTGTATTACAATGATTTGGGGAGGTTATCCAATACTTTCTTTTTTTAAAAAATTGTTATGACAGAATCATCAAATTAGCTGTGCAATTGGAAACGATGTGACCTATTCAAGGTCACAGAGCTAATCCAGGTGCAGGGCTGGGTTTCGAACATCAGGGAGTCTAATTCCAAAGCTTATACCTTCTTGGAGCCCCTTTCCCTTCCAGTTTCATATTGAAAAGGAATATAAGAAAAACCCAAAAAAGTATGAAAAAATGACAAAACCTCCCCTAACTCTATCCCTGAACTATCAGTATAGTGATTTTGCCAAACTATTCCTTCTATAACACTTTGCCATCTGCTATTTCTTCTCTGAAATATTAATTTTGATGGGATTTAGCATTATTATAATTATACAGATAATGACATGTCAAAAGTTAATAAGTTGCATTGGGAATATCAGTTTTGAGGGGACAAGGATTTTTCTTTTTTTTTTTAACTTGAAAGATCAGATCTATTTAGAGAAAGCAAAACTAAACAAAAACAACCCTACAGTCCCAAGGATTATATTTTACATGTCAAGATATCTTCCAGGTACTAAATATACAGTTTATATATAATTTCCATAGAAAATATTTCTACACAAATTTTGAATGTTTTCAGGAGTATAGAAATTAATCCCGATTTCTATTTTAACAAGAAGGCAATGTGGAAGAGGGGGAAACAACAGCTTTTTCATTTCCAAGTATTTGGAAAGAATCGACAGGAAGAGGACAACTGCCTTTCCATTATTTAAAATGAATGATTTAAAAGACCCTTTCAGGCAAGTACACCATGAAGTGAAGCTACATCACAGTACGCGTCTCTGCTTCTGAATAAAAGATGGACTCCCAATGAAACTGTTAAATATATCTTGATAATAGCACACTGGACCTTCTACCATCGTCTATACCTACAATGTTTTTATACACTTAAATAGAAGAATGATGAACTTGTGACTGTTGTTGAAGGATTATACAATTGTTACAATATAGGGAAAATCAGTGGGTTGGGGGAGAAGGGAGGTTGGGAAGGTGGAAGAGGAAATCTCTGAGCCTAAGCATGAAAAATAAAAGTTGAAAATTATTAGAAAAAAGACCCTCTCAACCTTGGTTAGTATCTCTCAAAAAACAAACAACAAAAGCCTCATTTCCCGCTACCAGCCCATGCATGGCAACTATTCCAGGGCAATTCACTTGGCTTGTCTCTAGTCCACTGAGTGAACATTTCACTATGCGCACTACCGGAGTGCACACAGCCCTGCAGTGAGGCTGGTTCTTTCTGCCTCTTCACTGAAGTGCACTCAGAAGGTGCCTGGAACAGCACAGGTGTCCCTGTTCATCAAGATCTGTGAGGTTCTACAGGACATTTTCAACTCCTACACATCTTTACTTAAAAATTTCACATCCTTCTAGTGGGGTATTCGGAGACAATACTGTGTACCAGCGGAATGGTGTTTCTAATAACAGACTATCTGTCCTGGCTGTCCCAACAGGTCATTGAGGTTTGAGATAACTCAAAGGCTCTGAATTCCCCCAGTGGTGTGTGCAGTTACCAGCCTGCTAGTAAACTACGTATCTGGCAGTGTTCTGAGGTCCCACATGAATCCTGCCAGCTATTCTAGTTCCCAGAAGGGTGGTATGTTGGCACATGGGCAGTCCAGGTCAGCAGAGAAGGCCAGGAGGAATAAGGTATCTTGGCTGACATCAGCATCTCCACAGGGATTAGGTCGTGCTGCAGCCACCTGCTCTCCATCTAGCTGAGGATTCTGTCGGGCAGCCTTGGCCCCATCTCATGCCCAGGCTTTAAGAGACTCAACCTTCCTGCTTCAGTCTCCTCCAAAGCCCCTTGCTGTGGCTGTACTGTGGCTTTCCTAAATTCATGTTAATGTCCCAGCGCCTCAGAAAGATCTGCTTGGCAAGCAGTCACGGCAGATGTCACTAGACAGCATGACAACTTTAGGGCAGGTCCTAATCCAGATTGATAACATAGAGTGAAAGAGAAGTTTGAAAACAGACACAGATGCTGAGACAAAGCACTGTATGAAGAGGAAGAGAGCTGTCAATGAGCCCATGAGAAAAGTCTGGCTTGACTCTGCCCTCCTAGCTTTCAGAGAGAACCGACTGTGCCAAGAACCTCACAAAGACACAGATCTTCTATTTTCTGGCCCACTCTCCAAATGACCGTAACAGCTGGAGCTCCATCCAGGTCTCTTATGAGGTCAGCAGGGGCCCAAACACCGGAGCCATCACCTGCTGCCCCCAGGATGCATTGGTAGAAAGCTGGAGTCAGGATCAGGGACTGGACCTGAATCTGGGGACCCTGATTTGGGACATCGGCATTCTAAACCTGTGCCAATGCCTGCCCCAACAGGTGCTTTTTTATGGCAACCTTAGCCAACTAACATGTTTGTTCTCAGGAAGAACCCCAAACAAGGCCACCTGTTTAGGCTCTTTAGCTTTCTCCATGCTGAGAAAGACTGGAATGATAGGAAGACAAAGTCTACAACTGCAAAAACATCCTCTGCGAGATGCCTTTCCTGCTTGTCCCCAGCCTTTCTGAGAAGGTGCTCACTGTCCTCTGGGCTGCCACATCCCCTGTCATGTTGCTGACACCACTGTTGAAATTCGTGTGTATCCACTTGCGTACCTGTCTCTCACTCTCAAAGCTAGTTTTGTAGCAGATACTTAGTTGTGTCTGTTGAGGAGAGGGAATGAAAGAAAGAAGGATGCTATCCTAAGATAATAGAGGAGCCTCAATATTTAGCTGTAACCCGGTCTACAATGGCACCCCATGCGGTTCTGCCTACTGTTTGTGGGCATTCCTCAAAGATTCAAGGGTACAGGGTTGGTCCCCAGTGTGGCAATATTAAGAGGTATTAGACCTTTAAGAGATGAGCTCACTGGGAAGCAGTTAAGTCATTGTGGGGTGGGGTTTCAAGTTGTTCATGAGAGAGTGAATTGTTAAGAAAACAGCAAGACTTCTCTTTTCCCAGTCTGGTTTCCTGTCTCACATACAAAGTGGCTTGTGGGAATCATTTTTTAAAAATAAAGCTTTATTTATTTATTTGGCAGAGTTACAGAGAGAGATAGAGGGAGAGATAGAGAGAGAGAAGAGGAGGCAGAACCAGAAACAGACACATCTATCCACTGGCTTACTCCCCAAAATGCTGGCTATGATCAGAACTGGGCCAGGCCAAAGCCAGCAGCCAGGGGCTCAGACACTTGGGCCATCGGTCACTGTTTTTCCAGGTGCTTCATCAGGAAGCTGGATCAGAAGTGGAACAGGCAGGACTCAAACTTTCACCTATTTAGGATGCTGGCATTGCAGTGAATTAAGTAGCTATGCAACAACCCCAACCCCAGGATGTGAAAATCTTAAGTGCTATCTTAACCAGGTCTACTGCTTTTTTTTTTTAAATAAGGAAAAGTGAGTGGGCATACTAATAACAGAACTATTTGTATCTGGTGAATAAAAATATTGCTTCTTGGGCCCCGCGGCATGGCCTAGCGGCTAAAATCCTCGCCTTGAAAGCCCCGGGATCCCATATGGGCGCTGGTTCTAATCCCAGCAGCTCCACTTCCCATCCAGCTCCCTGCTTGTGGCCTGGGAAAGCAGTTGAGGACGGACCAATGCATTGGGACACTGCACCCGTGTGGGAGACCCGGAAGAGGTTCCAGGTTCCCGGCATCGGATCGGCGCAGCACCGGCCCGTTGCGGCTCACTTGGGGAGTGAATTATCGGACGGAAGATCTTCCTCTCTGTCTCTCCTCCTCTGTGTATATCTGGCTGTAATAAAATGAATAAATCTTAAAATATTGCTTCTTATGGCTGCTAGCAAACTGATAATCCTGGCATTTCAAACAGAATCTGGATTAGCCAAGCAATAGCCAAGAAGCAGCATTGACATATATGAAGATGCAGTACATGGATGAGACTCCACAAACATACATAACCCTTGAGGCAGGAGGAATCCAATGATTAGGCCCTGTGTGCACAGCTGAGAATGTCCATCTTCCCCAGCAGTGCACGCATCCCAAGCAGCAGCAGGCCAGTATGGATGGCTGGGCTGGCTGAGCCCTGGAACCTGACTGTGGCCTCTGTTCTTCTCACTGTATTTCCTCTAGTCCTGTGAAACCTGAGCAAGCCACCGGGGCTCCCCTCAAAGCTCCCCTTGAGCTATTGCTCAAGTCAAAAATCTGGTACATGTGCTCTTGTGATTGCAGGGCAAAAAGCCTACTTCCCTGAGAATGTTCAGAGTGAATCTAAAAGGCCAGGAGTCCTGCTGATCAGCTGGGGTAGGGAAGGGGAAAATATGCTGTTTTTGAAAAGTGATTTGCCATAGCTTTAATTGAGTTCCTTTAAGGAGTGAGAACTTGGCAGCAGAAAGTGTAAATCTGTGGGCAAGACCTTCCTAGCTCCTAACAAGAGGAGGTTCCCTGCCAGGTTGTGCAGCAGCCGGAGGATTGAAGTATTAATGACTGCTAGGTTCCATCCTTGAGGCTGTTCATTTTGGTGGGTGTCTTGGGGTGAACAGTAAACAGAGAGCGATAGGGCCTTGAATCTGCTGAGGTTGAACTTGTCATTTGCCTGACTCTGACGTCTGTATGGAGGCACAGGGGTTTATTTACAAGTTCTCAAATGGGGGTAGGATGGGGACTGGGTCAGGAGACATGCCTTCTTTCTCACCTTCTCAGGGTTGCATAAAGCTGAGCACTGTGCATTGAAAAGTTCACCCCAACAGAACCAAGAGGTTTGGTGGCTTCCAGACACCTGTGGGTGTGCTCCCGGGGTTCAGGAGCCATGCTCAGCATGATGCCTTCAGCTGTAAAGTGGATTCAAGGTTCAGGCTCAGCTCTCAGGGGCTGCCTCAGGAAAACACTTGGGGTTGTTTTACACAAGAGGGAGCCACCTAGTTACCTACCAGCAAAGTACCACCTATTGTGTTTTAAATGTCTATAGAAATTCTGATGGATCACAGAGCGTGTGGCTTCATGCAGTGATGGGGTCACATGTCATCATCGCCTTTGAGGAAGGTGTGTGGTAGCTGGCAAGGGCGTGCCAGCATGAGGCAGTCCACTTTGAAGCAAGGCATTCACTGCGTCATGAACCATATACTCCTTTATGATGATCATAATGGACACCCAAACTTCCTGTCACCTAGTGATATCATAGCAGCCAGGACACCACAGCTCGATACATTACTCATGCATTCATGGTGATGCAGTGTAAAGGAAGCCAGTCATAGACTAGTACAGCACATACAGTGATACGTAGCATGTTGATAACGATCATAAACAGCAATGTGACTGGCTTATGCATGGGCTCTCCTTCACTTTTTACAGCTATGTTAGGGTGCAGCCCACTCATAAACAAAGGCTGACTATAAATGAATCTGTTGAGGTTGTCTGCTGTGTGGCAGTGCTCGTGTTTCTGGTACCTCATAACTGCCTGGTTTGCATTAAGAGGCTGTACTGAGTGGCTGGCCCACAGCATCACACAAAACACACAGTGTGATGCTTGCATGGTGGTGAAACTGCTCAAGCATGCACATCTCCGAGTGAGGCCCAATGTGTGGCTGTTTTCTGGAAGCAGTAGCTGCTCAGCTCATCTTGGTGCATGTGGTAGGAGACTAAAGTGAGCCAGGGGGTGGGGGGCTGGGTCGCCACTAGTCTCTGGAGCTGTGCTGATCTCAGCATGCTGCACTGGGAGTCATCTCAAAGTCAAGGCAAGGTCTCAGACTCCAGATGCAATGCAGTAGTCCAGTGTTCCTCACTAACAGTGTTATTAGACTCCTGAACAGAACAATGATTTAAGCCAGGACTCAACACATTCACTGTGGGACATGTAGCAACCCCATCTCTGCCCTGTAAATGTGTGCGTAGTCCCCAACTGAAGTAGGAAACCACCTGCACCCCAGGGTGGCAAACACAGGCACTGTCTTATGAGAACCAGTGTTGCACTGGAGTTGGTTAAATTCCAATAGGACCCTTCCCTGATTTTAAAAAGACAACTCCTGCTGGCATTGTGGTGCAGTCAGTTAAGCTGCTGACTGTCGTGTCGCCATCCAGTATGGGTTCTTGATTGCATCCTGGTTGTTTATTTTTCAGCACAGCTCTCTGTTAATGTGAAAGCAGCGGAGCATGACCCGAGTGCTTGGGCCCCTGTACCCACATGGGAGACCTAGAGGAAGCTCCTGGCTCCTGGCTTTGGCCTGGCCCAGCCCCAGTTATTGTGGTCATCTGGGAAATGATTCAGCAGATGGTTCTATCTGTCTCTCTGCCTTGCAAATAAATGAAGTGATTTAAAGACAATTCTGATTACTAGCTAAGTAACTGGGTGCTCAGCAGGAGCCACCTCTCAGCTTTGCAGAACTGTTTTCTGCCGGGGCTGAGATGAAAGCAACACTCCAGTAATGCTTCTAACAAACAGATGAAGGTGCCTGCAGTCTTCCCACTCCCGCTGACTGGGGCAACCAACACAGTGGTCACTTTGGGCCAAGATGGATGCCTCGGATTGAAGGTCACTGAGCCAGCCCAGGCTCCAGGGCCACCTGCCTTTGCTCTGGGAGAAACGGCTTTTTTTTTCTTTTGCTTAAATTGTTGTTATTTGGGGATCTCTGTTCCAGCAGCTTAGCTTCTATCTTAGTTTTTTGCACCTGCTTTTCCTTATGCTCAGAGAGAAATAAAGTCTAGGAGTGGGGGGAAATCCTGGCAGGAGTGTACAGCTCCAGCTATGAAGGGCAGCACACACAGGACTGCTTAGACCCCCACATGCTGGACCCTCCTCGGGGGTGGCGGCTCAAACTTGTCCTCTGCACAGCTTGCAGAGATGTACAACTCTATGGGAGAAAAGACAGGGTTTTCATACCACTTTGTCTGTCTAGAGAGAACGACCATCAATTACACTCAGCTGACCCAGAAAGACAGCATGGGATTAAGTACATTTCACAATGGGCCACCAAGAGAGTGCCAGGGCTGGCGGTTAACGACAATTTCAGGAGGCGTCCAGTCCCCAAATAGCTCAGCATTCACATTTAGCAGGACACTGGCCTAGAAGTCGCTGTGCTCTTCTTGCTAAGAACAAGCCCAGCCCTGACTCCTGGTAGACCCATCCCTTCTGTCGAGGCACACGCTTTGTTCTAAGTCAGCCAGCTGCTTCTAAGAGGCTGGTGAGAAGTCAAGTGTACTTCCTCCAAGGGGAGACCTTCAACACTTGAAAAGAATCAAACATGAAAATGTTCCCACTTTGGAGCAGACAGGAAAAGAAAGAATTCCGGCCAAGTCCACAGAAAGGGTTCAGTGTAGGGTTGGTGGTGAGGGAGGGGTGGGGGGACAACCCAGACCTACTGGCAATGGAAAGGTCCCAAGACAAAAGGGGCAGACACTGAAACTCTGCATCTTCCCCGCTTAGAGTGGCAGGAAACAGGCAGATTGAGAAAAGCTGGCAGGGGTTGGGGAACACACAGATTAGGAAGCTATGCTTGTGGGGAAAGGGTGAATGAAGGAACCACCCCAGGTTAAGAGAGTGTTCCCCCAGTTTTAGAGGATCCTGTTCTGGGATTGGGGAGGAGGAGCTGGACCACCTACCCCTCTCCTTAAGTAGAATAGGTTCCATTTTGGCAGTCCAATTTTAAATCTAGAAGAGCCTGGGGATATGTAACCAAGAAAGATTCTATAGTACCCCATGCTGGGCTCTTAACACAGCCTGGGGTCAGCGAAGGGCAAGGGCCTGTGACTTAGCAGCAGGTGGGCAACTGGCGGTGCGTGGATGAAGCTTGAAGCTTTTTAGAGCTCTGTAGAGTGTGCATGTAGTCACCTTACACAATTGCCAAGAATCTGCCCTTTCATTTTTGGAGAGATACCATCAGCCACCTGACAGAATCCTGGCAGAAGCAATTAGCTCATGAATTATTTATCAAATATCTCACACAGCCAAGGTCTTGCGGGGTACTGAGCTGCATACTTCCTTCCAGGAACTTCAGGACAAAAGGGCAAGCCACCTGCTTGTGTTTGCATAGGAGACGGGAGCCAACCTGTCCATTCTCTGCAGCAGTCTGCCTTGTTGGCCCAGCACTCCCTCCTCCACCATCACCCTGGGCTCAGACATGCTCTGCTCGTGTCCCATCTCTGCCTGTTCCCCTTCCACTTGCCAAAGCCCATCTCTTCTGCATGGTCTCCCTCATTTATTTAGCTGGTCTCCTTGGGTCTTGACCCTGCTTTGCCTGGCTGATCACACTTTAGGCTGTGTCCCCCTGGGGAGCTCTCTGTCCACAATACTTTTGCCTTATGGGAACTCGTGAGGCTACTGCACCTCTCAGCATCTCAGAATGCTCAAATGCCATTCTGTTGTTCAGGACGCCTTCCCTTGCTTACTTGCTTCTTGCGCTCCTACCTAACATCTGACATAGCATGTGAGCTGTTTGTGTGCTCACTGCCCGACTCTCTGGGCAGGGGCTCCCCTTCTGTGGCCATTTCCCTCGTTAAATGAATGGAGACTCTGTAATGTAAACTTCAAAGAAAACCATAGAAAATCCAAATCTTGAATAAGCTGGCACTTTCTTTATGCCCTAAGGATTAATGACAATTTTACCTTCAAATGACTTACTCAGTAAACATCTCTGGTCCCTCATTTCACACAGCTGCTAGTTACTACAGGTTCTCCCTTGAAATTCCTTTCTTTATTCATTCAACCAAAAATGGTTTAATGAATACATCCTAGGTGCCAGATGTTATCTCTCACATTGTTCTCGTCTTACTCTTACACCAACACCCCTCAAGGCAAGGCTTCTGTACTGCCTAAGGGGCCAGTGTGAAGCATCCAACCACTGTCATCACCTCCTTTTGCATTCCTCTGGTTCAGCCTGTTGAACACTACCTGATATCTTGTACTTCCCTTCCCTGCATACATTTTTCCATTGAGATACCCTGTTGCCTTCTGAATTAAAGGTTTCCAACGCCAACCTTGAAGACCATCTTTATATTCTCAGCTGACCTCTGGGCCCTGTCACCTGCTCTTTTCAGAATACAAAGTTCAGCTTTACTGGCCCAATCATCATTTTTTTTTTTTAAGTTTGTTTCATGCTGGTCCCATTTCTGGGAAGAAAACAATTTCTGTTTGTCCCAAATCTGTTGCAAAAATATTCTTAAATGCTACCTCTGGGTCCTTTCCCACCTAATATTTATTCTTCCAACACCAGGTTTATTCCTTTCTGTTAACAATTCCCATGTTTTCTAAGTTGCAGCTTTCTGCAGAGTCCTTATCTCAGCTGAAAGAGTCCTCTGGAGGGGGAGGTATGTATTTCATTTATCTTTGTTTCTTGAGCAGAAGCTACATTAGAGTCTTGTTCTGTACATGGGCTAACATACAATCTGTCACAATGAATTTTCAGGTATGGTGACTTGCACTGAGCCATGTATTTAAGGGAGTGCAGATAAAGAATAAGATGTGTGTTGACCAGTTAGGAAGACATGGTTTTAACGTAAAATTTCTGGCATTCACTTTCAGCAAAAAATTATCAGATAGCTACTGTGTAAAAGCACAAGGAGATAAATAAAGGTATGCATTGATGAGGAAGACAATTAAAGCAGATTCTAGATGCATATATACACATAATGTTGTTGTCACTTACTAAGTTCCAACTGAAATGAGTCTTACCGGGTGATGTGGCATGTTCCAGGTGGCCCAGCTGGGGCTGCCTGGTGATTCTGTAGACCAGGTCTGTGGGATCACTGTCCATGTCAGTGGCAGATAGCTGCAAAGTGGTGATTTTCTTCACTGAGTTCTCATCCAAGCTCAGCCCTTTGTTGGTGATGATGATGGGTGGGGATTTGCCTTCTGAAAACATCAGAAACAGTGACTGAAAATGGGATGTTTTCTACATCCTTCCTTTAGTTATGGGCCTGGTACTTGGGGCAATTTCAAATAATCTTTATAGCTGTCCCTTGGAGAGGGCATCAGGGAGCCAGAGGTTCATGTTCCCTAGAGAATATGATTTCCCTCTTTCTACCCCATCGAGGTGAAGGAAAGGGCTCAAGCTTCAAGGTCAGTTTCATACTGTAAATTGCATAACCTCTAGATCTGCTGAAGTTTCTTTACATTAGCAAAACTAATCCTCCTTACCTGAAACATTGATGGAAAATGACTGGCCCATCAATTGGTTGCCTTTTCCATCAACCACATCAAATTTAAAAGGAAAGTTCCCACTCGGATTTCCTGCTCCATGACTGTATTCTACTTGCCCTACAAATAAGGGGTAAACAACAAGATATATTGTTAGTGCTCTCTGTCTCCATGTAAGTGAGAATTGGGACTTCTGTTGGCATTTACACCCATGACTCAATTGACAACTTCCTCTCTCTGATGCTACTTTTGACATTTAATATAAAGTTCTCAATTTTCCCCTTTCCTTTTTCTATTGAATGGTATATAACCAAAGAACATCCCCTAACAAAGTCACCCTCAGTGACATTTCTTATGGTTGAGGCTCAGCCTTTCTGGTAGATCAGTCAGCCTCTCTAGGAAGGCCTGATGAAACACATCCCTGGAGCAGGAGGTACAGCAACCACACCTCCACTCCTTGGAGTGACCGTATTGTATCTCTACTTTGTGGCACAAGAGGATATAAAGCCTCATCTCAGAACTCTTCACTCCTCATTGTCTGGGACCTGGAACAACCTGGCTATAATCAAGCAGCCAATAAATGAATATAGAAATAAACACTGCACAGAAATCCCAACATCATCTTAGAAAAAAAAGTCCAAGGATGGAGAGGTTGATGGATGGTACATTGCATTTTTGGTTAAACCCCAGCATCATTGCTAAGAACCTCTCAATGTAAATATAACCAAATGCCTGGACTCATTTTATAAAAGCCACACCAGGGACAAATTAAAGAATGATTTTCCTTTGTGCTTCAAGCCCGTCCACTAAAACACAGACAGGGCCATTGTAAATTCAGCTTCTGTCAAGCTTAGGGCTTGCTACACAGGCCAAATGCTTGTCTCAGCTCCTCAGCGGCACACTCGGCGTTCCACTGCTACACAGAGTTACACAGCATCTCGTGAGCCTGGACCACCTTTGCTCTCCAATATGTCACTTTTAGTTCTTTTTCTCCACCCCTGAAATCTCAGTACAGTAACCATGCGGCATCTGACACTGATGCTTGTTCCATCAGCGTTTCCTGGACAAGCCACGTGATCGCCCCCAGGTAGCACTGATTTGTGCCCCTCCCTTTTGCTTAGTTCATGAACTTGTGCACACTGGGGAGTACAAAAGGGATATAAATTGCTTACAGAAGGCAGGCATAATTTTCCCCTTAATCCATCCCAGCACACCTCTTTCTTTCTTCTCTCAAACACACTTTTGAGCATCACAGCAATCCATAATAGCTCTATAATAACCCCAAGTTTCATCAGTGCTATGTCAAAGCCTGAGTGCATTTTAGCCAAAAAAGACAGGTTTATTTAAGAACAAAAGAAAGCAGAAAAGGAGGGACAGGAAAGAAAAAAAGAAACAAATAAAAGAAAATGAGGTGACAAGAGGGGGAATAAATGAAGCCATAACTCAGTTCTTATTGAAAACAAACACTGCATAATTCACTGCCATAGCCTGCCAAGCATTCTGAGCTCAGAACTACAGGCAGGGACTGTGAAGTCATCTTAGGTAGGAGAGAAGCGGCTGACCTTGGCTCACGTCTGCCTGTGTGAAACTTCGGAGGGGGCCTTTCATGGAAATTTGCTGCAGGTTGTCCTGTGTAACCATCTGCAGGCGCCCTGTGCCAGGATCTTCTTTCATGATGTACACCACTTGAAGATCATCTGAGTTGGGATCTGTTACTTTCAGGTGCTGCTCTGTGATGCGTGCTACCGATCCTGGGAGAGAAGACAGAGTAGATCATTCCTCTGCTTGGAAGGAGATGTTAAATGAGTTTGGGAGACGAGAGGCTAAACTATTATACCTAGACTCACAGGTCTAGGTACCAGGGCCTTAACTTTCTGTTTCCAGCCCAATGAATTTTCTAAAAAAATATATATATATATTTTTAATGACAGAGAGACAGATCCTCCATCTGCTGGTTTACTCCTTAGACAGTCATCAACAGCCAGGGCTGCAAAAGGCTGAAGCCTAGAGCCCGGAAATCCCATATGATTCTTCTATGTAAGATGCATGGACCCAAGTACTTCAACCATTGCTCGCTGCATCCCAGAGTACAAGTTAGCACGAAGCTAGAATTAAGAACAGAGCCAAACTTGAACTCAAGCACTGTGATGTAGAATGTGACTGTCCCAAGATGCCTCACCACTGGGCAAAACACATTTCCTTATCACTCATTCTTAGTTGTCCCTAAAACAACAGTTCTCCAAAACTCTAGCATTTGCAAGTACAGACTAGTCAGTTGATGATCCTGTATAAATAATACTATGGGAGGAAGGACCACCCACTGACCAAAGAGGAAATGAGGGTAGAAGGACCGTAAGGACTTGATTTCTGTGTTTACCTGCTGAGAGCTGTAGGCCTCGGTTGATAACCAAGAGAGAGGAATCACTGGTAGGCAGTTCTATGTGGATCTCCATCCTCCCTGTGTCCACGTGGTAGCCATCAGTGAGGGAGAACTGGAACTCATCCACTGCTACTTCATGGTTGCCAGGCAGGTACCCAATCAGCCCAGCTAGAACTTCCTGGTAGGTAAAGGCAGAGCCCTGGACCAAAGCCGTCCCATTCTCCAGGGGCTCAGAAGCAGTAAGTCTCCGCAAAAGGTGACCTGAGGAAATAAGAACAGACAATGGCAAAACACACTCACATATGACATCAAAGAATTGACCTCTGATTTTAACTAATATGAGCGTGGGAGTACACCAAGTACCTTGGAAACTCTTGGTGATGACAAGTTGGTTGATATTTTCTCTACAAGCACAAAATACTGCCCTTTTAGCTCACCTACAAATAAAGATGACAAAGTCCTGGCTTTTCCTGCTTAGAAATGTCTGATGGAGATGTAGACGTATGCGGTTAAACAATGGAAGAGTTGTCACATTTTCCTTCACTAATTCAAACTCACTTGCAAACCTTCTAAACTTTACCTTTCCCATTTGCAAACTGAAAAGAGCATCATTCACTCACTGCCCTTCTTATGGCACCTGGAGTGGATGCTGTGAATATGTTTTAAATTGAGAAAGATACTATGCATCCTCAGCTTGTGGTTTATTTTCAAAGGAAATATGATGCAATGGAACGATTAGAGTAACTGAAGTGAGTGAAAGAGGGCAAGCTACAATGCAATGGCCAACACATTCTCCTCTTCACTCTGTCAGCAGCAAGGGTTTCATCTAGAAAGGACCAATTGGACATTACGGCAGAATGGGACACATCATTTGGGCTCCTCTGGATTAGTTAATACCAGCAGGATGGTACTAAGAAAAGTAGGTAGAAAAAATCCATAGAGTGATTTTTTTTTTTTTTTTTGCAGTTTGCTTATGTCAGGAAAGTGTTTTCTTCCCAAATTAACACAAGTTTCTGTCTAGTATACTGTTCCAAGGCCGCATGGGAAGGCCCAGGATTCCCAGGCAATGGTGCACACACTGAGAAGAGGAAAAGCTGGCTTTGAAACCCACTTTGCTTCAGGTTTACATGGGAAAGTTAGAAAACAGTTGAAATTAAATTTGAGACAACACTATCTAAGAATTTGGGATTTTTAAGCAATCAGTGTCTACCATGACCCCAGTGAATACTAGCCAGCTGTGATTTTGATCGCACTTTGATGCAAAGAATGGACCACACACAAGAAAAGCGAAGGAATAACCAGCTGCAATCAATGTTTTTATTCTAATAACCCATTGGGCACCTCAAATAAGAAGTCTTCCATTGCAGTGTGTGCCTTACCGTGATCAGGCAGTTTTGTCAATACAAAGATCAGCTCATTATCTGGGGTGTCTAGGTCTTGTAGACTCAATGAAGAATTGCTTATCACCACTCCTGAGCTCAGGTGCACACTGAGTGGCTGCAACATCATCCTCGGTGGCTCATCATTCCTCCTCTGATTCAAACATAAATATCAGGTCTCACACAGCCATCAATTCAAAAGATAAGCAAAGGTACACTATTTAGAAGAAGCATCATTGCTTTGGAAAATTTCACCATTAAACAGCATTTAATGCCTCACTGTTTTTACTTCCTAACAGAAATGGTTCGCTTGAAAAGAGAGTACCTCATACAAAGTGTTTCCTGGAAAGTAAGTGGATATACATCTTATGAAAATCTTATAAGAGATCTCTGTAAGTGTATTGACCATACTCTCTACACTAAAAATATGAACATGTGATAACTTGACAAATACAAGTAACTGGGACATCAAAGAGCACACTGAGACTATTGTGGAAAACCCAAAGCCTATCTCAGCACCTCTAAGAGGTTACCGTGTCTGAAAACTGGGGCTTCTAAGCTACCCCTGTCCCTGTGCCAGTCCTGGTTCTCCACTGAGTCTGCAAAGTGCTCAAGTTTTCAGATGTCTTATTTTCCCAAGGTAGAGTTATTCCATTTCCAGATTGATCTTTTGTTTCTCTTTCTCTCTGGCATACTAGAGCAAGCCTATGTTTTTGCTCAAGTGAAAATAGATACAGCATGAAGAAATTCATTTCTTTGATGTTACAATTAACTTAATAAATGCATTGAAACTACAAGAAAAGGCAAGTATGCAGACAGAACCAAACACAGTTATTGCAGAGAAAAATAGGCATGCTAGTTTTGATCTCAAGATATGTTGGGCAAAGCTTCTCTGGCTCTCTGATCTTTTTCATGAAGAAAGGATACATTTTACCCTGAAATGGAAATTCAGATTTCCAACTCGGACCTTTCCCAAAATGCCAGCCTTAACTCTACAAGTTTTCTGAAGGTCAGAGTTATATTTTAAAACTGATCTTTAAAGTTGAAGGTCATATCCAATCTTCTTCATTCTGGAGTCTGCACAAAGAATGTTCTCTAATGTTAGGATTCCGCGGCCAAATGCTCCACTTGCCCAACTGTCAAAGTCTTTACCTCAATGGTGATGTTGATGCTGTGAATTTCTGAGCGACTTGTTCCATCACTCACATAAAAACTGAAAATGTCATGGGTTGGCTCAATGCTTTCATGCACACTCTGGAAATAGTAAATGGAGTTCTCTAACACATCTTGGATAGGGAATGACGCCTCTAGGTTGCTGGTAGTTTCTGGGCCAAAACGATCACCTGCACGAAAATCAAAAGAGATCTTTGACCCCAATCCACTAGCCCTTTCTTACTAAGATGCAACCAGAAAATAAAACATTCTCAAAGAGATGAACTTATTATGCTTAAGAATACACCTGGGAGAATGGGCAAAGTACAAAACCAGAATGAGTCAGATCTAAGTTTCTGCACTGCTTATTTTTCATCTTCAAGTGGATGTCTGTATCTATGAAGCTCTCACCACAGAGAATCAAACGATACAATATCAGGAGAGCATTCAGAGTGTTCTTATTTGCCAACACATAGGCTCAGTGCTTTTTTGGAGCAGAATCTTTTGATATTATACATCTTGGGGCAAGTAAGAATATAGCAGCAAAGATTCTACCTTAAGTTCCAGTCAATTTCAAAGACACACTTTGGGGACTATCCTGAAAGAAAAACATTCTTTCCATAACAAAAGGTGATCTGTATACTTTTTTTTATCCAGGATTCATTTCCTCCAGCATGTTTTCATTTTATCTGTCAGTGCCTTAAGCAAACCTCAGTGGGGGCTCAGAGCCCAGCCTGGGAGGCAGTACACCAAAAATATGTGATGTTTGGGTACCATTCAGTGTGCAGGTGGCTTCCAGCTGCTGACATACCAGCTGCCATTTAAAGCTCCACAGAAAGTGTTGTATCCACTGCACTCTTCTTACCCCAACCCCAAACACAACAAAAAGCCAATGGCAGGAATCATCAGTGTCTGCACAACAGATGTTTTGTCTCTTATTTGATTTCAACCTGAGTCTGTCTAATTGATGGATGTTAAATTGTTACCTCAATCTTCTCCTAGGGATAGCAGATAAAAAGAGACCTCTGTGTCCAACATTTCCTTGGTGTGTATCAGCAAGGGAAAGTAGAGCTAGCTGATCTGAATACAAGCTCTCCCTTCTCTTCTCCATGATCCTTTGCAAAGAGCAGACCATAAATTAAAAGACCATTATTTTCCTGAGTTGTAAATAGTGGCATATTTGTTGACACCTCAACGGAAAGATGAGGAATGAGAGTGTTTTCTTAGCAATTTATTACAAAGAAGAGTTTAAAATACATGTTTTTCTTCAGTGACATGAATTTTCTTTACTACTCAGACTTGGTTTCTCTGGATACCAGAAGTGTAGAGACAGCTAAGCGAGCCAGGGACCCAATAATCCCTTGGACATAGGATCGGTGTTTTCAGAAGGAGCTGCTAAAATTCCTTTCCATGTTTACATTCTCCTTCCGCTGATCGCTGCCGGTAGGGGAGATGGGACTTACCTGAGTCAAAAGAGCCTAAGTAAATGATGCCTAAAAATATGCACATGTATAATCACAATTCAATCACTGGAACACAAATTATTCAACAAATCAATCTCACACCGAAACTGTAGGCACCACATTCTGCCAGTTTTTAAAAACTGTACCTTCTACTTTTAAATGTAAATAATCCCTATTGGTCTGCTTCCCATCCTTCTTTAGCAGGAGGGCCTGTGTACAAATTTAATATCATTAGGATCACCCAGTACCCCCCGGGCTGGAATGCAGATTTGCTATAGAGGTGACGAGGTGGGTCCTGTCCTACTTGTGCCGACATGAGTGTAGATTCCACATCATGAGATTGCCTACCTGAAAATACATCAGTCCATTTCTTCCCTTTTGTTGGCATGAAGCAAAAGTACCATCTATCTGAACCACTTTTAAGATGTTCTTCTGATTGGCTGGACTTGGAGCACAGACAGCTGGTCTCATTAACATAAAGTGGACTCAACTCTAAACCGAGGCAAAGGGGTATCTCCCTTGGAGCAAAGGGTGGATCCGAGGCTCATGAACCTTAGCACAGTTACTCTGAACCCTGAGCCTACTGCCTTTTACTTTCTTCTAGGTTTATACCAATGTTATTGAATGTGGCCTGTGGGACAGTGGCAGTGGCAAAGGTAAGCTGGTGAGAAATACAAATTCCTAGAGAATGCCAACTCTACAGGATCCCTGGGGCTGCTGTCCAGGCAACTGCTCTCTCAAGCTCCGCAAACCATGTTTGAGAACTTCTTTTCACTGAAGCTGAAATTTGCTAGACAGCCAACTTTTGGGGCAGTGGGACACGTTTCTGTGGGGTGCACATGCCCATTAATGTGAAACAGGTTATAGAGGCTTAAGAAGAAAGAGGCCACACATGGAGAAGACATGACCTGGAGGGCAAACACTCTTTCAGTATTTGCTACCTTGCTCATACCCTTCCCTCTGTCCACAACAACTCTCACTAACCCTTCAGGTTCTGTCTCCAAAGTCACTTCCTAGACTTTTTTTGCCTTCCTAGTCAAAAGTAATTGCTTTATTTTATGAATGCGATCAGTATTCAACTTCTTTCTCTGACCTGGCATTTGTCACTTACTGTGGTTTCTCTATTTTTCCTTCTCCATTTACATGAGGTAAATTGGGTGTCTTATTCATCTTTCTAGCCACTGGATCACACACAGGTGTTTGTTGAAACAAATCCGAGCACATGCTGAAAACACGAGAGGGAAGACTCCGGGTTTTACTGCAGGAGAACATGACCACCACTGAATGAGTTTCCGGTAATCAAGTGCAATTTCCAGGCAGCATGCTGGCCAGACACCTGCAGTCCATGGTGAGGCAGCTGCTATCTGCATATCAATTTGAGCCATCCTCTAGTGCTCAGGGAATCTCATTGCAGAGGGACAGGGCAGGGACCTGCCAAGAGCTGTTTCAACTGTCAGTCACAGCAGGTGTTAGGGGGCTGGAGACCATCCGTGACTGCTTGCCTCTCTTTCCAGTGACACCCATCAGTGGGTCTCCAAGGAGGAGGAGAAGGGGTGTGGAAAGAGAAACAGGCATTTTGACTCACATTAGATCTGTGGAAGGGGCTCAGGCAGAAGCTGTGGTTCAAATAAATTGTGGCTGTCTCTCAATAAGACAGGAATTTCGATTTCCTTAACAGTTCTGTGATCCACCTGCCCATCTACCTCCACTGCTGACTTCCCTAATCCCTCTGTCTTGCTCTATTTATTTCCACAGTGTTTATTTATCTTCTAGTATCTTCAACATTTCCCCCAGTAGTGGTTGTTTTATTCATGGTCATCCCACTTCCCAAACCATGATCTGAGAAATCATAAAGCTATAGGGTTTTGTCTGTTTTGATACTTCTAGATCCCTAGTGTTTTAAGAAGTATTCAGTACACAGGAAATGTTGGATGCCTTTAGTTAAACGAATAAAACCCTCCTACCCTCCTCCTTTCCTACCTTCCATCTCTTTGAAATAGTTCCCTTCCTCTTTGACTTCTCATCTCCAGGTCTCATCAGACCTAAAGACCTAGCCCACTCCTTGCCTCTTCCTCCCCTGCTCCTGATCCAAAGAATGGTCACATGGCAACTGGTACCTGTTCCTGTGTTCTCAATGCAGCCATATTTGGGCAGGGCACTTAGTTTAATGACAGCAGCCTCCTGGAGGTTGTCGTGGTCATCAGTGGCAAAGAAATGGTGAAATGAGAGTGGGGCTCTCCCCCCTTCTTCAACCTAGGAGAGAAAAGAATACAGGGAGTCCTCAGACGATTACACAGAACTGCAGTAAAACAGACCTGAGTTGCAAAGTACCACCTTGGTGACCTTCTAGTGCCAATTCTGCTTCTCCATGAAGGCAGATTCTCCATGGACAAGATAAGAAATGTGTGCAGTGCCAAGGACCAGCAATCTTTCAACACCTCCCCAAGCTACACTCAGAAATGATGACTTTTGCATCTCCCTTCAAAGCTGTGCTTAGTTCAGTGATGGATCTGGTTATAAAGCAGCTCTGGTAAATTCCTATCAGCTGCCTTGGTGCAGGTGCATGCCGGGATGATAGCAGCATTCAAAGGCCCACAGCTAGAGAATGATTGATGCAGGCCTCCTGTGGACACTGTCAGGGTGACTGTCCCACGGGCTTTGCTACCCAGAATTAAAGTCCCACATCCTCCCTTACACTGTTTATGTATAGTGCATAGAAAGAAAGGGTTTACAGCATCTGAGAGCTAGGGCTTATCTTAACACTGAGGAGGGATATAAATCTAAGTGGTAGTAGTTGCTCAAGCTACCTTTCTTCTTAAGGGCTCAGGTTTGTACACTAACTCTGCAAGCTGAGCCTGGTGCTTATCACTGACCTGCTGGAAACAGTCCAGTTATTTCACTTGGGACAACTATTGGTTCACTGTAGAAAGATATGTAAATGATGAAGTAGAAAGTCACCCTGAGTCAGGGAATGGGGACAGGAACAAGTGGCTTTTACAAGATGTGTAAATAGAACGCATGGCAAGTCTATTGGAGCTGTTTAGAAACAATTGAGTTGTATGAATATTCAGCAGCTTGTCAAAGCCTGAAAAATGCCTGGACTTTTATCATTCGGGTGTGCATGTACAATAGGAAGACAGAAATGAATGAACTGTTATGGAATCCATATCACGCACTGGGTACTGTACTAGGGGTTTCATGCTATGTTATGAACTCTCAAACCCCCGGCAGCCATGCGGCCCGGAGGGCTCAGGTCCCCCGCCACGATTCCAGCCTAGCACAGCCAAGCTTTCCACCACGTATGTACATGGGGTGAGTGGCTCTCTGGCGGCTTCCTGATTTGCCGGGGTCCTGGTTTGATAGCTATGTTACGAACTCTCAAAGAAATCCTTCATGTAGTAGGAAGAGTAGTATTTTAAAGGTATAAAGATTCAATCCTGGGTCCAAAGTTAGCCAACTAATATGTAACAAACCTGGCACTCCAACTCATGCCTGAGCAACTTCACTGATCAAGATATACTGTATTATCACCCTGTCCTCCCAATATCCCATCAACATTGTTTAAAATGGTAGATAAGTATTGATTTGATTTAAAGACTGTTTGGGGGGAAATGTCCATGTTTTAGTTACTCTGCCCAGAGAAAGTCTAACTCCATATTTGCATCCTGGGTTCAACATAGGGTTCCTTTCCTACTCCAGCTTTATGCTAGTGGAGACCCTGGGGGGCAGCAGGTGATTGGGTCCTTGAAACCCACTCGGGAGACTTGACTGAGTTCATGGCTTCTGACTTCAACTCTAGCTGGGGCCTATTGCAGGCATTTGGGGAGTAAATCAGCAAATGGGAGTTCTTTATTTCCCTCTCTATCTCTCACATGATCTTTTTTTTTTTTTAAGGATTTAATTATTTATTTGAAGGTGAGAGTGATGGGGGGTGAGGGGTAGAGATATCTTCTATCCACTGGCTCACTCCCCAGATGACCACTCCATTTGGGTCTCCTGCATGGGTGGCAGGGCCCTAATATTTGGAGCACCCTCCACTGATCTACATTAGTAGGGAAGTAGATAAAAAATGAAGCAGCAGGGACTTAAAGAGGTGTTTCAGTATGGATGCCAGCATTGCAGGTGGCCTCTTACTTCACTATGCTGCAAGGCCTGCTCCCTGCCTCTTAAATTATAAAATAAATATTTACTAACAACACCTAGCATAGTGTCTAGCATGTAGGTATTTATTGACTAGATAATGTGGATCTAAGATTTGGTATCTGCATCTAACCATTTTTATATTTTCTGAAAAGTCTATAACTGGAAACCCTATATAGTTTGATATCATTGCCCAGATATCTTGGAGGAAGGACTTGGCAGCCAAGAGAGGCAGAGATGCTTTCACTGACGTCACCACAGATTCCAGCTTTCCCTAGCACTTCATGTCTGTGGATCTGTGGACTGCATTACCGTGATCAGGTCAGCAAAAGCAATGACCGGAGGCGGAGTCTGAGCAGGAGTGATCGTGATGGTAAACATCTGATTGTCCAGACGGTTGTGGTCCGAATCCAACACAGAGAAATGGAAGCGGTCAGTAACCAGATGACCATTCATCTCAAACACAGCAGAGTACCTTTGAAGGTCGAAAGAACAATCAAAGGAACGATAATCACAACTTTGTGTGAGAATGAGGCCAGAAACAATATAGGGTCTCAAGCAGATGCAACGAGTTGTTTAAAATGAAGTTAATACAGTTTTGTAAAATTCTGTCAGACAACATCAAATGGTTATGTACCTGATGTTCTTGTGGTTGATGTCTTCCATTGTGAAGTTCGAGACCTCTGAGAGTTCTTCCACCTCAGAGCCTGAGGTTTTTAAGAGTGTGCCATACAAGGGCAGAGAATGTAACTGAATCCAGATCTTTGAATCAGGGGAAGAATCATCCTAGTAAGGATAATAAGAGTGAAGACCAGCATGCACATTTTTAGGAATAAATACTTCTAGGACCACAGTTCACAGGTGTTTCCTTCTCCATTCAAAGACAGTCCCTTTCTCTTTTGCCATAAAGCAACACCATTTTAAGTCACATGAAATGCCAGTATTTTCCTTTTAAAATACCTGTTTGATAATATTATTTTCCAATGCTAAAGACAGCAGCGGGGACATGCCCTTGAGGTATGGAACATAAAGCAAAGAGATGACCTATTGTCACTATCATTGTAATACATGCTTCTGTGGTTTTCTGTTTTCACCAAATATTTAAGTGAAAAACACTGTGAACTGTAGGTCATCCACATACAGGACAGTATTCTAGAGTTTGAATCTGTTTTGTTTTTCAGAAACAAGCAAGGATCCATGGGAACACATAATATGCTACACAATGGTACACATTTTGTGAAACAGAAGTCATTTCACTAGTCAATGACTCGCTTCAAATAATGTTCAACATGATAAAATGTGGAATTTACAAAAGAATTTATGAAGTCTTGGGGATTTTGTTCTATCAGGACTGAATCTATAGAGGAGTTTCCTCTTATGGCTTTTGCTGAGAAATAAAATGAGCTTTCTTTGTGGCCACTGAACATATTAATGGACAGTTTCCTTCAAAAATATTTTTGGAAATATCTAGAAGGCTGATACTGTCTGAGAAAGTTCCCCTGAGCTGTTCATCTTTCAGAGCACCTGACTGAGACAATCAGGTACTCTACATTTTACCACTACAACAAAGAAAATAAATGTTGCTTGGTTACAATATGATTAAATATAGACTTTCATGGCTATTGCACACAAGTCAGGTGGGGTACTAAGTCTGGAATGTCTGGAAGTGGGCTAGCAACAGTGGGTTTTCCATCTGATCCCATGATCCTCAGGGGTCTTTTTATGCTTGTAGAGTCCCCAGGCAAGATCACAGAATTTCCTCACTTCACTTGACACTAGCAAGACACGGAGCTGGGAGTTATTGAAGCTGCAAAACTTCAGAACATTTCCCCTAAACGCATATTTCTTTAAAGTTTTTCTATTTCTCCACATGAGTCACCAAATATAGCATGCAGGCTTCCAACAGAGTATTTCCTAATATAACTGTGAGCTCCCTCTGAGGCAGAGGTTCGAAAGCCATCTGAGTTTGATGGTATTGTCTTCCGGGAGCAGACGCATCACAGGGACAGAGCTTTTGGCTCCCATTGAACAAGAATAGGGGTTTAACTCCATGCTATCAAACTTGCTAAATAAGTGCTGATCTTATGTCAAACAAATCTATTTTCTTTTTAGATCTCAAATGACTGCAGGGTTTGAAAAGGTGCGCTAGACATCTGTTTGTACAAAAAGGCCCTGTCATAATTTAAAGAAAATTGCTATTTTAGGATCTTCAAGTTATTGTGGAGATAAACAGTACATAAGACGTGGCTCTTGTTTTCATGCACCTTACTAACTTTCTTACCCTTTTGGTATTAGTTCATGCTTTTATTTTCCTTGAACCATGTATACATCTGTGCCATGGATTCACCCTTCAACACAGGGCAGGAACTTTGATGATAATAAATGCTTTACTAATGTGCTCTTCCTTCATGCTGTCCCTAGTAGGGCCATTACCATAAATCTTGCTTGTTACTTCACTGAATCTCTTAATATAATCTAATACTACAGAGCATATTTTTACTTTTTTAAGTAAACTTGCAAAAATAAAATTAGACTTCAGGGATCTATTTTTCTTTTTATTCAACAGCCGATGGTGAAGATCTATTTCTATTACTATTTGTGTCTGTAATTTAACTGCAAGGAGACACCAATATTCTAGAGTAATTATTGCAGCTCAGGTTCTCTCTTATTCTGTTTACAGCCACCTGGCTTGCTCAATATTTTCGTTATTTTAAATACTATTGTGGTAAACATTTCTATACCTGCTCTTACAGTACATGTACAAGTTTATCAGAGCCTAGCAATAGAATGTTGGACCACAAATCTATTCACCCTCAGAACAATCACAATTTTTTCCCAACGTGCTTGACCAAGTTTAGACTCTCATGAGCAAAATAAAAAAAATCTCCTATGGATTCATTTCCTATCCAACACCAGTTATAAAATGGTAAAAGCCCTTACCTTCCTTACAGTCATTCCTATTTTATGTGATATATAATACTGTGGTGAGTGGTATCATATTTTGAATTATTTTCTTTTGGGTTGGCTCATGGAAACACTATGAACTTTTAAAAAGAAATTATATTACTCCTTGCCCCAATATTAAAGTGAAAACACCTGAAACCCAGAGAATTGAAATGACTTGGTAGTGCGGTAGTAAGTGGTGAGGCTGGATGAAAACACATCCATCCTAACCTCCAGCACTCTCATGCCATACTCCTCTCCTCTCGCCCGTTACCCTCACCCTGACCCCCAGATGTTTACCTGTAGTGCAAACTCTGTTTCTACAATACTGTTAAGAAGCAAAGTATGAAGAATCTCATTCTTGCCTTTTGTCTCTTCCAAGATCATCTCGCTCTCTTCCCCTTAAAGATACTAATTCAGACCAAAGTCCCATGCTTGTCTCTGCACCCTACCCCGCATGAGATCCAGAATGCAAATCAATTTCCAAATGCCGCTGAACGTTCACTGAAAACTTACAAACTACGCAGCTCTGAAAAAAAATTTCCTGAGAAAATAAGTGTAAAATTCTCCCACAACCCTCAGAGAAAGTACACAATATAATTGAGTCTTTAAAATATATGCTATGCTGTTAGTGGGCTAAATAGTTCTTTTGGAGTTTTTCTGCTCTGGTGGGTAGATTCACATTCAATCTATTTCTGAAATACATGTTCAGTTGCCAATGGGCTTACATTTTGATATGCAGCTTATAATATGCAGTAAATGGCTAGGAACTGCTCCTGGAGTTCTATTTTGGTCTGTGAAACATTTTTCAAGCCTTGGTTATCTATTGATTAAGTCTGAATTCATACATCTTTATGAATTTGTGAGTTTCATAAGATTTGAAAGAATAGAACCTATGGTAAAAATCATCTGTCAATTAAACAAATTAAAGCTGTTCTGAAGCTCTACTAGACTCAGGAGAAAATCAAGGTGGAATACAGTTTCCCATAATTGAAGAAAAGACAATTTAAGGGGAAAATCTATGCAGGAGTAGTTGTTGCTCATAGGCCAATACTTTATATTATATACCTGCACTCAGGACTGGATTTTATAGTAATACACTTCAGGCTAGTTAAAGCTTACTTAAAACTATATAGTGGCTTTTTTTTAAAGTCATGGTGATTGGTTGAAATTTTAATGTTACTAAGAAAAAAAAACACTAAGTATGATCACCATTTATCCTTTCAAGGTATTGTTTTAAAAAAGGGCATTCATTATTTTATTTACATAGCACATATCTGTGTACAACATACATAATACCAAAATAATTATTCTCATTATCCTTAACTTCAGAGGTAGAATCAAAGATGAATTCAATCACCCCAGATCACTTATCAAGGCAGAGCCCAATGGGAGGACAGATCCCAGAGTCATACAGTCTCATCCCAGTTCCCTGGGAAGTCCCTGGCCACATTGCTTCCCTTGGGGCATGAAGAATAGGAGGCACCAACAATCAAAGGAGAGCAAAGCTGAAGGGGGAGCTAGTGCTCTGTGTGGAGTGAACCTGAGACAAGAGCTGATGAAAAGCCAGGCTTCTCTTAAGGGGTTATGAGATACATTGATCCGTTACTCACTGACCAGCAAATTTTCCCAGAGTGCTCTTTTTCCAAAGTATCTGTTGGAAATATTACAAATGGCACATAGAGAATGGATATGGGGCTTGATTCTGGTTGACAAATACCCACTCCTACAAACACTAATCGTGTTCCAGCACATTGCGTTCATTCACTTCTGGGCTCCTGAGACACTGGAAAAAGCTAGCATAACCAACACAACTGCCCGTAAAAGCAAAAGGGTAGGGAAGATGGGGAAACATGGCCATTTGTCTGCCACCACGAGTTTTCTCTACTTAGCCCAACTACAAGGTGCAGTAAAGAACAGGACAAGCAGGTGTCTGAGCTTACCACGTAAGCAAGGTGTGCCCTGGTGATCACAGCTGTTCTTTTATTAGCAACTGTGATGCTAAGAGAGGAAGCAGCAGCCAGCTGAGGCCCTTGGGCCTCGGGTTGTGACACCTCCACTCTCACTTCCAATGCCATGGCTGTGAGGCCATCTGTGATGGAGATCTCCATTCTGTCTCCCTGGGCAGAGGAACCATCGTGCACATACCACAGAGCATTTTTCTCCACCTCCTCCTGTGTGAAAGTGTCACCTTTCAAGAACAAAACGAATCACAAAACCAATTACTTCTGGGAAAAATACTTTTTGCTTATATAGCATCTTTGCTTACAGGATTTCAAGGTATATATAGAATCATACACACTGAAATAAGAAGCTCATTAGTCTAATGACCCACCAGTATAGGTTTCTCTTGATGTCACTCTAGAGTTTGCCTCGTCTTCAGCACTTCACAAGGCAAGAAGCTCACTGTTTTACAAGACAGTTCACTCCTCCCAAGATAGTCTTTAAGATTTATTTATTTATATTGGAAAGGCAGGTCGGATTTATGGAGAGAAGGAGAGACAGAAAGATCTTCCGTCCACTGATTCACTCCCCAAATGGCTGCAATGGACAGAGCTAAGCCAATCAGAAGCCAGGAGCCAGGAGCTTCTGCCAAGTCTCCCAGGTAGGTGCAGGGCTCCAAGACTTTAGGCCATTCTTCACTGCTTTCCCAGGCCACACACAAGGGGCTGGATAGGAAGTGGAGCAGCCAGGACACAAACCAGAGACCATAATGGATCTTGGTACTTGCAAGTCACAGGATTAGTCAATTGAGACATTGTGCTGCTGGGTCCCCAAGATAGTTCTAATCTATTTTAAAGTTCTTATCCATATTGAGCTAAAATATATCTCTATAACAACCTTTTCTTTACTTCCATCTCCGGAAAAATAAAGAGCTTCTATATTTTATGGTAGCTTTTATAGCTTTTTGGGATCTAACTTTTTTTATTAATTTGAAAGGAAAAGTAACAGAGAAAAACAGAAAGAGATCTTCCATTTGCTGATTTACTCCCCAAATGACCGCAACAACTGGGGCTTGAGCAGACTGATATTAGAAACCCCAAACTCCATCCGGGTCTCTCACATAAGTGGCAGGATCATCTTCTGCTGCTTTCTCAAGTGCATTAGCAGGGAGCTGGATTGGAAGCAGAACTGCTGGGACTAGAACTGGCCCTCCACTTTGGGATATGACATCCAAAGTGTTGGCTTATCCTGTCATGCCACAACTCTGGACCCCTAGAATTGAATCTTGATACTGATTTTTTAAAAAAATAAACTTATATTTGATGAACCTGTAAGAAAGAGTAATTCAAAGCTTTTTCCAAAATTAAAACTTGAAAAACATACTTGAAATTCAAAAGCCAGACTTCATAGTTTAGAATGGCAATTCATAATAGATTAGAAAGGTATTGTGTAAAAGAAGTTTCAGGTTTAATACAAGTTTGGAAAAAATGAGATTAAGTTAAATTTTAAATTGAAAATTTTAAGCTGCGGGACTTATTAAAGTTTTAGAATCCTTAACATACAGATATTAAACCTTAAATTTGTTGAGTCATGGAACTCCTGAGAAGAGCCTCTTGGTACCATGGACCCTAAAGATGATACAAAACATAGTTGAGAAATGGGTCTTCCTGGATGTTGTATTCAACTCCATTTTCCAATAAACTGTGGACTCTAGTCATCGGTGCTATGTGATGAGATGAAAGAATGAACTTGTCCTCTACAATCATCCTCAACTTGCTCTCTGAACATTGTGTTACTGTGTTATACTTTTGGTAGTACTATGAAGCCTGAAAAAGATTATCATCTTTGTGTCTTATATATCAATTATACAAATATAGACTAACTGTAATGCTAAAGAAATTTGGCAGTACTGTTCTGCACCTAATGTAGTTCCTTTGGGTTACCATAAATCTATTCTAATGGCACTTCTTTGGCTCAGTACATTTTGTAGAGTCTAACCTCGTGACACCTAAATGCCCATGAATTGTAAAAAATTCAATCTCCTTCAAGGGCAAAAATTTGCCCCAACAGGGATGCTCTGAAAGAATGCATTATTCAGTCTCTGAAAGGAATCTTAGAAAGGCTCTGGGAAAGACAGATTGTTAGATGAAGACACAGCATTCTGGGGGGACTGCAGTACAAGCACTGACTATTAACAAGTTAGCTTGAGTTGTGTTCTTCGTGCTTTCCTGTGCTTCCCAAACAATCCACATCCTTTTTTTGTGTAACTAATCAGAACGAGCACAATAACTATCATTTTGGAAAGCTTGTCACATTGTCACATTACCACACTGTGACACTGTTTAGATAATACTTCAGAAATGTACTTGTTTTTTTGTTATCAAAGACACATGTAGCTACTGCTATCAGAGTCACTATGCTAAAAATTCTTGTAAGCCTCATCTATCAAATTTAGACTGACAAATTCATCTCCAAGAACAAACAAACAGAAAGAGGCAGCTGACACATCATATTGTATTTTCAGTGCATTTACTCCAAGTTGTGGAAGGAAGGCAACCAATTCCACTTACAACTTGAGAAAGTTGTTTTGCAACTGTTAAGGTGTGGATGTGGGCAGGAAGGACTTGGAAGATAAGAACAGGCAGTGGAATAAGATCTTAAATAAGTATCTAGGCCAGTGAAATCAACACAAAATGAAGCATCTGCTCATGGCTTATTCACAAAAACACTTCACTTCTTGTCTGAGACATAGAAGCAAGCCTGGGACAAGGGTGCAGTTACCTGTGGCCAGGGGCCCCTGGAACTCGGTGGTATGCTTAAGCAGCACACCATGCTCAGGAGGCCTGCGAAGCTCAAAGAAGAGCTCTTGAGGTGCCGTGTCAGCTGCTCCCATGACCAGCCGAAGCCCTGCAGCATCGAGAGAAAAGCACAGAGAATGATGGACTCCTTGGCAACTAGAGACTGTGTGTCCTCTCAAGTCACAGGCCATGCTGGAAGCCATTCTTGCGGAACCTGTGAGCTATCACAGGCAAGGGGCTGTTCATTTCAATTAAGCACAAATAATGCAAACCGGCAGTACCTGATCAGCCTTCAAAAGGCTCATGGAAAAATGGATTAAAAGGAAAGTTTATTTGTGGTGCAAAAGCAAACAAGCCTTGGAAATGAATGTTAATGAAAAAGACAATGTATGTCAAAATAAATTTGTAAATTTACCTTTCCACGAACCTTTTGAAATATCCTCATAGTCAAAACTCAAATTTCAAGTAGGTCTTTCTCAAAGTTCACTTACATGTGTTTCTGAATGCTAAGCCTCCCTTTCCCCATATGCATGAGGGCATGAGTAAAAGATACTCATAGGTATAGCAATGCTTAGGGCTTGTGGTTGATTTTCTTCCCCCGAAACTCTCCCCATAATTTGCATTAAATCATCCTTTTTATTTCTTTCCTGAATTTACAGAAGAGCCAAATTTAAGGATGGTTGCTGTGACCATCAAGAAAGTGAAAAGCAGTAAGTATATTAATAAGCAAATAAAGTCATGCACAAAACAGCTGGGCCAACTCTAACACGTTGTAGTTTTGGAAGATTGCTGTCATCTGTCACTTCCCCTATTACTTTTTAACTTTCTGAATAGAAAACAAGAGCAATTACTCAAAGCCATGTCCCCATAGTCTCCTTTCTGCTCTCTGCTACTTTCTATTTTAGCGACACCAACAAATCAACTCCTGCAGGCTGGAAAATAAATTTATTGTTGTGTTCCTTTGTTGAGTGTTGGCTTCTGGAGGGTTCATTCCCCTTTCTCGACCACTGTTCTGAGCATGGGCATGGCACAAAGAGGACACGGGTGGGAATGTGTGTGGCTTTGGGAAGAGACAGTCACTGCTGCTTGCCAATGTTCCAGAGACTTGAAGAGGGACTACTTCCCAAATATGGTCCCATTGCCAAAACTCTGTGTGTCTCAGGCCCCCAGGTTCTTACCTAGCAAAGTGCTGCCCCCTGGGCTGACCTGAAGCAGCGGAGCTGTGACCTGGAAGACTGGTGGCCGCCGATCGGTGCGAAGTAGGTGAATGGTGAAGACCGTCTCTGGACTTGTGTGTTCCCCATCGGACACTAGAAAGCAAAAGCACATATACATGCACTCACAAATACAGGTGATGCATATCTACTCATCTTCATGCTGTTTCAACAAATACATAGTTGGAAACTTTTTTGGATGATCTTGACACTTTGAAGAGATGCTTATAAATGGAAAAAATGAGCAAGCCAGGAAGTCACTATGAGCTATTCCAATAAAGCCACTTGTATGGGTAAGACAAAGGAAAGAGATTCTAAGAACACAATCATTCTAAGAAGCTACTTTCACAACACGACGACTTTGATAAATGTTGTGGAAAAACAAGTTCACAAACTATGTATTCTTAGACAATGCTTGAGTAGCTTTTTGATTATGGAATTTTTTTATTCAATTTATTCTCCCAGTATTTCAGGTAAATATTCAGTCTAATGAGTTCTCTTTTAGCCATGACATGGATATGTTTCATTACAATTTTTTTTTAAAAAAAAACAAGCATGCACAAGTATGGACAGATGGCTTTGATAGACTTTATTTAGAAGGAAATAGAAGCATTTTTCCTTGGTCATTATACATAATATAAACTGACAGCACCCATGGACAAAATAAAGAACTTAATATTTTATTTCCTTAGATTATCTAACGCTCAAGTGTACATTGATCAGGTCCTTAGAGAAATGAGAGAAGTGACAGGCCCTTGGCTTGTACTCCCACTTTCTCAAGCCATGACACACCTGACTTCCTCTAAAAGGCAGATTTGGATAGATAACTGCACCACCTGCTCATCATTGTTTTTACACTTGGTGGCTACTGAAAAGACTACAGTAATTACATTAAATATCTGAGGCTCACCTATGGGCTGGTTCTGTGAAATTGGGTGCCTTCTTGCCTTTATTTTGGACTTAATAACAAGTCAACAGACATCTCATCTCTTCTTAAGGCAATCAAGTTTTGCTCAGAGACTCCTGGGAATGGTTCCAATCAGGGTTTATATTTATCTTTTACTGGAGACAAATCTAAATGGGATGTTTTGGTTTTATAACATACACTTTATGACCTAGAGAAGTCCAGAGACAGCACTGCAAGAGTGGAGGGGACGCCATGCCTGTGAAAAGGGAGGGCTCACAGGTACAGCCGCTCAATCAAGCATGCTGCATCTTTATGTTCAGTTTCCTCTCTGGGTCATCAAAGAGGGATGAATTATTCTTAACTTTTGGGGGCTGTGAACAATTTTTTCTTTGTATTTCAGTGGATTTAGGATTTTCAAGGGTTTCTAGAATGTTAGTTAAGAAACAATGTTAAATAAAAGTAAATGCCAAATGCAAGTTTATTTTACACAGGCTTTATTTTTAAATCAATGGTAGGTGTGCCCTCAACATCCTTACTTTACTGACAAGAACAGAAAAAACCCTGAGACTTAATGTTTAAAACTTTGATGCTATCACAACAGCAGCTCAGGGTAACCAAGGCATCTCCTTGCCTCTATAAGTAAGTGGAAGCAAGCTCCTTTCTGGTACATGATAAAACAAGAAAACAGAGCACTTGACTGAAGTGGTAAACAAACAAACATTTACAATACAAACATTAGCAGTGAGAAGTCCAGCACTCTCTCTTAGCAATGTCCCAATTCCTCTGAGAAGCAAACCACCTCTTTGGGTTCAGGGCCTCCTGTGGGCACCATGGCCTTGTACATGTTTCTTGCACAGAGCCACTGTGCAGAACAGCTGTGCCTGTTCCCATGCCAGCCGAGTCAGGCACAACAGCTTTCCTGCTCATCTGAGCTGATTATCCAAAAGGAGCTGTTCGGATGAAGATCAGAAGTGGAGCAGCTAGGACATGAATCAGCACCCATATGGGTTGCTAGCACAGCTGTCAGAGGATTAGCTTAATATGCCACCTTATCAGACCTGATAATTTATTTTTATGGGGGCTTTCAATATCTCCAGCTTCAATAGTATCTGTCCTTGCAATATTGTCATAAGGATTAAGTTAGCATGTTTTTTTTTGTAAAATATAAGGAGCCCATTATCTATTGTTGTTGACTGTGTGAATCATGTAGAGGACTATTTATTATAAGTACAACAAAACAGGGCTCAGATTAGCAATGGCACCACTCTGAAACTTATTATTCATTCAGGTGTGCTTTTTAATCCTCAAAGTAGAAACAAAGGTCTGGGAGTTTGAGGAAAGTAAATTTCTGCCCCACCAAAACTTTTTTTCCCATATGATACATACAGGAAACTTGGGGGACTGATTATATTGGAGCAGTCAATGCTATATAAACATCTCTTTGCGGTTGAAGCTTTTATGGTCAACCATCCTCATTTTAACCTAAATAAGAAAGCTTGTTTCTACATCAGCCACACATAGACACCAAGCATGCCTCTGCTTTGGTTGACGGACAGTGAGCTGCTGTTGCATGTGAACTCCAGCTAGGATGCTGGGGGTGACACAGGAAGCTTCCCAACTCCTGTGCCAGCATACACTTTTCTCTCCAGCAGTAAGGTGTTCAAGCAATGACACTATAGACGACCACTACTCACTGGCTGAATATAACTCTGGGGCATCATGTATTCGTCACTGTTTGGACAACGTGACAAATATATTATCATATTCTTTTATGAGGGAGGCACTTAGGCACAGATAAGAAGTCTTCCAAAAATGCAATGAACTTCAAGCAATTTAGAGTCTACTATCTTAACCACTATTACACTTTTTTCAATAAATATTAGGACAGGTTATAAAAGAGTTTAATTAATTAAACATCTCCACTAATTAATATTACTCTGACATCCTTGGTAGGCTCTTTATTAACATAAAACTACACTATTACTGTCTAACCATGTGAATGAGTTAGAAGAAGAGTCAAATAAGTTTTCAGTAGCTCTTAGAAACTCATTAAAAGTAATGATAAATGGAGTGAAAGAAAGAACTAATAAGGGAAGGGAAGGAAAATTCCATTTTCTAATAAGATTACTATTAAAGTCTTTACCTGTGAAATGAAATTTTACTGACTCTGGGAGACCTGAAAGAGCAAGAGAGAAAATCAGCATATTAAATATTTCAGAGTCATAGATAGATAGGAAAGATACAAAATATGGGCAGTGGTAAGGAAAATCAAGGGCATTTTACTCTAAGTTATTCTGGCTTAAGGAAAGATAACCAAATCATTTGCAAATGTTACGCTGAATTTAATGGCACTGGCATTAATTTTAAGTGGCAAAAAGAACCACATAGTGGAATCATAGCAGTTGGAATGATTTATAACACATTGACTTTGATCCCATTTTATCAGTACATAAAACTCCACGAATCGGGCTCTTAGGTGGGTCAATTCCATTGTAGACTTGAGTGATGCCTGAGACATTGATTTACACACTGTTACTGTGTGAGAGATTTATGTTGTGGCATTTATCCCACAGCATGAACACGACAGGATTCTCTCCCTCTCCACAGAGGCTCAGGGAACTAGGATGAGTACGATTTGCAAGCAAACGACTTCAGCAATGGCTAACATGTTTTCTTTCTCAGTAATCCCAGGATAGCCCCAGTTCCTTGTAAAGTAGGTCTTGTGAAGTAGAGGTTAGGGAACCATGAGCACTTTCATGGGCTATTAGTAACTCGGTTGCTACACATTAGGGGTACTCCTTAGAGAAGGGGCCTATTCCTGCCCTTAGAAATTTTCAGTTTAATTAGGAAGTTAACCATTTATTGGATAATTGGCCTTGTATTAAATAAATGCAAATATCACTTCTCATATTTACTAAAATCAGAAAAGAAATTTTAAACTATTTAACTTGTGTCCAAATTACCACAAAAAATTTCCATATTCTGTATGAAAAAAACATATGCAAAGATACTTCAAAAATTCCCTGGAGAGTGGAATTAATTAAGCTTATTTTGAGGCAAAAAATAACTAAAATCTCACATCTAAAAAAATTCATTGAAAGTGAATTTTACAATAAAATGGCATGGTTTCCAAGTTTTTCCAATAAATTTAACTCTTGTGCCTATGTTCTTTCTTGTTGGTCTTTTCTTGCTCTACAAAGTTGTCTTCTGTCAAACCCTGGTTATAACCCCAGAAGGTCATGTGCATTCTCCATCTCTCCATGATACCTTCCCTGCCATACTCCAGGGCCTTCCTCATCAGACTCCCCTGCCCCATGCATCCAGGCCAATAACATTATGGCAATCAGAATTCCGTATGAAAAGCTACCTTCTATAGCTCCCTCCACTGGTGGCTCTGCTTGTTCTTGCGATGAAAATACAAATCCTTAAAGACTTTCTCTGGCCTCTGCTTCACCCACAAAACTGCATGCTCAGATGTTTTTAAACTCTCAGCAGACCATGACTCTTCTTTCCCATGGCCTCTGCACAGGGAACCCATGCAGTTCCTTCAGAAATGCTCCTTTGATCATCCTGAGATGTATACTTGACCTCGTTAGCTTCCACCCTCCACTTCACTGTCAGTACTTTTCTGGGGCAGGCTCTACTCAGTCTTGCTTGGTTTAAGGCCATCACTGAACATTCTTTCTCATTTCCAGAGCTCTTAGCTCAAGTCTGCATCTAACCTCTTTATTACTGGGATTATTAATCACATAATGTCTTTCTGCATAGCTCTCTAAACTTGCGAAGAGCAGAACCCAGGCCTCCTTTTGCTTGCCACTTTATCACTAAGACCTCACTCAATAACTGGCACAAAGACAGCATAAACCCAAGACTGATCGAAAGTGTGCCTCTATCCATGCATGAAAAAATAAAAACAAGAACAATATAGAATTGAGCCCCTGCTGCAATACTTGACATCATGTTATGTATAAGTCAACAGGGTCTCAAGTTATATAGAAGAGCTACAGAGCAGTGTGACCAAATTGTCCAGAACATCAGGGGAAAAATTACAGGACGTGTGTCATGAAGAACCTCAGAGAACAGTGTGGGTGTCACAAAATAGAGGGGAGAGCGTTACCAGCAAAGGAGAAGGCCATGATTTCCTGCAGGTGTGGGGCTGCAGCGGGAGGACGGTACATGATTTTACCCTGGTTAATATCTTCTTGTGTAAAATATTGGATGGGAGCCTGGGGCTGGTCCCTGTGCTCGATGATTCCTGTGGAAGAAGAGACTGGCATGAGCATCACCAGGAACCAGAGCTCTAACAATTTCTGTCTCCTGCTGGGGATGTATGCCATTCTTGGTCCTCCAGGAGCAACTGTTCTCAACCTGTTCTTGGTAGACTATTCTCCAGCTAGTCAAGAAAAGAGAAAAACTTGAAAGCCATAGAGAGTCCAACTAGGATTCCCTGAACACAACACAGAAAGATGCTCACACTGGCCCCTAATGTAGTTTAGACCACATTTTTTCAAGGTAATAATGAGATTCTCTCAAGTGAGTTTCAATTGATGGTTAAGGTCCCTGAGAACGTGGCATAGACATGTCTTCTGGTGAAGCAATTTTTCTCCACCTGTCCTCTTCCCTTCAGAAATTCCCTAGTCTCTGAAGTCACGTTTGATAATGGCAACATGGATTCTGATTATGCCATCCTCGTGATGATCACTGTGTTTGTGCTAAAGGCTGCAGGGACTGTAGTGTCACCTATCTAATGCTATGGTCACACAACTGATGCTATGGTGACTTTTCTCATCTTATTCACTCTCTGAACAGAAGGGCACGAGTGACACTTGGTGTTGAGCTAACTCTACAACATAACCCCCACAAGGCAGAAGAGATCAGGCTGCTGACCTTAGAGAACTGTTTCATTAGCTTGACAACCTGGGGAGAAACCATGATTACCCATGCCTGGTGGACTGAAAAAAGGAGGGATAACTTTTAGATGCCTAGTTTTCTTGGGCTTTGTGGAATGGAGTAGTGGAATTTATATCTTAGACTTTGGTTTCTCCTTGGGAATTTGATCCTGGGCGAGCTTTATACAACGGGGCAGTGGCTGGTCTGGCGAGGCAGAACATCATGGAAGTAGATCTTCACATGAAGGCCAGCATCACCTCTGATGGATACAGGCTTATTAGTTAAGGCTGGCATGAAGAGATGGAGTGGCTGGGGACTGATGCTGGGGCCCACCTTTCCTTCTCCTCGATCTTTGTATTGCCCTGTTCTCCTTTGGGAGAAAGAGGAGTGACTTATTGAATCAGGAGTTAAACACATGATAATCATGGCCTTTTCCTTCCTCATAATAACCTCAACAGGCAGGCTGTGTGCCCTTAGATCATGCCAGTGTGTATCCAGAGTGCAATCCAATGACTCCATGCCATCCAGCGCAGCTGTCAATGCCAAAGCTAACATACCCATCCCTGCTCTGTCTGACCACAGAGCCTCATTCTCTTTCAATTGGCTATAAGCTAGAGGATCATTACAAGGGGGTAAGATTCTTTGTTCCTCCTTAAAACCTCAGCAAGTAACTCTGTGTATACAAGCAGGCAAACTCCAGGATTTTTCACACTGATTAAGAACTGGATAGACAATATGTGGCTTGTCTTACCTTGATTTGACTGTAGAGGCATGGTAATGTTGTACATTATCTTCCCACTTGGTTTTTCGGAATTAACAAAGGGGATGGAATGAGGCTGAATGACTGTCAGGCCATCTTCCCGAGCCTACACAAAATTTAAGATGAAAAGAAAACAGAGCCTTAAAAACAAAACTCAGATGCCAACACAAGTCATATTAAGAAAACAAAGCCAAATTCTCTCTAGGCTTAGAACTAGTTACAATTAGCAAACATTTCTCAAGAGTTCAAAAAAGGGACCCTGGGTATTTCCTTGCAGATCTGTCCCAGCCTCAGAAATCTGTCGGGGGCATGGGGCCCTTTTCAGGTGTCCTTGTAATCCTATTTTACCCTCCCTTGCCCCATGCCTTTTGTTTCTGTTGGCACACACCATGAGGTTGCCAAAAAGATTCCCTTTATCCTAGGAGGAACTTGCTGCAAAACATGTTTGAAAATGAAGCATCACCACCCACAACAGCTGACTCACATCTCTGTAACTCAAAGAGCTAAGGTAGAATTCAGCAAGGGGTCATGAGGACCTAGCTAAGAGAGTTCAGTCTGCTCCTGCAGAGGTATAACCCTGGCTTCATGCTTCCCACAGCACTTATAATGCTCTTTCCAAGAGTTACAAATGAACCCACTTCAAACACCAAGGGAAGCTTATATTTGCATTCAAAGGTTTAAGAATATTTGCTTATTAAAGCACATATGAATAGCCACTATGTCTCTTTACCCTCATGCTACCATTGCAAAGAAGAGGATATTGCTTTTTCACCCTCTAGCTTTTTATGACCCAATTAATGAGTCAAGCAACATTAATCAGAGAGCCAACAAGCCGGCCACTTTGACCATCCATTCACCTGCACATACCCATAAGTCACTGACAAGCCACATGAAGAAACAAAAGATTCAGACTCCTATGTGTAGGTAATGTTGACAGCAGGCTGGGGACAGCAGCAAAAAAAACAATGTGGAAAACAGACGATGGGAAACCATCCTGAGTATGGGCTTCTTGCCCACGTTTTGCATAATGTCATGAAACAGGCACTTCTAACTGACCCTGAAGGTGAGTTAGAGCAGTCAGGTAGAGCTGTTTTTTGAACCATTATTCCTTCCAGGAGGAATTTCTCGACTTAGAAAAGGATTAAGCAGCATGCAGTCATGCTTGTGGGAGAAGGTGTGGTGTTCTCTTCAACCACAAAAAGATTGAAGGTTGCAGTTGCTGTTAATTGTCCCCAAGGCATACTTGTCCCAGGGAGAGGCAGCATTTGCAGGTTAGGGCAATCCTTCTCTGGAAACAAGTCATATTTCAGGCCTACACTCAAGTCTGGAATGTAATGAGCAAGGAAAATGAGAATTATGAAGAGCAGCTGGTCTCTCGCCCTCAATAAAATGAGGCAACAAATTTAAATGTATGCACTCAGGCATTTACAACCCATCCATGTGTGCACACACATGTGATCCTGGATATATGGACAAAGCAGTACAGGGCCAGCACAGTGTTTGGTTCTGCTGCCTACCTTCTAATCTCAAAACCATCAAAATCACTAAAAACTCTCCAAGCACCATGAGACAATTATGATGTCCTTGAAACAATAATGTGGTCAGAAGACAGAATTATAATGGACATAGGAGTATGGAAATGCATATATGTCCCATTAAAATCAAAGATTTTGCAATTTATTGAAGCTATCTCTCTACTAATAGAAATAGACACCAGTTAGAGAAAATAAGAATTTGATTCTCCAGTGAAATCAGTATCAAGCATGAAATATATCAGATATAAGTAATTTTCATATTGGCTATCTGTGATGTCCAAGAGTTAAGAGTTAAATAAAGAAATGAGATTCAGGGCCCGGCAAAACAGAGTAATAGTTAAAATCCTCGCCTTGAATGTGCCGGGATCCTGTATGAGTACCAGTTCTAACTCCAGCGTCCCTACTTCCCATCCAGCTCCCCGTCTGTAGTCTGAGGAAACAGTCGACGACAATCCAAAGCTTTGGATCTGCACCTGCATAGGAGACCCAGAAGAAGCTCCTGGCTGCTGGCTTCGGACTGGCTCAGCTCCAGCTGCTGTGACCACTTGGGGAGGGAACCATTGGATGAAAGATCTTCCTCTCTGTCTCTCCTCCTATCTGTATATCTGCCTTTCCAATAAAATAATAAATCTTTAAAAAAAAGAAATGAGATTAAACCTCATAAGACTTTCAAAGTCTTCATAATGACTTTTCTGAACCTTATATGTTAACCCAAAGAGGTCACAGAATAAAGGTTTTCATAATGCATGTGTTATCTCTGACCTCATCCAGAATGTAGCTTGGTCTCCCCACCTCCATCATTGCCGTCCTGCTGGGAGCCTCAATATCTCCTGTGAATGATCCAAGGATCACCCACTTGCTCTCCCATCTCCCCTACCTTCTACTCCAGTTCAGCAGCCAGCACAATTCCTTCAGGTAGGCTATGAGACCTCTGCTTAATCTCCTGTAATGACTTCTTTTTCTCCAAGTAAAAGCTAATTCTCCTAATTTGGTATAGGACTGCACAGGATTGCCCCACACTCACCGCATCTATGAATTTATGTCACTTCTCACTGCCACTCATGCCACTTCAGCACACTCTCAGTAAGCACGACCCATATGGAAATCATCAAGCCTCTCCAAGTTTCTGTATGCATGGGACTTCATAAAATTCACAGAAAAGGGCAATTATGCTCTATGTGCATTTTGTTTAAGGATCCAACTGCAAACCATTCTGTCCTTTTGGAATCTCTGGATAGAACTTGCATCGGATCCACAGCTGTGATGGTTAGAGATCTAGCTTCAGATTCACGACATTTCTCTTGGCCCAACTCGCATGAGGTCTTCTCTAAGATTAAGGTATTCAGCAAGCATTGGCAAGACAGAGCCACCAGATATGTACACCTGATTTTCATGACAAATATGGCATTGCTGTGTAAGTGAATACACATTCCATGTGATGTATGAATATCTATAGCCACACTGACTGGAATGGAATGGAGCCTGTCCGCTGTTGGCAGAGTTGCCTCAAAACAAAGGAAAGCTTAGTTAGCATTCCAGCTCAGAGGAAGACGGAATTGTTTCAAAGCCTACACATGGATGATGGCAAATAAAAACACTTGGTACCCATTAAAACATAGTATTGTTGAGGTAAAGAACACTTGAAATCTTCCTCCAAAGGGGTAAGTTTATTTTGATGCAAAAACATTGTGTAATATAGGTGTGCCTTTTATGTATCTCCTATAAATTTAGAAATCCCTTTTATGCATGAACTTCAAAATGTTTGCACCAACATAAACTTAGCTTATAATTTCATTTTCCATGAAATTTTTGAAGTAGCCTTGTATTCCTGATCCCATTAAGGGACACTTCTGTGTACTCAGAAATTGGGGTTAGGGGGCAGATATTGGGCCAAGCAATCAAGACATCAGTTGGAATCTCTATATCCCATGTAAGAGCTCCTTGACTTAATACCTGGCTGGTTCCCATTTACAACTTTTTGCTACTGAAGATCCTGGGAGGCAATAGGTGATAGCTCAAGTAATTGAGTTTCTGCTATCCACCTAGGAGACCTAGATTAGTACCTGGCTTGTGGATTTGGCCTTATCCAGTACTGTTCATTGCAGGCATTTAAGCAATGAAACAGTGAGTTAGAGCTCTGCCTTTTGATTTAAAATTATTTAAAAAAGGAAACGGGTGGGAGTGTAGGCATTTTGCACAGGGTTTAAGTTGTCACTAGGGATACACCATCCCACATTTGAGTATCTACTTTGAATTCAGGCTACTTATTTTAATTCAGCTTTCTGATAATATAAAACCTGGAAGGTAGCAGATGTTGGCAAAAGCACTTGGCTCCCTGCCACCCTCTTGGGAGACTTGGATGGAATTCTGGGCCACTGACTTAGGTCTGGTCCACCCTAGCTGTTGTGATCATTTGGGGAAGGAAACAGTGGAAGGAAGACTTCTGCCAGTTTCTCTGTCTACCTTTCAAATAATAAATAAATAAATAAGAAAGCTGAGTATTTCAGTCTCCTTTATTTGATTGGTCATTGTCTCCAGATGTATCCATCTACTCTCCTTTCTCTCACCATCTTCATCATATTTAAGAGGCAGGTATTAGCACTATGTGACAGATCTCTAGAAAAATTTCTATCTTGTAAAAAAATATTCTAGATCCTTTAAACAACTAATCTTTTCTGCCTTTTCCATCCCCAACTCCACCTCTGGAAATCTCCAATCTATTTTTTCTTCTAAAAATTCCACTACTTTGATACGCTTTAGGTAAGTGGGCAATCTTGGTACTTTCATGACTGGCTTATTTCACTTAGCATGCTCCCAGAACTCATCCTGGTGGTAATTTACAGTAGGTCCTCCTTCCTCTTTTAGGGCTCAGTAATATCTCACCCCCGTGGGTGTGTGTATGTTCATTTATCCATTTATTGGTCAATGGATATTTACGTTGCTTCTGTTGTCTGGCTATTGTGAATAATGCTACAATGAATAAGAATGAATCCTTCAGATCTAAGTTGGGATGGGTGTTTGGTAGCAGTGGTTAAGATGTCCCTTGGGAGTTATATCTTACATTCACATCTTGGTTCAAGTTTTAACCCTCCTCCCAATTCCAGCTTCCTGGTAATATGCATCCTGGAAAGTAGAAGATGATGGCTCAAGTAGTTGTGCCCATACACCTATGTTAGAAACCTGGGTTGAATTCCCAGCCCCCGGCAATAGTCTTGCCCAACCTGGGTAGCAAATTTGACAACTGAAATAACAAATAGAAGACTGTCTCTCTCCCTATCTCCCACTCTTTCAGACACAAAATAAACAACATTTAAACAGTTAAAAAAAAATCCCTCACTACATTTTTGTCACTGCATGCAGTTTATGTCACTAACTTTCCCAGATTACCACAACAGCTTCTTTACCTCCTATTGGACCTTTGTCAGATACTTTGTATCCTGTAGCCAAAGAGATCTTCCTAAATTGATCGTGAAAAATCTGATCTCAATACTTCGCTGCCATGAATAGTTCAAATTCCCACTAAGCCACTGGCCTCTTGACAAAACATTTTATTTTATTGGAAAGTCAGATATACAGAGAGGAGGGGAGGCAGAGAGGAAAATGTTCTGTCTGCTGATTCAGTCCGCCCCCCCCCCCCAAGCAGCCACAATGGATGGAGCTGTGCCCATCTGAAGCCAGGAGCCAGGGGTCTCCTCCAGGTCTTCCATGTGAGTCCAGGGTTCCAAGGCTTTGGGCCATCCTCAATTGCTTTTCCAGGCCACAAGCAGGGAGCTGAATGGGAAGCGGGGCCACCAGGATTAGAACTGGACCCATATGGGATCCCGGCATGTGCAAGAAAAGGACTAAGCCATTAGGCTACCATGCTGGACCAAGGGCAAAATATTTTATCTTAGAAACATTTCAAGACTTCACTCTCATGTTTTGCTGTCTTTACACTTGGGAGTTTATGTTCCAGCCAACCGAACCTCCTGTAATTTTTTGAACACATCCTATTCCTCCAGGTGTCCCTCCATCTCTTTTTCACCTGCTGCTCTTCCTGCCAGGGATGAATTTCCCACTAGTTTTTAGTCTGTAATAATGGCTTTCAAGTGTGGTGATCTAAGTAGTAGCAGATGACATCATCCAGCACCTTGTTAGAAAAGCATATTCTTGGCCCTAAGACATCAGGGCTATTGAATTAGCAAATGGTGAGCTGGATTCTGGGAACCTGTTTTAACAAACTCTATAGATAATGCTCATTCAGGCTTAAGTGGAAGAATTCAAAGTTAATGTCAAGTTTATGTATACTCCACAAGCCCAGACATAGAGGAGGCCTGTATGGGTCTGTAGTACACCCTACCAGATGAGGCGCCCTCCTACATGCTCCCATAGCATTGCCATGGGATTGTCACACACTTACCATACCATTGTGTTATCATGTTTATTGGCCTGTCTCCTATTCTACACTTAAAATTCCTTCAGAATACAGGTTGCGTTTTATGATCAATGAATCTCCAATGTCCTGTCCAGCACTTGGCATACATTAGGTGCTCAAAGTGTTTGTGACTTAATGACTAAGTGGATGAATGATAGAAAACTACCTTTAAATACATAAATCAATCCACACACATACACAAGTATGTACACATATCTCCAAATGTATTCATAACATATTTACTAGATGTGTTAAAACTTGCATGCTGACATGAATCCAAATCACTAAATGGAAAAATGTGTTTTTGTCATAGATTATAAGAAGATCCTATAGCACTGGCCCTAACTAATGCCAAAAGAAACACAACTTGCAAATGTCTTAAATAATATGTAGGCAAATCAATCATATTTTACACTACACTAACCTCTGTGATACCCTGAGTTTGAACTAGCTAAACTTAACTTGCAAGCATGTAAGCTGTAAAGGTGAAGCAACTTGAAAAGCCAGTCTACAGAAGTCCATGAAGCAGAGAGAGGGTGGCGCTATCTTCATGGCTCCAGGCCCATTTCTCTCCCCTCTCAACTCAAAATAACACTGCATTAGCATTTGGCAAGAAATGTGCATGCACATTTTTCTTTACAGTTTAGAGAAAATTCTGATCCAAGTTCCTCCAGTCAGAATGATGAATTATAGACTTTGTAGTGCTGTTGAATTATGATTTCTTTAAATTACGGTTTATGGTGGAAATGCCGATACCAGCTACTCATTAAAAACTTTCTACTTTCCCCTTTATGTCTCTGTCATGCCCCAGACCCATAATTTCTAAAACTATCATTATTCTCTTTGTTGTGGCTCAAGGCTGATGCACCACTTTGGAGTATAATTATGTGGGCGCTAACTAAAATTCAGATCCGCAATAATTAATTTACAAGGTCTTGCCTGCTTGTGGCTATGTCTGGAAGAAGGGTTCTGGCATTCTACCACCCCAGACATAGGGCTATGGTGGAGTTGCTAATTGTCTGAGCTGAGCTTTTTCAACTAATTTAGTAGTCATCTTTCTTCAGCTCTTTCCCTGTGCCATACTCTTGCACATGCTGCACACAATGCCTGCAATGTAGCACCAGGACCCTCACTGCTCTCATGCCCCCTCTGCCTTTCCTATTGGCAGCATTATGTTCTCTCTCTCTCTTCCCAATCTTTCGTGTACTCTTTTTGCCCGCAGCAATGCCTTTTGCCATCATTTATCCACGCCTCCTAACTTGATCCCACTTCTTATTTTCTCTCTAAATATAGCATCAGCTGCTCTAGGAAGCTTTTGAAGTGGAAAAGAAACTTCAACTAGGGCTTCTAAAAACATTCGACCACAGTTTCCCAGGTAGCTGATGCTGTTACCAGCTAAACAGCTAAACCTAAATGGTGTGGGTTACAGGGGCCTCAAATGTCCTTACAACACTGAAGCAAGTGCCTGTAGCTGCTTGGGATGCTGTAGACAGAGCACTGTTAATAACTGGAAGGTCAAGATGAGGTTCACATACTCTTTGACCACCAGCAACTTCATGTTTTTTTCCAACTCAACGAGAAATCTGTTCACAGGACTGATGTTATTGGCCCCCGACATTAGGCTCTAGGTAAAGCATTTACTGCAGACCAAATGAGGACATCCCATCCATGTGGAGAGTGCAGCCTCCCTCCCAACTCACTGTCATGTGGAGAGATGTTCCCAGAGAGAGGTGAGCCACTTCTGGTGTTTGTGGTAAGATGGCGATGTTGAACGTGCGGCTCTCCAAACGGGCCTGTGCATCGGCAGCACTGGAAACCTGGAGAGACAAATCACGCTGCTGAGTCCCTCATGTCCTCTTAGGCAGTGCCTGTGTGTGCATGTTATGCTCTGCACCGCCCCACAGGATCTGTCTTTGCATGCTACATGCTCCTGCATAATTTCATACTCCTCTTCATATTTTATTATTAATCCTACTGATTATAAAGAACATGAATAATCATTTAAGACAACTCTGGATAAAGTATAAATAAGAAACACAAAATCACCTAGAATTTCATTACGTACAGTGATTATTAATATATTGATGCAATTCAGCTTAGTCTTTTTCTATGCAGGCATATCAAAGTTTATATCCAATTTATATTACAGTTTTTCGCTCAACAATTCAATTTTTGCCATATTATTAAACATTCCTAAACACATTTTTGATGGCCTTATAATAATGTCTGATTATAAACACATAATAAATGATTTCTTATTCCATTTCCTCCATCTTTACCAAGCACAGGTATCAACACCTGGGTGATAAATGTAAATCTGCTTTGTCATTGCAGGACAAGGCTGCTAACATACAGTTAGGGTACTGTCCACAACATCAGCTTTTTTTCTGCTTCAACAATGCTGGGAAACAATATTCTTCCTCGGTTATGGAGTGGCTCCATTAAGCTCTTCTCCCCATTCTTCTCTTCCTCTAAGTCTTCTTGCAAGAATTATTAATTCCTGTAGCCATATGTAGCTGCATTAACTCCATATGACAAGAAGTTGGATTTCTGTAATTCTCTGCAGCCCTTCCATGGTGTCTTCTAAAGTTACAGAGAAACTGTCACCTTCATCTGTATCTGGACCACGTCAGATGTCTGGGATCACATTTCAGAATGTCTTCACGTTTTCAAGGATATGTCTTCTAGTGTTGCTATAAATAACCATAGCTATAAATCACTCATCATCTTGTAGGGACATAGCCTTCTAGTAGCTACTTTGCAAAGACTTGCTTAACTTAATACTTACAGATGATATATGATTATTCCCTTTCTTAAGGAAACTGGAAGTCTAAAATAGGAAGATCCTACAAAACTCCATGCAAAAATTCAGTTAATAGACAAGTTTATTTTGCTGCACAAAGTTTCTGAAATCATGCCTTTAAAGTGTCTTCAAAAACTTCATGAAAAAAATATGCCATGAAAAACTATGCATGGTTTTCAAAAGTTGTGCCAAAATAAACTTATTGTCAACTCCATCGTTCTACTAACTCTTCAAGGGACCGTCTGGTTAAATAATGTGTTAAAGTCGCAAAGTTAGTACATGGGACTAGCTTAACAATCAGGTCTGCCAGGTTCATGAGCTTTATGCTGACCAAGATGACTCACTTAGGTAGCCTTAGGGAATCAGAAGAGGGATAAATGGTGTAGGATAAAAAAGGAACAGAGCACAAGGCAGGCAGTGAAATGAGGGGGTTTTGCAGGGCATGTCCATCAGCAGTCGGCTACCCTGTAAGGAGTGAGATACCCTGCACCTTTCCAAGCCCTTTCCTCTGAGGCTGTGTGAATGTGATGTGAATATACTCAAAACAGGGCTCCTTCCTACATCCACAGTGACTGTCAAGGAGCATGCTTTCCTTTCTCCTTTCCATCTCTATTTTTAAATGGCACTCACGTTACATAAATCCCAACTCTTACATGCAAAGTAACAGATGGAAAGCACTGATGGCTCATGACAGCACATCAACATTAAAATGGAATTAAATCCATGCAATTCATTATACTGTATTTCCTGCCTTAAAGAAAAAGGAAGAGAAATAAAGAACAAATCATGGGTAGAGTCTACTTTTTTTTTTCAGTTTAAAATCCTTATGGAGCTTACAATAAGAACAGGGAAAGTTGTTAACCTTTGCATTTCAAATCAAAATTTGGGTGCAGCCTATAAAACAATGAGGCTTTAGGAATAAACACACCAAAATGTTTATATCCAGGGAATCTTATTCCCAGAGAATTGTTTCATACTTGTAATAAAGATGCTGTGTTTGCAATCATGTTCTGAAATGCCTTCAGAGGGAGTTTGCAAAGCATGCAAGAACACTGAGCTCACCACCACATAATTATTCCCAGTTATAACCAAAAAATAATGACCTCTTTTTATCCTAGTTGGCCTGATTCTGAAGGACTTCTGGCTATGTGGCTGGCTTTTCAAAGCCATTCCCCAAGGATGATTGATTGTCTATGCCAAGGATATTCTAAAGAACAGCTCACACACCTTGAGAGCCATTTCAAATAAGAGTTCCAGACACATTTTCAGTGAAAGGTGTGAAGGCAATTCAAAGGGAACCACTTTGCAAAGAAGAGCCTTAAACTCTACTAAATTTGTTTTCAAAAATAGCATCAACTTTTGCTATTTTAAAATTAATTCATCTTATCTTTCTTTTGCTCCCTTAGTAGCCAATTTCTAAAGGCCATTAAGTATCATTTTGAGTAGGTGCTTGGAAATCTCTTGCAGAGAGGAGCTCCTACTGGTAGCATCCTTTATCCCAGCAAAGGTGGAGGCATATCCAAGGATGTGGTCGATTGAGCTGACTTCTTTTGATTGACGTCTCTGCCTCCCTTCTCACACAGTCTTTGGTGCTGGCTGCTGTTCCCCAGATGTGACAAATGCAAAGTTAACTCACGCAAAGGGCACACAGCATTTGCCCACTTATGGGGCATTCAATGTGCTCAGTGTCATTTGATTTTAATGGTTTCCTAATTTACTTTGCTGCACTTCCTGAAAAACACGTTTTACATAATACAAACTAGGTAAGAAAGACACATGCGCAAGGCATGGAAGCAGAGCAGGTGGTAATTGTCACAAGGTGTGCTATCGGTTAGTTTCTTCCAAGTTGGATTCCTTTATATGAGAAAAGTCTTAAATTTCAGGAGACAACTGATGAAAGAGCTTGTCTTTTGCGACACTTCACCAAGTTGCTTCTCTATAACCCAGCTTACTTACTCTTTGTCATTTCTAACTCCTCATTGGTTTGCGTTTTTGTTTAAGTCTTTATTTCCAAATTGTGCTTGTCAGAGATTTGTTTCACTTTATTGGTCTTTTGAAAAAATTCATGGTTTGGAATCATCTGTCAGTTCTAATATTGTATAATTCATCAATTCCTCCATTGATCTCTATTAATTCCTTCCTATTGTTGTCTGTAGGTTTCCCTTGTGGTTTTCAAGTTTCTGGAGTTAAACATTTAGTCCACTTATTTTTTGTGCTTGGTTGATCGATAATAAAATCTGCCATCAGTCTTCTTCTCAGTATAATTTTATGCACGACTTTTAAGTTTCGCTAAGCCATTTTCTTCTCAATATATCTTAAGTTTATTATCTTGATTTCCTTTAAGACATAGCAATTATATGAGACCACTGAAAGTACCGTAAGTACCATAAATTTTTGCTTACTGGTTATTAGTTTCTAATGTTTTTATTTCCTATTTTAACATTTCTAAGCCTTATTAATTTCTATGTTAGTAGTGGCCAGAGAAAGGAATCAGTATCTTTCTTGTTTTTTAATGATTCCCCTTATGTTTGGATATTTGATCAATTTGTATAAATGCTGATCATGCTGTTCTTACTATGTGATAGGCAGTATTCTGAATGCTTTACTTACATGAATTCATTAAACACACAATTACTTTTCAGACACAATGAAATTGAAGCATAAAGGTTTTGTCCAAGTAACTTGTCCAAAGTTTCATACCTTAATAATAACAGAAACAACACCTAAACCCACTGAGTTTGGCTGTAGGTCCATTATCATAAGATAGTTAATAGGAAAAAAATACCCAAAAGATTGCCCTCTCCATACAAGAGCTTTATATTTTTAAGACACTTTTGAAGACTTTAATCATTTTTGCTGGAGGCCTTTCTGCTAGGAACTCTTAATATATGTGGGATATATATATGATCAACTTAATAACTGGCCTGCTATGGCCTTAGTGAATTCAATATGCCACCTGTGGTCACCTTGGCAAGGACAGCCCCAACAAGTTCACAATCTCTCAAAACTATTAATTACACATGACCCCTTCCCACCAAAGATGATTTTTCCCCAGACTATGGCAGAAAAGTGTCCATGTTGAGCAACAAACAAGGGTGATGTTTGCCAGAGAACCTCTACAGTGTTGGGCAGCCCAGCATACCTGGAAGCGGAAGGAGTCACTCTGGGCAGAGGCTCCTGAGTGCCTGTACCACACGATACCTTCATTGATGTCCTGTTGGGTGAAGGTGCTGGTGGGGGTTGCTGTCCTCCCATCGGGCAGGTGCTGCCCTGCATTGGCAGGGCTGTCCGCAGGCATGTTCAGTAGTAAGACCACCTCGCCTAGCAAAGCACAGAACCACGTTAGCAAGGGTTCCAGTTCTTCGCTTCCATCTTAGCTCCTTGCCTCCAGCACACACCCTGAAAATGATGCATTTATTTACTTTTATCTAAGGTATACAAAAAATTAGGTGTCAATACGGAATTCAATAAGATCACCAAATCCACCTTTAAACACAAGACTGGAGTCTTTCAGCGAACTAAGCTAAAAGTTATTCAAAGGCAATTCATGTGTGAAGTTGCTGATTTGTGTTTATTAACATTACATTAAAAATCCTAAGAGTAGCAATCATTGTAAACTAAAACTCAGAAGCCAGTTGCTGCATAGATTAATTTCTACCAGTAATGCTCTATGTTAAAAGAAAGCAGAAAGTTCACATTTAAGTACAATGGAAAATCAGAAAAAAAATTCAGCAAAATTCATGGGAGAATTCTGCCCTGTTTAAATAATAAAAGCCACCTCTAAAAGACATATGGCAGGCATGAAACTATAATGCTTCACGTAGTGGTTTACACTCAGGTCTACCACTTCCAGCCGCAAGAGCTGACCCCTCTACAAATCTCTTTTCCTCATTGGTAGCGTGAAAATGTTAGAAATTGGACATAAGTTGTCTACGGCCATACTACCCTGAATGCGCTTGATCTCGGAAGCTAAGCAGGGTCGGGCCTGGTTAGGACTTGGATGGGAGAAACTGGACATCAGGAATCTGAAAATGTGATATTACCTCACTCCAGGAAAAGACAACAAATGCTGGGGAGAAAGTAGGGGAAAGGGAACCACTGCACACTGCTGGTAGGAATGTAGGTTACTGTAGCCATTTTGTAGGAAACAGTATCATGGCTCCCCCTACCCCTAATTAAAAAGGGATCAAACATATGACCCAGCAATCTCTTACTGGTTACATCTCCCAGAGAAATGAAACTCCCTGCATCACCATGTTTATCATAGTACTATGCACGATAATTTTAAAAAATGCAAACAACTTGTGTCTATCTGTTCATGATGTGACCAAGAAATGAGGTCCACATCCATGATGGAATACTACTCAGCCACAAAAAGGGACGACATATTGTCATTTGCAATGCCAAGGATAGAATTGGAGGTCATTTGTGTTAGCACAGATAAACATTGCATGCATGATCTCACTCACAGGTGGAGAACTCATAGAAGAGTATAAGGGTGATTATCAGAGATGGGAAAGAAAAGGATGTGGGAAGAGATGAGCAAAGATTGATCAAAGGGTACTAAGTCATACACAGAAAGTAAGAAGGTCCAGGGTGCTACTGTGCAGTGCCTACACATGATGCTAAGGTGCAATATATTTCTCTCTCTAAAAAAAGGAAAAGAAAAAAAAAAACCTAGAGAAATGGGTACTTAGTTGGCCTTCTGGTTAACAGGTTGCTCAGAAAGAATCCTCCAATAACATAATGATGAGGTGTGAGTCCCAGCTACACTCCTGAGTACGACTTCCAGCAGTGTGCAGCCTTAGGAGCAGAAATGAGGGCTTAGGTAAATGGACCCCTGCCTCTCATGTGGGAGACTCAAACTGCATTCCCAGCGCCCAGGTGCAGCCAAGTGGGCTCTGCATTCCCAGCGCCCAGGTGCAGCCGAGTCGGCCCTGGCTTCCACAGGCATCCAGGGAATGAAGCAAAAGGTGGGAAAGTAATTTTGTGTGTTCACTCTCTCCCCCCACCCATGCTTACCTTTCATGCATACTTATTTTTTTTTTCAGAAAAATCCCTAAGAGATAGGATTTGGGTCATTTTAACCACAAAGAAACATTAAATTTCCTTTTAGGCAAATTTATTTATCCTTTCTAGATATCATGTGCTGTATACCTATACAATGTCTATACAGAAATATATATATATGTATAGCAAAATATCATGTGGTAACTCACAAATACAATTTTTGTGTATCTATGAAAATTTTTAATTTACAAAGAAAATGTATCCAACAATAAATTTGAAAGAAGCCATGTTACTCCTCTTCTAGCAAGAAACACAGGGGTGGGAAGAGAGAGAGGAGAGCGACTATGCCTATACTATATCTTTTTTTGAAAAGGTTCTATAAGAGGATATCCAGATTTAAAACTCTGGACATATTGACAATTGTTAGTGCATTTTGATCACCCCCAGAAAAATTCATTTTCATACTCAACATAAACACTCATTCTAATATTTATATGTAATAAATTCAAGTTAAAAAGAAACATGTCATGGATAATGAAGTACTGAAATAAGAGAAAAAAATCACTCCTCTTCGTTATGCAATCATGTGCAGAACCAACTCATTCTAGTCCTGTTTCTTTTATTCTTTTTCACATGTATCCAAGTCAAAAATTCCATTATGAACCTCTCCTGGTTCAAATTATGTTTCCAACATGCTGTTGCTAGACATGGCTTCCCGGGATGTAGACTGTGTGAATACAGTTGCAAAGTATGCTGACAGGCAATTTCCACAATGAAAATATACAGAATAGAAGACAGAAAATATTCAAATGCTGAATTCCTGGCAACTCTGTTATACAACATAAGAGTAAAGAATTTTCCTAACAAGGTCTAGTGAAATAAATCTGTCCTATAAAAGAGTCACTTTTATGGTATATAGATTAACATGAGCCATTGGATATGAGCTACTTCCATTAATTTCAACTATGATTGCCGGTGTTGGTGCTAGGCTAGTCAGGGTTAGGATTCAAAGATAAGCAAGACAAAATGCCTGCTCCTGCAGATCAGCCACACAGGCACCTGCGAGGCTGGTTTTCCTGTTGGTGAATGGCACGAACTGATTTCCAACATACAACAAGTGCGATCAGAATACAGATGCTTACAAGGTCTAGAAATCTTGCTAATGAAGCTCGACTTTGTTCTGTAAACATGGCAAAAACAGTAGCTAACATGTGTGTTAATAGTTTGACTGATTAGGAGATTACTAGAAAATCCAGAGAGGTGGCACCTGAGTTAGGGAAGACTAGAAAGAAAGAAACACAGAGAAGCATCTGAGGAAAAGAACACAGTAGTGCTTGACATAGCCAATTGCAAAGGTGACAGGGGACGGAATCAAGGAGAATCTCCCATTCAGTTGGGTGCCTGGATGCCACTGATGGACTTAGGGCAGGCTATCAGGTGGCAGGGAACATGAAACTCAGTCCTGGATATGTTGAATACAGGTGCCTAGGTAATAAGTCCATGAGCAGAAAAGGGGAAATGGAAGGATTTTGTGGGATTAACTGCAAAGAAGTGGGAGATAAACTTTTGTGTGGTATCTCATCTCCACTTTTATCACAGCAGAATGACAAGGAGACAATATATGTATGAAATTCCAGGATTCAAAACCATCAAGTTATCTCCATTTGTGATCTCCTCGATACTGAAGTCTGCATTATAACCACGAACTTAAACGAGATTTAACAGCTTTTAAGAACTGGAATATCATCTGAATCTCCATGGGTTTTTTTGAGATTGGGATCATTTGTATAAATGCTTTCTCACACCAGGATAAATAATGGAGATTTGGTCATAAGTTATATTAAGTTGATTTTCCCTCAGACGATACTCAAATTGCTTTGTTAAAACCATCTCATTAAGTTCACTTTCAGAACTGTGAAGTAGCTAAAAATACAATCATTAAACAGCTTATCTAAACTAAGGTTTGGAAACAACGGTGGGTGTGCAAGAGGATGAATTAAATCTATGTATATGCCACACAAGCAATTTACATTTTGATGCACTCCAAGGTCAATTCTTAAAAATCTGTCAGCGCAAACTGAATACTTTACAGTGATGTGTGGATACATGGTAACCAAGGCTTACAATTTCACATCACTGGGATAAGATGAATAAATAAGTAATTTCTGTTAAGTGGGTTCTGGTTTCCACCACTCTTTCACTCCTGAATAATTCCTAAGGGTAACATAATTGGATTATTCCTAATAGGGAACTCACGGTACACAGAAAGATCATATTTCTAGGAAGAAGTTAATTAAATGAGTTTTAACAGGAAAGGGTCACAGTGAAGTACATACAACATTTATCAAGCCAAAAAGGCAAACTTTTATATGCTTAAAAACCATTCAGTTCAGCATTGTTTTATGTAATACTTCAAGGATTACGGGATTATTTCTAAGACGTCGAGAGACTTAGCTTTTTGGCTTTTAGTGATCAAGACAGAGGTAGAAAAATTAATACATCAAAAGAGCCGTAAAGTTGTAGAGATGAAAAGGACTTAACAACCATCTAGCTTCAAATCAGCTGTTGAAAGTATGCTGAGAACAGGATATTTACTTAAAATGTAAAAAGTAACAACTTTATGGGGAAAAATGTAGCAGCTACAATTTTAACCAAGCAATCAAAGTCAATGGCAACAGCAGAAAGAGGGATTACATCATGCATCTGCTGATATGATGCACTGAGAAAGGGAAAAAGACACTTTAATATGATAAGGAGAAAATATTAGACAAGCCTGGATTGAATGAGATTCTACAACTCATTTGACCAGCACTCTTAAAGTGTGTTGAAGTCACAAAAGTCTGAGAATGTAACTGCTGCACATCAATGGAGCTCAAGCATGAGAACTAAATGCATGTAGGGACCCTTGATTGTGCTCAAAAAGGACATTTGTAAGAAAACTGACAAAAATCGTAATAAAGTCTCCATGAAATAATTAATAGTATCAGCTCATTGTTAATTTCCTGCTTACACAAACTGTTCTGTAATCATGCAAGATCTCAGTCATAGGAGAAAACTGGGGCCAGTATTGTGCTATAGAACCATCTCCTGCAAAACCAACATTGCATATGAGTGCCAGTTGGTGTCCTCGCTGTTTCTCATCCAATCCAGCTCCCTTAGAGTGGTGTAGGAAAAGCAGTGGAAGATGGTGCAAATTTCCAGGGCCTTGCCATGGATGGAGCTCCTGACTTACGTCTGGTCCAGTCCTGGCCATTGGCATCCATCAGGAGAATGAGTTAGTGGATGGAGGAGCTCTCTCCCTTTATTGATCTATTAAAATTAGATCAGGTAATGTTCAAAAGAGGTATAAGTGAAGTTCAGAGCCTGACACTTGAAATCAAACTGACATTTATTAGCAAGCCATTTTACCTCAGTTTTTAAAATCTGCAAAACGAAGTTGTATTGAAGCTAAAAATTTAGGTATTTTGCAATGGAATGCCACTCAGAGAGTTTGTGGTAACATGAAGGGACTAGAAGGAAGTTATGTTAAGTGAAATAACCCAGGCACGAAAAAACCCACAAATATCCACATGTTCTGTCATTTCTGCAAGCTAGAGAAGTTTTCATGAAAATAAACAGAATAGTTATCCTTAAAGCCAAGGAGGGGGAGTGACCCAGCAGGTAGAAGATTCATTGTCATTCCCTCTTTCTTTTTCACATTCACTTTCTGTTGCTCTGTTTTCCCCCTCTCTGTAACTGCTTTTCAAATAAGTGAAGACATAAATAAATAAATAAATTTTTTTTAAATAGGGAAAAGAAAGTTTAGTTCATTGAAATCACAATCTTTCTATATGGCACTGTTCAACATCCAGTCCTAGACTGCTGAATGCAATGGCGAAATCAGGCTGAAAAGCTAAAAAAATAAAAAGTGGGGGCAGGGGAGGTAGTTACCAAATTGGGGGTCATCTTCCGTAATCTTGTAGATGATTTCCTCCGCACTGGTCCCTGCAGCTTCAGCCTTTAGAATCTTGCTGGTAATCTGCAGCATCCCCCCTTCTGGGACCCACACCATTGAGTTGGCCACGAGCCGAAGGCCTCTGTCATTCTAGAATAAGAGAAACGTGAAGAAGTGGGTCCAAGTAAGAATAAAATGTGTTCTTATTAGGTCCTATTGCTGCTAAACGTCATTTTAAGAGAAACATTCACAGCTTAGAGCCCCTGTGGTAGTAAAATACACCCACGTGCTTACAAATATCTCTTGCCTTTTAATTTATAATTAACAATGTTTTATGTCATTCATGAAGACCGAATCTCTCCATTTTGTTCTTTCACGTATCCAGCTTTCTATCTACTCTATCCCTACATACTGCTGAATCATTCATTAGGCATCTCTTACAGGCCAGCTCCTTTGCTAGAACTCACATACAAGCAGGTCTGCAGTAAGAGCTCAGGATCAGAGACTAGATCTGCTGGGAGAACCACACATAATAACATAGATGCTCACAAGAGGCACTCTGTGAGACACATGAGCATGGGACTATGGGAGAAGAGAAAAGGAAGTTTCAGAAAGATTTTCCCAAAGAAATGTCTTTCATCCTGAGTAATAAGCAAAAGTAGAGCAGTATGGAGTCAGATTCCAGGCAGAGAGCTCAGCTTAAGCAAAGGAGAAGCTATGAGAAGATGCCCTGTGTGTTTAATTAAATGTCCAAATGACAGGACTGAAGGGCTGGGAAGGGGTGATTACAATAGAATAAGAAATGACAGTATCTTAAGGAAGGATAGTAGAAGCAGAAATCACACTGAAAGTCTATTTCTCCTGCAAGGCCTGGGAAGTCAACAGGTGTTGGTGTTGGTATTTTCATGGGGAGTAAATGCGATGCTCAGATCTGGGCTCCAGACACACTCCAAGGGCAAAGGGGGAGGTGGCTAGATGTAAATACACCTGGAGTTGTCAACTCCATTTAACAAATTCCTGTAACGGATATTGGGAGAAAGGATGAGGACCTCCGAGGGGGCAATGGCAGTGGGAAAAGAGAGAGATGAGATGACAGAAACACCACAGCAGCAGAGCTGGCAGGCCTTGATGGCCGACTGAAAGTGAAGCAACAACAGCTGGGAATAGTGGGCCAGAGGAAACTTCCACCCCCACCTCTGGTTAGCACTCCTGAGAAGGCAACCATTCTAATTGCTAAAGCTAATGTCATTAAAAAGGGCTGTCATTTCTGATTTACACAGTGGATACCCTCTCCCAGAGCTTCTCACCCCAGCCAAAAACTAGATCACTAATCATTTCCAGTTTGTTCACACAGCTTAAAAAATACCCGTGAATTTTGGTATTTCAAAGTAGACTGCTTCCTAAATGATTATTATCTTCAAAACGCCAACAAGCAGAAAAGTGCAAACAGCACACTCAGGAGGAGACAGAGTACAACAACCACTCTTATGTCATCACTTGGTCTTTGAGGGTATTCCTGCTTTGAAGACAGTTGTGGCCTTCAGACAGTGCCCAGGAGACAGGCAGCAAAGCTACTTTATATTCTGACAGGGGTTCAGGGAAAAATCCCAGAAATATGTCTCCTTTCACAAAGTAGCATATTATTTAAAAAAATAATGGGCACCCACTTCAGTTTTTCAGTACTTAGAAATCTCTGTAGGAGCAACAAGTTCTACCTTAGTTACAGAGATTGGTCTTATGCTAACAACCCTATTATTGGATGAAACAGACAATGTGGTTTTCTATGCTCTAAGCAGGTATCTAACCACCATGACCTACCCGCATGCACCTCCCCAGCCGGCAGTCTCACTACCAAGATAATTCTCTCCAACTCTTGTGTGAGTGTAACTATGAAACAGTACACCTTGCAAAGCAATTCCCAGAAACCAGCATCATTTGGAAGCTTCTTAAGAAGTTCAGAATATCAGCCTCCAGCCCTGGATCAGAAACTTTTGAATCAGAACCAGTGTTATAGAAGATCCTCCAGGAAATGTCCAGAAATGTAAAGAATGAGAAGCTTGGTCCAGGGAGAAGCGCCTGTGGAAATTCACAGGTAGGCGCATTTAGAATCTTTATGTTAATTGCTGGATAAGGGCTAATCCCCATTGCAAAATTATTTGTTTACAGTTCTTAAGAAGAAAGAAATGATACTTAAATGCTAGGACAAGAGTATAATTCTTGGACACCAACTAGATGACAGGAGGTTCCAGCCCTCAAGTCTCTACAGAAGTACTTATTTTAACAACAATTCACAATGATGAAATCTTCATGGGACACCAGAAGTACAGAAGGAAATTTTCAGCATCTTGGTAGAACAAATAACAACATGCAAGAACAGATGCACTGATGAAGATAAGAAGACAATTTTCTATTTCCCCATAACCCCCTTTCCTAAGACAACGCAGCTCTCAGCATGTAAGAGACCATTTTCAGAGTTCAGATTCTTCTCCAGATTTTTCAGCCTTGTGGAACATTGGCCAAGAGATCTACATTTTTCCTCACCTCTGCTAGAAACTGGAAAGGATTGGCCTGATGGAGCAGGCTGGCACAGACAGGAGCAGAGCCTAAGGGTTCAAGGCAATCACACTGCAGACTTTACTAAACAGCTGGAATGCCTGACACCTGGCTTACTGCAAAGAGCCTTGTCAGTGAACTCATGAGATCTCATTTGGAGGTCTCCCACTTGCTAACAAGAATCCATAGCTCTCCTTAAACACACACACGCACACATACACACATCCATGGCCAGTGCTTGTAGTTCTCCGCAGGCAACACACGAGTCCCTGAAGACAGGAACACAGATAGCATAGCTGGCTTGCCTGTTGCATTGGAAGAAGGCACACAGTCTTGAACCCTTTGAAGCCTTGCAGGATCAAGAGGGCATACAATAACAGCGTCTCTTCAAAAGTTGAACAAGCCAGGCAGTAAAGACAGGAGGGTTTTGTTGATGGCTTCTCCAAATGCAAACATTATGGGCTCCTCAAAAGCATCAGACAAAGGGCAAGAAACGCAAACATTAATGGAAAACTCTCACAGTTTGGGGAGGAAAATTTATATGATCCATGGGGCCTAAAGAAACCCAAATAGATTTAATGTCAAGAGACTGTCACCAAGACACATTATAATCAAAATTTCAATAATTGATGACAAAGGTAATCTTGATAGCAGCAAGAAAAAGTGACCTGTCCCACACAAGGGTGACTACCCATGGATTGATTACTCCGCAGAAACCTCGAGGGCCGGAAGAATGGAGAATACCTTTAAAATGCTTAAAGACGAAACTTTCAAGCAAGAATACTTTACCAGAAAAGCTGTCCTTCAGAAATGAATGAAAGAGACTTCGCCACACAAGCTCTAGCAGAGTTCACTCCTCTAGCCCTGTCTCTATTTATTTGAAAGAGTTACAGAAAGAGGAGGGGGGGAAAGAGATTTTCCTACTGCTGGTTTATTCCCCAGATGGCCACAATGACCAGCACCAGACCAAGCCTAGGCCTGAAGCCAAGAGCTTCACCTGGGTCTTCCATGTGGGTGGTAGGGCCCCAGGCAATTTGCGACATCTTCTGCTGACTGTCCCAGATCACCTGCAGGGAACTGGATGGGAAATGAAGCAGCTGGGACACCCCAACACTCACATGGGATGCCAGCATCATGGGTAACAAATTTACCCATTATAACACAATATAGGCCCCTCAGTAACTACTTTAAATGTAAACGGTTTAAATCACCAACCAAAAAACATGGGGAATATGAATGAACAGAAAAACTAGACCAAGCAATAGATCATCCTCAAGAGACTCACTATAACTTTAAGGACATTCATGGGTTGAAAATGAAGCGAGTGATGAAGCCATTTCATGCAAGTAAAATCGAGAGAACAGCAGTGTTAACATCCAGAGAAAACAGACATTAAGTGAAACAAAGTCACAAGAGACAAAGAAGATAATACATAATGGAAAAGGAGTCAGCTGATTTGGTAGATATGACAACTGTAAATACATGCACTTCCACAGCAGGTGGAATCATGGCTTGCAATGCTGTCTTTTTGAATCAGAGGGTCTGTTGGAGTCCCAGCTGCTCTGCTTCTGATTCACTTCCCTGCCAAGGCAGCAGAAGATGGCCCAAAGTGCTTGGGCTCCTGCCATCCACGTGAGACACACAGATAAAGTTGAAGGTTCCTGGTTTCAGACTGTCCATTTCTGGCTATTGTGGCCATTTCGGGAGTAAGCCCGTGAGTATTACATACATATGGGTGTATGCATGTTATGCATGTGTCTTTCCCTCTGTCACTGTCCCTTTCAAACAAATGAGTCTTAAAAAAAAAACAGAACATCCAGACAGAAAATAAGTGGAAACAGAATACTTGCAAAACACTGCAAACAGAATGAACCTAACAGCTACGTACAGCACATCCACCAGGAACAGAATTCATACAACTGCATATGGAACATTGCCCATTTTGGGCCACAAACAAGTCTAAACAAGTCTAATTCGTAGAAAAAAGTGATACACAGTTACAAATAAGTAACAGGAAGAAATTAGAAAATTCACAAGTATGTGAACAACCTGAATAGCCAATGGGACAAAGAAGAAATCAAAACAAAAGCAAAACAATATTTTAGGAGCTGAGGCTGTGGCATGGCAGATAAAACGACCAGCTGCAGTACTGGTACTCCATAGACATGCCAGTTTGAATGCAGGTTGCTCTACTTCTGATCCAACTCCTTGCTCATGTACCAAAGCAGTGGAGAATGGCCCGAGTGCTTGGACCCCTTTGCCCATGTGGGAGACCTGGAAGAAGCACCTGGCTTTGAACTGGCTCAGCTCCAACCAATGCAGCCACTTGGGACATGAACCAGTGCACAGAAAACCTTTCTGTCTCTTTGCTTCTCTCTCTCTCTCACTATAAACTTTGCCTTTCAAATAACACATAGATATTTTAATGAGAAAAAGTTAATATGTAGCATCAAAACTTACAGAAACAGTGAAAACAATACTAAGAGAAAATTTATAGTGATAGATGCTTAGGCTAAGAAAAAAGGTCTCTTTCTAAAAAGATCAACCTAAATTTACTTGTCAAGAAACTAGAAAAATAGCAACAAAGGCTAACATTTACAGAAAGAAAAATTCAAAATACAGCAAAAGTAACTGAAATACAGATCAGAAAAACACTAAAAAAACAGAAACAAAATTAAAAATTGATATTTTTGAAAAATAAACAAAACTGACAAAATTTTATTTATACTATACAGAAAGAAGTCTCAAATATATAAAATTATAAAAGAGGAGGCATGATAACTGATACCACAGAAATAAAAATCATAATAGACTATTATGAATAATTATATGGTAATAGATTAATCTATAAAAATAGACAAATCTCTAGACACATAACTAGTAAAGACTGAATCATGAAGAAACAGAAATTTGGATAGAGCTGTAAGTTATAGAGTTACCTGCTCTCTCACGTTTATTGCATCATTATTTATAGCAGCCAAGATTTGGAATTAAATTTAGTGTTCATCAATAAATAAATGGATAAAGAAAATATGGAATACACACGCATATAATGAAATGTATAATGGAATATTATACACCTAATGGAATGTTACACATATAATGGAATATGTTATGAAATATATATACATCCCATATAATGGAATATGGACATTTTGCAATGTGTTACAACATGGATGAGTTTAGAAGACATTTGGCTAGGTAGAAGAAGCTGGACACAGAAAGAAAAAACTGCGTGAGCCCACTTACAGCTGGGATCTAACATGGCTCAACTCACAGAAGCAGAGTAGAAAGGCAGTCACAGGGGCAGGAGGGACGTGGAAATGGATTATGGCCAAAGGGGACAAAATTCAAATTCAGATTTTACCAGGTAAATAAGTTCTGGAGATCTATACAGCACAGTGTCCACAGCTAACAACAGTGTATAGAATATTCAACGTTTGTTAAGTGAGAATTTATGTGTTCTTATCATAAAAATGAGTAAATAAATAGTGCTATAAAGGAGGCAGAAGGAAACTTTGGGATATGGCAAATATGAGTATATCCCTGATGATGGTGACAAGCTCACAGGGGTACATTTATCACCAAATTTATTCAGTTGTAAACACTAAATATGTAGCATTTTTATGTATTAATCATATTCCAACAAAGCGGTTTAAAAGGAAGTATAAATCTTTCCATTCATAATTAATATTTTATTCAATTAGGCATGGAGAAAGGGTTTTGTGCCATATTTTCTATAGGCAACTGCAGAAAGTCAAATTTTAGCCCTATTTCCCCAGATTGCTCCTACATTTAGGAATTCATAGTCTTGTATGTTTTTTTCCCCTTTCTTCACAATGGTGCACATATCCTTTTTGGTTTAACAAATTAGCTATATTACCAGTTGAGTAGTCTGCTCAGTGACGTTTTATGTTTTTTCCAAAGTAACACAGTTTCAGGCAATGAAGTCCCAATCAGTAAAACTGGGGTTGTGATTAAAGTCGTGCTCTAAATTAAATAGTTCTTCTAATTCATTTCATAGGACAATAGGCACACAGAAATGCTGGTAATAAGGTTGAGCCATTACTTAATGTATTACAAGTAAAAATATTAATGTTGTAAATCAGAAGTAAAGGGCCCAAATCTATCCATTGTGGGAAAAATCTCATAAAAAGAATGAAAATTCTCTCCCCTCTCAAATTAATGGCTTGGCCACATATGATGAAATTCAAGCTAAATTAATAGTTACATGAACCCAGGCTAAAATATTCAAGTCAAACTTCATATAAAAAATTCACTATTTAGAAAATGACTAGAATTTGATATAACAGTAACCCTATCATTCTATTTATTTAAAAAGGAAAAAAAACTAAACCCACTTAATCTGTAAAGTGCTCACTTGCACTACATATGTTAAAATGCAGTCTTGTAGGACATTATGAACTTTATGAAAAGAGTAAGTGTGAACTTGAGGAAAGAAAGGTGAAATTTACCAGCATGAAGGAAGAGGGAAGAAAAGTAGAACTGTTGTTCTGAGTTGTTAACATGTGTGTGAGCCTCTGCACCATGTAGATTTCAGTTGCTAGAGCTAAACGGTTTTGAGCAACACATATTTTCAGTGTATCTGTTGAGACACTGACCTGAGCAAGCTAAGTGATCTTCCACAAAGGTGAACCCCTGACCCATGACAAAGATTTGTTTGTGAAACAGATTGCTGATCCATAAAATGAAGCACTGTTATACATCTGATATTTTCCATTCTCAGAAACATCATTGTTATTAAACTAATTGCAAGCAAATCAGTGAAAGGTAGGCATTAATGTCACCGAGGAGCAACAACAAGGCTTTGGAGCTGTACACAGGCATTGCCAGGGATCCACAGCCAGAAAGGACCAGCAGCAGAATTTTCCATCCAGTTCACAGCTTGACCCTTGGAGGCTTTTAACATGAAAGCAATACCCGGCTGCACAAAGTAACAGCTACAATAACAAACACCAGGTCAGAGAGAGCATCAGATTTATTTCCTACATGGAACAAAAGGCTTGATTTCAGAGGCACCTTAATTAATGAAAGGAAAGTAATTCCTGGAAAGCCCAGATATGGAGACAAGCACCTGCATGGGCCTCACTTTTCCCTGCCCACAGTTTAGCTCTTATTAAATGCTGAACTGTTTTAGAATCATATCTTCAGCAGGCTTGGGTTTGGTAATCCCCCCAGTTAATGAAAGCCTGTTCAGCAGAGCATTCTTTATTACTTTTTAATCTTTTTTTTTTGCCTCCTTCTTCCAATAGGACATGTTTCAACAGCACTCTTGGTTCTATTTTCTTTTCAGCAGCTCAGCATAAGCCTTTAGATAGCAGTCAAGTTTATTCACTGGGAATGTAAGGTTGAAATCGCCAGTTTGGACAAAATAATTCAGAACTTGAAAAACAAGGGCAGAACTGGCAGCTCCTCTCCCTAATCCCAGTTGGGCCAGACCAGCATTGGCAGAGCTGCCCATGTGCTCCTCATCTGATACAGACACAGGCTAAAGAGTAGACAGGTACTGGCCTCATTCATACCTTATTCACCCATCAGGCTCCCACAGTGTGTCCTGATCAAAAGAGTTTACTGGAATACTCCCTGCTCTCAGAAAGCTTCCTTCCTTGCTTCCTCACCAGGTTAAATATTCTGTTAAATAATATCAGGATTAATATGCATTTCCATTCACAGGGACTTAAACTGAGGCACTTTCCCACCCCCAAACTGGACCATTCCATTTAAGCCACCAGGTAGACATCAGCCAGTAACAGGTCACTTATCAGACTTAATATCTAGGTGGCCCAGGGGTAAGAGCTCTTGTAGCCCTCTAGAGAAATCAGTGTTAAAAATGAGATGAATTGTACCTGACCACATGTCTATGACAAGAACATAAAAGCTGAGTCCAAATTTTCTACTTGGGCCCAGCAGATTTTGGAATATAAATAGCCTCAATTATAATGAGTTGAGACTAGAAGGAAGATTACAGGAGGGCTGGGGCCCAGCCTGCCCAACTGGGAAGTGGAGAAAAATGACTTAATTGCTGTCTCCATTCTATCCACTAAGGGAATAAGAATATAAATAGCTAAAAAACTGAAAGGTACTGGGTAGAATAAAAGAAGTTTTTGGGTGAAGAGTAGATAGAAGGTGCATTTACAATGAAATCAGAGCCCCAACATTAACCTATCTGCACATAACACTTGTAAAAAATAGTCTAACATAACCTGCAAGTTTTACAGTCAGATATCTCATCAGCACATTCTGATGGATGCTGAAACTTCAGGTTTACTACACCAGGCCCCGGGCTTGGAAGGCAGTTTTAGGTGAGCTCATGGACAGGGCAACCCAGCACCATAGGATGCAGGAAAGGGGAAGAAGGTGGACAACCTAAGATCACTTTTCAGGAACAACACATCATCAACATGGACGTGACTCACTAGTTACAAGGACTGCAAGGCTGCCAAAACTCTCTGCCTTGTGCCTCATTTATAAATTAAATCTGTTTTTGTTTGTTTGTTTGTTTGTTTGTTTGTTTTGGTAAGCAAAGCAGCGAAGATCCTAGAACTGTCCCTCAGTACTGGACTTCTCCACACCAGGTGATTGTGTGACCCAGGCATCTGAGCTTCAAGCATGGGGATGGACGCCATCATAGAAAAGGCACCAGAGGGTTGCACTGGGTTCCTGGAGTGAACTTTGGAAAGACACCAAGGAGGAAGAAAATAAAACTTTCTGTGTCTGTCTAGGCTTTGTCTCCCCAGAATGAAACTTCATCTCCCAGGGCGATTGCAAGAGAGTGATAATTAGGATTAGCTACGAGGTGGCTATCTGCCAGCTCGAGCTCATCACCAGCTTTCACTGGCTCCTCTCTCTCATGCCCCCATCCGTGCTTTCAGCAGCTGAAAATAATGAGACACAAGACTGAGAAACTAGTTCGCAGACCACATCAGATGCAGCAGCTCACCTCTGCAAGTCTCAGTCACACAATCTGAGTGATTATTGGCAACCAAGTGATGAGTGATTTTTAACTGTCTTCTACACATCAATCTCTCCACCTAGTCATTAATGACACTTGAGTCGGTAGTGATATTTAGAACAAAAGTTTGCAAAAACGCACTGCCTTCATGTAACCCAGAAAAGGGCTCCTAGTAAGATATCAATATTGAAAACGTTTTTCAATAAATATCTTTGGTCTTGTAGAGGTTAGCTCAGTCATTGCTGAGAGGTACCTCATTTGTAGCATCCAAAGAACAATTTATGAATTGATGAATTTTATAGACTGGCTTCTACTTTTTTCTTTTTCTTTACAAAATTATTTTATTTAGTTGAAAGGCAGAGTTAGAGAAATGAAGAAAGAGAGGAAAGAAGAGGGAAGTGAGGAGGAGAGAAAAGAATTTTCTACCTGCCAATTCACTCTCCAAATGGCTGCAGTACCCAGTGCTGAGCCAGGCAGTCTAACTGGATTTCCCACAGAGGTGGCAAGGTCCCAAACACTTGGGCCATCATGTGCTGTCTTCCCTGGTACATTAGCAGGGAGTTAGAGTAGCTGGGATGCAAACCACTGTTCCAATATGAAATACAGACATCATAGGTAATTGCTTACCCACTGTGTCATAATACTTGCTCTCTGATGCGTTATTTTAAAGTTTACAATAATTCTACATTAAGTCTGTAATTTTACAAGTATTGTTTATTGGGATGAGGGTACAACAAAAGGTAATATTTTAAAAATTAGGTAAACACTTGTAAAAGCACAGATGCTCATAACTACACAGAAACCTAAGAGGGTAGCTTGTTAATCACTCAGGCTGAGAAACAAGGTTCTTCTAGCTTAGGAACTGTCCAGGGCCAAAGATGCCTATGATTAATAAGAGACTGAATTCTCTCCTCCTACTTCAGTTGGACAACTTACTCTTTTGATTCATTAAAATTACCTGGCAATGAGATTCACATTTCATGAGCTATTTTCAAAGAGCAGACAATACTACAGATGTCCTGGCATTTAGGTATGCAGAAACATTAATCCCAGGAATGACACATACCTTGGGCACAGTCTTCACATGGAAGAGTATATTTTGGAAGGAGTGTCCATCGTTGACCTGCAAGACTGCAGCATCCGATGTACTATCTGAGCCATCATGGGCATAGTGGAGAAGGCCCTGGGAGAGTTCATCCAGTCGGAACTGATAGAGGGGGGTGGCAGGGGACTGAAGCGTTTGGAGCAACTGGCCATGAAGCGGAGGATCCAGCACTTCAACAACCACATCCTGTGGGTTGTCGTCATCTCGGATGTCAAGTAGCTGGGTGCTGATGGTTGCCTGCTGTCCTCTGTCAATGTGCAGAACCTCATTTCTCAGCACATAGGGGGCCTGCGGAGGGGAAGGAAGGAGAGGATGCAGAGCCGTTTAGAAGAGGGTAGGCAGTGTACTAGGAACTAGGATGTGCAACCTGATGTGTCTAGGCTGTATAAGAAATCCAGGTGCTGTAGGCATATGCCAAATGGTTCCTCAGGAAAGCATTTGTCAGAGGTGGCTTACACATAGTAATCACAGCAAGTGAGGCCACTCCAGACTTCTGAGTTCTAGAGGCTTCTCAAGACACTTCTACACCAGTCTTGATGTGAGGCAATCAATGAAAGTCACTTGCTCTAAATTCTCTGCTATCCTGACTTCTCTTACATTTCCAGCATTGTAAGTCAGATTAGCTTAGTTTCAGGAAATTTATCCAGGAGATATAAATAAGAGGTAGAATTTTTGGACCTGTGTTTGGGAGTCACACATTGTACACTAGGCTGCAATGCGGTGTGCTGATGTAAGCGTAAGATAGGAGACTTCAAAAGAGTTCACAGGAAAAATTGAATTAAAGGATATCTTTACCTTTTTTTTTTTTGCTAAGAAAAACCTTTGAAATCCATGCATATGAGGGATTTCCAGAAAGTTCATGGAGAATGTATATGATGGAAAAATCATGCATGGATTTCAAAGGATTTTTTTGTAGGGGAAAAAAAACGATATCTTTTAACACAATTTTTTTCACAAACTTTTTGAAGTAGCTTTATACTTGTGCATTCTGAATTTATTCTATTTCTGGTCCTTCCAGTAATTTTTTCAAGCTCTCTTATCCAAATTATGATAGAGTGTCACCCTAACTCTGCAAAGAAGGCCTGAAAAGACCATGCTGTGGGTGAGTAAGGCAATGACCTGGCTAATCATATGGCCACGTGAATAGAGCAAAATTTGAAGTTTTCCTGAGGACTGTCAAATTTCCCATTGCCAACTTGAGGAAGCAGATAAAATCTTCCTTGCTAAAGATAAAAGTTAATGAACCCTAACATAAAAGTATTCACCAAAAAAGAAAAAGAAATTCAAAGCCAGAAGCCAAGAAAAACACTCTTAGTTTCTTATCATTTGACTATGAATCTTGCAGGACTTTTATCAACATGGTGCCATTTTTAATGCTGTGATTCTAACCATGGAAATGAAGGGATCCTTCTATTCTGGAAGAGGGAAGGTCAAGGGTGATGTCAAAAATCCATAAATGGAAAAAATAAATCAGTTTCCATGAGAAAATCTCAGAGAGGCCCAAGACCACACTGAAATATTGCAGAAATTTAAGGAAACAAAAATAAAATTCTTTTTTAAGATTCTGTTTTCAAAATGCCAAAATAACAGTCTGTCACATACTAGAATTTTAAAACACACTCATTGCTCACTCATTTGATTATGGGAAAACAAGCACACTCAGGGAAGCACGAAGAAGCTGCTTGGTTGCTCCTATCTATCTAGGTTGGTCATCAGAGACGCTCCATTAGCCCAAACCGAAAGGACAAAACACAACTTCTGAGTTCAAGTGCCTAGAAACCATTAAGTCGGTAGACTTTAGGACTGAATGTGATCTCCTGGCCTAGATTTATGGAGATTAGATGTTTTCACTTTAATTAAAATAAAAGCATGTGTACTTCGTCTACCCACTAAGTTATCTTAGGATCACTTTCTAATTATTCCTAAACTCCAGGTTTTTCCTGCTGCCATGCCACCATGCAGAGGCTCAGGCAGTCTTGGCAGCCTGCATTGCTGTCCCATTCTCTGGCTCTTGGTGATGTGCCAATCTATCCTTCTGTCATCTTTGTATATGGCAGCTGCTACTTCCCTCCAGCCTGCCTCCACAGCACCCAGGACTGTCTGCTGGTCACAGAGGGACAATGGGCAGAGCTGAGTGAGGAGGGATGGATGTGAAGGGTCAAGGGACTGAATCCAAGGTCTCCGCTGGGATTTTCTCAGACCTGTCTGGCTGCTCATCACCCTGTCACCTCATGCAATACTATCCTGAGTAAAATCCTCAAGCCACAGCAAATTCCACACTACAGAGACAGAAATATTTAGGTAAACTAATTTACTTAGGATAAGGAAATCCAACACTTTTAACACCCTCAACTCATTCTCCATGATTAGCATTAAATTTAGTAAAGTAAATTAAGGCACCAAGCTGTGATGAGCTAGAACAAAAGCTTTTCAACCGGATCCACTGAGCACACATCTTGAGTCTGTATTACCCTTGACAAATCACTTAACTCCCCTTGACAAAGTTTCCTCATCTGTAAATTGGAGATAATGACAATTCCTCACAAGGCTGACATCAACATTCCCTGACTTACAGGAAACATTACAGGTACTAGAGAGATACTAACAACTGTTATTGCTGTATTGTTACTATCAGGAAAAATGAGAATTACTACAATGCTATTTCAACAGAAAACCAAGGTAAAACAAATTAAGCTCAGTTGTTTTTACTAAAATCACAAGAAATCTTGATTTGTGCTCAAAAATGTGAAATGATTAATTCTTAACATTTTTATTACCTGTGATGAAAACGCTTGTATGTTGATCAGCTGTGGCTCAGAGAAGAACTGCTGGTCACTAATTTTCAGGGAAAAGTAACCTTTCCTAAAGAAGTTCCCAAGAAAGGAAAGAGAAAATACAATCATTAATCTTTAGAAAGATATGGATTAAAAAGATGTTCTAGGTTCAGTCTGTCTAAGGATTTGATTCAAGTACATGATATGTATACTGTAAAAAAAGTTATCATGGCTTGACTGTACTGAGACACAGGGTAAAAATACTGCATGTTCTCAGATCTCCTGCAAACATAATAATCATCAATATACAACACTCTTACTTCCTACTTTCTAAGATGAACAATTAAGGCTCAAAAAATCAGTATCTAGAAAGATGAATAAATACAAAGTTCAGAAAGTTCAGAGAAAATGTATACCATGAGAAAGAAAACACAAGGATTTCATTTTTTTTTTGTTCCAAAATAATCTTTTAATTCTACTTGCCTTGAACTCTTTGAGGTACTCTTATATAGCACAGGCTAATGGCTAAACTGAGGAATGGAAAGAGGACTTCTATGCTGTGTGATGGATTCTTGGCGTTTTTTTCTTCCCAGCATATCTTTCTCCCCAACTCTTGCCAAAGTATCAGAGTTGAGCACATCAGTAACAATCCTTGCAAGGGCTGCATTTCCTGGCCACTCCCACTCCCCATCCTCATCCTCATCCTCATCCTCATTCCACCTATATTCTTAGTAGACCCTACCAGGGATAGATGGATGAGACCGCCCTAGAAATTTGAAACAGGCCTGAGCATAGGCAGTCAGTCTCTCATTTGACTATCAGCTACTGGAGTCTATCCTTTTGGTGCACGAGTGGGACAAACCTACCTATATCGGAGAGACATACGAAGGTTTTGAGCAAAAAAAACCTAGGAATCAGAGAAGAGTCAGGCCCTGCTGCCCGTCCCTGGTTCTAGCTTCCAGAAGTACCCTGGAACACAAGCGTCCTTGATGTGTTCCGGATCTGACTCCCATCAATACTCTAACATCCCATGTACTTCACAAAATCTAGTACAAGTTGACTTCCATTCCTTGCAACCTGAGAGTCCCACTTAGTGATGAAATAAGCCTCACTCTTTGTTATGGATTCATTTCATGTAAAAGAGTTTTGTTCCAGCCCCTTTAATGACTGCAGGAAAGGAGAGATGCCAACTTCATAGCCAAATGAAACTCGGAACTCACAGTTGGCCACTAACATGTGTGATGAACGCATTAAAGGAATCTCAGAATTTTTGTCTGCTATAGGGACTGTGGTTTAAAAGTTTCTTTAGAAGATTTTCTTGGAACTTTCCACGCAAGAACATGCATGGATCTTGAAAGCATTACAGCAAAAGCCTGAAGCAAGAGACTACCCTTTGATTCCTTTCACAGGGTGTTTTATAGAGAAAAACTATAGGATAAAAAAACACATCTGTACTGAACTGGGACTGGGTGTTGGGAAGCAACCATAAGGAGGAGATTAGAGGGGTGGTGATAACAGGACTGTTTATATCCTGCCCGTGGTTACAGTAACACACTATAAAGCTGTTTACATTTGTTAAAACTCATAGAACACTGTTCTTTCAAATGAGGAATTCTACGAGTTGTATGCAATAAGCCAGTTGTATGTAGTAAGCCTTTTCTAAACAAAAAGGGCATTCCGGAGCCTCTTTCTAGTTTATCCTGCCCTTTATTTTCTATCCAGTTTAAATTCCGACTCTTCTCCTTCCTTGCTCCATGCTTCCAGAGAATGCCACGGATGGATTCAATGGAATCTACCAGAAGTGTGTGATAATTCTCCACCTACTGGAGAAAACCAACTTTCGAGAACCCTGAGGTTCCAATAACAGCATTCAGCACCCAGCACAGCCATGCAATCACAGGCATTACAGCTCCATTTAGAGGCTCTTCTGACTCTACAGGGGCATTCTAATCCTCAAGGAATTCAGTTCTGAGCAATTCCAATCCAAGAGTCCTGGTCAGTGCTTCCATGGGAAAGATACAACAAAAACAGAACACAAACTTAATGGAAACTTCCCCCTTACACTTTGTACTATTAATGGTACTTAAATAATCCCATTTTTTCATGAATTCCTGCCAATTTCATTTTACTATTCCTCCTATCCATTATTTTCTTTAGATGTTCAGGTTTTTTTTTTTAATTCCAGTATTAGGGTAGGTATCACTCAAGGGAGTTTTACAAAAGGCCCTTAAACATTATCTATTTTGGGGGAGCTTTTAAACATTATTTTGTCTTAAGAAATAAAAAAAGACATTAACTTTTGTTGTCTATTTTAGAGGATTATGTTTTTCCAAGAAATTCCAAAACAAATAACCCTGGGTGCCAAATGTTAGACCTGAATGTGTGACTGAGTGAGAGATACAGGTACCCAAAAAGTGTATTTGCAGCAAGAACTTGAATAAAAAGATCCCGAAAGCAGAGATACAGATGGCCAACAAATATATGAAAAAATGCTCAACATCACTAGCTATCAGGGAAATATAAATGGAAACCACAATGTGGTATCACCTCTCAGAATGGCAAAAGGCCCAAACCAAGAGAGTAAGAAATACCGGCGAGGGTCTAGAGAAAGGAAAACACTTAGGCTCTGTCTGTGGGAGTGTAAATTTGTGTAGCGACTGTGGAAAACAGTGTAGCAATTTCTTAAAACTAGAAATAACTTGTTATAGGATCTAGTGATCCTGCTACTGAGTATAAAACCCAAAGACTTGACCATGATGAATCAGGGATACCTGCACAGTCATATTTATAGCAGCAGTGTTCATAACAGCCGAAGTTTGTAATCAACCAAGGTGTCCATCATTATATGAATGGATAAAGAAAAGGTGACATAAATAGACAGTGAAACATCAGTTAGCTACCAAAAAAAAAAATGAAAATCCATGATTTGCAGCAAAAGACTCAATAGGAAGATATCAAATTGAATGAAAAAGGTTAGACACAGAAAGGCAATTATTACATGTTCTTTTTCCTTATATGTGATAGCTAAAATTTAGCAAACAAACAAAAACCCCATGAAGCAGGATATGTGTGTCTGTGTGTGTGTGCAAATAGTTTTGTAAAACTTTGTTTACACCCCTGTGATGGACAGTAGCTCCCACTGGTGAGCATGAGAACCAGGGCTGGAGCAGGCCTGGCTGGACAAGTGGTGGCACAGACTGGCTTGATAGTGGAGTTGGTTGGGTTGAGCTATACTCTAATGCCAATCGACACATAAGAGAACTGAATGGGATGTGGGACAGACTGAACCAATCTACTGCACATACTGGCAAGCAGAGGAACCAGGGCTCACTGTAGGCCTCAACTAGGCTGCAGCTCTTGCTGATGTGCTTGAAGACAAGTCTGTGGTGGACAGGGTTACCTTGGGCCACAGCATCCATTGGTTCCAAATGAGATGGGGCTGAGGACAGAATAGACCAGGTGATTGTAACCACCAGTATATGTGTAAACTGATGTGGGAGATGGATTGAGTTGGACCTCACACTGCTTGTTACACACAGGAGTCAGGTCTGGGGTCACCTCTGGTGAAGTTTCTTTGGGTACTCCCCCAACTGGATCACTGGACTCAGAACTCCAACCATGGGGAAAAATCACAGGCTATGTGGTCTGACTGTGGAATGTATATTTTCAGAACTGGGTCTCCATGATTGCTGAGGCCTGTAGTGGAGAACATGCTCACATGCACATGGGGGACATTACTACCAGCTCATTGAGGTCTGCATAGGACATCTAGTGCCATGGAGGGCAGAACAAATTGCACAGCTCTCCAAGACAAGTATCTGGGTGAATAGAGACTCTAAGGCAGATTATATCAGCCAATCGACATTGGAAGGACTTTCTCAACCTTGGAATAACAAAATCAACAGCATCTCGGAACTATTAAAACCACTTAAGCAGTATCCTGGGAACATACTGCACATCAGAATCCCTGCGATGACATCGGAATGCCTTTCCCCATTCCTGGGTACTGATATAGTTGGGTTGCTGGGAGCAGCCCTCCCCTTCTCTGTCCACTTTTCCCACATATTAGAAGAAAAAAAAGGAGATTGGAGAGAGTTGTCTCATCCACTTTCCTCAAATCCTCTACTCTCCCTACCCTAATTGGTGGTCCACATGGGCACGCATCTCTCTCAACTATGTAAACATTCTAAAAAATAAAATGAAGTTATTATTAGAAAATCTTTTTTATACCTTTGTCAAACCAATCATTAAGGATGTTATACTACTGCAATTTTCATGATCCGTGATTACTTTGTGATTTGCCATCTATGAGTAGAATTTTTTCCATTCAATTATTGTCTATAGCTGTTGTCTGTATTCCTACTAAGGTCTTTTTACATATATATATTCTAATATATATATATATTAAATATGTATATCAAAAAAGAATACAGGAGAAGGTGCAGAACCTTGCAGACTGAGTCAATGGCAGCAGACACCAGGGTACTCCCTCCAATTTGGCAGCAACCTGTGCTTCCCTACACAACAATCTTTATCTCACGAGGGAGGAAGCAAACCTACTGCACAAACACAGTTGCATGGGTGTTAGAATTTGAGAGTCTGGGATGGGGTCTCGGTTCTGCCCTCAGGTTGTGAGTTCTTAGGCAAAATTACTGAAATCTCAAGGCTTCCATTTACTGATCCGTAGCATTGAAGCATCACACACGCAATGCATGTGCTTAATAGAATACCCAACTCAAATTGAGCATTCAGTAAATTTTAGCCCTTATACCCACATCATGACCACTGGAGGTAACCAGCATCTCGAGCTATACTGAAAGTGTTATTGGCTTTACTGTAACATTTTTTTTATACTTAAGTGATTTTATTCTAATAGCTATAATTACAGTGCTTGTTGAAATGAGAATTGAAAACAAGTATACAAAACAGTTGAATACTAATCATGTAATGAAAGCAGTGAGAGGTTCCACAACATCAAAGAAACAGTTCTGAGGTTTTGCCCAAGACAGATTTAATAGTTCCAACTTCTTCAACGTTTATCAAAATACAAAAAAATAGAGAAATTTTCTTTTTTCCAGGCAAATCAGACCTTTGCAGATTGAAGGGGAGAAAGCTGCTTCACACATGGAAGTGGGAATGCTTCAGAGGTGTGTCTAGACAATGGACCAACCCTCTCAGCTCACACAGTCCTATTGGCGACACCCCAGACATCCTGCCAACGAGCCAGCAGACGTGAGTGGGCGTTGTGGCCTCCCAGTGCCCCACTGCCCAGGTGACAACATGAACTTGAGTACAACTACGATGCTGTGGAATGCACGGGGTCCCACAGGGATGTATTGTGACTATGCAGAATGGATTTTTCAAGTCCGGAAGGGGAGCAGACAATACAGTGGACCACCAGTTCTCAGCCTGCCCCACTCTAAGCAGTCTCCCTGCTCCATGTTCAAGTGTTCTCCTCTTGCAATTTAAACAATTTTTAAAATGCACTGAGTTCAGATTAAAACCAGCTACCAAGCAGATCTTAACAGACCCAGAGCCCAGAGGTGTGTCCAGTTCTACCATAGCAGCAGACTGCTGGAAGCCAGGCTCCAATGCGCATTAATCTCTTCTCAGAACTAAACAGCGAGTAGATTTCTTTTTGCAACAACAACAAAAACAACTGATTAATACTGTAACTTCATAGCACACAGAAACACACGCACATATCTCCTACACACTCACAGTCACAAAACCCCTCCATGTCAGTTTGGAAATACCAGGCATCCTCATCAATGTTTCAAGGGTTTCAAGTCCTAGTTTGTTCAGAGTCTACACTGAATAATCTGTACTGATGACGCACAGCAAGCAGAAGGGTTATCCACGAGGCTCAGTGCTGGAACACACTCTACTCTGTTGAGTAGACTTACTCTGGTTATTACAGGGACTATATTTGCTTGCATTGGTGTAAACAGTCAGTTACATTCCTGATGCATAAGACAACTGGGGTGGGAAGATAGCCAGAAGTGTGTGAAGCATCAGAGGAAAACTGGATTGGGCTTAATGATTAACCACAATTAATCCTATAATGTGGATAATAAAAAGTTCACTGTGACTAAGTTTCCTTCCAACTCTGAAGTTCTAGGGATCATAAAACACCTTGAAACACACGTGCTCTGCCCTTTAGCAGCCTCCAGCTCCCTGTGTAGAACCCGCATGTGCAGGAAGCAGCTGCAGCATCCAGTTTTGCCTCTGCTGGCCCCCCAAATCTGGGTAATTATACTAGGAATTTTCCTGTCACATCAGAGAATTACCCATAATTATGTAATAAAATGAAAATGAATTGAACAGAAGCACATTCTCAGAGCAATTAGAGGGAAATGATGACAGGCAGCTGAAAACATTAGTGGGATATTGATCTTCCCCAGAAGAGGGACAGTTCCTGAGAAAGACAGAGAGGAGAACAGGGCAATGAAGGGAAGAAGGTGGAGGGAAGAGAGAAGCTTGACCCACCTGAGTTTGTCTTTGCTGTGCAGAAACCGCACTTTCTTCTCATTGACATCTTTCCAGCTAAAATGGCCAGCCTTGTCCAGCTGCGCCTCTTTGCCATTTCTTGAGAGCACCAGCTGCCCGTTGGTGGGAGTGCTCACCACATGGAACAGGAGGTCCTGCACTCTGCCCTCCTGCTGCTGCACATTCAGGAGAGAAAAGTCCAGTGCCTTCATTGAACCAATGGCCAGGCTCAGGGAACCGTTCACATGAAGACTAGGGGTGTACATTTTGCCTGGAAAACATAGGAATCTCAATGTCAGGCTGCACCTATTCACTACTTAGGTTTCTTTCTTTTTCTTTTAAAGAAACATGTTTGCAAATTTAATTCAGAGTTACACAGGGGAGATTATAGGCTACTACATGCCATAAGCCTCTTTTCAGCCCAGTAGCTATCAATCTGGACTCACATGTGAAAAACATATATAATTTCAATGCAAGAGTTAAACTATACAGATGTAAGAAGAAAATACAGATGTTTGTGATCTTGAGTAATACTTTTTTTTTCAGGTATGGATTTCGAAAAGACAGAGTTTCTTTTTTTGGCCGTGTTTATATATATATATATATAAATTGCATTGCATTATGTGACAGTTTCATAGGCGCTGGGATTCCCCCATCCCCTCCCCGTACCCTCCCCCCATGGTGGATTCTTCCACCTTGTTCCTGTATTACAATTCAGATTCAGTCAAGATTCTTTCATTGCAAGCGTATACCAAGCATAGGGTCCAGCATCTTATTGTCCAGTTAAATTCAACATTTTCTTGGGGAGACCATCTCTGGTCTGAATGCAGAGCTGGCATGGCTTTTAATTGATTGAGCAATACTTTCTAAGAAAGTATTTTAAAAACAATAAAAACATTTATTATAAGACCATATATTGCTTCTGACATATAGTTGGTTTCAAAAATCTATAGTCATTTGCCTCAAATTCATTTAGGAACAAGGCATTGCATAATCAAATAAATCACAAAATAACGGGTAGTTTGTCCAGCAAGTCTGTTAAATGTGGCACAGAGCCACATTTAATGTGTTCTGTCCCTTCCCCATCCATCCAGGGGAAATAATAGGAAAATGGTAAGTTCCTTAGGACAAAATGCTAAGTTTCTTTTCATGCTTGGGGTATGGTTCTGTGCATAGTAGGTACACAGCAAATGTTCCTAAAGCATTGGTTCCTCAACAGTTAAATTACTGAGTACCTGCTCCAAGATAAACACTCCATCAGATCCTTTGGATGGAAAGGTAACTCAAAACATGTAAATGAATTACTGCAGTACTGTGAGATAAGTACAATTAAGAAGCTAGCTATAAAGTATAGGGGTAAATAGAGAAGTGATTATGTCTTGAAAAAAGTTGGGAAGTCTTGTCTTCTAGAGATCATTTTTAAGCCTATTGTTGGAAGAATTAGGGACTTGCCAGATGGAAAAGTCCAGGCAGAATGTAACACAAAGTGAAAAGGCCAAAATCTAGGAATGACAGAGTGTGTTCCTAGTTTGTGTGTTTGTTTGATTGTACTGCCTTTGTTTCAGGAAGAATTTAAGATAATTTACGTTCCAGTCTTTTCATACTGGAGTGGTTAGAGATGAGACTCAAAGATGGCAGGAAGTATATTATCAAGAGTTTTGTAATTGATGCTTGAATATGAATTTTATATAATGGAAAACAAACCCAAGAGGATTGATAATCAGATTTGTTGTGTATTTTCTGTATATTGAATGAATGAAGATAGAAATTGAAGATTAATATGTACATTTACATGATTTCATTTTTGTAAAAGGCAAAAGTGCATTTATGTGTGTTTATATATACTTGTATGTACAAAGGAAAATGTTTCAAAGGATATACTTTAACTTGTTCACAGTGATAACCTCTGGGGAATGAGATTAGAGGGAAGGGGATTTATGTGGCTGTCTGTATACTGGGTGGGATATTGTGCTTTTATTTCTGTATTTGAATTTTTAATAAATATGTATTATTTATAAAAAAACAATAAAAACATTGAAAAAAGAAAAAAAGCCAGATGGCCTGAACTTCATCATAATAAGAAAAATTGTGGTTCAAAGAATAACAATAAGAAAGGAAATCAACCCACATAGTGAGAGAAAACATTATCAAATCATAAATCTAAAAATGATTTGTATCCATATGTACACAAAGAACTGCTTTAACTTAATAATAAAAATTTTTTATAAATCAACAACTTAAAATGGGCAAAGAATTTGAATAGGCATTTCTCTGGAGAAACACAAAAGACGGATACACACGTGGACAGTGGATATCATTTTTCATCCATGGAATACAAATCCAATCATAACAAGACAGGATTTCATCTCTACTTGGACAGTAGTGTTTGTGAGGAGACAGAGAAATGGAACCCCTACCACACTGAGGGAGGGAGTATAAAATGGTATAGTGATTTGGGAAAGCACCTGGGCAGATCCTCAAATAAATTTTATTTCAATACAGAATCACATGTGATGTAGCAATTTCACTTCTAGAAACATACCCATGAGAACTGAAAATACATGCCTGCATAAAAATCTGTACATGAATGATCATAGAATTGCTTGTAATATTCAAAAAGTGGAAACAACCCAAGTGTACATCAGTTGAAATATATATATATATGTAATGCCATATATTCATACAATGTAACATTATTGCCCATTTAAAAACAGGTGAATGAAATTCTGAAATAATGTAGATGAACCCTGAAAACACCATGCTAAGAAAAAGCAGCAGACACAAAGGCCCCTTCTTATATGATTTCCTTTCTGTGAAATGTCCAGGCTAGGCAAACCTGTAGAGACAGGAAGTTGATTAGTGGTTACTGAGAGTTAGGATGAGGAGGAATGAACAGGGATGGCTAATGTTTATAGGGTTTTTTTTTTTCAAGATAATAGGAATGGTTTGGAATTAAATTTTGTGGTATTTGTTTTGCTGTATGAATTGCTGCAAACCAATAAACCAGTAATTTTATGATATGTGAATTGTATACCAATAATGAAAGAATCATTTAGGGATTTTTTTTAATAATATAGATGCTTGAGCTCTACCAAGCATCAGTTTGGGATGTTTAGGGATAGGATGCCATTAATTTTACAAACTCCCTGAGTAATCGAACAGGCTGCCAGCTTTGAACACCACAGTCCTCTTCCAAGGTTCCCAGCACATCACACTCTGCAGGCAAGAAGAGAGGTGAGCGTCTGACTCCATCTCCTAGAAAAGTACCAGTCAATCCACACTGAAGTGGAATTAACAGTGGCTCCTACTCAGAACTCATGCGAAATATAGACGCCTTCCACGTCATCCACTGGCAAGCCCAAGTGCTGAAACTGTGTGGGGGCCTGGCCGTGTTTGGTTGCGAAAAACAAAAAACAAACAAACAAAAAAAAACAGTACAAAACACAAAATGCCAAGGTGAAATGGCCTGTGCTAGCAGGGAATGCAACACCCGACCAGCACTCCTCCTACTGGTTTAGGTGAGGGACAAGAGTGTGATGGGCAGAGCCGGGGAGAGATGCAATACTCATTGGTTCCAATAGAGGTCGGGGCTCAGAAGAGAACCAACCTAGGGGTTAAAACCATCAGCCGATCGGAGTGATGGACTGTGGCGGGCACTGTGCTTACTAGTAGTACATGTAGGAGCCTGGACTGGGAATGCCTCAAAGTTTTTTTTAGGGGGATTCCCCTGAACAAAATGGAGGAATCAAAGCATTAATCAAAAAAAGATGGAAAATGGAGTAGATGAATCAACCACCTCAGCTTTATGCTTGCAGCGGAAAACTGGACAAGGGGAAACCCTAAGACGGACTATCAGTGGACTCTGCACCAGCCTCATCATACCTGGACTGTTGCTGATGATATGTTGGTGCTTCTAATTGATCGAGGTGACGCTCTGCTGGCTCTGCCTACAAACCTGAGAGGGCCTCCCTAAGAGGCGGTTGAACTTGAACTGGACAAGTGGGATGCTGGACTCTGTATAGTGTAAACTTTTAATTAGGGAATCTCAACGGAACTTGAGCTGTGGTTATGCATCAAGGTGAAGGAATTCATGATGGGGGAAGGGTTTGGGGTGAAGGGGGGGGGAATCCCAGTACCTATGAAATTGTGTCATGTAATGCAATGTAATTAATGAATAAATGAATATTTAAAAAAAAAAAAAAAAAAAAAAAAGAAATATAGACGCCTTCTTTTAAAATTATACAAGCTATCTTTCATGGCTTGAGTGTTTCTGCCCCTGAACTTAAGAGTTGAGTCCTCAAAGTCTTGTGGAAACTTTACACAGCTGTGGTGCTTAGAGGCTGGGCCTTTGGGAAGTGACTGGATTGCATTTGGGACATAGGGCGAAACCCCAGGACTGGATCCTGGACTTTACAAATAGATACAGGTACTCTTACAGCAGAAAACCTCACTATCAGAGGCTGAATCAATAAGGGACACATTCTCATACCTTGCGGACCACTGTTATTTACAAAGCTAGCCTGATTCAGGTAGTTTGTGTGGAAAGACTGACAAACCGTCCACAGGAAACATTTGGTGCAGGAATTAGGAGTGCTTGTGTAATGAAAAATCAGCCTGTCTCCTGCAATTGTTTTGGCTGGACTGCAATTGGAAGAACAGGTTGGGAATGCCAAATCTGTCACAGGGACTAATTGTACTGCAAGATTCTGCTACTGGGAGTGAAATCTATTTCCACAAGTTGACTTGTATTTCAAGAAGAGTAACTTGTCTTTCAGGTAGTTGGGGTTTCCAGAAGGAGCCCAGTGAAAGAACTCAAAAAATTTTGTTTTGCTTTAGAAAAAGTCTTAATGTTGTTAGAGACAAGACATATATAGAGAAAAGGATTATCTGTAGGTGTTAAAATGCCTTAGGGTAATGCTCAGTAACAAACCAGGACTCCTGAGATTCATCCACACATAAAACTTGTTGGATCAAAACTAGAATCAAATTGAAATGTGCTTCTCTTTGTTGCTTAAGGGGAGCGGCCATTCGTGTATTGGGAGAGATGAACTCCATTCCTTTAATGTGTTATGTTATTGCTAATGGCAAACTGAGTTCTTGAAATACATTCATTTCAAACATGCAAACCTAACGAGGCAAACTTTTTACACTATTTCCTATTCATTTATCTCCACTGGGTGCAAAGTGGATGGGCCATTGCACTTTGACATACTTAGCTCTACAAGTCAACATAGCCACATTGAATGAAAAGTTTTCAAAAGGTACATGGTGAGTGCATATTACAAAGAAACTGTACATGGGTTATCTTTTAACCCTGTTTCTCACAAACTTACTGAAGTTCTCTTTGTATATGTAAATATGCATATAATTTTCAAAATCCTGGCTGTAGTTCAAAACAAATCAAACTTTGTGTAAAATTTCTTATCTGATAGTCATGAATTTTAAAGGACAAATTGTTTTCTTTTTTTCCCTTCCAAAGCTTATAGAGGTTGAAATTTCTTAATTTTCCATGGCCTGTAACTAGGCTTATATTCTTTCATAGCACCAGGGAATTCATCCAAATGGGAAGATCGCATTTTATATGATATGAGTCAAATTGTGAGAAGTCAGCCTCTGTGAGAAATCAGCAGTAAGTATAGCAGCCCATCAGAGGGGAAGCAACTTACCAGCACACGTGTCATTAGAGGATTGGGGAGGGAAACCAGGAACACAGCTGGAAATACAGACGCCGTTCTTCAGAAAGAACCCATGGTCACAGGCATGACATTGGTCGCCACGGCTGCACTGCAAGCACCCCGGAGGGCAGGCTATTGAAAGGAAGGATGCAGTACATGAGGCACAACTCAGATACACTTTGGCCCAGTTAGGACCACTGGGGCAGAGAAATCAAAGGGTGGCAATCAACAGCATCGCAGCCAAAGCAACAACTAATCCTCAGCTAAGGCAACTCACATCTCTAGCAGTTCCCCCATAGTGTCACAGGTTTCTTTTTTTTTTCTACATTTAAAAATATTTTATGATATAGTCCCATAGGCTCTGGGTTTGCCTGTGCTCTTCCCCAAGACCCCTCTCTGCCCATTGATTTCCCCTCTAGATTCACAATGGATGTCCTGCACGAACAGTCACAAGTCCATCCTGCTGTTACTGACGTGTCTGATCTATCCTCAGGAAAAGGGATTGTTAAAAAGGAAAACCAGATTGACTTGTGAGAGAGAACATTTACCTTCTGGGTGCCTCACAATCCCATCCTTACTAACAGCCTTGAGTAAGTTACTTGAACACTTTGTCTTGTAATATACTTGTCTTAAAAATAACAATACTAGCACCCAATGTAAATAACTATGGTTAAGATTATTGTGTTACAGTGTGAATTGACCAGAACAGTGTTTGGCACATACAATGTGTTCAACTGATCAAGCACTGTCACTACTAGGTTTATTATTATTGTCATTGTTATTGTTATTAGTAGTACTTTAAATGAAAAAGGAGAACCATTTATATAAATGACAATGGGATTACTTCTTTGGGTCAAGTTCATAATCTTCTGTGAATCATATATTGACCACATAATTTTTCTGCTTTCTTTGTAGGGATTTTGTGATATATCTTAAAGGGCCCTGGAATGCGGCTCAGAAAACATAAATATCATATCTGATTGTACTTGATTCATATCTTTAAAGCTCTCTCTCTTACCCCTTGTGAAACAGGACTTGTAGTGACAGCTGTATTTTATCAAGTCATTGTGGCTATTAGATGAGGTAATGAAGATAAAGAAAATTGATGAAAATTAAAATGTTCTGCCTGGTCAGTGGCATTATTACTAAAGGTCACATGCTCTTTCAAGTAGGGTACACGGTGCCCAGTTTTTATAGAAGTGATGAGAACAAATGGGGGGGGGAACTCTCTTAGATAATCAGCGGGCAAGGAGACCAAGACCTTGAGTTTATCCGCAATTTAATTCATAAAAGCTCCAAAATGTATCACTAAATTGTCCCTAAATACCTCATTCTTCATGAGTTGTATGGCAATGTCAGGGCTATAGCAGGTGACTTAGGCTAGGGGTGGGGAGAACCCAAGTATCTATGTAATTGTGTCACATAATACAATGTAATTACTGAAGTTAAATAATAAATATATATAAAAAAAAAAAAAAAGAAAAAGAAAAGCTTACGTGGGCCCAGCGGCGTGGCCTAGCGGCTAAAGTCCTCGCCTTGAATGTGCCAGGATCCCATATGGGCACTGGTTCTAATCCCGGCAGCTCCACTTCCCATACAGCTCCCTGCTTGTGGCCTGGGGAAGCAGTTGAGGACGGCCCAAGGCTTTGGGACCCTGCACCCACGTGGGAGACCCGGAAGAGGCTTCTGGTTCCCGGCATCGGATTGGTGCGCACCGACCCGTTGTGGCTCACTTGGGGAGTGAAACATTGGATGGAAGATCTTCCTCTCTGTCTCTCCTCCTCTCTGTATATCAGGCTTTCCAATAACAATAAATCTCTTTTTTTGTTTTTTTGTTTTGTTTTGTTTTGTTTTTATTCATTAATTACATTGTATTATGTGACACAGTTTCATAGGTACTGGGATTCTCCCCACCCCTCCCCAAACCCTCCCACCATGGTGGATTCCTCCACCTTGCTGCATAACCACAGTTCAAGTTCAGTTGAGATTCCCTCGTTGTAAGCATATACCAAACATAGAGTCCAGCATCTTATTGTCCAGTCAAGTTCAACGGCTTCTTAGGTATATATACCCTCTATGGTTTGAAGACAGAGCCAGCAGAGTATCATCCTGATCAATTAAAAGCTCCAACATACCATCAGCAAAAATTTACATCATTATGGAATTAATTGACATAGTAATGAGTAACCAATATGTTAAAAATAAATGCGAGTTCAGTAATTGCAAAAACATGGAAGCAGCCAAAATGCCCATCAGCAGAGGACTGGATAAGAAAGCTATGGTTCATCTATTCCATGGAATACTAATCAGCTGTTAAAAAAAACAAAATGCAGTTCTTTGTGGCCAAATGGGCCAAACTGGAAGCCATAATGCTAAGGGAAATGAGCCAATCCCAAAAGGTTAAATACCACATGTTTGCCTTAATTTAAGATGATATGATGTTATGTATAACATGTTATATTATGTATGTTATATGTTGTGTATAAACTAAAATTGAAATGTCAATGAGGTGGTCACAGAAGGTGGTTAATAATAATAAATCTTTAAAAAACAAAAGAAAAGCTTACGTTCCTATCAATAAGACTGATCTACTCTTAATAGATAATTCATTACAGTTCAATAGAAGCATTACATTCCATAAAATAGCAGCTTAGTTTTCATAAAGACCTTGGGGACAATATTGATTTGTACAACAGAATTATTGGCTGGCACTTTTCCATCCTATTTAAACAGTGTGTGACAGACGTGCATGGGAGTCATCAATGATGCAGCCAATCTCCTGGATTTTTGTTCTGCTCCTTATTCAGATGCTCTTGGCTCCCTGAGTCTCGGCACAGGTGACTTACATGTCAACCTCATTTTTCCCCAGCATAGGCTCCATGTTACCTGTACACTGGTGCTTCGCATGATCTGCAAAATACCCTTTCCCACACTCTTGGACACAACGGGATTCCAAAAGCAGAAATGGCCCTTCACAACGGGTGCATTCATGAGGACCTTGGCACTGGATACAGTGATTGTCACAGCCTGAAAGACACAAGTGAACTCAAGATTCCTTGCAGGGTGGCAGCTAGAGGTCAAGTAACAATACCAGTGGCAGTACTGGGCAGGGCACCATAGGATGGAGCAAGGAGCCTGGGTTTACCAACTGGGAGATTTAGGATTAATCACTCCATTTCTTTGAGCCTCACTGTTCTTGCCTATAAAATGGGAGTATAGTTTCTGTCCCACCCAGTTCTCTGAAGATCAAACTAAAGAAAGCAAAATGCTAGACAAACTGTCAAGTTATTGATAAATAGTAGTGACTATTGTTATTATTCTCTTATCCCGTGTTTCTGTTTTGCTTTGCTGAAGTTTGGGTCTTTACTGACTCATGGAGTCAGTTAGCACTGTCCCCAAGATATGTGCTCTGTACTTCCAGTGGGGATTTCAGAGTCTGAGAATCCTGTGATGTTCAGCACAGGCACAAATGGGGTATTTGGTATACAGAGGGCTGACCAAAGCAGGTGATTAGTAAACCACATGTTTTTACCATGAGCTCAAATGCCTAGTATAACTAAGACCTTTCTATCTAGGGAGGGTGGGGAGCAAGGCTGTCCATTTTTTTAAGGAAATCTAAAAGAAATGACCAACACACACCTGTGTGTATTTCCATGTATGCCAACGTTTCCTTTATTGGTCTCAAATTGCAGCAGATATTGTTTTAAGGTGTGGGGGACAGAAAAGGGGAAATGGCCATGGTAATAAAGACAGCTCTTAGGAAAGAAACCAGAAACGTGGTTAAAAAGTCAGAATGGGGGCCCAGGACAGGAGCCTAATGGCGAAAGTCCTTCCCTTGCATGCCCTGAGATCCCATATGGGCACCTGTTCCAATCCTGGTGGTCCCGCTTCCCATCCCGCCTGTGGCCTGGGAAAGCAACTGAGGATGGCCCAAAGCGTTGGGACTCTGCACCTATGTGGGAGACCTGGAAGAGGCTTTGGGCTCCTGGCTTTGGATTGGCCCAATTCTGCTGTTGCGGCTGCTTGGGAAGTGAATCAGTGGAAGAAAGAACTTCCTCTCTGTCTGTCCTCCTATCTGTATATCTGACTTTTTCAATAAATCTTCAAAAAAAAAAAAAAAAGTCTGAATGGGACACCCATCACAGGCTGCTTCTCAGACCAGCACACAGCAGAGGCAACCGAAGTTTGGGGAAGGGCAGACCAGAGCCTTGACACTTACTCTTGCAGAAGCCCATGTCTTGATAAAATGATGGCAGACATTGCTCCAGGCAGGCACCATCCTGTAGAACGTATCCTTCCATACACTGAAGGCAGTCTGTCCTCAGAGGCCCAGTGCATGCATTGCAACTCCAATCACACTCTAGAAGGAGAGTCTGTGTTAGATCCCTTTCCTTGCTGTCCACCCTTCGTCTCAGTGTCTATATTACGAAGACATAGCTTGCAGCTATGAAAGGCAAAGTGAAGACAATGTCAAAAATGTCAGATAAGTGACCTTTGACCAGGCCTCATAGTGGCCTGAATGCTTCTCTGAAGTTTCGTGCTTCCTAATTATGTCAGACACAGATATACAAAGAGAAGATCTCTTTGCTGTCCAGAGCCTACTCATCAGCGGAGATGCCTGCTAAGAGCCAAGTCCACTGATCTTACTGCCTGCTACCCATAGTCCTGTCTTTGTGCCATGCCAAGTCTTTACATTATAAAGACCAGCTTGCCCCTAAGCCATTGTCACCTCACCTAAAGGAGTGTTCAAGATGTATTCTGTTGCTACCACTACCTCCAACTGTAGGCCTTTTTGGTTCTTAAACCTCAGCTGTCAAGCAAGATGACAGAAAGAATGAACACTGTTAGAGCTTAAAGGGGCTTGAGGAACTGTGCAGAAAGAATGCGGCTTTCTGAAACAACAGGAAATCTCAATTAGGGCACTAGCAAGGATTCATTTACCTATCTATTTGCTCAACAAACACTCAGGATCATTGGATGGTATCAGCCTTGGGAGGCGGTGGATATAAACACAGCAGGTGCAAACCCAACCCTCCCACTTTCAAGAAGCTTATTTTGTAGTGGGGTTCAATTTTGGAAGTGCATCCAAATAATCCATGAAGATTGCTGGGCACACAGATAATTGAGCTCAACATGAGATTCCTTGCATTGAGTCTTCCCAGGAACAGGGCACACAAAACCAGGCAGCTGCTGCAGCTTCTATATTAGTGACTGCGATTGGTATGATTGTTGTGACTTGCTTTTGGTGACCCAGACAATGCTGATGCAATCAGAAAACTCATGTTAGAAAGCAAGTGTTTTGGCTGGTAAAATCTTTGTACACAGGTTGTGACGTGAAGGAAGTATTCAAGACATGGTTTTGTCACTTTTTATCTCCTTAATCCTTTCTATAAGCTTTTCAAATCTGTTTTGTTTTCTATAAAGCAGGCTCCAGGGGCTTGCACCAAGAAACAGTAGCAGTTTGTGTTTTGTTGGCTCTACTTCTGATCCAGCTCCCTGCTGACAGTCTAGGAAAGCAGCAGAGGATGGCTCCAGTTCTTGGGCCCCTGCACCCATGTAGGGTACCCAAAAGAAACTCCTGGCCCCTGGCTTAGAATCAGCTCACATCCGGTGGCTGTGGCTGTTTGGGGAGTGAATCAGTGGATGGAAGATTGAACACACACACTCTCTCTCTCTGTAACCCTCCCTTTCAAATAAAAAAAAAAATATATGAAGAATATATGTTATATATATTATATATTATATATGATATTATATATTAGCGATTATAATATATTATGATATCATAATATATAATGTTATATATTATGTATAATATATCACATATAATACATATATAAGATATATATTATAATATGTATTTTATATATATATATATATGTATATATGAAGAATAATAGCCCCCGTAAGGCTACTGTGAGGAGTAAAGGAGATACTGAAAGTAAACATTCATTAGAGTGTCTGACATAAAGTCACAGTTCAGTTAACATGCACTGCTGAATTATTTCTCTTAGAGAATAGATTTCCACTCAGAGCTATCTCAATCCCATCTTCCCTTCTTGCAACAGGCGATGGAAAAAGCTCTCCTTCACCATCTTTTCTTTACATTCATGCAGTATTTCCAAGCCCTAAAGAGAACTAGGTAAATGTGCAAGACAGCACATGAGCTTTCAAGAAGATTTATACTTAATCTCTTTTCTTCATTGGACTGAATCAGTCCCGAGGGGGCAAAATGACTAAAACAAGCCTTGGAAACTGCCAACTTTTTTATGAAATCATGTACAACGTGGCGGATTTGTGATAATCTTTTTTTTTTTTTTTTTCACTACAAACTGGCAGCCACTGGTTAGAAAGGAATAAACCAGAAAAGCTTCCGTGGGCTGGAGCCCAGCAGACCACCTAAGCTAACAACCAAGTGGAATCACTTGCACTTGAAAGTGTGCAGGTTTGCAGAGCCCTCCAGCTGCCCAAGTTGGCCTGACAAATGCTTGACCTGCATATCTGAGCTCTGGCTTTTCTGGAAGAACCAAAGGAAAGGAAAGGTATGTGGGAGGAGGCTGGAATAAAGACTGGGAATATAACAAAATCAAGTTAAACATGTTTTTTAACTCGTTTTCCCTTTGCTGTGCACTGCCATGCAAAGCGATTCAGCCCCAAGAATTACAACTATAGGGGAATAAGGGGGGAAAATCACATACTTACTTTTTTTTAAAAAAGAGCTATTTATTTGAAAGGCATAGTTAACGTAGACATGTAAGGACAGGCAGAAAGAGAGCATTTATTCATTGATATGTTCTGCAAATGTTTGCAAAAATCTGGGTCAGGCTGGATTAAAGTCAGGAGCCAGAAGCTCCACTTGGTTCTCCCACTTTGGCAGTAGGGTCCAAATACCAGCTGCAATAGCAGGGAGCCTCGTGGGAAGTGGAAAAACCAGGACTTGAACCACCACTCATTTGGGATGCCAGCATCAGAGGCTTAATCCACCATACCACAGCACTGTTATCTTATTTTACTTTTTATTTATTTGAGAGAAAATAAGTGGAATTCCAATCTGCAGATTCATTCCTCAAATGCATGCAATGATATGGGCCGGGCTAAACTGAAGCCAAGATCTGAGAATCATTCCAGTTCTCCTGTGTGGCCTGCAGGGATCTGACCACACACGTCATCACAGCTACTTCCCAGGGACTGCATGATCAGAAAATGGCAGTCAAAAGACAGAGCCGCACATCTGACCGCAGCATTTGGGTTTGGCATAAGGCAATCTTCACCAGGATCTTAACCACTGGGCAAATGCCCCAGGCATTGGTTTTTGCAACTAGCGTCATATAAATGTTCAAAGACAGGGACTGTGTCTTCACTCACTTAAAATATGCTAAACAGGGTGAACAAATTCAATACAACACCTGACCTCATTAAGGTTAAAAGTCCAGCAACCTGGAGTCAGAAATGCAAATCCATAAAATTCCCAGAAGGTAAGATAAAGTTTCAAAATAAGCCTTGTATGATAGAATAGCAATACGAATCCAATATAGTCAAATATTCTAATTTTTTTCAAAAGAACCTGTAACGATCAACTTTGTAATCAAAGCCATCTGATTTATGCTGGGAAAATACATATTTAAAATGCTAGAACACTCAGATGGGCCAAACAAAATATGTGTATGAACCAAGTACAACTTGAAGGTTTCCAGTTTGCAACTTCTGGTCTAGTTATCAATATCTTGTTAAACACTCACTCAAAAATACTCGCAAATGAATACGTGAATACATACACACATGCATCCACGTGGCTTGCTATGACCACAGAAAGTCAAATCACATGATGATGGTCAATTCCCAGTATGGGACCCTGGATAGCTGCAGCAAAGGGCATCACAGATCAAAGGAGTCCTCATGCAATTCAGAGAAGTTGTACCTCTGCATGTCTTGGTGGTGATGTCAAGATAGTACTGTGGGGCACAGCTTTCATACTGGCATTCCCCAAAGAGCAGCACCTTGTTTGGGTCTCGGCAGGAAGTACAGCTGGCTTGTGATTCGCAGCTCCCACAATGTAGGTCACATGCTGAACAGACAGGGAGAGAAAATGACCCAGTGATTACAATTGCAAATACTGAAGCCCTGATCAAAACTAGACAGGTGCTACACAGGCACAAAGCTGTGCTCCAACCTGTTCTTTAATTAAGTCTCATTACCATACCCTGGGATCAACAGAAACAGAAAATATGAGCTCTATTTTCTAAAATAACAAAGAGTAATCTTATCTTTCAGGCAGGATAAAATTAGAAACCCAAGAATGTAGATTCCATATGCAAATGGTCCTGTGATTCAGCAACAGCATTCATATGCACCCTAAAGTATTTCACTAAAGTTATTAATAAATAATTGAGCAAGTAAAAAAACTGAGTTCTGTGGAATCACTGTCCATTTCATTTGAGCCTTACTTCTTCAGGAATGATGCCCCCTATACTCCATGGCATACACTCATACTTTTGGATGATGATAAGATTAATGGGGCATACACTTTATTGTGCAGCTCTGCAAATTCCACATTTTCAGATACGAATAATATAAAGGTGACCTGCTTTATTGTGGCTAGTTATAATTCTTAGCAGCCAGCTACATTATTCAAGTGTTTACAATGGAGCTCCCAATCTGTTCATGCTTCCATCTTTCCTAATGTAACAAGTGCCACTTCTCTCTCCACTGATTCCAGAAACCTCAGTCTGTCTTGACATCTTCCTTTCTTTCATCACTAACCCAGGCACTCAATGGATCCTACTCCAACTCTCCAGTGTAACTCAGAACTATGTGCTTTTCTCCACAGCAACAGATGCCAATATCTCAGAGCTTTCTTACTCCTTTAGTGGATTACTGCCATAGCCTTTCCCCTGGTTTCCTCAATCTATTCTATACTCCATGGAAGTTATTTTTGGTGCATTCAGCAGAATGAATTTTTTTCCATACTGCTTGGGATTCAGAGTGCACTCTCACACTTGCAATGTCTTTCTTCCTCTACAAGGTCTTTGTTGATGATTCTAGAACAGTCTCACATTCTTAGAGCACCCCACATAGTTTTACATTTAAGTGAGAACCTCACATCTCTTTTAAGCCATAAACTTCCTGAAAGCAAAGACCTACTTTGTTTTATTTCTGCACATTCCCCAGCATCTCACTGGTTTTCTACCTACTGCAGGTGTTCAAAAAACACTGCCGCTTAAAATGAAAGAAGCCAGATACAGTAATACTCGTGTGTTTTTCTGCCTTTCCTTGAGCTCTTTTCTAAGAATGCGTCAGAGGAAGTCTAGAGAGTAATCCAGTGAGTTTTAGATCTCTAGGATATCAAAGTGTGTGGCACAGCGCAGAGAATTACCTTTTTGTAAAATTAAAAGATATAAAGTACTTCTGTTTCACTTACTAGGGAGCCGTTGCTATAAAATATTCATTGAAACACATAGATTGGTAATGTAAGGTCCTAGAGAAACTAGATGGGATTTTCAGATGGTTTGGGCATAATTAGAAAAGAACGTTTTAGCTATTGGAAGCTGAAATGAAACTAAACTTTTATCTTTCCCTCTTCTTTTTCTTGAACTAGAATTTCAACGTAGGTGTATCTTAACTTTGGCAAATCATCCCAGAAACAGTCCAGAGAATTTGCACATAAAAATGAAGTGGGCCTAGTGAAATATTAAAAGATGATATGCAAATATTTTTTTCTTTTTTTTTTTTTTCAAGAAGCAGCAAAACAAACAGATCTTCCTTCTTCTGGTTCACTTCCCAAATGCACACATCAGCCCAAATGCAGCAAGGCCATAGCCAAAAACCAGAAATTCAGTCTAGGTGCCCTGCGTGGGTGGGCAGCATTTCACCTGCTCCGTAGCAGCAAGTAGGAAATGGGGGCAGAGCTGGACCTCGAACCCAGGCACTCCAAAAGGGTATACAGACATTTTAATCATTAGACCAAACACCCACATCCAGAAAATCTTTTTAATAGGTAAAAGAAATATCCTTAGCAAAAAAACAGAAAAATTCCCTAGTAGCATATTAAAGTAATTAAACTTTAATTTTTTTACTTCAGCAATATTTTATTAATGAATTTAATGAAAACAAAGAATTTGTGCTAATGCTACTTAAATATGTCCCATTCACCTACACAGGAAACACACTTGGTTATATCCCTCTGGCTAGAAAACAATTCAGTTACATTAACCAGTTAAAAACAATAAACATAGGGCCAAGCGCAGTAGCAGCTGATGTTCTTGCCTTAGAAGCGCCAGGATCCCATACAGATGACGACTCTTATCCTGGTGGTCCAGCTTCCCATCCAGCTCCCTGCTTGTGGCTTGGGAAAACAGTCAAGGATGGCCCAAAGCTTTGGGACCCTGCACTGTGTGAGAGACCCAGAGAAGGCTCTGGGCTCCTGGTTTCAGATTGCCTCTGCTCCAGCTGTTGTGGCCGCTTGCAGAGTACATCAACAGACAGAAGATCTTCCTCTCTATCTCTCCTCCTCTCTGTATATCTGACTTTGTACTAAAAATGAATCTTAAAAAAAAAAAACCAATAAATAAAGTCATCAGGCGAAATATGCCAAGCTGTAAGTAAAATGCTGCATTTAGTTCTAAAGCCAATTGTATAAGATGGAGATCTGCTTAGACAGCAATTCCTACAGGGGAAAAAAATCCACGACATTTAGTCAATCTAAGGCTTAGCTGTAACTAAAAATATTCTATGTAGTAACCCTGTCACAAGCTGAAGAGTCCCCACACAGCCTCAATGCCAGCTGGGTCCCCTGCTTGACATGGAGTGCCACATGAAACTCAGAGGCCAGGTCTCCAGCTGGCAGTGGAAAACCCATCGCTTGTTCTGGTGTGTGCGGCTTTCTTGGAGTTTATTACTCAAGCTATTATGCAGAATCTCATTCCCTGTAGGTACCTTGATGTGCATTCCAGCCCCTTCCCTGGCTTTAATGAAAAGTAAATTTATGCTGAGCATTTGAAATGTCAAAGTGCTGATGGAGAAACTAGAGAGATGTTTTAGGGTTACAATGAACAGCAGGTGGTGTGCGCCATTTCTGTCTTTGCTCCCTTCTCAGTCCCTCCCACAGCAACCAGCAGATGACTAACTCCATCCTACATGGGGCCATTCCATCCAGACCAAAGCATTGTATCTTTATACCTTCCATCTCCAAAGGACTGAGGTACAAGAGTTCTTTCTCCGTCTTATGAAATTCAGATCATACACATTAGTTCTGGTGTAACCATGATCTGTGGCAACAACTAGAACACCATGATAGTTCTCTGAGATCACTGATCCTTGAGGACATTGGACCAGAAACTGTCGAGAGGAGTGGGGGTATAACCATCACTCATAAAGAAGCATGAGGCTCCACAGCATATGGAAGTCACATTTCTTATTCTATAGATCTGTTTGCTGCTTGCTATAGGTCTGAGATGGTCACCTACTTCTCCTTAAACACTCCACCACTTCTAACTGCCTTCAACAGAGACAGCCAAGTAGGAAGTGACAGCTGCATCCAGACTCCAGAGGGAGTGAGGAGACTTACTCTGCACTGCTCAAAACCAAGTTCTAGGGCCAATCAGAAAGAACTGCCAATCACCTGTAGCTCCCTAACAATGAAAGTGGCTTCCTTCCTCCTTGAGGGAGGTCTTTGAGGGAAGAGGAGAAAAAAATCTCCACTTTGGCTTGTGCAGGGCTGGTGATGTGGTGCAATAAATTAAGCAGCCACCCATGATGCCGGCATCCCATGTGAGGACCAACAACGTTTGAGTCCTGGCTACACCACTTCCTATCTGACTCCCTGCTAACATACCTGGGAAAGCAGTGGAAAATGGTGCCAGTACTTGGGCCCACAGCCACTTGGAGACTGAATGAACAGATGCAGGTGCCCTTGTTCTCTTTCTCTCTCCCTCCCTCTCTCTCTGCCTTTCAAATAGTAATAAACAAATTCTTAAATAAAGATTGGCCTGAGTAATGTCAGAGTTCTTGAACTCCAAAGCATTGGGGTTACAAGTCCTGAAAACCCTACTTTTCTTCACTCTTTAAAGTTCCTGTCTCAAGTAGTTATCCTTAAATTTTAGAGCTGGCTTAAAAGCAAGCATTCCCTAAAGATTTTGTTACCAGAATCTAGAAACTTTGTAGTCATTATGTTCTTCAACACAATTCTTATTAATACTTCCCTTAAGGGAAATTGCACTTCCTCAACTAGCCTTTGGTGCACAATTGCTAGAACTGATCTATCTCTAATTGTCTATAATGAGTATTGTTGATTTAAAAAAAACAACTGTAAATTCAAATATTCCAACTTTGGGGCATATTTATGCAGTCCTAGAATGAAATGTAAATACCATTCAGCCATTAAATGTAAACACTACGCAGCCATTAGAAAGAATGAAATACTACCATTTGCAACAAAATCATATCATGGAAAATAATAATATTAGAAAAAAAAAAAACAAACAAAAGGAAGGACCAAAGTTAGGAGACTGAATCCGTAGTCACATGGTAGCATCACAAATATGTTCATGCAGAGGCCTCCCTACACCAAGACCAAGACTTCCCCAAAGAGAAGCATTTCAATGCAACATATTTTTATTACCTACACTTCACACAAGGAATTCTACCTTTTTTTTTTCCTTTTGAGCTTTATATCATCTGATTTCACGCTGTGAAGAGCCTCATAAATCTGTCACTATTTTTCCACGGACATTTTCTTGCTCTTGAACAGGACACATAAGTATTTCATTCGTGTCTCTCGTATTACAGGAGTTACAGATGCTGGCAGACAGTTGATATACACCTAGCAAACTTTTGTTGTAAAAGTAAAAATAATCTCCCCACTGGTCCAAAATTGATTTATATCTTTAGTTTCCGAGCACAGGATGCTGAAGTGTGAGTTTTACACACCTTCACTTCCAATCAAATCCTTGCAAACATTTCAGTAAACTCACAGTAACTGCTTTGCAACTGTAAGACATAAATATCTTTTAATACTTCATTTGCCACTCATTCCTGACAATGATGACAATGACAGCAGTGAGTCTATATTAAGAGCTTATTTTCTGCCTGGCTGTGCTAAGCGCAACTACAGGACCTAAGTGTTACAATTCCCTTTTACAGAAAAAGGAACTGAGACCTACTGGTTAATTAATTTGTTCAAAGTCATAAAGCTGGTAAGTGGCAATTAGGATTTCAATGTAAGGCCCTTTACTATAAATCTCCAGTCTTCTCTCCTAGTCACTATTCCATACCTCCTTCAACATGGGCCTTCTCAAAACACAAAACTGAAATACCACCACGTTTGTGAACTGTCATTCATTTTCAATATTTGATTTTTTTATTTTGTTTTTCCAAATGACACTTGAGTGACTGAAATTTAGTGAGCCTCTTGGTTTATTACAAATGTTCCTATATATATCTGAAGATGCCCTAACTTTTCTCCCAGCACACATTCTCTTTCCCTGATTTACCCTAACTCATTCTTTGTGCCACATAGGTTAACTAGTCATAGTCTGATTTCTTTGAGAAATAGGTAATCTATACAAATAACTTTCATGCAAGATGAAATACTCTGGACAGACACTGAACATTTTGTAGCATGCAAAGTTTTGCACAATGTCAAAATTCAACAATTACATGGGAAAAAAACACATTAATCCCAGAGAAGGCCTTAGTCCAGTCTGTGCAGGATCATAGAACTGGGTGAGTGAGAGGATGCAAAAAGGTGAAACACAGTAATGCTTTTTTTCTTAAATTAGATATCTGAACAGAGAAGTGAAATGCCCAAGATCACACAGCTGGCACTTTCAGGGGAGACCTTGAGAGTCTGAGCTATAATCTGCAAATGGCATCCACACTGCTTTTGTAAATCAAGTTTCTTCTTAAAAAAAAAAAAAATAAAGACTACCATGAGAAGACGGATGCAAGCACTTTGCATTTCTTTCCATAGCTGCACAGGGGCAGGAGAGAAAATTCATTTGGAAAACCTACCTTGGCAAGTACGGTGGTCATCAAGATAGTGCCCAGGGAAGCAGGCTGTGCTGCAGGTGCCAATGTGGGACAGAACAAGACTGTCATCACATGAGGTGCAGGAGAAAGGTCCTCTGCCCTGGCAGGTTCTGCAGGAGGAGTGGCATCCTGCAGAGGGAAAATTACACAGACCCTATGCAGCCAGACATCCTTCCAGGGGAGCATCCCAACTACTCTCACAGAACCTCAACACTGACAGCATTCTGGGCTCTGGTTTCCAGGCCCCAGATGTGTGTGCTGCCTCCTCAAACCTTCTCAGCTGCCACCCCAAAGAGGACACTATTAGAAAGCTCTCTGGCAGCTGAGTCCAGCACTTACGTGTACAGGCTCCTTCCTCTGCATAGTATCCTGAAGGGCAGTGAGGAACACAATGGTCCCCAAGCAGCAGGTGGCGTGCATTCTGGCAGGCCAGGCAGATGCTGCCAGTGCTGTGGAGATCAGCCACACAATGCTGGCACAGGTGGTGGCAGTCTGCAGAAAACAAGGTGACAGAGAGACAGTGTGGATGGGTGCTCATGGCACAATGTTGAATCACTGGACTGAAGGGCATGAGGTATTGCACAGACAGCTGGGAGTAACCCAGTTGCAGTCTGGGTCAGAAAGGCAGAAGCTTGGCACCTGCAGTAAGTGTTGTAGAAATGGCCAGGCCTAGCACAGCAGTTGATGTTTCAATCTCTTCGCCTCTGAACGATCTTCAAATTAAGTTTGAGGGTGCCATATAATAGATACTTGCCAGGGGTACACAGAGTATTGTCAGACTAACAGAAACAATAAGATCAATACTAGTAACACCTCCTCCCAGGGCGCCAAAATCCTGACCCCTCCATGAGGTGCCTTCTCACACATTTGGGCTTTCAGAGTCAATATACCAGTGTCTGGGCTCGGCGGCGTGGCCTAGTGGCTAAGGTCCTTGCCTTGATCCCATATGGCCGCTGGTTCTAATCCCGGCAGCTCCACTTCCTCTCTGTCTCTCCTCCTCTCAGTATATCTTTGTAATAAAAAAAATAAAATAAACCTTAAAAAAAAATACCAGTGTCAGCCTTGAGCATTGAGTGGTAACTGTTGGTAGAAAAAATTGGCATGAATTGGTGAAATTTTTCAGTCTTTAGAGGTAAACTAAACAAGTAGGAGCTATGGATTGCAAATTCTTTTTTTTTTTTTTTTTTTTTTTTGTGATAGAAGACAGTTTACAGCAGTTCCATCAGACCTGTTGTCATTAAAGCTATTAAAGAAATTATCCTATGTAGCCAATCCTGTTTCTTGTTCTCGTTCATCTGATAGTCACCCTTTAATAAAGGACCTGACTCTGTGTTCAGCTTCCATTGAAACAAAAACTTCCTCTACCACACTTTCAACCAGTCCAATTTGCTTGATTCATTCCAAAGACAAAAAATGTACAAATTTTGAATTAATCAGCAACATGAAAATATAGTAAGGATCTAGGAAGAGTTCTGGCTTATAGAGTCATGCTATCCTCCCCCTTGGTATTCCAACACCTGTTTGTATTTAATGATGATGTACAGCTCAGGTCCCAGAGATTTCGCTTAATCTAGAGGTCTTGTAGAGAGTGACTGGTTTCTAGCAAGACTGTAATCAATAAACATCCATGGCAGTACAGCCAGCGGCCTGCTCCCAAGTCTTGTTAGTCAGGCTTTTCTCTGTGCATGGAGTGATGCGTTCTTAATTGCTGATCATCTGGACCTGCTCCCTCTGCAGGAAGCAGATCTCACTCACACTTGCAAAGCCCACTCATCCACATAAGGACCCATCTAGGAACTTGATGGCCACACCCAGCAGGAAGCCAAGGTTGTCCCTCCAAAATGCTGAGTCTTTTAGCACCCCTTGACCCTTTTCTGAACCGTGGAGGTATCAAATGGCAAGCAACCTTTTGCCACTATCAGGAATCATTCATGATACCCTAATAGACAAATTAACTGTCATTACAGCTGTTCAGTAAATTATAAAGGAAATCATGGATGCATTCAAGGAAATATGATAAGGAGGCTATTTCCCCCCGAGTTGGTATATAACTTGCACACAGTGTAAGCATTGTATTCTCCCCTCCTGTGCCCTCCTCCCAGTGCCAAGCACATAATCCTAGGTATGCAAAGGAAAATTCAAAAAGCTTCAAAATGCTACTAGAGCAAATGAAAGTGATAGTGCTTTCTGATTAGCTTAAAGCATGGATAAATTTCAAGATTAGAAACCCAGGAAACAGTGTTGACCCAACGTTCAATTATTGGAGGGGTCAAGGCTTGGTCTCTCTCAGGCAAGTGCAGACAGAGCATCTTGGGTACAGGCAAGTACCAACAAGGCTCACAGGCGCTGCAGTCTAAAGACCTGTCATATTTAACTGAAGCTTTTTCCAGTGTGCAATTAGAGAAATGAAAATGCTTTGAAGAAAAAGCAGACCTCTGTAGTATTTTGTAAGCACAATAAACAAGTACTTATGAATTTGTCTGATCTCGGGGCTCTCTAGACTCTGTTCAAACAAGGACGGTAAGGTGTAGCAGTCACTTCTACAAGAAGCTGGAGCTAGGTTCCAGATATGTCTCCCATTCCTACAGCAGGTGCTCTGAAACCTTGACTGTGTTTCCAAACAGCATGTCTCCTTTCTACCCTTTCATGTCCTTCCAGTCCATGTAGCACAACAGCTTGGATTCTTCTCAAACTCTTACCATTTTATCTTTGCCTATTTTATCTCATGACATCCCAACCAGGGCTGCAAAGGGAAATTCAGGGATTTTTTTAAGGAAATCCCTTCACTGACATTTTTGATCCATTGGCAACATTATCCTACCTCATCTTCCCCATCTCCCTTCTTCACGCCTTGGCATAAGCCTCCAACCAGGCTTTGTACCACTTCTTGCCCCTGAGATATTCTCCACACACACCTGATCTCTTGACTACCCTTCACCATCCAACCTCTTTCCTTACCAACCTGTCACCTCACTGATATATACATTATCCTCCACAATACTACCATGGCATTGCTCAAGAAAAGTTCCCTTGATACCTTCTGAATACACAATTTCTGTGCCATCTGTAAAGACCTGACCTGACATCTGCACAACTGCGGTGTTTTTATCAGCCTCTTCTTTGCAATCCTGTTTCCCTCGTTAGTATGATTTGACAATTTGTCCTGCTGATCTCTCATGGCTGGTCTTCATTTCTTGTCCTTAATTGACTAAAGAACAATTAGACAATAATTTCTTCCTTCCTCTCACTCAAGTTTCTAAAGGTATTAAGCCAGATATGGTTGTTTGGGTGAGATGTGGGGAAATGAATAGCAGAAGCTCTATGAAAAATGTGCAAAGTTGCCAAGATCCTGAGGTCAGTCAAGGTTTCTGCCTTCTTCGGCTCCTTCACTTAAGCACCAAGAAGGCACCTGATCAATCCCCATACATGTCATATTATGATGAGAGTTCCCAAAGGAACAAGAAAAACCAACAAATGCCACCTGAAAATACAAAACAATCAAGTGTAGAGTTGCCCAAAGCATCCCATGAGTGCAAGTGAGTTTATAGTTCCCTATCACACAAGATTTTAAGTGCTCAAATTTGGAAAGCATGATCTCCAAGGGATTTTTGTTCACTGCTGCATTCGTTGCAGGATTTTAAAAGGTATACTGAATATCTATTCATGTAAAGCCTCCTACCCCATTCTTTCACACACAAGTCTCCAACAAGACCGATTAAATCAGGATGTTCCAAAATCCTGCTATGAAGATTGGCTGACTGATTTTTATTAATCAAGCCAAAAAGAGTAATACATTCTTAAAACCTAGAAACTACCTTCATCTTCACAGGCTCAAAGCCAAGATCTCTTTGTGGAAAAGAATTCCTTGGGAGACCTCAACATGATTGATGATATATGGGGAAATAAGCCAAAAATCAGAGCAGTAAGAGCTCCTGGATTAATAGCAATGTTCTGACTTAGCACCAGGGAAGGACAGTCCCTGAGGGCAGACTACAGCACTGCCAGCTGCCAATGGCCTGTTCCATCCCACTGGTTACCACGTGTAGGTGGGCTCCACGATCATATCCAGGAGGCTACTATGATCTGCACAGAAGAGAGGGATAAAATTCAAACATGGATCGTTAGGCTTCATTTTTCGAACTACAAAGTAAGCCATGGGAAAGGAGATGGAGGGGGGAATCCCTATACCTACAGAACAATATCATGGAAAATAATAATAAAAGAAAAAAAAGAATAGCATTCACTAACTGACTCTAGAGTGTACACTTGTAACCATCACTACAGGCATGAAGAAGCAGTGTAGAAGTGTTGATAAAGTTTCCTTCCAGAGAGTTTTTATCAATTTATATTCCCCAAAGTCATTCATGAGATTGTTTTACCACAACTTTACCTATACTAGGAAATTATTTAAAATAGCAAAAGAATCTTGACCAATATTATTGTTGAAAATCAGTGTTACTGTTTTAATGTGTATTTTTCATTATAAATTAGGTGAAGCATTTAAAAATACTTTTTCCAAACAACAAACATATTTAAATGTCTATTATGCTGAGGAAGCTTTTATCCTGGTTTGGGAAAATGACCTTGGGTTTATACTTGGAACTAATCATTTAATATCTGTAACTGAATAATAATCTAAAATCAGCAAAGAGTTCTTTCCTTATCTTTTTGTGGACCTGGAGGTATGGAGCTATCAGGAAATCCTAGACAAAGTTGTCAAAATCACCTCCAGAGAGAAGCTTGTATAGAGTACAGAGCACACGCATACAACATAACAAAAGTCATAAATGTTCCTTGGAAATAAGAACTCTTCCTGCATCCACACAACCCCTTTGCACTCTGTATCCCTACCCCAGGCCAGGGAAAAGCTCTTCCAGTTCAGATTATTAACTTTGCTACTACTTCCCTTCTTGTAGAATAAGTTGGAAGCAGTCCATGGACTCTTAGAAAACCTAACGTTAGCATGAATGTGACTTGTACTGCTTGCCAGAAAGATGGCTGTCTCCCAATTTTGCCCTGTGTCACAGGGCACTGCAAATGGTGGCACAGTGGGCTGAGCAACACGAATAGACGGAGGATGCGGAGTGAAGGACTGTTATATGTGTTCAATCCCAGGAATGGGGTGCCGAGTAGATAGAAGGAGCACCATTCAGCTCCATGAGCAGAAATGACCTCCAGAAGATGGCTGAGTGGGAGTTCTCTGCCAGAGGAGCTGGGCAGGGAAGAGTAGAAGTTCTTAAGAAAAAGGAGAGCTGGGGTTGAAAAGTCTCAGCAGCTGAGCTCGGCAGGCTCTCTCAAGGAATGGAGGAAAGTTTCTGTGTGTGTGTGTGTGTGTGTGTTCTATTTACTGAGGTTTGTGCTTCCACTGAAGATTTAAATGACAAATGTTTGTGCAATATGTAATCGTAATGGCAGAAAACCAAAAATCCAAGTAAGTGCTGACATTCAGCGACTCCAGGTGAGAGCTCCGCTGGGGGAGGGTGCTTTGAGATAGATCCTCTTGCTCTTTCCCCTCCTTCCATCCATCGTACCCACACAAGTCCCCTCTCTGCAAGTAGCATTCCATTGCTGACTGTTCTCAAGGGGCTAACACAGGATTCAGCATGTTAAGAAAACTACAATGCAGGTACACGAAATCCATTGTAGCTTAAAAGGAAGGGAAAATACTACTTGCGGTTTGCCTCAGAGACATGATCAGAAATGTCAGTTCCCAGAACTTCTTTAAAAAAGAAAACAAAACAGAATTAGGCCAGATCAGTAGTGCATAGTAGGTGGCTATCACATGGTTGCTGAATGAAAGGAAAACATCACTCTTGCAGAAATTCTAGGCAATTGTGGAGAATTTGGAGGCCGCTGAAAAGGTCAAGGTGAGTTGCAGCAGCTGGTTTTCACAGCCTGCTTTAGGCTGATGGAAGGGGGCACGGCTCGGCCACCTGTGTGATCATTTGCAACTGCCCTGTCATTTATCATCTGGGGTAATAAAGATAGGACTATCCCCATGGCCAGTCAAATGTTTTAATTACACAATCTACAGATAGTCATGAGATGCTGTGAGCCCATTCTCCAGCCAACAGCTCTGACACAAGTCACTTCGTACACAGCAAATTCTACTATGCAGTCAGTCACTTTGGAGGTCCTATTCTTGGTGGGTGGTAACTGTCTAATAAAAATAAATTCACACCCTCGCTGGCCTCACACTGTAAGGAAACATCTTTCAAATATCAGGTCCATAATTGGGACTGAGGCAGTAGCCTCAGGTATCAGCAACCCCGGACCAGATTCCCCTGTCAAACCTCTTATTCCACCTTCCATTCCTGTTCTTGTCCAAAGGTGATATTTTGAAACAATTTCACAGGATATACCACAGGAAGTCAATTTAATCCTCACTGTTTAATCTGCACCAGCACTGCAGTCACTAACATAGAGGAATGGAGCTTCCCACCCAGCAATCTAGGTGCCTCTGCAAGGATTAACAACACATCCTAAAAGCCCCATCTGTGCAGTGAGGCATTCACATCTGATCTTCTTGCCTATAATCAAAAAATGGAGGTTGACCTCAAATATGTTTAGATGGCAAGTTCATATCCATTAACTGCTTAGACATGGCATACATGGTACCTGCAGGCCGTTTCCCAGATGCTGCTGTCGCCCTCAGTACAGAAACCCTTACTTGTCATGACTGCAATTATAGTGAGGAATCTTCAAATTAAGACTCATCAGGAATGACACAGAAAGAAGAAAAACCCAGCATAGATTCACGCTTAGGCTGTTTCAGATTAGTGGTGCAGAATAAGCATGTATTTATTCAGCAAGTGAGAGGGGCATTGGGGCAGATGGAATTCCAGTTATCTGCATACATGCCTCCTTGCCAGTCTGCACAGAACATTCACACTTGAAATAAAGTAAGTTAATGAGCATATTGCAGAAAAGCCTGGAAAAATAGGATTACCTCCAGGAAAAAAAATTAAATAAACTTTCTTGTTTGCAACCAGTAAAAGATTTCATTTGGTTGTTAAGTATGCACAGCATGTAGACATGCTAAAAATTTGAACAGATGAAAAATTAACACTGACTCAGCAGCCTCTGATTTGTCACCTTGCAGTGGTAAGGCAATTACAAGTGGCCATCCCTGAGTGATGCTTTCCTCAAATCACAAAGGCTTGGCTTCGAGGATCAGTGAGGATCCCTCACAGCCATGATGGATGGAAGAACACATCGGTGAAGTGACTTATTTCACATCTTCAAAGCCAAGTAAAACAAGCTTGGTGATATGAAAGTCAATATATACTGTCTAAGCAATGACTTTGCAAGTTGTTTTTATGGGCAGTGACTCCTTAGCTGATAAATAATGACCTAAAAAGACACATTTAGAGACACAGCAAGATTCTTAATAATGTCCTGTCAGTCGATTAGGTTCTCATCACAAGCACATTAGGTGCACTTGGAAGTGGATAGAATACTTAGCACCTGTAACTGTCCCTCATCAGGCCTGTGTTTAGATGCCTATTGGATATTTGCAAATAGTGCCAGCTGAAGACATCTGTGTTAGGAGGGAAGACCATGCAATGGTTTACAGGCACATAGCAGGGAAAGTGTGTGGTGGTGAACAGAGGAGCTCAGGGGCTGCAGAAGTCAAGATGAAGGACTTATATTTAGCGCATGCTATCAATGGGGTGTGATGGCTCCCCAAACTCACAAAGACATTCTAAGGTCCTAAAGAAAAGAAGGTAGGGAGAGAGAAGAGTGAGATAAACAAGGAGTCAAAGATGAAATGAAATGTATAACAGGAAGAGAAAAATACCTGAGCAGCAAGACCAAGTTATCAGGTAATAGGAAGATGGCCCTGGGCCTTTGGGTCTCTGGGCATGAGGGAGTCCCTTTCTTCAAGGAAGGAAAAAGAGGAGTGCAGGAGAGTGAGACTTCGAGGTGAAGACTGGTTACTTCTTTCTTTTGTCAACTATATTAATCTTCCAAACCAAAAAAAGAAAGCAGAGCTGTTGGAGAGTTGAAGGAAGTTTGATAGCACGTGGAGGGTAAGGTGAGGGGCCAAGGACACAGTAGTCAGAGCTTTGCCCTCTGGGGTGGCACTGTTTGGGTTCAAGATCCAGAACTACTACATAGCAGTTGGACACTTTGGCTAAATGGGGTATTGTCTCCATAATCACAGCATGAACTTACCAGGGTTGCATCCTGTGTTAATTGCTGTAAAGGAAGAGCTGGCATATACTAAGTGTTCAATTATTCTTTGTTTGCAGTGGGCCCAATCAGAACTGACCTGAATGACCTTTCAGCTGAGTGACTGTCTTTGCCTGTTACAAGAAAGTCACAGAGATTCACAAGTATATAAAAAATTGGGTTAAGTGTAGCCTTACCATTTTACTTTCTTAAGTGCCAAGGGGGATAGCCCAGGAGTCTAAATCCAGATGAATTCTTTTACCAGCGCTCCACAAGAGCCTCCTCTGAAATTCAGACCCTGGCCCAGAGTTCTTACAAAGCCAACACTAATCCTGACTTTGTTGGGAGCCTTGCTGAGTCAAAAGATTGTAAGTAAAGTCTTTCTGTCACTATTAAAATTAGGTAAGATAGTGTTTAGTAAATGTCAGATGAAGGAAAAATATCAATTGTTCTTCCTCTGTTTTAATTTAGAAAGGTTTCACTTTAAATTTCAGTCATATTCTTTTCTTCTGAAAGGAGAAGCTCAAAGAAAAGAAATGCTTGGGAACATTCAATCATTCCTCCGCAGACAGTGTGATCTCTTCAATAACACAGGAGAGCAAGAAGAGACCATCGCTGAAACTTGCAGACATATTGGATATGCAATTCACAGTTCAAACAGCAGGAGATGTGGCGACAAGATGAGAAATGGGAAAACAAAACACATTACAAAAAAGGAAGATAAGGAATATAAAGAAGCAAGTGTTTTAGAAAGAGAAAACACCAGAAAACTGAAAAAATATATATAGAGAAAATAGAACCAGATGGAAAGAAGAGGAAGGTACCCACAAGGCATGAGCACCATTTATGCGCTAGTTAAGTAAAGTAGTTCACTTATAACTCCACCGGCAAAATATCAGCAGTTACCCAGTACTCACCTTTCTGAGGTGATCAAATGAAAAGTCAGAAAATATTTGTAATGCTAAAAAAATGCTGTCAACACCCATGCTTACTCATTGAAAATAACACGAGAAACATAATTAGTCATAGCGATGTCTCTGCAAGTCACACTTAACTTACTGTGGACCAAGCAATCAATCTATCTTCTGCTTATTGTCATCCAGGTCCATAACAGGAAAATAGTTATTTCCACAAACGATACCGAGGGATTATTGGCCATTAAAAGATGACAGTTACATGTGTCCCTTCCATTATTTGCCAACACATGCAAGTAAGATAATTACAGGAATATTTAAGAGAAAGGAATAAAAAGAAATATGGAGCTGAGCAGCTATAAAATGCATTTATATCTACATTAAAAGAACATGTTATACAAATTATTAAAATTTAGTATGCATTAGTGTTTTTGCTTAAGCTTTACTTATTTAGAAGGAGAATGCACATACAAATGGAATATGAGAACACATGGCAGTGGAAATCAGCTTCCTTAGTGTGCGAAAAAAATCAGCAAATTCTTGCAGCTTTTACCGACACTGCCACTCCTAGCCCCCTTTCTTTATACCTGTTTGTGCCAATTCAACTTGAATCCACTAATGTAAGGAATCATTATTGAGCCCCTGATGGATGCATCCAATTGTGCTCAGTATTCAGGACAGCAAAAGGATTAAGTATATGAATTCTGGGATCATACTCCTGGCTCCTGACGTCAACACTGGCTTGGCAGGGGCCTTTGTGGCATTTATGGAGTGAACTCCTTTTTTCCCCCTATTTCTCATTTTCCCTGTTTCTCCAATGATTAATTTATAAGGATAGATATTCTCTAGTTTCAACTCTTGGCTCTTGATGGCCCAACTTTTGTTACTTTGGACCCATTACTTGACCTCCCTGCGTTATGTTTCACTTTCTTTTTGTGAAAAATCAGGATATGATTAACACCTAATGGGAAGATCACTATGAATGTGAATGGCCGAACGCATTCAAGTTAGCGCTGCACTTTCCACTTATTAAATCCTCAAATGATCCCCCATTACCAGATGCCCACAGAAAGATCACCTACAGAAACATGAGTTGGTCAATGCCAAGTGCTACGTCAGTGATAGAAATGGCTTGCCAATAGGGGGATTAAATATAGGACATTTGAAAAGGAAGCTGAATTTGGAAGGGAAAGAATGTGATGTATTGAGCCAGATGGTAAGATTTTGATGATCGATTAAGGCAGTTACTTCTACATGTAAAGTTAGTGCCTCTTTCCTTTCATTCCCTTTGCAATCACTGGAGCAGCTACAGAAAGATGTGGGGTAGTGTCAAGCCATCTTAGCACAAGGCAGAAATTGCTTGCATAACAGATATGGTTCTTGCTTCTCTGGCTTCAAGTCACCACATCTGTAGGTAGGGAGCCGATGCACTGGCTCATTCAGGACTCCTCCCTGGATTCTTGCTTGTGTGTTACCTTGAACTCTCGTTCTTGTTCCATGATTCAGCACCACTATTATATCAACTTATCACAAAATAAAGATCTATTGCTTTCTTAATCTGTGCATTTCTACTTTTTCAGCAAATTTTTAAGGTCCTTTCAGAAATGTTGGCAAGATAAAGGGAAAATCATGGAAGGGCTTCAAAGTGTCTTTTCTACATCTTGGAAGAAAAATAGAGAGCAGTGCTCTTTGGCAGGCAAAGGGGGGTGGCACATGTACATATCTGTGGGTGACTCCTCTACCTGCCCTTGGGAAGGGAGGGCAGAGGAAAGAAAGAAATAAGCTCACAGTTTGTACATAGGTTCACAATCTAATTCTACCTTTAGTGGATGTCAAAAAAGTTGTTCATAATATAATCGGTTCAAAATATCCCTGGAGCTTGTTCTACAACCTACTTTGTAAGAGGGTATAAATAGGGAAGTCTTCCATTAAATATTTGGAAGGTGTTATCTAGCCTTTCTTATCTTTGAGATTCATATACACAAATGCACATTCAAGGTTCTGTGGAAACTTGCAAGATAGAGAAACCTTGCAATAAAGAAAGCTGCTTAACTTTATCCACGACTTCTGCATACTGTGACTACACTTAGCGTTGCTTAAAGCTTGCGTTTCAGGAAATACAACAGGAAAATTCTTCAAGCAATATATGACACTTGTCCTTAGAGGTTACTTTCTTCCACAGACATGTGATTAAAAAGTGAGTGTTTAAAAGATTACTACCCAAAGAACACATTACAATTTCCCAGGATTCCCCTACCCTAACACATTGCCCCAAACCAAACATTTCCAATCTGGCCATGCGCAGTGTTGCTTTCTCCATCTTACCTCCTTTGTGCATGAGAACTACAGAATGGAGCCCTCCCATCAGGCATTCCACAAACCCAACTCACTGCTTCAGAAGCCTCTGCATTTGGACATCTCCCCCTCAGGTTTTTATCTGTGTTTTTTCCTTTTAATCCTCATCCTCTTCTATGGATAGGAGAAAGCTTTTAGCTGAGAAAGACAAATGGAGAAAGTATCCAGGCTTTGGAGTATATTTTTTTATAATGTTGTTGAGATGTGAGCAGAAAACAAAATCTAAAAACCCATGAAGAAAAAAAAAACTTGGCTTTCTATAGCATTTAACCACGTCTGCGGCAATTAAAGGCATTCCTGCCTCTCATTCCGGTTCCTATACTGCTGTTGAAACCCTTCATCCCTGGCCTAAATTTCACAAGCTATGTACCTGCTTTGATACTCTTGGAGAGAAAAAGATCCCATACATGTGACATCTCCATATGTGAGAACACATTGAGGGTACTGGCCCTGTTCCCAGAATGTATTTACTTGTGTCTGTGTGATTGATTAAATGTAATTTTCTTTTTTAAACAGGTAAGTGCAATTAAGAGGTCTCTGATGAGGACCTTAGCTACAGCTCAGATAAAGAATAATTCCTATGAATAAATCCTACCACCCTGGAAGCCATAACTGAAGGCAAAAAACAGGCCCTTCTGCTAAGGACTTATGTGGGCAGCTACTTCAGGGTCACATGTTTGGAAGCCACACCTCCCCTACCTGTGTAATTCTTTTTGCCCACCTGCGCATCAAAGGATGCTTACCAATCATTACCTGGGCCCTGAGATGGGGGTGGTGGGAGTGGAGGGAACCAGACGGGGAGAGGTATTGTATTATTGCATAATCACCCCCCTTTCATGCCTCTAAAAACACCTGTGCTGGGGAGTTCACTTCGTGGTGTACTTCATCGCTTACGCTTTTGTTCGTCTAGCCTCTTGCACACTTGGGCTCTAGGCCTCTTAAGTACTGCTTGCTCTTTTGCTTCCCATGGATGGATTCCAGGACAGAAGGTAGCTTGCTCTCTCTTCCTTATGCTTTTACTTTTCAACTCATTCTCCCTGAACATGACCCACACATGCCCGTATTCCTCACCCTCTGAATAAACCTTATCACTCTCTTAAGCTGTGTCAGTACTCAAATAAAATGTTTTTTAAGTAAAAGCCAAGAACCTAGAAAATAAATATTAGGCCCAAACCTAGACAACACTTCTCTAAGACTTCCAGTGAGTTAGGGTTTTTCAAGGGTGTAGAAAGAACATTCCACAGACAGCAATGCACAGGCTGGATTATTCTCTGATTCCGTCATCACATGGCTTCCACTGCCACTTTTCTGAGTTAAGAGGCACATGAACATCCCATGAGATTACTTGTGACCTTATATGATACTTCAGTTTAAAAAATTCCAGAGGCAGCCATTGTGGCACAGTGGTTTAAGCTGTCACTTATAAGTTCTATGTCCCATATCAGAGTGTTGATTTGAATCCTTGTTGATCTACTTTCAATCCAACTCCCTGCCAATGTGCCTGAGAAGACAGCAAACGACAGCCCAACTACTTCAGTTCCTGCACCCACATGGGAGACCTGGATAGAGCTGTATTTGGCCTGGCCCAGGACTGGGCTATCGTGGGCATTTATGGAATGAACCAGTGGATAGAAGATCTCTAGATATCTAGGGGTGTGTGTGTGTGAGGAGGTCCCTCTTATAGTCTGCTTTTAAGATAAACAAGTAAAATTATAAAGAAAATTCCAGACTTTTAGGTTCAGGGTAAAATCAAACTAGGAGATAAGCTCTTGGAGACACACTCTCAACCAGGACAGTTCCCTCTGAATGTAATCAGGTTACCCTTAATCCTTGTTTGAATTTAATAACACATGTTTCCCTCTCTGTCTCTCAGACACTTGTCCCTGGCAAATTGTACTCCCATCTCTCAGATTCATACGTTCAGAAACCTGGGAGCCAGCTGCAAATCTTCCTCCCTGTGAGCCACCAGGGTTGAGAAATCTCTGACTTTTCTTGCTTCTATGAGGTTGCACCATATACAATTGCCACTCTTGGACTAATTTTGCACATGAAATAGCAATAACAGCAATGCTCTGTGGATCCACCTCATAGATCATGAATCCTCAGGGAACCATGACTTCCATCTCTTCTTTAACACCCCCCCCCCGCAATGTTCTCATCAAAGGCCCTTTCGTCTTGCCTGGATTCCTGAATCTCCCTCCCAAAATGTCTTCCTGCTCAGTTTCATCATCTTCTCAATCATCGTCTGGAGATTCTTCTGTTCACAGAAACACAACCATGTCACTTCCTGCTTTAAAAGTTACAGAGGTCCCTAAGCCTTGATGACAAAGGATGCTGTTCTGAAACTGAGCACGCAACAGCTTTCCCTCTCCAGCTCTGCATCCTTCTGAGTCTCACCACTTCTTTACTTGGGGCTGGAACTCTACTTCAGTCTATGGACATCTGAACAGATAATCTTTCACCTGTATTTTGGAACCCTCTATCTATAAACCTTCAAACAGTCTAATTCTTACTGTCCTTGCAAATCTATCTCAGTAGTGATGTATTCCAAAAAACCTCCAGACACCATACACACACACACACACACCCTGGTATAGGTTGGGGGCTTATCCCATAGGCTCATTTCCAATCTTTCCGACACAGTTCCACAGCAATGACCTACTAAGCATATATTTCCTATCATTGGCTGAATTATTTCCCTCCAAAATTCATACATGGTGGTTCCAACCACCAGAACCTCGGGGGCACCTATAATTAAGTGCAGGGCTTTTAAAGAGTTAATTAAATTAAAACGAGGCCATTCAGGGTGGATCCTCACTCAGTCTGATGGGTATACCGAGAAGAACAGGAGATTAGGACAGACACCAGAGTCCCATATACACAGAGAGCAGGAGAAAAGGAGAGGGCAGCCATTTGTAAGGCATGCACAGAGGCCCGAGGATGCCAGCCTGCCAGCCTGCCAGCCTGCTGACCCTTGCATCTTGATCTTTGGACTTCCAGAAGTTTTATTTTGAGATAATGATTTTCTGTTGTAAAATGTGTCTGGTGTTTGGTTACAGCAGCCCTAGTGAACTAACACCTAACTGCCTCACTGCGTTCAGCTGCATACTTCTTGGCTGCAACCCTTTAATTCATCTTTGTATCCCCAAAGGCCAACACTATGTCAACATGCGCCATGGATTTAGTAAGCACTTCACTGAGGACATGAATGCATTGTAGCACTACAGAGAAAAGTGGGATGCACTTAGAAAAGGCACAGTTAGTGAAACAGCAAACTTTGGGGTCACCACACTTCTTAGAAAGTGCAGCAGTTGATATTAAGGGTCAAGCTTTTTTGTAAAAAATACTATCAGAGCAGACCTCACTCAACCAAGGATTTCTACACAGCAGGTATAGAAACTGTTACTGAACAGTCTTAACTCCCAAGACAGCTAGGATTTACTTTTTTCCAGCACATATTTGTGAGACCTGCTTCTCAAGAGCTGGGGATTTCCTGAGTCACCTAGCTCAGTCCCATGATTCTCTATTCTTGCAGTCCCCTATTAGCCCTAAAAATGTAATGCAACTCCTAATCACCCAATTTTCTATCAAATAGAGCTGTGGACATTGGAGAGAACAGAGCCCATTAAAAATTAAGTTTTTCAAATTTCCTTATATAAACATTTGTTTATCAAATACACCACAACACATGCAGGGTAACACCTGCCTGTTTTTCTCCAGGACTCTAATGTTTCTCTGCTCTAGGCTAGCTTAGTCAAACTATAGTCTTCTGCAAATCTCATGCCCTTTTACCCACAAGATGCAACCCAAGCTTTCTGACCTGAAACCTGCAAATCCTCTACACTCTGATTCCAATTTAAATTCCCCAACCGCTTGATCTAATATGCTTTAGTAGCAATCATAGTTTTCAGCCAGGCTGGATGGCTCACTGGCTTTGATGGTCTCTCCCGTTATATGTTTCATGTCTGTCTGCTGGTAGACCCAGGCTCAGAGAGCCTCCATGCACTTCATCTGTCCAAACAAAGCCTTGCTATTCTGGATGCATTTTAGGTTTCACCTCCTCTGTGAGACCTTCCACATTTCACATGATTGTCCCTTGTTCAACGTATGCAGCCTGCACTGCCTGTGGCATTACTGTCTATAATTTATTTTGGACTACATGTTCACTGCACTTGTGTTTGCAGTTCATGCTCTTAAGTAGTCTGGAAAATATTTGTATTCCCTGACACAACACCTCACCACCATGTGCTCAGTGGTTTCTCAGTAAATATGCAGTAGTTTGTTTTAACCATGTCAGGAACATCTTAGTTCTCAGGGTTGCCACTTCTTCACATCCTGGAGCAGGACTCCAGCTTACCAACTGCAGTAACAGTCCCTCCCATTGCCAGATTCTCCTCTGAGGAGAGGCACTAGCATCTCTCATATTCCCAGCCTCTAAGACAGTCCTGACTATAACTGGCAACTCAGCTGGTGCACTCCCACCCCATAGATGCTAATTAGTTTTAAGCCTGGACTTAGAGCTTCCACATTTTGCTGCCTCTGAATGTTTGCACAGGCTCCAAGGCTCGGCTTCTGTTCTGAATCCTAGCATTTTTCAGCTGCAGCCTTGCACTTGGCAGTTGGTTTTTCAGGGATTAGAATGAATATCTAATACAAAGATCACAAACAAAAAGGAATGGATCATTCCTACCATGACACCACCAGCCACGCCATAGTACCACTATGGATTTACTGTGTGCTGGTCCACACACCAGAGTTGGTATCTGTGCTACCCCAGACCTAGTCATGTGCTGTTGGTACTGTGACTTAGCCAACTACCACACCTCTCTCCTACACAAAGACAAATCCGATAGCCTGATCAACCACTCCAGCACTCCTCATCCCAGATCCTAGGTTACTCAATTTTTACATACTCCCAGTGGCATCTCAGAATGCCTTTCATTCGAGCCTTTCAGAACTGCTGAAAGCAAATGTCTGTGAGTTCCCCCTACAAATCAGAGGAGGCAGTCAAGAAAAATGACAACTCATAATTGGTAATTGTCTTTTTTTCCCTGCATTCTGAACATCTATTATTAGCCACATCAAATGTGGGTGCATTTGTAGCTATGTATACATTGTTTAGAGGGATACATGAGCACAAATAATTCAAACATTATTCACATTTTAGACTGTTTCCCTAATTTTTTTTCTTCTTTGTGATCTGAGTTATAATATAAGGAGAAAAAACCTCTAGCCTCTGGAGGCAAACTGATTCACTTTCAGGTTAATTTCCCTAAAATATTATGCCTAGGGCTAGTTGTGAAGCTTCCCCATAGCAAGAAGCAGGAAATAACAGAGATGAGACAGTTCATCTTCAGAGAGACTGTTTTAAGAATACATTTTGCTCTCTTCAGATGAAGATGTCAAATACATACAAAGCTACTGTGATGGTAATTTCACTCTTTACTAACATGAATTTCTATTTTTTTTTCTTCAGGATTGACAAGAGTACTATTAGAGGGTCTATTTAATTCCATCAAAATTCAGCAACACCTGAGGAGAAGCAATGAGGTGAGTCCCAGGTTGGAGGGATGGTGTCTCCTGTATAAGAAATCATGACTTTAAGACAGAGATCAGGTCCAAGGGCCCCATCCAGTCCAGAGTGACAATCCCTGGCAGCAGCCTCAGGGATTTCTAGGGAGCCTGCAGGAGTGGTCACTCACCAGTGCAATGTCCTACAAGGCTGAGGAACTGCTCTTCCTTGCAGCTGGTCCTGCAGATTCCACTGCTAAGGGTGATGTGAGGGTGACAGGAGATGCAGTCAGATTCCGATGGCCCGTGGCACTGCCTGCAGCTTGGGTGGCATGCTGGGGTTTGGGAAGAGAATAAAAGCTAGAACTGAAACGAACAGGTCAACACGTAAACACATGGCATGTTCAATGCACTCCACAAGTTATGCTATAATCATTCACTGAAGATGGCAGAGTAATCCTGCATGCCATTGCAGGCAACTGCATTTCTGGTGTCAATGTGAACCCTCTCTACAGGTAGGGGCGAGGTTCCTGCTGTTCTCTGCCAAGGGTCCTTTGGGTATTTATAACATCATTCCCCAGGTCATGCAAAATTGACAACTGAAAAATTAGTCTGCTATAGATTTATTGAATTTCAAGTTCGTTTTGTGGTTGGCAGATCAACTGATTTCATGGGCTTCACATGGCCCAAGGGCTAAACATTCCTCATCCCTAAGAGTCTCAACACATACACAGAATCTGGAGCTATACTAATTTCAGTAATCAATCCACTCATTGCAGAAGGACCAGCATGGCCACATCCAGTCCTCTGAGTCAGGAACTTCAAATCCAAGTTCACAGCCCAAGCAGCAGTAGTGAGATTCCCCCATCCCTGCTGCTCCGATTCTAAGAAAGAACAAGATGCAAGACTGGAACGTGCTCAAAAGTGCTGGCAAAGGGGCAGTGTCCACAGCCAGTGATACAGAAACTTCTCGCCCCAGTAGATGCCAGCCAGACTTTCCCTTCAGGCCACGACTCCAATGCCTGTTTTATCAGCGATACTTAATTAAAATACCAAGAACAGGAAAAAAAAAATCCTCTTTGTGGAAGCTATCATGGACTACATCTGGAGCTCAGTTCTTTAGACAAACTTATGTCAAAGCTATGTCTTCTCCAGAAAAACCACCTAATGAACTAGAAGTACTACACTGAAGAAAAAAGAAAAAACCACGAGTCCCTGTAAGGTGCAGACAATAAAGATAAGCATGGCAGGGAATCAAAGCAGGTTGCAACTGCAGCTGCGTTTCTGTTGCCAATGCAGACAGCAGGAGCAAGCACATGGAAGGAGATGGACGGATTCCTTTCCAACGACAAGGAGGTCCATCCAAATTTAAGTCCAAGAGGAGGGGAGTGGAGGGGCTGGTGCTGGGTTGAGCTTGCTGGAATTGATGAGTTCCCTGCTGGCACGTGGCTGCTGGAAAGCAAAGGCACTGATTTGGAGTAAACTCACTTTTGGCAAGAGGCCAAGAGGAGATAAGGTATAATAAAGAGTCAGCAGGCAAAAAATAAAAAAAAAAATGACCTACTGATTAGGATAGCACCCACTATCACCCCGTCCACATTCCTGAGACTCTGGCCTTTGCCAAAGAAGATACTGGCATTCTCAGGATGATTTCCACCACCCTGTTCTTCCTCCCCACTGGAATCTTTCCCATGACCTGGGTGCCCTGCTGCTGGTGGTACCATCCATCTGTGAGTTTCAGGCAGACAGAGGAAAGTGGTGGTTTCTCAGACTCCATTTTACTAAATGATTGAACACACACCGGCAAGCCTACGGGGCTAGAAATCGTGAAGGGAAACAGTCTTCAAGAGCAACCCCAATGACAAAGGTGCCAGGGGTGTTACCTCATCGAGCTTGCTGGTGTTTAAAGTAATTTTCCCCAGGGCCCCAGAGAGATTAAAAAAGATTCTTGGGAAAGCGAAGGAAATTCCTGAATAAAAACTGATGATCGGAAATAATCTCAATGCATGTCCATTCTAAACTTCCCCTTTGGAATTAAGACTAAAAGCAGTTTACCAATTCAATTGTTAATGTACTTAAAAGAATTTTATAAATTTGCCACATATTCTTGGGCTCCAAGAATGCAATTTCGTTACAATAAGCTTTTTCCTATCAGCTATGGAGAAAAACAACAGATTATCTGTTTGAAAGTTGGTGCTTTTGAGATGAGGGGTTATTGGTGACCCTCAACCCATGCTCCCAATATCCACGAGGTTTCTGGCCTCCCAGGCAAGAGGGAACCCAGCTCAGAGTTCACACCCTTATTGAACAAACAGAATGCCTCTTGTTCTCAACACTATAGCCTTTGACCTGTAAATGTAAGACAAAGTTTCACAGCCGAACATCACTCCCTGGTACAGTAATGGCAGTGTCTGGCTGCACTATGAAAACAAAACACGGGGCTGGGAACATGCGCAGCACGTTGCATACTCACCTGTGCAAGTACCTTCCTGGTTAAAGTAGCCATCTGGGCACTGGGGGAGGCACCGTCCATCCAGCATCACATGGGCAGGCCTGCAGATGGTGCAGTTCTGTGGGCTCTTTCCTGCACAACTCAGACAGGATTGGTGACAAGCTAGGAGAAAGAGAAGGCAGAGAAGACCGTCAGGAAAACCCCACAGGACACAGAACAGCTACATCTCTGATGCAAACTTTTCAAGGTTGGAGTCAGTTTTGCACATTCATTTGGTTTTCACAAGCACACCAAGTACATCTCACATATTTCTTGATAAAGGCAGGCACCTGCAAAGCATGCATTTTTAGAACCCAGATTCTGTAAAGCAAAGATGTCATGTAACAGAAATAATGGTAGAGTCATACATTTCTTTCTTCCCAAGTTCCCATTCTCAGAGAACATCAAATAAAAAGAAGCCATAAAATAGTTGTCCCTCCGTTGAGACAGCCCTCAAACTGTCACCAGATACTAACCAGCTGACCAGGCTGTCAAAGAGAAGCAACGTCCCAGACGTTTTTAAAACGGCTACTCTGTGATTCAGACAAGAAATACACAGAGGAGCATTTTGAAATCATCCAGCATTCTGAGCTGTTCTAACAAGCTGCAATAACAGGCCTGTGAGCAGGCAACTAGGATACAATGAGATAGAGACTACAGAAGGGTATAAAGGACGCAGAATGGTAGCCTGGTGGCTAAAGTCATTGCGTAGCATGGCCCGAGATGCCAAAAGGACTCTGGTTTGTATCCTGGCTACTCCACTTCCCCTCCAGATCCCTGCTTGTGGTCTGGGATAGCAGCAGAGGAAGGCCCAAAGCCTTGGGACCCTGCACCTGCATGGGGCCTGGGAAGAAGTTCCGGACTCCTGGCATCAGATTGGTTCAGTTTTGGCCATTGTGGCCACTTGGGGAGTGAACCAACAGATGGAAGATCATACTGTCTCTCCTTCTCACTGTAACTCTGACTTTCCAATAAAAATAAATAAATTTTAAAAAGAATATAAAATTTTTGTGGAAAAACTGAATTCAAAGTTAAGTTTGTTGGGGATTCACACTGTGGCAAAGCGGATTAAACTGCCCCCTAAGGTGCCAGATCCCATATGGGCACTGGTTCAAGTCATGGCTGTTCTACTTCTGATCCAGCTCCCTGCCAGAGTACCTGGAAAAGTAGCAGAGAATGGCCCAAATGCTTGAGTCACTGTACCCACACGGGTGACCCAGAAATACCCCTGGTCCCTGGCTCTAGCCTGGCCAAGCCCCAGCCTTTGCAGGCATTTGGGCAAGAGAACTAGTGACTAGGAGACCTGTCTCCCTTCCCTCTTTCTCTATAACTCTTTCAAATAAATATAACAAATCCTAAGAAAAAGCTAAGTTTATTTTGGGGAAAAAAAATCTGAAATCCACACATGGTCCATTCATCATGCATAGTTTCCCCGAGTTTTTTGAAGCTGCCTGGCATAGTACAGAGTGAGTGCAGAGCATCACTGGTCCCCATGACCTTGACTCAGTTACATAATTTCTCAAGGCTCTTGCTTCCTCATTTATAAAACAAGGACACAGCAGTACCTACTGCATGGGGAGATGTGAACACTAATTTGGCTGATGCAGGTGAATTTCTTAGGATGGTGCTGGACACAGAGTAAGGGCTTAATAAATCTTAGCTATAACTAATGATCAACATTAAGGGCTATGTTAGCGGTACCCACAGGTACAAGGAATAAAGAAAGCAATGAGAAAGAAAACCTCTCTGCTAGCCTTCCCGGGATCTACAAGGACAAAGGGCTATTTGTGTCATTTCCTGGATTGTCATGTTTATGTTTTTGAATCTGACTTGTGGGACCAAGTTGGTTCTATAGACATTGCCCCTCCCAGGGCGAGACTCGCCAAACAGCAAATGCTTGAGAGCACGCCTTTCATGTGCAAACTCACCACTGCAGAGTCAAGCATTCCCCTTCCCTCCACTACACACATGCATGTCCATGTGCACTCACGTGTACACACACCTCCCTTATTTATCCTCTTCTGTTCCAGGCCAGATACTGGACAACCAGACAGCTCCTATATACCCACAGGTCACTGAGGCTGTCTCTACTATCCACCTGCTCACCCTGCCTCACCCATTCTCTCCTAGGAAACCACACAGAGTTCATTCCCATACTCCTCTGTTTCTCCTCTGCTTCTGGTTTGACTGATGTGCTTCTCCAAAGGGCTCTTCACGTCCTGGATTATTCCTTCCTCTTGGAAGCTGTGAGTAACTGTTTTCAAAGGCAGCAGGTTTCTGATCAACTGACCTTGCCACAACTGAATAATAAAACTTACATTTTAGGACAGCCAGCCATTCACCACTAATGGTTCATTATTGAGCCTTGACAAGTCCAGGGGCGGGGTAACCGTCATGAGTAGACTAAGACCTGGTTCTTCCCCATGCAGGTGACATCATGCACTTTAGGTCATCTTCTCTATGAAGGACCAGATCCTCTAAGCTGCAGAGACAGCCCTCTGAGTTCTTATTGCCTCCATCAACAAGTACCCAGAAGACTTGGCAGGCCAACAGGAATGGAACAACCTGATGTGATTTTACACCACTGGGATTTCTATTTTCGCCATCCTCTAATAAAATGTGGCATGTAATCTGCGACACAGAGAGAGAGAGCCAATACTGAGCTCAGGCATTCTGGTCTATCAATGGTGGTTGTTAATGTATTAAACAACCTCCACACTGCTTGGTATATGGCTATAACACTACACTTCTATTGCTTTGCTGCAGCCTTGAATATCACCCGAGCATCCTTCTTGCCCATAATCTTTCACCTACAGGTTTAACACCTGAACCAGGAGACCCTCTGGGACCTGCTCAACAGCTAGGGCTAATGTTCATTCTCATTGGACAGTGCTTCTGCCTCACTGGTTGACTGATGTCTTGACTATCAACCCTGAGATTACTGAAGAACTTTATATTTACTCAAGAATTTTTTAATCAAATGAAAAACAGAAGCTAAAGCCGTATTTTAAAATTAATCTCCTTTAGTTTTAGAATACTTTACAAATGGCTCTATTAGCACAAAACACAATTACAAATTTGATTGTCACAATCTTCCTCAAAAACCAAAATGGGAATAGGTAAAGTGATATTAAAACAAAATTATAAGATATATATGTTAGCCTCTTATTGAAGACATGCTCAACACAAAATGTAACAGCGTGCAAAAGAAATATAGGTGGTAATACTTCACGAAACAGCTAAATTATATTGTCAACAACAGAGCTTTCTGGAATGACATGCAGAAGGAATGTGAGGCAACAGCTTTTTTTTACATAGCAAAATAAATATACTTATAATACCAATATGTTTATATTAGACTTCATAATATTGCAAAAGACCCAGATCTTCCTATTAAAACTCCTCAATAAAGAGGAAATCAAAATGTATCACAGTGGAATTGAAGACTGAAGAAAGATGAATTAATGTATGATGAGCTCTAGCACAGTTTATTTCATTCCACTTGGTCACAACATCAATGTAATAGCTTGACGTGATATGAATTGAGGTCATTACTGAATGACACAAAACAGGAAAGGGAGAGGATGTGCAATTTGAAAAGATGGTGGGCCAAGAATGAGCAACAGAACGTCCCTTTGCCACTACCTAGATTTTAGTAATAACGCCCCACGAAACATCACTATGGCTGACTTCAGAATTGCCTCCTTGGAAATATCAACTAAATAATGAGCTATCTAGCTGCTGTGAGCAGTCAGGGAAAGGGTGTGCTGGGGGAGACAGCCTCAAAGTTTCTTTGTCTCTGTAATGCTGCTTCAGTAAACATAGGCATTTGCATCTGCAACTTTAAAACAACCCCATGAAACTTCAATTCTGTGCTGGTTTGGGAAACGTTGACAGTATTTCAGTGACTTTTATTGGGCTTGATCCTTCCGCAGCTGAGTGCATAGCAGGAGTTCTGTCTGAAGCCTAAGACCTGTCAAGGAAGACTAACTCCATTACAGGATAGAATGCGGCAGATATTTTAAAGAAGTTCTCTGAATAATTCCTCCATGTAATGCTATATTTTTAGAGGCTGGCTTTCCAGTTGATGGTTAAGTACATTTCTGAAGAAGCATAGCCAAGTGTTTAAGCACTAAAATTGTCAGCACTCAAAGCATCCTTAGGCAGCTATGCAGACGTTAACCTGACTCCAGAAAAAATTACACCTAACACAATTAAAACATCATTTTCTGTTCATGCTATTTTCCATGTAAATTTACGACAGATATTATAACTTCTCTTTCCTTTTAATGATAATGAAGTGCACTATCCCTACTTTCACATCAGGTAAAATCTCCTGCCTTAGTGTAAAAACAATTTTTGGAGGTAGGCTTCTCTGGAAATGGGATGTCAATACAGAAAACCTCCAGGATGTTCAGCAAAAGTCTCAATGTGGGGGAGGATTAAAAGACAAAAAGTCCAACATAATTGATTGCCCACTTCTTCTCTTCATTCTGTTTCCTCTTCCCACTAAATTGGGAACACTTTAAGGGTAATGTCCCATCTTTTCCATCCATGAATCCGGTGTACGCATCACAGTCATCCCAGCCTTGGCATGTTACACCTTCTCAATGTGTCAACTCTCGCTGACTAAATAGGTGGGGAGGTGAGCCTGTGTGGGTCAATACATGGCTACATTGGTGTCACATTCACTTAGTTCTTTTTTGCTCATCTCTACCGCCTACTCTGCTATCCACCTCACGAGAATATTGGAGCTTTCCCAAATTGGACCCTCTGCCCTTCCTCTCCTCATGCTTTGGCAAGCTGAGGCGCAGCGCTAATGATGACCTTCATGCTGGTGAGTCTACAATTTATGAGTGCAGCTCTAGCCTTTACCTTGAACTCCAACCACATAAATCTACTGCAGAGACTAGGAAAACGCTCTTCTCAACATTTCACAGCTATCTTACACTCCTTATGTCCAAAATATTACTCCTTATCCACTTTCAAACTCCTCCCATATTCCTTTAACATAAACTATGACATCAGTCCCAAAACACACTCATCATCAGCCCCTGCCACCAGCATCATGTTGGGTATTTCTTTAATATTTCCAGTCTCACTCAGTAGCCCCCCCGCTGTGTACCAAGGCACTCACATGAGGACCCCAGACTTACCCTGGACGTAGTTTTGCAACACAACTAGGTATTAAGATTTGGCTGATTTTGTTTCCTATTCCTGTCACATCTGCCCTAATTTCAACATCCCCTTGGTTTCTTAATCCAGGCTTCCAATATCATGACTAATGTCAGCGTGGAAGTATCCTAACCAGCTCCCTCTTATCACTCCCTATTTTGTTTTTTTTGCCACACAACCATCAGATGGATCACTCCAAAATGCAAAGTGACCAGACCATTTCCCTACTTTCAATTGTTTATCAATACCATTTGTAAGCTCCAGACTCGTTAGCACAGCACACAACACCCTGCACAACATGACCCACCCTCCACTCTGTACTCTGAGTCCTGCTAGTTCCCCTCTTGGCACATTGTGCTGCAGAAATACCCAACACCATCTACTTCTCCCAACACTACAGGCACTCTCCTTGGCCTAGAATGCCCTTTGCTACAGTCTCTTGCTGAGGAACGCCCAGTAATCCTTTAAAACCTTAATCATGCCAAGTTCTCTCCCTACAAATCTGTCCTCACTGACTTCCCCCTTGGCAACAGTCAGTATTCTTTCCAGTTTCTGGACTCTGTGCGGGCTGCAATCACAGCACACGTGCTTTTCTTTCTGTGTTCAGATGTCAGTCTCTCCTGCTTGCTCAGACCTTCCTTAAGGCATGGGCTGTGTCTTTCTCATCTTTCCATCCCCAGAGCCGGCCACACCCAGGCTGTAAAAGCGAGAAGGGGAAAGTGAAGACAACAGAGCCTTGCCACCAGGCATGTATTTGTATAGCTTATATCAGCACCCTGGGGACTTGATTAAAGAGAATTTCTTAACATAGATTCCATATGTTTTATTTATCCAATGGATGCAAAGAAATTCAACTTCACGGTAACATACTCTTGAACTGTGCAAGCAGATTCCTGTCCATTTATATGTTTAATTAAAACTCTGCCTTCAGGCCTTCGGTGAGTCAAGGCAACAACTAAATAGATCAAAATGCACAGCCTACTTTATTTCTCCCTGCTCCCTGAGAGCAAGCTAATTCATAAACCAAATTCACTGGCAAATTTCTTATTTGTTTTTAAATTGATACAAAGTCTATATCGATTTTGTGCAATGTTGTCCTGCACAGAAAGACCCAGCCTGGGGAAACAAACTGTCTTTGAGACTGAAAAAAGAAGGCGTCGAGAACCTGAGTTACAGAAATTCCCCAATGTGTGCTGGAACAATACTCTGTCACCACTCCAGGACAATGACAAGGGTGCTGATACAGGAAAAGGGCTGCTGCAAGATTTATTACTACATTCTTTAGGAAAAAAAAAAAAACACATACGCTATACATTAGATGATAGAGATGAAAAACTCATTATATAGCACAGAGTTCATTTTTAAAATAAAGCTTCTTCTTCAAAGTTCCATTATTTCCAATTCTCCTGCTGAATGCTATGGGAATTGAAAAGACCGAGCGCTAATTCGCCACAGAATTGGGGCAATTACGTGGCTCATCTAATTATCCTGACCGTGTTCATATTAGTCCTGGTCACCACTGCCAGATTGTTTAATGGTGATTGAGCTGCATCGTAATTGGATGACCTGGTCTGAAGTTAAATTGTAAAGCTCTATGGTGGCACAAAGAGCCAGGCATCGGCTTGGAAAGAAAGAAACTCTTGAAGGAAGAAAATTACATTGCATATAAGAACTAAGGGTCTCCCACTGCTAACACTCAGGTTCCTTCTACACTTTATGTTCTTTAAGTGTAAAATGGGCATAAATGCATGTACACTCAGACCCCTGATAACACAATTTACGGTTGTAAGGAATTTCTAAAGTATAAAGCAACACATACGGGTATATGCAATGGATACGTGACTATAAAAACCCATACCAAAAGAATAAAAGTAGGTATTTGAACTTGGAAGGGTCTTAGGTAACATTTCCAAATATAGAACACCAGAAGAATTTGAATTTCAGATAAATAATACATAGTCATTTTGGGATATTCCACGCAGGAGAGGGCATTTATGAAATGTCAGCCACATACACTGAATGCTCCTATTTGCTAAATCTGTCATTGGTGCTTTTATTCAATGTTTTTCATTTGCACATTCTAAAGTTTCTGCAAAACATATAATGCAAGCAATGAGAAGAAAGTGAAATCAGCATTTTTAAAACTACTTTAGGGAGAAATAAGCATACTAGTTCCTCAGTGGTAGGTAGGCATGTCATTCCTTTAATTACAAGTTTTGTTTATGCAACCAATGGTTCTTGGGCCAGTGGCATCAGCCTCAATTCGGAGTATAGCACAAAGACAGAATCTCAGACCCCGCCCCACATCACAAAATCTGCATGCTGAGTCCCAGGAGATTCCTATGAGAAGTGCTCTTCCAGGGAGACTTCAACTAAATGCTAAATCTTCAAAAATAATTAAATCCTAAAAAAATATTTATCAGGAGTAAAGGATGACTGTGAAGTGGAGCTGAGCAGCCTGACCTGGTTGTAGGGACACCGGTAGGGAAGGCCTCTTAAGAGATAAGCAACGCCAAGTGTTTTATCCTGCTTATCCAGCCCAGCGCTGCCACAGACAGCCAAGCACAGAGACTCATGACGCTGGTGAGCTCGGGGGAGAGGGGGTGCAACAGAGCATCCTGCCTCAGACTGACTCACAGAGGCACAGAGAACCTGCCGAGGAGACTGACGCAAGCGGTGTTGGAGACTTTGTTTTAATGCAGGACTGATAGATGCTACTCACATTTGGTTTCTATGTTTAAATTTTTATTAGAAATTTGAATCAGTCAATGCTAGAGAAGTCTCAGGTGAGAGCAAGTCTGAAGAAAATGATTAAGAGCCTTTTTTTAGCTCATCCTACATGTTGGAACTTAGTGAACACACACTAAATTTGGTTGACTATTAAAAATCCTCCAGATGTTAGAATTAGGAGTTTCTTCAGCACCAACTCTAACCTCATTTTGTAAACATAGAGGTCACGTAGAAAAGAAGTGTACTGTGAAAGCGAAAGCTCCATTTTTCAGAAGCTCCCGCTTCCACTGTGACAATGTGACAAAACCATTAGACAAACCCACACAGTGGGCCACCCCCATCAGTCACAACTCTTCTGCTTGGAGCTGTCTCCACCCATTCCTTCTTCTCCATGTTGGCCTTACAGAGTGGGCTTCCCTGGACAGACCATCACTGCAGAGCATAACACGAATTCTCTTCATGTATTCATTCATTCCTCCATTCATTATCTGATTCTTTCACTGGAATGTAAGGACCATGAGAGTAGAAATTTTCATCTGACTCATCTACACGGGCATCCCCAATACCTAGGAATGCCTGGCACCTGGGAGGTACCTCTGTGTCAGGAACACAACTAACTGTCCTGCAGCTTCTGCTAAGCAGTGTTCACTTTGCTCATCGAGTCTTAATTTTATATACACATATATTATTTCATTGATGTATTCTGTCAATTATGTACATGTTAATAATTATATAAAATATATAAATACATTGCTTATATAATTATATATGACTATATATGTATATTTGTCTTCTAATCACAGACTTGCACTTTCATCAAGTATCTTGAGTGTAGTCTGGTATCATCTTGGGATAGATAATCCCAGCTGTGCCATGGAGCTAGGAGTGAAAACTTCTATGATAACTTCTGACATTACTGCAGCCTCTCAGTAAATTCTTTCTTTCTCTAATGCAGCTGCCCCTTGTTTTCATTAGCTATTACAATATTCTAATCACTATGTACTGCAGTCTCCAAGAAAGGGGGAGTTCCCGAAAGCAATTTCTGTTTCCAATTCTACATAGAAAAATACTGGAGACCAAAGGTGCTATCCCCAAATCCTCTCAATAGCATACATAAGCATACACACTCACATGTTTACACACATTTCCAACATTTTAAAATATTCTGCAGAGTAGCAAGGGTATTTATTCCTGAGAAGATGTAGCATGAAGAGCCCTTTGCAGTCTCACAGGACTCCCAGTCCTAATTCCATACACAGCACTTCAGCAGAATTGAAAATGGAACATTTCAAAAATCGTGAGAAGGCAGAGAGGATTCCAGAAATATGGCATGAGTGACAGGAACTACATCCATCGACATATTGAACACTCAGGTGAGGTTGGGAACAATTGGTGGTGATCACACCACATTCCCAATGGAAGTGTAAGCAACTCAATTAACCTCTCTCTGGTATGTTCTCATCACGAGTAAATTGAAAGTAACAATCTACTTTGTGGAGATTGCACAGGGATTTGCTAACAAATGCGAGAGACAGCTATCTGTGTGATACTGCTTAACAACATTGTGTTAACAGGCATAAAATCATGGAACTATTGGGGACTTCAGGGGTCAGTCCAGTCTTATCATGTGGGACCACAATTACAACATTCTAGAGGGATTACATTCTAATCCTTCTTCAAAGATGTTGGCTCATAGATTCCCAGACAGCTCGGCTTTGTCAAGGATGTTTTGGTACATTTAAGATGCCTCAATCCTGCAGCAGCATCAGTGTACCATGTTCCTCCTCCTCCCATATGGGAAGAAGACCAGCAGCTGCACCAACTCCAACAGGCATCTGCCCCCTTTCTGAGGCTGCCACAAGGCTGTGTGATGATGATAAGCACAGCAATTGGACTCAGACGAGCTTAGGTTCCATGGGATTCTATTTCATGCTGGCCACATGACCAAGCAAGTTGCAACCTCAAGTATCAGTTTCTTCTATTCTTGCAGTGCCTCACAGCTTGCCATGGGGATCAAATGCATGATATTATATCTTCTGGGCTGAACAGTACAAATCACTTTAATTTTCATTTATTTACCACTCTTTTCAACAGTTTAGCCTCTCCCCCCTTCTTCTAGATCCATTCCTAATTGCCATCGGTTGCTACAGACACAGTGCTCAGAATTGTAAGTAACAGCTGACTGCACTGAGTAGTTTGCAAAGATTTTTGTCTCATTTTCCCCAGGATCACCATGCCAAGGGTAAATCCTGTGTCATTAGGTGACAGTGAGGAATCTCCTTTAGGCTCCTGTGGCCTCTCTAGCCTTGACCCAAGTACCACAAAAGCCACATCTCCCACATGGCATCCTCTGCATTCTTGGAAAGTCCAGTGTTTGTGCAGTTTCAATACCTCTTTGGTCTCCACTCAAACCTCAGGAAACACAGTACACAGCTGTCTAAAATTATATAGATGGATTTCACATATTCTAACAAGTAAAAAAATAACTTCTGCAGCAATGTGGGCCAAAAAATTATAATGACAATAAGAGTAAGTGAGTGAGGCAAGAGAAAAGAAGTTACACTTTCTCCATATCCTTTCCCTCATCTGTCAGTAGTTGGGAACTGTAACTAGATTCCTTAGGGGGTCTGGGTTTGCCAGAAGCCAGAGTGGCCTGAAGAAACTTGTTTAGTTAACCTAATCCCTAGAAGAGATTTGAGATGCTATTAAACAGAGAGAAAAGAGTGATTGCTTACATTTCCCTGCCATTAAGAAGGAGAAACACTGGCCCCCATGGAAGTAGCCAATCCCTAGAGTGGGGTGGTTGTGTGGCATGCACTTTGGGACAACATTGGGACTGTAACATAGCATCACAAAAGATTGCTATATTCGGCAGTAGTTATGTAAACAGTGTCTCAGGAGTTTAAGGGGCCTGGGAGAGTTTGGATAGTGCACACTAGAGTGGGAATTGTGATGTCTGGAAAGTAGAGGCTCCTCTGGGTATCACTGTAATGCCCCTGGAGAGGGGACTTCCTGGGTACCACTTTCTCATTCACCTGAACATCTGAGCATATAGACTATACCTATACCTACAGAGCTTGGAGCTTTGTCATTTACCAACCACTCTTGCATTCCTAATCTCCTATGCTTCTGGCAGAAACATAGCAGGAAAGCTACCTATTCCATGCCTGGCTCTGGCTTCCAGTGTTCAAATACTACATATATTCGGAAACATTTATTTATTTATTTATTTATTTATTTATTTATTTATTTATTTATTTTAACTCTCTAATAGAGAATGAATGAATGAATGAATGAATGAATAGAACAGCTGAGGCTGAAACAAGTGAAAGCCACTCCAGCTGATCTCCCATACAGGTGTTACGGGCCCAAGCACTTGGCTCATCTTCAGCTGCTCCCCTAGCACATTAGCACAGAGCTGGATCTGAAGTGCAGCATTTGAGGCTCTAACAGCTGCTCATATTGGGTTCCAGTGTCACAGGCAGTGACTTAACCCATTGCACCATAATATTAGTTCACTAATTCTGTTTACTTCTTACTGTGCTATGCAGACTGTGTCTGAAGTCTTAATCTGACCTTGAAACACAATCTTTCCAGCTGAGGATATGTTCTAATGTGAAATTAAAGTAACTTCAATAAGTTGATTTGTAAGACACCAAATTGCAACAGGCTTACAGTGATGCTGTAAAATAAACACTGAAAACGCTGAATGAGAATAAAGATTCATAGATACTCTTGCAAAATGGTAAAGGGCAATTGGGCTCACCTTGTTTGGTGGATTACTTTCTTACATTCACATTACTCTTCCACATTCAAAATTCCCTTTAATAAATATGTTATACTTACAATGAAAAATACAACAGTAATGACTATCCAACTATCTTGAGAGTCAAACAACAGCAAGGTGACTCTCAGGAAATGATACCTTCCTTTTCACCTTCTGACAACTCATTGATGATCTGATTATTGAGTCAAATTACCCAAGATGTCATCCCTTCCCTGCAGGTAATATGCCAAGGTAGGGCAGGAATCACTTCTAAATGTTGACAAAATCCCAGGTTTTGCCCTTAAAAGGACTGATTCCTATTCAGCATGGCAGATCAGCAGAAATAATAAACTGAACTTGACAACGAACCCTGGGTCTCGCAGCTGTCCACAGTGGTCTTAAAGAACGTGTGATACTTCTGAGAAGGCAACTGTGAGGATGCTACATGAGGGACTCAGCTCTTTAAGCTCATCTGTGACTCAAAGGGGGTGGTAGGAACAGACAAGGGGATCACTGTTCTACAATTCAGCCTCCCATTTCTCTCACGAGCATTCTAGAATACTTCTTATGTGAAAAAAAAAAAACAAAAAAACACACACAAGTGTTCCGTGTTTCAGTCCTATCTCACTGGATCACACAGAGGTATGCCCAAAACCACCCAGAATTTTTACAAATCATGCTTACTCACCTTCACATAGTCCAGTGCTCTCCAAGTAAAACTGGGCTCTGCATTGGGGCAGACACTCCCCATAGGGGACCTGTGCCCCAGAAACCTGCTGGACCTGCAGTCCCTCCTCGGGCTTTGCACACCTGGTGCACTGAGAGGGCTCAGGACCCACACAAGCCAGGCAGGATGGATGACAGTCTGTGTGGAGGAACAAAACACAGAAAGTAACCCAAGCATCAAGTACATGTTGTGGCCAACAGGTGTCCTTCCTTAATTCAAAACCACCTAGAACAGCTCTCCAGGTGTGTCCTTATTTTTCTACACAAAGCAAATGGGGATACTAGTATCTCTAAGAGGCACAGTGATAGGGGTGGCAAAAGCCACATCTCTCAGGTCAGTGAGGGCTGTCTGGCTAGATCATAAAAAACTCATGACCTGGTCAATACTGGCTTGGCTCTCTGGGAAAGAAAAAGCCCTGAACGATGCTTTCACATGATGTTCTCAGGTGTTGCTGAAGATTTCCAGGAGCATTTAGATGAAGACCACTATGTCCTTTGCAAAACCAGTCATGCATTGTCACCCGATATGTCATCCCTTGTACACAATGTAGAGGCCTAGACAAGAAATTTCTCTTACTATTTATCTGGAGAAAGGCTGTTTCCTGAGCAGCAATGAAAACCTCACATAACAGTTTGTTTTCCCTTGATGCTGTGAAAATCAAACACTACTCAAGATGATCTCATACCCACATTTTGATACAGTTGAGCTTCCTTTTCTTTATAAGACTCCAGAGTCAGAATTTTCTTTCTTTCTCTGTCTCTGTCTCTCCCTCCCTGCTTCCCTCCCTCCCTCCCTCCTGGTAAGGGCCATTTGGATATTTATAGCATCATTGTTGGCCCATACCAAATTATCGACTTAACAACTAGCCTGCTATAGATTAATTGCAAATCAAGTCTGACCTGTGGCTGCCTTGACAGGGTCAGACTAAATGATTTAGTGGTTTGTGGGCTGGACATCCCCCAACCCAGCTAGGTTCTCTTTTTCCAAACATTTGTTGTTGCTTCTGTGTTTTAAATAATTTGGTTTCCCAGAAACTCCCCTCAAACTCTTTTCTAAGGTACTAACATAAAAATAAATGCAAATTAATTCCACTTAAAGGGTTTGCTTCAGTGTAGTACTTTCAGATGTCCCAATGTGCCCATAGCCTTTTGGGAAATGGTTACTCAAGATTTCTCGTCTGACTCATCCCAGACGTCTTGCCAGTGACACCCGGCTCTCATCAAGATAGAAGTTTTCCAGGGAAACACAACATCAGTCTAGCACAAATAGTAGCAATGCTAGGAGAATAGGGAAGAGAGACATAGGAGTTCATTCTCTTAAAGTATGGGGGTGGAAATCATATTTCCCATAAGCGTAGCTAGAGAAATCAGCAACTTTTTGAAATGTCTACAAGTTTGTAAATGTATGTTTTCTTCAGATCATCCCTTTGTGAAATAATTATAATGAAAAGGATGTATGCATATTCCTCCATCGGCATCAACAGAGGACTGGTCCCAGGAACCCTGTTGGTAACAAAATCTGCAGATGCTCTAGTGGATTCCGTGCAGCAGTTCAGTCTTTGCACAGAGCCTAACTGTGTCTCCCCATACCCTTCAAATCATCTCCAGGCTGATACTAACACTCGACTTTCTATCACTTTTATTGCATGAATCCAGCATAACACTCAATATGCCGTATAAATTCAAGTGTTACTTCTCTGAACTTGGTAAACTATTTTCCCCCAAACACTGTCCATCCACAGTTGAATATTTTCAATTCATACATGTGGAATCAGCAGATACACATGGCCAGCTACAATGTATATATAGCCATATAAGATATAGCATAAGAAAAGTTGCAACAGAAAATGGTATCATCAGTAAAAAAGTCAACCTATGCCCTTTGATGGGGCAGTATTTTATTAAAGATGATGATGATGGTACTGATCATACCTTTGCAGACGCCATGGTCAGGGTAGAAACCATCTGTACAGCTGGGTAGGCAGTGGCCTTGATGCAGAGCCTGGGGGTGCACACAAGCTGTGCAGTGAGAGGCGGTGGGTCCGGAGCAGTTGGCACATGACTTGTCACAGACTGCAAGACAGTAAGAAGTGAACACGCAGGGACCAGGTGATGACAAAGCCCACTTTCTGTCTTGGCTTCACATGAGATAGCAAGCCTATTGAGCATTTGAAGTCCCCTTATCACGATCTCAAAACGAGCCCAAGAAGATGAGGAAGCAGGTGGCTATCCTGCCAACACTGCTCATACGACCACTTCTTCTGCTTTTATTCATGTTCTAGCTACTACTTAATAGCCAGCTTTTGTTTAGTGTTTGTAATAAGTGCTGTTTACAAATGATCATTTTTAATCCTCATAACATCATAATGGGTGTTACTAACTGCATTTCTTAAAGATTTATTTATTTTTATTGCAAAAGCAGATATACAGAGAGGAGGAGAGACAGAGGAAGATCTTCCGTCCATTGATTCACTCGTGGCTACAAAGGCCAGAGCTTAGGTGACCCAAAGCCAGGAGCCCAGAGCTTTCTCTGGGTCTCCCATGTGGGTGCAGGGTCCCAAGGCTTTGGGCCTTTCTCGACTGCTTCCCTAGGCCACAAGCAGGGAGATGGATGGGAAGCAGGGCCACTGGGATATGAAGTGGTGCCCATATGAGATCCCAGTACATACAAGGCAAGGACTTAAGCCACTAGGCTACTGCGCAGGGCTCTATAAACTGCATTTTAAAGATGGGAAAATTGAGATCTTGGGACACTAAAAAGTTGCACAGATGCCATTCGTTGCAGGGTTGGGATTTAGCTCTAGGTCTTTCTGGACCTAAACCCCAGACTTCCTGAATAGAAAAATGCAGAGAGTTTATGGGTCTTGCTGTTGGGAGTACTAGAAAATTTGATTGGCTTGAACTCAATTAATGCCATTAGGCAATGTCTAGTCTCTTGGCACATCTGCAGTGAGAGAGTAGACTGAATGATCATTACAAAGTTCCCAGCCTTGATCTTTCAGTATTCAAAGTATAAATTACATCATCACTGTCTAGAATCTGACTACTACATATGATAATGTCAAGAACATACCTCCCTTGCTTTTGACCTTGGTTTTAACAATGGAATATCTCTGACTCCAAGAGATAGGAGGTGATAACATGGCCTTGGATGAGCACTTTGGCAGAGCCAGAGACACAAGTGAGACAAGGAGGAAGGCTCTGGAGGGCTGGTCAGGAGAAGGATGAGGGTACTTAGGAGACAAAAGGAGGGACTTGAGTGATTAAACAGGTTGGAAGGCAAAGGAGAGTAATAGGCAGGTGTGGTGGCACTGTCCAAATATCCGACATTTATAGACTTCAACGTTATGACCTGTAAGATTTTGTTTAAATGTAACTTGCTATTTTTTAAGTGAGTTGAAGTTGTGAATATACGAGTTTATAAACGCCATGGAATGATTTTGTCATGCCTACAGACTAAACCAGTGATGGTTTACATATAGGGGTGGCCAAGAGCCATTTGGATATTTATAACATCATTTGTTGGCCATCCAAAATCATTAGCTTTAAAATTAGCCTGCTATAGATCTGTTGAATTTCAGATCTTCAGTGCGATTTTCTCAGCAGAACCAGATCAAATGATCTCAAGGTCCTTATCTGGCCCTTGAACTAGACATTCCTCACCTCTGCAAAAACAAGAGGACCAAATGTTAAAGATGTTGTTAGCATCTCAAAAAAGCTAAATGAACTCTGATGATGATTAATGTGTCGGCGTCCTTCATTTAATCACCCTAGCTAGCCAGCATCCATCCATGTTTCCCACTCCTAAAGCAAGCACAGGTGAATTCTGTAATTAAAATGCTATCTGCTTTAAAGCAGCATTTTCGCATCACACAAGTTCCTGCGTGGGTAGCATACGGCATGACGTGTGAAGCAGTATGAAACATTTTGCATGGATCATGACGATTATGTGTCTCTCACCTTTGCACTTGCCCGACTCATCAGCGTAGTGCCCTCCAGGGCATTCAGAAATGCATTTGCCATTATGCAACATGGTCTTCTCAGCACAGGTAAGACACCTGGGACTACTGGGGCCACAACTCTTACAGGACTGGTCACAAGCTAAGAGGAAAGAAAGTCCATCAAAGGCAGGCACCAGCAAGCAACAATACAGGGAGGTCACTCTCGGCGTGCTCCGCCCTGGCGCCAAGGCAGCACTCTCCTTCCCAGGCTGTGCAGCAGGGCAGTTTCCTTGATTCCAAGGACTCCACCTCTTCACAGTCGAAGGCGAATTGGAGAATTACTCACTGAACCAGGCATAACAAACACTCTGAAGCACATCCAGTGGCATATCCAATTTAATACGGAATTTAAAATTAAAATGGCCCTGGAGACAAGGTTACCATATTTATCAAATAAAAATATTGTACCCCCGGTTAAATTTGAATTTCAATAAATAGTGCAGAATTTTATTTAGTGTGCTTGTACCAAGTAGTTTATAAACTCCCATGCCTCTTTTTTAACCATACTTGGAGAAAGAATTCAGAGAGTCAGTGTTCTGTTAAGATGATATCACTAAAATTATGTTGATAGCTAGATGTTTGGTGTTACAATTAAGACATCACTCGGGACTTTTGCATCTTACATTGGAGTGTCTGGTGTTTGAGCTTTTTACTAACACATATGCTGGGAGGCAGCAGATGATCCATTAAAATACTTGGGTTTCTGTCACTCCCATGAAAGAACTGGATTGAGTTCTCAGCTCCTAGCTTTGGCCTGGCCCTGCCCTGGGTCACTGAAGGCATTTGGGCAGTAAACCACTGGATAGGAGCTCTGTGTCTCTATCTCCTTGCCTATCAAACAAGCAGTTTAAAATTCAATAAAATTATGTTGAAATGATTAAATTATACATAATTTTGCAGGACCTACACATTCATCTATTCATTCATTTAACCCTTGCTCCACAAAGCACTTTTTTAGGTCTGTGTCAAAGATCAAATCAACATGTTTTCAACTTAAAGAGACAAATCCATCTAAAAGAGGAAAACAAAATAACCAATATTAAAAAGAGCACTCTGATTAGTCTGTACAGGCACAAGAAAAATGGCAGAAATCTTTCTGGTCAAGAATGGACTCATAGAAGTGCCCCTTAGGCAATGTCCTAGGACTCGAGTTGGATTATGCTGAGCTGAGGAGAAACCCTTCACGCTGAAGCATCAAGTAAGCCAAGGCTCAGTACCTGGGAAAATGGGAGCTATCATGGGCACAACCGTTCCACTGGGCAGGAAAAGAGGAAAAGATCAGATTAAGGCAACCTACAGTCGGACTCTGTGGTCTAGAATCTCACTTTGCCGAGGGCACTGAGAGCCTCTGCAAAGCATTATGTAGAGTAGAAATACATGGCTGAATTGATGTGCAAGAAAGATGGCCCGTCTTCAGCTGGAGAGAAGGATGGAGGAGGTAACGACATGAAACTGGGCTTGGCTAGAAGACCATGGCTTCGTGTAGGCTCGGGGGGAGGAATGAGATTTGAGAAGAAGAGGAGAGAGGCTTGAGAGACGAGGTTTGCTTTAGGGGAGGAGCGAAGCCATCCACAGAATGTCAGAAGGGGCAGGCATGAGGTTATGGGGAGCTCAGCCAGCATTTGTGTGGTCCTGTAGACACCTGATTTATGTTTCAAGGTCTCCAAGAGAGGTCTGCAGATGAGCCCACACAGATAGATGCTGAAACCAGAAATCAGTTGATTTATTCAGAGAAAGGATGCAGGAGACGATAGAAGTAGGCAAAGATCTGGGGAATATCAACCTTTTACAAGAAGGAAGGGGGTGGTGGATGAGCAAAGGTGAGCAAGAAGAAATGACTCATGAGTCGGAGAGAAAGAGGGAGCTTCAGGGCTGAGAAGCTGGGTTGGGCAGGGGGGCAGTTCTAGAGAGAAGTCGTAAGCAGTGCAGAGAAGACACTTGTCATGGGAAGAGGTGCTATTGCACTCCAGTGCTGGGGTATGTGGGGCCTGTGCTGCATGAATCGACTGAACAGAGCACAGTCTACTCCATGAAAAAATGAGGACAGAAAGAGCTTAAAGGGTAAGCAGTGGCTATAGCATACTAATATTAAGGTTCAAGTCAAACACTGAACCTGGGGGTGTGAGAAGAGCTTGAATGAAAACAGCAAGGTGAAAAAAGGGATGTATGTTTTTAAAAAGGATGTACTTATTTAAAAGGCAGAGTAACCAGAAGGGGGTATGATGAGAGAGTGAATAGAAAAGGGAGGGAGGGAGGGAGGATAGAGAGAGAATAAGAATGAGTGAACATGTTTTTCTGTCTGCTCGTTCACTTTCCAAATGGCCACAACAATCGGAGTGTAAAGCTGTGAGCCAGGAGCTTTTTCTGGTTTTCCATGGCCAGTGCAGAGGCCCAGGCAGTGGGTCATCTTTCTGCTGCTTTCCCAAGTGCATTAGCAGGAAGCTGGATTGGAAGCGGAGCAGCCAGGGCTCACACAGGACTTACACAATGCCTCAGCACTGGCCGCAGGGGATGTACTTTGTAAGAGCATAGGAGGGGTCCCGGTGGCATGGCCTAGCAGCTAAAGTCCTCGCCTTAAATGCGTCGGGATCCCATATGGGCGCCAGTTCTAATCCCGGGGGCTCCGCTTCCCATCCAGCTCCCTGCTTGTGACCTGGGAAAGCAGTCGAGGACAGCCCAAAGATTTGGGACCCTGCACCCGCCGGGGAGACTCCGGAGGAAGTTCCTGGTTCCCGGCTTCGGATCAGCACAGCACCGGCCGTTGTGGTCACTTGGGGAGTAAATCATCGGATGGAAGATCTTCCTCTCTGTCTCTCCTCCTCTCTGTATATCTGACTTTGTAATAAAAATAAATAAATCTTTTAAAAAAAAGAGCATAGGAGGAACACTAATGTGGAAGGGAGCAGAGAAGGGTCTACTTGTCCAGGAGGAGAGGAGGTGACAGGGGACAAGCACAGCTGTGGGGAAGTACAGGACTCCAGTTACCCAACACGCCCTGGCTAACTTCCCTACAAACAAGCAAAGCAACCTTCTTCACAATGCAGAGTGTCTGCATTTTGGATCAGAGCACTGCTGAGCCCAATTCTGTCTGTTCCCTTAAAGCACCTTCACCCTACCGACATGAAAACATGTTAAGAATTTAAGAAAAAAAGACAGTAAAGGATTAAGCCAAATATTCCATCCTGGAGGATTCAGAATCTATTTATGAGCAAATGTGTTGGGTGTGATAAACTTTAGTAATGATTAATGAAATGGACTTACTGTGGAAAAAGCAAAACATCTCTGAATTTTTAACTCCAATAAAGAAGCAAAAATGGATCTGAGGAGTGTTTTCTCCTCTTCCTTTACCAGAACATAAAGAGTTCTGAAGTTTCTAATTTTAGAACCAACATCGCAACAGGACAAAATAATCTATAAGCTAAATCAAATTTGCTATAAACAAAAAAAAAATCACAAAACATTCAAAAAAATTGAAATTAACCAACAATGAAAATGATACACAAAACATTACAAGAAAGATCTAAAGTAATATTTAGAAGGTAAGTCAGATATTTAAATAAAATCATTAGGAAGATGCCATTTCTTTCCAAGCTAATCTGTAACACTTCAATGAAGTATCAGTATGAATTTCACTTGAATTTCCTTAGGGATTCGATAAATGAATAGCTTAGTCAACTTAGAAGACGAAAAGAAAAGACATTTGTCCCAGAAAGCTATGGGGACAAGCTAGAAAGGCAATACAAGTGAGCAAGTTAACAGAGTGAGATGTTTACCAGAACAGAAATTTGGACTGCAGAGTGTCTGACGAGCCCTTATATGCATAGTAACTAGACACAATAAACATGGATTAAGAGGTAATGTTGGGAAAACTGGAGTGTGGAATGCAGAAAACTCAAACTAGATCCCCAATTAAATCCACAAGTATAAATAGATTCATGTATGAATAATCTGAGGGTAAAATGCCAAATTAATAGAAGAAAACATAGGCTAATTTATTTGTGAATATGAGAATAGATCTCAAACCAAACTTCAAAAGCAAAGCTTTAAAGCAGAAAGCAATGAATTAAAGATTTTTGTTCAACAAAGGGCATCACATTCATGCTAAATGACAACAGGATGGGAGATATTTGCATATTTAAAATACACAAGAGTTAATAGCTATAACATATATACAGTGGATGCCATAAAAGGTAGCAAAGAATAATTGAAAAGCACATTAGAAAGCATATATGAAGACCAACTGGAGTTGAAAATAGACTCCAGCCCTGTGACATGGTTCAGTGTCTAAATCCTCACCTTGCAAGCACCAGCATCCCATATGGGCACATGTTCCAGATGCTCCACTCCCCATCTAGCTCCTCGCTTGTGGCCTGGGAAAGAAGTAGGGGATGGCCTAGAGCCTTGGGACCCTGCACCTGTGTGGGAGATCTGGAGGATGCTCCTGACTCTTGGCTATTGGCTTCAGATCAGCTCAGCTCTGGCCATTGTAGCCACTTGGGGAGTGAACTCGTGTATGGAAGATCTTTCTGTCTCTCCTTCCCTCTGTAAATCTGACCTTCCAATAAAAATAAATACTTTAAAAAAAAAACAAAGAAAATAGACTCATTAGCAATCAAAAATATGCAAATATATGGGATGGCCCTTTACCTGTACTACCCAGCAAACATAAGAATCTTGATGTTGCCAAATGGTGGTGAGTATGTATTGGTAAGAGAACCCTCAGTCTCAGAGTACAGAGGGTGGCGGTCACGCAGGTGGGCAATTAACTTAGTCAATTAAAGAAGTTGAATCCAGAAACCAGCAATTCTTCTCCTGGGTATAAATCCCAGCAAAGCTCCCAGAGAGGTGTGTGAAGAGACTTGTTGCTCTCTGATGCTGGTATGTGGACAGTGACAAAGGAGAGAACCCACCCCGGAAGTAGTAGGAGCGGGATGTGAGGTACACGCAAGGACTGCTACACAGTTGTGACAAGGAGAGGTCCAAATAACAGAGTAACACAGGTGAATCTTAAAAAACATAGCCTGGAGTGAGAAACAGGCACTGCACAAACTCTGTAAAGCACCATTTAAGAAAATTAAATATACATACTTCCAGAGCAAAATAATCAGCCTAGAAAAGTTCATGGAGGAAAAAGATGAATACAACCAAAATGCTTGTCTGGACAAGGCAAGGGAATACGAAGGAAAGAAAGAAAAAGAAGGCAAGGAAAGAGAGAAAAGAGAGGTAAGGAGACAAAGAGATAAGATAATATGGCTACCAGAATCCTCCAGACTCTGCCTTATGGTGGGTAGACTTGTAAGAGTCCTTTATAACAGCCCAAGCACTTAAAAGAATGAGGTGGCTTTCCCTCTGATGGCCCCACCATTCCTATCTAATATTTGCAAAACTCAAAACACATACCACAGATGAATTTCCATTCTCTAAGTTCTTTCAGCCAGGGCATACCACCACTTAATAACAGGCTATGCCAGATTTTTCTCAGCACTTGACTTTGAGATTTCTGCAGATATGGTTGGTCGGCTATAAATTATTAAACCAACACCAGCAGGTCTTAATCTTCAGTAGCACTAATCTGAATTGGAAATAAGTCAACATTATCAGCATCTTAATTAACATCTTGATACCAATCAGTGATGTGGGTGTCCGTTGTTTTAGAAAATATTTCTCTGAACATTCTGAAGTGCTTGATACAAAGTTAGGGAAGTCTATCAGTTTTATGAAATGCGCAAGCTCCAGTTTCTCCAGTGCTTGGGCACCTGTACCCTCGTGGGGCATCCAAATGGAATGGCCGGCTCCCAGCTTAGATGGATCACTTTCTTATCCCCGTATTTATCCATCGCTCTGCCTGCCTATCAAATAAATAAATAAATCTTTTTGGATGTGGCTTTCTCGTTCTAGATAATGTCAAGCCACAAGTGCAGGTCAGTGACAGTGTCCGGCTTCTCCGGGGACTTAAAGGGTAACTGCCTTCAGGCATTCAGATTAGTGCAAATGTGACCTATGTCAACCTTCAGAGAACACATCTGGCTTAATGAGTGGGAAAGTGATGCTGGCAGAAAAAGATGATCACTCTGAGGCTACTGGCAGCCTGGCCTTACCTCTCTCCTTTGCTCTCAAAACCACATCAAAGCCACCTGAGACTCAGCCATAGCTGGCCAATTTTTCCCACTAGCAATGCTAATGGTGCTCAGCCAGGTTTAGACTAACAGCTACTAAAGGCAACGCTCCTCCCCAGGACACAGAAACCTACTGAGACACAAAGACCATGTTCTTTCGCTGCTGGCCTGCCTGGTGAACAAAAGAACTCAAGAAAGTTTCTTGAACAGACTATTTGAATGGATTTAATGGACTCAGTTATGAAAAACCTTCCTGTGCCTGTGACCTCACTCAAACCGTTCCTTCACTGTCAGGGTGCCTGGCCATCCAGAGATGAACAGCAAGACATGGAAGAAGAGGAGGAAGGAAGGATGGCACCATGAGGAGGGAAACCAGCAGAGGTGCTTAACCAGTTTCACAGAACAGGGAGCAAAAGAGCATCTAATGGCCGATACAATCTAGAGCCAGAACATCCAAACTTGAATCCTAATTCTGCCCCTTAGTAACACAGCAAACTTCTGACTCTATTTTCTCACTACTTACTGTAGGAAGTTGCTGAGAAAGTTACATGAATCACTGGCATGACACTGGCCTGCTCTAAATGGTGTGTATACATTCATCCAGTCCTCTGAATTAAAGTTTGGTGAGCATCTGCTTCTTACTACTTCTGTAATCAATGATCACAAACTCCTTAGCTGAAAGCTGCACAAGTCGATGATCATCTTAGGATCCTATGGGTCAAGGACTCAACAGTGTAGCATTCCTCTGGAAGCAGCTCAAGGGAATAAGTCATTTCCTCACATTTTCTAGCTTACAAAGGCTGCCTGCTGACACCTGCTTCCTTCCACACATATCCACATCACCCTGATGACTGCTTCTATCCTCATGTCATCTTCTCTGTCTTGACCTTGCTAATTTCTCCTTATAAGGATCCCTGGGATCACACAGGACTCACCCAGATCACCCAAAATAACTCCTGCCCACCTCAAGTTGCTTGACACATTCATACCTACCAAGGTCCCATGGCAAGCTAAATAGCACACTCTCAAATTGTGGCAGAATGCAGACTACCTTGGGGATGGGAATGGAAGAGAAGGGGGAAGGGAGCTGATAGTCCTGTTATCACTGGGACTAGTGTTATTCTATTTTTTTTTTTTTTTAAGGCATAAAAGTGGTTTATTCGAACTAACCTAATGTTGTGCCGGTTTCTGAAATCCCCAGATAATCATCAAGTCTGAAGCCGGTGCTAAGGCATAAAAGTGGTTTATTCGAACTAACCTAGGTCTCCCAGCCACCTCCCCCAGCCCAGCATGGCCGGGCGGGGGAGGGGCAGCCGTTGCAGGATCCGCAGCAAGCCCGTGAGCCAGAGAGAGAGAAAGGAAAAGACCCCGAGAGCCCAAGCTCCCCAGTTTTTATACATTTCAGGCTATTAATTATACAGTCATGATCTAGCAGGCTTCTATTGGTGGGTTTGAAACTAGCGACTTTCAAAAAGTACAAATCGATGAGCTATAGGGTGGTGGATCTTATCAAACACCAGGTACCTCCTTCCTGAGGAGTGGTCTGCCTACGTGACCTGCCAGGTGTCCTGCTGGGTGTCAGGCCTAGAATCCACACAGCCCCCAGCCAAGCCATCAAGGCGGGATCACAAAGGGCAGAAAACTTCCAGGCTCTTCATTCCCCCCTCTTTCTAGTAACTAATCAAATCTTTGATTCAATAACACACTTAGTAATACAATTAACAATGTACAAGCCTCGTTGAAAATACTGACATTTAAGAATTTTTTTAGTGTTAAGATGTTACATGTACACAACACAGTTCTGTCAGGAACCGGAGACCCTAACTGCCTATCATCCTATCTGGCTCCTATATTTCTAGACAGAGGACTAGACCCCAACAGTTTAGGGAAAGGGGACGTCGTCGTCCGCTCTTGACTACTTCCTGCTGACAGGGGGGCGCAGTTGAGTAACAGCAGCAGTTGGGGGGGTCTATCTAACGGTTCCCGATAGAAGGCAGAAGTCATCAGGTGTTCGATGTACAGCCTGGCACTTGAAAGGCCCTTCTTTGTTGAAGTCTAGATATCAAAACATAACATAATTATAATTTTTTCCAACTTAGTAGGTCGTGAGTTCAGTTAGAAACTTTAGTTTGAATACTTGAGTTCTAGAGCTTAGATGCAAAAGAATTGTTAGGTTTTAACCTTTGTTTCAGCAAATAATATTTCAGTGGAACACATGAAACTCCCCCTGAGGCAGGAAAGTGACTTGCAAAGAGGTAACTTGCTCAAAGCCATGCTTTCCCCTCACACTGTCCTGCATGCATCTTGGTGGCTATTTGTAAAGTGCTGGGGACTGTGCCTGGAATATGCAAGCACTGAGCTGGGGTTACTCTAACTGCTGGGGCCATGGATGCTACAGCTGGAATGAAGAGTATAGCTTCTGCAGCTTCACATGAGGGGCACCAACACCCACGGAGAAGCCACCTATAGCTGGCCTTAAGAGTCCTTTTGTCTCCTGGTGTATTCAGAAGGCACTCTGGCCTCAATGGAGAGTTTGAATTTGGAGAGGAAGAACTGGGTGGGATCCCACACCTCTCCCTATGATGTAGGCCTTGAACAGGCAGCCAGGGCTTCACTTTGATCATTCACAGAATGAGACTACAGGGAGCATCCCAATTCCAACCAACTGTGGGGATCATGGAAGTGAACTTCACTAGTGAAAAGTATGTTGTGAAGGACTAAGAGTCTCAAAGTCAGAAGCCAGTGGCATATAAAAGGTCTTTAAAAATGAGAACGATGAAAAAACTACATATGGATTTCCTTTTCTGTTGTACCAACCAAACAGGATGTGCAAGTTTAGTGCAATGAAACAACAGGCCCATCCTATTTGTTCATAAGGCAACTGTTGATTATTGGTGCTATAATTTGATGTGAGAAAATGTGCTTGGGCATCCCAAGCCGGTACTTACCATGACAGGTCCCCTGCCTGTTGTAGAAGCCGTCACCACAGCTGCTCTCACAGCTGCCCTCTCTCAGCACGTGGAGCGGATCCCTGCAGGACACACAGTGCTTCTCCGTTGGACCCCAGCAGCCTGCACAGGACTCATGGCAGACTGCAGACGAAGAACAAAATCAGTGCACAGCCAATGACAGAAGAGGCTGCTCATTATTTTTCTTTCAAAAGTCTTGAGATTGAGGAGGAGGATGTTAGTTGGCTCCTTGGTTCCTAATCTGCTATACATATTTGAGGGGACCTCAAAATGGCCATGGAGAATGACATTAAAAAACAACATGCACATTTCAGGGGCTTTTTCGAGATTGACATCTCAAGAGAAAGAAAAATAGATCTATTAGAAGTATAACTTCAGTAAGTTCTAGATAAGGGATTTGGAACACAAAATCAAAGGGAGTTAAAGGGAAGGGAATCCCAATTGTGGAGACAGAGATGAGTTCAGGCTGTTTTCCATCTGGTTGCCTGTTGGAGTCAAATGATCAAAGTATCAACAGGACAGTCACTTCCAACCTCTGTTGTCATTAGCTAGGGAAAGAAACTATTCACCTTTAGTTTTTAAAAATTTTATTTATGTGAAGTCATAGTGACAAAGAGTAACACACACACACACACACACACACACACGTAATTAATAATCCACTTCTCACTCCCCAAAATGGCTTCAACAGGCAGCCCCAGAATGAAGCCAGGAGGAGCCTGGAAATACACCCAGTTCTCCCACATGAGTGGCAGAGACCCAAGCGCTTGTGCCACTGTCTGCTATCTTCCCAGGGAACAAAAAGCTGTATTGAAAGCACAGCAGGCAGGACTCCAGTGTGTTTCTAAAATGGAATGGGCATCAAAAGCAGTAGCTTAACCCTTTGTGCCATGATCCCTTACCCCCCCCCCCACATCACTGCCGAATCAGGCCTTTCTAGGATACAGCCCCACCTGACACTTTCTCCCTCCTTCCCTCTTTTCCATCATGCCTGCTTCTCTCTCCCCTCACACTTCTGCTCTCAGCTTGCTCTCCAGTAGCATCTGCCCTGCCCTCTATCTCCCAGACTAAGGAAGTCCACTGATCTTTTGCGCTTTCTCTTTCCAGCCTTTCCTTTCTCACTATAGGCTGCTTCTATAACAGAGTTGCCCCTTTAAGATTCTAAAATTTCCACTTCGTCCACCATCAGATTTTGGTTACTGTTCATGCTTGCTTGTCGCCTTAGCAATTCTGAAAAGAGAGGCCTTTTGTGAATAACTGAATATGTTAGATTTATTTATCTCTGTCTGGATGGCTAATCCAACCTAGGCTTCATGGATCCATCCTAATTAAAAAAAAAATTGTGTTTCACACTAACACAGCACAACAACCTATTTTTTAATTATTGTTTTCTTTTGACAATTTTTACATAGTTGATTAGGGCACAAAGGGTCAAGGGCTACAGGAAAGAGGGTAAGATCATTGTTTCCACATTCACTCTCTTTTTTTCTGTATCTGGGGTAAAGGAGGAGATAAAGGAGAAGCTACATGCAGCCTCCCACCCATCCCAGGGTTCCTGACGAGGGGCAAGTTCCGATGGCAGTGCTCAAGTCATTTTGATAGTTCAAGAGTTCTGACTTGCTGCCTATCTCGCCATTCCAAGCACGTTGAAATCTCTCCAGAATCCAATGGCTGACATGGTCCACCTTAGAGTCTCCACTTGCTTAAAGTTTCACTGCCAACACTTGGCTGGGGTAGTTGATCAATTTGTTCTGCCCTCCATCCTCTGTTGTGGTACCAGGTGTCCTCTGCAGGCTTCAATGGACTGCCATATCCTCCATGTGCACCTGGATATGCTGTCCACTGCTCCATCTGAGTCCCTGAGGAGGCCAATTTCTGGCACATACATTCCATGATGAGACCATGGAACTTGCAATTCTCTTCATGGTTGGGGTTCTGAGATCAGCAGTTCAGTTGGAGGGATCCCCAAAGAAACTTTGTCTGAGGTAATCCCAGACCTAATTCTTGTGTGTGCATTCCTTTAGAGGGTCCAGCACAGTCAGTCGCCCCAATCAGCTTATCTACATACTGGTGGTTGCAATTCCTGGGTCAGTTTTGTCTCCAGCCCTGTCTTCTACATGAACCAAAGGGTGTTGGAGTCCAGCCTGACCCTGCCCACCACACACTCAGCCCTCACACAAACCAGTGGGAGTTGCAGCCTAGTTGGAGCAGATCACAATAACCTCCACCAGGCCCTGGTTCCCGTGCTTGCCAGTATGTACAGCAGACTGGTCCAGTCAGTCCCACATTCAGCTCTCATACATGTCAATGGGCATTGAAGCCTAGTTCAACCCAACCAGCCCCACTATCCAGCCCACACAGATGCTGTTGGGTGCCATTCTGTTCAGCCATGTCTACCCCTGTACTGACAACAACCTATCTTGCAGAGTCATCAATTGTGATCAGAACTGGTAGGGAGGATGAGTGTTTTGTGTGTTGGAAAAAGGAAACGTGGTTAGCCACCCCTTAGCAATGTATTAGCTAGCTGTCCCTTTGAGGACAAAGAAGACATTTGTGATGTAAACCTGAACGTGCAATCTCTTCTAGAAGAAATCCTTGATCAGCAACATTTGTTCTCCCCATCAAATCTAGAAAGAACTACAACTTGTGTTAAACTCTAGGAAGGCTTCACAGTAAAGAGTAGCAGTGGTAGGAGGGGTGAGAGCCAAAGTTGGCCAGGCCTAAAGAACCAGAGGACCAAATATGGGCTGTAGATGTTACAAGCAGTGAGTTAACATGCTGTGCAACAATGAAGGAAGCCTCAGAAATCAGAATTTTTACTCTAGTCTAATGTTAAAGCATGAAAGAGGTCTTGCAAGACAGACAACAGAGGTGGTTGAGATTTTTTTCAAAGCTCTAGAGGCTATGTGCAGGGGTGTTCAGAAAATGCCCAAAAGCAGGCAGAACAGTTTGAAATCTACCATGTGGGCCAGGTAAGAGAGAGTGATAGCTTGGATGAAAGGTGTGGGAATGAAAGAGGAAAGACAGTTTGTTTAGTATCAGTTCTCCTTAGAAACTGAAGTTTCTCAAAGGAAGAGCTCATCTCTGTTTTGTTAATTCTGTGCTGAATACACTGCTTGCATCCTTACAAATATTCAAGTGAGTTCTTTTATACTTAACTCCTTGTTATTTGAAAAATGCTACAACAGAATACTGGCATTGATATCACATTATAACAAGAGATGCAGATGAAGGCTCTCTGTAACAGATTCCACCTGTAATGCATATAAGCTATGTCATTCGCTTATCCAACCACTCTTTGATTACTGACTCCAGGCATCATTTGAAGTGTATGTCATTGTTGATGCCTTTGTTGTCTCACTCAGTCTAGAGCTGATCTAAACTGTCACATAGCTAACCAACTGGACAAAAGCTCCAATTTCATTTCTAGGCAGGTATCCAGGGCTGATCCATCAGTTTTAAGCAGAAACAGCTACTATTGGCAAGGCACACCACTAGACGTTGGAGCCCCCCAGCTAACTGAGGGGAGCCAGGGCACATGGCTTCTGCTACAGGGACACTTGAAGCACACCATTGCTCAACTACTCTGGGGTTATTACACAAACCACCACTGGAAGTGAGTGCCTGGAGGAAGGGTGGAAGGATAGTGAGGGTGAAAAGACAGTAGCAGGCACTTCAAAGTCACAGGGGCCAGGTCGGGACCTTAGGCTTCACTCCATGGGAGAGTTTTAATAGAGCAGTGGGGGCTAGAAGAGGATACTTAAGACAAAGGGTAGAAAGGAGACGGGAACCAGAAGCACAGCTTATTTGTACTTTTCAACGACTGGCTGGGTGGTACAGATTGCCAACTCCACTGCTTGTTACAACAGAAAAACACTTCTAGAGTGTTTAGCTCTGAGAGGATAAGATGCTGGTTAAGACATCCACACCCCACGGCAGGGTATCCGGGTTTGAGATGTGGCTCCTGCTCTCTGATTATAGCTTCCTGCTAGCGGTGGTTCTGAGAGGGAACAGGTGACAGCTCCCTTAGTGGGTTCTGTGACATGCATGTAAGAGCCTGGCTCCCTGCTTCAGCTTGACCCAAGAGGCCTGCTGTTGTGAGCACTTGAGGAATAAACCAGCAAATGCTTTTCTCTCTCTGTCCCAACTCTCCCTCTTCTCTCTCTCTCCATCCTAATAAATAACTAAAGTATATATTATATGTGTGTATATATATATATATTTAAATGAACGTTCAACAGAAAGTTTAATGACATTAATATTCCATACTACTAGGTTTAATAACACAGTTTGGTTTTAGTTTCTAATATACATTTATTATAAAATTCACATATATTTTTAAATTAAAATAAAAACATTGGGCTCGGCGCAATAGCATGGTGGTTTTAAGTCCTTGCCTTGAATGCGCTGGGATGTCATATGGGTGCCGGTTCTAATCCCAACAGTCATGCTTCCCATCCAGCTCCCTGCTTGTGGCCTGGGAAAGTAGTCAAGGACAGCCCAAAGCCTGACCCTGTACCCATGTGGGAGACCCAGAAGAAGCTCCTGGCTCCTGCCTTCGGATTGGCTCAGCTCTAGCCATTGGGCTGCTTGGGGAGTGAACCATCGGACAGAAGATCTTCCTCTCTGTCTCTCCTCCTCTCTGTATATCTGCCTTTCCAATAAAAATAAATAAATCTTTGAAAAAAAACCCATTTCCAAACAGATTGGCAAACATACACAGCCCTTTCCTGCTCCTCCAGTTTCCTTCAGGGAATCCCCGCAAACAACATGCTCTATCAAGCAAAAGGCCAAGGGCAACCACAGGAGTGGGTCCCCATCCTTACTCATGGGTCTACTCTCACAGCTTGTTCAATACTCTTAATATCACTCCCACCCAGAGTTGTCAATCAGAACAGGGACCCATCAACATGCAAGATGCCCTCCATTTACAAACTTAGAACTCAGGTCCCTCACAAGCTGAGCCATGCTGAGCTTTCCAGGGCCACATCTTCCACACACACTAATTTTACAGAGTAACACACCCATGTCATATCTCTCCTTGATTTCCAACAGCACCACGTGGGACTGCCCCCAACCAGCAATGCTATGATTGCTTCCCTAGTCCCTAGGATCCTGTGTAATACTCTGGGGTCTCCTAAATTGTTACCATCTCTGAGACACTTTGCTGAACGTGTGCAAATGGAGGTAGGTACTCCTCTCCCCACCCTCCTGCAGCACTTTGTACAGGCATGTCTTGTGCTGTTTACCCAGTTGTGCCACTTACTCAGAGACCAATGGAGCTCCTGCAATGAAATGTCATCCCCTTCCAACTCGGGGCTCTGTTTTACTCATCTTAAAGCCTGAGTGTCCAGAACAAAGCCTGGCACGTGGTTAGCACTCATTAAACTTCAGGTAAACAAAGGCACTAGAGATTTTGTAATTGATTATGGGAAACTCATTCATCAGTTGCCTTCCACTACTCGCCATGAGGTTCTACTCTTAGCAGAAATAAATATGAGGCTATAATTGTTTTAAACATCTTGAAGTCCAGGCCCAACTGGAATGATCAGCATTCCTACCGGACCTAGAGGCTGTCAAATGTCTTCTCATTCCTCTGGCCGTTTCTTTCCTCATATGGAGCAACAGGCATGTTCCCTGTTCAGGCACAACAGCAGAAGGGATTCTGACTTCAACACAGACTGTGCCAAGCTTCCCTCCGTGCTGTGCTCCCACTGTGTTTTGCAATTTGACTTCTAATTTCTAATACTGAACATATGCTACTGCAGATTATCCCTTCTTGGAGGCTTATTTCACATGTGGCTTTTATTAAATTTGTGCGATTATGAAAAATAAAAGGTCATTCCCTGACGTTTCACCATCATTTCTCTTAGTGTTATATTTCAGATTGCTCAGGGTTTCAATTGTTTCTTGTGAAAAGTGTGGTCCTAAATTTTAAAAGGGGAAGGCAGCCTTCTCCTCTTACATGCAGTAGATAATGTGCTTTGTAAGGCCCCCCATTTCCCAGAGCGTAACAAGACATGCGTTGACTTGTCAAGCAATGCATTTCAAAAACAAAAAGGAATCAATTACTTTTCTTTTGCTAACTCTATATAGGAATCCTACTCAGAAATAAGAAGCTTGGTTTGTGCTTGATAACTTAGAAACAGAAGGTTGTTTTCAAATTCCCTTAATGCATGCTTCTCTAAGAATAAAATATGGCCACTGCTCAGTAGAGGGTTAAAAAAATATCCTAGGGCAGGTATTGTGGCATAGAGGGTTAAACTGTGACCTGTAGTACCAGCATCCCATACAAGCACCAGATCATGTCCCAGCTGCTCCCCTTTGGAAAGCAACAGATGATGGCTCAAGTATTTGGGATCCTGCCACCGTGTCAGAGACTTAGATGGAGTTCCAGGACTTCTGGCTTTGGCCTGTGCAAGCAAGAATCACTTGGAGAATGAACAAGCAGATGGAAGAAAATAATATGTAAGTCTAAAAGCAAACAAACAAAGCACATCCCATAGCAGGATTCGAGTCTCAGGAAGCCATAGCTCAGGTGCCTTTAGGCTCAGCCTGCAGATCGTGCCACGGCCTTCAAGAAGGAGCCTTGGTGCCTGGGCTTCCCCATGGTCCTTTAGGGTTGTTTCTCACGGAATTCGCAGGCTTGATCAGCAGACCCTGTTCCATTCACCAGGGAGGCTTCAGTTTAGACTTCTTCATGGCAAAGACATCTTGATTCATCACAGCACAACTGTCCAGACATCAGGCACAAGTATGTCACACACAAAGCACAGGCCTTTGTTTCAGTTCTTAACCACTTTGTGGCAGCTGCCACCATTCATCCCAATGTCACAAATGACTTGGAAAGACTCACCAAGATTTACATTTCCAGTAAGAAGCTCTCCATGGAGACATTTTACTTATTTATTTGTTTTGGTTTTGAATTCATCTCACTTTCATAATCAGTAAGGTGTGAATACTAATAATTGCAGGGGTAGGACTGGCCTAGTAGTCTAGATGTCAATGTATGGATGCCCATATTGGCAGGCCTGGGTTTGAGTCTTAACTCTGCTCCTAATGGCAGCTTCCTGCTAATAAGCATCATGGGAGGCAGTAGCTAATGGCTCAAGAAGTCAAGTTCCTGCCACCCACATGGGGTTCCTGGCTTCCATACCCAACCTACGGGGATCTCCCCCTCTGGCTAACTGACTCTCTCACTCTCTCTGTGCCTCTCAAATAAATACAATTTCCAATAGTATAACGAGAACGCAGGTTTGAAAAGGCAGTGAATGTTGTGTGTGACTGAGTGAGTGGCACAAAGGAGCCTCGTGTGAATCGTGTTAAAGTCCTAGTAACTTTAGGGAACAACCTGAGGCAGGAAAGCAAAGGATAGAAAAGCCACAGCAAAGGAATTTCACTCAGTCAGGGAGAGAACAAAACAAATAGAGTCCTTAGGACTTATGCCAGCAGGTGCATCAAGGGAAATCAGTCTGTCCCAAAGGCCTCACACACCAGCTTTTCCTACAACTTCCACAAAACAATGGAAGCCCTTGGAAAGTGATTGCAAATAGCTTTGTGGAGCCAGGATGCCTGGGCTGTGTGGCAGGAATCACTCCTCCCACTAATGTCTAAAAATCTCCAACTTCATATACTCTTCAAAGTACCAGTGCAAAGCACATCTGAGCAATCATCAATTTTGATCTTTTGCTGCAATCTTCTGTCCCTTAATAGGTTGGATCTATACCCTGCACCAGTCTCCCACTACCAATACAAGCTTTACATCCTGTAATGTGAATGCTTCCTTTACACATCACATTAAAAAAAAAAAAAATAGATAGGGGCCGGTGCTGTGGTGCAGTAGGCTTATCCTCTGCCCATGACACCAGCATCCCATGTAGGTGCTAGTTTGTCTTTTGACTACTTTACTTCCAATCCAGCTCCCTGTTTATGGTCTGGGAAGGTTATAGAGAATGGCTCAAGTCCATGGGGCCCTGGAAGAAGCTCCTGGCTCTTGGCTTGAAATGGGTTCAGCTCCGGCTGTTGTGGCCATTTGAGGAGTGAATCAGTAAGTGGAAGACCTCTTTGTCTCTCCCTCTCCCTGTAACTCTGGTTTTCAAACCAAAGTCCTATAAAATCTAGCAACAATAAAATGCAGAGATTACTTAATGAAATTCAATACAGAAAAAAAAATACAAACACATGAAAAACACCTCCATTTCCAAGAGTCATCAGAGTCAGCGAACCTGGACAGGAGAGCAGCAACTGGACACCAGGGGTGAGATGCAGAGTCAGCAGCAGCAGGCATGCATCTGAGAAACCATGCTCAGTGAGGAAATGAGCTAGGAAAGAAGGAACTATCCAGACAGTAACCTTGTGAATATTTAACACATAGGCATACAGAACACTAAAGGCAGACATACAATGAATCAGTGTAGCTACTCAAGGAGAGGGCCGAGTAGAAGAGCAGGAGGATGAGAAGCATATGAGAACAAAAGAGATAGAAAGGCAGATGAACAAATAGACAAGAGAACAGCCTGTCTTAGCTGATGAAGAAAATGGGCCATGAACTGACAAGTACGATTAACTCAACCTGCTTTATCTGAAACCCAAAAGAAGCAAAGGAACAAATTTTAACAAGAGTCCACTTTGCATCAATCAAATTGACAAATTTAAGAACTGTAACACCCAGTGTTGACAAGGGCAGTGACAAGTAGGCACTCTCATCCATGTCTGGTAAGAGTGTAAATTAATAGAGCTTCTTAAAAACAGAGCAGTATATGTCAAAGATTTCAAAATATATTACAAATACCCTTGGAACCAGGTACCACAAGAATAAGAATGTATGCTAATAAAAAAAATTGACCAGAAAACTATAAATCATTGATTAAAGAAACTTCAGAGGACACGAAGAAAGGGAAACACATGTCATGTTCATGGATTGGAAACATAAATATCATTAAAATGTCACTATCATTCAAAGTGATCTATAGATTCAATGTTATCCCTATCAAAAAGACCACTTAAATTTTTCACAGAACTACAAAAATGCTACAAAAATGTCCATGAAAGCACAAGGAGCTTTCCTAATAATAAGAGCAATACTGAGCTAAAAGAAAAAGCAGGATGCATTATATCATCTCATTTTAAAATACATTACAAAGCTGCAGCAATTAAAACAGCATGGTATTGGCATAAAAATGTATATATAGGCCAGGGGAACAGAATAAAGACCATATAAATAAATTCCAAACTCAATAACAAGTGGATCTTTGACAAAAGTACCAAGAATATGAATTGGAAAAGCAACAGTCTCAATAATAACAGTAAAAAAAAAAGTCTCAATAATAACAGTAAATAACAAAAAAAAGTCTCAATAACAGTAAAAAAAAAAAAAAGTCTACCTGAAAAAAGTTAGACCTGTCTTTATCTCCCACTGTGCACAAAAATCAATTCAAAGTGAATCAAAGATCTGAGTATTATGTATGAAACTGAAACTTTTAGTAGAAATGGTAAGAGAAACATGTCAGAACATATGCTTCAACAATTATTTTTGGTGAGATTCCAAAAACACAGCAATCTAAAGCAAAAATACACAAATGAAATGTCACCAAACTGAAGCACCTCTGCACAGCAAGTTAAACTACCATGACAATAGAGACATCCTACAGAAGAGGGAGAGTTATACATCTGAGAAAGGGTTAATCACCACAATGGATAAGAAATTCAACCCCAAAGCAAAGGATCATCACTAACATCATCATAATCCTGGGGCAGGCTCCGTGGCATAGCAGGTTATGCTGCCTCTTGGGACACTTATATTCCATAACGAAATGATGATTCAAGCCCAGGTTGCTTCATTTCAGATTCAATCTAACATCCAGGAGATGATGGCTCAAATGCCACCAATGTGACAGGCTTGGATGGAATTCAGGGTTCCTGACTTTAGTCTGGCCTTGCCCTGGCTGCTATGGGAATTTTGAAAATGAACCAGTTGGTACCAGACATTTTCCCACTCCTACCCTATGAGTCTGTGTGTGTGTGTTAGTCTACCTTTCAACTGATGAAACGGTAAATATTGAAAAAAAACAAACAATTTCATTTTAAAAATAGGCAGCTCTAAAGAGATGTTCCTCAAAGAAAGACAACTGGATAGATATGATAACTTGAAAAAGGAATGTTCAGCATCACCAATGATCAGAAAAAAATATCAAAGCTAAGACCTCATCTCACTCCAGTTATGTTTTTATCATTATCAAAATGATAAAACGTACCAAGTTCTGGTGAGGATACAGAGCAAAGGGAACCCCTTGCTGTTGGTGGGAATGTGAACTAGAATGGAAGCTCCTCAACCAGCAGAATGTAGAACTACCAAATAATCCAGCAACCCCACTACTAGACATATATTCAAGGGAAATGAAGTTAATCTGTCGAGGAGACATCTGCATGCCATAGCATCATCCACAATAGCTAAGAAATGGAAACAACCTAATGTCCAACTACTTATACATGGATAAAGAAAATGTGGTATCTACACACAATAAAATACTACTCAGTCATAAAAAAGAATGAAATGTAGGTACAGATATTGTTGCACTGTAGGTTGAGCTTCAGTTCAGAATGCTATGTTTCATACCTGAGTTCTAGAAGTTCTGCCTGCATTTTCCATCCAGTTTCCTGGAGAGCAGTCAATGACGGCTCAGATATTAAGTCCCTGCCACCCATGCAAGACATTTTGTTTAGAGTTCTTGGCTTTTGGATTCAGCCTGGCACAGCCCTGGCTGCTGTTGGCATTGAGGAACGAATCAGTAAATGGGCTCATCCCAACCTTTCAAATAATTAAAAACAAAAAGGATAAGACCTTGTCACTTCTAGCAATATAGCTGGAAATGAAGGTCGCTTCTCTAGCTGAAAAAAAGCCATGCACAGAGAGACAAGTATTGCAATATCTCACTCAAATGTGGAGGCTCTAAACAAACCCAAAAAAGGTGATCTTGTAGGAAAGTATAACGATGAACACCAGAGGCTGGGAAGAACAATAGGAGGGCGCGATGGGCAAAGGTTGGTTATTGCATGCTAAGTTACAGTCAGGTAGGAGTAAGAAGTTCTGAGGTTCTATTGCGTAGAACAGTGACTATAGATAATGTTAATGTGCTGCGTGTTCCCCTGTTCTAAAGAACCAGCTAAAACATTTTTGAATATTTTAATTAATCATAAAGAAATGTTATGTTTGAGGAGAGACACATATTTACCTTGGCTGAACATCACATGATGTAACATGTGTCAAAAAAATCAGGGGTGGGGCTTCTCCCTGAATATCCCCCTTTACCTCAGATACATGAAGGAAATAATATGGAAATAATAGTCTTACCCACTTTCCTATAGCCCTTGAACCTTCTTACCCTAATTAACTATGTAAAGATAGTCAAAAACATAATAAAAAATGAAAAAAAAATCACACAGTACGCATACATATCTGAGATTTTTATGTGTCTGCTAAGATATTTTATTTGAAAAAGTCAAAATAATAATAATGTTCGCCATAATGTCTACTAAGTTTATATTGTAATTATTTATAACAGAAAATGAACAAATGTGCAATAGAAGACTGGCCATAAATGAACAATGGCGGAGTCACAGATTGAAATTACACAGTTAAAAAAAAGATACAGAAGGATAAGTCATAATTAGAAAGCAGGGAAGAATACTGTATATAGAGTATAATTTTAGTTTTGAAAAATAAATATCTGTGTGTATGGACAGATACACTCAGAGAGACATACTCATAAATTTGGAAAGCATATACTCAAACACTTACAGTAACGAAACAGGCAGTAATGAAAGCAATGAAAGTCTGAGTTAGGAATTTCCGCTGATTTTATTAATTGTACTTTGTATTTTTATGTGATTTTGTTAAGTCAATTTTGGGACTAAGCAAATCCATTAAAAGAGGAAAACTTTTCCAAAGGAGCAGGGTATAGAGAGCTACAGTGTTTCGACTTAAGGCATGTGCTAGGGAAACAGCTAGCTAATCTATCAGCCAGCTTGGGGACACAGCTGAACTATTTACCAGTCTTTGGGATGTCTGTGTCTTCTGTAGATACAGCGCTTCAACCAAAAGGCATGACGGCTTAGCTGACAGTGGCTTTGGCAGGAACACAGGGTGAGTGTCTTGCAGGCAGACTGGCTTTTCATTAATTCACCAGGCAGAGAATAATGGCAGCACTCAGCTCACCAGGAATACTCTTACAGGTGTCCTCTCTCCCTTATCACTGATTACAGCTCTAGCCAAGGGTGTGAACACAGGGTCTTCAGCTGCCACCCACCCACAGCGATCACCAGGAATCCCCAGCAGCTGGGCCTCCCTCCCTGGATGTCCCCTCCCCACCTCTCCTCCCTGGTGTCTACTAATCCAACAGCCAAGGGCTTTTCTGGTGATGTTTGCTTGTTTTCAGGAACTGGAGCACAAAGGGAGGGACCACCAAGCCGAAGGCAGCCATTGCTGTGAGAAGTTCCAGACTTCCTGGCTGCCCCTCTGGCAGCTGCTTGGATTTCAGCAGAGACCACAGAGCCCTGCTGCTAACTGCCCCCAGGGCAGCATGGAAACGGAGGGTAGGGCAGAACAAGGGACAGTGCTAGGGTGGGGAACAGAGGGGAAGCAAAGAATGTGTGTCCCAGGGCTTAGCTAACATAACTAAGAACCCCAGAAACTGGGCAGGAAGCCAGAAGACTTGTCAGTATTTTGCGATCCATAGCTAAAATATTTGGGGTGTTCAAATTTGTCAAGAGGAATGGGATCTGTCTGGAAGATAAACTCCCTTGCATTTGGGTCAGGCTCTCTGCTGGCATGTGATACTTCTGTTCCGTCATTTGTCTTCCAGCATGCCCAGCAAGAACCTACAAGCAGCACACACAAAAGCCAAACACAGCCGGTCCCAGGCATAACACCACCAGCTGCCTTTCCTGCTCTCTATTTGTCCTGAACAAGAATAGCGAGCGAACAAGCGGGAGGGAAGACTTGGAATACCACTGGTATCTGTCTCATTGGCTCTAGTTTACTCCAGAAAGTTCCACTCTGGGAAGGCGATTCTGTTATCCTCCCCTTGAAAGGCATGACTTCACAGACATGATCCGAGTTCAACGAGAGTTGATTTTAGAGTGATCTGCCCAGTACTGATCAGCTATCTTAAACACTAGAGTCATAAAAGGAAGGAAAAAGGGGTGTGAAAATGAAAGTTTTTGCAGCTATCCTGAGGCCATGCCTGACCACGAATTGCTGACAAGGAGTCCATAACAGAACTAAGTGGCAGGCAGGTCACCAGGAAGCCCAAATCCCAGCACACCTGTTCGTTCTTGTCCTTTCTTCTCCATGGAAATGGTTTCCATCAAATGATTCCAGAAGACCCTCTAAGCGCTAAAATCATATGGCAGGCAAAAGGACAAGGTCTGCCTCTGCTTTGATAATCCAGTCACTTCCTGTTGTGATCCATTTTAAAACTCTCCCTGTAACACTGATAGCAATAAACCCATATAACAAGACTTGAAGTTATCCTGTTTACTTATTTAGGGACTATCTTCTCTGAGTAAAGCTGCAAGTTCCTTTTCTTATCCGTGAGACAAGGCTGAACACACACACACACACACATGCACACACAAAAGGCTCAACAGATCTTGGTTGCATGAACAGAATGCAAAAGACTGGAAAATTCACCAGAGACAAGAAGTCACTTTGCATAACATGGTTAGCAAGAGACCACAATTTACGGAGAAGGTTGCATTAAGTCTGCACACTGCACAGGGATTAAAAGGTAGAGCACAGCAAGTGAAGACTGAATGCGAGGAAGGCCCTGGACCCCCCCCACACACACACACTGAGGCCGCAATATACCAAAGAAGCAGAGACCCACTGTTTAGTTCCAGGTTATGGTAGACAGCAGCCTGACCACGTGCACCCCTAGCAAGCTCGGAGGGTTTCTGTCAGCTGGTTATGTCAAGACAACTGCTTCCCAAGCACTTCAGCCCAGAGGTCCTCACAGGGCCCAATGATGTGTAGAGTCACATGCTGGGACTTAATGCCTGATAAGTCTTTAGGGCTTAGGGACCTGGCTCCACGGGTCAGGCTTCATTTCCACAAATGATTGGCCGCTCTAGTCAACCACTGTTCCAAGAAATAATTAACTTTATGACTTCTTCTGCTGAAGCCACGGTTTTCAATCTCAACTAGGTAGGCATCCTAGACATATATTTTACAGCTTTTCTCATCAACTTTTCTCCTAAACATACCATGGTATTAGCTAGAACAATACGATTCTGTCTAGAAACAAACCCTTACAGATTCTCAATCTGAGCACTTCAAAGAAATAAAAGGACTGTAACTTGCAAAGAATATAATGAACTGTTTATATTCTGTTACATACAAATGTAAATTGTATTCTAAATGAGAGATTAGTGGCATGAAGCGCTGCTTCTTCATGCAAGTTATTTAATTTTCATCACCATGGGTTGAAAAATAAAGGAACAGTTTCAATAATATTAAAGTTGTAATTCATTGACCCCATACTACATGCCAAGAATAATATATCTATTCTTCACAAACACCTTTCCTAACTGCTCATGATAATGGTTTGAAACACATATTATTCTTGTTGTATAGTTGAGGGAATTGAGGCTGAAAGAGTTTGACTGTCTTGCTCACAGCCATCTGAGGGTACTTCAAAAATGCATATTGCAAAAACACCATGCATGGATTTCAATTTTTCCATCCAAATAGATGTCTTTTAATTTCACTTTTCCAAAAGTTTTCTCTTAAGTATACTTACACAACAAGTGATAGGGCCGACACTCAAAGTAATCCCACCTCTTAGAACCCTGTAAAATGTCAACAGGGTTATACGATTCTTTAACACATGAGACCACACAGCACCAGCTACGGAATGAACTGCAATGGTATGAATGAGCATTTGTGTTTCTCTCTCTCTGAGGCAACGGAAATCTGCTTTGGTTGTGGTTCATTGTTTTGGCAAACATTGAGGTGTAGCTACATGTATGTCCTCAGGACTGATGGCAGTGTTCAAAAGAAAAAAATGGGGAAAGGGCGGAAAGAGAATAGGGAAGGTCAATGGAAAACAGACACCCACATCCTCAATGAGAAACATGAATTCATTTGCTCATTCACTCCTGGCAATGCTATGTGGCAGACAGAACTGTCCTGGTTGTGTCATGAGGAAGTAGAAACATGAAATGAAAGAACAAGTGAGCATGCGAGCCAAGGTTACAACCCATGCCATCTTCCTCCAAAGCCCAGGCTTTGAATCACTGTCCCACACTCCCTCCCCAGCTCTCGGCCCAAGAAATATGGCAGCATTTACCAGGGGTGCCCAATCTCCAAATTTCTGTGAACAAAGTAATTTTCTTAAAGATTTATTTTATTTTTATTGCAAAGTTAGATATACAGAGAGGAGGAGAGACAGAGAGGAATTCTGTCACTCCCCAAGTGACCAGCAACGGCCAGTGTTGCACTGATCCAAAGCCGGGAGCCAGGAATTTCCTCCAGGTCTCCCACACGGGTACAGGGTCCCTAGACTTTGGGTTGTCCTCGACTGCTTTTCCAGGCCACAAGCAGGGAGCTGGATGGGAAGTGGAGCTGCCAGGATTAGAACTGGTGGCCATATGGGATCCTGGCACTTTCAAGGTGAGGACTTTCGCTGCTAGGGCACCGTGCTGGGCCTGAACAAAGTAATTTTTAAGCAAACTCAACACTGATAGAAATGCACACACATACATTTAAAAAATAGGCTGACTTCCTTTCCCTCACTTCCCAAGTCGGCAGTCTAAGGAGTACCTATTTCAACCCTATCTTGCACAGTGTGCCTGGCTGACTTTTTAAACTTTTTTTCTTACATACTTTTATGCCAGAGATTTTCATGTACCATTCTTGAGTCGCATGAAAATTGAATAGAAGATGATTGAAAAGAGGGGCCAGACAAGAGAGTTTAGTCTGCATCCAGCTTTAGATTTTAGATGAGAGTACCTAAGACAAGGCACTGAAACCACCATCTGTCAAAAGAACAGTAGTAGTTCAGGCCAAGTGGTGCCTGAGAGTCATTCGGAACATGTTCAAGGCCATGCGGTGTGGTGGGGCAGGCAGAGTAGACAAGGGATGCCCACAGCAGAATGCAGCATTGCCACTAGGCTGTGGGTGACTAAGAGATGGGCCATTAATTCCAGCAAAATGATCAGATGGGCCACGTGGCAGGAATCAAAGGAAAAGATCAGTTGTAGGACCTGAAGTCTACAGGGACCAGAAGAATGGGTTGGGCAGGAGAGGTTGGTCCCCATCTAGCCAGTAACAAAGCAAGCCTAGTGATTTTGGCAGGAGTCTGAGCATCAGAAGTGTAACTCACGGCCTGGGGACTAGCAAGGTGATGGATGACTCCATGACCCTATCTGCTCTGAAGAAGAGGCCAATTACACACTGCCTGTCTCCAATACAGGCTGTTAAAAAAAAAAGTCATGGAGCTGAACCTTAGAGTACAATGATCAAACTCCAAAGCTGGAAAAGGCAGGGGAAATAGAGTGGAGATTGGTATGGGTATGTCATGTGGTATATCATCAACTGCTGTGCTTAATTAACTGAGTACAAGGTATAACAATAACATTTTAGATATCCACCACTGCACCCAAGGGAAACAGAAGATAAACAAAAGCCCTGAAGATGAGATCTGCTAGGGGCCAGTGTTGCTACATGCAGAACAGCATCCTTTACGGGCACTAGTTCAAATTCCTGCTGCTCCACTTCTGAGCCAGCTCCCTACTAATGTACCTAGAAAAAAGTTAAAGCTGGCCTAAGTGCTTGGGCCCTGCACCCATGTGGGAGACTCAAAAGATGTTCCTGGTTTCCCTCTGATCCAGCCAGTGTGCTACAACCATTTGGGTAGAGAGTTAGCAAATGGAAGATCTCTCTTTCTCCCTCTTTCTCTTCGTATAATTCTGCCTTTGAAATGAATAAACCGTAAAATAGATGAGATTCTCTGACAGGATTACCTCTGAGTGCCATGATTTACCCAGTTACTCCCTTTGGTAGAAGAGCCAGATTATACGTTACTTAGTTCAGTTCTGTATTTTTTACTCTGCCCTATATTCAACATAGGGAGCATGAATATTATGCCAGTGGTGGCTGTTAATCAGCTTCCTTAGCACAGTGCTCACTTTCTTTGGGTTTTGATGGGTCAATAAATGGCAAATCACCCCAGTCATATCTTAAACCATTCTGCCAAGATATCAACCCACAAAAACCTATTGCTACCATAGATAGCTTTAAAAAAATGTTTAGCATGTATTGCAAGAGCATTGGTTGACTCGACTGACTTCCAAGGTCACCTGTAACAACTCACCAAAAAGTACACAAACATGCATACTGGGAAGGATGATTTGGGCCATCTCAGTGCCAAGATTTGATATAGAAATTGATCACAAATTTTGTTTTAAGATCATGGCCATCTCTTTATTCTTCTCTCTCTCTCTCCTTACTCCTGTTTCCTCCTTATTTTATGCATAAAAATGCAACCAGCCTGAACTAAAGCAAATTGGTTTAATTCCCTGGAGGGAGCATGAACAAATTTTCCCAGCAACTTTCAACTACAAGCATTTGTGTAAGGGTATATGTGGATGGAATGTGAAGCAGTCAGCTACATAAACTCATAATCAAATGAAACATTACCCATTTCAAAGTGCCCGAAAACAGCATTCACATCACCAATTAAAACAGAGCATAGGAGAAAGGAAAATGGGAAGAAGAAAAGTAAATATGTCTGTGGTATGTGTGTGTTTCAGGAGGTGGGGGTACTATCAAGGGAAGAGTAAAATCGGGGGAGGGGGGAATTATTCCCTTTTTAAAGACAAATCTGTCACTGGAGGGCTTGCAGGAGGCCTCTCTGATGGGATAGAAGAAAGTAAAAAATATATATCTATTAATTCCATCAAATTGAAATTTCAGCAGTTCACCCAAATTACCGAACCACTAGTTATTTATGAAGACACTTTTCTGTACACACCCACTTCATGTCCTTTTAAAATAACAGGTGAATAGAACACAACAAGTTAACAAAGAACAGGAGAACTTTATGGCTGAGATGTCCATTAAAACACTGGTCTCTGGAGAATCAGCATAAAATAGTTGTTCATTCATTCATCTGCCACCTGCTTGTTCAGCAAAGGCTGAGAACTTCATGTAACCCTTGATGCTGAAGATCCAGGATCCCAAAATACTTTTCCAGTCTCAAAGAGCCTCCGGGCCAAGCCCAGAAGTCTGGCTGCCTTCTAGGTGTTCCAACATGGCTGGTCACAGATGAGACCCTCCATCCTCGCAGCTCCAGGGTATAAACAATGCTAATGCTTCCATTCAAGATGCTTTCCATACAACCATAATCTCTGCATCTACCCAGGGCTGGGCAGAGGGGACAAGCAGCTCTCCCAACACAGGACCCAGCAGAGCCCAAGAGCTCACTCAGCCTGCACCTCTGACGAATGCAATGCGCTTGCTCTATTTTAACTATTTTACACCCCAATGATTTTTCCTGAAAATCCATCCAAGATCATAAATGAAAGGAGCGCAAAAATTGGCCTCCCCCAACACAGTTCTGCCCTGTGGATATTACAGTCATGGCCACGACCCTAATTTGAGTATCACACGTTGTATATACAGGTATTAAAACATCACACAGTCCCCCATAAACACATAAACTTCTTCTAATGCTGCAAGACAGCAGTGGCTCTGCTTCATGGTTGATGGCCAAGACTCTCTACTGACCCTGTGCCTCTTGAGACATGCCTGTTATTACACGCATGGGTCATCTCTGAGGATAGCCGGGGATCTGCCCTCCTGAACACAGACTTTGATTTTATCTCTTATGTCTGCTCTCCCCACCATCTCTCTCTCACCCGTTTCTGTATTCAAACAATTTTTATGCATGGAATTTCTCATTTATCCTCATGAATACAATCACCATTTAAAAATCAGTTAACTCCTAACAACAAATTAAAATATATTACGCCCATTTCCAACTGCAGACAGAATTATGATATTGAGGATTTCAATGAGATCTTAATTAAAAATGCAAAGTTAAAGACAGAAACCAGGAGGAATGAGTTCTACCATCCTATGACACAGCAGGATAGCAATAGTTAACAGCATTCTACTGTATATTTCTAATGAGCTAGAAGAAAGGAATTGGAATGTTTCTAACAACAAAGAAATGATAAATGGTTGAAATGATAACTGTAGCAGTCACTGCAATTTGATCATCACACACCATACACATAGATCAAAATTTCACACTGTACCCCATAAACATACATATAATTATTATGTTTAAATTTTAATAAATAACCCAATAAAAGTAGGCATATACACTTACTGAAATATACAGATGCCAAAATAATCCAATAAGGTTATTAACACACCACATGTCATCTCTCTCCTCCACTACTCTTTCCCTCTTATCAGGAGGCTTTTGCAGTGTCTTTGTTTTTATTTGAAAATCTGCTTGTATTTCCCAGTGATTACCTGCACAGGAGTGGCGATCTTGGTAGAAGCCGTCCCCACAGGTGGTCACACACTGTCCATGCCGCATCAGCAGAGGGGGCTGGCAGGAAGAGCACTCGAGTCCACTAGTACATGTGGAACACTGTGGCTGGCAGGCTGCCCAGGCCAAGAGTCGGGAGAGAAGAAGGCAATTTCTGATGAGCAATGAGGCATGATTCCCAAGCCCACTCATTCATCACCCGCTCCATCACCCGATCCCAATATCCTGGGGTTCCACAGCACGAGGACAGGGGAACCATTTCAACAGCCACCACTGGTACAGCACATAGCTCACACCAGGCACTGCTGCAAGTGCCACACACCTATCAATGCATTTTATCCTCACACCACCTCAAGGGGGTGGATATCCTTAATCTGAGTTTCACAAGTGAGGAAGATGCTCACACAAAGATGGAACTAGAAGCCAAAAAGTATGGTTCCACAATCCATATTATTTTCCTCTTATATCTCTGTCTCTCAATCTCTTTCCAAGAATATCCCTTGAGCCAATTTCTCCACACCCTATGCTAGAGATAAAATAACTTGCAAACAGGTCGAAAATTATGGTTCTTGAGAGAAAACAGGAAGAAATGAAACACTGTAAAACTAGCCAAAGCGCTAGTCCTCACTGAGTGTCCACCATACCCCATACACTATTCTAAGCACTGCACATGTATTGGCACGCTCAGTTCTCACATCAGCCTTATGAAGGATGTATACAATTTTTTCCACTTTACAGACACAGAGGTTCAACACTTACAACAGGGCATGAACCCACACACTCTTAAATAGCCTCATGAATCAAATGTAAGGGGAAATGTGAGATTTGACCTCAACTAAGGCAAACTCTCTGGGTAAGAGCTCCTTCTCTGATGTATAAGAATTCTGAGATGCACACGAACCCCTTCTGGATCTTCTGCTAAGAAAGAGAAGTTCTATTATCTGTGTAATGTTGCGCTAGTAAGCTCATTTCTCTGGCCTACAAGTTTCCCATTCACAAAATTAATAAGTTCCTACAAGTGATCTTCCCTGTCTCAAGGCTAAACATTTACCCTATATTAAATTGACTATTTTTCATTCATTTTACCAAGCATGCTGATGACAATATCAGCCTTGAGGCCCCTTAAAAATGAAAAAAGGAGGGGCTAGCATGGTAGCATATCACGTTAATCCTCTGCCTGTAGTGCCTGCTTCTCATATAAGTGCCAGTTAAATCCCAGCGACTTCATGTTCCAATCCAGGTCCCTGCTTATGGCCTGGGAAAGCAATAGGGATGATCCAAGGGCCTCTGCATCCATGAAGGAGGCCCAGAAGAAACTTCTGACTCCCATCTTCAGACTGGCTTAGCTGCAGCAGCTATTTGGGGGTAAACCAGCAGATGGAAGATCTCTCTCTCTCTTTCTCTCTATCTCCCTTTCTCCATTCTTTTCCATCCCTCCCCCCACCTCTCTGTAATTCAAGTAAAATAATTTCTTTAAAGGTGAAAAAAAATCAGCTATGACTGCTTAGCAATCAACTGACATCCACATCACCAATCTCTTCTTAGTAAGCATCAAAACACCTGCTTGGGAAACAAGACAGTGGGCCAAGTATCCCACAGGTGACATTACACCTACCAGTGGCTTTTACATAGTTTTCGTTTCCTGCGTTTGAGATAGCACTGTCAGTTTTATAAAAACAATCTCTGATGAATTGTTCCAATCACCTTACGATACCACCCCTGGGTGTTCCACCTGGAGCCATACCTAAACAGAGGCTGCCAGCTTGGTAGAAGCCCAGACCACAGCTGTGCACACAGCGTCCATTCTGCAGCAGCTTGGTAGGGTCTTGGCAGAGGTCACAATAGTCTGGAGAGCGAGAGCAGGTCAAGCAGTCTGGGTGGCAACGAACTAGAACCAAGGAGAAAGAAGAGAGAAACTCAGTAAAGACCAGCGGACCTCCCAAGGCAGCCTTCAGAGCAGGAATCTGCAGGGTGTCCAGCACAGCACAGGTTATGAAAGAGCACACTATGGAACACAGGCAGGAAAAGCCCAAGCACCACGATGTTTGTGGGTGTCCATGCAGGAGCCCAAGGCATCTCTCCTTGAAATGGGCCGAGATAACACCACTGTTCCCTACAGCCTCAAATGGAAAATGCAAGAACAGTCTCATCAATGTTGGCCAGGTATAATGCCACAGAAACAGGAATGACCACCTCCATGATACACCATTTAGACATTCACTAATTGATGATATCATAGATGTTCTTAAGCTTTGACATGCACAGAAAGAACAGACTTACAGCATACAATGTTTAAAAATGGTTGCTACCTTTAAGATATACTAAGTTTTACTGTTTTTATCTAAAATTTTAAATCCTAACAACCGGGATGGTTGCTTAAACTTAGTGGCAATTGTCAGCAAAAGATTTTTTGTTCAGATACTGGAGTTGTCCAGGAGCTGATTTTCAGTGCACTCCACATGACAATATACTAAACATTTGTTCTGGGAAGGCCAGAGGACCATATTGGTGCAGGAAATATAATGAAACTGTAAGTTGCTTGGCTTTTCCCTGGATAAGCCCTTCAGAGACACATGGTGATTAGCCTAAATAAAGAATGCAACAAGAGCAGGTGCCAATATGAAAAATTATGGCCAATGGATGAAAACAATTACTTATGAAATATGATTGGGAGAAAATGCCATTTCTCCAAGAGATACTGAGCTTATAGGCAAATTACCCACTCAGCCAAACAACTCCAAGGCTTGCCAGCAATTATTAACTGGGACTAATTCAACCCCAGGTGATTTGAAAGCAGAACTGCAAAACAAGTAGATAAAATTTTCTTCCGAAAGGAATTAATGAGTCTTTAAACTTTCAAAGCCCACTTTAGGACAGCAAAATAAATAAATAAATAAATAAATAAATAAATAAATAAATACCATTTGTTTACTTGCGCATCTTAAAAAAATAGCCTATAATAAACTTTGAGCAATTATTCTGATACTTCCAATAACAGAAGACATAGATGTCATTACATGTTTTAACATAATGTTATTTGATGTTCACAATAGCATTTCAAGACAGATAAAATGTGTTTCATCAACAACAGCAAAAAGACAAGATTTAGAAAGGGACAATGACTTGACCAGGACCACATATTCCTACTGAGTAGATTCAGTAAATGAACATGGGCAAGGATGAATCAGTGTCATTTGCTACAAAGAAAAATCAGGAAGAAAATAAAGAAAACCAAACCAATGGAGAGATTACAGAAAAGGCAGCAGAGCAGTGGGAGCAGCTCTCTTGAATTTAGCTTGGTAGAACCATCTCAGCAGAAGCACACAGGAAAAGGGCTCACCTGCTGTGCAGTCTGGGCAGCACTGTCCCCTCACTACCAGGGCCAGGGTGGCCACCGGACATGGTGGGCAAGAGGGCTCATAGCAAGTCACCCGAGTCCCCCGGCATTCACACACCTTGCAGGGACCATCTTCCCACTTCTCTCCCTCCTGCAAGAAACAGCAAAGATTGGTACAGTCATGAGGGTAAAGGGATTCAGAAGAGAGAGCTAATGGGAAACTTGGGATTTCTACAAGGACCAAGTGAGAATGCATCAGCACCCTGCCAAAACTTCCCCTGGAATATGACAACAGCAGAAGGTTGCGAAATTTACAAGGATAGAATTTTTCTTATTTTGGTTTCTTCTAAGGTACAGCACAAGTAAAATCCTGTCAGACATACTCAGAGACAAACTGGAAATATTCTAGGGCTAGCAGAATAGTTAAGAAACACTGAAAACATGTTTCACCTATTTCTCACACACATATACACACCACCACCACCACCACCAAAACAACTGGCGATTACTCTGCACCTATTTATTAGCAGATATATTTAATACAGTCACTATCATAAAGCTTTGTTACACTTTGAATTTCCATACAGCTACCACAGTCAGTGTTACAATCAGGTCACTGCATTCGTAAAATGAAAGCTTTGGCAGACCCACTTTTGTGGACCATAGATGTGCCATAAACTTTCTCCCACACTGAAATATTCATTTCGGCAAAGCCAATTATGCTGAGAAACATGATTGGTTAACAGAAAAACAAAGCAAACTACAAAGAACAATTCACTCCTGCTCATGTTCCCACATACCCTGGAGATAGGAAAGAAATGGGTTTCTACAAGGACATACTGAGCTGATGGGGAAGGTGAAAGAGCAAAGAAAATTTTTTTATTAACAAGTCAGATATTCAGAGAGGAGGAGAGACAGAGGGGAAGATCTTCCATCTGATGATTCACTCCCCAAGTGGCCGCAATGGCCGGAGCTGAGCCAATCCAAAGCCAGGAGCTAGAAGCCTCCTCTGGGTCTCCCACGTGGGTGCAGAGCCCCAAAGCTTTGGGCCGTCTTCGACTGCCTTCCCAGGCACAAGCAGGGAGCTGGATAGGAAGCAGATTAGAACTGGCATCCATATGGGATCCTGGTGCATTCAAGGACTTTAGCTGCTAGGCTACCGCGCCAGGCCCAGGGGAGAAGATTTTAAAGGAAATTTGATAAAATGTGTATTAAGCTAAAGGATGTTGAATATCTGAAAAAAAATTAATGTGACAAACACTAAGACTAAACAGAAAATATTTTAGTGAGGATTATAATCCTGAAAAGGCAGACGTGGTTTCATTCCATTTCCTTAAGCTCCAAAACTATAAACTGGATTGTGTGAACATGCATGTTTTTACACTCCCTTTAAAAGAAACTACAGGGGCCAGCGTTGCGGTTAAGCCACCATTACAAAGCCAGCATCCCCCATCAAAGCCCTGGCCTGGGTCCTGGCTATATTGCTAATCCAGCTCCTTGCTAATGCTCCTGGGAGGCAGAAGATGACCCACGGGCTTAGCAACTTGCCACCTTTGTGGCAGTGCCTGGCTCCTGGCTTCAGGCTGGATCATCCTTACAGTTGCCACCATTTGTGGAATGAACCAACCAATGGAAGATCTTCTCTTTCTGTCATTCTGTCTTTCAAAAACAATACCTCTTAAAAACCAACAACAACAACAACAAAAACTTAACACTGCTCTGCAAGCAACCTAGGGAGAATAAATGCTCAGTGTTATTGGTGGAAGCAACATGGTAGAAGCCCAAGAAACTGTTTCTTCATGGTTCGTGAGCCATGAAATTCCTGGTTCCACTGAGCAAGGTGTCTTGACCCACGAAGAGTCAGGAGAAGAAAACCAGCATTGAAAAGGGAAAGAATACACACAGACACACACACAAAGACACATATGAACTTGTAGTTAGAGAGGCATCAATTCTAGGGAACAGAATAAGCTAAATAAATGAAAGAAATGTTCATTGGTGAAAGTCTTAGTTATAATTTAGGTTCTTAACCACAGTGCCATGAAATGTGGCCATTAAAAATATGAAGACACTAGGTATTCCCATGATCCTTGCTTAAAACTATTTTATAATGATTTATTTACAAGTTAAAAGTCCATACTTACTGGAATATGTTTAACTGCACTCCTATTGGACGGTAACTAGGAATAAAGAGAAATGTATTTATTATACCATTAAAAATACCGATAAGCTGACCTATTTATTTTTTCATTAGAAGTTACTCATTTTCCCACCAAGTAACATGCAACTTCAACTCTTTGTTATGAATATAAATAAAGTCTATCTCAATCAAAAAATAACAACAGAGTATCAACATGAGATAAGGACAACACATTTGGGAAATATTTTTGAATTTGTGTTCTATTGTGTTTGCATACTTGGTTTCAGTTTTCCCCCACAAAAGACTTTGTAGTCAAAGAACTGAAGCTCAGAAGGGCAATTCCTGAATCTCACATCAACTATTCCAGAAGAGTCACCCTTATTTAAAACAGCTTTGTCATTCCGATTCCTTTGGGTTTAGTACACCTCCAAAAATGGGTAAAAAAAAATATGATATAATGACTGAGTAAATACAAATTTGACATTTAGAGGCTAGTGTTGTTACATAAGAAATTAAGCCACAACTTGCAAAGTTGGCATCCCACGTGAGCACAAGGGGAGACCTGGATGGATAACCATGCTCCTGGCTTGAAGCCTGTCCTGGCTCTAATCATCATAGCATTTTGGGGAGTGAACCAGTAAATGAAAGATCTCTGTCTCCTCACTTCCCAGAAGATTTTCCCTTCAAATAAATACATCATTTTTTAATTCAACATTTATGAAGAGGACTTAATCTTTTAAATTATTTTTTAAAAGATTTTATTTTTATTGGAAAGGCAGATTTGCAGATAGAAGTGGAGACAGAAAGCAAAATCTTCCATCTGCTGGTTCATTCCCCAAGTAGCCACAATGGCCGGAAATTCGAACCTAATAGTTTCTTCCAGGTCTCTCACATGGGTGCAGGGTCCCAAGGTTTTGGCCCATCCGCCTGCTTTGCCAAGCCACAAGCAGAAAGGTGCATGGGAAGTGAAACAGCCAGGACATAAACCAGTGTCCATATGGGATCCTGGTGTATGTAAAGCAAAGATTTAGCTACTAGCAATCACGCCAGGCCCGATCTTAAAAACAAACAAACAACAACAACAACAAAAACCCCAAACAACAACCAAATTATCAATCACTGTGATGATATAATGTTAACAGAATATTAATAACAACATTTTGGCCTTTTGTAAAATATATCATCTCAATAGTCTCATGAAATAAGTACCACTGTAAGTACTGTCTTTTTTACAGTACAAATTAAGACACTTGCCCAAGTTCACAGAAAGTACATGGAGAAGGAATGTGAACACAGTGCATCCTGAGCTCTGACATGTTGATAGACTCAGTTTATTCAAATCATACACAAAAAATTGGACAGGAATAAATTCACTAGTGAAAGCACTTAATCCTTATTCTCCTAATCCAATTCTGATTGACCAATGAAATGGTCATATGTATAATTAGCAAGTATAACTTTTAGAACACAATTTAACATTCCAAAGTAACATATGGAAAATAGGGGCTACACATATAGGATATATTTCAAGAGATTAAGGTGAATTTTTTTCCTTTGAAATATTATAGTAAAAAATAAAAATTGACCAAAATGTTTTTCTTGTGGAGTTTTACCCTACATCCCATAAACTCTCTCTACCTGCAGACGTAAATCTCAAGGTTGGTCACTGTTCACCATGCTCTCCACCTCCTCCGCAAGTCAAGCTACCATCACTCTTTTCCTAGATTACTGCAAAAATCTTCCAACTGGTCCACCTACCTCGAGTCTGGAGCCTTTCATCACTTACCACGCAGCAGCCACAACATGACAGCACTGCTCTCCTCAGAACTCCTTGGCAGCTCGCATCCACCTCACGCTCAAACCCTCTGGTTTCCCAGCCATTCTCATTGGATCTCTTCTCCAGGTCCTTCCTGCCTTCACTATGTCCCAGCCATAATGGTTTCTGAACAGGTCAAGCATACGGCTGCCTCTGGGCCTTTGGGATGGCTGACTGCCTGGGATGCTTCCCCTCAGGCATCTGTGCGATTCCCCTCCAACTACCTTTAGGTCTGGCTCACTGAAAGTCCACTGAAGGAACCATATCCCGGGTATGTGCGAGCGCAACACCTGTCACCCGACTTGTACACCTTAAGTTCCTGAATTCCTCTTGACACTATTTACCAGCACATGACATTCATGTGTGCATATGAAAGTGTGTGCATACACGGGTGCATGTGTTGTCTGCATCCTGACTCTACAAAGGAGCCTCCACCATGAGAGCAAGGACTCTGCCTGCAGAGTTCAGGCATATATTCCTGAGCTCAGGCTGTTAGCTCAGGCCTGCTGGGATCAAGCGTATATTCCCGCGACCTCATGCATAGTAGGTGTGCAACAGCCTTTGTTGAACAAAGGAATGGGTGAAGCAAACTAGAAAGCAATGTGTCCTCCTTAAAATCATTTGGAATGATTCATTTTTCAGAGTATTTTGTTATCAACCCAATACTCACAGATTCTACCTTTTCTTTGTAGACACAATACCCATTCCTGGAAATGCATTCGGGGCAGCATTTTCCATCTAAGTGAATTAATTCTTCACCCTGTAGAAATTAAGAGTTGCAGTGGCACATATCAAATTAACATCTCTAGGTAGCAGTGCTAAATTGCAAAGCAGCTGGAAACCCTGACTAGAATGAGAAACCTTGGCATACTCTTTTCTTCAGCCCACCTCTCATTGTGTCTCTGCTGCCCCTACAACCCTGCTGTTCCCCTCTGGAAAAGCCAATGGATATTGCACACCCCTCCAAGAGCTTCTTCTTTCCCGCTCTAAAGATAATGGCATTCTGATCTACTCAAAATTTCCTACTGTTAACCGTGAACTTCCATGAATAAGAAAGGTAGGCAGTGTTAACCTTATAGTTATAAAAATCTATGACTTTCAGCAAGAGATCATGTTGTATTAAATATCCAGGGTGGATACTGGTGACTCTGATTTCATTAACAATACTCAAATCAAACTAATATTTTCCTTGAATGCAAATTCAGATGTGGAGATGTAGTCTCAGGCATAAATTAAACAGGAGAAAGCTGTTTTAATTCAATAGTCTGAAACGCTGTTAGCTATCTCACGTCAAAACTACTTTCTAAAATCTAGCCAGGACATAGAGAAATTTCCAACTGAGATGGTAGAAATTTAATTTTCAAATTCTTATCACTTCAATTTCCCAGTACCAGTAACTTTAAAATTTTTATTTTTATTAGCAAATAATGTTAGCAGAAAAAGTTAAATAATTCTGAATTCTATAATTCAGTATAATTCAACTGCATTCTAACCCCCCAAAGAATCTCCCTTTTAAAAACAAACTATGAGTTCACCAATATCCGTACGTTAATATTTATAAAGAATGTTCTTTAAAGTACTTTTTCCTTGTTAAAGATAATCTGCTTTCTAAAGAATGATAATGTGTCTTTAAATATTTAATATGTAATCCATATCACATTTAGAAGAACATAAACTACGTTATTCAAAAATGAATAATGTAAATTGACCTAAACTGCAATCACAAGGGTATTTTGCATTTAAAAAAAACTGCACTAATGGCAACTATAAAAGCATTGGTTGTCTTCAGATTGCAGCATTAGGAATGGAATTTACACCTCTTTTTTTTGAGTCTTCAGAATCTTCTTGAATGAACACATAGGGTTTTTCAAGGAGAATATACACTTTCAAGAGAAACACAGAAGTACATGAATGTAACTTTGTACAGCATCTAAAAAGTTCTTATTTGTGAAAAGGAATACTATAGATTACTGTCCATCAAAATTCCATGCCCATCAGAAGCTGGTCAGTACTACAGAAAAGAGATGTATTTACATGTAAATTATTTTGCCAAAACATGACAAATCAGCTAGTAGGGCCAGCAAAACTGCAGAAATAGATTGAAATTTGCTCTCAGAGCATATAAAAGGCTTTATATGCGTGTAAACTAAGTGGTTTAAAACAACGTTCTGAAATAGGACAAGGGATGGGTACTTGTATTAAAGACAAAATGCAGAAGAGATTCTTGAATGCCCATGACAGAACCTATGGACAGAAGGGACACAGGGGTGTAAGTCACCCAGAGAAGGGAGGAGTGGGGGCAGTTCAGAGCCCTCAAACACTGCTGGAGATTACAGAGTGCCCTGTTCTTTGGGAAGCAGGATTCAGCTCCAGGAGGTAAGGAGCTCTCAATAGAGTTGCTATTTATAGAAGCAGCTTGGATGCCCCAAATCACATTGGGTCACTGGGCCAGGAGCTTGCTTCACTCAGCCTTTGGCTTCTGCTTCGAGCAGAACGGCCCTGTGGAACAAAACAGATTTTCTTTTTAAAAAGGATTTTTCAGCATACACCAGCTCAAATGAGGTACTCATTCCTGACCAAATCACACCTAGAACATGATTTAATCAAGTTGTCTATGGGGGGTGGGGGAGGAACATTCTTTTAAGGGAATTTTTCTTCACTAGGCAATGGAAAGACAACTCTCATTCATGGTGTGGCTACTGCTTCCAGGCATTTTTTTCTGGAAGCTTCCTTCCCACTACCATCATAATTTAGATTAAATGCTAAATTCTTAAAAATAAAGTCATTTGACCTCTTCACCTGAATCCATGTCCAAAGACATTCTCAGATACAGTAAAATGAAAATCTTCACACAAATTGATTCTATGTTTAGGTTTTTGGTGCGTATGTGTGAAAGACAAAGACCAGGGCATGTTTTACCCTTTCTTAGCAGAGGAAAATTATTCACTGATGTCAAGACTATTGGCTCACTGCTATTGATAGCCAATTATGATACAGATGTCAACAGTGAATTTATATAATTTCCTCTTCTTTAGAAGTCCCAATGACCTTGATATTTTAGAGAAGGAGTCAAGCAGAAAGAGGGCTGGAATGGAATACAAATCCCAGCAAGTGCTTTTGCAATGTTCCCTGGGCAGACATCCTCCTTTGCTCTGGGGAGCTCCCAATGCATTAACTCCCATTTGCATAATCCCTGGTATCACTGAGTACTGTAATTCCTGCTTACCTCTCTGTCTTCCCTAAAGCCTAGGGACTCTTCTTTCCTTTCCCCCCAAAGAATTATTTATCTGAAAGAGTTACAGAGAGAGAGGGAAGGGGGAAATAGAAATCACTCCCCACTCGGCAAGGCAGAAGCCAGGAGCCAGGAACTCTACCCTGGTCTCTCAAATGGATGGCTGTGACCCAAGAACTTGTATCATCTTGTGCTTTCCAAGACACACTAACAAGGTGATAGATAGGATGTGGTGCAGCCAAAACAGGAACTGGTATTCCACATGGGATGCCTACATCCCATATGGAGGCTAACCTACTATGCCAGAAAAGGGGCCCCAGTCTGGGAACGTTGAGTTTGGAAAATATCCTATTCAGTTTTCATTTTTCTTTTTTACCATCAATAATATGAGCTAAGCAGAAGTAAGGAAGTTAGTACCTCCAGGCTTTAGCAAGCTCATTAACTAGTGCTATTTACAGAAGGATGACATACGGAGAAGTCTATGTAGTTCTTTGATAAGATTCAGTTTTGCTGAAAATTTTACTTCTGGTACTGTTTCCAGTTGAGAATCCAGTACCTTACACAAAATTTGGGGAAGACAAAGATAATCAGGAGGAAGTTTTGGCTGAATAGAGTTTTACAAAATGGGGTCATAGACACAACAGTTCAATTCAAAAAGAAAAATATAGCTAGAAGGCTGTGTCTCCCATCTAAGTACTACCAGGCGCACCCCTGCTTAGCTTCCAAGATCAGACGAGACCAGGCACATTCAGGGTAGTATGGCCATAGACTAGAAGGCTGTGTCATTCCCAGCATGTCCATGGCCTAGGCAGCCATCTGCCACATAAAGCCGACAGGACTTCGTTTTCTCTGATAAAGCCTCCTGCATGAATTTTGGGCTTTGTTGTTTTCCAGAAATAAAAAGTCAAGGCTTGAAGCTTCACTTGTCTGGTCTTCAGGTGAAGTAGAGGGAGAACACCCGAACTGTGAACAGGAAATTCAGAATGCGGTGCACTTGAACTCCTTCACAGAAACTGATCCCTTAATACAGTCCCCATCCCCAAAAGCAAAGACTGCAGATGGTGGGAAGTGCTGAAATGAGATGGGACAGTGACATCAGAAATATTTACAATGGTACCTGCTCAGCAGTTCCCCATTTCTCCAAGGGCAGAGAAGAAGACCTGGTTAACGCTGCCGCAGCCAGGAACCCCCACGGACAGCAGATGCACAGCCAGCAACTGATAAAGGTGCTCACACTAAGGAGGATGGCCTAAACCACTTCCTACAGGTGAGATTGCTCAGATCTGACTGAAAGTGAGCAGTTAGGGTCCACCCTACCAGAATCACCTAACATTTCCCATATATCCTTAGATATTAGGCAAATTAACCCCCTAGAAAATAACCCAGCATCCCCTGGGTGGAGTGTGGAGGCAAAGAAACCCAGTGGCAGCCTGCAAGAAGCAGAATAAGGTCTTGAGAGGCTCCCTTCTCATCTCCATCCAACCATTCTCCTCCCGATAGAGAAATGAAAGGCCTTGTGAAGAGGAGGGGACAAGTCTGCAACAAAGCAAGTCACTTCTTACTAGCTTTAGTTCAGCTCCGCCCAGACCCAAACAGGAGGCACAATGAAAAATAACTCTGTCAATGACTGCCTTGTTTGGAAGTTTGCTCTTCCATAGGCTCCATGGAAGAGGAACCAGAAAGAAAAAATGCCTTTACAGACATCCAGTTACAGACCATTCAAAGCCTCCTCCCAAGTTCAAGTTCATAGCCCTGAGGGGAACTGGTGGGGCGGATGGGAGCAGGGAGGGGAAAAGGAGGCAACTTTAAAAGCAATTTGATTTGCATTGGATCAACATCAAATTCAAATAAGAAAGCCATGGAATTCCCCTACCCCATACATCTGTGGTGTCAAACAGAAGCTGTTTTTTGTTAGAAGCTTCTAGAAGTTCTTCAGACAGCAGAAGTCAACAGAGGCCAACAGAGCTAACTGATTATCAGGTACACCCAGATCTCTTTTAAAACAAAAACCAAAAATATTATGACTTTCTTCCCTGATTCACAGGAGTGGCTGCAGGTGCTGGCCTCTTTTCTGCTAAATATTGCCAACAGGGCCTGCAGCAGAAACCTAGCTATGGGGGGAAATCCTGTGTACCCTTGTTTTTCACAGCCACAGGGAGCCTACTGGGCAGGCCACCAGCAATGAGGTCCAGCTCTGCTAATGGGTAGGCTAACAGCCCCAATCAAGCCATTACCTTTCTTCACTCTGGTTCAGGGCTTCCAATCTGGCCAGGTGCACTGAGGGCTAAAAGCTCCTAGGGGTGGTTCCAAGCTGGCTTGAACTAAAATGACATCCACTGTCCATCAGAGACCATGGGTGAGAAAGCCCACTAAAGTGTGCCTAGTCAACCAAGCTGTTCCCTCTGCTCCCAATACAGAACAGGTGCAGGTCCCCCTACTCTATTGGAAAGAACTACAACAGTCTGAAGGGAAATACCTTTGTGTCTTACCTGGGCACACTCCACTTTGGCACATTCTCCATTCCGGCAGGTCACTTGGCCTCGCTCACACATGCAGAACTCACAGGCTGAGCCCTTCCACATTTCATCCTGGTACCGAACAACCCCATTGAACCAGCAGCTCCCAGCAGGAGACACACACTCCTCACAGCACTGCCCATGGCGACGAACTCTTCTCTGACCCTGGGAAAACAGAGAATGATGGGCGTGGGACAGTCCTCAGAATATGATGAGAAACACACAGGTGAAGCGCAGCCTTTCACAGAACTGTTTTGTCCCAGCTGACCCAGTACTGCCCAGTTTGGAGATCTCTCTTCTACTTAACACCACATTCTCAGCCCAGTAGACATATGGGTCCCCTAAAGGACATAGAGAACTGAGAAATGCATTTCCAAATGACCCAGAATAAAGCTTAGATAATGCAGCTACTGGCTCTCAAATACCTTTTCACATCTTAGTGGGGGGCAGGCCTGTTTATGACACCTGACCTCTCCATGGTCACAAATGCATGTGGTACAGGCATTTTCAGTCCACTGCTCACCATGCTGAGTAAAGAGAGAAAAAGAAAAATGTCACACATACCACATACAAGATACTGATTTTTTAAGTTATATCTTAAAATACAGTACATTGAATGTACAACTAGGGAAATGATATTTAAGTAGCAAGAATCTGTAAGATTCTAATGCTAATAACCTTGCAAACAGAACTTTGGATGAATTTTTATCCAAGCATACCATTTCACACAGGTGCTGAGGGCTTGCTCTGTGTCAGCCATATAGAAGACTCGGGGACACGGAGGTGCATGGGAACAGGATGCTCACCAACTGCTGCTCTTTGGATATTCTGTGCCAGAACACCCAAGGCTGGCAGGCACCTATTTTTTTCCCCAGCTTCCACTGCAGTTCAAGGATGGGCACCATCCCAGCCCCACTTGAAGGGACCTCACAGGAAGCTTGCAAGAGGGGTGGAAGGAAGCTACATAAAGACACCAAGGCCTTTGCCATCGTTCTTCCATCAGCCTTTAGTGATGACAGTGTGAGGATGATCTGCCTGGAGCTAAAGAAGCTGTCTCAGGGAAATAAGAGAACAGCATGAAAAGTGAATGCCAATATGATGAAGATGACAGGGTACAGAGATCAAAAAAGTTTCAACCTATTAGGACAATATTAAGACCTGAGTTGATCAGTTCTTCGGCGCCATACTTCTGGACTTCTTGTTACATAAGACAATTTGAGTGTTACCTGTTAGCCTGTTTCTTCTGTTAGAAATTAATCTAGTATTTTTTCAGCAAATAAAAAACACTATGTAAAAATCAAAGAAAGAAAACCAGAAAAAATAATGACAAACTAGAATGTAAGCCACATATGTGGCTACCGCATCAGTTAGCACAGGTAACAAATACAAAATTCATGACAAGTTCATCTTCGGTCAGATTTCAAGTGGCCCATCTAGAATTTGTGAAGCCACCATTCCCTAATGTTAGGTTTCAGATTCTTTACTGAGGATCATAATGTCAGCTTCTATTTTGCTTCCCTTAGAAAGGCAAGCAAGCAAGGAAAGAAGCAGGTTTTATTTTATCCTTCCTTTTGAATAATGTGACCTGTTTGGGCTCAGTTTGACACTTCTAAGACAGAACATTTATTCACTCACTCAATGTATTCAGCGCATCTTTATTTGATGCCTATCATGTGATAGCCAGGTAATTACAGACACCCCCCAAAAGCACTTGGAAGTTCGCAGGTTCTGCCGTCACTGGACTCTCACCTCGCTGCGTTTTCTCCCACTCCACTCTCCAGTAACTTTTCTCCCACCCCCATCCAAAACAAGGGGATAGGAGAGGGAGCATGCATTCTGGAGACCAGTGCATAAAATGCAATCGATGCAGGCATTTGCATACCCTCAGAGCTATGTGTAAACTGATGGTAACAGTGATAGCTCTTCTTCGCTTCAAAACGTGTGAACAGTGAAGTTCACTAGGGTTCATGAACCAGGTTCGGCTTGCCAGCACGTTCCTTTTTATTTCTAATTCTCCTTGACTTAATTTTCTCATAAAGCTTTTCACGAGGAAAAGACAAAAGTTGCTCATGTACTGAGTTACTAATCCTGGCAGTGAGTGAAACACAAGGGTGGGGGGCTGTGGTGGCTGGGAGGGCAGATGTGTGAGGACAAATGCCAGAACGCCTTGATGGGGTCCATCAGAAGTTACCTTATACATTTGGCCGGCGACAAGGCAGGGTCGGGCTGAGCACTGTGGACAGCATTCTCCAGGTACTCGGACGGCAGTTTCATCCTTAACACCCCAAAAAATGAACAATCCATCACACAGAAATATTAACAAAACCCACAACAGCAAGAAAATGGCATTCTAGCCAACTCAATCACGTGCCTCAAGCATCCATCAGGACAGTTTCCTCTGGATTAGCATTGGTAGACCACCTGGGGTTCTGACAGGGATTAACAATTACAAGGTCAGTGTGACCCTGAAGATGTCTATCTTCAGTACTATCTTCTTCTAACAACAAATAAAAGCCCGAATAAGAACGACAGCAATAATAATCCTTGGCATTTGCCACACGTCATTCTAGGTGCTCTTCATGATCCTAGGAAATCGATTACTCCTGCTTTTTTACAAATGAAAAAAGTACAAGCCAGAAAGATTGTGCAACTTGTCAAAAGTCACATAGCTTCCCCGGTAATATAAACGATTAGCAGCAAGACATCAGAACATAGCACACCAACACATTTGTACAGTCCCACTCCTCTGAAATTACCAGTAAATTCAAACCTCAGGGTATCCCTCCCTTTTCTTACAAGAAGTAGAAAACAAGGTTTTCCTACAATGGCTACTTTCATCCTTGGTCAGAAAGAACAAAAAGGTAGCTGAGAGAGGTCATATAACCTTAGCTTTTTTTCAATGGAAAGTTCCAGTCATACCTCAGTAGTCCTTTAACTTAGTTTAATAATCAGTTGAGTTCATGCATTGCTAACAGATTTATTCCAAATACCTGAACCACTGGAATCGAATCAACTATTTTTTTTTGTTTTAGATTATTTTATTTCATTATTATAGAGATCATGTATTGTGACTATTAGTGCTTATTACAGTATACGAAAATTGGATTTCACATTGAAATCATTGGGCATTTTTTTATCTCAGAATTCTTTAGCTTAATGAAATTTTGGTGTGGATGTAAAGCTATAGCTGATCTACTTTTCAGTAACTGTATTGTTCCAAACAAATTAACTAAGCCTTAGAGAATATTAGATAAACAGGAAACCCATGTCATAACGAGAATCTTGAATATGTGCAAAGTTGGTATCAATTTATCTCAATCAATGTGCAGTCCACTGAAGAACAGTACCAGAGTGAACTTGAATGTGCACAGAGGGAGCTATCAATTAGTGGCGTAGTACAAGAAAACCATACTTTCCAATTCTAATTACTTATTTAACTGAAAGGAGCAATCGTCCTTTACAAATGTAGACCAGCAAGAATAGGAAGGAGAAGTATCTAAAGAGGAAATGTTCAGAACACAAGAGAGCCACATGATTCAGAGCTGAGAGTCCATGAGCCTGGTGCCCTACAGGTAGGGCTGAAGAGCCCTAAGCAGAGGCTGAGAGGGGAGGCGGGGTAGGCAGATGGGAGACACTTCTGCACAGCAAACCTCCCTTGCTATCATCGCCCCTCAAATCCTGACTCACGTATGTATGCCCTTCCAAAATGCAGAATCTAAGCACCAGCAAACTGCAGATCACACGCTAAATCCAGCCCTCTGTTTTCACAAATACAATTGTTTTGGCACACAACCATGCCCACCTATTTATAGGATGTATATGGCTGGTTTTGTGCTACAGTGCAGAACTGAGTGACTGCTCCCGGTGTGTGGCACAGGAAGCTGAAACTATTCACTCTGTGGCACCTCACAGAGAACGGGCAGTCATGAAACTATTATGCTACCTTCAATAATCACAGGAATTCAATATTTAAAAAATATAATTAACACTGCTGCAATTTGGGATAGGACTGTTACTAATGTCATATTCAACTTCCTATATTCATAAAATAAAATAGACATTTCCAATGTAATATGGCTCACAGTTCTTAATTAAAATTTTTTCTCCTCACATGCTTTTGAAGATATGAAGGAGGGGCCAGTTTCGTAGCACAGAGGACTAAGTCAGCACTAAGAATGCTAGAATCCCACCTGGGCACCAGTTACAGTGTTGGCTGTTCCACTTCTGATCCAGTTCCCCACTAATCTGTCTGGGAGAGCAGCAGAAGATGCCCCAAGTACCTGGGTCCCTCCATCGATATGTGAGACCTGGATGGAGCTCCAGGTCCTGGCTTTGACCTGGCCCAGCTCTGGTCATTAAGTTGGGTGGGGAGGATCCAGTAAATGGAAGACCATTCTCCGTCACTTCTTCTATCTCTCTCTGTGACTGACTTTCCAAGTAAATCTTTTTTTAAAGATACAACATGTGAGAATGCTAACACCCTCTTTTCAGAGGAAGTAAGAGTCCCTCCTGAGATTCTTGCCCTTCTTAAGGACAGGCACAGAAAATGCATTTCTTCTGTGTTTTTCTTATATTTCATGTACTAATAAAGTACACAAAATAATGTTTAAATGGTGCTGTCAGCACATACTGTTATTATAATTATTGTTATTATACATAAGTGCATAACCCATCATCTTGGGAGGAATATACCATAACGATCTGACAACCAAGTTAAGTGTAATCTTGTGAGTCAGTCCCATAAAACTGATTAAACTGCCTAGGTTAGAAGTGCCAGCATTTACTAACTGTGCTACCCAGAGCAAGTTACTTGTGTACTTTGCACCTCAGTTTCATCAGCTATAAAATGGAATGATAATAATAGCTCCCACTAAATAAGACGGTTAGAGGAATTCCATGGCTCATAAAGATAATGACTAGCATAATGTAAACTTCTAAAATGTGGCAATGTTGGTGATGGTGATATCGGCGAAGAGGGTGACAGCAGCAGAGATGGTAGAGCTGAGGTGACGTGTTACATTACTGGCACCAATAGCCAACCTTTACCAGGAATATCAAGTCAAGAAAACGGTTCTAAATATCTCACAGTTGGATTTCTAAAAAGTCATGGCAAAAATATAGACAAAATGAAGCAAGAGTCATGATAACCAACCTATTTTTAAGTCTTCAAAATGCTTACTAGTCAATTAGCTCCAAAGCGTGGTACCAAAATGTGGATTTTACATTAACTATTTATATTGATCAAAATTCTAAAGTGGATACTATGCAGTGAAACTAGAGCTTAGATCTAATTTTTTGAATGAGATACAATGATTTCAATTATTTGAGTATCTGCAGCACGTGACTAAAGGTGCAAAGATTTAAAGAGGAAGTTTCTCCATGGGATAATTCTTCCATCTCTTGTACCCACTTCCCTCATGAAGATGGTGGCAAATCACCTAGTCACCATTCCTCTATAAGGGGACCAATCCACAAAATACTATTAGTCAAAATGCTCCCAAATTAGAATGTTCATCAATATTTGAGCAATAGAGATAGATAATGTCCAATTCTCCTAAAAGGTTTATTTGTAATCCTAGAGCAAGGACAAGATTTGCTGATGAACTGGGAGATGAGATGAGCACAGTAGTTGGTGTACACTGGGTAATACAATCAAGCCTTCCAATTAGATACATTCTCCCTTTATTTGGCATTTAGTATTACTTGTCTGATTGCCTTTTGTCTGCCGTTAAAAATATTGCCTAATTGTCACAATATGCCATGTTATTGATTTTGTTTTATTTGACACAAAGTATCGCTCTATATCAACTAAACGTTGGCTTCCAGCTCTTTCTGAGATCAAAAATGAGCTATTTTTCAACTTGAGGCAAAACTCCTTTCTTTGTTATCCATCAACTGCCATGGAACATCTATGGAGCCTCTGCAACAGCACAAATGAAATACCTCATATACCACATTTATTTGCAATTGATTTCCCCTTTGAAATCTGCGAGGAGCGCCTAATGGCTTGAAAGTCAGATCAGCTCCAAATGCAGAGCAGACTCTCACTGTCTCAAGCATCACCTCAGAAAATCCTTAGATAATTTCACTCATTATCTGGTAAGAATTAAACTGCCTACATCTGGATAATCAATTTCAAAGACATGTTTATGTCCTTAAAAATCTGACTACACCTATGCATGGAAAAACAATAACAACCCAGATCATAATACCACATCTCCCAGATGTTTAGCTTGACATTTTCAGAACCTCTGCAATTGGAGCTGGAGGCTTCAAAGTGTGCACCCTCAAGGCTCAGCTTCATTAACTAACAATTAGCCTAAATGGCTGTTAATTAGACCTGTCTGTAGCTTCTAAGGGGAAAAGAAATGTCTCAGAGGTGGTCTCCAAAAGTATAAGGAAAATAAAACAGCCTTTGCTTCCTGTTCCTAGTACTCCCAAGGCTGATACAGTCTCAGAAGAGACTCCAAGTTCTGGGAGCAGTGAAGTTAACATCCTGAGGTTAGCTTCCTTACCTGGTTACAAAACAGCGGCTGACACTGAGCCGCAAAGCACTGTGGGATTCCATTTCTACACACACACTTGGCACATCGGCTTAAGTGCCAGTCCTCACCATCCTGGAACACACGGCCTTCATAGGAACAGGGTTCTGGAAGGTCAAAGAAACAAGCATTACTGGAGGAACTGCAGTGGCCAGTCCCTGGGCTGCCTTCAAGGGTATGTGTGCAGTGCAGTTGCCCAGGGTGCCAAAATTAGCTCCTGTAACACAGAAGGGGCTCTATGCCTGGGATGAGCCCTCTGCAGTTGCTATCTTGAGTTATCTGAATTTCTGTTCTATCATTAAATGCCGATGGGGCTTGGAGCCTCAGCTCCTGTATGGTTCCACATCTTGCTTGGCTTCCAGGATGAGGTCTCCACCCAAGATCCTAGTGAAGGTGCCAGGAGGGTACACGTCACAGAATGTGACAAAGGTACCAATAAGGGTCTCTATTCAGTCCTCCAGTATCCTCATGCCTAAGGGAGTACATTAAATAGCACATAAAACCCAGGTGATTGTGTGGGCATTTAGCACAGAAGTGAGACACCTACATCCCATATGATTTACCCATGTTCAATTCCCAGTTCTGTTGCTGCCTCTTGGTTCCTGGTAATACAGACCCGAGAAAACTGCAGTGATGGCTGAAGGAACTGGGCTGCTATTATTCTTGTGAAAGACTTGGACTGAGTTATCACCTTGCAATTTGGCCTCCTCCCAACATTTGCCCTGGAGCCACTGTAGACATTTATAGAGTGAGCTAAGAGATGGGACTTCTTTCTGCCTGTCTGTCCTCTGTCTCTCCAATAAATAAATAAATAAAACCCCAAACTCCTGGAAAAGTAAGAGACATCAGAGACAAAAAGCCATTTCCTTCTGCTGCTGAACAAAGGACTCTTTATTTCCTCTCAAATTATAGGTGATGCTCCAGGGAAAATGCTTCCGATACAGTATGTCTCTGTCCCGGAGGGCCAATAAGAAAGACTTTAAAGACCTCAGAATGAATCACAAAGCTCAGACTACCAACTCTCCACACCATCCCCAACCCTGCTGCCCAAGCATCTTTACTTGCAGCGTTATTGGGCCTAAAACAGATGAGGGTACTTCTCTGGCGAGGACTATCTGGTATGCATGAAGAAAGTGCTTCACTTTCACTTCCTGAGCACACTTTTGAGCCACTGGAATAACAGCTCTCCATGGTAAAGCTCTGCCAGGCTTGGATTAATTGGGGAAGGGAAAGCAACCAGGGGATCTCTTTTAAAGGGAAAAGATAAGGGTATAATATAGCTTCTCAGTGTGATTGAAATAACAAAAAAGATTCTGGATATTCTACATGTCAGAGGAGAGCATAAAGCCTAGAATCGGATCTAAGGATCTTTTTCCTGCTTCCTCTCCCTCTTGGGAACTATGAACTCAAAGGGACGCCCCCTCAGCCAAGGCAAAATAAGTATAACAGAGACTAAAGAGTCCTATTTTTGGAATGGGACTGAAAGATATGTTCTAATCCCATTCTCTGAAACTGTGCTCCCTGCCAAGTTCAAAGCAACAAGTTGGTGACAATAAAGAAAGGTTTTGGAGATTTTTGAGCTACATGAAGCAAAAAAAAAAAAAAAAAAAAAGAGTTGGAACATCACCATGTGAACCTCAAAAGTCAAGACAGTCCCTGGGAACCAGCTCATACTCACTTCCAGAGCCCACACAGACTGGGCAGCAGCTTCCACGAGGGATGAACTCCAGCTCCCGGGGTCCACATGACAGTGGTGGGCACGGCTGCGGGGTGCACCTGACTTCCCCACGAGTGCAGGAGCACAGGCTGCATGGAGGAGAGGCCCACTGCGTTCCATGCTGCATGTCAAGGGGTGGAAAGAAGGAAGGCATCAATACCAAAATATAGACTTTGATTCCACCCACAGAAGTAAATCTCTTACACAAATTAAGCAAGGAGCCCCACAAGGGTGGAAGACAGAGCTCAGCCGATAAGGCTAAGATGAAGGTTTGCAGTATTCAAAGTCAGAGACCAAATCAACCATGGATTTTCCAAATATTTCTAAGATTTCACATTTGAAGTTTTTAGAAACACACACACGAGTCCAATCGTATAATACAGACTTCTTCATAAAGCTCAAAGCAAAACACACATAGCATGTATTTTTATTTTGTTCTTTATAAGGGTTGTATCATTTTCAACAGCTCTAATTCTAACCCTGCTTCGTTGCTGTGTTTTCTGATTAGTTCCCTTCTCCCTTCCCTCCTTCCTTCTGTTCAGTCCTTATCTCTCTCGTTAATCTCACTATCTAACCATTTATTTCTATCTATTTTTCTGTATCTCTGTTGTTCCAGGAACTCACAGGCCCTGAGAACATGTGACAGGCAACAAGAAAATCAATCCAGTTTCCCCATAAACTGTACAGTCCATTCATTCCCAGTGAGGGTACCTGCGTGTCTACACACAGAGAATGTGCCTAACCAACTTTACACTGGGACATCACACTCACACGGCTTGCAAGATGTCAGTAACCTAACAGACCCAAGAGTTAAATTATTCTGTGGTTTACCAAGCACCAAAAACATACAAATGAGCCACTCTCAGTTGTGATACACATATGAAAGGGAGGTAAGCTCAGAATGCAAGACAGTCATTAGACTGTTTAGAAGAAGAATTGTCAAGGTTGTTATGTTTGCAATAGCAAGATGGGATAATAGTGATCTTCTACAGGTAGAAAAAAATCTGCTTAATGAATGCAGTTGTCCACATCTTCTTCCTGTAACGTTTCTTTAAATACTGAAAATCGTTCCCCTTTGCTTCTGCTAACTCTAGCATATGATACTTGATTCAGCAAAAATCGTATCTGCACTTTTCTTAAAAACATCACACATCCTGAGAGCTCATTAAACTAGCTTTACTCTAGGGAATACAACTGTGTCACTGACAAGTATAGGAAATAAACATTCCCTTGTTTCCCCTCAAACTAGCATTTGGAATCACTGTTCATCTTTCTCAAACACAATGAAGCCCTGTGTTACTTAAACAAGTCAGAACCCCTGGATTCAGCTTGTTGTGGCCAGGCCGTAAGCACGCCAACTCTGACATGATGGAATTACTAATAACCTGTGCTATTATTATAACAGGATAGTAATAGGTAGTTACAGTCACCTAATTATTTGGGAACCAAGACCTCACCCTACAATCATGGCTGTTTTCCTACAGAGAGACTCACTGGGAGTACAGAAGGCAGTGATATATGTCAGCCCCTATTGGGAGGATCCAAGGGGTGCCTTGGCCCCATGCACGTTCTCGGGTTCTGCAGGCCCCGGTCTCCCAAGGATTAACTCCACAGCTTAGCTTGTTTCTCAGAGCATAACAGGATTGGTAATTTTGGCCTGATACATATAGCCACTGGCTTAACCGCAAGTTCCTGCTTCCTATTGTCAAGTTATCTGCCAAGGGATTGGATAAAACTCAAGGGATTTAGGGTGGCCACTAGAGGATTGGATAAACACTGGGAGGAACTGAAGGGATTTAGGGTTGCCACTACTGGGAGGAACTGAAGGGATTTAGGGTGGCCACTACTGGGAGGAGCTAAGCAGAGTATAAAAGAAAGTCTGGAGTTGCAATAAAGATCTTTCTGTCATCGACCGGCATTCGGTGTACTGCGTGTTGCCTTGTCTTGTCTCTCTGCGTTGTCTGCGTTGCAACCCTAGTCCCTCCGCTCGGCTCGGGGTACGTGGCGACGCGGGCGTTGCCAACATCTGGAGGTTCCCACCGAGATTGAGAAAGAGAGGATACGACGAAGGGTCGTCCCAAGAGTCTGGCCAGCTGATTCAGGTAAGTGGGACGTATTGTAAGTCTCTCCTAAACTGGTAGGAGAGGGAGGTTCATTTTGAAATATAGTCAGGTTTTGGATTTATTTTGAAATAGAGTTAGGTTTTAGACTTATTTTGAAATATAACTAGGTTTTGGATTTATTTTGTAAGTTTTCGACTTATTTTGAAGTATATTCAGGTTTTAGATTTATTTTGAAGTGTAGTTAGGTCTTGGTGTTTAATTTATCCGGCGAAAAGGACGATAAAATGGGTTCTGCCTTCTCCCGGGATAAATTGGCCACCGAGCTTGAAGAACTTCTACGTCAACTGGGGATGCCAGTTAAATTTAAAATGATTAGAAATTTTGTTAAAGCCATTCAATCTAGCAGTCCTTGGTTTATTGTTTCAGGCAACTTCAATATTCCCGATTGGGAACAGGTTAAGGCCAATTTACAATCCTGTTTACAAAAAGACCCAGATAATTTCCCCATTGTTAACTTTTCTTTGTGGCGCTTAGTCCGTGATTCATTATTTACTGATAAAGTGAAAGTTGAGAGACAGTTAAGAGAAGTACAGACTACTTTTGAAGCAATCCAGGGGTGGGAAGTTCTACGGTCCTTGGAAGCCTGGAACGAGGCGGCCTCGAGTGAAACCACCCCGAGTGAGACCTCTTCTTTAGAGGAGAGTGAGGTCTCTTCTTTAGAGGAGAGTGAAGCCTCTTTTTCAGATGAGAACGAGGCCTCTTCCTCGGAAGAGAGTGAGGACAAACGAGATGAGGAGGTTTTCTTAAAGCGGAAAATTAAGGATAAAGAGAAGGTTTTCTTAAAGCGGGAAATTAGGGACATTAAAAGAAAGTTAAAGAAAGCAGGAATAGGTGCATGTTCCTCTGGCAAACTGTCCAGTTCCAGACCACCACCATATGTCCCTAATTTTGTGACCCCTACGGCTCCTCCTGAGGAGGAAACCGCAGGCCATTCACCCAATAATTACCCCACGCGGCCATGGAGTGACGGTCTCACTGATCAGCCTGTGGGTGGGGTTCGATGCTTCCCTGTAATAGAGGTTCCAGTTCAAGGGGGTCCCCCTCGCCGGGAGCATCAGCCCCTTCAATTTAAAGACCTCAAAAATGTAAAGCAGGCTGTTAAAGATTATGGTGCCCAGGCACCCTTTACTCTTGCACTCATAGAATCCTTTTCGAGTTTGAATCTTACTCCTAGTGATTGGATGCAATTGTGCCGCTCTGCTCTTGATGGTGGTGACATTCTCCTATGGAAAGGGGATTTTCAAGATAGGTGCAGATTTTTTGCTGAGCAGAACGCGGCTGGGGGACACGCAGATCGAAGCCTTGAAATGCTTACTGGCACTGGACCTTTTGAGGGCATCCAACAACAAGTTAATTATGACCTAGGAGTTTATGCACAGATAGCAAATGCAGCCCTTGGAGCCTGGAAGGCCTTGCCTAATGCTAATACAGGAGACCAGCTTTCCAAGGTCTTGCAAGGCCCTACAGAACCTTTTCAAGAATTTGTGGACCGTATTATGCAGGTTGCTACTAAGATCTTTGGTAACGTGGAACCAGCAATGCCAATAATTAAGCATATAGCCTTTGAGAATGCTAATAAATATTGCCAGAATGCTCTCATGTCCCACAGAGATAAGTCCCTGCATGATTATCTCAAAATCTGCAGACATATTGACTCCACCCATGCCCTTGGGCAAGTGATAGCAGCTGCTGTTCAACACCCTCAGCCCTACCCTAGGGTGCCTCCTAAAACCTGTTTCAGATGTGGACAGCCTGGACATTTTAAAAAACAGTGTCCCAAAATTCCACGACAAGGAAGATCACCCCCACAATCCTTGCAGGCCCCAGATCTTTGTCCAAGATGCCATAAAGGCTATCATTGGAGCAGTGATTGTAGGTCCAGATATGATGCCCAAGGCAATCCCCCATCGGGAAACGGGGTCAGGGGCCTGCTCCGGGCCCCCCAACCTCAGGTGTACGGAGCCCAGCAGACACCTGTAACCTCTGGAACAGCGCAGACTCCTTCCAGAGTCCCTCTCCCACAGCGAGGAACACCGACATTTCAACCCTCCTCAGAGCAACACCAGGTAGCGCAGGACTGGACCTCTGTGCCACCTCTGGAGAGGTATTGACTCCGCTCCTGGGGCCCCAATGGATAAAAACAGGAGTCAGGGGCCCCTTACCTAAGAATACCTTGGGCCTGATCCTAGGAAGAAGTAGTGCTACTATGCATGGAATCAGAGTACTCCCAGGAGTGATAGATGAGGATACCCCCGCAGAAATAGAAGTCATGGCAGAATCAGCCAAAGGCACTATAATCATTCCACCAGGAGCTAGATTTGCCCAGCTGATCTTGATCCCCAAGGTTCCAACTGACAACCCCATTCTTAAGCGAGATAGACAAGGAGAATTTGGACATTCTGGCCCCTTGGCATGTTGGGTCTCCGACATGCAAACCCGACCCACCTTACAGTTAGAAATAGAAGGGAGAAAATTCACAGGTTTACTTGATACCGGGGCTGACAGTACAGTTATATCCCAGGCACAGTGGCCAAGTTCTTGGCCATTAGAGGCCACCCCAACCGTTCTCCAAGGGATAGGAACTTCTCAGCCACAGAAAAGCGCCAGGTTGTTAAGGTGGAAGGATCAAGAGGGTCATTCAGGAGTTTTCTAGCCGTATGTCTTACCACATATTTCTATCAATCTGTGGGGACGAGATTTGTTGAGTGCCATGAATGTTGTATTGACCTCTCAGCCTGTGCCAAATATGCTTAATAGACAGGAATACTTTCCTGGAAAAGGTTTGGGCAGACATCTTCAAGGTGATCCCCAACCAGTCTGTGACTGGGTTAAAAATTAGAGGCTGCAATTGAATTGGTAAAGGAACAGCTTGAGAGAAATTAAAAAAGCCCATTGTTTACAGGCCTTTGCCTATATTTTAATATAACTCACAAAACAGGCATCTCTTATAATCCTCAGGGTCAAGCCATTGTTGAACGTGCTAACCGCACCCTTAAAGTTTATCTAGAAAAAATAAAGAAGGGGGATGTGGCCGAGCATTGCAGCTCACCCCATTCCTTACTGGCATCTGCAATCTATGTGTTAAATTTTTTAACTGTCACTAATGATGTAGCTCCTGCAGACCGCCATTGGCTTCGCCCTGCTAATGAGAATAAAGGCCAAGTAAAATGGAAAGATCTGGCCACAAATAAATGGCGAGGACCAGATCCAGTACTAACGTGGGGGCGAGGCTCTGTTTGTGTTTTTCCCCAGGATGAAGAAACACCTAGATGGGTTCCCGAGAGACTTACACGACAAATCTCCTTGGCTCCAACTCAACATGATCCCACTCCTAATGATGTTCTTGCAGGATAGGAGACCCTGACAGCAGTGGTGCAACTTCCTGATATCCTGCCCATGGGAAACGCAGATCTCCAGCTGCTCCCCGATTTACCATCATATATGTGTTACCCCTGTTAAATGGCATTTTAACTGGCAGCATGGATGTTTTAGGAACAAAGCGGAATCTTGGCCATGGGGCTGATGGTCGTAGCCATGATTGCAGTACTGTTTAGTCTTCTTTGCCGCCTATGCAGGCAACAAGCCTGGGAGCAGGTCATTATTTGATGGTTTTAGCTGTGGAAAATCCTAGCGCTCAAGTTTGGCTGAACATGGTGTGATGGGCAGCCAGAGACGGGTAAGATCTGGCAGCGCTGATGACCAACCTAAGACAGGGATTCCCCAGGTGGGGCTCCCCATGACGGGTAAGGCGTCAACTGACTGCTAGACAACCTAAGACAGGCGTCCATTAAAAAAACAAAAAAAGGGGGACATGCAGGCCCCGGTCTCCCAAGGATTAACTCCACAGCTTAGCTTGTTTCTCAGAGCATAACAGGATTGGTAATTTTGGCCTGATACATATAGCCACTGGCTTAACCGCAAGTTCCTGCTTCCTATTGTCAAGTTATCTGCCAAGGGATTGGATAAAACTCAAGGGATTTAGGGTGGCCACTAGAGGATTGGATAAACACTGGGAGGAACTGAAGGGATTTAGGGTTGCCACTACTGGGAGGAACTGAAGGGATTTAGGGTGGCCACTACTGGGAGGAGCTAAGCAGAGTATAAAAGAAAGTCTGGAGTTGCAATAAAGATCTTTCTGTCATCGACCGGCATTCGGTGTACTGCGTGTTGCCTTGTCTTGTCTCTCTGCGTTGTCTGCGTTGCAACCCTAGTCCCTCCGCTCGGCTCGGGGTACGTGGCGACGCGGGCGTTGCCAACAGGGTTCCAGTTCAGCCTTTCCTGCCATTGGGTCTATGGGTAATGACTTAGTCCTTCTCAACCCCAGCTTTCTCATTCATAAAATGAAATGGTAAGGACAATGTGCCTATCACTGGATTCTTGCAAGGATTAAATGAGGTAACCTGCAAGGAATAATGGTGAACAGCAGCTGCTCAATTAAAGAGTGAAACAGTGGTTGCCAGGGGCTGAGGCTTAGGGAAAATGGGGAGTTGCCAGTAAGGGGCACATGCTGTCGTTAAGATGAACACATTTTGGGGTTCTAACACCCAGAATGAGAGGTGATGGATGTGCCAATTAATTGTGGCAGTTGTTTCACAAAGTGTCTACACACACATAACAAAGTATCGCATTGTTCACATTGAATGCATTCCATCTTGTTTTGCCAATTAAAGATTCTAAAATAAAAAGGAAAGTGTTCAGTTCTGTTTACACTGCTTGAGCCATGACCTTCCTCCATTTTTTCCATGTTTGTGGTGGTCATGAGTGACAGGAGTTGACATGAATACAAATGCCGAGTCCTCTTTCATTAATTTTATTGTTATAAGTGTATATAAAATTTCCAATTTAGCACAGCATGGAAATAGGCAAGTTCACAAATTACGGCCTAATGAACGATGGGACAAGTGACATGTAGGCTTAGAAAACTCCATGCATGTGGGCCAGTTTTGTGGCATTACACTAAGGCTGCTGCTGCCTGTGAAAATTCAAACCCCAGTTGTACCACGTCCCATCTAACTGCTTACTAATAGTCAGGGAAAAGCAGAGGAACATCAGCCAAGTATCTTTTTCCCTACCTCCACAAAGGGAGACCCAGAAACAGCTCCTGGTTCCTGCCTTCTGCCTCACTCAGCCCCAGATGCCACAGCCACCTGGGAGTGAACCAGCAACTGGAAAGATTCTGTATCTTGCTGTCTCTCCCTCTCTCTGGGTAACTCTGACTCCCAGATGCATATTTTTTTAACAAAAAGAAATGTCTAAGCATGAAAGTAGAAGATAAAGTAAAAATTAGCCGATTCCAAGGAGTTAACATTTGTAAAACTTTGAACTATATCATAAACAAAATTAAAAGGCAAATAGCAAACGGATAAGAAAGTTGAAAATGATATTGGAACTAAATTAACATTTAAAAACACAGATAAACAGTAAGAAAAGGACAAACAATGGACAAAATAGCAGTAAGTGTACAGAAAGTTCAACTTTATTCATTACAAAGAAATATTACTTAAAATAAAAATTGGGAATAGGGGAAGTTAGTGAAGTGCTATTGTCATACACACAGCCTTCCCCACACACAGCCATCCCTTTGATCCTAGGGGATCTCACTTACTAAGAGGCTGCATGGGCAACAGTCTCACAGGCTTACACCAGACTCAGGTTAAAATAGAATTTTAGTGACTATAAAATGTCACAGTTTCAGTACCCAGAATCTTTGGATCTAAGAATTTCAGTTTTTTGTGTTTTTTGATGAGTTACTTTATGGAGCACAATACAGAATTTCCTTCTGCTGGTTCACTCTGTAGATGACTGCAACAGGTAAGGCAAGGCCAGGCTGAAGCCAGGAGCTTTCCCTAGGTCTCCCATTTGTATGACGGGTACCCAGGCACTTGCGCCATCTTCTACTACTTTCCAAGGCACATTAGTAGTAAACTGCTTTGGAAATAGAGCAGTTGAAATTTGAGCTGGTGCTCATATGGGATGCTAACTTTGTAGCCAGCTTAACATGATATCCCACAGTGCCGGTCTCTGTACTTCTCTTTAAAAATGTATGTTCCTTTCGGGCCCGGCGGCGTGGCCTAGCGGCTAAAGTCCTCGCCTTGAAAGCCCCGGGATCCCATATGGGTGCCAGTTCTAATCCCGGCAGCTCCACTTCCCATCCAGCTCCCTGCTTGTGGCCTGGGAAAGCAGTTGAGGACGGCCCAATGCATTGGGACACTGCACCCGCGTGGGAGACCCAGAAGAGGTTCCTGGTTCCCGGCTTCGGATCGGCGCGCACCAGCTGTTGCGGCTCACTTGGGGAGTGAATCATTGGATGGAAGATCTTCCTCTCTGTCTCTCCTCCTCTCTGTATATCTGACTTTGTAATATAAATAAATATTTAAAAAAAAATGTATCTTAAGAAAATGGTCAATGACACACAAAAAGGTTTAAATACAAAGATTTACATCTTGTTCCATAAATGTAATTGAAAACATTTTCATGAAAACTGGGAGTTATCTAAATGCCTAATAATCAAGAACAATGTTCTCCAAAAGCATATGCAGGAAACACTGATAATATAATACTGTATAAAGAGGCAACACACAAACCATACACACAGAATAATTCCAATTATGTCAAAGCACATATGTATCATCTATTTACACAACTTTATATCTCCACTGGCACTCCACTGCCAGAAACTGAAAAACATTAACTATAACTTTCAAAGTATCGGGATTACTGGTGGATTTTGTTCTCTTCTGTGAGCCTTTCTATATATTTACAACTACAATATGTTTTTTGTCATCATCAAAAGGCAAATTACAGTTGAATTATATAATTATGCGTAAACCTTAAATATAGTCAGATCTTTAGACTGCATGTAAAACTGAAAATGAATATCTATTTTATTAAGAGTTAGGAGTCTGCTTCTGCACATCCTGACACATCCCTTCATTTCAGTAAGTGCTTGCTCTCATCACAACTGAGAAGCACTATCAGTTCTCAGACATGTTGCAACACCACCAGGTTTCAGACAGAAACAACAGAAATTAACTACAAGACAACCTATCAATCACCCAAGGTTTTCATTAGCTGATATATTAGCTGATCTAAGCACCTTTGCCCTCTCTCAATGTGTAAATTTATTTGCTAACTCAAGAGACATAAAAGTTAGCAATGGTGATCTTCTTCAAACCCTACCTATGAAACACAGGAGGTGTGTTCTTACAATGAGTTCCTGCCTCCTACAGAGGAAACCCACACTGAGTTACAGGCTCTTGGCATCAGCCTCATCCAGTTCTGGCTTTTGTGAGCATTTGGGGGAGTGAATCAGTGCACGAAATATCTTTCTCCACATTTCAAATAAAATGAGAATAAGTTTTTAAAAAAATAAGCAACGGGTTCTCCCTCCATAATGAACTTGAGAATTATGGGAATAACAAAAACACTCAGCAGGAAGACATCAGTGGTTAGTGTGAAAGCCACACAAAAAGCTCTGGATGGTCATGCCAGGTGCACGGCGTGATGGAAAGGAATTACTATCATCTCCCTTATGGGGACAAATTACATCAGTCTCCACCACTTTTGTCCCACATGCCTATTTCATATGTACCATCTCCTTCCTCAGACTGTCTGAACGTGAATATTGCATGTAGGGGTAGGCACCTAGCAGGGGTCAAGCCGTTGCTTGGGATACCCACATTCCAGAGCATCATATATGGATTTCAGGTCCAACTCCGCTTCCAATTCCAATTTCTTGTCAGTGTGCACTTGGGCAGCAGCAGGTGGTGGCTTAGGTGCTTGGGTTTCTGACATTGATGGGAGAGATCTAGATTGGGTTCCCAGCTCCTGGCTTATGCATGGCCCAGCCCTGTCTGCCATGGACAGCTGGGGAGTAAACCAACAGAAAAACAACTCTCTCTTTGGCTTTCAAAGAAATAAAACAAACAAGTAAAAACTGAAAAAATAATGCCCACAAAGGACACAACCTAGAGATTAAGGGGCTTAATACACACACGCACACACACACACACACACATTTTTCCCCTTTCAGTACTCTCTATACACATTTACTAAAGTATTGTTTTTTCTAAAGAGAGCTTTGCGAAATCAAGGAATAATAGCTGCACAAAGCTATACTCTTACAAGACACACTTGAATCTATGTCATCTTAACCCCATTAGTGCCCTTGAGAAAACATGAGATTTTGACACTGGGCAGAAGGGAATTCTGCAGACAACACCTTAAATATAATCTTTTGCATAATCAGCTAGCAAGTTAGCTTGGCTGTTGACATAAGCCCAAAGCAGAGATAAGGGGATAAAGCATTAGCCTGGCTTAGTGACAAAAACAGAATTTTTTCCTTAATATAATTTGTTCCTGTTATGAATTACAAATACAGAATACTAACTGTCTGGGAATGTTCAGTGCAAATGAGAGGCATATCTTCTACTTTGAGAAGATCAAGACCACAGAATTCAATATTCTTTTCTTCCCTTGCACAGGTAAATTAGTGTCTCCTTTTACCTCACAGACAGGCAGTATGAGCCCACCTCTCCCTCCTCACATCCCTACTCCAGTGTATTGCTCACCAGGCTTTACCACCTGCCATTTGCCTTTTCTGTAAACTTTGAAGCATAATCTTCTCAGACTTGACAATATGCGGTGCTGAGATTAAATCGGAAATGAAGAAACAAGAAGGGATGGATGGAACTCCCCACTCTTTTTAGCAAAATAATTATTGGAAAAAGGAATAGGAAAAAAGCACTCAAACATTTAGTGGAAAAGCACTGTTCATCTTATTTCCCTGGCTGGCCAGGCAGGGCACAGATTCCTACATTAATATGAGGGGAGAGCCTTGGCAAAGTGATGGATGAAACTACCCCCTACTCCCCGATCTTGGCTGGAATAACCCCTTGCAACATTCCAAAATAATTCAGAAGCAGCCACAAGGCTCAAGCAGCTCCCTCACTCCAGGAAAGGAAGTGTCTATGGGACTTTTCTTACTTGCTGGGATGCCAGTTGGGGAAGCTGCTGCCTCCTCTGCAAGACAAGGAGGGCCTTAGCATGGCCTGGAGGTCCTGGTGAAAAAGAGCAGGTGTCAGGCAGCCCTGACCTCAGCCCACTCTTGGCCTTCCCTTGTCGGAATCATGTTCTGCAGGGACCGCACTACAGCTGATGTCCCCTACAGCCACATCCAGCCAATCCTAAAGCCTTCCCCTCAGTGGTTCAGATCACGACCCCAGGCTTAGTTTGTAACTAATTTGGGTCTCTATAACCCACCCCATGGAGTACGAACATGATAAAGAATGACTGCTGTTCTTCAGAAGATGGGAATTCTCTGGAAACCGATTCCAAAGCCAGCTGAATCTGGGAAAGGGGCTGGAGGATTCAGGAAGAAGCCTAGTGTTGTACGTGACAAGTTAAGCCTCAGACTAAAGCAAACTAGTTAAACCACTCAAGAAAGTGAATGCCAAAAAGGATTTGGCCTGAACCTAGGGGAACTAAATAAAGAAAAAGGGGAAAGACAGGAAGACAAGGACCATAATAATTGTAACTTAAGATTAAAGTAAGATTCTGTCTCAACTTAAAAAAAAAATCAAAAATCAACCTCCTAGCTCAATTTGAGGCGTCAGACTACTGAAGATGTTTTTCCCCAGAGCTATAGTTCTGGAAATTCAGCCTTTTTCTCAGTTACATCAACTACCAGAAGTGTAATTATAACGTTTTCTGAGGGAATACATTTTGAAAGCTGCATATGCAAAAGCAATGCATGGCTGGTTCCTATACATGTCAGGGCTATCCACATGATGTGTTATTGCATAAGGGATGAATGATGGAGACGACCAGGTAGGGTTCTCTGAACACTCTCAACCCAAGTAAGAGTGCAATGTGATTTCTAAGCCCTCATAGATTAATGGTCTGAAAACCCCCAAGCCACACATGGAAATTCCCAGATTCCCCTTGGGGTAGCAACTCAGAGCAGCCAGAGACGGACTTAATAATCACTTAAGTTATTTCATTCTTCAATGCTTTTTGAGTACCTACTCTGGGAAAAGTTCAGCGCTGAATACCAGGTAAGTGGGAAGCAGGGAAGATAGTTTTCCAGACATAAAAAATATTGTCAATGTTCTCAGGCACCTTGCCTCAAGATAAGACTGTGTTCAAATGCAACTATAGAGATTAAATGTCATGAGTCTTTAGGATAGTCCATGCAAAAACTACCTGACTTCTGACTGTCCCTGTAAAGACTGTGTTCAAATGCAACTATAGAGATTAAATGTCATGAGTCTTTAGGATAGTCCATGCAAAAACTACCTGACTTCTGACTGTCCCTGTCCGTGGGTCCACCTCAGATCTGAGACACAGTTTTCCTCCACTTCCTTATGCATTTCATGGCTCCCAAATTCTCCTTTACAGCTTGGGGTGGGTGTTTGGTAAAGCAATTAAGACGCCACCATATCATGGCTCCTGGGTTTCTGTCAGAGCTCCAACTCTGGAGTCCAGGTACCAGCTAACATGCCCGTGAAAACAGCAGGTGATGGTCCAAGGACATGGGTTCCTGCCATTCATGTGGGAGGCTCAAACTAGGTTTTGGGAAGCAGCCAGTTGGATGAAAATGCATGTGCTTGCTCTCATGCTCTTTTTCTTTCCCTGCCTCCCTCTTTTTCCATAAAATAAAAATAAATGAAACTTTAAAGATCAATTCTGTTCAGTGTTTTTCACCTTGAACCACACACACCCGTCCCACTTACAATGATCTGACATTATTTCCAGCAATCTGCCCTGTGGGACTTTTCCAATTCCCAGGCTAGTTAAAGCTGACACTGACCTAGCAGCACAGGGGAAGCCATGCTAGGAAGACGGCTCCAACACAGACCTGCCTGGCAGTATGCAAAAGTGAAAGGGTGCCTTCCTCATGCAATTAGGAGACAAAGACTCTGGTAAGAGGATCCCATCTGTGGGGAAACGAGCAGCACATGCACTCAGTTGTAGGTGCACACACTGATAGGCAGTCTAAAGAGGAAATATCGAACTCTGCTAACCTATGCTCTCTCCTGAATGGCCAGAGACTTACTTGGGGAACATTTTATATTGAGCAGAAGATGACGATGAAAACAAAGAGCCTCTTCCAGTCACATTCAACTTCACCTACTGCCTCGGGGTAGCATTTGCATGTGAGTGGAGAGGTGCAGACTGTCTTCACAGTTCCTGTCATGAACCTGGCAATGGTACTTTTTAAATTAGTGTCTAATACCTCTACATCCATCATAAGAAATCAGAAATGGCAAAGTAGAATAAGAACCACTTTAGGAAAAACAGCTAGTTCTGTGGTTGTGCTGTAGGGGAAAGGAGAGGAAAAGAAGCACTTTGTCTCTCAGAGAAAATCTGGCGGTGCCTGCAGACACTTGGGTTGTAGTGATTGGGGGTATCTGGAGATAGAGGCCAGGGATGGCACTCAGCATGCTTCTGTACAAAGGACAGTTCCCTCAACAATGCCTGCCATATCTACTGAAGCTGAGAATTTCTTCTTTAATGGAATGAGCCTTGAATTGGGAGCCAGGAGTTCTAGCAGATTTCACTCCTTATTAATAATATTATCTTGGACAAGTACATAGAGCTCTATGAAGTTCATTTTTTTCATCTTTGACACGCAAATACTAATATCTGCTCTGCTCACCAGTTCATGGTTGTTAAACGAAAAACAAAAGGGGTGCGGGTGGGGAGATGGGGAATACAAAACGAAGGTGACATCTTTATTATTCAACATCACAATTTCTTCAACATTAACATTCCCAGACTCCTCTTTACACAGATTCTACAAATATTTACTTAGGGCTTGTGGACAATATAGGACTTTTCTAATCTCACTCAGGCAAGCTCCATGCCCGTAAGAAGACAAATGAGCCCTGAGTCTTAGCTCCTGTGTTGCTCAAGCTAGGTCGCAGCCTTCTCTTGTGAACCTGAGCACAGCATCCGGCTCCCCAGTCAACGACCAACAGACACAGAATCCACACTGGGCTGGGCAACACTCACCTCGTGGAGTTTCTCTTCGTGATGGCAAGATCCAGGAGTCCTGGGCACACACTCAGGGCAGCACCGGTTGGCAGGAATCCGAAGCACTTCTCCCTGAGCAGTAAGAGCAGTTTAGCGTGAGAGCACAAACACAAACAGTGAGACTGCTCCATCACACTCTATCACCCGGCATTCACTAATGCCTGGATGTCTCCACAGGTGACAACAGTAGATGGAATAAAGCGAATAAGCCAAAATAAAAAGATCCTGTCAAGATGAACTTCTCTCAGAGATAAAGCGAAGCCCCACTGGAAGGCAGTTCTCTCGGAGACAATGCCTACATCTTTTCATATATAACGAAGTGTTGCATTTTTTTTCTTCTTCGCTAGAAATTTTGCTCTTACACCTAATAGCAATGAGGATGAGAGGAGAGTTGTACTTATTTAAAGGAGTTGTTTTCTGAGGCTCTGGGAGGTCACAGATGGCCACGGAGCAGTAGGTCTTCCTGCTACCTCCATCAGACCTCTACTGCAGCCAGCGGTGGCTTTGAGGTGCTGGCAGTTACCTCTGACCTCGGGAAGCACAGAAGAAGGGCATACAGGACCAGCAGGTAGAAGGACAGCTGGGCGAGGAAGCAGATGGTCGGGAAGCTTTCATGCCTAGGTTTCCTGGTGAGCTGCATAGAATTTCTGGGTTCCAGTAAAGATCTACATTATTTTTTAAGGCTTTTTAAAAATTGCAACTGTGATTCTTGACACCATAAAGAGAAAAAGCTATCACGTGAGACCCAAGGATTATGAGGAAGTTGTCACATGTTTAACTCACATCCATTTAACACTATGAAAGACTTGTCTAAGAGTTGCAAAATAAAGAGCATATGTTTGTCTTTAGGGCCTGGTAATTTTCTATTAAAATCCTGTTATCCATGAGGTTTTTCCACCATGTATGTTCAGGCTTCCTTAAGTCTAGAAGATGGTATAACAGTCAATCAGTGATTTTGATCAAGGTTGATCAGAGCATCATGACTTTGACCACAAGATAAAAGTCTACAAGGGATTCAGCCAGTACAATAAGGAAGGGTCCATGCTTATATGTTAATTATTTGATTTAATGAGTGTTACCTTTGATTTACTAAAACAAAACAAAACAAAAAAAAAAACCACGGCACAGTGGCCTAGCAGCTAAAGTCCTTGCCTTGAACGCACAGGGATCTCACATGGGTGCAGGTTCTAATCCTGGCAGCCCTCCCTTCCATCCATCCAGCTCCCTGCTTGTCGCCTGGGAAAGCAGTCGAGGATGACCCAAAGCCTTGGGACCCTGTCCCCACGTGGGAAACCCAGAAAAAGCTCCTGACTCCTGGCTTCAATTCCAGAGGCTCCTGGTATTTCCCTTATCCCAGCCCCAATTTCCCCCTGCCCACCAAGTTGCTCTATATCATTACTAAATTATAGTCCTTCATGCACAGTCATATGTCCATCATTGTGGGCATGGACAATGACTGAGAGTCTGGCATCCTATTGTCAAGATATAGTAAACGGTTTCATTGTAAGGCCTCCTTTGTCTGGAAGCAGAAATACATACTACATTGTATCTTCACATCAGGATATGTTAGTCTCCATTTCACAGCTACTGTACATCCCCTCAAATGAAAAGTCATAATACAAAATCAACAATAGAAAGAAAAATAGAAATTTACAATGCCATGAAGTTAAATAACATGTTACTCAATATGACAGTCTCCATTACACAGCTACCATACATCCCCTTAAATGAAAAGCCACAAAACAAAATCAATATCAGGAAGAAAAAAGAAATTAATAACAGCATGAAGTTAAATAACATGCTACTAAATGACTAAACGTGTAGCTGAAGAAATGAAAATCAAGAACCTTCTTGCAGAAAATGATGCTACTGTATGATCTATGAGTCAGTGAAGAATTTAATCAGAAGAAAGTGTTTTAAAGAGATGAAACTAACAGAAAGCATCAAAACCCATGAGATGTAGTTTCTGTTGATTTTTGTTAGTGAAATATGTCTCTTCTAGACAACAAATAAATGGGTTTTGTTTTTTAACCTAGTCTACTAATCTATGACATTTGATTGAGTTTAAGCCTTTACATTCAGGGTTAATATACGTGGGTGGTACTTTGGTCCTGTCATTTTAGCAATGGGTTCTTCATTGGTTTAGTCTTCTGTTGTCTTTTTACTGGGATGTTCTTCCCATTTGTCTTTGGTTTTGTTTGGTGCTACTCCTCTGTGATGAGAACGTCTTGAAGTATCATTTGTAGGGCAGGTTTGGAAGAGGCAAATTCTTTTAACTTCTTTACTGTGGATGAATTTGATTTCATTTTCAAAGACAAAAGAGAGCTTTGCTGGATATGTTATCCTAGGCCAACAATTTTTTCTTTTAGAATCTGGAGTATGTCACTCCATTCTCTTCTGGCCTGTAGATCCTCCTGCATGGGAGACCTGGAGGAAGTTTCTGGCTCCTATCTTGGGATCGATGCAGCACCGGCCATTGCAGTCACTTGGGGAATAAATCAGCGGATTGCAGATCTTCCTCTCTGTCTCTCCTCCTCTCTGTATATCTGACTTTCTAATAAAAATTAAAAAAATTAATCTTAAAAAATTCTAAGTTCATATAAGTCCATCAAAAAGAGTGAATGGAAAATAATACTAAGATTTTGTGATTGCTAATTTATTAAATAACTAAATACAAATTCTTGCTATTTACTTAATAGAGGACAAAACTTACACAATCTGGGCTACTATGAAACTCCGTATGCTATAAAACATGAGGGACTTTTCAGAAAAGCATCCTCCGAATCCAAGGAAAGAGCATATTTATCAAGTTTCCACTAAGAAAGTAGCAAAAATAAAGAATGCCATACAGATACGCAATGAGAAAAATTCAAGTGCTTTCTTTATTCCAACATGGAAGTAGAGAGCAAGATAGACTGTTGGGGGGGATGAGGAGGAAAAGTTCAAGTGGATCTTTTATGCCATCAGATTAGTTTGCTTTGTTTTATGTAAAAGCAATTTTCATATTTGGCTTTCAAAACTCATTTCATAATTGTGCATTTTTAAAATGTGTGAATAGTAGTGGGAAGAGCAGAGAAAATGATCTTTACATTAGGTGTGCCCTGCAGACTTCTGGTGACACAAGACAAAGGGAAACTGAAATAGGAACAGAGAGTTTGGGGAAAGTTCTCACCCCCTTGTCCACTTCTATCCATCCAGTGTGGCAGCTATTCTTTATGAATGTAGCACATTAACACACAATCCACCTCTTGTGATAATAATATAAATAAATATTGATGCATAATCAGAAATAGTTGTCTGAACTGCTGGTGACACTGGGTTATATACAGTCAATCCATGATGAAGCATAAAATCCATGATGAAGCTGTAAAAAAGATGAAATAAAAGAATAGAAGCCCAAGCTGTCATTAGCAAAACACATAATTTAGGGTATAGTGGTGGTGCATGAATTTGTGCCATGAACTAACATAAAGTGTACCACTGCAGATGTAAATAACAACACAAAGGAAAATTATGGCACAACAGAAATTACACTGGACCATGAGCTAATACTGAAGGTTCTTGTATGTCTGTGGCTCATACTAACTCTGTCTTTCAGCAAGTGATGATACCACTACACTTCTAAAACAACAACAAAGTAAGACTAAATGATTTACAAAGGTTTCTTCTGGTTCTACAGGATCCCATGATACTGTTTCGTTATTTGTATAAAGGAGCCACATGCTCTGTGGATCACTCGCCTGACCTTGGAATTGAAAGCTCTCCTATGTTTGGACCATCTGGTCCAATCCTCTCAATCTTCAAAGGAATACATACTTCTTGGTAATGTCATTCTTCCTTATTATCATCACTCCCCAATTTCCTGATCATTACCTGATATTCACTCAAGACTTGGCACCTGGAATGGGCACTGTGGTACAGCAAGTCAGGCCACCACTTGCAACACTGATATCTTTGTATCATGGTGCTGGCTCAAGCCTTGTTGCTTCACTTTCCAGCTAACTTCCTACTCACATGCCTGGGAAGGCAGGAGATGATGCCCACAAATTGGGCCCCTGCTACTCATTTGGGAAACCAGGATGGAATGAATCCCTGATGCCTGGCTTTTTTTTTTTTTTTAATTACGTTGTATTATGTGACACAGTTTTATAGGCACTGGGATTCCCCCAACCCCTTCCTGTGTCCTCCCCGCATGGTGGATTCCTCCACCTTGTTGCAGTATTACAGTTCAAATTCAGTCGAGATTCTTTTGTTGCAAACATATACCAAGCATAGAGTCCAGCATCTTATTGTCCAGATAAATTCAACAGTTTCCTGGGGAGACCATCTCTGGTCTGAAGGCAGAGCTCGCAGAATATATCAATTAGAAGCCCCAGCACAACATCAACAATTTACAACATTATGGAATTAATTGACATGGTATTGAGTAATCAATATGCTATAACAGTGCAAGTTCTTAACCACATCCTGTAACTACTTCATTGACCCTTCAATTTTTGTTTGTACACAGAACCGGCTGCTATACATCTTAAAGTGGCTATAGGGTACTATTCCGCTGTCTCGTGTCTGTTTTCATTTTAGTATTTAGCAGTTTATTGTGTTGACGCATAATTTTGCTGAACTTGGTAGATTTTGGGATAATCTAAACTGTGATGCCTGGCTTCTAACTGGCTTCTAACTGACTTGATTTTGGTGGCCATTTGGGGAGTGAATGAATACATGGAAGATTGGTTGATTCTTTACCTCTCATTCTCTCTGTATGTGTCTCCCTCCCTTTTAAATTAAATACCTAAGTAGAAATCTTAGAGAGAAAGAGAGAGATCTGGCACCTGAATCTCAGTTATCTGCCCTGTGTCTAAAAATAATTTGGAACAACTTCAATTCCATAATAGTAACCAGTTGACATATACCTTTGTATATACTTTTAAAAATACCTATTTTTTTTTATAAAGGCAGATTTACAAAGAGAAGAAGATATGGAAAGATCTTTTATCCACTTGTTCACTCCCCAAGTGGCTGCAACAGCTGGAGCTGAGCCAATATGAAGCCAGGAGTAAGGAGCTGCTTCTGGGTCTCTCATGTGGTTCCAAGATCCCAAGGCTTTGGACCATTCTCTACTGCTTTCCCAGGCCATAAGCAGGAAGCTGGATGGGAACTGGAGCAGCTGGAACACAAATCAGCAGCCATATGGAATCCTGGCACATGCAAAGGAAGGATTTAGCCACTGAGCTATTGTGCTGGGCCTTCCTTGTATATTTTTGATAAACTCCATTTCAGGTGTCCTGACCTCCATTACACTGGTGCTCCCTATGGCCATGCCTGACCTTGAACCTATCCACATTCTGAATGCTGTATACCAGGAATCTTATAATCCCCAACACTGAGACTCTTAGTATTTGTCTGTCTCATTCTATTCATTTACCTATTTGCTTCTAGAACCACTTCAGCATTCTTTTCCATGCAGCCATTCAGCTCCTTGCTGGCATCATTTCCTCATGCTTTTAGCCTAATGCCCACTACTCCTTGTACCTCTATATTTAGTTGTTATTAATATGACACAACCTCAACTGTACATACAACTCACAATATGCCCTATCCTTTTTTCATTGGCTAGTAAGTGTTGCTGACATCATAATTTCACAACACATATTGGCTCTCCCAAAAGTTCATGGCTCCTTAATACCATACACAGATGTCTTATGTACACCTTAGTCCCTTCAATGTCAGTTCCAAGCATTCCTTCTTTCTTATACCTCCCAATTAAGCCTAAATTCTTCGCAAAGTAAGCTCAGTAACTGCCTCAATATTTTTTCCTTTTTTTTTTTAATCCCCAAATCTGAATACACTGTGTCTACCCAGGTCTGGTTCTTTCCAAGCCTACAAAGCAAAGCTGTTTCCCCATCCCAAGAAGCCTCACTGCCACCCTGTGTCTAGATCTCACACTCTCAATTCTCCGAGAAGCCCTCTTTCAAACTCATGTATTCTTCCCTCCAACCTCCATATCCTGAATTTCTCTCTCCTGCCTCAATCAGTGCCCTTTGTCTTCCAAGGTGATCATGTCCATCTCATGCTGATATAAAAAATGAGGAAAACAAAACCAATACCCCTTACTCCCTGATCATTTCAGGGTCTGTCCTCAAATATTGACTAAGTGCCTTCTGGTTATTATATGTGACACTATTTTGGAGGTATATTAGTAAAGACAAGGTTCTTGCTCTCAAACATGCATGTCTGGAGGAAGAAGTTGACAAACAGTGTGTTCAAGGCATCGGTAAGCACAAAGCCATGGCAAGGCAGGAATAGGGAACTTTTTATCATAGAAGCGATATTGTCTGTCCAGTGTCCCTTCCACTTCCCAACTCCTAAAATTAGCTCTGCCTTGGTTACTTTCCCCCAACTTCCAGTAGCACTTTTCTACTGCTGCAGTGTTAGTTCCTACTCAGCATTCCACTGGCAGCAAACTCAGTGTAGGCACCAGTGACCAAATCCAATAGACAATATTAAACTCTTCTCCCACTTATTCCTGTAACTATAACCAATAATGTCCCCACCAATCCCTTCTGAAATGCTCGATGCTCCTGGCAATCTTAATACTGCTCTCTGAACATTTCTTACACCTTATCCCCTCTGATCATTTCTTTGTAATCTTCGGTAGTTAACTTCTCTTATGTTCACTTAACCTTCCATGACTGTGTTCTTCAAATACCAGACCTAGCTTGGTACTTTCTTCTCACAGTATCCATTTGGATGAGCTCATTAATTCTAATGGTTTGCACCACTGTCTGTATGCTAATAGCATCCACATTAACATCTCAAGCCCCATCCTTTCTGCCATAGATCCATATTTCCAACCTCCTCTTTGTCCTATCTGCCTGGGTATTCTCTGGAGACTTCAAATTCACCAAGCCACAGGAACAAAAAACAAAAGCTCTTCTAAAGGCTCATGAGGATGCATATTACCAAAAAAAATGTGCAAAGGTCTCAAAATTTTGTGTAAGAAAATAAGCTTATCTTTTGGTTCCATCCCTCATAACTTCTGGAAGTAATACACAGAACATACACACACACACACACAAACACTTTCTCCCTCTCTCTTTCCTCCCTCTTTTTCTCTCTCTCTCCTTTTGTCTGTCTCTCTATATATATACATATAATTACATAATATGCATATAACTAGTGACTCATTCAGTCATAAATATGTAAGTCATTTCTCCATTTCCTTTCCCTAGCCCTCCTACCTTCTTCCAATTGTGCTGACTTATCCCACAAATATTTAACGGACCTGCTCTTTTCTCTCAGCTCCTACACTGCCAATGCTCTAATTTAGGCACTCAATCTGCCATCTGAATCTGATCTATTCATTTCTTACATTATGTATTTGAGAATCCAACAAGGTTCTTTTTGGCCATTCCAGCCTTGTGTCTGAAAGTTATCATCTGAAAAGTAATATTCTAAGACCCACAGTATAGCAGATAAGGTTCTCTATCACCTTGAACTTACCATGCCCATAGCCTCATCTCTCATTCATTCATTCAATCATTCAAAAAATATTTATTGAGCGCCTACCATGTGTCAGATGCTATTATTGATGTTGAAGAATATATAGCGAACAAAGACAGTAAACAAGACATTCTGGTAAATATACAGTACATCAGAGAGTAGTTAGTCCAACCAAAAATCATGAAATATAGACGAGAGATTCAAAATGTATTATAGGGAGTGGAAAGTTGAAATTCTAAACAGAATGGCTTTTAGACAACACAAAGGGAGTAACAGCTAAATAGTGTGTGTGTTTAAATACCAAACATTCTCTGTCACAGGGTCTTTTCTCCGCACTTTACTATTCCCCTAAAACTTACATATGTATATATTAAAAATATCATAGTACATTGAGCAAATGTTAAGTTTATTTTTCTGAAAAATAATCTTGAGACCCATGCATACAGAAGCTGTTCAAAAGTTCATGAAAATGAAGTTTGTTCCAAAAAATGATGTATGGTTCCTAAAATATTTTGCAGCAAAATAAACTTAGCCTTTACTTTCATTTTCCCACAGTTTTGAATCACATATGTGTGTATACATATATATGTGTACTATATATATGTGTATACTATATATACGTATACACACATTTATACGTATATAAGTAGATAATATGGGCATATATATTATCACTAGGGAACAGCAATAAGGCTAGGTGTCTGGAACAGAGTGTCAAGGGAGAGAATAGTAGGCAGTTAATTAGAGGGACAGTGTCCTTTAATGACATTGTGGAGAGTTGACTATGAGAGGAAGTACCATTGGAAGTCATTAGCCAGGGTGAAGGAGAGAGGCAACAGGATCTGACTTCAATTTTTATAGAACATTCTGACTGCCAGCTCAAGAGTATAATGAAAAAGGCAAGTCCAGAAATTGCAATCAGTTTAAAACACTAACAGCAGGTAAAAAGTGATAAAAGGCAGACCAGATTCAGAACAGAAAGCTTGCCTCAGCAATGGATGCAAGGAAAGGCTGGGATTCACTGTTGGACCGGCTGTGGGATGTGGAGAAAGTGGCTAGTCAAAGGTGGCCCAACGGAGAGAATGGACTTCCTGAGGTGAGTAAAGTTAGGACAACACACCAGGAGGGATAAAACCACGAGTCTGGTGTAAAGCAAAGATCAAGTCATTTTTTTTTCCTGTAAAGGGACTGAAGTGAATATTTTATGCTTTGATGGTCACGTGTGGTCTACAATCCAGCTTCAGAAGTCTATCACGGGAGTGCACAAGCAACCAAAGACACTACACAAACCACAGTGAGCCTGTGAGCCAATGCACCTCAATGAACACGAAACACTGATTTGCTATCATGTTCATGTCACCAAATACTGTTCTTGATTTTTTAGCCATTCAAAAATGTCAAGGAATTGAAAACAATGACTGTGTCAGTGAACTAACAATGTTCTCAATTCATAAGCCATACGTCTGGCAGGGTCAGATTTAGTCTGCTGGCTCCTGGAACAGCATAGGTTTAGCTGCCAACCATAGAATTTACATTTTCCAACATTTAATTCATGGCTTCTTCCATCAAGTCACAATTATACATGAGAAAGGGGGGAAGAACATTCCTTCACAGCACTTAGAAAACCAACTCAGATTCTGACACGAGCTACTCTGCCTATCAAATAGTGAATTTTTAAGGAGTATTTGCTCCATGGAATAGAAAGTTTCATAATACATAACAAAATACCATCCAATTTAAATATGAGATCTACTCCTGGCCCCTCCACAACACATCCATGCATAAATCAAGGAATACCTGGAAGGTACATCTTCACTTCAATGTCCAGCACAAACCAAACCTGCCTGGCATTAAAGGACCCGAAAGGCTCAAATGCTGATCATGTCATTGAGAAGAGAGACTGGGAAAAGTTAACTATGTCTATAATACTAGCACAATGATTTTAAAGAAAATAATTGCTCTTCTTTAGGGTGTTTCAAATCTTCAAACGTAAAGCTTAAGTGACTTAAAAAAACACATTTACTTTAAAAAGTGAGCACCTGAGCCCAGCGCAGTAGCCTAGTGGCTAAAGTCCTTGCCTTTCATGCTCCAGAATCTCACATGGACACCAGTTCATGTCTCAGCCATCCCACTTCCCATCCAGATCCCTGCTTGTAGCTTAGGAAAGCAGTGGAGAATGTCCCAAGGCCTTGGAACCCTGCACCCACTTGGGAAACCCAGAAGAGACTCTGGGCTCCTGGCTTCGGATTGGCACAGCTCTGGCTTTTACAGCCTCTTGAGGAGTGAATCAGCAGATGGAAGACCTTCTTCTCTGTCTCTCCTCCTCTCTGTATATCTGATTTGTAATAAAAAAAAATCTTAAAAACTTTTTTGAAATAAAAAAGTGAGCACCTAGTTAAAAAAAATGTTCAACTGAATGAAGTCAGAAAAAACTGGAAATTTTTCACAAATGGAAAAGAAAATTTCACTAGGTCAAATACAAGAAGATTCCTCAAGTCAGAGCCAGAGGTGGTACAGTCATACACTCAGTGGCAAAGATGCTTTTGGAAAGTTATCATCAAGGAGCCAGGGTTAAGAATCAGCATACAGCCAGGATTATGAACTCTGCCTATAATAACACATCCCATCAGAATGTCATTTCCCGTCCTAGCTGCTCCTCTTCTGGTCCAGCTCCCTGTTAATTTGCTTGGGAATACAGGGTGAAGATGGTTCAAGCACGTGGGCCCTACATGTGGGACAGCTGAGAGGAGTTCCAGACTCTCGACTCCAGCTCGACAGTCCCAGCCTTTGGGGCCTTTAGGGGAAGGACTAGCTGATGAAGGATCTCTCTCTCTCTCTCTCTCTCTCTCTCTCTCTCTCTCTCTCTCTCTCGTCTGCTCTCTCTCCCTTCCTCTTTTCATCCCTCTCTTTCACTGCCTCCCTCCCTCCCCCTAATTCTGCCTTACAAATAAATAAATCTTTATTTTAAAAAGCATTGTCAAGATAACTTGCGGTATAGTCCATCTGATGGTTTATAAATACTGTAATTTAGCATTTGTGAGACTTAGAGTAATGGCTTATTAGTTGTGTATTGATAGTTAATGACAAATTTTCTAGGCTTCACTTTTCTCATTTTTTAAAGATTTACTTATTTTAGTTGAAAGAGTACAGAGAAATAAAGGAAAATACAGATTGAGAGAGAGAGAGAGAAAAAGAGTGGGGAGCGGAGAGAGAGAGAATGAATCTTCCACCTGTTAGTACATTCTCCAAATGGTCACAACAACTAGTGCTTGGCTTGTCTGAATCCAGGAGCTTTTCCCTGGTCTCCCACATGGGTGCAGGATATGAGCCATCTTCTACTGCTTTCCCAGGCTACAAGCAAGGAGCTGGATTGCAAGTGGAGCAGCAGGGACTTAAACCTGAGCATATAGGGGATGCTGACACTGCAGGAGGAGGATTGGCTTGTTGCACCACCATACTAATCCTTTCCTGATTTTACAAGTGGGGCAGAGATAGCTATCCAGTATAACACTACGTGGGAAAACATTTGCAAAACTTCAGCTGAATACCTGGGTGCAAAATAAGTGCCCAATAAATGAAAATGAGCATATTCTTAGATAGGATGTTAAAAATTAACTTCCACAATGCATCACGCTTGTGAAGAGATGCTGGGCTAGCAGAAACCCTGCCACTCACTGAGATCTCCAATACATACACAGAAGACACAGCCAGGACATCATACCTTCTCAAAGGCACACCGAGGGTTTCTGCAAACAGCTGCTTTGCAGATAACAATATCACCATGGCAACGGCAGTTCTGGCATGAATCGGGCTTCCAAATGGTGGCATCCTGCAAAGAAGCATAAGTTCTGAGTGAAAACCTGATCAGTTAGGGTCCCAGGACACAAAGCAGCATCATCGATAGCCTCACATTTTCAAAAACTAAAAGGCAAAGGAAAGTTGCGGGTCCAACACACACAGTACTGGCGGGACACTGATTAAAGCCTCAGAAGCAATAAATGCAGGATAATCCATTTCACAAGAGTCAGCCCACGTAGGCGAGACAAGGGCATTCAGTAGAGAGCTGTCGATACCCAGAGTAAAACCATCGATTGGCCTGAAACCTCAGGAGGACATGCTGCTCCTTGATGTGGAGTTTCTTTTTGCTGTTAACTAGCAGAAACCATCAGAGCATGTTAAAAGGAAAATGACACCCTGGCTAGCACCAATCGCATCAGTATTGGCCACAGGATCCTGTGAGCACCTCACACCCTCACTCTGCCCCCTGCACCCGACTTCACTCTCCAGGTCGCTAATGCTCACTGGAAATAAATTTGATATAAATATGGAGTTCAAATTTTTTAAAAGATTATTTATGTATTTGAAAGGCAGACTTACTGACACACACATACAACATACAGATTCCCATCCACTAGTTCACTGCCCAAATGGCTACAACAGCTTGGGCTAGGCCAAGCTGCAGCCAGGATCCAGATGTTTCATTGGGCCTCCCACTTGTTGCAAGGGCCCAAGCGCTTGGATCATCTTCTCTTCTTTACCAGGAACATTAGCAGCGAGCTGGATCAGAATTGGAGAAGGTAGGGCTTGAATTTATGTCCAGATGGAATTCAGTATGATAGGTGGTGGGTTGACCCTCTGCACCATAATATAAGCCCCAGGATTCAATGTTTGCAAGACAATTTCACCAAAGTATCTGTTATATGATTAGTATTGTGCTGTGTGTATTGGGGTAAAATGAAGCTTAAGCATGAGCACCATACAAAAGGCTCTCACAAATAATGTTGTGTGACTAAGCACACAGAATTCATGATGCTCTGACAATCAAATAGAATTTTCATGACCAGAAAAGGTTCTTTCTGTATCTGTTGTGCTGAATCCTTATTTCAGTTGTGACCATTTTACATTAACCTTGAACCTGACTACTTCATAGAACCTTCAGAAACCTGTTTGTGTCTAGGCTGCACTGCAATTTATTTTCCCACAGATAGTGCATGAATTTTGAATACTAATCCTCTTGTGGAGTGAGGATCTGGCCTAGTGTTCAAGACAGTGGTTATGACACTTGCCTTCCATTTCAGAGTGCCTGGGTTCAATCCCTGGCTCCCCTGGGAGACAGAAAAATAGCTCAAATAGTTGAGTTCTCATCACCCACATGGGAAATCTGGATTAAGGTAGAATCCTGGTTTTGGACTGGCCATTCTGGGTTTTGGGGGTATAAGCAAGAAATTACGAGCTCTTTCTATCCTTGTCTATTTGTATTTTTCTGTCTCTGTCTCTCAAATCATTTTCTTTTTTTTAAAGATTTATTTATTTTTATTGCAAAGTCAGATATACAGAGAGAAGGAGAGACAGAGAGAAATATCTTCCGTCCGATGATTAATTCCCCAAGTGACCGCAACGGCTAGAGCTGAGCCAATCCAAAGCCAGAAGCCAGGGGCTTCTTTCAGGTTTCCCACAAGGGTGCAGGGTCCCAAGGCTTTAAGCCATCCTCAACTGCCTTCCCAGACCACAAGAAGGGAGCTGGATAGGAAGTGGAGCTGCCAGGATTAGAACCAGCAACCATATGGGATCCCATCGGGTTCAAGGCGAGGACTTTAGCTGCTAGGCCACGGCGCCAGGCCCCTCTCAAGTCATTTTCAAGCAATTAAATACTAATCCTTTTTAAAGAGTACAATCTATGTTGTTCTCTGGTTCCAATTTGTTTCATCGTTCATCTTGTTCCCTGATGGGATAAAATTTGGAAGCAACGATCTGACCCAAATCATTTCCCTGGGCTTGCTGAGTCTCCTAGTCCTGGCCTTTCACCCTTGCCAGCCTGCTGGTAGCCCCAGCATCTCCTTGTCTGGCTACACATCTTACTCTATTCCTAGCATCTCTACTCTTTCTGTAGTTCTCCAGAGGGAGGTTGCAAACCAACCCTCCCTTCCAGCCCTCAGTGTCAAACGAGTCACCCCCAACCCTCCGTCTTCAGCCATTCAAGGCAGTTCTTCACCATCTCCTCGGTGACCCCATGGTGTCAGGTATACACTGCAAGCTTTATCACACTCCTGTGCATCCCTGTAGGCCCTGCTGGATTACAGCTGAACCGCTAGAAACATGAACTATCCTTTTTCTGGAAAACAAAAAATAAGAATCAGTGGTTTATATATTGTATGATGAAGGTTTTCTCCTCTTCTCAAAATTCTCCCTTCTTCTCCCTTCGCCTCCTAACTCAATTGGGAAAAGGTGAGGGAATTTGCCACACTCCAGATAAAGTCATTAGGTCACCAGCACAGAATGTGAACCAGGATGAGCTGTTGAACTGGTGGATGCCGGTGCAGGCATGGTGGTACAGTGGGTTAGGCTGTCACTTGCAATACTGCCGTTGAATATCAGATCGTCAATTTGCGTCTTGGTTGTTCTACCTTCTAATCCCACCTAGTTGAATATCAGATCATCAATTTGTGTCTTGGTTGTTCTACCTTCTAATCCCACCTATTGCTAATGAGCCTTGGAAGACAGTGGAGTTTCTAGGATTCCTGCCACCAAGTAATTCCTGGTTTCTGGGTTTAGCCTGGCCTAGACCCAGCTGTTGTTGCTGTTTGGGGAATAAACTAGCAAATGGAAGGTTCATCTCTCCCTCAGCCCCTTTCCTACTCCTGGACTTAATGTTCTGCATTTCAAATAAACAAACAAACAAGTTTTTTAAAAAGTTGAACGTTAACAAGATGCTCTTAAAAAAAAGGAAGGAAAAAAATTAGTACCAGCTTGGTGAGGTTATGTTATCCACTTGATTGGTCAAACACTAGTAAAGATATTCCTGTAAACACATAGGCAGTTTGGCTTGCAAAAGTTTGATTTACCATTTTTCAAATTCATAATGGTGCAAGAACAGCACACATACAACAGAAATCGTATTTCAAATTTTGAACTTCTATCTTTTTTTGACCTAGTGATATACAGTCCAATTCTCTCCTGTAATGCCAGGCAGCAGCACTGGGCCATAGTTCCCCATCATTCCCATGATCATGAGGGTCAACAACTGACTGGATGGTGCCCTATGTGGCTAAGCCACAGGGCTAGAAGCACTAAAACACATGCTTGACTTAAACAGCAGTTTCCATGTATGATGGGTTTATTGAAACACAATTGCACTGTAAATCAAAAGTAACAAGTACAATCAGTTGACTTTTACGTAAAGTAAATTACCCTCCATAATGCCAGCGGCCCTCATTTGATCACTGGATGGCCTTAATAAATCTGAGGTTTTTGAGAGATGAAATAACCTGGCCTCAAGACTGTAACATAGAAATTTTGCTGCATTTCTGGTCTGCTGAACTACCCTATAGATTTTGGACTTGCCAGTTCCAGCAGTAACATGACCCTATTCCTTAAAAAACAGTGTCTCAGAGCAAGAATGAGGGAGAGAGTGAGAGTGAGAGCAAGGGAGGAGCAGTAGCCCTTGGTTCTGTGTCTCTGGAGAATCATCTCTAATATACCACACTGCTACAGATTTACAGAAATAAACACAGCATAACCAAACAAAAATGAAGTCATCCTTTTGGTTCAAGACATGCTAATTTCATGACCTCTTATGGAGTGTGCTTCAAACATAAAGCACTCTACAGAGTCCCTGAAGAAGTGCATATCAGCAGAGATTACATTCCCTGCATCTGCTTCTCAAAGCTTCCGAATCAAAAGCAGGAGAGCACCAGGGCTCGGTTTGGACAACCTCTCATGTTCTCTACTGTGACAGTGCATTCTGCAAAAGTGGCAACAATATGACAGCTACCACCCACTCTCAACCCAATGACAAGAAGGTGAGCAAAAATAATGTTCAGTCTCAAACATGATGGAATATGCATAAATATGCTTCTGGTTTTAAATAATTACAGTTTCCAGATATGCATTAATTAAGAGTGACATCTTGACGAAGACAGCAGCTACCATGGATTGACCATGGATCTTACGCTCCCCACTCTTAGAGCATCAAGTGCTGATCACAGAAGCAGCTCCAGTACCTCAGTCATCCTGGAAGACTGAGCAAGTAGCTATAAGTCAATGCTATGCAAAGCAGGTGCATGGAAGCTAACCTCACAAAACTGGAACAATTACCATCCCTCCCATTTTACAGATGAGGAAATAGGCTGGGAAATATTGAACAGTTCACCAATGTTTTCAAAGTTCTTGTGAAGTCAAATGGCCAGGGCTTAAAATGGTGTCACTCTTTATTAACTGAGTGTGTCTGGTATTTAAAAAAAAAAGGAGTTAGTGTCCAGGTGCCTCACCTACAGAATAGTGATACCAAGTTGCCTCGCCTCAGAGGGCTATTGAAAGAATCAAATGAGAGGCTGGATGTAAAGACATACAACAGTGTGTGGCACTTACTAAGGACCATTCAATGTGCTTTACTTTTAAACCAAACACGTGTGTTATAGAATAAGCACTCGGCAGCTCCTGCTGAACATTTCCTTTTCTTGGAGTGCAGACATCCCACACATATCTTAGCATTCCCATCTCCTCACTTAGTCTACACAAATACACCCTGAAAAAGTGAAAGACCATGGCACTCACAGGATCCAGAACATTACAACAGAATAGAGAAATACATCAGGAAGGGAGCTGTCAGGAGCATGAAAGGAATTAGAAAAGTCTCTGTCTCATTCTGCTGTGCTAGCTGTGTGTGCATGTCTTCCTTGAGTGCAGGCACTGGATGAACACACCAGCTTTTAGCATGGCCTAGAGCCTGGCAGGGTTTGAAGGTGACCCCCATCTTTTCTCATTCTCTCACTAAACCTCAAGCTGCTCTCTGCATGTGAATTATCTCCAGTAAGTCCAAGGTTCCCAAACAGGCTGCTAAGCTTTTTAATAGCCCTCAATTGCAGGACAGAGCTTACTGAACTCTAAACTAGACTCTTATAAGAACATTCAGATATACTTTTTCACTTTCACTCTCAAATCAGTCATTTATTTTTCACATTAATTCAAAGTTTCCAATTAACAGGGCTTGGGAAGCCTCCCTGAATTTGTTCACTACCTGTCTTCCCAGCAGACTGTCACTCTTCAAGTAAGAACTCAGGGTTAACCTTGTGGTGCAGTGGGTAAACCACTACTTGCGATGTAGGTATCCTAAACAGGAGCTGCTTCTGTTCTGGTTAGGTATCCCGCTTTGCTACCTACGAAAGCAGGGAAGGTGGCCCAAGTGCTTTGGATCCTGCCACCCGTGTAGGAAGCATGGATGGAGTTCTAGAATATCCACTTCTCTTCTTCCTGGCCCAGTCCCAGAAGGCCATAGCACCCATTTGGAAAGTGAAGTAGTTGATAAAAATATCTTTCTCCACTGTCTCAAATGTTCCATCAAAATAAACACAAAAATCTTTAGAAAGGAGAAAAAAAGGAATGCTCATTGGCTTTCTTCGTATTGCCCTATCACTGAGCAGAGACTCTGCACGTTGGCCAAATTAATTCATGAACAATCCTGAATGCCTGCTCACTCTCCTAAAACTATGTGTCCTTAAAATTGACATCTTCTACTTAGGCTGTGAGAGAGACTCTGAAAAACCCATGTTTCAATTATCACATAACAAAATTCCACAATGTTGAAGGATACCACTTCACTGTCAAACTATGTTTGACAGAAAATGTTCTTCACCTGGGCATTGGACCTGTATTTGCTTATATTACACCCCAATACAAGAAAGTAGTTTATGATGAATTTTAAATAAAATGAGCCCTTTACCCAGGTGTAGAGAGGTGACTATATATTTTTCAGGCTAAAATATAACAAATCAATTTCTGTAGTCCCATAAAATTGCTTTATGAAGGTATGAATACTAGAGTACTTCACTAGCTAAAACTTTGTATAATCATAAAACTCTAAGAACATGGTAAAGTAAGTTCTATAGAACTTTCCTGTGACTACTGTGATTTTGTCATTTTATACTCCTCTCTTCCAATCTGAGGGAGCGTTGGGAAACGGAGGGAAGAAGGGAAGCATGAATATCTTAGAGCTGTAACTAGGAAATACATGAAATCTGTTGCTTTTATATTAATCAGCATTTTATAAATAGTGAAAGGAACATTCTTTTTTTTTAAGATTTATTTATTTTATTACAAAGTCAGATATACAGAGAGGAGAGACAGAGAGGAAGATCTTCCATCCAGGGTCTCCCACGCGGTTGCAGGGTCCCAATGCATTGGGCTGTCCTCAACTGCTTTCCCAGGCCACAGTCAGGGAGCTGGATGGGAAGTGGAGCTGCTGGGATCAGAACCGGCGCCCATATGGGATCCCAGGGCTTTCAAAGAGAGGACTTTAGCCGCTAGGCCACACCGCCGGGCCCAGGAACATTCTTAAAACAGTTTTATATTATACATAATGATTGGATAGCCATAAGCCTGAGGAATAATCACATGATGATCTTTTTTTTTCACATTTAAAAATATTTTATTATGTTTTATGATATAGTTCCATAGCCTCGGGGGTAGCCTGTGCCCTTCCCCAGGCTCCCTCCCCCGCCCCTTCATTGATTTCCCCTCTATTTTTACAATGAATGTCCTTCATGAAAAGTCACAAGTCCATCCTGCTACTATTGAAGTGTTTCCTGACAACGTAGGCATGGACAATGTCAGAGAATCCATCATCTTACTGTTTGGATATATACAGTTCTTTCACTGGGAGTCCATCATTGGTCTCTATGCAGAGAGACATACAACACTTTGTCTCCATATCTGAACATATCAGTCCCCACTACACTTCCATTATACACCCCCTAAAATACAGAACCAGTGAGCACAGCCCACAACAGGGTAAAGATAATAAGTTTTCATCATCAGGAAGCTAACAAACATACAACAAAAACAAAAATGCCTAACAAGAGTGATGATCTTCTTAAATGACTTCTAACATTTTTAAAATATATAAGCAAAATGTTCAACATAACCTAATGTCTCCATTCCCAAACACTTTACTGTACTGACAAAGAGATTAATAATATTGAAAAACATATCTTTAATTTATTAAGTACTTACTAAATATTTGATTAGTGCTAAAAATAAGAATGAATACATTCCTCATCATTAATCACATTTGGTGGGGGAAGGTTATTTATAGCATTCCAAACAATGGATTGGGCCTGGCGCAATGGCCTAGTGGCTAAGGTCCTCACCTTGGACACGCTGGGATCCCATATGGGCGCCGGTTCTAATCCCAGCAGTCACACTTCCCATCCAGCTCCCTGCTTGTGGCCTGGGAAAGCTGTCGAGGATGGTCCAAAGCCTGGGGACCCTGTACCCACGTGGGAGACCCAGAAGAAGCTCCTGGCTCCTGCCTTTGGATTGGCTCAGCTCTAGCCATTGGGCTCCTTGGGAAGTGAACATTGGACAGAAGATCTTCCTCTCTGTCTCTCCTCCTCTCTGTGTATCTGCCTTTCCAATAAAAATAAATAAATCTTTAAAAAAATGGATCAACTGTTAAATAAATTTTCTATCATTTGATAAAATAAATCTGCTTTAACTGATTATTTATTTTAAATTCCCTTGGTTTCCTACACCAAAAGCAATAAAGAAATGATAAAACTCCCTAAAAGTTCTATTTTCAAGCTACAAAATAGTATGTAGAGTAAAATTCTTTTTGTAACAAAAATTTAGCTATGTTTATAGAAACAAAATGTATAAAATATAAAACAGCAAATAAAATGTTCATGTGGGTCTTTTCCTTTATAATGTATCTTTTCTATTTTTCAATAACAAAGATACATAAATGATGTGATCTTTGATTTTTCTAAGGCTTGCTTATTTTTACTTGAAAGGCAGATTTTATAAAAAAAAAAAAGGATAGAGAGAAATATCTTCCATCCACTGGTTCACTCCCTGAACGCAATGGCTACAGCTGGGCCACTTCAAAGCCAGGAGCCTCTTCTTGTATCTCACACATGGGCGCAGGGGCCCAGGGCCTTGGGTCATTCTCCTCTGACTTCCAAGGCTACAAGCAGGGAGCTAGATCGGAAGAGGAGCAGCCAGGACAGTGACCAGCACCCATACGGAATGTCAACACTCACACAGGAGAAGCTGCCAATGGAGCCATTGCACCAGTCCCAATGTGATCTTTTAGTTATACTTAATGTATAAAATATAGAACAGTAAATGTTGTGTCTTTTTTTTTCACTGCTAATCACAGGTGAATTAGACTACAGGCTTCAGAATTGAATTGCCATGAGAAAAAGTATTTTAATTGAGAGCATTCAGTAAATGTCTAACAGTGAGCAATGCAGTGGAACTTCCCGAGTTATCCTTAAAGTGTTTTATAGTAAAAGTGAAACATTAACTGTATTTCCTCTTTACCCTTCAAAGCAAATGAATGAGACACCAGGTTCATTGGAACTTCATGTCTCTACTGTTAAAGGTTCATTTTCTTGACAAGTTTGGTTTCCAAAGAAGATCATCCATAAAATGGGGTTCTTTGACCCAGCTCCAGGTTGAGCACAGACATAATGGCCCTTGCTTGTCAGGGAACCATAAAGAAACAAATCAATAACTTTCATAAGGTTATTTCAGAGTTCAATTCTTTTCCCAAGCTCCCCCTGCCTGCCCAGACAGCTTAGATAAACATTACCTTTCTTATTTGTTCTCATTTTAAAGTTCCAGTAAAGGTCCACATTTGGCCCCAAATGAGAGAGAGAGAGAGAGAGAGAGAGAGAGAGAGACAGAGACAGAGACAGAGACAGAGACAGACAGACCTTGCACTTGCTTTAAATTCTCAAGTTTCTGCTTTCAGGAAGAACAAATACAAGTTAATGTAGAGAGAAAGAAAGGGAGAGAAATGGGGAATAGTTCCTATTTAAGACCTATTTTAAAGGTTTACTCCATAAAAGACCTCCTTGCTGAATTTGTTGTTCTACACCCGAAGGACCTTAGTTAGTTTCCATTTCAGCAACCTGGCATGATTGGCTTGTACCTCATCTCCTCTCCCAGGTATGTTAAAGTGATAACCCTGAAGACATGTGCTACAAGAATATCAGCTTGGATACAAAGCAATAATAGCATGAACCATGGATGAAAAGATAGCTGCTTTCTAGAACTGAAAATGCCTTTGTTCAAGGGACCCTGGAGAGCATGGCACACTAATATTCTGTTCCTGCATAGGCATCTTAGATTTGTACAGCTCTAAAGGTGGGGGAGCAAGGGAGAGCAATCAGGCAACGTGCCAATGCTAGCACTTCTAGGTCCTCCACATGTTCATGATCCTACTGCTTCTCATGGCTTTCTTTTTACAAATGAGGATGTGAAAAGGCTAACTGAATTGCCCAGAGCTCAGTTAGTAATGAGTAGACCCTTTGGGTCCTGTGCTGTTCTGTTCACATAGGATGCCAGCAATGAGATGCATTATATTGTACTGCAGTCTTACATTTTGGACTACCCTAATGCCCTGACTTTAGGAGCAACAAGGTGAGGTACACTTGGGGACACTGCTGACCATGCTCATAGAAGAATGGACTGGCAAGATGATGTGAACTCACTGGCTAAGTATGTTCCATGCCCACAACAGCAAACTCGGAGCTCTCTCTGTGGATTTCTCTGCAGCTCTCCAAGTATCACTCTCAAGAACTTAGCCAAGCAAGTACTCCCCTGCATCATGTGTTCAATGCACCTCTTACTGCCCAACTAACAGTTTTGTTTCGCACAGAAAAAAATCCACAGCAATCAAACAAAAAAGGAAATCCTCTAGATTCCATATTCTCAGGCACTTATCCAGCTCTCTTCTAAATTTCTTCCTGAGATAAACGTCATCTCTATTTCACAGAAGAGAAACCAAGATTCTCTTTGATTCTCAAATGGATGTTTTCCCCACCCAACCCACTTGGTCTATAAACACAAACTGTTATGTACCTAACTCAAGCAGCAACACTGACATGTAGGATGGGTAAACAGGCTCACATACAAATTCAGTTATTACTTTTTATTTGTTTTTATTATTATTTTCTGATATAATTCCATAGGCTATGGGATTCCCCCATTCCCCACTGATCTTACCCATATTATTATAGTGATGTAGTGCTTCACATAGTCCTAACTCCTTCATTCTGCTTTTGGGGCTGTGGACTAATATCAGCTTTCCTGAGTCTCCATGTACTGACATGTAAGCTAAGGGTAACACAGAACCCAATGAGGTGGTCAGGAACCTTCAATCAGCCAACACACTGGACACAATATCTTGCTGTTAGGAAGCACTGCGTGTTAGCTAGGTGTAGTCCATTGCCACAACTGTAACCTCCTAATGACGGCATTTTCTGTGACAGAGGGAGCCACTGTAAAATTCACAGCTGTAGAAAGTCCCTGCTAGATCTCCAGCTTGCAAGATAACTGGAAGTTAATGTTCCAATAACTTAATTTTGTTATGCAGTATTCCACTCTCAAGAGCTGTAGAAAACGCACTACTATGGATTATCAGGTTAAGTCACTGTCTGAGACATTCCATATCTAAGCACCAGTTTCAGCCCCGGATTCTCTGCTTCCAATTCAGCTCCCTGTCAGTGCACCTTGGAAAGCAGCAGAGGAGGGCAAAATCACCCAAGCCACTTCTACCTACATGACAAGATTTAGATGGAATCCCAGGCTTCTGGCTTTGACTAACCATTGCACACATTTGAGGAGTGAACCAGCAAAAGGAAAATCATTCTGTCTCCTGTCTCTTTTCTCTCTTTCTCCCTCTCTCCCCCTATCTCTCTCACTCTGTGATTCTGCATTTCAAATAAATAAATCTTAAAAATGTATATTGATTATATGCTTCTATAGTACAGTATGTATACACAAATCAGAATACCATTAAAATTTAGAATAAAATAGGACACCTAGAAAATGCACCCCTTATTACAAATCCTGAAGCAATTGTAACTTGGAATAGTTCCCTAACTCTTCTGCTTCTTACAAAAGTTTTTCATTCATTCTGACTCATTTCTATTACAATGAAAACTCTACTTAAGAGCACTCCAAAGAGAAAATAGCCCTCATAAATTCCTGGAGCTGTGAGACACCGAAACAGTTTCATTATGAGTAAAAACTCAGCTGCATCGTTCTGCTTCTAGCAAGCCACATACTAGGAAGACTGAACTATAGCTTAGGCTCATAATATTTTTCTCCATCATTTCATCTTGTTCATTTCATATTCCTAAGGCAAATTGCAGTTAAAAAAAGCTTAAACATTCAAAATGTTTGCACATGAAATTAAATTATAACTATACCATTATCACTCAGATTACAGTTATTTATTTTTCTTCTCTACTAGATTATTATCACTATTTTATAATTAGTTTCTCCACTTCTTTCTTTCTCTCCCTTACCAAGAGTAAGAGCCAATTCTTTTTATGTAGGTAGTATTGTATTTCCATAGTGATTGCAACACTGAAGATACCTGGCGAAGGCTTTTGAATGAGATGGTGGATAGATGTGTAAAAAGATACTCTCAAATTTAAGGATTTAATTAATGAAATATCTAGCATACAGGCAGCAGCACTGTATTCAACATTCTGCCTTTTAAAAGGTTTGCAGCTGCAGAAGCCATTTTTAATCTGCTCTGTTTGAGAGCTCACCTTCCAGGCTCAAACCTCACTCAAAAAGAGCCCTGCTGGTTTTGACCAGCTGTCAGGCTGACACTATTGTGTGCCAACATGTCAGAGCTCTAGTTCTAGCAGTGAAAGCTCTGTGGTATGTCCTCAATGCCTGAAAGCCTGTCCTTCAGCAGGAGTTCCAGTTCAACTGGCCATTGGTAAATGGTTAGAAGCTACACTGACACACTCAACCAGCAAAAGTTACAACCTTTTTTCAGATCTTGCTGAGATCCTAAGTCAAAGGCTTGCTTGCCCATGGCCCAGTCTCACTAGTTAATGTAAGACAGTTAATATAACACACTGGCTAATGTAAAACAGGCTGGATTACTCACAAGAGGCATTTGAAATTCTGTTTTAAAGACTGACGGTTGGGGCTGGCATTGTGGCATATTGTGTTGGGCCATGTCCCGTATAAGTGCCAGACAGAGTCCTGCCTGCTCCACTTTTGCTCCAGTTCCTGCTAATGAATCTAAGGGTTTTAAGGGTCTAAGTACTTGGACCCTTGAATCCATGTGGGAGATCCAGATGAAGCTTCTGGTTCCTGGTTTCCCCTGGGCTGGGCCCAAGCCATTGCAGCCATTTGGAGAATGAACCAGAAGACAGAAGCTCTGTCTTCTCTCTGTCTCTCTGTAACCTTGCCTTTCAAACAAATTACTGCAGAAAAAAATTGAGATTTGGGACACTACCATTTAATGAACAGGGATTACAAATTCTGAATGTTGGATCTGGCACAATGGCCTAGCGGCTAAATCCTCGCCTTGTATGTGCTGGGATCCCATATGGGTGTCGATTCATGTCCCAGCTGCTCTACTTCCCATCCAGCTCCCTGATTATGGCCTGGGAAAGCAGTAGAGAATGGTCCAAAGCCTTGGGACCCTAAACCCACATGGGAGACCCAGAAGAAGCTCCTGGCTCCTGACTTTGGATTGGCTCAGCTCCAGCAGTTGCAGCCACTTGGCAAGTACACCAGTGGATGAAGGATCTTTTTCTCAGTATTTCATTCTCTCTGTGGATCTGCCTTTCCAATAAAAATAAATAAGTCAAAAAATAATAAATTCTGGATGTCAAAGAGCAAGACATTTCTGCATAAAAGGAAAAAATGTTCTATATGATTTTAAAATGTTCCACAACATATTCACATCAGTAATAAACCTATTTACAGTGATATGACTATATACCCTAGCTCTTATATATAAACACAAACTATGCACAGGAATTATCTACAGCTTAGTTATATGTAACTCGAGAAAAAATTGTACTTTAGTTTGCTCTCAATTTCATAGAGATAATATAATACGATAGGTACACTCATTGGGAATTCCTAAAGACCGATGATTTAATTGATGATCAACAAATACGCACATATACAAATGGAATTTATCAAGCAGAAAAATTCAAACAACTAAAATTTTAACTTTTTAAAGAGTGGATTTGCTGCAGCTAAAGAGAATATTAGTAGGCAGAATAAAGACAAGAAAATATCCAAACTAAAGTACTAATAGCATTTAAATATGAAGAAAAAACATTAGAAACATATGGGACATATCAAAGGTTTAATACATGCACAACTGAGTTCTAAAAAAGGTATGGATCTGCTTATATTTGTATGCATTTACACCTCTTGCCTCACTCACAATCAGATATAAATTCTAAAGGCACTAATAATTTATTAGAGATCGATCATTGTTCTAAACCATGAGCAAGATACAGACAAATACCACCCAACCCAAACACAGGAAGCCACAACCCAACCACTTATGCTTGGTCTCAAATTTGAAATGGAGGTAAAGACATGAGCCTTCCACTAAAGTTGCGCCATAATCCTCGGTTATGGAATAAAGCCAGAGAAAATAACTAGAGAGAGAGCAACGTACAGGAAGAGAATACTGGCCCAGACACCTCCCCAAACTCGGAGATTAGATAACATTGTCCATAATCTAGAAACGGATTTGGGAGCCATGGAACTCTGGGTCCAAACGTGCCTTTCTAACTCAACAGTTCTAAAGCCTGAGGCAAGAAATTATGATCATTATTCTGACTGAGCTTCCATTTCCTTTCTGGTATTAGGAATAAAGATAAAATCTGCCCCGAAGGAATGTTGGGAGGAAAAACTGGATAACACAGCTGCAATTCTGAATTCACAAGGTAGACCAGAAGATCACAGAATTCCAGCATCAAACCTCTCGTTGACCTTTAAAAAAAAATCTCCACATAACACATTTTGCAGAGGGACCATCAACAGATAGCCAACACGCACTCTAAAGCCACTCGTCCTGTGCTAGTTTTTTTTTGCGTTGTGTTCGTTTTCTGGTAACATCCATCCATAAACAACTACTGCTAAAGTAGAAAGAATTTAGAAATCTTGCTTTTCAGAATAGATGCTCTTTTCCAGAAAAACTACATACAAAATCTTCCAAGCTTCAATTTAAAATATTATACAAGTGTATCCATACATATTCTCTGAACTATTTACTAAGCAGCTATTTCATGCAAATATACATGCAAGGGTATTTCCAAGAGCTGGTGGAATATGTAATGAAAAGAAATGTATGATGCTGAAAAACAATTGAAATTCATTCATGGGCAACTTTTTTTAATTAAGCATGGTTTTGCATAATACACAGTTTCCATAAACTTTTTTTTAACTCTCACTCTGGGCTCGATGCAGTAGCCTACTGGCTTAAGTCCTCACCTTGCACACATTGGCACAACCCCACTTCCCATTCAGCTGCCTGCTTGTAGCCTCAGAAAGCAGTTGAGGACAGCCAGAAGCCTTAGCACCCTGCACCTGTGTGGAAGACTCGGAAGAAGCTCCTGGCTTCGGATTGGCACAGCTCTGGCCATTTCGGCCACTTGGGGAGTGAATTAATGGATGGAAGATCTTCCTCTCTGACTTCTTCTCTATGTATGTCTGACTTTCCAATAAAAATAGAAAAATCTTTTTTAAAAATAGACTCTCGCCCTACTTGAGCATAGATTTAAAAACTTTTGGTACCAAAATAAATGTTTTAGTTTTAAAATTTATTTTGTCTTAGAAAAAATTAAGAGGCAGATGCATAGACATTAAAACAAAGAGCTCCCATCTGCCAGTTCAGGTGTCAAACATGCTCAGCGGCTGGGCTGGAATGGAAGCCAGGCCCAGGGATCCAATCCAGGTCTTCCTCATGGGTGACAGAAACCCACTCACTTGACCCATCACTGCTGTCCTTCAGCATCTACACTGGCAGGAAGCCGGAGTCAAGAGCCAGAAGGATGGCACTGTGGGGCAGCGAGTTAGGTTACCACCTGTGACACACATGAGCACCAGTTTGAATCTCAGTTGTTTCACTTCAAATCCAGATCTACTTCAAATTATAGCTGGGAAAGTGCCAGATACGGCTCAAGTACTTTGGCACTTGCTATCTACAGATGAAGTGCTAAGCTCCTAGCTTTACCCTGGCCCAGGCCTGGCTTTAGGACCATTTGAGGAGTGAAACAGCAGATGCAAGAACACCTATCTTTGTCTTTCTGTCTATCTTCCTACCTATCTCTCCTTTTATGTGCTGCTCTGCCTTTCAAATAAACAAATAAATCTTCAAAAAATCACAGCCAGGCATCCAACCCAAGTACTGTGATGTGGAAAGTGGGTTCCTCAAACTGCTAAGCTAAACTTCCACCTCTAAATTTCTTTTAATCCCATTTCCAGCAACTCTTTGAAGTCCACTTGTATGTGTATAAGCTATATACCTGTAATGTACATATTACATAGAGACCATATTACATATATGTACACACACATATCATATGAATTCATGCAACACACTGTATGACAGTCTTTGGTGACATCTAATCCTTATAGAAATCCTATGAAGCAGGTAGTCTGGTTTCTGTCTTAGGAAACACACTGACAAAGCATTTGTTCATCACAGAACTGGTAAAATCAGTATTTGAAACCAAGACTGTGTAGTTCAAGGATCACAGTCTCTTAAATGAAAAGTGAAATTGGTTCCAGAGAGAAAAGTAGGTCTGAGTATCACCAACCAGCAGACCTGATTGACTTCAGCTATCTTGCCCACAGCCTGTCTCCTCGTGGCTGGCCAGGGTGTCTGCGAGGGCGGGGAGTGGGATGGATCATCAAGGCAGTCAGGCTTTTCTCACATGTTCCTCATGACCTCTAGAAATGCTGGAAGGAACCTCCTATAAAGCTACAGAACTAAGTAAAAGAACATGAGAACAGTGACATGACTACACCACACCTCATCCTGACCACGAGAAGAGTTAATTAATGGCTCTGCTGCCTTCAGTCCATGTCTTGAGTTCACAGTAGAAACATCCCAATTCACACGCTAGGTATGCTGATCAAAAAGGCCCACTCCAGAAAGTTCTCCAGCACACTGTGATTGGTAAGGAGGATCCTGGGCTCTATCAGGCAGGTGGATGGCAAAGATTACCAACCTCAGGTTCTGTGTGAAGTTGTGGGAAGAAATGGAGGTACCAGCACTGTATGTTTTCAAGTATGCAGCCAAAGTAATCTGCCATGCAGCATTCTTATTCACTGCTGATGGATTCACAAATTGAAGTAGAAAAGAAAACAAAGAAAATAACACAAAAAAAGCTGGCTTGGCCAACACCATGGAGAAAATCCATCTTCATGATGAAATCATCATCCACATTTTATCTTCCTTATTTCTCCAGTAAGCTACTCAGCACTTTCCAAATGTCTAAGTCTTTCCTGATTCCTAACTAATTTACACAACCGACTGGTGTTCTCTTCACAATCATTCCACTTAGGGCATATGCATTTAGCATCTTTACTCCCATTCCAAACCATGAGGTTACCCTCCACCTGTGCTGGGAACGGCATGTTGACTAAGTACTCAACCCGAGCCATCCGCTCCTATAGTCAGCAAAATACACAGGGCTTATATTCATTCTCTAGCAATGCAAAACAAGGCCTGATTGGATTTGCTGTGTGCCTTGGCCAGGAAACCACCGAAACGAAGCAGATACCCAGCGCCTCTGTGGAAGACCCTCCCCAGGTTCATTGTTAAACCCAGAAGCAGAACTCAGAGCAATTACACTTCTGGTACAATTACTAGCATCACACAATCTCCGCCAAGTGAGGAGACTTGGCAGCTGAATAATTCAGCTTTCATTTTACATTTCCACTCCAATTAGCCGACAGTACTAGTCAATTGGCAGGATAAAACAAAACGCAGGGGAAGTTGAAAAGCCTCTCTGTGGTTTCCAGAGCTGTGCCTTTGAGAACAATGATGAGATGAAAGGGACTGAAAAGTGAATTAGGGGACCAATGGCAACTGAAGGGCAGGCTGCAGACAACCCACAGGTGGGAGGTCTGGTGTAAATGGTGCACCAGAGAGGTTTAAGCTTAACACCCGTCCCACCTGCTGTTTGCTTTACTAATGGCGAGAGAATCAAACTGCTGCCTCTGAACTCCCACCCTGGGAGGTCCAGCTGGGACTTATTAACAGCGCACAGCATCCACACTCAGCAGCAAAGCTCTCCTGAGAACTTCTAGTCTTCCCGTCGTGCCCTGCAGTCCACATTCACAGAGAACTTAACTGCGTTCAACGTCCCACTAGTGCTTAGGGATCGTGAAAGAAATAGGAGACAATGAGTTTCCAGCACATTTAATGGTGTGAAATGCACACACAAGAAACAAGCAGGGGACCATACACTGGCAGGCAGGGCCCCTCATAACTTTCAATACTGAGTTACTACAATCTGCTGACTGGCGCCACAATCCTAGGTGCATCCTACCAAGGAGTTCTACTGGAATCCAGTGGAGTCTTCACAAGTTCTGGCTTGAAAAAACTAATCACTCTTCCAGAGCTGAGCAGAATCAAGCAGTGCCTCAGGCTCAGCAATAGTCCACATGGAACTAAGACATGCATGCACAGCTCCACCCTGAAGCCAGCATTCTTGCAGAGGCGGCGGGTGACAACACTCTAAACAGCCCTGGAGAGCACTAGCTGGCCGTCAGGTAGATGAGCCTGACATTCCCAGCACCCTGGGAATATGGCTCCACTAAAAGTACAGCATGCATAATCATCTATTTCTTGGATTACATCCAAAATACACTATCTCTGTGTTTATTCACTTTTGGTCTCATGATTGACATTTAACAGATACCAAAGGGTTTTTGTGACACTACCCTGAAGTTTGATGTTGGATATAGGAGAGAGGAAGTGCTTATTTGCAAAGCAGAGCTTACATCCTACTCATGAACTCTGTGTTACAATTCTCTGTAGCACAACAGGCCCATGAACTCACTGTAGTGCCCTGGAAGTTGGTCAGCAGGGCCTAGTCAGAGGCTGGAGGATATCAAGCCATGCAATGCCAAGAATGAAATGAAGCATGGCACAGAAAGAGTTATGAGTATTTGTAGAAAATTAGAGTCCTTCGCAAGCGTCTTCTTTAAAGTTAACAGAAAACTCTCATACTTGCAGTCAAGGGAGTCTCTTGACCTGATCTACATAAGGACAACATATGCAAATTTTCCGGCATATTTGCCAAAAAACTCTCATGTAACTTTATGTCAGCTATCAATTAATCAACCCAGAAGTTGTTTATCATCAAGCTAACCTTGTGTACGTATCTATAATAAGTGAAGGTGTTTGGCAGAGGAGGAAAAGTTGTTAAAGCAAAAAAGGAGACTACTTTGATTTGGTCTTTTCAAGCTGATTTTTGAGTAAAAAAAAAAAAAACTTGTCATGCATGTTTTTAAACTAAATGTGCTAATTTTTTAAGAAAGGAAAAGTACCATTGGTATCCTTGAAATTTCTAAGAAACAATTTGCAATTATTTCTAAAAAAGATGGATAAAGAAAGAACAAATATAAAAATCAATGTGTTAATGTCATATCTGTGGATTACATGAATTACTGTATGAACTGATTCTTATATCTTTTTATATCTAGAACATAAAAACGCAGTAAGAACTTCCTGCATTTTACTCATGAAAAAAATACCTTTCCATAATATGCAAAAATCACTACTACAGGTAAGAACAAGATCATACCTATCTACACAGTATATATATATATATATTTTAGATCTGCCTAGACTTGCTGCAAGCTAGACTTTGTGGGCCAATTGGCATGTCTCAAAACTACTCAACTATATCAACTAAACATTATCAATGTAGCAGAGAGAAAGCCACAGACAATATGTAAATGAATCATCATGGCTTTGTGCCAATAAACCTCTGCTTATAGGCATGAGGTATCATTTTCATGTGTGCTGAAATAACCTTATTTTTCAATCATTTAAAAATGTAAAATGTATTATTAGTCATCATAGATTGGATTTGAACCGTAAACCATGGTTTGCCACCATCTGATCTATAAAATCAAAAGAAAGCAATGGAAGGTATGTGCTAACAAAATTGATTCTGTTAGTTATCAGCCCAGAGGGGTACGTAAGGGAACACTTAAGACATCTGGTCAGTTTGGAGATGGTAACCTGAGAATTTTCAGAGTTAATCATCTACTCCAATCCAGATCACTCCTGGCCCCTCTAGAGACTGCTGATAAAATTCCTGCCACTGCTCCTGTCCTTGAACTGTACCAAAAGACAGGGGACAAGCAAGATTGCCATCCTGGCTGTCAGTGAGAGTGATGGGCCATCATCACCTGATTCCACAAACAGAACAAAGGGTATGAAAGCCTGGATACCTGGCTGTCACAGAGGAAGCAACTAATTTTCTGCAGAGAAAACAAAAGGAATTAACTTCTGCAGAAGAAAAGATCCTTTGCAGAATTTATTAACTACTGAGGGGCAGCAAAAACAGGCCAAACCAAATGTGAAGTTCCAAATTTGTAGGAGCAACACAATCCCTTACCCTGACATCTCAAGTAAACTCTGGAGAAAGCTCAACCTTCTCATCAGGGTTTATTACTGCTCCTCAACGATGAAACAGGGAACTCACACAGACATATTTTACGTACAACATGTTATTTAGATGATTGATCAATTTGACCTGGCAGGTGGCTCTTGTAAAAGCTTTTTAAAATACACTTTTGCTTAGTTGTGCATATATATTTTTTCATTTTATAAGCTGGGTGATATCAACATTACCCATGATCAATTGTTACTCTGAAAAAAAAATTATTAGGAAATACATTATTTGTGATCCTATTTTCACTGTGTATAAATGGTTTATACATTTTTATTTGTTTTATACAGTTTTGATTTAATAAAACAAAGGGTCTTAATGTGAAGTAGTACAACTCATGAAAATTCAAATAGAACTTAGTTGCCAATAGACAAAAATGACCTGATATGGGGTGGATATTCATTCTTAAGCAAACAGGTAATTCACTTCTGATAACATATGTATAAACAGGGTTACCAGCCATAGCTATGTTAATAGATCTTGCCTCATAAGAAATTAAACAGCATTTGGTTTATAGCACGAAAAAAAATAAAGTCATTGTCAGCCTAAGAAGGATCAGAAAAAGACTGCAAATATCAGGGAAGTATTTCCTGAATTAAATCTGGAGCTGAAATACCTTATTAGGGAAAAATGAACCCTAAAATAGACAACGTCTTGTCAGGATAGAAGGCAGTGTGTCTTTTGTGATTTACAAGTTCATTTTTGTGAATAGAAACCATGGATAAAGATTTCACTAATGATCATTTCCTACAACATTTCACATTTTTACATGCACAGATAGTAGACAAGCGCTCGTGTGTCACCTTCTCATCAATCCCCAAAATCAGTGGGTGGCAAGTGGGTGGCTCTGGGTTCCAAGCCCTCTGAGAAGACAGGTTTGATTGATTCTGGAGCTAATCCTATATAATTTCTTTCTTTTTTTTCCTCTTTTAGCTATTTTTATTGCAAAGTCAGATATACAGACAGAAGGAAAGACAGAGAGAAAGATCTTCCGTCCGATGATTCACACCCCAAGTGACCACAACAGCCGGTATTGAGCTGATCCGAAGCTGGGAGCCAGGAGCTCTTCCGGGTCTCCCATGCAGGCGCAAAGTCCCAAGGCTTTGGACCATCCTTGATTGCTTTCCCAGGTCACAAGCAGGGAACTGTATGGGAAGCAGGGCTGCCTGGATTAGAAACATTGCCCATATGGGATCCCGGCGTGTTCAAGGCGAGGACTTTAGCCGCTAGGCCACGGCACTGGGTCCAGTCATATATAATTTCAACAGAAGGCTCAAAATGATGGTGAATTCAAAGATTCAATGGAGTGGTTCTCTTAAACCTGCCCTTAGATAAGGACAAGATCAAACCCCGGGTTTAAACTAGGTTATCTAAAGTGTGCTGGATTGGAACTGGCAACTCCTACCAATACTCTTATAAAGAGAAAGTCCATCCCAAATTAGGTCCCTTAACACTCTCAGTCATGGCTTTCTATTTCCGTTTGTGGCACTAAAACCAAGGGGAAATCATTCTGTTTATGCCCGTTTCACTCCCTGGAAAGTAAGACCCTGAGGACATGAACCAAACCTATTTTACTTACTAACAATCTCCCACTGTCCAGAACCACAGGTGTTAGTGGTATGAGGGTGTACTATGTCACTATTCCCCCTTCTCTGCCTCTCTCCCATGACAATGAAGGTTTCCAAGAAACGCATCAACCATCAAAGAATATATCTCAATATATCTGTGCTTAGCTCATGCGTAAAATCATTCCCCCAAGCATGCATTCATCCACCAATTTACTCATTGACAATGACTGTGTATTGAGCTCCTACTACATTCTAATTATGAGAAGCAATGCAAGAAAAGAGGTGTTGGCTGTGTTTGTGCATTTTAACTTAAAAAACGTGGATAAGAACAACCATTTTAATCTACCTAGAGTTGCTTAAGTAGGAACATAGGCCAAATATTTGGAAGAAAAGCATTTGAGATAGATCTAGACAGCCATGAGGTTCTATCCATTTCATGGGGAAAAAGTAACCTTTAGGTGCCCCTTCAATTTAATTTTGTTTATGTGCATTCATTCTCATTCATTCATTTGTTTGTTTATTTGATCAATGTCTACTGATAATGCCCTATATTCCAGAAGCTATGTGAGCAGTAGTGTACCAATGTAAGTCACACAGCAGGTTACAAAGGAAAACGCTTAAGATTTGAAAGAAATAATGAGATAGTATTATAGGCTAGGAATGCATTAACCCAAGGCGGACAATAAAAGAAGCAAATTCCAGAACAAGTAAAGAAGCTGCCGGTTAAAAAGCATCACATGTATGCATACTCATGTTCATAGTAGCACTGTCCATAGTATCCAAAAAGAAGACTAACTCAAATGTTCAACAACTGAGGAATGGAAAAATAACATGTGGTCTATCCTCTCAATGCGATATTACTTAAACTTAAGAGGAAGGGCATTCTAACACATGATACAACATGGATGAACACTGGGGATATTAGGTTGAGTAAAAGATCAGACAGTGCATGGTTCCACTCACATGGGGCAAGTTAATGGATAAATCCACAGAGACAGAATGCATAATGCAGGGTTGCCAGCTACTGGCAGCAAGGAGGAATGCGGAGAGGTTGTTCAGGTGTAAGGTGCAAAGTACTGTGGACTGGATGTACAAAGGGAATAGAATTAATGCTATTAAATTATACAGGTAGAACTGGTTTTTGGAATTCTACTAAGGTTTTTTAATATGTTTTTATTGCTATTATTTTCTATGATATGGTTTTGTAGGAATGGGGTTTCTCCCTTCAAACTCTTTCCTCTCTCTATTCTCCCATTGCAACCATTTCCCCCAATATTATTACAATAGGCTAGTCCTTCAGCAACATTCACAAACCCAACATTGTTATTTAAGTGTATCATGCATGTAAGGCATAGGTAATGGTAGAAAATCTAGCATCATATTGTCAAGATATATTTTAATAGCTGGAAAACTTTATTATATTTTACCACAATTGATTTTTTTGAATAACAAACATGTTATAGACAGCAATGAAGTTGAACGGAATGACTGGCATGGTGATTGGGTACATCTTGAACCTCAGTTCTGTCTACACCTTGACATTCAACATCCAGAAAAGCAGGTTTGCAAACTGGCTACAGACTGCTTTAGAGAAAGGGGGAAGACCCTCCAACACTGTCATTAATCTCAAGGAACACAGATTATGGCCCTAGATCATAATGTCTGGGGGGAAAGCCTTTGTGCCAAAAAGCTATTAATTTGTCCCCTAATTCTGTGACAAGGTCCCCTCTGTCCTCTCAGGCTGTCAAGATGTGACTGGTGGGAGATGCTGTGTGAGGATGGAAGAATTAAAATAAATATCCAGAAAAAGCCAGGTAACGGCTCTGGGATTCATCTGCACATAATTTAGGATTGTTTCTCTTCGTTATGAACTAGTAAATTAATTGGTCTTGGCAGAAGCAACCAATTGGCTCAAGGAAAACTTCCATAAAATGCAAAACACTTCTCACAAGCAACCCTCAAGAAAGTGTGAGGGGTACCCACGAAGGACGCTTTTTTTATGAAGATGTGTGTGGGATGTTCAGACACAATGAAGGGTTTGCTTTAAAATTTCCCAGCACAAAGTTAAAAATAGAAAAGACAGATGGTACAAGATTGGAAAATGTTAGCAATGCTTGAAATGAACAGAAAATGAAATGGGATTCACTGTATTATTTCCTACACTTTTTATGTTTACTTAGCATGTCTATAATGAAAGGGTTTTTTTGTTTGTTTGTTTTTTTAAAGATTTATTCATTTTATTACAGCCAGATATACACAGAGCAGGAGAGACAGAGAGAAAGATCTTCCATCCAATGTTTCACTCCCCAAGTGAGCCGCAACGGGCCGGTGCTGCGCCGATCCAATGCCAGGAACCTGGAACCTCTTCCAGGTCTCCCACGCGGGTGCAGGGTCCCAATGCATTGGGCCGTCCTCGACTGCTTTCCCAGGCCACAAGCAGGGAGCTGGATGGGAAGCGGAGCTGCCAGGATTAGAACCGGTGCCCATATGGGATCCTGGGGCTTTCGAGGCGAGGACTTTAGCTGCTAGGCCATGCCACTGGGCCCAATAATGAAAGGTTTTTAATATTTAAGATTACACCTGGCAAAACGATTTATTTCAGACTTGTAGATGATTCAAGACACAAAATTTAGACTACTCAAAACCCATCCAGGCACTTAACAACTAAGTGAGATTTATTACCAATGGGATGGGACACTGTCTTTGTCCAAACAAGTCCTAGAAGGCAAACGCACAGGTAAGAAAAGGCATTCAGATTGAAGAAAGAGATATGTTTAACATTTTATTCCACCACATTTCCCAGACACAGACACTCTGCTAAAGATGTGGCCATCTTACTTTCTGCCCAGGTCCTGGCTGCACTGTATATACAGCACTAGGTAGAAAGAATGAATCCAGCTCCTATTAAAGTTCTCTGTGTACATTTGACTCTTAAGAATTACAGGAGTGAATGGTTATAACTTGAAAAATCACCCCAATTTGTGGGTGGTTGACTTGTGATCTCAGGAAGTTCCAGAAGTGATGACTAATGAAAACCAGACAAAAGTAGTAAAAGAAAATTTCTCCCCAGCCAAGAACTGCTTAATGAGTTTTGTAGAGTTAATGAATTAAAGACAAAGATTTAAAGCCATTTTGGTAAATATCCACCAACTTCTTATTCTCTACACTCTTCCTAAGTAGTACAAAAGCCAGTTAGAAATTCATTCTTTAAAATTCATTTAGTTTCAGTAATCAATTACATTTCTTATACATCTAAATATTCTAATTATGCAAGTTTTGTATGGAAACTCCAATAAACTTAGGAAATGCGATATTAAAAAAGACCCACAGGAACTATTATTATATTTGGATTTCCTTTATTTGTACCTGAGAGAGAAAAGCAATAAGAAAATCATATCCCAGCCTTATTTTCACCAGGTGTGTTCAAACTGACTGGTTTTAGTCAATGGCAAGTCACTGGAAGTAATGTATGTAACTTCGGTCATGTGCAAGTGGAAAGGACTTGGAGGGATGATAGAAGGAAGAGAATCAGGTTGGTTATATGATGCTTTAACAGATGGTTGATCACCAAGATAGAGGGAACTTGGGTCCCCAAAGCTGGGGAGGAAGCACTTTCTGTTCATGGTAGTCCCCTTAGATCTCTCCTTTCAGGAAGGGAACCTTCCTTTTCTCAGCTTCCAAGAATGCTGACTGGAAATAGAGTGGCTTTCTGTCCTACCATAGTATTTTCCCTTCATGGTGTCAGCTTGCATCCAGGGACTGATCCACAGATACAAAATCCACTGCCCCCTGCCCAGAGAAATAGCTATCTCCATTGTGCCACCCCAATTCCTGGGCTCCCCTAGGATCAGCTGTACTCTATTTTGTTATAACGCAACTTTTTCTTCTGTCTACTTTGCTTGAGACACTTATAGTGCTTGCCATAAAAGCATGCTGCAATAAAATACTCACCTGCATACCAATTTCTGCTCTGAAGTCTATTTTCCAGGAAACTTGGCCTTAGCCAGTAAGATACTTATCTGCTCTGTCAGAGCAAGTAGGATCTATATTTCAACAAACTCAAGTATCTATTATGTGCTGAGCTTGGTGTTGGAAATTCTAAGATATCACACCTTGGACCATGGAAGCGTGTACAATACGGGATAGTATAAGGTATGAAAATAAAGAGTAAGTGCAGTTCCAGATTCTTGACTATTTCTAGTCTTACAAACTACCAGGGTTGCCTTATACCACATTAAAGAAAGAAGTCTTGCTTTCAAGTGTCAGCATCTTCGCACTTTTCATTCCTTTGTTCAAACGATTTGTTTGGTCAGCTTTACTTCTTCATGTACCAGACTTACTCTTTCTCAAGCACCCTTAAATTGAGTGACCTTATGTGTTGGCCTTGAGGGTACATGCACAGTACACAACTCCAGACAAGAGGCACTACCGAAGGTCTTCAGGAAGAGAACCAATGATACACACAATGCACAAAATGTAAGAGGAAAGATGTCAGAGAAGGTTCCAGAAAGGATAGAGATAATCATCTTCATATTTTGCATGATCTCTTAAAAAGACACACAGAGGGAGTTCCCATATGCTGGTTCAACACTCAAATGCCCACCACAGCTAAGGCTAGACTAGGCTGGACTGAGTCTGAGGACTCCAATCAGGCCTCTCATGTGGGTGTCAAAGACCCCATTACACCATTACCTTCTGCCTTTCAGGTCAGCATTGGCAGGAAACTGAAGTCAGTAGCGATACAGGATATGATGATATCATTGGAGGCCCTAACACGAAATTGTTCTTTCTTACAAATCAGAACACCTTCTTCCTGCCAAGGTGGACATCTACTTTCTGTGCACCTGCCATGGAATTTGGTGCTGAGGCTTCAGCAGGATCCAGACTCAGAGTACAAGTAGTCTGGTAGGAGAACAAGCAGTTAAGTATGACTGCAAAGCTTAGCACAAGGGGTGAGTATCATACAAGGTGATGAATGGGATGGACCACGGAGGAGACCAGGACCCTGGATCAAGCTTGTGGAAAGGAGAATGTGGAGGAGGAAGAAAAGGAAAAGGAGGACAAAGAAGCAGCAGAAGGAGAAGTAATAGTGGTAGTATGAAATAGAGGAGCAACAACGAGCACAAGAGGAAGGAGGCCAAGCAGCTGTCTGGAAGAGCATTAACCCAGTGAGTGTAGAGGGAAGTGGCACTGATGCTATCTACAGTTATCACAGGAGATTCACAGAAAAGATGACTGAGATACAGAGGACTGAGCTCATCAGAAGCCCAGACTGAGAGGGTGAAAAGCCAGGCTCTAATCCTCTCAGTTGGGTGATAAGGCAGCAGGAAAGAATGTAAGTGAAATTAGCTTAGCTAGTGATTTATCTGGATCACCCAGTCCTCTTAATTAAGAGCAGCATTTTCAAATGTCGAATTCAATATGACCATGATACTATGACCTTCAGAGCAACAAGTAAGTATCCAGAGGGAGCTGACCGTTTCAGCTTCTCAGTCAAGCCCACAGAAACGCACAAATCCCAGGAGATAGTGCTCCACTTCCAATTCAGCACCCTGCTAATGTCCTGGGAAATTAGCATAAAATGGCACAAGGCCTTGGACTCCTAATGGAGTTTCCAAATGGGAAACCCTAAGAAGCTCTTGTCTTTGGATCAGCCCAGCTTTGACTGCTGCAGCCATTTGAGCAATGAACCATTGGATGGAAAATCAATCACTCTCTCACTCTCTAGTTCTAGCTCTGAATTTTAAATAAAAAAGACTTCACCTTATAACTTTTGAATCTCCAGTGCCTCTCCCTGGCACTTGGGAAAAAGCATTAAGTAACTGTGGAAGATATTAATTTGCTAAAAGCACATGCATGTATCTATTTCTAGGAGTTGGCTTATCTTCTATTGTTGTCTCACCCAGGACTGCCAGGTTGGCCCTGGACAAGTGACTCCAGTGAACACAGTAACCACTCATGAACTACTGTGCAGCTGCAGTCAGAGCAGCTGGTACCATCAACAGAGTAGAAACAAAGACCACAAGAAATCATTTCCCAGAAGGTACCTATTCAGAAAATGAAAACAAGGAACCTGTGAGAGACTACCTAGGGAGACCCAATGTGCTTGATGTCAAAATGGTCTGGTTCTGTCTCTCTCTCTCTGCATGACATCTACATAAACACGGATGCTAGCTATGTCTAGATCCTCTCTGAAGGTCCAATTCCTAACAGAGGCAGAAGCTCAGAGCAGAGGCTCATTGTTCATTGAACAGATTTTGTTATCACTGGGGAGATTTTTCACATCACTAGGGCTGGTCCATCACACTAACACTTGAAATAATCAGCATCAGAAATATACAAGTAAGGTCTTGTGCAGTTCTGATTTCTCTGGGCAATAACCCTCCATCTGTAAGGATGTACTCTTCTGTGCTTGTGAAACACACTGAACTAATCATCTGAATTTCTTAGAAGACTTTCCATTCTTCTAGTTGAAGATGAGAGAAGGGTCTCTCTATGTAAAAACATTTCCAAAATGATTTCTCTTACATCACATTATTTCTACTGACATAATTCCATCTCATTAGTACTAGATCTTACTGACTTCAACTTTAGAAGGTGACATCATCTGATCTGCATGTCTGAAATGTCTTCTTTTGGCAAAATCTACCCTGTGTTTTCATGTTGAGCCACCAGCTCATATCCAGCAGACCTTGGGCAGGACATCAATTTTTTCCTCATATCACTGCCTTCACTTTTGAGATGCCAAACTCATTAGACCACAAGATTTCTCAAATGCCTTCTAGTTGTACTCCTTTGGAGCGGATTGCCTACTAGGGTAGAAATTTTTTTTTTTAAGATTTATTTTTATTACAAAGTCAGATATACAGAGAGGAGGAGAGACAGAGAGGAAGATCTTCCGTCCGATGATTCAATCCCCACGCGAGCCACAACGGGCTGGTGCTGCGCCAATCCAATGCCAGGAACCTGGAACCTCTTCCAGGTCTCCCACACGGGTGCAGGGTCCCAATGCATTGGGCCGTCCTCAATTGCTTTCCCAGGCCACAAGCAGGGAGCTGGATGGGAAGTGTGACTGCTGGGATTACAACCGGCGCCCATATGGGATCCCAGGACGAGTTCAAGGCGAGGACTTTAGCTGCTAGGCCACGCCACCAGGCCCTAGGGTAGAAATTACTGCAATAGACAGTTGCATAAACCATACGGATTGGGGAAAAGAATCAAAAGGATGCTAGTACTAGCACAAAGGTGGAAAGGGAGCCACATATGAAAACAACACAATGAGGAAAGACCAGAGACTGTGGTCCAGGCAGAAAACAGATAGTTCCCTATGACAGGAAAACTGAGAAAAAGGCAAAACTGCTAACAGAGGTCAGGCAGGATGCAGGCAGCCCCAAGCAAACACGAGGCCAGACTGGACATGGTAGACATCAGTCTCTATGACTTAAAAGAGCTGTGGTCTTGAGATCAATGCCATGGAATAGTAGGCTAAGCTTCTGTCTATGGCATTGGCATTCCATGTGGACACTGGTTCATGTTCTAGCTGCTCTATTTTAATCCAGCTGCCTGCTTATATCTTGAGAAAGCAGCAGAATATTACCCAAGTTCTTGGGCCTCTACACTCACATCGGAGATCCAAAAGAAGCTCCTTGATCCTGGTTTTAGATAACCTCAAGAACCAGAGCTGAGCCTATTTGGGAAGTGAGCCAGTGAAAGATTTCTCTCTTTCTCTATCTCTGTCTTTCTATCTCTGTAACTTTGTCTTTCAAATAAAGATAAAATAAATTCTATTAGAAAAAAAGAAGAGCTGTGGCCTTTGAAAGTAGAGAAACCCAATCAATCAGAGGTAAAAGACAGATGCTAGAGAAAAAAGAGCTCTCCTCAACTCCCTTACAGTCCACCTAATCCTCTGCCGAGGTTTCCTATTGCTTATCCCCCACTGGAAGCCAAAAGGGAAGGTGACAGTGAATATGTGGAACCCAGGATTGCAGAGCAGAGGGAGGACACCTTTGGAGAAAAGGGAAAATGGCCAGCCAAAATATTTTGTTTGCTACACTACTTGCCATTTGTGAACTAGAAAATGTACAGATGAATAGTGGAGCACAGACAGCCTCTGTAACTGTGATCAACATGGTGACAGGGTGAAATCACGCTGGGTCAGTACTAGGATGCAGGAGCAAGGGTGGGCTTGCTCCCTCTAGTTCCATTAAAATAGTAAAACATTGGAAAAAAGAAGGTGGCAACTCTCAGAAGGCCAAGGGCAATTCAAACCAGTTGCCTGGAGACTAAATTCACAAGTCTTCATGAACCACTGGGGAGTCAAATATTTCATAAGGTAAATCCCAATAAGCAAGTTACCATGGCTTCCATGGGCTTTTGTGTGCCACTGGCCACCCATCAGCCCCTCTCATCCCACACAGATTGACTGTCACACTGTCTCCTCCAGTGAGTCAGGGGGCTTCTTTTTCAGGAACTCTGACCTAAGCATGCAAATATCCAGGAGAAAGCAGCCACAAACACCCAGCTGTGCAGCTGGGAGATCTGGTAACAGCAAAAGTACAGTCATCCATGGGGAATATGAGTCTGAGGTATCTCAGATCAGGTTGAAGACAAACAACACCACAGAGAATAGTTTTACTGCTGAAGAAAATAAACTCCATGTACTGCTTTGGGGACCAAGACATACATAATCATACAAACTGCAACTCACCTTGCTATATTCAGTAGGACCTAAAGTAGGCATTGCTTTTCCTTACTTCAATGGTCTACATCATATAGGCATTGCATGCACCAAGGAAAAGTTATGAAAGTTATGAAGCTGCAATGTGCAAGTTAAGCCACCATCTACAGCACCAATATCCTACATGGGAGCTAGTTTAAGTCCCAGCTGCTCCACTTTCAATTCATCTCCTTCTAGTGACCTGGAAAAGCAGTGGAAGATGGCTTATGCCCCTGTATCACATGGCAAACCTGCAAGAAGCTCCTGTTACTGGCTTTGGTTTGTCCCACCAGCCCTAGCTGCTTTGGTCATTTGGAGGGGCCATTCTCATTCACTCTCACTCAAATTCTCGTTCATTCTCATTCATTTTCTCCCTCTCTCTCTCCTTTATTTACCACTGCCTCTCAAATATCTCTTTGAAAAATAATATTCATACATTTTGCCTTATTTATAATCAAGAGCTTGAACATCTTACATTTGTTATATGGTATAGAAAATGCAATGTAAATAAATAAGCAGTGTTTTTTTTTTAAGTTCCGCAAGTTATAGTTAACAGTAAAGTTAGCAGTGAAGATGGGTTTCCACTAGGAAGGAGCTGGCTTGGGGAAATTTGCCACAAGCATCCACACCCTCTGAGTGATTCTCTTGAACGTGGAGCAAAGATGTCCAGGTTGGAAAAACTGTTCAGTGCCTGGTGTCTCTAATTGGACTGCTGAGACTTGACCTCGTCCCAATGTGCTCACTAGAACTTTATTGATCACTTTCCCTCAGAGTTACAATTCTACAACAAGACACACACAATATTTAGCTCGTAGATTATGGGGAGGATTGTAGTAGCTACCAGAAGCAAACGTCGAACATCACTGCATCTCCTTCCTCCCCTTTAATCAGCATATCTATAGCACATTTGAAATACATAGACATTCCAGAACATTGTTTCTGATTTAAATAGAACATAAACTTCTTTGTCTTACAAGCTTCCCTATATCTATAGCCTCAAATATGCCTAGTGAATCTGAACTTATCTGAAACAGCAGTTCAACAATAAGCAAAACTTCTAATTAGTCTCAAACTTGACGAGTATTATAATCACTTTGGCAAGCTTGATTTCTGTTCTATTCTTATTCTCTCTGGATTAGTCTCCAAAAGAGCATAGCAAAGAAGAAATTTTAGTTGATATAATGTATGACATCCCATTTAATTTTCAGAGTTTTCATGTGATGAGCAGGGGTAGGTGGCAGAGCTTTCCAGGTGGGCTGGCACACAGTTCCAGCTCTCCCTAATGAGGGCTTCGAATACCAGAATATACACTGTCTTCCTGGAGTGATTTTTTTTTAAAAAAGGATTATTTGAACCAGCACCTAATTCTTCATATCTACCTTTCTGTTCTTCTCAAGTCAAAGTTGTACTGGAAAACAGCTTAGGAAATCAAGGTCATGTTGCTACTGATCAAGAGTTTTCAGAAATGTCACCATCACAATTGGCAAAACTGACAAAGTTCAACAGCTTTCACAAAGATGGTAAAGCATTCCCAGGAGGACGGAAGGTGGGACCATCCTCCACTTTCCTAGATGAGGAGGGCAAGAAATCCATAAGAAATCCATGCTTTCTTATATGAGTGAACTGACCCATAAAAGATTAGGTCAAATCTTCCCTAAAGCCCTAATACAATGCAATAATTTTATCTTATAAATGCTTTTTAAGTTGTTTTATTTACAAAAAGGTGAACAAATTCCATGTATTTCACAATACAGATTTAGGAACATGGTGCTATTTCCCACCCCCACTCCCGTCTGTGTTCCCATAAACCTCCTCCTTTCTTATTTCTCTTCTTCTGTTTACAATTTTTACAATAACTTACTTTGTTTACCTCACACCTGTAGGTTTAACACACCCTTGGGTAAAGAATTCAAAAATTAGAAGGTAGGAGAGAAACAAGATGCAAGAATAGGGTAAGGACGTGTTTAAACAGATGGAGAAACATTAGCCACTGTGAGCAGAGGGCACACTCTGGGAAATAGGAGAGGACAGAACAATAGCAGAGGGGTACCTGGAGACTGACAGACACAGGAAAGCAGTAGACACAATGGTGTGGTATTGCAGTGACCAATACCCCAGTGAAATTCAGTGGATGGCAGTCTGAACTGCATCGGCAGCCAGAACTCCACCAGTAACAGAGTGGGAAGGGACGTTCACTGGGAGCTGAGGCGGTGAACCCAGACAAAGAACTGCCCATACTGCTGGTCTGCTTGTTTTGACCAGGAGCAGAGAGAGTGTGGCAGGTCCCCAACTGGCAGTGCAAGAACAGGGTATCTCATGCTGGGAGTGAGTTCATTTCTGGTTCAGTGAATTGCAACAACGTGGAATCTTATAGGTTCCACCCAAGATAGGTCCAGGTAGTCCCCAGACCTGATGGTCAGCAGATCAATAACTCCAGTAGTGGCACATCAGGTGCCATTTTGTGCAGTGTGGAAAAACTTTAAGACTTCAGATCAACAGTGAGTTGTGTATACACTAAGCTGGGAGCGAACTCACTGAGCTCAGTGCATTGCACTGGTCACACAGGGAAAATAATACTGACTTCGGCATTGTACACGTCAAAATAGGTGCATGTGGGCCCAAGGCCTAACAGCCAACAAGTTCTGACAATATCAGCACCACCAACAATCTATTTATATAGGACACCTGGCGTCTCTCTAATCCTGGGACCTGCTCAAACAGGAAGTGGGAGAAAGGCTGTACATTCAACGATGTAGCCTCAGCACGGTATTACAGAAGGTCAAGACTGGTGAGTCAGGAGCTGGGGTTAAAGAGACCATGGTAGAAGCATAACTTAAGAACCCAGACCTGGAACTCACTGGAAGGCGTTGCACAAGTTACTTCAAACAAAGGGCCGTGTACCAACCACAACAAGTAAAATTGAATTGTAGACCTGTGGGTGACACAGCTTAGAAAACTGCCCCAAGGAGAAGAATCTGATAACTAGAAAGAAGAGACAGAGGCACAATGATTATTATTGAAGACTCCCCTGCAAAGGAGCAAAAGTATTTGCCAACCTCAGGGTTAACTGAGGAAGACAATGAGAAAATGGGGGATACAGAATTCAAAACACTTGTTATAAAGCTTCTTATCAACAATGAGAAATACATAATGCAGGAGTTCAAGGCATTCAAGGAATGTGTCACACAGAGAATGAATCAAATGAAAGCTAATATATCAGAAATTAAGAATACAATTCAGCAAATTAGAAGTACAGTAGAGACTCTCTAAAATAGAATGAAGCAAGGGGCCTGGCACGCTAACGTAGCAGTTAAAGTCCTCACCTTGAACATGACAGGGTCCCATATGGGTGCCGGTTCTAATCCTGGCAGACATGTTTCCCATTCAGCTCCCTGCCTATAGCCTGGGAAAGCAGTCGAGGATGGCCCAAAACTTTGGGAACCTGCACCCGTCTGGGAGACTCCTGGCTCCTGGCTCCTGGCTCCTGGCTCTGGATTGGCTCAGCTCCAGTCATTGCAGCCACTTGGGGAGTGAACCATCGAATAGAAGATCTTCCTCTCTGTCTTTCCTCCTCTTTGTATACCTGCTTTTCCAATAAAAATATATAAATCTTAAAAAAGAAAATAGAATGAAGGAGGCAGCAGAAGGAATCTCAAAATTCGAAGATGGAATTCCAAGATGGAAAATTTCCCTACTGTAAAGAAAAAACATTCAGGAAGGGCACAGAACTCCCAGTATGGTTGACCAAAAGCGATCTTCACAACAGATGATAAGCAAGCTCTCTTCAAACAAACATAAGGAAAAGATCCTTAAATGTGCACGTGAAAAAAATCAACTGACATATAAAGGTATGCCAATTAAACTCACAGGAGACGTCTCACAGGAAACTCTACAGGCCAGAAGAGAATGGAGTGACATATTTCAGATTCTAAAAGAAAAAATTGTCATCCCAGGATAACATACCCAGCAATACTTTCCTTTGTCTTTGAAAATGAAATAAAATTCTTCCGCAGTAAGGTTAAAAGAATATGCCTCTTCCAAACCTACCCTATAAAAGATACTTAAAGATGTTCTCTTGACAAAGAATAGAGGAATAGCACCCACCAAAACCTAAGGCAAATGTAAAGAACATCCCAGTAAAATAACGATGGAAGACTAAATCAATGAACAATCCATTGCTAAAATGACAGGATCAAATTACCACCCGTTCGTATATTCTGAGAATAGAATGCTGGACTCATTGCCACTGTCCATGCCTGCAATGATGAACATGACTGTTTATGAAGAACTATACTATAGTAATAATACAGGAAAACTCAACTGGGGGGTGGGAGTGAAGGAAACTTGGGGAAGGGGAAGGGAAATCCCAGGGCCTATGGAACTATATAATAAAATGATAATAATATTAAAAAGTTAAAAAAAATTAGAGGGTAGGGAAAAGTAAAACTACTGTTCCTTAAGAGTATAGAAAAAGGCTGCATACAATAGTTCTCTTAGTGTCAATTTCACTCCTGTAGATTTCATTTATTTTGTATTCTGTATTTTTACCACAGAGGAGGGAAAACATATTTGTCTTTTGGGGACTGGCTTATTTCACCAAGCATTTGAGTAATTCACACACAGACTGGAAGAACTTTCTACTTCCACTGAAATGTTTCCTCACTGCTCAAACAGTCTAACTAGCTGGAAAACTCCTCCCCATTTAATGCCCTTTATATTTATTATGCCTACATCTCAGCACTGATTCCTGTTCCCAGGAAGTTCCCCTGCCCAGCAAGTCCCGTGGAGCTTCAGAAACAGAGCAAAGCACAAACGTTCCTCACAAGGCCTCTGGAGGCTTCCAAAGTGGGGGTCCTGTACACCTGCGCCCCAAGACAGAAAAGGAAGCAAGCGCTGAAGACACTGGCTCAAGGCCTAGCAATCCATGTTCAGGTGCTTGCTGCAATTTGATTTTACTACAGAGATGACTTTCATACTTTTCACTCCTTTTCTACAAACTACTGGTTGAATTCTTTAGTGGAGGGTCAAGCTTGTGATTACAAAGTCAACTGAAAGTAAATGAAAAGAAAAACAAGAAAGGAGAGTGGTAGCAGCGGTTGAGACATTGAGGACAGCATGGAAAGTATCACGATGCTCTTACAAGAGCATATATGAAATACATAAAATGTATTCCCTTTATGCAAATTAGAAAATTTTAAAGATAAAAAGGTATATACGATGATGAATTTGAGTTAAAAAGGGCACCAACCAAATACATCAGCGTTAATTGCAGTATCTTTTGGTTTAGAGCACGTGTGGACTGTGGGTGAACACATAAATATAATTCAATAGTAAAAGCAAAGACAAGATTTATAAAACTGCATGATAATAAGCCTAAAATCAGTCTAGACACATCGTGTTTGGCAAATGAACTAAATGATCCTTAAATCTCTTTGATAATTAGGTCTTTAAAAAGGACAGCATTATTTAATTTACTTTATTCCTTGAGAGAACACTTATCTTCTTCTACAATTGCAATTTCTGCATAAATGGAAATTAGCTATACTCACATCAGCAAACCCATGCTCTGGGGCTGTATCATAGCACCGTGATTCAAGCGATCACCTGTAAAACTTGCTTTCATATGAGAGCAGTGCTTCCTGCTAATGTACCCGGGCAAGCAGCGGTTGGCCTAAGCACTTCGGCCCCTGAGGCCCTTTGAGAGACAAGAAAGGAGCTTTAGCATGCTGGCCTTGGCCTGGTCCAGCACCAGTTGGTTGTTACCGTCTGTAGGGGCATGAAGCAGCAGATGGTAGACATCTCTCTTTCTGTATCTGTTTGTCTCTCAGTCTCTTTCCCTTCATCTGACACTCTGCCTTTCAAGGACATACATAAATCTTGAAATCAAAAAGTGATGCTCTTTTTATCTTAGGAGAGTGTCTCATTGATAGTTTTAAAACATGACTACACAGTACTCCATTGAATAGGTGGATTTTCTCCATTGAATGCAGTTGATTTTCATTATTAAAGGTAGCTAAGTATTATAACATCACCGTGAACTCTGAATTACCAAATACTGACCTATAAGAAATACAGGCTGGAGACGGAGTCTCCGATCACACTATCACATTGATCACACTGATCAGTGCTTTGATATACATGTATTTCTAGTTAAAGACACTCTACTCAGCATAGGTTGTTAACTTATCACTTCAGACTCATGACTAGAGCAGCTCCTGTCTGGATGAAGTTCATCCAACGTATCTTCTCTATAAGGCACATGTGGCTTTCTTGGTCTTAGAAACATTAGACAGTGCCTCAGCGTAATACTGAGGCATGATGTTACACAATGGATCTCTTAAAATGCAAAAATGGTAGCATAAAATGGATCATGAAAAGGGATAACTATAGTATGAGAGCTGAGGCAAGAAAGAAAAGGGCCATCTTGTTCAAACTCCATTGAGGACCTGTGAACTCAGTGTCTACCACCCTGTAAATGTCTGTGAACAATCAAGAAAGTGCCAGGAGAACTGATTTGGGAAACTACAATTAAGAATCTGTGAATAGGCGTATTTGCCAAGGCAGAGTCCACCAGTAATGAGCTATCTTTTAAGAAGTACCTCTGACTTTTAAATGTTTAGCTATTTGTCCTTAAGTCACTCCCTGGCCGCCTGGTGAGGTTTCCCAGGCCCTGAGGTTCAGTCACATTTACCCTGTTTGACCATATATTATTAACCAGGAATAGTGTGACAAAATTCTTAGCTGCCCAGGGGAAGTGCTTAATTAACATATGTTAAATGAATCCAACCAGGTTGACCCTAAAGGAAATTTTCATTTCTCCCCCAAACCAGTATTATAAAACAGCTAGATATTATTTTTAATACCCAAAGCAGCAAATAGCACTATTCAGCTAAAACAGGGGTGTAGAACCTTTTTTCTGCCAGGGGCCATTCAAATACTTATAACATCATCTGTAGGCCACACAAAATTATCACCTGAAACATTAGCCGGCTAAGGCGGCCATCCTCTTTGCTGTTTCTACTGCAAGAATGAAGACCAGTCTCAGCTATTAGACTGCTTACTTTCCAGAAAGCTTTGACATCCTGTCTGAAGAGACACAGAGTTACTGTGATGAGTCCCAGAGGACCCCTCAGAGGGACTTCAATCACATCTAGGTAATGCTCAGCCTCCTTGGAAAGGAAAAAGCAGCAGTTCAGGGTTAACACACGATGGGTATATAGGAAGGAACTGGCAACTGTTCACGTTATCTGTAGTCAAGGATACAATGTGGTCAAGGCAGTTACACTGGGCTCACATTATAAGATGAGGTCTATATAGGTTCACTTCCCCATTACCGCAGTTATTGGGAGAATGGGTCTCCTATAGAAATCCAAAATTTCTTGGGTGAAAAATATGACAAATGGCCTGGATGAGGCCAGGTGTTCTTGTTCAGTATCTCAACCTAGAAAGATGAACTAGTTCTTGAAAGAAATCACACTGAGCCTGTTTCTAATTTGTTGCTTTGATTCAGCAGGTAGCACAGTAAAAAGCAAGGATGTTGGGACAATTGTGGATGGTATCTACGCATCTGAAAAAGGAACAGTTCAACAGACTGATGAATAAAATCTAAAAATTGTCTTGCTACAGAAACAAGAACCCAGATCGTAAGTCTAACTTGTGGTATTTTAATAACACAAAAAAGATCTATTGATTTCAGACTTCCAAACAAAATGTATCCTGCTACAGATTTATTGGATTTTAAGTCCCTCCTGTGGTTGCTCTGAAAGGGCCTTGCATCTGGACATTCTCTGCCCTTGATCTAAAAGAATGGCTGTCCAAAAGGAAGAAATAGTGTAGCCCCTAATGACCATTAAAAGACTGACTCCAATTCCTCAGTTCATCCTGTGTCTTCGTAAACATTCATATCCCTCACTAAGAAAACCCCATCACCATGCAAGGACCAGTCAGAGTAGGGGACAAGGTGGTAGTAAAAAGATGAGAAAACGGCAAAATTGCTTCTCAGTCTTTTGGCTAAGATCAAGTGAGAAACCAGCACAAAGCAAAAGTGGCCAAATTACCACATGGACACCACCAATTATGTTACCCTCACCTACAGCAGTGTTTCTCAACGTGTGAACCTGAGGAGCTAGACTGCAAACATAAGGCATGTGGATTCCATTGCCATACTGGACCAAATACAACAGAACTCCAGAGGTGCATCCTGAAAGATGAACTTTATTACAAGCTCCCTGCTGATGCTACAGCAAACTTACGTCTGAGAGTCACTGCTCCCTGCAGAGAGAGGCTAAAGTATGAGGTTACAAGTCCTGGAAACTGAAAGCTGCAGGTGTAAAGACCCAATCCAGTCAGGAGCCAGGCCACACAAGCCTCATCTTCTTAGCTGTTAACACTGGGGTAACACCATCCTTAGCTGCAGGGTCTCTGCATCAGAACACTAGACATTTGGGGCTGGTTTATTAATACTTGTGGTAGGAGCAGTCTTGTGCTTTATAATGCGTTGGCAACACATACGGCCTCTACCCACTCGATGCCAAGCTATGACTATCAGAAGTGTTTCCAAACATGGCTAACTATCTCAGAGGCAGCAGAGCTGGAGATGAGGGTAATCATCCCTGTTGAAGACTTACTAAAGTATTATTGGACCTAACAGATGAAACAGAGCCTAACAGGTGGCAGGCTATAGATAAATGTTTATTTTCTGTCTCCTCTCCTCTTCCAAGTCACACTGAATTGTCAGCAAAAAGGCTCTTGCTAGCAGGTTTTCCTGATACCCTCAATACTCTTTGCATTTCTGATACCTCCTTTGCCTCTCATCAAAGATGTCCAAGTTTGTGACTTTGCAATCAGTTAAAATGAGTAGGCATTGGGCTACAGAGTGAAGTTGATTTTATTCCTAACGTTACAATTTTCAGAAGCAACCAGTTGAGTCTTCACTTTACAGTTCATGGACATCTGATGGACAGGGGTTGATAACGGGAGAGCTCACAGCCCTTACAATATTCTTAGAATTAACTTAACAACAAGTCTAGCATAGGCCAACTCCTCAGGTCCAAACTGTGAAAGACCGGAGAGTGTGACACATGGACTTCTCACTCTGGCCAAGATTTCCTATTTGTGAAGTAAAGAGGTTTGGCTAAGGCTCAAGTTCCTTGAAAATGCAATATACTTTAAAACATCTTATTCTAATGAGATTCTATGACTTTGTTTCTTTACCTGGCTCAGATTTATCACTAACTTCATATTTAAGAGACTGACACTTACTACTACTTTAATATTTGCTCAATAACAAGTTTCATCAAAATGATGGTTCTTGGGTGTTTCCTCTTTAAAAGTTCCAGTCTTCCCACCAACATCAGAAAGAGTTGAGTTATGATCTCTGCCCTGGAGAAGGAGAGACAGACTCAGGGGGAAATAGCAAATGCTTGGGGTAAATGCAATGATCATACATATCAGATCAGAAAAGGATGAACCAAAGTTCAAAGAGTGACTGAGAACTCATTATGTATGACAGAAACAGAACAGTTACAGAAAGCAGAAAAAAGATTTTCCTTGGCCTCCCACATATGGGAGCAAAGAAGACAAATTTGAGGCATGCTGGAAACTTTAAGCTATATACTTCTCATCACTTTCTTCATAAGAGGAGATAGCTCACTTAGAAATACAACTACTTAGAAAGTGATGAAAGCTGGAACTCTGGAAATAAATACATTAAACAATTAGAAATAGCAATTTGCTACAAGATGTTGCACCAAACGGATTCCTCACTGAATTCTGTGGCAGTGACTTGTCCGGAAAAAGAAATGTAATTTGTGGGCTAAAAGAAACTTGGATGTGTTGCTTTCTGAAATAGATTGATCATATCAGTCTATAGCAATCCTTTCACTTGCTTCACAATAACACAGGGCACAGGTTGAAGGACAGCCTCTCAGGATGTGTTAGAAGTTGTTCTCTCTCTTTTTTTTTCAATGGAAGCAAATCCATTCTATACTCCAATCTGTCCCACATTCACAACAATCAACAGGGCTGCTCTAGGAGAAATATGCCAGCAATCACTTATGACAGGGGTGTGGCCTTATCATTCAGTAGCTCCTCTATTAAGTGTGTTAAAATATGAGTCACAGACTCAATCTCCCGGAGGCTGATGGTGAACTATGTGTGGCTGAGTACATGGTCTGTTCCACAGAAACTTTGTTTTTTGTTAGCTTGCCGTCTATTTACAGTAGTGACAGCTACAGCAAGAATAAGGTTCAGAAAAAGAGCTAGAACCTTTTGTTGTCAGTATTGTTTCATCACCACTACTCAGAGTATTGCAGCCATGAGAACTGAACTTGCTTCCAGGGTATTCACAGCTACTGCAGTGATGGTTGGGACTACCTCTACTCCTGAAAAAAGAATCTTACCTAACAAACCCAACAAATTTAACATTGCTATGCTGAAGGAGACTTCTACCCTCTAATCCTGAGTCACAGTAGGGAAGGGGAGGTAGAAATCATCAGGGCTAATATTTACTTATTGTTTCCCATAAGCCAAGCTCTCTATGGGAATTAAGTCATTTCACAACCTCAATGGCCTGGTTAGACACAGCCCCGCCACTGATAATAACAGACTAGTTTTTTTCCTTCATTAAGTCAATGCTAGCACTGTTCTCTGGGAAGTGGAAGTCTGGACACCATGCCAGTCCACAGATCTCTTCTTACATCTCCTTATTAAAAAAATAAAGGTTCTGGCCAACAACAATAAGTTAACTTTTTAGAATTATTACATATTCAAAACACTGATCACTTTAACCTTATCTCAGCCATTCTTACTGATTCATCCAGATATGAAGTTGGAGAAATTGTTTTCATGCTCTAGAGACAAATGCCTTGGAGTAATATCCACCCCCAAGGAATTAATTTCTCTTTAGTAAGAAAAGATTGAATACAGAAAACCAAGAAACCTCACTATAACACAGAAAGAATTCAAGATAAAGGGCAGCCCACTTTAGGAATGTAACTTCATGGAAGCAGAGAAATTTACTAACGTACCCAGGATCACAAAAATATTAAGTGGAGGACCCTGGATATGAACTTGGGCAGTCTGACTTCAGAATTCAGATGGAGTCTGCAGGAAGAGTAAAAGTACACACAAACTCATCAGTCAAGGACAAACACAGTTATCATGATGAAAGCAGTAGAGTTGTCTGTGCATGGAAACGGGGACAGGGATTTTTACAGCCTTTTGAAAAATTCCGTCTGAAGTATCTACTACTTACTCTCTCTAGAACTTTGCCAACCTTTCTATCCTACTTTATTCCAACTGTTCTTTTATTCCACTCTGTTTTTCCTATGCTATCTTCATTTCAACCAATTTTTACTGATTCTGGACTTCAGTTTCAAAAGATCTATAAACAGCAAAATTTATGGAGTCCCATGGTTTTGCTTGAAATTCTACAAAGGAAAATGCAATCTTATTTGAGCCCTAAGCATTGCTGTTGGAGTTCCCAAGTCTCTTCAATGATAAAGAGACCACTACCCCAAATTCTCACACACACATTTCTCTTTCAACATTCCTCATGGATGGAGAATATATGGAATCTTGGAAGGAAAGCAATATATAAGCACCACGGTAATAGATACTACAAATACAGAGTTAAAAAAAAACAAAGAAATTTTAAATCTGTCTAGCTGCTGGACTTTAATTTTGAACATCAAAATGAAAAACAAAAAAATAAAAAGCATACCGAGAGAAAATACTGATTATTTTAAATTATGCAATTTATTTAATTTTTCTGAAAACTTCAAAGTTTTGCACAAAAGGCTAAGGATCAATTAACATGACTGCCGAAGCATTCATCATTCCTGCAGCAAACCTGTTGACACTGTTCTGAAATAAAGGCATTACTGCCCTAGATGCTGCAGATACTGCAATCGATAAGACATGACCTTGCGATGAATAAAGAACTGGCCTTCAGATTAAAATATAATGGGAATGAAAATAAATGAGGCTTTCTGGAGACTAAATTAATGCAAGCAGATCCCTAGGTCCTGCAGTAAGAGCAGTGTTCTTTCAATGTTCTGAAATGTTAATTGCAGATATTTTTGCATATCTGCGATTTTTATAAGTTTATCAGTTAACTCCCCTGAGTAATAAATGCCAGATTCCCATAAGTCCTCAGAAAGTAGACAACTGGTAGATAACAAAGAATGAAGAAAAACAGCACATTTAGGAAAGGGTGACGCAAATCAGTCTCATGCATAGATGACAATAAGATTCACGTAGGATTAAGACCATGTGACAGTCCCCATGGATCATGCTCTAGCATTAGGCAGCTCAGACAGCCATTCAGAATGCCACAGACTGGAGACCTGAACAGCAGAAACCCATTTCTCACAGGTACGGGGAGTCCCGGATCAAGGTGCCACCCAACTCCGGTTCTGGTGAGGCCTCTCCTGTAGACTTGCAGACAGTCACTTTCACTGTAGTCAGCACCTTCATTGTTGCTCTCGGCCTTTTCTCAGCATATGCGTGGACAGGGGGTGAGAGAAATAGAGAGAGAGAGAGAGACAGGCAGGAAAAGAGAGGAAGAGATGATGGCAGCTATTGGATCAGATTCCCTCTTTACAAACTCATTTTACCTTAATTATTTCTGTAGAAGCTCTATCTCCAACTACAATCACATTGAAAATTAGGTCTTCAACATGTGGATTTAGAGGGACACAACTCAGGCCATAACACCTCTTCAAGGTATCAGTCTAAAAGTACACTGCTACAGACAGACCTAAAGCACAATGAGTAAAAACTGTTTATTCCAATAAGGGACATAGCATTTATTGGAGCCAGCACTATGGCATAGGGTGTTAAGCTGCTGCCTGTGATACCAATGCCTCACATCACAGCAAGAATTCTAGTCCTGACAGCTCCTTGGCAGCTTCCTGCTATTATTCCTAGAAAAAGAGAATGTGATGCTCAAGTAGTTAGGCCATTATCACCCATGTGCAAGACCCAAAAGGAGTTCTAGGCTCCAGGCTTGAGCCTGGTCCAACCCAGGTCATTGAAACTATCTGGGAATTAGCCAGTGGATAGAAGACCAATTTCTCAAGTATGCTCTCTCTTACCCCTCCCTCTCTTTGTAATTCTGCCTTCCAAATAAATAAGTGTTTGGGGAAAAAAAGAAATAGCACATATTAAGTAAAAAAACACATCATGCAGTATCTTATGCCACGGGAGTAGACAGACCACAGAAGAAGGGGAAGAGAAGGAAGGAGGAATGTATTTGATTAAAGATGCTGCCTTCACAATAGTGTATTCTAGAAAAGAAGCATTAAATACCCTTCAAAAAAATCACAAAAGTAAAAAAAAAAAAAAACCATCCGGGAAGGGAGGTGAAAGGAAAGAATGTTGGGAGAAGTAGACCGTATAGCAGCAACGCCCTCTTTAAGGAGAATTTACAATGAGACCTGTGGGAGGAAAGGAAGCTGGTCAGGTGCTTTTTGCTAAGATGAACGTTCCAGGGAGAAAGGCCAGGCAATGTGACAGCTTGCACAGGTAGCAGACTTGACCTACAGGAGGAAAAGAAGGCACAGGATGAATTATGGTAAGCTGCAGACAAAGCATTCAGAAAGGCTGCAACAGGAAGCCATCACTGGGAATGAAAAGGGTAAGGGACTGATCTGAACACACAGCAATCAGCTGGAGCTTTCTGCAGCCCAGAAAGAATAAGGTCAGGCAAATCCAGGTTAGAACACTGCATGCACATAGGCAGAAGAGATGGACTTATGGAAAAGGGTGGAGGCAAGGGAGTTAGAAAGTGATGCAGGGTCTGTTTTAGGAGGTAGAATCCACAACACATGGCCCATGCAGTAGATGTGGGATGTAAAATGATAACCAGCTATGAGATATTTGGCTTAAATCAAAATCTGATGAGACAGGATGAGTACTGAGTGCTGCTGTTAGGATATCACTTGGGTTGCTTACATCCCATTCCAGAGTCACTGGATTTGAGTATCAACTCAGAATTCCAATTCCAACTGTCTGCTAATGCACACCCTGGGAAATAGCAGGTGACAGTGCCACCAGGGACACCTGAATAAGTTCTTGGCTCCTCGATTCAACCTGACCTAGCCCTGACTGTTACAGCATATGAAGACTAAAGTAATGGAGAGGAGATATCTGTCTATCTGCCCATCTTCCTTTCAAGTACATAATACAGTAATCCCTTTAAGTCATTAAAAAAATCTTTAAACATTTACAGGAAATGAAGAGAAACTGGAATGGAAGAACTTGGCTTGGAAGAAGGTGTGGAATTCATGGTTTTCTTTTGAACTTGTGAAGTCTGAATACACATTAAATATGCCAAAAAAGAAATAAGATCTGTGATCTGCCATTTATGTCTGGTACAGCCAAGATCAGACCAGAAAGAAGTTTAGTACATAGATAACCCTGAAGTACAGAGCCAGATGAGGATACCCAGGAAGAGTCAAAGCTGGGAATGGCTGGGACACCAACACTCACTGCAGAAGATCCAGTAGGAATATCCTTGGGATGATAAAACTACATCTTTACCATCTCCTCATGTCCTGCTCAAAATCTAGGAAATGGAACACTTGTTTCCAACCTCTGCACACCAAGAACAATGCAAGAAGATTCACAAAAGTTCTACGAAGATGATAAAATGGGGGAAAGGCTATCATCAGACATACAAGAGGGAAGAATCAAAGCAGTCCAATCTGAACTGAAGGTAACCAAGGGGGATGGCCAGACTTCTCTGCTAACTCCCAACTTCATGAAGCAAGAAAGGTGGACTCCTTTTATGCTTCAGTTTTGAAAGGGCAAAACTAAATTCAACAAAAATGTTACCCATAATGATGTATATTAATGAGACATGAGCCATTCATGTATATCATCAGGACAATCAATGCTTATAAATAAATGCACCAGAACTGAAAATAGACAACGGCTATACCAAGTAAAATCACATGTGAAATGGCCAAGCCTTTCATCTGCAATGTGCCTCACTTGCAAAGTAGCAATAATATCACAGTGCGTTCTCATCTGGAGACTTGTTAACAGCAGGAAATAAACCAAAGCGGTATGGCACTGACTGTGAGCTCCTTTCTACCTCTGATGGTGCTTTCATGACTGTCCATCCAGAGTGTTGCCTTTTAATAGCCTGTTACAACATGAGAACGGGGAGCAAAATAATGTCAAGTGGACCACGAAAGCACCAAGCACAGTAACTGCATTATTGGGGACCCTTCATCAGAGTAATGCACAAAGTTCCAAATTACAGAATTAATATGTAATCTACAAGCTCCAAGTGCATTCCTGTGATGGCTAGTTTTGCAGGCTATAGTCCTAGTTAGTCAACCAAACACAGATCTAGTATCAAGGAATATTGGAGATGCAATCAACATTCACATTCCACTGATTTAAGGAAAGGCAGAGCTCCTTACGTCTGTGGGAGTGTGACTCAACTAGTGAAAGACCTTAACAGAAGAAATTCTACCTATGGACTACAGGCGTCAATGTTTTAGCCAGTGCCCTCCCAAGGCACATTATCCAATTCTGTTCCCTAAAAAGGAGGAGGGATATCTCCTATTGGCCCTGGCTCTCTAACTCATTTACCCTCTTTTTCTTCAAAGAGAAAGAATTCAGTTGACCTAAGTGGAAACCACCACAGCTAAACCGTGTTTGTTTCAAATAAAAAAAAAGGAAATGGGGAAAAAAGTTTCTCTTGTCTGAGAGGCAAAGGGTAGACAATTGTTGACGAATGACTAAGATCCCCAGTCATACAAATTCTACTTTTCATTAGTCATACGCTCCATGCACTTGGCAAATCTAAACTTGATATGGGTTCTCAAGGTCTTGTTTAATTGTGCTGCCAGCAGCACTTCTCTGTTTAGCTTGACGTATGGAAACAGGAGCATTGGATCTGCTGGTGCTGTCTTCAGCCTTAGTTTCAATCGCATGAGTCTTACCTCCCAGAGTTCTCCACTAGAAATGGCTAAGCCAACGGTGGGACATCTGAGGCTGCAACTCTGGGGATGAATTTTGATTAATTCCTTCTATAAAGAGCAAATGTCAACTAGCTCATCTTTCTGCCTTTCATTTCTCCTCACCTTTGATGAGGACTATGAATCATCAAACTCCCTAATGTGAAGGTCAGCTGTTAGGATCACATCATCTTTCTAGTTGCTCAGGTGTGGACAACAAGGTTAGTGGGTCCTCTCCCCTCACTGCTCCCTGTACACCCCTCCTAAAATATCACACCTAAAAGATTCATTGTTTTTCAAAGAGGGACAGAGTGAAGAACACAGTTTTGCAGTTCTGGTTGACCCTCCAAACATCAAGAAGGAATAGTAGACTTAAGAAGACCTCCCTGATTTAGACATTTGGTACAAAGAACTACATCACTGCTTAGGAGGGCCATGTCAGACAGATAGCTATGTCAGTGTGCCTAGCTTGAGTGTGCACTAGTCTGCTTCCAATTCAGCTTCTGTTAATGCATATCTCAACAGCAGGTGATTATTCAAGTACTTGGGTCCCTGCCATGCACATGGGACACCCAGATGGTGTTTCAGGCTCCTGGTTTCAGTCAAACCTAATTCTGGCTGTTGCAGACATTTGAGGGAGCAAACAAGTGGAAAGAAGAATATCTCCTTCAAATCAAGTTAAATAAATATTTTTAAAAGAATATCTTTACGGTTCTTCTCATTTTTTAAAGAGTTAACCATAGATTTACTTTAAATTACCAATATTTTCATTCATTCACCAAAAAAAAAATATCCGTTGAGTGTCCAGAAGATGCCAAAATAAATCCAGATAGATTTTAGGCCTAAGGATTGAGGAGAAAAGCTAAGAACATATATTAATAATGTAAGCTGGCATAAACTGTACAAATAATTCTACACGAATTTAAACAATTTATTACACATTACTAAAAATTTTACTAACATGTAATACTTGTAGCATTTGCAAAATTAAACAATGCTTCAACACATGTTGCAATAACATAAACCAATCAAGCCATGCAACCATGCATTCCAGCTCCTTAGCATTTGTGCCTGGAACCTACCAGTTCTTTACATGTAGTTTTGTACATTATTGTAAACTATATTCACTCCACTGTATTGTAATAGAGTACAATAATTTTCTTTCTTTCTGATTATTCTCTTTCCTCCCCCCTCCCTCCACCCTTCTCAGCCTGTAGTAATCATATTCTAAGTTCAGAGCAACTATCACTTTGTTTTGGGGTACCTTTAAATGTTTTTGGGTACCATTGAAAAGGATTAAATTTATGAACCCATTTCTGAAGTTTACTATGTACCACTGGCTTTTATGTCTGTTATTGTGCCTACACCATATTATTCTGGTTAAGGAATTTGGACACAGACATAGTAAGATGACAAAATAGAAAGAAGAAAAGCAGAAAAGCAATCGCGTGATATATTGAGGGTCTTTACCCAGGGAAACTGCCATCAAATTTAGAACTTCTTGTTATTTATATGCTTAGTCGCCACTGGAAAAGTAATTAATCAGCACACAATTCTGGGATTGTCTGCAGGGAAATCACCAAGAGGCAGGGCTGCAACAGTCTGAACCGTGATTTGTGTCACTTTGCATATTGCTGTTGTGTTCCGGTTGACAAGCTTTGGATGAAAAAAGTAATAGTTTGGAAAAAAAACCCTTCTATCTATATATAGAGACAGGGCAAGACTAAGGTCTTGACCTAGCAAATACTCATTACCCTTGTGTGATTCAAACTAGTACATTGGCTCCAGATTAATATAGACTTCCACATAGTTCACAAGTGACAGGTTTGATGATAAATGGAGCACTTCAGTAAAAATGCTATTAAATATATGTGAAGCCTGGAACAGATGGCATATCTATTAGATATGCCTGATAGCTGATCACCATTTAGTATTCTCTGGTCCAAGCTCCTATCAAGGTTTCACAACTCTGAGAAGGGAGAAAAAAAACATGAGCAAGATGTTAATTTCCTAAGCAGTCTGTCAAACAGCTGTTTCTCATCCTTAAGAAAAAAAAGTCAGCCATTCATCAAAGCTGTTTGAGACAAAGGCAAAAACAAGTATGAATTTTCTGTAGGCCAAGCCATAGATTGCCAATTTCGTGGTCTATTTCCTTTAAAAATACAAAATTTCTGATTTTGCCTAAAAGCTATGTGGTTTATAGACACTACTTCATGGTTCTGGACTGTTCAGTTTTAAAGTTCAATCCCATGAGGCCCAAGAAAATAACAAGGACCAGGAGGTGTATAGGTGATGGTCAGCACAGGGGACAGCCTCTGAGGGAATCCTAAGAACATCAAGAGTCAAAATGCCAAGAGAAGCCTTGAATGAAATGTGAGTCTTCAGGACAGAAAGGGACAGTCTGAGAATGCAGACACGAACAGCACACAGAGTCAAGTTCAAGCAAGGGCTAACGGTTCTCAAGTGGGCAAGTTGTGCTCAGGATACAAAAGATGGTGCTAGTCTTAGTCTTTACCACGAGAAGATATTTGTACATGTTACTTAAAATAGTGTGTATTCTATAATTACAACGATATGGCAATCAGCCAGTCAGCTAGGAAAGGCATAAATCTATAGTTGGTTGAGCCATTGAGGTGAAACCATGGAGACACAGGACCAATTGCTCCAGCAGTATCATAAGCAATCAAAGAGTAAGCTTTTTTTGTGCAAGAGTTAACTTTTGCCTACAAATGCCCATGATTCCCACTGGTTACCATGGTATCAGTCGCTCACTCCTTGAACTTCCCTGGGGTAGGCACTCGTCCCCTTTGTCTCACAGGTGCCTGCCACTTGGGCACTTTACATGCCTGGATACATACAACAGGTGTCTCAAGGTATTATCAACCTTCATTGCAGCTTCAGAGGAAGATCAGTGCCCTAAGCTAAGTTATGTGAGCCAGAGAAGTACCCGGAATGCATCTCTATGCACTCAACACATTCAATGTTTATAGAGATGTCACTATAAACATATTTCCTGGAGCAGGGAAAGAATGAATGGCTTTTGAAGGCTCCATATTACTGAGCATTTTATGCAACTAAGATGTTTAAAGCAACACTTCCTGCATATTCAGGGGAATTCCAGTCTCTTTCATCCAATGCCTGAGGAGGCTATGAGCAGTGTCTCAGCATAGCTCGTCTCCTTACCTGCCAGCACTTGATATTAAAAGAAAGAGGCCACCACAGCGCTCTCTCTGTTGAAAGCCAGATGTCAAGAACAGGCCCCAAAGCTGCAAGCATGAGAAGAATTCCAATGATGAAGAGAGGGCCTGCAGGATGACACGGCGTCTTCCACACTGTGAGAGCACCACATTGCCTTGATTCCCTTCTGCATATTGACTCTAATCTACATTCTCAAGGAGTGTTCCTCTGTTGTGTTCATAAATGGAGCACTGGAACAAGCATAAAATAGAATACTCTAACATTCTCGACACTTCTGTGTACTTCTACAGTTAAGCGACTGACCCAATTCAGTAGGTGGAAACACGAGGAGGTATTGAAAAGTGCCATGGGCCATTCTGAGGGGGAGGAAGGGGGAGCATGTGCTAGTGCCTGGATGTTTCTCAACCCTCTGTGCATGAGTAGCGGTTCGGAGACAAGGAGCAGTTTTCCTTGAATACAATCTTTTTGTGTTGAAACCTATATAAGTACTCTGCACACAGTATTTCACTGAAGCTCTGAAATAGTTGTAGTGCATTAAATACTCTCCTGCCAAAAATCACGTGCAATCAGAAACTCAAAACATGACCATACCTGGAAACAGGGTCTTTGTACATGTAACTGGTTGCATTAATATAAGTTCATACTGGTTAGTATGGACCTTAAATTCAATGAGTAATATCCTTAAGAGAAAAAAGATACACAGCCCACAGAAACAAACGATTTCAGTACAGACAGAAGTGGAGGTTACTATGCTGCCACAAGCTGAGGAAGGCTAGGCGTCACCATGAACTGGGAGACAAGGAAGAATCCTTCCTTGCAGCCTTCATGGGGAGGTTGGCCTGCCAACACCTCCATTTCACACTTCTGTCCTCCAAGCTGCCCAGCTTGTGGACATTTGTGAAGGTAGCCTAGAAGACCAATGCAAACCCTGAGAGGTGGACATCACTGTTACTTCTGTATTATTGCAGAAACTGAACAAAGTAATACACAGAGAAAGAAATACACCACAATCAATACAACGTCCTTCTATATGGGGGAAGTGTTCAAAGGTAGAAGGTAACCCAAAGACAGAAGGTGTAAAGGTTTGAATGAAGGTGACATTTCTTGGCTCAATAGCTTAGTACTAGGAATTCCAGATGCTGACCAGGCATTAAAGGCACTAGGAACATGATCTCAGGTATGGCTGGCCCATCTTCCATCCCTTAGAAGCTTCTCCAGAAGTATATGGCCCACAAGTAGTGATTCAGTACCCAGAATTACCAACTGATCTTACCTGGGCTTATTTTGCTTATTTCGCTTTAACTCACAGTAATTTTTTTTCCAAAGAATCATTTTTACAATGAACCTAAACAGGTATAGTAAGAGGATGCTAGCCATAGATGAGTGTCCACAGTGGCTCTTGACTTGTACATGGCCATAGGTTTCACCATGGCCATAGGCATTGTGTATTTCTTTTTATCAGTTTTTGGAGCTTTGCAAACATACTACAAAGAACAATGACAGGAATATTCCTGTTGTACCACTTACATTTAATTTAATCATTTCTAACATTTGGTTGTATTTATTTCTTGCCTTTATTTTAAACTATGTCTCTTGTCATGATGAATATGAGAGCATCTCTTGTCTCTGCCTTTTCCACTTTTGAGAGGCTAATATTTGCTAACATTTGCCCACTACGAGGATGTATAACACTCTGACATTTACTAAAACAGATATAATGAAGGCTGGTTTCATCAAGGCATGACAAAGGTCATCTTTGATGTCTTGATGGTATTAAGAGGACCAGTGAGTAAAAGCAGGTGAAAGACAGGATCCACTGATGTGAGTGAACTGAGTATTCACTTGGAAAGGGCTCTTTATTGACATGCCCTTTCCCTCCTCTCCCCCAAGCAACACCTTCGGACAGCACAAGAATGAAGTCTTAGTGGAACAAGCAGTCAGCAACTTAAAATAGTTTGATTAGTGATTTCCCCACTTCACAGGTTTGAGAAAGTGATATGCACTCAGAAGAAAACACCTGTCACATCTTAAACTCAGACCTTCTGCCATATTCATGATAAACAAGACTCTCACATAATGCCAGGCAGTGGCAGGAGCCTCAGCTTCCAGGCAGACATGTGATCACAGTTACCACTTATAAAATAGTCTTTATGTTGATGAATTTACCCAAATGTAGGCTAAAAGAAGCATTCTGAACATGTTTAAGGTAGGCTGGACTAAGCTATAATGATATTCATTATGTAAGTATATGTATTTTTAAAGACTCGCGCATTTATTTGAAAGAGGGAGAAAGGCAGATCTTCCATTCCATGATTAACTCCCCAAATAAGCTACACTGACCAAAGCTGCTCCAGGCTGAAACCAGGAGCCAGGAACTCTAAGTTTCACATGTGGGTATCAGAGGCACAAGACCATGGTTCATCTCCCTTTGTGTTTCCAGGCACATAAACAGAGAACTGAACTGAAGACAGAGGAGCCAGATTTCAAACCAGCAGTACAACATGTGATGCCAGAGCCACAAGGTGCAGCTTAATCTGCTGCATTAAACTTCACCCCTTAAACGTATTTCTGACTTCGGATATATTTAATTTACATCTTTGTCAGTTCAGCTTCTGCTCAACAGAATGCAATGTGTCTCATAGTATGGATTTCTAGTCTTCTTGACTGCACTGCAAGCTTCACAGGTACATCGTGAAATCTGGACCAAGTGCCTCACCTATAGCTGAGGGCTCAGTAAGTGGTTGTTGAATTAAATGATGAGGACAGGTAGCAGAAATGGGGTAAGTTCAGCCTGGGAATGAGAAGGTGTCAGGAGAAATGATAGCTGTCATCACATATTTGAAAGGTAAGATTGAAGCTATGTAGCTCTTGAAGGAAAGATAGAACAGCTGGTAAACGGGACAGGGAGTTGATTTCTGCACAATATAAAGAAGTTCTTTCTATTATACCTGATGGCAAAATGCTGGGTGGGTCTGAATTTAGAGTTCACCCACTAATAATTACATCAGATAATTAGGGCAAGATTCCTGCCCTAAGTAGGGGGAAAAATGAGAAGCACTACTGCTCTCTCTGTCTTCCAAATCTAAGTTTCTATGACATTCAAGGCCTCCTGGGTAATTTGATCCATTTACTTAAAAAAAAAAAAACAACTTTTTTTTTAACTTGGGGGCGGAGGTGGGGAGAGAAATGCAGAGATTTCCCATCCGCTTGTTCACAATCCAAATGTCTGCAATGCTTGAGCTGGACCAGGTCAAAGCCAAGAGCCTGGAAATCACTCTGGATCTCCCAGAACAGACAGGTGGCAGGGATTCAACCCAAATATGTCACCCATCATCTACCATCTCCCAGCATGGACACTACCAGGAAGCTGTTAAGAAGAGCAGAACCAGGACTCAGTCCCAGGCATTATGACACGGACAATGGGCATCTCAAGCAAAAGGTTCATCTCTGTGCCAAATGCCTAGAACCATCCTTTCTGTTCTATCGCTAATGCCCATAGAACTGATACATGATGCAATGAGAATCCATAAATAAAAGGAATATAGCCATGAAAAAAGACATTCTTCAGTTATGAACTGGGGAATAAGGCAACTGCAATTCTTATCCTTCGTTTAATTGGACTCTACAAAAAAATCCCTGCTTATCAAGCATCTGACACACAATTCAGTAATGTCTAAGTGGCTAAGATCATAATCTTATTGATCTGCAAAATGACACCTGCCAAGAGACTGCTACCCAGCATCTCTCAGACTGTAGCTATGTCACACACTTGGCAGTCCTTGCCCAAATGTGTTCCATTGCCCTTGCTCTCAGCTAAGATAGGTCAGTTTTCATGGATAACATCAGCAGGCTTCTAGAAGATCTGGCCACACAGGGAGCAGCAGCAGAGGATCAAAGAGAGGCTGCTGACTCCCTTCCATGCACCAAGAACAGGCCAAGTCTTTCCTTCCAAGTTACAGCTCCTGAGAGGTAACCCTCCCCACAACTGGCTCTGCATCCAGGTTCCAGTAAATTCTCCCTTCCTTGCCCTTTCAGATGTGTGCTCAATTTTGGCTTTGTGCTCTACCAGTCTTGGGATGCTGCACCACTCCTGTGGCTTCCCTATACAATGTTCTGTCTTCATCTTTATAAAGAGTCCTTGTATTAAACTCTCCTTCAATTGTCCAAAATGAAGAGCAGAGGGAACCCTGATGGTCAGATATCACTTGTGATCAACTCACCAAAAGGTGTATCCACGGGCAGTTGTTCTGCTGATGTTTTGTGTCCAGGTGCAGGATGCTGCTAGCCTGAGCAGTCTCCTGGGAATCTCCCAGCAGTGCTCATCTAGTCATGGAAAGAAGAGAAGAGGCCACCAGATAGAAGAGAGTACAGCCAATTCATTAGGCAATATCTGTTTTTGAAACAGAGCTAAGAGATGAAAGTTACTCTTTAATTTTAAGCGGAACATGGTCTTCATTACACTTCATGGGCTGAGGACAAGGAGCCATGCACTAGGTACAGAGATAACCTGGCAGGGCATGCTTTTCTGGATGATATTGGAAATGCTTGCTGCTTTTCAAGCTTCAAATTTGGTCTACTTAAGTTTTAAGCTACAGGGACCTGCCTTCCTAGTTTGATGTGCCCAAGATCCAATTTTCCGTGTCCTGTTGGTTTTTATTTAGCCCAAGGCTCCTCTGTGACAGGCATCTGAGAGTACAGTGGCTCCACAGAGACAAGATTGCAGTGCACAAGTTAGCAAGAGGTGCCCAAGGAAAAGGAAGCTTTTGTAGGAAAGAAAAACAGGCAGCCAATTCTCTCTCTACCCTCCTTCCTCTGCCTTTTGCTCTGACAGAATAGCAGAACTGGTAAGAAAGCAGGCATCTTCAAGATCAAATCCCGGTTCTAACCCTTGATATACAATGACTGTGGAGATGGTTATTTGGCCTCTCCAGCCTCAATTTCCTCATTTGTGAAACACCAATGATTATTCCTACTTGACAGGTTGCTGTAAAGATTCAGTGTTCTGGAATATCTAGCAGAGGCCTGGCACACAGTTTTAATGGATGCTAAGTATTATCCTAGACAAGCTTGCTAGTACAGTTGTTTCCTGGAAGGTCTGGAGAGTTTTAACGTGGGGAAAGATGGCACATGAATGGTAAATCTGTCCCCACGCGGCTGTCAGAATTGGAAGAAACAAAGGTGCAATATGAAAGCAGACAGAACTTAGGAGCAAAATAGTGAGAGGAAAGTGGTCTGCTCCCACAGTGTAAACATAAAAGACAGACTGTGGCCAGAGCAGCTCACCCAGGAGCAGGGGGCTCATCAGGGCCTGAGTACATAGGACACTAGAGTAACAGACCAGAAAGAGTCCAAAGGGAGAGCTTGCCTTACTCTGTGCCCCTGCCCCCAACCCCCTTTCCAGCATCTTCCAGAAAATGGGATAGGGAGCCAGGAGCCTGCTGGGCAGTGTCAGGAGAGGGCCAATGAAGAAGAGACGGCCTGCACTTGCTATAGACAGCAAAGGCTGATTTCACCTACTTCATCTTCCTGCCCAGAACCAAGCCTGCTGAGACACAATAATAAAAGTCTTCCCAGGACATTACTGAATACAGTAATGCCTTTATGCCTCAATCAGATGGCAGCCTGGACATGAATATAATGCATTACTCTGGTGCTGCTAGGAGAAAACTCAGTGATTTACATTTAGGGTCTATATTTTGTTTCCAAATGAAAACGTCCATCCCAACAGCAACTCTGACATAGATGTTCCCACTTCAAGCAAACAGTTCTCCAGATTGAGGCTGTGCTCTCTTGCCAGAGCCTTCTGACCTAGTTCAGCTTTTCCTCTTACCGAATTTTAAAAGCCTGTTTAAAGATTTATATTCCTGTCATTTTATCCCCAAGACAAATTATATTCCAGGCCACTTTATTTAATGCACCAAGATGACCTGTGCTAATCAGGCAAATATTTGACTCACCTTGTTTGCTAGGCAACTGATCTGCTCAGGTTTGGGGACAGTTGAGTGAATGTAACCCTGCCAACTTTTTCTCTCTCTTCTACTGGTTCTATGAGACAGATAATCACCCTTGATCACAGGAAAGCACAAGAAAGACCTTGAGGGGTGGAATGGGCATGGGACTCGCCTCTATGCTGCCACCCTTGGTAGGAGGTTTTACCATCCATCACACCGTCTCCTCATTACCTTTTGTTCAGATTTACAACCTGATGCAATAATCAAATGATAGTTCCGTCTTCATTAAACAGATTCTATCATCATGCCAAACATACAGCATGCACCTGTCCTAAGTTAATGGTAAGGATTTTATGTGACCTAAGCATACCGTGATTTCTCAGAGTTGAGAACACGAGGTAACACGTTTCCAAGTCAAAGCAGTGATGGCAGACATCAGGATTCACTTTCCAGAGAGCTCCTGGGGAGTGCAGGCTCATTCAGAGAGGTGAAGCATCAGAGATTGCTCCTAAAAATAAAAGTTGCTATTCTGATCTCACAGATGCAGCTCAACACGGGAGGCACAGGAGACATGAAGGGACATGGTGATCAAGGCTCAGTCACGTAGCACCCAGTTATGCCATCTGTGTAGTGAGACCGAATACCCACAGGAGCTGACAGTAAGCATTAGGAAAAGTCTTAGGCACAGTGAGAACAACGGTGCTAGACAACTCGAAGCATTTGGATGACCTCAGCCAGCCTGTCATTTTTATCGATGATGCCTCTCTATAACAAGGCTTGAGTAAGAACCACTTTTCCTATAGTTTCCCAATAAGAAATGAGAGGGAGCTAGGCACAACACAATAGCTGTACCCGTGAGGCTATGCTGTTCTCATCATTAATTGACACTGTCACATTTTCATACCTCATATAAACCCATGGGCTAGGGAAGGGTAAGCAATTAAGAAGTACATAACTGGAAACCGACAATGCAAGAGAGGCTTTGCTTTTCAGTTGCAACTCCAATATGCTTCCTGGGTTCAAGAGATGTGGGGGATGGGGAGTGGGAATTGAAGAGCTTGCCTGTAGCAGTAAAGGACAATGAGACTGCAGGGGAAGGAGTCCTGGGTGTATAAGTTTGCAGCCTGCTTCCCTGCAGTCCCTCAGGGCAACAAGGCTCTCCAAGAGAGGGCACATCAGTGTCCCAGGCACCCAGCAGAGGGGACCACATATGGTCTCAGGGTAGATGCCTGGACTTGAGGCAACAGAGGACTCTTACACCTAAGGCACTGGGGGTTGACCTGAAGCTCTCTCCTGGAAATTGATTTGGACTCAAGACAGAGATGAGCCCCATCTTTGAAGACCTGGCACTGAGTGAGGACTCTAATTCTGAAAAAACAAAACAAAACAAAAAAAAACCCAGGAAGATAGGCCTGGGTTATAGTCTAAGATCTGCTCCCACCTTCTCAATATCGTTTCACACACACACACACACACACACACACACACACACACACACAGACCGCCAACACAGAGAGCACAAGAGTATGATTTTTAGCAAGTGGTCACCTTTAGATTCAATTCAAAGCAATGACACTTGGAGGAAAAGTACAGTTTAAGAAAGTATAAATGAGGCCCCAAAGAATCCTTCAGCCAAGAACTTCACGAAAGAATCTCAGTAGACCAATAGGCCAATAAAATGAATAGAAAGAGTTTTATGATGATATTTTTAATAATAGGATAAGCCTGCCATTATCTTAACAAGAATGTCAAATCAAAAAAGAAAATGGAATTTATGTAAATAACATTGCATAGGTTATTTTAAATTAAATTAAAAAGATTGTCAGCAGTAAGATTACAGACCAGAGTTCATTGTTTCCTAGGCACCAATTTAACAGAAAGAGCATTAAGCAGATTCAAGCTATCTGGCACTACACACACACACACACACACACACACACACACACACACACACGGATCCAAGATCCCAAAATCAATTGGCTGACTGAGAACAGGAATGTAGCTAAGGCTGGTATACAAGAAAGTGAAGATGGGCTACAAATCAAAATTAATACTGAGAAAAAGAAAGTACAGAGGAAGAGAATGTACAAGCTACGAATACTGGAAGTCCAAAGGGAGGTGTGAGTAACTCCTCATGAGGGAGGGACAGGGGTGACCGGACAGGAGGATGCAGGGAGTGTGGCGACAGGTGTGTCCCAGACAGAGATGAGTACACACAATGATGCCAACCCACACATGTCCCTCTACCTTTCCCTTCATCTCTGATACCCAGTTTTCACCATCACAACAGCACGGGCATCTACTAAGAGTTCTGCAGACAGGCTGAGGTCACTTGGGGAGACATTCCCCAGGACATAACCTTTTCTTTCCTTGTCTCATTCATTAACAAATGATGGGCATGCAAAGCACTGCATAAGCTGTGAGGAATATGAATCTCATCCATGGCTGTGGCACTTCAGGGGCTTATTACCTCTGTGGAAGCAATGAGACATCTTACCGGAGCTACCTAATGAAACACACAATGTGAAAAGCAGCATGCAGCCAATTGGCAAGCGAAACAACACGTGCTTACATAGAAGAAATATCACTGCTGGTCATTGACTATCCTTTCATCTGGTCATCTGGCAAAGGTTTGTTAAGCACCAACTGCATGTCAGGTAGAATGGTGAGCAATGATCCATCCTTTGGACTGCAGGCAGAGATTGAGGGTAAACAAACATTGACTAAGGGTAAGTGTAGGCATGCAGATAGCAGCGGAGTGCTAAGAAGCAAAAGAACAGGATGCTTTCAAAATGAAATAACAGAAGAAACCAATGGGATATTTTTGGGCTCAAGGTGACCCTTCAAACACCTCAAGAATTTACATAACAACAATTGGTCATCATTTATCAATTAAAACTTTAACAACTCTGTAAATTAATTCTAATCCTCAAAAAAGCAGTCTTGTTCAAATTGATATTATCATTTCATATCCATTGTAGGGAGAAGTAAACCAAACCTTAGAACAAATCATAGCATTTCCAAGGCCACAGGTGGTTAAAGACAGCACCAGGACACGAGAGCCAGATCTATGCAACTTCCGAATATCCCACACTTTTCACCATGTCACACCAACCACCAGTTCACAGAGCGTTCAGTTATGTTCTTTGCTTTGTGAAAATAACCCTTTGATGAGAAGCTTAATGTTAATATAATGATTACGACAGCAGTGGAAAATAGTCCCATCAAGTATCAACAGAATCGATCTTTTCATAAAGGAATATACATCGCACATCGATTGAAATTTTGTCAACATCTCATCCAGTTTGAGAGCTTGTTAAAACCTAGTAACAGTTCAGCGCAATAACAGATAGATGTTAATGAGCACCTGCTATGTCCATGTATCATCTCATTTAATCCTTACAACAACCCCAGCAGGTACACACGACTTCCCCCTTTAACCAACAGCATAAAAAAATCCCTGAGGTTAAACAACTGGATAGAGGTTACATCAGGTGAGTGGCAGAGTAAGGCTCTAAGCTCCATCAGCACACTTAACAATGCCATGCCCTGTGCCAGTCTGCAAATTCCAAGAGACATAATTAGCTTTGTTGTGGGGAGAGAGAACAGAAGCAAACCAATTTGCCAGAGGTAACATGGTGAAGGGAAGATGACTCAGATTCTGAATGGGGAATCCTGGCTCCCACTCTCTACCTGTCCTCAGGAACATCGTTGGGACAAACCTGATGAATGTGTGATGACTGGGGAAGTTGTTTGATTCATGCCTGAGGATTCATGTCAATTGTACTCACGGGAGAAAGGGGCAGCTGGCAGTCTACAATTCCCCTTGCCAGGCCTGTTGGACTCAGAGCGCTTCTTGTGGAACAGGCAGCAGTCCCAAGGTGGATCATAATTTACATCTACATTTCCCAGTGAAGAGTTGCCAACGGCAGTAAACTGACCCTGCCCAGGTCCCCCGTTTAGTCTGTCTTGCCAGACATCTCGCACACAAAGCCGCTTCACAGAATGCAACAAGGATCAGAATTAACCAGATACAATGGCCCCAGAGAGAAAGCATGTCCAAAAATCTTATAGCACCTTCCTAGCCTCTTTGTCAAAGGGCTGCACCAAAACCAGCAGCATTCAGCATGCAGCCAATGGGAAGTCCCGAGTCTACTCTGCTATTCTTGGAAAGAGAAAAATCATTTCAGATTTTAAAAAAGATTTGTTTATTTTTATTTGAAAGCCAGATATGTAGAGAGGATACAGAGAGGAAGATTTTCTGTCCTCTGGTTCACTCCCCAAGTGACCACAACAGCTGGAGCTGAGCCAATCCGAAGCCAGGAGCCCAGAGCTTCTTCCTGGTCTCCCACAGGGGTGTAGGATGCCAATGCTTCGGTCCATCTTCTACGGCTTTCCGGGCCTCAAACAGGGAGCTGGATGGGAAGCAGGGCTGCCGAGATTCAAACTGGCACCCATATGGGATTCTGGCACAAGCAATGCAAGGACTTTAGCCACTAGGCTACCACACCCGGCCCCTTTTCAGAATTTTTTTAAAAAGTAAAAAAGACCAGCAATCACAATATTTTAAGGAAAGCTACAATTTTCCCTACTACAAACCCATTATGATACAAGACCCAGACAAAGGATCTTACATTCTGATAAAATTTAGAAATATTGTAGACAGTACTACTGATGGTATTTCCCACATCCACATTCTGACAGTGCAAAACCAAGCAAAGGAGAATCGTAAATTTTAGATGAAGTTTATATGGGCTAACCCTCTTGCGCAAATATTACAGGGGACAAGGCACAGCTACTAAGAACAGGTTTTTGGTCTTCATTAGCAAATCCAGCTCCTGTAAAGAGTGACTAAGGGAAACGAACCTTTGACCTTCTCTCGTTAATCTGAGTGAGCACCACAGACCATGGCGGGAGGACAGAAGGAAGGCAAGAAAGACAGGTTCTATAGCAGGGGTTATTCTACCTGTGCTCCGCAGAAGGTACTCCCCAAGCACTTGGCATAAGCAAGGGTCAGCATTATGCACTCTAAGTAAGTGGGAGAGCCATAAAAAAAAGGGCGGCTTGGAAAGGTAACGCATGCAGTTATCTCCGATGTGCTTGAACCAACACTCTCTCACTACATCAGCTACCAAAGAAAACAGAGGCCCACAAAAGTAGACATTTCTTTCAACCACTGAGACATCTGGAATACAACAAGACAATAAGAATGCAAGGCAGCACTAGCACAGAACCAAGCACATCATTATAACTTGAGTGTATAATCTAACAGAACACAGTTTAAAGGTACAAGCGCACAGTAAGAACTGCCAAGCATCGGATGTTCAAACAATAAGAAACACCCACCGGATCAACTTGCTTTTCTAAGTAAAGCATGGAGAGTCACAGTTCAGGCTGAGTCAAAGCCCAGGGTTGTAGCCCCACGGAGAAACTTGCCAGCTATGTGAATTTGAGTTAATTACTTAAGCAACTGGTGACTGAGTTTTCTTAACTATAAAATTGGAAAAGGGTTGTTAATGTGTGAGCATTTTGGACACAAAGGAATTATTATAACTAAGGAATTGAAACTAAGAATAACACATTGTAAGTACCAGTTAACGCAGTCTAAAATTGTTATCAGTAATATTATTTAACTTCTTAAAGCAGAGCTATTTACTCATACTGGATTATTCACCTACCTCTGGACAGTTACAGAAAAAGAATTTTCTATCTTGTTTGAGACACTGAGTCTTGGGGTCTCTATAGTACATTTCTTTAATATGTATTTCTAAATAGGTCAGATGCACCATGTAATAATCATCTGTACATATTATGAGCCTCTGGTTTCAGAAATAAGCCCAGGCTTTTCAACCTTGAAGAACACCAATGTAGTGTGGCTGCGGACAGAAGATAATCCTACCTTGATTTCTGAAGCACACATGTTATTTGCTGCATTCGTTGCAGCAGAACATGCTGATGAATCAAATATATCCAATGTGTTAACAGGATAAACAAAATAGAATTCATGTCTTGCTCAGTACATAATCTAGAACAGGTGCCCTAGTGTGGAAGAAGGGATGCTGCTCAGGTCGTCACTCAGGAACACTGGAGGACAGCACCTCTTTCAAAGCCAACCCAGCCAGTCAGAACCAGAAAGGAGCATGAAAGTGTTCCAGAACAGCCCTGCAAAAAGGGCACACATTTTCCCACTCACATTCCACTGGACAGAACTGAAGTCCAATGCTTCATGTGACCACAAGGAAGCCTAGAAGAGGTAGCAAGCATAAACAGATTTAGGTGAATAGAGCAATCTTTGCTAGTGGTTAAAATTAACCCTAGGAGCTTAACTCAAAGGAAACTCTACCTGAAAATATTTGGTAATTTTTGAGAACATTAAGCATGCTCGTGAGAAGAGCTCTCATTTGCTCAAAGTCTATTTTCAAGATACAATATCTTCTGAAAACAAACAAGATATGACTCAAGATAAATCAATCACCAGTAAGCTGTATACTTGCTTTGTTCAATGAAAGTAAAATTTCCCGGTTTGTGGGCATAAATATTAGGGTTGATCAAAAAGAGAAGAGTTGGGTTAATCTGAATCTAACTCCTGACCCCTCCTCATTTGAGCTTTAGTAGATAATTCCAGCTCAAATTGGTTTTTTGCTTTTCTATGTCCTACAGTTCCTATAAATATCCATGTCCCAGAAATAATGGTCTTAAACAGTTTCCTGGGGTTTTTTTTTTAAATAGATGAGCTTTATTTACTTAACCACATTGCCACCTCCTTAGGGGTGTCCTTTATTTTATGTTTCTCTGGAAAGAGAAAATGGTTTCATAAAATATAAAGTACCTTTGATACAGTCATGAGTTATTTTTCTTTTATGTTTCTTTTGGTGCCAAAATACAGTGGTAGGTATTCAAATAACTAATTCAATCACTGACAGATTTAAGAAAAGTTAGCATTCAAAGACACTTGTAGTAATTGGATTGCAAAACAGATTATAATGTTTTCTGCTTCCATATTCTTTTGATGAAACACTGTAGTGTACAAAAAATTTATGGAAAAGGGAATTAAAATCTAGGTTTATTTTAGTGGAAAAAAAACAGTCCCTGAAGTTCATGTCTACAAGTCTTAAAATCCTTAATGCGAAATGAATATTACCCAAAAACTATGCATGGATTTAAAAAAACTAGTTCATTTATTTGCACTAGAATAATCATTTAACTCTGTTTTGCTGTGAACCTTTGAAGAACTCTCTTATTTTCATACTTTGGAATCGGAGTTGGCCTTGAGAGTCATTTCAACAACAGAATGTGGTGGAATTGACAAACTTCAAGAAGCCTCATACACACTCCTCCAGGACTCATGTTTTACGCATGAGAATGCCTCATCCCTTCTCAGCCGTTTGACGAAGGTCAAGAGAAGAATGGGCCTAGATAGGCTGCTGGGTAATAAGAAATACATGATGCTCTCATCTTGCCATTCAGTCAACAGCCAGCCATCTGCTAGGCACATGCGTAAGGCCCTTCCAGAGGAGCCAGACCCTAACCAGTATGAACAAGTTCAACTAAAACCAGACAAGTCTGGCTCAATAAAGCAGAACTATCAAAATGACCCTTAGATGCATCCCCCGAAATATGAAATACCTATTGTTTTTACAAACAAATGTATTTTCTAATGGGGTGGCTGTTACATGACAGCTAGTATCAACTTTGTTAATTTGCTGCAGCCTTTCATTTTATAGAAAGAGTAAACAGAAGACATCAGCAATAAAATGATACAATTGGATACTTCTGGAGGCAATATTTGAACTCAGATCTTCAAACTTAGCAATTTGAGATGCAATTCATGAAATTTTGCTTCACATTGAAAATATTAGGAATTACTCAAGTCAACATAAACAGAAGGGTCCAGTAAGAATTGGACACTGGAATGCCTTAAAAGGATGAAAGAAATGAAAAAGTATTATAAAGCTTCTTACAATAAGAAAATTATATTAACTATGTTCTGTCCTGTGTAAATATAATTCAATGAAATACTTGACTCATTCATATAAAAGTTTTAATTTTAAGTAGACAGTACCTTTTAAATTATTTCTGTACGAAACTAGTTATATAGTAGTAACTTGCTTTTATATAAGACATTATTTCTGGTAAGGTACATTTTTCCCTTTAGAACAATTTTAGTGTTTTACATAAGTACTAAATTTATACCAGCATTTTATTAAATCATAAACTTTACAATCTCTTTCTTACATTTTTCTTAACATTTCATGAAATCCTTAAAAGAACTTATTTCATTAATTGATCACAAACATGGCTTTCACTCCTTATGTCACATTCCTTCCTGTGAGGAGACTCAGGTGGGTTGTTCCTTCAGAACACAGTGGTTGGCTATGGAGCTACAAAGACACCACTTGGAATATAGCCCCATCCCAGCAGCTCGGGCATCACACACCAGCAACACTCTGCATGGAAAATGCTCAGCATCCTAAGCAAAGGTGCTCCAACCTGTTTTCTACCCCTGAATCCCATTTCTGCCCAACACCAAAACCTCATCACTATCTGACTTGATTTGAGCCTGGTACCAAGTTTTGCTGTATGATAAGATACCTGAAACCTGCTACTGAAAAAGTCAAGAGGTCTCTTTGATTGTTTTAGATGGTCTAAGTCAGGCTTAGGCAAGAAAGCCCCATGGCAGTTAAAGGAGTACAAGTGGAAGAAGGATCCCATGGTCAGCCAGAAAGCAGAGAAAGTTATGGGGCCCAAACTCAGATTTCTCTAACTATCCTCCCACAAGAACTACCTTCTGGTGGCACCTCTCCAGTGATCTAAGGACCTCCCATGCCCCACATCTTGTAGATTCCACATCTTTCAATAGTACCAGCCTGGACCACTAGCATTTATAACACATGGGTTTTTAGGGGACACTGCATGTAGCAGTGTACCCAGCTCAGGAACTTGGACCAGTTTCCAACCTCCAGGAATCCAGTTCTTGTTCTGCCAGGAAGCCAATACCTTCCCCACCATCTGTCAGAGCAGGAATCATGAATAGAAAAGCAGAGTGAAGACACTTCCACTGCTGCTAACTTAGTCAGATATGCCTAGCGACAACTTATGTCATGTCCCTGGACCAGAAAGAAGGAAGTAAACTCTGCACTAATGAGGTTGTTGAGGAGAGGAAAACCTCTTCTAAAGGTCCAACTACAAAAGAAAAAGACAGATGTTATTTTTGTCAATATGTCAGCTATGGAGGAAATCATAAGTTACACTATGGCTTGAGACTAACTTTTCAAAAAATAAAAGATAATAAATATCACAGATCCATCTTATTATGGGCTATAAAGACTTGTGGGTAGAATGAAAATTAACTCTTGTTTATCATAATTTAACATTATTCCCCAACACACATGGGTCCCTGTCTTTCTCACACTCTCGCAAATATATAAATAAGTGGATTAATACATTTTAAAAAGAAATTCTTTGAAAATAAATAATATATACATTAAATATTGGTCCTTTTGTAGGGAAGGACAGGGGTTTGCATTCTGACTAAACAACTCTTAGAAACCATTCCCCAAGTTAACAACACCGCTTAAAAATTATAAATTTTCTGCAAAAATAATTAAGTGACTCAATTAACTGGTTCCTAGAATATGTGAAACCTTTGACCCAAGAACTTAATTAAAACAGTTCTTCAGTAGTAAGAAATAAATAAACTTTTCTATTAACAGGGAGAAAGAGACAACATTTTTAGACAGTGGCAAATAAAAAAATTGAGCATGTATATTTGCAATCTGTACACACAAATTTACTCATAAGACAGTGAATAAAAACAGTATGGATAAATAGGATTAAAACTCTTTTTACAAGAGTTTGGTGTTGTTCCAACAATCTCCACTGGCAGAACAGTGGCTGTGGTCTATCCTACCATCAGAGGTTCAGGAAAGTTTCCCTGGAAACAAGCAGTACTTTCACTGGTGACAACTGTGTGTCACCTGCCGGTAACTTCCTATTGAGTAACTGAGCAACTCAGCCTCACAGTCCTGATTTTAAGTCCTAGAATGGGTAAGACAGGAGAGCAACTGTTTTCCTGCAGTCACTAATAAAAACAATTAGAATGCTTTCCTGAACCTTCTGTCTTAGATTGCCCATTGAACTGCTTTTCCAAAAACTGGATGGGCAACACCAATTCAACAAGGAACTAAAACCCTTCTCTGACACACCTTGTCTTCAAGAAAAATGGCTTCAAGCTTCAGAATGAAACAGTTTCTATAAGACTCTACACAATGTAGGCTTAGGTTCCTGAAGCTATCAGCTCAAAGTAAAGCAGTGATTCAATGAGCAGTGATGGAAAGGGATAATATTACAGTGACACAATGCTCAAGATTCTCTATGCTCCAAATGCCCCCGCTAAGATGGATTTGTGCTTTTATGCAATCATTTAAAAGAATGCTTTCCTCTGTTGGGTATATTCCTAGGAGCGGGATAGCTGGATCATATGGCAGATATATTTGCAATTCTCCAAGCACTCTCCATTCTGATTTCCACAGTGGTTGTACTAGCCTACACTCCCACCAGCAGTGAGGAGGGTACCTTTCTCCTCACATCCATGCCATCAGGTGTTGTTAGTTGAGTTCTGAATGTAGGCCAGTCTCACTGGAGTTAGGTGGTACCTCAAGGTGGTTTTCATTTGTATCTCTCTGATGGCTAGGGAGCCTGAGCATCTTTTCATAAAATGTTTGTTCATTTCCTTTGCCCATTTGGTTACAAGGTTTTTGTTTTTTTGGTCTTTTAGTTTTTTGCTGTCCCTGGGTTTCTAAAGCTCTTTGTAAATCCTGAATGTTCGTCCCCTATCACTTATGTAGTGTGCAAAAATTTTCTCCCATTCTGTTCCAAATAATTTCTTTTCTCTTATCGAATTCATCACTGACTTATGGATTACACAGTAATACCATTTTTCCCAAGAGACTTTTGTGTTTCCTTTTTGTCACTCATATGTTGGTTACTCAGTGGTGCGTTTTTCATGATGCTGTAATTTGTTGCTGATGTTGTTGTTGTTGTTGATGTGGCTGTTCTAATTCATACCGGTTGTTGACCTTGTTTCATGGCTTCTCACTTATGGTAATGTATAGTGATGGAGTACCGGGGTCTATCATATACAGACATGGGGGTACAATGGAACATGCATCCCTGCTTCCAGACAAAAGATGGATTCCCAATGAAACTGTTGGATATGTGTAGACAATGGGTTTGCTGGCCTGTCTGACATTGTCTGTACCAACAATGTCAGGGTACACTTAAATAAGAGACTGATAGAATTATGATTGCTTATGAAGGACTACACCATTGTAGTAAAACGGGGAAAATCTGTCCGGGGGTGGGAATTTGGGGGGTAATCCCAGCCTATACGAAATTGTACCAAATAAATCAAAATTCAAAATAAAAATATATTTTAAAAAAGAATGCTTTCCTCAATTGTAACCTATTACATGCTGTCCTAATGGAAAAGACTGAAGTGCTTGCATCACAAATGACAATGGTTATTCAGCAATTTGGGACTCCTCTGGTAAAAGCAATTTCCAATTCAATAAATAGTTCTGTGTATCTTTTTTCCACTTAAAACCAATTTTTTTTTCTGGAAGGAACAAGATAGGACATAATCATAAATTTTTGTTAACCATGAACATCTTCCCCAAGTTAGTGCTATATCCCATGTATTCTAATTAAGACATTTAAGAGTCAAATTTGGTCTTTTTCCTACAAAGTCAAACCCAACATTAAGAAAAATAATGTCAAAATTGGAAATTAAGACATAACAAGAAGAAATCATATTTCTGCATCAGTAACTTAACGATTTGGCTTTTTTTGACCATATAGTCACATTTTTCTCTATTTGGTTAACAAACCTTGGAAAACACAAAGAATTGGAAAATGGCTGACTAAATTCATCTTCCCCAAACTCAGTCATGGAAAAAGAAAATTTCTATAGCAGCTTTCAACCAACAGCCTCTGTTCATACTACAAAATCTGTATCTGAACTGGTGCTACAATGTGGATGGCAAAGAAAAGTCACCTTGTCTAATAGATGAGGTCCAAAGTACAAGACAAAGTCTTGCAAGTAGGATTTATTACAAGAACACTTTCCAGGGGCAGAGTTTTGCAGTCTTGCTGCTGACAGATGATAGAGATATGCTCAATATCACACCAAGATTTTAACCAAAAGAAAACCCATAGCAAGTAAATAACTCTGAAAACTCTTCATCTAGAAATAATAGCTAATACTTATAATTTTCATCCTGAATCAACTACCCTGTCTAAATTACTCCATTTATTATTCTAATAACAACCCTCCCAAGTAGGCATTATAATGGCTTCTGCAGCAAGGTGATAAAATTAAGACTTAGTGGAGATCTTGACGGTTCTGATCATACAGATCAATTGTGGCACAGTCAAGATTTGAACTCAGGGCCCTACTCGATAGCCTAATGGCTAAAGTTCTCGCCTTGAACGTGCCAAATGGGTATGTGTTCTAATTCTGGCAGCCCCATTTCCCTTCCAGCTCCCTGCTTGTGGCATGGGAGAGCAGTCGAGGACAGCCCAAAGCCTTGGGACCCTGCATTAACATGGGAGACCCAGAAAAGGTTCCTGGCTTTGGATTGGCTCTGCTCCAGCCATTGCAGCTGCTTAGGGAGTGAACCATTGGATGCAAGAGCTTCCTCTCTGCCTCTCCTCCTCTCTGTGTATCTGCCTTTCCAATAAAAAAATAAGTAATTTTTTTTTTAAGATTTGAACCTACAAAGCTTTAGTCACGAACTCACACCCCATGCACTAAAATGTAACATTAAAAAGAGCAATTTTTATATATACTAGCTCACCATATTAATGTAACCAATGCATTTCAGACCTGGAAAAGACAAACCATTCAAAAGGTAAAACGAAGATTAAACGTTTAATTAAATAACTGTTCTTTTGTCTTATAAAAATGTTTCTGTAGCTTTTCAAAGAACTAATGCTTGCATCTTGGTTAAAAAAATAAGCCACTGGAAAATCTCAGCAGTGGGGATTAACATGAAAATATTTTAATGACAAGGAATATGAACTGTCTTCAAAAAGTTCATGGAAGTAAGGTTAGAAGATGATGAACACTTCAAGAAATGTTTGAAGGCCCCTGGTATATTCTACTTCATTGTTTTACATATACACAGAATGTATAGATCTTTAACATTATCAATTCTACCTGATTCCTCTTTGTTTCCCTGCAATTTGATTATTAGTTTGGTGTAGCTGATTCTAATGCTGAATTAAACAAGCAGAACAACCAGTTTTCAAGCAAATGGCATTGTAAATTCAGCAGCAAGCTGATGTACACATGTACAAGCTAAGCAGCAGTACCACTCAGTACCTCTGGACAACTGCTGCCCAGGGAGTAGTGACTTAATGTCCTCAAATGTTCCAATTTTTCAAATCAAAAGGTCAAATCTTGCTATGCAATTGTCACATTTCTAATAGTGGCAATAGCCTCAGAAAAAAATTTCAACACCATGGGGACCAAACAAAACCTGTTGGGCCCAGCATGGTGGCCTAGTGACAAAATTCTCATCTTGCATATGCCAGGATCCCATATGTGCATTGCTTTGTGTCCCCAACTGCTCTACTTCCCATCTAGTTCCCCGCTTGTGGCCTGGGAAAGCAGCAGAGGATGGGTTTTGGGCTTTGGCCTTTTGCAGTCCTGAACTGTGTGAGAGACCCAGAAGATATACACACATTATTTAGCCTTTCTTCATCTCCCCTTGCTTTCTCCTTATTAAAAATTCACTCATGGAGAAATTAAACACTATAAAATCACAAATCACACACATTATGCATAAATAGCAACTGCCACACTGATAGTAACAGATACCTACTCGGAGTTGTAGAGCAGATAAGGAAGTTGGGGAATATGGACAACCCCTAGATCCTTTTCCTCTTCCAGTAGGTGGCAAAGGGGAGAGGGACAATCTAATTGATTATGAATGTACTGAAACATTTTTAAAAATCACAAAATTAGCTCTAAGTTATTTTCAAAGGTGAATCTTACCAGACTTTTGCAATATCAGTCACAGTCGCAAACTAAGAAAGTATGGCCCATATTGTCCAGAACAACATGACAATTACAACTGTTATTCCAGAGAACGTCTACTTTCTATTGCATTTCCCACCATCATTAAAAGAGTTCCACAATGAAGTCCATAGCAACAGGAATGGCTGATCTTACATCATTCTCAAATAATGCACAACTGACATGACACACTCATGTCCTACTCTATGAATCATCCATTTTCCAAATGTTTTCCTCAGTCTCTTCCTTGTATCTGTACTTCCTTCATACACAAGCCCATCCTTCATACACCCAATAGATCAAGTTGCTCTCTGATGAAACTCCAACAGCGGCAACATGTACCTCAATATGATTTTCTCTCAAGACATCATCTACAGAGTTTTGGTGCTCAGTAATCTGTGAGTACTCACATACACATACTACTCTTTCATATCACTATCAATTGCCAATAGCAGATGGCATTGCTGCACCATGATAAGCCACTGAGATGGGCTGCTCCAGATGCCAAAGGTCTCAAGCCACTCTCCCGTTAAGGGTTATAGTGGAAATACCCTAGAAATGTCCTCTCACTCCTGTCACTGCTTCTGGCAATTGTCCATCACTACCAGATGCCCAAGACCAAAACACCATGATCGTAACTTTGACACAACACCAACAAAACACTTCTCCCTAGAAATAGACTGAAATATGAAAAACAATACACAGCGGCATAGCTAAATAGACTAAAGAATCCAATTACCAAAATACCTTGGGAAAAGAAGTCATATAAGGGATAAGAAAGTAAACAAACCCTTGATTTTGCTATGAAGCACTAAAATCAAAATAATCCTTCACTTTCAGCATATTTATTATGGCAAATATAAAAACATGATACATGGCAATTTCAAGGTGAATTAGCAGTATCTTGCTTGTTGATTGGAATGCAGTCATGGGGACTGAATTGCACAGTTTCCCGAGCACCATGGCTGCTGATCACCCTTTTCACTCAGCAGAGCTTAAAGGAGAGGAAGAGAACAAGGTGGCAGCAGCAAAGGCTGGTCCAGCAGAAGCTGCCGGAACTATGCTGCCGGGCAAGGCTGTGTGTTAGCTTCTTGACGGTGGACATGGGCAGCTGGGGGACAATGCCCTAGCACTGCTTACCTCAGCCATCAGTCTTCACGTGGCTTCTCTGGGACTGATCCAGGGAGTATTCTGCAGCGGTACTCTGAGGGGAAAGCAGTTGAGTTGAAACAGCACCTGTCCTTGGTCCCACAAGTGACTGTCAGGCATTTTTCACTAATGGGTAACATTTAGAATCAGTCGATTCCATTGAAACTTTGGGAAGGTCTCCATAAAACAGGTCATTTTTCAGACTGTGGGAGCTATCTAGGGACAGTGTCTTGTTCAGGTAATAGAAAAAAACCACCATTTCTTTAGGGAATCTTATATACAAACCAACCTCAAGTACTCATAACAATTACAAAAAAAAAAAAAGTTCCCAGTCCTGAGTGGATAGGAACCATGCTTTCCTCTAGTCAAAGATACTAGGTCTGGCTACCAAGGAATATTCACAAAATTAAAAAGATGAATTAAATTGTGCTAATTGGCTTGTTCTATATTACCCCTGCCAAACAACTGGAGAATAAAGAAGGTTCATTTGAGTTTTACGGTTTTAAGTAAAGATCCTATCAAGAAAGACAGGAATGTAAAGAGAGAGAGAGAGAAGAGAGAGACATGGAGACTTGGTCAGTTCGTTGAAAAAAAACACACAAGTTCAGACATGGCATAAAATCTCCGTAAATGTTCAGACCTGCTAAGATCACAAAAGTGGACCTAACAAAGCATTTCTGAAATCGTAGAGTTTTTTTTAACTTAGTCCCAATCTCCAAAAGCAGGTTTTGTATTTTCAGCCTTAGAATGCTGTCCATAGACAGTTATTTCAATTCAAGCTTTGACTCAAATTCTAAGACCCCAGAAACTGCTGAAGGCGAAGGGACCCTTATACTGTACTTTAGAATTGGCCAGGCAGTATCAAGCCTAGAGAACACAAAGGCAGAGCTCGCCACATGAAAGAATGATGTTGTTTGCTGGGTTCTGTGTATTTTTTTAAACTCTAGCTGCTTGGCAGCTCTCCTAGATTACAGCTTTGGGAAAGAAATTTATCTCCCTGATGAAAAATGAGCTAACAGAGATCCCATTGATGGTCCACTCACCAACTCTGTATGGGCTCGTGGGTTTCACCCTACACAAGAAACTCAACCAAATTGATTTCCTGAACAGACAAAAAAGACAGGGGGAAGTTGCGGAAAGTGAGCCAGGTATGTTTGCATAGATGTAAAAGATACCGTAGTGCAAGCCAAACATTGCATCCTGGGCACACAAGGCACAGGGCTCACAAGGCATAACTAAGCTTTCTTCCTCACTGCTATTCTTCCACAGAGCTCACAAACTCTTAGAATACACAGTGTTTCTCTTGCAGAATAAACAAGGGAAGTGAACATCCAGTTGCCTCGGGAAGGAAAAACAAAAAGTCGTGTCAGGAACAATACTTCTGAAACATAACTGTTTCTGAATACAGTCTCTCCCTCCCTTGGATTTTGTTTGCTTCCCACTTCAGCACAAACAACACTAATCACTTTATTCTTGGCAATGTGCTTGGAGCAAAATTAAATCCATTTGATTGTCTCAGTTGTTAGTTTGTTGTTGAAATAACAAACTTTCTCCTACCTTAAATACATGCCCGCAAAAAAGTTGTTGTGCACCACAAGTAGCTTCCTATCCAATGCTATGTGGCCTAAGTTTTGTTCCAACCAACAAAACTGCACGCAGAATCTAGGGCAGCATGGCCCTGTCCCAGGTGCTAGCACACAGATGAACGAGGTCCAGCCTCATGGATTTTAGATTTTAGAGCTGCAGCCTCAGGTGATATTCTATTACCTACATGACAATGATAGAATAGTGAGAATAATTACAAGTGACTGAACGTCTTAGCCCGAGCAATGCAGATCATTGAAGGGGACTTAGAGTCAAACATGCTGCTTCCCATCTCTGGTCAGAAGCCACGGAAGTGGAGGGGTCCCAGGGACAAAGGCAATGATCTGCTGCCACACAGTCAAGAAGTGGTACATACACTTTGCATGCATCTTGTATTCCCTTCTGTTTTGCTTTTGCTTGAAAGCAGAGACAGAACAAACAACTGACACTGGATTTCTCATTTTGTTGTTTCATTCCCAAAATGACCACAATAGCAGGGGTTGGGCCAGGCTGAACTGCAAGACTCTCACATGGGTGACAGAGCCATTACTGGTGCAGAACATGTTAGCAGGAAGCTGGAATGGAAAGCCGAGCTGGGATTCAAACTCACGCACTATGACTTGGGATGGGGGAATCCCCAGCCATAGCTTAACCACTATACCAAGTATCACACTTAGGACTGGTACATTTGTTATCCCAAATAAATATATATTCTCAGTTAACAGAACCATGAATACCAACTCTGTGATAATTCTTTGTTTGCTTTTAATTACCCATCTGCTAACATTTCAAGTTTTCCCATCATTGCAGGTTTTTTTCTTCAGGGATTAAAAATGGCATTCTTAGTTTTGTAAAATAAGAAGAATGTTTTAAAATGATTATGAGGATAATTACATGAATGTAATTAAAACAGGCCAGAAAAGAAATGTCTGATCTTTGCAATGTCTACTGACTTTCTTTTGAAACTTCTTAGGTATTTAAGTGAGCAAAGAACCAAGGACAAGGCTTTCCAACAGGAAAACGCTTATACTCAAAGTTATTGTAGGAACTTGACAGTGTCTTGTAAATGCCATTTTGTTTTCTTTTAAGGAACTTTTATAAAATCCCATGAGAAAAAAAAATATATATATAGTGAATTCTACACAAATACCAGGGCTATCTTGAACAAGTTTCTTCAATCCATTAAGCTTCAGTTTCCTCATTTAACACAGAGAGAACACATTACTCCTAACGTGTAGAGAAACAGAATGAGAAGATCAACAGTGACTGCAGGTGCCAGGGTGCCCACATGCTTCTGAAAAGCACAAAACCAATCCCAATAGTGACCCAACAGGATCATTAAATAAGAGAAAAGTCCCACAAATTGGAAGTAGTTGTAAAAAAGATCAACTATTGAGAGCCATCTGTGGTCTAAATTTGGTCAGAACACAATCTTTTCCTGAACAAGACTCTCGAGATAATTCACAGAGATTCTGTAGCTATTTGATTTAATTGGCCAAGAGAGATCTTGAAATAACAATGGGCCCCAAACTTTGGTTAAGTGCCATTGGAAAAATGCTGAATTGATGTTAGAAATAAAACTGCATTTCATGTTTTGCTCTCAAGATAATGAAAAGGCCGAAGATATCCTGAAGAACAGTGAGGAAGAATTTCCCACATTGCTTTTCTCCTCCTTTCCTATTATTTTGGAGACAATCCACCTCTTCATATCAGATGATAGAGAAACAGCCTGTAACACTCCAAGGGTGCAAAATGTCCGCAGTGTATTTCTAGAACCGCCGGAAGAATGAGCTAACTATTTTCCATTTCACTAAGTGCTTAGACAAACAACACTGAATTCATCAAATCAGCATGCAAGGGATTAGTCAGAAGGTGATGACATTTAGTTTGCTAATGTGCTGAAACATTATTTCTTTCAGAAAGTATAGATCATTCAGTTCAACGGCACCTACATCTACAGTACCTTACTTTAACACCATTCTGGTTCCCAGAGAGTCAAAAAGACACACGCGTCCATACTTGGTTATCACATAGCTCACCATGGAAGAGTTGACACTGAACATACCCAAAACAGAGTGAGGCAAGGAAGAAGTCTGGAATTAAGGCAGAAAGGCTATTAGAAGGTCTTGTGCTCTATGAACAAAACTTCTCTGGGTATAACCCGTCTTTGGGCCAGAAAGAGCATTGTCGTCTCTGTATGGAATAGCCTAGGAAATGGTTAAGGTGGGGGCAGGAACACAAATAGGACCAGAATAGCAATCTAAGTGAATGATCAATAGAGTTCCAAATTAATCAGGTCTCTGAGGACAAAAATGCAGATAGAGCTCTGTGCCATCTTTACACACGTAGCAAAGGGGAGGGGAAAGGTATGACCGGAGGCTTCGTGGTACTACAATAAGATAAATTCCCCAGGCAAATACTCATTATTTATGTCATATCTTATAAAACACTTCACCCTTGAGAAATAGACTGGAGACACAGATATAAACCCAACCAAAGCACAAATTACTTATTTCCACTGGTTCCTTAGCACACAGTAAGGCTTCAACAAACACCTTTAGAACAAATCAGTGAGTTTTGCAAAGCTGAATCTCATTATTGGAGATTGATTAGCTCTAAGTCACTCCCAACCTATCAGGAAACATTCATACAAAATATTAAAAACTTATTCCAGTTTCTAGAAAAATTAACATACAGGTTTATTCCGTGCAAAAAATTGAAATACATGCATATGGGGGGCTTCAAAAGGTGTCTGTAAGGTAAATATTATGAAAAATCATGCATGAATTTCAAAAATTTCATGCCAAAGCATATCTTAATTTTATTTTTTAATTAATTACATTGCATTATGTGACACAGTTTTATAGGCACTGGGATTCCCCCCACCCCTCCCCAAACCTTCTCCCCATGGTGGATTCCTCTGCCTTGTCAAAGCATATCTTTTAATTCCATTTTCTGCGAATTGTTTGGTGTATCCTTATATATGCAAAAAATTTATGTGATATTAAGGAAACTCAAAAGATGCAAGTGAAGGATCTTTTTCACGGAAGCCTTCATAAAAGGTAAAAGATGTATACGATCGGAAGAGAAACTAGAGTATACGAAGGGTCTTAAGTTCAAAATGTTTCCTCTACTTGAGGAGAAAACAAATGTACACAGCTTGAAAGAACAATTACATCTGAATGAAAGCATGTGCCCACATTAAAACTGGCAAGGATCTTGATCTCCCTGAGCTCTTGAAATCAGCAACTTGTAGCAATAAACACAGGCACATTGGTAAGAAACTCAAGTGGACATTCCGCAACCCTGTCGTTTGCAGACACCCAGTGCGCTTCCCACACTTCAATGTGCCCTAGGGACATGCATTATTTGGAATTTCAAGAATCCCTAAGCTAAACTCTGTCTTTCCATACACCACAAAAAGGACAGTACTCCCTACACACGAATTCACAAGGAAAGACACCAACTCAAACATTTACAGACGTTCAATCTTTCTTAATGACAATGTTGCCATTCATTTTCCTAAAACACAGCCTAATGATACTACAAACGATAATGTGATGGGATCCAGGAAAGGACAAGGTAAATGCTGAATTAGTGTCTGAGCTGCTGCTTTTATAAAAGCAGGTAGCAAAGCAGAATTCCTTCCATCTACAGACCATAATTACACCAAGGAAAGTAAAGACACTCGCTGCCTGAAAAATTAACATATCTTTCCAACAAAAAATAACAATTGTTGAAGATTCTGGTGAGCTGTCAGACCTTAGTGTTCTGCTGATTATGACAAAAATAGCTGGAAGAGGAAGACATGGGGAATCCACACCTCTGTTGAGAACACTTGGTGTCACGGTGAAGGTGCTGAGGGGGACCCCCACAGCCTGTATCAGAGACGTGGGTTTTGAGTCCTGTTCCACTCACATTTTGGTCCTACTTCTAATTTCCTGCTAATGCCCACATGGATACAAAAGGTAATGACTCCAATAAATTGTCTCCCACACCAACCACAAGGGAGGATTGGGTTCCTTCTGGGTCCTGTTGCAGGCATTTGAGGAATAAATTAATAAATGAAAGCTCCCCTGTTCTGGTTCTCTACCTCTCAAATATATATTTTTTTAAAGGCATCATTATCTTCTACCACTGGCATTATAGACAAGAAGGCATATCCATCAGTGGGAAGCAGGGAGGAGGGAAGAGGAGAGGAACTTCCTAATATCAGGGAGCCCAGAAAAGCATCTCTAGCCACCTACCCCCAGATCTTTTGGGGTTCCTTGTTATGAAAGAATTGAAACTGAATGCTTATTCTTTGAAACTTGCATTAGACAGAGAAGAACATGTATTTTCAAGAAAACACCTTACTCCTCTACCTACAGGTAAGTAACAGCACATTCTGAGAACCTGTGAACTATTTATCTTCATACTCAGGTCAAGGTCATGATTCTCATCTTCCATTAACCTCATCCAGAATGCACAAGGAAGATTTCCTATGAAACTCCCAGGCTTTGCTACTTGAAGCACATTGCTTCCTACAAACAGTAATTGTTGTGCAGGGTGATGAGGTCGCACTTTTCATCATATTTTCACAACTAGCTATTAAGACAGGAGTCAGAATCAACTGAGCACTAAAATTGTTTCATTCACTCTTGTAGCCCAAAGACCCAGGTATTCAATATACATTTTCAAAGGAAGCATCCTACTCCAACAAGAGAAAGTGGGAGTTTCATCCATACTAACACTTTAGGTAAAAGAGGCACTAAAAAGGTTCTAGAAAAACTGACTATTTTTGAACAATATACATTTCATTCTTGAAATCCCAATAATCATAGCATAATTCAATGTCTGTGAGCATTGTGTTTCTTTAGTTAGAAAAATGGATTAATCATAGCCAACCACCTCATTGTCAGTGGTGAAAAATTTCAGATCACTTTTCATCATTCTTCTCTCCCACAGACACAGCAGTAGCCCCTAGAAAGCCCTAACCTACCAAGCTCAATAAATACTACAAGGTTGGCCTTGGCCTCTGGTATAAAACAACGGGAAAGGACATAAAAATGCTCAAAGCTGTGGGTGACCTAAAGATAAACAATGTTTAAAAAAACCTCAATAAGAAATCCTATCGTTTTATGCAAACATCTATTTTTGTGCTAAGGGCATAAATCACTTCTTGGGCAGGCCCAGTTTCAGGATTCTAGTTAATCATTTGGCTGTAGCAAACACTGAGAACAATCAATCTCACAGGCTTTGGAATTTGTAGGAAGACGTGCTGCCTGTGCAAGCTAGTTCCTCCAGTTCTGTACTTGTGACTTTCCCTTTAGTAGCTAAAAGTTAACCCAAATGGTAGAAGCACATCCTCTCTTTAAACTGAACCCTGCCCTTTGGTTTAGCCAATTAAAAACAGGCTCTTCTGAAAAGGACAAAGAGGAAGACAAAGTTGTGGCTCTTTAATTTTCTACCCAGAGTGGAAACTCTAAAGACAAAAGCTAAAAATCATAGCAGCCTCACTGAAAAAGAAATGCCAAGCCGGTCCATCACCTTTGAATCTGTGTGGTAGGAATATGCCACACAACTGGAGTAGCTGGGGGAAGACTCCAACCCAATCAATATTCTGTAGCTCAATTTTTATCTCATTTATGTACTGGAAACTGGGAAAGAAATTTCATTTGAAAAAAAAAATAGGTTGCCTTTCTAAAAGAAATCTGAAAAATAACTTCTCTGGTCCAAAGTCCAGCCCTCTCGCTTGAAGGCAGGCTAAAGCTGACATGTCCATTTCCTTTGGGATCGCAGACTCTTCCTGGGATGGGCATTGTGAGCTCTGATGTCTTCCTCCTGCTGGAATCAGCCCCTGTGCTAACTTGACTTGAAAAGAGAACAGCATTGCTGACCTTGAAAATTCAGACAGCCCAGCACCATGATTTTCTGCTTCATTACGTCCAGTAATCTAAGGATTTGCCTGATGAACCCCATCTCCCCTTCACTCGTCCACACTCCACTGCCTTTTGAAGTTACCAGTTGAGCTCTGACTTTGGCAAACCCACACCACCTACACCGACCAAGATGTGAGGACAGGTAGCCCCAGGTTTTCAGCAGCTTACTTTCTTGGGTATGAAAAACCAACCCTTCTAAGCAATGAACTAAATATGGGTCTTTATGTTGTTCTAACTTATAAAAATAAATGCTAATGAGAAAAGGTTGGATCTCATTGAAGATGGTACTCATTATCAAAGGAAGTGGAGTATTGAGTCAAGGTATTGAGTATCAATGACTATGATCCACATATAAACAGCAGTTAATTCACCAATAGTCTTACAACAGGAGAGCACTGCATTCATTTTGAGATGAATAATTAAGAAGATACATAATTAATAGCTCTGTAGCATATGAAATTAGAATGTTAATTCAGAAACTCAAAAATGCTCATTAAATCCCAATTTGCTGATGAATTTAATTTTTTTTTAAATTTTCTTGCAGAATTTCAACAAAACTGTTTAGAGGAGGCTTCAGCTTCTTCCTTCTCTGCCCTGGCTTGCCAGTGATTAGAAGTACTAACAGTGCTCAGTCACAGCATGATATCATGTTGATTTACGACATAAAGCCATTTCAGACAACATTGATGCAGAAACCTGGTTATTTTCTTGGGCTTCACCAGTTAATAGCTCAGTGGATCTGAACAAGTAACAACCGTTCTCATGTGTAATTTCTTCACGAGTAAAATTAAAAATTGTAATCAGGTGGTCCCTGAGCTACTTGTCCATTCCAAAAATACATTAATTTCATTAGCATATTACTCACCAACAAAAAAGCCATCCCTTAATACTTCTAAAGAAACAAGCCAAAATCCAAACTAACTCCTAATTTCTAGAAACTGCTCTCTTAGAAAAGGTACAAGATTCAGAGTGAAGAAATGACATTTTCATCACATACTATTTCAGACAAGGAAACTGTTTTTAACTTTTAATTATCTCTAACATCACCTGTACGATTGGACCACCTTCACATGTTCAGAAAATTCTTAGGAGAAACAATATGATTTAAGTTAACTCGACAAAGTTATCAACAAAACTCTAGGTGCTGGCACTGTGGCACCAGTTTCTCAGACAGATGCCAGTTTGTATTCTGGCTACTTCATCTCTAATTCAGCTCCTTGCTAATGCCACCTGGGAAAGCAGTGGAGAATGTCCCTGGCTCTTAGGCCCATGTGGAAGTTCCTGGCTTTAGTCTGGCCCAGTTCTGCCCCTTGCAACCATTTGGGGGAATGAACCAATTGATGGCAAATCAATTAATCAATCAAGCAAGCAAGCTATCTGTCACTCTCTCTCTCCCCCATCCCTCTCCCCCTGCCTCTCCCTCTTTGTAACTCTACTTTTCAAATAAATAAACCTTTTTACAAAAAAGCTGATCTAAAAAGCATCACAACCATTAGTTTGCTGAATACAAATGCTCCAACTAAGGCTCAGCTGTCCTTGCACATTATTGCTTTTACATCTTTTAAAGATTTTGTATATATTTTGAAATGAAGAACAATAGAGGCAGAGACACGTCTTTCATCCATTAGATCACCCCTCATGTGTCTGCAACTTGGCCAGGAGCCAGCAGCACCATCCAGTTCCAGTTAGCTAGCAGAGAGCTGGTTTAGAAGTAGAGCATCCATGACTTGAATCACTGCTCCAATATAGGATGCCAGTATCACAGATGGTGGCTTAAATCACTAGGCCACAATACCAGCCTCTTTCTGTATCTTTTAACATTCTCCCAAAACCCTTGCATAGATAGGAACAAGAGTTGCTCACAATTTCCCATCTCCCGTATCGTCATAGCGATTCCATAAGTTAAATGTAATATTCTTATTTTAAACATATCAATACTAAGACCATGAGAAAAATATTTTATCAAACATCACATGACTACAAAGTGACAGGACTAAAATACAAGATCACTAGACATTCCCCACACTCTTTACTCCCACTGGCCATGAAGTGGTTTCCACGCAGAGCCAAGTCTAAGGCCAAAGCCACTCCCATGTGTTACACAGTTAAGCCAATGCCTCATGGGTGTTACTATTATCATATCCATGTTTAAGATGGAGAAACAGACTCAGGGTGTACCACTCAATTTTCCCTCGGAAACTGATAATGCAAAACTAGAATTAAATCCAATCACCAAATCTAAAGTCAGTTTGACCATTGTGAACTGACAAAGGAATTCTGCATAGGTGGGGCGTGAACAATTGTGTGGCTGAGTTCTCAGCATGCACTTCTGTTCCCTGCCAGGAACACAGTTCCACAATCATTCATTCTCTACCTGTAAAATGACCATGTGTACCTAATACCTTCCTTTACAACAGGGATCAGATATTTTATAAAATTCTAAACTCTTTAGGCTGAATTTAGAGAAATCAAACCTTGTTCAACTTTGGATTCAAAGAAGCCATAACGTTGCCACCTGATTGATATCCCATAAATTGGTGATGAAAAAATTAATGATGACAACAAGCCTCTGTTACCTTAACTCCTAAGTCATAATCACCTCCTAAAAATATAATGCTGAGCTACAAATGAAAAGGGAGACTAGATAAATGTGTGAATGTGATGGCCTGTGGAATCAAATATGAGTTATGATTGAATGGAAACCTCCCTGAAGGGCAGAATAAACTAATAGAAATGAAAATACTCTGTTCTTTCCACAGAATTTGAAAGATATCTATCTCATCTAGTGCCTGGATAGAGGAGCTAACTCTTTTATAAGATGAAAAATGACTGAGGATTCATTTTGTAGTATTTATACTGGCTGTATTGAGCCAAAAATGACTAACATTCCCCGCCCCCACCAGCCGCCAGTAAACACAGGCCAGAACAGGAGCCCAGACGCCAGGAATAAAATGAAGCCCTGACTCTTTTCTAACTGCATTCTTCATGGGATTGTGAATCACAAGGGTCTGCAGCTCTCCCTCAACTTAAGCCACCCCCATTCTTTTCTCCTCTTCTCTACGCTTTGAGCTTTTGATTTCGTTCCCTGGTGTACCAAGTACTCTAGAAAAGAGATCTGCAGAAAAGTAATTCACTGGGCTGGCTCAAACACAGCAAAGTGCTCCTGCTTTCCCCCAAAGTCTCTGAAAATGAAGGAACTGAAAGTGTACAGAACACAAAGAGAAGCAATTGCAGGTGATGAGACTGGCATTTGAGGAGTTCTCCAAAAGGGTGGCAAACCTAATGTCATCCACCTAAGAGGTTCACCCACTAACGAACACTGCCCACTCATCCAGAACTTCAAATCACCTTTCTATCCACAATAAATAGGAACTGGCAACTTCAGATAACCAGATAATAAACTCAAAAGATCAAATAAGCAAAATCTGGAGCAAGCAGACATGAAGCACAGAAGATTTAGAAATAAAAATATAACATTAAGACTTTCAAAGAGGTCAGAGAAGATACTGGAATCATGAAACAACAAAAACAAAGAACAAAGAGAAAATGAGAACATACCATTTGAAAATATTTTTTTAATTTATTGTAGAAAAAGTTAAAAGCTTAAGAAAACACAGGAAGATAGCTTCAGAAATCTCTCATTTAAAAAAAAAAAGAATTTGGAATTGGAAAATAAAACATACAGAACAATGAGATGTTTTTTTCCATTACATCCAAAATCAGAGAGAGAGAGCTTTTCATGGGGGTGGGAAAAGTATGGAGCATATAGATGTGTGGTCCTATACAATTTAGAGCTAGCATTGTGGCACAAAAAGTTCAGTTGCTGTTTATAATATTGGCAGTCCATGTCAATGCCAGCTTGAGTCCCAGATGTTCCACACCCTCTGTAGCAGGATCGCTGTTGATATGTCTCAGAAGGCAGATGATGGTCTGATGATCGGGTCCCTGACACCTATGTCAGATATCTGGATGCAGTTCCTGGCTCCTGGCTTTAGCCTGAATAGCACTGGCTCTTGCAACAATTTGGAGAGGGAGTGAGTGGGTAAAAAAAAAAAAAAACAGTTGGTCTCTTTCCTTCTGTCACTCTGCTTTCACGTAAATAATTTTTTTCAAATTTACATAAACAGAGTCTTAAAATATTGGTCTCCAATGCACCTTTCATTATGTACTAAGTAGAAAATTCGAGTCCAATAAAATTAGAACATAAGCCAAAAAAGAGCAAAATCAGGCACCCCACACTCTGAGGAGTGCACAAGCAGGGAAGAGCCAGGGTGACAGCTTTGTCTTAACTCTGGCAAACACCCAAGACTGGGACAGGATTTCCTGTAACTGTCGGTTACAAGATGGGGGATGGACAGATCACCTGATGCAATCAACCATAGTGAGATCCACACTAGAGCTGGGTCAAAATGTTGAGGGGTATATGATAACAGACATATAGACAGTTAAACAAGAGGTGACCATGGATTTCAAAAACTTAAGAAATATATCAACACATATAGTTAAAAATTGACTTAGCACAAAGCTGTGACTAAACTATATTGGGCACATAGACGCTGAACTATTTACACAGGAAATGATACGTGGGAAATGCTTCAAAATAATCAATACAGGGGAGTATGTAAAGCCAGGAAGGTCATGCTCATGAAAATTAATTTGATGATGGCTTGGTAGTTCACTGTGCTATTTCACTGCATTTTATGCATAGTTTTCCATGATAAAATTACTTCAAAATTACAAAACCCATCTATTTTTTTTTTTTGTCTAGAAGACACACATTTTACCAACAAAAATCAGTGGAAGCTATTTCTCATGGATTTTGATGTTTTTGTTTTTGTTAGTTTCATCTCTTAGTTTCTTCTGATTAAATTCTTCACTGACTCAGATCATACAGTAGCATCATTTTCTTCAAGAAGGTTCTTGATTTTCTTTTTCATTTCTTCAGCAACACATTAGTCATTCAGTAGCATGTTATTTAACTTCATGGTGTTGTTAATTTCTTTTTTCTTCCTGTTGTGGCTTTTCATTTAAGAGGAAATTTGTAGCTGTGTAATGGAGACTGTCATATCTAGTAACATGCTATTTAACTTCATGGCATTGTAAATTTCTATTTTTCTTTCTATTGTTGATTTTTGTATTGTGACTTTTCATTTAAGGGGATGTACAGTAGCTGTGAAATGGAGACTAACATATCCAGATGTGAGATACAATGTAGTATGCATTTCTACTTCCAGACAAAGATGGACTTACAATGAAACTGTTACTATATCTTGACAATAGGATGCTGGACTCTCTGCCATTGTCCATGCCAACAATGATGGACATACAACTATGTATGAAGAACTATAGTAATGATATAGGTGAACTAGGTGGCGGGGGGGGTGAATTGGGGCTGGGATAAGGGAAATTCCATGAGCCTCTTTAACTGTATCATAAAATGATAATAATAATAATAATACAGATTTAAAAATAATAAAAACAATGGGCCCGGCGGCGTGGCCTAGCGGCTAAAGTCCTCGCCTTGAAAGCCCCGGGATCCCATATGGGCGCCGGTTCTAATCCCGGCAGCTCCACTTCCCATCCAGCTCCCTGCTTGTGGCCTGGGAAAGCAGTCGAGGACGGCCCAATGCATTGGGACCCTGCACCCGCGTGGGAGACCCGGAAGAGGTTCCAGGTTCCCGGCATCGGATCGGCGCGCATCGGCCCGTTGCGGCTCACTTGGGGAGTGAATCATCGGACGGAAGATCTTCCTCTCTGTCTCTCCTCCTCTGTGTATATCTGGCTGTAATAAAATGAATACATCTTTTAAAAATAATAATAATAAAAACAAAAAAAATATATTGACAGAATGAGAATAGAGAGGAAGGAGTTACAGAATACGAAAAGAAGAAAAAGGGTTCATGAGTGCATGGCTATTACAGACATTTGAGAAGTGAACTAAATATAGGAGCTTGCTTGTGTTTCTCTCAATCACTGTCTCTCTCCCCCCCCCCCCATCCTCCTCCTCTTTCTTTCCCACCCCCCTCCTTCCAAATCATACAAATAAAAATGTTAAAGATGAGGGCCTGGTATGGTAACTTAGCTCACAAAGTCCTAGCCTTGCATGCACTGGGATCCCATACGGGCGCCAGTTCTAATCCTGGAGGCCTTGCTTCCCATGCAGCTCCCTGCTTGTGGCCTGGGAAGGCAGTCAAGGACAGCCCAAAGCCTTGGGATCCTGCACCTCATGGGAGAGGATACAGACTTCGGATTGGTTCAGCTCCAGCCGTTACAGCCACTTAGGGAGTGAATCAGCAGATGGAAGTTCTTCCTTTTTGTCTGTCCTCCTCTCTGTATATCTGCCTTTCCAATAAAAATATAAATAAATCTTTTTAAAAATTTTAAAGATGAAAAAACAGTAGACTTAAACATGTTATTTTAATGTGTGTTAGAAAAATACCAAAAGATACAGCTAAAAGTATTCAAAGCAATTGGTTTTGGCAACTGACAGACACTGTCTAGGAAGACCTTCTGTTTTCAGGACAAGTATTAATTTTATTTGAATTTTAAGATCATGTACATTATTCCTTTGATAGCATTTGAGGCAATAATACTATAGCGACTGGGTTTTGAGTGCTTTTAAAGCATGGCTTTCAGTGTACTTCCTATATAGTTTACTCAACAAGAAAAACAGTACAAGCTTTGGCAAGTTCCACTTGCTTTATAAATCAAGGTTGTACGGCTCACTGGGGTGGCTGGGTCGTGGCTTCTAAGTCACTAACAGCTCAGCAGGGTCCTAACCCTTCCTTCTCATACTGCCCCCACCTCGGTGTTGGTCTCTCAGGCCAATGACTTTGAGGTAGCTATGTGAACACAAAACAATGGAATCAAATTAAATGAATATGATAACATTTGAAGGGAATAAGAATGATGAATAAAAACCAGCCATGCTTTCAAAACCTCTCTTGGCTTGTACATGACTCCTGACCCCTGAAGACCTCTTAGAAATTAACTGTGGAAACCACTGAACGTAAATGCCCTTAACTCCTCTCACTGCTCCCACGGTGAGATCCCTCCCAGAGCAGGGCACCCTGCAAAGTGGCCTCGCTCCAGTGCCCACAATTAATGTCCTCTCAGAAACTCTGCCTCAGCTCTTCTGCAACAGGTTAAAATGATTCAGTGACGCTTATCTGAAAAGACAACGCCTGATGTTGGTGACAGTCCTGGACACGGACTCCGGGGCACTCTGGATGATGACACTGTAAATTGCACCATATTTCTAGAGGGCAATTCACCAACAAATATATGAAACTTTACAATTTACTTCCTTCTGGAAATTCCTCCACCTACTATTTATTCTAAGGAAACAATGAGTGATTTGCACACAGAATTAGTTACAAGTCAGTCCATAGCACCAATGCTATGCTATGTCATAGCAGTGATTATAAAAGCAAAAAAAAAAAAAAAAAAAGTGCAAAGACTCCACATGTCCAAAGACAGGGAACTGACACACTTGAATAAATTATGAGGCATGTACACAATGAAATGATACGTAGTCATTAAGCAATTTTGTGGAAAGATATTTAAGAATATGAAAATAAGCTCACTATAGATTATTAGTGAACAAAATGCAGAACAGAAAACACTGATCACATTTTTAAAAAATGTACGTAGATCCACAAGCAAACAAAGAAGCTCAAAAAACATGTCAATAACAAGCATTACCCATGGCCTTAAATTTTTCTAGATGATCTTGTGGGGTTTTTTTTTTGCACGTTTATACTCTTTTCAATAAACATGTATCATCTTACAATGAAAAACTGTAAAAATTCTTTTTAAAACTGATGAATATAAGGGCTAAAAATGTTAATTTTGGAATATACTCTTTGATCTAACCAGTAATTCTTCAAAGTAAAAAAAAAAAAAAAAAAACCACAGTGTCATCAGAGCTTTATCAAATTAAAGACTAGAAAACTTTTGACATTGCTGACACCCTCTATACTGGATCCAAAGGGCAGAGTGGCCAGGATTTGCAATAGGAACTCCAGTGTGGGATCCAGTTGTTTCAGGTGGGTGCCTTACCGTGCTGCCACAATGCTCACCCCCTCTAACTTCTACTTCATTGGAAAGGCAGATGTACAGAGAGGAGGAAAGATGGAGAGGAAGATCTTCCATTCTCTGATTCACTCCCCAAGCGGCCACAATGGCTGGAATTGAGCCGATCTGAAGCCAGGAGTGTGGAGCTTCTTCCAGGTCTCCCACACAGGTGCATGGTCCCAGGCTTTGGGCCGTTCTGGATTGCTTTCCTAGCCACAAGCAGGAAACTAGATGGAATGTGGAGCACGTGGGACATGAACTAGCACCCATTCAGGATCCCAGCACATGCAAAGCAAGGACTTTAGCAACCAGGGTACCACACCAGGCCCTCTAACCTCTACTTTTTTTTTTTATTGGAAAGCCGGATATACAGAGGAGGAGAGACAGAGAGGAAGATCTTCCATCCAATGATTCACTCCCCAAGTGAGTGCAATGGCCGGTGCCGCGCCTATCCAAAGCCGGGAACCAGGAACCTCTTCCGGGTCTCCCACGTGGGTGCAGGGTCCCAAAGCTTTGGGCCGTCCTCGACTGCTTTCCCAGGCCACAAGCAGGGGGCTGGATGGGAAGTGGAGCTGCCAGGATTAGAACCGGCGCCCATATGGGATCCCGGGGCATTCAAGGCGAGGACTTTAGCAGCTAGGCCACGCCACCGGGCCCATCTAACCTCTACTTTCAAGGGACGTATCTCTCATTCTTCTTGTGATGTTTTCAATCTTTTTTTTGCTTAAATGCAAATTTTCTAGTTAAATGTATATTCTATGGCTACAATTTTTCTGTATTCAATGTGTTTTGTGTGATTTATAGTATTTTTATCACTATTCAAGATCTTTCCTAATTTCTCCAACTTCTGATTGGATTTACTATTTAGACAAATGTCAACTCATTACGAAATATATGGGGAAATTGCAAGTACTTTCTGCTTTTGAGTTTTAGCTTGATGTCTCAGTATTCAGAAGTTCTTACATTTTAATCTTTGGAAAATAAAGATTGCTTCTGGCAGATGCTCATTTTTGGCAACTGTACCATCCACTATTGAAAAAAATATGCATTCTGAAGTTACTGCATGCACCATTCTATACAAAGTGCATCAGTCGTTTCAAGTTGATCAATTCATTCAGCTATTCTATTTCTTTTGAAATTTTGTCCATTTATCTACCACTCATTAAAAAAGTTGTATAAGACAATTTATTTCTCAGTGTAGTTTGTTAATGTTTTAATATTTTCTGGTGTATCTTTTTTTCAATATTTCTGAATACTCAAATTTTTAATAGCTCCATCTATAAGTAGAATACTTCTCATATTTTTCCAGAATTTTCTGTTTTAGGGAAACCCCTGGTTCAAAATAACATAGTTCACCATTTAAAACAAAAAGAAAAACCTCTCTCATCCAACATGTTTTTAAAATAAAATCTCAGATCAATGTTATTTTTCATATTTTTCAGTTAAAATAACATTAATAGGGACAGTTTTTGGTTACCTTAGAGGTAATATTCAAGACTCCAACCTCTATAAAAGTAGAACTCCTTCATAAAAATTTTAAAAAAGAACCTAGATCATTATCCAATATTCAAACTTTGGCTGTAACTTGTGACAAGTTACAAAAGTATTTCCTCTCTCAAAAGGAAAAGGTCCAGATAGCCTTTCTTGCTAGTAGTTTATAACATGACAACTTTGAGAATTATAGGTGACTATAAAGGTCTTTTAGCTCAGTATTATCATGTCATAAATTGGAAAATTGGGGCACAGAAAGGTCAAGGAGTTTGATCATACAAGGTCTGAAAGAGTCAGTTCATACTGAGAGACTATGAACTAGGCATTTTAAATGAAAGCACAACTTCCAAAAAATTACTGGAAAAAAAAACAGAAGTAAAATGGCACATAATAACCAACCACAATGCCTGGATCTGATAGTTCTTTACAAACCGAGGGAACAAAATAGAGACAATTCGAAATTTGAACATAACTGAATATCTGAGGGGTTTTTTTAAGGAACAAATACATCTTCGGTATAGCAATGTTGATTTTGATATATATTTCAAAGTCTACCTCATTTACTTACATATACTAAATAGTTGTATACACACTGATGAAGTGATGTGATTAGATTTTATTTCAAAATAATGTGATGGGATGAATTCAGTATAGAAATTAAATGAATCAGTTATAAATCGATACATGGTAACAACATGTGCAGAATCTGTTGTACAACTCTTCTGAACTATTTGAAATTTTCCAGAAACACAAAAAAGGACATGTAATGCATAAAATAATTCAATCTGGCTGCATTTCATTCATAATCAAAAAGTCACCAAATGAATGAATGAATGGAGGCTACAGACAAAATCTAGAACTAATATTACGGTTCAACAAATATGTCTGTACAATTAATGTCAAGCAGAGGCCCAAACGCTTTGGGTAATAACTTCTCTCAAGGTAAAGTAAGTAGGAGGCAGGAAGACAGTACATTCTTGGTATAATTGAGCCTCCTTCTCTATATTTCACCACAGTTTTATTAATAACATTGTTCACAGAATCCTTTCTAGAACATAAAGGAATGATCTCATTTACACCAATGTGGTATTCAGTGCTGAGACATTCTCAACACTCTGTAACCCAGCTTCTTCCACACTATCAAAGCATCCACTGTGGAACACTGATTAGGCTCTGCATGACTTTAGAATCCAAGTAAAGAACAGAAAAAACTAGAACTAGGAGTTGGAAAGTATAGCAGATGACCAAGGATAGAAACAAATTAATACTGTCCCAAGTCTCAAACATACAGTTCTTTTAAATGTAAATAAACTATAAAGTCATAACTTACAGAAGGGGAACCTGAAACATTAAACTACAGAAAATTTTCCAATATGGTTTTATCTACACTCCATCAAAACTCCCCTGCTCAATCCATTGTCTGCTAAGTGTTCTGTCCCAAGTCCTTTCTTTATCCCCTGGTATCTTGCCTGTTAGGCTTTCACATCTTCAAGCCCTGAGCCTTAGCCTAAGAGGCCAGAGGTGGGCACTGGGATTTCTCTCAAAAGGCAGCATATTATTTCCCAAGGGATAAGCACTTATCTCCAAAGAGCACAGTGGGATTTCAGCAAACTAGGCAAGTCTGAGTGCTCACAGTTGTGAAATACCACCAAGCTAGATCATTCCAATGTAAAAACAGACAGCTGCACACCTACAAGGTAAATGCCTGTGTATACACACATGCACACACAAACACATAGCAGTTGTTTATTAACACCAAGTACTAGAAGTTAGAGAGATTTATAGTGGTCAGTGTTTAAGACTAAAGAAGATAAAATTTCTTATTTTTAAAACTATAGAGGTAGGCAATTAGTCTAGTGGTTAGGCTGTCTGTTAACATGATGATGTCCCATATGAGAGTACACAGGTTCAGTTTCCAGTTCTGGCTTCTGACTCAGTTCCTGCCAATACACATCCTGCAAAGCAACAGTGATGGCTCAAGCAGTTAGATCTCTTGCACAAATATGGGAGACCTGTGTGGAGCGTCCAGCTCCCATAGTTTACCTCAGCCCAACCCCAAATATTTCAGGCACTCGGGGAGTAAACCAATACATGGGAGATCTCTCTCTTTCTTGCTGTCACTCTCCCTGTCTGTCCAATCTGTTGTTCAGTTTTAAAGCACACAATAAAAGCTACACCAATAAGTTTGTGTTCAAGTGGAATCTAAAGGTAAGTTTTGCTGGCAAAAAAAATATTTCAAAACTCAAGTACAGTTTTCTCATAACATTTTCCATAAACTTTCTGAAGAATCCTCATAGAATGGCAGTTTAAATAATAGCTACCACATATCAAATACTTACTCTAAGACAAACACCGTGCTAAGTTATGGCCCCCATTTTGTCATATGCACTCATTTCCCCATGGACATCTTTATCTCATTTGATTATCAAAACAAGCATAGGAAGTAGGGATCAATTTATAAGGTAGGGATCATTTATAAGGAGAGAAACCAAAACTTGGAGATTAAGTCACCTGTCCAGAGATACATATAGTTGGTAGCTGGCAGAGAAATATTCTATAGTATGTGTGATCCTTATATCAAGGTTGAGAAACCAAACATGATGATGAAGGCAGGTAGTAGGAATATAGTCCAGAGACTGCACAACGTTGTAGATATATTCCCCTACACATTCTGAATGAAAAGTTTGAGCTTATCTGTGACACAGCTGATCCCTGGGTTCCCTGCCCAGATCTGAAAACCATGACTTCACATCTACCAGCATGGGATCCTCCGGAAGCAGTTAAGCCCTAGACCTTATCCCCGATCCATGACCACCCCTACTCTCCTCACCTAGCTTCACATTTAGGTACAATGAAAACAAAGATGACACCACTGTCTACACTTCTATGATCACTGTCACTACTCAAAGAGAACACAACTACAGAGTTCAGTAAAATTAAACTTGACACTGAAGCCTCCAATGTAACTGGACAGGAAGGCATCTTTAAGCTCTGGATTGGAGGTGGCAAGGGAATGCTTCAGGATCGGTTATCCAGAGGTAATCCTCTGAACTACTATGGTAGCTCAAATATTTGCTCTATTATTCATTAACGTAGGCTTGTAAGAACTCACAATTTTCATTGCTGATTTCTTTCACATCCTTGCTTAAATATATTCTAAGGTATTTAAATTATTTTGTGAATGGTACTGTTTGTGCTGCTTCTTTCTCAGTCATGGCATTGCTTGTGTATACAAAACCTAATGATTTTGTTTGTTGATTTTTATTATGTAGTTTCATCAAATTTTCTTAATTGGTTCCAAGACTCTCTTAGTGAAGTCTTTTGGTTCCTTTATATATAAGATGATGTCATCTGACAATAAGGATAATACAACTTCCTCCTCCCCAATTTATATTCCTTTGATTTGTTTCTTGCCTTTTGAAAAGCACTAATGAAAGTGGTCTGATTCCAGATATTTTTATTTCAGATTTATTTTTGGTTTATTTGGAAACAGAGTTACAGAAGAGGGAGGAGAGACAGAAATGAATCTTCCATCCATTGATTCACTCCATAAATGGCCTCAGTGTTCAAGGCTGGGCCTTGTTGCAACAAGGAGCCAGAAGCTCTTCTGAGTCTGCCATGTGCCTGCAGGAAACCAAGCACTTCAGTTATTTTCTGCTGCTTTCCCAAGAACACTAGAAGAGAGTAAGACTGGAAATAGAACAGCCAAAACTCAAACTGGCTCCCATTATGGTTGCCAGTACTGTAGGTGGTGGCCTAACTCACTGTACTCCAACAACAGCCTCCTTCCAGATCTTAATGGAAATACTTCTAAATCTTCCCCATTGACTATGATACTGGCTGTAGTTTAGATGTATATTGCCTTGACTATGTTCAGAAATGCTCCTTCTATACCAAATTTGCTTAAGGTTTTCATCACTTAAAGATCTTTTGTTTTAATCAAGTGCTTTCTATGCATCCATTGAGATTATCACATGGTTCTTCAATGTATTAATGTAATGTATTACACATATTGATTTTCACATGTTGAACTATGTCTACAAACCAGGGATAAATCTCACTTGATGAGTGATCTTTCTGATGTGTTGATAGATACGAATAGTTATTTTGCTGAGAATTTTTGCACCCATGTTTATCAGAGATTTGGGCTATAGTTCTCCTGCTTTCTTTTATCTATTTCTGGGTTTGGAATGATATGTTGGCCTCATAAGGAGTTTGGGAAGATTCACTCCTTTCCAAATGTTTTAAATATTTGGAGACTTGGGATCAGTTCTTTCAAAGTTTGGTAGAGGGCTCAGCACGGTAGCCTAAAGTGGCTCAAGTCCTCACCTTGAATGCGCCGGGAACCCTTATGGGTGCCACTTCATATCCCAGCTGCCGCATTTCCCATTCAGCTCCCTGCTGGTGGCCTGGGAAAGCAGTAGAGGACGGCCCAAAGCCTTGGGACCCTGCACCTGCATGGGAGATTTGGACAAAAGTCCTGGCTCCTGGCTTTGGATCGGCTCAGCTCCGGCTGTTGTGGTCACTTGGGGAATGAATCGGTGGATGGAAAATCTTTATCTCCTTTTCTCTGTGAATTTGCCCTTCCAATAAAAGAATAAATCTTTAAAAGAAAAAAGTTCGGTAGAATTCAGCAGTGAAGACATCAGACACTGAGCTTTTGTTGTTGTTAGGAGGGTCTTTATTATCGATCCAATCAATCTTTGTCTTGGTAATTAGCCTATTTAGGTTATCTATGTCTTCAAGACTTAATTTTAACAGATTCCATGTGTCCACAAATCTACCAGTTTCTTCCAGATTTTCCAGTTTGTTGGCATATAGTAATTATATTATATTATGTAATTATATAATTATAGTAAATCCTGATGATTCTTTTTATTTATGTGGTGTCTGTTGCGACATCTCCCTTTTCACTTCTTATTAATTTGGGTCTTTTTTTTGGTTAGTTGAGTCCATATTGTATCCATTTTGTTTACTTTTCCAAAACATGACCACCCTTCCTTTTATGACTAGCCTTATTTCAATTTTGCGTAGTTTTTCTTTAATTTTTTCATCCAATTTTGGGTTTGTTCTTTTCTTCTATGAGATGTATTATTAGATCTTTATTTGAAGTCTATTTCCTTGATATAGGCACCAATTGCCATAAACATTCCTCGTCACATTGCTTTTCCTGTATCCCCTGAGATATGTTGTGCTGTCATTTTTCACACATTATAGGAACTGTTTTGCTTTCCTTCTGGTTTACTTTAGGATCCACTGTGTATTGGGGGAACATGTGTTTACACATTCTCTAGGGTTTCTTGAGTTGTTTCCTTTGATGTGGTCAGAAAAGATACATGGTATGATTTTTTTTTTTAAGCTGTTGAAACTTGTTTTAGGGCTAACAAGTGGCATATCCTGGAGAAAGTTCCCTGTACTGGCGAGAAATATACACTGTTGTTGTTTGATGAAATGTTACGTAAATATCAATTAGATACATTTGGCTCACAGTGTCAACTAGGTTTTCTTTGATAATGCTTTTTGCTAGTTGGTTTTCCACTGAAGAAAGTGGGGTGTTGAAGTTCCCCATTATTATTATACTGCAGCCTGTTAATTCCTTCAGACCTATTAACATTTTCGTTTTCCAAGCAGTATAGCATTGGCTGCATACACTTCCTACTGAATTGATCTCTTAATCAATGCACATGTACTTCTTGGTCTCTCAACAGTTTCTGCACTAAAGTAAATTTTGCCTAAAATTAGGATGACTACATCTGCCTATATTAGCAGGAAATATACCTTTTCTCATCCATTTACTGTCAGTCTGTTTAAAATTTTGCTGGTAATATGTGTCCTTTTTTTAAAGATTTATTTTTATTGGAAAGGCAGATTTACAGAAAAGGAGATACAGAGAGAAAGATATTCTGTCCACTGGTTCATTCCCCAAGTGGGAGCACAGGCTGGAGCTGAGCCAATCTAAAGCCAAAAGTCAGTAGCTTCTTCCAGGTCTCCCAAGTGGGTACAAGGTCCAAGGCTTTGGGCCATCCTTCACTGTTTTTCCAGACCATAAACAGGAAGCTGGATGGAAAGTGGAGCATCCAGGACATGAGCCTGCGCATATATGCTCTGAAGTTTGACAAGCTAATACACAGAGCACAGAAAATGTGATTTCTCTGTCAGGCTACCATATTGGGCAATTAACAAGTATAAATAATAAGTATCTTTTTATGAGTAATTCATGGTTAATATAGGATTTCCATGTTTATTTTACATTTGTTTTTATAATTTTTCTTATTCTACTTGCTATGGCAGCATACCTTTAAATATCAGGAAGTTAAGCTTGTATCTTTAAAGTGAGTGAATATGCTATTATAATTTGGGAAAATATAATGTGAGGAGGCAGAGAAGTGGGGGAAGTAAAAGGGAGGAACACCTGTGCTTTAAAATCAGTATTGTGGAGGAGAATCAAGATGGCAGAATAGGGTAAGGACACGTTTATACAGACGGAAAAACATTTAACCAGGATGAAGCAGAGAGGACATATTTCAGGAAATAGGAAGGGACAGAACAGTAGCAGAGGGGTACCTGGAGACTGACAGACACAGGAAAGCAGCAGACACAACGGTGTGGTGTTGCAGAGACTGATATTCCAGCATGGCGATCTGAACTCCACAGCAGCCAGAACTCCACCAGCAACCAGGTGGGAAGGCACTTTCACTGGGAGCTCGGGTGGTGAACCCAGACAAAGAACTGTCCATTCTGCTGGTCCGTTTGATTTGACCAGGAGCAGAGACAGAGCAGCAGATCTCAGATGGGCAGTGCAAGAACAGAGTGGATTTCACAGTCCAGTCAGCCCCCTAGAGCTGAATTGGGCGCCATTTTGAGTAAGGAGGAAAGTGCGAGGGAGAGGACTGAGCATGTGCTGAGCTGGCAGTGAGCTCATTTCTGTCTGGGTGAACTGCAATGACGTGGCATTCTACGGGTTCCACTCAGGGCAGGTCTGGGATAGCCCTCGGATTTGACGGCCAGCAGATCAAGAACCTTAGTGGTCGTACAGCAGGCGCCATTTTGGACACTGTGGCAATAGCTTTGGGACTGCAGGAGAAAACAGTGAACTGTGCATGTGCTGATCTTGCGAGAACTTGCTGAGGTCCGAGATTGCACTGGTCCCGCAGGAAAATAATACTGACTGTGTCATCGTACGGGTCAAAATAGGTCCGTGTGGCACCCAGACCTAAAGTCAAACAGGTTCCGACAAGATCACTAACAACATAACTATATAGGACACCTGGCGTCTCTCTAATCCTGGGACCTGCTCCAACCGGAAGTGGGAGAAAGGTTGCAGAGACAACGGTGCAGCCTCACCACGGTATCACAGGAGGTGATGAGTGGTGAGCCAAGAGCTGGAGCTGTGGAGACCACAGTGGAAATCTGACATAAGAACCCAGACCTGGAACTTGCTGGAGGTTGTGGCACAAGTGGCTGCAAGCAAAGAGTTGTGTACCAACCACAATAAGTAACATCGCATTGTAGCCCTGTGGGTGACACAGCTTAGAAACCTGCCCCAAGGAGAAAACTCTGCTAACCAGAAGTACAATGATCAAGAGCAAAAGAAGAGACAAAGGTACAATGAATATTACCAAAGACTCCCCAGCAAAAGAGCAAAACCCTATGCCAATCTCAGAGTTAACTGAGGAAGACATCAAGAAAATGAGGCACACAGAATCCATAAGACTCATTTTAAAGATTCTGATCAACAGTGAGAAGCTTATGCAAGAGTTCAAAGAATTTAAGAGAGCAATAAAGCAAATCAAGGCTGGTATATCAGAAATTAAGAACACAGTAGAGTAAATTAAGAGTACAGTGGAGAGTCTCCAAAATAGAATGAAGCAAGCAGAAGAAAGAATCTCAGAATTGGAAGGTATTTCCTGTCACCAGGGGGAAACAAACAAAAAGTTGGAAGCAGAGCTGGATCAGGCCAAAAAAAGTATTCAAGAATTGAAAGACACTATTAAGAGGCCAAATTTTAGAGTTATGGGAGTCCCAGAAGGTGCAGAAAGAGAAGCTGAGTTTGCAAATGTATTTAATGAAATAAAGGAAAATTTCCCTAATCTAGAGGAAGAATTGGGAAACAAGTTCCAGGAGGGGCACAGAACTCCCAACAGTCTTGACCAAAATTGATCTTCACCAGGACATATGATCATCAAGCTCTCTTCAATTGAGCATAAGGAAAAGATCCTTAAATATGCACGCGAAAAAAATCAATTGACACATAAAGGACAGCCAATTAAGCTTACAGGCGATCTCTCACAGGAAACTCTACAGGCAAGAAGAGACTGGAGTGACATATTCCAGATTCTAAAAGAAAAAAATTGTCGGCCTAGGATAACATATCCAGCAAAGCTTTCTTTTGTCTTTGAAAATGAAATAAAATTCTTCCACAGTGAAGAAAAGCTAAAAGAATTTGCCTCTTCCAAACCTGCCCTACAAAGGATACTTCAAGATGTTCTCTTGGCAGAGAAGAGGAATAGCACCTACCAAAACCAAAGGCAAACGGGAAGAACATCCCAGTAAAATGACAACAGAAGACTAAACAATGAACAACCCATTGCTAAAATGACAGGACCAACGTAACACCCATGTATATTAAACTCTGAATGTAAATGGCTTAAGCTTAATCAAACATCATAGAGTAGTACACTGGATTAAAAAACAAAACCCATCTGCTTATTGTCTAAAGGAGACACACTTCAACAAAGATTAGCAGAAACTATATCACATGGGTTTTGTTATTCTGTTAGTTTCATCTCTTCAAAACACTTCCTTCTGATTAAATCATTCAATGACTCGTATATCATACGGTAGCATCATTTTCTTCAAGAAGGTTCTTGATTTTCATTTCTTCAGCTACACATTAGTCATTTAATAGCATGTTATTTAACTTCTTGGTGTTGTTAATTTCTTTTTTCTCCCAGATGTTGATTTTGTTTTGTGGCTCTTCATTTAAGGGGATGTATAGTAGCTGTGTAATGGAGACTGTCATATCTAATAACATGTCATTTAACTTCAGGCATTGTAAATTTCTATTTGCTGACTTTGTATCATGACTTTTCATTTAAGGGGATGTACAGTAGTTGTGTAATGGAGACTGTCATATCTAGTAACATGTCATTTAACTTCATGGCATTGTAAATTTCCTCTTTTCTTTCTATTGTTGATTTTGAAACATGACTTTTCATTTAAGGGGATGTACAGTAGCTATGAAATGGAGACTAACATTCAGATGTGAGGATGTAGTGTGGTATGCATTTCTGCTTCCAGACAAAGATGGACTTACAATGAAACTGTACTATATCTTGACAATAGGATTCTGGACTCTGCCATTGTCCAGGCCCGCAATGATGGACATATGTCTGAGTATGAAGAACTATATGTTAGTAATGATATAGAGGAACTGGGGGGGAGGGAACTGGGGAGGGGATAAGGGAATATGAAACTGTACTATAAGAATAATAAAATGTATTTAAAAATCAGTATTGTGAAAAATGAAGTCTACTCATAATATAAAACTCCTGTTATTCTAGTCAGTCTTCCCTTTTATTCTAGCTCCTTTCATTCTCTTTTTTTCCTACCCCCATTTCAGTTGTCCCTTTTGGTTGCTTAGATTTTCTCTTCCTTTCAAAAAACATCCCAGTGTATCTTCTTCATTGGGGATTCAGGTGCATGAATGAATTATTTATTACTACTGGCCTGCATTTCCACAGTGGATGTGTGGAGAACCTTCTCACGGGGCACCCTCTGAAATTATTCATGACAGTTACAAACTGATCAGGGGAGGAAGCTTAGAAATATTTGACTGTTTCTTGCCACACCCTGAATGAAAGTAAGAGGGCTGGAGAAAGACATTCCAGGAGGCACCTAGGATCTCAAATTGGTATCCTCATGTCAGGAATTCAGATGACATGCAATAACCTTTATGAAGAGCTGCAGAAGAGCTTTTACATTTTTGAATATTCCAACAACAGAAATTTCAACTGTGCTTTCCTCACTATTGTCCATCCCAACTACGTCATATCTGAACTGCATTGCTGCTGCATGTAGCTGGCATGCTGTATACTTCACAACTCTAAGGAATTTGCTTATATTTGGCATTTTTCATTTCAACACCATTGTATGTGTGAGCGCAAAAGGAGAGCATAAATGGTTTGTAATGGTTATATTGTACAAATTCTCTATAAACATTGAATTAACAAGTACAGAATCATAACTCCTAGATAAGACACAAGTTTGAATGGCTCAGTGGCTAAATTCTCACCTCGCATGCACTGGGGTCCCATATGGGTGCAGACATCTGCTCTGCTCTCCTTACTCCTCTATGTTATCAGATGTCTTCTGCAGGCCTCAATGGGCTGCCATATCCTCCATGTGCATCCGGGCATGCCGTCCACTGTTCTTAGACAATGAGGAGACCTAGTTCTGACACACCCACTCCGTGGTCAGAACATACATCCTGTAATTCTCCCAATGGTTGGACTTATGTGTCCAATAGTTCAGTTGGGGGGATCCCCACAGAAACACTGACTGAGGTGACCCCAAACCTGACTCTTGTGTGTGCTTGCCAGTACAGGGTCTGTCTCATTCTTTCACTCTTATCAGCCTACAGACACTGAGGAAGTTTCAAATACTGGGTCAATTCCATCTCCAATCTCGTCTCTTACATAAACCAGTTGATGCTGTGGCACAGCCCAACCCTGCCCACCACACACTCAGCCCTCACGTACTACAAGCAGGAAATGCAGACTAGTAAGAGTAACCCCCAATATAATTCCCACCAAGCCCGCCCCCTACCCTGGTTCTATTCTTGCCAATATGGGCAGTAGAGTGGTCCAGTCTGTCCACATCCCATTCAGCTCTTGTATACATCAATGAGTGTTGAAACCTAGGTTAACCCAACTGACCCCACTACCCAGCCCACACTCATGGCAGCCGGTGCCACCACCTGTTTAGATAGACCCACCCCCAGCCCTGATTCACATACTCACTAGTGGGAGTTGCAGCCCATCAGAAGTGTCCACAGTTTCCCTACTGGGCCCATTCCAAGCCCTAGATCTTGTACTCTTCAGGTGGTTCCACAGTCTAGTTTGACAGGACTTGTCCCCAGTCCCATCACTTGCCAGCTGATACAGCAGCAAAGCCCAACCAGCCTGCACTTAACTCTGGCACATGCCTGCACCAGCGGATACAGTCAGTTAGCCCAGCCTGATTCTCCCTCAAACTAGTTCGCGTGCAAGCCAACAGATGTTGTAATCCTATCCAGCCTGTTCTATCACTGGTTCTAGTACTCATGCCTACCAGGAGGAGGAGGGGCTAAGCAGGTGAGATTCCCACAGCCCCCCTACCTGGCACATAGTTCCCTCCCCCAAGGTCTGAAATGCACGGTTGGGTACTGCATCTCAGCCTGGCATGTCCCCCCTCACCTCAGCATTTGCCTGCAGATGTCGGAGCCTGCCCTGCGCAATTTACCAACAGTTCCACATGTAGGGTGTGCCATTACCATGACCCTAGTGTGGAAAGACTGGTGTTGTGGCTTGACCCAGCCTATTCTGCATACTGTCCTAGTTCTAAGATCTGCTAATGGGTGTTATGAACTAACCCAGCATGACCTGCCCCACAACCTGACCCACACATATGCTGGCAGGCACTGAACCTGGCCTGGTCTGAGCTGTTTCCAGCCTTGGTTCTTGCGCTCACCTTCAGGGAATGCATCCTGAAAGAGGAGTTCCCCAACCTCCTCTATCAGGTCTTCCTCTTAATGGCAAATCCTGAGTCCAGAGGGTCCTTGGCCCAAACTGACCTGGTCCACTTTCTGTCCTAGCAGGAACAGTGGCCCTGCCCATGCAACACACCCATCCCAGTTCTTACTGTTGGGTGGTACAACCTGGCCACACCTGGTCCACACCCAGGCACTGCTCACATGTGGTTCAGAAGGTGTCGAGACCTGGCCAGCCCATCCTACACCCTCCCTGGCTCTTATAAGCACCAGTGGGTACCAGAGTCTAGCCCAGTCTGGAATTTTCCAGACCCAGTCCACATCCATGCTGAGTGACTCTACAGTCATGTTCAGCCCAGATCTCCACCCCCATTCCAGGTTTTGCACTCACTAGTGGAAATCACAACCCAGAAAGACTGTCCCCTTAACCCCAACTAGGCCTATTCCCAGCCACTGATCTTATGCATGCCAGTGGTTGCTTTGACCCAGCTAGGCATAGCTCATTCCCTGTCTTGGTCTCTGCCATTGGATACCACAGCCTGACCTGTCCCAGCCTGCACCTAGTCCCAGCTCTCACTGGTGGATGCTGCAGTCTAGCCCTGTCCAGTCTACTCATTCTTGGCTCATACAAACCTGGAGGTATGATAGCTCACCCTGCATGACCCACACTCCAGCCTGGCTGTTGCACATGGCAGCAGGCTAAGATTTGGTCTGGCCATGCCCTGTCCATTCCCACTCCCAAAACCAACCCACATACTTGCCGACGGGTAAAACTACCTTGCTTGGTCTTACTAATCTCAGGCCAGAATCACATGCTCATCAGTGGGAGCTTCAGCCCACCAGGAGGTTTGCCAAGTTCCCCTACCAGACCCACTCCCATACCCAGATTTCACATTTGCTTGTGGGTGCTGGTCCCTTACCTGGACTAGTCTGCCCCTCCATCCCAACCTTTGTATGAGCTGGTAGTTGTCTTGGCCTGGCCCAACCTACACCCTATTCTTGGGTATATCTGCAGGTGCTGGAATCTGGTCCAGCCTGGCCTGATCCCAACCCCAGTACTCATGAGTGTCAGAGGGTTCCATGTTCCTGTCATCACCCCCAGTTCTTAAGCAAACCAGAGGAAATTGTAGTTTCATACAGGTAAGCCTACATGTCACCCACAGAATCTGTCCCCAGACCTGGTTCTCTCATGTGCTGTTTCGTGGCATGACCCAGCCTAACACTACCCATACTTTGTTCTGACACTCGCTGGAAGGTACTGTGATTTGGCCCTGCAAAATAGGCCCCCACCCGTACTTTAGTGTGCACTGGTAAATGGTGGAAGGAATTGATCCATGCTAACTAGCCCAGCCCAGGTATCTCACAAGGGCTCATTCACCAGTCTGACCCACAGAGGTCCTCCAGCATCTGTCCTCCAAAGCAGCCTACTTACCTGCTAGCCCAATGGCCCCATCAATGAAAGCCCCCTCAGAAGTCATGCCTCACCTGCAACATAATCCCTCAGCAGTTTTCTCTCTCACACATCTCCCTACCCGCTTCCCTGATTAATCCATTGACCACGCATGTTGGGAAATCCCCATGCTCACTTTCCCTACCTGGAAGCAAGCCCTCAGGTCTCCAAATCTCACCATCGGCACTATCTCCCAGGGCCCCCACATGCACATGCCCCCAGACTCTCACAAGTGTACTGCTGGGCTGCACCTAGCAGCCCAACCGGCACTTTCATGGGCTGAACCCGGACTGGGCTGCACACACAGCAGCCCAATCTACAAGAGTTTTTTAGGAATAAACGCCATTTCAGAAAGACATCAGTAAAATGGATCAAGATTTGTTGAACTTGATTGAGGGAGGTTTGGGAGACGATTCTGGCTTTGACTTTTCTTTTGTAACATGGTTGTTTATTGTATCTCAAACATGCAGTCAGACCAGTCCCAACACTGATGGTGCAGAATTTCATACAACTGAACCCTCCAACACACAACTGTTCTTTGAGGTAGCTGGTTAGCATCCTACCATTTGCAACAAAATGGTCCCAACTGGAGATCAATATGCTCAGCAAAATCAGTCAATCCCAAAAGGACAAATATCTTATGCGCTCTGATAAAATGTAAAACACAAAACAAACAGATATATAGGTAAACATGCTTATATATTTATATATGCTTACATATACACATGCATATATATGCACATATATTCTCATAGATGAAGTGTAGAACACAGACTAGCATAAGGAGAAGTGAAGATATGTAGCAGCACACAGCTCTACTCCCAAATAAATGGGGGATTCCCAGTGAAACTGTGAAATATACCTTAACAATATCATACTAGTCTACCATTGCTATACCTACACACAATACCATGATACATGTAAGTAGCAGAATTGCACTTGTAATGGTTGCTGAAGCACCATATTACACTAATAATACGGAAAATATTTGCCATAGGAGAATAGGAAGGGAGAAAGTTGGGTAGAAGGGGAATTCCTGTATCTACAAAACTATATCATGGAAAATGATTGTTTTAAAAGAGGATACAAAAAAAGCCTTATTCTTATACTCTGATCTCAGATATAAGAGTTCAGATCTCACTCATGGCACTCACATAAGTAGCTGCCAGTGTGTAGTTTACTTTCTTTTTATGGTTTATTTATTTATTTTTATTGGAAAGTCAGATATACAGAGAGGAGGAGAGACAAAGTGGAAGATCCTCTATTCGTTGATTCACTCCCCAGGTGGCCACAAAAGCTGGAGCTGAGCCAATCCAAAGCCAGAAGCCAGGAGCCTCTTCCAGGTCTCCCACATGGGTGCAGACTCCCAAGACTTTGGGCCGTCCTCCACTGCTTTCCCAGGTCACCAGCAGGGAGCTGGAAGGGAGATGGGACCAGGGGGAGTAGAACCAGCGTCCATATGGGATCCTGGTATGTGCAAGACAAAGACTTCAGCTGCTAGGCTACTGCGCTGAGCCCTCCTGTCTAGGTTTTAAGATGGCCCTGGTACACACACACACACACACACACACACACACACACACAAATACTTAATATAGGAAGGCTCAGGGAAATCCACCAAAATACATAAAGCAGCATTGACAGGATTCCAGCCTTATGAACTCCACTGATACACAATAAGAGAAAGCAAAGCCGGGTCCGGTGGCATGGCCTAGTGGCTAAAGTTCTCGCCTTGAACTCGTCAGGATCCCATACGGGCGCCGGTTCTAATCCCGGCAGCTCCACTTCCCATCCAGCTCCCTGCTTGTGGCCTGGGAAAGCAGTGGAGGACAGCCCAATGCTTTGGGACCCTGCGCCCATGTGGGAGACCTGGAGGAAATTCCTGGTTCCTGGTTTTGGATCAGCACAGCACTGGCCGTTGCAGTCACTTGGGGAGTGAACTGTTGGACGGAAGATCTTCCTCTCTGTCTCTTCTCCTCTCTGTATATCTGACTTTGTAATAAAAATAAAATAAATCTCTAAAAAAAAAGAGAAAGCAAAGCAATTTTAACAACTATACCCTAGGCTTAGTACCATATTGCAGTAATCCAAAGTTTTAACAGGCCATTTAGCGTGACCACTTAATAAAACAGACTGCCCATGGAGACAGTACAGGTACTATTTATCAGCAACTACTTAAATCTATGCAGAATTTATTGCATTGTCTTTAAAATTCTAGCTAATGCGGGTAAAATAACTTCAAATTTTTCTCATTCTTGTGGGATACATGCTTGAATAAGTAAGAACTGGTTTCTTTTTTCCCTCCCACTTGTCTCTATGCTAATGGCCATTTAACACCTCCCTGGGCAACCTGGCACATTGTTCAAATACACCTATGTTCCTGGCACCAGATTTCAGCCTCCTAAACTGGCTTGGAAATGTGCATTCCTTCCTGATACTAACAGAGATCATCTTCTCCCAGCTTGCACTAATGAAGGTATCAAGGATGTCGAGCAGTTTTGGCTTTTGCCTATACCGCATTTATGATAAAAACTCAGCACAGGCATTTTTAACATGAATGCCCATGCCTCCAAGCAGACGACAGAATTCCTCTGTAATCACACAGAAGCCAACACATTCCTCACTTTCCATCAAAAGACATCCTATAACTTGATAGGCATGGGTGGGAATGAGAGGAAGAATAAAGAAAAATAAAGAGTAGGATGGGGGCAGAGGAATCCCGAGCAAAGCTGTGCTCAAAGAAAAACCTCACGGTGCTGTGCGTGGCTTGATCCCACAGAGCAGGCTAGTCAAGACGACGTGTCCTACAAATTCCAACCTCTCAGTCAAGTCCCATGGTTATATATCTCAGAGTCAGACTTCTAACAAGGCCAGGATCAACTCTTCCTCTGAAAAACACGCTTTCGCCTGAGGCACACTGCAAGCATGTAAGAATATGGCAAACATTTTTAAATGTGCTTCTTTAAATATTTATTTATTTGAAAGCCAGAGAGTGCATGCACTTTCTTTTGCTCATTCACTCTGCAAAATGTCCACAACAGCCAGAGTTTGGCCAGGATCGGAGGTAAGAACTTGGAGCATAATTCAAGTTCTCCAGGAAGGTGGCAGGAAGCACCACTAGTGCTCTCATGGGCTCCTCCTGAGGTCTGCTTTGCTGGAAAACCAGAGTCAGGAGCCAAAACCAGGAATTAAACCAAGTAACCCAGGGGAGCATGACCCTCTGAATTTTTACGCTATCATTTTTACAATCTTTCCATAGCTATTAGCACTAAAACCTACAGCAAACTGAAAGCTATGAGCTTGCTGAGGGCAGGGCCATGTCCATCCCCACAACTCTAGTGCCTGGAACATCGGTAGACACTGAGCCGTCTGACTGGATGAGGCTGATGACTGAATACTAAGTTGAAAGAACTTGTTGTGTTGGTTAAAACTTTCACAATTTCAATTTTTTGAAACAGAAAAATCAGTAGTAGAGCTCAGGTTTGCATCAAAATGATTCTGTAAACACTGGAGCCCAATACATATAAGTCTTAATTTGTCCAGACTCTCCAAGTTTCATTATTGCTGGTAATAAGGATGCAGCATTGATCAGTAATCAGTAGTATTAAAGCCACACTCAACACATCCAAGTCCTGTTGACAGTAGCTATATCCATGTAATCTACCTTATTCTTACACCCGAAGCTTAATATAATCAATTCCGATTCAAACTTTACCGAGCATGGTACTAATTACACCTTTTAGTAACCAAACAGAGATGTAGGACAGAAGTAGATTTAGAGAAACAGTGACACCATGTTATATACTGAACAAAGAATGGAAAAAAAAAATCACTTTCAGTAACAAGCTGAAAAGTCTGGAAAGAGCATTCTAGAAACAAAACCTAAAGCAATGCCAATAGAGCATAATGTGTAGCAATTAAGGAATATGCAAGGAGAGAGGAGGCCGAAGAAGAATTTAATATCATATTCAAGGGTGAACATTAGCATCATATTAATGGCCTGGCCAAAATTTTGTTTGAAAAATCAGTAGGAGTAGTGGGTCAAACGAGTCACAGTGGAACAGGTCAGAAATCTAGTGGAAGGGTGTGCCAGCGAGATACACAGAGCAGCAGTAGCATGTTGGGACGGAAGCAGGAAGCTGTCAGACTGAAAAATGAGAGGAAAGAGTTGGGAGGTGAGAGCTGGGGAGAAACTCAATAGGACAGGCCTTTGCAAACAAGCTAAGCAACGTGGACTTTAGTACTAAATTAGGACGACCGCACTAAAGGGCTCTGCTACCCAAGGCTCAATTGGTTTGTACTTGGATGTCTTCCTTGATTTGTGCTGGGGTGAAGAAGTCATATTTCCATTTCCTACAAAGCAACAAAGGCTATCAAGCCCAAAGAACTCCTATCATTACTTCCACCCAATCTGTGTCACAGCTACAGATCTGATCCAGACCAAGCTCCATAAAGCACCTTGCAGTAAGAGACAATTTCAGAGAAAGCCTAGGAACTGGGCTATGTGTCCTGCAACTCTAGACTCCGAGGCTCTATCATTCAGGAAAAGGCCCCTACAGTCTGTAACCAAGACAGCATGCTCCATCCTTCACCGGAATAACCCTGACCTTACTCAGGTCACACATGCTACCAAATGGCTCTCTTAAACAAGACTAGCCCAGGCTGAGGTTCCCTCTTACCTGGCTGATCTAAAATCTGGTGGAGACCAAGCCTGAGCTAATGGAAAACTTCTCCCCTTACACATCTCATCCTGGAGTTCCATACCTCTACAGACAGATAATGGGAAACTCTGTGAGAGCAAAGAAATACAAAAGACACTTTGGTAATCTTAGGAAAAAACAAAATAAATAAATCTCAAAGAAATATCTATCCAATAACAAATAAATCTTTAAAAATGATTAAATGTTGTTTAGAATAATGTTTCAGGTACAAATCTCAGCAAAGTCTTTGAGATGAACCAACATATTGAGCAGGCCTTTTTGCTGACAGATGAGGAGGGACAGTTCTTGCCCAGTTGCTAGCATTGCAGAGGAGTGAATTGTAGGGATCTTCACAAACAATTCATGGAAGCCCCAGTGTCATAGCTCAATGGGTTTAAGGCACCACTTGATACACCAGCATCCCACAATGGACCACTGGTTCAAGTCCCAGTTGCTCTGCTTCTAATACAACTTCCTGCTAATGTGTCTCGGAGGGCAGTAGATGATGATCCAAATATCTGGGCCACTGTGACCCATGGAGAAGGCTTAGATTGAGCTCATGGCTCCTACTTTGGTTTGGTCCAGCCCTAGCTGTTGTGGTCATTTGAGGAGTAAACTGGTAGATGGATGACCCTTGTCACTCTTTCAATAAATTGATAAGTGAATCATTAAAAACAAAGTTTGTAGAAATGTATATTATAAATAATCCTATGCAAGGATTTCAAAAAATTTGGAAAAGTTATTTAATTCCATTTTTTAAAAGATTTAGTTATTTTCATTGCAAAGTCAGATATACAGAGAGGAGGAGAGACAGAAAGGAAGATTTTTTTTGTCCAATGATTCACTCCCCAAGTGACTGCAATGGCCAGGGCTGAGCCAATCTGAAGCCAGGAGCCAGGAGCTTCTTCCAGGCTCCCACATGGGTGCAGGGACAGCTTTGGGCCGTCCACTGCTTTCCCAGGCCAAAAACAGGGAGTTGGATGGGAAGCGGGGATGTCGGGATTAAAATCGGCACCCATATGAGATCCGGGTGCATACAAGGTGAGGACTTTAGCTGCTAGGCTACTGTGCTGGGTCCTCATTTAATTCCATTTTTGGTGGATTCTTTGAATCACCCTCAAATATTGTCCAGAAGAAATCAGTGCACATTTTAAAGTAAGCAATCTGCTAACGCTATAATAAGCATTCTTTGCCTGGAAACAAATAAGAAATGAATCAATATTTCTGTACCTTGTTCAAACATGCCCTAGCAATAAAGTGGTGAAAATTTGTGATCCACTCATTTATAACTTTAAAAAATTTTCCCCACAGAGCTGATTAAAACAAAAGCATGAGGAGAAGACAGAAAGAAACGCATTTTTACAGAAAAGAGGTAGTCCCATATCACAATCCAGAGGGCAGGACCTAAGTCCACCCCATTACAGCATCCATCAGCCAACAGGTATGCTTGTGCAACACAGTTCTCTAAAGTGTGTCTCGCAAGCCCCGCATCATAGGTCAAATATCAAAGTCAACTGGCACTGGTGACAGCCCAGGCCAGGCCTGGCTACAGTACCCATCTACATACATTTGAGCCAGGGCAAGCTGGGCCAGTCCTCACCCATCTGCATACATGTGGGTTGGGGTGAGCTGGGCCAGTCTTCAGGATACACTGGAAGGTGTGAGTGAGAGTCAAGACATGGTACAGGCCAGGCCAGGCCAGGTGGGGTCAGCCCAGGCCAGGCCTGGTTACAGTACGCATCTACATACATGTGAACAAGGACAAGTTGGAACCATCTACAGCACCCACTGGCAGCTGTGACAGCCAGGACAGAGTGCAGGCCAGGCTAGGTCAGGCCAGGTGGGGGAAGCCCAGGCCAGGTGTGGCTACAGCACCCATCCTCATATATTTGGGCCAGGATGAACTGGGCCATCCACAGCACCTACTGGCAGGTAGGGGTGTGGGTGTGTGTGTGTGTGTGTGTGTGTGACAGCCAGGACATGGTGCAGAACAGGCAGGATGGGGGCAGCCCAGGTCATGCCTGGCTACAATACCCATCTATATACATGTGGGCTGGAACGAGCTGGGCCAGTCTGCAATACCCACTGGTAGGTGTTAGAGCCAGGATAGGGTGCAGGCCAGGCCAGGTTAGGCTGCAACACCCACCGGTTCATATCAGAGTCAGCACTGGGGGAGGGATGTTGGCTAGGTTAGGCTAGGCTGCAGTACCTGCCAGCATAAACTGGATTTGGGTGCAGGCTGGGTGTGAGTAGGCCAGGCAGAGCCAGGCTACAACACCTGCTGTTAATACTGAGGCAAGGTGGACCATGCTGGGCCGGGCTGCAGCACCCCTGGTACCTGTAAGACCAAGAATTGGGAGTGAATCTGGTGGGGTTGGAGACTACCCTGCTGTGTCACGGCTCCCACTGGTGAGTGTGAGAGCTAGAGCTAGGGGCAGACTGAGCTGGGCAGAGCTGTAACACCAATCAACCTGCATATGAATTGGGTTTGGGGGATGGCCAGGTTACGCTAGGACACTGCATCCACTAGCACATTCCAGAGCCAGAGTAACTGCTGGCCAGCTGGGCTTTGCCACATCATCAGCTGACAAGTGCTGGGACTGAGTATAAGTCATGTCAGGACCACCAAAGTACCCCCTGAAAAGTGCAAGATCCGGACTGAGAATGGGCCTAGTAGGGAAACTGTAGGCACTCCTGCTAGGCTACAGCTCCTTCTAGTGAGTATAAGAATCAGAGCTGGGGGTGGACCAGGATAAACAAGGCAGTAGCACCCATAGGCATATGTGTGGGCCAGTTTTGGGGGTGGGACAGGATGAGCTAAGATGCAGCACCAATATATGTGTGCAAGAACTGGATGGGATGCGGGATGGACTGGACTAGCCTGCTGCACACACTGGCATGCAAATGCACAAGAGCTGGGGGTAGACCTGGTGGAGGTTAATGGGGGTTGTCCCAAATAGGCTATAGTTTCCACTGCTGTGCATAAGAGTTGAGTTTGTGGTGGGTTGGGTTGGGTTAGGCTACAGTATCTGTCAGGTTGCGTAAGAGATGGGGCTGGGGCCAGAACTGACCAGGCAACTGCATATACACCAATGTGTGCATAGGCTTATGTGTGTGACAGACTGAACCAGATCCCACACTAGCTGACATACACAACAGTCAGGTCTGGAATCATCCTAGGCATGGTTTTTTGGGGGGCCTCCCCAACTGGACCACTGGACTCAAACTCCAGGCACATGGAAAAATCACAGGATATGTGGTCCAACCTTGGAGTACATGTTTTGGGACGGAGTCCCTTAGTTGCTGATGCCTGTGAACACTATGGCCAGATGCACACGCAGGTCATGGCAGCCAGCTCATCTAGGCCATCAGAGAATATCAAATGCCACAACAAAGGATGGAAAGCAGAACATATTGGACAACTCTTAAGGCCAAACTTTGGCAACAAGTGTCTGGGTGAATGAATGATTAAGTAGGATTTTCTCAATCAACAAACCTTGGAAAGACTTTCTCAACCCTGGAGCACCAAATCAACTTTCAAAATCATTCAAGTAACACCCTCAGAACACTCTTCCTACAGTAGGGTCTAAAATGACATCAAGTGTCATCCCTTATCCCCAAATGTTGAGGTATACACGACAAATTGGAAACATTTGTCCCACCCACCTTCCTCCAAGCCTCGACCCTCCCCACTCTAATCATTGGCCCACATGTGCATGCATCCTTAACTATATAAACATTAAAAATAAAATTAATCACCTGGGAAAGTTGTTAGAAGTAAACATTAAGGGGAAGGCATAGTGGCACAAAGACTCCTACCATCCATGTGGGGGACACAGATGGAGTTTTTGCTTCTGCTGTGGCTTGGTCCACATCTAGCTGCTACAGCCATTTGAGGAATGAAAGCAACAAGTGAAGAATTCTCCCTCCATAAAAAAAAAAACTAAATAAACATTCAGCACCTCATCCTTGTCTCACTGATTTAGCATTCTCAACTCTGGATTATATGTCTGCATTTTTAATAAAGATCCTGACAATTCAAAGCCAGATTTCCAAACAACTGTTCTCAAACATGGGACTCCAGCTTGCTGCCAGTTTTTGGAGGGACTATTAAAATAATAATTAAAGCACTGAAAGAAAAACCTACTGAGTTTAATGATTTCATTGTTGTGGTTTGGCCAATACTCCCTCTGCTGCACAAGTGTTTCACAAGCCAGGCCTGGGTTTAAATCATTGTGTGAAAGATTTAAATTTTTAATTATGTCTATAGCATATTAATATTTTCAAGGCCCTTCTCAAGCCAGAGACCTCATGAAACAGTTATCAGAGAGGGGAGAAGGTTTGCCTAATGGAAAAGCATGCAGCCTCACAATGTGTAAAATAAACTTGCATATTCATGATCTACAAATCCATGGGTTATAAAGGATAGGGTCACATATAAATACATCTATGAAGTGACTGTGTGATTCCCTTAAAAGCATTAGCAAAAGACAGATTCTTACTCTGTATCTGTGGATTGTTCGTTCATTTCACCTTTTCAGCTAGATTTCTACATGGATTTTCTATACCTTATTATAAGACAATAGTATCACAGTTTTTTATCAAGCACAATATACAACTCACATGCAAGTCACATATTTTATTCTTACTTTAACTAATGCCTAATTCGGGCCTGGCACAGTGGCCTATCAGCTAAAGTCCTCACCTTGAACATGCCAGGATCCCATATGGGCAATGGTTCTAATGCTGGCAGCCCTGCTTCCCATCCAGCTCCCTGCTTGTGGCCTGGGAAAGCAGTCAAGGATGGTCCAAAGCCTTGGGACCCTGCACCATGTGGGAGACCCAGAAGAGGCTCCTGGTTTCGGATTGCCTCAACTCTGGCTGTTGTGGCCACTTGGGGAGTGAATCAATGAATGAAGGATCTTCCACTTTGTCTCTCTTCCTCTCTGTATATCTGCCTTTGCAATAAAAATAAATAAATCTTTTCAAAAAGCACAAAAATTTTAAAATGCCTAATTCAATCAATACTTACATGATTATGTGGAAAACATACAAAGGCAAGATAATCACTAAAGCAAAGATTATCAAATGGTTAACAATACAAAATTGATGTTACCAGAAGCTGCTTTTTATTGTGTTTTAAAACTAGTCACGTTCCTATGGGTTTCAGGCTTGCGATACTTGCCTATCCCTCGGGAGTAAAGCCACTCAGATATGTGGAGGTCAAGCCCGTCATTCCTCCCATACTGTTGGTGTTTCAGATGTTTAGTTTTTATTCTACTGAACAAGTCCTGACACACGCTTCTAGTATAGTCCACAAAGTGCTGACTTCCTGGATTAGCAAATTCCCCATTTTATTCTACTTCCAAAATCTCTCCATGGTGTGATGACCATTATGTTAAAAAATTACAGAACACCCAGCCATCCCTAGTTTCTTTCTCTCTCTCTCTCTCTTTCTCTCTCTCTCACACACACACACACACACACACACATCATGAAGTACAAGAAGCCTTTGTCCCACTCTTAGCCTCTCCTCCTCCATTAGGATCAAACAACTTGTGCGTTGAGATACTGGTATCTCAGGGCCAGCCTGATGGCTCAGTGCTAAATCTTCCTCTTGCAAACCCTTGGATTCCATATGGGGCCTGGTTTGTGTCCCAGCTGCTTCACTTCCCTTCCAGCTCCCTGCTTACAGCCTGGGAAAGCAGTAGAGGACAGCCCAAAGCCTTGGGATCCTGTACCCACATGGGAGACAGGGAAGAATCAGCTCAGCTCCGGCCGTTGCAGCCACTTACAGAGTGAACCAGTAGATGAGAAGTTTTTCTCTCATTCTCTCCCATAAATCTGATCTACCTTTCCAATAAAAATATGTAAATCTTGAAAAAGAAAAGGATGATGCTGTCTCCCCTCTCATTGTGCCTTTGCTTGTGTACAGAAAGGAACAGAGGTCTACAGCCGTACCACCTGAACATGCCTGATCACGCCTGATCTCAGAAGCTAACTAGGGTTAGACCTGGTTAGTATTTGGATGGGAGAAAGAAACAGAGAAGCCCAGCCATGTGCTTCCAATAATCCAGTCTCTAGAAATTCAGGATGATGTCTGTCACCCACCCCATCCCTCGTCTCCTCAAGTGAGGGTTGTGGGTGAATGCCACAGACGCATAAAAGCACATCATGTGAGGTCAAACCAATTGTCCAGAGCAGATATGGAAGGCAAGTATTCTCTTCAAACATTTACTCCAGAGGACTGTGCTAAGCCAAGTCTATCTTCTATCTTCAGAACTCAGCAGGGATTCTTTCCAATCAGTGGAAGCAATGCAGAGGGAGCTTCCCGATACCAGGAGAATTTTGACGAGCAGAAGTGTCCTAAATAATGTGTATCTAAAGTAAAGAAAAACTAAAAAGAAAACCACTAACTACTGAGAAAATGAATGAATATGATCAATTTAAATGAAGAAAGAAATCGGGGTTGACAGGCATTGTGGCACAGAGGCTTAAGCCATGGCTTGGGATGCCCACATCTCATATCTTAAGTGTCCCTGGGACTGAACCTTGCCTAAGCTTTGATCCAACTTCCTGCTAAATGCAAGCTCTAGGAGACAACAGATGATAGTCCAAGTACTTAAGGCTCTGTCATCCATGTGGGAGACAGAGTTCTCGGCTGCTGACTTGGAACTGGTCCCTGGCTCTGGCTATTGTAGGCATTCACTTCTCTGTCCCCCTCCCTTTCCTCTCCACCTTCCCTCCACCTTTCAAATAAAGAAACTCGAGAGACAGAGAGAGAGAGGTAATATGAAGCAAAGGTAGGCTGACCATCTTGTCTGAGTTGAGTTTAAGCTTAATTTTATGCCAATCACAGAAATATAAAACATTCCAGGATCTTAACAGAAAAATGCTGCAAAACCTCTAATACAAGGCAAAGGTGCAGTTTTAAAATATCTTACTATTTTAATGGCTTATTCTTTGTCTTTTCCCTGTTTTGTTAGCACGTCCTCTACAGTGACTGTAAATTTGCAGAAGATAAACATTTGGCCTTCATCTCTATCACACCAGGACCAAGCATGGTGAACACATCCATTGTGCCCTAAATTTCTGCTGAATCAAGTAGTTGAAGGAACAAACTTGTGCCCATCCACTTTTCCCTTTTTCAGAAAAAAAAAACACAGACGGAAATAATTACCAAACCTCAAAATTAATACAGTGCATCATGCAGTCTTGCTAGCAAGATCAATCCTATTCATTGAAATGATTAAAGGCAATGGTCTGAACTACATACAGAGCAGATCAACTGTGTATATTCCTCAGCAACCCAACAGAAAAAAGTCTCAGTGGGCAGCATCCCATCTCTGTTTTCACTACTGCTCTGCCAAGATTGTTTGACTATCTCACCATCTCTTGTCTCACCGGCTGTCTCACTAACTCTTGTCTCACTATCTCTAATCCTGTGAAACTTGATACTAACCATTCTTAAAATTATATACACACTATGAGGCAAACAGCTTAGGATGGCAAGAAGAGCTGAGGTGACTCCAGTTGTAACTTGGCTCATGTGAAACTAGCAACAGTGCTTCAATGAGTTTATGTTCAGATTTTTTTTCTGGAATCTGTTGTTTTGTTTAATGTCAAGGTTGTCAGAGACAGTTCCAGAAGCTGTGGAAAGGTACTGAGTAAATCACAGTAATGGCTCCTTAGTGAAACAAGAGGTTGAAGTGATAGTTGCTGAGCTAGACAAGCTTGAGGCACATAGCTAGTTACGTGCTACAAGTAGGAGTGCCATGCTAGTTGGTCTCCCTACATGCTGACTACAGGAAGACATGTGTGAGCAAAGGAAATTGACTGATAAATGTCCTCTTCCAACACCATCAGTGTATCCAATCAGCACCTCTTGGAGATAATGTTGTAAATCTGCACACTTGTCCATTTATGGATTCGAGGCTGGATTCAACGAGTTTCCTCAGAGTTCCCCTACAGAGAAGGTCACCTTATTTATGATTGACTAGTCAACCTCTATTATTTCCACTCTAAATGAAACCATTTTGCCCTTTTTACTTCTAACCACAGATATGAAACGGGTCAGGTGTACTAGTTTATACTCCAGTAAATCCAGACATGTCTGGTGGTGAGAGACCTACAATACTGCAGTAGTTTCCATCATAAGGAATTAAAATGGTTTTAGTGGCCCTCATTATATATTTGGCTTACACAATTCAACTTTTCAGCTTTAACTTTCAGTTTTTACTTGAACTATCCCATTTAGCGAGAAGATCAAACACTCTATGAATGGTAGTCCCTAGTGCCATCCTACCAAGAAGAATGAAGGGGAATCTGTGGAGTTATTCAGTAAAGTTCACACTTGGTATGATAATGATCCCGCCAACATGTAAGGGATAAATCCAATTAGCATATGGGTACTTAAAGTTAATTCATTTAATATGAAGTGACATTTTGATAACTAAAGAATTAAGTCATTAGCACTCTCCGGTTACAACCTGTCTGACAGTTTCTGGGCATGAACTTGCCTAATTGAGTTTTCCAGGACTTAGGTGAGGATTAGCAACGGGGAAGCGCTCTGTGCTCCATGTCCCAGAGGTGTGTCTGGTAGGCCTTTGCACATGGTTTTCTGTTCTGAGAAGTCTCCAGGGATATGCATTCAACAGTTTGGATGCAAAAGAAAATCGTGTCCGTTTCCTTTGTCCTTTTCCTTTTGACAAATCAATATATTGTCTTCTTCATCAAAGTAGCCCTATTGTACAGACACTGAACATTAGAAATGCTGCTGCCATTAGTCTGATGTTCTAGCTGTTGGGAGTCACTGCAGTCAGTTTTGGGGCATTCAGGAGTGTGATTTTGTTTACTAACTTCAAAGCTTCACTGAATATTTGCTGGATGAATGAAAGAAACCAATGGACATCAGCAGAAAGATCACACACCTGGCAGGCATTATGGTGAAGTGGCTCAAGTCACTGCTCAGGAGGCCTACAACCCATATCAGAATGCCTGGTTTCAGTCCTGTCCACTCTGAACTTCCTATCCAGCTTCCTGCTGATGCTCCTGGGAAGCAGCAGGTATCAGTCCATACACCTGCATTCCTACCACCCAGGTTACTTCTATCGGAGTGACCAGCTTCAGGCTTCAGCCCGGTCTGCTGTGGCCATTTGAGGAGTGAACTAGCTAACGGAAGATGTCTCTGTGTCTGTCAGTCTCTCCCCCTACTCCATCCCCCACAACCTCTAGCCCATCATTCTTTCAAATAAATAGTTGTTAAAATAGCATTCCCAAATTCTGTCCAGCACCTGCAACTACATATATTTACTTAGTTTGCTTCTTGTTATAGAACTTTTAACTTAGGGCCCAGTGTGATAGCATAGTGGTTCAAGTCCTCACCTTGCATGCGCTGGGATCCCATACGGGCGCCAGTTCTAAACCCTGCAGCACCTGCTTCCCATCCAGCTCCCTGCTTGTGGCCTGGGAAAGCAGTCAAGGACGGAACAAAGCCTTGCAACCCTGCACCCTAATGGGAGACCTGGAGGAGGTTCCTGGCTCCTGGCTCCGAATTGGCACAGCACCAGCCATTGCAGTCACTTGGGGAGTGAGTCACTGGACGGAAGATCTTCCTCTCTGTATCTCCTCCTCTCTGTATATCTGCCTTTGCAATACAAATAAATCTTTTTTTTTAAAAAAAGAACTCTTAGTATTCTTGTTCATATTTTGTCAATTTCAGATTACCATTTTGCTGTCTGCTATACTATCTTTTCCTTCTTTCTATAACAAATGTAAAAGCAATTATACAATAAAAATACCATGCTAATATAAAATATTATTAAAATTGTCCAAGAATATCAGATCCAGAAATTCTGACTTCTTTAGGAAGTTCCTCTACATGGAAAATTGTTGTCTTCTACCCAGGTAACCTAAAAAGAATTTTCTGACACTTCAGAAGGAAAAATGTTAAAAATGTGAGGGAAAGGAAGAGAAAGTCTTGGGCCCTGATGGATTCACATTGAACACTGAAAGACCAAGTAATTTTATTTTCAACTCCTACAACCTTCATCAGAAAAACAATTTCAAAAGTGTTATGTTGTTTTATGACCATATGTGAAAAAAAAATACACAATGAAAGCAAGAACTGTATGTTGAAACAAAAGCAGGCATAAGGGAGTTTGAATCCTAAACTTCCCTTCAATTTCACAGCCTGAACGAAAACGAGTTACTTACAATTTTTTTTAGCTTGACCTTCCATAAAAAAGATGAAATTGCATTTGCTGGGACAGTCATCAGATGTGCAGAAAAAGGTCTAACATAAATCAGTGTTACGCTAAACTGTCTTAAAAGAAAGAAAAAATATCAAGTTATCCATCTTTAAAAACAAAGGAGTATTATACATGTTCAATGTCTGCTTGGGGCAGGCTAAGCAGCTCTTGCGTACCTCATGCCATTAGCTTCTTATCTCCTTCCTAGCACAATCTGACTTTAGTCTAGCCCTGACAACACCTAGAAATACAGTGAACTTCAACTAGCGTCCCCATCCCACCCTCACAATACATGCCATCTGTAGAAAACTCTTAGCCTCACTGTCACTGATTGTATCGTAGGGATAATCATATCACTTAAAAATGATAGTATTAACTGCATGTATTAATTATATATGCATGTGTATACATCTACATAAGAGAACTCATTTTTTAAAGTTCATGAAAATTTTAAAATTCAGTTTATTTTTGGAATAGAAAGTTTTGAAAACCCATGCATTTAGTTCATACCTTCCGTTAACTTCTTCGAGAACTCCATATATGATTATGTGTATCAGTGTATTTGAAAAACAAGCACCAGGATCGGTTATATAATTTTATATACACGTTCAATTGTAAATCATTTTGCATAAAGATATAAATATACAGCATCAGGAGCCAGTATCAGTGATCTGTAAGGCCCACTGCAAAGTGAAGGAACAAGGTACCTTGTTCAAAAACTATGAATAATTTCAAAATGGCAATAGACCATTAAGCCAAGAGCAGCTACCTTCTAAGTGTGGAGTCTGTGCAATTGCACAGGTCACATACTTGTGAACTTATCCTTGTCCAGGAGCATTGCAAGTATTCAATAAACCATCAACATGATTAAGCCAAGTGCTCACTTTGCTAAGGACTGTTAAGTCCTCTGAGTGTTTTCATCAGGAACGATGGTTTTCTCCAGTAGGGACATAATCTTCAGAGAATACTGATTAGCAACAGGACAGCTACTGAATATCTCTTGGCCTAAATGTCTTCATTTTTCAGAACAAAGCAGTGGTTCTCTAACAACACTCCTGAAGAGTTTCTGTAGTGTTCTGTAGGACAGGAAAGAAGTGGCAAGAATGAGAGAGCTAAGGCAGGCGTTCTGATGAGAAACAAAGTGACTATGTTTGATCTCATTACCCTCATTTGAAAAAGTGAGTTATATCAAACAAACAACAAACAAACAAAAAAATTAGAATAGATAGACAGAGAACAACAAGGAAAGCTTAGAATCAGACAGGAAAAGATCAGCATGGATTCACTTATATCTCTCTAGGTGGGAGACAAAGATTAGTTACTCCTCACTAGGGTATTGAAGATTTCTCTGCACACCCCTCCTAAAACTGTCCTGCACCTAAACTGTTGACATGTGTCTTGCTAGAGTTATAAGCCAGTCTAGACTATCCGAAAAACAGCCAGGTTCAGCAAAATTATGCTTCAACACTATAAAATGCTAAAAACTATAATGAAAATAGACACAAGACAGCTGAATAGTAATCCATAGCCATTTTAAAGTGTATAGAACCCGGTTGTATATAAACTAAAATTGAAATGTTTATGAAGAAGTCACAGGATGTGGTTAAGAACTTGCATTTTTTTAACATATTGGTTAATCAATACTACGTCAATTAATTTCATAACATTATAAATTGTTGCTGATGTTATGTTGGGACTTTTTATTTTTTTTTTTAAAGATTTATTCATTTTATTACAGCCAGATATACACAGAGGAGGAGAGACAGAGAGGAAGATCTTCCATCCGATGTTTCACTCCCCAAGTGAGCCGCAACGGGCCAGTACACGCCAATCTGATGCTGGGAACCTGGAACCTCTTCCGGGTCTCCAACGTGGGTGCAGTGTCCCAATGCATTGGGCCGTCCTCAACTGCTTTCCCAGGCCACAAGCAGGGAGCTGGATGGGAAGTGGAGCTGCCGGGATTAGAACCGGCGCCCATATGGGATCCCGGGGCTTTCAAGGCGAGGACTTTAGCAGCTAGACCACGCCGCCGGGCCCGGGACTTTTTATTGATCAGGGTGATACTCTGCCAGCTCTAACTTCAGACCAGAGATGGCCTCCCCAAGAAGCCGTTGAACTTATCTGGACAACAAGATGCTGGACTCTATGCTTGGTATATGCTTGCAATGAAAGAATCTCAACTGAACTTGAACTGTGGTAATGCAGCAAGGTGGAGGAATCCACCATGGGGGGAGGGTTTGGGGAGGGGTGGAGGGAATCCCAGTGCCTATAAAACTGTGTCACATAATGCAATGTAATTAATGAAAAAAAAAATAGAAAATGTGAGGTATATGAAAACTATTGTTTTTGGTGAGCTTGTAGCTTTTCATCTTTAAGCTCCATGCTCTATTTCTTATTTTATCTTCACGAGAACCTTGAAAGTAGAATAGATACTATCATCTCCATTTGTTAAGGGATATACAAGAGAATCAGTCTATTATCTAGAGTATACTACCAAACCACCTTGCCCATTCCATTCAACAGCAGTTTCCTTTGAGGGCTGCCTCTCACCTCTCCAGCCTTCAAAATAAATCCCTTCTAAGGATACATCTTTTCTGGTCCTTCAAGAAACCCAACCTCCTCCAAGTCACATTTCAGTTAATGTCAGTAGCCAAGGGAAGAAGGCTATAAAACAGCATGAATTGTAGGTCAATCCATTGGAATAAGGCATTTTCCTCCATTTCTATCCAAATTGTGCCTCTTTTTTGTCTCATGGCCTTCTCCCAGCCATGCAATCTCTTTCTTCAAAGCCCCTCCAAGGACACACACTCTCAAGGGTTCCCATATGCTTGCTATGATCTGCAAGAAGGAATTCTCTGGTCAGAGTTTCTTACAGGAGTCAAGGGTATAATAAAGTTGCTAAAGGAGTGAATATGTATCAGATACTTGGAACAGTGGCTAGCACACAGTAGGTATTATAGAAGAGTTAATGGGATAAACAATTTTTTTTCAATCTACATCATACCTCATGTGTTTCTTCACCCCATCTTGGTTATAGAGTTGAGCAGAAAAGATTCTGAAGGTGAAGGAGAAGGCTGAAACAGAGAAAATGGGGATGCTTGGAGCCTTCCAATAATACTTCCAGCTAGAAGGGCCAGTTATAGAATCATTTCACATTTAGGGATTCCCTTTCCTACAATTTCATACTATTTACTTCAAATACCATGTACATATGAAATGAGGCAAAAATCAGTCTCAAGGGTAGGCATGTGGTCTAGTGATTAAGATGCTGCTGAAGACTCCATTTGGAAGTGCACCTTTTGAATCCTAGCTCTGGTCTCAGATTACAGCTTCCTGCCAGTGCAGACCCTGGGGAGCAACAGCAGATGATACAAGTTGTTTGGTACCTGCTGCCCACATCAAAAACACGGATGGATTTCCCAGTTCCTGACTCAGCCTGGGTCACTCTTGGCAGGTGCAGGCATTTGGGGAGTGAATTAGAAGGTAGACATGATTGTAATCTTTCTTTCCCTCCATCTTTCATTTTTTACCCACAAATTTAAAAAATGGAAAACTCTCCCTGCATTTATAAATGGGCCCCAAGCACACTGGTGATTAATCTTTCTGCATATCTTCTTCTGAGCTTTCTTTTTAGATTTGTTTATTTTTTATTGGAATAGCAGATTCACATAGAGGAGAGACAAAGAGAAAGATTTTCTATCCACTAGTTCACTCCCCAAGTGTCTGCAACCACCGGAGCTGAGTCGATTTGAAGCCAGGAGCCAGGAGCTTCTTTTGAGTCTCCCATACGGGTGCAGGGTTCCAAGGCTTGGGGCCAACTTCTATTGCTTTCCCAGACAAGCAAGGAGCTAGATGGAAAGTGTAGCAGCTGGGACACAAACGGGTGCCCCTGTGGGATTCCTGTGCATGCAAGGCAAAGATTTAGCCATTAGGCTATTGCACAAGCCCAATTTCTGCACATCTTCATAATATCCCTCTCTTTGTAAAACCTGGGAGAGAGGCTTTCAGTGTAAGGGGAGCTCTAATAAACAAAAGCAATGAAGAAATTTCAAAATCTGTTGGTATAGAATTAGTAACAGAGGAAACTGTGAAAACCAGAACAGGCAGATCCTAGGAACCAGCTATTAAAACTCTACTTTTTCTTCACCCTTCCTGAACCATTAGAAAAGATTGACACAGCAAACACTGGAAAACTTCTGCTCTGCCTTGTTACACCACCTACAATTTCTACAGAGATCCATTTGGCATTAACTCTGGTATCTAAGATAGGATAGTCATTAACTAACATTATGTGAAGGAATTATACTATCAGATCATCAAAGCCCAAGTCTTGGCTGAGTTCCTATTTAGGGAACTAAGGGACCATCAGTGGTTCATAGGTGAGAATGGAGCTCATGCCTTCTATGTTCATCATCCCTGATTGCATCCAGAGCATCCAGACCCATCCTGATACTACACATTTTAGGAGGAAGGTGCAGTGGAAACCCACAGTAGCAGGAAGACAAAGGTCAAAGGAGAGATGTAACAATGGCCAAGACTCAAACTTCTCCTGTATCTGTGTCATTAGCAGAAAAGCAGGTACACTCTTTGTATACCGCATGGTCTGTGGAATTAGTATGTCACAGCCACCAAAACAAAGTCATAGAACGACTTAACCCACAGACACAGATTTCCTCATAATTCCAGATGCTAGAAATGCAGTCAAGGTGCTGGCAAGGTCGGTCTCTTCTGAAGCCATCTCTTCAGTTTACAGATCCTCTTTGTGCACTGCCTTCCCATGGGATTCTCTCTGCGTACATCTGGGTTTAAGATTTTACCTATTTATTTTAAAAGGCAGAATTACAGAGAGGAAGACACAGAGGGAGTAACTTTCCATCTGCTGATTTATTCATCAAACGGGTGCAATACTGAAGCCTTGGCCAGGCGGAAGCCAGGAGTCTGGACCACTACTTGGATCTTCCATGTGGGCACAGGGTTCTAACCACTTGAGCCATCTTCTATTATTTTCCCAGGCATATCAGCAAAAAACTGGATCATAAATGGAGCAGCCATGAGATGAACCAGTGTCCATACAGGATGAGAGCATTGTCACAAGTGAGAGCTTTTAAACCAGCTGAGTCACAAGGTCAGCCCCTCTTGATTGTTTTCTGTTTTCTTAGACTTTATTAATAGAAAAGGAGAGACAAATCTTTTATTGTAAGTACACCAGTCATACTGCATTAAGTTCTCCTCCACAGGACTTCATTTTCCCTTAACTACCACCTTAGTGACAATATCTCCCTGTCAGTCACTTTCAGAGGTATCAATTAGGATTTCAGCATTGGAATCTGGAAGGACACAATTAACCTCACAACAGTCCTCTACTCCCATGATTAGGGCCAAGATAATAATAGTGAGAGCTCATCAGTCTAGCTTTTAGGAATTATTTTGTGAGGAAAATATGCTACAACTTCCAAATACATACATTAATAAACTTTTAGAACTAGTGGTATAATAAGCCAACTGGAAACAGCCTTTTTCCCTTGTACAACAAAGTTTTCATCATTTGAGTAAAACCTTAAAAAGCCAGATACAATTACTTGAGCGTAGAAAAAACTCTAACACTTTCAAATTCAAAACAAAGATTTTTTTCAAATTATCTAGGTGAGTTTCCACTGTTTCTTCATTTACAGATATTAGAATGTTTTAATGGCTGTAGTTTTTGACAGTAATTCCTGGTAAGGCTGGTATTGGGGAACAGCTGATGGAGCAGTCTCCTATGGGATCAGCATCCCATACAGGCACAAGTTCCTGTCTTGGCTGCCCACTTTTGATCCAGCTCTTGCTAATGGCCTGGGAAAAGTCGTGGAGGATGGTTCAAGTACCTAGACCCCTGCAACCCCCATGGCAGAGACCTGGAAGAAGCTCCTGGCTACAGGTTTCAGCCTGGCCAGACCTGGCTTTTACAGCAATTTAGGGGGTGAACCAGCAGGTGAAACATATTCATTCTCTATGTATATGTATTTGTCTTTCTCTCTCTCCCCTCCCATCCTTCCCTCCCTCCCTCTCCGCTCTTTCTCACTCCATCTCTCCCCCTATATCTGTAACTCTGACTTTAAAAAGAAATAAAACTTCTGATTTTTTTTCCTGGTGAAGGCGCCAGTCATGAGAAGAGAATAATGATCTTACATTGGGTTACTCATGCTGAATGGAAACTAAAACAATTTCATTCTTTCTGGCTTTGCAGATTAAGCTGGCACATGTCTAACTCCAAGGGAAACCAAGCAAAATCCCTAAACAGAAAACAAGCCTCAATGAAACTGGTTTCATATTACAATTGGAAAATTCTAGTAAGGCTAACAGATGTTGATGGTTTGACCCCTAAGGACTATTGCATCAACAGTATTTATTGTCCATAATCCAACTGGCTGATTTCAAGTTCATTTTTCTAGAACTCTCTCTGTAGTTCCTTTACAATATTGTTAGATAAAGGAAGAGAGAGGGAGATAAGGAGCTCTGGGTTCTTGAACCTATTGTTCAATTACGTTGAAAGAAGAGCACAGATTCTTGCTACAAAATAAAATACTAAACTACAAAGTTAAAAGCACTACAGAAATGCATAGTTCCTTTTTCTGCTATAACTAAGGCTTTAAAGTCTAAATTACAGAAGTGAAGCTGCCCTCACCACTGGACAGTTTGTAAAGGTAACGGAGGCAGAGCACACTGACCATGCTGTTGGACAGACCAGATCTGGGTCTGGCTCTGCTACACCAACTAGAACTTGAAAATGCTCCTTTCCTTCCCCTAGCCCATCCTTCCCTAAGAAGCAGTGGTGATTACAGCTACCCCATAGAGCTCTGGAGAAGATTACATCTGAGAACACTCCTAGAACCGGGATCACGGTGCACTGCTTGTAAGTACACTGCCGGCAGGTAGTTACTCTTGTAAAGGTGTAGGCTTTCCAGCAACCCTAGGGATCATCTCTGAAGAGGAGGCCAGTGAGGCTTACAGAAGCTGCCACTTGGCTAAATTCAAACAACTAATAAGGAACACCCTCTAGTTCCATACCCTAGAGTTTTTCATTACACAGATGGACAATGGTTGATAAGACATTTTTCTAATAAAATGGCAACCAGCCTCTTTTCTCTGCTGCCATGGCCGCCAACTTTCACATCGATTTTTGCTTCCAGCAACTGAAGCTATATGCACACATATGCAAATTATTCATGGCTAGTGTAACTACAAACCATAACCAACAGACTAATAAGCACAACAGCGATCTCTTTGATATGTGTGGGCATTAAAAGAAACCAGCAGCTGTGTTGTTACACAGTATTTAATTAGGACCAGCTTTAGAAGGAAACCAAATTTTTCAAATAAAGGTAAATGTTACCTAAAGATTATTACTCAATAGATTATTGCAACAACTTACAACAGGTTGCAAGAAACAATACTGGGTCAAAATTGAGGTATTTTTCATTTGAAATTATGAAGGAAATTAAGAATAACTAATTGTAGTGCCTGAACATAAGTCTATCAGTATTAATTGGTAAAAAGCTAGCATTAGCATCTGAGCAATAAATGATAATTTCAATAAATGAATAATGTAGTTTAAAGAATATTCTGAATTCAGTCTTTTTTTCAGCATCTAGGTATTAACTCTAAAGGGACCACAAAATAAAAAATTATTGAACACTTACACTTCATGAAATAATATGCTAAATATATTTGTCAACTTCCCCATGAGTTAAGCACTATTATTCCATTTTATAGATGATGAAATCAGGCCACAGGACTTCTGTAACTTGCCCCAGGTCCAACAGCTACTGCACTCTATATAAGCACCAGGATGAACTTACAGCATAATATACTGTTAACTAGTACTTTTTACTAAATCAAGCAATCAACTGCCAGTGCAGAAAAAAAAAAAGTCTGTAAAAGTTTCTGCAAAAGAACTGCTTTAATTGGTCAAGCATTGGTTATGCAATGATTAATTACACGTTTTTCTTTATGCAAGGCCAAGTTGCAACTCAGCAAAATTTTTACCCCCCCAAAAAAACTTTCAGTTATATAGTGTATATTAAAACATTCCTCATCATTTAGATTCTATTATGGATAAAAGGACAATTCTAAGTTTAGAACTTTTTAAGCTAAAGGTTCAAAGATCTATGAATGTAACGTAGAGAGAAGAGTTTTGCATGTGGCTTAAACTCAGTTTGCCTCAACTAAAAGCTACACTACTTCAAACAACCAAAATATCTGAAGCATTGGCCAACATTTTTGTATTAAGAAATTGAATCAAACTCTACTGAACTCTTCTTTATCTTTCCGTTCATACAAGAGATGGTGTGTAATCCAGGGGTCATTGTAAATATGTAAACGCACAACTAGAAAGGAAGGGAGGGAGGGAGGAAAGCCTTACTTGACTCTTCAGAAGTGAGTTTACCTATTCTCTGACTTTGTGTTCTTACCTGCACAGTGACCTCCCAGGCAGCCTGCTGTGACACCCAGACAGGCCATCAAATGTTGGGGGAGATGGGGAGGGAGAGCAGGGGCTGAGCCCCACAACAGACAGGGCTCACTGCCATGAAGTACAACATAATACAGCATCTATTAAAACACACTTCTGAAATTGCTGCTGGTACTAACCTTAACAGAAATAACTGAAAATACATGCTTCACAAACACAATTTCTCTAAATAGAACACTTTTAAATTGGTCCTTAGGGTGTCGGAGTATTTTTTAATTTTGTCTTCATAACTGTGTTCTTTCACAATTCACTGGCTTTGTGTCTTCCAATGCTAATTTCTTTTTCTACCAGAAAAGTTAATGGGCACCTCCATTTCCAGCAGATGGTTCCTTACTAAAAAAAATAACAAAAAGTTAGAAAGCATCTGGCCAGATATAGCAGATCAAATGGTTCACACTTTAAATACCTGCTATTCTTGTTCAGATAAAAATAATTTCATTCCTAGTAACTTAATCTTTTGCGCCTCAGAAATAATAAGGTTTTTATGGGAGTCGATATTAAATAGAATCAGTTGTCACGATGGTGGGAGCACTGTTTTTCTTTTTCAGTGTAAGCAGTGTGGCCCAGTCAGAACAGCTGTGAAAAGAGAGGAACCCCTCTGTGTATACTTAGCGCTTTCTGTCCGAGTTCCCAGAAACCCTGGCTGCTGCCTTCCCTGAGACCAGTGTTGATTCTTTTCATGGATCCTGCACAGGCATTTGCTTGTAAGCTTGTATTTTTCCATTTCATAGTCCCATTATTCCATCTTGAATGCTAACTATCCTAGCTGGAGGATGGTTCCCTGCTTGTGGCTGTGCCTCCATCAAGACAGGAATGTGATCAGACCGTATTGTCAAACAGAAGGTAACTTTGGACAATGACACACAACACACAGCAAACTGTGATCTTTTGGGAACTCTCAGCCACACAGAGGAAAGGTTAAAGCCTGCTGAGTTGCTTGGCGCTAACCGTTCTCACAACAAACTCCCCTAGTAGAATCCGCAGCCTCCTCCAGGCCTTGGAGCACCTGGGCTGTGCACGGAACAGTCAGCATTTACTAACACGCCATGATCCGTGCGAGTTACCCATACTGTGTAATCCTGTAACACACCTCCATGCAGCCCAGGCAGGCTACAGGCCATGTGTTTTCCTGCAAGAAACAGCACCCACCCTATGGAGGAGCAGGTCTGCTGTGAGAACTCTGGGCCCCGCTGTCCCCCAGGACCACTACAGGGTTCAAAGAGCCCCACTCCCACTCAGGAACTGCCTCCCACCTGCTGGTTCTCAGTTACCCAGCCTGTGGAGCACACACCTGAGGTGGGGCAGGCTACAGAACACACCTAAAATTTCTCTAGAAGAAAAAGGAGTGGGATTTGAACTTGGGTCTACCACAAATTTCTTTTGTTTCACCATTCTACACTTCTCTCCTCCTTCGGAGCTATCCAACCTTCAATAAGGCAAAACTGAAGCCTTTTGGCTTTTAAGAAACAGATCAGTTTTATATGAGTTACATGAGTGCAGCCGACAGCTTTTCCTTTGGTGATCTGATTACTGTGTACGTTCTTGCTGAGCTATAATCTTCTTACTTTTTACTTCAATTCTTTCTGTAGTAGAACATTAAACCCCTGATTATAAATGAAAAACGGGCTGTTTTCAAATAAAAATGGAGAATACATGGAAACATTTCAAAGTGATGGAAACACCCTTTTAAAAATCAACAACAACCAAACCCTTCTCAAAGCTGAGCATGACACAAAAGTGATACAAGATTGAGACCAATCGCTTCCCCAACCCCAGAGCAATCAGGACCTTACAGAACACAGTCAATTCTACCTCGGTGGCTACACAGGGGTAACATAGAAGTTTACTCAGAGCAGTGATTTGAGTCATCCAATTCACTCTCTCTGGATGCTGCTTAACATGGATTGGAGGGGTACAAAGCTGGAGGAAAGGGACACGTTAGAGGCCTCCACAGACACAAGCTGAAAGCAACAGCCACATGAGGGATAGCCAAGTAGTAGGAGAAATTCTGATATATCAAAAAAGTTAAATAACCAAGCTGTTAGACGGGGAGGGGTGTGTGGCAGGAATGAAGAAATGTATGTCACTGCTTGGGAGTGCAATGCAAATGACCTCACCAAAATGCAAATTGGAACCTTCACAAGGCCAAAAGCACTCCCCACAAAAATGATCTTTAACTGCTACCATTTCTTCTAAAACCCAAATTCAATTATTTTTAACAATGTAGTTATTTCAAGTTTGACTGTGAATTGGGCTCCTGCTGAATATTAATACACATGATTTATAAACTACAAATTTATCCTTTACGCCACACATAATTATCATCTTGCCACTTCTAGAATTATGCTCCTCTTGGAAGTTTTTGCATTTGGAAATTATGCTCAGTTAACGTACAAAAGGATAAGAGAGACCATTGTACGCAATGACAGCCTTTATAGCAACAAAACGGAAAGTGCTTTTCTTCAGCTGTCGACTTCTACCAAAAAATTCTCATGCTAGTTTTTCTCTTAATGACAATAAGCAAATCACACACAGCTGAACTTTAGGGAGAGTATGGGTTTATGGCTTCAATGATCCCAGACACAGATGAGATCACAGTTTGGGGAAGGAAGGTCAAGAAAAAGGAAAAAACACGAGCCAAACTTGAAGTTAAAAAGTAATAGGTCTGGAAAGATCTGGCTGGTCCACACAGTCCAATACTGCATTTACCCAGACCTGACTACCTACCATGACAAGTCAGGCTCTAAAAAGTCAGGGGGAAATTGTTTTTCAATAACAATAAACAGCTTTTAATTTCATAGAATTTCAAGATCAAACCATTTGCCTTCCTAGTTACCTTGAACAATTGGTTGTGAAAATTCTTACATGCTCAAAACTTTGTAAATCAGCATTTGATTCAGCATTAGAAACTATCCAATGCATTTTAAATTTTCCCTACATCATGCGAAATATCTCCATCCAGTTTGGAGCTTAATGGTTCATGCCTCCTCTTGCATGGTCCTAAATGCATCCTTCCTGTGATTGCCAGAGTGCAGCAGAGCCATACACAAGTTTTTTCAGTCTATGGGGATTCACAATTACTCCAACAGCGAAGCAGCACAGTATTATGGCCCATGGACTCTGAGTCACAAGTTCATAAGGTCATGATTTCCACTGATGTTGGTTACATCCAGTCAATATGACTGACTTCAATTAAACTGAGAAAGCAAAGATTGAAGAGCTATCTCCAATTTCTATTTCCTCCTATTCATTATTCTTCCTTCATAAGAATCTGAAAAACTGATTGTTTATATTAGGCATTATTCACGGAGACACAATCAAAAGTCCAAGAGACCTTGAGTTGAAATCATGAAAATGCACTGGTGCTTGGCACAGCAGTTAAGACCCCCTTGGGGACAGCCCTACCCCTATCACAGTCCTGGCTCTACTTCTAATTCCAGTTTCCTGCTGAGGAGCATCCTGGCGGGGCGGGGGGCGGGGGGCGGGGGGGAAGGTAAATGGCTCAAGTGGTTATCTCCCCTACTACAACCCATCGGGGAGAGTTACATTAAGTTCTAGGAGCCCAGCTCTTGTCAGCATTTGGGGAATGAACCAGGATATGGAAGACCTCTCCTTTGTCTCTGTCTTCCAAATGCATTTTAAATGTTATTCTTTGTACAATTAAAATGTAATAGCTTGCAATTTGCAAAGAGGAGAACCTAAGTACTCAAAGGATTCATGTGTAATCCAAGTGAAACATCAGGACCCCTTAAACTCCACCAATCTGCAAGTTTTGTTAGCATTTTGTTACTAAGCAGTCCATTGGGTCAGCTGTTCTCACCAGACTCACTCTGGGGGTATTGTGCCTTCCTTAGCTCATATCCAGAAGTTTCCAGAAGGCAATGCTGGGAACACAGGGTAAAAGGACTCTAAGATACTTAAAACTGTCGACACTGATGCTGTATCACACCATACTAAACTACTTGCAGTGCCAGCATCCCATATAGTTGCTCCACTTCCAACACAGCTCCCTGCTAACGCACTGAGAAAGCAGCAACAGCAGATACCCAAGTGCTTAGGTCCCTGGATGTGGAAAACCTGAATGAGTTCCAGCTTCAGCTCAGGCCAGCCCTGGCTGTACAGCCATTTTGGGGAGTGAACCAAGGGATGGAAGATTCATTCTCTCTCTCTCTCTCCTCCCACCCCCCGTACCTCTCTCTTTTAAATGAATAAATATATATATAATATATATTTTGGATCAATACTGCTGCCTACAGTTTTGTCATCATGCTATTGACTTCTAATGCTCTCCATGCATCTTGAATACTGCAAGTAGAGGGCTGATTTACTTGCCATTATGTCTTCTGCTGTAAATAAGAAAAAGACCAAGAAACAGTGTCTAAATTATCTGATGTTGTGGTGCAGTACGTCAAGCCAGCAGTACAGGGCCTCTCTTTCCCTCATTGTCTCTGCTCCTCTCTGTAACTGACTTTCAAATAAATAAGATACATCTTTAAAACAAAAAATAACATGGTGGATAATGATTGCAGGAGGTGGGAATAGACAACCCATCGAGAGAGGGGCAAGCTTGTGTCACAGCAAGTTAAGTCTTCACCTGCAATAACAGCACATTCCATCTGAGGACTCGCTCAACTGCTAGCTGCCCCACTTCTGATCCAGTTCCCCATCAATACAACTGGAAGGTAGCAGAAGATGTCTCAAGCACGTGGACTCCTACCACATAGGAGAGGCTGCGATGTTCCAGGCTCCTGGCTTTGGCCTGGACTAGCTCAGCAGTTGTGGGCCTCTAGGGAGTAAAACAACTGTCTCTCTTCTTTCCTCCCCCATTCCTCTCTGAAACTCTGCTTTTCAAATAAATAATGAATCTTTAAAAAAAAAAGAGGCAAATGGGAATTGTCCCTAAATATATGTAATGGTGGAAGGTGCGACACCTTTCCTCACCTATGATAAAAGGCACAGAGACACCCCCAGAACAAAGAATAGTCAACAGGAGCAAAGCATGGCAGATTGATCTCATGGGAACTTTCAGAAAGAAAACCCAAAGCCTGGGGAAAACTGTCTAGTTGCACACTTAGACCTGAAGCAGAATGGCCAACCCTGCAGAAACGGGACCAGACCAACAGGCCTGCTCTAATCAAATACACTGAGGACAGAGACCCAGTGAGGCTTGTCTGCCTGGATGCGTCCCCACCCCCACACAGCCAAGAGGTAACCAGAGGTCTGTGGGTCAGGGGTAGAATCCCTTCTGGCATGAAGGTTTTACAAGGCATGGGCAGGATAGGTCAGAGAGCTTGTTTATGGCCAGCTTTTACACAGCTAGGTGGGGTAGGAAGACAGGTTAGAATAATATATCTAGGTTTTATGGCTGGCTTTGAGGCAAGAGGTTCTAGTCTCTGCTTCTCTCTTCTGGAAGAGGAATTCTTAGTTTTATTGTCTGCCATGGGAGAAAAGAGGGAGCAAAAGAAAGCAGGGCAGGAAGGCTTGAAAAAGCCCTAGCCAGAGAGGTCCTTTTAGCATCCTACAGTTCCCAGGGCTCAGCTTGCTGATGAGCCACACTCTGGGGTTTCAGTTTCTGAGCCCCAACACACAGGAACACCAGAATGCAGCTAGAACTGAGACACCAGTTACCTATCACATCCAAAAGTTTGACAGCACACTTAATCACCAACTGAAGCATCCTTTTAAGTGACCTTCAAGTGCTAACATTTGACTATCTGTAGGTAGAGGACATCCAAAAAACAAAACTACTACTTTAAAAAAAACTTCAGCTTCTCTCAGTTATCATTTTGATGAATTCAATATCTGTTGCTCTCATCCCTGATGAGCAGATATGTAGAAGCACACCTATGCTCATACATAATTCCATCAGGGTCACTGGGAAACAGCTTTTCAGAATAGGCAAAAAAGACTCATTAAAAAAGGAAAGCATCCTAAATTTAAAAAAAGAAACGCAAGTATAAACTCATGCTTTATTTTCTCTTTAAAATAAATATGTATTTTCTATTTCTTTCCATTGAAAGAGCCAAGAAACAATAACCTATTCAGTGACAACTATCAGTTCCAAGATTTTAGTCTTTAAGTACCATCCCCTACGGAAAGGAACCAGAGCCCATAGGAAGCCAGGCTGATTCCAGGATTAGGATGAGAAATGTGTAAGGTGAGGATGGAACACACTGTATGCTAGATACAAAAAAAAAAATCTAGTAGTTTCTAAAGGTCAAGAGCAAACATAAAGAGGCTGTCACTATGCAAATCGGGACAAACTGAGTGGCAAATGGAATATTACTTACAAGGAAATGATACATCTCAAATGCATTAAAGTTCATGAATCCATAATAAAATTACTTCTAAATGTAAAATAAGAAATCCTCATTGACCACCTTTGGTGGATGTTAGAAAAAACAGGCCATTTTTCTGAATGCTAATCACCAAACAGGTTGCGAGGAGACACCACAAATTTAGCCATCTTTCTGATTGAATTGTGCCTTAATCTAACCAGAGAGCTGATGCGGGAAAGTTTTTTTACATGAATTTTAGCTCATCAATGAAGAATGAATGATAGGTTACAGTATCAACATTTTGTAACAGTCTCATGAAATTAGCAGTATAGTTAACACTCATTGCTAGTGCTAATGCTATTAAATAGAAATTTTGGTTAACTTCTATAATACATGTCTCAGACTGATAACATCTGGCCCTACTTATCATTTCATGCACTTGAAAACACACCTCACACTTACCTGAATCCTGCTAATATATTAAAAAAAAATGTTAGTGTCAAACACAGGGCATTTTGAAATACCAGTGGAGGTAGAAGAAAGTGAATTGCTTTAATAACCAGCAACCAAACCTACCACAAACTAAGTAGTTACCAATTCTTTTTTAATCAAAAAAAAATGAAGAAAAACACCTAATCTAGTTGTCAGCTAATCATTATAATAATTTATAGTAATCTATCATAATTGATTTTTGGTCAAGAAATCAGAAGCAGTTTGGAGAGACTCTAATTCCTTCCTTGCCTGTCTATTTATAATGTGAAGAGATTTTTGCAAAGTTTACATCTAGACAACTGAAACATAGAAATAGAATTGATGTTGCCTCCTCTGGTTATAAATAATATGCATCCTGAATGAACTAATTGTAGGGGAAAAAGATTCATCCATCTTAGCAAGAGATGTTTTCCCAATGAAACTGTACTTTCTAACATTTAACAAGTATTTATCAAAAATTGCAATGTATTTGTTATTCTGCTCAACTGTAATAACTCAATTCAAAAAAAATTACTTAACACTTAGAGCCTTATGTTCACAGGAAACATCACAAATGGTTTAAACTAAATTTATATACATATTTTGTTGCTGAGAAGTATCATAAGGTGATCAATAAAACACTTGCAAGCACAAAAATAAATTGCATTAAGATAACTTCTGTGGGAAAACTATCAGATATGAAAGTTTCAGGAGAAAAATATATTTCCTGCAGTTAAGATAAGTTTGTATTTTTTTATAGATGCTGAAAGTAATCAAATTGCTAACCTATTCAGATTCTGTTGGATCCATTGGAGATGGATATAACATTTCTATCTTTAAATGTCAAGGTTTTCCACATTCAAAAAATCATATCTCTGCGGCTCGTGTATGTATCTTTTGTTAAAAAAAATATTTAAATATACTATGTTAAATGTGTAGGAAGGTACGTGGCTTTTAAAACTAGCTGAGGGATATATGAGTAAAACAAAATAATTAAGACGTTCACCAACTTAACTTTTTTTAAAAGCGCAAGAAAATCATAAGGAGTCTTCAAGAAAGGCAGGAAAAGGAAAGAGGACTGAAAGTTTCTAAGGTCGCTCTAGTCTGTCCACCCACTTGTGACATACTATAGCTCTTAGCTATCTACCTCCTGCCTGAGGCTCCCAGAATTCATCACAAACTCACCATAAATAGGAAGGTAAGGGATCCCATGACAACAGGGCTAGCAGAATGAACTAGGCCTCGGTGCTAAGGTTCTTGTCAACATATTACCCAACGTCTAAGAGAGTCAGAGTCCCAATATTGCCTCCCAGCCTTCTCCCTTCTAAGTGCAAGACTGCTCCGGCACGAGGGAGTAGATACGCAGTCCCAAACTGCCATAGGGCACCACGATTTTACTACAAAATGTATTTCAGCACTATCTATTATGGCAACTTCTGAGCCACATGTGGTTCTTTGAACTCTAATTAGAAATCAATAAAATATGAAATGCAGTTTCTCTTTCACACTAGGGACATTCAAAATGCCCAGTAGTCAAATGTTCTAGTGGATCCCAGCACATACAACATTGTCCTGTTGAAGGAAGTTCTACCAGGAGGTCCTACATCTAGGCTCCCACCATACCCAAGCCCTCACTTGGGATTTCCCTGTTGGGAAGCTATTAGCACCTGTATGATTTGGCTTCAGAATGATCTCTCAACCATGGTTTCAGTCCACAAAGGCCTACAACAGACAGAGCTGGATAAGGCTGAAGCTAGGAACCAGCCATTCTTTCTGAAGTACTTTCAGGTTTACCCCCAGCTTCCAGTATTATTTAGAGGACTATGTCCCACCAACATAAGAAACAGGACAGGAAATGCAGGCCTGGGTCAGCTCTACCAGCCTGTATATCTACCTTCAATTCCAATCTGCATGCAAGTACAAATGGAAAAGGGGCGTGACTGGGAAGGATTTTAAAAATGTAGTCTTGCCATACTAATAAGTTTAGGAATGAAAACAAATTACCTGTAAAGGAAGAATAGGTAGTAATGTGTTTGTGAGCCTTAAGTAAGTGTGATCCAATTCATACCTCGGGAACACATCCTTGCATCTGGTGGTGGGACACATTCTATAGTTTGCCCTGCCTGTTCATGACAAAGACAGAAAGGAGCATAGACAAGACCCTTTCACACGGCTCCCAAATTACACACTTACCTCTGCACAACAAAATGTATCTGATTAAGATTTTTTTTTAATTCCACTTATATATTTAAAATTTGCTTTTACTGATCTCCTGCCTAGAAGAGGAAAGAGGAGAGATCATAAATATGTACAATGATCCCTGTGTCAGACTCAAAATCTCTGGCTGGGTGTTTGGGTTTCCATTCAACTCTTCCTCCTCAATGCCAGACTGTCCTGTCCCATTCTTGGAGCAGCACGGTTGAATGCTGTGATTATTCCTCCTCTTCTATCCCAGAGCCAGGCAGACAGCAGTGCTGGCTGCTCTCTGCTGCACCCCTGGGGAATAAACCAATCAGGCTGTGGAAGGAGTTGACATTGCGCTATCTATTTTGGCTCTTCACAGCCTTTTGTTGTTAGTTCCTGTCTCTTTGTTATGTTCCAAACAGGTGAGTTTGCCAAAGAGCTCAGTTACCCAAAGGTGAGATGTCAATGCATTTGTGCCATGTAAGTTGGACATTAATACCACGCTCGTTCAAGCCTGGCCCCACTCAGCCATCCAGAGGACAGCTGTTTCGAAGACTGAGTAAAGAAAGGACAGAATAATTTTAATTGTGTGTGTCATGCACACACAAAAGTCATCCGATCATTAGACATCATCCTAACTCCTCATTTGCTTGCCTGTTTTATACACCATCACTTTACAACAAAAACTGAAATGTTAGTAATGAGGGATGTGGAGTAAAGAAAAATTAGCTGCATATGTAACAAAAGAAGAAACACAAAGTTTAAAGAACCTATCAAAAAAGAGGCATGTGACAGCTTCACATGCTCAAGCTACTGCTTGAACCTACATGTAAAATCCTCAGAATGAAATAAAACAAGAAATAAAACCACCAAATTACAACTTCTAAAACCAGTTTTAGGCATGAAAAGGCAAGTTTTGACAGTGGTCCCCAAAGTTTTTTTCAAAAAGATTTCGTTGACCCACATTTTTTTGTTCTTTCTCAGAGTGTCCATATGATTCTCATACTAAAGGGTTTTAAATAGGGGCTGACACTATTGCACAGTGGGTTAAGTCACTGCCTTAGAACTGGCATGCCGTTTGGACTCCAGTTCAGGTCCTGGCTGCTCTACTTCCAACACAGCTACGTACTAACCCACCTGGGAAAGCAGCAAATAGCAATCCCAGTTCTTGGGTCCCTGAACCCAAGTAAGAAACCTGGAAGAAGCTCCAGGCTCCTGCCTTTGGCTTGGCCTAGCCCTGACTGTTGCAGCCCTTTGGGAAGTGAACCACTTGATATTTTTGTTTCTCTATGTCTCCCTGTGGCTCTAACTCCTCCTCCTTTCAAATAAGCAAAACAAATCATCTTAGCAAAAAAAAATACAGCCTTGCCATAACAAAAATTATATGAATGCTTCCACCCAAGACATCCTCACAGCACTATTCTGCCCAATCCTCACCGGTGCACTGTGGTGTGTTGTACCAAAATCCTGCAAAGTTTCTCTTCTTTAAACATTATGGTGTCTATAATCCCTGAGCCACAAGGACTCTGCCAAACTGCTAAAACAAAACAAAACAAAACAAAACAAAACAAAGCAAAACAAAACACCTCACCCTGAGAAAAACCAGTGCGGAAGAGGTATGTAACCCACCTCCCATCTAAACACTGAGTTGCCACCATTATGCCTTCCACAAATAAGCTGAGTCACGATTTCTTCTCCCTAAAAGTCATTTTTCAGTATCTCACTGAATAGATGTAAAAGCAATACTGCAAAGAAAGCTTCATTTACATAGGGAAAGGAAAGTTTAGCTGAGAGTCAGGACAGGGTACTCTAAGAATAGGGAAGTGATTAAGCAACTTACTTCAAGGATCACAAAAGGAAGAGAAGGGCATCATCACACCAACAAGGCTGGAAATGGCAACAGCTGTTTCACATAGAAATCTCCAGCTCCTAAACACCTCGAACACCACAGTGTAACAGTCTGCTCTTGCCCCTCCAGGTGGGACACCAACTTGGCCATGAAAACTCCACACCAGTTCATTCGAGATGACCAGAAAAACGTTGGTCTTGTATACTCTGTGCTTTCTTTCTAGTCAATACATTTTCAGTTTCCATTACAGATTGCTTTCTCTTTCTGCTAGTCATTTATCAAAGGAAAATAAAAGAATGAAGTAACCATGAAATGTTCCATATAAGCATTTCAAAAAAAGCAATAAAACATTCCACTTCAAAACAGCTAACCTGTTTACTTGACCAACTTCTCTTCAAATTACCAAAAGGAATGAAAATATGGCCAGAGTTTGTCAAATATACCCATATTCATGGGGCTATTATTGTCAAGCAAATGGAGCTTTATTTCTGAGTGAAATGTGGCCAACTAACTTTCCTTCCCAGTACTAGCTAGAAGTAAACATGGATGTTAATTTAGGTGTAATGACTAATAACACTGATCCAGTCGGCAGAAGGGACAGTTGTCTATCCAGAGATTGGCAATGCCATCCACACAAGAGCCAGAAATTGAAAATCCAAAGGATAAGGTTCAGTGAGGGATGGATGGGGGTAGTCAAGAGACAGGAGACCAGGTTCCAACAAGGCTTTCTCCAGAAGGGCAGATCAGGCCAATCAAGCAGATGGTAACTCTCAGTTAAGGCTTAGAAAACAAGCCATGCTGACTCCAAACACCTATTTACCCTTGTAGAGAACATCTGCTGCTTCCCCTTCAGCCAGCACATTTCATTTTCAGAACTGCCCTCCTCCACATGGTGGCACCATAAATCAGAAGCTTGCGCTTCCCACACGGAGCCTATGATAAAACCTGAGGGAATAATCCTCAACTCAAACCAGTACAATCAGAATTTTCCCTAGAACTTTCGTTGGACATATTACCCTAAAAATAGACCACCTTTTATCTGGGACTCTAAGCTACTTGAACTATGTCAACCAAAGTTTCCATCACAAAGAAGTTACTTGGTGATGATGCCTACCAACCTAGAACAACACTTAGAGAGAAAGAGACTGTGCAGAAGTCAGGATGACGTGTCATGGGAGTGCATGGATGCAGCTGTGTCTCAAGTTAATTTTATACCCTTGGACTTTGGGGTGAGGCAACCATAAATCTTAGGCTTTGATCAAGCAGATTTTAGTTGAATTTCCATTCACTCAAAATCATCCTAGAGAATGTCATGTTCACATTCCTCCTCCTGCTTTGTTCCTTTCTGAAAAAGAAACTTGGTGCCGCTGGTCTTTGGCTCCCAGACCTTAGCCCTCCTGTCGCCTTGTTGACTTTCTCTGCCCATAGTCTTCTCATCTTTATAAACTCAGTCTTTACTTACAAACTCTCTCCTGCATGTGGCCAAAAGATTTTCTTTTCCTCTTATTGCACTCCATTCACAGAAGGTACTTTTTAAAAAATAGTTTTAATCACAGGCTTCAAATTGAGTACTCTTCTTTTCACTTAAACTTGCCTCTTAAATGGGTGTACGTGGCCATTTGCTCGCCGCATGCATAACTTTAATAGTTATATAATGTCCCCTGTCAAGTAATTCTATGATGATTTACTTGAACATTCCTTTAATATACACATTTGGATAATTTCTTACTTTATAACATAAATACCAGAAAGAATGCTGCTTTATGTAAAACTTTTCTTTTCAAAAATGGAATTTCTAAGGATAAATACCCAAGAGTCTCATCAAAACTGAGTTTGAGTATTTACATTTTTTTTCTAATTTGTGTAAGCAGATATCCCCTTTATGGGTTTCATCTTATGGAGTTATTAGCAACAATGATTCTTCTCAATATATTTGCTCTTATATTTTCTCTTATGTGAACTCTCATTCTTATTTCTAGCCAGCTAGTAACTAATTAAAGCTTGGTGGTATCCTTTTACATTTTCATGAATTCCTTTCAAGTACTAAGTGATTATATTAACCCTTTGAAAACTTACATTCTGCTTAGATTTTTTTTTTTTAGCTTTACACCATTAGATTTAAAAAAAATTTATCAAGTCTGTCAAAAGCATCTTGTATTCCATCATCCTATAAAAGCCCACTACAATTGTCTGGCCCACTGGCTGATGCCTACATCAAACATGAGAGTGCCCGAGTTTCAGGCTCTGGTCACCGACTAGACTTCCTGCTCACATGGACTATGGGAAGTGGCAGAAATGGCCCAAATACTCAGGTCCTGTCACCCATACAGGAGATCTGGGCTGACTACCCAGGCACTGTGGGCATTTGGGGAATGGAACAGCAGAAGCAGGAACTCTTTCCTTCAAGTGAACATATCAATTAAGCATTAAATCAACTATTGGTTTTACCTTTCCAACAGACAGCATTTCCACTAATGGCAGTGAGAATTGTCATGACTCCTCAGAGGCATAATTTGGTAATAGATACTCAACATGTAGGCAAGTTTTTTTCAAAATGTGTGTACTTCGCGAAAAGGAAGTTATGTTTGTAAAGCACATGATACTGAAGAGAGGAAAAGTATGCAAGCACAGTAAGCCCAGCTGAAAATCCAAAATACTGGATTAATGTGAATACTGGTCCACTCATATAAATAAAATGACTTGCAGTCCATCTCGGTTGAATAACTATGTAGATACATGCACTGTGAAACAGTCATTTCATGATATTAGTTTAAGGGATATGTTGTTAAATTGTATACATATTGTGATGCCTGCAGTTTTTTCCCATTAAACATACACATACTCACACACTGATTCATGGAAAGGTTTATACAGTAAGTTACCTATCACTATGTAGTAATTATTTTATGTTTATGGAATGACTGGAATTACAGGAAGATTTTTAATGTTTTGTTTGATTTTGCTCCTTTTCCTATAAAATAGACTTATATTACTCCTAGTATACTAAATAAAACTCAGCCATTTTCATTTAGAAAATTCACACATACAAAAAAAAAAATCATTCCTCAGTAGTGGAGATGAGCTACTTTTCTCCCTGGACATTGCAAGTAGTTGGATCAGAAGTGGAACAACCAGGACATGAACAGGAGCCCATACAGGATGGTGATATTGCAGATCACAGCCTTGCCTACAACACATTGGCCCAAGTGCCATTATTTCTCAAAGCATCTGACCATACTTCATCTTTTTTTTTAAAGATTTATTTTATTTTTATTGGAAAGGCAGATATACGGAGAGGAGGAGAGAGAGAGGAAGGTCTTCTGTCCACTGATTCACTCCCCAAGCAGCCACAACAGCCAGAGATGCACTGATCCGAGGAGTCCAGAGTCTCTTCCAGGTCTCCCACACAGGTGCAGGGTCCCAAGGCTTTGGACCATCCTCAACTGCATTCCCAGGCCACAAGCAGGGAGCTGGATGAGAAGCAGGACCACCGGGATTAGAACCGGCACCCATACGGGATCCTGGTGTGTGCAAAGCAAGGCCTTTAGCCGCTAGGCTGCTACACTGGACCCCTTTCTTTTATTTTAAAAAATGTTTTTCAGTTGTAGAAGTTGAAAATTGTGATAAAATTCTAGAAGCAAATATACTTAGCTCTATTTTCCATCACAAGGGGAAAATTCTACCCTTCAACATCTTCAGTAACTGGATTAACTACATTTTAAACCACTAGACTTGCCTTTTATAAAGAAATTTGAATATGATGAAGTATAATTTTTCTTAATATGATCTGCAACATAATTTAACTTTTGCAAATTGTGGAAAAGTAAGAAAATATCTACTAGACTCAAAGAGAATGGGTGGGGTGAAGGGAATGTATCATTACAGACTTCGATGAGAACACAGGAGAATAATGCCTGTTAATGTGGGGATTCCCTGGACTTGATGCCAGATGGGCCTATTCATGCTATGCTCTGGCTGAGCCCAACAGTCGCTACTTGCCACAGGGCCCTCTGTTCACTGATGTCTCTTTTGCAAGGTGATGCCTGAAGCACTACACTAACGTGCCTTTCCCAGAGCTCTGCAGAGCAACACCTCTGAATACCAAAAAAAAAAAAAAAAAAAAAAAAAAAAACACAGCAGAGGACAGAGCTGTGACGTCTCATCTCCAACAATACCCCAATCAGTCTTCAGAGAAAAAGTGGGAATTGGTGAGCAAATTATTTCCATTTTAAAAGGTCCCCTCTGACTGCAGAATATAACTCGGGGGCCCGGCGGCGTGGCCTAGTGGCTAAAGTCCTCGCCTTGAACGCCCCGGGATCCCATATGGGCGCCGGTTCTAATCCCGGCAGCTCCACTTCCCATCCAGCTCCCTGCTTGTGGCCTGGGAAAGCAGTCGAGGACGGTCCAAAGCATTGGGACCCTGCACCCGCGTGGGAGACCCGGAAGAGGTTCCTGGTTCTCGGCTTCGGATTGGCGCGCACCGGCCCGTTGCGGCTCCCTTGGGGAGTGAAACATCGGATGGAAGATCTTCCTCTCTGTCTCTCCTCCTCTCTGTATATCTGACTTTGTAATATAAATAAATCTTTAAAAAAAAAAAAGAATCTAACTCGGATGCATTATTCTGGGAGTCCTGTATAACAGGCGGCCGACTAATCCCTTCCAAGTGTGTCAGTGCTTGCCTGCTTCACTTCAATCAAACCAGATTACTTTTGTCACTGCCTTTCCCACTCAGGCTGAGCCTGTATCTTAGAGGCCTTTTCCCCATCTCTCCCAAGTTTCAACTGACTTGTGCTGCAAGCTATGGTCAAAAATGTGATCTCCATTTGGCAATGAAGTTGGAGATGCTGCTAAGTGTGGATTTATGCCACAGCTAAGTGTTTGGGTTCATGTCCTGGCTTCAATTCCAAGTCCAGCTTTCCAACGCACACCCTGAGAGGTAGCAGGTGTTGCTCAAGGGTCCCTGCAGCCCACATGAGACAGCCAGGCTGGGTTCCTGACTTCTGACTAAGGCCTGACCCAGTTGCAATTGTTCGAGGACATTTTGGGGGTGAACCAACAGACGGGTGTCCACCTGATCTGTCTGCCTTCCACCTTCCCACACTTAGATAGATAGATAGATAGATAAGAAAATACTTCTTAGGCTGCTTCTTGAGAAATTTGAAAGAATAAGCAAACGGGCTTAACTTAATTCTCTCTCCCCTCGCCTTCTCAGGAGCAACCCTGTCAATCAAGAATACAAGTTTTCCTCCGTATCTGCAAATGATTCTTGCCTGAGAGGCCCTCAGCAAACAACAGAGTCTATCTAGAGCTGAGAGTTCAGACGAACAATCCACTTGGCTCAAAGAGCTAAAGCTATCTCCTCCCACTCACCTTCATTGGTTACAACCAAAAGGTGATATTTTGACTTATACGCACTGTTTTGTTACTCCAATTGCTCAGAACAGTGAGAAAAGAGGTGCTTTTTGTGGAGCTCCTCTCAACTACCCAAGCACCTGAGCAGGCTTCCACACATCTCCTCGGCCACAACTAGGTCACTACTTACTTCCAAACCATTCTCCGCCAAAGTTATATGAACTTCCTGGTTCTCTCACAGCTACAATTTACACATGGGGAAGGAATGAGGCAAATGAAACCAGGACTCTTTCTGCCAGCAGTGGAAAGGGGTTATTAAAATTAGTTAGCCTAAGGTCAACTACTGCACGTGCTGCGGGAAGGTGGGGCAGCTTGCATCTTACCAGTCTTGGTGTTCTCTACAGATCCAATCATAACTTCAAAGTTGAACAAGAAATATCTTTGGGATCTGGTCTCATCTCTACTACTACACAGACCTAGAGCCTCTCTATTCAGCTTCCTTCTGTTTCCCATCTCATTTGAGATCAACCTCCCTCCAGTGTACATCATCACAAGAAGAAATATCTATCTCGGTTAATAATTCTCTCCTGCTCACAATGACAATACAATTTTAAGGATGCAGGTACAATGAACAATGAAATCTGTTCTCCAATTCAGAGACTGTTCACTTTCTGACCCCTCCCATCCAATTTCCCACTGGAGTAAAGGAATCACATAAATTTAATAAATAACCAATCTCAGGAGCTGTCAGAGAAAAACTCAGCGGTCATGGCCCAAACTCCAGGGCCTCTGGATGCTAACAATAGACTATTTCTTACCATGAGAGCTCTCCCTTCTTCCCCTCCTACTGACTCAGTTATAAATTCCCAGACTCTAAAAAAATCATTGCTGAAAAGACCTACCTGGGACCCCAGCAGCTATGCACTTATTTTACATAAAATGACTCAGTGATTCTTAAAAATTACTTTCTGCCTGTTTTATATTGAAGTGCCCCTTCCTGACACAGAAACAAATGTTTTCCAGATGAAATTTTCAAAGCCAACTTTTCCTTAGAAAAGAAAGTGTAAGCAAGTTTAACTCAATTATCATTTGATAATCAAAGACATTACCTTTGCCTTAGTCAAGAAATTGAAATAAGACAATATTACAAGTTGCTGAAAGTGAGTAACAGTTCTACAGGATATATATGTGTGTGTGTACATATATGCACATGTATAAGCAATATGTAAATTTTTATAATAAAAAACAAAGAGGGGGGACAATGCAATTTTCAAAGACAAAAGGTAGTGGAATGAACACTGGGACACAGTGGATTAAGCCAGTGCTCGGGATACCTGTGTCCTGTATGGGGTGCTCACTCAAGTCCCTTCTACTCCACTTCCAGAGAGGCTCCCTGCCAATGTGCATGAGAAGGCAACAAAACTGCCCAAATAGTTGGACTCCAGCTGCCCAGTTGGGAGACTTACATGAGGATTCTGGTTCCTGGCTTCAACCTAGCCTAGTTCTGACTGCTGTGGCCAGTTAGAGAGAAAAACCAGTGGACCGAAGCTATTTCTCTCTCTTTCACTAATTATGCCTCTCAAATACATAAACAAATAAATCTTTAAAAAAATGCAGAGGGAACATATGGTCAGATCAGAAAATTGAGATGTATGATTACACATAGCATGGTTTGCGCAAATTAATAAGGCTGCCAAGCTCAGTTTCATCTTCCTAATTCAAACGAAAGCATACGAAATGTGTTTGTTAACTTAAAACATCTGTTCCTCCCCCAAGAATGTGAATGAAAATAAAAATGCATATGGATTATTCATCAATAAAAGTACAGAATCTCTTCTATTACACTTCACACCCAATTATTCCAAGAAGAGATTAATTCTTAAACAGACCACTGGCACATCCGATCATGATGGACAACTTACAAAAATCCAGCAAGGACAAAAGAAACGTCTGAGGGCTAGACACCATTCTCCCCTTCCAGCTCCAGACAATGCAAAGCCACTCCCTTTTAAGGAACACTGGGCAGAATCCCTTCAGCAGAATAGAGGTTCTTCTCACTCTATCTGGGTACTTCCAGGGAAAACCACCGTTCTCTCCTGCAGCCATACAGTGACAGTCCAGGTGAAAAAGAGTCCTTGGAACTACCAAGAGCACTACCAGCCCATCCCCGACCTATCTCAAATTCAATACCTCATGTAAAGGCTGTTCACCACCTCTTAACCTGCACCTTGTACACCAATGATGTTCAGCAGAAGCAAAGAAAAATTACCATGAAATAAGCACATGTTAATTAAGAGTGAACTCGACTCGATAAAAAGAGGGATTACAGATATTTGTGGGGGAAGAAAAAGAGGTCTCTTGGAGCGGGAATTGTTGTTCAGCATGTTAAGCCATCTCTTGTGATACCCATTAAGCCATCTCTTGTGATACCCATATCCCACTTTACAGTGCCTGGTGTGAGTCCTGGCTCCTCCACTTCCTATCAACACACATCCTGAAAGGCAGCAAGTGCCAGTTTATACATTTGGCTCCCTGCCACCCATGTGAGAGGTATGGATGGAGTTCCTGGCAACTGGTTTCAGGCTTACCAAGCACTGGATGTTGCATGAATTTGAGTATTGAACTATTGGATGGAAGATCTTTCCCTCTTACTATTGCACTCTTTTAAATAAAAACAAAATGAAAAAATTCTTAATATAAATCCCACCCAGGAATATCAAGAGATCAAAGAACCTTTGGGGAGACTTAACAGAGCTTTCTTATTTTCCAAATTTAAAAATTGAGACATCACTTTACTGGAAGGACTGACCGCAGGTTCCAAGGGTGGTAATCACAGAGCCAGGGCCTGAAGATGCCACGGCCCATATCACCAACTCATTCCCATCGCCAAGACTGCATTGCTGCCCAGCTGATGTGAGTGCCCACTCCTTGCCAGACTCAGTCCCGGGTTCTTTACCAAGCAGTTCACTGTCACGCCAGGTGATGAGGAATGCAGTCAACCTCATTAGGTGGATGACAAAATGGAAATCCAGCCATATCAAGTGCCCTGTCAAGCCTGATGGCAACTACACAGTGATTGCAACAACCTAAACACCAAAGTCTGGGTCCTTTCACTGTTAAATAAAACATCCTTGAAAAGTTCATGAAAATTATAGTGAAAGATAACTCAGTACCAGATATATTTTAAAACTCACGTATAGTTTTTCACAATATATTTCCATAGACTTAAAGACCCTTTACCTACAGTAGAAACACCAATCCATATTTTTCACCAACCTTGAAAAAGCTTTCAGTTTTGCTAAAAGCTGGTGCCTTGTGATTTGCTTTATCAGTTGATGTACCCTGACCATGGAAGAGTGGCTTTGCCACCTGTGCCAGGCCTAACTACTTTTAACAATCACCACAGCCGCAGGCTCTCCTTAACCTTCATTACAATCCTGTGACACCAGCTGTTCATGTCCATTTCACAATTGAAAAAACTGGAGATGAAGACTCCAAACCATCCACTCCTACAAAGAACTTAATCGAGCAGAAATATCTGTGGTGTTGCAAAAGGAAAGTGACATGCTTTTTATTCAATTAATAAAATTAGAAGAGAATGGAAGCCATGTGAAAACTTTGAAATTGGAAATTGACTTTCCTGCTCCCCCTGGCTGCCCCTCAGTTAAACACAGTGGCCCAGTAGTTTCTGCGTGAGGATCGCCTGCCCTCCCACGCTCACTCTCTTCCAGGAGGGCTGATTCTGAAGAAAGTCTTAGTGGCCCAGAAGTGCACGGGAATCACAGGATGCGAAACACACCCAAAAGTCAATGATTCAGTGCCTCTCCAGGCATTTTTTCTGGCCTTTCTGGTAATCTGATTCTGTGATCAGAAGGGGAAGGAGGAGAGGACAGTGCTACACACAAGAGAATGGAAACAGCTGAAGTCAGCATAGAAGTGAGAGAAAGGTACAAGTGGCTAACGCCCCACAAAGCTCCAAAACACCACCCCTAGGCCATGCAGCAGCCAGAAATCAGGAACCACAGTACAATGGAAGGAGGAGATGGTAGGTAGGTGGATATGCAAGGATTTATACACATATACACAAATCTATACTTTACTGTACAAGGGTACTTCAAGAAGGTCACAAAGGGGTCAGCCTGCTAATCCTCCGCCACCATAGGGGGTGCCAGCTCATGTTCTGGCTGTTCTGCTTCTGATTCCACTCCCTGTGAATGTCCTAGGGAAATAGCAGAATATGGCTCAAGGGCTTGGGTTCCTGCACCTGCATGGGAGACCTAGGAGAAGCTCCTGGCTCCCAGTTTCAGATGGCCCAGCTCTGTCTATTGTGGCCATTTGGGGAGTGACCCAGCAGGTAGAGGATGTATCTCTCTGTTACTCCCTCTCACATCTTTCTGCAACCCTTTCAAGTAAAATGAATACATCTTTAAAAGAATAAAGCCATGTTTTAACGACAATGTTAAAGAAAACCTCATGGAAATGGAATCGCAGGTTGAGTTTATAACAGTGCAATTTTTGAAATCCACAGTTCTTTGCTCATAGGCATTTTCAGTAAACTTTATGAAAACGCACAAGCGCTTGGATTTCAACATGTTTGCACCAGGTTCATTTAGATTTTGAATTAACTTTTCATGAGCTTTTAAGGTACTCATATATACACATGTGCATACATACACATTTTTAAAGCATGAAGTAGCCTTCTAAATGTCGCCTGTGTGGCGATTTAGCACACAGTAGTAGGAGACAGCCACGCTGAAATGCAAAGGGGTTAGCCAGGGACAGCTGGCTTTTGCAAGAAGTCAGGACAGAGAGTGGCAGAAACAACTGCATGGCAGGTGGGGCAGGGAGGGGGTGGGGATAGAGGATGGAAGGTGAAACACACTCGTATGTTCAGACACAAGCAGATTGGCTTGCCTGTAAGGAACAGAATGCTCAACAAAGTAAAAAACCTTAGGGCCAGAGCAGGCCGGGCCCCTCTCTTTTCCCAGAACTTGATAGCTCTGTCACTTTGGACAAGCTGGGTGTCTGCTTTTCTGTAAGGACAACACCCATTTGCTAGGATGGAGAGTGTGTAACACACAATAGGTGCCCAATAACTATCCTCTCCTCTTGGCCTCTTGGTGGGCAAGGGGAGCTTTTTAAAAAATATATATATTTGTTTATTTTTTTATTTTTAATTCATTAATTACATTGTATTATGTGACGCAGTTTCATAGGTACTTGGATTCTCCCCACCCCGATTTGTTAATTTTTATTGGAAAGTGAGATATACAGAGAGGAGAGAGAGAGGAATATCTTCCATGCATTGATTCACTACTCAAGTGGCTGCAACGGCTGGAGCTAAGCTGATCCGAAGCCAGGAGCCAGGAGCTTCTTCCCGATCTCCCATGAAGGTGCAGTGTTCCAAGGCTTTGGGCCATCCTAGACTGCTTTCCCAGGCCACAACCAGGAAGTTGCATGGGAAGTGGATCAGCAGGGACACAAACCAGTGCCTGTATGGCCCCAGAGCAAGCAAGGTGAGAACTTTAGCCACTAGGCTAATGCACCAGGCCCGGGAGAACATTTTTTTTTTCATAGCAGCCAAGCACAAGCCACACATTACACTAGATGTCTTCCCCATATGGTCTTCTTTCCTCTATGAAAACCTTTCCTGACAAATGTTTGTCCCCATATATTTAGGTAAATTGTCCCAGGTCACAGAACTGGTTTGTAACAGAGGAGAAAGAATCAGAACCAGGTATTTCCAACCACCAAGGCCACTAATGTTCCATTATATCTGGCAGATTCCTAACTACACGGTGAGATTTAAAAGGTATCAGTGTAAGAACCCTCAAAAATCAGACTGAGAGCCGGCAACTAGCAGCACACGCCCAAGTCCATGCAGTCATGGGCTTAACACAGATCATGGGATTTAGGGTAAAGCTGATGCTGGGCCATCTTCAATCACACCACCCCCTTCCCACTGCTGCTGTTCTGTAAGGGACCAATGAGCTTCAAAGACTCCACCACCTGTGCCAGCTGCTTCATCCACAACGCAAGGGGCCTGGACTGCTTGACCTCTGAAGCATCTTCCACCTCTACAATGGGAATGATGGTGGAATTACAAGGTTTGCAACACCACCATTCTAATATACTGCTCACCATTACAATAGAAGCCTCTCACCCACAGCTTGACAGGCCAGGCCATCCCAGAACCATGCTCAGCACTGTGAAACATCTTATTGAATTCAAAAGATGCAAATGTTGTCCCTTCTCCAGATGTTCTGATGTAGATGCAATGCTCTTCGCCACTACATGATGTAGCAATGAGTGCTACTGAGTTCACCTGATTCCTAACGCACCCCCTGCCACTTCCACAAAGCAGAAAAAACTTCAACACGGTTATGAATAAATCTGAAAGCAGAATCTCCCTGGATTTTCAAGTTTTTCCCCAAGTCTTTTATGGCTGTTTTCCCTACAGCTAATTTGACATCAATTTTTAGTAACTCACCTCTGTGGAGTCTTTTTTAAAATCTTTAGCATAGTTTCCCTAGAAACCTGGATATTACTTCTTGTCATACTCCGATTTCAGCAGTTTAATTGAACTATACATTATTTTATGACACTGATCTCTCTTGCTTCCAGTGAGTGACTCACCCACCATACTGAAAGCACCAGCTCAAGTCTGTCCCAGGAGCAACCTGCTCTACCTGCTAGGGATCCCCATCTACTTGGGATGCCAATCAATCTCCCATCTCTGACTTCTTTTTCCTTTACAGAGACTTTTCTGTTTCCCCACTCCCACACTGTTTTTCTCCATAGCACAACCATCTGACATTCTCCACATTTTACTCATTTCTATCCAAGTTTCATGAAGGCAGAGTTTTTAATCTGTTTTCATAATGATGCATGACAGGACTGAGACGATCAGATCTACAGTTGTCAATGCTAGCATAATAACCTTTATTAGTACATTAAGTGGATTATTTCTATGGCTGAATTGTATGATGTACTATATACCTTAAGCTAGAGGAGGTTTAGGAACAAACATATTGGGGTCTTGAAGGTCAGGAGTGAGTTGGTACAACAGTCCATGAACTATGGAGAGTTGTGGGCCCCATGGCAAGGTTTAGGGGGAAGCTTCGCCTTGATCCAGCTGACCTCTCCAGTTGACACACAAAGTCAACTCTAGAATACAGTCAAATGACTCTTCTTCACATACAAGTAGAACCACAGAGGGAAGACTGGTTGTCTTCCTCTAATCCATCAACTACCACTGGCAAATCCCTTCATCTCCCTCATCCATTGTCTACCAGAACAGGGAAGGCCTTAGTATAACACATGACCTGCTTATTTCACTAGCTCATTATAATTTTCAGGTGAACCAATAGCTATAGAAATTATTGAAAAATCAAGAGGCATTCTATGCAATGAGCAATTCAGTTTGCATTAACAGAGATGATTGGCTTGTTGGTAATATCTACTACAGCCCTTGCAACCTGATGGTATATTTGCCAGCATTGTGATTTTAAAAACAATTCCTGAAATATATTAAAGTCTAAATAGAAAAAGACTGCTTGTAAAAGCAAAGAGTGAAAATTAGAAAGAAAATGGCTTTTTTCAGATTCTGTAAGCATAAAATAAAAAAGCAAAAAATATTTAAATCTCTCAAGCAGTAACTACAGCATAAAAGGTTCAGATTTAAGAACATCACTGTGAATATCTATTATCTAGACTTTCACATTCTTCAAAAATTTCTCATCTACATCAATACCACAAGGATAATTCAAGATGACTTATTAATATCATACATGTCAATAGCAGATTGTGTTGGAATTGAACAACCCTTTTTCAGCCACTTCAGTTTAGTTTTATTACAGCATTTATTAAACCAAAATAAAAAAGTGGTGAAGAATGACTTGTCACACCATTTATTAGAGTTGATGGAGTGTAGACAGTCTTTTCAATAAGGCTTTAACACACTGTTACGCACCACAGTACATTATTAATGAAAAGAAATGCATGAAACTTACATCGGCTTATCCCTCAAGTCATTCTGACATTAAATTCAGAATCAATTCTACCCAATATGGCAAAAAGTTCAGAGGTAAAATTCTTATTTGCTTGTTGTTTACCAAAACTCAAGTTTCATTCAGAATCAACAATTTGAATTCATACTAATTGGGTTGAATTTACATTTTTTTTTTTTTTTTTGGAAGGGAGGGACCAAAGGGAAAAGCAAATGCAACAGGAATATATTAAAAAAAAAACTGTGCCTCTTTCATATCTGCCAGGAGGGTGGGGTCTCATTTTCTTTGATTGAAAGAATACAAAGGCCAGCCATAGAATGCACGTTGTGCATTAGGGGCTTGAACTTGGCTTCCCTTATCTGCGTATTCAAATGGAACTAATTCACACAGGAAAAGTATTAAGTCATTGAGCACATCTGTGCCAGGATGCGGGCTAATCCTCAAACTGTGCAGAAAAACACACAGTGTACAAGGACAGGATCACCTCAGTATTCTCAGACACTGTATATATTTTTCAAAAGCCAAAACACAAAAACCACCAAATAGATGAAGAAGGACCTACCGCCAACAAGGACCCCTGATAGACGCAAGCACCTGCGGGGGAAAAACAAGGCAAGAATTAAAAGGGATGCAAAATAAACCCAGAGGCTTTGCCCTGGCAGGCTCACTGTTAAAAACTGTATCCACACACATCATAATCAGCAAACTGTTTTCTCCAAAATCTTAAAAGCTTGTGCTTTCTTTCCCTGGAGAAACAAACCCATACACCAAAGCAACATTTCTTGGACACACATGAGGGAAAGCATCATTAAAGTCATCATTTGAATTTTCAAATAAATGTATTTATTTCCCTTTGTGATAAGTCAGGAAAGTCCCCATAATCCAGTCCCAATTCCCTTAGCCCAACTTCTCTTCCACTCCTCTCCCATTTGAATTCTCCTGCCCTACTGAGAGTCCAACTTAGCCTCTATAATACAGTTTCATGTTCAAATGCCTTTGCTCATTCTGATTTCCAAAATAGATATATTGAGTCCATTCAAGCCCCTTGAACTCTATCCTATTTCCTTTATGAAACTTTTCCAATCCACAGGATGTCCCTCTTCCCCTTTGAGCTCAGAACACTTTTTGTGCCTACACCATTCATGTGTTAATTCATTCCTGGGTATTTCTTCTTGTTCTTATGAACAATGGAAATAGTTACATCCATCCCACCACATATAATACAAAAGTGTTTAAAATTTTATGGGAAATATTAACATAAAGATCATGTGATGATGGCACAAATTTCAAAATCCATGCATATTTTTAATGACATGCACTTTCCACAAACTTTTTGAGGATCCCGCATGCATATGTGCACTGGCATACGCATCTAAGTACAAGTACATGTGTGTGAGCACTAAAGGGCCTGCTTCCACCACTTCTTATTCCTTGCCTCCTCACACAGGAGGCATGCACCTTACAAAATCCCCATTTCATGCCTTTAACATACTGATGCCCCTCTTCAGGGAGATCAAGTCATTTTACAGGACGGTGGTTTAAAGGGTAGTTATCTGAGAACAACTCATCTCCTGAGCTCGTGACCTCCAAGACGTGCTTCTCCCTCTTTTCACCCAATTTTTCTTTTGATGGGCTGCTTATGAACTGATACATCTTTATATTTTCCAGTCATTAAGCATCAAATGAAAAACAATAGATGAATTGGTTCCCAATGGAAAAGGCAGCCGAATTTTAAAAGGCAGCCCACAAGTTACTGGCATATTATCACTTAAGCCTGTAACGCTAGTATCTGAAAATAAAATTACAATCCTGTCCTTTAAAAATATATGAACACTCTCCACCCATTTTTTGAGCCACATAGAAGATGCTGATTTCACCTAGAAACTGGTAGGTAGCGTACTACCAGCTTTCTCAGAAATGGGGATTGCCAAACAGGCAGGAACTACTTACACCACGGCATTTTGACAACAGACCATGGTTGGTTTCCAGAGAGGGGGGACATGTTTTACTATGGTGGTTGCCTCTAACAGAGAATTCATGAAACCTCCAAAATGATTTCTCAGGAATAGGCCAGTCTACTTTGTCCAACAATAATAAAATTAAGAATAATCTTTCAAGAGAGTGAGATGACTGTTTACACTTGTGTTTGATTCAAAGAACTTTGTAGGCAAATTTATTGAATTGATATTCATGCCCTTGACATTCAAATAACTCAATATAAAACCTTGAGGGAAAATTCACAATTGACTTATTTTTCCTTAAAAATTCCTATTCTATAGATGAAGTATTTCAGTCTACAGTATGTCATAGATACGTACACATATATGTATATGTGTGCATGCATATTTACCAAATAATCTTGAAAACCTCAGATAAAAATATACCACCAAAATTCACTTTCTAAATTACTTCAATGGAAATTAGCATTGTAACACAACTGTTGATGTCCCTGCCTCTTTGCCTGCAAGTGCGTTAGTTCAAGTCCTGGCCACTCCACCTCTGATCCAGTTCCCTGCTAATAGCTTGGAAAAGCAGCAGACAATGGCCCGATGACTTTGGCTGGTACACCCATTAAGATCTAGATGAAGCTCCTGACTTCAGCCTGGGTCAGCCCTGGCAGCTGCAGCCACTTGAGAAGTGAGCCAGCAGATGGAAGAACTCTATCTATACCTCTCTGTCTTTACAAAAAAATCATCCTTTTTCAAAATTTACTACACTTGATCTTAGCCAAAAGGCCAAGAAGCGATCTTTTTTCAAAATTTAAAAGACTTCAATAAATACTTAGTACTTTTTAATTTTTATAAATATATATAATTATCTTTCCCTTGATACAGATTTAAGGGCACAGGGGTCCATCCCTCCCCCACCCTAACTATAACCCCTTATTATTTGTCCCCAGGTTATTACAAACGCATAGCCATTTATTTCACTGTTGCAGGCTTTAACTTTCTGATACATAAATGTATCATAATATTACAAATATACACATACATACATAAAGAAAGAAAAATATATAAGAATAATTAAAAATAATGATGGGAATTCTATTATTTAGGAGTAAAGACACATGCTGTATACAACTGTTATTTACTAGTATGCTAATCTCCCAGCAGAGATTATAGTTTTGTGTGTGTGTTATTTTTTTAAAACGGTTCCAGTAGAAGTCGGGGTGAAAACAGAACCAACCCAGCAATTGCAACCACCAGCTGGACTGTGTCAGGCCCTGTGCTTGCTAGAACATACAAGAATCTGGTCTGGGAACTCCTCAGACAAAGTTTCTTTGGGGATCTCCCCGATCAAAATGCCGGACTCAGAACCCTAACCAAGAAAAGACAGAAGACAAAACAGGTCAATCAACCACCTCAGCTATATGTTGGCAGTGAAATACTGGGCAAATGGAGATTCTATGATGGACTATGTCAATCAGTGGATTCTTCAAAGACCTCATTGTGCTTGGAGTGGCGAGACTGGCAGCAATTCATAACTGGTGAACTATCAAAACCACTTGATCAAGACCCTCGGAGCATGCCCCACTTCAGTGACCTGGGATGGGTGGGAGACTGGGTGGGGCTTCTCCCTCAATATCCCCCTTTACCTCAGATACCTGAAGAAAACAATGTGGAAATAATATTCTTACCCACTTTCCTATAGCCCTTGAACCTTTTTACCCTAATTAACAATGTAAAGATTGTCAAAAATATAATAAAAAATAAAAATAATAAAAAACAGTTCTGTTTCTAAAAAGATGATGAACTTTTCATCCTCACCACCTAAGTACAATTTAACAAAAGCTAGCCCTTATTTTTTTAGTCCATTCATTTTTGAATGGATGAACCATGAAAACTGACACTAGTTTTCCAAAAATTCCATGTTTACATAAACAGTATGTTTTGAAGTATAAATCTTTAAAGCAAACAAAATGTAACTTTTCGAAAAAGGAAACAACTATTTCACTTTTAAAGGCCAACCTCAGATAGGCATTGTGATGCAAGCAGGTTAAGCTGATGCTTGGAACACCCTCAGCCCACACCAGAATGTCCCAACTACTCTGCTTCCAATCCAGTTTCCTGCTAATGTGCCTGGGAAAGCACAGGAGAGTAGTCCAAGCATTTGGGCTCTTTCTATCCACATGGGAGACCCAGTTCCTGGCTCCTGGCTTCAGCGTGACCCAGCCACAGTTGTTACAAGCATTTGAAGAGTAAATTAATAGTTGAAAGATTGATCAATCTCTACCTATCAAAAAGAAAAACCAGTTCAGCAGTGGGATTGGAGCAAAAGCAGCTCCCTGCAGTGTGGTGGCTATGAGGGGTGCCCCTGCCCGACCGGACCCAATGCTGGGGACTCAGGCCAAAGTCACTGCCCACAGGTGGTGACTGAGTCCTAGGCTTTGGGTGGCCAGTGTGCCTATTGGGCACGAAGCTCTGACTTCTGGCTGCCCAACAGCAAGCTCTGGGGTTTCTAGGATATGTAATTGTTGCCTAGGGTCATCCATGGATAAGGCCAGTGTGAGTGCGGATGAAGGATGAATTCTGGGCGATTCCCAGCAACGGGGATCACAGAACTTTCTGGCAAGTGTGGGGACTGAGATCTGGTGGTTTGAAGCAGAATGTCCATGAGATCTATTTGGACCAGACTGATTCACCAGCCCAAATGGGAATCCTTAGATGGGCTGTTTGCATAGAGCATCACTGACTGCCACACACCAGTCCACACCAAAGCTATGGATGGGGCCTGTTTGGCAGGGCTAGGTACCAGTACCTGACTGAATGGCAGAAGAGTGGACGGGTCACACTTAGCAGGGTCAAGACGCTAACCAGCATGCGAGAGAACCAAGTCCAGGAGTAGATTCTGTGGGGGAAGTGTGAGCTAAACCCTGTGGAAATACAAGTCCTGCAGGTTAGCTCAAAAGCTGGGGTGGTAATGGGCTGAGCTAGGTGTGACCATGGAACCTGCCATCACTTATGGATAAAGGAACAGACACCAGTCTGGGCAGGTCAAGGCAGCAGCACCTGAATGTACATCCTAAAAATAGGATGTGGGGTAGACCAAGCTGCAACTGGAAGGGGGCAGACCAGGCAGGGCCAAGCAAACTGCAACTCACAAGAAAGAACAGAAATCAGGATGGAGCACAGGTCATGCCAAACTAGGCTCTTTCACTTACTGGTCTGCATGAGCCAGGGATACTAGGCCACAGCATCAAAGGCAAAGGCTGAGACAGGTGAGGGGCTAAGCCAACTGGGTCAGAGCACCCACCAGCACGCACGTAATCTAGGCCTGGGAATAGACTTGGTTGGGGAGCTGTGAGAGTACACCCTGGCTAGGTTGGGATTCACATGGGCAAGTGTGGGGGCTGGAGTGGGTGCTGTGTTCTGGTCTGGATATGGCTGCAATCTCCCTAGGAACAAGTGTGAACTGGGGTTGGGTACACCTAGCTGAGCTAGATACCAGTACCATCTGGTGCTCTGGAAAACCTGGGTAGATGTAGGATGGACTAGGCTAGGTCTCTGCCCCTACTGAGCCATGTGTGAGCAGTGTCTGGGTATGGACAAGCCTTGGCTAGGCTGAAACATCCAACAGTAAGAACTGAAATGGACTGAAGTCCAGCAAGGAGGGCTGGCCCATGGAATCACCAGTATGCACAATATCTAGCCTAGGGAGAGGTTCTGATGGAGGAGCTTGGGAAACTCCTCTGTTGGGACACAGTCCCTGCAGGTGAGCACAAGAACCATGATATGCAGCAACCTAGACCAGGCCAGAGAAAAATACCCACTGGCATACATATGGCATAGGTGGGGGACAGACCAGGCTGAACCCGTTCACATCAACTGCTGGCAAATCTGAGCACCAGAATAGAGTGTGGGTCGAACCAGGTTTGGTCGCAACACAAACCAGTGCACATTAAAGAATGCCAAGGTGGGATGAGCCATACCAGATGCAGTTGCAGCGCCCAGACAGCACACTTCAGAACCAGGGGGGAGGGGGCAAAGCCAGCAGGGGGAATGTGGGCTCCCCTGCTGGACAACCACTCCCACTGGAGAGTGTGAGTTGGGATGGGGGCAGACCAGACCAGGCAGGGTTACAACACTTGTGACCCTCATGTGAGCTAGATCAGGGCCAAATTGGGTTGACTGTTCGAACTGGTACAAGCAAAATTAGAGTGAGTGTGGGTTGGTTGGGCTTTGCCACATCAGCTGGCAGAGGTGGCACTGGGGGCTAATTCTGTCAAATTAAACTCCAGAACCAATTGTAGAATGCATAATCCGGGAGTGGGAGTGGCCTAGTAGGGAAATAGTGGGCACTTCCCTTGTGGGTAACCACTCCCACTGGACATCATGAAAACCAGGACGGGGCAGGGGTGGCTAAACACAAAGGCACCTGCCAGTATGTGTGGGCTGGATAGTACCGTTGGTTGGGTTGAACTAGGCTTCAATGCCCACTGACAAGTACCTGGACTAAATGGGATGTGGGACAGACTGAACATGTCTGTGGTACATACTGGCATGCATGGGTACCAGAGTAGGGAGCAGGCCTGGTGGGGGTTACGGGGAGTTGCCCCAAGTAGACTGTGGCTCCCACTGGTTTGCGTGAGGACCGAGTATGAAGTGGGTAGGATCGAGCTGGACTACAGCATCCATTAGTTCAAGTCAATGACAGGGCTGGAAACAGAACTGACCCAGCATGTTCATAAGCTGAATGGGTCGACCTACACAGTGGTAATTTCCAAAGTCCATCTCCTCCCAAAGCTCCAGAACAAATCAAGTATTTTAAGCAGTATAAAAACACTCATCCAAAATCTCATTTTGGGGAAGTTTCAATAGAATTTATAATCTCCTGTAGTGTAAAAACATAAAACAGCTTTGAGTGTGGCACCACACCCATACTTGGTTAAGCCAAACACCTGCTAGAGACTGAAGTCAAAATGGTGTGTGGCTACTGATACAGGATATCCCCAGGAAAAGGAAATAATTCAATTTGGGTCACTCTGTGATGTACAATTCCAAGAGGAATAAGCTTTATCCTATGTGGGCCTGCCTAAAATGGAAGAGTTCTATAGGGAAGGCAGCTGCATCAATGAGTCTCCATTAACACCATTTCCAAAACCTCAGTTCTGCTCTCTTGAGAAAACAAAGGCTTCCAGTGTGATGCCCATTCTTATCAAACATTTATAAACACCCACAGCCAGATGCAGCCAACTAGAGCAAGCACATTTCTACTGCACTAGCACATGGCTTAACACAGCACCCCCACCCAGCAGTTGAAGCAGGAGGTTGTTGGCATTGGGCACTAGCTATAATTTCTAGTTCAGAATCAGAGCAGAGGCCTTTCTGCAGATGGCTCAATTCACATAGCATGGAAAACAAAGTTACCCTCCACCTATCATTCTTTGTCTTAAAGAGCATAAGAATCATGGCAGTCCATAAAGGGTTTCAAGGTACACTAGATTTTAAAGGAAATTCCAGCTCAAAGAGAATTCTGACAGATGGGCATATCTAAAGGAGAATCAAGCCTTCTTCAAGAAAAAAGAGAGATAATGGAAACCTGAGCCCAAGAATGGTGTCCGTTTCAGGGACTACAGCCAAGACATCACAGCATTTCACTTCTGTACTTCCATGGTCTTTGAGAGACAAGCAATTATAAGGAATCTTCCAAAAATTTATGGGAAAAGAAATCAAAGGTAACTTTTTTGTGAAACAATTTTGATAGCCATGTATGAAAAGGTCTTCACAAAGCTCATAAGGAGCTCATCAGTGCAAAGGTTAAGATGTTGTTTGGGACACCTAAATTCCATGTCAAATTGCTGGGTTTGAGTCCTGGCTCCACTCCCAAAGGCAGTTTCCTGCTACAGAACATGTCAGGAGGCAGCAGGTGATGGCCCAAGCACTCAGGTCTCTGCCACCCATGTGGGAGACCCATACAACTCCTGGATCCTGGTGTTACCCAGGCTAAGCCCTGGCTATCGCAGGTTTCTGAGAATTTGAGCAGAGGATGGGAGATCTCCATCACTCTTGCTTTGAAATAAACAATTTTTAAATTCATGGAAAATCACAAGAAAAATGCATGGATTTCAATTTAACAAAAATAAACAGTTAATTCCATTTTTTCATCAATTACGCAATTTCTTTGTATACAGAGCACCAACAAGGAAGCCAAGATCACAAGCCTGGGGCATGCTTTACCCTGTATGATTGGCTCAACTGTTATAGGCCACAGAGGCAAAATGTTTCTGCATAAAATTTAGACAAGTAATGAGACACCCATATAAAATTTAATGTCTTCAGAGAAAACTTGAGATCTAATTTGCAGCCAGTACTTACACCCTGCAGATATTACGATAGAAACTACAACTGGTAAGCTAAGTTAGGGAAGTTAAATCCAAGAGCCAAAAATACCAGGGAGCTATCAGTTAAAGGAAACTGTGGCAGATACAACCACTAAGATATGACGAGACATTAGAGAGCAGGGCATCACAAGAAACATGACTCATTAGGAACAAGCAGCCACAGGTTGGCATTCAAAAGTTCAAGCTTGTTATAACTCAACATATGGCTGTGTACACCGTAGAATAGTAAACACATAACTGTTCTCCAGACTGACAGGACACCTCATATTCTGATTATGGTCAGCTAGGATCCAGAATAGAGTAGTTCAAATGAAAATCGGCCAATGGTGTTTGAACTGTTAAGAGATTTGGCATGGAGCTCCCACTTTGCCATGTGGTAGTCCTCCCTCTCCGAGCCAGGTGCTAGGGGTGTTTTATGAGCCAGGAGTCTGAAACATTGAGTGACATTGCCACCCAAGTCCATAACAGTGAAGACAGAAGGTTTGTCCTCACTGGCAGATGGATGCCAGGAAGGAAATAATCCACACAGCCATCTCCAGAGGGAAACAAATGCAATATAATGGAAATAAAAATCTGGAACAATACATCACTATTTTTTAGTTCCACCAGGCACGTAGTTGCAAAAGCCAAAAGATAAAGTTACAGTAAGTACCTACTTCAATGAAGTAAGTACTTCAATGTTGGGAAAACCACTAAGCACCAAACATATTCAAATCCTAGTTACTATTTCTCTGGTATCAATGAGTTAGGGGCATGCTACCTCCTTGACGGCAGATCCTTGGGGATATACTGGACATATTTTTTATTTCTATATCCGCCCATAAGATATAACTTGTTGGGTAAGCTCTCAATGAAGATTTATGTAACAAAAGAATGAAGACATATTCTGGCCCATGTCTTCCCTCTAACATTGAATTTTAAGGGTTGACTCCTTAACAAAGATTCCTCAGCTAAAAGCAACCCAAACACACTGATTTGTCTGGAAATGAAACACTTCATCTGGTAAACTATCCTTTTCAATGTAACCTTCAACTGGCATTTATAGGAAAAGCCTAGAAGAATATATGATGTGCTAAATCACATGGGAAGTGATAGGATACAGCACAGACTTCAGGTCTCTTAGCCTACAATGCCACAATCTTTCCCTAGCCCATCAATTGCTCCATCTACTATAATTCCACGGGACCTTCATGTCAATACAACCGAAGATTAATCTCTCCAGGAAATGCCAAGCAAGAATTTCTCTGATTTAAAAAGCAGCCATGCCAGAACTTTCTCTTGGACTTCTTGACTTTATTACATCCTCAAATCAAAGTAATTTGTCAGTATAGCAATAAAAGGCAATGTAAAATGAGACTGCCAATAATTTACTTGTAAAAGTTCATTTTTTCTCTTGATAATTGAAAGAAAATTTAGGACCAGGAAGTTGCAATTGATCACAAATGACTCAGCACATGTCCGTCTCTTTTCCCTTTTTTCCTCTGCTTGATGAGCAAAAGGTATTTTAGAGCTCTCCTCTAGTTGACATCTTCATTTAGTAAATGACAGAATCGCAGCCCGAAGAGGTTAGGTGGGTCATTCAAGGTCACTGAGCTAATCATAGAGAATAGTCTGCCAGTTAAGTTTAATTCAAAAGGGTGTGACTTGGCAATGTTCTTGAGCACTTACAGTGTACTGGGAGCTAGGCTGGAGATGCAGGAGCTAAAGCCATCCAAACCCCTCCAGAAGTGCACAGCTAAGGAAGGGAGGCCGCACCTGCATCCAGCGTACTTGAGAAAGCACCAGGTGCCAGGTGACTGTAGGATGTGCTCTCTGGGTGCTGAGAAGAAAACATTGAATTCCACCATTATCTGGCCATAACAGATGCACACATGTGAATGTTCCTTTTGCAACTTCAAAAATCATTCCCCTAACTCCTAACAAAAATTGGTAGGAAATCTCTAAGCTCCTTGATCAACACTATTTTTACTTATCTACTTGAGAAGCAGAGATAAACACATCTTCCATCCAGTAGCTCATGCTTGAGCTGCGCCAGGAGCTCAATCCCACAGGGGTGGCCGAGACGCCACTACATAAGCCATCACTCGGTGCCTCCCAGGATGCACATTAGCAGGAAAGTGGGATAGGAAGCCCAGTCAAGACTTTAAGTCCAGTCTTCCAGTATGGGCTGCAGGCATGCCAACAGAATGGCTTGTCTGTGGACAGCCATCACCAAATTCACTGGGATAAAGTACCTATCGCGTTTAGAACAGCACCTGGCAAACCTTAGGTGTTCAGTAAACATCCCATGCATTTTTGTCCATTCATTCATAGAAACTCACCACCAACGCAATTGTGCAATGAGAACAGAAAGCTCTGAAGCTGAAGTGACACAATAAGAAGTTTCCCAAGATTCTTTGAAGGACCATCACTTCCTACCACCACCATCACATCCTACCACCACCATCACAGCCAAAGACTCAGCTCTTGGATTGTGTCACTGTATCAGCCTAGCCTTCAAAGAAAAGAAAAAAAAACCGCACCCTCTAGGCTGTTAATGATAATGACTCCCTTCAAGTCAGGAGGGTTGGTTCTGAGCAAGTGCCCCCAGTTGAAAAATCCCGGGAGTGAAAAGGAAGGGGGCGGGGAGGGAGTTTCTGCGTGGTAGTTAGAGGAGCTCCAGTGAGAAACTGCCACCACCACGTGAAACTAGTTACTCCAAATCACAAGCTCAGATTCGGACGATCTGGGCGGACTCTTTCATCTAGCTGCTTTTTCTAATTCAGCCCTCCAAGTTTCAATTCTAAGTCAGCACACGCAGGCACAAACGGGGGAGCTGTTTCTGCGGGTGCCCCTGGCTAAGGAGAGCGGCCCAGACCCCGCTAGTGCTTTTCCTGGAGACAGTGCACACCCGGCCCACGGAGCGGGAGCGTGGGGAGTGGGAGAACACTGCTGTGCGGGCACTTGTAACGTCTCTCTGTTAGCTCATCAGGAACGGCCACTGACCGGAGATAGACCCGAAGCAGGGCTGTGTCCGAGTCCCGAGCCCGGATTCCACAGCCCGGAGGCACCCCGGCCCCACGTCCGCCGCCGCCGCTGCTCGGGTGTGCGCCTGGGCTGGGGAAACTTCTCTTCCCGCAGCTGGATGCATAATGAATGGAGCCACGAGGGGAAGCCGCGACTCAGCATCACGGATAAACCCGCCTCCCTCGGCAGCCCCGCGGCTCCTTCCCCACTCCTCGTGCACCCGCTGGACGGCTATCGTGGCTCTTTGGAGCAGGTGGCAGCTCGGAGCGCCTCGTGTCTCCGGGTCTGGCTTCCAAAGACCGCCCCCCCCCCCCCGCAATCCCCCAAATCTGGCTTGATTCGTTTGGTTCATTTCTTGAGCTGAGCCCCGATCGCTTCTAATATCATGGCGACAGCAACTCTCACCTTCTTCCGCCCCTCTTCCCTCTCCCCTTCTACTCTCCTGCTCCGGGATTTTATCCCTAGGTTACAGCCTGGGAGGAAACCTGGGCGGCGAGGGCGAAGAAATCACTACAGTCTCTGGAATCACTCCCCCGCCTGGGGAAGCGAGCAAGCTCCTGGTTCTTCTCAGTTCTGGGGAGATTCAACTGCTCGCGCTAAAAACAGGCTCGAACCAGCTCGGGATAAAATCTTAACTACACTTCGGAGAAGGTGGAGGGGAGAGGAGGGAGTATGATGAAGCTTGCAGGTGGGAGACTGGAAGCTTGCAGGTGGGATCGGAAGTGTTTGACGCCCCGTGGAATGGCAGAAAGAAAAAAAAAAAAAACACCCAATTCCAGAGATGCCACCCCAAGGCCAGACATCTACCTGCCCAACCACGCTCAGGGCAGAGCCCGAGGCCGAGGCGCGGACGGCGCGTGCGACTCCAACAGTGATAGGAACCTTCTCCGCCAAAGTCCACTCCACTTCCATCTCACCCCAACCCCTCCACGGGAAGAGGAAGGAAAACTTCCATCCGACCTCCAAGACCCTAAAACGCGCCGAGTTTTTGCAAACCGCACTAAGGCGTGCGCATGGCGCCACTCCTACCTTGGGAAGGATGAGGCAACGCTGCAAACGCCGCCAGAGCCACTGCGAGCCACATTCGGAGGACACCCATCGCTGCCTCGGCTTCCGCGCTGGAGGAGCCCAGCCTGCAGCATCCAAGAACCAACTCTCGGCCAAACCGCTGGCTCCGGCGTCCCGGGTTTGCGGGGGTGGAGTGGGGACGGTGAGCGGTTACTTCCTGGGAGACGAAGCTCTGGGAGACACAGCAACCCCGAGCCGGCCGGGGTTACGCTCACTCGCAGCCCGGGCCGAGCACCACGTCAACGCTGGCAGGGCTGGGTAGAGCCAGCGGCAGCCGTGCGCCGAGCTCCGCGGCCAAGTCTCTCCGGAAAGTTGCAGGTCACCGGCTGGTCGGACGTCCCGGGCTTTCCCTCAAACCAGACCTGTCCGCTCCGGAATCCAGGCAGTCTCGAGCACGTTCTTCCCAGCCCGCTCTACAAAGTTCGCTGGACACCCTCAAGGTGCCTGCTGTATCGGCTCAGGGGTTCGCAGAGACCCGGGAGAGCCACGCACGGCCACTTCCCGCTGCCGCCACCGGCTCGGCGCCTCTCGGCCCGCCCGAGGCCGCTCGCTGGAAACTTTGCGCCGCGCTAGCTGCAGGTAGCTCCCGGGACGCGCCCGCGCCGCAGCCGCTCCGAGCCGCCTCGGGCTGCCCCTCCTGCAGCAGGCGGCTCGCGTTCTCCACGGGAAGGCAGGGGGCGCGGCTGTTACTTTCTCGCCCCCGCCCCTCGCCTGGGTGAGGGGGCCGCCAGGGAAGCGTCTTGCTCTACACCGACACCCACCACTGCACGGTGCACCCCCGAGCTGCTTCTGCGGGGTGGAGGCGCGACTACCGGCATGCTGAAGGAGCCAGCATTCTAAATGCGCTGAGCTGAGAGCTGGAGCGACTGCAAAGGACCCCCGAACTTACAGCTCGGAAACGCACGCACTCGGGCACCGGCAGGATCCCCGCATTTAAAAGACGCACGCCCCGCCTCCCTCCGCCTCCTGGGCACTCCTTCCTCTCTCTTTTGCTCAGCGTGAAAATGGACCCAGGGACTCGGAGCTTAGCAAAGATTCCATAGAGTCACGTGGGAAAGGGGAGCCGCGGGGAGGGGGGTGAGGGGAGGCCGACAGCGCAACCTGATCCCCTTATTCATTCTGCCCGAGTTCAGATTGGCTTTGTCTGGGGGCGGGATTAAAAGTGGTCGCACCGGGGGCCGGGAGCCATGGCTTGGAGGGAGTGGGAGACAATGTCCTAGCCTAGTAGTGCACAGCTGAGGGCCCGCAAACCGGTCCACGTCTCACTGGGGTACAACCGATTCCCCAACCTGGCGCTGCGCCTCCCTTCTCCCTACCCCTCCCCACCGCCCCTGCTGCCGGGCTGGAGCACCGCAGGCCCCGTTTGTCTTCCTAGCGCAGGGATTTTCCGGGTGGTCGCAGCGTGGGGGAGCTCTCAGCGTGTGAGTCCCAGGCGCAGCGTGCGCCGAGAATTCACCTTTACCTCTCCCTGAGAGGCATCAGGGGATCACCCCGAGGTCACACTCGGTGAGCCCTGCTGCTCCCCACCCCCCGCACCTCCCCTAACAAGGCCAACCCCAGAGCGCTGTGAGAGCAGAGGCCCTGATTCCCAACCAATCCTGATTGGCGGCAGCTGCTTTTATAGGACCAAGTAAAAATAGCTGGTCCAGGTTTAATCACTTTGTCTGATGGGCTGCATCTGCAAGGTGCTGAGACGGTTCGGATCGGCCCTGAGAAGCAGCGTCTTAGGTCCCTCTGTGGAGCTGAGGAGGCGAGACTGGGAGGGGGTTCGCAGGCGCCCCGAAGGCGGCGCTGTGAGCGGCGTGGTCCCACCTGCTCCCAGCACTCAGGACCCTCCGTGCTGGGCGCCCTGGTTGTAACCAGCTCCCGCGCTGTCCCCCAAGTAAGGTTTAACCGGCAGATCCTTGTGTGTTACGGTGGAGCCAGGGTGAAGAACCTTGCTCCTGGCTCTGGTTGTAGAGTATGCGGAGACCCAGGCTGTGCCACTCGCCACTCGCCCTTGCTGTCTCGCTTGAACTGTGGACAGCCTAGGAACAGGCTCTCCTGATGAAGGTGCACACAGTAGGTGCTTTCTCAACATTTATTGAGAGAATGGAGTGAGGAAGCAGTTCCCTGGGAGCAACAGTCGTGTCAAGTGACAAGGGGGAAGTAGGGGGAGCCTAAACCATAAAGACCCCATAAAGACCCCTCCCTGTCCCACTCCAGGCAGCCCCAGACACCTCCTAGGGACAAACTGACTGCAGTGACCTAGAAGTTCCATTCTCTGGTTTTTTTTGTTGTTAGCATACTATCAAGGCTCTCCAAGGGATCCCCTTAAGACATCTGTCATACTTGCTAAATGCAAATGTGTGTGTGTGTGTGTGTGTGTGTTTGATAGAAGAAAAGACATGAAGGGAGAGGGGAGAAAACGAGTCATGATTGCTTGGAATTCATCAGATGCTGCATTTATTGAATTTATATAGAACATCTCCTCTCACAGTGCACATCTTGTTCGCTCTACTCTAATTATATAATAGGGAAATGCCCTCTGCAAAGTTCCTGCCCCCAAAATCCTATGGATGACCAAGTAGTTGAAATCATCACCCGATAATTCAGTAATATTTTTAGGCATATCTAATGCCTTAGGTAGCCACTTAAACTGAGGTGCTGGAAAAAGAAATTGTGTTAGCATAACCTATTTCAGTAATTAAAATTTAGCATGCATGTTTACAGATATGGAGCTGATCATAACCAGCTTATCTCTACAAGTTAAGTTCTACAGGTGAGGGCTTCACTCCAACAATGGTTACTGCTTCCTACAGGCAGTGGGCATTTGCCCACTCTAGCTTCACTTCATCCACAGGTGCAGATCCTACCACCTGTGTCACCATGTGCTGCCATCTCTCCTTGGATCTGCCCTGCTGTCATCACATCTCCCTGGCCTTGTTGCTACCCACTTGGGGAGAGTCATTTATCCTACTGGAAAGATGATTATAGCAACAATAATAGCTCATGTGCAGGGAATCCTTTGTGCCTAACACTGTGTACTTTGCCGTGTAATCCTCCAATAAACATGTGAGATTTGTCCAAGAAAAAATGAAATAACATTCAGAGAATTAAGTCACCTGTCCAAAGTCAAAGAACCTATTAGAACAAACCATGGTCTTAATCAAACCCCAAAGTTGTAGTATTGAATATTCTGGATACTGGTGAGCCCTACTTGAAGCCAGAACATCATAGGATACATTGCAAGCACTGCCTCTGCGCAGGGATGATACAGGAAGTGCTAGCACACTTCAGGGGCTCATCCCTCCCTCTCAAAGTCCAATGACGACAATGGATCACCGGGAGACACTGTTGTGGCTCAGTGAGCTAAGCTGCTACTTGCAACAACAGCATTCCATATGAGATCAGCTCCACTTCGAACCCAGCTCCTGCTAATTCCCCTAGGGAAATAGCCAAAGCTGGCCCAAGTTCTTGGCCTCTACCATCCAAGTGGGAGACCAAGGTGTAATTCCTGGCTCCTGGTATCAACCTGCTACAGTCCCTGCTGTTGTGGCCATTTGAGAATTGCCTAGTGGATACAAGATCTCTCTCCCCAGCCCTCTCTCCTTCTCTTCGCCTCTCCCTGTCCACATACACACATGCCACCTTTCGAAATAATCTTTTATTAAAAAATTGGGCTCATGGTCCCTACTGTGATGGAAATACATACACAAGGACACTTCAAAGGGTTGTAGAAAATGGAATTAAAAGTCTGGGTTTATTTTGATTAAAAAAAAAAGACATTTTTTCAGAATACATGGAAAATGCATATTATGAGGAATCTATGCAAAGATTTTTAAAAATTTAAAAATTTTTGGCAAAATAAACTCTTATTTCCATCTTCCATGACTTTTTAGATTTTTTAAATGTATTTAATTTAGGGCCTGGCACAGTAGCCTCGCCAGTCCCAGACACCTCACTTCCCTTCTAGCTCCCTGCTTGTGGCCTGGGAAAGCAGTAGAGGATGGCACAAAGCCTTGGGACCCTGCATCTGTGTGGGACACCCAAAAGAAGCTCCTGACTCCTGGCTTCAGAGCGGCACAGCTCCAGCCATTGGGGTCACTTGGGGAATGAATCAGCATACAGAAGATCTTTCTCTCCTCCTCTCCGTATATCTGACTTCCCAATAAAAATAAATAAATCTTTTCAAAAGTGTTTAATTTATTTGAAAAGCAGAGAGTTACAGAGTGGAGGAGCTCTTTTATCTACTGGTTCACTACCCAGATGGCCTCAACAACCAAGACTGGGCCAGGGCAAAGCCAGGGGACAGAAATTGCATCTGGGTTTCCCACATGGTGACTGGAACCCAGGGACCTAGGCCATCTCCTCCTATGGGATGTGACATTTTAGGTAGTGGCTCAGCCCCCTGCACCACAACAGCAGGGGCTGCTATGAGCTTCTAAAGCACTAGATGGCATAAGGACTGAATGGCCAAGCTGCTTCCCTACCTCCACTATCCTCAGCTGAATCCTGCAGCTGCCAGGTTGTGTTCACCTAGAGGCATGGCTCCATTGTTGCACCTGTTCTGGCTCCGCCTGCCTCCCCTTCTCAGGTCTGAGGGGTCTCTCTCCTAAGTGTCTCCCTTCCTCCTGATTCTATCCTCCCTCTGCCCAAGCTGCTGTGTGTGCTGCATCTTCTACCCAACTTTTCTCGGGTGTGTTTGTCAACCTCAGCACATGTCAATTGATATGTTGTGGGGCATTTGTTTCAAACCACAAAGGGTATTCAGATAATGCCAAGTATAAGCCATAATGGGCTTCTGTTATAGTACCCCGCCACATGTAACCATGGCATCTGCAGCCAGACATTTTTCTCTGCTTTAACTAATCACAATTCATTTCACAAAAATAGATTTATCATTGCCGTGGTAATTTGTAACCTCCCTTTTCTCTCCCTCTGAAAACTACAGCAACACCTTCAGTTTCTAAGCCAGATCTTGTTGAACTGCGTCATTGGTAACAACTCAGTGGGTTTTTTATTTTGCATCACAGGTATGTCTTTACGCATTTCACCAGTCCTTTGAAGAACATTTAGGCTGTTTCGAGTCATTCCACATTATGGTTAATACAGCTCTGAACATTCTTGCAAAAACCCTACTATACTCACCCAATCATTGCCCTGGAATAAACTTTGTAGGTGAGATTATTGGGGGAAGTCATGTATATTTTGTGTTTTATTACTGCCTCATAATCTTCACAAATCTCAAATGTCAATTTGCTCTACACCCCTCCTTATTTACCGAGTCCATAGGCGTATTAACCTTACTGAGCCTCATATTCCCCATCTATAAAATTAACATTACAGTAGTGATTCGCCCCATATGACTTTTGCTTGTGTTTAATAAGAAAAAACAATACCTGATGCAAGTTACTCATCCACATAATAGATAGAAGCAAAGTGAAATACAGACTTTTTAAAAATACACATTTCTTCATTTCTTTGCTCTTTTTATGTGAAGATAATTCAAAAAGTTCATGGGAGTGCCTGGTGTTGTGGTGTAGGTATTGCTTGTGATGCCAGCATCCCACATAGGCAAAGATGTGTGTCTCCTCTGCTCCACTGCTGATCCAGATCTTTGCTAATGGCCAGGAATAGCAGCAAATGATGGCCCAAATGTTTGGGTCCCTGCTACCCATGTGAGAGACCTGGAAGAAGCTGCTAGCTCCTGGCTTCAGCCCGGTCCAGTGCTAGCTTTTGTGGCCATCTGGAGAGTAATCCAGCAAAAGGAAGAACTCTCTGTCTCTCCCTATAACTCTTTCAAAGTAAATAAATATTTTACTTAAGAAGTTCATGGAAAAAATGGAATTAAAATTGTGCAGCACTGCAACCAAGCAGCTAAAGTTGTCACCTTGCACATGTCAGAATCCCATATGGGTCCCAGTTCTAATCCCGGCAGCTCCACTTCCCATCCAGCTCCATGCTTGTGACCTGGGAAAGCAGTCAAAGACCACCCAGAGAGGAATATCTTCTGTTCATTGATTCACTCCCCAAATGACCATAATAGCGAGAGCTGAGCTGATCCGAAGCCAGGAGCCAGGAGCCTCTTCCGGGTCTCCATGCAGGTGCAGGGTACCAAGGCTTTGGGTGGTCAAAATAGGTCCGTGTGGCACCCAGACCTAACGTCCAACAGGTTCTGGCAAGATCAGCGCCACCAACAACCTAGCTATATAAGACACCTGGTGTCTCACTAATCCTGGGACCTGCTCCAACCAGAAGTGGGAGAAAGGTTGTACAGACAACAGTGCAACCTCAGCAACCTCAGCATGATAGCACAGGAGGTAGAGAGTGGTGAGCCAGGAGCTGGAGCTGTGGAGACCACAGTGGAGATCTACCACAAGAACACAGACCTGGAACTCGCTGGAGGGAGTGGCACAATGGGCTGCAAGCAAAGAGTTGTGTACCAACTGCAATAAGTAAAATCAAACTGTAGACCTGTGCCTGACACAGCTTAGAAACCTGCCTCAGGCCCGATGGCATGGCCTAGCGGCTAAAGTCCTCGTCTTGAACGCCCCGGGATCCCATATGGGCGCCGGTTCTAATCCCGGCAGCTCCACTTCCCATCCAGCTCCCTGCTTGTGGCCTGGGAAAGCAGTTGAGGACGGCGCAATGCATTGGGACCCTGCACCCACGTGGGAGACCCGGAAGAGGTTCCTGGTTCCCGGCTTCGGATTGGCGTGTACCGGCCCGTTGCGGCTCACCTGGAGAGTGAAACATCGGATGGAAGATCTTCCTCTCTGTCTCTCCTCTTCTCTGTATATCCAGCTTTCCAATAATAATAAATCTTTAAAAAAAAAAAAAGAAACCTGCCTCAAGGAGAAGAATCTGATAACCAAAAGTACAATGATCAAGAGCAGAAGAAGACACAGAGGCAAAATGAATATTACTGAAGACTCCCCTGCAAAGGAGCAAAACCCTATGCCAACCTTAGAGTTAACTGAGGAAGACAAGGAGAAAATGGGGGTCACAGAATTCAGAAAACTCATTATAAAGTTTCTGATCAACAACAAGAAGCACATACAAGAGTTCAAAGAATTTAAGGAAATTGTTACACAAGAAATAGCAGCAATAAAGCAAATCAAGGCTGATATATCAGAAATTAAGAACACAGTAGAGCAAATTAAAAGTATAGTGGAGAGTCTCCAAAATAGAATGAAGCAAGCAGAAGAATCTCAGAATTGGAAGATATTTCCTGTCATCAGGGAGAAGCATTTCCTGTCATCAGGGAGAAGCAAACACAAAGCTGGAAGCAGAGCTGGATCTGGCCAAAAAAAGTATTCAAGAATTGAAAGACACTATTAAGAGGCCAAATATAAGAGTTTTGGGAATCCCAGAAGGTGCAGAAAGAGAAACTGGTTTTACAGATATATTTAATGAAATAATAAAGGAAAATTTCCCTCATCTAGAGAAATAATTGGGAAACAACATCCAGGAGGGGCAGAGAACTCCCAACAGGCTTGATCAAAAGCGATCTTCACCAAGACACATGGTCATTAAGCTCTCTTCAATCGAACATAAGGAAAAGATCCTTAAATGTGCACATGAAAAAAATTGACTGACATATAAAGCAATGCTAATTAAACTCACAGGAGACCTCTCACAGGAAACTCTACAGGCAAGAAGAGTGACATATTCCGGGTCCTAAAAGAAAAAAATTGTTGGCCAGGATAACATAGCCAACAAAGCTTTCTTCAGTCTTTGAAAATGAATTGTAATTCTTCCACAGTAAAGAAAAGTTCAAAGAATTTGCCTCTTCCAAACCTGCCCTACAAATGATACTTCAAGATGTTCTCTTCACAGAGAAGAGGAATAGCACCTACCAAAACCAAAGGCAAATGTGAAGAACATTTCAGAAAAATGACAACAGAAGACTGAATCAATGAACAACCCATTCTTAAAATGACAGGACCAAATTAGCACCCATACATATTAACCCTGAAAGTAATTGGCTTAAGCTCAATCATATATCATAGATTAGTAGACGGATTCAAAAACAAAACACATGTATTTGTTCTCTAGAAGAGACACATTTCACCAACAAATATCAGCAGAATCTATTTCTCATGGATTTTGATGCTTTTGCCTTTGTTAGTTGCATCTCTTCAAAACAGTTTCTTGTGATTAAATTATTCAATGACTCATAGATCATACAGTAACATCATTTTCTTCAACAAGGTTCTTGATTTTCTTTTTCATTTATTCAGTGCCACATTAATCATTCAGTAGCATGTTATTTAACTTCATGGTATTGTTAATTTCTTTTTTCTTCCAGTTGTTGACTTTGTTTTGTGGCTTTTCATTGAAGTGAATGTATGGTAGCTGTGTAATGGAGACTGTCATATCTAGTAGCATGTCATTTAACTTCATGGCATTGTAAATTTCTATTTTTCTTTCTATTGTTGATTTTGTATCATGACTTTTCACTTGGGGGATGTACAGTAACTGTGAAATGGAGACTAACATATCCAGATGTGAGGATACAATGTAGTATGTATCTCTACTTTCAGACAAAGATGGAAACTGTTCACTATATCTTGACAATGGATGCTGGATTCTCTGCCATTGTCCATGCCCACAATAATGGACGTGACTGTGAATGAAGAACTATACTTTAGTAATGATACAGCGGAACTAGATGTGGGGGGTGGGGTTATTGGGGAGGGGATAAGGGAAATACCAGGAGCCTCTTTAACTGTATCATAAAATGATAATAATAATAATCACTAATAAAAAAGAAATAGAAAAAAATCTATTTATATATAAGGATGAGTGTTTGGTGCAGTGGCTAAGACTTCCACTGCTGCTTAACATGTTGTATCAGTATCACTCTCCCACCCCCAGATGTGAACCAGATATTCAAGCTCTGGCTGCTCCACTTCTCATCCAGCTCCCTTGCAAATATACCTGGGAAAACAGTGGAAGATGGTCTAAGCACTAGAACTCCTGTCAACCACATGGGAGATTCGAATGAAGCTCCTGACTACTGCCCAGCCTTGGCTGTTGCAGCCATGTGCGGAATGAATCAGCATACCAGAGACTGATTCATTCATCCATTCTCTCTCTCTCTCTCTGCCTTTCAAAGAAGTAAGTAAATTTTAAGAGAAAAAGGCACCCCTTCGGACACCCATATACCACAGCAAAGTGCCTAAGTAGTACAGTCACAATGACTGGAATAAACTGCATCACATCTCTAAAAGACAGTAGAGGTTCAATAAATTCAGACTCCTGAAGGACTATAGAGAACAAGCGTACCTGCCAACACTCCCTGGTGAGCTCAGGTGGGAAACAAGATGCGTTTTACTAAACTGCTAAGGCTACCTTTGCAGCATACTCAACCCATGGATCAGCTTCATCTTTCCTTTGGATCCCACTTTTAACTACAAAATAGCTGCAAGTAATTCCCAGTACCACACACTATCTTTTGTCCCTTCCACAGAGGGTTAATTCAAAGATATCTAAGAAGAGTCAGAAATCTACTTTGTTGTAAATACCCAGCAAACACTTCCTTCTCTTTCATTATCTACATTCACTCCTGCAGTCATCCTGAATTAGCTTTTTGATGGAATTTAAGATTTCACTGAGCTAGCTATAATGTGAATTAACGACATACTGCAGGTGACTAATTTATTGTCCACACCAAGGTATTTTTTGGAAACAACAGAGAGCACTACTAATGATTATGCCAGTGTCATGAAGAATGTAAATCCCTGAGGTCCATGTCTTTTACCTGACAGAAACTAACGGTAGAGAGGAGACCACCACAATGATCACTCCAGAGTGCTTTAACCCAGACACTACAAAGAAAAAGAGTTCAAAGACACTATTCCACCTGCTCAGAAGTAAGCTCGAGATTTTGAGATTATCTTCGTTGAGAAGATACTGGCCTCCACCAACCTCAGGAAAAGGAGCTGTATTATCTCCCTGAGCACAGGAAGAAATACCCAGGATGCAAGCTAAGTTCTAAGACTAAACTGTTTGATGAACTTCAGCTAAGCCATTCATAGATCTTCTAAGTCCACATCTGTAAAACAGTGATAATAATGTTTAGGATCCACTTATCCAACTGGTGCTAAGGCTACTTTAAAAAATGGATATGGAAATATTTTGAAACATTAGGAGCAGAAGTGCAAAGCATTATTATTAAACTTCAGCCGGGTCAGGCATTTTCATGCATAAGGCAATTTGGAGGTATGAATAATCATCATGATGTATTTGAATATGTAAATGCTCTCAGAAGTCTATTCCAACCAGCCATTCACATAAATGAAACCTGATATGATGATGATGATGATGATGACAATACTGATGCTATTTCTCTAATCATGAATAAGAAGCAGGAAGCAGATGGATGATCTCACACTTTGATCCAAGTCTAAATGTAATCCACATCACTAGAGTATGAAGAACCCCTCCCCTTGGGTAACCAGGCCAAAGAGTAGCATTTCACCAAAAGTTGTTTTTCAGCATCAGACAGAGAAAAGAGGTGACTTCACCTAAGGAAACAACTGAAATCAAACGACCCAAGACTCTAGCTGGATCTAGTCATCACCACAGACAAAATATGTAAATATCCAAATAATCTTTTCCTGATTTTCATGCTGAGATTGGCCCCTCCAGAGGAGCTGAAACCGTATCACCATAACCTGTTATCCAAACTGTTTCTGAACAGTACCTGTTTGAGCCTGTGTCCACACCCACATTCCATAGGTACTTCCTCTTAAGGTAACAGATGCCACTTCCCTTGGCTTTAGGAGTCAGAGTTTTGGAAATGATTCCTCAAGGTCTCCTGATATGCTGTAAATAAGTGACTCTCCATGACAGGGACTTCTGGTGGAGGTTTTGATTTCTATTCTCCAAGAAGCAGACCCAAAACTTGGATGGGTAATGTAAGCACCCCAAGTATCTCTATTTTAAAAATATTGCCAGTGATGACCTAATTGGAGGTGTAATTCTTACAAAAAAAAAGATGTATAACTGGGATGTTTTCTCAAACTACTCCGTTAGCTGATCCACTTCTGTTTCTTTTCTCTTACTCTACAAATATATGATAGCAGCTATGTGGCAATAAGTCTGGCTTTGGTGCCTGTGGAATGGCTCAAACTTAAAATGATTGTGGCTTTGAAAAGCCTGGGGACAACTGACCATAGATTCTCTTGGGAGATGCCTGGCAGGCAGGCAGCCCTTTTTAGAAGGTTATAAAGTTGAAAAATACTTCCCACGTGGGCGCAAGACAAAGAGAAAGTGGAAAAGCAGACAGTGATGAGCCAAGGCCCTATGTTTCTTCACATCTTATTTTGAGCCAAAAATGCACGAAAGTCTCTCCAAGATGAAAGGAACATATCTATGTCTTCAGGTGGCTCTCTTCTAGCAACTTCATTGTGTTCCTTCTGCATCTTTTGGGATATTCCTTATCACCAAAGCATATTGGCATGGATTTGAATCAATGATGGGTCCAATATGCCAATGCTATAAAACATTCAACATGCAATGAAGTAAGGTCAGGCCTCTTGGGAAATGTAAAGCTATATATGATCTTAACTTTCACATGGTATAGATTGCAATCAATAGGAGAACCCACTCAAATAAGCAAAGAGAAACAATTGTAATAATAGGCAATTAATTTTATAGGAATTCAAGTACATATCAAAGCAGAAACACTTACAGTGGTACTTCAAAAGTTCATGGGAAAATTGAATTAAAGGATAAATTTACTTTGCCCCAAAAATATTTGAAATCCATACATATGAAGGGTCTTCATAAAGTTGATAGAAAATATATAATAAGAAAAAGCTATGTATGAATTTCTTTTTTCATTTTGTTTAATTTTATGATACAGTTCCATAGGCTCTTGGATTTCCTTTACTTCCTACCCAAATTCACTCCCCTCAACTGATTTCCCCCATATTATTACAAAATAATAGTCCTTCATAAGCAGTCATAACTCCATCATTCTGCTATTTAAGTATATCCTGACATTGTGGGTACACACAATGGCAAACGGTACAGCATCGTATTGTCAAGATACATCCAACTGTTTCATTGGAAGTCCATCTTTGATTTGGAAGTAGAGGTGCATACTGTATTGTATCTACACATCTGGATATGATAATCTCTATTGCACAGTTACTATACATTTCCTTAAACAAAAAGCCATAAAACAAAATAAAAAGCAGGAATAAAGTTTAAAAACATTGACAACACCATGGAGTTAAGTAACATGTTACTGAACAACCAATATGTCGATAAGGAAATGAAAAAGAAAACACAAAAGCTTCTTGGAGAAAATGATACTACCATGTGATCTATGAATCAGTGAAGAATTTAATAAAAGAAACTATTTTAAAGAAATGAAAAATAAAGACAAAAGTGTTAAAACTCATGAATTGTAGCAAAAAGAGTATTGAAAGGGATATTGAACTTGTAATTTGCATGAATGTTGCCTTTTGTCAGATAGAACATATGGTATTTGTCCTTTGGGATTGCCTGTTTCACTGAGTATAATGGTGTCTAGTTGGGACAATTTGGGTGCAAATGGTAGAATTTCATTCTTTTTAATGGCTTAGTAGTATTTCATCGAGTAGATGTACCACAGTTTCTTTATCCAGTCCTCTTTGGACAGGCATCTGGATTGTTTCCATGTCTTTGCTATTGTAGATTGTGTTTCTGTAAATATAGGATTACAGATGCCTTTCTCACATGCAGATTTCATTTCCTTTGAATATATTCCTAGCAGTGGGATAGCCAAGTCATATGGCAGGTTTTTTTGCAGTTCTCTTAGCATTCTCCATATTCACTTCCACAGTGGTTGTACTAGCCTGCACTTGAAAAAAATTGAAATCCATGCATACAAAGGGTCTTCATAAAGTTCATAGAAAATATATAATGGTATGAAAAAGCTATGTATGAATTTCAAAAAATGTTTGCATCAAAATAAACTTATCCTTTCATTCCATTTTCCCATGAACTTTCTGAGGCACTTTCATGCATAGCTAGATATACAGCCCAGCAAGGTGAAAATAACAGCATGATTTTTCTGTTTTCTCCTCCATTTGGTGAGGGGCGTGGAGGGTGGAGAGGAACAAATAAACCTGTACTCTGATTTTCAAAGTTTTCATTTTAAAAGAATAAGGCAGTTGTTTTCAGCTGCAACTGCACTTACAAATCCTCTTACAGTCTGAGGATATTAAAAGATTTAAAATAATCTTTGAATTGAACTAGAAAATTGTTTATATGGTACAACTTTACATAACCACAAAAAAAATCATCTCAGTTGTTTTCATTTTCAATACAAATATGGAGACTCCAACCATGGCTAACTATATATACATCAGAGGCTTTTTTTTATGATTTATCAGTTTGTCTGAAGGAGTGACAGAGAGAGAAATGGACAAGGAAAGTGAGATCTATCCACTGACTCATTCCTCAAAAAGCCACAATGGCTGGGACTGGGCCAAACTGAAGCCAGGACCCAGGAATTCCACTCAGAATTCCCACATGGGTGGCAGCGGCCCAAGTACTTGGGGCATCTCCAGCTGCTTTCCCAGGCACTTTAGCAGGGAGTTGAATGAGAAGCAGAGCAGCCAGGACTCTAACCTAGCACAACCATGTGACATGCTGGCATAGCAGGCAGTAGCTTAAAGCCACTACTACACACCAACACTGGCCACCTCAAGAGCAGTTAACAGACATTTTAGTTAACATTGTTCACATGAAGAAGCACTCCACTCAGAGTGATGCTGCAGTGGCTTAAGCAGAAATCCACAGCCAGCTGGCACACCAGTGCCTTTGTGATTGGAAGGAGAGTTGCCTGGATGTATTTATCCATAGGACTTTTTTAAAACTCCCCTCTGGTATCCCTAAACATATACACCTGTTCAACGAAGAAGACAATACAACTCACTGTTGCTAAAGAAATAGATATTGCAACCAAGTCCTTTGTAAACAGGACAAGACAAGCATAGTCAAAACACATTTTAAAAAGGAATCACATCTTGAAACAGAAACATAAGATGAACCGACAGCGTTAATTGATCCCAGACTAAAACACAAATATCATGCAAGGAACAGAACATCTGTGAAAAACAAAATTCACCTTCTCAGCATTACCTGGAAGGATAGCTACTTTGTAAAGCCAGCACTGCCTGCTTTGGAAAAAGAAAACTAGTAGCTTAAAGCATAAAAGAGCCATTGGAAAGTAAACATATAATTGTGAAGATAAGAAAAACGGAACAGAAGTTGCAAATGATAAAAGATAAACAGACAACGTAGCTGATCTCAGAATAAAAAGCTGAAAGACTAATCAGTAGCCTGGAAGACAAAACAAGCCATTTTCAAAACTGAGAGCAATAAAAAACAGGAGACAGATATTTAGTTTACCAGTTAAGGTGCCAGTTAAAATAGCCATATTCCATATGTGGATGCCTGGGTTCCACACCCAGTTCCAACTCTGACTCTAATGCAGACCTTGGGATGCTATGGTGATGCTGAAGTGACCAGGTCCCGGCCCCTCACCTAGGACACCTGCGTTGAGTTCCTGACTCCTGGTCATTGCAGGCATTTGAAGATGAATCAGTGGATTGGAACACATTCTGTCTCTCTCCCTCTCTTTCCCTGCCTCTCTCTTCTTTCATGTCTCTCTACCTTGCAACTAAATTTCATTTTTTAAAAATGTTAAAAACAGGATAGCTCCAGCATGGCTGAATTCTCTCTACTAAGAGTTCTCATTGACACTTGTATGGGATACGGACAGTACAGATGGCAGCATAGCCTACAGAGTCACAACACTGGTTCTTGCATTTGTGTTTCAAACAGGGCTCAGCTATAAATATAGTTCATGTATTAAGAGATAAATAAAATCTCAATTCAAGAAAAAAACATACTTTACATGTTCACTAAAACAACTCTAATAAGCTAGGCTTTAATGAGACTAGGATAGTTTTTACTATGTGCACTTAAAAAATCAAAAGCATTCCTGTAAATAACACTTGGTTTAAAGAGGCTATCAAAATGAAAATCACAAACTATGGGAAAGCTAATGACAAAGATTACATTTTAAAGCTTAAATGATATAGTTCAATGTTATATCAGACACAAGAAATGAAAGCTAATTAGAATGTATCTATTTGAATGGCAGATGGAGAGGGAGGATTTTCATCTATTGGCTCACTCTCTGTATTCCCACAACAGCTGAAACTGGGCCAGGCAAAAGCTAGGAGCCCAGAAGTCAGTCTAGGTCTTCCAGGTGGGTAGCAGGGACCAAGCACTGGAGCTGCCACCTGCTGCCTCCCAATGTGCTTGAGCAGGAAACAGAATTTGGAACAGAACTGAAATTTGCACTCAGACACTGCCTATTGTCCCAACATGAAACATGAATACAGGATGAGGGTGCATGTACAGATCTACGAAGTTTTTATATTTGTTTTCTGACCATAGTCATAACCTATAGTCCAATTAAGAATAAAGCATTACTAATACTCAGAGTCTCCTTTGTCCCCATCATTTCTGGATTTTTTTAGTGTGTAGCTGAAGAGTATATTAACATGTATGTTATAACTATGTGCCAAGTCATATGCCAACCCACACAGTGTTTATCCTCTCTGTATTAACTACGATAAACAAGAAGAAAACACATGTGATTTTCCTTTGGAAGATCTGGCTTATTTCACTCAGCAGAATGATCTCCAGTTGCATCTATTTTGTTGCAAATATCAGAATTTCATTCTTTCTTAAGGCTCAGTAATATTCCATCATGAAAACTAATCAGTCTGAAACAAAGACTAAGCACATGTCAAAGAAACCAAACAAATAATTTCTGGAAGAAATCAAACTTGGCCCAGTCGTGGCAACATGAAGACAGAAAACACAAATAGAAATGCATTTCTCTTGGTCCTCTGGTGAGCTGAGTGCTGGTGACTCGGAATTTGGTGGTCATGATTCCTTGCAAAGATGGATAACACAAGATGCCCTCCTTTGGGCTCCAAGAACTTAGTGAGGATGAGGGAATACTAGCGTGACAGGGAGCAAGTGACAACACTTGATTGTTGGAGAAAAGGAAACTAGGGCTACTGCACCAGAAGCAGATCCAGCGTCGTCATCAGAATGCTTAGACCTACAGAAATCTTTGATGCCAGCCAATTTATCACAGTGTTCTGAGGACTGAAATAGATTAGTAGCATATTAAAGACTTACTCGATCTATGTAAGTGGAAATGCTCTAAATTTAATGGGAAAAAAATCTGACTCGAAACATAACCACGGAGAATTGTGGTCCCTCAATTCCCAAATTGAGAGCTTCCAGGGTGTGATGGGGGCTGATATTCCCCTGAGGAAGAGCTCCACTATCATGCAATAAAAGCATGTGGTAAATCTTCTCTCTAGACTCACAAAGACAGCTGGTGGTATCATTCAGAGGGGGACTGTATGCAAGGGAAGATAAACAATTAGAACTGGGGGATCTCTGAAACATTGATACAGCATTCTTCAGATCTCTTTTTGTGAATATTGTGGAGGTTTATTACCTAACTGTTGGGTGGATGGGATATATAGCTCCCTCTTGGCATAAAGTGAGCCTCAAGTCTAGATATAGGTCTGGAAGCAGTGAGAAATAGTAGCCATCAGTAGTAAAACTACCTCAGAGAGGCCACTGCAGGTTCTCAGATAAGGGAAGACCATGTCATCCCAGGAGACATTGCTCTATTCCACTGCAGGGTCCTCCAAAATCCCAATCTATGATGGTCCAAATCTAATTTGCAAACAAACAGCTCAAACATTCCAAATTTCTCACCTTTGTCAGGTATGGGTGAGCCTGAAGGATCGTAGTTACAAATATCTCAAAGGGAGAGATATGGGGGAAACAGAGCTACTCTATCCAAGAAATTTTAAAATCTGAGGAATGGGGCAATCCATAGAGGTTGAGCAGGCTTAAAATCCAACTATGCAGGGCCCAGCGGCATGGCCTAGCGGCTAAAGTCCTCGCCTTGAACACGCTGGGATCCCATATGGGCACCGGTTCTAATCCTGGCAGCTCCACTTCCCATCCAGCTCCCTGCTTGTGGCCTGGGAAAGCAGTCGAGGACGGTCCAAAGCCTTGGGACTCTGCACCCACGTGGGAGACCCAGAAGAGGTTCCAGGTTCCTGGCTTCGTATGGGCCGTTGCGCTCACTTGGAGAGTAAATCATCAGACGGAAGATCTTCCTCTCTGTCTCTCCTCTCTGTATATCTGACTTTGTAATAAAAATAAATAAATCTTTAAAAAAAAATCCAACTGGGCAAACTCAATGGGACTCAAAGAGTTGAAAACTGTTCTGTGGCCCTTCATTCTGTGCTCTGGATTCAGGACCCAGGACATTATTCTTAGACTCTTTGTTTCTCTTGCAGGTCACTGAGCCTACCATCCCTCGCTGTTTAGTTAACCTTGCAGAAGCCACTCCAAAGGCATGATTTCTTGGTGTCTCACGGTCGGCCAGAACCCAACAGAAGAGCAGGTGGAGGTGCTTTTCAAGAAGGTGGAATTCCCTGCCAGCAGGTCATCATCTGGCTCCTGAACCCTTAGCATGTGTAGGTTTCTTCTTTCACACTGGCTTGCTGTGATCTCGACAGAGCATCTTTCTGCTCCATTCTTATCTCCAGTGTCATAGGGTCAGCAGGAACATTGTAGCAACAAAGCTATTTGCAAGAGCTCTTGCTTGCTCTGGACCCACTCCATGCTAACAACCTTCCGTGTTACAGAGTACATGGGCTGAAGGACTATTCGCATGTATTGAATACATTACTTTCCTTAAGCCAAAAGGAATTTGGCTTCTTTAGAGTGGAACAAGTGTTTGCTCCTTTAGAGTGGAACAGGAAACATGGGATTAGTTGTGTTTCACTTGGAAGGAATATCCTGGCATATCCTGAATTTTTTCCAATGTGACAAACTCTTAAATAGTGGTAGAGTTTATCTTCTGCCTTCAGACACATAGGTATCTTGCCAGGGCCTCCAATGTACTAACCACATTTTGCTCATATGACTCTATCAGCATAACATCTTTGATATACTGGATCACTATATTTACGCTGGAGGATATTCATATGGTCCAAATCTCTTCAGACTTTGTTACAGTAGATATGCAGTTGACTTTAAGAAACCATAAACAAAAGTTTTCATGCATATTGTCACCTGCTTGATGTTGATGTTTTCAGATTCTGGTCCTTTTTTAGAGTTGCAATGGAAAAGGATGAACTTTTCAACTCAGTGGTCATATTCCATGGTTCAAGGCTATGTTAATGTGGTAGCCAATGTACATGTGGCATTGCAGCTGCCAGTGAGGTTGAGTTGGCAGTAATCTACTGGACTCCTCCAAGATTTACGTATGTTTGCTGATGGGCAGACTTCTAAATTAAATGAATAGGTGTTAGTGTATGTGTTCATTTCTTATAGCTTCCATAACACATTGCCACAATGGGGTGACTTAAGTTTTTTAAACATTTTTATGGTTCCAGAAGTTGAGGTTTGATTGCTATAGTTGGAATAAAATCAAGATTGTTAGGTGAGAATTCATTCTTGCCTTTTCCAGCCTCTACAGATTGCCGCATTCTTCTGGCTCATGATGCCCATTTACCTTTACAACCATCAATCACTGCTAAGGTCTTCTCACATTGCAGTCCTGACACAGACACTTCTCTTATTCATTCAAAGGAATCTTGCAATACACTGGACCCACCTGAAGAATTCAAAAGATTCTCCTTGTTCTTTCTTTTAAAAAAAAAGATTTATTTATTTTTATTGAAAAAGTAGACCAACTTTACAGAGAGGAAGGAGAGACAGAGAGAAAGATCTTCCGCTCACTGGTTCACTCCCCAAAAGGAGCTGAGCTGATTTGAAACCAGGAGCCAGAAGCTTCCTCTGGGTCTTGCCTATGGGTGCAGGGTCCCAAGGCCTTGGGCCATCCTCTACTGCTTTCCTAGGCCACAAGCAGGGAGTTGGATAGGAAGTGGAGCAGCCAAGATATGAACCGGTGCCCATATGGATTCCTGGAGCTTGCATGGTCAGGACTTAGTCACTAAGCCATCGTGCTGGGCCCTATTCTCTTTATTTTAAGCTTAGCTGGTCAGCACCCTTCAATGTCCTGTGTCCTCTGAAATTCATATGTTGATAATGATGTATCTTTGTTTCCTCAAATGCAACCTTTGCCCTGAATCCCATCCCATGTGATATTGATATATCCACCTCTGTTCTTAAACAAAATTAGAATGTAGTGCTGACACTTTGGCATAGTAGGCTAGGCAGCTGCCTATAGCTCCAACATTTCATACAGTTTGAGCACTGGCTGCTGTATTTTTTGATCCAGCTCTCTGCTAATGTCCTGGGAGAACAGCAGAGGATGATCCAAATAAACCACATGGGAGACCCTGAAAAACAAGTTTCTGGATCCTGACTTCAGATCTGCTCAGCTCCTCCCATTGTAGGGATAAGGTGGAGTGAACCAGCAAATGGAAAATCTCTCTCTATCTCTCCTTTACACTTGGTGGCTCTGTCTTTCAAATAAAAATAAAATAAACCTTGAAAAATTAGCATGCATGCATATATAAATACTATTCACCTCTGAAACAAGTGCAGCAAAATGTTAAAAATTATGCATAGCTGCTCTCATTGAACATTTCTTATACATTTTTGTATTATTTGAAATAATTTAAAATATTTTTTAAAAGGCAAAATACCTCAGAGCAAGTTTTACACTAATTACTTATTGAAATGACTTTTTCATATATTGACTTAAAATTTATTATTAAGATTAAGTAGAAGTCATATGTTGAAACCTAATCACCAACATGATAGGATTAAGAGATGCGCAGACTAGAGGAGGGCAGGCAATCAGGTAAAAAAAAGGCTGAAGGGGCCCGGTGGCGTGGCCTAGCGGCTAAAGTCCTCGCCTTGAACACCCCGGGATCCCATATGGGTGCCGGTTCTAATCCTGGCAGCTCCACTTCCCATCCAGCTCCCTGCTTGTGGCCTGGGAAAGCAGTCGAGGACGGCCCAATGCATTGGGACACTGCACCCGTGTGGGAGACCCGGAAGAGGTTCCAGGTTCCCGGCTTCGGATCGGCGTGTACCGGCCTGTTGCGGCTCACTTGGGGAGTGAATCATTGGATGGAAGATCTTCCTCTCTGTCTCTCCTCCTCTGTGTATATCTGGCTGTAATAAAATGAATAAATCTTTAAAAAAAAAAAAAGGCTGAAGGAAGCAGCCGGAGCTGGTTTTTTTGTCCTTCCATTTCTCCTGCTATGTGAGGACAAAGTGCTTGTTTCTTTTAGTCCTTTTGTTACAGGCAGGGATACATAGAGTAGGCACCACCCTTGATGGATAGAAGAATCCTTACCAGATGCTGAATTTGCTGGAACTTTGATATGAGACTTCCCAGGAACTGTGACAAATGAATATGTAATATTTATACATTATCCAGCTGGTGATAATGTTCTAGGGATTAAGACATAGCTTTATATCTGCAACCTTAATCCTCGTTTGCCCTGTGATGTAGTATGGATACAGGTTCCAGAGAAGATGGAGGGGACAACCATGATGTCGATACAGTTTGTCTTGTTCAAGGACACAGCTGACTTGGTTAAATGACTACCACCCACTGGAGAAGGGCTGGGAGCTTTGATACTGTGATCATTGACATGGTATCGCAGGGGTCTTCTTCGCTCAGACAGGCTTGTCCATCAGTTGATGTACCCCAGGCCTGTAAACAGGTGGAGGTGTCAGTTTGGAAAGTACTGTGAATTTTTTTTTTCTTTAATATTCATTTATTCATTAATTACATTGCATTACATGACACAATTTCATAGGTACTGGGATTCCCCCCCCCCCTTCACCCCAAACCCTTCCCCCATCATGAATTCCTTCACCTTGATGCATAACCACAGCTCAAGTTCCGTTGAGATTCCCTAATTAAAAGTTTACACCATACAGAGTCCAGCATCCCACTTGTCCAGTTCAAGTTCAACGGCCTCTTAGGGAGGCCCTCTCAGGTTTGTAGGCAGAGCCAGCAGAGCGTCACCTCGATCAATTAGAAGCTCCAACATATCATCAGCAACAGTCCAGGTATGATGAGGCTGGTGCAGAGTCCACTGATTGACATAGTCCGTCTTAGGGTTTCCCCTTGTCCAGTTTTCCGCTGCAAGCATAAAGCTGAGGTGGTTGATTCATCTACTCCATTTTCCATCTTTTTTTGATTAATGCTTTGATTCCTCCATTTTGTTCAGGGGAATCCCCCTAAAAAAAACTTTGAGGCATTCCCAGTCCAGGCTCCTACATGTACTACTAGTAAGCACAGTGCCCGCCACAGTCCATCACTCCAATCAGCTGCTGGTTTTAACCCCTGGATTGGTTCTCTTCTGAGCCCCGACCTCTATTGGAACCAATGAGTATCGCATCTCTCCCCGGCTCTGCCCATCACACTCTCGTCCCTCACGTAAACCAGTGGGAGGAGTGCTGGTCGGGTGTTGCATTCCCTACTAGCACAGGCCATTTCACCTTGGCATTTTGTGTTTTGTACTGTTTTTTTTTTTTTTTTTTTAATCGCAACCAAACCCGGCCAGGCCCCCACACAGTTTCAGCACTTGGGCTTGCCAGTGGATGACGTGAACCGACTCAGCCTGGTCTGCCCCAACCCGAGCCAAGTGTATTCCAGTGGGTCACATTCCAAAGCCTCTTCTGGGTTATTTACCTCCATGTTTCTTGCGTTTATTTGTAGAGTCAGTGTCCTGTCAGAGGAACTGTTCAGGTTCCTCCCTCCGACTCCTTCATGGTGTCGGGCTTCACGCATTCCAGCAGGTCCTTCGGCCAGCTCCGATCTTCAATCCATTCTGGTTCCTGCTGTTGAGAGTTTCAGCCCAGCCACGGCTCATCCATACCCATGCGTATCTCATATATGGCTCAGATGGGGTTGAGGCCTAGCCGAGCCCGTCCTCCGGAGCACCAAACTGTGCTGTGGTCTAATCCGGCATGGTGCGTCAAAGCCGAATTGATATTTGTGCCAAGGGGTTACAACTGTGACCCGACCAGAACTCAGCCTCCCTCCAGTTCCTGTGCCCCTTAGTGGTAGGCTCCACGCAGCCAAGGCCTCCACCACGCTCTCCAACCAGGCCTGTTGCCAGCCACTGTTAACTATGCCAGAGGTTGCTCTGGGTCAGCACGGTGCGCCCCATAGACTGTCATGCCTCCTGCATAGACTCCACCGGCCCTTCTAAACCGTCCAATGGGGTCAGAGTGTCAGGGGATTGGTCCACGCATGCCTCACACATTATAGCCCCGAGTATGGTTCTTGAATGCCAGTCAGTGTCATAGTAATGCCTTCTGTGTCCACTCTGCTGATCCCTCATCCTATCAGGTAATGGGGCATCCTGCTGGACAAGCCCGGAATTTTGCCTTTTAAGTGAGCTGATGTTGGCAATCGGCACTATAAAGTGACTACAGGTTCTTCAGAGGAAGATTAAATGCCTTTGAAAAGCTTAAGGACTAATACATATTCTCAGAGTACTGTGGGTTCAGCACGGAGCGTCTCATGCAGCATATCAGAAAGCAACTTCCAGAACTTCCTGGCTGGGCGGCCAGCAGGCGAAGCCTGGCGCCAAATGGCGCACTGGCCGCCTGAGAGCCTCGCACCCCATGTACCTGCGCAGGTGGTGGAAAGCTTGGCTGTGTTAGGCTGGAATCGTGGCAGGGACCCTCACACCCGGGCCGCATGGCGGCCCGGGGCCAAGCTGCTTGGGCCCCCGCCTGGATCGTGCTAGCTCCTCCCCCACTCCAGCCCCTGGCATGGCGGCTCAGAGGCGTTCCCAATCCGCTTCTCAGGGTCCTAGGACCACCTTCCCGGCCCAAACGGAGGCCATCGGACCAGGACCCCGGCAAATCGGAAAGCTGCCCGAGAGCCTCGCACCCCACGTACCTGCGCAGGTGGTGGAAAGCTTGGCTGTGTTAGGCTGGAATCGTGGCAGGGACCCTCACACCCGGGCAGCATGGCGGCCCGGGGCCAAGCTGCTTGGGCCCCCGCCTGGATCGTGCTAGTACTGTGAATTTTTACCAAGGCATTTGCTCTCAGCCATCTGATCATCCTTGATTTGTAACTTAAGTGCAATCTCAGTAGGACCCATGACGGCTCTCATCTACTTTGCTCCTAAGGTCACCTGCTCAATTAACCAGCTGCCTAACCCTCCTTAGGTCAGGTCCCCTTGGCTGTCATTTCCATGGTGTAGCTAATTATAGTAGCTGTATCCACCTGGCTTCCAACAGTTCCGTGCTGCCGCCTGGCCTCTCTCATTTTGTGCATCCATCAGCCTTCGTCTGTGAAAGTGTCTGCCGAACAGCCCTAACTTAAAGGAGAGACACTATGGATGTTTTTAGTGCTGCTGACGCCCTCCAGACAGTGTGTTCTCTGCAGCCTTGGTGCCTCTGCTGCTGCTGCTGCGGAACGTGATCTTCCAGGGAGTCTTCTGGCCACATCCTTATGTACATACCCACTTCCTCAAGTAGAGTATCCATTTCTGCACCCCTCCTGCTTGAGTCTTCTAATCCCTTCCTTGACTGTCTTGTACAGCAATTCTGGCATGTTAAGTTCTGTTGTTCATGGGCCATCACTTTTTCTATGCTTCTATAAGTCATCTTAATAGCAACCCCAAACCAGCTGCTTTGGACCTTGTGCTGACATTATATCTTATATCTTGGGCGAATACCCACAAATCAATAAACTGTCCACTATTCAATCTTATGTCTCTGACCCCTGTTAGAACATCCTCAGGTCCAATCCCACATGTGACAGTTCCCTTAGGTTCATATTACCTAGAATAAATAGTTCCTTTGGGGATGATCCCTGTCTCCTTTATCAGGTCCAACATATCTATGGCTGCAGTGATTTTACCCACGTTCGAGACCTAAAGCTGGGAAGGGCTGGAAAGCAGACCCTGAACACACAAATTGTTTGAAAAGGCACACTTTTCAATTGTCTTCAGGCAAAACGAGAAGTGCTAACAACTATTGACAGGGTGAGCTACTTCAGCAAGCTCACAGCATTCAGAAGACTGTGTGGCTTCCAAATCTGAGGACACATGTTTTCAAATGTACCAGTCCCAAGGTGCTAACATAAGCAAATGGAGCTGTTGTGCTTGAGAATTAAACATCTCTGGAGTTCGGTCATTTGTCTATTGAGGGGATGGATGGCTAGTCTACAGTTTCTTCTATCCAGCCAATGCAGGACACAGGAGCCTCTTTGTCAGGTTTGAGAGAAGTGCCCCGGCTCTCGCACTTGGCTTGCACCAGGTACCTATAACTTATCATAAAAAAGCTAAGGCAGCATTTTGGTTTTTTGTTTGTTGGTTGGTTGGTTTTTGTTGTTGTTCTGCTTTGTTTTGGTTTTAATAAGAGTGGCTCTAAAACTTTAACATCACACTCACATGAAGGACTTTTAAAAATTTTGTTGCCCAGGCTCCATATCTAAAATTTCTGGTTCTGTAACTTCAGGGTTAGGCTCCAAAATTTGAATTTTTCACATGTTTCCAGGAGATTTCATGTTTGGGGAAGGATTTAATACATATTGTCATCAATGCCTTCAGGCCATCGCTATTCAGTCCTTTTCTCCTTGCACTTACTGTCTGCCTTGTTCTCAGATGCCTGATAACACACTCTAGGCAGCACAGTCCTTCCCATTGCTGTTACCATTCCAATTCACATTAATGACAGTGTTAATAATTGTATCTAGTAAAGGGACTGTGTGCACCCTACCACCAGAACGAGTCCTCATTGCCAACTTGTCAATGAGTTGTCCATTTTCTAATCTCATCATGCCATTTGCTTTCTCTTATTGCTGATAGCTCCAAGTAATATTCTCTCCAAACAGATGAGAAGTCCAAATTTGGTAGGCATTGTGTATTTAATAGTCCTTTTAGGGTTGGGGAAAAACCAGGCTGAACAAGAGAAGTTTATCTGTAACGAGGACTCACTATCGTGGCCAATGTTCAGCATGTTGGTTTTCAGAGGTGACTGTACTGAGCTGAAATGATTAGGCCCATTGGCTCTCACCTTCACAGGTTATTAAATGTGAGTTCCCTTACCAGTACATGTCCTGGGTGAAACCACTCTCATAATGGACCACTGAAAACTGGAGACTGCTTGCCAAATGCACAGGCAAAAATCTGTCGATGAAAGGAGATTGGGTAAAACATTATCCCATGACTACAAGGAGACGGGACAAAGGGACCGTGACCCTGTAGGCTATTGTTATGGATTTTTACAGTCAGTATGTATTCATGTCTAACTGGACTTGTTTAAGATAACTCTTAAATAATACCTTAAGAAGAATAAAACATAAGAAAATGTTCTTTGCACCAAATAATAACAGAATCTTCAGATTCAGTCACAAGGAAAACAATGAAAAAGGATACACTAAAAAGAGCTAAGTGCAATCTCCCAAACCTAGGAATAAAGTTATTATTTTAAATCACTCTACTTGATTAATATTCAGATGGATTTATGTTTTTTTATGATTACAAGATGCAAAAAACACAACGAAATAATTTCTACAAGTTATAAAGAAAATAGATTTTTGAAACTAAAATTATATGCAAAATTGATAAAAAAGGCAAATAATCATTGGAATAATAAAACAAAGAAGGAGATTTTTATTCAACTAAGCATTTGGAAACTATATTGATTGCTCAGTTTTCCTGAAAGCCTTTAAGACATAGTTCTACAAGTCAATTATCTTTACAGAGAACTATTAAGGAAAAAACTCAGTTTTAATATGAGCAGAGCTTAAGAAAGATATTTAAATACCATGACAATCAATGAACCTAGATGCTCATCAATAGAAAAGGGACAAAAAATGTGGTGAATATACACAATGGTATACTATTTGAACTGAAAAATGAGTATCATTTGTAGCAGCATGGATAGAACTGGAGGACATTATGCTAAATGGAGTAAGTCAGGCATAAATAAATTTCACCTGTTCTAGAATGTGGAAACACAAAAGAGAAGGTAGATCTGAATAGTGATGGCTAAAGATTGGTAGCATGGGAGAGATATAGACAGAGTTGGATAACAGGTGGCAAAACACAGTTGGACGGAAGAAGTAAGTTCTGGCTTTCTACAACACAACAGGAGAGCTATAGCTCATAACAAATTGTTGCTCATTTTATGAATAACTAGAAGACAGTAGCTCAAAGTGTCCAAATATAAAGTAATAATAATGAATTTATTGATTCGTTAACACATTGTATTCTGGAACTATGTGTTGTTATGATTATGTGTTAATCAAAATATTTTTAAATATTCAAGAGAGTAAAAATGTTTACCTAGCTAGATTTGTTCATTACATTATTGAAGTATCACACACTTCCCCCACAAAACTGTGCCATTAAGAGAAAAATGATGAATGACATGAAAATAAAAATAAGCAAAATAAAGAAATCTCAGAAACTGAACCAAAATCTGAAATTATTTAACAGACCAAAATTTGTGCCTATGAAGAGACACATGTAGAATAAAAGGACACCAAATAATTGGAAAAAGAAGAAATTAATACATCAAGCTAAATTTAGCAAAAAAAAAAGGAGTGATAACAAATACAGTATAGAATTTAAAAGGATAAATTATTAAGCAAACAAAAGAAATATTTTATATTGGTGAAAATTTTACAACCTACCAAGAAGAGATATTCGTCTTTGTGAACCAAGTAATATAAATCACAATACACAAAGCAAAAAGTATAATAAAAAGACTGACAAAAATTATATCATACAGAATGACTTCAATATTTTTTTAAAGATTTGTTTATTTTTATTTGAAAGGCATAGCTAACGGAAAGGAGAGACACAGAAAGTTCTTTCATCCACTGGTTCACTCCCAACTGGCCACAATGGCTGGAGCTGAGAGAATCTGAAACTGTGTGCCAGGAGCTTCCTCTGGATCTCCTTCGTGGGTGCAAGGGCCCAAGGACCTCAACCGTCCTCTACTGCTTTCCCAGGCCATAAGCAGGGAGCTAGATAAAAAGCGGAGCCTCTGGGACCCAAACAGATGCCCAAATGGGATGCCGGTGCTGCAGGTGAAGGGTTAGCTTGCCATGCCATGGTGCTGGTCCCCAGCATTCTTTTTTAAGCTTTATCTAAGTAGGCAAGAATAGATTGACTATATAGAGACGACAAATATAGGCACCTAAAATGTTTATTCATACAAAAATTTAGTGAGAAATTCAAAACAAATAAAATTCATTTTTTTTTAAAGATTTATTCATTTTATTACAGTCAGATATACAGAGAGGAGAGACAGAGAGGAAGATCTTCCGTCCGATGATTCACTCCCCAAGTGAGCCGCAACGGGCCGATGCGCGCCGATCCGAAGCCGGGAACCTGGAACCTCTTCCGGCTCTCCCACGCGGGTGCAGTGTCCCAATGCATTGGGCCGTCCTCGACTGCTTTCCCAGGCCACAAGCAGGGAGCTGGATGGGAAGTGGAGCTGCCGGGATTAGAACAGGCGCCCATATGGGATCCCGGGGCTTTCAAGGCGAGGACTTTAGCCGCTAGGCCACGCCGCCGGGCCCATAAAATTCATTTTTTAAAGTTGAAAAACTATGTCAGAGCTGTAGAAATACATAATGATCCTTTAAAATAGAAGCCTGAACAGAGACAGATTTTAACAAATATGTTTGCACTATTCTCCCTTGATCTTTTCACATAAGATTTTAGCTAATGTTATAACAAGAAATTTTTGTTTTGGGTTGGGAATGGGTAGATGATAGGTAGATAGATAAATAGATGGATTAATAGATAGATAATATAGAGCCCGGAGAATCAATCCTAAAATAATCATTTCATCCTCATGTATCTGCTGCTTCCAAGAGTACCTCAGAAAAGCTTATGAACAAATATAACCATTTTATGAGGATATTATGACTAGAAACATGTCTTTCAAAAATGCTATTTGACTTTTAATCTCTGACTAAAAAACTTACAGTCTTAAATAAATATGAGCTGTTTGAATCTATGGGCCTTGAAGACTTAGTTTTTGGGTCCCCCAACCCAACAACTACAGACCTGAGTGGAGGAAAGCTCCTTGGTGGTGAAAGAACAAGAGTAACGCCACTGTCATGGTCCAAGCGTAGCCCCAAACGTTCACGTGCTGTAGCGCTGCTGGGAGGGCATAGAACCTTGGAGACGTAGAGCCTTGGAGAGGTAGAGCCTATGAGGTGAACACTGGGATGCTGCCTCTGAAAAGAACAATGTAGTTCACCCAGGACCCTGGCTAGTTCTCCCGAGAGAGCTTTGATGTAAAATAGTGTGTCAGGGACCTGAATCTCTGTGTCTTCCCATGTTAATGTGATATTCTCTCTCTGTCAATCTCCCTCCCTCCCTCTTTTACACACACACACACACACACACACACACACACACACACACTGTAATGCCATCCTCCAGCTAGTCCTGCACAGATCTGAGTAGATGTTCTTGTGTTCTGGATTTCCAGAACAGTGACCTAAACAAACCTCTTTTCTTTATAAAATGCACAACCGCACGCGTTTTCTTTTATTGCAATGCAAACCAGATGACATTAGCCTTCATACTGTTCTCTTGTGCCATCATAGTTATACAAGCCATACATTCAAATACCTCAGAAATGATACCATTCATGACTTGGGACATTCCTCTGGATGATGATACAGCATCCTTATATAAAGATACAACTTGAAACTCTTAAAGCCATGAGACACCTAAGTATTACTAACATTGTATGCATTATGGACACATAGGCCAAAGGAGGGTGATTGTGATTATGTCCCAGTACTGTTTTCTGGTAATCCAATCAAGGTTACTTTAGCACAGATCTCAACAACATGCTCCACCCACATGATGGTGCACTTATAGTCTAATCCTCTTGCATATTAATGTTGTCTCTAATGGAACACTCCATGTCATCCTGCTGCTTAGCAGCAAAAACACTGAATAATACAGAATCAATTGCACATCTTCAGAAAGCCATACAAATGTGATACCAAGCATTGATCCTATTGTACAGATGACTCATTTGATACAGTGGTCAATAATCAACTTGGCCTGAATAGGCTGATCACCAGACAAGGAAAAACAAGGTTCTGTGGGAAGCCAAGAAAAAGTGGAAAGAGTCCAAGGGCTGCAAGGAGAGGTGAGCTGGAAAATATTTCATATAGAAAGCATGTGGGGGCCAGCATGGTGGTGTACCTGCTAATCATCCACCCACAGTGTCAGCATCCTGTGTGGGCAACGGTTTATGTCCTGGCTGCTCCACTTCTTACCCAGCTGTCTGCTTATGTCCTGGGAAAGCAATAGAGGATGACCCAAGTCCTTGTGCCTCTGAACCCACATGAGAGACTTGGAAGAAGCTCCCAACTCCCAGCTTTGACATGCCCAGTGCTGCCCATGGCAACCATTTGGGGAGTGAACCGGTGGATGGAAGACTAAACTCTTTGTATCTGCCACTCTCTCTGTGTAATTATGACTTTCCAATAAAAATAAATAATTTTTAAAGAAAGAGAGGGAAAAGCAAGACTTCTTCTCTGATCTCTAACTTCTTGCCTTGCTGTGTGATGGATGGATGGATGGATGGATGGATGGAAGGAAGGGCTTTGTTATCTGGTATTTTCCTTTTTAAAGCAGAATCCCAGCCTTAGAAAGGAAGCACCATGCCTGAGACAACAGCTGAATTACTGAGAGAACTGAATGAAACCTGACAGAACCGAGCACCCCACCTCATCCTTGTTCCTCCACCCCAGATTTTTGAAACCAGAAACACCAGTAGGTTTTGTGGATGTCATTTTCTCTCTACATACACTGAGCTGGCATATGCATGACAGAGTGATACCTAGTAAGAGTCTCAGATGGACGGAACAAGGAGAAGCAGTGAGTAGAGGCAGCAGTGACTTTACAAACCCATGCCACACCTCACTCAGCTTTTGGAGGGACTTCAGAAACACTTATGGGAATTGAGAATTATTATTTCCATGTCCTCCAAGTCAAGGAAAGCCAACACTTTAGAATTGGAATAACCTATAGTGCACATCCATTTTCATCTTCCCCTATTTCTGGGACCACAGAGCCCTCTTCATGAATGTCATGTATTGATAGAACATGTGCAGCATTGTGTACACTCAGATTAAACAAAGAGCCAGAAAAATGGTCTCAGAATAACTGCTACTGGAAGTGATCAAAAAGGAATTCCAACACAAAGCCTAAAAACGACAAATTAAGAGATTAAATGCTTCTATTTGTCAAAAGAAGAAATGAAGAAAATAAAAACAACGTGTCAAACTTATCAAAACAGATAATCACTATGAAATGACATGCTGCAACGCAAAAATTAACAATTGTTACTTTCACATACACATGCAAAGCCAACATCATGCACCCAAACTTCGTGTGAACTTGATTGCCTTTTCTTGTAAGGCATGTCATTTTCAAGCAGCAAGTTCTAGTAACAGAAATTGTTAGGTATTGCTAGTATTCTTCTCTGTTTTCCTAAATACACACAAGAGAAAACAATTTCGCTAGTAGTGATGTTTTTCACGGACTGCTTGTCTCCATGTTGCATACAACTTGCAAAATGCTGATTTGCTTTTATACAGCACACCTGCTTTTCGCCACTGAGGCAGCACACATGGCTCAGTGAGGCATCTCAGACGTGAGCCCTTTTGTCAGCAGCAACATAAGGAATGAGAATCAATAAAATTGACTTCAATTGTCTTTGCCTCCCTTTGCTCAGAGAACACACACATGCGGACTCTTGTATCAAATGTGACTCTCATTGAAATGAGATGCCCTCTGGATGGGCTTCACTCCAGAAAGGAGCTCTTAGGTCTTGCAAGGCTTCACCCTGAAAAAATAGATGCTGCTGCCTGTGCAACATTATACACAGTTAACAATCAAGAGGGGGTTCTGGGCCCAAGGCAATGGCTCAGTGGCCAAGTCCTTATCTTGTATGCACTGGGATCCCATATGGGCGGCACTTCATGTCCCAGCTACTCCACTTCCCATCCAGCTCCCTGTTTGTGGCATGGGAAAGCATGGAAGATGGCTCAAGGTTTTGGAGCCCTACACCCACAAGGGAGACCTAGAAAAAGCTCTGGGTTCGTGGCTTTGGATTGGCTCAGCTCCAGCCATTGTGGCCATTTGGGGAGTGAACCAGCAAAGGGAAGAGATTTCTCTCTGCTTCTCCTTCTCTGTGTAAATCTGCCTTTCTTTTTTTTAAATTATTAATAAATCTGCCTTTCTAATACAAATAAATAAGTCGTTAGAAGATTTAAAAAACAATACATAGGGGTCCTAATAAATAGAGGGAAGGCAGTTTTGAAAAATAACAAAGGATATAGTATAATGGGAGCATGAGCCAGTGACATGGCTGTTTAGTATCCCTAGGAGCTGTTACATGCTCTACACTCGTGTGCTATAATTCTCTGACTGGCAGCTTAGTAGGATTGCCCACTGCAGCAGACTTTATCACCACAGGCATGAGCAGAGTGCTGCACTGTGATGTTAGGACAGCTACTATGTTGCCAGGCAATAGCAACCTCTCAGCTTTATCATAATTCCGTGGGACCATCATCATATAGGTAGCTACAATTGGCTAAAACCTCAGACCCAAACTTCACATGCCTATATTCATAGCTCTGCTTTTTTTGGTGAGTATACATTTTTAGTGGTGACTTTTCGGATTTCAACAAGAACTATGAATTTCACAGGCCAACATTGTGGTGTAGGGAGTAAAGTTACCACTTACAACACTTGGCACCATGTGGACCCATTTGTGTTCAGTTGCTCCCTTTCCAATCCAGCTTCTGCTAATGCTCTTGGAAAAGTGGTGAATGGACCAAGAGAGAGTTCTGGATGAAGCTCCTGGCTCCTAGCTTTGGATTGGCTCAGTCCTGGCTGTCCTGGCTGATGTGGTCATTTGCAGAGTGAACCAGCAGATAGAAGATTGTCTCTCCCTCCCACCTCCCCATTCTGAGTTTTAACAATAATCTACAGATCAAAGAATCATTAATTGCTTCTCCTTGAATTATTTTCCACTTTATAAATACAAATCTAAACATTACCACTTTGACCTATGAATATACGACCTTCTGGTCTACCTAAGAATGCCCCAAAGAGTATACAGCTCCTTCCATCCTAGAGAATATGGCTTCAAATGTCTCCAACCAAACATTTTTTAACTTTTTTGAGTTTCTAAACCTTGTGTTAAGTCTGGACATGGTTTCACTAACAATACCCTTTTGCTTATGTGTCCTCATAAGGGGGATTTTTTGTTACAAATAGTTCAATATTCAACAACAAATTCAAAGGAATCCTACATACATCTGTGGTGTGTTGGCTTAAATTACTCTCTTTTCTCCAATATTTAAACCCCCATCCCACCCACACCCAAATTCTAGCTGCATCAGCTTCTTCCGATCTGTATTCCTCCAGTTCTATGGAATTCCCGTTGTATCCTTGGGTTCTCCCTTCGTACTTAAAAATCTGGGAACTGCTCCCAGGTGGAAACAGAGTTCACATCAGGCTCAGGCTGTTTCCTTTCCCTTGGGAACATGCTATTACACTGCCTAATATCCAGTGTCTTACACCAACTGTTTTCCCTAGATTTTGTTGAGCTTTCTATTTCCAGTGAAAAAATCACTACTAATTACTCCATCAAATCCAAAAAATTAAAGTTTATGTGATTTCTTTCTTTTATAAAGGAAAACTTCACATGTTAAAAGTTAATATAGGGGCTGGCATTGTAGTATATTAAAGTCACTGCCTGTGACACCAATAATCCATACCCGCTCTGGTTCATGTTCTGGATGTTCTACTTTCCATCCAGCTCCCTTGTGATGGGTTGGGAAAAGCAGCAGGAAATGGCCCAAGTGCTGGGGACTTGACTATCTATATTGGAGACTTGAAAACAGCTCCTGACTCCTGGCTTCAGCCTGGCCCAGCCCTGGCCATTGGGGCCATCTGAAAAGTAAACCAGCAAATAATACATGGAAGATCTCTCTGTTTGTCTGCCCTGCTCCAGTAACTAAGACTTCCAAATAAATAACAATATTTTTAAAAATTTTAATGAAATCTGAAAAAATTCACAGAGGTTTTGTCACTAGTTCTTTGCATTTCAAATGTTTAATTCTAAATGATCCAGCTGGTGGTTGGCAAGATTAGGACTAAAACCCAAATTTCTCCATCTAGATTCAGTTTTAATTTCTGTCTGTGGGCCCGGCGGCATGGCCTAGCGGCTAAAGTCCTCGCCTTGAAAGCCCCGGGATCCCATATGGGCGCCGGTTCTAATCCTGGCAGCTCCACTTCCCATCCAGCTCCCTGCTTGTGGCCTGGGAAAGCAGTCGAGGACGGCCCAAAGCTTTGGGACACTGCACCCGTGTGGGAGAGCCGGAAGAGGTTCCAGGTTCCCGGCTTCGGATTGGCGTGTACTGGCCCGTTGCGGCTCACTTGGGGAGTGAATCATTGGATGGAAGATCTTCCTCTCTGTCTCTCCTCGTCTCTGTATATCCAGCTTTCCAATAACAATAAAATCTTTCAAAATAAAAATTTCTGTCTGTTTATATGAGTTGATCACATTGGCTTCCTCAGCAGAAATGGAACTTGTGAGGAACAGGCATGAATGGCTAAGACACCTGTGACCCGCGGAGGTGTGCCTGAGTTCAATTTCTGGTTCTGATTCCCGAACCCAGCTTCCTGTTTTTGCAGACTCAATTGGTTGGGCTCCTGTTACACACAGGGAAAAAAGTGGAATGTATTCCTGGTTCACAGTTTTGGCCCCAGTTTAGACCACTGGAGAATGAACTAAAAGATAGGAACTTTCTCCCTCTCTCTCCTCATCACTCTATTTCTGTTAAATAATTTTATAAAGAAGAAGAAGAAATAGAATTTGTGTAGACTCTGTCATTCTATTTGCTTACAAAGATTCATATTAACAAGAATAAAATTGCTTTCTTTAATATTTTTCATCATTTCCTAATTGTCACATCTTTTTACTGTGGCTAAAGGCTTTGTGCTGCATGAGTTAAAGGAAGCTTGCACCAGGTTAATCATCACACTCCTACTGCCGGAAAGAAGAATAACTACAAGTCGGAGACAAAGCATTCAGTTAATGCAGCAGACAGGCAGGCTTCCACGAGGAGCTCCCGTGGCAGAGGAAATACAAAAGAGCTAGGCAGACAAGATAGCACATGATATACATAAGTACAAAACACAGAGTCTTCACCACAGAGAACAGAAACTTCTACTGCTCTTCTGCAACCTCTATGAGGTATATGATTCCAGCTCTAAAAATTCTGGTACAAAGTTATCAAAGAGAAGAAAGCCCCAAGGCACTTGTTTAAGACATAGCCTCCCTAGCTATGTCATCAATATTTTATCCTACTAGCAAGAAAACGAGCGAAGCCTGTGATGCTCCCTGAACATCACAGCAGGGGTATCTGTCAACATCTTTGTACCTGTCTCCCAATGTGTCAGGACACAATGTGGCCTACAACCCCCTCAGCTCCTTTTACTGGGTCCTACCACTGAGTCAGTGTACATCATGCAAAAACAGCTGAAGAAGCTAACTCCAACTCACAGATGAGGGAACCAATAAATTCCTCAAGAGTTCAAAATGTATTAATTTTTGTTGTGTTAATGATCCTTAATAATATAATAAAAAAACTAGTAGGGAACTCCAAAGGCCTCCCCACGTACAAAGTCTACATCGCCTAGATTGTAACATTGCTGTGATAAAGACATAACAATGGCACTCACTGGTTTACAAGGTTATACGGAACAGAGAAAATACTTTATCAAGCCTCTCAGAATTATTGACTGTCTTTTCCTTCCTCTCCTTATAACAAATAATATTGCTAATAAAATAAGTCCAGTGTTACCCATCCATTTATAGTACTACATTCCAGATTTACTTAGCTCTCACCCTGTAGGAAATGATGCAGCTCCTTATTTGGATGGTTACCTTCTGAATAGACCTCACTGAGTCTGGTAGGCAAAGGATGCTTTCAGAAGAACAGGAAATATCAGAAAACATGATTGAGGTGAAAGTACTATGGTGTAACAGGTGAAGCCATTGCTTGGGATCCCACACTAGTTCGATCACTCTTCTCAATTCAACTTCATGATAATGTGCCTGAGAAAGCAGGAGATGATGGCCCTTCAGCTTGGGTCCATGCCACTCGTGTGAGAAACCTGGAAGTTCTAGTTTCTTGGCTTCAGACTAACCCAGCTCCAGCTATTGTGGGCAGTTTGCAAATGAATCAGCAGATGGAAGACTTCCCTCCCTGTCTTGCCCTCTCTGTCACTCTGCTTTTAAAATAAAAAAATAAAACTTTAAAACTTTATTGAGCACTATTGAATCCAGGCACCGTGCTAAAAATGTCTATTGGTGATCTTTACAAATCCTTACAAAGCCCTGTAAGTTAAATACTGTTATTGCCTCTGTTTCTTGAACGAGAGAACCAAGGCAAGGGTCAGGTAAGCAAACTGCCCAATATTACAGAACTAGTAGGAGGTTGCATCTTGGCTTCAACACTGGCAATAGTACTTTTTAAAAAGACTTATTATTTTATTGGAAAGGCAAATCTACAGAGAGAAGGAGATACAAAGAAAAAGATCTTCCATCCTCTCATTCACTCCCCAAGTAGCTGCAATGGCCAGAGCTGAGCTGATTCAAAACCAGGAGCCAGGAGCTTTTTCTGGGTGTCTCACGTGGATGCAGGGTCCCAAGGGTTTGGGACATCCGCTACTGCTTTCCCAGACCACAAGTAGGGAATTGGATGGAAATGGAGCAGTCAGGACATGAACCGGCACCCATGTGGGATACTGGCGCGCACAAGGGATTTAGCCAGTAAACTATCACGCCAGGCCCAGTAACAGTACTTTTAGCCCCTCTGTTTCTTAATCCCATGCTTTTAGCAGGAACTTATTTCTTTGTATGCTTTTAGGCAGGAACTTACTTCTTTTAGCAGGAACTTATTTCTTATTTCTTTAGAAAGACTTGGATCAGGCCATTTAGGTAACAAGAAGTCTGTAAGCTGTTGAAGATCCCAGATAGATTCTCAGACAGAAACAACGTATAAGGAAACCCATGGAGGGACTGGTGCTGTGGCACAACAGATTAAACTGCTGTCTACAGTACCACCATCCCATATGGGCTCTGGTTCAAGTCTTGGCTGCTTCACTTCCAATCCAACTCCCTGCTAATATGCCTGGAAAACCAACAGAAAATGGCTCAAGTGCTTGTGCCCCTGTATCCACATGGGAGACTGGAAGACACTCCTGGCTTCTGGTTTCTACTTCGCTTGATCCTTACCATTGCAGTATATGGAGAGTGAGCCAGCAGACGGAAGATCCTCTGTGTGTATATGTCATTAATTCTTACTTTCATGAGACCTTGTTATGAGACTTGCTAAGAATTTATTTTATTTGTTTGAAAAGCATGCAGCTAAAAAGCCAGGACACTGGAACTCAATCTAGGTTTCTCATGTGGGTGACAAAGACCAAAGTACTTAAATCATGTGCTGCTTGGGGGAGGGGAGGGGGAGGGGTGGGGGGATTCCCAGAGCCTATGAAACTGTCATATAATGCAAAATAATTAATAAAAAATATATATATAATAAAAAAATCATGTGCTGCTGTTTCCCAGGGTTTGAATTAGGATGTTGCAATCCAGAGCAGAACCAGACCTTGAAGGCAGGCACTCCAACTAGGGCTACAGTCATCCCAAGAAATATTTTAATCACTAGGCCACACACCTGCCCCAGTTACAGTATTTGAAGTTAGAAATTATAGATGTTAATAGATGTTAATCCATGTTCTCTCAGTAAATACACCAATGACCTCAGGTAAGTCATTCATTTATAAAATGAGGATAACAAAGACACTTGTTCAGAACTTCAGAATTGATTCAAGCGCTAGACAAGATCATCATTGTGAAGTACCACACACCTACAAAGCACTTAGAGCTGGCTATTGTGACCTAGGCAGGTTAGTGATCTATGTTAAGAGACTGAGATGAGAAACCAAGATGCACCTAGCACTGGAGTCCCAAGTACTAGAGGTAAAGGTCGAGGGTGGGCTTGATCTGTTTGCTCTGACGAGGAAGGTGCTTTGAGGTGATCCAACATGCTCTTATTTCACTCTCACTAGTTAGGCAGCTGTGGACCTGAAGAACTTGAGGCAGTTCAGAGGACACAGTCTTCATACAAAGGAAAGATTTCTGAGCAAGGGACTTTCGCAAGAGAAACATTGAAAAGATAGTCATTATTATGTGAATCTTGAATCTAACACCTAGACATTAGCAACTCTTGGGGAAGTTATTTAAACTCTGCTTCCCTAAGTGCTGGATGCAACTGACATGCTTGCTCTGTAGAGGCTATGAAAGGAATAGTGATGATGCTTTAAATGGGACCCAAATGATGCCTCAGGCATCGCAGGAACTAAGTGAATATAGGCAGTGTATAAAACTGTTACTATCACAGTGCTGGTTTTGCCAATAGTACAGTGACAGCTGCCATTATAATGGTCTGATTTATAATCTGCAAAACAGAAACTTTCTATAGCCATGGAATTGATACACGTTCATGAAGACATTTTATGAGCTGGATGTATATGGTATGAAAATTTCATTGACAAAGAGAATACAATCAGTGCAGTACTATTACGAGCTCACCTGTGAATTCTTAGCTATAAATGTGGAGATTAGATCTACCACTGGCAAAAGTGGCTAGTAAAAAATAAAATTTTCGTTAAATGTAACATCCTGAACTGTTATTCAAACTGTAGAGACTCGCCTTATCAGGTTTATCTCAGAATACAGGTGTCCTCTTTGCTATGTGACTTCTGTTGCATCATTGCTCTTTTTTTAGCAGGAAGATGGTCGGCCTCTAAGTTTAATATAACTGAATGGACTTATGGCTATCAAGTAAGCACATTAAAAATATATCCTAGGACTTTCGGGACTATCTGACACAGGTCATTAAATAGCCATCCTGCAGTTCACAGTGCACAGAAATAGCCCTGAGTATCCTATTACCCAAAAGGATTAGCAGAAAACCAGGGATCTGAGCACAAACCTGAATGACAAAAACAGAGCAGCTTGGAGTGACCTAAAACTCTCTTAAACTTAACTGAAAGAGATCAAAGTCTCAGCCCAGAGACTCTGAATAACAGATGAATTGCCCGGTTTGGGTCCACTTGATTGTTCCTCTTTAGCCTGACTTTTTTTTCTATTGCCTTATGCCATTAATGCAGAAATTAATCTTTGAAGTTTTAATGGCTCAGCATGCTCCATGGTTTATTTCAAGTGAGGAACTTTTGTGAAGAAGAGCTGAGTGTTCTGTTAGAAACCAACCAGCAGGCACTGACACCCACCTGAACTCCCACCCCCCAAACACATCCTTGCCAGACATTTTTCTGAGGATTAAAAAAAATCCCTTCTCCTGCTTACTTCCGCTTTTAAAGTCCGAACTCATAATCAGCTTAAAGCGTAAGAAGTGTTTAATAAGCATTTTAGCAATTTTTCCTAAAGAGCTTTTTTGGAAAGGAGAGGGGCAAAAGAGAGGGGAGAGGGAGGATTGTGAACCAACAAATACTACAGTTTCCCTACATTGTCTATGGGGTTTTGGTCCCAGGACACCATGGAGAATACCAAATCTCCAAATATTCAAGTCCCTTATATAAAAATGGTATAAAATGTGCATATAATCTGTGTTTACTCACATTCTCTTGAAACCTCATCTCGAGAATTTTTAACACCTAATATAATGCAAATACTGCTTTAATAGCTATTGCACTATGTTATTTGAGAAATGACAATAGAAAAAGAAAATTCGTCATTTTTGGTACAGACCTATTTTGGGGGGAAATATTTTCAATTCCAGCTTGAATTGAGTCCATGGATACAGATGACTGCCTGTTTAGGCGTCAAAGAACCAGTTCCATTTGTACTGTGACCCATATTGACACTCTGGTCCTAATGATTTACCTTGGCAGATCTTCAACGTGATTATTTGATAGCTACACACAAATCAAACTTTTCTAGTTTGATAACATAGGCAGGGATATGGTCCAGTAATCGGAATGCCTGCCATCCCATGTCAGAGTGCCTGGGCTCCAAAGCTGGCACTAGCTCCTGATTCCAGTTTCCTGCTTCTGCAGAGCCTGGGAGGCAACAGTGTTGGCTCAAGTATTAGGGTTCCTGCCACCCATGTAGGAACCTTAAGTTGACCTCCTTGCCTCTGCTCAACCCGGCCCTTGCTATTGTGGGCACTGAAAGAGTGAACAAGCAAATAGAAATGTTCTCTCTCTCTCTCCTCTCTCTTCCTCAATCCATGAATAAATATTTCAAAATAAAAACTAAAACCCTCTTGCCCTATCATCTCCTTCCGTTTGATCCTCACTTGTCCTTATGAAGAATTTCTTCTGCTGATTTTTATTCTACCTGGAAGGCAAGGCAAAACGGTCTATGAACTCCTGCCCTCATTAGGATTCTTTACAATACAGACTGTCTATGTGTAAGAAAGCTTTTGGTGAAGACATTACTTCTGTCGACCTCAACAAAGCTCTTCTGGCTTTACCAGCTCTAGGGTGTGTGTGGCTTCTCCCCCAGTAAACTGTGTGAGCAGTCTTCATTGTAAGCAGACAGTTGCTAAATGTAGAAAGGAGACTGCAACTTCATTCAAGGTTTGTATTGACTCTAAACTATATCATGCAAAAAAGAGCAATAGTATAATTTTTTCAATACCTTTCTTTAGGGAACAATTACAGACTTAAGGTGTTTTATCACTTTAGAAGATAATTTATACAAAGTATCTGGAGAATATGAATGTTCCCCTGAAAAGTCACATTTTTGCCAACTTACCCAATTTCACACAGACTGCAAATAATGTGGACATAATCTTTTAGTTATAATTCAAGTGAGCAGGGAGCATGGTGCCAGGGAATTCAATCTCCATAGATGAGTGTCTTAATCTAAGGTCTGGGAAAAAAATGAGTGTCTAGAATTTTTTTTTCTGTTGCTCACAGTGCAGTTTTGCACTACATTAATCACCTTCACAATAATAGCTCTCTCACTGAAAGTCGCACACCAACCATCATCAATCCACAGAGGCCCTCCCAGTACTTTCTACTACATCACTCTAGTTCTTTCCTGCATTGCATTCATCACAGTGTGCAAGTGTTTCTATTTGTTTATTGAGTATCTGAACCTATTGAAGTGCAGACTCCTGACAGCAATGGTCTTGTCATCATCTTCATTTCTGCATCCCCAGCCCCTAGCTTTAGGCTGAATGAATGAGAATATGAACTAAAATTCCCTGTGACCTATTCAATCCCTTTCATCTGGATCATTAAATCGAATGCCTCTTCTGCATTCCAGGTGTCTCCTCATTTCAAACACAGTTAAACATGCTTTATTCTCCCAAGAGATTTTTGGTCTGTTGTTTTTTTAGGGGGATTCTAGAAATCTAAGACAATTATAATTGCTAGGGCAACCAATCATCACAATTTGTCTGATATTTGAGAGGCTTGTTGGTCATGGGACTGTGAGTGCTAAAACCAGAAGAGTCCAGAAAAAGCTGGAGTTACTATTAAAATTTTTACTCTAGGGACAGGCATTGGGCACAGTCCCTGCGCGCCACATTAGAGTGCCTGGTTCTATCCTAGCTCCACTTTTGATCCAGTTTCCTGGCAATGTGCTCCCTGGAAGGCAACCAGCAAAGGCTCAACTAATTGAATCCCTGCTGTTCACACGGGAAACTCAGACTGAATCACAGAATGCTGGCTTCAGCCTGTCTCTGCCCCAGAAATTGTAGACATTTGGGAAATGAGCAGTGGTAGAAGATCTCTCTTAGCCGTTGTCTCTCTCTTTTTCTACGCCTTTCAATTTGCAGAAATAAATTTTTAAATTTTTAAATAATTCAGTTTCATCCATTATTTTATGCATATTTTACACAGTTGAGATTTCATTGCATGGGCCATTTTGAATGTGTCGCTTTCTAACTAATCTTGTATCAGAGGCATTATCACATATGCTTAAAATTCTTTCTTCATATCATCTCAAAAATTGCTTAACATCCCACGTGATACTGAAGAAGCAAAGTAATATAAGATGTCAGATCAAACCTTGCAAGCAAGATTGCTGGGGGCCAGCTCCAACTCTGCCATGGCCATTTTATTTCTCCTCTGGGTACCTTAGTTTCCTCATCTCTTATGTAGGAACCAAGGAGATATGCCTTACAGGGCTAATGAACAATCAAATGGATTTATAATTGAACAATATTAGTGCTAACCCTCGCTCAGTTTTCCTCACCAGCTTACCATGTAGTGTGAGAGAATATTGAACAAGTACCAAGGTCTTGGTCAGCTCTCCTTTTCCATCTCTCGCAAATATTAGTCCCAAATAAGCCCTTATATTCCTAACCCTGCCTCTGCATCTGTGAGTACAAAACCTTGTGAATTTGGTAGAAGTCAGGCAGGCATTTCATTATTTTAGGGGCATTTCTTTGATGACAGAAGCAATTGAATATTTATTTCATATCTTTATGAGGCTCAGGAATTTCCCCCCTTCTTTTCTTTGCCATGTCTTCCCCTCTGCCTTAGTGCTTTTCTTATCAGTTTGTGTAAGCCCTTCATATAGGGAAGATACCAACCCTTTTTATTGTACTCGGTTTTTGATTAGGACTTTCATTTTGTTATGTAGACAAACAATGATAACTTACTTTATGACTTATGTTTGGTTCTAATATTAGCACAGTGCTTTGTCTTCCAGAAATCAGTCACTGGCAGTCTCTTGTTGTCATGAAGGGTTTATATTTAGTCCGTCTAGAAAGTTATTCTAAATTTGACAGAATGTGAGATGAAAAGCAAAATTGATCCTTTTCTCAGTAACTTGGTTTCTATAGACCAGAGGACAATCTTACCCTTTCTGTTTGGTTTGTCACGTTCTCCAAGATCACTTATTAAAACGTTAGATGTGCTGTATTCTTTTCCTGTTATAATGATTTGTCCTTTTGCTGTATGCTACAGCCGCTAAATTACTATGGTTTTATTGCCTGTTTAATATCTGCTGCAATGAGTCTCAGTGAGTAAACTTGCTAGACTTCTCTGCTTGCTCCAGAGTGCAGTGATGGGACCTCAGAAGGTGATTATATGAGGTTACTGCCTCCTCCTCCTATTGTCCCAAGGCTGGAAAACTTGTCATTGCCCAGGCTAGATGTGATGATGATGATGATGATGATAGAAGGAAAAGGAATCTGCGATCAGAGCTGCTGCACACACAAGCCAGATGTGCTCAGGACAATCTCCAGCTTGTGTAGGAACTGTCAGTTCCGCTCTGTTCTTCGACTCCTAGCAGTCCGAGAACGTAAGTTCTGAATGTCACAGCAACATCCAGGTCTGAGCTGTGCTTGATTCCCTGTGGTGATGTGAAACAGAGCTTCCTGGCCAAGTTTACGTCCACCCTATTCTTGCATAAAGGGGGGAATCAATAATTACAGAGAATAACAATAACAGGAGAGAGAAGAGCAGAGGTAAAATTTGTTTAGTTACTTCTGTTTTACAACAATCCTGGGCAAAGTGAGTTCAGAAGGAAGGAGGGAGGGAAAATGACAGGGCGAATGGCAGGTGGCCAGATGCCAGCCAACAGCAGCTGGCCACCCCCAGGATAAATACTACTAAGGGGGAAAGAAGCCACCAGTGGTAGTGCTTGAAAGAGCTGTAGGATTCCTTTGTGACAATAACCACCTGATAGGCTCTGTGCAATTGTGTGCTTTCATTGCAATGATTTCATTTAAGGTATAATTAACATCGTGTTCTAACAGGAGTTGGCTGCAGCTGAAGTTTTCTTTATCTCTATCGCAAGAGAGAAAAGACAATTTTTCTTCCTGTATTTTCTTTTTTTCTATTACTTTTGTGCCTTTTAAATGAGTTTGAAATAAGTATGCACCATTGAATTCACTTGGATAAATAGAAAAAGAGCAAATAATGCTTCAATAGACAATAAAACCAACAAGGGCAGAAACAAACATGGAGCTGAAGCCTGTGAAGTGAAATCAGGTCTACCTGAAGACTGTGGAGTGGTGAGGGTTCTCCAGAGAAACAGAAAGAATAAAATAAAAACAATAGAGGGTATTTTTGTGGAAATTGGTTTACTTAGTTGTGGAGGCTAAGAGACCCTAGCAGGTGCCATCTGCCAGCTGGGGAACAGGAAGAGCTGCCAGTGGTGCTCAGTCCAAGTCTGTGGGCTGGAGAACCAGGAGGCATCATGGTGGCACTGCATGTAAGAGTCAGAACCTCCAGCAATTGGGGGAGGCAGATGGATGTCCCAACTCCAGCAGAAAGACCAAACTTGTTCTTCCTCCACCTTTTTGTCTGTTCCGAATCTCATGGGGGTGCGGTGATGCCTGCCCACACTGGAGAGGTTAATCTTTGATTCAGCTGCCAGAAACACACTGTTGAAGAAGACACAGCTAGAAACGACATTTACCAGCTGCCTGAGCAGCGTTCAGCCCCATCAAGTCGGCACATGAAATTAGCCATAATACTGTGGGAAGATGACCCCTTTCCTTTAAAGAATGATTTTTTACTCTACCATTAGTAACCACCATTTTAAAACAAATGTGAAGCTAGCCTTTGATGGAAGAAATGCTTGCTGGCTCTGCTAACAACCTTCTAAAAGCATCCTTCAAGCCTTTAAGAATTTGGTCTACAAAGATATTTCCTGAAACAGTACAGTGAAAGCCACATCCAAGCTCCAGACTAGATGAATTGGAAGGTGTTCCATTAGGCAGTGAAGAAGAAATTAACTTTGAAAGGCAGTTTGACGCTGGCACATTTATGCAGTATTAGAAAATGAATTCAAATCCTAGGAGTAATGATATCATCTGACTGAACAGATAACAAAAGGCAGGTGAAAGGCTGAAAGAATAAACCACCTAAATTAATAACCTTCAAAGCTTCAAAGTGCAGCTTCGAATAGGGTGAAGCCATTGTTTTTGAGAATGTAGATCATGGCATCCTAAAAGAGGCAAATCAGTACGGTCATTCAAAGCATGGATCATGTGGCCAAAAAGACCATGGATTGATTTTGGGGGTGAGAGGGATTGGTCTTAGAGCTGAATTATTAACATTCCTTGTCTCACAGCCTTGTTGTAGAAACTGAATGATACAGGCATGTGAAATTCTTAGCCCAGGAGCAGGTACACTGGAAGGAATCAACAGCTGCTGATTTTTCTCAAGATTTCTCATCACTGCCTAGACCACAAGCAGTTCTAGTCTATCTGCTTCTAATTTGAATCACATTTAAATTATTGTGGACAACATAAGTGCCTCTCCTATTTTTAAGGTTATATGAGAAAATCATGACTTGGTTCTGCTCCCTCTCCCATTCTTCTATCCCTACCCCACTTTCACTTCTCTGAGAGGAAGTAGAAGAAAAATAATGTGACTGTAGTTGGGTTATAGCTCATGGTATGAAACATCACTCATCCCAAACGTGTTTGTAATATTTCAGAGAAACACTCTGAACCAAGAAGAATCAAAGCACAGCCAAGCAATTGAGTCAAAGTCATGGTTCACAAAAGGGCAAACATGCAGGAGGTCAAGTCACTAAGTGGCTCCACGTGGCAAGGTGCTGGGCAGAGCAAAGACCTTGGGCTCTGATGAAGTTTGCTTTGTTTGAGGGGCAGCATCTCCATCAGTGCTAGCTGCAACACTGAAATACTTTAGACTGGGTCATGAATAAACCCTGGAAACTCAAATTCTCACAGCTCTAGAGTCGACCTGGGTGCCAGCAGATTTGGGTTCCAGCAAAGGCTCTTTCTGGTTTATCATCATCATCACCATCATTATCATCATCATCATCTTATGATACAGTTCCATAGTCCCTGGGATTTCCCCTGCCTGTCTCTTAAATCCCCTCCCCCACTGAGTTCCCCCATATCATTACAACAGTATCGTTCCTCATCAACAGTCATAAAAATTCAGCATTGTGGGCATGGAAAATGACAGAGTCCAGCATGCCCTTGTCATGATACATCCAACATTTTCCCTGGGAGTCCCTCCTCAAACTGGAAGTAGAGATGCACACTGCACCATATCATCACATCTGGATATGTCAGTCTCCACTACACAGTTACTATAAATCCCCCCAAGTGAAAAGCCACAAAGCAAAATCAACAACAGGAAGTAAATAAGAAATTTACAATGCCATGAAGTTAAACAACATGCCACTACGTATGATAGTCTCCATTACACAATCACTATACATCCCCTTAAGTGAAAACACACAAAACAAAATCAACAACAGGAAGGAAAAATTTACAATGCCATGAAGTTAAATAACATGCTACTGAATGACTAACGTGTCACTGAAGAAGTGAAAAAGAAAATCAAGAACCTGCTTGAAGAAAATGATGCTACTGTATAATCTATGAGTCACTGAAGAATTTAATGAGAAAGAAAGTGTTTTAAAGAGATGAAACTAAAAACAAAAACATTAAAATCCATGAGATGTAGTTTCTGCTCATCTTTGCTGGTAAGGTGTGTCTCCTGTTGGCAAACAATAGATGTTTTTCCTTTTTTAACTGAGTCTACTAATCTATGATTTTGGATTGATGAGTTTAAGCCATTTATATTCAGGGTTAATATAAATAGGTGGTTATTTGGCCCCGTCATTTAGCAATGGGTTGTTCATTGACTTAGTCTTCTATTGTTAATTTACTGGGATGTTTCTCACTTTTGCCTTTGGTTTTGGTGGGTGCTATTTCTCTTCTATGTCAAGAGAGCATCTTTAAGTATCATTTGTAGTGCAGGTTTGGAAGAAGCATATTCTTTTAACTTTTCTTTACTGTGGAAGAGTTTTATTTGATTTTCAAAGGCAAAGGAAAGTTTTGCTGGATATGTTATCCTAGGTACGTTATCCTGGGCCGACAGTTTTTTTGCTTTTCAAATCTGGAATATGTTGCTCCATTCTCTTCTAGCCTGAGGAGATTCATGTGAAAGGTCTCCTGTGAATTTAATTGCCATTACTCTGTAAGTCGATTGTTTTTTTTTTTTTTTTCATAAGCACATTTAAGGATCTTTTCTTTATGCTCAATTGAAGAGAGCTTGATGATCATGTCTCCTGGTGAAGATCGCTTTTGATCAAGCCTGTTGGGAGTTCTGTGTCCCTCCTGGATGTTGTTTCCCAATTCTTTCTCTAAATTAGGGAAATTTTCTTTTATTACTTCATTAAATACATTTTTAAACCTGGATTCTCTTTCTGTGCCTTCTGTAACACCTATAACTCTTATATTTGGCCTTTTAATAGTGTCTTTCGATTCTTGAACACTTTTTTTTTTAGCTTGACCCGCTCTGTTTCCAGCTTTTTGTTTTCCCCTGGTGAAAGGAAATATCTTCCTCTTCTGAGATGCGTTCTTCTTCCTCCTTCATTCTATTTTGGAGACTTTCCACTGAATTTTTAATTTTCTGTATGGCGTCCCTCATTTCCAATAATTTGGCTTGATTCTGTTTCAGTGTTGCTATTTCCCTTGTAAAATATTGCTTACATTTGCTTCTCATTGTTGACAAGAAGCTTTATAACAAGTGTTTTGAATTCTATATCCCTCATCTTCTCGACATATTCCTCAGATAACTCTGAGTTTGGCAAAAGCTTTTGCTCCTTTGCAGGGGAGTTTTCAATAATATCATTGTGCCTCTGTCTCTGCTTTTGCTTTTGGCCATTGTACTTCTGGTTAGCAGATTCTTCTCCTTAACGCAGCTTTCAAAACTGTGTCATCCACAGGTCTGCAATTCAATTTTACTTATTACGGTTGGTACCCAGTTCTTTGTTTGTGACACTCCCTCCAGTGAGTTTTTCAATCTGGGCTCTTATGTTAAACTTCCATCACAGACTCTGGAGCCCCAGCTCCTGGCTCACCACTCTCCTGTGATACCATGCTGAGGCTGCACCATTGTCCATATAACCTTTCTCCCACTTTTGATTCGAGCAGTTCCCAGGACTAGGAGACACCTGGTATCCTAAATAACTAGGTTGGCAGTACTGCTGATCTTGCTTGAACCTTTTGCTCATTAGGTCTGAGGGCCACATGGACCTATTTTGAGGCATAAGTTACCAAAATTGGTATTATTTTCAGTGTGGGACCAGTGCAATGCACTGAGCTGGAAGTAAGTTCGCTCCCAGTTCAGCACATGCACAGCTCACTGTTGTCCCTGCAGTCTCAAAGCCTTTTTCACACTGTCCAAAATGGCGCCTGATAAGGCACTACTAGAGTTCTTGATCTGCTGGCCATTAGATCTAGGGGCTACCCAGACCTATTTTGGGCAGAACCTTTATGATGTCAGGTCATTGCGATTCACTGAGCCAGAAATGAGTTTGCTCCCATCTCAGTGCATGTACAGTTCTGTCCCACTTTGCCTTGGCCTCCCTACACAAGATGGCACCTGATTCGGCTCTACTGGGAGGTCTTGGCTGTGAAATCCCTGCTGTTCTCCCACACACTAGGTGAGATCTACTGTTCTATCTCTCCTCCTGGCCAAATCAGATAAACCAGTAGGACATGCAGTTCTTTGTCTGGGTTCACTTCCCGAGTTCCCAGTGAATTCCCCTTCCCAGTTGGTTACTGATAGAGTCCCGGCTATTGGTGGAGTTCAGATTGACAGGGACGTAACTACTTGAGCCATCACCTGATGCCTCCCATCATGGACATTAGCAAGAGCTGGAGTCTGGGGTAAAGCTGGGTTTTGAACCCAGGTACTCTGATAGTGGATACAAGCATCCCAGTGAGTGTCCTAACTGCTAAATCAATTGCCCATTTCCTCTTTCTAGCTTTAAAGTTCAACTTTATGCAGCACACTACATTTTGGCTGCAGAATTTTTAAAATGTATTTTTTAATTCTAATAGTTTGAATAAGGAACTATACAAACCAAAAATTGATAAAAGAGAGTGAAAATGACTGAATGGAAAAATAGAGACACTAATATTTGCATCTTACAAGATTAGGAATCAAGAATAAGGCCTAAATTGATGAAATAAGGAATCAGGTTGTTGACCCATAGGTTTTGATATTTTTGTTTTTACTTTCTCTGTTACTAAATTCTTCACTGACTCATGGATCACACAGTAGCACCATTTTCTCTAAGAGATTTTTTTGTTTTCTGTTTTATTTCTTCATCAACATATTGGTTACTTGGTAGCATTTTATTTAACTCCAAGGTGTTGTAAATATTTTTAACTTTATTCCTGTTGTTGATTTTCCTTTATGATTTTCATTCAAGGGAATGTACAGTAACTGCATAACAGAGACTTTCATATCCAGATGTGAACATACAATGCACTATACATCTCTTCTTCCAAATCAAAAAAGGACTCCCAATGAGACTGTTAATGTATCTTGAAAATAGGATGCTGGACTGTGCACCATTGTCTGTACTGGCAATATCAGAACACACTTAAATAGCAGAATGATGGACTTATGACTGCTTGTGAAGAACTATACTATTATAATACATGGGGGAAATCAGTTGAGGGGAGTAAATTTGGGAAGGGGGTAAGGGAAAAAACAGAGCTTATGGAATTGTGCAATTAAAAATAAAATAGAAGGAAAAAAAGAATCAAAGTGTTCTATTATTTCTTAAACTTTCTAGGGTGTTGTTAAAGAATGAATATCTCACTTTTTACTTAGGACCAAGGAAGAAAATCTAGATAACATCTAAAATTAATAAACCAAGTGATGATAGAAGAGTTATATTTAAATGGTTGAATCTAGTGAATGGGGTATGAATAAGGAATGTGGTATGAATAAGGCAAGGGACTACTATTCTTAATCATGTGCCATACAGTTGGAAAAAATTATATTTAGGTAGGCAGAGTGAAATATTGGAAGACAAGCAGAGATACTGGGAACACTCATTTTTGAAGACATATGGGGCTTGTGCTACAGCACAGCAAGTTGAACTGCCACCTGTAGTGCTGGAATCTCATTTGGATGGTGATTTGAGACTTGTCTGATTCACTTCTAACCCAGTTCCCTCCTAATGTTCCTGGGAAAGCAGAAGAAGGTGGTACAAGTGCTTGGGCCCCTGCACTCACATGGAAGATCTCAAAGAAACTTCTGGCTTCTAGTTTTGCCCTGCCTAGTCTCAACCATTGCAGCCATTTTCAGAGTGAATCAATAGAAGGAAGATCTCTATCCTTGTATCTTCCTCTATAAATGTAATTATGCTGTTTAAATACATGAAATAAGTTTTAGGAGAAAAACAATCCTGAAAAGACAGTGTTTAAGAGAGGAAATCTTCTGAACAAGACTAGCATCTTGAGAACAGCTTTTTACAAGATGTCCAGGTCTTCTTTAAGACAAAGGGTATATTTTTACTACTCTGCAAAATTTTTTCCAGTTTTGAAAGTCTGTCAAGATGATGTGATAATCAGTTATTCCCTTGAGGAAAAAATAAGCCTACATCAATGTAAGACTATTTTAAGCCCTTAAATAGGTTATTTTTAGAATAATTTTAGCTTCATAGCAAAATTGAGTAGGAATTTCCCATATGTCCTTTGTCCTCTGGCTTGCCTATTAAAACACCCCTTCCATATTGGTATATCTGTTATGTCTAATGAACCTACACGTACACATTATTGTCACCCCAAACCTACAATTTACATTAGGACTCACTCTTGGTGCTGAACATCCCATTGATTTGGGCCAAGAAATAATAACACGTGTCCATCACCATAGTATCTTACAGGAAGATGTCTGACACTATGCCCTAACAATCCTACATGATACACTGCCCTAAAACACCCATGTGCTCTGTGTGTACATCCCTATCATCTCCCCAAACCCCAGCAACCACTGCTCCTTTTATTGTCTCCAGTTACACCTGTTCCAGAGCTTCACTTAGCTGTAATCATGCAGCATGTTATCTTCTCACTATGCAGCATACTCTTTCACTTCATAATAAGCATTGCAAGTTTTCCCCATATCTCTACACAGCTTTTCTATTTCTTTTTTTTTTTTGAGTCAAAACCCATTATTTATTATACCAATATGAAAGCTTGAGTACAACAAAGACAACATCATTTACTGAGAATGTCAGACTGATTCATTTCTTTCTTTTTTTTTATTCATTGATTACATTGTATTATGTGATACAGTTTTGTTGGAACTGGGAATCACCCCACCCCTCCCCGCACCCTCCCCCCATGTGGAATATTCCACCTTGTTGCATATCCACTGATCAAGTACTGTTGAGATTCCCTCTTTGCAAGCATAAACTAAACATAGAGTCCAACATCTTATAGTCCAATCTAGTTCCTCAGCTTCCTGGGGAGACCCTGTCCGGTCCAAGGGCAGAACCATCAGATTATCAACCTGACCAATTAAAGGCTCCAACATACCCTCAGCAACAATTAACTTCGTTGTGGAATTAATTGATATAGTATGGAGTAACCGGTATGTTAAAAACAATTGCAATTTCTTAACCATCTTCTGTGATCACCTCATTGTCAATTCAGCTTTAGTTTATACACAACGTATGACATAACATACATAAAATAACATGTTTTACATAACATCATGTCCTCTTAAATTAACGCAAACATGCGGTATCTGACCTTTTGGGATTGGCTCATTTCCCTTAGCATTATGGTTTCCAGTTTGGCCCATTTGGCCACAAAGAACTGCGTTTTGTTTTTTTTAATAGCTGAGTAGTATTCCATGGAGTTGATGAACCATAGCTTTCTTATCCAGTCTTCTGCTGTTGGGCATTTTGGTTGCTTCCATGTTTTAGCAATTACTGATTGTGCTGCTATGAGCATGGGGTACATGTTGGCTTCTCATAAAACAGGTGTTTTGTTAGTGCTGAAAAAGATTCACTCCCAGAATGTCCCATGGCTTATTTCTGCATGTACTTACCAAAGGCCATATTGGTTGCCTTCCAGTTTTGACAATAAAATTTCTCATGCCATTTATGTGCAGTCTTTGTGTAGACGTGGTTTTTAAGTCCTCTGGGTTGATATGAGTAAGTACAATTGCCCAGTCATGTATTATTCATACATTTAGTTTTGTGAGAAAGTAGACAAAATGTCTCCCAAAGTGGCAGTATTATTTTGTTTCTCACCAACAATGAATGAGGGTTCTGTTGCTACACATCTTCACTGGCATTGGGAGTTGTCAGGGTCTCGATTTTGGCATAATAACAAGTGTGTGTCCTAGCAGATGATGCCTTTCAGTACCTTTGATGCAGTCAGGGCAATATCATCCAGTTGTACAATCAGAAAATCAGAATGAATCAGACTGGATTGGACAAGGAGGAAAATGAGATGCTTGCCTCTTGCCAGGTCCCTCCGTGGTCCTCTTCCAGGGCTCAGTGCCAGACCACTTGGGGTGCTCCCAAAGCCGTAAATGTCCCACTATTGAAATGTATTAATATTTGAATTTGGCATTTCAAATTAGAAATTTTAAGATTGTGAAGTTGGGACCACAGATTTGGAATGTGTTTCCATAGCAACATGATGAGTTTGCACTAGAATAAGGATCCAGTGTCAGACAGATCTGATGCAAATACTGGTTTCACTGGCAATGAGAATCATGAACAGTACAAACTTCCTCAACTTTGGTCCTCTGTTGAACTTGAATAATTACATCCACAAGATGGGATATTGTTGAGCAGTGTGTTCAACAAAATATAGCTGTGGCTGTTAGTCACAAGAGGCATTATAACATCTGAATGCCCCCAGAGAATACATTTAAACAAAAACTAAAAATCCTGCACTATATTAAATAATAGCCAAAAATCTTGCCCCTACAAGAATGACTGTAATCAAAAAGATAATAAGTTTTTTTTAAAGATTTATTTTATTTTTATTACAAAGTCAGATGTACTGAGAGGAGGAGAGATAGAGAGGAAGTGGAGCTGCCGGGATTAGAACCAGCGGCCATATGGGATCAAGGCGAGGACCTTAGCCACTAGGCCACACTGCCGAGCCCGATAATAAGTTTTAATAAGGATGTGGAGAGATTGGAAGCCTCAGAAACAGGTGGTAACAATGTAAAATGGTACAGTCATTTTGTAAAAGAGACTATCAGTGCCTCAAAGAGTTAAAAACACAACCTAGTAACTCCACACCTCTGTGTATGCCCAAATAAAATGAAAACATGTTCCCACAGAAATTGGCACATAAATATTTATAGCACCATTTTTTATAATGGCCTTGTGCTATAAGCAACATAAGTGTCCAACGGCTGATGAACACACAGATAAAATGAGAGTAAGCCCTACAATGAAATATAATTAGTCAATAAAAAGAAATACAGTACTGATACATGTTACATACAACATGGATACATCTTTAAAATGCTCTAATAAATGAAAAAAAAGAGACAGAATAGGCCATGTATTTCATGATTCAATTTATATGAAATGTTCAGGATAGCTAAACCCAATGAAAGGAGATGAGAAATTGTTGGTTGATGGGGGAAAAGGCTAATGGGGAGTGAGCAGTGATGGGAACAGAGGTAATGAAATTGTTCTGGAACTGGATAGTGGTGACAATTATACATCATTGGATATATGAGAAAACCACCAACTTACGCCCTCTAATAGGGTAAATGGCATGCTTTGTGAATTATGTCTCAGTAAAGCTATAATAATAAATACATTTAGCCGCAAAAGCGTAATACCATATGATCCAATGAATGTAAAAGCAAAAGCAGAGATGACTTACGGAAGGAAGGATTGCAAAATTAACTTTGATTGGTTACATAATTCTAGAAAGCTTAGAAATTATCAGTCTAACCCAGATCATTAAGAGAAGTGAGAAATATATCCCCAAAATAAGTAACATAGGGAGGTTTCTAACAAAGTCCAAACTTTCTATGTTAATGAGAGGAAATCTAGTTTAAAAGAAATCATTTCCATGCTTTCTTTTGTTTTTGTTTGTTTTATTTAGGGCTGATGTTTAGATTAAATTTGGCTAAATTTGACTAGGCAAAATTATCTTTGGGAAAGTTACTATTTATCAATTCTTATCTTCTGTGTATTTTCCTACATAGGTTAATTCCTATGCAGGATACATGTATGTTCAAGAAAGGAGGGCAAGACTACAGAACAGAGTGAAGAAACCTCTTCTGTGAAACGGAGAGTCTAATTTTGAAATGCTCAGTTCAGCACTTGAAATGCTAAATATTCAATTTGGCCATGGACCACTTTCTCCTCCCAAGCCTATGCCGTGTGTCACATTCTTCTGTCTATCTTCATGCTAAAGCCAAATGGAAGCCTCCCCCATTCCTGGGTACAGTCCAAATTAGGCTCGGATTTACACCTACAAGAATCTGTAATCTTGGCGGCATTTGGCTTATACCCAGCTCTCAGAACTTAATGCTTATTGCTATAACAGTATGATAACAAAACACTGCCAGATACTAAAAAAATGTCATTTATTCTAGTCAAATTAACCTTGTCAGAATAAATTACTCCGTTTTTAGAAAGTTCTTTGAGAGCAAGTTTTACAGAAAGCAAAGGTGTGATTGTCATTCTTCTAAATGAACACCCACCCACCCACAATGGTTGGAGTGATTGGAGGACAGAAGTAACGGTTATGTAAGACCTGGCCAGCTCTATCTAGGGTCTGATTACTAGGTTTCTTTGAAGGCTCTTGTTTTCTGTTTTCTTTAGAGAATGATGCTTGGAAAGGTGAGAAAAACTGGTCAAGGTCACAAAGAGATGGCTGAACTAAATTTGAAACCCAGCTTTTTGACTCTGAGTTCACTGCCTCTTCTCAACTCCTCCCAGGTGCCTCATACTATTTTAGCTTCTTTTGGGGGACTTCTTAAAATCTCAGGAAAGAAATGAAGCCAGCGTGGTGGTGTGCTAGCCTAATCTTCGCCTATGATGCTGTCATCCCATATGGCCACCAGTTGAAGCCTCGGCTGCTCCACTTCACATTCAGCTACCTGATAATGTGCCAGGGAAAGAGGCAGAGGAGGGGCCCAGTCTGTGGGCTCCTGTAACCAAATGAAAGACCAGAAAAAGCTCCTGGCTCCTGGTTTCAGATCAGCCCAGCTCCAACCATTGTGGACATTTGGGAGTAAACCAATGTTCTCTCTCTCTCTTTCTCTTTCTGTAACTCTTTCAAGTACAAGAGAAGAAGAAGAAGAAGAAGAAGGAGAAGGAGAAGGAGAAGGAGAAGGAGAAGGAGAAGGAGAAGGAGAAGGAGAAGGAGAAGGAGAAGGAGAAGGAGAAGGAGAAGGAGAAGGAGAAGGAGAAGAAGAAGAAGAAGAAAGAAAAATCCCAGTAAATAAGTTCCTGCCTTGGTAAAGAAAAAAATTAGAAGTATGTGGAGGGGACAAAAAGGAGGCTTATGGGGGGTGGTGCTTAAAAGGTTCATGGAAAATGGATTTAAGTGTTTTTTTAAGGAGTATTTATTTTTCTGAAAGGAAGAGTAACAGAGGAGAGAAAGGGAAAGGGGGACCTTCCAACATTGTTTCACTTCCCAGATGGTTGTAAGGGCTGGGCTGGGCTAGTCTGAAGGCAGGAGGTTGGAATTCCGTCTGGTTTTCCCACATGGGAGCTCAGGGCCCTGGCATTTAGATTATCTTCTGTTGCCTTCCCAGGTGCATTTACAGGGATCTAGTCAGAAGTAGAGCATCCAGAACACAAATTGGCACTCCTATGAGATGCTGGCGTCACATGTGGTAGTTTAACCAGCTACACAACATCAGCCTCTAGGTTCACTTCGGTATCAAATATATATATCAAAATTCATGCACAGATTTTTTTCATAATACACACCACACTTTCCATGAAGTTTTTGAAGATCCTTTATATATCTTTCACACAACTTTTAAAGCAGGTTGCATACTAGATAAAAAGAGCAAGTACAGTCATGTTAACTTTAGAGATGGAGAGAGAAGGGATTTGGTGGTATAATTGGCTGCTGGAAAGGTACCAGTATGGAACCTTTTCCTGAGTGGCTTATTTTGGTCTTTTATTTAAAGCAGCCTTTATTTTTAGATTGTTTGATTAGCAGCCAAATTAGGAACTCAGCAAATTTTTAAGTGGGCAATTTTAAAGTTTCCAAAAATGTTCTTGCTTGTTATTGCCTTCTTTACAAATGGAACCCGCCCTTCAGGGTCCTGCTCCCAGATGCATCGCTGGGAAGCCCTCTGAGAGCTCTAGATCTCCCCAGAACCAATTCATCCGTGGGCGACAAAACCAAAGTTTGGGATTCATATTGGATGTCCCAAGTGTACTATTCATGTTCTCCTACATTGTTAATTTTTTTATTTATCACAATTAGTGAACTGTGGGACAGGCATTTGACCTAGCAGTTAAATGGCTGCTTAAGGCCCTTTGCATCTTGATATTAGCGTGCCTGGGTCAAGTACTGGTATGTCCCCGATTCTAGCTTCCCGCTAACGTACACCATGGGAGCAGCAGGTGACGGTTCAGGTAGGGTCCCTGCTAACCACCTAATAGAGCTCTTGGCTTCAGCTGGGCCCACCTTTGGCCAATGTAGGCATTTGGGAAGTGCATTAGAGGACAGGAACCTTCTCTCTATCTTTCTCTCTTTCTCTCTTTCTTCCTTCCCAGACCCCATCTATCCCTCTCCTTCCTTCCATCACTTTTAAATAAAGGAAAAACAGACTAGTCAGTTCCCAGTTACTTTCCATGCACCAAAATTAGTCAACCATCTGCCTCAGAACCTGGAATATAGAATATTCCTTTTATCTATGACCATTGTTAGTGTTCTTAAATCTTATTGTGAAGTTAGTGAGAATGAATAAAGAAAAAAAAGGGAAAACCTTGATGGTTTAATAATCCTTTGTATGAGCATCAGCTTTGGCTGGGAGGTTAAGGAGTATGATTAGAGAAAAATCAGGGCTCAGATGGTACCTGATCAAGACTGGAAGGAAAGGCTTGAAGACAGCCCCACCAAAAGGCAACTTCATGACCACATGTGAACTTGAACACAAGAAGACAGAGGATAGATCACCAATTCCTGGAGTCCAAAGGCAAGAATGGTGCTTAGCCTCACTGTCTGATGATTTGGTGTCATTTCACTTGGCAGTGATGCACACCTCCTACCTTGAGGTAAGGAGGGACACTGTGTACATACCTAGGATTCCTTTGCTTGCATGTGGTTCCAGTACATGCAAGGACTAAAGATATAACCCAGTAGGCCACCAGCATATTCTACCCTTCATCATGATTATTGATTTAGGCCAATCACTATCAGCAACCCTAAGAGCTCGGATCTCTCTTTGAATGTCAGATGAAGGAGGCCTATCCATTTGTTTGTGTTAGAGAGTGAGGGAACCTGGAGCTATCAAGAAGATACCCTCAATAGCCTGGGAGGGAATCAAAGCACAGAACAAAAAGGTGAAGACAGAGCCAAGCTGACTTCAGAGATCACTGGCAGGACCCAAACTATGTTCCAATGGAAAACTGGATTTTTCATCTCACAGGTCAATGTAGGCCCCTTGTCTGAAAGCATCAATTTAAGCTAGTCCTGCAACACTGGTAACAGAAAGAATCCAAGCGGACATACAGATCATTCCATGCATATAAATGTCTTCATGTAAACTACAAAATGTAAGAGTTTTCATACTTGCAGCCATCCTATTGGGAAATAACTACAGAATCTGTTATGTACCTTGTGCATTGTGAACTAGGCAACCAGCCTCATTACAGTCAGGTGTTCTATGCTGTGCACATCACTGACCACCACTGAGATCCACGAGTGAATATGAACAAGCTGAGGTGAGCAACGCCCACCTGTCATGGCCAGAGAATCGTTTATGTATGGAAGCAATCAGGACTCAGTCATGAAACTGATGAGTAGATGATATTTAGCCTTATAAGCAACATAAAGCAGTTTAGAAGCTAATTGCCGGTGATTAGCAATTAATAATCCAATAATAAGGCAATAAAAAAATTTGAGTAGGTAAAGACAAGAACACTTGGTTTAGGTCATGAAAAATACAATTGTCCGCAGGTTTCACATGCAATTGTCTGTTCCAAGACTGCATCACTTTAAAGACACCACTGGTGGAACGCCAGGGAAAGAACATTTATTTCTAAGTGTCTGCTAAGCTATCATTTAAGAGGCTCTCTGTCACACAAAAGCAATTTACACTGACTCAGAGAATCAGAGAATGTATTGACTGACATAACTAAAAAAACCAGACAGCAAACCTCTGGATCAGTTTCAGCCAAAGCTTTGTAATATCATCATAGCCATTGAAAGGTGCCCTCTTCTGGTATTTTTGTTTTTGGCAATTTCCTTGACTGTGCCTTTCTTCTTACATTGCCTTTTGTTTGTTGTTAATTTGGTTTGTTGTGTTAATTTTCAATAACGTGATAAATGCTCATTTGTATGAGGTACAGTGTAGTATTTCAATACACATACACACAGCACACGCTGGCCAACTGAGGTGATTAGCACTGGCTTTGAATTTCGCCTGGCTACCAGGTGGCTGCCAGAGGCTCACCAGGACTAAATGCTTTCTCACTTACACCAGGGACAAGAGGGGCTTCCCTTCCCTTTGATCTTAAAGCTAACTTCTTAGACTTCACACAGACTTCCCGTCATTGAAGATGATCACTGTGGCCAAAGGAGTCATGCACCACAGTGACTTTGGACTTGAGAAACGAACCCACGCCAGCTTGAGCCAGTAGCCCAGGCAGGGATAGACTAATAAGGACCCAGCTCTCAAGTCTGGAAGAAATTGACCCCAATCTGCCACATGGTTTCTACAAAAAGAAGGTTGAAATGAGGGCTGACTGACAGCAAGGCTGTGGCAGCCACAGCCTTGTCTGTGCATTTGTTTGTGTTTACTTTGATGTGCCACACTGAGGCTGAACAGCAGGTGGACCAGCTGGGAAGCAGCCTCAGGTGCCTTCCTAGAGGGATTAGTCACTAGGTGCACCTGAAGGAAGAATGCCATGAGCATCCCACAAGAGAATCACGTGCCTCCTGCCATGCAGAATACTGACTCGTTGTTCCCACAGGAATAAATGGGAGCTAAGACAAGATGAATTTTCAACAGCCAGGTATGTACTGCCATTATTATCTATTCTTGCATTAATGTTTGTTTTTTTATTTTTTCTCAAGGTTATCTCTGGTATTTCATAGCATACTTTCTCCTAAATTAATAGCCTGGAGTGTTAGTCTTTGGCCTTGTTTCAGTGCTTCTAATCAAAACAGGCTCATTTTCTTAGCACTGCCATTTGAACCACCTTCTGATGAATGCTTAGATGCATTACTGTTGGATGCTGAAGCCATTTACATCATAATAACAATGAATGTTAAACTAGAGTATTGCAGTTAGAACTACAGGTGTTTGTAGCAGACATTTCAGTGCCCAGGGTCATATCTCCTAAGTCTATGTCTAACTCTCATTTATATTACAGTGTGACATAATTTATATTTAGTTCCTGCCTTAAGTTTCTATCCCAGGGTTTCACAAGTCCTTGTAATTTTCTAACAATAGGAACACTAGGTGTATATTTTGTTTTGCTACCTGGTGTTTGCCCTGGTTCTTGACACAGAGTTCACAATCCCTTAGAATCCATTATTGGCGGCAGTGTCTTTTAATGTAATGAGGTATCTTGGAGGCTAGACACCAGAAATAGCAAGCCAGAATTAGAAACTGGAAACCCTCAATCCTGGCCCCCCAGCCTCTGGGAAAGGGGAGAAGGGCTAGAGGCTGACTTAATAATCTTGTGTGATGAAGGGATCAAGAGCTACACGTGATGCGAGGCAGTGCTGGTAGAGAGGGTTGCCCCCAGAAAGGGCCTGGAAGCTGTGTAGCCTTCCCCATCCTTCATACATCCTTCCCATCTGATGTTCCTAAGCTATATCCATGATACAATTGATAATTCTCCTAAGCAAGTGGCTTGCCTGTGGCTTGCCTGTGGCAAGTGGCTTGCTGTGTAGCCTTCTCCATCCTTACTTCATACATCCTTCCCATCTGAATGTTCCTAAGCTATATCCATGATACAGTTGATAATTCTCCTAAGCAAATGGCTTGCCTGAGTTCTGTGAGCAATTCTAGCAAACGATCAACCTGAGCAGGTGGTTGTGGATCCTCTGATGACATCCAGCTAAAGCAGATGCACAGGGGACAAACTGACTTTGTGATTGGCAACTAAAGTGCAGGGCTTGGCCTATGGTATCAGATTCTAGTTAATGTCACCAGTGAATTGAATTATAGGACATCTGCTTAGTGTCTTCAGAGACAGGCGTGCCCATCTGGTGTCAGGATAAGTCCTGGAGAGGGTGGATGCAGCAGAGAGAGGTACTGAGTCTTTCTATCCAGACAGCCTCCCTCGAACACTATCATCAGTCTTCCCACTGTCTCAGATTGTCTTTGAACTAAGAAGCTGCAGGTCGGCCCATAGGCAAACAAAACCAGGAGATGCAGTAAATGCTCAATGTATACTTGTTGACTGAGGAATGCTAGAATGTAATAGACTGACAGTAAGCATCCTTGTCAGTAGGTGAATTACAAGGTCCTCATTACATGATCCTGGTGAATTTCTTGGCATCTAGACTCCTAGTACATAAGCAGTGCTTTCCAGTAGAACTTTCTACAGTGATGGAAACAGTTCGTGTCAGGACCTTTCAACACAATGGCAACTACCCACCTATGGGTTTTCAGTACTTGAAATGTGACTGATATGAGTAAAAATTCAAATCTTAGTTTTAATTTTCATTTCAAGAGTCATGTGACAGCTACTGTATTGCACAGCACAGGATACAAAATGTCAACCACAGCCACAAAAATTCTCTTACTCAGCTGAAGTGTTTATTTAGTAAATGTTTAAGGATGTACACAATTTTTAGCTTGCCCAACACAAATTTGCATGGTTTGGCATAGCCCCAAGCTTTTGTTTCATTTGACTCAAAGTCATGCTCTAGTGAAAACAGGCAGATTGAAGCAAGAAGTTTTTCCTTGGTTACTTTGATTTTTTTAAAAGAGAGAGAAAGAAAGAATGAAAGAGACAGACTTCATCTGCTGGTCACAGCAGTTAGATCTGCACAAGGGCAAAGCCAGGAGCCGGGACCTCCATCTGAGTTTCCCATAAGGATTGAAGGGCCCCACGTATTCGGGCCTTCTCAGGTGCATCAGCAGGTAGCTGGATCAGAAGCCCAGCCGGAGCCTGTATTATGCTTGGCAATGGCCTAGATGAGACACCAGGGTTGCAAGTATCAGCTTGACACACTATCTGACAACACCAGCCACTCCTTGGTGCTCATTTCTAATGAGCCATAAGCACAGGCTTTCCCTGTTGGTTTTGTCTAGGTTGGCTGAAACAAACAGATGAGGCTGTGGTTTAAAAATGCACGCAACAATTTAAATCCAGCCCTATTAGAGTCATTTACATTTAAATAAGAAAGACTGGCTGCTTAAAAGCAACCATTCATGTCTAGGAAAACATCTTGGAATCCTTTAATTTATTATTTCAAAAAGTCATTTTTACTAAGTAAAAAGAATTTATATTTTGTGTGGTTGTCAGTGCTCAGACTGCAAAGACTGAACCTCTGGTTTCAAAGGAGTTTCTAAGCTCGGTAAGCCCTGCTTCCTGTCACTAAGAATACAAACTGCTTTGTGTGCACAGCGTACACACCTTGCCCCTTATGATTTCACAGGACACAGGCAGGCGTCAGGTGCTCTGGGGTTCAATTCTCGGCTCTCTCGCTGACTCCATCTTTGACCTCAGGAAAGCTGGCTGGGGGAGATTTCAGTCTAAAGGTTCCTGAGTGCACAGTGTGTGTATTCTGCAGACTCCGCTGGCCTCCTCCAAGCTCTGAGCAGCACTTCCCTTTCCCTTGGTTCCTTTCTTTCACATCCCCCTCCAACACATTACTTCCCTTAGTCCTGGTTTTCCACATACAGACTTAGGCAACCTACTGATAACAAGAGTCCAAATGAATGCAAGTAGCGGGTCTCAAACACACTGCTTGTGCAACTGAGCACTTGGTAGCATTCTTTGCTTGAACCAGAAGATTTGCTTCCTGCACAGCTGCACAGATCATTCTGTCTTTTCTGATGTAGATTAGTGATGTTCTCCAGGTGGTACACATATGGGAAGTTAAAGATCTACCTTTTCTAAGCACCTATCTACTTTCTCTTTTTAAAATAGAATACCTAACCACACTCCAATTGTGGAATGTGGTTATTTGAACAATTTACAAATGTCATAATAGCCTTTCCCAAACATCATGGGAGAAAAATGGTTCCATATTTTCTGACACAAGATTCAGGGATTCACAGGGCACCTTCATGCTCTGTGTTCCAGACCCAAACCCTTAGTTGCAACTATGCTTCTCACAGTCCTCAAATCTAAAATCTGACCTGCAAGGTCATTGACTTCCTCTCCTGGACTCACTTCTGGGGGAAACCTGCTCTGTGTTTCAAGGTTCCGGATTTAGTTGTGGTAGCTGTTCTGGTTCTTTGGGGGTCCTGAGAAACTTAAAACCACTAAGAGCAGTATGACAGACAACACACAGGAGCTTCTGATTCCTTTGTACAGCCCAAGGACCACATGGAAGCCAACAATGGCATAAAACCTCCTGTGGATGTCCAGTAACACATTTTTCAATTTCATTTTGATGATTTGGCTTTTACTCTGGATGAAATGAATTGCTAATGCAGGGCTTGGCAGAGAGAATGACAAATTAGACATAACTTTTTAAATGATTTATTTATTTTTTTTTATTGGACAGTCAGATATACAGAGAGGAGGAGAGACAAAGAGGAAGATCTTTTGTCCACTGATTCATTTCCCAAGTAGCCTCAGCAGCTGGAGTTGAACCAATCTTAAACCAAGAGCTTCTTTTGGGTCTCCCATATGGATGCAGGGTCCCAAGGCTTTGGGCCATCCTTGACTGCTCTCCGAGGTCACAGTAGGGAGCTGGATGGGAAGCGGGGCAGCCAAAATTAGAACCAGCACCCACATGGGATCCTGGCGCATGCAAGGCAAGGACTTCAGCCACTAGACTACTGCACCAGGCCCAGACATAACTTTTAAAGATCCCTCTGGCTGCTGGATTTGTCTCTTTGAGTATTACTCACCTCTGCTTCCCACTGCTGCGCTCCTGGCAGTAACCGTTTCTGGCTCAGTTGTTGTACTTGCTTCACCCACAGCAGGCTCTGCTCACTAATCTGTGCTTTCAGACTCTTCTACAGCCAGTTAGGCAGCTCTGTCTGCTGATCCCAGCATCTTATTTCTTGGTCTCTCTGCTGCAGAGAGCAGAGGTAGCAAAGCCTGACTCCTTATCCACATCAACAATATGTGGCTATTTCATCCTCTGAAACCAGTGAGTTTATTTAACTTGCCATGGAATTCATCACCTTTTTCCTTGAGATCACCAGGCCAGGTGACTAAGTTTCCCTGGATCCCCAAAGAACCAGAACAGCCACCACAACTAAATCTGGAACCTCGGAACAGAGCAGGCTTCCCCAGAAGCAAGTCCAGGAGAGTGTTCTCTCTCCCACACTGGCATCTTGACCCCTGTTAAGCCTGTCCTTTCATTCCCTCTAACTTGTTTGCCTTAGGAGAAGGTTCCCAGACTTTACTGTGTGTGATTCACTTCCTTTTACTTATCACTTTAGAAAATAACTAAGCAAATTTATTATTGAAAATGAACTTCTTGATAACATTTTAAAGTCATTAAAATATAGGTTTAAGTGGGAAGAATATTTGCAAACTTATCATCTCACTGACCAAACATAACACCAAAATTTTGATACCATAATCATCTTTGAACAAATGTTCCATATGTGAATACAGGAATAGATCTGACAATTTAATCCTATTCAAGTTCCTAGAAGTAGAATTACTAAGTCAAAGAGTAAAAATATAGTTAAGGCAGGCTGAGCTTTTCAAAATGAAAACTTTAAGCTTCAGTAAGAATGGAAGTAGCATTAAAAGAGTATCCAGTCCCCTCATGTCCCTGACCACAGGCAGAAAATGAAACTGAGTAGAAGCTTGGGTTAGTGGGGCCATTTGCCATCACTATACTGGGATTTTGAGGGCTGGATAGCTTCATAAAGAAATGAGATTTATTCACCTCAAGATTCTGGAGGTCCAAGACTGAGGAGCCACATCTACAAATGGCCTTCCTGCTAACAGAGGCCCAGGGCCATCACGCATCAATAAACAGGAAGTATGTGTACCTGTGTGTGTTTATCTTCTGGTCCCTCTGATCTCATAAAACCACTCACAGTAGCTAATATGGAGAATACCAAGAAAAATCGTATATGAATGAAATGGACACCTTGTGATTTGAGTCTTGTTTATAACCTTGTGTATGTTCCTGTGTTTCTGAGGAATATGGTTTTCCTACCTTCTTACTTGTGAATTCTTTATTTAGATAAGCACTATGCCTATGATTACAAAGTAATATTCAAGTTAAAAATAATTTCTATTTTATATTCTGTACACAAATCATTCCTTAATAATAATAATTTTTAAAACCCCACAAAGTAATGCCTACCAAAAGAATTCATCATGGTGGAGGAGGGGTCTGCTCTCTAATCATGGTCACCTTCCAATGGTACCCCCACTGAACACTTGACCCAGATCCAGTTCCCACCATCTTAATATCTCACAACAGGAACCCCAAGTTAACACATGACACCAAAGAGGTGAGGAAACACACTCGAAGCATCCAAACCACAATGAAAACTCATTGAAATCATTGAAGCTGACTTCTAAAGACCTGCACCTGCCAGAGCATATTCGTCAGTATTGATGAAGTTGTTTCAGCTATCAGGGACAGCAGATGGAGAAACACACCTGGCCTCTTTCTGCTAGGACTTCAAGTTCTCCTTTACAATGAGCAATGGACATCAAGCAAAATGTAATCATCATCAACTTCTCTCTCTTCCCTCTGTTTCTCACTTGAAGTGGTGAGGCCCCAACTGACCTTTACTCTGATTCCTAATTACAGTTTGACATGGTACTGAACCTAAACAGGATCTAATCAATGAAAATGAGATGCAAAACATTAATACTGTATAGATCTGGAAAGGGGTGGGAGCAGCAACATCAGCAAAACAAAGAAGATTTCATGCAGACACATCACAGCGGAGAATTTCATGACAACCACCTTCTAGCAATTACTCTCCTACCATAAATTCATACATTAAGCCTCAAAATAAACCTGTGAAGTAAATCAAAATACTTGCCTTTCTTTTACATAAGGAAAAATAGACAAATTATTTTGCTTGTCCTAAGTTATCTCTGTGCTAAATTCATTCCCTTCAACTTCTATTTGAATACTTCCTAAGAGCTAAGCATTGTTCTCTGTTGGTTGACTTACAAAGGTAATGGATACATGACATTTGACCTGGAAAAAGGCAAAGTCCATTCGTGAAAGCCAAAGTTCGTACATGTGTCCAAGCATATTGAACGAACAATAAATGCAGCTATATCTAGAGGAGAAAGCAAGCTAACCTAAGCCTTGAGTTAACATTTGTGTAGGCAGGCACCCGTGTTTGGCCTAGCAGTAAGCTCACATCCCATATAAGAGTGCCTGGGTTCAAATCTTGACTCTTCCACATTACAGCTTCCCTACAGTACAACCTGGGAGTGATGATTCAAATAGTTGGGTTTCTGCTACCCACATGTGAGACCTAAAATGAGTTCAGAGCTCCTGGCCCCTGCTTTGTCCAACCCCAGCTGTGGCAGGTGTTTGAGAAATAAACCAATGGATGAAAGATCTCTCTCTCTCCCTTTGAAATAAATAGGTTAATTAAAAATTTCACTTAAAAAATACATGGACACAAAAACTAAAATTGCACTAGGAATCTGATGTCTGGAAATAATGATATAAATATGGATCTAACACAGATTTCATACTCACTGTTGAACCCTAGTGATCAGATGCATTTACATCCAAAGCAAAGCTTGTAAAGATAAATAACTCCTCTTTAGATCCTTTTCCAGTGCAATAATTACTCTTCATAAATGCTCACAGTAAACATCAATTTCCCTGTAATTAAAATCAGTGTCTTTGTTTGCATAATAGCAAAATGCCACATCACACACGATTCCAGTCCAAGACAGACAGATTTTAGTGAGCATATCTGTTGACAACTACCAAGGCCTCAGGGAAATAGGCAGCCCTGGGTAACTGGTGCTAGACGAAAGAGTCTGTGCATGATTCCCACACTTGGCTTTTCCTCCTCTCTCTTCTCTCACAATGCTCAAGCCTTTCCCATTTGCTGTGCAGTTATTCGTACCTGAGCCTATAGAATGGCAGATGAAGTTCAACATCAGTTTGACAATTCCAGAGCTGTTCAGATGAAATGTTATGTTAGGAGACAATATTGAAAAATATAATAATAATGTGTGGCTATTTTGAGGGAATTTTAATGGTCTTGACACTTCAGGTCTTTTTATCTGAAGAGAGTGAAGTTAGCCTTTGCTGCAGTTGACTATGCTTAAGCTCAAGTTTTCCAAATTTTTAAGTGTCCAATCATACTGAAATGCTGGTTGCTTGTCTTATATTTTTAGAGGGATTCAGACAATCAAGGGCCCACTCTCAGCTGGAGGAGATTGAATGGCTGTCATTGTAATGAGACATTTTCATGCAATAATGGCCACTCTGCTACTGAATAACCGCTGGGACAAAGTCACCGACGAGACATCACTAGGGAGGCAATGCGGGGTGAGTGTCCAGAGGTAGGAACACTGACCCTTCAAGTCCTCAGTCATTCTGCCTTTGTTTCCATTTATCAGGAAGTGAATGCTGAAAAGTGCATCATGTTGGTTCAATAGATGCTGGCAGGATCAATAACTGCTTCCACACTGTGCTCTCTCTTGCTGCCTGCTGTCAGAGAGGCACGCATATAGAGCAGGACCGGGGCCAGGGCAGGGCTGCCGCTGGAGGCTGGGGCCAGAGTTGGGAGGAAGCAGCCTGCTGTGGCTGGAGCATCTATTTGACATGACAGATCAGTTCTCATCCCTCATTTCTGATGCTATCTCTGGTAGAAGACACGAGACTCAGCAGCTTGAGGTCACCTAGATACCCGGAGTCAGCTGTGTCTGCTGGCTGGGAGGAGTGGCTTGGATTTACAGATCAGCTGACACTTTTCTCCTCTGAGGAAACGGTTCTTGTTGTGTTTCCCCAAAGAAGAAGTGACTTTGTGACAGCACTACAGCATTGCCACATCATTTCAAGTCTCTCATAGGCACAGAAGATTCTTCCAAAACCTTGCAGGTTGAGGACAAAAAGCGATTTCAAAAGAAGTCATTGTAGGAAAAGTTTTGTGTTCAGCTGCTTTGCCAGCTGTTCCCATTTCTTTTCTCCCTTGCTGTCTTCTATATCCAGCAATCTCTTTGCTCAGCCATTTTTGAGTATAGCATGCTGCTGCCGAGAGATCTGCAAGCAGTCACGCTGGGGTTTTTGGAAGAGCAATTGATTTCTCATAGAAGAAATAGACAGGAGTACAACTCTCTTCCTTCCACTTTTTGCCTTTCATTTGAATGCCCCACTTGGAGCCACAGAGAACCAGGTGACATCTGACACTATAGGAAGACCGTGTGGATAAAGCCTGGAGCTCTCAAAGACATCCTGGAATCAGCCATGGCCTTTCTCTGGCCACAATTTGCTTATGCCACTTAGCAGCTTTGGTTACCGGCACCCAAAAGCATTCCTGTTACAGTGCTCAACTTAATGGCTTGCTGTTAAATCAGAACAACAAATGATTCCCTGTTAAAACTGTATAAGTAATCTTAGAAAAATAGCAACAGCACTAGTAGGTTTACCTAGGAACAGCAGTCTTCATTTGGATGAAATTTCTGATACACTAACATCATTTTCTTTCACTCATGGTTTTAATGGCACCCACCCTGAATTCCTGGAGTGCTGGAGACTACTGTATACAAGCACTAGAGCTCCCTGGAACGCTCATGTTTGTTGCTTCAACCCTGAACTCCTAACCATGCCCCCATCTAACTGCCCATCTTCCACCCTCCAGCACTGAGCAGCTGAGCAAGGCTAGCAAAACATACACCCCTACAGTGGAGACATTGGATATAGTTGTCCTGGACCAGCTGAACCTTCAACATCATTGCTGGTTCTTCCCCATTTTTAACATTTATTCTTCTAAACCTTCACGCTTCTTAAACTTCAATCACCTCTTCTCATTTTACTAAGGAAATGAAGATTTCCATGTGGGAATTCCTTCCTATTCTGCAAATATGAATGTACAACATCAAAAGTTCATGAAAATGTGCACTATTAAAAACTGCATATGGACTTCATTTTTTTTGCAAGAACGTAAGCATATTCTAATTCCTAGTGGCCAGCTATGAAAGTCCCCTGTAGGCTGAGTTAGCCTGCACACCTTGCCTCTGGGTTCCAGAACCCCACAAACAGCTCCTCCTCTTTAGCCCCAGACTTTTTAAAATAAAGTTTCATTTATTTTTATTTGAAAGGCAGAATTACAGAGAGAGAGAGAAAGAGAGAGAGAGAGAGATCTTCCAACTGTTGGTTCACCTCCCTAAATGACCACAACAGCTGCAGCTGGAGCTAGACCCGTCTAAAGCCAGGAGCCAAGATCCACCCCCAGGGTTTCCCACATGGATGCAGTGTCCGAGGCCTTGGGCCACCCTCCCGTGCCTTCCTAGGCCACCAGCAGGAAGCTGTATTGGAAGTGGAGCAGCTGGAACTCAAACTGGCACCCCTATGGAATGCTAGTGCTTCAGGGGGAGGTTCAGCCTGCTACTCCATGGCACCAGCTCCAGGACTGTCCTTGTCATCAGCTCCTCTGTGCAGCCTATAAACACAAGTATCTCCAGTAAAAGAAAGGAAACTCCTCCTTTAACATTACATCCCTCCAGATAATTCTTCCTTCCTCACTGTTCTGGGGAGGGGACTTAGCCCATGAAAGATTTTCTTGCTGGGTAGTTTTTCCTAAGACTTACCATCTGCCTAAGCCTTTAGTTCCTGAGTTCTGTGCTTGTGGGAAGTTGACTCCATTTATTCCGCAATCTGGGCTCATTTTCCTTGCAAAAGTGATTTGTTCAAACCACCTCATTTAGGCAAATTTGAGGTTTTCTTGGCCATTGCAGTTAAGTCAGAAATGATCTGAGATAACTAGGATTTCGGTTCTTGAAAAAATGTTGCAGAAGGCTACTAGAACACTCTTTCCCTTTCTGGATGTAGTGCTATTTGAAATGAGGCTGAAAATGATGCAATCATTTTGTCATCATGGAAGTAGCCAGTAACTGACACTATGGTGAGCAGAGTCACAAGTGGAAATTGACTTTTTAAAAAAAATGACACTGTTGAGCCTAGCACCTACACTTCTCTGAATTTTCCATTTGCATGAGTTAATGAATTACTTGGTTTCAATTGTATGTTACTGAACAACAATCAGGCAAACAAAAAAGCAGTTATGATCCTGTCTGTTGTGTCTCTTCAATAAGCTCCTTCTCTTTCCCCACTAATGGCTTCTATTCGAGCTTTATCGCTTCTCTTTTTAAGCATATAAGGCTCAGCAGCATGTGTTTCAGTCTTGGCTGTCCTTTAGATCCCAGCTTTCTGCCGATCAGCACATGGGGGGCGACAAGTGGCAGGTCTTAGCCATCCACCTGAGAGCATTGACATCTGGGCTCCTGGCTACAGCCCAACCCAGCCCTGCTGTTGTAGACATTTAGGATCAATACATGGAAAATTTATCTAAATCCATCTCCCTGCCTTTCAAAATAATTTTAAAATTTTTATCATAGCAATTTTCTTTGAATTTATTTTCAGTTTTTTAATCACATAGCCATCAGAAATCATATGAAAACCTGATCATCTTTGTCACTTGCCCAGGATTCTTCAAACACACACAAGACAAAATTTAAATCCCTCATTTAAATCTCTCATGAACCCATAATAACCTGGATTTTGATTACCTGTCACTCATCTTTCCCAACACGTGTATAAATAGAAACACATAGCATTCTTCAACTTCCGAGTTGTGTGTAGTGCTGAACAACAATCCAATGTGCCACCTTCTGCTTTAGTTATTGCTCATCTGCTGTTCTCTGTGGATTCAAGAAGTCTTCCATGGACTTTCAAGGGTAAGCCCACATCCATCCTGGTTCAATTTGTTCTATGAAGCTCACTCTAATTTTTGCACATTTTATCTATACTTGGTTACTTCCACACACACAAAGTTATTGGAAGGCAAAACATATGTATGTTTTATGTATCTTTTTTTAAGATTTATTTATTTTTATTACAAAGTCAGATATACAGAGAGGAGGAGAGACAGAGAGGAAGATCTTTCGTCCGATGACTCACTCCCCAAGGGAGAGCAACGGCTGGTGCTGTGCCGATCCGAAGCCAGGAACCAGGAATCTCTTCTGGGTCTCCCAGGTGGGTGCAGGGCTCCAAAGCTTTGGGCCATCCTCAACTGCTTTCCCAGGCCACAGGCAGGGAGCTGGATGGGAAGTGAAGCTGCCGGGATTAGAACCGGCTCCCACATGGGATCCTGGCATGTTCAAGGCGAGGACTTTAGCCGCTAGGCCACGCTGCTGGGCCCTGTTTTATGCATCTTTATCATTCTACTGTTTAGCCATATTTGGAATGATAGATCACTGATGTTTCTTGAATTGTGAATGAATCAGACATGATTGACAGTTTATTTGATAAATTTTGGACCGTTTAAATGATGAGTTGCTAATTAGAATAATAATCATTAAGATGTTGACTAGTCCTGAGTTCTCCCTGAGTCTTGCTCCATTAGAAATAATCATAATCAGAGCAGGTGTTGCTTTTTGTCTACCTCCAGTGTCTTCTCACCACACTGCCCTCCTCCCAGGTTTTTCCCTAACAGAGAGGCAAAGATGTTATTCTGAGTGAGATTTTGTTTTGTTTCATTTCTTTTTTGCTTTGTAGGCCAGATTTTGTCTCCCATAATTTCTACCCTGAACACCTGAGACATGAGGCATCTGATGGCAACATCTGTAATAACAAGATCTCAAGTTGAGAATCCGGAGTTATCCTGGTTCTTGTCTTTCCCACAGCTCCCGAACATTTGTTTTTTTTTTTCCAGTGCTTCTTTCTGTTTTATGCTCACCCACAATGTCCTTCCAATAAATCTTCTTTTATTGTTAGGTAGATAGTCATGGGTTCATTCTTAGATGTGTGCTAACCAGGACTATTATAAATGCATCATTAGAAAAACATAAAAGGAATAGCAATGGTTATTTGGCAATGAAGCAGACTCCTTTCCATAATGCCAGGAAGTACACGGACCAATACATGACATACAGAAGATCAAAGAGAATGTTTGGAATGAGTATGCTTCCTAGCATGTGAAATTAGAACTGAGGCTCCCATCCCAGGACTTAGGACAGAAGTCCTTCCAGTGTGATCCTCAGGTTTCTCCCACACTTTCATTTAGTTTGTAACAGGCAAGATATGGAAGCAATTCAAATGGACTAACATGAACAGATGAAAAAAACTTCTTGCAACCTTGAATACAAAGAAATCTTGTCACATGCTACAACGTGTACAAAATTCGAGAACTTCATGCTAAGTGAAACATTATGAGGAGTTATTCAAACATGCAATCATGGACCCAGAGCCATTTGCTGCTTCCCCTTCCCCACAGCTCGTGGAGATGTAACCTGGCCCCTTACCTGATAACCCCACTCCCCAGTCTCTGGCCACCCCCCCTGGTCTCCACCCACCCACTTGTGGCTCAGATAATCTCAGCCACAAGTCCCTGGGGCCAGAGCACACAGCCCACACAGCTCTCCCTTCTCCTTCCCCCTCTCTCTTCCCTTCACTTCTCCTGGCTCTTCCCCAACCCCTCAATCTTGTCCCTTCCCCTACCCTGGCATGCCCCCATCCTGCCAGCATGGCAGGAGACATGTCCCTTTCAGATTTCTCCCCCTCCACCCCTGCTCCCATTCCTACTCTACTGGGATAAAACACCTACTAATCACCTTGGGATTTTGGCTTGCGGTAAACTAATCGTGAAAAGAGGACTTAGCTGCAGGAATTAGCTGCATGTAATAACGTTAAGAATCAATAATTGCAAAAACATGGAAGCAACCAAAATGCCCAACAGCAGAGGATTGGATAAGAAAGCTATGGTTCGTCTACTCCATGGAATACTACTCAGCTATTAAAAAAAAACAAAATGCAGTTCTTTGTGGCCAAATGGGCCAAACTGGAAACCATAATGCTAAGGGAAATGAGCCAATCCCAAAAGGTTAGATACCACATGTTTGCCTTAATTTAAGATGATACGATGTTATGTAAAACATGTTATTTTATGTATGCTATGTTATACGTTGTGTATAAACTAAAATTGAAATGTCAATGAGGTGACCACAGAATGTGGTTAAGAAATCGCATTTCTTTTCAACATATTGGTTACTCAATACTATATCAATTAATTCCATAACGAAGTTAATTATTGCGGAGGGTATGTTGGAGCTCTTAATTGATCAGGGTGATACTCTGCTGGTTCTGCCCTCAGACCAGACAGGGTCTCCCCAAGAAGCTGAGGGACTTGACTGGACAATAAGATGTTGGACTCTATGTTTAGTTTATGCTTTCAAAGAGGGAATCTCAACTGAATGTGAATTGCGGTTATGCAACAAGGTGGAGGAATCCACCATGGGGGGAGGGTGTGGGGAGGGGTGGGGAGAACCCAAGTACCTATGAAACTGTGTCACATAATACAATGTAATTAATGAATAAAAATAAATAAAATAAAAAAACAACTGTCATATGCCATCTCGAGACAAATGAAATCATGTGCATCTAAGTAGGCATAATATATGAATATTTTGGCTAAAAAAATAAAAATAAATAAATAAATAAATAAATTCAAAAAAAAGAATTTTAAAAACTTCAAGCGCACTTAAATGTAATGAACATGCTAATCACAAAAAGACAAATACTGCACGATTCTCCTAGTATGAAGAATCTAGCATAGGCAAACTCACAGAAACAGAAAATAGAAGGATGGTTGCCTACAGCTGTGAGGGAGTGGGGGCAATTAGTATTTCATGAGTGAAACATTTCAGTATTACAAGATGAAAAAGTTCTAGAAACCTTGTGCACAGCAATGTGAATATAAAATCACCCCTTAGTATTTTCAGATATTGGTTGCTCCAATGCCATTCCTCTGCCCTTGTGGATATCAACATCTGTAGGTACTCAACTCTTCTGTATAAAGTAGCATGGTATTTGCATAGAACAAACACAAACCATCCAGTATTGTCTAAGCAACAATATACAAGTTGTTTAGTTGGTGGTGAGGGAGAGAGAGAGAGAGAGTCCGCATGTGTTCAAAATAAACGTAGTGTTTTTATACCATTGTATTGCTTAGCGAATGATGACAAGGGAAAAACTGCTTACTAGACACAGTTTAGTTTTTAGGTATTTTCAGGCAAGGCTAGTTGAGTCCTCAGGTGCAGAACCAGACCTGTATTTGTGGTGAGTTCACTGTGCTTACCACTATTGAACTATATACTCACAAATGGTTGATGGTAAACTGATGTTATGTGGTATAATATGCCTAGACCATGTGCTACAACTCCAGGAGATTTCAAAGCAGTCAATTAGTTCACAGAATTAAGACAGACATAAGCCCTACTTCACGGAGCTCACAGGCAGACAGGAAATTAAGTTGTGACACAGTTCAATACAAGGCACAATAAGCACTAGTGTTAGGTTAGTAGTGGTGCAACTGCAGTTCATACCAGTAGCACCTAATTCCTATTTATCCATTTGAGGAAATTTTTCTGAAAGAAGTAAAATCTCAGCTGAGACCTCAACAAAGTCGTCAGGGAAGGAATTCAAAAGAGAAGGTATGGCGTTCACAAAATCCTTGAAGAAAGGTGGCACAGTGTGTTTAGGAAACCATCACCGGGGCTGGCATTGTGACATGCCAGTAAAGCCACCACCTGTGACGTCAGCATCCCATGTGGGCACTGGTTCTGTGTGGCTGCTAGTTCCACGTAGATGATGGTTTGAGTGCTAGTTGCTCTGGCTCTGATCCAGCCCACAACTTGACCTCGCCCAGTCATGGCTGTTGCAACCATTTAGGGAATGAGCCAGTAAATGGGGATATCTCCCTGTGTCCCCTCATTTCTCTGTAATTCTGACTTTTAAGTAAATAAATAAATTTTTAAAAATCACAAATGGTAAGATCAAGTGACATAATATTGAAAAGATAAACACAGCTTGTTGTCACAAGCCTAGGAGGCTGATGCTATGTGGAATTGATGAAGGATTTTAAACATGATAATGGAATCAGGGGCCCGGCGTGATGCCCTAATGGCTAAAGTCCTCTGCTTGAATTCACTAGGATCCCATATGGGCGCCAGTTCTAATACCGGCAGCCCTGTTTCCCATCCAGCTCTCTGCTTGTGACCTGGGAAAGCAGCAGAGGACGGCCCAAAGCCTTGGAACCCTGCACCCGCGTGGGAGACCTGGAGGAACTCCTGGTTCCTGGCTTTGGATCAGTGCAGCACCAGCTGTTGCGGCCACTTGGGGAGTGAATCATCAGATAGAAGATCTTCCTCTCTGACTCTACTCTCTGAATATCTGACTTTGCAATAAAAGAAAATAAACAAATCTTTAAAAAAATAATGGAATCAGGTATGCCACATTGGCTGCAGTAAGAAGAATGGATCTGAAGATTAGAATCCTCAGGAAGAGAAGCAAGTTAGAGCTATGCTGTCCAATATCTAGCCATCAGCCACATCTGGTTACAAACTCTTTGAACATGGCTAATAAAATGGTAGATACTGTAAAATGCACAATGTTTTAAAAGATTTGTATGAAGGTAACAGTGTGAAATATTTGTTTATTTGTATATTTCATTTATATGCGTATTTCAGGGCAGATATTTGACCCAGCACCTTAGATGCCAATTGGAAGGCAGAGTGTCTAGACCAGATAGATTGGAACTTCAGCTTCCTGTTAATGTGGACCCTGGGAGGTGTTTGTGATGGCTCAAGTAATTGGACTCTTTCTACTCAAATAGGAGGCGCAGTCAGATTGAATTTTCAGCTCCCAACTTGGGCCTGAGCCCAACCCTAACTGTTGACTGTTGTGGGCATATGGAAAGTGAATCAAGATTCAAGTTCTCTGCCTTTCTCTCTCTTGCACTCTCTCTCTCTCTCTCTCTCTCTCTCGCTCTCTGTATTTAAGTTAAAATTTTCAAAATTCCATAAAATTCATTGAAAAAATTTTGCAGTGCTTGCTTTAACAGCACATATACTAAAATTGGAATGATACAGAGATTAGCATGGTGCTAGAATAATGAAAACAATTTACATACACAAAACTATTGATGGCAGATTGAAACGTTGGTTATTTTGAATATAGGGAGTCAAAAAATATTAAAGTTCATTTTACCTGTCTTATGTTTTTTTAACATAGCTATTGACACCTTGTAAGTATCTGTGTGGCTTTAGTTTGTGTGTGTAGCCTGCATTACACTTATTTTGGGTCAAAGTATAATCTTGGGACAGGCACTCAGCCTAATGCCTAAGATGCCTACATACCGCACTGGAGTGGGGGTAGTTGAATCTGAGTCCCCACTCTGGGTCCTGACTACAGCTTTCTGCCAACGTAGACAGTGGGAATTAACACTGATGACTCAAGTAACTGAGTTCTCACCATTCACATATGAGAATCTAGTACAGTTGTTGACCTTGGCCTAGCCCCAGCCCTGGGAATAGCAGAGATTTGGAAAGTAAATTAGTAAATTAGCAAATGAGTCCTCAATTTCTAACTGTTCCTTTCTCTCTGTTTCTTTCAAAATAAGTAATATTTTTAAAAATAAACTGGATTTCATTATTTTATTGTTCAATAAATTTTGAGAATACATGTTATATGTGAGGCACTAGAATGTGAATTTAAAGTGATAAAAAATTATTCACTTTTTTACTCTTTATTCGTATCAGGCATGAGTCATTGGTACTGAATGAGTGAATATCCAAACAAATAAATACAAATAAAGTGTAATAAATTCTGTAAGCAAAGAAGAGTATCTAATGATAAACAAGCAGAAAGTGAGGTTCATTCATTTACAACACAACTAAATGTTCAAAAACATTATAACAGTTTACTCTTTTGATGTGACGTGTATTTTTAAAGAATGTTCATTGTGTCCCTTTTTAAAGAATGTTCAACAGTGACATGCATATATGTCATTATTTATATATATGTCACTATTTCTCACTATCCAAATAACATAAAACTTAACAATATCATTTACAATTAATCCTCCAACACACATCTGTTAATATGATTTTGAAAAAAAATGACATTACTCACCATTGTTATTATAGTTCTTAAAAGGTCATTCATTGTTGACTTCAATAATGAAACTGAGCTGTCAGTATCAACACCTGTCTTCAGAACTATAGACTATAAACTGACCTCACTGTTCCTTTCTTTTAGTAGTCACTCAAAGGGTTTGCTCTATTGAACTTAATTCCCTTAGAACACTGAATTATAATTACATGCTAAGAAATTATTTTTACCTGGAACACCCATAACTTTCCCTTTGAAAAGAGATTGTTTTCCCAAGCTAAAGACATATAATAAAGGCTGTGATTTGTTATTAAAAGAACATAACAAGTCCATCTGTTTCTAATGGCTAATTTAGGCTTTTTAAACCTGAAAATTATATTATATTATAGACAATACGGGTAGTGTAAGAGTTGAAATTAGCGCTCTCTCTCTCTCTTTTAAGAGCATAAAGAAAGAGAGCATTGTCTTTTATGTTGAAGAATAACTGTTGATAATTGTCCTCTTAGTCTGCCTTTATGAATAACTAGAATTTTAAGGCAGATGTTGTCAGTAACTTTTTGGAACTTTAAAAAATAATGATAAAGGCAGAAATATTTTGCTGAGGAATTTAAGAGAAAAAAAACATTGGATTTACATAATGGTACAACTGGAAATAGAAAGCAGATTTAAACATCATTTAAAATATATGATGAAGTTTTTGAAAAATTCTTTACCCTTTCCGTGTCTTGTGTTGAAGAAAAATCTGATACGTGTGTGTCCGACACAGATGAAAGCTGTGAGAAGCTGAGAGAAAGCTCCAATCTAAAAATTGGAAATAAAAGTGGAAACATTTCCATGAATCATAGAGAAAAAGATAGTAAGAAAATGCTGTGACGAAATATATTCCAACAAATCAGATAATTTAGACAACAGATACAAATGATTATAAAGACAAAATTACTGAAATTGACTGAAGGAGTGAAAGAACCTCTTATCAGATAAGGAGCAACTAAAGGTAGCGATTAAAGATAAGCTGATGCTTGAACGGGGAAAACTTCCCAGAGGGAAAAAAACGGGCCCAAATATCTTCCCTTATAAATATTGATAGGTATTTTTTTAAGTAAATTGATAGCAATTCTTGACTAACTCTCCAAAAGTAGAAGAGTAAGCACTTCCTAATTCATCCTACAAGTTCACATTACCATACCACAAAAATCTCACAGACATAAGAAAACGTTAGGCATCAGCAATCTCTCAAGAATATACATGCAAAAATCCTCAACAAAATGCTAGTAAATTGAGTTCATCAATATGCAAAAGGGATTATATAACAACCATAGGTTAGATCTCACCACAATGAAATGACATTTGGCCATAGAGAATGAATGAAATCCAGACACCTGCAGCAAAACGGGTAGAACTGAAGGACACCATCTTGAGTAAGCCAAGCCAACCATAGAAAGACAAAGAACACACGTTCTCTCATTAATGTGGGAACTAACATTTTGTTGTTGTTCTTATTTTCCATCATGCAGCTTAGTAGGTATACAGGTTCCCCCCTTTCCTTCCCGCTCTTCCTCTGTGCTTTCTCTGGGAAGTAATATTTTAAAAAACTGTGTATATCAATTCTGCTGCAAACACAGCATTTCCTAACACTTTGTTTTAAATCTTTGTCAAAAAGGGGTAGGAATTATATATGCTTCTATGGTTTTAATGATTTTGTTACTATTTAAAAATCTATATGAGCAAAGTTAAACATCTTTTCATTTGGTTATTGTAGCCCTTTTGCCAATTTCCTGCTGTATGGTCTTATTACTATTTGAAGAGTTCATTGTTTAGTAGAGTCTGTAAGCCTTTAAACATAATGTAGGTTAGAAATGTCAGATCCAAGGTTTGGTGCAGTAGCCTAGCAGCTAAAGTCCTTGTCATGCACGTGTCAGGATCCCATATGGGTGACGGTTCTAATCCTGGCAGCTTCGCTTCCCATCCAGCTCCCTGCTTGTGGCCTGGGAAAGCAGTTGAGGATGGCCCACAGCCTTGGGACCCAGAAGCAGCTCATGGTTCCTGGCTTCAGATCAGCTTGGATCTGCTCGGCTCTAGCAGTAGCAGCAACTTGGGGAATAAATCAACGGACCAAAGACCTTCCTCTCTGTCTCTCCTTCTCTCAGTATGTCTAACTTTCCAATAAAAAGAAATAAATCTCTTTAAAAAGTCAAATTCAAAATAATAAAGTAGTAAGGTGACTTCATATCCTACAATGGTACTAAATTCACATATTGCTTTTATCAGTTTTTTTGTTTTTTGGTTTTAGGTTTTTTGGTTTTTTGTTTTTTTGGCAAAGTAAGGCTTTTCTGATTATATCATCAACAGAGACACTTTTACTTCTTCCCTTCTATTTTGGATTGCTTTTTATTTCTTTGGTTTATTTTGTTTAATTATACTACCTACTGATTTTCAACTATGCTGAAGAAAAATGACAAAACTGGACATCTTGGTTTCCTCCTGACTTTGGAAAAGCTTTTCCGTTTTCACTATTGAATATGAGCATGGGTGTAGGCTAGTTGGATATGAATTTTACTACATTGTGGGCACCTCCCTCGTGGGTAACCACTCCCACTGGAGAGCACGAAAACCAGGACAGGGGCAGGGGTGGCTAGACAGAAAGGCACCTGCCAGTATGTGTGTGGGCTAGATAGTAGGTTGGCTAGGTTGAAATAGGCTTCACTGCCCACTGACAAGTACCTGGGCTAAATGGGATGTGGGACAGACTGAACAAGTCTGTGGTAAATACTGGCATGCATGGGAACTAGGGCAGGGAGCAGGCCTGGTGGAGGTTACGGGGAGTCGCCCCAACTAGGCTGCAGCCCCCACTGGTTTGCATGAGGACCGAGTATGAAGTGGGTAGGGTCGAGCTGAACTACAACACCCACTGGTTCAAGTGAATGACCGGGCTGGAAACAGAACTGACCCAGCAATTGCAACGACCAGCATGTGCATAAGCTGACTGGGGCAACAGACTGTGTCAGACCCTGTACTGGCAAACTCACACAAGAATCAGGTTTGGGATCATCTCAGATAAAGTTTCTTTGGAGACTCCTCCAACTGAACTGCTGATCTCAGAACCCCAACCATGAAGAGATTATGTCAGCCAGTGGATTCTGAATAGGTTACATTGTGTTTGGAATGGCGAGATTGGCAGCAATTCAGAGCTATTGAACTATCAAACTGCATGAGCAGGACCCTTGGAGTGTACCTCACATCCGGGACCTGGGGTGGGTGGGAGGCTGGATGGAGCTTCTCCCTTTGTTTCTCCCCGGAACCCAGGTACAGGGAAAAAAATGATATTTGTGTGGAAACAATGGTCTTACCCACTTTCCTGTAGCCCTTGACCCTTTGTACCCTAATCAACTAAGTAAGATCATTTTTAAAAATAAAGAAAACCACACAAAGCCAAGACAGACATGAAAAAAAACTAAAGGAATCAAATTATTTGATTGAAAAATATATCTAGTTCTATAGTCATTAAAACAATATATTGGTATATAAATTGACATTTATGTCAATAACATGGTGCAGAGATCACTGAGAAAAACACATACATTGACAATCAATTGATCTTTGACAAAAGTGCTAAGAACACACAATGGGAAAAGGACAGTGTCCAATTGTGTTGGAAAAAGTGTGTGTGTGTGTGTGTGTGTGTGTGCGTCTTTTGAATAAAATGAAAAATACTTCAAATGATCAATAAAATAATAAACTTCTAGCTGGGGCTGATCGAGAGAAAAGGGAGTTGACATGAATATCCAATATAGAAATAGAGGAAGAACATCACTATAGGCATTACAGATAACAAAATAACAACAAATGAATGCTTTAGAAATAACTTATTCCAATAAATTTGATAATAAGATGACAGAAATCTATTCCTTGACAGTAGAAACAATTATAAAACCAGAGAGCAGAACAACATAGAGAGCAAGGAATATGTTTTGGTGATTGTCTTTCTGTGAGCATACCAGTTTGAATAGCTGCTCACAAGAGCTTCATATGAGGACCATGAGCCAATCAAGAGACGTCAGTGCCTGGAGTTCGCATAGTAGTAACAGCAGACGCACTGAAGCAAACAGACACAACTAAGCCTATGCATCATTGTCCTCCAGCTCCAGGGACCACAGTGTGAAGAGAAAAGCCTCTTGCTTGGGACAGAAGAGGTCATGAAATCTAACCCTTCGACATTACACAGCACAGCAGGACTGCCGTGAGGTCAGGGCCAGGCAGGAGCCCATGGCCCCTGCTGGGGAATTTGGTCCTACCCTGTGCTACACAGGTCTTGGAAGGTTCTGGGCTCAGGGCTCTGGGCTGTGGGTTCTGGGCTGTGGAATCTGCATTGCAGCATCTGTGTGCACAGGCCCAGGCATTTGAGCCCATCTGAAGCCAAGAAGAGGCTTGGAGTGATGAGCTACTCTCTTCCTAGGCACTTCCTCAGTTCTTTCTGAATAACATGACTCTACAGATTTGGGACAAATCTGGTTTTGGGTGTCCTCTAGGACTGAAGGACAACAACATACCAACAGGTGAGTTGCGTCAAACACTAACTTGACTTGCCATCCAGGGCTGAAATAGCAAACGTATCCACAAGTTCACTGAAAACAAGCTAGTAGGTTAGATTTCAGGAAGAATAGCCATAAGCAAAAATTACAAAGGCTTGAAAAACAATAAATTCTTCAATGTAATGATGCACAATCATAAAAAAAGTCTCAGGGAACTATGAACTCACCTAACAGACAAAAGAAGATTCCAGAAACTACCCAGTTAGGAACTGACACTTTCAATACTTGGATAAAGAATTCAGAACTGCTGTTTAACGGGAACTCAGTGGACTTCAACAGAATGTAAGGAAATGAGTCAATATTTTAATGGAGAGACTTCGTCAGAGATGAAGGCAATTTTTTAAAAAGCAAACCAAAATCCCTTAACTGAAAAACAGGTGAGATTTTAAAATTTGAGAAAAGAAGATATCCACAGCAGATAAGACAAAACAGCAGAAAGAATTAGTGAGCTCAAAAAAAGCCACTTAAAATAGTTGGAAGAAGAAAAGGAATGAGAAAAACGTGCTAAAAAGCTTAATGGAAACCCCAGGACTGCACTGTGGTTCAAGAAGGACTACAAAATTCCAAAGAGCAAAAAGCACAGCAAAGAAATTATAACACAGACTTCCTAGAGGATACAGAGAATTGAGTGTAGGAAGGTGAGAGGTCACACGGAGATCCACACGCTGCCATCAAACTCTCTGTGGCCAAAGACCGAGTGAAGATTCTCAGGGTGCGCCTGTGTCACAGCTGACGAGGCCTCTGGTTGGGTTGTGCCCGTCCCACATCAGAGTCCCAGCTCATGTTCAGCCTCTGCATCTGCAGTCTAGCTCCAGCCAATGCATCCCGGAAGGCAGCACATGGCAGCTGAGGTGCTCGGGCCCCTGCCACACCGAGAGACATCCAGATGGGATTCTGGGTTCCTGGCTTTGGTGCATTCTGACCCAAGCTGTCACATGCATTAAAAAACTAAACCATCAGAGGGAAATCCCACCCTTCTCTCTCGCTTTTTGAGTAGATTAAAAAAAAAAAAAAAAAAAACTCACCGAGAGAGAGAAGAGTCTCAAAGTTGCAAAGAGAAAAATCAAAAGCATAAAGGAGTCCCAATTCACCTGACAGCTGACTTCTCAGCAGAAGCCTTACAGGCCACGAGGGAGTGGACCTTCACATTACTGAAGGAAAACAAAACTGAAGGAAAAAAATAATAAAACTGAAGAAGAGCTACTGCCGAGCACAGACAAGTGTCCCCCGAAAGCGATCCTTCAGATACAAAGCAGAGATAAGGACATTCCCAGACCAAAACAGAGCAAACATATCACTGTCAGACATGTCTTAAAGAAATGCTAAAGAGAGTTCTTTGAACTACAGGAAAGAGATGCTAATGATGAAGAACATTTCAGAAGGCAGAAAGCTCATTAGTAAGACGTATAAACACAGTGCATAAGTTATTTGTATCTTTAACACAGAACTGAAAACAAAACAATTAAAAGTAATTACTAAATATGTTAGGAGACAGGCAATATAGACATCAAAAATTCAAAATTTAGGCACAGGTATTATGGTACTGCAGGTAAGGCAGCCAACTGGGATGCCTGCATGCCATATCAGAGTGCCTGGTTTGAGTGCGAGCTCTGCTCCTGATTCAGCTTCCTGCTAATGCACACATTGGGCTCAGCACATGATAGCTCAAGCACTCAAGTATCTGCCTCAAAAAGAGACACCTGGACTGACTTTCTGGCTCCTGCTTTCAACATGGCCCAGCTTCAGGTACTACACACACGTGGGGAGTGAACCAGAGGATGGACACTCTATCTCCCTATCCCTCTCACGCCCCACCCCACTGCTGGCTGTTACTCTGCCTTTCCAATAGATACATACATCTTTTTAAAAAAGAAAGTTGATGAACAAAATTGAATCCAAAAATAAGTATAGAGCTCTTTGTTACTATTTATCTTCCCCCGACCCCTTTTTCCTGTCTATCACCAATGTTAAGTTTCTTTCACTTTAAAGTGGCTTGTTATAAGCAAAATACGCTTTTGTAAACCTTATGGAAACCAGAACAAAATGCTATAACAGACATATCAAGGTGGACGGAGGAATGGAAAAAAGCAGGCACAAAGAGCCCTGGCATTCTGAACAGTGGCATGATTATAAAAGATAATGATGTCACATATTTTTTTTAGAAACTAGGAAAAAATTTTTGAATGCTTTCATCATTAAGAAAAGTTGAATGTTCAAGCACATAAGATTTATCAACCCTGGTTGAATACCACACAATTTATACCTGTTCTGTAACATCACATGGTACCCTACAAATATGTACAATTTTTTATCTGTCCAAAAGTTTTCTTTAAAAATTGTAAATCTAAAACTGGTAAAAGAATAAATATTTTAATGCTAGAATGCTTCTTTATCAATTAAATAGAGTGACTTATTAATTTAAAGTTGCTCCAAAAAATACATTACACTTTCAGGTGAATTCACTGGATGGGAACATAATGATTATCTTACAAAAAACTTCATAAAATGGAGGTTGCATTTTCCAAGTTATTCTATGAAACTGATAATAAAACCATTACAGGAAAAGAAAATTAAAGATCAGTATCTCTTCTGAACCTAGTTGAAAAAGTTACTAATAAAATATTATCAAATTTCAATTAGCAATGTATGAAAAAAGAATACATCACAGCTAAGTGGAATTTATCCCAGAAACAAAATGTTGATATGGCCTTTAAGAAGCAATCAACCAAAAAAAAAAAAAAAAGAAGCAATCAACCAAATTCAGCATATTAATAAACTAAAAAGGAAGATCCGAGACCGACCCGCAGACGCTGTGGCCGTGAGGACCGGCGGTGATTGGGACCCGCTGGCATCTGCTCACCCTGGTCACCAGGACTCGCCAGGACCTGCCCTGCTGCGGACACCAGGACCCTGAATCACCGGGACCCGCTGGCATCTGCCACCCTGGTCGCCAACCCCCGGGACCTGCACCAGCCGCAGCCTCCAGGCTCCATCGCGACCCGCGGAGACCAGCAATGGACGCAGCAGTCGGGAGACGCACCGGCGGCCAGGATTCCCACCAGAGGAAGAGGCAGACTGCAAGAACCTGAGGTTTGAGTGAGTTGGGTGGGGACAGTGGTGGGTTGGAGGCTTCGGGAGTTGGCCCCCCAGGGGCACGGACAGAGCCTGAACACAATTGGTGCTCGTCTCCCCGCCCCTCCCCCCCCCAGACTCCAGCCTCTAGAGACACAGGGCGAGTGCCTTGAAACTGCCAAAACTGTGTCTGGGAAAAAGGCAAAAGGCACACTGGATACTCCCCTGTGCCTTTGCGGTCTGGCGCTCAGCTGGGCGGTGCTATCCCACAGGAACCCAAGCACGCCTCTGGGCTGGGAAGTTCCCTGCTAGCGCCGGGGCGGTCGGTCCCCTGCAAGTGCTGGAGTGGGCGGGCCTGCGCAGGAGGCGTTTCCAGAGAGCACCTGGAACACCCCACGCCCTACAGTCCCTTGCTCCAAGCCCTGTGATCCAGTGCACAGGGGGCGCGCACAGAGAGTGCCTTCACTCCCCCACGCCCTGTGGTAGCATACCTGTAGGGGACGAGCTGAGAGTGCGCTTTGAATCCTCTGGGCCCTGGAAGTGGCGCCCTGAGGTCCAGTGTTCTGGAGACGCACCAAAAGTGCCTTGAAAATTCCCACACCCTGCTACTCCACGCCTGCAGACTCCGATCTCTACAGGATAGTGCTTGGAGACCCCTCAGCACACTGGTGCCTAGGTCTCTCAAAAAAGAAACACTAACACAATGGGAAGAAATACCAGAAAAGGTAATGATCCAGATGAGAGTGCCAACACCCTACCAATAAAAGATCGAAAGCCAATGTCTATTTCGGAGATGCGAGATGAAGACATGGAAGATCTACCAGACAAGGAATTCAAAAAAATAATGTTAAAATATGTCAGAGACAATGAGAAGAATTGGGAGGACTTCAAGGAATTCAAGAACCACATAGCCTCAGAAATACAACAAATGAAAAGTAAAATCCTTGACTTAGAGCACAAAATTGAGAGCCTAACCAGCAGAACAAATACAGCAGAAGAGAGGATCTCTGAAACGGAAGACACACAAAACGAACACACCCAGTTCATTAAACAGCTGGAGACAAGTCTGAACAAAGCCAATAAGACCATACAAGAAATGAAAGACAACCTCAGAAAATCAAATATTAGGATTATTGGCCTTCCTGAAGGAGCGGAAAAAGAATCAGGAATGCAAATGGTGCTCGACGAAATTATACAGGAAAACTTCCAAAACACTTGGAACATGAATCCAGCTCAAATCCAGGACGGTCAGAGGACTCCCAGCAGATATGACCCAAAGCGATCTTCACCCAGACATATGGTGCTCAAGTTCCACGCCAACGAAGACAAAGAAAGAATCCTGAGACAAGTACGAAGCAGAGAAAAGATCACATACCGGGGAAAACCAATCAGGATCACGGCTGACTTTTCTGAAGAGACCTTACAAGCAAGAAGAGAATGGACAAAGATCTTCCAAATCCTGAATCAGAACAACTGTTAACCAAGACTATTGTACCCAGCAAAGATCTCATTCATATTTGAGAACGAAATCAAATACTTCCACAGCAAAGAGAAATTAGAAGAATATGCCAGCACAAAACCAGCTCTACAAAATCTCCTTAGAAATGCACTAATTCCAGAAAAAAAGGAGGTGAATCATAAGCAAAGATGGCAAACAGGAAGGTCTCCCCACTAAAGTCCACACAAGGAAGGGCAATAACACAGATATCAACACCCACAAAAACAAGTATGGCAGGGCAAAATCACAACCTCTCAATTTTAACTCTCAACACAAATGGCCTGAACTCACCAGTCAAAAGGCATAGATTAACAGAATGGATTATCAAACAGCACCCAACTATCTGTTGCCTACAAGAGACACATCTAACCAGAAGAGATTCGAAGAAGCTGAAAGTGAAAGGTTGGAAACAGATATTTCATGCCAATGGACGAGAAAAAAAGGCTGGGGTAGCTGTCTTAATTTCAGATGATGTGGACTTCAATCTGACACACATCAAAAAGGACAGGGAAGGACATTATATATTGGTGAAGGGACTGATCCATCAGGAAGTAATTACCATTGTGAACATATATGCACCAAATTCAAACGCACCTAGCTACGTGAAGCAATTACTCACGGACTTAAGGGGAGACATAGATATGCACACAATAATAGTGGGTGATCTTAACACCCCACTAACAACTATAGACAGATCAACAAAACAAAAACTCAACAATGAAACAACAGAACTCATACAAACAATAGAACAACTGGACTTGGTTGACATTTATAGAATTTTTTACCCTAAGGCCACAGATTATACATTTTTTTCAGCAGTGCATGGCACCTTCTCCAGGATCAACCACATGATAGGACACAAAGCAAACCTAAATAACTTCAAAAAGATAGGAATCATACCATGTACCCTCTCAGACCACCACGGAATGAAGCTGGAAATCAGCAATTCAAAATGCCCCAGGAAATACAGAAACTCTTGGAGGCTGAACAATATGCTACTAAACGAACAATGGATCAGAGAAGAAATTAAAGATGAGATCAAAAAATTTATGGAAACCAATGAAAACTCTGACACAACATTCCAAAATTTGTGGGACACTGCCAAAGCAGTGCTACGGGGTAAACTCATCGCAATTGGAGCTCATGTCAAGGCCCAAGAGAGGCGCCAAATACAGGAACTAAACACACACCTCCAGGAATTGGAAAAACAACAGCAGAAGAGCCCCACACACAATAGGAAACAAGAAATCATCAAAACAAGGGAGGAAATCAACCAGATAGAAATAAAAAAAACCATACACAAAATCAATGAATCAAAAAGCTGGTTTTTTGAGAAGATAAACAAGATAGACACTCTACTGGCCCGACTGACAAAGAAAAAACAAGAGAAGGCAAGAATTACCAGCATCAAAGATAAAAAAGGCAACATAACAACAGACACCGCATCCATTAAGGCCATAATTAGAAATTACTACAAAGCACTGTACTCCAACAAATCAGAAGATCACCAAGAAATGGAAAAGTTCTTAGACTTCTACCACTTGCCAAAACTTAGCCCAGAGGCAACAAACGACCTGAACAAACCCATAACTGAAGTAGAGATTGAATCAGTGATTAAAGACCTCCCAACAAGGAAAAGCCCAGGCCCAGACGGCTTCACTCCAGAATTCTACAAAACATTCCGAACAGAGCTGACCCCAATCCTCTACAAACTCTTCAAAACAATAGAAAAAGAGGCAACCCTTCCAAACTCATTCTATGAAGCCAACATTACCTTAATCCCAAAACCGGGCAGAGATCCTACAGAGAAGGAAAACTACAGACCTATCTCTTTGATGAACATTGATGCTAAGATTCTCAACAAAATCCTAGCCAACGGAATTCAAAAACACATCAGACAGATCATTCATCCAGATCAAGTAGGATTCATCCCTGGAATGCAGGGATGGTTCAACATTCGAAAATCTATAAATGTGATACACCACATCCAAAAACTGAAAAACAAGAATCACATGATAGTATCAATAGATGCAGAAAAAGCTTTCGACAAAATCCAACATCACTTCCTACTAAAAACCCTAACCAAGGTAGGCATAGATGGAAAAATCCACAACATAATTAAAGCCATATATGAAAAACCCAACGCCAGCATCATACTGAATGGAGAAAAGCTGGAACCCTTCCCACTGAGATCTGGAACAAGACAGGGATGTCCACTTTCTCCACTACTATTCAACATAGACCTAGAGGTACTCGCTGAGGCCATAAGACAAGAAAAAGAAATCAGAGGAATCCAAATGGGAAATGAAGAAGTCAAGCTCTCACTATACGCAGATGATATGATTCTTTATGTAGAAGAGCCAAGAGACTCAATACAGAGACTGCTAGAACTTGTACGAGAGTTTGGTAGAGTGGCAGGGTACAAAATTAATGAACAAAAATCAACAGCCATAGTGTATGCGAACAGCCCCAAGATGGAAAAAGACTTAACCAGCAAGATACCATTCAAAATAACAGAGAAAAGTATGAAATATCTGGGAATAAATCTAACCAAAAATGTAGAAGACTTATTTGAAGAAAACTACAAACTGCTTAAAAAAGAAATTGAACAAGACCTCAAAAGATGGAGTAACATCCCATGCTCCTGGATAGGTAAAATCAATATCATTAAAATGTCTATACTGCCAAAAGCAATATATACATTCAACGCAATCCCAATCAAATTGCCCAAAACATTCTTCATGGAACTGGAAACAATGATCCAAAGGTTCATCTGGAAGCACAAAAAACCACGGATAGCTAGAACTATCCTGAAGAACAGGAAGTTAGCAGGGGGAATCACAGTTCCGGACCTCTGGACATACTATAGGGCAGTGGTTATCAAAACAGCGTGGTACTGGCACAAAGATAGAGAGGAAGATCAATGGAGCAGAATAGAAACGCCAGAAGGAAACCCACACAGATACAGCCAAATAATCTTTGACAAAAAGACAAACGACAACCCAGGCAAATGGGAAGGTCTGTTCAATAAATGCTGTTGGGACAACTGGTTAATAGCCTGCAGAAACAAAAAAATAGATCCACATCTCTCACCATACACTAAGATCAGATCTAAATGGATAACAGATCTAAACCTACATCCAGAAACCTTCAAACTTTTGGAAGAAAATGTTGGAAACACACTGGAACACTTAGGGGTAGGCCCTCACTTCCTAAAAAAGACTCCAGATGCAGTAGAAATCAAGACCAAAATGAACAATTGGGACCTCATCAAACTAAGAAGCTTCTGTACAGCTAGAGAAACAATCAACAAAGTAAAAAGGCAACCCACAGAATGGGAGAAGATCTTCGCACACGACATAGGTGATAGAGGGCTAATATCCAGAATATACAAAGAGCTACAAAACAACCAAAATGTCAAAACAAGCAACCCACTCAAGAAATGGGCACAGGAAATGGGCAGACACTTCACAAAGGAACAAACCCAAATGGCAAATAAACATATGAAAAAATGCTCAAGTTCCCTGGCAATAAGGGAAATCCAAATTAAAACATCAATGAGGTACCACCTAACGCCAGTAAGACTGGCCCACATGAATAAAAGCACCAACGACACTTGTTGGCGAGGTTGCGGGGAAAAGGGAACCCTACTCCACTGCTGGTGGGGCTGCAGGCTGGTACAGCCTCTATGGAAATCAGTATGGAGAATATTCAAACAACTCAAATTCAACATACCGTATGATCCAGCAATAGCACTCCTAGGAATATATCCAGAACACTTGTTCTATGAGAAACCAACATGCACTCCTATGTTCATAGCAGCACAATCAGTAATTGCAAAAACATGGAAACAACCAAAATGCCCATCAACAGAGGATTGGATAAGAAAGCTATGGTTCATCTACTCCATGGAATACTACTCAGCTATTAAAAAAAACAAAATGCAGTTCTTTGTGGCCAAATGGGCCAAACTGGAAACCATAATGCTAAGGGAAATGAGCCAATCCCAAAAGGTTAAATACCACATGTTTGCCTTAATTTAAGATGATATGATGTTATGTATAACATGTTATGTTTTGAATGTTATATGTTGTGTATAAACTAAAATTGAAGTATAGGTGAGGTGGTCACAGAAGGTGGCTGGGAACCCGCATTTACTTTTAACATATTGGTTACTCATTACTATGTCAATTAATTCCATAATGATGTAAATTTTTGCTGATGGTATGTTGGAGCTTTCAATTGACTGGGATGATACTCTGCTGGCTCTGTCATCAGACCAGAGAGGGTATACCTAAGAAGCCGTTGAACTTGACGGGACAATAAGATGCTGGACTCTATGTTTGGTATACGCTTGCAATGGGGAAATCTCAACTGAACTTGAGCTGTGGTTATGCAACAAGGTGGAGGAATCCACCATGGTGGGAGGGTTTGGGGAGGGGTGTGGAGAACCCAAGTATCTATGTAACTGTGTCACATAATACAATGTAATTACTGAAGTTAAATAATAAATAATTTAAAAAAAAAAAAAAAAAGGAAGATCCATGTGGTCCTTTAAACAGACCCAGAAAAAAAAAAAAGACTTGATAAAATTGAGCACATATTCATGAAAAAACTCTTAGCAAATTAGGGTAGAAGTGAACTTCCTCAACATGTCTCTCTGTGTGTTTCATTAAAGGAGACACAAATGAAGTGACATGCCATTTTGTGGATTAGAAGAACCAGTATTTGTAAAGTACCAGTTCTCACTAATGTAAAATAAAAATCCATTCAAGTTTCAAGGAGCCTTTTTTATGTAGACATTTATAAGGGAATTCCAAAAATTATATAGGATGAGTAGTAAATCTAAACAAACATTTCTCAAAGGAAGACATGCAAGTGAACAACAGGTATATGAAAAAAATGCTCAAAATTACTAATTTTCAGGGAAATGTAAGCCAAAACAACGAGATATCACCTCACAGTCAGATTGGCCATTAGTTAAAAGAAAAAAAATGTAGGGAAAAGAGAATTCTTTTATGCTGTTTGTAGGAATATAAATTCCTATAGCCATGGTGGAAAACAGTATGGATGCTTCTCAAAAAACTAAATGTAAAATTTCTTTACAATTCAGCATTCTCATTATTGGTTGTTTATGCAAGCCAAGTGAAATTGGTACATGGAAGAGGCATCTGTACTCCCATGTTTATTGTAACTATTACCGATAGCCAAGAAACAGAAATAGCCAAGTGTCCATCCATTGATGCATAAAGAAAATGTGGGATGTACATGACAGAATATCACTCAGCATTTAAAAAGGATAAAGTGTTACCATTTGCAACCACACAGAAGGAACTGAAATTTATTATGTTAGTGAATTAAGCAAGAACAAAAAGACAAGTACCACAAGACCACGCTCACAAGTGGAGTCTTTAAAAAGGATAATTCCATTGAAGTCAGTAGTATATAGTACACTATGGGGGCCAGTATTGTAGTGCAGTGGGCTAACTCACTGGCATCACTGATCAGAATATCAGTTCAGGTTCCAGCTGTTCTACTTTGGAGCCAGTTTCCTGCTAATGTAACTGGAAGGCAGAGAAACTTGACTCAAGAACTTGGGTCTCTACCATCTCTGTAGAGGACCAGGAGTGGAGTTCTTGGCTCCAGGCTTCAGCCTTGCCTCTACTGTGGCCATTTGGGGAGTTGAACCAGTAGATGGAAGTTTCTCTTTCTCTCTCCCTTGCTCTCGCTCCTTTTTAAGTAAAAGACAAGATTTGGGATAGCTTCAACATTAGGAAATCTCAAATGTTTGAAGAACTAGACATATTTACTCTGACTGAACATTATGCAATATAATCACTATGAAACATCATATAGCATCCCATAAGTATGTACAGTTTTTCTGTCTGATAAAAAGGTATTTTAAATAAATAAAACTAATGAAGTTTATACAGGAATGCATATGGACTGAAACAATCAAAAGAAATGTTAAAAAGAAGAACAAAGAATATTTATGTTGTCTGACTTAAATACTTACTATAACTTATGGGAATCAGGATTGTGTGCTCTTAACATAAAGACAAACAGATTAGTAAGATTAAATAGCTCAAAAATAGGGGTGTGTGTGTGTGTATAATACTATGTGCATGTAATACTATATGTATGTATGTATGTTAATTAAACATATAGGATATGTTTAATTGATTGTCGACCAAAATGCCAGAAGTCAGGGAATAAATCATCTTTTCAATAAACCATGCTAACTGGATATCTGCATGAAAATTACACTTTGATCAACAGGCCATGTGAAAAACTTGCATTGTATGTATCATAAACCTGAAATTAAAAGTGAAAACTTCCATAACATATAAAAATATATGAAAAGCTATTTTTTGCAACTTCAGGGATCATAAAGATCTCTTAGGACACAAAAAAGCACTACGTAAGAAATATTAAATGAGCCGTTACAGAAATCATAAAATTCTGAAAAAGACACCACTAAGGAAATAAAAATCACATCTAAAACTGAGGAAAGGTGTTTACAATGCATGCGTTTGACAAAAGATTTGAAAAGATTATATTAAAACACTCTAGAGCTAAATAAAACAATGAAATTTAAGAATTTTTATTTTGCACAGGGGACAGTGGGAGAGAACAGGGAAGGAGGAAAGAAAGGAAGAGTCGGGAGAAGCCCTTTCCCTGCAAAACTGTGAAACTGAAAATAAGAGTAAAAAAATTGGCTGGCTGCCATCATTGTGCCTGCCACAAGTGCCAGCCAGCATCCAGGATGGGTGTGAAGGCTCGTGGGAGCCTGGGGGTGTGGGCTTGCAGGAGGCCTAGGGGATAACACTGGCGGGGGGGAATGGGGAACTGGGGACTCACACCAAGGCAGTCAAAGCAAGCGTAGGGATTTCTCCATTGCTTGGTCCCAGAAGAGGTGAGGGGAAGCGAGAGCCTTAGGTTAAAATGCTGATGGGTTGGGCTTGGGGAACTTCCAATGGGCTTGAAACTTGAGTGGGAAAGGGTAAGGTCCCAGGTTAACACACATGCCAGGAGCTTGGGACCCTAATGAGCAGGCAGAGCTCCAGGTCAACACAGCACCCCACTGGAAAACTAGATGTCTGGGCTGGGGAACCCATGTACTCCTAGGCACAGGTATTATGGATTGATCAGGAAAGGGAGTAAGGAGATGTGTGGGAGGAAGGACCGCTGAGGGCGTATGTTGCAGGTGAGGAATGACTTCTGAGGGACTCCCAAAGACAAGGCTACTGTACTTGCAGGTAAGCAAAGGGGCTGAGACCAAGTAGGTTGGAGGGGAGAACTGGAGGAACTTTAAGGGTCAGACTGATGCACCAGCCAATGTGGGAGAGCTGAGCTGGGGTAGTTAACATCGATCACTGCTGACCACCCACAGGCGCACACCTGGTAGGGCTAGATCACAGTACCGGCCAGTGAGTGTCAGAACAGGAAACAAGTAACAATAGGCTAGGCCTTGACACTAACCAGAATGTGAGAGTATCAAGTCTGAGGACAGATTCTGTGGGGGATATGTAGAACCACCCCTGTGAAACTACAATTTCTGCTGGTTTGCTTAAGAGCTGGGGATAGTGACAGGCTGAGCTAGGCATGACCACAGAACCCTCTGATACTCATGGTACTGAGGGTTGGAACAGGCTTGACTGGTCCAGGCTGTAGCACCTTCAGGCACACCCAAGAATAGAGTGTGGGGCAGGCCAAGCTGCAACATTCACCAGTTCACACAAGGATTGGAAGGGGATAGGAGGCAAACTATGCCAGGTAAGGGCTTAGCATCTGCTGTCATGTGTAAGATCTGCATCTGGGTGTGGACCTGGTGGGAAAACTTGAGAAATACCCCTGGTGGGCTGTACCTCCTGCTGGTAAGCATGTGATTTACGCTTGGGTATTTGTCAAGCCAGGCAAGTGTAAGGGTTGGTTCTTGAAGAGGGTGGACCTGGCAAGGCCAGGCCAATCTTAGCACCTTGGCATCTGCAGGAGCCAGGCTGGAGTGCTGGCCATGTCAGGATAAGCTATCACACCTTTGGGTTTGCATGAGCCAGAGATGGAAGCAGACTTGATAGGACTAGACTGCAGCACCTGCCAGCAAAATTTGGGACTGGGGATTGGCTGGGACAGGCCAGGCTACAGCATCCAATGACAAAGGCTAAGATTGGGGGGTTGGGCTATACCAAGATGGCTCAGAGCAACCACTGGTAAGTATAAGATCTGTGACTGGGAACAGACCTGGTTGGGGAGCTAAGGGAATGCCCCAACTGCGTTGTGGTTCCCACTAGTTAATGCAAGAGCTGGAATGTGTTTGGTGATATGGGCCAGATAGGGCTGAGGTATCCCTTGCCATGGATGTGGTGGACTGGGTCTGGGGTGTGTCAAAGCGGGCTAGACTTGAGCACCCTCTGGTGCTCATGAGCATACTGAACCATATGAGAGCTAGTCTGAGTGTGGACAAGGTATTGCTGGGCTGTAACACTCAACAGTAAGAACTAGAATGGGTGTGGGTTGGTTGGTCAAGGACACTGTTCCTGCCAGGACAGGATGTGGACTAAGTCAGTCTGGGTCAAGACCCACAGTTGTGCATGAGATCTGCCACTGCATGGAGACCTGACAGAGGAGCTTGGGGAACTCCTCTTTCAGGATAAAGTCCCCCCTAGGTGAGTGCAAGAACCAAGGCTGAAAACAGCCCAGATCAGGCCAGGTTCAATACCTGCTGGCATATGTATGGATCAGGTCAGGCAGGCAGGCCATGTTGGGTCAATTCATAATACCCACGGGCAGATCTTAGAACAGTGTGCAGAACAGGCTGGGTCAGGTTACAACACAAGCCAGTTCACATTAGGATTGGGACTAGAGGCTGACTGGGTTGGGCTAGGCTGTAGAACCCACCAGCTTCAGCTGGAATGAGGGGAAGACCAGGCCAGAGAGGGCTACAACACTTGTTGGGCTATATGTGAACTAGGTTACAGGGAGAGCCAGGTGGGCTAAATGACTGTATCCACTGGTGCATGCATGAGCTAGAGTAAGTACAAGTTGGTTGGGCTTTGCCATAGCATCAGCGGGCAAGTGCTGAGACTGGAGGCAAATCCTGTCAAACTAGAATGCGGAACCACCTGGAGAGGGCAAGATACAGGACTGGGAGTGGGCCCAGTAGGGAATCTGTGGGAACTTCTCTGATGGGCAACTCCCACTGGTGAGTATGAGAACCAGGGCTGGGGCAGGCCTGGCTAGGCAGGTGGTGGCACCCACAAGCATGAGTGTAAGCTAGATAGTGGGCTCAGTTGGGTTGAACTAGACTTCAATGACCATTGACGTGTATGAGAGCTGAATGGGATGTGGGACAGACTGGACCAGTCTGTTGTACATACTGGCAAGCACAGGAACCAGGTCTGGGAGCAGGCCTGGTAGTGATTATTGGGGGTTGCTCTGATTCAGCTGCAGTTCTCACTGGTGTACATGAGGGCTGAGTGTGTAAGGGGCAGGGTTGGGCTAGGCCACAGCATCCGTTAGTTTGTGTAAGAGACAGGGCTGGAGACAGAACTGACCCAGCAATTGAAACTACCAGAGTGTGCATAGGCTGATTTAGGTAACTCACTGAGCTGGACACCACACTGGTAAGCACACACAAGAGTCAAATCTGGGATCACCTCAAATGATGTTTCTTTGGGCATCCCTCCATCTGAACTGCTGGACTCAGAACTCCAACCATGGGGAGAATTGCAGAATCTGTGATCTGACCATGGTGTGCATGTGTCAGAACTGGACCTCTTCTGTGTCTAAGACAGAGCAGCATATGGCATACCCAGATGCCCATGGAGGATATGGCAGTCCACTGGGACTCTCAGAGGGTACCATAGCAGAGGAAGGAGGGCAGAATAAATTGGACAAATACCTCAGCCACACATTGACAACAAATGGAGACTCTAAGGTGAACTATGTCCATCAATGGACCTTGAAAGGATTTCCTCATCCGTGTAGTGGCAAGATCAATAGCATCTCAAAACTATCAAACCACTTTAAAGAACCTTCAGAGCATGCTCCATACTGGGGACCCAGGGGTGAAATTGGGTGGCCCTTCCCTATCCCAGGGTGCCAAGGCAGTTGGGAGGTTAGGTGTAGCTTCTCCCCTTATTCCTCAACCTCTTACTCCAAATATAGCAGGAAGAAAAATAAAATCTGGAAACAAAGCTCTCATCCATTTTGCCCTGGTCCTCAACCCTTCCCACGCTGATCAACTAGGTAAATATCATAAAAAATAAACAGAAAAAGAATAAATAAAGAAATAAACTTGAGGTTATTAGTGTCAAAAACAAAACATATCTTTATTTTGTTTATTAGAATGAGAAGAGGAAAAAAGGGAAAGAGAGAACTTTCATCGTCTAGTTCTCTCCAGTACACAAAATGGTTAGTCTGGGTTGAAAGCGAAAGCAGGAGTTGCCACATGAGTGGCAGGAATCCAGCCAGTTGACGCATGATTGCTGTATCCCTTTAAGCGGAATCTGGAGCTGGATCTGTGAACTGAACCCAGGTCCCCCAGTAAGGAACCCGCCAAGCATTTGCCCATAATCCAATCTCTTCTAAGAGCAAAAGATTTGAATAGATACTTCAAAAAGGGGGATAAGTAAATGGTTAATTAGCACATGAAAAGAAGTTCAACATCCTTAAGTCATCAGGGAAATGCATATTAAAATTACTCTCAGACACCACTATACACCAAATAGAACAGTTCAAATAGTCAAAAAAATCTCAACTTTTCCTCAGGATATCGAGCAATTTCAACTTTCACACATTGTTAATGGGGATATAAAATGATGTAACTACTTTCAAAAACTGTTGAAGTTAAACAGTAATCATATAACCCATTGGTAAACTTTTATTTTTTAAGATTTATTTATTCGAAAGTCAAAGTTTCAGAGAGAGAGGAAAAGAAAGATGGTATCTTCCATCTGCTGTTTCCCGCCCCAGATAGGCTGCAACAGCTGACGCCGGGCCAGGCCAAAGCCAAAAACTTCATCAAAGTCTTCCACAAAGGTGGTAGGAGCCCAGGCACTTGGCATCTATATGGGATGCTGACATCAGCACAAACAATGGCTTGACATCACAATACTGGCCTTCATTTACAAATATTTGAGAGAAATCAAAGCAAATGTCCACCAAAAAAGACCTCTACCTGCATGTTCACCGGAGTTGTCTTCATAGCAGTCCCAAACTAGCACTAACACACGTGCACATCAACAGGTGAATCAATAGGTTCTTTAGATGTATCTATGCAAGGCAACATTGCTCATGAAGAACAAATGAGGGGATTTAACACATCCCACACTGGAGTACCTGACATCAAGGCCCAACTTTGGAGCACGACTCCAGCTTCCTGCCAAGGCGGACCCCAGGAGGCAGCAGTTACGGTTCAAATAACCATGCTCCTGTCACCCACACAGGACAGAGCTGAGCTCCAGTTCTGGGTTTCAGCCCCACCCGTGCCCTGGTCATTTGCTGGACTTTGAAGAATGAAGTAGCCAATGAGAACTGTCTCTTGTTTTATGTCTATCTCTCTCCCAAACCAATTATAAACATTTTCAAGGCAATAAATAACCTGTCGATACTTGCAGCTGAATTGGTGAGTTTCAAAATCATCATTCTTAAACAAATGAAGCCAAACATTCAATGCATTACACTGAATGATCCTCTTCAATAAATCTCTAGAACAGGCAGATCTATAGCGGCAAAAGTGAATTTGTTGGGGCCTGGGCTGAGAGGCAATCAGTGCAATATGTACAAGTAAACTTTATGGGTTGCTGGAAATGCTCTGTGTTGTGACTTTTATGATAGTCCTTATTAGCATCAACTTTTTGCTGCATTTAGCAACTATACTGCCATGTCCACCATGAAGTTTGTTTCTGAAAATACAAGTTTGTTTTAACATAGTAACTAAAAATTTCAACATAACAAATGTTGACGCTAGGGATGATTTTTGTCTGCATTAGAGCAATGCAAAAAACCACACTTACGTGCACTAAGCTCTACCTAAGTGGACATCCGACCTCCCTTGTGCTGCTTTTGTCATGCATTTCATTGAAATTAATATATATTTGACCATATGTTGTTATTGCATTTTCCACTCACATGGTAATTTTATAAAGGGGCCAGTGTGATGTGTTTTATTAAGCTACCACTTGTGATGTCAGCATCCCATATAAGCAGTAATTGGAGTCCTGGCTGCTTCACTTTGCTGCAGCTCCCTGTTGTTGTGCCTAGGAAGTCAGTGTAAAATGGCCCAAATGCTTAGGCCCCTACCACCCTTGTGGGAGATCCAGATGGAGTGCCAGACTCCGGGCTTTGGCCTGGTCCCAGCTCCATCCATTGTGGTCACGTGGGGACTGAACCAGTAGAGGGAAGATGCCACTCTGCCTTTAAATGAACAATCCTATTTTTTAAAGGTTATTTTGTGAACGGAACCTGTGAGAAACATCTTTTGTGCTTTGCCACGTGCACGCCGTTGGCAGTGTTCGTCATCCCTTTGCCTGGAACTGAGTTTATACTTGGTATCTTTTGGCTCCCTCCAGATCAGAACCTTTTTCTATCAGCTTGTAAATTTCCATGGTACTCTTGGTCTAAAAATATGGTATTTTGTTCTCATTAAAAATTTTTTTGAAGTATGTTAAAACTTTTATTCAATCACCTTCTGTTTGGGCTTACATTGTTTCTGATGCAAAATTAGCAGTAAATCTCTCTAGACCTTTTTTCTCTTTAAATTCCACTCTGTTACTGGTTCTCAACAATTTAGATATGATGTGCCTTCGAGTGGCAGGGTCTGGGGATGTGGCAGCAGGTACCATGTGTGGATGGTAAGGTGACAAAAGTAGTCCTTGAGAAGACCCGAGAAGCAACCATGGAAATGGATGAGGAGAAACAGAAGTTAGAGGAGCTAAACGCAAAGGCCATGGCGCAGGGCCCGTTGGCCACAGGGGGAATTAAGAAATGTGGCAAAAAGTAAGCTACTCCTTGTGCTTGAAATGATGCTGCCCTTCATCCTGTGCGCATCTGAGCATCTGGATTTCCAGCCACAGTGCCTATTGCCACCTGGTTAGAATGAAGTGTCACCTTGGAATCTGTTGTACGTTTACAAATAAACTTTTGTGAAAAGGGAGGAAAGACACCACAGTACAGTAGCTCACTGTCTCCTAAGCGGTTTCCATCCAGCCATTGTCAGCTGAGAATCCTCTCTCTTTGGACTCTGTTCTTGCAATTCTGCAACACCTGGAATTAAAGCAATTCATTGGGAAATCATAATTTCCATTTGATTTGGAAGCAATTAATTGATCATCCTTTCCATATGTTTCCTAGCTCCTCTCCTTTGCATTAAATCCTTTGGACTATTCCCAGGATTGCAAAGGACCTAATTTTTTGATTTCTGGGTTTTTTTTTTTTTTCAGAATTTTCAGATCTCAGTGTAGACAGCTTTTATCACCATCATCTTCAAGATCGTTGTTCTTTCCTTCTGCTGGAGTTAATCCAGTGGCATTTCCAGCAAATGCAGTTTCATTTGGAATTGCCATTTTCAGCTCTAGAAGTTTCCTTTGCTTCTTTTTATTATCCTCTCTTTACTTCCACATTATGCCTAAGTTTTTCTCTAAAATTGTGAACATTTTATAACAGCTTTTGTAATAAAGATTCTAACAGCTTTTATTACAATGATACAAGATAGGAATTCATCCAACACTCACCAACAACAACCCATCATCTTCCATAAAAACAGTTCCAGGAAGTTCCAACAAGAAGCTAAAAGATGCATCATTTAAAATAATTCTCATATAACACTGCTTAGTGTTCAAATGCCATGTCACTCTAATGAAGTATGATCATTCCGAGCAAACACGTGGCCAGAGTTGGCTCTGCTTTCTGTCTATCAACATCAGCACGTGTCTTGCAGTTAGGAACTTCAACTACAGCACTCCAGGACATTCGTATCCATTCATGCTTGCATCAAATACCGTAAGTACAAAATGACAAAACATTTAGATATCATTTGTTATTTCAAGTTTATAGCATTTTATTTATGAAAATAGGCTGGGAGGAAAAGAGTTTACAACCCTACCTCATTTTCAAGGCGGGGAAATTGCATTATTTAGTATGATCCTCTGGTGTGCTTTTATCCTCCTAAAATTTATTTAAATTGTATTTAAATTACTTCGGAAGTCCATCTGTCAGCTGGATGCTTAGGTGGAGGGGAAAACAGAAAATGTGGAAAGCAGGAAGTTGGAGGACAAGGGAGGAAGGGTCAGGCATGCCACATGGGCACAAACAAAAATGGCTTGTGCTGAAAAAGAGTGCACTATGCCTAAGGTGCTGGGCCATGCAAGTAGACGGCTCACACAGCAAAATCAGACGTCACTGTCTACAGGAACTGTGGTCTTCCCAGGTCAGAAGGACCCTTGCTCCCCAACAGAGCAGGATTGAATGGTAATCAAGGCACACCTAACTCCAAAGACACAATTGTGTGGCAGACACTGGGGCCATAGTCTTCAAAACCCTTCTTGGCTCAGCAAACCTGAGAGAACTCTGGGGTGGAAGCCAGCATTGAGCTTCCAAACCATACAGCATAGCACAGCACAGGTTGTGTTTTGACCTGAACCATCACAGGCTTGAGTTTGAGTCTGCCACAATGCAGCGCTTTGCCTAGTTCTCAGAGGTTATCCACCTCTCTTTTTAAATTTCTCTGCAGAATAATCCCCTGATTATTCTGGAGTGTCTTAAAGAAGGACATTCCTATACAGAAGGCCTTGCACTTGATGGGACAGTTCTGTAGCACTTCATCAACAGCATCCGCCCTGGACTCCGTAAAGCCCAGGTTAGCAAATTCTGCATGAAAGTAGATTTCAGGTCCCAGGAACATTTTTTAAAAGATGTATTTATTTTTTATTAGGAAGGCAGATCCAATTTACAGAGATAAGGAGAGAGAGAAAGATCACCTGTCCTCTACTAGTTCACTCCCCAAATGGCCATGCAACAGCTGGAGCTGAGCTGATCCAAAGCCAGGAACCAGGAGCCTCCTCCTCTAGGTCCCCCACATGCTTGCAGGGTCCCAATGCTTTGACCCATCCTCTACTGCTTTCCCAGGCCATAAACAGTGAGATGGATTAGAAGTGGAGCAGGTGGGACATGAACTGGTATCTGCAAGGCGATGATTTTAGCCAGTTGAGCCATCATGCCAGGCCCAGGGCCCAGGAACCTCATATCCTACATCTGTAATGAACTTCTGATTGATTATATCGATGTTGATGTTTTGACAAACCCACTTCAGGGATCCCTGCCATACTTAACAAATTCCTGCACTGTATCAGGGCAAATGTAACAGTATTCGTCTTGCTGTCATGATCTTTGTGGTCTCCAGTGACTACTCAGGAGGGATTTCCACCTGTCTCTTCCTTAGCAGCTGCTAAATGCAATGCAGAGTGTCTACCCTGGGATCATGGGTGCTGCTGGTCCTGGCTCCAGTGCCTGCTCCTGTCAAGGGGTGCTCACCAGTTTCTGAAGCTGTCCAAGATGTTGCTAAGGTCAGCACTGCCTGGACTGCAGTGTTGAGTCCTGGGATGTTGTATGACCCAAACATGATTTCTGCAAGATATTCTGTCTTTCATGAACATTTAGTGAGAACCTGTCATGGTCCAGACACACCATGGTCTGGTGCTGTTATCATAGTTGTTTAAATACCTTTATCTGTGACTTCATTCACCTCTGTCATTTCTGAGTCAGTTTCTATTGATCGATTTTCTTCTTGGCACTTTCCTGCTTGTTTGTATGCCATCATTTTTACTGGCTGCTAGACACCATCAATGCTTGTTCTTAAGGTTCTGGATTCGGTTTTTTTCACTTAGAGTGTAAGCCTGACTGGCATGTAAGTTTCTAAATACTCATCTTGATCCTTTTGAAGGGTATTTCTGAACTTCATTAGTGGTGGATTGGAGCAGCTTTTACTTCAATGCCTTTCTGCCCCGTTGGGAGGGCAAAAGTGCCCAGTATTTCCTTTGAGGTTTTGTTACTCAGTTGCTGAAACTCTAAAGCTTCCTGGCCATGTTCAAGAGCTGGGAATTGTTTAACTTACAATATCCCAGTAATTTCTTTTCAGGGGTGCTTCGTCTCATCTCACCACCTGCACAGGCACCTTAGCACGCGGCAAGATTCAATGAAACCACTGCGCTGATTTTTGGCATGGGGCCCCACCTGGAGAAAATGCTGCAGCCTTCCCAGGATCCAATCTTAGTCTCTGCCTTGCTTGCCTTGGCTTTCCCCTCCATGCACTGGCCTGAAAGTGACTGACTTCCAGGCTTTGGGTGGGATTCACACCTTTGTTCTCATTCACTCAGAGAGCACACTGCTGCGCTGCCTGTCTCCCAATATCCCAAAGCCATTGCTTCATTCCTTCTGCCTGGGATCCCAGCTCTTCACCACTAGAGGACATAGTCCATCATGGGCAGACATACAAGTCAGGGTTTTCTTTTTGATCTAGTTGGAGCTTTTTACGTGTTTAAGTTCACATGAAGAGCTGCAGGACTTATCATGGTTGACTATCACATTAGTTTTTATTATTTATGTTACCTGATTCAGTCTTCACAATACTGTGAGTCAATAAAAAGTGAACATTCATAAGATTATTTCATAACCAGGAACACTCCGGATTACACTGGCAAGTGAATGTTCAGGGTTAACGCACCTTGTACAGGTTGTAGTTGGGAGTGTGACATTCAGCATAGACCACTAACGCTAAAAATTCTCTCCTAGTTCACATTTCCTGGCATCCCTGGTGGTAGACATCCCAAATTCCTGTTTCTCTTTTTTCCCTTCCTTTTCATCATCCTCCCTCCTTCCCTTCTTTCCTTTTTCTCCATCAGGTTTTAATTCTCTCTTATCTTGGGCCTCAATCATCACTTCAAAATGTTAAACAGGGACTGGCACTGTGTTGAAGCAATTTAAGCTGCTGCCCGCAACACTGGCATCTCATATGGGCAACAGTTTGTGTCCTGTCTGCTATACTTCCAATCCTATTCTCTGTTAATGCATCTGAGAATGCTGTGGAAGATGGCCCAAGTTTGTGGGTCCCAGTGCTCACGTGAGATTCCTGGAAGAAGCTCTGGCTCCTGGCTCCTGGCTCCTGGCTCCTGGCTCCTGGCTCCTGGCTCCAGCCCAGGCCAGCCCCAGCCATTGCAACTATATGGAGAATGAATCACTGAATAGATAATTTCTTTTCATCTCTCTGTATAGAACTCTGCCTTTCAAATGAATAATTTATTTCAACATATTAAACAAAGCAAACTATTCTTTAACTTTTCACATTGAAAACTTCAATTATTTTTACAGATTTATGTTTTTATTTGAAAGGCAGATTTGCAGAGAAAAGGAGACACAGAGGCAAAGATCTTTCATCTACTGGTTCATTCCCCAAACAGTTGCAACAGTCCGAACTGTTCCAATGCCAGGAGCCAAGAATTTCTTCTGGGTCTCCACTTGAGTGCAGGAGTACAAGGACCCAGGCCATCCTCTGCTTCTTTCCCAGGCCAGAAGCAGGGAGCAAGATTGGAAGCGGAGCAACTGATGCATGAACCTGTGCCCTGTGGTATGCTGGAATTTTAAGATGGAGGATCAGCCTGTTTAGTTGGCACCAGCCCCTGACAAATCATTTTTAATTGGAATTCCAAGCAACAATCTGTTATCAATCTACATCTAATCATAACTGCTACAGAAACTTACAGACCTTTAAAGCTGCACACACTACCCACAGCTGTGTAATCATCAGGATTAACCTTGTCTCTATCCGTTTTATTCCTCTATCAAGTCACTTCCCCAAAATTATGTTGGACTAGGAAGCTATCGCAACCTTCTCAGAATTTTTCCTAGTCTGAATTTTGAAAATGATTTTAAAAATTAAAGAAGGATAGGTGTTTCCCACAGCAATTAAGCCACAGTTTGGGATGACTGCATCTCACATCAGAGTGCAAGGATTCACATTCTGACCCTGCTCCAGAATCCACTTTCCTGCTGGACAACCCGAGGAGGCAGCAGGTGGTGCCAACGTGGGAGAACTAGACTGAGTTTCTGGTGCCTGGTTTCAGCCTGGCCTGGCTCCAACATTTGGAAAGCAGCCAGCAAGTGAGGGATTCTCTTTCCTCTCTTTCCTCTCTACGCCTCTCACCCATCCTCCCCTTCTGCCTTTCAAACCAAAATCACTTTTTTAAAAAGGCGCATAATTCAAGCTTAATAATTTAAAAAAATTTAAATAGAAAAACAACATTTCAAACTATACACACAAAACCAAGAGTAAGCCAGCTCCTCAGTTAGTGTGACTAAGTAATAGACTTAAATTATAGCTTTCTAATAATGAGTCAGAGTTTGGTCAGTCAACAGGGCCAAGCAACAATAGAAATGCTTGAGAAAATTATAAGTCTGAGAAAATTACCTTGCAATTTGTGCGACACGATAAAAAGGTATTTTAATCTTCCATCAACAGCATGACGATACACAGGTTATACGAAGGAAAAAAATCTGAAAGTGCACAATGTGTACATGTATTGTGATCACACTGCACCCCTACAACACAGACTAACATAGATGTGCCAGTTAAAGAAACTTCTGGCCGTTGAACTTGACTGGACAATAAGATGCTGGATTCTATGTTTGGTATACGCTTGCAATGGGGGAATCTCAACTGAACTTGAGCTGTGGTTATGCAACAAGGTGGAGGAATCCACCATGGTGGGAGGGTTTGGGGAGGGGTGGGGAGAACCCAAGTACCAATGAAACTGTGTCACATAATACAATGTAATTAATTAATTAAAAATAATAAATAATTAAAAAAATTTAAACCCCCCCCCAAAGAAAAGAAACTTCTGGGGCCCGGCAGCGTGGCCTAGAGGCTAAAGTCCTCGCCTTGAAAACCCCGGGATCCCATATGGGCGCCGGTTCTAATCCTGGCAGCTCCACTTCCCATCCAGCTCCCTGCTTGTGGCCTGGGAAAGCAGTCGAGGACAGCCCAAAGATTTGGGATGCTGCATCTGCGTGGGAGACCCGGAAGAGGTTCCTGGTTCCTGACATCGGATCGGCGCAGCACGGGCCGTTGCGGCTCACTTGGGGAGTGAATCATCGGACGGAAGATCTTCCTCTCTGTCTCTCCTCCTCTCTGTATATCTGACTTTGCAATAAAATAAATAAATCTTTAAAAAAAAAAAAAGAAACTTCTGAGGCCACAGAGAAATCAATGGAGATGATTAGTGTCTAATTGGAATTGGGGAATGACAGAGCAGGAGTAGGAATTTGTAGTTCTTGCTCTAGGTTTAGATCATAATATTAGAAGGTAGATGACCTACTAGAAAAATAATTTTAAAACTTCATAAATTCAATTTTGCCAAATACTGAGATTTATATGAATAGGAGAGGATAATGTTCAAAGCTGGATTTTAGAATCTGGGAATTCTGATCGACTCAACAGAGTGCGTTTTATTCCATAGAATCACTCAATAAAACTAACCTTCCTGCTGCAGCGCAATAGTTTGTTGAGTGAGGGAATAACTGATTTCATCAATAAGTCCTTTTTTTTTTCCTTTGGTAAAAGCTATTTTTGGAATACCATAAACTCTTGATCTCTACATTACAACTTGAGTCAATGGTGCAATGAGAGCCTACATATTTTCTCCCCCAGATAGTTGGCTGTGGATTTTTTGGTTTGTTGGTTCACTTTGTTTTGGTTTGGCCTTTTTGTTTTGGGTGAGCTTGTTTGTTTTTGTTTGTTTTGTTTTGCACGGGGCATGGAGGAGGTATCCTCCACAGCATATGGACGTGCCTGCCTTCAGGGCGATCCCCCAGCATGTGCTGACCATGCTTGCCTCTAGAGCACACAGGATCTATAGTTAGGTAGTGTTTTGAAAAGATAAAATCCACAAACCAGGAGGCTAAAATGCTTTCTCTCTCTTTCCCTCTGTGTAACTCAAACTTTCAAGTAAATAAACCTTTAAAAAAAATAGTGAGGTATTCGCAGATGACATGATCCTTTACATAGAAGAACGAAGAGACTCAATACAGAGACTCCTAGAACTCATACAAGAATTTGGTAGAGTGGCAGGGTACAAAATTAATGAACAAAAATCAACAGCCATAGTGTATGCAAACAGCCCCAAGATGCAAGAAGATTTAACCAGCAAGTTACCATTCAAAATAACAGAGAAAAGTATGAAATATCTAGAATAAATTTAACTAAAAGCATAGGAGACCTTTTTGAGGAAAATTACAAAACACTTAAAAAACAAATTGAACAAGACCTCAAAAGATGGCACAACATCCCATGCTCCTGGATAGGCAAAATTAATATCATTAAAATGTCTATACTACCAAAAGCAATATATACATTCAATGCAATCCCAATCAAATTACCCACAGCATTCTTCATCGAACTGGAAAAAATGATGGCACACATACATAATACCACCAACACTTGCTGGCGAGGATGTGGGAAAAAGGGAACCCTACTCCACTGCTGGTGGGACTGCACACTTGTACAGCCTCTATGGAAATCAGTTTGGCGAATACTCAAACAACTGAAAATCAGCATACCATATGATCCAGCAATAGCACTCTTAGGAATTTATCCAAAACACCTGCTACACGAGAAACCAACAGGCACCCCTATGTTTGTAGCAGCACAATCAATAACTGCAAAAACTTGGAAACAACCGAAATGCCCATCAACAGAAGACTGGATACGAAAGCTATGGTTCATCTACTCTATGGAATACTACTCAGCTATTAAAGAAAATGAAATGCAGTTTTTTGTGGCCGAATGGGCCCAACTGGAATCCATTATGCTAAGAGAAATGAACCAATCCCAAAAGGTTAAATACCATGTTTGCCTTAATTTGAGATGAAAAGATGTCAATCTGGAAAATAGTACCTGTATATTGTAATATTATTGCAATCTCTAACAGCCTGTATCCAATGCAATAAGATAATGCGATGTAATCTATAAATCAACAATTAATGTCAGACTGCTTATGATCTACATCAAAGAACTGTAAAACCTAAAACACTCTTAATACCCTGTTACTCCGTAATGGGGAAGGAATGCAGAGAAATCTTCCATCTCCCTAAAAAGTGTGAGGAAGACGTGAAATATAGCCTATCAGGATCAAATCTGGTAACTCATAGACAACAGACTAGAGTCAGCACTAGACAACAGTAAAGCTACAAAGGCATAAAGGGGGGATCAGGAGCGATCCTGACAGCCTCTTAACAGGAGGTCGTGCACATGGAGCAAGGGGGGGACCCCAGAGTGGAGCAGGTGGACAGGAGGAGGCTCATATCCCAACCCTGAAGACTCCCAGATCCTCACCATGGACTATCAATATGAGCGACAAGGACTATATCCCAGCTGCCAAAGAGACCACGGGGAATTGGAGTGCCTTTGGAGGCCGAGAACTCTGAGGTCACCCACCCCCATCTGGAGCTTCCACAGGGGATGAAAGAAGTCCAAACTCTGCCGTGCAGGAACCAGCGTCATTGGAACGACAACCAGGAGCCCTGAGCGGTCTGCAGAAACAGAAGAATAATAAACTTCCTTCAGGACCAGGGAGCGGAGCTTTCTCTGGCCCTTGCCTAGTTCCAGCTCTGGACCCCCACCCTCTCTCACAATGACCATCAGGATCACTCCGGAAACCCCTCAAAATAAACAAACAAACAAAAAACCTAGAATAGATAGACAAACAACAAGGAAATCTTTGAATCAGACAGGAAATGGCCAGCGTGGATTCACTCATACCTCACTAGGTGGGACACAAAGATTAGTTACTCCTCACTGGGGTATTGGGGATTTCTCTGCACACCCCTCCTAAAAATGTTCTGCACCTAAACTGTTGACACATGTCTTGTTAGAGCTATAAGCCAGTTCAGACCACCCAATAAAACAACTAAGTTCAGCAAAATCATGCTTCAACACTATAAACAGCTAAATACTAAAATGAAAATGGACACGAGACAGCTGAATAGTAATCTATAGCCATTTTAAGGTGTATAGAACCCGGTTGAATATAAACCAAAATTGAAATGTCTATGAAGAAGTCACAGGATGTGGTTGAGAACCTGCATTTTCCTATTAACATATTGGTTAATCAACACCATGTCAATTAATACCGTAAGGTTGTAAATGGTTGGAAATATTATGTTGGGACTTTTAATTGATTGGGATGATACTCTGCCGGCTCTACCTTCAGACCAGAGATGGTCTCACCAAGAAACCACTGAACTTACCAGGACAATAAGATGCTGGACTTCATGCTTGGTCAAAACCTCCAATGAAAGAATCTCAACTGAATTTGAACTATGGTAATGCAACAAGGTGGAGCAATCCACCATGGGGAGAGGGTTTGGGGAGGGGTGGGGGGAATCCCAGTGCCTATAAAAATGTGTCACATGATGCAATGTAATTAATAAAAAATATATTAAAAACCGAAAGATAAAAAAAAAAAATAGTGAGGGACTTCAACATTTCACTGTCATCAATGAACAGATCACCTAGACAGAAAACCAGCAAAGTTACATAAGAATTGGACCATACTATTGAGTAAATGGACAAATCAGACATTTATAAAAAATTCACCAGGAGATAACACTGTGTGTTAACAGGTTAAGACATGGCCTACAGTGCTGTTGGCATCCCATACAGGTACATAGGTGCCGATTCAAGCTCTGGCTGCTCTACTTCCCTCTAGCTCCCTGCCAATGCATCTGGGGAAGCAGAGGAAGACGGCCCGAGTCCCTGGGCTCTTGCCACTGTGTGGGAGACCAGGAAGAATCTCCTGGCTCCCACTTTGGCATGGCCTAGTCTCTGCCATTTGGGGAGTGAACCAGCAGATTAAAGAACTCTTGCTCTCTCTCTCTCTCTGTGACTCTCTGTAACTCTGACTTTCCAATAAATTAATCTTAAAGAAAAACACAAAAAAGCTGCACCTGCGAGCTACAGCATATACATGCTTCCCATCAACACGCTTTCTAGCAAACTACCTCAAGCCACAGGTGCATTTTAAAACATAGGTATAATATCATGTATCTTCCCAGGCCACAACAGAATAAGACTAGAAATCAACAACAACAAGAACAGAACATTTACAAACACATGGAAATTGAATACCATGCTACTGAATGACATGTAGGCCTTAAAGAAATTAAAAATGAAATAAAAAATTTTCTTGAAACAGATGAAAATAAAAAAACACATATGAAGACATGGGAGACACCAAAAGCAGTATTATCAGTGAAATTTATTTTTTTATTAAAGTTTATTAAAAGAACAATCTCAAATAAATGGCCTAATGATACATTAAAAAAAAAAGAACAAACCAAACCATAAATAGCAGAATGCCAGAAATAAGGACCAGAGAAGAATTACTGAAATCAAATTTTAAAAATACGAAAGAGCAACAAAACAAAAGGTTGGACTTTGGAAAAAATAAACAAGATAGACAAACTTTCAGCCAGACTAACAAAGATAAGACAAAGATATTGTTATTCAAATAATAAGAAATGAAAAGCAGATATTATAATGGATATCATAGAAACACAAAGATAACAAGAAACTACTATGACCAAATACATGCTATTAAATTTGAAAAATTCAAAGGAATAGATAAGTTTTAACTACTGCTTCACTCTCGTGGCAATTGGTGGTCATTATTAAGTTGCTGCTTAAAATGCTGGTATCCCAGATAAGTGCCAGTTCAAGTCTGAGCTACTCTACTTCCAGTCCAGTTCCCTGCTAACCTGCGTGGGAGAACAGCAGAGGCCTTGCACTATAGGAGGGCCAGAAGATCCTGGATCCTGCCCTCACTTCAGCATGGTCAGCCCTGGGCATTGCGGACATACGGGGAGTGAATCAACAGATGGCAGATTCTTTCTCTCTCTCTCTCTCTCTCTCTCCTCCTTAGTCCCTCCCTCCCTCTCTCTCTGGTAATTCTGCCTCTCAAATAAACACATTAAAAACATATTTACAGAAGTGCTAATAACAATATTTTCAAAGTATTTCAAAATAATAAGCAGGATAGAACTCTGCCACTCTTTTTACAAGGCCAGCATCATTCTGCAATCAAAACTGAACAAAGACATAACACAAAAAGTAAACTACAAATCAATACCTTTGATGAACATAGATGCAAAAATCAATAAAAAAAAATTAGCAAGCTAAATCCAACACATCAAAAAGATCCCACATCATGATCAAGTGGAATAAAAAGGTGGTTCAACATTCACAAATGAATAAATGCAATAAATTACATCAACAGAATGAAGAACAAAAACCATATGGTTATCTCAACATACACAGAAAAAGCATTTAATAATACCCAACTTCCCTTCATGATTAAAAACACAATAATACCCTCCACAAATTAGGTATACAAGGAACACATCTCAAAATGATAAAGGCTCCATATGACAACCCATTAGCCAATATCATACTCAATACTCAATATCATACTCAATTTGCCCCCAAATCTTCAACAAGACAAGGATGTCCATTCTCACCATTCTCCTTTAATACAGCATTTTTAGTGTTACCAAGAGCAATTGTGGAGGAAAAAGAAATAAAGGACATCAAAATGGAAGGAGGAAGTTAAATAGCTGTTTGCAGATGAAAGCAAGTGCAAAGAAAAATGTAAATACTTCACCAAAAGCTGTTAGGCTAGACAGACCAAGTCACAGGTTGGAGTTCAAGATTTAAGACAGCAGCTTTTTTATTTCAAAAAAAAAAAAAAAAATTTCATTCACAATAGCAACAAATCAAATATTTAAAAATAAGTTTAAACAAACAAAAGATTTCTACACTGAGAATTTTAAGCCAAAGTTGAGTGAATCCTTGTTTGCAATGGTGACATCCATGTGGCACAGTTCAAGTCCCCACTGCTCCACTTCAACCAGGTCTGGCTAATCCACCCAGGAAAGCAGTGGGCGATGAATGAGGGGCTTGTGCCCCTATCCCCACGTGGGAGACCCAGGAAACGCTCCTGATTCCTAGCACTGGACCAGCTCAGCCCTGGCTCTCGCAGCCATTTGGAGAGTGAGCCAGCAGATGGTAAATCTGTCTTTCCTTCTCTTTGTAATTCCGCCTTTCAAATAAATAAAACAATGAAATAGCAATGTCAATACTGGGTGTATACCCAAAAGACATGAACTCATTGTATCAAAAAGAAACCTGCTTCATTATATTTATAGCAGCACAGTCACAACAGTCAAAATATGGAATCATCCAGGGCACCCATCATCTGATAAATGGATAAAAAAAAAGTGTATATACACTTACACACATACATACAATAATACTCAGTCTACAACTGGAATCCGTTGTGTTTAGTGAAATAAGTACATTTCAAAAGACAAATATATATATTTCTTTTGTATGTGGCAACTAAGATAGAACATACCAAAAAATGTAGTATGGAAGACTATAAATGTAGCATGGAAGATTATTTCTGTTTGAAATAATCAGTTTGGAATATAATTGTCATTTTTAGCTTGTGTTTATACTCCAGTGGAAACGTGGTCTTGTGGTCTTTTTATCTTTTACTTGTTGAGTATTATGATTACTGGGAAATGAAGCCTGTGACCATAGAATGGACTAAAATTACATCTACACAAATAATGTTGGTGAGAGGGAAAGGAGATGGGGATATTGGCGAGCGGCAAGCAGGGCAGCAAGAAAAGCGTGATTGTTTTCTTGGGAGTGTATCCATGGAACAAATAAAATCTCTTTGTTTTTTTAATGCAAAAAAGATAATATTATCCAGCCACAAAAAGGTTGAAATTTTGTCATTTGCACCAAAATGGCTGAAGCTGGAGGATATCATGTTAAGTGAAATAAGCCATACCCAGCAAGACAATGCCACGTGTTCTCCTTTACATGCGAGAACTAAAATTAAAGAAATGTCTGTATGTATCAGTTTTGCTGAAAATACAGGGTTTTGTCAAAGTTTGTCTTAAACTTCGTCAACTTGGTAAGAACTCTATATTACAGTTTTAAAGATTTGTAACTTTTAAGATTTACATGAGTCAAGCTCAATACCTTTTCATTTGATTATTGTTTACACCTCTTGCTTATTTTCTGATTGGATTATGTTTTCACTTTTTTACTTGTTGAATTCTGTATTCATTACAGACATTAAAAGTTTAAGTATAATGTAAACTTAAAATATGCCATCTCAAAAAAACAGGCCGGCATAGTAGCGAAGCAGCTAAACTCCTCACTTTGCACACGCCCAGGGATCCCATTGGGCGCCGGTTCTAATCCCGGCAGCTTCACTTCCCATCCAGCTCCCTGCTTGTGGCCTGGGAAAGCAGCCGAGGACAGCCCAAAGCCTTGGGCCCCTGCACCCGCGTGAGAGACCTGGAAGAAGCTCCTGGCTTTGGATCGGCTCGGCTCCAGCCGTTGCAGCCACTTGGGGAGTGAGTCAGCAGATGGAAGATTTTCCTTTCCGTCTCTCTTCCTCTCTGTATATCTGACTTTTCAATGAAAATTTTTTAAATCTTTAAAAAATATATACAGTCGAAAACCTGAAGGTGGGAAAACAACAACCTACCTTGGCAGGAGCCCTCCAAGGAGACTGAACTTCTCTGGGCTGTTGTGCTTCCACGGAGACTTATCAGCGCCAGCTGTTCGGCATGTCCTTTGATTGGCTCATCCCTTTCAGCTCATTCCCTCTGGCTAGTCAATTTCTACTGACTGGAGCTGAGCACTGCTAACTGACAGAGCTGGCTGCCAAGACCCTCAGGAGGGAGCACACCTCTACTTCACAGGAGAGTTCAAAGCATCTAAGTTTTGCCGTACTGTGTTCCAGAATTTTCATCCCAAAAAGTCTACATTAATCCTAACAACTTCGGACGCTTTGTAATACATAGTATTTCCTCTAAGCAGCAGATACATGAAAATTTGTCATTTTCCCCATATTCTTTCTCTATGAAATAGTTCATTTTGTTAAGAAAAACGTGTGTTACTACACATCTATTATACCACCTACAAAGAGGGACATTTCCAAGCACGGTCAAGGGTGTGAGGAAATCGGAACACACAAGCAGTGGGTCGCGCAGGATGCTCCAGCCACTTCAAGCAGCTTGGCAGTTTATGTAACTTGGTATTTTTAAAGAAGATTTTTAAAATAAAGCAGCCTACTGCAATGTCATACTAGGCAATGATAGCCAAGAAATCTTCATGCTTGTGCACTCTAGCTTCCTGTGACACACGCAACACACGTGTAATAATGTAAGAGGCAATGCACTTACAATCAAAACTCGTTTGTTGTACCACCAATGGTTACGCACAGCCCTTTCAGCAATGCAAGGTTTTTGTATTGAACTTACAATTCTGCATAAATTTTCATTAAAACATTATCGGCTTAGGAAACAGCAGTACATGTAAGCACAGATTTCAAAATTTTTACACAGGAGCTTCTAACTCCATTATTTTCCGTGGACTTTTTGAAGAGACCCTCATCTAAGGTTTTACACAGTACACAGGAAGTTGTGGAAAGTGTTAGCTCTTCCATTCAGTAAAGGACCCGGGCTTGGGGAGTGACATTTTACCGAATGGAAGTGATTGAAGACCTGAAGCCTTAGGGAGCTCTGGAAAGTTCCCCTGTCTGTCCCCCAGGATGGCAGCCCTGTGCTGACTGGGGAAGGCAGTCCCCACACAGGGAAGAGGAAAGGGCCACAGTGGAACGCGGCTGTTCTCAGAATGATGGGTCACTGAATTCCTAACTTCTTCATTATCGTCATTTCTCTGATTGCCAAAATGTTCCAATGTACTATTCCTAAGCTTTTACTTACTTTGATTTGAAAAGCAGAGGACAGAACCGGAGAGAAATGTCTCCTGCGCAGGTTCATCCAATACCCATCAGAGCCACAGCTGGGCCAGACAGAAAGCCAAGCCCAGGATTCAAGCAGGATTTCCCAGTTGGCCTCTCGGAGCTGCCTGCTGCCTCGCAGTCTCTGCCTTAGCAGGGAGCTGGAATTGAAAAGTTTTCAAATTGAGTAAAAACGTAAGGAATGATAGTTTCTTGTTTTTTAAAAGTGCTGAGATCTACATGCAATCCTTTGTGGCTGAAGATGTCGGCTAGCAATAGTGTCTGGCCCATTACTATGTGAGAAATATAAATCAAAACACTAACGGGTTTCCATGGCCAGCACAAAACATAAAAGCAATAGGTGTCGGAATAATGGCCCGAAAAATCTTCTTCTAATTATGATCTGACTGCTATTAAACCCTGGGTGTGAACTGGCTTGATGGATGAGGTTTGCTTTTAATTCCTGACCAGGGTTGAGGATGAACTGCAGGACGGGGGAGGGGGAGGCCACTAAAATAAACACATGAACTGACACCCCAGAATGTTAAAAAGTGGCTCAATTGGCTAATCATCACCTTGCAAACACCGGGATCCCAAAGGCTCCACTTCCCTTCCAGCTCAGTTTGTGGCCTGGCAAGGACCGCCCAAAACTTGAGAGCTGCACCCACGTAGGAGGCCAGTGGGAAGCTCCTAGTTCCTGGCTTTGGGTCAGCTCAGCTCCAGCTGTTACAGCCACTTGGGGAGTGAACCAGCAGATGGAAGATCTTTCTGTCTCTCCTTCTCTCTGCAAATCGGTCTTTCCAATACAAATAAACCTTTTTAAAAATGTTTTTAAAAAGTGCTGAATTTGGGGTATATGTGTGTATGTGTTTGTTGTTTCATTAACTTATTTTCTACACATTCTATAACAAAACCTGGAATTCTATTTTAAAACCTCTACACATGCATTAGACACATAAAGAGCCCTGTGTTAACACGCCAATAGAAAAAAAAATCACTCCAAAACAATGCTCCAAATCATCTACAACGTTTTACTGGTACAGCTGAGAAGTACTTTTACCTTAGTACCCTAGTGTTTAGCAGTTGTATGAAAGACCGCGCTCGCCACCTACTGGACACTGTGATTTACTGCTTGTTTTAAGGGGTTTTTTTGTTTTGTTTTTTTTGTTTGTTTTTTTAAGAAATGGGGTCTGCCACCATAGACTAGTAGCTAAAGTCCTTGCATGCACTTGAGATCCCATATGGGTGCCAGTTTGTATCCTGGATGCTCCACCTCCCCTCCAGCTCCCTGCTGTGGGTTGGGAAAGCAGTCAAGTATAGCCCAAAGTCTTGGGACCCTGCACCCGTGTGGGAGAGGAGATCCAGAAGCTCTAGGTCCTGGCTTTGGATCGGCTCAGCTCCGGGTGTTGTGGCCACTTGGGGAATGAACCAGCAAAGGGAAGATCTTTCTCCCTGCATCTTCTCTCTGTATATATGCCTTTCCAATAAAAATAAATAAATGTTAAAAATATATTTTTTAAGAAATCGGTATTGAACAGGTCTCCCTGTCCCACGCCCAGCAACATCACTACACATATTTTCATTAGTAATATTTTTATATAGGCTTATTTATTCTTATTAGAAAGACATTTACAGAGTGAAGGAGAGACAGAAAAATCTCTGATCTTCCATTTGCTGTTTCATTCCCCAAATGATTGCAATGGTCAGAGCTAAGCTGACCAGAAGCCAGGAGTCTCCTCTGGGTCTCCCGCATGGGTGCAGGGTCCCAATGACTTGTACTATCCTCTACTGCTTTTCCAGGCCACAAGCAGGGAGCTGGAAGGGAAATGGAGCAGCCGGGACACGAACCAGCATGCATATGGGATGCTGGTGCTTGAAGGCAGAGGGTTAGTCTGTTGAGTCACAGCATCAACCCCTGGAAATACTATGTATCACTCCTATGTGTGAAATGCCGTGTGCATTATAAAAATTTGCCGTAAGAGTAGGTTAGAAAGGTTATTGACATTTTATGCCAGCCTTGTTTTAGAGAGGATAACAGAATATCAATTGTCTTCTCATAAGATTAGAACCCAGAGTTTAAATTATTATTTTTAAGTTGAAAGGCAGAAAGAGACAGGGAGAGCTTCCACCCACTGGCTGACTTCCCTAATACGAGATTTGCATTTGGTGATATAATTCTACAATTCTTACAACATTGAACCAGGTCCCTGTTAGCCACTTGAGAAGATGCTCCAACGGCAGACTAGGGAACAATTTACTCCTAAGAAAACCTGGGATATTTCTGCCTCGACCAAGTTTCTCAACCATGTTTCCTTACTTGCTCTGATTAAAAGGCAACTTTCTAGGATGTAACAAGGCCTTTTACAACATCATACCTTCCTACCTAGAACATCATTTCTAGAAATAGGGAAGAAATAAACTGTACTTCCGGATTTTCCCCAAAGCACTGTAAATCACCAGGGAAAGGCGAGGTACCAGGAAGACACCTGGACAGCGCTGACGCGCTCGCCGCTCATGGAATGCTTCCATGAACAGAAACATCAACAGGGCGGCCCGCGGCTGAACCATTGAAACGATGCTTTCCATAAAGAACATCATGACCAACTCTCAACTGACGTCAGAGGAAAGAACCAGAAAACTAATGGCAATCCCCGAGTAGTAGAATTCTCACCCATTTCTGCCTATTGTTTTTAATCTATAGTAATACTATAAATCCACAAGTAAAATCACGGATCTTCTAGCGCATGAACCTGGACCTTCAAGTCGGCATTTATCAACAAACTTTCAAGGACTCATGAGAAACCAGCAGGGGTCCTTTCAGGTCCCTCTGGCTTGACTTCCCACCAGCACCACCCCACACCTTCTGCCTCTCACATTCCTGCTTCCGGGACATTAGCCATAACCCTTCAGTACACACACCAAGATGCTCAAGTGAGGTTACTCAACATTCAAAATATTTCAAACTGTTTAATAAATGGCTATCTTAGAACATGCCAAAGCTGGTGCACCTAGTGACTAAGAATGGCTTGAAGGAGCCTAAAGCTTCCACATCAGATTTAGGTTTGAATCTTATCTGAAAGGGACCTCACCAAGTTTCACTTTCCTTATCTGTAAAGCGGGACTGTTACTCTGAGTGAATCACTCGTGACACGTGAGGTCACACGCACTCCTTAAGCTGGTAACGCCACCGCCGCCCTGTAATAATGTGACTGCTGTTTCTGGTCATCAAGTCTCTACATTTTAATTTTCCCGTGGGAAAAAAAAAAAGCTTAGTGGGGGAGTGATTGTTGATAGTTATTTCGGACCACCCAGACCACAAAAATTTCAAAAACAATTTAAGAGAAATGAGAATTGCTAATTCTATAAAGTCTATGTTAACAAAGTCCCCATTATCATCACTATTTCATAAAAGAAAAGGCATTTGAACACTCCTTTAAAAAGTGGAAGAGCACCTCTGGAAGGGCAGGTGGCAACTCCACGTCCAAATTCTACCCTTTTGTTCATCTTGTCACATGCTGGCACACACCTGGGGACTAGCAGGTATGTGGAAACGGGCAGATGATGATGGACCCTTACCTTGTTAGCTTAATCCTTCATCCATGGGTGAAACTGTTCTACTCTCCTCACAGGAATGCTCATTAACAAACACCTATTCCTTATTAAGCTTTGGAGTTGAGGATCCAGTGAGGCCAACGGCCTGCATGCTGGCCATTGCCTGGGATGCTGGCACCTAGGCACTGGTGTGAGTTGTGGCTGCTCCCCTGCAGCTGCTGCTCTCTGCTCAAGGACCCCGGGAAGCAGCAGCTGGTGGCCCAGGCACTCAGGCACCTGCAACAAACACGGGAGACCAGATGGACTGCCACGATCCGGGCTTGAGGCTGGCTCAACTCTGGCTGCATGCTTGCAGTGCATGATAAAAACATAAGCTATGACCACAAAAATGCAGCATATTATTCTTAAATTGATTCATAAAAAACGATCCACCTACATGTTTTAATGGCTTGGTCATCTTTTTATACTCATGTTATCAAAAAATGGTATTCAGAGTATTTCTGGCCGAGCATTTTTCGCATCTCTTCCTTTAGAGCAGAGTCACGTGGTGAGGCAGTTCATGATGCTGCTATTCTGAGCCTTGTGGGCAAAGGGGATATTACAATTTCCTCAAAGGTTATGGCTCCCCAGGGAAAATGATCCAAGCTGGAAATTGCTGCTGTAAATACGTAGAATCTGGGTTCTAAGGAAGAAACCGTGACAGGGTCTAAAAGGTAAATTCAGACACAGAGAAAAATTGTTGTTATTTTTAAAACCGTTGAGAGCTTGCATTGTGAAACTTTTCGAGAATAACAAGAAACAACATGAATGTAGGCATTGTGCAGTTTTATTTGCTGCTTATTCGTTACAAATAATTTCACGATGTAAGACATTTAAATACTGGCTTTATTCTTTTCTTGAGGCGTTTCTTCTTTAGGCAACAATGGGTCGATCTTTAACAGCAAACCTTCACTGGTGGCGCTTCGAAGGAAAGCTCGTACCACAAAGGGCCCTAGGGATAGCACGCAGAAATCAGCTTTAACTGTATTCCACAGATTCCCGAACAGCAACACGAAACACAGCAAGAACTCAAACAGGGCTCAGATCAGCTTCGTCTTTCCAGTACTGCACAGCTGAACTAATATTTAACATTGGAAGGAAGGCAGTTTGATGTCTAGAAGTAGAAGACAAATAAGATATGCTCTAGAAAATGAGGGATTTGTCCACGAAGCCGCATATATTCACGAATGATTTGTTTTTCACTCCCAGTAGATGATCACTTGGAATTCATTTTATTGCAAAGTCAAGAGTGAAGGGAGTTGGTGGTGATATTTACATTAAATTTAAACATTCTATATGTTTATTTAAAAGTCAGCACAGATGCTACCTTTGTGTTACCAAACAGGTGGTAAAACTCCCTAAAAATTAAAAATCTTCACATAAGACAGTATGAAGGGGCTTCACTGTGAGAAATAAAGATGACAACATTGCCAGCATTCCACTCCTGCTACAGCCTCAGAAGAGCCTAAGCTGAAATCTGTTCTTGGTCATGCGGTTAGCGCTGTGGACAGCAAGCAAAACGCTGTGATGCCGGCATCGCTTCTGGGCAGCAGATCAAGTCCCCACTGCTCCACTTCCAAACCAACTCCCTGCTAACAGCCTGTGAAAAAAAGAGTGGAACACACCCACGTGATTGGGCCCATGTCAGACAGGAAGCAGCTCTTGGCTCCTGGCTTTGGCCGAGCCCAACCCCAGCTGTTGCAGCCTTCTGGACAGTGAACCAGCAGAAGGAAGAGTTCTCTTTCTCTCTTTCTGTTTTTCTGATGTCCAAATAAATAACTAAGTCTTAGGGGAACAGGTTCTGTATGGTCAGTAGCATGAAAGGCCACATCCTATCCTGCAGTCACATGGAGTCCCAAGTGCTGTGCCTCCCCTGCAGCTTCCTCATAACGCACCCGAGAAAGCAGCAGAACACAGTGCCAGTCTGCGCCCCTCACCCTCACATGGGAGACCTGGATGGGGTTTTCGGTTCCTGGCTGCAGTCTGGCCCATTCCTGACCAGTGTGGCCATTTGTGGAGTGAACCAATAGATGGAAGATCTTTCTGACACTCTGCCTTTCAAATAAATACGAATAAATATATTGTTAAAAGAATCTATACACATACAGCTATTAAGTATTACAACCATGTTTAGGAGACAAGAATTAATAAATGAAGTATGTATATACTATTGACTTTAAAAAAATAATAAAAACCTAGTTAGCTACTTGAAAGGCACAGTGACAGAAAGAAACACAGAAGCAGAGTTCATCCGTCTGCTGGTTCACTCCTCAAATGGCTGCGATGGCCAAGGCTGGTTCAGGCTGAAGCTACGAGCCCAGAACCTCATGAGCATGTCCCGCAAGGATGACAGAGGCCTAAGCACTGGGCCAGCTTCCATTGCTTGGCCAGGCACATCAGCAAGGAGCTGGATTTAACGTAGAACACTCAGAACTCCGACTGGCATGCCAATCTGGGATGCTGACACCACAAGCAGTGGCTTAACCCAATGTGCCATGACACTGACCTCCCCACTAATAGCTTTTTAATTAGAAATATATTTATAAAGCTGGACCTGACTAAAAGGAAACTTAGAGGTGAACTGAGTATAATGCACTCAGGCATGGTTCAACTACCCATGAGTGAAACTGATCTCAGGAAATAACGTGAATGACCTGCAAGGCACCGGACAAGCCTGAGTTCTAGGGCCACAACAGTTTCACATTTTAGTCAGGATAGTAATTCCCCTACAGATCATGCCACTTTTAAGAAACGACTCATGGCTCTTGTGTAGTTAAATATATATATATATATATATATATATGGTTATATATATATGATTAAAAGTGGTAGGTGTTTGGGACAGAGGTAGTTCACTGCTTGGGATTCCTGCAGCCACATCCAAGTGCCTGCCTTGAGTCCAGCTCCAGCTCCACTTCTCAGCCAACTCCCTGCCCATGCACATTCTGGGAGGCAGCAGACAATGGCTCAAGGGCCTGAGTCCCTGGCACCCACGCTGAAGCTCTGGGTACCTGGGCTCAGCCTGGCCCTAGCTGGCCCGGTCCTGGTTGTAGTGGACATTTCAGGGGAAGTAACAGATGGAAGATCAATCTCTGCCTTTCAAAACAACTAAAATTAAATTTTTTTAAATGTAAAAATTATGAAACAATAGGAATTTCTTGCAGAATTAAATTTCATTTATTTGTCTGAACACTAGAAATACGGTTGCTATTACATTTGCATGTTGGCTTATTACTTCACATTTTACAATTTTTTTTTCAAAGCAACACAGGCCAATAGAGAAGTTTAAGTCTACCCTCAAAAAAATCACTTACCCAAATTCAGTGGTCTGTGCCTACACACTTCATTAATAACTGCTTGCAAATTTGCAGCTATCTGGTCACTTGACATGTCCAACTGAAAGAAAAGGACACATAAAATGAAGGATTAATCCAATGAGTCACTGTATCAGCCATTCATTCTCCTCATTTCATAACATCAAATAACAGACTTCACTGTGAAAGCAGGAAAATTTCCCTAGCTTTTCTTTCACAATTCTATGTAATTACACATCTTTACATGTCAAGATTTCATTCTTGTACAGAACATATTACAGCAAAGTTATATGCTGAAGTTCTTCTGAGATTCCATGGTTTCCAAGCAATTTCCCCAAAGCGTACTCTATTCACATCGACCACAAGGAACTGAAGCTATTTTCTTTTTTAGTTATTTGTTGGCTTGTTTTGCAAGGAAGCTAAGAAAATGTTTACAAGTTAATGCCTTTGTGAGTCCAAAATAAGACTACTTGAATACATGCTTTTAGACAAAACATATCTCACAGAGTCAAGATGTTCTGCTAATGTGCTAACTTTAAAAATACTTTGTGCAATAACAATTATTTTGCCATTTGGCAGAAACCACAGTTAGTAATATACAGTGACTGAGTCCACTTTATAAAATGACTAAACCCAATTTATGCCCTTGAAAAAATCTTCACGATTGTCATTCAAGCGTGACGAATGTTATTCTTCCTAAGCAGGAATATGTTAAATCATTAGGCTGAATGTTTACAGAATTTTGCGTTGTGTCAAAAAATAAATCTATTCTCTTTTATCTCTTTTTAAATGGATTTCTAAAAATTTAGATAAAACATGTAATAGCAATACTGAAAAAACTTAGAGTAAAAAGTTAAAACAAGTTTCTATTTTCCAATAACTCTGAGACCACCGTAAAAAAAAAGTTACTGTAAACATAATTTCTCCTGAAAAAATTCTCTAATCATCACCAAACAGTATTTGGCAGCTACGTGGCAACGATACAGCACTGAACACTAAATGAGGAAGTGTAGGTGTTACTGGCTCTAGAGACTTTAGCTTGCTTAGAAGCAAACATTTCAGTGGTAAAGCAAACCCCTCACACATTTTATGTTAAAAAGAAAACACACGCATGTCCTCACTTTCCTTTCCTCTCTTAATATTCTAAATCAAATCTTTTTCGTATTATTACTGATTTCCCATTATTACTATCACTCCCCTTTTTAATATTTATTTATTTTTACTGGAAAAGCAGATATAAAGAGAACAGGAGAGTCAGAAAGATCTTCTGTCCACTGGTTCACTCCTGCAACAGCCAGAACTGAGCTGGTCCAAAACCAGGAGCCAGGAACTTCTTATGAGTCTCCCACGCAGGTGCCAGATCCCAAGGACCTGGGCCATCCTCTACTGCGTTCCAAGCTACAAGCAGGGAGCTGGAAGGGAATTGGAGAAGCTGGGATATGAACCAGTACCCATATTGGATCCTGGTGTATGCGAGGCGAGGACTCTAGTCACTAAGCTACCACAGCGGGTCCAACCATCATTTAAGTAAGCTCCTTTCCACATCAAATTTGGGAAACAGTTAAAAGAAAAAGAAAGATGCAACAAATATCTCTTTTAATAGTGGTGATCTATATTGTAATAGCATGAACTCCTATTTTACAGCCTTACATTGTCATTCCAGCTGTAGGCAAAAATAAAAACATGATTTACAAGCAGAAGGCAATTGTTCCTGCTGCAATTTTCCTCATTAGGAAGCCTTCAACAAGTTTAACTTGCTTTGAAAAACACAGAAATCAAAATAGTTGATACTTCTTTGCTCGCATTGAACACCACTGATCTTTATCACTGTGCCTGAAAGGAGAGTGTCCTTAGTCAGGTGTCCTCTTGATGTACCAGAAATTTACAAGCCTCCTGCCAGGCAGCCTGGTTTCTTTGTTGCTCTGTGCTTTAACAATAGGTGCTCACCACCATAAGGGTCTAGTCGCAGCTTTCCAAGGAGAGCATTTCTGAACACTTGGTCAGCAGGCCCTGAGGGCATGTGCAGAAGGAAAACCCTAGCTGCACTCCCAGTCATGGCACTTGGGGGTGAACCAGCAGTGAGGCGCGCGTGCTCTCTCTCTCTCTCTCTCTCTCTCTCTCTCTCTCTCTCTCTCTTTCTCTTTCCAATAAATAAATAAATGTGAAGAGAACAAGGAGGAGGAGAAACTTCACGTTGGGATCAGATAGGACCATGACTGAGACAGACACAGGTCAAAGCCCTCCCAGCAGTCAGCTGAGAACAGAAAGCCGGTGTGAGGCCCACTGGGACCACCCCAAGTCCTTGCAATCAGAGCCACACACCTGCTCTTCCTAATCCATGGAACCTTCCCCAGGCCCCTCAGCAGGAGGGAGTTCGGTGTCTTACCCCTGTCTCCAAGCCAGTCAGCCATGACCACAATGCTTAACATACCCTCTACTGAACTACAAAATACATTTCTGGTCATAATACTTGATTCTATTTGTTTTAAGGATTTATCTGCTTTTCTGAAAAGCAGAGTCACAGGCAGAGGAGGGAAGAGACAAATCTTCCACCTGCTGATTTGACTCCCTAAATAGCCCTGACAGCTGGGACTGGGCAGACCCAAAACCAGGAGCCAGAAGCTTCTTCAGGGTCTCCCACATGAAGGCAGGGGCCCAAGAAAGGCATCCTCTGCTGCTGCCCCAAACACACTAGCAGGATGCTGGATCAGAAGTGGAGTAGTTGGGACTCGAACGAGTGTCCACATGGGATGCCAGCATCATAGTCATATCATAGCAGTCTAACCTGTTATGCTACAGCACAGGCCTCTTCATTTTATCTATTTTTTTAAGATATGCAAAACTGAAAAAAATTACATATCTTATGGGCATTACTTACATTGTTATAGTTGTTTAACTGGCTACTGGTAACAATCAGTACCCACAGGAACAACACATAGACATACACCAGTTTTATTAACACTACAGGCAGCTGCCTAGGCAGTCTTGCAGCTGTGCAGGTGGTACAATGCTGGGAGAAAAGCAGCCAGCAACTGCTGGGCATTCTGGTTAACGCCAGATCTGTGCTAACTATACCGGGGTGCCAACATGGTTGCCTTTTTTCCCCTTCCTTTCTTTGTTTTTTTAAAAACACGCAGGGAAGGTGGGGATGCCGAGCCAGGACACGCAGTCCTGTCCGTCAGGCACGCCATATGTCAAGGGGTGGTGGTGGGGTTGCAGGTTGCCTGGGGAAGGCGGGGAGGGGATTGTTGGAGTGAGGGCTGCTGAGGGGAGGAGTTTGACAGCGGAGGAGTGACTTCTCCGGGCTTTCACAGAGCAGAAAATCGCACTCTCAGCGAGGCAAGGGAGCTGAGACAGCGTGGTTTAGAGGGGGAAACCAGAAGGTATGTGCAAGAGACCCGCCCAACTGGGAGGCCTAGGCCGGGCTAAATAGCTTATCCACCGTGTGCTGGCATACCAAAAGCTGGGGCTGGGGCGCATGCTTGGCTGGGCAGGTAACAGACCCAATCTTTCCCTGCACTGGCTGTGCACACAAGAGTCGAGTCTGAGGTCACCCCAGGCAAAGTTGTTTGTTTTTTTTTTGGGGGGGGGGTTGTCTCCAACTAGATAGCTGGACTCAAATCCCAGCCATAGGGAAAATCACAAGATATGGTCCGACCTTGGAGTGTGTGTGTCAGGCCTGGGCCTCCTCAGTTGCCGATACCTGTGCAGAGGATAGCATGCCCAGATGCACGCTGGGGGTGTGATAGCCAGCTCATCTAGGCCAGCAGAGGACATTGATTGCTTCCTCCAAGGACAGAAAGCTGAAGAGGTTAGACCACTCCCCTGGCCAAACTTTGCAGCGTGTTCCTGGGTCTGTGGCTGCACTAAAGTGGACCTAGTAAAGCAACAGACCTTGGAAAGATTTTCTCAATCCGGTGCCACCAAGCTGACAATGCCTCAGAACTATCAAAATCACTCAAGTAATACCCTCTGAATATTCTTCCCCACATGGGGGTCTCAAAGTCATCATCATCAAGTGACCATCACCCAAGCCTGGGTGCTGATGCAATCTGACTACAAAACATGATCCTTTTCCCTTCTTCCCCAAGAGACACAGGAGAAAAAAAAAAAACAAACAAACAACAACAAAAAACAAAAATGGAAACATCGTCCCATCCACCGTTCTCCATACTTTGACCCTTCCCACCCTAATTGGAGGCCCACATGGGCATGCATTCCTCTTAACTATGTAAACAATATTAAAAATAAAGTTAAAAAAAAAACACAAAACCCTTCCAGAGACAGGTATTTGGCTTAGAGGTGACGACACCGGGGACCCCCACTGGCATGCCTGTGTTTGATTCACACTTTGGCTGTCGACCCCAGCTCCCTGCTGAGGCAGCTTCTGGGAGGCAGGTGATGGCAGTGATCGGGTTTGTCCCACCCGCGTGAGAGACCTGGGTTGAGTTCCTGGCTGTTATGGCTAAGTGGGTAATAAGTCAGCAGATGGAAACACACACAGAGTCTGTATCTCAAATAAAAATTTTTAAAGGCTTGCATACACTATGCTGACAATGATAAATCAGAAATGCAATGCTTTTTCGCTACATCTCAGCTTTCTACCCACCTTCCTATGCAACATCACCTGGTGGTCTCAAAAAGCCACTGATGCTGACTTGTTTTAAAGACTTTTTAAAAAGATTTATTTATTTATTTATTGCAAAGTCAGATATACAGAGAGGATGAGAGACAGAGAGGAAGATTTTCCATCCACTAATTCACTCCTCAAGTAAACACAACAGCCGGAACTGAGCTGACCCTAAGCCAAGAGCCAGGAGCTTCTTCTGGGTCTCCCACATGGGTGCAGGGTCCCAAGGCTTTGCGCCATCCTCAACTGATTTTCCCAGGCCACAAGCAGGGAGCTGAATGAGAAGCAAGGCCACTGGGATTAGAACCAGCGCCATATGGGATCCGGGCGCGTTCAAGGCAAGGACTTTAGCGTTAGCCCACTGCGCTGGGCCTAAGAAGTATGATTTTCAAGCAAACACATGTCAATGCAGAAATAGCCAGCTTCTGCTACAGTGAATGTAGTGATTTTTTAAAAAATCATTAATTGTTTTTATTTTGATAATTTTTACACAGTTGATTATGGTGACTACAGTCAAAGGCTACAGAAAAGTTGGTGAGATCACCATTTCCACATTCTCTTTTTTTTCTTCTTGTAACTGGGGGGAGGGGGTGACAAGGAGAGAAGCCACACCCAGCCTCCCAAACACCTCTGCACGCTGGGATGGAGGACAACCACCTGACACCACCCCAAAGTCCCCGATGTGGGGCATGCTCTGAGGGTCCTGCTCATGAGGTTTCGATAGTTCAACAGTTCTGACTTGCTGCCAATCTCACCACTCCAAGCACTATGAAATCTTTCCAGAATCCACCGGTTGACATAGTCCACCTTAGAGTCTCCATTTGCCCAGTTATTACTGCCAACTCTTGGCTGGGGTAGTTGATTGATTTGTTCTGTCCTCTGTCCTCTGTTAGGGTACCAGGTGTCCTCCGTAGGTTCCAATGTACTGCCAAATCCTCCATGTGCATCTGGATATGCTATCTACTGCTGCATCTAAGCCACTGCGGAGGCCCAGTTCTAACACATGTATTCCACAGTCAAACACAGACCCTGCAGTTCTCTCCATGGTTGGGGTTCTGAGTCCAGCAATTCGGTTGGGAGGATCCCTATAGAAATTTCATCTGAAGTGATCCCAGATCTGTTTCTTGTGTGTGCTTGTCAATACAGGGTCCAGCACAGTCCATCACCCCAATCAGCTTATGCACATGCTGGTGGTTGTAATTTCTGGATCAGTTCTGTCTCCAGCCCTGTCTTCTACACTAAGCAATGGCTGTTGGAGCCCAATCCGATCCTACCCACCACACTCTTAGCTCTCATGCAAACCAGTGGGAGCTACAGCCTAGTCGGATTGACCTGCAATAACCCCCACCAAGCCTGCCCCCTGCCCTGGTTCCCATGTTTGCCAGTATGCACAGCAGACTAGTCCAGTCTGTCCCACATCCCATTCAGCTCTCATACACGTCAATGGGCACTGAAGCCTAATTCAACCCAACCAGCTCCACTATCCAGCCCCCACATGTGCCAGTGGGTGCCACTCTCTGTCTAGTCATGCCTGCTCCAGTCCTGGTTCTCATGCTCACCAGTTGGAGTGGTAACCTAAAAAGGATGTGTCCACTGTTCCCCTAATGCGCCCACTCTCACTACCAGATCTTGCATTCTTCAGGTGGTTCTGCACTTTAACTTGGCAGAATTTGCCCCCCCATGCCAGCATCTGCCAGCTGATGCTGCAGCAAAGCCCATCCACTCACTTGGACTTGTGACGGTTTTTAAGTAAGTAGTCATCTCTACCTGGAAACTGTGAAGACGGCCTTGCAGCCACTTGGGGAGTGAACCAGTGATGGAAGACCTTTCTGTGTCTTCTTCTCTCTGTATATCTGCCCTTCTAATAAAAAATAAAATAACTCCTAAAAAAAAAAAAACTGCATGGGGCCCAGGACCATACCCTAGTGGCTAAATCCTTGCCTTGCATATACCAGGATCCCATATGGGCGCCAGTCCATATCCCAGCTGTTCCACTTCCCATCCAGCTCTCTGCTTGTAGACTGGGAAAGCAGTGGAGGACAGCCCAAAGCCTGGGGACCCTGCACCTATGTGGGAGACCTGGAGCAAGCTCCTGGCTTGTGGCTTTGGATCAGTTCAGCTCCAGCCATTGCAGCCACTTGGGGAGTGAACTAGCAGATGGAAGATCTTTGTCTCTGTCTCTCCTCTCTGTAAATCTGCCTTTCCAATAAAAATAACGAATAAATCTTTTTTAAAAAAAGTGCATGACTCCTGTCTAGACCAAGATGTTAGTATTATAGACCAGGTGTTAGTATTATAGCACAGCAGTTTAAAGCTGTGGCTTTCATCACCAGGATCTCCTGTCAAGGGCCCAGCTCAAGTCCTGGCTGCCGTGCTTCCTGATGCACTCAGCAAGGCACCAGATGATGGCTCAAGTTGCTTGCAACTCTGTACCTACATCTAAGAACTAGAACTAGAAGGAGTTTCCAGCTCTTGGCTTCCACCTAGCTGAGAACTGCCTGGGAGTGAGCCAACGGATAAAAGATTACTGCCTCCCCACCCGCAAACTACTGCCAATCGCCCTGTCTCTCCTTGTTGTTTGGCCTTGCAAATAAATAATAACTAATTGTGCAGTTCTGATCGTTGGGCAATTGCTCTGGTCTAAGCACGTACACAGGTACTCTCACTCACAGCTTGAAGGAAGGTTCCATTTCTACCCCTCCCTTACTAGAAACAGAGACTTGGAAACCCTTGGCATTTAGCCAGGGTTACACCTGTGGTGGGGAGAGGCCTGGCAGCTGTGAGCATGAGCTCTGAAGGTAGCAAACACAGCTTGACATGAATCTCATCTCCACTTACTGGCGTGTGACCCTTTTCACAGCTGTTATACATTGGTAATCTTTAGGAAGATGATGCATCAATTATCTGCAAAGGAGAAATGAGTTGCTGTGAACTAAAGGGGAAAACAACAACAACAACAAAAACAAGAAAAATGGAGAGATATTAACAGGAAAAGAACATGTGTTTAAGAAGAAAAACACATCAGAGCACTTTTTCAGGTTCAAATTCAGTATTTCCTACGAGGGTCCACGGCTGAGGACAGCAAGAAACCTCAGAAAGCGATCTGAATCTAGACTGTGAAAGGATTTCCACGTTCAGGTGAAGATTTTCAGACATATCCTGTAAGCAGTGATATGTTTAATGTTTCTAAGGAGACATGTTGATCTCATCTGTTCTAGAAAGAATTCTCGAGGGAGGTATAAACAGGACTTGGCTAACTTACTTTGTAAACGGTGTGATGGTAAATATTTTTTAGGTTTTGCAGGTCAAATGGGCTCCACCCCACTACTTGGCACTGTTGTGATAGTACAAAAGGGGCCACAGAGCAACTACAAACGAGTGTTGTTTCACTTCAAAAACCTGTGCGGTGCCACATTTGACCCAGGGTCTGCAGTTTGCTGACCTGTGTTACAGAAAATATATCAAAGGATGCTTGAGGAAGTGCATGAGTAGAGCCGTTACATTTTACTGAAGTAAGGATGTGTTTTGTTTTGCATTGCTTTATTTAGAACAAAGCTTTTGTTGGCCACCAACAGACTTGCACGTTCCTATTTCGCATCTACTATGCAGATGAGGCAAAAAGATGTACTTTGTCAAACTAACAACTGCACTTCTGTTTAAAATAAAAGCATGGAAAATGCTTAGCAATGATTTTCAAAGCGGTTATAAATTTTAAAAACATTTTAAACACGTTTCTTTAGGACTCATGACCAAGGTTCAATTTTGACAGTATCAGGCCTACATTGTAAAGGAAGACAGCAACAATTAAGACCACCAAAAAAATCAACAATCACCCCAAGCAGAAGTAGGAGCCAAGTGGGAGGCAGGTCCCCATGAGGTCCATGTGCAGAGACTGCAAGGCATTGCCAAGAAAAGACGACTTGGGGCAGCACTGCAGCATGCAGCCTGCAATGCTGAAATCCCATGTGAGCTCTAGTTCAAGCCCCAGTTGCTTCAGGTCTGATGCAACTCTCTGCTAGTGCACCGGAAAGCAGTGGATGATGGCCCAAGTGCTTCGGCCCCTGAAGAGATGCGGAGGACAGGGATGAAGTTCTAGGTTACTGGCTTCAGCCTGGACCAACCCCAGCCATGTAGCCATTTGGCAAGTGAAACAATATATGAAAGATCTGTCTGTCTCTCCTTGTTTCTTTTCGTCTTCTGTCACATACGTTCAATTTATTCAAATAATTTATTTATTCAAATTTATTTAAAATTTATTTTGAAAATTTATTTATTCAAAATAAATAAATGAAAAAGCAATGATTAAAAGGCAGAAGCATTATGGCACAGATAGTAAACCACTACCCACAATGCCAGAATTCCATATAGGCATTGGTTTGTATCCAGCTGCTCCACTTCTGATCTAGCTGCCTGCCAACAGCTTGGGATGGCTAACCGGTCCAAATGATTGGGACCCTGTACCCACGTGAGAGACTAGAAAGAAGCCCCTGGCTGCTGTCTTCAGATTAGCTCAGCCCTGGCTGTCATGGTCATCACAGGAGTCAGTCAGCAGATGGAAGATCTCTCTCTCTCTCTCTCTCTCTCTCTCTCTCTCTCGTCTCTCTGTAACTCTTACAAACTAAAAAAAAAAAAAAAAAAAAAAAAAATCTGTAAGATAATAATAATTTTTTAAAAAGGGATTGGCTGATTGAATACATGCTGTATGGAAGATATAAAATTAGTATACTAGAGACAGTCATAAGTAGCAACAAGTAACCTGGGCACTGCAAATGCATTTGCAGTAGAGGCATCTGCCATCCCCGTCCATCCCTCCCAGACCATGACTCCAGAAACATTATACCTGGGAAAGGGACCTCAGAATAGAGTGCTGCAAGGGCTAGAGCAGGATAGGTGGAAGGTATTGTAAGTCTTCCAGACTTTCACTCACATAACTATAAGATCCTGGCTCCAAAAGGGAAGTTCTTCAGATTTGGAATAAGAACTCTGAACTGGCTTGAGCTGACAGTCACTGGAACATATTCTGTCTAAACTGCTAACATAAAAGGGAAGTTGTACACGGTACAGCTGTAAGTAAAGAATGAAAAAAAACTATTCACATTTGCACCTCACTAAAATCAGACTTTCAGCAAACACTTGTACAGTTATATAGGCACAAAATATATTTTCGGGGTATGAGAGATGTGGATTTATGGTCACTGGAGTGATGCTTACAGTAATGAGATAGTAGAAATTATTTAAATGGCAAACAAAAGTAAGGCTCAATAAATTTTAAAAATCCACATAACTAGCTATAAAACATCTTTTAAAGAGTCACTTTGCAAGAATTTTAAAGACATGGAAAAGCATGTTCAAGGAAAAGAACACAAAACCCAATTTACAATAGCAACTACATAATCAAAAAATGAAGAGGAAGCACAGTAATGAGAAGTACTAAAATGTTGCCAATGACTACTGGAAGCCAGGAGCCTCTTCCGGGTCTCCCACGTGAGTGCAGGGTCCCAGGGCTTTGGGCCATCTTCCCAGGTCACAAACAGGGAGCTGGATAGGAAGTGGGGCTGCCGAGACTAGAATCAGCACCCATATGGGATCCCAGCACATACAAGGCGAGGACTTCAGCCACTAGCTTATCGCACCAGGTCCAAGCTATTTTTTTTTTAATTGTAACATTCTACTAACAATAACTCCATTCTAAGAACAAACTTAAAATCTTACAAGGATGATAAATTATCTCAAGTAAAAATATACTTCTCACAATAAAGCATCAAAGATGGTCCTGGCACACAGGAATTCTGGGTAACTATTAGTTTCTCCTCTTTTTAAGACCTAATAAGTTCTAAGACACATTGTCAACCTGTTTCTTCTATTTTATAGTCTATAGATCACGCCCCTCTCTTTATACCTCCCTTATTTATAACACAGAACACTATATCAGACTAAAAATGGAACAAAAGTTAATCATTATTAACTGTCAGGAGTGAGCGGAAAGGAGAGCAAGCGGCAGTGAGCCATGGGCCAATGGGCTGCAGCCTCTGGCCAGGAACTGCTTGTACCTTTATTTGAACAATCATCTTCAGGCAGTCCTTCAGCTGATTTCAAAATAAGCCTTCAGTTTCTACACCCTGGGCTAGAAACATCTTGCTTAACTGAATTAACTCCAACAGATTCACCTTTCCTGTTCTAACATGTCCACCAAAACCGAGGCCTGGGGATTTCAACACAAGATTTTACAATGTTTATGCTGCCTTGCCCTGAACTTGTTTATTTTCATTACAGTATTCCTCAGCTTTTATCAGCTGCCAGATTGACAATATCCTTGCCTCAAAATAATTTACGTGAGCAAAGCATAGTGATACTCACCTGTGAATGGACCACATCCACCCCCCCCAAAAAAAAAAACATCAAAGATACAGCCTCTACAGTAAGTAGTTCAAAGCTCTAAATGTATGTGAAGCCCAGACAAGAAACACCAGTCAGGTCTTGGCATGATTTGGGGCAAACACAACTCTGAGTTGGCCTTCCCATTTTAAAACAAGCTTACGTTTGATTTGCCATTACCAATATTGTTTACGAGTCATCAAAATGTGTCTACTTACATGACTGTAAAAAAAAAAACTGCTCTATTTTTTCTTCACTGCTATAGCTTAATGTCACAGCTAAGCTATTATATATAAATGCACTTATATAAAAAATTTTTAAATGATGTTCTTTACAAATTTAATCATACTTAGGAAAGATTTTAAAACTTTCTCCTTTCAAATTCTTAAAAGTTTTAAGTACATATTAATAAAATCATAATCATTTGATCCCAGTATCAAAACCCAAACAGGAGAGACGGCATTCATATCTAAGCTCTCAGACGTCTGTAGTTTCTTTACAATATATTAGCTGTTACTGATTTCACCTGATTTCATAGTAGTCTAGTGGAAACCTGTAACAGAACATAAACAGAGGAATCACGGTTTCACACACAAGAGGAATCAGGGTTATAAAAGTTGCCACTAAGTTGGATTTAGTGGTAAATTCAGAGACTGCCAAATATATTTTAAACTTTCATGATGTAGTAAATTAATAAAGTATATAAGATTGCAGGAAAAAAATGTTGATGTCTTTGGAAATCAAGCTGATAAAGTATGGTAAAAATTTGCAGCACAAACAACTGATTTGTTAATTATAGAGCATTAATTATTCAAGCAGCATCTATTAAACATTTTTTGATTAGAAACTCTATAATCAGAATTAATTGCATATCATTGAAAATCTGTTCCGTGACAAAGTGTTCCCATTAATTCATCTAATTTTCCCATAAATTTAATTGTATTTTCCATGCTTTTGACAGGTGAGTAGACAACCAAGGAGGGAAAAAGCATACAGAGGAGGGAAGGAGAGGAAAGAGAGAGGAAGGGAGAGAGGAGAGGGGAAGGAAGAGAGGAGAGAGGAAGGAAGAGAGGAGAGGGAAGGGAGAAGTGGGGGATCTCTCTTTGTCTCTCTCTCTGGCTCTCCTTCCCTCTGTAACTCTTCCTTTCAAGTTGAATAATAATAATACTGTGCATTTCCAACAAACTCTGAAACCCTCTGACATACTCAGTTAATAGCCCAGTTTGGCATTTCTTCAACTCTGGTCTCCCTCAGTCCAGTTTATGATTCGCTTTCTGTTTGTTTGAACGGCAGCTACAAAGAGAAGGAGGGGCAGAGACAGACAGACGGACAGATTTTATATTCACTGTTCCCTTCCCAAATGGCCACGACGGCCAGGGTGCGGCCTGGCTGAAACCAGTATCCTGAAACTCCATCCATGTGGGTAGCAGGGACCCAACGAGGTGGGCTGTCTTCTACTGCTACCTGTCTTCCCAGGTACTTAGCGGTGAGCTGAGCCCGAAGCAGAACAGCCAGGACTTGGATCAGTACTCACATGTGACGAGGCATCACAGGCAGCAGCTAGCCTAACCTGCTGCAGCACAACACCAACCCGGAGCCCCACGTGTTATCACAAAGGACATTCTCCAGTGGCACAGCGCCAACCCTGAGCCCACATGCCATCACAGAGGACATCCTCCAGTGGCACAGCGCCAGAAACAGAGAAATATCATGCACATGCTGATTCGCTCCCCAAATGGCCACAACAGCTGGGGCTGGGGCTGGGCCAGGCAGGAGTCAGGAGCCTGGAGCTTCTTCTGGATCTCAGGAGTCCAAGCACTTGAGCCATCTTCTGCTGCTTTCCCAGGCACATTAGCAGAGGGCTGGTTCGGAAGTAGAACAGCCAGATCCTCAACCAGCGCCCATTTAAGATGCCAGGATCACAGATGGCAGCTTTACCTGGTATACCACAACACCAGCCCATGCAGAAGCCCATGCCCCTATGGTGTAGGTGTTTAGCCTGATGGTTAAGATGAGCACACCCCACATCAGAGTACCTGGGTTTGGGTTTAAGTCCCGGCTCCAGCTACCAATCCCAGATTCCTACATATAGGAATCCTGGGAGACGGCAGTGATGGCTCAAGTACACGGGCTCCTGAGACCATGTGGATGTCCCAGAGTGTGTTCCTGGCTTGTGGCTGCAGCCCTGGCCCATTCCCAGCCAGTGCAGGTGTTTGGGGCATGAACCAGAGGATATCTCCTGCTGTGTCTGTCCTTTAGTCTCTGTTTTCACTCTTCTCATAAAGTGATTATTAAAAATTGGAAACCAAATAAAGAAATAAAGAATCTCAATTGTAATCTGCCTCCAAACTCCCTTACAGTCTATTCTCCATACAGTGAGTGGCCCTTCCAGAAGTTAATTTCAGACTTAGTGCTCCTCTGGATAAACCCCTCCAAAGCTCTGCATCCCAGCCTGAGTGAAGCATCTTTACTCTCTCCTGGCCACTCAGTCCCACTCTGCCCAGCCACACAGGTCACACTGGTCCTCGCACACTCTCTAGGGCCTTTGCATTTACTGTTTGTTCTGCCTGGAATGCGTTTTCCCCAATCTCTGTCTCCGGATCATAATTCAAGTCACTTCCTCCGAGAGGCCCGTGTGACACACCCTATCGGAAACATCAGCACTCACATTCTACTTCTTACCCACACTTCCTCTTCCCAACATTTTCTTCTTATCCTTACATCTGCACAACTTGTTCATTTACATCATTCAGTTTGTTCGAATGTCACCTCTCACTGGAAATAACGACAGAAAAGCAGGGGAAGTAGCTGGGCAGTGTGGGAGAAGAAGGGATAGCTTTGTAATACAGAAGGTTAAGCTATAACCTGCAAAGCCAGCATCCTATATGGATGCCAGTTCAGGTCCCTGTTGCTACACTTTCATTCCAGTTTCCCGCTAATGCTCCTGGGGAGCATCAGAAGATGGCCCACATTCCTGGGCCCTGCACCCATGTATGAGACTCAAGTAAAGCTGACTTAAGCATGGCCCAGACACAACCCCTGTGGGGCATGAACAAGAAAATGGAAGACTTCATTTTCTTTCTCTGTCTCTCATTTCTCTCTCCAACCATGCCTTTCAAATAAAATTTAAAAGGCCAGCAGTGTGGTATAGTGGGTTAATAAGCCACATGCAAAGCCCACATCATATATATGGGTGCTGGTTTGAGCTGTGGCTGCTCCACTTCTGATTCTGGCTCCCTGCTAACGTGCCTGAAAAAGCAGTAGGAGACTGGCCAGTGCATGGGCCCCTGCACCCATGCAGAAGACCCAGATGTTCCTGGCTTTGATCAACACTGGCCATCGTGGCCATATGGGGACTAAACCAGAAGATTAAAAATATCTTTGTGTGTCTCTACATCTCCCTATCACTCTACTTTTCAAACAAGTAAATATTAATTTTTTAAAAAAGGAAAAAAGCAATAGCAGCAGCAGCAGCCCCCCAGAACACCTGCATCTCACACTACAGTGCCCAGGTTCAAGTCTCAACTCCACTCTCACGCTAATACACATGCTGCAAGTCAGGGCATGAGGATGTGCCTGGCCCCACATGGGAAACCCAACTAAGTTTCCGGCTCCTGGCTTCAGCGTAGCCTAGTGCAGTTGTTGCAGGCATTTGGGGCATGAATCAATGGATAAAGATCTTTCCCTCTGCCTTCCAAGCAGGTAAAATAAAACAGCCAGATACACAGCCCACCATGATTCAGACAGCTTACCTAACACGTGTGTGTGTGTGTGTGTGTGTGTGTGTGTGTGTTTTATCTATATTTGCAACTATTAAGGGACTTTTGGTTTTGTTCACAGCAATGTGTATACTCCCAGGTACAAATAATACATGCATCACTCAGTAAGCAACCAGCATTTGTGTATGTGCATAATTTATGACACAGTGGTAAGGAAGGGACAGAGAACTAAAGTACGTAACAGCCCACACAGGGCTATTACAATTCTTTCTTTCACTTGTATGAGGAACTGTGATATTAAGCTGAAGCACTGTGTCAAGAAGGAACGGAAGGGAGAGGAGCACTGCACAGGAAGAGCAAAGTCAGGAGAGAAAGGAAGCTTCAGATGCAATAAAAAAAAAAAGTGCTATTTTATCACAAGCCAGATCTGTGTTTGCTTTGCACCTCACATCCAAGAATCCAGCCATGCTCAGGGGATCCCACAGCCACGAGCCTGCATTCTCCATGCCCAGCGACTTCCTCTTTTGTGGGAAAGAGCTACACTAGGGCTAGGGCTTAACGGAGATTTTTTACATAAGATTTAAAAAAAAAAAAAAACAGGTTTTTTCATTTCTTTATTAACTTACCTGCAGCACTATGAATATGAGTTAATTTCTCTTTATATCTTTTTTAAAAGATTTATTTCTTTTTTATTGCAAAGTCAGATATACAGAGAGGAGGAGAGACAGAGAGGAAGATCTTCTGTGCATTGATTCACTCACCAACTGACCACAACAGCTGGAGCTGCATCAATCCAAAGCTAGGAGCCAGTAACTTCCTTCAGGTCTCCCACATGGGTGCAGAAACCCAAGGATCCCAAGGGTCATCCTTGTCTGCTTTCCCAAGCCACAAGCTAGATGGGAAGTGCAGCTGCCAGGATTAGAACTGGTGCCTATATGGGATCCTGGTGTATTCAAGGCTAGGACTTTAGCCGCTCGGGCCCTTACATCTTCCTTTGGAAAGTGCTGTAAACACATTGTTCTAAGATAAAGGGAAGACAGAACATCAAATTCCTGATAAGGTTTTTCAGAAAACAGTAGAGAAGAGCTGCCTTAGAGAGCTACACTGGTGGGAACTGGCACTATGGCATTGCAACAGCAGCAACCCATATGGGCACCATTCACACTTTGGCTGCTCCACTTAGGAACCAGTTCCTGCTCATGTTATGTGCGGAAGCACAGAAGATGATCCAAGGATTTGGGCTCCTGCACCCACATGGGAGACATGGAATGAGCCCAAGCTCCCAGCTTTAATTTGGCTCAGCCCAAGTCACTGTGACCAATTGAGAATCAAACCAGCACACAGAAGAGGTCTGTAACTCTCACCCTCTCTCTGCAATTCTGCCTTTCAAAGAAATATGTACGTTTTTATGAAGAACAAACAAAAAAAACTTTGTTGTTTGTGTGTGTACTTGAAAACAATGAAAAATTAAGATAGAAAACGTTGTTTGGAAATACAGTATCTCTTCACTAAGCATACTTTGGAAGGCCATTTTAATAAAGTGTGGAAAAGTCTGCGAACTTACTGCTCTGACGGTAAAGCATGTATAGAGGGACAAAAAATATTTTCCAAAATTATCTAAAACTGCATGGATTCATAACACATGACACATTTGAATAGGTTCAGTATGCATTTTTAAAGCAAACCTATGTTTTTGTCCTTAACTTGTACCGAATTTTATTAGTCTCAAATATTATTCAGCTTCAAACTACAACAACTACCTCTACATACGTGAGATTCTATTCAACAATTTCAAGTAGCTAGTGGCTCCATGAAAACATAGAAACATCAGTCGGCTTGTGTAGCCTCTTAAGTATAGACAACAGGTAATGAGTTAGATAATTTATTATAGTATAAAATAGGTTAAATACACCAAATAAGCACCTTTCAAATTTCCTCTTAACTTAAACTCTCCTGGTCATAAATACTACCTACCACAAGTCCTACTTTTGCATAATTTATAGCTCTTATCTTTTTCCTTAGTGAAAAGTTCTATTCCTTGATTTCCACCATTCTCAGCAAACAAAACTTCAACTACAACACTATCACATTTCCTTGTTTTTGAAATGTGAGGCAGTCAACACGAACAGAAGTGAAAGGAGAAAGAGAACATTTCCTCATTTTTTGAAATGTGAAGGTATTGCCTGTGCCTCTACAAAAGGAAATCGTTGGTATTAATAACATTAAAATGAATTTATACCTTACATAGAATGACAAAAACATTAAAAAACCATACAAGTGACTTTCAATCACACTTTGAAGTGTAATTGTGTAGAACATTGAAGGTCACATATTTTAAAAAACATGAGGAAACCAGTGAGGGGAAAAATGGATTAGTGGCATGTTACAAAAGATTGAAGGGTACTTTTGGAAACTGTATTTAAAAGTGTCTGACAGGGGGCAGCACTGTGGCATTCTGGGTAAAGATGCCAGCTGGGATGTTGGCACCCCATGTGGGTGCTGATTTGAGTCCTAGCTGCTCAACTTCCCATCAAGCTCCCTGCTAATGTGTCACCTGGGAAAGCAGTGAGAGGATGGCTCAAATGCTGGGTTCCCTGCAACCCTGTGACAGACCAGGAAGAAATTCCTGCATCCTGGCTTGGGCCTGGCCCAACACCGGCTGGTTTGGCCATTTGGTAAGTAAACCTGTAGATGGAAGATTCATTCTCCCTCTCTTAATTCTGTCTTTCAAATACATATAAACAAATATTTTTTTAAAAATTCCCAACAGATTTATGACAAGATATTTAGCCATGGTTTAATTGTGTTGTATAATACCAAAATATGTAGTTGACTAACCATTTCCATAAAAAACAGAAAACAAGATTCTGAATTCTGACTTATGCTGTAGAAATTTAGCAATTAATATTTTATTTGCTGTATTATTCCTTTAAGATTGAAAAGTTTAGTGTGAATTGGTTAAATTTATAGAGAAAAAAAAGCATTTTTCCTATTGATTCACTGAGTAAGTAAATGCATCTGTTAATAATTACTAGCTGATCTCCAATTGATTTATTGTGTTCATACATACAAAAGTACTTCAAAAAGCTTGTAGAAAAGTAGAATTAACAGGTAAATTTACTTTGCTGCAAAATTATTTTGGAATTGCATCTATGAGTGGTCATCCTAAAGTTCACAGAAAATACATATTAAGAAAAAACTATGTATGAATTTCAAAAACTTGTTATAATAAGACAAATCTAAGTTTTGTTTTCCTTGAACAGTGCAAATGCCCTTGTAAGTGCATTCACTCATTCAACAATTAGCTTTTAGGCATCTGCTATCTGCAAGACATTTTTCTAAGGAGTTAAAGATACAACAAACAAAATGTGCAAACTTTCTTATTTTTTTTTTTACATCTTTTCATTCCTTCTCAGATGTAACAAAATGTTAACTCTCCTTAAACGTATCTTCTCTTTTTGCAACTAATCTGAAATTAGACTAGTAAAAACATCAATTATTGGCCAGTTAGGTTCATTCCTTTTAGAATGTCTCTTACATTAATTTCTACTTCAAGGTCAATTGAAAAAATAATATATGTATTTTTTTCTCCTCTTTAACTCTTTATTTATAATCTTGACATCTTTTCCTTATATCTGATTGCTTCACAACTTCTTTTTATTCCAATAAATTATGCTTCATATCAAGTGGGAAAAGAAATGGTGACTAGACAACAACAATACAACTGATTAAAAAATAAAACATGCCATCGGAAGGAAGATATTTCTCTCTGTCTCTCCTCTTCTCTGTATGTATCTGACTCCACAATACAAATAAATAAATAAAACATGCCAATAATTTGTTCTGCATTCATAATGGTCAGCATATCATTTGAATGACATTATTACTCAAATGGGCATTTGATTAGATAGTATACGTTCTTTTTTTTTTGATAGTATACATTCATAGCCAATTTCATGATTATGTAAGCTATAGGTACAATGGTAGGAAAGATTAAGAATGAAACTAATTTACTCATAAATATCATTGATAAACATCAGATAATGGCTGGCTATTAAACCATTAGTACAGTTCTGATACAGCAAGAAGATATTAGTGGTTGAGTTCTATTACCCAAGATGCTAATCCTCAAGTGCAACTGATTGCACTATGAAGACACAGTAGTAACATTTTCACTCTCAAAAAAATGCTTTCCTAGATCAAGGGTCAGCAAACCATTTGTGTAAAAAGGCAGATACCTTAGGCCTGTTGGTTATACCCAATCTCAGCAGCATATTAAATCATAAAGACCACTCTTGGCTCAGAAGTTGTAGAAAACTAGGCTATAGGCAACTGAATGTGGCTCTCGGCTGCCATTTACCAACCTCTGCTGTAAATATTTCCTTTTACTGAAAATAAAGAGAAATCCCAACTAGGCATGCAACAGTGTCAATACTCTTTCATCTGCACTCATTCTGTATCATGCAGGCTATTAAGGAAAAATAAGAAAGACACTTTATTTTCATTACTCCAAACTGCATAAATGTTATAGTCATGCATGGATACTTCACAATAGTGCTCTGAAATTACGTTTAGATAGGTGTCAGTGTGGTAGCATAGGTTAGCAAGCTAATCTTCCACCTGAAGTACAACTCCCACTGGGGAGTGCAAAAGCCAGGACTGGGGTTGAACTAGGCTAGGAAAGCCTGAAGCATCTATCTGCATGTGTGTGGGTTGCATTTGGGGGCGGGCCAGACTGGACCAGTTCACAGCACACATTGGCACGACTAAGAGCCAGACAGGGTGTAAGCCAGGCTGGGTTGAATGGCAACATTCACTAGCCAGTTCACATGAGGGCTGAGGGTGGGCCAGACTGGGCTACAGTGCTGCACCCACAGGCAAGAGATGGGATTGGAGTAGTAAAGGTTGAGCCAGGCTGTATCATATGCTGGCAAATGCCAAGACTGGGGATGGGTCATTTCAGTATGAGGCTAGACCCTGAGCTGGGAGCTGGCTTGGTAGGAGAGCCACAGGGACTCCTTTGCTGGGCTGCTGCTTCCATTGGTAAGCGTGAGAGCTGGGACTGGGACTGGGGGCGGGCTGGGGTGGGCCAGGATGGGCTAGGTTGCCACACCCCATAGCATACACAAGAGCCAGAATGGATACAGGCCAGCTGGATTAGGCCACAGCACACACTGGTAAGTGCTGGAACTGGGTATGAGTCTTATCAGGCTGAGTGAGTAACAGTACCCACTGATAGGTGCAAGATCCAGGACTGGCAATGGGCCTGGGAGGGAAATCATGGGCATTCTTCTGGTAGGCTGCAGCTCCTGCCAGTGAGCACAGGAATCAGGGCTGGTGGTAGACTGGGCTGGGCAAGGCAGAAGCACTGGGGGAGGGTTGCACTGAGCTAATCTGCAGCACCCATAGGTATGCACAACAGTAAGATGGGATGTGGGGAAGATTAGGCTAGGTTGCAACACCTGACAACATACACAAAAACCAGGGCTGACAGCAGGCCTGGTGGAGATCAGTGGGCATCACTCCAACTAGGCCATGAAACCCACTGATACGCATTAAAACCAGGCCTGTGGCAGGTAGAGTTGGGTTAGGTCGCAACACCCATCATTTCACATGAGAGATGGAGTTGGGGGCAGAACTGTCCAAATAGGTGCATCTATCAGTATATGCACTGGCTGGTGCATGTGACAGATTAAACCTGACCCTGCATTGGCTTGAACACACAAGAGTCAAGTCAGATCACCACAGGCAAGATTTCTTAGGAAACTTCCCAACTACGCTGTTGAACTCAAACCCCAGCCACCCCAGAAAGTCACAGGATTTGTGGTCCGAACTTGGAGCGCATGCATCAGCACTGGGCCTCCTCAGATGCTGAGGCCTGTGTGGTGGATAACATGCCCAGGTGCACACAGCAGACATGATAGCCAGCAACTCTAGGCCAGGAGAGGATGTCAAGTACCTCATCAGAAAATCTAAGGCAAAACAGGTTGGACAACTCTCCTGTTCAAGCTTTGCAGCATGTTCCTGGGTCTGTGGATGCACTAAGGTGGACTTAATTAACCAATAGACCTTGGAAAGATTTTCTCAAACCTGGTGCAACGAAGCTAACAACTCACCATCAAACTGTCAAAGTTACTCAAGTAACACCCTGGGAACACTCTTCCCCACTTCGGGGTCTCTTAAGCTGTTATCAAACTACTGTTCCCCATGCTTGGATGCTGATGGGACCTGACAGTAAGGAGCAGTTTTCACCCCCCGCCTCCACTGCAGACATAGGAGAAAAAAAATTGAAACATATTTCCCACTCACCTTCCTCCATACCTCAACCCTCCCCACCTTAACTGGAGACCCACATCGCCATTATCAATTTTTGCAGTCATTTAAAAATGTCATGACTACACTCTGTACCCCCATGCACTCTTCTTGTTAAGGACTGATTCTTCCCATCCCCATTCCAGGCAACATTAGTCTACCGCACGTATGAAGGCTTGCTTTTTTTAAGGTATTTCACATTAATGTTATCACACAGAATGTACTTGTCCTGGCTTCATTCCTTGAGTATAATCCATTTAATAAAATATGTTTACAGTTTGCTCCTTGTCATTAACTAATATCCCGTTAAACATGCTGCACATTTCTTAAGTGTACAATTTATCATGCTGACATATACATAAGCCATAAGCTGTCAGAAAAACGAACCCATTAATCACTCCCACAAATGCAAGCTATCCTTCTCCAAGTCCTTCCTACCCTTCTTCACATACCTCTATCTCCACTGGTCTGCTTTCTGTCACTATACAGTAGTTCACACAGGTCAACATTTTATATAAACAGAATTAGATAATACATACTTCATCTTTTGTCTTCTTACACTTGATATAATTATTTTTAAATTTCTCTATAACATTAGAATGTATACCATTAGAATGTGGCCTTCTGGGGAGTGAACCAGCAGACAGAAGGCTTCTCGCTCTGTTTCTGTTTCTCCTTCTGTGTAACTCTGCCTTTCTAACAAACAAATTTACTTTAAAAAGCAAAACTTCTTAGGCAAAAAAAAAAATTTAAGATCTACTTATTGTTACTGGAAATAATAATAGTATTATTTCCATAACTTATTGTTACTGGAAAATTGTTATTGTTATTTACTTATTGTACCAGAGAGAGAAGGAGACACAGAGATAGATTTTCCTTCTGTTAGTTCACTCTTCCAATGGCTGCAATGTCCACAGCTGGGACGGCCCAAAGCCAGGATCCAGGAGCTTCTTCCAGTTTCCCCACAGAGGCACACGGGTCAAGAACCCAAGTCAGCCTCCTCTGCATTTCCAGGCTATTAGCAGGGAGCTGGATCAGAAGAGGAGCAGCCAGGACTCAAACTAGCGCCCATATGGGATGTTGGCACCACAGAGGCTTAGCCTGCTCTGCCACTGTGTTGACCCCTAACAGTTTGTTAAGTTGAACAGTCACCTGCTGATGATTCTACCATTATGCTTCTAAATGTCTACCCAATGAAAGCATACATCCATAGAAAGAACTGTAAATAAACATTCATATCAAATATATTTGCACTAGCCCCAAATGGGAGACACTCCAAACAAATATCAGGTAAATGCAAAAACAAAATATTCTTTATACACAACAGAAAATCAAGTTTTAGGGCTTTTTTTTTAGTTCATGAATTTAACCAATCATCATGATTTCTTTTTTCCATGATAAACCTTACATTCCTAGTACAACCCTTATCTGGTCATAGCTGCATTATTTGAGTATGGCAGGTCCCCTCCACAGCCCATGTTGAAGTTCAAGTGCCTGTCACTGTGGTGACTGAGGAACCACTGATGTGCTGCTTCTGCTCATGTCCCCTCATCCTTCTGCTTTCCCACTGGGTTAAAACACAGCCAGGTCCCTGCAAAATGCCGGCCCCAGGCTCTTTGACTTCCTAGCCTCCAAAGTGCCTATTCTTCACCATCCTGTTTCAGGGATTCTGCTGGAACAAAGGAAAAGGACTGCAATAGTCATAATATGCTATTCGACTTACATACTGCTAGATGTGATTTGCTGAAATGTAGCCTTGAATGTCCATGGATATCACTGCACTGTAGTTTTCTTTGATTTTCGGTATTAAGGTCATGCGGATTGTGGGAGGCTTCGCTGCTGCCCTAACTTAAGTGGAAGTGGTCTGCTGAATAGTTATTATGTTATTATCTCATCTACTCCTTTTTAGTCTAGGGAATATTTAACCATTGCTAACATAATTTTGCTTATGGGATGGGAAATAAGGAAAAAACTAAGGTTCAGAGAGGAACTACACAGTTCTTACTAATCTAGAACCAGGTCTGAATCAAGACAGAATGAATTTAAGGGACCAGTGTTGTGACATAATGTGTAAAGCAACCATCTGCAACACCACATGGGCACTGGTTGAAACCCCAACCGCCTCACTTCCGATCCAGTTCCCTGCAAATGCCCTAGCGCAAACAGCAGAAGACGGCCCAACTACTTGGGTCCTACTACCCAGGTGGGAGATCCAGAAGAAGCTCCTGGCTCCCACAGCTGTCTGAGCAACGAACAAACGGACAGAAGATAAGTCTCTCTTCCACATATATAAAAGACATTTTTAGAAAAGGCAGTATGAATTTAAATTCATTCTCTACCTCCTACTAAACTATACCCATTAAGTATTATGTGTTTATTTTTAAACATGTAGATTGATTTCCTCTCCACTGAGAAAAAGCATTATAACTCCACAACTCCGAGTAGCTTGATCTGAAGGCAGGCCCATGACTGTGGCAAGAAAGAAAGAGAGAAAGAGAGAAAGAAAGAGAGAAAGAGAGAAAGAAAGAGAGAAAGAGAGAAAGAAAGAAAGAGAGACAGACAGAAAGAGAGAAAGAAAGAGAGAAAGAGAGAGAGAGAGAAAGAGAGAAAGAAAGAGAGAAAGAGAGAGAGAGAGAAAGAGAGAAAGAGAGAGGGAAAGAAAGAAGGAAGGAAGGAAGGAAGGAAGGAAGGAAGGAAGGAAGGAAGGAAAGAAAGAAAGAAAGAAAGAAAGAAAGAAAGAAAGAAAGAAAGAAAGAAAGAAAGAAAGAAAGAAAGAAAGAAAGAAAGAAAGAGAGAGAGAGAAAGAGAGAAAGAGAAAGAAAGAAGGAAAGAAGGAAGGAAGGAAAGAAAGAAAGAAAAGAAAAAGAAAGAGAAAGAAAGAAAGAAAGAAAGAAAGAAAGAAAGAAAGAAAGAAAGAAAGAAAGAAAGAAAGAAAGAAAAAGAAAGAAAGAAAGAAAGAAAGAAAGGATGCTATGCTTTCAAACCGGGAATACACTGAAAACATCAATACACTGGATACACTGAAAACAGATTTAATCTAGCTAGGAAGAATCAAAAAAGGATATTCCATAGTTCCAAAAGGCCAACCAAAACCAATAGCAAAATGTAACACCATTTAAAAATGCATCTCATCTTCAAAACCACATTGTGAAGGAGGTATTTATCATGTACATTTTATAGATGAGGCAATTTGAGACACAGTAAAAAACATGTTTATAGTCTCTTCTCCTATATGTAAACAGCAAAACAGGCATTCAAACTCAAGTCTCTACAGCTCCAAAAGAGTTCCTTAGGATTTGACTGTTTTGTTTTTTTTGTTTGTTGGTTGATTTTGTTTTTTTGTTTGTTTGTTTTTTGTTTTTTGTTTTGTTTTTTGTTGTTGTTGTTTTTGCTTGGTTTTTAGATTACAGCGCTATCAGCCCTAAAAAACAGGCAGCACTGCCCAGGGCCTTTTGGAACAAGGAAATTCCAACAGCAGATTCTAGCAGAGCTCAGCGCTGAATAAAATGGAGCTGAGCTTTGACGTTACTAACGGCAAGCAGGAGTTCTCCAGTTGCTGAGCAGAGTAACCCTGTTTTGCCCCCATTCCAAAGCAAGTTTTCCTGTTGCAAAACTAGCTGAGTGTTTTTTCTGTTTTTCAGTACTCCACCGTGGATGCAGCTTGGACTACAAGCTACCGGCTACTATGCAGAATGCCTCTTAAGAGTTAAAGTGAGAAGAGAACAAGTATTACAGCTACTCAAGCAAGATGGGCAAAGACCCTCCATTATGGAGAAGATTGCAGAGTTCAAGTATTTATTCTGCTTCACACTAGCGGTTGGACCTTTCAAAGGTTTGTCATGTTTCTGGCTTCCATGCCTCCCTCTACAGAACAGGGAAGAGAATTTCACTTTTCATTGGGCCAGGAATAAAAACAGTGCTTAGAATGGCATCTGACACTTGGTAGACACTGCTGAAATTTTGTAATCAACAGATACTTTTGATATCCTTTAATATAAAGAACGTATTCTGGAAAATCTTAATGTTTCTAACACAAGTATATAAAAAAAACAGTACTATAAATCTGACATTCCTGTATTAGGATGCTAAAATTAGCACTAGAAACTAATTTCCAGCATCATCCATGAGTAAACAAGCAATTTTAAAAATACAGAGATAAAATATAAAAAATATGTAAAAACATAGAAAAAAGAATTTTAAAAAGAGATAATCAGAACTTAGCAAAGAAAACAAATTACCCAACCAGACTATATTACAACTCTGTCATCTACTCAACATTATGCAAGAATTCATAGAGAATATACAAAATTCAGTCAGTGCTCTCAAATAGCTTAAAATTCAGGGCAATAAATGATACGTACAGCATCGTGCATACACAGAATAAACAAAGCTGACCCTCTGACAACGATGGGGATTGCAGGGGAGAAGTGGCACATGCATTAGAAACATCAGCTCCCAGGCATCTGAAAATCCACATATACCTCTTGACTCTCCAGCCCCAAAACGTAACTACTCAAGGCCTACTGCTAACTGGAGAAACCCTGTGGGTACATGAACAGCCAATTATGTATGCTATAAGGTCAAATTTACAAGTCATGTGTACCACACACAGTGACAGGAAACATGGAAGATGAGTTTTACTAAAATAAACAGTTAATGATATGTTACTGATGCTACAGCACATGAGTAGCCAGAAGGCTATGAATTCCTACAGGAGTACAGCAAGTCCTGAAGTTAATTTTACACAGCTGCGATTTAACACTGCATTAAATAAAAATAACCTTTACATTTGTTCACATTTATATTTTTATTTTTATTATGTATATTTATATTACTTGTGTCATGAACAGTTTGTAAGTTTGGTGTTTCAATACATTTTAATTTTTATAATAGATTTGTGTAAATTTTATAGCAGTAAATGATGAATTACTGCTGTTAGCCCAGAGGGCCCGGGAGCAGGGAAAAAGCCCAGTGGTGGTGCAAAAAGTTCCCACCAAGAATAGCCACCCTGGACTCATTTAAATGGAGCTGACCAATCAGAAGAGAACACACCCCTTTACTTCAAGCCCCATCACCACCACTACGTAAGGAATATGCGGCTCCCTGCAGGTACAACTTCAGTGGCCTGCTACCTTGCGGACCCATGAACCTCACCCGGGAGCAGATCTCAATAAACCTGGTTTTATCATCATTCTGGTCTCGGTAGTCCCACTGTTTCTGTGTGGTTTTTTTTTTATCTAACAACTACCAACCTACATGTTTTGGATTCATTAGCTTTTTCTTATTTTTTGCTACTATTTCTGAGTCACATAGTTTTAAATTCTCTCAACTCACTACAAATCTCCCAGAAATCCACTTACCAATGGACCCATTCAGTGTAAATCTACACTGCTGAAGGGTCAGCTGTGAATGTCAGTAACACCTAACTGGAAGGAAGGAATCCTCAAGCAGTGTTAATAGTTATGTGTTCAATAAATAGAATTTTAAAAATTATCTAGGTGTACATTTTTTGTCACCCCCAGTGCTAATGTCAGGGATGAGTTCAAACAACCAATATATTATAATGTGATGACTAACGGATTACTTATCAAAGAAGAAAAGAGGATCATTTGATCACTTCCGCCATCACTTACTGTTGCGATTTTGGTCTTGAGAAAGTTCTCCCTTTCTTCATCTACTGCAATTTCTTGTCCAGTTTTAAATAATTCAAGCATTTTGGGAATGTCACGGCCAATGGAATCTGGTTAGAAAAATTAAAAGTTCAAAATTGTCACTTATATCTAAACAAGTACCAAAAGTTACCGAGCAAGAACAACACATAACTTATGTAAAGACACAGCAAATGCATGAGAGCAGACAGCGCTGGTTTGTGAGGGTTCCTCCTCTCGTGAGCAGGGATGGGACCTGCCAATCGCCTCTAACCCAGGTTCACAATGCTTACGTGGACACGAATGTGACTAGAGACTGTGTGCTGTCTTGGGGAGACGTCCTTACTGGTTTAAAGCTGAGTCTCATGACCTGTCATGGGACAGGGTCATGGAGCAAGAGGCTGAGAGCAGCCTCAGAGGAGCGGACAGCCAGCAGCCAACTGACACTCTCAGCCAACCAGGAACTGAATTCTTCCAATAATCACGTGATTCTGCAAGATCCATCCTCAGGATGATATTCTGCTGGCTCTGTCTTCAAACCAGAGAGGGTATACCTAGGAAGCCGTTGCACTTGACTGGACAATAAGATGCTGGACTCTATGTTTGGTATATGCTTGCAATGGGGGAATCTCAACTGAACTTGAACTGTGGTTATGCAACAAGGTGGAGGAATCCACCATGGTGGGAGGGTTTGGGGAGGGGTGGGGAGAACCCAAGTACCAATGAAACTGTGTCACATAATACAATGTAATTAAAAAATAATAAATAAATAAATAAATAAATAAAAAGATCCATCCTCTGGCAAGTCTCAGATAAGACTACAGCTTTAGCCAGCACTGATAACAGAGTTCTGTGAGACTATTAAGCAGAGAACTCAGTTCAGTTGTATACACATTTCTGGCACACAGAAATGGTTAAATGTGTGTTGTTTGTAAAGTCACTAAAACGGTGGTAAGAATGTTATATCATTACAGGCATAAATAAATATATGCAATGGACACAGCATATTTTCAAAACAGATTAAAATAATATAAAATAATTTACCATAAAAACTAATAGCACAATCTTGAAATCTTTGAAGAACTTTCCACTATCTTTGCAAAGTATGTAGCTAGCTTGCTTTTCCATAAAATCAAATTACTAGAAAGCAGCAAGACTGAGCACTGGAAAACACCACAATGAATGAGGAGGTTTATTATGCACGCATGTTACAAAAACTGGCAAGAGGGGCCAGGCGCGGTAGCCTAGTGTCTAAAGTCCTCATCTTGCATGCACTGGGATCTCATACGGGCACCAGTTCGTGTCCCAGCAGCCCCACTTCCCATCCAGCTCCCTGCTTGTGGCCTGGGAAAGCAGCAGAGGATGGCCCAAAGCTTTGGGATCCCGCACCCATGTGGGAGACCTGGAAGAAGCTCCTGGCTCCTGGATTCGGGTCAGCTCAGCTCCGGCCATTGCAGCCACCTGGAGAGTGGATCAATGGATCTTCCTCTCTGACTCTCTGACTCTCTGTATATCTGCCTTTGCAATAAAAATAAATAAATCTTTTTTAAAAAGTCGCACAAGCATGAGGACCAAGTATGAAGTGAGTAGGATCAAGCTGAACTACAACACCCATTGGTTCAAGTGGAAGACAGGGCTGGAAACAGAACTGACCCAGCAATTGCAATGACCAGCATGTGCATAAGCTGACTGGGGCAACAGACTATGCCAGACCCTGTAATGGCAAATTCACACAAGAATCAGGTCTGGGATCATCTCAGATGAAGTTTCTTTGGAGATCCCTTCAACTGAACTGCTGATCTCAGAACCCCAACCATGAAGAGACTATGTCAGCCAGCGGACTCTGAATAGGTTTCATTGTGTTTGGAACGGCGAGATTGGCAGCAATTCAGAATTGTTGACCTATCAAAACTGCTTCAGCAGGACCCTGGGGACGTACCTCACATCGGGGACCTGGGATGGGTGGGAGGCTGGGTGGGGATTCTCCCTTTGTTTCTCCCCTGACCCCAAATACAAGGAGAAATGATATTAGTGTGGAAACAACAGTATAACCCACTTTCCTGTAGCCCTTGACCCTTTGTACCCTAATCAACTAAGTAAGATTATTTTTAAAAATAAATTAATTTTAAAATGGCACAAGAAAAATCAAGGTCTAAAATTTAACTTACTGCACTCTAATGTCACTATAGTCTCTATTCGAGTGGAGAAAAACCAAAGAAAAACTAAGATTTCTAAAAATACATACAAGTGATTCAAACAATAAATTGCTCTCCTATGCTTTAGCCATTCATTAAACCTAAATTTGTTATAAAATATGTATGGTTAATATTTAGCTTGAAAATGTTTAATTCTGTGCAAAGATGTGAATTATCTAAAGGGCAAGTAACATTAAAGAACAAAGCATCATTAGAGACACTACTGCCACCGTGCGTATCTTCCCTTCAGGAAAGATCTCGTCACCCCCTTAGCAAATGTTGCTACCACAGAGTTATTTTAGAACTTATTCTGCCCAGCTATAGGCAACTGCCAAGATTGCATTGTACCTTAGCATGTGTTACAATGCTGGGAAAGAAGCAGCTAGTATCTGGGAGGTAACCTGGGTCTGGATAATGCCAAATCTGTGTTAACCATATGAGTGTGCCAGCATAGTTACCTATTCCATTTTTTTTAAGATGGGGGAGCCCAGCACAGTAGCCTAGTGGCTGAAGTCCTTGCTTTGCATGTACCAGGATCCCATATGGGTGCCAGTTCATGTCCCGCCTGCTTCGCTTCCCATCCAGCTCCCTACTTGTGGCCTGGGAAAGCAGTCGAGGAGACGGCCCAAGGCATTGGGACCCTACGCCTGTGTGGGAGATCTGGAAGAGGCCCCTGGCTCCTGGATTTGTTTCAGTTCAGCTCCAGTCATTGCAGCCTGTTACACATACCGGCACACACAGGAACCAGGGCTGGAGGCCTAGTGTGGATTATTGGGGGTTGCTCCAACTAGGCTGTACACTGATATGTGTGAGGGATGAGTGTGTGGTAGGCAGGGTTAGGCTGGGCCCCGGCATCCATTGGTTTACATATGAGATGAGGCTGTGTGTGTGTGTGTGTAGGCTCATGGACTGAGAGCTGAACCCCACACTGGATGGGAAACACAGGAGTTAGGTCTGGGGTCACTTCAGATGAGGTTTCTTTGGGAATCCGCCCACAATCCCCTATCTGCTGCCCTGAACTGGACCACTGGACTCAGAACTCCAATTACAGTGAAAATCACAGGATCTGTGGTTTGATCATCAAGTGCACGTCTCAGAACTGGGTCTCCATGGTTCCAACTGGACATCTCTCCCAGTCAAACTTTTACAGCAAGTATCTGGGCGAATGGAGACTCTAACACGAACTACGTCAGCCAATGGACCTTGGAAGGACTTCTTCAACCTTGGCACAGAGAGATCAAACAGCATCTCAGAACCACTGAAGCCACCTGAGCAACACCCTCAGAACATGCTCCCTGTCCGGGGACCCCGGATAACAATGGGTAACCATCCTCCATGCCGGGTGCTGATGCAGTCAGGCGGCTGAGAGTGGCCCTCTCCCCTTCGCTCCCCATTTCCCCCCCATCCACTCTCCCCCATTCCTCAACCCTCCCCACCCATCAGTGGTCCACATGGGTGTATCCCTCTCAACAGCATGAACATCATTAAAAATACAATAAATTTATTACAAAAAAGAACTTATTCTGGATGACTCAGAAGCACTTCAGCTTTAAATGAAAGCAATTACTCACGAGAATCTTACAATCTATTTATCAGATAACAAATAGGTGCATTGTTAGAATTACTTAAACACAAGGTTTTTCAGACATGCTGCTGTAACTACACAGTGAACAGTAACAAAGACAATATAATGATAAACGGTGAGACGCCAGTGGCAGTATCCCAAGAAGATACATCTGGTTAAAGCATTTGTATTTAAAATGCATCACTGATATGTATCTTTGACATATTTTTTTATAAGAACAGTGTTTTGTGCACAGTGACAGCAAGAATTAGTCAGGGACTAGCCAGAACCCATACCCCATCAATGCCTTCCTAACATTTCAGAACGTTTCGATGTCCAAAAGCCATCTCTTTTCTGTGCCCCAAAACCCACCAATGCTTACCCAGAAAGTGACACTACCACCCATTCTCTCCACACGGTCAACCTTCCCAGCTTTCTGAGCTAATCTTCACTGCTTACAAACCTGCTATCAAATCTCCCACCTCAAATAAAACAAAAGGAACAAGTCTCCCGTGATTTCACAATGCCTCCCAGCTTCCCTCCATACTCCTGTGTTCTTAAAAAAAAAAAAAAAATTATTTCTCTACTTCCTTGACTTACATCTACTTCAATCACATTATCAATTTTATTACACTTCTTAAAAATTTTGGTCATGCAGATCCAATAGTCTCTCTCTCATGTTCCTCTGACCTGACCTATTAGCAGCAGTTTAAGGAGTCATCTCTCCTTTTCTTACAATATTTAGCTAAAATTACAAGAACTTTTTTTCTTTCATTTTATTTGAAAGGCAGAGAGACCGAACAAGCAAAACCTTCCTGTCATGAGTTCCCTCTCCAAAGACCCACGTTACCAGGGCTGGGCTAGGCAGAAGCCAGGAGTGTGGAACCCATCTCAGGTTTCTCACATGGGTGACAGGAACCCAAGAACTGAAGTCTTCTGCTGTCACCCAGAGAATGTATTAGCAGGAAGCTGGAAACAGAACTGGGTCTGGACTTGACCCCAGGCACTCCTGTCTGGACCGCAGGAGCCCCACGTGGCACCCTAGGCACTGCACCAAATGCTCAGGTTCTTAGAATGCCCCGACTTCTCCCCTGAAACAGCTGCTAATGGTTGCTCCACTCCATTCTCACTGGCTGAGTGCCTCCCTCCCTTAGCTGACGTCCAAAGTCTGAGCTGCCTCAGGGCTCAGGCATCTGGCCTCTCATGTTCTATTCATGCACACTTCCCCAAGTGATCTCATCCAGACACATGGCCTGAAATACCACAGATCCATTTCTAGTTGCTGAATGTGCATCTCAGGCTACAAGCACCCAGGACGTCCAGCCACCTACTTGATTTCTCCACTAGAGGCAGGCAGGTAATTGGTAAGAAGTCACGATGACAAACGTTAGAACAACAAATAAATGACTTCACAGCTTTGAATCTAATATCCCTGAGGTGATGTAATGGTAATGAAGTAGCAAAGAACAGAGCTTAAGAAGGAAAGAGTTCCACACAAACACAGAACTAATAGAACACTAAAAAAGAAAAAAAAAGTATACAATTAGAAATAAAAAAACTTCTAGAAAAGGCAATAGATTGGTGCTGATGCAGGCATTAATTTTAAGTCATCTCATTATGAAACAAGTATAAATAAAATGTTCTTTAATGTTGTAAATTCTTTCATCTTTCTCAATTTGTATTTCTCTAGTGACCAAGATGTTTCAAATCATTTCATGTGCTTAATCACCAGTGCTCTACACCTTATACATCCGAATGACTCTTTTGCCCTCTTAATTCTTATAAAAAATTATTTATTGTAGAGGAGAGAGAAAGAGAAAGCATACTCACACCTCCCAGTTCATTCCCAAGATGCCCGAAACAGGATGACAGACCAAAGTTGGAAACTAGGGTGGCAGGAACTCACCTGAGCAACAGCAGGCAGCCCAAACCTACAGCTGGAGCAGGGCACCCCTCCAGACCAACCCAACCAACATCTCAACCACTGAAGCAAAACCTGCCCTATTACCCTTCCCTTCAAAACTCGGGTTGGGGCTGGTGTTACGGTAGAGTGGCTAAAGCTGCTGCCTACAATGCCAGCAACCCTCTATGGGTGCTGCTTTGTGTCCCAGGTGTTCCAGTTCCTACCCAGCTCTCCACTGACACCATGGAAAAGCAGCAGAAAACGTTCCAAGTGCATTTGTCGCTGCCGTCCCTACGGAAGACCTGACTGAAGCTCCTGGCTCCTGGCTCTGGCCAGCCCCTGTCCTGACAGCTGGGGACACCTGGGGAGGGAGACAGCCGAAAGAGCTCTCCCTCCCTCTCCTTCTGCCTTGCAAAGAAATATATTTTTAAAAATAATAATAATCATGTTTATAGTCTTATCAAGTCCTAAGCATTCTTAATATATCTTGCATACAAGTGCTTGTTTCACATGAGCAGTTACTTCAAAACGTCTATGGAAAATAAACGTCTTGGTGAAAAACATTTTGAAAACAATGCATATTCATATCTGTATTAAATATTTTCCTCCAATAAATGGCTTGTCATTTTCTTAATTCATTCCTGACATTGACAATCTTTGTCTTCTGTTTTTTTTTAAGTGCCACTTAAGTGTTATCGCTTTGATTTTTTCAAACAACCCTTTTTGCTTTCAGTGATTTTCCTATATTCCTTTCCATTTCAGTGTCTTCCACGCTGATCTTTGTCACTGTATTATTTCCACTTAGTTTGGGTTTAATCTGTTATTTCCTCAGTTCTTAAAGTAAAAGCTTAGCACAGTGGTTTAGATAATTCTTTTCTAAATTTAGCCTTTAAAGTTTAAAATTTCCCTACAAGAACTGCTTCAACTGCTTCCCACACATCTTGTGTTTTCATTGTCACTCAGTGGAAAGCAGTTCAATTTCTTCTTTGAATTATTCAGTGGTGGGTAGTCTCATTTTAATGTTTGCGCATGGGTCTCATGATTTGTGGTTTCTAATTTAATTTAGTTATGAAAAAATACACTGTTTTTGACTTAAAATCTTCTAATTAATAGGACTTATTAAAGACTTGACTTTGATGAGGGAAGTGCTCTGTAAATAACAAATAGGCCATGCTGGCTGACAGCATGATTCCAATCTAGCGTATCCTCACCGATTTTTCAGTTTGTATAATCTGTCAGTTAACTGAGAAAATCAGAATCTCCAACGATACTTGGTGATTAGCCTATTTCCCCTCTCAATTCTGTCAGTTGCTGCTTCATATATTCTGAGGCTCTTTTTCACATGAGCATGTCCTATTATTATCACAGGATCTCCCTCTTTTTCGGTAGTAATATTCCTTGACTTGGAAGTCAATTCTGTCCAGTATTACTATCACCAATCAACTCAACAATGCTCACTGTTTCCATGACATAACTTTACCCATCATTTTACTTTGTCTTTTTGTATGTTTCAGTATCAGTGTCTACTATATATTTACAGTATAAACTTGCAATTTTTTTGGTCATCTTATGGTGGTAAACTGTTCCTGCAGATGAAGTGTGTAGTCCATAATTGCTGACATAGATGAATTTATATCTATATTAATATTTATATCTTCTATTTATTTCATATTGTCTTATTGTTTATTTTTGTTCCTCCTTTATATTGTTATTATTTTTTTTTAAGTTGTAGGCCAGTGAGAGAGAGAAAGTGTAGCAGAAGCAAAACATTGCAGAACCATTCACTGGTTCATTCCTGAAATGCCTATAACCTTTTGGGCTAGGTCAGGCCAAAGCTGGAAGCCAGGAATTCGACTCAGCCTCCCACATCGGTGGAAATGACTTAACCACCTGAGCCATGCCCTGCAACCTCACAGGGTGTGCATGAAACAGGAAGTTGGGATTGGAAGCACAGCCAAGACTTGAACGTAGGCTCTGGTATAGGGGCTGTGGGTGTCCCAAACAGCATCTTAAGATTGAAGCCAAACAATTCTCACTTTTTGTTTTCAGCAAAACTTTTTAGGATATCATTTTTGTCCCTCTGAGTTTTATGCTATATCGCTTTGTGTGCTTTTTATTTGCTTGAGAGAGCACAATGCACACTTAATCACCACCTGCTTCATGTTAATCCTGCCAATACACAATAACTGGTGTCAGCCTGTTTATTCCCCTCACCTAGTGATATAACCCTCATGTTCTTCACCTCCTATATGTTCATCTTTAAAATAAAACTCACTGGGCTACTCAAGAACAAAATTAGATTCTTCCCTCCACCCCACCCCCCCGCCACTTCTCTTTCACTGTACCACCAAGACTCTTTTCCTTCATTATCTGTTACCTTGACTCCTGCAAGTCTTCTCACTGCCATCTAATCCTAATATTTTACACACCTCAAAAGGTCTCTCTACCACTCTCACACTTTCTACAGCACCCATCTTATGCCCTCTTTAGAGCAACACCTTCCAATGACCCTGTTTGCAAACAGGATAAGATCTAATCTTCATGGTAGGGCACAGAAAGCCCTCCTTGAGCTGGTCCCCAGCCTATCACCGTCCGACTCCATTGAACAGTACTATCTGATATCACTTTATGTACCAAATGATAGAAAGCTACTTATAACTTCCTGAACACACTGGCCCTCTTATACTTTTGTACATTAGTAAAAGCCACTTTCTTTCCCAGGAAACATCCTTCCCACACATGTTAGAAAAACAAATGCCTATTCATGTTTAGCATTTCAACTATCTTCTCGGTATAATTTGATTCTGCAAAACAGTGTTCCATTCTTCTAGCTCATGTGCATACTTCCCACTGCCACTCTTACAGCATGTTAGTACAGCAGCTTTGTTCTGATTTCCCAATGTGCATCTTCCTGAGGAATATTTTTCACTCTTCAATCCTCAATATCAACTGAAGTATACAAAAATAAACACTTGATAACTAGGTGCTTATTCAACAAAGGAGTTATGAAGGTGTAAGTGGCACACAAAAACATGATAAAGAATAAGTTCTCTTAACATAATAGCAGAAAATGAACTGCTACTTTAGAACTGTGGCAGGGAGGCAACAGTAACATGACATACATACTACATTTACTTTAAGTCCTCCGTTTGTGCCATATCCTATATACATTGTCACAAAAATCTTATGCAGTAGATCTTATGACAAAATTCATTTTGTAAAATAAACAAAAACAATAAAGTGTGTAAAAGTCAGGGCTGGTGACACGGCACAGCACATTCAAGCCTTCTGCAGCACAGGAATCCCACACAGGCATCTGCTGCAGCGCCTGGCTGCCCCACTTCCAAAGCAGCTTCCTGCTGCCTGCTAATGGCCTGGGAGAGCAGTGCAGGGTGGCTCAGGTCCTTCTTTTGCCACATGGGAGACTGGGAAGAACTTAGGCCTCCTGGCTTTGGACCAGCCCAGTTTCAGCCATCAGGCCATTTGAGGAATAGACCAGGTGAAAACTATCTGTCTTTTCCCTCTGTAAAAATCTGCCTTTCAAATAAAAATAAATAAATCTTTTAAAAAATGTTTAAAATTTTCTTGGAGTAGACATTTGGGGCTTTAGATGTTTGGAATGGGGGTCAGCGCAATGGCTCAGCTGGCTGCTCCTCTGCTTTGCCGCGCCAGCATCCCTAAGGGCATGGCGTGCTGTTTCTACAGACTAATCATCTGCTCTGCAGCACTGTATTCCATATGGATCCCAGTTGTATTCCAGCTGCTCCACTGCCTCTACCTCCCATCCGGCTTCCTGCTTCTGGCCTCCCCTGGGAAAGCAGCAGAGGATGGCCCACGGTATTGGGACCCAAGTGGGAGATCCAGAAGAAGCTCCTGGCTCTTGGATTTAGATCATTTCAGCTCCAGCTGCTATGAGGAATAAACCAATGGATGGAAGATTTCTCTCCCTCCTTTCCTTCTCTCTGTAATTCTGCCTTTCTAATAAAAATAAATAAAAAGGGGGACAGGGAGAGGAAGGTGGGGACCCAGGCACAATAGCTCAATGGCTAAATCCTCGCCTTGCAAGCACCAGGATCCCATGAGCACTGGCTCATGTCCAGGCTGCTCTACTTCCCATCCAGTTCCCTGTCTGTGGCCTGAGAAAATAGCAAAGGATAGGCTAAAGCCTCAGGAACCTGCACCTGTGTGGGAGACCTGTAAGAAGCTCCCAACTTTGGATCGGCCCAGCTCTAGCAGTTAAGGCAAGCTGGGGAGTGAACTAACAGACTGAAGATCTTTCTGTCTCTCCTTCTCTCTGTAAATCAGCCTTTCCAATAAAAATAAAATATACCTTAAAAAAAATAAAAAAAGATGTTTGGGACATCTGTCTCCCCTATCACAGTGTCCAGAGTGAAATCCTAGCTCTGCTTCCAATTTCAGCTTCCAGCTAATGCATACCCAGGGAGACACCCAGATAATGACTGAAGCAGTTGGGTGCCTGCCACCTGTGTGGGAAACCTCGCTTGGGCTGCTGGCTCACAGCTTCAGCCTGACCAGCCCCAACTGCAAAGGGCACTCAGAGAATGAAGCAGCAGATGTGAGATCTGTCTTCTCTCTGTTTCTGTTTCTCATTCTCTCTGCCTTTCAAATAAACACAGTGATTAAACAATAAAAGTGCTCTCAAAGTCACAGTAAGTTAGCTAAGCCCAACACTAGGAGATATTGATTTTAACCACCATCTACATTGCTTTTTTCAGTATAATTTAATGTCAAGTTGTTGTGACTTTCTACAGCTTTCCTATCCCTTCTTACTATGGAATTACCCTCCTCTTTCTCTTTTCCTTTTTTATGTGCTTTTATAGTCTTTTCTTTTGTTTCCTTTTTTCCTTTCACGTTTTTCTTCCTCTAATTCTCTCAATCCAATCTCCACAGTGACTATAATCTGTACTGAACTGTAAGATGGGGTATTTCGCCATGATGTAGCTTTTCTTTTCTCCCTTTACTAAGTAAGATGAAGGTATAGAAAGCAAGGATGAATTAGAATTATACATGTAAAAAAGACTCCCATGAAAACACAGACCACTGAGAACAGACCTTTGAATGTGGAACAAAATGTGACTATAACTGAAAGAAACATTTTCACTTAATTATGGTAGTGAAGACTATAAAAAAAAAGCGTAACACATGGAAAGGAAATGGTGACAGTCAGGAGCTTTTAAGCAACTTGTATGGCAAACTTGGTATAAAGCAGCAGAGAGGACCAAGCGCACAGGCAGAAGCACAGCATAAGGGTGCTGATGCAAGTCCCACCTGCTGCTCTCCGATCCTGCTCCCTGTGGCAGTGCCTGGGAGAGGGAGGAAGATGAAACAGGCTTGGATCTCTGCAGCTAACTGCGAGCAACTGGAGGAAGCTCCCGGCTCCTGGCTTCACTCTGGCCCGGCCCTAGCTGATATGGCCATCTGGAGAGTATAACTGTTTCAATGAAACAAACAAATCTTAAAACACACCATCTTCACTTAACAAAAACAAGGGTGAATCAAATGATGGTCAAAAAGGAAACAATGTTTCCCTATTTGTTTAACTAGAGAAATCTGAGCATGACTAAGTACTAATGTCAAACCAGGCTGCCTGCTATAAGAAACACAATGATTAGTTCCACCATGTTAGAGACCATATTTGTCTTGTTCATATCTATCACACCCGAGGCTGGCACATGCTAATGTATAGTCAATTACTGTAAATAACTCTAACAGTGGAACTTACTAGAAACAAAATGTGAGCTGAAGTCGTAAAAGTATAACTTCTGTGACGTTAGGAGCTAGACATACATGAACACATGTGTTAAGCAGGATCAAACAAAACAGGAATTTTTTTTAAAGAAAATGGGCTTTCTGAAGGAAAACGAATTTATGTGAAATGGAAACAAGCCCTACGTGCACTTAAGACTTGATGTAATTGCTGTTGTTCAATAACCCTGTTAGACTAGTGTGAGCTCTTTCCCTGGGGGCAGCTCAGGGTACTCTCCACTGCCCTGCATCACAGGCCAATAAGGTCCTGGGAAGATTTTTCAGAGCTCCACACCTGGAAACTCCCCACCTGGTACTTTCCCAGGTTAGAAGGAGGGAGGGGAGAACCAGGGGACCCATACTCATATCCATAAAAACTCCAACCCAAAACGGGATGGACTAAGTTCTATATGAGATACCCGCCCGGCCTGGCAGGTGCACTCGCTGCATTACGCCTGGCTAGCATGCTTTCTGCTACTCTGCTTCATGCCTGAGTTCTATCTCTCACAAAGCTTAGAACCTCTGAGCAGGTATGTCCAGTAACGACAGCAAACAAAAACACAGTGATATTGGGAAATGGAGCGGGGTGGAAACAGTTATTACCAAGAAGGCACCGAAGCTCTCTGCTTAGCTGATATTTGTATAAGAAAGTCAACAAGGCAAATAAGCAAAGAGCATTTCAGACAGATGGGACAGGAAGTGTAAAAAGCTGAGAGGGAGAGAGCACTTAACATGTGACAGAAAGAGCAGGGAGGCCACTCAGCTAAAGTACAGGTGACGGGGGACCAGGACCAGCAGTCATACACCCCTGTTCACCTAGAGTCATCTAACAGTCATCACTGATGGAGTTTTCCACACTTGAGTAACTTTTAAACTAATACATGAGATATAAAATTTGCAGGTAACTTTTAAATTGATTATTCTACAAAAACTGAGTTTTAGCACACTTACTCACATAATCACAGCATTATGAGTGCTTCAATAATATAAGCAAAACTGAGGTACAACATATTATTCCATGAATTTTAAAAAATTCATTAGATTTCAATAATCTTACTATTTCTTAGTCTCAATTGACACAGGACAGCTTCTGCATAGAAAGCTTTATCCTATTCAAATATGAACTAGACAGGGGGTGTTTAAAGAGAAACACACATTAGTAAATCTAATTTACTAATCCTGTCCTTTTAGTGACCAAAAGCTTAGAACAATTTAAAAGATCGCAACTGTTCCATATATACCACAATACCTATCACGGAGCTAACATGTGTGACAGATATTAATCCCACTAAGACATTTTTCATACTAGTATTGTTGGTTCAGTAAATGCTAAATAAAAAATTTAAGAATAAAAACCGTAATCAGCAAATCTATTATAAAGAAAAGAATTTCAGAGGGCATTCATACTGGGATTAAAAAAAAAAGAGGTAATAAGCCAAATGCAGTCAAATTGCTTCAAAGTTTAAAAAGAAATTTCCAAAGGTTTCTGCTAATGAAACAAAAATGAAATACTGGGAAAACAATTCAAACATGCTTTTTAAAAACTTGAGCATGGGGGCCCGGCAGCATTGCCTAGCGGCTAAAGTCCTCGCCTTGAGTGCCCCGGGATCCCATATGGGCGCCGGTTCTAATCCCGGCAGCTCCACTTCCCATCCAGCTCCCTGCTTGTGGCCCGGGAAAGCAGTCGAGGACGGCCCAAAGCTTTGGGACCCTGCACCCATGTGGGAGACCCAGAGGAGGTTCCTGGTTCCTAGCATCGGATCGGCGTGCACCGGCCTGTTGCGGCTCACTTGGGGAGTGAAACATCGGATGGAAGATCTTCCTCTCTGTATATCCAGCTTTCCAATAATAATAAAATCTTTAAAAAAAAAAAACTTGAGCATGTCTACAGTTACGTAAGAATTAAAACAAGTAAAACTGCAGCACTAAGCACACTGCAAACTGTGCACATTCAATCCTGCCAAGACGGTTCCCACCCGTTCCCACCAGGAAAACAGAGACGAGATGGACAGCAATGAGCTCCACTGCAGGGGCTTGTTGCTTTTCCAACTTCACCCACTTGTTCAGAGCCTGATTTCTATTTTGCTCAAACGTCTCTGGGTAGATTTAAGGGGACTCAAATGGTCCTAAACAGGCATCTGAATAAGCACTGAAAATGCATAATAGAAACTTCATTTGTTCTAATGAACATCTGGTGTTTTGTTTTAACAATTTGACAGGTTAATCGCTTGTCTTCATGTTTAAAGAACACACATGGTTTTGCCAGGGCTGTTAAACAGTTTGTGTGGGGGTGAAAAGAAAATATTAGCAAAGGGGAAAGATCGGTCTGTATTTTTTGCGGGTGCCTTGTTAAGCAAATAGGGGGTTGAGAAACACTCTTTAGATTCCTGACTGTGGCATATGAAAGGTGTGATTCATCATGAAAGTAGAAATAAAGCCCACTAAACACTTTAACAGGAAACTTTTGCTATTTTGAATAGAGATGTTATTTGAAAACATTTTAAACTCAAAAACAGTAATCCCAATTCTTTCAACAACAACAATATATTAAAAATTTCAAAGTTAAAGAAAACAGAAACTAAGAGTACGCATAAAGTACAAAAGAGACAAAATTAATGTCAGAGAAAACTGGTTCCCCATACATAAAAAGCAGGGAGTTAGTTGGATACAGAGTAGGTATCCATTTACAGTTTTAATGAACTATATGTAGTACTGTTTCCCTCTGACTTGAAGTTGAATTAAATTAAAACAACATAAGAAGTGTAATATTTTCATCAAATTCAATTGCAGTTTGGTCTAATTTCTTAAATCACAATTAACTACTGGTGTTAACAAAGAACAGAAGCCTGATTCCACGACAACAAAACTACTGTAATGAAAATTCCTAACAAGCCAAACCTCAGTCCAAAATCTAACAACAACGTGATTAAATTGAGGTCATTAAAAATAAACACAACACAACACAACAAAAAAAACTAGAGACCACAATGCATTTGCTTAAGTTACAGAACACAATCTAGAATTCAGGCAAGTGTTAGAACCCAATATGTATGAAGAATTTTGGCAAGATTTCTTAGTTCAAATAGGATTAAAATTTGAAAAAAAATCCATTAAAACAACTTCAAATATTTACTTTTTTAACATTTATTTACTGGGGTTGGCATTGTGGCGTCTAATCTGGGAACTGGTTCATATCCCAGCTGCTCCAATTCCAACCCAGCTCCCTGCTAAAGGACTCAGGAAAGCAGCAAAAATGGCCCAAGTGCCTGGGCCCCTACCACCCACATGGGAGACCCAAAAGAAGCTCCTGGTTTCTGCCTGGCCCAGCCCTAGCTATTGTGGCCATTTGGGATACCAACAAGATATCTCTGCCTCTCCCATTCTCACTGTAATTCTAATTTCAATTAAACAAAAATTTTTTTAAAGATTTATTCATTTTATTTACAGCCAGATATACACAGAGGAGGAGAGACAGAGAGGAAGATCCTCCATCCGATGATTCACTCCCCAAGTGAGCCGCAACGGGCCAATGCTGCGCCGATCCGATGCCGGGAACCAGGAAACTCCTCCGGGTCTCCCACGCAGGTGCAGAGTCCCAATACATTGGGCCGTCCTCGACTGTCTTCCCAGGCCACAAGCAGGGAGCTGGATGGGAAGTGGAGCTGCTGGGATTAGAACCGGCGCCCACATGGGATCCCGGGGCTTTCAAGGCGAGGACTTTAGCAGCTAGGCCACGCCGCCAGGCCCCAATTAAACAAATTTTTAAAAATTTATTTACTGTTAAAGTGAGTTACAGACAAGGGAGAGAGATCTTTCATGCACTGATTCACCTCCTCACCCCAGATGGCCACAACGACCAACAACTGGCCAGGCCAAAGCCAGAAGCCAGGAATTTCTTTCAGGTCTCCCATGTGGGTGGCAGGGGTTCAAGCAATCGGGCCATGCTCCATTGCCTTTCTGGGCCATTAACAGGGAGTTGGACTGAAAGTAGAGCAGGTAGAACATAAACAAGCACCCATACTGGATGCCAGTATTGCAAGTGGTAGCTTCACAGACTATACCTCAATGCCAGCCCCGCATTTGTTCTGTTTATACCGTAACATTTTACTTGAAATACCTATGCCTGAGACACTAGCATCCCTTATAGGTGCTGGCTCAAGTCCTGGCTGCTCCACTTCTGACGTGCTGCACCACAAAGCAGGCTCTGCGCACTGGCTGCCTCTATCAATCATAACGCATTTTAGGAGCCCCTTGGCTTAAATTTTTCAGCATCATTTGACTCTTCCCTTTCTCTTTCTCAACCTGTCCATTCGTAACAACTTATTCACAAAGTCCTAAATTCTCTAACATCTGTTCTGTCCCCTCCAGTCTCATTATGAAGTCCTTAGTCTAAACATTTCCTTTGTTAGCCTCCAGCAATTACACTCTGACTGGGCTCCATGTCCCTGATTTTGAATCACATCAAAACATTTCAGAAACCCTTGCCAGATAAAAGTTTTAAAAAACAGATCATGTCACTCCCCACCTCAAAAACATCTAAGAATTTTTGTTGAATTCAAAGTAAAAGTCCGCCCTCATTGATCCATCATTCAACAAGGAAATCTGCCTTTCCAGTATCACTTCCTGTAATTCTCCTCCATTTCCACAGCTAAATACAACTGATATTTCTTGTGCCTGGACCATAATTTCTGACTTACTTCATTGTCCTTCTGCTTAAAAAAAATATATTCCCACCTGATTATTTCAACCAATTATTTAGAATTCCGTTTAAAAATCACTTCCTTTATGAGGTCATTTCTATTTCCCACTACTGAACACGCATAGAAGCACGTGAGTTGGTTATCTAACATGTCACACTTGCAACATGGTTAAATAGTGACCTCACTATTCTGACTAGATTGCTAAAGAGAAATAAATCCATAGGGGAGGATGGCTTTAAGGACAAGCCAGCAGACTCACAGTGAGTCAGTATTCATATACTTGCTGAAATAATGAGCAGACACATTCTATTGTTAAGAGATCAAAGCCTATTAAATAACATGATGTTAACATATCTAGAATACACATTTCATTAATTTGCTGCTGGCCGATCATCTAAAGAACCGGCATTATAAAACAATTTTCATAACAAAATATAAATATACAAAATAATATTTTATCATAAAATTGCTTTGCAAATTAATTATCAATATTTGTTCCAAAGGAAAAATAATCCACATGCTGTTGTAGGCACAATACTTAATAATCAGTACATATTATTTATTCTACGTACACATTACCTTTGTTTGCTGAGTGAGAAACTATTTACACTCTCATTAGGAGGATGTTTGCACTACCAAAATAATTAAAACAACTTTTGCTTACTCCGAGTAAGTTTTGGAAATCTTTTTTTCAGTTTCTTCCTTAATGGATTAAGTTCAGGCATCATTTCTGGAATAGCTATATAAAAGTCTACTTGAATTTCATCATCCAGAATCTGAAAGTCAAACAACAAAGAAGATAGTCTTAGATTACATGAAAAGCTTTACCTTACTGAAAATAAGTATAATGTAATAATTTCTCTTCTGATTCAGGGAAAAAAAATTATCAAGCACAATTGTTCTGTTCGAACACTAGGAATTATGCTTACAAAATAGGAAAACCATCAGAAGCAAAGTATTTTCTTTTAAAAAGTCACAGCTGTTGTATATATATACTTGTAATATTTACTTATCTTAATTCTTTCATGGGGCTGTGTTAGACAAAACAGAGCACTGATGTGAACAAGGCTCATTCAGTCTCACAAAGTTGAATTTACATGCCCTTTAAAACCGAAGAAACAAGCTAAAATTTTTGCAAAAAGATCACATGTGAAAATAATAACAATAGCTGCCAGACTCGCTTTCTAAATTTAGAGCATCAAGAGAACTAACTCTACAATTATTTTCACAACTAAAACTAAAATTTTCCTTGCCACCAGTAATTAAAAATAAAAGAGTAGGAGGGCTGTTACTGTTTGTGCTCTATTTCCACTCTCAGAACAAAGGGATTGATGCCCGACTTTTACAGTTTGGGGCCAGCTCGGTGACGCAGCCTGTAAAGCCAGTGCCGACAGCAGAGGCACCCCACATGGACAAGGGTCTGAGTCTGAGATGCTTCACTGCCAATCCGGGTCCCTGCTAATTTGTCTGAGAAAGTAGCTGAAGACAGCAAGCTTGTGACCCCCGCACCCACACCAGAAACCCAGAAGAAGCTCCTGGCTCCAGGCTTCAGACCAGCCCAGCTCCAGCCTTTGCAGTCATGTGAGGAGTCAGCAGCAGATGGAAGATATCTCCATCTTCCTCTCTTTCTTGTCTCTCTCTCTCTCTCTGTAACTCTGCATTTCAAATAAATAAATCTCTTTGTTAAAAATCAGATACTTGTTATCAATTCAGGCAAGCATCCAAAATCATTATAGTTCGATAATCTAAAAAATCACTTAAAAACTTACTTGATTATATAACTAAGCAAATTTTAGGAAACAATATTGCCTGGGCAACAAACACATAACTAATGATTGGTTTTTGTGAAAACTTACCATAAATATGCCATTTGTAGCCTTGGTTTAGTTACACAGTAAACCCTAAAAGCTTCAGCAAAATTAAGCAACTCTGGAGTTTTATCTTGTTATTACTATTTTTTTTTTTTTTACAAATTCCTTACTCCTTAGTAATACACTACACTTTTCTTAACAATAACAACTCACACTAAATGGGCACATTTCATGTGGCAAGCACTCAGTCAAACATTTCCCATGGTCTTTGTAACTATCACACAAAGCAGGTACTTAAAATGGACCATATATTTCAGACAAGGAAGCTCAGAACTCGGAGCTCAGGGAGGAACAGCCAGACAGTACACTTGTAAGAGGCTGACTCAGAACTCAGCTACAAGTGCTGTGGTTCTAAAATCAGCAACCCTGTCTCATGGATCAAAAACACCATATGTGAGGCTTCTACTCCATTAGTACCTCTCTACACTAATCCTGTGTTCCTTTAAACTAAAAAGTTTAAAATTATGCCTAAAGTTGATAACAATAATTTTTTTGAGATTGTCATGCCTTATTTTTAAAGATTTATATTTATTTTTATTGCAAAGTCAGATATACAGAGAGGAGGAGAGACAGAGAGGAAGACCTTTCTTCCAATGATTCAATCTCCAAGTGACCACAATGGCTGGTGCTGCGCCGAACCGAAGCCGGGAACCAGGAACCTCCTCAAAGTCTCCCACGCAGGTGCAGGGTCCCAAGGCTTTGGGCCATCCTCAACTGCTTTCCCAGGCCACAAGCAGGGAGCTGAATGGGAAGTGGGGCTGCTGGGATTAGAACCGGCGCCCATATGGGATCCTGGCGCACTCAAGCAAAGACTAGCTGCTAGGCCAGCTCACCAGGCCCATGATAACAATAACTGATCTTAAAATCATGGTGATGGGCTCTGACACAGCAGTTACAATACCACTTGGGACACCTATCTTCCAGATCAAAGGGTCTCAGCTCTGCTTCCAATTCCAGCTTCCTGCAAACACACATTCTGGAAAGCAGCAGTGATGGTCCAAGTGCTTCAGTCCCTGCCACCCACAGGGGAGGCCAGAGGATCTCCTAGCCCCTGGCTTTGGCCTGGCTCAGTCCCAGGGGAGGCCAGAGGATCTCCTAGCCCCTGGCTTTGGCCTGGCTCAGTCCCAGGGGAGGCCCAGAGGATCTCCTAGCCCCTGGCTTTGGCCTGGCTCAGTCCCAGGGGAGGCCAGAGGATCTCCTAGCCCCTGGCTTTGGCCTGGCTCAGTCCCAGGGAGGCTCTGAGGATCTCCTAGCCCCTGGCTTTGGCCTGGCTCAGTCCCAGGGGAGGCCCAGAGGATCTCCTAGCCCCTGGCTTTGGCCTGGCTCAGTCCCAGGGGAGGCCCAGAGGATCTCCTAGCCCCTGGCTTTGGCCTGGCTCAGTCCCAGGGGAGGCCAGAGGATCTCCTAGCCCCTGGCTTTGGCCTGGCTCAGTCCCAAGGAGGCTCTGAGGATCTCCTAGCCCCTGGCTTTAGCCTGGCTCAGTCCCAGGGGAGGCCAGAGGATCTCCTAGCCCCTGGCTTTGGCCTGGCTCAGTCCCAGGGAGGCTCAGAGGATCTCCTAGCCCCTGGCTTTGGCCTGGCTTAGTCCCAGGTATTTGGGGATTGAACAAGCAGATAGAAGATCTTTGCCTCTGTTGCTCTGTGTAGCTCCCTACCATTCAAAACAATGTAGTAGCAGTAACAATAATAACAGCGATATGAGTTCTTGGAATAATATAAAACTGTGGATAAAAATCATGTTCTTAGAGAAATGTAGACATAAATTGTTTTAAAATCTTTCTGAACTAAGTATATCTGTGATGTTTCAAAAAGTAAGTAAAATGAACTTAACAAAGATCTTAGAAATGACTCAAAGTTTAGTATATTTATATTACCTTATATTTTACATAAGTCAGTTAGAATAGCAAGCTAATTTAAATGCAGTCATGACAATACATGCACTGCAGTACTGAGTTTACTGTATAACCTAAATTACTTTCTACAAGTAAATGGACAAGCTTCAAAAGAAATCATGGAGTAACCTGCAAGAATAGACTGAGTCTGACCTTTACACAAGTGATGCTATTAACACATCACCACTAGTCCTCCTAAAGAGAAATTCTGTGCCTATTACTCTTTTTAACTAACTGGTCATTTGAGAGGCAGAGAGACACAGGCAGACAAAGCATCCAACTGCTGGTTCACTCCCCAGACATGCACAACGACCAGGAAGGCAATCAAGTCTCCCAAGCAGGTGGCAGGAACTCAGTTACCTGAGCTATCATCACTGCCTCCCGTGGTTTGCATCGGTAGCACAAGTCGCAGACAGGTTATCACACCCACCACTCTAACGTGAGATACAGCCATCTTCACCGAAAGGCCAAACACCCCTCCTTGTCACATTTTATACATCAAAGTATTTCAATTTTTTATATTTTCAAAAATATCTCCATAGTTACTCTTTCCACTTGTGAAAGACAAAAAATATTGCTATTGTTTTCAAATAGGCTGTATAACCTCTTTGTTGGTCACTAAAAGCATGGTTCACAATCATCTGTCACCACCATGCTGGGCGCATGCTACTCTGAACTGACTGGGAGATGAAACCAAAAGAGCCACATTATAGAGGTCAGATGCTCTTCTTTGTGATCAACTAAGGGACTCACGTTTTCACTCCTACAAAACTAAACAAATATTTGATCTTCAGAACATCAATAGAAACATCCACACGAGCTACTTCTAGGATTTCACTCTAAATCTCAAATTCAAAACCAGAGTCTCACTGCTCTTTCCAGTTCACCCACAAACTCCTATAAACAACACAGAAGCAGGCACCCTCCTGCAACACCTCCTCTCCCCCCCCAAAAAAAATCACACTAAAAATCAAGCATAATCAATACCAAATGTGTCTAGTTAGTTTTTTTCTTAGATTGATTTTGAAACTGAAAGAAACAGGCTGGTGCCGTGGCCTATCAAGCTATGGCACAGCCTGTAATGTCAACATTACCATCATTTGGGATCCAGTTCAAGTCCTGACTGCTCTACTTCCAATCCAATTCCCTCCTAATGTGCCTGGGAAAACTGCAGAGACGATCCAAGCACTTGGGCCTCTGCACCCACATGGGGGACCCAGATGCAGCCCCAGTCATTTTGACCATTTGGGAAGTGAACCAGCAGGTAAATCTCTCCATCTCTCTCTTACTCTGTCTTCCAAATAAATAATTCTTGAAAAAAAGGAACAAACCTATTGCCTGTTCTACAAAGCCCTACTATCCATTTATCAAAAAATATGACCCTAGTGATTCTGTACAACATGCAATAAACCACTGGATGGTGAAGATAACAATAACGAATGAGCATGAGAACAACACCGTACCTTCTGAACCAGATCAGTTCCTCCTGCAAAAGCAGCTCCATTCTCCTCCGCTATTTTAATCTCTAATGGGTTCTACCAAAACAAAAGATCAGCACATTAATTTTAAACAAGTTCAGTATGCTTGGAACTATTCAGTAAGAAATGGCAGCACAGTTCAATATAAAAACTGTGGTTTCTTTTACAATTGAAAATGCATGAATTAATGCATCTTCAATTAAATGCATCAGAACTGTAAATCCAGAGTAAGTTTATTTTGTAGATGATTAAAGAGTTTCATAGGTGACACATCAGGAAATACATCAGCCTGGGATATTAGGAGCCTGGCATATGATTCAACCTAAGCATCCAGTGCTACCAACACACTGCATCCCAAAAGTATATGAGAAAAATATACCTACTTTCACTAATTTAAATCCAGATATTTTGCCAAACCAATATAAAAGAGGATTTTTTTAAATTTAAGAAATCAAAGAGTTATTATTTAACCAGGTATCTGACAAATTCAAGAGGAAACTAAGCAGTGTTATTTTCTTTCCATCTGTTCCATTTATACCACCTGATTTTACCATGAAAATGTTTTACTCCCTGAGTTACTATAGTGTTGTGGAATTCCAATAACTATATTCCCAAATTTTCTGGAAAAAAAAAAGTACTTTCTTCTTCAATAAGATAGAAAAAAAGTTTGCATTTTAGATTGAGAAGAATCAAAACAAAAGACAAGCTCATAAATATCACATACACTTTTAATATAAAATTTATTATAATAGTTACAGATATATTTTAAAACCATTCATCTATTTGAAATGCAGAGAGGCAGAGACCGGGAAAGAGAGAATTTCCATCCTTTGGGTTCCTTCCCAAATAACTGAAGCCACTGGGGCGGAATGAGACCAAAGCAAGGAGCCTAGAACTCCATCCAGGTCTCCTACATGGGTGGTGTGGGCGCAAGCTGGACCACCATGTGGTAATTCACAGGAGCATGAGCAGGGAACAGGATCAGAAATGGAGCAGCCATAAAACCAGTCCCAATAAAAGCTATATTTACTATACTACTATAGTTTATTACATAGGTGATATTTTTATTTCTAGATTAGATTTTTTAAAAGTTATTGTTTCTGAGGCTCTTTGCATAAGCACTACTTAGTCTCTTTAAAATATCCTATTGGTCACTCTCTTCTGCATTTTCTGATTTCAAATAAATTAGACGGATAGTTTTGGGAACCAGTGTTGTGGCACAGCACATTACGTCACCACGTGATCACCAATGTTCCATATCAAAGTGGTTCAAGTGTTTGGGTTCTAGTCTCCCACATGAGACACCTGGATTGAGCCCCAGCTCCCAGCACTAGGTCATCTCCAACCAAGCCCCAGCCACTGCAGAAACCTGGCATGCAAACCGGGATTTGGAGCACATTCTCTCTCTCTCTCATTCTCTCTCTCTCTCTCTGTCTCTCTCTCCCTCTCTGTCTCTCTGTCTGTCTCTCTGTCTCTCTGTCTCTCTTCCCCTCCTTTCCTCCCTCTCTCACTTGGCATGCAAACTGGGATTTGAACACATTTTTTCTCTCTCTCCACCTCTCAAACAGATTTTAAATATTTACAAACATTTAAAGTAAACCTATTATTTTAGAAAAGACATTTGGGTAGGAACCAATAGTCCATAGGATAAAATCCACATTTCAGTTTCTTGTGAGAAACACAATGTAGTATATCAGGAACAGTGAAATTTCTCCTCTGGCTTAGCTCTTTCTCACACTAGTGAATTCAAAATAAGAGCGAGTGAATGCTACCATTTTCTCTAAGTATTCAGTTATTCTAATCACTGATTAATACGATCTCTTTTTAAAATGAAATTATATAATATGCGACAAAAAAAGTTACTCACCCCTGTAAATACAGCAACTTTATTGATTTCGGAAGCAAATGGGTATGGAAAACCAACAACGCTGGCAAATGGCTCCACTCTTTTCTAAATACATGAGAGGAAAAAACTATGAAAAGTTCTTTTGATCTCTTTCACATTCTATAAAACAGAACCAACATGTTTTCAAGGATGCTCTATTTTTTTTTAAGATTTCTGATATTTACTTTGAAAGTAAGAGTTACAGAGACAAAGGGAGAGACTGAGAGAAACAGATAGGTCTTCTATCTACTGTTTTACTCCCCAGATGGCTGCAACAGCCAGCACTAGGCCAAGTAGATGCGAGGAGCTTTGCCAGGGTCTCCATATGAGCACAGGAGCCCAAGCACTTGGGTCATCTTCCACAGCTTTCCCAGGACCTTCACAGAGAGCTGGATCAAACCAGAGCAGCTGCAACACAAACCAGTGTGCTTATCATAACAGGTAGTGGCTTTACCCACTACACAATAGTGCTGGCCCCAGCATGTTTTATCTCTAGCATACATCTATTGGTCCAGAAGTAATCATCAACTATCATTTAAAACATTAAGAAAGTCTCCTGGAGAATGAAGATGGTGGAATAGGGTAAGGACACATTTAAATAAACACACGGAGAAACATTAGCCAGTGTGAAGCAGAGAGGACATAATGACAGCAGGGGGACACCTGGAGACTGACAAACACAGGAAAGCAGAGAACACAACTGTGTGATGTTGCAGTGACCAATACCCCAGTGGCATTCAGCGAGCTGTGATCTGAACTGCACCAGCAGTCAGAACTTCACCAGGAACAAGGTGGGAAGGAGTGTTCACAGGGAACTCAGGAGGTAAACCTAAAAAACTGCCCATCTGCTGGTCTGTTTGATTTGACCAGGAACAGAGACAGAGTGGCAGGTACAAGACAGGCGGTGGAGGAACAGCCCAGTCTGCCACCTAGAGCCAAGGGTGGATTGCACAGCACAGTTGGCCCCCTAGAGGTGCCACTGCCATTGGGAGCCACTTTGTATAGGGAGGCAAAGGATATGGGACAGGACTGAGCATGCACTGAGCTGAGAATAGCTCATTTCTGGCTTAGCAAACTGCGACAGCGTGTCATCCTACAGGTTCTACCTAAGATAGAACCCTAAGATAGGGTAGCCCTCAGACCTGATGGCCAGCAGATTGAGAACTCTAGTAGTGGCACATCAGGCACCATCTCGTACAGTGTGGCAAAGAATTTAAGACTGCAGGGGACAACAGTGAGCTGTGAACAAACTCACTGAGCTCAGGGCATTACACTGGTCCCACAGAGAATATAATACCGACTTTGGCATCATACAGGTCAAAATGGGTTTGTATGGCCCCCAGACCTAACGGCCAACAGGTTCCAGGAATATCAATACCACCAACAACCTAGCTATACAGGACTCCTGGTGTCTCCCTAAACCCAGGACTCACTTCAACCGGAAGTGAGAGAAAGGTTGTACACAAAATGGTGTAGCATCAGCATAGTATCACAGGAGGTGAAGACTGGTAAGCCAGGAGCTGGGACTACTGAGACCATGGTGGAAGTCTAACACAAAAATCCAGATCCAAGGCCCAGGGCCATGGCCTAGTAGCTAAAGTCCTCGCCTTGAACGTGCTGGGATCCCATATGGGCACCGGTTCTAATCCCAGCAGCCCCACTTCCCATCCAGCTCCCTGCTTGTGGCCTGGGAAAGCAGTTGAAGATGGCCCAAAGCCTTGGGACCCTGCACCTGCGTGGAAGACCAGGACGTTCCTGGTTCCTGGATTCGGATCAGTACAGTACCAGCCGTTGCAGTCACTTGGGGAGTAAACCATCGGACGGAAGATCTTCCTCTCTGTCTCTCCTCCTTTCTGTATATATATCTGACTTTGTAATAAAAATTAAAAAAAAAAACAGATCCAGAACTCACTGCAGGGAGTGGCACAAGTGGCTGCAAACGAAGAACCATATATCAACCACAATAAGTAAAATTGAATTGTAGACCTGTGGGTGACACAGCTTAGAAAACTGCCCCAAAGAGAAGAATCTGATAACCAAAAGTACAATGACCAAGAGCAAAAGAGGAAACAAAGGCATAATATTACTGAAGAGTTCCCTGCAAGGAGCAAAAGCCTTTGCCAACCACAGAGTTCACTGAGGAAGACATCGAGAAAATAGGGGACGCAGAACTCAAAACAATTGTTATGAAGCTTCTTATCAACAACGAGAAGCACGTAAAGCAAGCATTCAAGGAATTAAGGAATATGTCATGCAGGAAATAAATCAAATGAAAGCTGATATATCAGAAATGAAGAATACAATGGAGCAAATTAAAAGTACAGCGGAGAATCTCCAAAATAGAATGAAGAAGGCAGAAGAAAGAATCTTAATATTGGAAGATATTTCCTGTTACCAGGGGAAAACAAACAAAAAGCTGGAAGCAGAGCTGGGTCAAGCTAAAAAAAAGCATTCAAGAACTGAAAGACACTATTAAAAGGCCAAAATAAGAGTTATGAGAGTCCCAGAAGGTGCAGAAAGAAAAGCTTGGTTTAAAAATTTATTCAATGAAATATTAAGAGAACATTTCCCTAATCTATAGAAAGAATTAGGAAACAATGTCCAAGAAGGATACAGAATTCCCAACAGGCTTGACCAAAAGCTATCTTCACCATGACACATGATAATCAAGCTCTCTCTAATGAAACGTAAGGAAAAGGTCCTTAAATGTGCTCGTGAAAAAAAAATCAACTGACATATAAAGGAATCCCAATTAAATTCACAGGAGACCTCTCACAGGAAACCCTACAGAAGAGAATGGAGCAACATATTCCAAATTCTAAAAGCAAAAACTTCTCGGCTCAGGATAACGTACCCAGCAAGGCTTTCCTTTGTCTTTGAAAATGAAATAATAAAATTCTTCAACAGTAAAAAGATCATGCCTATTCTTTCTGAGACTATCATAGGATTAACCAACAGAATGCATGCATGGCATTCAGCATGTGGCCTGATACAAAGCTTTCAGTAAATGCGCACTGCTAGCATTGAGCACATATAAATCCATTACCTGCATTTTCTCATTTAATCCTTGTTGCACCCATATAATGTGAACATTTTCTCTTACAAAAAGATGGAATAAAACCTAAGATTTAAGGAAGCTAAGCAGTAAATCTGAGGGCAAGCAACAAAGTGGCCCGAAACAGAGTAGTGACAGGGTTGGGTGTTTGGCACAATCGGTTAAGATACTTTGGAACTCTTTCAATCCATATTCTAGTGGTTGCGCTCAAGCGCCAGCTCAATTTCTGATTCCAGCTTCCTACCAAAGCCCCCCTGGGAGGCAGCAGGTGACAGCTCAAGCACTTGGGTCCTTGCTACACACATGGGAAAGACAGACTTCTGGGATCCTGGTTCTAGAATGGGTCAGCAGCTCTGGCTATTGTGAACACTTGGGAAGTAAAACCAGCAGACAGAAGAGCTCCTTTGTGTGTTTGTCTTTCAGATAAAATGAAGTGAATAAAAATGTTTTTAATAGTGCAGAAGGTGGGACTGTGGTCTGTACTGTGTGTTCTTAAGTACTTCCTTGTATGGCTTCCTCCTAGGAGCTCTGTCTATCACTGAGGCTGTTACATTAGATTCAAAATGTACACCTTTGATATTTAATAAAGAAAGACATAGTCCCAATAAGAGCTGCCATGCCATTTCTAAAAAACAAAATTAGATTTCTTGAGGCCAGTGTAGTTATATAGCACCTTAATCCTCCACCTGTGACACTCACTTCCCATATGGATGCCAGTGCTAGTCCTGGCTGCTCCAGTTCCCTGCAAATGGCCTAGCAAAGCACAGAGTACTGCCCACAGCCTTCAGCCCCTGCACCTACATGGCAGACCCAGAAGAAGCTCCTGGCAATCAGCTTCTGACTGGCCCAGCTCTGGCCATTGTGGCCATTTGGGGAGTGAACCAGCAGATGGAAGATATGCACGCTTATTCTCTCTCTTTCTCTTTCTCCCTCCCTCTCTCTCTTCCTTTCTCTGTAACTCTTATAAGTAAAATAAATAAGTCTTGAAGAACATTAGATTCCTTAAAGGAAAAACATGCAAAATTCAGAGCAGTCACAGACCTGAATATTGGTCTAATGCTTTTCCTGTTATTAGAGTTTTACACTCAAGCCTTCTAACTCTGACAAATAATCAGTAAAGCAGACTCCAGCTGAAGCAAGAGCGGGGACCTTGGGACACTTGTGGTCTCAACAGAAGTCCCCCAAGAACATATTTTAAGGTTCTGAACTAATCCAAAGCTCTCGTTCATGAAAACAAACAAACAAAAGAGGGCCCAGAGGCATGGCCTAGCGGCTAAAGTCCTCGCCTTAAATGCACCGGGATCCCATACGGGCACTGGTTCTAATCCCGGCAGCTCCACTTCCCATCCAGCTCCCTGCTTGTGGCCTGGGAAAGCAGTTGAGGGAAGAAGAGGTTCCTGGTTCCCAGCTTCGGATCGGCGCAGCACCAACCGTTGCGGTCACTTGGGGAGTGAATCACTGGACGGAAGATCTTCCTCTCTGTCTCTCCTTCTCTCTGTGTATCTGCCTTTCCAATAAAAATAAATAAATCTTTTTTTAAAAAATGACGTAGGGGTATAATGGAACCCTGCATCCAGACAAAATATGGAATCCCAATGAAACTGTTGGACGTGTGTAGACAATGGGATGCTGGACTGTCTGACATTGTACCAACAATGTCGGGGTATGCTTAAATTAGAGACTGATAGAATTATGATTCCTTATGAAGAACTACACTATTTTAACAAAATGGGAAAAATCTGACAGGGGGTGGGAGTTTGGGGGGGAATCCAAGCCTATACAAAATTGTACCACACAATTCAAAATTCAAAATAAAAATATATTTGTAAAGAAAAAAAAAAGAAGAAGAAGAAACACCAAGACAAAGCCATGGTTTAACTAAGTCCACGTACCTTCTTCCCCAGGGACATGTCTAGGGTCAGATCAAGATAGACCCCCTGCTTTGGATTGGTAAAGTCCAGAACCTGAAATTTCTTAAGTAAGTGAACAGCTTTCTCCACCTCATATATTTGCCTGGGGTACAAGCGTTTTAAATAGACATCCTCTGCAGGTTCGCCTTCCATGTAGACATACGACTTCAGCTTTTCTATCTCATCTTGTTTTTCAGCTGGCGTTTTTTCTTTGGCAACTTTTTTTGTTTTTCTTCCAGGCCTTAAAAAAAAAAAAGATAAATTCAAGATCGCTTATATCAATATCCTGTGACACTTTTTTTTAAAGCTTGCAAGACATGGAATAGAACAAGATAACAAGATAGACTTCTGTAAAAAGCATAGTCTGGGCAAACAGAGACTTTATGATGGACTATATCAATCAGTGGACGACCTCATCGAGCGAAACTGGCAGCGATTCATAACTGGAGAACTATTAACACCACTCGAGCACATATCTCAGAGCATGCCCCACATCCGGGACTTGGGGTGGGTGGGTAAACGGGTGGAGCTTCTCCCTCAATATCCCCCTTTACCTCAGATACATGATGGAAACAATATGGACATAATACTATTACCCACTTCCCTATCCCCCTGAACCTTTTTTGTTGTTGTTGTTCTTTCACCATAATTAACTATGTAATGATTGTCAACAACAATACAATAAAATAGATTTAAAAAAAAAAGCATAGTCTGAGTCACAATTTTTCTACTTCAACAAATGTTTAGGTAAAAGTTCATACCATTTGCCAGTGCAAAGTTAACTAAACACTGACACTCCAGAATTTTAGAGTGCAGCAGAGGAGACAGCCAGGCCAAGAGATCACTTTAACAGAATGTGGTAGGTACTATGAGAGGAATCAGGACCCCATGGAAAGGCAGTGCATCTAGTCCAGGAGACTGGGGAAGAGCTCTCGCACAGACAATCCCATAAGCAGCTCTTAAAATACAAGTCAGGATTGCATGTAGTAGCACAGTCAGTTAAACCACTGCTTGGGATAGCCACATTCGATCACGGAATGCTGGAACAAGTCATTCTTCTAATCCAGTTTCCTGCTAATATGATATGCATCTTAAGAGGCAGCAGATGGCCAGCTCGCAGGTGTGAATCCTAACGCCCTGGGGAGGGACCTGGATGGAGTTCCTGGCTCCTAATTTGAGCCTGGCCTATCTCCAACTATCTCCAGCTATTGTGGGCTTTTGGAGAGTGAACAAGTACATGGAAAATCAATTTCTCTCTTCTTCCTCCTCTCACTCTTTCAAACAAATAAAAATAAAATACGCTTTTTAATAAAAGGATAAGGGCAGGCCAGCACCCTTTCTTAGCAGTAGGCTAAGCCTCTACCTGCAGCACCGGCATCCCTCATGGTAGCTGATTTGAGTCCCGGCTGCTCCACTTTTGATTCAGCTCTCTGCTAACACACCTAAGAAAGCAGTGGAAGAAGATTCAACTTCTTGGGCCCCTGTGCATGTAGAAGACCCAGAAGAAGCTTCTGGCTTCAGCCCAGCTCAGCTGCAGCCATTGAAGCCATTTAAAGAGTGAATCAGCAGATAGAAGATCTCTATTTCTGTCTTTCCTCTCTCTCCGTAACTCTGCCTTTCAAATAAAAATAAACGAATCTGGGTCCGGCACAGTGACCTACCAGCTGAAGTCCTAGCCTTGCACACACCAGGACACCATATGGGCCCCAGTTCTAATCCAGGCAGCCCTGCTTCCCATCCAGCTCCCTGTTTGTGGCCTGGGAAGGCAGTCGAGAATAGTCCAAAACCTTGGGACCCTGCACCCACATGGGAGATGCGGAAGAAAGACTCCGGGCTCCTGGCTTTGGATCGGCACAGCTCCGATTATTGTAGGTGCTTGGGGAGTGAATCAATGATGGAAGATCTTCCTCTGTCTCTCTTCGTCTTAATATATCTGACTTTCCAATAAAAATAAATCTTTAAAACAACAGAATAAGGGCCCGGCGGCATGGCCTAGCTGCTAAAGTCCTTGCCTTGAACGCCCCGGGATCCCATATGGGCGCAGGTTCTAGTCCCGGCAGCTCCACTTCCCATCCAGCTCCCTACTTGTGGCCAGGGAAATCAGTCAAGGACGGCCCAATGCACTGGGACCCTGCACCGACATGGGAGGCCCGGAGGGGGTTCCTGGTTCCCGGCTTCGGATCGGCACACACCGGCCGTTGCGGCTCACTTGGGGAGTGAATCATCGGATGGAAGATCTTTCTCTGTCTCTCCTCCTATATACATCTGACTGTAATAAAATAAATATATCTTTAAAAAAAAAAACAGAATAAATAAATAAATCCTTAAAAAAAAAGACAAGAGTTAGTCTAACTAGATTTAGACCCAATAGAAGCAAAAACCTATGTCCACACAAAAATTTTTACAAAAATGTGCATAGCAGCTTTATTCATAATAACCAAAGAAACGAATATCCATCAAATGATGAATCGAGGGGCCCGGCGGCATGGCGTAGCAGTTAAAGTCCTCGCCTTGAACACACCGGGATCCCATATGGGCGCCGGTTCTAATCCCAGCAGCTCCACTTCCCATCCAGCTCCCTGCTTGTGGCCTGGGAAAGCAGTCGAGGATGGTCCAAAGCCTTGGGACCCTGCACCCGTGTGGGAGACCCGGAAGAGGTTCCTGGTTCCCGGCATCGGATCGGCGCAGCACGGGCCATTGCGGTCACTTGGGGAGTGAATCACCGGATGGAAGATCTTCCTCTCTGTCTCTCCTCCTCTCTGTATATCTGACTTTGCAATAAAAATATATAAATCTTTAAAAAAAATGATGAATGGAAATATTAGGCTGTGACGAATCCACACAGTGGAGTGTTCATCAGTAACAGGAAGGAATGAGTCAACATTGTGGCACAGCAAGCTAAGCTGTGAGTTGCAACATTAGCATCCCACCCAAGAGTGCTGGTCCAACTCCAGCTGCTTCATTTCAAAGAGCTCCATGCTAACGTGCCTGGGAAGGCAGAGGAGGACGGTCCAAGTATTGGGTCTCCTGACACCCACAAAGAAGACCCAGATGCAATGCCAAGCTCAAGGCTTTGGGCTGGTCCACTCCCGGCATTTGTGGCCCTCTGGGGAGTAAACAAATGAAAGCAAGATTTCTCTTTCTCTCTCCCTCCTTCCCTCACTCACTCTCTTTCTATGTGTTTCTCCCTCTCTAACTCTGTCCTTCAAATAAATAAACGTTAAAAGAGAGAGAATTGCAGTACTGACACATACTAAGACATATATGGACTAGAAAACATTATATTGAGACAAAGAAACCTGTCACAAAAAAACAAATATCAAGAATGGCCAAATCCATAGAAGAGGAAAGTAGATTAGTGGCGTCTAGGGTTGGGGACGGAACGGTGGAAACTGATGGCTAACGGGCATGGGGTTTTTCAAAAATGTTTAAATAAAACTGATGGTGATAATTACACAATTCAGAAAATACACTAAAAACCACTGAAATGTGAACTTCAAGTGAGTGAGTTGTATGGTATGAAAATGATACATTAACGTGCTGTTGCGCAAAAAAAAATATACAGGCAGGCAAAGAAACAAAATAATAAAAGGTGGTGAGGCATGAAATAAAATGTTATACAATGGAAGCTATTGTAAGTTCTACAGGGCTGGCGCTGGGGTTGACAAACTTTTTCCATAAAGGGCCAGGCAGTTTGTGAGCTATGCAGTGTGTCACAGTGACAACTCCACCACTGAGGGCATGGCAGCTATAGGCAGTGCCTGAAGGAGCAAGCATGGCTGTGCTCCAACACCACATAGTTATAGATACTAAGTAGGAATTTCATAATTCTCATGTATCACAAAACATTACAGTTGTCTTCTAATCGTTTAAGAAATGTAAAAACTATTCCCAGCATATGAACTATACAAACACAGGCCACAGACCAGATCTGGCCCACTGGCCAGAGTTTATCGACCACGGAACTAAAAGGGTGACACGTAAGGCAGGAAAGAGCAGAAAATGACATTGAAGATTCTAGGTCAGAGGGCCTTTCTCCAGGTAGTGAGAAGGCAGTGAGCACGGATGACGTGCACATTTCGTACGGGATTCTGTGTCTGTCGCAGAGGCAGGACCAGAGGCCGTTTCAGGACAGTCCTCCTTTCCCATTCCAGGTGGCGCGCAGCCTGAATCAGAGCCGGGATGGTAATAAGGTTAGAAAACACAGCAGAAGAGAGGAAGATACACAAAGTAAACACCAAAGACAAGGGAAGGAGACAGAGAAGACTCAATATTTCTGAAGTTTCTAGCTTGAGTAACTATACACAGAGCAGTATCGGTGACCACGAGCAGAAATAAAGCAAAAACGGGATTCTGGTGAGGGGGGCCACCAGTTCAGTTTGGCATGTGGACTTCAGGGTGTAAGGTGGACTGCATTCTCTGCCCAACCATTGTCTCCTTCCACTCCGAGTCCCTTTTTGCAAAGCGACTCTGCAGCCCATCCTATTAAAGGGGTGAAGTATACTTCCCAGCCCCTTGTATTGGCCTTCTGACTATAGGGGAGTTTCACAAAAATCATGGAAAATACACATTACAAAAAATATGCATTGATTTCAAACTTTTTGGCACCAAAATAGATTTATCCTTGAATTCCATTTTTTCATGAACTTTTTGAATATTTCCTGGTTTGGGCTAACCACAAGTAAATAAGGCAAGAATGATACTTTACTGGCTCTAAGTTTAGACAATAAGAGGCTTCATATGTTGCCTGCTTTTCTATCTATCATTCTCCCAAGAACAGCATGTCCAGGCTAGCCATCCAGAAGAATGAGGGCTGGGCGGAGCACAGCTGCTCCCACAGCGCTCCAGGCTAGGTTAGACAGTTCTCCTCAGACCTCAAAGGTGCACAGCAAGTCTAGCCAAGGTCATCAGAGACTCATCTGAACCCAGCCTTCGTCAGCTGATCCATGAGGTGTGGGCAGGGATTTACGATGGCACAGTCTGTTACATAGCACAAACTAACAGCGCAGTTACAACATACTTGAAAAGAAAATGTGTTCAACAGGTAATTGCAGGTAAGAGCTTGAAGCTAAGGGGGGAAAAAGTTACAGGTAATATAACTTTCTCAGCATCACTTCATCTCACACATACACTCTTTCTTTAAAAATGTATTTATCTGTTTGTTTATCTATTTATTTATTCATTTGGTAGACTTTCAGAGAAAGCGGGAAGTTCCATCAGCTGGTTCTCTCTCCAAATGGCCACAACAGTCAGGGCCGGGCAGATCAAAGCCATGAGCTTCTGCTGGGCCTCCTACAGGGTTACAGGGGCCCAAGAACTTGGGCCATCCTCTGCTGCTTTCCCAGGCCAGCGGCAGGGAGCTGGATTAGCAGCAGAGCAGCAGGAGCTAGAACTGGTGTTGATAGGACATGCCTGCTTTCCAAGCGGTGACTAAAGCCACTGTGCCACAACTTCAGCGCCCCCACACACATACTCCTCTAACCGTAAATGTTGCTAAATGCTTATTTTTTTAATTTTTACTTACATATATTTTACTTATTTTATTTATCCACTGATTCACAACTCAAAGGCCAAAAACCAAAGCCCAAAACTCTTTCCAAATCTCCCACTGTACCAGCTGCAGTGAGGAGGTACTATTCTGCTTACTATGGAACTTAAACATCTTTCTAGAACATATTTCATTAATTAAGACATTTGTGAGGGTAGATGTTTGGGACTGTGGTTAAGATGCTATTTGGGGGACCCAGCACGGTAGCCTAACAGCTAAAGTCCTCACCTTATATGGTGCCAGGATCCCATACAGGTGCCAGTTCTAATCCCAGCACCCAGCTTCCCATCCAGCTCCCTGATTGTGGCCTGGGAAACCAGTCAAGGACGGCCCAAAGCTTTGGGACCCTGCACCTGAGTGGGAGATCCAGAAGAGGCTCTGGGCTCCTGGCTTCAGATCAGTTCAGCTCCGATCATTGCAGCCACTTGGGGAGTGAACCAATGGACAGATCTTCCTCTCTGTCTCTCCTCCTCTCTGTGTATTTGATTTTCCAATAAAAACAAAATACATCTTAAAAAAAAAAGATACTATTTGGGATGCTTGCATCCCATACCAGAGTGCCTGGGCTCATATCCCAGCTCCACTGCTAATTCCAGTACCCTGGGAGGCAGCAACTGACGGCTCAATTACTTGGGTCTCCATCATCCATGTGGGAGTCGAGGAGTGAGGTCTGGGCTCCTGGCTTTGGGCTTGCCAAACATCTGATGCCGTGGACATTTGGAGAACAAACCAGCAGATCCAAGGTCACGCATGCACATGCTCACTCACACTCTCCCTCCCTTCTTCCCTCTCTTTATTTTTCAAGTAGATGAAAATAAACAACAAAAAGGAGACAGAGATTTCACAGGCTATCTAGGAGTTCAATCAATCAGGAGTCTTTAAAGGAAAAGATCTTGACCTTTTCTTGGTTACCTCACAGAGATGGAGAGATGACACTGGAAAACTGCAAGGCATTCGACCTGTCATTGTTTTGAAGATGGGGGAAGGGAGAACAAGCCAAAGAATGTAGATTGGCTCTTAAAGCTGAGAATGGCAAGGAAACGGGTTATCCCCTAGAGCCACCAGCACCTTGATTTTAACTTATTGAGACTAGTGTCCAATGACTAACAAAAACATACAATTAAAAGTATACAGGCTTTTTTTGTCTGTTTGTTTGTTTGTCCGTTTGCTTTGAAAGGCAAAGCTACAAAGAGAAGCAAAGGCACAGAGAGAGATCTTCCATCTGCTGGCTCACTCCCCAAATGGCCACAACGGCTAGAGCTGAGCCAATCCAAAGCCAGGAACCAGGAGCTTTTTCAGGGTCTCCCATGGGTCCAGGGGTCTAAGGACTGGAGCCATCATCCTCTGCTTTCCCAGGCCACAAGCAGGGAGCTGGATCAGAAGTGGGCATCAACTGGCACCCATACAGGATGCCAATGCCATAGGTGGAAGCTTCACCTATTATATTATAGTGCCAGCCCCTTGTGTTCTTTTAAAGTTTGTGGTAATTTGCTATGCCAGCAATTTAAAAAAATAAAATAAAACTCATGTCAAAGAAATGGATAAAAGAAAAGCAATTGAAAAAAATCAAAACAGACTCCAAAGGGCAGGCGTGTGGCCTTGCAGCGAAGCTGCTGACTACGACGCCCACGTCCTCCATCCGAGTTCCTGCGTTCAAGTCTCACTGTGGCCACCATCCCCAGCTTTCTATTAGTATGGACACCAGCAGACATCAGTGACGGCTCAATAACTAGATTCCTGGCATCCACGTGGACAAATGGGTTCAGTTCCTGACTGCCCTGCTTCAGCACACACACGCACATAGCCCTGCTTCTCTGACTCTCAAAACAGAAACAAATTCAACATCTGACTCCAGCCTCACAGTTAACATTCAATAAATCCTTATCACCGCCGCTAATAACTGCACCCTCCTTGCTAACAGACACAACAGCAGATGATGGCAATCCTCATTTTAACGGGGTGCAGGCGTCCTTTTACACAGACAATAGCAAGCCTGAGCAGGCGCTCACGTAGATGGGTGGCTGCAACATGTCTGGAGAGCTGCCTTGGAAGTAGTCCACAACATCCTTAAAATGTACATCCTGAAACCCTCCAAACTGGAGAAACCGCATTTTTGGTTTATATTTAGCAGAGAAGCAGTGGAGCCAATAGAAGGAGGAACCTGTTTTAGGAATAAACGCCCCTGTTAAAGTAAACATGTCCTCACCCTGGCCTCCAGACTTCCTTTACATATATGCCGATTTCATCACAACATTTTCAAGCACAGCTGAACTTGTACATCTACTTTTCAATTAGCATGATTTTTCCCAGAGGCTGATGTCTGACTTTTTCAAATTGCAATTATTTGCCAAATCCAAGAGAAGTCTGATTCATAAAGGCATATGGCACTGCACTTATTTATGTTCTGGGACCTTGTTTCTTAAAATATTTGAGTGAATATTTTCAGTGAAAATATGCTTAAATTGTGAAAGGAACAATGCTTCAGTAAAACAAAACAAACCAGTATAACATCACTATAGCACAGAACAAATGAGAATCTCAAAAGAAGGTTTTCTGCCTTAAAAACCTACAACTTACTACATTCCCTCACTGACAATTCATCTCACAGACCCACTGTCTGTTTCCCACGGCCCGATAACAAATGTTCACCTTTACTCACAAGAACTGGATTCAGAACATTTTTGTTTTTCATGCATTTAAGTAAGGTTCTAGAAGAAGAACTTCAATACTGTGATTCTCAGTGAATAAACTATGCTAGGAAGGTTTTTTTTTTTTTTTTTTAAAGATTTATTTTATTTTTACTACAAAGTCAGATATACTGAGAGGAGGAGAGACAGAGAAGAAGTGGAGCTGCCGGGATTAGAACCAGCGGCCATATGGGATCAAGGCGAGGACCTTAGCCACTAGGCCACACCGCCGAGCCCAGGAAGGTTTTTAAGAAGGTATAGGAGCAAACACCTGGCAGTGTGAATCCAAGAACAGAATTTAGCTCTAGTTACCTGGGTAACTAAAGCACCCAGATTAAATCAGTAATAAGACACTGGGCTCAGCTAATAACTTTGTCCCTGCCCCATCTGTCCCCAACTACCAAAACACAAATAGAGAAATAATTGCAGGATCATACTCAAGAAAATAAGAAAAAAAAAGTTAGTGAAATAATAAAGTGCATTTCTAGACCTCTGAAAATTCATGATCACTCCCAGGAGACCAATCCAAGGCCCACCAAGGCTGAAGAAGTTTTCACACTGAGGACTTCGGGGGGAGGGTGGGAATCAAACAGCTTCAGTCAAACTCAACTAAATGGAAGTCAGGAGAAGATGTCTAGGGCTTATTAGCGGAATGGAAGTGTCCAGAAATGTTATGCCTCAGTCTACTCACATAAATATTCACTCGCACCTCTGATGCTGGTCTATTCATTACCTTTTGAACTTCATGCAGAAGTTCTGCTCCAGCTTCCAATGTAAAAGCTGGAAAGAGTATTAGCAGTGAGAAAGAACTGGATAAAACCACAACTTTTCTTAAACCCATCACACGCTGAGATCACAGGCAAGAAATCTGAAAACAAGGAAAAACAGCCCCCTGTGTCCCACCTCAACAGGAAGAACAAGCCAGTAAGAGAACTATCAGCTAACATTCCGGGGCCAGTGTGGCAGCACAAGCTCCCTGCAAGAGCGAGACCTGTGGGGGCAGGTAACGCCACATTCATGAGCGCTCTGCCATGCACTTTTCCCAGGTGTTCCCAGAACACACAGGCCTGGAGGGAAAGGCCCGGGTATACAGCACAGTGTCCAGAGGGGAGAAGAAAGGGCCGGCGTTGTGGTGGGATGGCTCAGTGCGGTAAGCCACCACTTCTGATGCTACCATCCTACAGCACGGTGTCAGTTCCAGTTCTGGCTGCTTCGCTTCCACCTCAGTTCCCTGCTAATGTGCCTGGGAAAGCAGTGGATGTTGGGGTGGGTGGACGTTCTGGCTCCTGGCTCAGTGTGGCCCAATGCCAGTCACTGAGGCCATCCTGGAAATGAACCAGCAGATGGGAAATCTTTCCCTGACTTTCTCAACACTATCACTCTGCCTTGAAAAAAAAAATAATAGTAATTATAAAGAAAAAAAAGAAGACCTCAACAATTTCTATGCCTAACGGCAGGTAGGACAGGAAACAGTGAGTCCAGTACCTTATACCAATACATTGAGGAAGCAACATGAGACTTGCAAGCAGGACCTGCAACAGATACATGGGAAGAAGGGATAAAAACCATCCTGCAGATCCAGCAGTGATGGCTTACATTAGGCTATAGGTGGGTAAGGAGGGCAGAGACTTTCCCCTGCTACTGTTGCCAGCCTAGCAGGCCCAGAGAACTGCGCACCCACACCAGCAGTCCTGGTAGGGCAGCGGCTGCTGTGCAGGGCAGGCAGGGAAGGGCCTGGCCAGGAACACCCACAACACCTCAAGCCGCTCAGCCCCGCCCTATGCACAAAGGAAACCCACAGAAACTGCACGCTGGTGATAACCACAACAACAACACACCAGCTCCAGGCTCAGCCCCCGATCCGTGAAGGAGGAACACACAGGACGGTTTGCAGGCAGACACGCTAGTTTCCGTTGCTCTACACAAGCTGCCCAGCATCCGCTAAAAATGTCAAACATAGCAACAGGGGAGAAAAGAACCCACTGTCAAGAGTGAACTAAATCAGAGTCAGACGAGCCAGGGACTTTTTTAGTGACCTTTTCAAAATCAAGATCTGCTGCTGGCAAGCAGAGCATACACAGAGGGGGAGATCCAGACAGCCGAGAAAGTGGGAGAGGGGAAAGGGAGGGAGAGAGAGGAAAAAAAACAAAAAAGAATGAGTTTTGCTCATTTCCTCATCTCCGATTCCTATTAAAAATTTGATTAGGTTCAAGTCCCAGGTGCTCCACTTCCTATCAAGGCCCCTGCAAATGTGCCCAGGAAAGTGCTAGGGACCTTGGGCCCCTATACCCCTGTGGGAGATCCAGAAGTTCCTGGCTCCTGACTTTGCACCAGTCCAGCTCTGGGGAGTGAACCAGCAGATGGATCTTGCCCTCTCTCTGTAACTCTGCCTGCCAAGCAAATAAATAAATCTTTAAAAATGTATTAAACCTGAAAAAATTTTTGATATTTATAAATTCACGATATTAACAAAAACCACTACAACTAAATTATGAATACTTTGATTTCATCAAGCTACTAAACAACTCTCATTGTCAGACATGAAAAAAAACTCTCTTCGTAAATTTTTGTGATTTTGAAATTTTCAAAAATATTTACTTATTTGAAAACCAGAGAGACAGAATCAGAGATGGAGACAGAGAGACGATGCATCTGCTGTTCCACTCCCTAAGTGCCCACATCATCCAGGACAAAGCCTGGAATTCAATCCCCGTCACCCATGCTGGCGGCAGAGCCCAACAGGCCTCATAGTGACGAAAACATGATACGCGCATTAGCAGCAGAGTCACTTTTACGACAAAACATAAATGTGTACCAACAGAAGAATTATAAAAAATCATGGAATATTCACCCAATAAAACATTCTACAGTTTGAGTCAGCTTGGGACCTATGTGATGGCTCAACGGCTAAATCCTCACCTCACAAGCTCGCGGATTTCATATGAGTGTCTATTAGTGCCCCAACTGCTCCACTTCCCATCCAGCTCCCTGTTTGTGGCCTGGAAAAGCAGTAGAGGATAGGCCAAAGCCTTGGGACCCTGCACCTGTGTGAAAGACCTGGAAGAAGCTCCAGGCTCCTGGCTTTGGATCAGCTCAGCTCCAGCCATTACAGACATTTGGGGAGTGAACCAGTGGATGGAAGATCTTTCTCCATGTCTGTACCTCTCTGTAAATCTGATCTACCTTTCCAACAAAAATAAAAGCAAAACTTAAAAAAAAAAAAACTCAGCTCCATATGAAACTATTTCTAAGATATGTAAATTTAAGAGCAAGCAAGATATAGAACAGAGTATACCAGATATTATTACTTATACAAAAACTAAGTAATATATACAGATCATTAAAACTGAGAGGTTCAAGAAGGGTGGAAACAAGACCTGCTTTTCACAGCATATCCCTTTTACTTTTAAACTGCTTACCATTAGTACCTCTTATCTATCAACAGAGTTAACAAGCTCATTTTAAAAAAAAAAGTTAAAAAGCAACCATTTACGCTGCAGCCAGCTCACTGAAATCTGCAAGGCAGAGGACCAGAATAGGTTCCTGATTCATCTTCATATCACACCATCCTGCTCAGGGCCCAACACACACTCCACCACACACAATAAACACAAGAGACAGCATGGCCAAGCTGCCAGATACTAAGTTTACAGAAACAAGAATACATCACACAGTAGAATGTTTACAAACTTAAAAAATTCCTGGGCCCTGCCCAGTGGCCTAACGGCTACAGTCCTCCCTTGAATGCATTGGGAAACCATTTGGGCGATGGTTCTAATCCCGGCAGCCCCGCTTCCCTTGCAGCTCCCTGCTTGTGGCCTGGGAAAGCAGTCGAGGACAGCCCAAAGCCTTCGGATCCTGCACCCACGTGGGAGACCCAGAAGAACTCCTGGCTCCTGACTTCGGATTGGCACAGCACAGGCTGTTGCAGTCACTTAGGGAGTGAATCATCGGACAGAATATATTTCTCTCTGTCTCTCCTCTTTCTCTCTCTCTCTCTCTCTCTCTCTCTCCCTCTCCATATATAAATATATATAATATATATAAATATATATATATCTGACTTTGCAATAAAAATAAATAAATCTCTTTCAAAAATTCCCATGTTTCAGTTTTCATTTGGGTACCCCATAAGCTAAGAATTGCACTCGAGTAAATTTTGTCATAGAGACTGAACTCCACAAGCTTTTCAGACCCCACCCTCCAAAGCCATGGATTCTATTCATCTCTGCCAACATGGTCTGAACACCCTCCTCCACGACCTTGTAGTTATGCAAACCTGGACACATTACTTAAGCTCTGGACTCTCATTCTTCTCTCTGCAAAACACTTAAAACACAGTCTGTAATCCACAGAGCTGCTAGGAAAATTAAATTAACTAACATTAAATGAACTGAGTTAACACTCTTGGGAGAGTATCTGGCACAGAGTAAGCAATTCGTAAGTTTTTTACAACAGCTTCTCAGTATCTTATTCTTTCTAAGGCATTTTGGCCTCAACACTGGTGACACTGTAGAAGACAATCAGAAAAAGGATGACGTTAACTACCACCTCTGTTTCTGCATTTCTGTAAGCTCAGTACCACCTGGGGAAAGGCACAATTAGTGAGATGCTCTGCAGGGAGATAGTTCAAGACGGGAGCTTGAGTGCTCAGCCAACATCTGCTCTCAGTCTTGCCTCAGTGGGGAGCAAAGCAAGAATATTATTAGGCTATCACATTGCCAGTCAGTTGAACAAGGGGGTGGAAGTATCAACAAAGAAAGAGCCCAGCTTCTTACTAGAAAAGAAATCGCTCTTGGGGGCCAGCACTGTGGTAAGGCACATTAAGCTTCCACCTTTGGTGCCACTTCAAGTGCACCAGTAGATGAAGACCTCTCTCTGTCTCTCCTTTCTTTGTAACTCTACCTTTCAAATAAAAATCAATAAAATATTGAAAAAAATTGCTCTTTAAAATTGTAAGTTGAGAGGCTGGCATTGTGGCTAAGTGTGACATGCCACTGCTTGCAATGACTCCATCACGTATTGGAGCATCAGTTTATATATTGGCTACTCTGACCTCAACCCTGCTCCCTGTAATGCACCAGAGGGCAGCACAGGATGGACCAAGTGCTTAGGCCCCAGCACCCACCTGGGACACATGGAAGGAGTTCCTGGTTCCTGGCTTCAGCCTGGCAGAGACATGGCCACCGCAGCCACTTGGACAATGACTAGAAAAGTGAACTTTGTCTCTCCCTTATCCCTCTGCTTTTCCATCCCTTTTCCCTCTCCCTCTCTCTCAACTGTTGTGCCTTTCAAATAACCTTTTATAATAAAAAAAAAAAAATCAGAAGCCGAAGGACCAGCACTACAGCCCAGTGAGTTACACACTAGCATTCCATATAGCCAATGGTTTGAGTCCCAGCTGCTCCACTTTGGATTCAGCGCCCTGCTAATGGACTTGGAAAAGCACACAGAGGATGCATCACACACTTGAACCCTGAAGCCAGAATGGGAGAACCAGATGAAACTCGGTTCCTGGCTCCTGGCTTCAACCTAACCCAGCCTGACCTGTTGTAGCCATGTAGGAAGTGATCCGGTGGATAAAAGATCTCTCTCTTTGTCTCACTCTTTCTGCCTCTAACTCTGCCTTTCAATTAAATACATAATTTTTAAAAATTTTTATTTAAGTTTGTACTTATTCAAATGCTACATAATTAACTTAAATTCATACTCTACTACAAATTATTTACATCTGAAATCCCACTATCGTTATCATAGGATAAATAATCCTATAACACCTGATCAAAGAGAAGTACTTAGGAGGAAAACATATAATTTAAAGAGTAGAGAGACCTACACACACTCACACACACATGCACACTTGCTCATTCACTCAGGGAGAGAGGAAAAACTTACTCGAATTCACCGAAACAGTGGGTTCAAAAAGAAGTTTGACTCAATGGGGTCCAATCCTAGCTCCAACACTTGGCAGCTCTCAAACACTGCACTAGTTATATCACATATCTGCGCCCTGATCTTGTTCACAATAAAATAAGCCAAACAATAACTGCCACATAAAGCTGCATGACAGTCCAGCAATGTATTGAACACCACTGTTTGCTAGGTGTTAAGCACTGTTATTATGTGTTTATCTTGTCCTCAGGACGCTAAGGTGAAAGAAGCAAAGATAACAAACTTTTACACTGTATACACCTCTAAGTCGCTGGCTGTAGAGCTAAGTATATCTCTTATTAAGTAATTTACATGAGAGAGTAGATGTTAGCTTAGCAGATAAGATGCCTGCATTCCACGTTAGAGCACTTGGATTCAATTCCCAGCTCTCACTTCTGACCCTGACTTCCTGCCAACGTAGACCCTGGGAGGCAACAATGATGGCCCAAGAAGCTGGGTTCCTGCCACACTCACGGATGATCTGAATTGAGTTCTCCAACCCCAGCCTCAATCCCAAGACAGTTCCAGCCATTGTGGGCATTTAGGAAGTAGGCCACAGGAAAGAAGTTCTCTCTTCATGTGTCTATTGGTCTATTTGTCTCTCTCCCCAGTTAAATAATTTGGTGAACCATCACCATGGTGGAGTATGCTAAGCTTCTACCTGCAATGCCAGCATCTCGTATAGGCAGCTGTTCATGTCTTGACTGCTCCACTTCCCACCCAACTTCCTGCTTCTGGCCTGGGAAGGCAGAAGAAGATTGCCCAATGCCCTTGGAACCTGCATCTACATGGAAGACCTGGAAGAGGCTCCTGGTTCCTGGCTTCAGATCAGCTCCAGCCATTGTTGCTACCTGGGAAGTGAACTAGTGGATAAAAGATCTCTCTCTCTCTCTCTCTTTCTCTCTCTCATCCCCCCCACCCCGTAACTACCCTCCAAATTAAAATAAATCTTTAAAATAAATAAGCAATTTTTTTTTTAATTTTAAGTGATAGAAAATGAAATAACAGGAGAACAAATAAAACACTTACTTTGTAGCAGCAGCAGCAAAATGCCTGCTGGGCACCTGGATGTTAATGGAACAGGGATAAAGAGATGTCTGACAAACCATCTTGGCAAGACCAGGCCTTTGATGACGTATCAAGACTTGAAAGGAAACACATACAAAATATGAGAACTAAACAATCATTACATAAAAATCAGCATTTCCAAAACAAAAACATTCTACATTTTGCAGCTGTTTCACGATTTATTTATTTGAAAGGCGGAGCGTCAGAGAAGGAAAGACAAAGAGGAGAGAAAAAGGGATCTTGCACCTGCTGGTTCACTCCCCAAATGGCCACAATATTTGAGGCTGGGCCAGGCTGAAGCAGGAATCTGGACATCCATCCACATACCCATGTGGGGGTCAGGGATCTCCCCAGGAATATTGATCCAGGTAGCTGGATCAAAAGTAGAGCAACCAAGATTCAAACCGGCACTCCAATATGGCATGCCAGGGTTATAGGTGCTGCTGTAGCACCTGCCTCTATTTTGTTATTATGTTTTAAGATGTATTTTTTTTTTTTATTGGAAAGGCAAATTTACAGAGAGAAGGAAAGACAGAAAAATCTTCCATCCACTGATTCACTCCCCAAGTGACCGCAGCTGCCAGGGCTGAGCCTATCCAAAGCCGGGAGCCAGGAGCTTCTTTCAGGTCTCCCACATGGGTACAGGATCCTAGGGATTTGGGCTATCCTCAACTGTTTCCCCAGGCCACAAGCAGGGAGCTGGAAGGGAAGTAGAGCAACCAGGATATGAACCAGGGCCCATATGGGATCCTCCTGGCACATGCAAGGCAAGGAGTTTAGCCACTAGGCTACCATGCTGGGCCCTGTTTTGTTATTGTTGATCATTGTTTTAAGAAACATAATCACGAGGACAGGCAGTTGGCCTAGCTGTTAAGACACAACCTGTAATAACTATGTACAGTATCGTGGTGCCAGGGTTCCAGTCCTGGCTCCACTCCCAATTCCAGCTTCTTCTTAATGCACAGCCTTGAGGGCAAGTGACAGCTCCTCTACTTGGGTCCCATCCCTTACTCAACAGACACAGACCGAGTTCCTACTTCCCAGCCTCAACCTGGGCCATTCTCTGCTATTGGGGAGAACCAGCAGATGGAAGATCCCTGTCCCAACTTCCTCCCAGGTCCCACCACCACCACCATCCTTCTGTCTTTCCCATTAATTTTATAAACTTATTAAAGGAAATATGACAGAGAGGTCTGAACTGTTGCACAGCAAGTTAAGCTACTGCCTGACATGCCAGCATCTCATATTGGAGTGCTTGCTAAAGTCCTGTCAGCTCCACCTCCAATCCAGCTTCCCACTAATGAGGCTAAGAAGGCAGCATCTGATGTCCAAGTGTTTTTATCCCTGCCACCCACGTGGGAAACCAAGATGGAGCTCCAGGTTTCTGACTTCAACCTGTCCCCATCCTGGACACTGTTGCTATTTGGGATAAAAACCAGCAGATGGAAGAATTATTTTTCTTTCCATCTCTCTCTCTCTTTCTAAATCACTCTGGCTTTCGTATAAATAAAACCAAACTTTGGAAAAAGAAATATGGGGTTGGAACCGCGGCACAGAAGCCTAATCCTCCACTTGTGGTGCCAGCATCCCATTTAGGCACCAGTTTGATTCCTGGCTGCTCCACTTCTGATTCAGCTCCCTGTAATTGGCCTGGTAAAAGCAGCAGAGGATGACCCAAGTGTCTGGGACCCTACCACCCACATGGGAGACCCAGTGAAGCTCTGGTTCCTGGCCTTGGCCTGGCCCAGCCCTAGCCACTACAGCCATCAGAAGTGTAAACCAGCAGATAGAAAATATCTCTCTCCCTCTGTAACTTTGACTTTCAAATAAATAAATCTTCCCAAAAAAAAACTGAACATGATTATATTTAGAAGTATGTTTGTCAAAAAATGTGCAGAAAAACAACAGTATTATTAAACACAAATTCAGGAAAAATAGGAAGAGGAAGATGAAATAATAAAGTCCCTGGGTCTCTGAATATGATAATGTTGTATTTATCGAGTTGAATTATGATAATTCAGAATTTCAAACTACTATTATTGCTTATATCTTACATATTTTACCTTGTAAATAGAATTTTTTTTTACATTTTTAACTAAAGATTACAGGAATATATAAAAATCCTCCTTCCACATGACCCCCCGCTTCCCTTCCACATTAGCGATTTCCTGTGCATCCTTCCAGAAAAGTAGTAGGTATGAGCATAAACATATGGTCCTGTCCTCTTTTATCAAAACAGTACTCTTTTTTAATCAAAACATACTATATTCACTACTCTACATCTTGCTTTTTCTCTTAAAGGTCTAAGTGCCTGTTTCACACATATCTATGTATATGAGATGTTCACAGAGGGGATACTCATGTATCTTTCTCAACACTTCAAGTCTATGTGCATGCATACATAAGCGGTAATTTCCCAGCAGTCGGTAAAGGTATCATCTTAGCGATTCCATATACTACTGTGCAGCTATATTATCATGTTCTTAATCAGGGACCAATCATTTCATGGTTTATAACATTTTGCTGTTATAAACAGTATTGTAGCGAATAATCTTGTACAAACATTGTTTTACACAAATACGAGTATATTTATGGAATCAATTCATAGAAGTGAATTTTCTGGACCAAAAAAGTATAAACATTCGTAATTTTGATAAACACTGTCCTCTACAGTAACAGTCCCCATGTACACGTCTACCAACAGCAGAAGCTCACTCGTCTTCACACACTACTTCATAGTGTCATTGAACATTATAGTTTTTACCAATCTAATAAGTGAAATATTTGTCTTAGTTGGTATTTGCTGATGAGTTAGGCCACTTTTTTTTACCAAGTATGTTTTTATGTTTGGCTATCTATATTTTCTTCTGTTGGAAATAACCAACAATTCAATTTTTTAAATTAGCACTCTGCAGCTAGATTTTCATGTAAAATGATTGCTAACTACCTAACATCTTGATATTCAACTCATCGTGTAAAATTCTGCAACAGCCAGCAGTACAGAAATGGTAAGTTTCTGCCTGAACAGAAAGAGCATTATTCCAGGAAGTGAAGCCACAGCACTGGGTGTGCAGAACAGCTACAAAGCCCTCACCGAGGTCTCCAAGGTCCCGCCCACTGCCCCATAACTCCTCCCACATGCTCACCAAGATTCTCTTTCAACCTTGGGGCTCATCAAGGGAATGCCTGCCTCAAGAACTTTACATTCAGTGGTGCAGAAGTCTGCGAGACAACAGATCTTAATCTCCCCACATACTAAGTCACTCCTTACTATCATCTCAAATGTTGTAACAGCCCCATGCTAAAGAACTCAATTTCGGGCCCGGCAGCGTGGCCTAGCAGCTGAAGTCCTCGCCTTGAAAGCCCTGGGATCCCATGTGGGCACCGGTTCTGGTCCCGGCAGCTCCACTTCCCATCCAGCTCCCTGCTTGTGGCCTGGGAAAGCAGTTGAGGACGGCCCAATGCTTTGGGACCCTGCACCCGCGTGGGAGACCCGGAAGAGGTTCCTGGTTCCCGGCTTCTGATCGGCGTGCACCGGCCCATTGCGGCTCACTTGAGGAGTGAATCATCGTACGGAGGTTCTTCCTCTCTGTCTCTCCTCCTGTGTGTATATCTGGCTGTAATAAAATAAATAAATCTTTAAAAACAAAAAAAAGAACTCAATTTCATCTATAATCTTCCAAGAGAGAGCCGAAGAACACGATTATCACCACAGCTGTGAAATGTGCGAGCCTGCAATAGTGACAGCTGAGGCAGCAGAGGCGACCCATTTCTGTCAGGAATTCTTCGTGGCAGAAAAACCACACTGGGCTTTACCAGTTAGCAAGAAAAAGGGAGGCAGACCAGTGAGATCTCAAATTGAGTAGGTTGTGTTGTAATAAAAGAGTCCAAGGGGAGAGGCTCCACATTTTTAAATAAGTCAACTAAAATCAGATACAGGGACCGGTGTTGTAACATAGCACGTTAAGCCACCACCGACAACACTGGCATCCCAAATGAGCAGCTGAGTACTGACTGCTTCACTTCCCATCCAGCTCCTTGGTAATACTTTGGAGAAAAATAGCACAAGATGTCTCAAGTGCTTGGACTTCTGCCACCACAAGGAAGAACCAGGTGTACTTCTGAATCCTGGCTTCTGGCCAGTCCCTGCGGCCACTTGGGGAATGAACCGGTAAACGGAGATCTCTCTGTATCCCTCCCTCCTCTCTGCAACTCCACCGTTCAAATACATTGATTTTTCATAAAAATCAGACACAGTAAATTAAGGAACAAGCAATTACCCATTCAGGGTATGGCAAATGTTTTGGGACAATTCTGATCATACTAAACTAGAATCCAGTAACCTTGGAATACCTTTAAATACATCAACTGCAATGTGCTATTTACAAAAACAAAAAAAAAGTACTACCAGTTAGGATCCCTAGTAATAATCAGAAATTGTAATTTTCAATAGAGATTAAGGAAACAACAGTAAACAAATTGTACTTTACTTCAGTAGTATTGTCAGATAATATCTGAATTTTCTAACCCTCTGGCGTCAATGTCTTATTTATATTATTTTCTCCTTTAATGCATTTCTTCCCCATTCACTCTTAGTAGGTGACTGCACCTGTTACATCAGAACTGCACCTATCTGTCAGAACTCAAGTACTTTGGAACCTACCTGAATCTGCCCCAACCTCAGAAGTCTCCCTAGCCCTCTGCCCTTGGAATTGAAACAGAAACTAGTCCAGCTTCTTTTTGGCCTGTTGTCTTATAACTGGTCTTGAAAGTTGAGAATTCCTCAGGGCTCAGTCCACAAGTGCCTTCTCATCTAACTTTTTCATCTCAACCCTCCCAGAAGATCCTACCCTTGCAGTCTTAACCTTCCGCTCCAACCACGACAGCCTAGGCCTCCATCGTCTACTATCTAATTACTGCAGCAACCTCCCAAGCGATCTAGCCTCTACACTCTCCTTTCTTTTCCACCTGCTATGAGTAACAGAGACCATTTTTTAAATGAACATCTCATTGTATCTTTAATTAATTTGGATGGCTTAACCTGGTTTCTTGAACAACTGAATTATTCCCCCAGTACTCCATGAGCTCTTCTAACCTATCTACTGAGCATCTTCTAACAGCACTCCCCTTCCCATTGGTCACTCCTGCCGCCTTTTGGCTACCTCATTACATCCCATTCTTTACCACCATTGGGATGGTAAAATTCTTTCCTCTGAGTACATTCTCTCTACCACTCATCTGTCATGCAGCTAATTCAGAGCAATTCAGTTCATTCTCAGGGACTCTGCTTACATGCTACTTCTTCAGCACAGTTATCACTGAAGACTCAGAATAGATTTTGTCTTTCATCTGTTCTCAGACTTTCCCCTCACAGCAATTAGGACAACTGTAATTAAGATGTGCCAGGGACACACGTGTATTCAGTACTGGGGGGTCTGCATTGAGGCCCAGCTTCGTTCCCCATGCTAGTGTCCTGCTAACTAGCAACGTTGGACACATGATGTGACCGCTACCACTGGTTCCCCGATACCACAGGGGAGATCCAGATTCAGTTCCAGCCTTCTGACTTCAGCAGGCCTCCATCCTGGCTGTTGGGGCATTTGGGGGAAAACAGCAGATGGAAGATCTCTTTTATTCTTTCAAAAAGTTAAAAAAAAAAAAAAAAAAAAGGCCCCGTGCAATGGCCCAGTGGCTAAATCCTCACCTTGCACATTCCGGGATCCGATATGGGCACCAGTTATATTCCGGCTGCTCCACTGCTTGTGGCCTGGGAAAGCAGCAGAGGATGGCCCAAAGCCTGGGACCCTGCACACATGTGGGAGATCTAGAAGAGACTCCCAATTCCTGGCTTCAGAACAGCTCCAGCCATTGGAGCCATTTGGGGAGTGAACCAGTGCATGCGAGATCCCCTTCTCTCTGTAAATCTGCCTTTCCAATAAAAATAAGTAAAGTTTTGGGGAAAAAAAAAAGGGAAGTGAAAAACAAGACCAAAATGAGTAAAAATTATCTAATTAATAGCTGCTCTACCATAGGCAAAAGAAAGTATATACAGCTTGTCCACCACCGTCACCCTAACACCTAGCAGCAGTGTGGGGCAAGTCTGGAGACTCAGTCACTATCTGTGGAGTGAACGAAAGAATTTTTTAAAAGGAGGGCAAAGATGATATTCCAATGAGTTAAGACATTATCTGAGAGGGGGAAGTAGCCCTGCTGCTTAGTCACCCCTTGCAATACCCTTACCCCATACCAAAGTTCCTGGGTCCAACCCTGGCTACATCACTTCTAACCCAGTTTCCTGCTAATGTTAACCCAGGGACGCTGCAGGTGACAGTGCAAGCACTGGAGTTCCCACTGCCCTCGTGAGAGACCAAGACGGAGTTCCAGGCCCCTGGTTTGGGCTTAGCTCAAACCTAGCTACTATAGGGAACTCAGGGTGTGAACCAGCAAAATGGAAGCTCTCTGCCTATCTCTTTCTTTCAAATAAAAGTTATGTGTCTATACACTTACACATATATACACATATATAATCCTACTATCCAACAAATAGAAGAGCGCAACTTTTTGCGATGACTCATTTATTCAGTCAACAACAATGAATGAAATATGTCCCAATTTTGGATACATCAGTTACAAAAACACAAAAATTTCTAGCTCGCAGAGCTTACATTCTAGTGGGGAGAGACAACAATGACAGATAATATGGGGAAAATACCATAGGATAAAGGAATTATGTTGGAGTAAAATTATTTCAATTTTAACTAGCAGCAAAGTCTAAGAAAAACAGTGAGGCCTAGCAATTAAGTCTCCCTCAACACCAGCATCCCATACGGCCACCTGACCAAGTCCATATTGCTCCACTTCTGATCTAGCTCCCTGCAAATGTGTCTGGGGAAGCAGTAGAAGATGGTCCAAGACCTCGTGCACCTGTGCCAACATGGGAGACATGGGAGCTTCTGGCTCCTGGCTTGAGATCAGCCCAGTATCATTCAGGGAATGAATCAGTAGATGGAAGATCTCTCTTCCTGTAAAACTGCCTTCAATCAAATAAGTAAATTTTCCAAAAATTAAAAAGAATAAGAAGATGAATGCAGCTATCACAAGTGAGTAGAGCTAGAACTGTTAGAGAAGAGGTCGAAGGGGCGAGCTGGGTGCAGCGCATAGACAGCAGGCACCAGAAGATGTGCAAGACTCCAGGCAGGTACGACTTAAGCAGAATGTGAACCACAAGGGTAACTTCTTTTAAGACATTACTTTATCTGAAAGGTAGAGTGACAGAGAGGAATAAGAAGGCGATCTTCCATCTGCTGGTTCACTTTCTTTTTTTTTTCTTTTTAATTTTTATTTTTATTGGAAAGTCAGATATAAAGAGGAGGAAAGACAGACAGGAAAATCTTTGTCCACTGATTCACACCTCAAGTGATCGCAACAGCCGGAGCTGAGATGATCCAAAGCCAGGAGCCAGGAGATTCTTATGGGTCCCAAGGCTTTGGGCCGTCCTCAACTGTTTTCCCAGGTCACAAGCAGGAAGCTGGATGGGAAGTGGGACTGCTGGGATACAAACCAACGCCCATATGGGATCACAGCACACACAAGGCAGGGACTTTAGCTGCTAGGCTATTGCGCCAGGCCGCATGCTGGTTCACTTTTTAAATGCTCACCACAGCTGGAGCTGGGCCACATGAAGTCAGAAGCCAGAAATTCCACCAAAGTTTCCAACATGAATGGCAGGGACTCAACTTCTTGATTCCCAATCTACTACCTTCTCAAGCACATTAGCAGGAAGCTGCAGTGGAAGCAGAGTAGCTGGACCTTCATCCAGCACTCTAATATGGAATGCCATCATGTGAATATTCCATGCAGCAGCTTAACATGCTATACCATCACACCTGCCCCCAGCACAAGTAGAATTCAAAAACTGTTGAGAACAGGGCCCGACATGATGGCTCAGTGGCTAAATTCTAGCCTCACACATACCAGGATTCCATATGGGCATCATTTCATGCCCTAGCTGCTCCACTTCCCATCCAGCTCCCTGCCTGCGGCCTGGGAACAGTTGAGGATGGCCCAAAGCCTTGGTACCCTGCACCCTCATGGGAGACCTTGCACCCGCATGGGAGACCCTGGTGGCTCCTGGCTTTGGATGGGCTCAGCTCTGGCCATCATGGCCACTTGGATAGCGAACCACCAGACAAAGGATCTCTCTCTCTGTAAATATGCCTTTCCAATAAAAATAAATAATTTTTTAAGAAATTAAGAATGAAAGTAGGGCTCGGCGGCGTGGCCTAGCGGCTAAAGTCCTCGCCTTGAACGCACTGGGATCCCATATGGGCGCCGGTTCTAATCCCGGCAGCTCCACTTCCCATCCAGCTCCCTGCTTGTGGCCTGGGAAAGCAGTCAAGGACGGCCCAAAGCTTTGGGACCCTACACCCACGTGGGAGACCCGGAAGAGGTTCCTGGTTCCTGGCTTCTGATCGGCGCAGCACGGGCCATTGCACTCACTTGGGGAGTGAATCATTGGACGGAAGATCTTCCTCTCTGTCTCTCCTCTGTATATCTGACTTTGTAATAAAAATATATAAATATTTTTTTAAAAAAAGAATAGGGCCCGGCGGCATGGCCTAGCGGCTAAAGTCCTCGCCTCGAAAGCCCTGGGATCCCATGTGGGTGCCGGTTCTGATCCCGGCAGCTCCACATCCCATCCAGCTCCCTGCTTGTGGCCTGGGAAAGCAGTTGAGGACGGCCCAATGCATTGGGACACTGCGCCCGCGTGGGAGACCCGGAAGAGGTTCCAGGTTCCCGGCATCGGATCGGCGCGCATTGGCCCGTTGCGGCTCACTTGGGGAGTCAATCATCGGATGGAAGATCTTCCTCTCTGTCTCTCCTCCTCTGTGTATATCTGGCTGTAATAAAATGAATAAATCTTAAAAAAAAAAAAAAAAGAATAAAAGTAGTAAAAAAAAAAACAGCGTAATTACTAATAAAACCTAGTATATTTTTACTATAACTAATATTCCAAAATATTTCCACTTCAGTATCAAGGTAAAAATATTAGGATAGAGGCTGGCCTGCTGGTGCAGCGGATTAAGCCATGAGTTGCAGTGCAAGCATCCTATCAGGAATGCAAGTTCAAGTCCCACCTGTTCTGTTTCCGTTTCAGCTTCCCGTTGTGCAGCTGGGAAGGCAGCAAAAGTCCCAAATGCTCGGACCCCTGCCACCATATGGGAGAGCAAGATGGAGTTCCAGGGTCCTGGTTTTAATCTGACCCACCAGTTGTTGTGGGCACTTAAGTGAACCAGCCGACTGAAGATCTTTATCTCTCTGTCACACTGCCTTTCAAATAAATCACTAAGATAGATAGATAGAGAGAGAGAGAGATAGATAATGGGGACAGCACTATGGCATGTCAGCCCAAGCTTCCGCCTGCAACTTCAGCACCTCCTCCGGGACTGAAGTGAAGTTATGTAAGAGAGTGAAGGATGGAATCCTGATTCCTGGGACAACTCCAAGAAACAGAATGGGGCTAGGAGAAATGTGAGGAGGAAATACAGAAAGATTACAAGAGTGACGTATTCTGGAAGCCAAGAGAAGGAAATGTGGGAAAGGAACAATTATCTTAAGATCTCTTCTTCCTTCTTTTAGTTTTGTCCAACATGGGATTTCTGCCATATAACAATGCCATCAATCTAGTTTCATCAAATACACTTGCGGGGTGGGGGCAGGGAGTTCACGTACAGGTTAAGCTGTGGCTTGTGATATAGACATTCCCCTTCAGAGCACCAGTTGGTGCCAGCTGCCCCACTTCCCTTCCAGCTCCCTGTGTGCTGGGAAAGCAGATGTTCCAGATGTGTGAGGTCCTGCCACCCACAGGGGACACTCAGACAACATTTCAGGATCCTGGTTTCAGCCTGATCCAGTTGCAGCCCAATCTAGATGCTAAGGAGTAAACCAGTAGACAGAAAATTTGTCTCTCTCTGCCGTTCTGCCTTTCAAATAAAATGAATAAATCTTCATATTGTAGATAAGTAAATTTTTGTTTGTTCACCTTATTTATTTTTATTGGAAAAGCAGATTTACAGAGAGAAGGAGAAATGAAGAGAAAGATCTCCCATATGCCGGTTCGCTCCCCCAAATAGCCTCAATGGCCAGTGCTGAGCAAATATAACGCCAGGAGCCAGGAATTTCTTCTGAGTCTCCCACGCGGCTACAGGGTCCCAAAGCTTTGGGCCATCCTCCACTGCCTTCCCAGGGCACAGGCAGGGAGCTGGAAGGGAAGTGGAGCAGCCAGGACGCAAACCGGTGCCCATATGGAATCCAGGTGCTTGGAGGTGGAGGATCAGCCAACTGAGCTATGGTGCCAATCCCTATTTGTTCACTTTTGAGCAGCAACTATTCCAAGTGAAAGATGCTGGTCTTGACACTGAGCTTTCCTGTGGAATAGTCAAAGAGAAAACGGTGGCATAGTGTTGAAGAAACCTGGCTTAGGATTCCTTCACATCACTGACTTTACCAGCTAAGGAAAGGAGATGCTGTAGAATTAGCTTCCCAGTGACAAACACTGATCCTAATTACACAACAACTGCAATACAAAGATGTATCCAGCAAGCACAAACGCGCATCTCTGAAAACGGCAAAGCACACTGATAGAAGCCACACACACGTACCACTTTTCTTTCCCTTTCTAGAACTCGGTTCTTCCGGCAGCTGTCTCCACACCCCTCCCGGGAACCCTCACTCTCGGCATAGGAAATCCAGCCCGCCCCTGCCCTCCTTTCGGGGGCTGGAAGTCTGTCGAGGTACAGCTCCCTCCCACCCGAGTCTCAGAGTGGAAGGTACCAGAGACGAGTGAAACCCGTTAGGTCACTTCTAAGGAGGCCTGATCCACTGCAGACCTGCCGCCCGGAGAGACCACGCGGACTTCGGGCACCTGGGCAGGCTCGTGCTTGGAAGAGTCCGACTTAAAGGGCGCTGCAACCGGCCGACTCGGGGCCGCAGCTGCTGTCCGCACCCAGGAACCCACCGCCTCACCTGCACCGAGGCACCTTATGGCTGCCGCCATATTGACCTTCCCGGATTGTGCAGACGAAATCGGTCCTACGTTCCAACTAGGAAGAACTTTAAAAGGGTTCCGCCCTGAAACTGGCAAAGTGGGAAGGAATTAGAAGGTGCAAGAGGCACGGGGAATTGGGGACCGAATTTGGCTGGCGGCGTGGCGGTGTCACTGTCAGTCTTCCGTGCTGCTCAGAGTTGGGTTCCTTGGTTCCTGTTCGAGGGGCACTGAATCACTTAGGAAGTTGCGTGCGTGCTGACCGTGCCGTGTTTACTTTAATCCTTTTGTATTTTCTTTTTGATCCTGCAGGTAAACTCAGAATGATGGCGAGAGCACGTAGGACCCAGCCTCTAAAATCTTGAAAAACAGAAAACCTGAGGAATGCACGGGCTTCCTCTGCCCCCTTCCCAGTAATGAAAAGACTTTTTTTAAAGAATTTCGCAGACTTGTCGCCACCACCCAAAGAGCAGGGCCCGCCAGTGAACAAACTGCCTTTTTTTAAACAGGGCGAGATCAGATTTTATGTTAATCTTTTATGGGTCTGCTCGCCATTTGCTCCCTGCTGGCAAGCTCCCTCGATAGGATCGATTGGGTAATAACACAGTACTTGACATTTATGTAACACTTTTAGACCTAAAACGGCAGATTTGAGACCTACGCTCAAGCTACTCTGCAAGGAAAAAAAGAAAAGCTGAGTCCTTTCCATTACATCATGGCTGTCAGTGTGATTTGTCCAAAACACAGCCGATTTCGGTTTAAATTAAAACATAATGTATACACCGTTTCTCACCTCTGTGACTTTGTACGCGTGTCCCTTCTGCTTGGAATCTTTTGTGCTGTTTCACTAATTAACTTTTCTTTCTTTTTTAGGACTCATTTATTTGAAAGAGTTACAAAAAGGGACAGAGAGATCTTTCATTTTCGGGTTCATTTCTTCAGATATCAGAAGTAAAGCCAGGATCCTGGAGCTTCTTTTGGGTCTCCCGTGACGGCACAGGGGCCAAAGCCCTTGGGCCATCTGCTGCTATGTTCCAAGATGTTTAGCAGGGAGCTGAATTAGAAGTGGAGCAGTTAGGACTTTAACTGGCACCACATGTGCTGTGGGCATTGCAGATGGTGACTTCACAAACCAATCCCTGGAACTTTCCTTTATAAAGATTACAATTGAAAGTTTACTCACCGATGAAGCTTTTTCCCAGACGTTACATTCTTGAGGCCACTTCATCCTGGTTTTATACAGTACTCAGCCCTTGACTTTTGTTTCTGTTTTAACGTTGAGACATAATGCACGCATCACTCACCAATTTAAGTTGCACAATCCCATGGCTTTTAGCATATCCTCACAGCTGCACAACTATCAGTGCAGTATCGCACTCCTCCCCAGGGTGAGCTCTTGCTGTAAAGAAATTGGGCCAGCTGTTTTTGTAGAATCAGCATTTCCTACAGTTTTAAGCACGTAACAGGCCCTCCATAAATGTTTGCTGAACGAATGAATATATGAGGGGACTGCAAGATGAGGAGAATGTGGAAACAATGGTCTCACCCACTTTCCTGTAGCTCTTGACCCTTTGCACCCTAATCATCTATGTAAAAATCATGAAAAATAAAAATTAAAAAATTATTAAATAATATGCAATTTTCAGGAACACTTTAAAGCCCTCTCCAGTGTAACATGAGCCGATGACAACTCTATGACAAACCTGCAAAATTGCTTTGTCTCCATGGAACCACTTGCAGGAAAGTGACAGGATCAAAAGAATAATATCCCTAATGCCTTCTTTCACATCTGTGTGCAGTACTCACCTATACAAAATGGAAGCTCTCTCATTTGAAGGGCTAGTGCTGTGTCACAATGGGATAAGCCACTGCTTACAGCATCTGCATCCCATATGGGAGTGCCATTTGGAGTCCTGGCTGCTCTGCTTCTGATCTATCTCCCTGATGATGTGCCTGGAAAGTCAACGGACTATAACCCACATCCCCAGATGCCTGCCACTCTTACAGGAGACTAAACTGAATTCCTGGCTCCCGCCTTCTGCTTGGACCAGGCCCCACTTTGGGGGCATTTAGGAAGTGAAGCAGCATGTGGAATCTCACTGGCGCTGCCTTTCAACTAAATAAACAGATGCTTTTTAAAATATGTTTGTTTTTTTTTAAATTCTAATTTATTGCCATATCTTATTAACGTCTAAGCAGTTACTTTAAAAGTTCTACAACCAAACAATGGTCTTACCCTCTTTCCTGTAGCCCTTGACCCTTTGTGCCCTAATCAAAATAAATACATATACATATATATATGAAAGTTTCACAACCATGTGTGATGTTTGTGTAAAAAATTCAAAGAACTTAAACTTGTAACTTTCTTTCCTCTCTTGATCCTCCCTTCCACCCTCCCTTCTCTTCCCAGGTATATATCTACCATGTGTCAAATAGTGTGTTTAGCTATATAGAGCTATAGAGAAAATTACTGATGCAGTCATTTCTTTCATGATGCTTAAACACTAATTCTACTTGCAAGTAAATGTCAGAATTAGAGCAAATTCATTCAGACCTTTCCAGAAAAAAAAAAAGAAAGAAAAACTGATTAAAGGTGCTGATCCTTAGTTTCCACATTCATTTCCTTTCCATAGTAGGTGTTGTCTGGCTGAATGCCCTGATCTGTGAACTTTTCTAGGATTTATTTGTTTTTATTTCTACAAAATGCAGAGAGAGAGAGAGAGAGAGAGAGAGACAGATGTTCCCTTTACTAGTTTGCTCCCCAGGTGGTCACAGCAGGCAGGTCTGAGCTGGCCAAAGCCAGGAGCCAAGAAGTCCGTCCTGGCCTCCCGTGTGGATGGCAGGGGCCCAGGCACTTGGGCCACTTTTTCCTGCTTTCCCAGGTCCATTGACAGAGAACCAGTTCAAAAGTAGAGCAGCACTTTGGCATAGGATGCTGATGCTGTAAACAGGGGCTTAACTCATTTTACCACAGACCAGCCTCCAAGTGTGGACTCTTCTATATCTCTGATGAGATATTAGAGGAGAGAACTTAAACATTCATTATTAGACACAAAATTGCACCTAATATGCATATGGTAATAGCCTCACTAAAGCACTGTCCTGTACAGATACAACCTGGCTAACTGTTCCCTTTGAACATCAGAACTTGCTCACAGTAATCAGCTTGGATCCTGAGTTCCTGTGCACAGAACAATTCATGAAGAGTTTTTTGTTTGTTTGTTTGTTTGTTTGTTTGTTTAGCTCATGACTTCATTAAAATTACGGAAGGATTCTATGAAAGCTACAAAACTCGGAAATGGGAACTCCGTGTCTCTTAATGGTTCACTACATAGTCAGCTTCTCTGGAATAGAGAGGAATTGCTCTGGGGCCAAACTGCCTGGGTTTGACTTCCAGTATGGTCACTTACTAGTTATGTGACTTAGAGCTGTAAGTCACTGGACTTTGGTTTCCTCACCTGTGATATGGGAACAATAATAAAAGAACTTCCAGCAACTGACAGAGGAACTGGCATAGAGTAAGCCCCCAGTGACTAATTATTATTAAATTTAATTGTGTCGTTATTAGGGAAATAGAACACTTAACTTCAGAGGCAGATGGAACAGTTATTCAGCACCCATCTTCCAATAGCTGCTTATATCTCTTCAAATATTTATTTATAATCCTCTTTGTGAAATGTTTAGTGATGTGTGTATTTATAAAGCAGAGAGAGAGGAGAGATAAGAGAGATATCTCATCCGCTGCACTGCTCTCCAAATGTTTACAACAGCTGGTGCTGGGCCAGGCAGAAACCATGAGCCAGGAATTCCATCCTTGTTTCCCACACAGGTGGCAAGGGCCCAAGAGCTGGATCCAAAGCAGAGAGGCCTGTTAAACCAGAGCTCTGATGTGGCCCTGACATGTGCCACAACCCTTCTTGCTACATATTCACCTTCCTCTTACTCGAAAGGCAGTACAGAAGACAAATCTTCCGACTGCTGCTTCACTCTCCAACTGCCTACGAAAGACAGAACTGGGTGAGGCTGAAATCAGAGTCAGGAAATCTGTTAGTGTCCCCCAAATGGGTGGCACCTGCGCCATCATGTCCTGCCTCCTGGGACGCATTATTGAGGAGCTGGATTGGAAGTGGAGGTTCCAGGATGTGAATGAGTACTCTGATGTGAATGCATGCATCCCAGCAGGAGGCTTATCCTACTGCACCGCAACTTATGCCCTGCTTCTTTCTTAGTATGACCCATGCTACTTTTGTCCTCATACATGCTGGGTGTCACTTTCACCAGGTAAGGATTCTATTAGTATTTTCGGAACACTGCTTTAGTGTGTCTTTATGCAATTCTTCCATGTTCATTTTAAAATACAGCTCTTTCCAGTTGATTTCTAGGAAGGTTGATAAAGCAGTAAGAGTGTCGGCAATATGCCAGCCGTTAGCCTGCCTAGATAATTCTCTGGGCAAAGATTTGAAATATCTGCCTACATTTGTGGCTGTCTTTGTATTCTTTGCCTTCTTCAACCGTCTTTCAGTTGAGCAAGAATAGTCACTTCCCATTTGGGGTTCAATTGGAAATGAAATATTTTTTTGAAATGAATTATCTTACTAAACAAAAACAGGGGACTCCAAGGCACACATACAATCTAGCAGTTAAGACACTGATTAAAATAACACATCACCTTTAACTGTAAACATCTTCAAAAACGAAGTATTTATTACATATTTTAAAAGATAGCACATCAAATATGAGAGTGCCCAGAGTCAAAGTTCCAGTTCTGCTCACAAGCCCAACTTCCTGCAACGCTGACCCTAGAAGGAAGCAGCGATGGTTCAAGGAATTGGCTCTCGGGCCATAGAAGAGCTGAGTTGACTCGTGGCTCCTGGCTGTTGGCTTCTGCCTGCACCAGCCACAGCTATTGGGAGCACTTACTTAGATGATGAATTGGAGGAAAGGTGTTCTCTGTGTGTCCGTCAACATATTCTCTCTCTCTGTCTCCCAAACTAGTTGCTAAACAAAACAAAACAAAAACCTCAAAGGCATATTTAATACTGCACACCAGAATCATGAGAAGGATGTATTAAACTCAGATTGGCGGGTCTCATCCCCTAAATGTCCAATCCCATAGATTTGGGATTACAGAGCCCAAATTTGCATTTATAATAGATTCTGTGTGTTACTGATACAACTGTCCAGAGACCAATATTTTGAAATCTACTCCTTCTGAAACATTTGCTTGCACACCTTACATTAACTTTTCGAGAACTTGTTTTATTTACCAATTTGATGCTCAGCGTAATAAAGGCTATAGAGCTTCCCATGTGGCATGGCTCTGGGACCAGAATCTACCCGCTCTGATCTTCCTCTATGCACTGTGGCTGTTGTTCCCTGGCTGAGGTTCAACTTCCACATTGCTGTCAGCTGGGAGGATTTCCAGTACCTATCTGCCTATCTGGAATTTGAATCCTGTCAGCTCCTAGATTCCCTATCCCTCTTTTGCTTACTCCATATTTGAATTTTGTTCTCACATAGAATTGACCATCTAGAATAAAGATTTTATAATCACAGATTGTAACATTGTGAGAGTGGCAGATCAGAACTTTATAGATATTTTGCATCTACAAGAATGTCCTTATCTCTGCAGGAAGCTGGCTTAATTCCAGATTGAATTAAGATATTTGGAACCATCCGGTGGCATGCCGGCAAAAGTTTAAAATCTGATTCTATAATGCAAAAGATTTGATTTGCAGTATTTGCCAATTTCCATGTTGTCAACATTGTCACAGTAGCTGACTCCAAGCTACCAAACATAAAATCAGTCAGCCCACAAAATTTTTTGTCACATTGTTTTCAAATGGTGGTCCATATCGCTAAAAGTTTCCCAATAACCTTTAAACAGATTATATGAAACTAATTCATCTTAGAGTCACCGTTCTCAAAATCAAAGGTGACTTCTCCAATCGTTGCCAACGCAGCTCGGAAGGCAGTGGAAGATGGCCCAAGTTCTTGGATTCCTACACCTATGTGGGAGACTCAGAAGGTTCCAGACTCTGGTTTTAATTCAGCCCAGCCCTGGTCACTGCAGACACTTGCAGAGTGAACCACCAAATGGAAGATCTCTCTCTCCCTCTTGCTTTCTCTCTCCCTAACTCTGCCTTTTAAATACATGAATAAACCTCTAAAACAATGTAGTGTGACTATAAATCACAGGAAATCTTAATAAACGTGGAAATTTAGTCAAATAAGAAATTTGATAGGTCTGGAGTAAGGCCTGAGAGTCTGCTTTCTAAGAAGTTTCTCCATGCTATGGAGGGTACTGATCACATTTTGAGTAGCAAGATTCTAGAACACATCCAAGAGCAAAAGCTGGATTTCTGTTGTTGATTCTAGGTCAGAACCTTCTGAATAAACTCTCACCTAAAACAGGGAATAAGCTTAGGTGGTCTCCCATACATGCCAAAGTGTCACTTTTTTATATCAGAACTGCTATGATACAAAGCCTACTCACTCTCATTTCATCAGAGATGCTAGCAACAGGTAATTTGCCCCACTGCATCTGCTTTTCCAGCCCCAGTTATTAGAATTTCACAGACTGAAAATAATAAATTTTTTTATCAACATGAAGCTAACAAACATGCTACAAAAATAAAAATGCATCACAAGGGTGATGAAAATGGAAATTGAAAACCTTCTTGAAGGAATAGATGTTCATGTGGGACGCTTGTGGCGTTGAAGGAATTACAATAAAAAACTAGACCTTCATTACTCGTGATAAGTAGCAAAACTGTTGAAATGGACATTTACAATCTCAGAGTTTACAAGCAATGTATCTCTTATGAATGATGAATTAATGAATCACAAGAACTTATTGGGAGAGATACAGATAACTAGGAAGTGCGAAAAGATAAGATTTAGAGCAAACATGTGGTTTCTGACCTTTTGGGATTGGTTCATTTTCCTTAGCATAATGGTCTCCAGTTTAGCCCACTTGGCTGTGAATGATTATCTTTCATTCTTTTTAATAGCTGAGTAGTACTCCATGGAACAGATGAACTACAGTTTCTTTATCCAGTCCTCTGTCAGTGGACATCTAGGTTGTTTCCAAATTTTTGCAGTTGTTGATTGTGCTACAGTGAATGCAGGGGTGCATGTTGCTTTCTCATGTTTCAGGTCCTTTGGATATATTCCCAGGTGTGTGATTGCTGGGTCATATGGTAGGTGAATTTTCAGTTGCCTGGATATTCTCCATCCATACTGACTTCCATAGTGGCTGCATCAGTTGTATTCCCACCAGCAGTGGAGTAGGGTTCCTTTTACTCCGCATCCTCACCAGCAGGTATTGTTGGTAGTGTTCTCTATGTGGACCATCCTTACTGGAGTTATGTGGAACCTCAGTGTTGTTTATTTGAATTTCCCTTATTTCTAGGGAGTTGGATCATTTTTTCATATGTCTGTTAGCCATTTGGATTTGTTCTTTTGAAAAGCGTCTACTCATTTCCATCGCCCGTTACTTAACTGCTTTATTTCTTTTGTTCTTATGGTAATGCTGGAGTTCTTTGTATAGTCTGCATATTAGCCTCTTTCTTATTTTCACTCTGTTGTGACTGTGCTCACTGGTTCTGTATTTTAGGGGATATAAAATGGAAGTGTAACAGAGACTGATATGTTCAGATATGGAGACAAAATACTATATGTCTCTATGCATACAGACCAAAGATGCACTCCCAGTAAAAATAATTGAATACATCCTAACAGTAAGATGATGGGCTCTCTGACATTGTCCATGCCCACATTGTCAGGAAACACTTCAACAGCGGCCGGATGGACTTGTGACTGTTCAAGAAGGTCATCCATTGTAAAAGTAGTGGGAAATCAATGCTGGGTGAGGGGGACGGGGGAGAGATCTTGGGGAAGGGCACAGGCTACTCTAGAGCCTAGAGTATTATATCATAAAGCAAAATAAAATATTTTAAAATTGGAAAAAAGAAAGCATTCCATAGAAACCACCTGGCCTGAAGAGTATCCCTCTATGCTGTGGCCAGATACATGGCATGGTTAGTTCTCATTAAGCTGCCATTTAGAAAATGAATGGTAGAAACATTCAGATAGGGGAATTGAAATTCTAAGGTACCAGAGTAGATCCAGGCTTAGCAAAGCCTCAGAGGATGAAAAGCATGCCATAAATGCCCCAAATGTTGAAAGCTGAAAGGCAAGGTGATTATCTGCTGCTTTCCCTGCACATTAGCAGGGAGCTGGATCAGCAGTCTCCCACTGCAGACACAAACTAGTGCTCCTTAGAGGATACTCAGCTTGCAAGTAGCAGCTTAACCTCCTGTGCCACAATACTTACCCTCTTTCTATCTTTTTTTAACTTATTTACTTTTATTTGAAAGCATATTTACAAGAAGGAGAAAGAGCGCTAGAGAGAGAGAGAGAGAGAGAGAGAGAGAGAGAGAAAGAGAGAGAGAGAGAGAAATTGATCTTCTATCCATTGGTTCGTTTTACAAATGGCTGCAACAGCCAGGGCTGAGCCAATCCCAAGTCAGGAGCCAGCAGCCACCTTTGGGTCTCCCAAATGGGTGTAAGGTCCCAAGATTTTGGGCCATCCTCCACTTCCTCCACTGCTTTCCCAGGCCACAAGCAGGGAGCTGGAAAGGAAGTGGAGCAACTGGAAGAAGAGCCGGGGCCTGTATGAGATGCTGGTGACACAGGGTGAAGGATTAGCCTGTTAAACCATGGCACTGACCCTTGCCAAAAAAGAAAAAAAAAAAAAAAAAGATTTAGGGGGCCATCGTGGAGGCATAGTTAAGCCTCCTCTTGCAACGCCAGCATCTTATGCGGGTGCCAGTTCTAATTCTGGCTGCTCTAATTCCAATGCAGCTCCTGGCTATGGTTTGGAAAAGCAGCAGAAGCTAGACCCAAGTCCTTGTGCCCCTGCACCCACATGGGAGACCAGGAAAAAACTTCTGGCAATCAGCTACAGATCAGATAAGATCCAGCCTTCTATTAGGGCCATTTGGGGAGTAAACCAGTCAATTGAAGACCTCTCTGTCTCCTCTCTGTGTTTCCAGTAAAATAAAGGAAATCTTTATTTAAAATGATGTGTGTATTTATTTTGCCTTTATTGGTAAGCAGAGAACAGGTTGAAAGAGCCATCGCCGAACCACTGGACCACTCCCCAAATGCCCACAAAGGCTCCTTCTGAACTATGCAGAATCCAGTTCCCGCATGTGGTTGGTAGGAACCCAAGAGCTGAACTATCATCTGTCACCTCCCAGCGCGGGAGTAGCGTCAAGAGGTACACCTAAGCACTCTGATGTGGAGTGCTGATGTTTCTTAACACTGCACCAAAGATCTGTTTCAGTGAGTCTTCACTTTGCTTTAAAAGTTCTATATTCTAGGGCCCGGCACAATAGCCTAGCAGCTAAAGTCCTCGCCTTGCAGGCACCAGAATCTCATATGGATGACGGTCCTAATTTCAGTGGCCGCGCTTCCCACCCAACTCCCTGCTTGTAGTCTGGGGAGGCAGTCAAGCACGGCCCAAAACCTTAGGACCCTGCACCCACGTGGGACACCCAGAAGAAGCTCCTGGTTCCTGGCTTCAGATCAGCTAAACTCTGGCCATTATGGCCACTTGGGGGTGTGAATCAGCAGATGGAAGATCTTCCTCTCTGTTTCTCCTCCTCTCTATCTGTCTTTCCAATAAAAATAAAATAAATATAAAATAAAATAAAAGTTCTATCTTCTAGACCACCACTCTCCAACACTGAGATATTGAAAGCCACATACATACTTATTCTTTTTCTAATTTTTTTTTCCACTCTTACATATGCACTTTTCTAGTAACCACATCCAAAAAAAGGCAGGGGCAGCCATTGTTAAGCCAGTACTTAGGTCCTCCACATCCTGCTGTGGAGTGCCTGGTTCAAATCCTGCTCACTGTGCTTCATAATCCAGCCTTTTGCTCACGGGCAAATGATGGTCCAAAGGCATGGCTTTCTGCCACTGCCGCCCATGTGGGCAATAAAATAGATGTCCTGGTTATGGGGTTTCAGCCTGGCATAGCCCTGGCTACTGTGCATTTGGAAGTTAGCAGATGGATGCTCGTTCTCTGTTTCTCTCCATATATCTGTCACTCCTCTCTCTCCCCAGCCTACCCCATGTGTGTTTGGGGGATGGGGTAGGATGGAGGGTTGGAGAGGCTGTCTTTCAAATAAATAAATACATATAGCCATTACTAAAAAAGTTGAGAATTTTTTGCGTATCTGAAGCCATTCACAATCAGTAGCACAGAGCAATTCTTGTGGCTGGAGTTGCAGTGCAGCAGATTGAGCCACCATTTCTGCTTGATCTTAGCCGAAAGGCTAATTGGAGTCACAGCTGCTCTCCTTCGCAGCCAGCTCCCTGCTACTGCACTTGGAAAGGCATCAGAAGATGACCCGAGTACTTCGGTCCCTGTCATCCACATGGTAAATTCAAATGGATTTCCTGGCTCTTGACTTTAGCCTAGTCCGGCCTCAACAACTGAGCCCCTTTGGGAGTTAGCTAGAGGATGGAAGATCTTTTTGTCTCAGTCTCTCCCCTTCTCTCTGTCACATTACCTTTCAAATAAATAAACATTTTTTAAAGGAACTAACTACATTTAAATGCTCAGTGATTATATGTGTTTATTATACTTGAGTGTGTAGTTTTAAATTGGTAATAGCTGGTACTTACCAAACGTTTACTGTGTGCCAGGCCCATTTCTAAGGACTTACTTTTTTCAACTGCTAACATTTTCACAATAACCCTATGAGATAAGTGTTATAATTATTCTCATTTTACCAACACAGAGCAGAGTCACAAGGAAATACAGCGATTTGCTCAGTTAACAGAAAGTCTTTGGTGTTTTAAAGATTTATTTATTTATTTGTATTGGAAAGCCAAATTTACACAGAGAAGGAGAGACAGAAAGATCTTTCATCCGATGATTCACTCTACAAGTGGCTGCAACAGCTGGAGCTGAGCTGACCCAAAGTCAGGAGACAGGAGCTTCTTCTGGGTCTCCAAAGCAGGTGCAGGGTCCCAACACTTTGGGCAGTCCTCTACTGCTTCCTCGGGCCACAAGCAGGGAGCTAGATGGGAAGTGGAGCAGCCGGGACATAAACTGGTACCCATATGGGATCCAGGCACATGCAAGGCGAGGACTTCAGCCACTAGGCTATCTCACTGGGCCCAGTTAATAGAAAGTTAAACTGGGATTAGGGCCCAATATATCTGGCTTCAGATTTGCTCTTCTTAAGACTGTGATACTTATAGGTCACACCCATAGGTCAGTCTAAACACTGTAGCAAGCATTTCACATATAGGTGTGTGCTTAACGCCCATTTTGTAGATGAAGAAACTGAGGCCACAGGAAGTTACTCTCTTGCCTAAGGCCATGAGCTGGAGTTCAATTCTGACATCAGAGCCCACTATCTAGCCACTACACCTTCCCCCTTCCTCCTTTTCATCCCACAGCCCTGGTGTTTGTACATATTTACACCCATGACTCAATATTTTTTATGCTGATGTCTTAAATTAGAGAATGGCCAGATAACATCAGAGTGTGTGGGAGAAAGTAAATGACATGAAAGTACATCGAAACTATTTTTTGATCTCCAAAGCCAAGCTCGTAAATGACAAGCACCAACACAGCATTAATTAGAGCTGATTCTCTATCTCCTCTGCATGAGGATGTAAAACTTGTTTGAAATGTTTGTCTAAAATGGGGAAATGCATGGTTAGAGAACATTGTATACCTGAGAAAAATAACAGTCCCAACAAGGCCACTCTCGGAAGGGTGTTTTCTTTTTACAGACCCGTGTGCACCACTCACAGGGGAGGCCTTAAGTAATTAGTAGGATGTGACACTCTTCCTCCTTTTGTGCTGGGCCGCTTTGTTTTGTAGACACAGAAGTGAACTTGACATTTTGTTGTCACCCCTCTTTCGGCTCCTGTATTTTAGATTAAGTCAGTCTGGCGCTAGGTTCTTTGCCAAGTCCCAGCTTTGGAGGTTAATAAGTTCTTTCTCTCTCCAAGCACCTTCTTTATTTTGCTTCAGAAAAGGAGCCGAAGACTTTTAAGGGAAATTTGGGACTTAAGTCTTCATCACTTCAATCTAGAAAATATTGAGTTCAAAGGCTCCGGTATATGCCTGTGCACAGCAGAAGCCCAGCTTTGTCAAAATGACTTCAGAACATCATCCGATAACCCTGTTGTTGCTATGGGTTAGCCTGTTCCTTCTTCCTGTTATTCATTGTTGGAGGTAGAGCAGTAGTAGTAGCGGGAATGAGACAGTGTCAAGGGGCCTTTAGTAATCAGAAAGCCAGAGATCCAAGGCAAGCTGCCCATGGATGTCCAAGCCTGCAAGCTATGACCCTGCTCAGACCCTCGCTTCTTCCATCGGAAACTAGAGATGATTCTCCACGGCAGTTCCTTGGTCACAGCTTGATCGTCTATTTTAAATAATCAGATCACTGTCAAGGGTTGATTAAAAAAAAAAAAAGATTTATGCTTTATTTACTTGAAAGGCACAGGTAGAGAGAAAGAGTTCTTCCATCTGCTGGTTCACTCCCCAAATGGCCGCACTGGGTGGGGCTGGGCCAGACTCCTGCCAGAAGTCAGGAACTTCATCCTGGTCTCTCACATTGGTGCAGGGCTCCAAAGTCTTCAGCCACCTTCTGCTGCTTCTCAAGGTGCATTAGCGCTGAACTGGAACAAAAGTGGAGCAGTAGGGACTTGAACCTGCAACCACATGGGATTACAGATGGTGGCTTTATTCTATGCTGCAACACCAGCCCCAAGAATTAATAATTAATGGCTAAATAAACAATGCTTTTCTGATTCATCTGGAATAGATGACAGGGCTCCACGCCCTAATAAGAAACACGACAAAAGGAAATCCAGGAGTCCAAGGAGAGTAAGAGCCATAAGAAAAAAAAAATTGGATTGCATTTAGAAGAAAAATAGATTTATCTGAAAACCAGAGGAAAATAATAAGAAATGAGCATAGGTGTATGTGTAGAAAAGCTAGTTAGTAAACGGTCTTTCACACTTTGATATTCTAGGCGCTACAACATGTCCTGGTAACTTCTTACCTGGCTTTATTTTGTCCCTTCATAAGTGTTCCAGCGTGTCTACAACTTCAAGGAAACACAAAAACACATTGGTCTCCTGAATCTGCCTCTTGGAGAGGAAGACACTCAGTTCTCACGTCTGCTGCAGGCTGAGGCCAGACGCCTTCCTTGGTGACAATGAGGACGGGGATTTCTGCAGTGTTATCACAACTCGGCATCACGTGTACATCACACAGAACAGATTCAGGAAGTAACGGCTGCACAAAGGGAGGGCTGCATTTACTGCAAACCTTGTGCGTGCTGGGATTCAAGTACATGGTGGACAGGCAGAAGATGTTCTGACACCCCCAGAGGCCTTTGCGTGGCTCTGAGGAGCAGCCCATTGTTCTGAGAATGGGCAGCACACTGGAACGGTGAGGGATCAGTGTGATAGGAAAAGCAATACTGAGCGTGTTGTCCAGCATCCTGCTTCCATCCAGTGCCTTTGAAGCATGAGTGTCAGGACCTGGACCGGGGAGGCAATAGAAAAATATGTCCAAGAGTCACTTCACAAAAACTTCCTTTTTTTAATTCTCTTTTTCCCCCAAATATTTAGTTTATTTAAGGCAAAATTACAGGGAGAAAGAAGAAGATAGGAGTCTTCCACCTAGCCCTGAAACTCCCAAGCAGGTAACGGGGCCCCAGTGCTGTGCCATCTTCCAGGTCCTGTCCAGCTGGCCCCTATCCTGGAGCTCTTACTGGGCTTACATCTTCACCTTTTGCCTTGTTTTGTTTTAAGAATTGTTTATTTGAAAGGCAAAATTGCAGAGATGGAAGAGACAGAGAAGGAGAGAGCAGGAGAGGGAGAGAGATTGATTTCCATTTGATTGTTTACTCTGCAACCGTGGCCAGGCGGAAGCCAGGAACTTCATCCAGATCTCCCATGCGGTTGCAAGGAACCTCAGCTCCAACAGAGTCTTGGCCCATCATCTGCTGTTATGCCAGGGATTGAAAGTGAAGTAGCCAAGACTTGAGCAAGCACTCATATTGGATGTTGGCATTGCAGACCTTGGCTTAATCCCCTAAGTCTCGGTGCTGGTCCCCCCATTTTCCTGTGGCCTAGCAGAGGCTGTAGCTTTCACACTTGGTGGTTGGCATTTATTTCGACACCCTTATAAGTAGGGACATTAACCCCCACCCACTTCTTTGTAAATAACCCTCCTTTGAAACTGTCCTTAACTACATTCTTTGAGTTCCTCATCTGTTTCCTGTTGGGTCTCTAGTTATTACAATGTATTGCTAAATCAGACTTTTGGAGAAAAGATGGGATAAACAAAGAGAAATGTTTATTTTGGCAGAAACACTATAACACATTGCTAATAATAATCGTAGCTGTAATGCAAAGGAAACAGAAGTCGAAGCATTCTCAGCAGGTGCCCTAAAGCCTCAAGCCTGCACTGAAGAATTAAATCCCATCTCCCACTTACTTCTGAAGTACAACACTATATCACCTCTGGTAAAGCCCTGTCCCACATGTAGAAGGAACCAACTTATCCCATAATTTACATCTATTTTGACCCAAGACCTGTTCAGTATTTGGTGTTGTCCAGTCAAGGGTAATGCCTGGGGTTGGAGGTGGGGTTTGTCACATAGTGTGTTAAACCACCATTTGTGTGCCATCATCCCATATGAGAGTCACTCTGCGTCTCACTTCCAATCCAGGTCACTGCTAATGCACTTGGAGAAGCAGTTGAACACGGCTCATGTGCTTGGGCTCTGCCACCCACAGGGCATGGATGGAGCTCCTGGCTCCTGGCTCCCAGTTCCTGGCTTTCGCCTGGGCAAGTCTCAATTGTTGCAGCCTTTAAACAGTGAAGCAGCAGATGGAAGATCTCTTTCTAGAGAGAGAAAGAGGAAAGAAAGAGAAAGAAAAGAAAGAAAGGAAGGAAGGAAGGAAGGAAAAGAGGAAGGAGGAGAGAAAGAAACAAAGAAAGAAAGAAATCTTGAGAATCCCCAACAGGATAGTTCCTTATTTTCATTAGTCTTCACTAGGAAGCACAGAACCACTCCGAAGTTCCTAGCTTCAGGGTCAGTACTGTTCCAGAGGGAACAAAGCTACTGCCTGTGATTCCAGCATCCCGGAGGGGTGCTGGTTTGAGTCCCAGATGCTTCAGTCCCAATTCGGCTTCCTACTAATATGCCTGGGACAGCTGTGAAGATGGTTCAAGTCTTTAGGTCCCTGCACCCATGTGAAAAACCCAGAAGAAACTTCAGCCTGACCCAGCTCTGGCTGTTGTGGGCATTTGGGGAGTAAACCAACAAAGCGAAGATCTCCTCCTTCATTTCTCCTCTCTGTGAATCTGCCTTTCGAATAAATAGACAAATCTCTTAGTTGGTTTTTTTTAAGATTTATTTATTTTTATTGGAAAGGCAGATATACAGAGAGGAGGAGAGACAGAGAGGAAGATCTTCTATCGATGATTCACTCAACAAGTGAGCCGCAATGGCCAGAGCTGAGCCGATCCAAAGCCAGGAGCCAAGAGCTTCCTCCAGGTCTCCCATGCAGGTGCAGGGTCCCAAGGCTTTGGGCCATCCTCCACAGATTTCCCAGGCCACAAGCAGGGAGCTGGATGGGAAGCAGGGCCACCAGGATTAGAACTATCACCCATATGAGATCCTGGCACGTTCAAGGCAAGGACTTTAACCACTAGGCCATTGTGCTGGGCCCTCTCTTAGTTTTTTAATATGTTTTTAAAAAGATATAAATGGTACAGTCTGATTCTCCTCAACATTTCCCAGGAGTGAGAGATGCAAAACTGTTTCTTTGTTATTCAAACTGTCTAGCAGACAACTGTCAAAGCACTCCCTCACATATACACCACATCATAGGGAAAAATATGAGTTCTCCAAGACAATATTCTCAGAGTCAATATTCTGTGAGTTCACAAACGTATTTTTAATATGACTGACAGCAAATGAACCTAGAAATCTATATTTTCACCTTTTGAAAACAGACAGCCAAGCCATATTGGACCTATATTTCCACAGGGGCATGACCCATTGGCGCTAAGTAGAAATTGTGCCTTTTATAAAATTGTTTGAAACTTTTTATTTTCATCATATTTGAAAGACAAAGAGACAGACAAAAGAGAGAGTGTCCATCCTCTAATTTGCTCTTCAAATACCAACTGCAGGCTATTCCTCAGGAATAGGGATTTTTTTTTTTAATTTTTAATTTTATGGTACAATTCCATAGGGTCTGGGATTTCCCCACTGCCCACCCCCACCCCGAAAATCCCCCTCAGACTGATTTTCCCATTATTATTATCGTAGTATTGTCCTTCATAAGCAGTCAAAAGTCCATCAGTCTGTTATTTAAGTGTGTCTAGGAATAGGCTTCTTTTGAAGACGTAAGAGTATAGAGCTTACATGTCCAAGTGACTGCAGACATGAAGAAGTGAACGCCTAGAGAAGCAACACAATCTATTCGTACCTGTGATGCCCACCTAAGTGATGCAACAGGCACAGGTGTTTGGCACTGCTTCATGGCTGGTGGCTTAACCAATGGTGCCACAATGCCAACACCCCATATGAGGATCCATTCTAATTCCAGCTTCTTCACTTCCAGCTAAGCTCTCTGCTGATATACCTAGGGAAGCAGTAGAATATGAACCAATAGCCCATGCTCCTGCTTAGTACCTGGAGACACAGATGAAGCTTCTGGCTTCAGCTGGACCCAACAGTCATGTGAGTGGAGAACTAGCAGATGAAAGAATAGTAATGAATAATTACAAGGAAAGCAGAAGCTTTAAAGGTTTACTTGTTTATTTTGGAAAAGTGACCAAGAGTGAGAGACAGACAGAAAGATCTTCCATCTCCTTGGTCACTCTCCAGGTGAACACAGAGATGAGCAGGCACACAGCCATGAGCCTAGAACGCTATCCAAGCCTCCCATGTGGGTAGCCCGGGCCCAAGCAGTTGGGCCATTTTTCTGTGCTTTTCCCAGACCATTATCAGGGAACTGGATTAGGAGTGGAGCAGCTGGGACACAACTGGTGCAAACATGGGATGTCAGCATTGTGAGCAGCAGCTTTGCTTGCTACCACACCAGCAGGCCCAATACATAAACCATTGAGAAAAATAAAGATACTTCTTGGGACATTTATATCCTGTATAAGAGTGCCTGATTTGTGTTTAAGATGCATTTTGTTTACTTGAATGAGAGGCTGACAGAGAGAGAGAGAAGGAAGGACAGATACTCATTTGTTAATTCATTCTTCAAACAGTCAAGGCTGGGCCAGACCAAAGCCTGGAACCTGGATCTCCATCCCGGTCTCCCACCTTAGGAGGCCGACCCAAATTCCCTGGGTCATCTTTCAATCTTTTTCCAGACATGTTAGAAGGGAGCTGGATCAAGAGTAGGATAGGGTAAATGTGCTTTGGTATGGAATGCAGGCATGGCAGATGGGGGCTTAACCTAATGTGCCACAATACTGGATCCTCATTTCTGATTTAACCTCCTGCTAATGTGCACTCCGGGAGGCAGTACAAGACAGCTTAAGTAGTTGGATCCCTGCCACTCATGTGAGAGACCCAGCTGGAGTTCCGGGTTCCCGCCTCTTAAGCTGGCCACCCCAAGATGTTGCTGATGTTTTGGGAAAGTGAACCAGCAAATGAAAGAACTCTCTCCTATTTCCAAATAAATGAAAATAAATAAATTAATTAAAATTTTGTGATAACTAGTTTATCTTTTTTTGGAAGGTTTTATTTATTTATCTGAAAGGCAGAGCTATAGAGAGAAAGAGGAGTGACACAGGGAAATCTATCCATTCACCCACCCCACAAATGACCTCAATGACTAAGGATGAGCCAGGCCAAAGCCAGCAGCCAGGAGCTCCTTCTGGGTCTCCCGCATGGGTAAAGGGCCCCAAGTATTGAGCCATCTTCCACTTGTTTCCCAGGCTGATTTGGAGGTGGAGCAGCAGGGACTCCAATCAGCACCCATACGGGATGCTGGTGCTGCAGAAGGAATGTCATAATAGTGAACACAATTTTTAAAAACTGGTTTGGTCATCTAGCTTTCAGTAAATTAATGTGAGCTCACTCAATTCACACCCTTTGAGTATGTGGTTGACTAACGATATTTTCCTTGGAATCTTGTAACGTTTCGTCCAGTTTGAGCCAGCTTTATGTATCACAGAGTGTGAGGTAGTACTGAATCAGACATTTCTTAGCCTCAGCCCAAACTTCGTGTTTGAAACCTGTCCACCACAACATGCCGATGAAATATATTCACTTCTACACGACATATAGAAAGACAATGCAGCATTTCGCTTAATTTACTAAGTTGTATCATACCAAGATTGTTGTTTTCTAAATGTAGTATCTATTGCCAAAAAAATCTTTATTTGAAAGTACTGGACCTTTTAAGACAGATCCATTCATACTTAATCATGTTCTAGTCACATTTGGCTTCAACATAATAACAAACAAAACATGGTCTGTTCTAATTGTAGTGCACACCCTATTAACCAGCTTCCAAGTCATCAAGTAACCGACTTCATTGACTCCTTCCAGTGCCTTGGTAAACACATCGACTGATTAACACCAAGAAAACTTGGCTAGTCATCTGTTCTCCCGTGGGCCCACTATTTTTCCCACTAGAGACTTTTATACTTGAGACTTCATTGTTTCCTCAAGCCTGTTTATGCATGTTGATGAAATAAGTGTGCAAGAAAGAAAAAAAAAGCCTTTTGTTAGATGGAAATTAACTGCTTTGGAAAGATGCGATAATAGAAAACTGCTAGAAACCATTGCTGCCAAATTTATGGTAGCATGACAATTGAAAAAATATGGAAAAAAAGAATTCTAAAAGGATTTTTCCTAGAGATTACTCTGAAAGTTCTTATTCAATTTCAATGCAAATGCTGTTATTTCACTCACTGATATGCAAATTAAATGTTACAGATACTTAATGTGCATAAACTTATTTTATCTTATAAATAGACACTACTATTATTACTTTCATTTTGCAGAAAAGGGAATGAAATCTCAGAGAAGGTAGATATGATTTTTTTATAATTTTTTAATGATCTAATTTATTTATTTGAAAGGCAGTGTGATAGCAAGGCAAAGCCAGAGAGAGGTCTTCTAACTACTGGCTTACTCTCCAAAGGACAGGAATGGCCTGCACGGGGTCTCCGTCTGGGTCCATATCCAGTGGACTCCATCTAGGTCTCTAATGTGGGTGTCTGGCTCCAACCATTTGGGCCATCTTCTGCCTTCCAAGGAGTATTAGCAGGGATTTGGGTCCAAAGTGATTCAACCAGGACATGAGATGTTGACACCATAGGCAGAGAATTAACCTGTTGTGTCATAATGACTGACCCCAAGGATAGAATCCAATATTAAAAACAGCAATTCTGGGCCAGGCAAGATAGCATAGTGACTAAGGTCCTCGCCTTGAACACGCCAGGATCGCATATGGGTGCCGGTTCTAATCCCGGCGGCTCCGCTTCCCATCCAGACCCTGCTTGTGACCTGGGAAAGCAGTCGAGGACGACCCAAAGCCTTGGGACCCTGCACCCACGTGGGAGACCTGGAAAGAAGTTCCTGGCTCCTGGCTTCGGATCAGCGCAGCACCAGCCATTGCGGTCACTTGGGGAGTGAATCATCGGATGGAGGATCTTCCTCTCTGTCTCTCCTCTCTGTACATCTGCCTTTCCAATAACATAAATAAATCTCAAAAATACACAAATAAATAGTAAAAATTTTAAAAAAAAGCCAGCAATTCTGGGGCTGGTACAATGGTTCAGTGGTCAATTCTCTACTTTAAATGCCAGCATTCCGTATGGACACTGGCTCTTGTCCTGGCTCCACTTCCCATCCAGGTCCCTGTTCGTGGCCTGGGAAAGTAGTAGTAGACTAAAAGCCTTGAGTCCCTGCACCTATGTGGGAGATCTGGAGGAAGCTCCTTTGTCCTGGCTTCAGATCAACTTAATTCTGGCCATTGTGGCTGCTTGGGGAATGAACCAGTGGATGGATAATCTCTCTCTCTTTTTATATCTCCATTCTGTAAATCTGCCTTTCCAATGAAAGGAAACAAATATTTATTTATTTATTTGAAAAGTCAGATATATAGAAAGAGGAGGAGAGACAGAGAGGAAGATCTTCCTTCCGATGATTCACTCCCCAAGTGACTGCAACGGCCGGTGCTGAACCGATCCGAAGACAGGAGCCAGGAGCTCTTCCGGGTCTCCCACGTGGATGCAGGGTCCCAAGGCTTTGGGCCGTCCTCAACTGCTTTCCCAGGCCACAGGCAGGAAGCTGGATAGGAAATGGAGCTACCAGGATTAGAACCGGCGTCCATTATGGGATCCCGGTGTGTGCAAGGCGAGGACTTTAACCACCGCTACGCCATGGTGCCGGGCCCTATTTATTTATTTATTTTTAAAAGCATTTTTCTCAGGCACATTAACAGGGAGGTGGGTAAGTGGGGCAGCCAGGACATGAGCCTGTGCCCAAATGGGATACTGGTATTTTGAGTGACTAATACCTTAACCCATTGACCCACAAAACTGGCCTCAAAATATGTTTTGAAAGGTAAGTATGGGTCCAGTGCAATTGCCTTGTGGCTGAATCCTTGCCTTGCAAGTGCCAGAATCCCATATAGGCACCAGTTCCTGTCCTGGATGCTTCACTTCCCATCCAGCTCCCCGCTTATGGCCTGGGAAAGCAGTAGAGGATCACCCAAAGTCTTGGGACCCTGCACCCACCAGGGAGGCCCAGGAGAAGCTCCTGACTCTTGGGTTTTGATTGGCTCAGCCATTGTGGCCACATGGGGAGTGAACCAGTGCATGCAAGATCTTTCTCTGTGTCTCCTTTTCTCTGTAAATCTTCCTTTCCAATAAAAGGAAACAAGTCTTTTTTTAAAAATGAAAGAAAGAAATATATGTTGGTGCAAAATATTGTTTAAATCCATGCATAGAAGGCATCTTCAAAAAGTTCATGAGAATCACAAATTATGAACAAAGTACACATAGCAGTTCTGAATGTTTTACACTAACCTTTTAATTGCACTTTCCACATACTTTTTAAAGTACTCTTGCTTACTTATTTATGCTATGCCATGCTATTAACTGAGTCTACTATATTACACCTGCGTTGTTGATAAGGAAATTGAGGCATAGATGGTTTAAAAAACAAAACAAAACAAAACAAAAAAACTCAGTCCACAGTCTCAAGGCTAGTAAGTAGAAGAGATGACGTTTTAAAAATTGAGGTCTAGCATTTCCCTGGTGGTCTAGTGGCTAGGATTCGGCACTCTCACTGCCACGTCCCAGGTTCGATTCCCGGTCAGGGAAGCCTAGCGGTCTGACTCCAGACTTCCATATCAACTGTTATACTGTACTGTCATAGAACTCAACAAGCATTTGTCAAATATTTGCTACTCAGACAGCATTGTGTAAGACCTAACTAGATGGGCCTGGCGTGATAGCGTTGTGGCTAAAGTCCTAGACTTGCATGTGCCTGAACCCCATACAGGTGCCGGTTCTAATCCTGGTGTCCCTGCTTTCCCATCCAGCTCCCTGCTTGTGGCCTGGGAAAGCAGTCAAGGATGGCCCAAAACCTTGGGACAATGCACCCGCGTGGGAGACCCAGAAGAGCTCCTGGCTCCTGGCTTTGGATCAGCTGAGCTCCAAATATTGCGGCTGCTTGGGGCGTGAATCATCGGATGGAAGATCTTCCTTTTTGTATATCTGCCTTTCCAATAAAAATAAATAAATCTTAAAAAAAAAAAAAGACCTAACAAGAAAAATATGAGAGTTTTGCTTGCAAAAGAGTCTTAATAGTAGAGAATAATCCTGCAGCTGGCGCACTGTGAATGACAGTCCAGGCCAGGCACATCAGGTGAAAGTTGAAATTTCAATAGCAGCTTATAGAATTTGTAAATAACAAGGTGGGATTTAAAAAAAAAAGCTCAAAGAAGGATGGATTTTAGGTAAGTTGGTCACTACCAGCATTGAAAGTCAATAAGCTTTGAAGAAATTCACTTCAACCCCCTTTCTTTTCCTTAATCAATTTTAGGCAACTGTTTTTTGTATTTGTTTAGAAGAACTGGTTTTGATTGGAAGCCTTCTCCTGGCGCCCCTACGATGAAAACAAGTGAGAGTCTGAAGAAACTGATAGGGATATGGCTTAGCTGACCTAGTGGGAGGGGCCAGCATGACCAAAGGGCTTGTTAAACAGACAGAAACAAGTTCTTGCCCAAGACGTTCTTTTTTTTTTTTTTTTTTTTTTTTTTTTTTTTTTTTTTAAGATTTATTTTATTTTTATTACAAAGTCAGATATACTGAGAGGAGGAGAGATAGAGAGGAAGTGGAGCTGCCGGGATTAGAACCAGTGGCCATATGGGATCAAGGCGAGGACCTTAGCCACTAGGCCACGCCGCCAAGCCCAAGACGTTCTAATTCCAATAGGTCTAGGGTGTGACCAGAGAAACATCTCATTCTAATAAGTTCCCAGGTGGTGCGGACACTGCCTGCAGGGGACCGCGTTGAGGAGAAAGGTTGCCCTAGGGAATTAGGAACCAGCTGAGGAGGAGGCTGGTATTTGGAGGCCTTCACTGGAAGGAGCTTGGAACGTGAATGGGGTCAGGAATTTTGGGTGGAGCACAGCATTACAAAAGCAGGGAATATCTGCAAGAGAGCCAGTGGCTTAGGCTGATCGGAAACTAAGGAGACCTTGGGGAGACTCAGCAGAAAAAAACAGCCCTGGCTTGCTGAGTTCTGGAGCCTGACCTATCCAGACAGTCCTTGGGACTGGGGAATTTTAATCAAGACAGCGGGAAAGCACTACTAAAGTTAGCACAACACTCTTTTAACACACATTAGGGTCACAGAGACTTACTACACTCTTTAAAAACTAAGAAAAAGGAATTTAATACTGGAGTTACACTAAAAGCACTTTTTCCTTTTTTTAATTTAATTTTATTTATTTGAAAGGAATAGTTGCAGAAAAGGAGAGACAGAAAGAGGGCTTCCATCTGCTGGCTCACCCAAATGGCCACAATGACAAGATTGGGCCAGGCCGAAGCCAGGAGCCATGAATTTATTTCAGATCTCCCAAGTGAGCGCAGCGGTCCAAGCTCTCAGGACATCTTCCGCTGCTCTTTGCAGGCGCCATAACAGGGAGCTGATTCAGAAGTGGAGCAGCCAGGACTCAAATTGGCACCAATATGGGATGCTGGTTTTGCAGGCCTGGGCTTAACTTGCTATGCTACAACATTAGCCAAAAGCAATAAATAAGTATATATATATATGTGTATGTATATATATATTTTTTTGTCTTTTTTCTTTAACTTTGTTTTTGATGATGTTTACACATGATAAAGGTGGGAAGGATCGAGATTTAGGAAAAAGTGGGTGTGATCACTCTTTCCAAGTTTTCTACTTCCTCCTCCCATTTCTGGGAGAAGAAGGGATAAACGGGGAAGAACCATGCCCAGCCTCCCAACTGTCCTAGTATGCAGGGATGGGCAAAGGCCTTCCAGTATCACCCCAGGGCCCTGTTGTGGCGCATACTCCAAGGGTTCTGCCCAGGTGGTTTAGATAGTTCGGAGGTGCTTTCGATTTCACTGATCCAAGGATGAGGAAACCCTCCCAAAGCCCACTGGCTGACATAGTCGACCTTTGAGTGTCCATTCAACCAGACTTTTGCTGTCATCATTTGTCATCCAATTTGTTCTATTCTCCTCCCTCTGCTATGGTGCCAGATGTCCTCTGTAGGCCCCAATGGGCTGCCATATCCTCCATGTGCATCAGAATCGGAAATCCAATGCTCTGTCTTTTCTACAGAGGCGGACCAGTTCTCAGACCCAGACCCCGCCAGACCCCCCAACCCTAGGGGCTCATGGATCTAGTACCCTTTGTGCTGGTGGACCCAAGGTGACCGAGGCCCCACTGGACCCCCACCTCCAGGACTCAAGGACTGAGCACCCACCATGCAGCTGGGCTCAAGGATCCAGGCCAGGAGACCCAGGCACCACCAGACTCCCCACCCCTGGGGCTCACAGACTAAGCACCAATCATGCAGGTGGGCCCAAGGACTCGGGCCAGGTGGCCCAGGCCCCACCAGACCCCTACCTCCAGGACTCAAGGACCCAGCACCCCTAGTGCAGGTGGGGCACAAGGACCCAGGCCAGGAGACTGAGGCACAGCCAGATCCAAAACCCCTGGGGTTCATAGATCTGGAACCTACTGCTCAGGTGGGCCCAAGGACCTGGATCGGGAGACATGAGCCCCACTGGATTCCCCGACCCCAGGGTTCTTAGAGCCAGCATCCACTACACAGGTGGACCCTGGGCCTTGGCCAGGCATCCCGGGCCCTGCTCACGGGCCCGGCACCCACTACACCCAGACTGTCATGGCTCATCTCACCTTGGCATCCACCAGCAGATATTGCACCCTGGCTTAGTCTAGCCTGCTCCCATTTCCAGCTCCTGCTGGTAGGTGAGGCAGCCTAGCCCAGGCCAGGCATTTCCAGACAAAATCAGGACAGGGTGAGTTGAATTTTTGGTGAAGAGGAACTTTTTGTTAAGGTATTTTATATTAGGAACTTGCATCAAATTTGTTCAATGGTGATATAATATTTTCATAAAAGCGTTTAATGAGGTAGGTATCTGGCATATCAGCTAAGCTTCCCCTGGGGACCCTGGAATCCCACATTGGTGTGTTTCAGATAGAGTACTATCTCCTTTTCTGATCCAGCTTCCTACCAGTATGAACTCTGGAAAGCAACAGGTCATGGCTCAAGTCCTTGGGTCCTAACCGACCATGTAGGAAACCCAGACTGAGTTTTGGGTTCCTGGCTCCAGCCTGGCCCAACCCTGCTGCTGGAGGCAAGAGTGAGCCAGCTGATACAAGACCTGTCTGTCCGTCTTTCTCTCTGTCCTTCAGATATAAGGAAAATAAATAACTTAACATTTTTAAATGTTTTAAGTATTTCAATTTTTTTTTCATTTCAATTTGTCACAAATAATTTGGAAAATAGAGTGGGTTCTTCAAGGCAGATTTTGACATTTAATATAACACATAATCCCAAGAGGTAAGACTTTTCAGTACATACATTTACTTCCAATAAATCAAGTTACTGGTTTATATACTATTACCCAACAGGCTATGTTCCATATAAGAATCACAGGAACGTTGGAAATGGATACTAATAATGCTCCAAATATATTCAAATTTTAGTAGGAAATTGAAGCCAGTATGATAACTCTGTGCATGTATTATTGATAAGGAAGAAGTACTGATGGCAAACACTTCAATGCAAACAGGTAGGTAAAGGGCAGAATTGTCAGAGAGAGAAAAAGAGAACTGCAATAAATTTTTTTTATTGTTCATTTATTATTTTTTAAAGATTTATTTATTTTTATTGGAAAGGCAGATCAGATTTAGAGGGAGAAGGAGAGACAGAAAGATCTTCCATCAACTGGTTCACTCCTGAAATGGTTGCAATTGCTGGAGTTAAACTGACCTGAAACCAGGAGCCAGGAGCTTCTTCTGGGTCTCCCATGTGAGTTCAGGGTCCCAAGGTTTTGGACCATTCTATACTGCTATCCTAGGCCATAAGCAAGGAGCTGGATGGCAAGTGGAACAGCAGGACATGAACCAGCATGCCTGTGGGATAACGGGGCTTGCAACGTGAGGATTTAGCCGTCGTACCAGACCCAAGCTAAAGTAATTTAAAAACCATTCTTGTTCTAAGGAGATCTACAAAGTAAGAAGAATGTTGCGTCTATTAGTCAATAGTTGTTATTCAACATTGTTGTTAGCCAACCACCTACAGCAGGTGCTGAGACTGGCAGTCCAACCAGGCCTAGGTGACACCTGCTAAGGGTGATTGTGTTCCTGGAATTGTGTGACATAAAGAGAACTTACAGTTTCCAGAACAGCTTGTTAATACAGTAGTGAATGTTTTATTCACTGGAAAAACGGGCGGGAGGGAAAATGCTGTTCAGACTGGTAAACATCCAAAGTCAAAGAAATGTTCATGTCACCATCTAGTGAAGTGAGGGGGGATGCTCATTTGTGCCTAAAGCAAGCCTGCCCTGCAACAGCCAACTTAATTCTTAAAAATTAGGAGAAAAGACTTGGTAAAAAAAAAAAAAAGTAATAAAGAAACAGATTTAGTAAAAGATGACCTACTACCAACACACTAATTTTTCCTCTGTTCTTTTTTTTTTAATATTTACTTATTTTTGCTTGAAACTCAGATATACAGAGAAAAGGAGAGACAGAGAGGAAGCTCTTCTGTCCATTGATTTGCTCCCTAAGCGGCCACAACGGCCGCAGCTGAGTCAATACAAAGCCAGGAGCCTCTTCCGGACCTCCCTCACAGTTGCAGGGTCCCAAAGCTTTGGGCTGTCCTTGACTGCTTTCCCATGCCACAAAAAGGGAGCTGGATGGGAAGCGGGGCTGCCAGAATTAGAACATGTGTCCATATGGGATCCCGGTGCATACAAGGCGAGGACTTTAGCCACTAGGCTACTGCGCTGGGCTCTTTCCTATGTTCTTATAAAAGTATCTATCAAAGTCAATACTCCTTTTCTTAAAAAAAAAAAAAAAGATTTATTTATTTTTATTGGAAAGACAGATATACAGAGAGGAGGATCCATCATCCACTGATTTACTCCCAGCCTCAACGGCCTAAACTGAGCCGATCCGAAGCCAGGAGCCTCCACCAGGTCTGCCACACGGTGCAGGGTCCCAAGACCTTAGGCCATTCTCGACTGCTTTTCCAAGCCACAAGGAGGGAGCTGGATGGAAATTGGAGCAGCTGGGGTTAGAACCGGTACCCATACGGGATCCCAGCGTCTGCAAGGCAAGGACTTTAGCCACTAGGCTATGACGCCAGGCCCCAACACTTTTTTTCTACAGGAATCATTCTATCAATGTTTAAATATGAAGTTTAGTAAAATGTTTAGTAAATCTCAATATTTCAGATCCATTTGAACTTTGTTCGTATTCTCTTTCTCTTCTTCCTCCTCTTCTCTGCTCATACCCCTCAATTTCTTGCAATATCTCCTTTTCTCCTTTGTCTCCTTTAAGGCACAGAGTGGAAGGGTTGAGAGAGAGGATCTTAGCTTGTGGCATTGGAGATGAAAAATGAGTTTGTGGAGGTAAAGACTGTAACTGCCTGTACACGGGCAATCCTGACTTTTACTAAAGATGGTTTACACACTAAGATGCTAAACCATAGCTGTAGCAGACACTTCTTATCCGAAGTAGTCATTCATCGTTCATCCTGCCAAGCAGTCACTAGAACAAATGACCACTTTATTTATTCCAACAGAAAAATGTCACCTCAGCGCCAGTTCTAGGGGGACAACAGAATTCAGGGAGCCAAAGAACAGTCAGGAGATGGAGTCAATGGGCACTAAACCTGCCTTTGTTGTTCTTTACCTTTGGGAATTTGAAAATTAAAATGCATTTATCAGAGAGGGAGAGAGAGAAGCAGTCCCATGCACAGGTTCGCCCTTCCTGCCCTCCACCCCACATGCCTGCAATGGCCCAGAGGGCTGGGGGAGGAGCAGGGAGCTGAGATTCAATCCTGAGATTCAATCCTTGTGAGTGGCTGGAACCCTAACTCTTTGACCCATCACTCCTGTCTTCCGGGACGAACACTGGCCAGACGCATCTTGACGGGGTGCTGGCGACATGACGAAACCCAGGCAGCCCAGGGTAAGACGTGGGCATCTTAACCAGTCGGTCAGATGCCCACCTCTGACTTTGGGGTCTTCAGCAAACAAACTATCCACCCATTTATTCACATAGTCATTCCCTGTGACCTCAGATAATAGCACCAGAGAACAGCGGCGAGGAACAGCCAATGAAGCAACGTTCAAGAATTAACAAGAAAGGCTCCGTTTAGACATGCCTTTAGAAATTGAAATATCACATGCAGCTAATTTGCTAAGTCGTGTGTGTGCCCGTGCTTGTGTATGTTAATCCCAAATAATTAGGGAATTTTTGTAAAGTAATTTTAGAAATATTATGGAATCTTTTAGCTCTTAGGAAGAAACGCCTATTTCAGAATCCAAATTAATATCCTTTACTCTGAAAAGTGATTGTGGTTTCAAAACAGGAGACTGGGTTTATGTAGTGAATTTGTTCAAAGACTATTTGTCAGTCATATATTTTGTACCTTTAAGGCAATTTATCCTGTAAGAGGAATGGGGATGAAAAGATCTCTGAGTACAGTAAAATAATTGTAACGAGAAAGCTTGAGGAGAGGGGGGAAAGATCGTGCCTGTGGAGATGGGCAGAAATCTGCCACCGTTTGCTTGCTGGGAGCTTCTTGCAAGGTTTATCTTGCTAAATTGTTCTCAGAGGGGGCCAGACCACAGGTCAACCCAGGAAAGGTGCGGGGAAACCACTGTAGGTCAGAGTTTTAAACACTAATGAAGATGTCTGTTGCTTGAGCAGGAATGCCTGCCTAGGAGCCCTGTTTTACACCTGGGGCAGTCTGGTTAAGTCCTGTGATAAAAGCCTTTGCAAAATGTTTCCCAGGAAGACCGACTGTTAAGGGAGATATTCATACCCATGTTCTCATCACAAGTCAATAAAGCTCTCCTCTGGGCAACTCTGGGGTGAGGCTGATTACTCAGTGACACCCCAAGCAAATGGAACACCTGGATGTACTGACATCATCAAATTCTTGCAAAAGAAGAGAATGAAAATAATTTTCTCCACATGCCTGTAAAACTATACGTTGTTGCTAACATCTACTTTTTTTTTTTCTTAAGATGAAATGTTTTGGAAGTCAGAGTTGTAAAGAGAGAGAGGGAAAGACACACACTAAGAGTTTTCATCTGCTGGTTTATTCCTCAAATGGCGAACACAGCCAGGCGTGGGCCAAGTCAAAGGTAGGAGCTAGCGACTCCATCTTGGTCTCCATGTGGGTGGCAGTGACAAGTAGTTTGGCCAACCTATACTGCTTTCTCAGGCTCATCAGCATGGTGCTGAATCAAAAAAGCTGTTGGCATAGCAGGTGGTAGCTTAACATGATACACCACAACACTGACCCAAAAATATCTAGAAAAAGACAGTAATTTCTTTGTTGTTCAATCTGAGAACCATATTCATTGTCTGAACTATCTGGATGACAAGCCTATTTTTAATTTTGGATTTTTAACTTAGTACAGTAGGATTCTTTTTTTAAGAATAGTACAAGTAATTTGAGTGCAAAGTAACATTGAAATTCTCTTCCTAGTAACTTAGCTCCCCACAAATAGCCATTATTACTATGTTTAGTCATCCAAACTTTTTCTCATTTTGCTGTAATGCATCTGAGAAAGTGAATTATTTCTGGAATACTGGTAAATTTGACTATTATACTTCATCTTTTTACAAAGTAATTTATTAATTTATTTGAAAGGCGGCAAGGGAGACCAAGTCCACACGTAGGCTATAACAGCTGGGTCTGGGCCAGGAGCTGGGAACTCCAGCCTGGTCGCCCACACAAGTGGCAAGGTTCCTAAGCACTTGGGTCATCCTCTGCTACTTTTCCAGACACATTAGCAGAGAGCTGGATGAGAAGTGGAGCGGCTGGGACTTGAGTGGGTACTGTGATATGGGATGTGGGTGTCAAAAGCAGAAGCTAAACCCACTACACCCCAGCCTCACCTGGACCCTGAGTTACACCTCTTCTTAATTGGGTGAGAAATTTACATTATCCAGAGACAATTAACAGGGGGTGTCCCTTGCCGATGGTCAGGGATCTGCTATGCTTTCTTGAGTGACAGAGTTTGCAGAATACATTTCTTCATTCCCTCCGAGTTGGCTGATGTCCTGAAAGCAGAATTGGAAATCCTGACACAGTCTCAGTATCAGAGGATGGTCACTTCTTTTGCTAGGGATTTCTGTCATCCTCTTACAATTGACAGACTTGGTCTTTATGCCATTAGGTGTTGGATAGTCTCACCCAGACAGGCCTTGAACTTGGCCTCTTTCCCAGGCACTTGTATTCTATTGGTGTCTTACACATCCTCACAATTTGGATCAAATTAAACCCATGAAAATGGGATAGCATTTATTTGGTCCTTCAGTGAGAGTTTTTTTGAACAACTGCTTTTTATCAATGAGAAACTGACCAAATTGGTCACTGTATTGATAAGAAAATTGAGGCCCAAGAATTGAAGAGACTATCCCAAAATTATACCTTGGCCGAAGCAAACTTAATGCAGGTACTGATAGTGAATTCCAGGCTAGGGGATTACAGCAGGGAAAAAGGCTGCTAGGAACATTTAATAAAGACCATTTTTACGAAGAGTTATTTATTTATTTTTGAAAATCTGAGCTGGAGAGAGAGAGAGAGAGATTTTTCCATCCATCTGCTGATTCACTCCCCAAATGGCCACACTGGGCAGAGCTAGGCTGGTCCAAAGCTGAGAGTCAGGAGCTTCCTTTGGGTCTCCAATGTGGGCTCAGGGTCCAGATACTTGGGCTGTCCTCTACTGCTTTCCTAGGCGTACTAGCAGGAAGCTGGGTGGAAAGTGGAGCAGCCAGGAGTAGAACCCATATGGGATTTTGATGATACAGTCCTAGGCTTAGCCTGATTTATCATCATAACTGCTGATGGCCTGGAAAAGCAGCGGAGGATGGCCCAATGGCTTGGGGTCCTGCACCCACATGGGAGACCTGGAAGAAGCTCCCAGCTTCAGAACAGCCCAGTGCTGTCCAGTATGGCCATTTGGAAAGTAAACCAGCAGATGGAAGACCTCTTTCTGTTTCTCCCTTTCTCTCTCTTTCAAGTAAAATAAATACATCTTAAAAAAATAGTTGATAGGGCCCGGCGGCATGGCCTAGCGGCTAAAGTCCTCTCCTTGAACGCGCCAGGATCCCATGTGGGCGCCGGTTCTAATCCCGGCAGCTCCACTTCCCATCCAGCTCCCTGCTTGTGGCCTGGGAAAGCAGTCAAGGACGGCCCAAAGATTTGGGACACTGCACCCGCGTGGGAGACCCGGAAGAGGTTCCTGGCTCCTGGCTTCTGATCGGCGCGCACCGGCCGTTGTGGCTCACTTGGGGAGTGAAACACCGGATGGAAGATCTTCCTCTCTGTCTCTCCTCCTCTCTGTATATCCGGCTTTCCAATAATAATAAAAATCTTTAAAAAGATAGTTGATATTAAATATTTTTGACTTTGACATTATCATACTTTCTGAATTATGAACACCCAGTTTACAAAGACCCAGAACACAAAAAAGACAGGCAACTATAAATAAATTTTTGAAAGGAAATTTTTTTTGTTGTTGGAGTGTAATCTTATAGAAAAATTATGGAAGAGAGATTTTTAAAAATTTGTTTACCACTGGCTGATTTGCACTTTACAAATCAGTATGACAGGCAGCTAGGTATGTTATGAGACTACTCTTTTGCAACCTAGACATATGTAAAACTTGTGAAAAAAGGGAACCAGGAACCTCTTCCTGGTCTCCTACGTGGGTGCAGGGTCCCAAAGCTTTGGGCCGTCCTCGACTGCCCTCCCAGGCCACAAGCAGGGAGCTGGATGGGAAGTGGAGCTGCCGGGATTAGAACCGGCGTCCATATGTTATCCTGGGGCGTTCAAGGCGAGGACTTTAGCCGCTAGGCCACGCCGCCGGGCCCAACTTGTGAAAATTTTGGAGATAATACATTATAAGGCCTTTCATTTTGAAAAATGATTTACTTATATATTTGGAAGAGTAACAGGGAGAGAGAGAGTGGTCCTTCACCTACTGGTTCATTTCTCAAATGGCTACAACAGCTAGGGCTGGTTCAGGCTGAAGCCAGCAGCCAGGAATTTCATGCTGAACTCCTTCATGGGTGTCAGCAGACAACGCACTTGGACCATCATTCATCATCTTCCCAAGAAGATTAGCAAGAAGCTGACGCAGAAGCAGAGCAGCAGAGACTTGAATTGGCACTATGATATGGCATGCTGTGTCACAACCCCGTCCCAAGTCTTCATCATTCCCATCTAGCCATTCCATGAGAAAACTCAGATGATTTTGTAAATATTCTTTGATTTCAAGAAATTGTCAAGGCAGGTAAAAGCACGCTGGGGCATCTGCATCCCCCAGCCCAAACTTCTGGTTTCAGTTTCCTGTGAATGTGCACCCTGGGAGGAGAACAGGTGTAGATTCAAGTACTTAAGAGCCTGCCACTCAAGTGTGAGGTCTGCCTCATGTTCTAGGCTCCTAATTGCAGCCGGCCCAGCCCCAGCTGTTGTAGACAATTGGAGGAGAAACCAGAGGATGAAAGATACCATTCTTTCTTTCTGACTTTCAAACAAATAGAAATAAATAGAAATAAAAGGAATTTAAAAAAAAGAATGTGTCAAGTTGTTAATATTGTTGCACTATGAAAAACATTCTACAAAACTTGAATGAAAAGCCACAGATATCATTGTTGCATTCATACTATAATGGCTCATTAACTCTTCAGTATTTTGTTACTAGCTAACTGCTCTAAGGCAGTTTTTGGAAAGAGCTCATTAGAAAACTCCATTTGAATCCTATGCATTTGTTTAGATCTGTCTACAAAGTCTGTTTCTTGTGGATGGCATTGTGGCACAGCACATTGAGCCTTTGTCTGCAATGCCAGCATCCTATGTGGGTGCCAGTTCAAGACCCAGCTGCTCTGTTGCAAATCCAGTTTCCTGTTGATGCACCTGCAAAGCACAGAGGATGGCCTGCGTACTTAGGCTCTTTAGCATTCACCTGGGAGACCCAGATCTAGTTCCAAGCTTCTGGCTTCAGCCTGGCCCAGCCCTGACTGTGGCAGTAATTTGGAGAGTGAATCAGCAGATGGAAGATTCTCTCTTTTTCTCTATAACTTACTTTCGAACAAATAAATCTTCCTTGTAAAAAAAAAAAAATGACTTACTAAGAAAATATGACTCCAACAGAGAGCCTATTTTCTGGGTTTCTCCAACTCCTGTGCTTCAAGGAGTACCATCTACGTTAAGAACTGCTAGGATTCATATTCTGTAAGACAGAAAGTTCAGGCCTTCTGGATCACAGAAATAAGCTGTGCTACTTTGTATATGAGGGTTCAATGAAAGGTGTTTCTCACATAGAAGTTGTATGCTTCAGAAATTTCAAATAAGTCAAAACACAGTTACATGTGAACATAAATACCATGGCCTGATGAGATGATGCCCAGCACTGGCCAGCAGAAGCACCGTGTCTCAGGGTAGGAATTCCTGGGCTGCACATACAGAATAGATGCCATAAGGTTAGAGACCTCATTTGGCCTAAGTTGTTTTTTTTTTTTTATCTGCTAAAAAATGGCATTTATGAAGAAGCGTCTATTTCTTTACAGCAATTTTGTTTAGGGTCAGATGAAATGACTCTACAACACAGCTTTTCTAAACCGTAACACACTATACAAGATCAGAAACATAAAATATTTCAGTTATATTTTTTTTCCCACAAAAACTAGAGCAGTTTACAATGGCACTATGCTTTGCTCCCTCATTCGTCTTATTTGACCTTTGCTACATGACTCAAAACAGCCTGTAATCATACTCATTGCTTCATCGGATTTTAACGAGACAATATTGTTTATTAGGCAGAGCACATTTGTCCACCATTAAGAATTTTAATCAGCTTCTGTAATATATGGTGTGCTGAAGGAAAAAACAACAACACATTAAGCACATATTTTCCACTCTACTAATGAAACATTTACTAAATGTCTTGTGGGGGGAAATCTAGAGTTATTCCACCAAAAGTGAAAAAGCAGCCATCTACAGAAAAACTTGAAGGAACATCACAAGAAACTGAACTTGAAAGATAATTAAAGACAAGCCCAGGGAAGGTTTTTGATTCCAGTCATGAGGGAGGTACTCAAAACTTGTTTAAAAGAGAAAGGAAAGAGCTATTCAAGTTATAAGAATCGTTGAGAGGAAAGAATATAAGAATGGTATCAAGGGAGTGATTTGGGTATGAAAAAAATGGGCACCCAAGCACAAGTGCTCCTAAGGGGAAGAAAAATTGAAAAATGCCTATAAAAAGAAAAAAGGTAATAAGCCAGGAAAAGGCAAAATGCCCCTGAGGTTTTTGCATTAACACAAGTGTTACTGATGCCTGCACCTCTCTGCCATTACACTTTTAGCTCCTAAAACAAGGTGCCGTATCTTATTCATTTTGTGTCTCCCAGGTTAGCTAGCTCATTTTTATCTTCATACAAGGAACTGAATGGGTGTTCATCTAGACACGAATAAGCTTCCTGGACTGTAACTTACATGCCAACTGTGAAATGGAGGAAAACAGACAAAGAAAGACTGACTCAGTAAATGTATGCTACTGGTTCATTTATTCATGTTACGAATTCTCAGTAAGCACCGTGTGCTAGAAAGGTTCTGAAGATAGAGTCATACATCACATGTGTTAAAATTCTGTTTCTCTTTGCAAAAATACACACCAGATCTTGCAAATTTAGTATACAAGAATTTCCGGATGCTCAGGCAACAGCTGAGCCGCAGGGACCTGCCTTTTTCCCCCTGGTTTTCTCTTGCCCTTTGGGCCCTAAAATTAAGTGCCACTGAGCCAGACATACTGAGGAAATGTGGAGTTGCAGATATTCGATAGGTCCAAGCAAAGCTAAAGGACTTTTTCATGGCTTTCTGTAGAATAGTTAAAAGTGTTTATTGAAGGTTGAGAGACTCAAAACTCCTAAATAAGGTCATGGGTTTGATTTTTTTTAAAGATTGTTTTATTCTTAATCATTTGAAAGGCAGAGTTATGGGAGCAGGATGCAGAAATAGAAAACTTCCACATACGGATTCACTTCCCAACTACTTGCATGTCAGGCCATGGCCAAGCCAAGAGACAGAAGCTTCATCCTGTCCTCCGCATGGATGCAATGGCACAAGCACTTGGTCATGAGTGGAGAAGCTAGGATTCGAACCAATGCCCACATGGGATGCTGGTTTTGTGAATGATACTTTAACCCTCTATGCTGCAATGCCAGCCCTGAATGTAATCATCTGAGTTGAAGTTACAGCTTGCTCTCCACAGCTATATGCTACCTGGAGAGGACAGAAAAAAAGCAGTTTTTAGAAAGAAACACATCTCCATGTCTTCATCCTCGTGTACCACCACATCGTAAATCAGGGGAGTGATCTGTTTTGTTTTTTTAAGCTTTATCTATTTATGTGAAAGTCATAGTTATATAGAGACACAGAAACACACACACACACACACACACACACACACTTTTTCCATCTGCTGGCTCATTTCTCATCTGGCCTCACTGGCCAGGATCAGAAGTGGAGCAGCCAGGACATGAATTTTTTTTTTTTTTTTTGGTTAATGTAAACTAATTAGCATTCATTGTTTTTATTCCCTCTGCCCCACCTAAAAACTCACCACAGAGCATTAGCATTGCCTACTGCATGATTATTAGTATTTTTTTAACATATATTTTTATTGCATTTCCTTTTTGTTAAAACTAATTACATTGCATTATGTGATACATTTTTTTATGCACTGGGATTCCCCCCCGCCCCTCCCAAAACCCTCCCCCCACGGTGGATTGCTCCACCTAGTTGCATTTCCATAGTTCAAATTCAGTTGACATTCTTTCATTGGAGGTATTTACCAAGCATAAAGTCCAGCATCTTATTGTCCTGGTAAGTTCAATGGTTTCTTGGTGAGACCATCTCTGGTCTGAAGGTAGAGGCAGCAGAGTATCATTCCAATCAATTAAAAGTCCCAACATAATATTTCCAACCATTTACAACATTATGGCATTAATTGACATGGTATTGATTAACCAATATGCTAATAGGAAAATGCAAGTTCTCAACCACAACCTGTGACTTCTTCATACACATTTCAATTTTGGTTTACATTCAACCGTATTCTATACACCTTAAAATGGCTTAGATTGCTATTCAGCTGTCTCATGCCTATTTTAATTTTAGTCTTTAGCAGTTTATAGCATTGAAGCATGATTTCACTGAACCTGGCTGTTTTTCGGGTGGTCTAACTCTATAATTCTAACAGGATATATGTCAACAGTTTAGGTGAGCATGTTTAGGAGGGGTGTGTAGAGAAATCTTCCATACCCCAGTGAGGAGTAACTAATCTTTGTGTCCCACCCAGTGAGGTATAAGTGCATCCCCGCTGACCGTTTCCTGTCTGGTTCTAAGCTTTCCTTGTTGTTCTCTGTCTATCTATTCTAGTTTGGTTTGTTCGTTTGTTTGTTTGTTTTGAGGGGTTTCTGGAGCGCTCTTGATGGTCCTTACGAAAGAGGGTGGGGACCCAAAGTTGGAAGCAGGCAAGGACCAGAGAAAGCTCCTCTCCCTAGTTCAGAAGGAAGTTTACTGTTCTTCTGTTTCTGTGGACCGCTCAGGGATCCTGGTTATTGTTCCGATGACCTTGGAACCTGCAAGGCAGGATTTGGGCTTCTTCCATCCCATGTGGTAGATCCAAATGGGGGTGGGTGACCTCAGAATTCTTGGCCTCCGAAGGCACTCCATTTCCCCGTGGTCTCCTTGGCAGTAGGGATGTAGTCTTCGGTGCTCCTTGGTGAGGTACTGGGAGTCTTCAGGATTGGGATAAAAGCCTCCTCCTGCAGGACATGAATTGATGCCTACCTTGCAGGCAGCAGCTTTACCCACTACATCACACTATTAGCCACAAGAGAGTCATCTTAAACAGCCATGAGTTGGAAGTAGCATCATCTTTCCAAGCTTGCTGATCCTTTGATCTTTGGGGATGAAATCTTGTACCACTTCAGTTTTGAGGCCACCCCCTCTGTGGGACTCCACAGTGCTGGGTAGTGCCTCTTTCCTCAGTAACTGTCAATAAGGAAGACCTGATCCTTCGGGCAAGACTCTCCTCACTGATCTGAAGCTACACACTCATGGGTTCTTGGGGATAATTGCATCACAACATAATAAACTGAACATTCACATAAGAGACACACACACACACAGAGCACTAGCACAAGTGAGAAAGAGGAACATCAAGAAGGCGTTATTCTGTAGCTTCCTCTCCTATGACTCATTTTTAGAAATTGGCTGTGTATGTATTTCTTCTTTTTTTTTTTTAAGATTTATTCATTTTATTACAGCCAGATATACACAGAGGAGGAGAGACAGAGAGGAAGATCTTCCGTCCGATGATTCACTCCCCAAGTGAGCCGCAACCGGCCGATGCGCGCCGATCCGAGGCCGGGAACCAGGAACCTCTTCCTGGTCTCCCATTTTGGGTGCAGGGTCCCAATGCATTGGGCCGTCCTTGACTGCTTTCCCAGGCCACAAGCAGGGAGCTGGATGGGAAGTGGAGCTGCCAGGATTAGAACCGGCGCCCATATGGGATCCCGGTGCTTTCAAGGCGAGGACTTTAGCTGCCGGACCCTGTGTATGTATTTCAAAAACAATAATAATAATAGACTAAAAAGCGGTTGATTATATGCAGATATCCTTCCATATGTATACCATGCAGAAGGATGGAAAAAGTGCGTACACATAAGTTCAAAATCTGAACTCCCACCCTTCAGTTGAAAGTGCTCCTAAGGGGAAGGTAATTGTGGGGAGAAGATAGCAAAAGGGCTGCTACAATTCCAGCAACACTCACACATCTCATTGAACATTGAGCATTGAACATTCAAAGCAGCCCCATACATTAGAAGCAATTATGCTTATTTTGTAAGTGTGCAAAACAAAACACAAAGGCTATACATGAAGAAGTCTCTTCACATTTACGTTATAGTGATTGTGCCAAATTCATTTGAACCGAATTTCATGCACTCAGTAGTAACTAGGAATTCACTGTGTGCAATGTATTGTTGCGAAAACAAAGCGCCATACATTTTCTGAATTCAAATTACTTCCACTCTAGTAATGAACAAAAATATTGCCCTAATGAGAAGTCATTCGCAACCACCAACATGATAGATTCAGATGATTATAGTAAAGATTGAAGAAGCTATCATGTAGCTTATGAAGTGAATAGCTGGTGAGAAAAAAAGAGGCAATGAGCTTGCAACAGTTTACTTCCTGGACATGTTGGTTCAAGTTAAAAATTCTCAAGCTCTTTTAAAAATCAAACTGGCTCAGTTATCCTGAGTCAGCCATTCAGAAACAGCCTGAGGCTAGGGACATTAATTAGAACCAATTGTGTTGCAGACCCAAACCCAACACAGATCTGCATTTAAGAGAGGGGGGAGGCAGAAGTGGGGAACAACTTAATATGTTTTTCAGAGAAGAGTAGTTCCAGAAAGACCAAAAAGGAAAAGCTCATATAAAGGAAGTACATCAGAAGGTAAGAAAAGCACAAACAGAAACAAAGCAGTGGCTCTAAAACGTCAGAAAATCTGTAATTGGTGAGAACAAGGGAACTTAGAAAAGTCAGTGAAAAATGGCACTAGATGCTTATTTGTGTGCAAACATTTCTCAAAAACCAATACACAGGTTTTCTATAGAAGACATATTTTGTAAAGATTTTGAAGACTCCTTACATAAAATAGTAATGGATGAACATACAATTTTTAAAAATGCTTGTATTTGAAAGGCAGACTTACAGAGAGAACAGAAGGGACAAAGAAACCTTCCATATGTTTTTTCACTCCCCAGACGGTCACAATGGATGTTACTGGAGTAAGCAGAAGCCAGGAGCCGGGAGCTTCCTCCAGGTCTCTCATGTAAAAACACAATTTAAACAAAAAGACCAGAGTTTGATCCTAACTCCCCTGAAGAAAATCATTGGACATTGTTGAGCTTCAATTTCTTCTTTAGAAGAAAAATGATTTTTTAATTTAAAATAAGAATGTTTATTTTATGTAATCATCACTAAGTAGACAAATGCAAATCAAATAAAGTACTGTGAACTTTAGTATGTGGTTCCTATTTTGAGGAATTCGGTGAGCTAATGTGACCACACTTGAATTCAATGAATAGTTGATAATCTGCTAGCACCACATTCATTAAATGGAATAGGAGGAAATCTACCAAATATACCACGTTAAAACAGCGGCTCTTTTTTAAATGGTTTGTTCTAAGTTGTTGGTGAGGTGGGTATTTTGAGAGCTGGCAGCAAAGAGCTTTGGCTATCCTGACAAATGGCGTGAAAGTGGGGAAGCGACACCGGCTGACTGGGGAGGATACAGTTCCTAGAATTCTTAGGAAAGTTCTGTATACCAAAGGATGACAGGAAATAAAACCTGTTCGCAATACTCTGAGTGTAGAACCAACCCCATTGCACTTCTCAAAGTTTTGGTTGTGTTTCACACACACCCACAATTTTAATGCAAATTTTCTAGAGATGTAGCTATTGTGAAATGGATTAAAGAAGTCACTTTGTTTTTCTTATAGTTGTACCAAGAAGAATTCTCCAAGAATTTGTCTTGTTGCTGCTATGGCACCTCAGCACATCTGAGGGTCAGTCTGGGCTTGAAATTCTGGGACTCACGTTAGCGCTTCGTACAGGTGCCAGCGTCATACAGGTGCCAGTGTCATACAGGTGCCAGTGTCATACAGGTGCCAGCATAGTACAGGTGCCAGCATCGTACAGGTGTCAACATCATACAGGTGCCAGCATCATACAGGTGTCAGCGTCATACAGGTGCCAGCGTCATACAGGTGTCAGCGTCATATAGGTGTCAGCGTCATACAGGTGCCAGCGTCGTACAGGTGCCAGCATCGTACAGGTGTCAGCATCGTACAGGTGCCAGTCTCTGCCTTCTCCATTATACCTTCTACTGAAGTCATTCTAGAGCATTGCATTATTTCACTTTATATTATTATTTTTAATTATCATGAATGTGATAGATAAGGTATTGTATTGGTTTTAATACATCCTATGTTCATAAATATATTATCTATGTATTCATGGTGAGGAAATAAATAATTCATTAAAATCATTTGCTAAGAGACTGGTAGATCTGTGAGCATTCAAAACTGTGCTCTAGGATTGTGGCAAGAAAATACAACTGCATAATGTTCTATAGCATTTAATCAAATTTGTGTGTTTCATTTCTTTTTTTTGCTTTGTTTTTAAAGGTTTATTTGTTTTTTATTGAAAAGTCAGATATACGGAGAGGAAGAGCCAGTGTCCAGTGATTCACTCCCGGCCTCAATGGTTGAAGCTAGGCCAATCTGAAGCCAGGAGCAAGGAGACTACTCCAGGTCTCCCATGTGCGTGCAGGATCCCAAAGCCTTGGGCCATCCTCGATTGCTTTCCCAGAGCACAAGCAGGAAGCTGGATGGGAAGCAGGCCGTGGGGACACGAACTGGCGTCCATATGGGATCCTGGCACATGCCAAACAAGGACTTTAACTTCTAGGCTACCGCGCCAGGCCCCCCTTTTTTTTTTTTAAGATTTGTTTATTTTTATTTTAAAGGCAGATTTACAGAGAGAAGGAGAGACAGAGAGAATATGATCTTCCATCTACTGGTTCACTCCTCAAGAGGCCACAACAGCCACAGTTAAGCTGATCCAAAGCCAAGAGCCAGGAGCTTCTTCCAGGTCTTCCATTCATGTGCAGGGTTCCAAGACCTTGCGCCATCCTCTACTGCTTTCCCAGGCCACAGGAAGGGAGCTGGAAGGGAAGAGGGGCAGCTGAGGATACAAACCAGCACCCATATGGGATACCGGGCACATGCAAGGCGAGGACTTCAGCCACTAGGCTACCATGACATGCCCTGTGTTCATTTCTATGGATGATTATGACAGTGTGTGATTACATTTCCAGAAATAAGATGAAAAATGAAATGTCTATTCTAACCATGCCTTATTATCATTACTTAAATATTTATGCATTCATTTTATTTGAAATGCAGAGAAACTGAAACCTTTAGAAAGACAGAACCCCAACCAGCCAGTTAGAGATCTCCTGTCAGCTGATGTATGCTTCAAATGCCTGAGTGTCAATGCCTGGGTTAGGCTGAACCCAGATGCCAAGAATTCAATCTCCCATATGGGTGACAGGTACCCAACTACATGAGCCATCATCTGCTGCTTTTTGGAGTGTGTATTAGCACGAACTGTTAACAGGTTTTCCCCGTGGAAGGGATTTGAGTCCCACCATCTAGTTGGGAAGTTCCTCCAGAAGTCTTGCCTGGGGTGATCTCAGACTTGACTCTTGTGTGTGTAGGTAAAGTTCGGTTTTTCACCCGCACCAGCCAATGCACATAGTGGTGGATGCAGCTGCCTTGTCAGTTCTGTCCCCAGCCCCATCTCTCACATGAATTAACAGATGTCACGGCCTAGCCCAGCCCTACCTGCCGCAGTCCTGGTCCTCACATTAACACCAGTGGCAACTGCAGCCTAGTCAGGGTGACTCCCAGTAACTCCCACCAGGCCCACCCCCAGCCCTGATTTTGGCATGTGCTGGCATGTGCTGTAGCCTACCCCATCCAGTGCTATATCCCATCTGGCTCTCATGCACACTCACTGGCCCTCCAACTTAGCTTAGCCCAATCTGCCCCTAGCCCAGCCCGCGTGTATGCTGACAGGTGCTGTTGCCTCCAGGCCTGCCTTTTATGATCATCAGTAGAATCTGCAGTCAGTTCTCCTGCCAAGCCCATTTCCAGCCTTAGATCTTGCTCCTGCCAGAGGATACTACCATAAGCCAGCCTGACAAGACTCAACCCCAATCCCGGCACTTGCCCAGATGCTACAGTCTAGCATGGCTGGCCCATACCCATCCTGGTTATTGTGCTCACCAGTGGTTGTGGTAGTCTAGCCCACCTGGGCCACCCTCAGTCCCACCTCTTATGCTCGCCAATGGAAGCAGTGGCCCAGCAATGGAGTCCATGAAGTTACCCTACCCGGCTTGCTCTCAGGTCTGAGTCCTGTGCATATCAGTGGATACTATAGCCTAATCTGAGATGGCTCCTCAGTCTTGTCATTTGCCAGCAGGTGCTGAAGTCTGGCTCAACCTGGCCTGACCCCAGTCCCAGCTCATGGCAGCAAGTGAAGCAGCCTAGCCCAACCTGGCACACCCAAGTCTTCATGTGAAATAGGTTTTGCAGTCAAACCGGACCTGGTCTGTACCCTGTTCTCACTCTCACACATGACAGTGTGTGCTATGCACAAGCCTAGCCCAACCCATCCCCTGAACTGGGCTCATATATGCCAATGGGTGCTGTAGTCCAACTGCGACTGATCTTCCCCCATCCCTGGTTCTTGGGCTCACAAACGGAGCTATAGCCTAGTAGGGAAATTCCCCTAGTTCCCCTTCCATGTCTGCTTCCAGAGCTCTGGGTCTCCTGTGTTGGCCAACCTTACATGGCCATCTCCCAGTTCTGGCACTTACTGGTAGGTATTGCAGCTTAGCTTTATTGACTTGCACTCATTCTTGCTTTTGCCAGTGGATGCTACAGCCTAGCCCAGCATGGCCCATCCCCAGATCCATCTCTCATATGAACCGGTGGGTACTGTGGCCTTGCCTGACCTGGTCCACATCCATGCTGACTCTTGCAAGCACCAGTAGATGCTGCAGCCTAACCCAGTGTGACCACCCCTAAACCCAGCCCACACACACATGCAAACGGGTGCTGCAGATTTGCCCAGCCTAGTCTACCCAAAGCCCCATCCTTGCACTCACCAATGGCAGTTACAGCTCAGCAGGGGAGTCCTCAAAGTCTCTCTGTAAGGTTCATTTCCAACCCACACATTTTTCATGTGCTGGTGGACACCTCAACCCAACCTGGCAGGGGCTGCTCATGGTCTCAGTTCTCACTGGCAAGTGTTGTAGCCTAGCCCAGCCAGGAGCAACCCATACCCTTTCCTGGGTCTCCTGCTTGCGAGCTATCCGTAGACCTGGCCCACACAAATTTTGTTGAGTGCTGTAGTTATGTCTGCCCTGGCCTGCTCCAAACCCTGGCTCTTGTGCTCCCCAGAGGGAGCTGTGGCCTACCAGGCGAGTTCCTCAAGTCCACCTACCAGGCCCATTCCCAGACCTGGATCTCACACATACCCTGGTTCTTGTGCTCCCCAGTGGGAGCTGTGGCCTACAAGGTGAGTTCCTCAAGTTTCCCTACCAGGTACATTCTCAGCCCTGCTTGTCAGGGACTGTCCTTAGTCCTAACCTTTGCATGTGTCAGCAGATGCTGCAGCCTGGCCTAACCCAGCCTCATCCCCAGGCCCAGCTCCCACAAGTGTCAGCTGAGTTCCATGGTCCAGCCTGGCTCAGCCCATCACCACCTTAGCTCTCTGGCAAAGCAATGGGTGCTACAGTTCCACAGAAGCAAGGCCGTATGTCTCCTACAGAATCTGCCCCCAAATCAGGTTCTCTTGCGTTCCACTGGTTGCTGCAGCCCAGCCTGACATGGCCCACCCCCTGTTGTGACACTCTTAGGCAGGTACTGATGCCTATCCCAGCTAGGCATGCCAGCCAGCCCATGCTTTTGTGAGTGCCAGTGGATGGGAGGCGTTTCCCCTGTTTAAACTTTTGTATCAGCTCCCTCACTTGCCTGTGTGTGCAGTAGCCTGGTTTGTGGAATTCCCCAGAAGTCATTCCTTCCCTGTCAAACATGCCCTCAGCTGCTCCCACTCCAATATGCTCTTTCTCAGGCAATCTACAACCCCTCAGCCTAGGGGCCAGGGTGGCATGTCTTGGCCCAACATTCCCTGCCTTTCCCACATATCTTTAAAAAAAAAAGTAGAAGGGCTTGGCAGCGTGGCCTAGTGGCTAAGGTCCTCGCCTTGATCCCATATAGCTGCTGGTTCTAATCCCGGCAGCTCCACTTCCTCTCTATCTCTCCTCCTCTCGGTATATCTGACTTTGTAATAAAGATGAAATAAATCTTAAAAAAAAAAAAAAGTAGAATAGGCTACTATGCTGGAATACTGGTACAGGTTACACAAATTTGGCATTTTTTTGGCCCAGGATGCCCTCCAGCATTGACTGTTTTTCCTCCAACAGTGTAACACTTGCCTAGGCAAAATACAACTTTGGCATTGCCTATAGCTGGGGTTAAACATTTCTCTTTAATCAAGATTTTTAAAATTTCCTATTAAACTTCAGAGTATTATGAGTTTTCAAGAGGAAAAAATGTATCACATAGCATTTCCTGTATTTATGATCTCCTTTCTCCCTGTATTTCTGCATAGAAGTTGCTGTGACACACTAACTTAAGATGACTTTAGAAGTTTTTATTTTCAAGGAGCCAAATCTTCATGGTGTGTTTTCAGACATTAAAACACATAAAGAGGGAAAAAAGTTTTTGTAGTGATTCTCATAACTCATAGTTGATGTTGAACTGCTGCAAGTTCAGCTTAGCAGAAAGAAGGAACCGAAAAGGCTAAGTAAAGAACACTAGTTAAAATGTGTGATGAGCATGAGTCATTTCAGAACAAAAAAGTGAAAGAGAGGCTCTGTCTGTACTTCAAAAGATTTTCTCTATTTCATAGATGCTGTTAAAAACAAAACAGGTGTATTCGGTTAAAATAATTAAACCTGAAATTTGGTAGACACAGTGTACAATGTAGATACAGAGTGTTCCATTACACATGGAGAGTAAATAGGAAGGAGTTAAGAGATCTGAAATATTAGAAATATTGTCCTTTCCAGGCTACTTTTGGAGACTGGGTCACAGACATTGGAAAGTTATAAAAACTGAATATATTTCTGGAAGGAACACAAAGAGCAAGATCATAATAGTTGCTGAAGAGCATGGTTCCTTTAATGCATGATTATTTTAAAGGTCAGCTGGTAGAAGTTCACCACATTTGTTTTGTGTAGGTGTACCAGCAGTTGGTATTCATTTAAAACAGAAAAACAAAATGCTTGACATTTGAAGTTATTCTGGATTATATTAAGTCTCAAATTTCAAAAAGTGAATTTTTGAATGGGATGACTATCTGTTGTAAAATGTTAATATCTAGTTTATTTGCCCTTACACATGGTGAGCTTCTGGGCCACAGTTTCTGGCACAGACAGGATGGTGTGTGAGAACAAATTTTCATCACATGCTTAGGAGACTTAATCATAAAGGTAGACGTACCAACACAATCAAAACAAAACCAAATGGTCAGATAATAGACTCCAAAAACAAATTAAAGCTTCTTATTTAACAAATGTCTATAGCCCTTAAGGGCAAAAACAGCACTGCTTTTTGCAGAACAGTTGGTAAGTTCCAACACGCACAGTCCATTAAAGTAGATTCCTAGGGTGAAAAGGATCCAGATTCATTGTTTATGGGCCAACCAGAGTTTGTGTGTGTCCTGGTGGGGAACATTATAAAGTACAAGATGTACTAACCATACATTCTGGCCAAATATTTAATTTCAATTATTAAATCTCTGGATAGACCACAGATATAGGAAAGAAACATAGTGAAACAAACCAAACATTCACAAAAACAATCAATCACACAATCCAGAAAGTTCAACGTCCTTCTGATGGATTGTTCTGTTCCCTTCCACTTGGAATCATTAGAAAAGAACCAGTGACAGAACAGAGACTGGAGAGCAAGCCATATTCATTGCAAAAAAGTTGTAACACTTTTGTTTCATTAAGGAAATAAAGTTATACACATTATTGGGTTCGTGCTGTAGCATAGGGGCTTAAGTCATCACCTGGGATGTTGGCATCCTCTGTGGGGTAGTTTGTGTACAGATTGGTCCACTTCCGATCCAACTCCCAGAAATAAAATATATACTCTGTATACTGCATAAAACAAAAAATAAATAATAAAATCTTTGTTTGATAAAAGCAGGCTATCTGATAGTATACATAGCAGGAATTCATGTAGTTAAAGAAAGAGAGAGAACCAAGATATACTCATATAATACTGAAGTGTTAATGATAGTAGAATATTATGAACTATTTTTTGTGTATCTACACTTCTTGATTTTCTAAATGCAAATACATGAAAAATCTGGTACTAACAATAAATACATGACCCTCAAGGGAATGACAGTTCCCCTACAATCTGTGGGGGCTGTGCTAGGAGTGAATGCAATGCTTCCAGTGTATTGCAAAATTCTGCCACCCCACCCCACTGCTAGCCCCATTCCTCTGTCAGTCCTATGTTCCTGGGAGTCATATATTTGCAAGTTAAAAGTGAACTCGTCTGCCAGTCTCGTATAGACACACAGAGAAAGGAACTTCAGCTCTTCTCCCAACTCCAGGAAACACGGATGGGGCACCTTCCTCACCAGTGGCCCAGGAAATGAGGGGCAGTAAACCGTATGGGCTGGAGTTGAACATTCACCATGACATGTTCTATAATTAACAGATTGCTGGGCCTAATGTGCAATTCTGCACTTTCTTCTTTAGATACAGCAGACTGTTTGCAGCTCTCGTATGCTGGCACTTCTGGACAGAAGAACCTCAGCGCCACCAGCACAGTGACAAGGCCTGTGGGTATCTGTTCCACTCTAACTGTCCACTCATGTGTCTCTTGCTGTTCCAACTTCTTATTTGTTACAGAGTAAGTCAGGCAGCCCATCTGATTTTACTTCCATAAGGAAGTTGGTTTTGCCCCACTGGTATAGCTCATTTAACATTCTCTTGAATATAGTATAGTCAATACTTATAAAGACTACAATACTAGAGTCCTTTATTGATAGGAAAGTTCCAAGAAAAACGTACTTAATTTCTGAAAGAAATAGATAAATGCATCAAGGTGAAAACACCAATTACATGAAGTAGTCATTCCCCACATGCCTTTAGGAAAATTATGCTGGTACATAGTGCTTTTAGAAAATTTGCTAGAGGGCCTTGAGTGGTGGCCTAGTGGTTAAAGTCCTCGCCTTGAATGTGCTGGGAACCCATATGGGAGCTGGTTCTAATCTCGGCAGCCCCACTTCCCATCCAGCTCCCTGCTTGTGCCTGGGAAAGCAGTCAAGGATGACCCAAAACCTTGGAAGCCCTGCATCTGCATGGGAGACCTGGAGAAGGTTCATGGCTCCTGGCTTCGGATCAGGTCAGCACCAGCCATTGCAGTCACTTGGGGAGTGAATCATCGGACGGAAGATCTTCCTCTCTGTCTCTCCTCCTCTCTGTATATCTGACTTTGTAATAAAAACAAATAAATCTTTAAAAAAAAAAAAAGGAATACATGCTAGATAGTAGAATCTTGACAGTATGCAGTGTCCATGACTTCATTTCTTCATACATACCTTCCATTTTCATTTTGCATGTGCTATTTGAATTAAAAGCTTATCAAATAAATTTTATTTATTTATTTATTTATTTATTTATTTTTAAAGATTTATTTATTTTATTACAAAGTCAGATATACAGAGAGGAGGAGAGACTGAGAGGAAGATCTTCCGTCCGATGATTCACTCCCCAAGTGAGCCGCAACGGCCGGTGCTGTGCCAATCCAATGCCGGGAACCAGGAACCTCTTCCAGGTCTCCCATTTTGGGTGCAGGGTCCCAAAGCATTGGGCCGTCCTTGACTGCTTTCCCAGGCCACAAGTAGGGAGCTGGATGGGAAGTGGAGCTGCCGGGATTAGAACCGGCGCCCATATGGGATCCCGGGGCTTTCAAGGCGAGGACTTTAGCCGCTAGGCCACGCTGCCGGGCCCTTATCAAATAAATTTTAAAAACAAAGTAAATTGAAAGGTTTGAGCGACTTCATTCTTTTGGAGGTTTGGAACATCACAGAAAGTTTTCATTGACAAGGACATTCACAGAGTGTATGGTCTGAATTTTGTCACGTCATCTCTCCGTGAGTGTAAGTTTTAGATCCTAGAACTGCCATATAAAACAAGGACAAGAAAAACAGAAAAGCATACTATTTTTAGCACGGTGCACAGTGACATTTGTTATTTTCGTGCAGCCGGTTATGTGGGTCAACCCATGCATTAGCATATAATCTCTTACCTACCAAAAGAGTTAGTCACATGGAAATACTAATCTAATCAATCAGGCAACTGTGAATGCTGCATATTAAAGGCAGGAAGGAGAGAAGGGGAGGCTGATTCCTGGGAACTAATTAGAGTGTGCTATCCTAAAGCAAGGCCCTGGAGCTATTGCTGAAGCAATTCATTGAGAATCAAAAGAAACACACTTCCCTTAACCATGTGTTTGTCTTGGGGTAATACCCTAATGACAAGACATAATAATATGTACTGGCTTTTGTTATTTTTTTTTTCACTGTATTTTTGCTTGGTTATCTTCACTTCAAGTTGTTTATGAGAAAGCTGACACGTGAAAATCCAGGGAAACTGTCACAGAATGCAGCAAAAATAGTTTAATGATAAAATTACAAGTAGAACATATTACTCCAGTCTCCTCATCTGGTGTAAATAGACATGTGTATTTCTACAATTTTTCAAATGTATGGTTATCTTTTCTCCTTGTGTAGGAACTTTTAAAAAATAAATGTATATTTTGAGTATTTTCTACTTGTGATTATATCCTCTAACTATGCCAGCATATTCTGCTGTCATAATTTTTCCCTTTTGATAACATCTCACAGAAGGCACAATAGTTGCTCCTTGAAAGCATCTTTTAAGTTCATGACACTTTTTAAAAAATATTTATTTTACTTGTTTAAAAGTCAAATGGTGGGCCCGGCGCAGTGGCCTAGTGGCTAAAGTCCTCGCCTTGAACGCACCAGGATCCCATATGGTCACTGGTTCTAATCCGGGTGGCCCCACTTCCCATTCAGCTCCCTGCTTGTGGCCTGGGAAAGCAATCAAGGACGGCCTAAGGCCTTGGGACCCTGTACCCGTGTGGGAGACCCAGAGAAGGCTCCAGGCTCCTCGTTTCAGATTGGCTCGGCTCCAGCTGTTGCAGTCACTTGGGGAGTGAGTCAGCAAGTGGAGGACCTTCATCTCTGTCTCTCCTCCTTTCTGTATATCTGACTTTCCAATAAAAATTAAATAAATTTTTTTAAAAAGTCAAATGGTCAGGGTGGTCAGTGTTCAGGTCTCCCACATGGGTGACAGGTGCTCAAGCACTCATACCATCATCCATTGACTTTTCAGGCATAAGATGGGAGCAGAGCATCTTGTGCAGAGCAACCTGGACTTGAACCAAAGCCCTAATATGGGATGCCAGTGTCATAAGTGGAGGCTAAACCCACTGTACCATAATTTTCCCATTTCCCACCCCAAATTCTCAATATTAAAGAGATCCAGCATACTTAACATACTTAACATACTTAACATACTTAATAATTTAGTCAGGCAACACTGAACACATAGTATTATTAGGTTTAACATTTAGTATTTCTTCCATTTTTCATGTCAACTCTGCTATTAGGTTTTATTATCAACTTCATGTATTATAATGAAGCAGACTCTATGATGGACTATGTCAATCAGTGGAATCTTCAACGACCTCATCATGCTTGGAGTGGTGAGACTGGCAGCAATTCATAACTGTTTAAATATCAAAACCACTTGCCCAAGACCCTTGGAGCATGTCCCACATCAGGGACCTGGGGTGGGTGGGAGACTGGGTGTGGCTTATCCCTTAAAATTCCCCTTTGCCCCAGGTATATGAAGGAAAAAATATGGAAATAATAGTCTTCCCCATTATCCTGTAGCCCTTGAACCTTTTTACCCTAATTAACTATGTAAAGATTGTCAAAGATAAAATAAAAAATGGGAAAAAAAGAGTTATTTATTTTTTTATTGGAAAGGCGGATATACAGAGGGGAGGAGAGACAGAGAGGAAGATCTTCCGTCCCCAGTGGTTCATTCCCCAAGCAGCCGCAATGGTGGGAGCTGAGCTGATCCAAAGCCAGGAGCCAGGAGCTCTTCTGGGTCTCCCACGCGGGTGCATGGTCCCAAAGCTTTAGGCAGTCCTCAACTGCTTTCCCAGGCCACAAGCAGGGAGCTGGATGGGAAGTGGGGCTGCTGGGATTAGAACCGGCTCCCATATGGGATCCCTGCGTGTGCACGGCGAGGACTTTAACCACTACACTATTGCGTCGGGCCCAATGAAGCAGTTTTTGCAGCATCATACAGCAAGTGGCAGTGCCAGAATTTGTACCCAGATCTGTCCTAGTCTTCAAATCACATGGTTTCTGCTACACCAGCCTCACACATCAGAGTGAGTCCCTTCGCTTCTATTTATGCTGTTTATGTAGAATTATTTTATTCTTGTAAAAGGCAGAGTTATACATTCAGGTAGAGGGGGAGTTGCAATCATTGGTTCAATTCCCAAATAACAGCAATGGCACTGCACTGCCAGGAGCTTCTTTCTGGTCTCATGTGGATGCAGGAACCCAGGCACTTGGGTCACACTCTACTGCTTTCCCAGACACACTAGCTGGCAGCTGGATTGGAAGTGGAACAGTTGAAACTCGAACCAGTGTCCACTACAAGGCAGCAGCTTAATTGCAATTCTAAGGAGAGAATTTAAAATATATATATATATATATATATATATATATATATATATATATATATATATAAAATAAGGGAAATATAAGACTTGACAATTCAGAATTTAAATGCAGATATGCTTTGAGATATCAAAAATAAAACTCTACCATCCTTTTGACACATGATGGAGACAGAAATTAATCATCAGTTTCTAAAAACATCATGAAAGTGTTGTTGATCGTCCGTAATTTTAAGTTTGCTTTGTTGGAGTTAAATTTCTTATTTGTTTATTTATTTGACAGAGAAACGGGAGCAAAAGAGACAGAGATAGTCTTCCATTTACTGGTCTACTCCTCAAAGAGATTCAAAAGTGGGGCTGGTGTAGGCCCAAAGCAGGAACAGGTAGATAACTATTATTCAAGTAGGTAGCAGGGTCTCAAATAGTTGAGGATCCTCTGCTGCCTTCCCAGACACGTTGTCAGGGAGCTGTTGGGTAAGCGTAGCAGCCAGGATATATATGATATAGCCATCAGCACAGCGTAACCTGCTATGCCATGCCAGCTCCTAAAGTCAAAATTTTTAGTTGAGAAGCTCAACACCATGTCTTCATTCTACTTCTTTGTTCTTCGGACCCACTAGTCATTCAGTGTTGGAGTATTGCACCCACGTTGCGCTTACACTGAAGTTGCCTGGTAGTGGTGGCAGAGAGTTTAACTGAAATGTGGTATTACCTAGCTGCCTTTTTAGTTGGCTCTCTCTTTTCATTAAGTGTTTTAGTCAGTGAAATCTGAGAAAAGACTTTTTTTTTTGGTTGGCCTTCTGGGAAAGTTTGTGGAAGGGGGTAATTCTTGCCTTTCCAGGAAAATGGATAGGATAGCTATAATCTCAATGGCTGATCTCTCAACATCTTTGTTGTCTGAATGGGCAGAAAGCAGCATCCGTCTTTGCAAATGATTTTAGAAAAATTCCTTCTCTGGGTAAATGCAGTCCTTTAGAGTATCCAGCCCCCACTCATTTGATCAGATGTCTTTGCAGTAAACAAACTGTAGCACCATATGGGGTGACTCTCATAGCCATATTGGACTACTAAGCAGGAAAAGAAGCCATGGTCTAAAGATAGTAAAGCCAGAGAGAGAGAGAGAGAGAGAGAGCGAGAGCGAGGAGTTGGGTCCCTGCCGACCAGTGATGTGTCACATTAGCCCTTAACTGGTTACTTTCAGATGTCTTTCATGTGAGAGAAAAATAAAATTTAAGTTACTGTCATTCTGGATTTCTTTTAGCAGCAGCTGATTGTTAACAAATGAAACTACATAGTGTGTTTTGAGAAGCATTATTGTTACCAAATAAGTCAAGGTTCCTTGAGAGTTATGTGCTGTGCTGTGCTGTGCTGTTGCTCTCAGCCTTGAAAGAATGTGTCCCCAGAGGTCCACAGTGGACAATCCACAGTGAACTGTCCCATAGAGGCTCGTTCTGTATATTACACGGGGACACCTGACTAAGAGGTGAAGGGTCTGTCCTTTGACAGACTGTCTTTGGCAACTTTCTTTTTCTCTCTCTTTTTAATTTTGTAATTGGTATTATTTTTTTTTCATGATACAGTTTTATAGACATAGGAATTCCTCCTTTTCCCTCCATAAATTCATCTCCACAAAAGGAATACCTCTTCTTAAAAACTTCAGTTCAATCAATAATACTGCCATAATGCACCTTAGGTTAGTGACTTTCAAACTTACTGTAGCAGCAGTTAGCTTGCTCTGTAAGAATTCTGAGTCGTGCAGAAACACAAGGTATCATTCCAGGTATTTTTGGTTTGGAAGCCTAAGCCAAGTTAAATGAGATGGAAAAGATCTTTATTTCCTCGTTATTTTAATCGCCCTTAGTGCAGCAAAGGTGACTCTGGAGTCAATAATGGAGTGCCAGAGCCTGCTTCAGAAAGTGATGCTTCATCTAAACCTTGAACAATGACTTCAAGAGGACGAAATGGGAAAGAGCTATGGTAAGCAAATCAGATGTGCAAACATAGCCAAGAGAGCATCTCCTGTTTCAGAAATGATAACGAGCTCATTGAAGGCAGGGTTGACAAAGGCTGCAAGACAAGTGGCTGCTGTGGTGGTAGAAGGGAAGTTCTTAAGGGACTTTTGAGGCTATTTCAAATGAGTTGTGGCCCAATGAAATTAAAAAGTAAGTTTATGTTGGTGTAGCAAAAATTTGAAACCCATGCTTTCTTTAGAATACTGATTTCCATGAACTTTAAAAAAAATGTATTCTTTATAATGTGCAAAAAAATGTATATATTTATTTGAAAGATAGAGTTAGAGAGATAAGGGAGAGATCAAGATTTTCCATCAGTTGGATCACTCCCAAATGACCACAATATCAGGGGCTGGGCTTTTCCACAGTCAAAAGCCAGGAGCTCCGTCCGAGTCTGTTTGTGGGTGACAGGGGCCCAAGTCCTCAGGCCACCCCCTATGCTTCCCTGGTGTGTATTGGCAAGAAGCTGGATCAGAGGTAGAACAACCAGGACCTGAACTGGTACCCACGTGGATGCTGGCATTGTAGGTGACAGCTCAACTTGTTGTGCCACAACACTGGTCCCTCCATGAGCTTTAAATTTTTTTTTAAGATTTATTTATTTATGTGTGATGCAGAATTACAAAGAGAGGGAGAGACAGAAAGAGAGAGAGAGAAAGCTTTTCCATTCAATGGTTAACTCCCCAAATGGCCACAGTGACTGAGGCTGGGCTAGGTTGGAACCAGGAACTTCTTCCAGGTTTCCCACATGAGTGCTGGGGTGCCCAAGCACTTGGGCCATTCTCTGCTATTTTCCAAGGCCATTAGCAGGGATTAGAAGTAGATCAGTTGCATGGGATGCCTGGACTACAGACTGCAGCTTTACTCATTATGCCACAGCACTCACCTCCCCACCTCTGCTCATGAGCTTTTAAAAGACTCCTCATACACATGCATTTCAGAATATTTTTTGTGCCAAAAATAAACTTTCATTGCTTTTGCTTAAAACATTTTGATGTACCTTTGATACTTCTGAAAGTAGGGTTTATTCTTTAAATTATAAGAAGTCATTTAAGGGCCACAGTAATACTAACAAGATATGTTTTAGAAGATGTTGGGTTTATACTTGGTTGGGATACATGAACAGATAAAAGGCAAAAGTTCAGATGAGAGGTGATAGGTAGACCTCTGACAGGAGTGTGTATTTGGAGCTTTTATTTGTTAAGATGCTGTTTGGGAAGCTGACATTCCTTGACAGAGTCTAAGTCCTGGCTTTGCGTTGCAGTCTATCTTCCTAGGAGATAGAGGTGGTAGTTCAAGTCCACCTTGCCACCTGTGTAGAAGACAGAATTCTGGCATCCTGGTTTCAGACTGGCTCAGCTCTGAATGTCACGGGCATTTGGAGAGGGAATCAGTGGTCTGAAGATTTGTCTGTTTCTCTGATTTTCAAATAAAAACAAAAGCAAGCATATTAAAATATTGTTTTAAAAGACACTGGCAGTGCATTGGGAAGGGATTAGTAGAATATAAATTTGTGTGCATATAAAGATATGTGGTAGAATTTATAGCACTCAGTGAGGGAAGGAGAGAAAAGTTGAGGATTGGGACTGGCATTGTGATGTAAGATGTAAGGCAGCATCAGCATCCCCTATGGGCTACAGCCTGAATCCTGGCTGGCCCACTCCCAATCCAGCTCCCTGATAATGGCTTGGGAAGGCAGTAGAGGATGACCCAGCTCCTTGAGCCCCTGCACCCACATGAAAGATTGGAATGAAGTTTTTGGCTCCTAGCTTCTGCCTGGCAGTTGCAACCATTTGGAGAGTAAACCAGCAAATGGAAAATCTCTCTGTTATTATTTCAAGTAAATAAATAAAACAAAAAAAGTTCGGGATGACTTCCAGGATTCTGTATTGGAGAACTATTCAAAAGTCTGATTACATGATCTTCAGCATGATAGCAACATTTTCAAGAAGATACAACCATGCAAGGCCAGGAATAGACAATGAGTGGAAAGACAATGAGTTCATGTTAGTCTTGACATTTGTGTAGATGGTCCAGGTATAAATATCCAGAAGAAAGTTAACTATATGTATCTGACTGAGGTGAGAACTCGGGAGATGTAGACTCAGGATTCCAAAGTATATACAGCATAGTTAAAACTCTGGATGTGATATCTAAGACCCAGAGAGTGTGCCTGGGTGTAAATAGAAAACTTTTCAGTGACTCAAAGAGGAAAAAGCGTTCATTATGGCCTGTAAGCCACCAAATGTCTTCCCACTGTGACCCAGTGTCTGGAATCGCTGCTGTGATTTTTCTTTTAGGTTAAGGTCATATTTCTAAACAATTGTTTGTAAAATAAAAAAAAGTCTTTTAACAGCTTAACTATGTGTCTAGAGACCAAATCCTGGTACTGACTCCCCCTGGGTGATGTTTAGTAAGTCATTTGCCTAAAGTTCCTTATGTGAAAAATGAGGAAGCAGGACCAGCTGACCATCAATATTTGGTAGGCTCTGATCCAATTAACAATGACTTAGTAAAGGCTGTTCAGTGATTTAAAAAAATAATATGTATTTTCTTTCTCTTTCTCTGAAATAAGTAGAGGAAGAGAGGGTGAGATCCATCTTCCATTGACTGGCTTGATGGCCTGCAATAGCCAGGGTAGGGCCAGCCAGGCCAAAATCAGGAGCTGGGGACTTAATCCAGGCCTCCCATGTGGGTGATGAGGACTCAACTATTGAACCATCACCTGCTGTCTCCCAGGGTGTGCATTCATAGAAAATTAGGATTGGAAGTGGAGACAGGACTCAAACCAGTCTGATATGGGATATGGAAGTCCTAAGTAGGGTCTTCACCACTGTGCCAAACAGCTATGCCAAGTGTTAGATGTGTTAAGCAGAGGTTGGTTTTCTTGGCAAGGACTCTCATACACAAGTATAGGATATACAGATAGTATACAATGTTCTAGTTGTAGAGGTCTAACTCAGATTAGATGAAAATTAATGACCAACATTTACTAATTTTAGTTGTATTATGTGAAAGGGGGAACCTGGGACCTTGGGGATCACTGGAATATGAGACCCCATGAACTGCTTCTTTACTCTACTTCTCTTCCTGTGGTGACGTCATTCTAGACATGGCGATTTGTGGTACTAACCACTCTGCCTTCCTTCTTGAGGCTTTTGCTATAATTGAATAGTCCTTCTTCTCTTTAATTCTATCTGAAAACATTCTGGGGGATTTTGCTTGCTTAAGTTTCATTTATCCATCCCTGTAGCCAAGAGGTTGGGGGAATTCTCTTAAACCATTAGCATCACCTCTGTGGTTTTTGTTTTCAAGTTTATTTATTTATTAGTTTAATTCAGGATCAGAGTTGCAGAGGGAGATGGAGAGACACAAAGAAATCTTCCATCCACTAGTTTGCTTACCAGACAGCCACAACAGCAACCCAGGACAAATTAAAGTCCGGACCCAGGAACTTCCTCCAGGTCTCCCCCATGAGCGGCAGAGACCTGAGCATTTGGGTTATCTGCTGCTGCTTCTCTCAGGCCATTAGCAGGACTCTGGATTTGAAGAGGTGCAGGCAGGGATTTTACTTGTTCTGTCACAACTCTAGCCCCTAGAAGTACTTGCTTATAGCACAAGTAGGAACAGTTCACTCTAAGACAAAGAGCACCATCTGAAGAAAAATAAAATTGGGCAAATATGTGGTTAATATGTGAGACAAAAAACAAACAAACAAACAAACACACAGAGGCCTTCTAGTTGAAATCCCATTTTCCCGGTTCCTTCTGTATACTCCAATGTGGATTCTGAAGCATATTGTAAAAACAAACAAACAAACAAACAAACAAAAATGTACACACAAGGAGGGCCTGGTGCAGTAGCCTAGTGGCTAGAATCCTCTCCATGCACCCAGGATCCCATATAGGTGCCGGTTCTAATTCTGGAGGTCCCACTTTCCATCCAGCTCCCTGCTTGTGGCCTACGAAAGCAGCTGAGAATGACCCAAAGACTAGGGACCCTGCACCCGTGTGGGAGACCCAGAAAAGGTTCCTGGTTCCTGGCTTCAGATTGGCTCAGCTCCAGTCGTTGTGATCACTTGGGGAGTGAATCAATGGATGGAAGATATTCCTTTCTGTCTTTCCTCCTCTCTGTATATCTGATTTTCCAATAAAAAAATGACTAAATCTTAAAAAACATGAGAGAGAAATGAATAAAAAGGGGAAGATAGAAAGAAGTATAGTTCAAGAAGTTGTGGGCTATGTCATAGAAATATAATTTGGAAGCCCTGTCAGGTGGTCTGGGAGGTAAACATCCAATGCTATCTTGCTTGATACTTATTTATAAGTTCATTTTACTAATGAATGTGAAGTAAACATGCATACTTATTTTACTAACATGCTTTACTGAATATTGAAATACTCTGAAAAAGTTACATATTGGGAGTGGGTGCTCAGTGATAGCAGTTCAGGGACCTGCGTTCCACAATGAGTACCTAGGTTTGATTTTCACTTTAGACTTGGATTCGTCTTCTTGTTCTTTTTTTTTTTTCTTCCTAAAGCCTTTATTTTTAGACGTGATGGAAGTATATTACAGGTATACATGGAAAAGACAGGGATGATCATAGGTGTATGAAGACAATGTAATCAGGAAAGTCTAATGGCTCTCAGCTCCTGTTGAAGTTCAAGTTCAATGAGTATGGCAAGTTGTAATGTCAAAAGGAGTGGGAAAATTAGTATTTTCCTTCCTCCTCACCTTCTCCTTCAACAGAAATGACACCTACTTCTTCATAATCTTTCTCCAGGGCAGCCAAGTCTTCATGAACCTAGAAAAACTCTCCCTCCTCTGTGCCCTCACCCACATATTAGTGAACAAAGGCATGCTTGGAATACATCAGGTCAAACTTGCGGTCCAGGTGAAACAGGCCTTGGCACTGGCTATGGTATTGCTCAGCATGCACATAGCTCACTGTACCTTGGCCAAATCTCCACTGGGTACCAGAGTGGGAGGCTGGTAATTAATGCCAACCGTAAAACCATCAGAACACCACTCCAGAAACCAGATGCTGTGTTTGGTCTAGATGGTGGCAATGGCAGCATTGACATCTTTGGGAACCATGTCACCATGGCATAGCAGGCAGCAAGCCAGGTATTTACCATGGTGAGGCTCACATTTCATCATGCGGTTGCCTGGCTCAAAGTAAGGATTGGTGATCTCTGCTACAGAAAGCTGCTCATGGTAGGTAGGTGCTCTCAGCAGAGATGACAGGTCCATAGGTGACCAGAAGGAAGTGGATGCGGGGACAGGACATCAGGTTGGTCTTGGATTCTGTCCAGTCAACATTCAGAGCTCTGTCAAACCAGAGGGAGATTGTGAGAGAGGACACAATCTGGCTGATGAGGTGGTCCAGTTTAGCACAGGTGGGGCACTTAATACTGAAGTTGCTACATCAGATGTCACAGTTGGCCTCATCATCTAACATGAAGGCACAGTCAGAGTGTTCCCGGGTGGTGTGAGTGGTGATGAAGGAGTTGCAGGGTTCCACCACAGCTGTGGAGATCTGGGGGTCAGGTAGATGGGAAACTTCAGCTTGGACTTCTATCCTAATCCACAGAGAGGTGTTCCGTCAGCAGGGAGGTGAACCCAGAACAGTCCCCATCAAAGCTGTGGAAAACCAGGAAGCTCTGCAGGCCTGTGCGCTGCTCAGCCAGCTTGTGGATCCAGTCCAGAATGAGGTTGATGATCTCCTTGCAGATTGTGTGGTCCCTGAGGATGTAATTATTGGTGGCATCTTTCTTGCCTTTGATGAGCTGTGTTTGGGGTGGAAGAGCTGGTGTAGGTGCCAGTGCAAACTTCATTAACGACAGTGGCCTCCAGTTCTACAAACATGGTCCTGGACACATGTTTGCCAGCATCGGTCTCAGTGAAGAACGAGTTGAAGAAGTCGTCTCCTCCCACGGTGCTCTTGTTGCTTGGTATCTGGCCATCAGGTTGGATGCTGTGTTCCAGGCAGAAGTCCTCCCAGGAGTCATTGCAGATCTAGACACCAGCCTAGCCAACTTGGATGGAGATGCATTCACAAATCGTGGCTGAGGAGGTTAGGAGGCAAAGGCGACAGGAACAGAGGTGGGTCTGGGTGCCATTCCCGACAAGTGGAGGCAAATAACACACTGTGACTTTAGCTTTTTGTAAATGAAGACCCTGGGAGGCAAAGGTGACAACTCAAATAACTGGGTTCCTGCCACTCCATGCAAGAACTGCAGTTATGTTCCCAGCTCCCAACAGTTGAAGGCATTTAGGTAATAAATCAGTTATGGCAGGACGCTATCTATGTCTCTAAAATAAATTAAACAAATTTTAGAGGTCATATAGTTATTAGTATAAAGCCATGTACTGAACTCAACAAAATAAAATTTAACTCTTCATCAGTGATAATGACTTTCTTACATTAAAAATCTAAAAAAAAAAGTGTTGCTCAACAGAATTCAGAAGAGTGAATCTTATGTGATCAGCTAACTGTGCTATCACCAAAACCAGGGAAAGCTAGGAAGTTTTGTTTAAATCAAATATTCCTTGTTAACACAGGTGATCTCTAGGACTTAAAAAAATAATTTATTTTTATTTGAAAGTCATAATTACAGAGAAAAGGAGAGACAGAGAGAGAGAGAGAGACAGATCTTTCATCTGTTGGCTCACTCACTCCTCAAATGGCTGCCATAGCAGGAGCTGGGACAAGCTGAAGCGAGGAGCCAGGAGCCAGGAGCCTCATCCAGTTCTTCCAATATGGATACAGGGTTCCCAAGGAGTTGAGCCATCTTTTGCTGCTTTCCCAGGTCATAAAGGAAGGAGCTGGATCGGAAGTGGAGTAGGGGGGCTTGAACCAGTGCCCATATGGGATGCCAGTGCCACAGGCAGAAGCCCAGCTCCCTATGTCAGGGTGCTGGTCCCAATCTCTAGGCTATTTTACAACTTTTTTTTTTTTTTAATGAGAAAGGATGAATTAATGCTGTGATACTACAGATCAGATGTAAGTCCTGCCTATGCGCCTACACATTATTACTATTAAACCAGTTTTATCAGAGTGTAAGTAAGCCAGAAGCTTTGCCAACACAAGTCACTTTTTAAAAGATTTTCTTTTTTTAAAATTTCATTTTGATTGGCACATAGCAATTCTACATATTTATGAGGTACAACATATGTACACATTGTACAATGATTATTCCATGGCAATTAGCATATCCATCACCTTACATTACACTAGACTTTGAGGAAATGTAAATCAAAACCAAACAGATACCACCTAATTCCAGCCAGGGTGGCTATTATCAGAAAGACTGAAGATAACAAGTATTGAGGAGAGGGTAGAGAAAAGGGAACTTTTAAACACTACAGATTTATAAGGTGGATTATCACAGCTGTTATGGAAAACAGCATGGAGGTGCCTCAAAAAACAAAAAAATAAATAATGGGTCATAAATATCATATGACCCAGACATCTCACTCCTGGGTATGTATCGAGAAGAACTGAAATTAGCACATGGCGAAACAGCTGCATTCCCATTTATTGCAGCATTACTCACAAAAGCCAAAATAAAGAGAAATTTTCTTTCAGTGTTTTTCTTTTTCTGATCTTAACAACAAAACTTGTTTTCAAACTTGAAAAATTTCTGGAATTAATATCTTAAAAGTAGGTTACAATTGTTACAAACTTTGATTTACAGTACATCTATTACTTAAAAATAGTTAGGGGCCTGTTATGTGATACAGCGGGTTAACCTACACAGTTAACTATTTGAACTTTCCATGTAATGGCTGATTTGAGTCCTAGCTGCTGCACTTCATATCCAATTTCTGCTAATATACCTGGGAAAACAGCAGAAGATGACCCAAGTGCTTGGGGGGGCCCTGTCACTTCTGTGGGAAGCCTGGCCAGAATACCAGGTCCCAGGCTTCGGTCTGGCCCAGCCCTGGTTCTTATGGCCATTTGGGGAGTGAAGCAGCAGATGGAAGACTTTTTTCCAACTCCACCTTTCAGATAATAAGCCTTAAAAAAAAGTGGATAAAGTACCATTCTTTCGTTGTTGTTTTGGAATGCCTTTTGAATTGAAATCTTGTTAAGATCTAATTTCTTGGCATTTATACAGTGCCAACTAACTGAAAACTATTGTTTCTTCCACGTTAGTCTAACTGCCACAGGCAAAAACAATCATCAGCTTTGAATGGTAGTCATATGAGTAAGGTTATAAAAGTATTGCTTTCCGTTTTTCCCATTTGAGATGATAGAAACAGAACATCTCTGACAGCAAAGATACTTAAATTCAAAACGCATTCAGTTGACCTTTGTCAACTGCCATTGTCTCTAATGTTGAGTGGCACAACTACCTTTCCCCCCTAATGGATTACAATGCATTTAGTGTTAAAAATTTAGAGGTGGGTGGTGCTTGCGCTAGCAATTAAGTGATAGGCTAAGATGCTTGAGTTCCACCTTGGGGTTCCTGGGTTCCATACACAGCTCTGGATTCCAGCTGTTACTGCAGCTGCTGGAAAGCAACAGCCATGGCTCACCATTGAAAACTGCCTGCCCTCCACACCCCTACACCTGTGTGGGATACTGGACTGGGTGCCAGGCTAGGCCCAGCCCCAGCTCTGGAGGGCTTCTGTGGTAGGAACAAGCACATGGGCGCTGTTTCAATCCTAAAACAAGCACACACACACACCACAGCAAGATAAAATTCAGAGGCCAACAAGGAGCATCACATCAATGTCAAGCTAAGCAATGTTTATGATTGCTTCTCTATCATCATTCACAGGGAACTTCCTCCTTTTCCCCAACTCCTTGCTACTGTGAGGCTGCCCATGAATGTAGGTGGATAGAAGATGACTCAAGTAAAAATGCCAGGGTTAGCTGTCAGCCTATCCTCAATGTTGTTGTGATGAATTCTGCATCACCTTGCATCGTATCCTTGCTGCTTTGTTCCCTGGAAATTTCCTGTTTATGTGTCAGCCTCTTCTGAGAGTGAACTACCTAAGCGCAGGGGTTGTTTGCTTGATTGTGTGCCTGTTGCCAATGCTAACTGCAGCACCTGCAACAGTGCTCACTGTACATAAGCGAAAAGCGAGAAATCAATCTCTCCACAGCTACCGAATGAAACTTAAAAACCAGCATATCCCCCTTGAATCCTATTTTCTTGAGTCTTTATTTCCTTCTTTCCTTTGATGTTTGATGGTCTTTGTCCTCGGGGAAGTTAAGACACCTTCCAGACAGGTTCGCTCTTCTGGGCTCCTTAAGTCATTTGTTTGGTTTTACTGCTTATAAAGTCAAAAACAATTCATTGCATGTCAGCCTAGGTTGCAAAGCATTGGGAATGAGTGAGACAATCAGGCCTCCCTTGACTTCTTGCAGAAAGTGGCGGGGTGTGTGTGTGTGTGTGGGTGTATGAAAACGTGAACTTAACAGGAAGAAAACAAAGTAGCTTGTGTCTTCCTCTTACACTTCCTGCTGGCGAGATCAAAGTGGCGCCACTGGTGCTGGTCCGCGGCACTGGTGGGCTGTTTTAATAGCTGTCCAGTTCTGCCTTAAAAGAGGATTTGCACTTTTTTTTTTTGCCGTCCCTTTCACCCCCAAGAGATAAGGCGTTTTAGGGTCAGTATTAAGGCCGGTGATGCAGCCCAACCGACACGACGTGCTTGTGTGCCAAGCACCTCTCCCGTGGTGGGCAAAAAAACGCAGTGAAGCGTGCTAATACACCCTGGACCAAAATAAAGAACCCGGAGGAGGGGATTGCAATCGTGCAAAACCGCCACAGTGCTGGCTCCTGGCGCCTGTGTAATTTGCATTTTGGACTTTTCGGGGTTCAAAATTGGAGCTGGCCCAGCAGAAAAAAAAATAAATAAAAATAGGGCTCAGAAACGGAAAATATCCAGGCCACACGTTCCTATGAACATGGATACTGCTAGTTTTCACTCGGATGTTTTCACTCTGCAGCTGCCACGAATAAACGGCCCGAGAAACGTAATTCTATCGCGAGAAGGGGGAATGAGAAACGAGGACGGAGCTGTCTGAAAGCGTCACGCAGTCTTTTATTTACCTTTCACGGCACAAACTTACACACGTTCAGGACAAAACACCCCGAAGTTCTCAGGAAACCTTGCCTGCGGTCGCCTCACCTCGGCGGGCGTCCTGTCAGCTCCCGACCCGTGCTGGGTTCGGCTCTCAGGTGGCCCAGGGCGAGCCCACAGCGCGGCCGGAAACACCCGCGAGGCGGCTCCTTCGGTCTCTCCCCTCAGCACTCGGCGAACGCGGCTCGAACACCCAGTCTGCCCGCTCAGCCTCGCTCCTCGCCGAGGCGGACGAGCCCCAGTCAGAAAGCAGCAAAGCGTGACAGCCGCGCGCAGGCAGAGCCACCCCGGCGCCGCGCGCGCCCGCGCCTCTCGGCCAGGCGGCGGCGCGCGGCGGGAAGCTCCGCCCCCTTCCCCTCACCCCACCCCTCGGCGTCGGGGAGTGACTGACTCCCGCCAGCCCCTCCACGTCAATCAACCCTCCTCCTTCTCGCACTCTCTGCACCTTGTTATTAATCTCAATCCCCGATATTGCCCGGACGCCTCTCCCCCGGCTCTCGGGGGGTGTGAACGTGTGTGAGCGCGCGAGGGCGAAGGCACCTCGAGAGCTGGAGTCTCTGTTCCGCCTCGGCGGCCCCGGCAGCAGCAGCAGCAGGCGCGGCAGCTAACCCCCGCAGCGGCGGCAGCCCCAGCACTGGGAGGCCAAGGCCAAGGCCGGGCACGGCGAGGCTTTCGGAGGCTATAGCCGCGGCTTAGGGCGGGCTGCGAGGGGGAGGGGGGGCACAGCTTCCTCCGGCCGAGGCCTTCGCGTCAGCGGGCCGCGCGGGGCCCTCCTCAGCGCGTCCAGGGTCACCGTCCTCCAAGCCCGGCGGCGCGCGCGGCCCTGCTTCCCCTCCCTTCTCCCCGCTCCGTCTCTCCTTTTAGGCTCCCTTCAGCCAGCCAGCCAGTCAGCCAGTCAGCCAGCCGCCTCTTGCCCGTTCCTCCGGCGGCCCGGCCCGCCCGCCCTGCGTCCCCTCCGGCCGGTGCCTCTCCCCCCCGGCGGGCTGCCTGCATGTCTTTACTGCCCTCAGCCCCGCCGCCACCGCCGCCGCCGCCTCCCCCGCCGCCGCAGCCCCAGCCGCCCCGCCGCCGCCGCCGTCGCCGCCGCCCGGCCCCTGGCGCGCTGAATGCAGGTGAGGAGGGCCGGGGGGCGCGGGAGCCCCCCGAAGGCCCGGGCGCCGCGGCGGCTTCCCCTCGGGGCGGGCGGGCGGGCGTGGGTGTTTGTGTTTGCGTCTGTGGCCGCGGCTCCGGAGGGCGAAGTGTGTGTGAGGGCCCGCGCGCGCGCGCTCGCTCGCGTGTCTGTGTGTGTGTGTGGGGGGGGGGTGGTGGTTGTGTGTGTTTTCGCCAGCCTCGGGGAAATGGCTGCTGTGGTTGCTCCTTGTGGGCCGGAGGAAGAGAATGAGGTAGAGTGTTTGGTGTGTGTGTGTGCCCCTCAGAGTCGGGCCGATGGCGAGTGTTGGGAGGACGAGCGCGTCCCCGGGGAGATGGGGTGGGAGAGGGAACAAATACGCGTGTGGGTGTGCGAGTTGATGAGACTTTGGCGGGCGGGAGGGCGGCCTGAGGACCCGCGGCGAGTGGGTGTGTGTCGGGCGATCGGAGGGGGCGGCGGGGTGACCCGAGCGGGTCGGAGGCGGGCGAGGAGGGATCCGGGATGTGTGTGTGTGTGTCGGGGGGGCGTCCGCGCCCGTGGCTGGGACCCCCCGACTGGCGTGGCCCTCTCTCTCTGCCTTTGTGGCCGAGGCTCCCGAGCCTCGCAGGTGAGAGCTGCCTCGCGGGGGTGCTGGGCCGCGCAGGGCTGAGCGAGTGCGGCCCACGCGAGGCGGCGGGGCCGGGGGAAGCTGCGGGTCTCGGGTTCCCGGGGCCACGGCCGCGGCAGGAAGCGCGCCGGCCTGCAGCGCGGCCTAACCGCCTCGGCGCCCGCCCGCCTCCCCGGGCGCCTCCCGGGACGCGGAGCCCGTGCCGGCCCACCGTGCTGCTCCGGGCCCGGGCAGGTGAGGGTCGGAGGCGGGGCCCGCCTCGGCCGCCTCCGCGTCTCCCGACTAGTAGGGAAGGCTTATTTTGGCGTTCCACGGACGCTGGGACCCCGAGGGAAAGTGGCTCCAAGCAGTCCTTGTGGGGAATACGCGCTGCCGAGAGCCCTCCGGGTTGGGCCGAGCGTCTGAGAACGTATTTTCGTTTTGTGTTGCAAATACTTTCTGGTGGGTGAGTTTTGATCTCCCCCTCCCCCCCCCGCCTCCCCACGAAGTAGATTGGCCGGGAGGGGTGGGGGAAAGCGGGCCGCCGAGCCTTGATGGCCTGTGGAGGTGGCGGCGGCGGCGGCTTGGCTCGGTGTTGTGCTTTTGAAACTGTCGTCTCCTGCCTCCCAGGGGAAAGGCGTGTTCGCGCGGGGCTGAGCTGGGAGGTCGGGGAGGAAGAGGAAGTTACTGGAGCTGTCATCCTCTTGGACTCGGCCTCCTGCTCGGCTGGGGCTTCGGGGTGGACTGTGTTGTTGGAGGAGTTGAGCTGAGCCGTGGGTGTGCAGTGGCAGGCCAGCGCCACATTTTGGGAGATGCTCGGGATCCGCTGGTGATCCTCAAGACGGTCACGCTCGGCAGACACGTTTCCGAAGCCGCGTAGAGCAGGCGGCCTCTATTGTGTACTCGGTGTGTGCTCCTGGAAAGCTGCTGGGAGAACCGTCTGAAGCGAAACGCAGTTACCCAGATAAGTCCGCTGCTCACAGGCGTGCAGTGCGTTTCAGAACCGAATAGAAACGACGTTTGCATGATTATTCGCTGGCTTACTTTTATCGACTCCATCCTTTTCATGTTTGTAACTCGTTAGTCCTCACCAGAACCCTGCTGTGGATAAAGCCTTAATACGGATCCGGTGTTTGTAGGTTGCACTCTGTGTAATGGCCAGCGGTTGATTGTTTTTAAAACAGGTCTCGTGAAGAAATAGTGCATGCTGCTCACTGGGAAGAGAGGGAGGAGTGAAGAGGTGTTTCCTGTTAGCGCCACTACAAAAACAATTTAGCACTTGTAGTTTAAGGGGGAAAAACTCGTTTTACAAACGTCAGAATCTCATCTGTGTGATTTTTCTTAACTATTTTGACCTTTGACAAGGTATCCAGCATCTACAGGACTCCATTTTCTTGTCTGAAATAGAGTTAATACTTTATGACATTACAGTTCGTAAATTAGCATGGGAAAATGGTATTTGGTGCGTAGTAGATGCTTAGTTAAATTGTAGTTCTGCCTCTTGCAGCCTATCAGCGTGAATACCTAAGTAGTGATTACCTGGAGCAATATTATGTAACTAAGCTGAAAATCCTGACAGTGGAGTATTTCTGTCCTTTCCTTTCTCTGATCAACTTTTCACATGTTATATCTTTGGTATTTTTGAATTGCTCATCTCGCAGCTTTATTATTCTTGGGAGTTTTTGTTACATAGCCTTGGGAAAAAGTTTTCTGTTCCACGTAGCATATACGTTTCAGTGCAGGCAAGTGCTGAGGAGGATGAAGGCAGCAGAGTTACCTGAGAGTGTGAGTGCTGTGGAACATAGCTCACCGTGACCGATTCCTCACAAACCAAATCTTCCAGCATATTCTTCTGAATGAAAACGAAAATCCTGTGTCAATTGCTGGCAGTTTCCCATTTTCTGCTTTTTAAAGAGTCGTAAATGTGTGGTCCATTAAATTTTAATTGTATTGTGTGAAAAAAATAATTCTAGAGTTTTGCGGATTTAAATAAAGGCAACTGAGAGGTTAAAGGATCTTTTTTTGGTAAAGGCAGGACAAAGAGAATGTGGGAGGAGTTTCATTGGTTTCAGTTTAATGAAGCCTTATTATTTGTAACAACAATACGTTTTTGGGAAATCTCACTGGATTTTTCTAAAATTAGGACTAAGATTCCAAAATAGCTTTTACATTTAAATATTTATGTGAAGGGTAGTAGAAACAACTTTATAATGGACAAAATAATCTCTGGAATTTTAAAGAATTCTTACCTTAAAAACCGTAATTTCCAGTTCTGTAGTAACTATGAAATAGGAATGAATTTTGCTCTTAGTATTAGATCAAGTAATTTCATTAGATATTATGAATGATAATATATTGAAACAATTTTTTAAACCTGGATATAATTGGAGAAAACATTTCTCTGTAATCATGAAAACATGATACTGAACTATTACAGTATTTATACAGTGAAATTTACCATTAATAGTAGGATTGCTCATGCTAAATTGCACAGATTAGCAGAATTATGTTACACTAAAATCAAGGTAGAAAGTTGTTTAGGTTCTGAAATTAAATTTACTAAAAGGTTTTAAATGATCTTCCCCAAATACTCATTATTAATGCCTTTAAATAGGAATTGGAATACTTCAGAAGTCCGTCCCGTGTTCCTCAAAGCAGTGCTAATTTGTTAGGGTAGTCAGGTATTCCAGAATTTCAGGGGCTTAGTACATAGAGGTTTGTGCTTTTGCAAGACAGTATAGTGCAGGTGTTCTGGTTAGTAAAAAACAGTGGCTTTATTGCATGTGATCTTTAAGGATCTTGGTTCCTTAGATCTTGTGACTTCCCCATTGCCCACATGCCTGGAGTTCTACCTGTTGCCCACAGACCATTTATAAAGAAGACAGATATTTAAAAGGACAGATATTTCCCCAGTTTTATTGGCAATAATTTGTCACAGAGCCATATATATGTGTGTGTGTGTATAATATAATATTTTAAATAATATAAGGGGGATGGAAAATGTAGGCCCTGGTTGGTGAACAGCTTGGTCATCTCTGCCACAAGGGGCCTTTCACTGTTATTTTAGATGATGGAGATTTATGAAATTCTATCTAAAAGTCAATGATAATACTTCAGAATTGCTTCCCTTCTTCAAAGAGTAAAACTGTCCTTGGGGTCTGAGGGGGGAGTTGAGAGGAGGGAAGGGGGAGGGCCACAGAATGTAAAGGGATGTTCTTACCTGTGAGGGGCTTGAATGGTAAGTGAATTTCAGAAGCCCTTCAAGGATTTAGGTTTTACAGAGAAATTACGGTTGGATTCTGTAATCTTTAGTGGGCTTATTCATTACTGTTTTAGATTTTCATTGTGGCTTGCTGGGTTCTAGCCGAGTTATTTCTGTATTTTGCCATCAGTTCAGTTCAGTAGGGTAACACTCTGAATTTCATTTCCTCGGGTGTGGTTTCATAGGAAATAGTGTTTTTCTTTATATGCTTTTTTTTCTGTTGTTGGTGTGCAGCATTGCTGTTAGTATTTTATGTTTTCACAATAGTGAGTACCATTTGGTTGGACTGTAGGATGGCTTGTTGTTGCTGTTGCAGTGCCTCAAGTCGGGAGCATTAATATATTGGAACCTCAACCCAGAAGGAACAGTAAAACCATCAAGTGAACAACAAAAGATAATAATTAACTTGTGCTCACACTTCAGGATGAAAATACTACAACTTCCTTTGAGTGAATGCACTCTTAACAATGGACGTGGAGGGCCAACACACTAAGGGGTTTTTGTCTCTGGACAACTTGGTTTTTTTTTTTTTTTAAGAAAATTTCTTTTTTAAGAAGTAGAGTTACAGAGAGAGACAGCTGGTTCACTTCCCAAGTGGCCACCACAGCTGGGACTGGGTCAGGCTGAAGTCTAGAACTCTAGTGGATCACCCTTATGGGTGGCAGGGACCCAGCCAGTGGGACTGTTTTTCTGGGTGCATTGGCAGGGAGCTGAATTTGAAATGGAGCAGTTGAGACTTGAACTGGTGTCCACATGGTATGCCAGCATTATTACAGGTGACAGCTTAACGAGCTGCACCACATGCCAGCCTCAGAACAACTTTAATTTTGATTAAAATCACAGTATGTTTTTTATTGCCCAGGATTTTAAGAACTTTTTTTTTAAATAGTAGCCAAACATAAGGTACGGGCTTAGGATGTTTTCTGTGAACTTTTTAAAGATTTATTTATTTTCATTTATAGAGAGAAGAAGGGATACAGGTCATCTGTCCTCTGGTTCATTCCTTAAATGACTGCAATGGTCAGAGCTGAGCCAGTCCAAAGCCTGGAGCCAGGAGCCTTTTCTAAATCTCCTGCATGGGGTTGGGCCATCCTCTATTGCTTCCCCAGGCCATAAGCAGGGAGCTGTATTTGTGGTGGAGCAGCTGGGATGCAAATTGCCACTCATGGAATGCAGCATTGCAGGCAGGGGATTAGACAATGGAGCCACAGCACCAGCCCCCCCTTAAGAACATTTCTTGTTGCTGTTTTTTTTTTTTTTTTTTTTTTTTAAGTTGGACAGGCAGATTTATATAGATAAAGAGAAGGAAAAATCTTCCAACTGCTGGCTCATTCCCCAAATTGCCAGAGCTGAGCCGATCTGAAGCCAGGAGCTTCTTCCAGGGCTCCCATGTGGGTGACAGGGTTCTAAGACTTTGGGCCATCCTTTGCTGCTTCCCTAGGCCGTAAACAGGGAGCTGAATGGCAAGTGGAACAGCCAGAACACGAACTGGCACCCATATGGGATGCTGCTGCTTGCAGGTAAAAGATTAACCTGGCCCCCTTAAGAACGCTTTGGTCATCTGAAATATAGATCCCATATTTTAAGAGTCATCCTTCATTCTTCCATTCACCTAGTTCAAGTTGATAATTTATCTACTTTTTGTGTAGGAATGTCTTTTCTGGACATTTTATACAAATGGAATCTTTATATGTGTACTTTAATTTGTTGTGTTTTCAAGGGTACATCTGTGTAATTGTTTTTTATTCTTTTTATGGCTATAAATGATGCCACTTCATGGATATACCACATTTTGATTACCAGTTAATCAACTGATGAATATTTGTTTTTTTCTATTTTCTTGTCTATTGCAACTTGTAATCTGCCAACTTTGTGTCATACGTTTTCAGTTGTTTTAAGTATATCCCTAAGAATGAAGTTAGTATTACACAACATAATGGAACCATGGTCATTCAAGTTCAAACTGTTGAGGAATTTCTAGACTGCTTTCAAAAGCAGCTCAGTATCTTGCATTAGTATCAGCAGTACATGAGGGCTCCAGGTGCTCTAAGTCTGCGGGTTGTCTTGTCGCCATCCGTCTCCTGGTGGATGGGAAATGGCGCCTCTGTGTTTTGATCTGCCTTTCTTTTACTGCTAGTTTTACTGAGCATGTGTGAAAAGGCTCTCATTCTTTGCTTGTGTTTGTACTGAGCTACTTTTTATTATTCAGTTGTAAGAATCCTTAAATGTGATCTACATATACATACAGCTACATATGTTTTGCACATATTTTCTCCCTTCTTGTGAATCGCCTTTTTGCTTTCTTAGTGGTATCTTTTTATACACTAAAAGTTTCAGCTTGAAGTCAATGTTTTTGTTTTGTTTTGTTTTGTTTTGTTTTTCTAATTGACTTTGCACTTTTGGTGTCATGGCTAAGAAACCATTGCCTAGCTAAGATCACAAAAAACTTACTGTTTTTGTTCTAAATACTTTATGGCTTGCACTTAGGTCCTTGATCAGTTTGGACTTCGGAATAGGATATTATTGTGGAGGGAGTCTAACACTGCTCTGCGTGTGGGTCTCCACTTATTCCAGTCCCATGCGTTAGAAAGATTATTCTTTCCTCCATTGACTTCTCTTGTTGCTCTTGTCAGAAACCAATTGAATAGTCATCAAAGTTGGTTTGGAAATTTCAGTCCTTGTCTATTGATCTGTTTTATCCTTTTGCCTGTACCGTTGTGACTATTATTGCTTTTTAATTGAGAAGTGTGAGACTTGAGAATGTTTGTTCTTTTTCAAGATTATTTTGGTTATTTGGGTCTCAACATTTTCGTATCAGCGTTAGGGTCGGCTTTTCAGCTTCCTCGAGGAAACCAGCAGGAATTTGAATGAGGTTATGTGTTCAGTCTGTAGATGATTTGGGGGCATTGCCATCTCAACAGGAAGTTTCTCTGTGAATGTAAGATGTTCTCCTTTTTATTTTCTGTTTAATTGCTATCAATGATGTTTTATCGTTTTTAGAGTGTAAGTTTTATGTTCTATTGCATTTCTTCTCAAGTGTCTTATTTCTTTAGGTGAAATTTTAGATGGACTATCATTCTCAAGTAGTTCAGTGCAAGCATATAAAGACACTATTTTTATCTTGAGTCTCTATCTCTTGCTGAGCTTACTGGTTTTAATAGTTCTTACATAGATTCTGTAGGTTTGCATCACTTGCAAATGAAAGTATTTTCACTTTTTTTTTTCCAATGTGAGTGCATTTTATTTTATTTTCTTGCCTAACTGCCTTGGAAAGAACCTGCAACATGTCTTTGGAAAGAAGAGTCAAGAACAGACACTTGTAGGGCTTCCTTCTAGTGTCTGCTTGTAAGGGGAAAATGTTCAGTCTCCTGTTAAGTATAACGTTAACAGAATTCTCATAAATGCCTTTTATCAGAGTTATAGGCATATTTTTTCTGGTTTGTTGCAATTTTTTTTTGTGAAAGGATGTTAGAATTGAGTTTTCAAGAAAGTGTGGAATATAGGTCAGGAAATGAGAATATGTAGTGATGAATGGCAGATACGATATTAAATTGGGTGGTGAAAAAGAGCCAGACCCTCCCACCCTTCTTCCATCTTTGTTTTCCATTTCCAGTTTTTTTGCTGGTCTCTAATTTTTTTTTTTAAGATTCATTTTTTATTTTTATTAGAAAGGCGAATATACAGAGAGGAGAGACAGAGAGGAGGATCTTCTCCGATGGTTCACTCCCCAGGCAGCTGCAACGGCTGGAGCTGAACCAATCCGAAGTCAGGAGCCAGGAACCTCTTCCAGGTCTCCCACACGGGTGCAGGATCCTAAGGCTTTGGGCCATCCTCGACTGCTTTCCCAGGCCACAAGCAGGGAGCTGGATGGGAAGTGGGGCTGCTGGGATTAGAACCGACGCCCATATGGGATCCCGGTGAATTCAAGGTGAGGATTTTAGCCACTAGGCCACGCCCCGGACCCTAATAATGTTTTCATTAGTCTGTGTGCACATTTGGCTGGTCCTTAATCTTTCACCGAATATTTGAATGATTGAAATTTCTTGAGCACTGGAGAGTATTGTTTTGGGAAAAAAAGGTACTCAACAAAGAGTATGGGGTATTTCTAATTAGTGTGGTAGCTAAGTGTGGAGTGGAAACAGGTACCAGGAGCACTAACTCCCAGTGAGTGACTGCAGAATTGAAAGTGCCCTTACCTTCGCTGCACTGGATGAAGGCGTGCCTTGTGAAGCTAGCATCTATCAGTAGACCACCCCGTAACCCAAAACATTTCAGCATCAATAGTTTTGCTTTCGTAAATTTTCCTTATAGTGGCATCTTTTTTTTTTTTAAGATTTATTTGTTTTTATTGCAAAGTCAGATATACACAGAGAGGAGAGACAGAGAGGAAGATGATTCACTCCCCAAGAGACTGCAACGGGCAGTGTTGCGCTGAACCGAAGCCGGGGGTCAGGAACCTCCTCAAGGTCTCCCATGCGGATGCAGGGTCCCAAGGCCCCATAGTGGCATCTTAACCATTACACCAAACACCTGCTATTCCTCACACACCTTTGCCTTTGATCATTCTGATTATATTTAAAAAACAAAACAAAAAACTGCACATCTACAGGATCTATGCTATTGGAGTTTTGAATTTAGTATAGTGTTCTGCAACATTAACATTTACATTTGATTTAAATTAAGAAACAAAATGATGGGTCCAGCATAGTAGCCTCATGGTTAATATCCTTGTCTTACATGCGCCAGGACCCCACATGGGCACGGGTTCATGTCCCTGCTGATCCACTTCCCATCCAGCTCTCTGCTTGTGATCTGAAAAAGCAGTGGAGGATGGCCCTGTACCCACATGGCAGACCCGGAAGACGTTCCTGGCTTCTGCCTTTGGCTCAGCTCAGCTCTGGTTGTTGTCGCCACTTTGGGAGTGAACCAGCAGATGGAAGATCTTTCTCTCTGTCTCTCCCTTTCTGTAAATGTGACTTTCCAATAAAAATAAATAAATCTTACCAAAAAAAAGAAGCAATATGATGTAAGTTACACAGAGGATGATAACCTTGAAATACTTCAAAGAACTGAAATCACCAAAAAAGTGTATGTAATTTATTAGTAAATATTCAGTCTGTTTGCTATAAGCCATTATATTCAACATCCCGAAGAATAAAACAAAAATTGAAATGTACTCTGTTAATCAAGGAATAGGAATAACTCTTGTTGGATTACTGGGTATCAAGGACAGCATTGTTGCATAGTGAGTGATGTCTCCACCTGCAGTACTGGCAGCTGTATTGGCTGCCGCTTCAAGCCCTGTCTGCTGCACTTCTGATCCAGTTCCCTGCTAATGTGCCTAGGAACCCCGGATGCTTGGGCCCCTTGCACCCATATGGGAGACCCAGAGCAGCTCTGGACTTGTCCGACATAGCCCCAGCTGCTATGGCCATTTGAGGAGTAAGTCAGCAGGTGAAAGATATCTTTTCCTCTCTCACTTTCTCTCCTCCTCCTTTCCATCTCTGCTTTTCCTTCCCCTTTCACCATCTCATTATAATTATGCCTTTCACATAAATTTAAAAATGTAGTTAAACACTGTCAAGCCACTTCCTGGCTTTGTTATTTTAAATTTCTATTTATAATCAAATATTTATAAGGCAGAGATAAAGATAGATGATAGATAGATAGATAGATAGATAGATGGATAGATAGGTAATTTAGCCATTGTTTCACTTCCCAAATGCCTGCAGTAGCCAGACTGGCAGGTCAAAACCAGGATTAGACTTGATAGGGATCCAAGTCCTTAAGCCTTTGCCTGCTACCTCACAGGGTGTGTGTGAGCAGGAAACTGGAAGTGGATATGCTTCCTGAACTTTAACCCCAGGCCCTCCAATGTAGAATGTGAGTGTCCTAGTGGTTTTTTTTTTTTTTTTTTTTTTGCACTTTTTTTTTTTTTTTAATTATTTATTATTTAACTTCAGTAATTACATTGTATTATGTGACACAGTTACATAGATACTTGGGTTCTCCACACCCCTCCCCAAACCCTCCCACCATGGTGGATTCCTCCACCTTATTGCATAACCACAGCTCAAGTTCAGTTGAGATTTCCCCATTGCAAGCGTATACCAAACATAGAGTCCAGCATCTTATTGTCCCGTCAAGTTCAACGGTTTCTTAGGTATACCCTCTCTGGTCTGATGACAGAGCCAGCAGAGTATCATCCCAGTCAATTGAAAGCTCCAACATACCATCAGCAAAAATTTACATCATTATGGAATTAATTGACATAGTAATGAGTAACCAATATGTTAAAAGTAAATGCGGGTTCCCAGCCACCTTCTGTGACCACCTCACCTATACTTCAATTTTAGTTTATACACAACATATAACATTCAAAACATAACATGTTATACATAACATCATATCATCTTAAATTAAGGCAAACATGTGGTATTTAACCTTTTGGGATTGGCTCATTTCCCTTAGCATTATGGTTTCCAGTTTGGCCCATTTGGCCACAAAGAACTGCATTTTGTTTTTTTTAATAGCTGAGTAGTATTCCATGGAGTAGATGAACCATAGCTTTCTTATCCAATCCTCTTTTGATGGGCATTTTGGTTGTTTCCATGTTTTTGCAATTACTGATTGTGCTGCTATGAACATAGGAGTACATGTTGGTTTCTCATAGAACAAGTGTTCTGGATATATTCCTAGGAGTGCTATTGCTGGATCATACGGTATGTTGAATTTGAGTTGTTTGAATATTCTCCATACTGATTTCCATAGAGGCTGTACCAGCCTGCAGCCCCACCAGCAGTGGAGTAGGGTTCCCTTTTCCCCGCAACCTCGCCAACAAGTGTCGTTGGTGCTTTTATTCATGTGGGCCAGTCTTACTGGCGTTAGGTGGTACCTCATTGATGTTTTAATTTGGATTTCCCTTATTGCCAGGGAACTTGAGCATTTTTTCATATGTTTATTTGCCATTTGGGTTTGTTCCTTTGTGAAGTGTCTGCCCATTTCCCGTGCCCATTTCTTGAGTGGCTTGTTTGTTTTGACATTTTGGTTGTTTTGTAGCTCTTTGTATATTCTGGATATTAGCCCTCTATCACCTATGTCGTGTGCGAAGATCTTCTCCCATTCTGTGGGTTGCCTTTTTACTTTGTTGATTGTTTCTCTAGCTGTACAGAAGCTTCTTAGTTTGATGAGGTCCCAATTGTTTATTTTGGTCTTGATTTCTACTGCATCTGGAGTCTTTTTTAGGAAGTGAGGGCCTACCCCTAAGTGTTCCAGTGTGTTTCCAACATTTTCTTCCAAAAGTTTGAAGGTTTCTGGATGTAGGTTTAGATCTGTTATCCATTTAGATCTGATCTTAGTGTATGGTGAGAGATGTGGATCTATTTTTTTGTTTCTGCAGGCTATCAACCAGTTGTCCCAGCAGCATTTATTGAACAGACCTTCCCATTTGCCTGGGTTGTTGTTTGTCTTTTTGTCAAAGATTATTTGGCTGTATCTGTGTGGGTTTCCTTCTGGCGTTTCTATTCTGCTCCATTGATCTTCCTCTCTATCTTTGTGCCAGTACCACGCTGTTTTGATAACCACTGCCCTATAGTATGTCCAGAGGTCCGGAACTGTGATTCCCCCTGCTAACTTCCTGTTCTTCAGGATAGTTCTAGCTATCCGTGGTTTTTTGTGCTTCCAGATGAACCTTTGGATCATTGTTTCCAGTTCCATGAAGAATATTTTGGGCAATTTGATTGGGATTGCGTTGAATGTATATATTGCTTTTGGCAGTATAGACATTTTAATGATATTGATTTTACCTATCCAGGAGCATGGGATATTACTCCATCTTTTGAGGTCTTGTTCAATTTCTTTTTTAAGCAGATTGTAGTTTTCTTCAAATAAGTCTTCTACATTTTTGGTTAGATTTATTCCCAGATATTTCATACTTTTCTCTGTTATTTTGAATGGTATCTTGCTGGTTAAGTCTTTTTCCATCTTGGGGCTGTTCGCATACACTATGGCTGTTGATTTTTGTTCATTAATTTTGTACCCTGCCACTCTACCAAACTCTCGTACAAGTTCTAGCAGTCTCTGTATTGAGTCTCTTGGCTCTTCTACATAAAGAATCATATCATCTGCGTATAGTGAGAGCTTGACTTCTTCGTTTCCCATTTGGATTCCTCTGATTTCTTTTTCTTGTCTTATGGCCTCAGCGAGTACCTCTAGGACTATGTTGAATAGTAGTGGAGAAAGTGGACATCCCTGTCTTGTTCCAGATCTCAGTGGGAAGGGTTCCAGCTTTTCTCCATTCAGTATGATGCTGGCGTTGGGTTTTTCATATATTGCTTTAATTATGTTGTGGATTTTTCCATCTATGCCTACCTTGGTTAGGGTTTTTAGTAGGAAGTGATGTTGGATTTTGTCGAAAGCTTTTTCCGCATCTATTGATACTATCATGTGATTCTTGTTTTTCAGTTTTTGGATGTGGTGTATCACATTTATAGATTTTCGAATGTTGAACCATCCCTGCATTCCAGGGATGAATCCTACTTGATCTGGATGAATGATCTGTCTGATGTGTTTTTGAATTCTGTTGGCTAGGATTTTGTTGAGAATCTTAGCATCAATGTTCATCAAAGAGATAGGTCTGTAGTTTTCCTTCTCTGTTAGTTCTCTGTCTGGTTTTGGGATTAAGGTAATGTTGGCTTCATAGAATGAGTTTGGAAGGGTTGCCTCTTTTTCTATTGTTTTGAAGAGTTTGTAGAGGATTGGGGTCAGCTCTGTTCGGAATGTTTTGTAGAATTCTGGAGTGAAGCCGTCTGGGCCTGGGCTTTTCCTTGTTGGGAGGTCTTTAATCACTGATTCAATCTCTACTTCAGTTATGGGTTTGTTCAGGTCGTTTGTTGCCTCTGGGCTAAGTTTTGGCAAGTGGTAGAAGTCTAAGAACTTTTCCATTTCTTGGTGATCTTCTGATTTGTTGGAGTACAGTGCTTTGTAGTAATTTCTGATTATGGCCTTAATGGATGCGGTGTCTGTTGTTATGTTGCCTTTTTCATCTTTGATGCTGTTAATTCTTGCCTTCTCTTGTTTTTTCTTTGTCAGTCGGGCCAGTGGGGTGTCTATCTTGTTTATCTTCTCAAAAAACCAGCTTTTTGATTCATTGATTTTGTGTATGGTTTTTTTTATTTCTATCTGGTTGATTTCCTCCCTTGTTTTGATGATTTCTTGTTTCCTATTGTGTGTGGGGCTCTTCTGCTGTTGTTTTTCCAGTTCCTGGAGGTGTGTGTTTAGTTCCTGTATTTGGCGCCTCTCTTGGGCCTTGACATGAGCTCCAATTGCGATGAGTTTACCCCGTAGCACTGCTTTGGCAGTGTCCCACAAATTTTGGAATGTTGTGTCAGAGTTTTCATTGGTTTCCATAAATTTTTTGATCTCATCTTTAATTTCTTCTCTGATCCATTGTTCGTTTAGTAGCATATTGTTCAGCCTCCAAGAGTTTCTGTATTTCCTGGGGCATTTTGAATTGCTGATTTCCAGCTTCATTCCGTGGTGGTCTGAGAGGGTACATGGTATGATTCCTATCTTTTTGAAGTTATTTAGGTTTGCTTTGTGTCCTATCATGTGGTCGATCCTGGAGAAGGTGCCATGTACTGCTGAAAAAAATGTATAATCTGTGGCCTTAGGGTAAAAAATTCTATAAATGTCAACCAAGTCCAGTTGTTCTATTGTTTGTATGAGTTCTGTTGTTTCTTTGTTGAGTTTTTGTTTTGTTGATCTGTCTATAGTTGTTAGTGGGGTGTTAAGATCACCCACTATTATTGTGTGCATATCTATGTCTCCCCTTAAGTCCGTGAGTAATTGCTTCACGTAGCTAGGTGCGTTTGAATTTGGTGCATATATGTTCACAATGGTAATTACTTCCTGATGGATCAGTCCCTTCACCAATATATAATGTCCTTCCCTGTCCTTTTTGATGTGTGTCAGATTGAAGTCCACATCATCTGAAATTAAGACAGCTACCCCAGCCTTTTTTTCTCGTCCATTGGCATGAAATATCTGTTTCCAACCTTTCACTTTCAGCTTCTTTGAATCTCTTCTGGTTAGATGTGTCTCTTGTAGGCAACAGATAGTTGGGTGCTGTTTGATAATCCATTCTGTTAATCTATGCCTTTTGATTGGTGAGTTCAGGCCATTTGTGTTGAGAGTTAAAATTGAGAGGTTGTGATTTTGCCCTGCCATACTTGTTTTTGTGGGTGTTGATATCTGTGTTATTGCCCTTCCTTGTGTGGACTTTAGTGGGGAGACCTTCCTGTTTGCCATCTTTGCTTATGATTCACCTCCTTTTTTTCTGGAATTAGTGCATTTCTAAGGAGATTTTGTAGAGCTGGTTTTGTGCTGGCATATTCTTCTAATTTCTCTTTGCTGTGGAAGTATTTGATTTCGTTCTCAAATATGAATGAGATCTTTGCTGGGTACAATATTCTTGGTTGACAGTTGTTCTGATTCAGGATTTGGAAGATCTTTGTCCATTCTCTTCTTGCTTGTAAGGTCTCTTCAGAAAAGTCAGCCGTGATCCTGATTGGTTTTCCCCGGTATGTGATCTTTTCTCTGCTTCGTACTTGTCTCAGGATTCTTTCTTTGTCTTCGTTGGAGTGGAACTTGAGCACCATATGTCTGGGTGAAGATCGCTTTGGGTCATATCTGCTGGGAGTCCTCTGACCGTCCTGGATTTGAGCTGGATTCATGTTCCAAGTGTTTTGAAAGTTTTCCTGTATAATTTCGTCGAGCACCATTTGCATTCCTGATTCTTTTTCCGCTCCTTCAGGAAGGCCAATAATCCTAATATTTGATTTTCTGAGGTTGTCTTTCATTTCTTGTATGGTCTTATTGGCTTTGTTCAGACTTGTCTCCAGCTGTTTCATGAACTGGGTGTGTTCGTTTTGTGTGTCTTCCGTTTCAGAGATCCTCTCTTCTGCTGTATTTGTTCTGTTGGTTAGGCTCTCAATTTTGTGCTCTAAGTCAAGGATTTTACTTTTCATTTGTTGTATTTCTGAGGCTATGTGGTTCTTGAATTCCTTGAAGTCCTCCCAATTCTTCTCATTGTCTCTGACATATTTTAACATTATTTTTTTGAATTCCTTGTCTGGTAGATCTTCTATGTCTTCATCTCGCATCTCCGAAATAGACATTGGCTTTCGATCCTTTATTGGTAGGGTGTTGGCACTCTCATCTGGATCATTACCTTTTCTGGTATTTCTTCCCATTGTGTTAGTGTTTCTTTTTTGAGAGACCTAGGCACCAGTGTGCTGAGGGGTCTCCAAGCACTATCCTGTAGAGATCGGAGTCTGCAGGCGTGGAGTAGCAGGGTGTGGGAATTTTCAAGGCACTTTTGGTGCGTCTCCAGAACACTGGACCTCAGGGCGCCTCTTCCAGGGCCCAGAGGATTCAAAGCGCACTCTCAGCTCGTCCCCTACAGGTATGCTACCACAGGGCGTGGGGGAGTGAAGGCACTCTCTGTGCGCGCACCCTGTTTACTGGATCACAGGGCTCGGAGCAAGGGACTATAGTGCGTGTTCCAGGTGCTCTCTGGAAACGCCTCCTGCGCAGGTCCGCCCACCCCAGCACTTGCAGGGGACCGACCGCCCCTGTGCTAGCAGGGAACTGCCCAGCCCAGAGGCGTGCTTGGGTTCCTGTGGGATAGCACCGCCCAGCTGAGTGCCACACCGCAAAGGCACAGGGGAGTATCCAGTGTGCCTTTTGCCTTTCTCCCAGACACAGTTTTGGCAGTCTCAAGGCACTCGCCCTGTGTCTCTAGAGGCTGGAGCCTGGGGGGGGGAGGGGCGGGGAGGCCAATTGTGTTCAGGCTCTGTCCGTGCCCCTGGGGGGCCAACTCCCGAAGCCTCCAACCCACCACTGTCCCCACCCAACTCACTCAAACCTCAGGTTCTTGCAGTCTGCCTCTTCCTCTGGTGGGAATCCTGGCCGCCAGTGCGTCTCCCGACTGCTGCGTCCGTTGCTGGTCTCCGCGCGGGTCGCGATGGAGCCTGGAGGCTGTGGCTGGTGCAGGTCCCGGGGGTTGGCAACCAGGGTGGGCAGATGCCGGCGGGTCCCGGTGATTCAGGGTCCTGGTGTCCGCAGCGGGGCAGGTCCTGGCGAGTCCTGGTGACCAGGGTGAGCAGATGCCAGCGGGTCCCAATCTCCTCCGGTCCTCACGGCCACAGCGTCTTCAGGTCGGTCTTTGGGTGGGTTCGGCGGCTTTCAGCGTCTGCACTCAGAGGTGACTCAGCAGGTCAGGAGCGGAAAGTCGTCTTCCCTGTCCTTTGCTTTGTTTTTCCCTGGTTGCTCTTCCGAGTTGTGTGGATTTTTTTGGCTCCACACTGTCCAGGGAACTTCACGTTCTTCTCCCTGTAGTTCTATGCTGCTCCACTTACGCTTTTGTCGCGTTCTAGCCCTCTCTGTCTGTGAGCTCTCTCACAGTCTTCCTCCTATGTCGGCCATCTTGCGAGTCTGCCCTAGTGGTTTCTTAATTGTTGTGCCGAATGCCTGAAGTTACTACTGTGGCCTGTTACTAGGACGCATACAAGTATATTTATATGCTCACGATTACAGTTGGATGTGTTGAATCTCCACACTCCTAATACTACCTGGACCTGCGGGATATTTGAATATGGGTCCAGCAAACAAGTGAAGGCAAAATATCCCAGTTGACAGAGTAGCCTAAGTGCTGTTGTACACAGAGCTCATGGATTTTATTTTATTTTTATTTATTTTTTTAAAGATAATGTTTATTTTTATTGGAAAGTCAGATTTACAGAGAGAAGAGACGAAGGTCTTCCATCCACTGGTTAACTCCCAGGTAGCCACAACTGCCGGAGCTGAGCCAATCCGAAGCCAGGTGCCAAAACCCAGGTGCCAAAAGCCAGGAGCTCTTCTGGGTCTCCCACACGGGTGCAGGTCCCAAGGCTTTGGGCCGTCCTCGACTGCTTTCCCAGGCCACAAGCAGGGAGCTGGATGGGAAATGGGGTTGCCAGGATTAGAACCTGTGCCCATATGGGATCCTGGTGTGTTCAAGGTGAGGACTTCAGCCACTAGGCCACTGCAACGGGCCCAAGAAGTTGGGTGTTCTTTTCCTGCTTTCCCAGGCCATTACATTAGCAGGGAGCTGGATTAGAAGTGAAACCACCAGGACTTGACTACGCCCTCATATGGAACACATTGTAGGTGTCGGCTTCATCTGTAAACCACAACACGAGTCTCCAATCAAGTGTGACACACAGAGTAGGGGCTTACTGTAGTGTTAGACATGTAGTGGGAACTTCAGTGTTTATTAATGAATAAGCAAATGGTACTGCTAACAGTGAAAATTACATCAACTTTTTTTTGCATCAAGTTTGTAGTTGCAGAGACAAGTTCAGATTCAATGATATGAATGGGAAATTAAGTTTACTTCTGGCTATCTTCTGGGGTCTGAATGGGAATTTGAAGCTAATAAGAGCCTGGAGCATGATTATAGGTAGGCTTAGTGCTTTGGATAAAAAATTTCAATGTGATTTTCAGGTCATTGACACAAGGATTTCAACTCTAAAGCAACAGGTGGTGGTTAAAATTCACACACTGTCACATTAGGTGCAGGAGGTAAGAAGCTGCTGGTGATGCTTGCATCCCTTATTGCAGAGCTTGGGTTCAAGTCTCAGCTCTGCTTCTGCTCCCAGCTTCCTAGTGTGTACCTTGACAGGGAGCCGGGGAAGGCAGAAGTACTTAGGCTTCTATCACCCACGTAGGAGATCCAAACATGGTTCCTAGCTCCTGACTTCAGCCTGCCCTGGCTCTGGGTTTTGCAAACATTTGGAGAGTGAACTAGCAGGTGGAAGATCCCTCTTTATCTTTGTTTCTCTGCCTCTATAATATAAAAATTTTAATAAAATCCATGAACTGTGATGTGTAATATATGGTTTTGTGTATAATGCAGTTGTTTAGACTAACAGTACTACAGATTTCCAAAATCTCATCATTAATCAGTATTGTTTAAGACACTGAGAGCCATGGAATGATTTGAGCAGAATGGCGGTGACAGTTTGAAACTTAAAAAAAAAATTTATTTATTTATTTGAAAGGCAGAGTTAGAGAACGTGCGAACTATAAGTTCATTTGATGGTTCACTCTCTGAAGATTGTAACAGCCAAGGCTGAGGCTGGGCAGAAGCAGGGTGCCCCACACTCCTTGTGGGTGTCCCACATGGTTCGTGGGGGGACAGGACTTTCCCAGACACTGTAACAGGAAGCCAAATGAGAGGCAGAACAGCTTAGACGCAGGTTTGGCGCTCTGGTGTGTAATGTCAGCAACACATGTGGTGGCTTAACTTGTTACATCGTAGCCCTGATCCCTGGAAAAAAAAAATTTTTTTTAAGGTTAATGTCGTTGAGGCATACAAAAGCAGTTGAGAAGAAACTGGGTGGAGACAGAACTTTTAAAGATTAAGGTATAAAGTGATACAAGATCAGATTTAGGGGCTGGTGCTGTGGCACTACAGCCTAAGCCTCTACTTGTGGCTCCAACATCCTGTGTGTGTACCAGTTCATGTGCCTGCTACTCCACTTTCAATATGGCTTTCTGCTAATGTGCCTAGAGAACAACGGAGGTGGCCCAAGTACCTAGGCCCTTGCATCCACATGGGAGGCTTGGAAGAAGCTCCTGCTACTAACGTTGGACCAGCCTAGCTCTGGCCTTTGTAGTCATTTGGGGAATGAACCAATAGGTGAAAGAGCTCTCGCTATCTCTCCTCTCTCTGTAACTCTAATTTCTACAAACAAAGAAGTAAGATTTGTGTTAGGAAGGAAAAGGAATCTTTGAAGTGACACTGGTGATTGAATGTGAAGGAAAAGTCAGACACATGACAGAACAGAAGGAAGAGTTCAGGGGGCAGTTATGGAATTTATGTTAAACAGATTGATGATTTCGATGGTTACCTGAACTTGGGTGCTATCTAGTTTTATGCCTGAATAAATAAAATATTCTTAAGATTGAGTTTCTTTGGGATTGGCATTGGGGTGCAGTGAGTTGAGTCTGCTCTTTGTGGCATTTTCTCTTTTGGGCATTGGTTTCTGTCCTGCCTGTTTCACTTCAGATCTGGCTTCCTGCTAGTAGCCTGGACAAAACCAAGAGTGATTAAAACAGTACCTGGGCTCCTGCCACTTATGTGGGAGACCAAGAAAGAGCTGGCTTCACCATGGGCCAGCCCTGGCCGTTGAGGCCGTTTGGGGGAATGAGCCAGGGGATGGAAAATCTCTTTCTGTTTCCTTTCTCTTTCTGTCTCCAGCTGTATCTTAAGCAAAATACTTTTCTGAAAAGTTAAATAGTTATAAAAATTAAGTCAGAGTTACAGAGAGATGGGGGGGAGAGACAGATCTTGCATCCGCTGGTTCACTTCCCAGAAGGCTAGCTACAATGACCATGATGGCACCAGGCTGAAGCCAGGAGCTTCTTTTAGGTCTCCTCTGTGGGTAGCAGGGCTCAGGCACTTGGAGCATCTTCTACCTTTCCAGGTGCATTAGCAGGGAGCTGGATCTGAAGTGGAGCTGCCAGGACTTGGACTGGAATCCTCATGGGGTTCTGGCACTGCAGGCAGTGGCTATACCACAGGGCCGGAATCAATAAATAAGTCTTTCAGGAAAAAAGATTGGTTTTCCTTCCTGCCACTGATTTTGTTTTTTTTAGAATGATGTAATTATTTAAAAGGCACAGTGTCAAGCAGAGAGATTTTCTATCTGTTGATTCATTTTACACGTGGCTGCAAAAGCCGGAGCTGGGCCCGGACCAATGCCAGGGACTTGGAACTCCATCTGTTCTGTACGTAGGTGACGAGGACTCCAGTACCCTGGGCCTTCTTCCGTGCCTTTTCAGGCACGTTAACAGGGAGCTTGCTTGGAAGCTGGACAGTTGGATCTCAGAAACAGTGTGGATGCTGGCATTGTAGGAAATGGTAACCTGCTGTGTGTACCAAAGTTCTGGTTCCCTACGTCGTCTGAATAGCTAGATCTATGCTCTGGTTTCTCTTCAAAGTGTGTAAATTTTTTGCCCTTTAAGTAACAAGATCAGTGTGTGTAATAACTGCCATCATTTTAAACTCTTAAGTGAATGGATAACATTTTAGATTTCTGTAGCAATTGTAACATATAGAATGTAATTATTGTGTATAAAAATCAGAGGTCTTGGGCCCAGCGCGATGGCATAGTGGTTGAAGTCCTCGCCTTGCACAACTGGGATCCCATGTGAGCACTGGTTCTAATCCCGGCAGCTCTGCTTTCCATCCAGCTCCCTGCTTGTGGCCTGGGAGAGCAGTTAAGGAAGGCCCAAGGCTTTGGGACCCTGCACCCACGTGGGAGACCTGGAGGAAGGTCCTGGTTCCTGACTTCGGATTGGCTCAGCTCCAGCCATTGCGGTCACTTGTGGAATGAATTATTGGACGGAAGATCTTCCTCTCTGTCTCTCCTCCTCTCTCTATATATCCGACTTTCCAATAAAAACAAATAAATCTTAAAAAAAAAACAGAGGTCTTGTTAATTCTATGGAGATTGAATAGGTTGTGAAAGAGGTTTTACATTTTAACTAGAAGTCAGTGAATTTAGTGTTTTTTAAAGGATTTTTTTATTTGAAAGTAACAGTGATTTTTTTGTAAAGATTGATTTATTTTTATTGAGAAGGAAAATTTTACAGAGAAGGAGAGGAAGAGAGAAGGATCTTGCAAGCGCTGGTTCACTGCCTAAATGGCCACAATGGCTGGAGCTGAGCCAGTCTGAAGCTGGGAGCTTCTTTCAGGTCTCTCCCTTATGTGTGCAGAGGCCCAAGGGCTTGAACCATCCTCAGCAGCTTTCCTAGGCTGCAAGCAGGCAGCTGAATGGAAGCAGAGCAGACGGGGCATCAGCTGGCATCTCTATGGGGTTTAGTGGTCGCAGGGAGATGATTAGCCAGTTGAGCCATTGTGCCGGGCTCCAGTAATGTCCCTTCTTTCTTTCCTTCCCTTCCCTTGCTTTTCTTCTTCTTTTTTAAATTTGTTTTTTATTTGAAAGGTAGGTTTACAGAGAGAAGAAAGAGAATAAAAGAGATTTTCTATCTACTGAAGATAGAAGGGGTAGTGATGTAATTTTTTGTTTATGTGTGTATATAATATGCATGATTATGTATAATCTCAGGTTCTCTTTCTCTGAGATTTATAGAGCCTAGGTTAATGCTTTATATATTTTTGTTTGAAAGGCAGAAGGAGGAGGAAAAAGAAAGGGAGGGAAAGGGAGGAGGAGGGGAAAATTGTTTCACATCTCAAATGTGCATTTCGTCTGGAGCTGGGAAGGTTGAGACTGCAGTTGCAGGGCGGTCCTCTGCTGCTTGCTGGGTGGGGCAGGATCGGGGAGTCAGAGTCAGGGTGGGGTCCGAGCTCCAGCTTGGGCGCTGTGGCATCCTAACTGCTGTGCCAGATGCTTGCGCTCCATGTGAATCTTCGTATTGTCTCCTGGTTTCTTGGTATTTTTGTCTTAGCAATGTGTTTTTCTTGCAAATGGTAATGTTTGTATTGTGTTACGTCTGTTTTGGGAAGTATTACTTGTGAAAAAGGTATTCAAGTGACAGTGACTGGAGAGTGTTTTTATCTTCCTTCTTTCCCTCCTTCTCTCCCTCCCTGCCTTTCTACTAGAGACCAATTCTGTTAGTAGTGGAATACTTAAAAGATTTACTTATTTAATTGAAAGACAGAGTTAAAGAGAGGGGGACTCTCACAAGCACGCACACCACCTCCCCCCCATCTTGCATTCCCTGATTCACTCCCCAAATGAGAGGAAAAAAGAGAGGGAGCAATATCTTCATTCCCCGGTTTACTCCCTCATTGACTGGAAATGCTCCGTGAGGGCTGAGGCTGGACTGGAGCCAGGAGCTTTTGGGCTCGCCCAAGGGGGCATGCAGTCCCAAGCATTTGTGCCATCCTCCACTGCTTTCTCAGGCAGGTTAGCAGGGAGACGGATCAGAAGTAGGGCAGCCCATAGGCACTCACATGGGGCCGACATTGCCATGCTTCAACCTTCTGTGCCACAGTGCTGCCCTATCATTATTTGTTGTGAGTTAAATGTATTTACAAAGTCATGCTAACATAGCATAGACATACTGACTATAATTTTTTAACCTTGCTTTTTAAAATTTAGTAACTGTTTTCCTATCAGTAAGTATCCCTCATACTTTTAAAAAACTTGTAGTATTAAAAATTGAGGCTTATGTATTATATAACAACAGATTAAAGTGTATACTTTAGTAATTTATTATTTTGTGAACCATCATTGCTAGAGTGTTCCACTTTAGCTCCTCAATTCATCCCTTATCTGTATCAATAAGTTCTGGTTCCCTTATTCTCTGGCACTTATCTTTTGTTCTTATGAATTTATCTATTCCTGACATTTAATGTAAGTGACTCATATGATATGTGGTCTTTCATGTCTGGCTTCTTTGAACATAGTATTTTCAAGATCAATCCATGTTGTAGAATAAACTAGTATTTTATTGCTTCTTATAGCTACATAAAATGTCTTTATGTGTATATGAGCGTGTGTGGGTATTGTAAATCTGAGAACTCATGGGTTTTTACAGGTATATGTTTATGTCTTTTGGGTATATCACCAGGTGTGGGATTGCTGGGTCATAATGGTACTTTGTTTAATTTTTTGAAGAATTAACGAACTATTCAGCATCAGCTATACCATCTTATAATGACTTCTTCCTAATTAATTTTATTGATGAGCCACCATTTAATCCCTTAATGACTGACAGCTTGTTTTTGGTTATTTGTCAACACTAATGAAGTGAAAAGAATGTGTAGGTACTTTTTTTTTAATTGCTTAGTTTTATTTGATAGGCAGAATTACAGAGGCAAGGAGAGACAGCTGGTTCAGTCCCCAAATGGGCCTCAGTGGCCAGGGCTGGTATGAAATCAGGAGCCAGGAGCTTCTTCCTTGTCTCCTAGTGAGTGCAGGGGCCTGGGGACCTAGGCCATCCCTGTTGCTTTCTTAGACCTTTAGCACGGAACTGGATCCGAGGTGGAGCAGCTGGGACTTGAATCAACACCCATGTGGGATACTGGCACCATGGATGGAGGCTTAGCCTACAGGCTGTGATGCCGGTTGCTGCTTTATACTTATGTGAAAGAAAAAGTTTCTAGAAGTGGACTTCTTTGATCAAAATAATTACACATTTAAAATTTTAATATGTGTTTTCAGGTTGTTAGGAATGCATAAAATTGTACTTCTTTCAGTTGTGTGATGAATGCCCATAAGCCTAGACATCTAGTCACATCATTCGTTTTTTCCATTAGTTTTTGAGGGTCTGTGTTTATAAGTTTTTGTCTAATAGCAAGGACACTTTTTTCCCCACAATTTTTAGAGGTACCCTATTGTCTGACTTACCTGATCATGACCTTTACCCCCCAAATTTTTCTGTTGGGATGTTCTTACTGATTTGTAATATTTATGCTTTAGAAACATTACCTCGTTATCCATGGAAATATTCTGTAGACTTAGTTTTCTGCTTTAGATTTTATTTTAGACATTACAGACTTTGAAATACCATTTAATATGTCATTTTAAAAAAGCAGCATTTGCCTTAGAACTCTGTGCAGCCCAGGATCGTTTTCTGCTTTCTTCTAGGAATGTGTAAAATTCAGCTAGATGTAGTTTCATGGAATCCCGGATTTGTGTTCAGACTTCGCTGTGTTCAGCTTGCAGTGCAGTCGCTAGCTCTGACATGCGGGATGCTACACGGCTCTGCACTGCAGCCCCTAGCCTTAACATGCAAAGCATCAACATTCGGATGGGAATTTTAGCGCAGTTAAATGAGATAAAGCATGGAAATCTTGTAGCTTACTGGCTGGGCACATACTGGGTATTTGGTGCATGATTTCCTATATATTAAGTCTTCCTTCAGCCCAGTTAAAATCTGGTCCAGAAGCAAAGAGGGGAGAAAGTTTCAAGAAATAGTGTGGGCCTCAGATTTTTATTTTATTTATTTATTTTCATTACTTTTTATGTATGTGACAGTATTACAGGGAAGTGGGGAGAGAAGAATTTTTAGGAAAACTAAGTACTTTTGTAAGTACTTGGCTCTTGTGCAATAAAGTTAGTAATAGACTTGGATTGTGCATCATTAGGTTTTAGAAAGTGATACCCTTTAATCTGGGTAACTGCCTACAGTTTCACATATGTTTGCTGTCTTTTTGTCAGCTTCAAAATAAGAAGGAAATTCTGCATTGGTTAGCTCAGGAGGAAGGTAATGACTCACAAAACAGGAAACCTTCTTTTTGACCTTTGATGAGTTTGTGAAATTGGCATTTTTGACTGCAGGGCTGAAATGTGGAAGAACATCATACTTAGTTTGTTAATTTCGTAGAGTGTCTCCTTGCCAGGAATATGTGGATTGCAAGTTAAATCTGCCTGTGTGGGAAATGATGAACAATACTCTTCCTTCTGCTGACAAAATCTGGATATCTGCTTTTCGATGGCTGTTTTTGCTTTCACATAGGGTCAATGGATCCTTTTCCTGGAACCAACTTGACTCAAAGCTTTTATAAGCTCTCTTGTTCTTCGTCTTTATAAGCAACTATTTTAGGAACTGTTTTCAAGTTGACACCCCTTCCCTTCAAACCTTTTCCGCTAGTACAAACCTTTTTGGCAGTGCTTTCTGTGAGTAGGGTGGATACTCTTGTCAGGTGTTTATTTATGCTCGAAGCTGAGGGAGGGCTAAGGCTTTGTTTAATGCTTTGCATCAATGTGAGTCAGCATCGTCTTTACCTTTCTTTTAAGTTCTTTGAAAATCAAGATGATGTTCCTGAATGGAAATTTTCTTTGTAGTTTCACATTTATTCCAGTTACTAAGATTTTTCTGCTTTAATTTTATTTGCAAGGCGTAGAGAATCATTGAGACAGATAGCTACCATTTATAGTTGTGCTTCCTGAAGACCCTCAGTGGCTGGTGTTGGGCCAGACTGAAGTGGAAGTTGGGAATTCAGTCCAGGGACCCCACTGGGTTGGCAAGGATCCAGCTACTTGCACCACCCCAACCACTCCCCAAGGTGCACATTGGTAGGAGCTAGAATCTAGAATCGAGAACCAAGCTAGGACTGTAACCTAGGAACTCTTACAGGGGATAAAGGTAGCCTTCCTGGCTCAGCTGTTGGGTGTGCCTATTCCTCTGCTTTTAACAGAAATTTATAGATTCCCATATGTCTTTTCTACATTCTGATTAGGTTTGGACACATATTTACATATGTATTTGATATGATTACCTAACATTGAAGTATTGTATAACTTGATTCAGATTTAAAGTCAGGAATAGCTATTACAATTATTCTTAGACTCTAACATTGTTTAGAATTTTATATTTGTGGTTTGATTTAAAATATTTTATCAAAGAAAAAGCTGAAATAATTAGGAAATTTATTCAACATGAAAATGGTTTCTCAATTAAACCGTTAGTTTTAGGATCAGTGCTGTTATACAGCAGGTTAAGCTGCTGCTAGCAGCTCTGGCATCCCATACGAGTGGCAAGCTTGAGTTTTGGCTGCTCCACTTCTGAATCACAAAAGGAAAAGATTATTTGAAAGGCAGAGTGACAGAGGGATTGACAGATAAAAAACCTTCGATAGCTGCAGCTAGGCCAGGCTGAAGCCAGGCGTTTTGAACTCCATCCAGGTCTTCTGTGTGCCTGGCAGGGGCCCAGGTATTTGGGTTATCTTACACTGAGCTCCCAGGTACATTAGCAGGAAGCTGAGTATCCTGCACACAAACAGTATTTCAGTGTGGGATGCAGATAGCCAAAGCCGTGGTTTACACTATGCCACAAAACCGACCCCCTCAAACCATTTTTCTTACTTATTTCAAGATCTATGTTAGTAATTAAAGAGAAGGAACTGTGCAAATTTGTTTCAGTAATGGAAACATGTTTTGTGTTTATCTCTAAATGTGTTGAAGAGTAGACTATATTAAATAAGTGTATAATTGACTTGTTAATGTGTCAGAAACTGAACTTGTTTTGGATCACTGGATACTCCAGGTTCCTTTGGTTAGGGGTGTTAGGAGACACCTGAAACCTTTACAAGTGTTTTATTCTGATTCCTAGTCATTTTCTCATCTATCCTGCTAAGCAGAGCTCTCCTTATCTGCTCAGGTTTTCTGATCTGTGCATATGAAGAAAAATGATAATTACGTTATAAACAGCGTATAGAACCTTTAGTGGGCCGTTTTAAATGAGGTCTCTTACTGTTTCCGATTCTGCAGCATTCCTGCTTCTAGAACGATATTTGGATATCTGCACAAATGGCCAAAGTTACCTGATTTGTTTTTCCACTACACAATTATTTTGAAATTCATCCGTGTGTGTTGATAATTTATTCCTTCTCATTGCTGAGTTTATTGTACGGACTTATTGCAGTTTATTCGTTAGTTGATAGACATTTATGTTTTTCCTCCATTTAAAACATTTTAAAGACTATTTGAAAGAATTAGAGGCAGAAAAAGTGAGAGTACATTTCCATTTACTAATTCAGTCTCCCGGTGTCTGTAACAAGCAGCGCAGGGCCAGGCCAAAACCAGGAACCTGGGACTTCATCTGGGTCTCCCATGTGAATTTGAATTTGGTTGACTTTGGGTGAACTTATGTGTTTGTTTTCCTTGGATCAATATGTGGGAATGAAATGCCTTAGGTGATATGATAGTATATATTTGATTTTTTAAGACTGCCAAATTATTTCCTAAAGTCGTATTATTCTATATTCTGATCTGCATTATATGAATTCCAGGTGTCTTTATTCTTGGTCAGTTGTTTAAAATTTTAGTGATTCTAACAGGTGTGTAATAGTACTTGTGATTTCTGCATTTCCCCAGTGACTAGTTACACTGAGCATCTTTGCTTATTTGCCATCTTCTTTGTTGAAATATTTTGCCCATTATGGCTTTTAAACAAAATTTATTAATTTTCTTATTTGAAAGGTTTGCTACAGAGAAAGAAGGTTGAGAGAGGCCTTCCATTTGCTGGCTCACTCCCCAGTTGTTTAGAGGCTGTGCTGGTAAGAAGCCGGGAACCAGGAACCTCATCCTGGTCTCATACAAGGGTGAGGGACCCAAGTACTTAGACCATTCTCTGCTCCTTTGTCAGGACATTAGGAGGGAGCTGGATTACAAGTAGAGTAGCCAGGACTCGAACCTGTGCCCGTATGGGATGCGGGTGGTGCAGGCAGAGGCTTATCTTGTTATGCCAAGGCACTGCCTGCCATCCCTTGCAGTTATTTTAAATTGAGAATTCTTTGTTTATTCTTGGAGATACACACACATACGTGTGTGTGTGTGTGTGTATTCATTTCAGTGATCTATAAATACTTCTCCCAGTCTGTGATTTGGCTTTTTACTTTCTTCCTAATTGTTTCAGAGAGCTAAAGTTTTTGATGAGGTCCACTTCTTCAGTTTTTATTGATTTTTGTTTTGTTTTTGATAAATTTTTGCTAAGCTAGTTATCATTAATGGTTTCTTCTAGTATCTACACTGTGCTCTTTCAGTTAGAGTTGTTACTCTTTTTGATTATGTGTGAGGCAGGAGTTTAAAATCAAGTTTCATTTGTTGGAATGTGACAGTCTGCACTGCTTGTTAGAGATTATCCTTTCTCCATGGAGATGGTTTAGTGCCTTTGTTGGAAATTGACCATGTATTCATGGCACTACTTCTAGACTCTTTGTTGTTTTGATCTGTTTATACAACTTCAAGATAAACACATCTTAGTTCTGTAATTACTGTTACTTCATAATGAAGCTTGAAATTTGTATAAGCCCTCCAGTTTTGTTTTTCTTTTAAAAAATGTCTTAAAGTTAGCTATCTTGTGTTTCTGTAAAATCTATATGCTTAAATTTCATTGGACTTATGTTCAAGCTGGAGATAAGTTTATGGAGAACTGATATTTAAACAATATTGAATCTGATTCAGGAATATGATTTGTTTCTCCATTTACTTAGTTATTTAATTGTTTTATTATTGTGTTTCCATGATACTGGTCCTGTGCATTTTTATATGAATATCTAAGTGTTTATAATTTTTGATGCCATTATAAATGGCACTTAAGAACCGTTTCTATTTGTTACTTACACATGGAAAGGCAGTTAATATTGCATGATTTCTTTTTTGTGTGTATTCTGTAGAATTTTCTCATATAAATAATTTGTTTTCTGTGACTAAGGGTAGGTTTGATTCTTCCTTCCAGTCTGAAATCCATCTGTATTTTTGCTTTCCTTACCTGCCTGCTTGCAAGAATAACACTTCTATTTGCAAAGTTGGATAAAAGAGAAGATAATCTTCATCTTGTTTCTGATCTTAGAAAAACATTCAGGATTTCAGACAATCAGTCTGATGGTAGCTGTTTCTTATTCATGCTGTTGTCTGGCTGAGTGCATTCTTTATTTTTTGAAATGAAGAGTTTGTCTTAAAATACAAATGAGTGTTGAAGTTTTCAAATGCTTCCTGTGTATTTGAGATGATTGTTATATATTCATGGTACACAGGTGAAGTAGTTCAAAAAAAATTTGAGTATTAGGCTAGCCTTGCATTTCTGGAATAACCACCACCTGCTACGGTGTATTATTCTTTTTAGGTGTCGCTGGATTTGATTTACTAACATTTTTAGACACATTTATTATTATTATTATTATTATTATTATTTTTATTACATTGCATTATGTGACACAGTTTTATAGGCTCTGGGATTCCCCCCACCCGTCCCCAAACCTTCCCCCCATGGTGGATTCCTCCACCTTGCTGCATTGCCACAGTTCAAGTTCAGTTGAGATTCTTTCATTGCAAGCATATACCAAGCATAGAGTCCAGTATTTTATTGTCCAGACAAGTTCAATGGCTTCTTGGGGAGACCATCTCTGGTCTGAAGGTAGAGCCGGCCGAGTATCATCCCGATCAATCACAAGCCCCCACATAACATCAGCAACAATTTATAAAGTTATGAAATTAGTGGACATAGTATTGAGTAACCAATATGTTAAAAAAAAATGCAAGTTCTTAACCACATCCTGTGACTTCATTGACAATCCGATTTTAGTTTATATACAACCGGGTCCTATACACCATAAAATGGTTATAGATTATTATTCAGTTGTCTCGTGTCTATTTTCAGTGTAGTATTTAGAAGCGTAATTTTGGTGAACCTGGCTTTTTTTTTTTCAGGAAGTCTAGACTGGCTTATAACTCTAACAAGACGTATGTCAACAGTTTAGGTGCAGAACAGTTTTATGGAGGGGTGTGCAGAGAAATTTTCAGTGCCCTAGTGAGGAGCAACTAATCTTTCTGTCCCACCTAGTAAGGTATAAATGAGTCCATGCTGACTGCTTCCTGTCTGATTCTAGGCTTTGCTTGTTGTTCTCTATCTATTCTAGATTTTTTGTTTGTTTGGTTATTTGCTTGATTTGAGGGGTTTCCGGAGCGATCCTGACGGTCACTGCTAGAGAGGGGGTGGATCCAAAGTTGGAACCAAGCGAGGATCAGAGAGAGCTCCCCTCCCTAGTCCCGAAGGAGGTTTACTGTTCTTCTGTTTCTGCAGACTGCTCAGGGCTCTTGACTGCTGTTCTGATGCTCTTGGATCCTGTGAGGGAGGATTTGGACTTCTGCCATCCCATGTGGGAGATTCAAGCGGGAGTGGATGACCGCAGAGATCTTGGCCTCCGAGGGCACTCCAATTCCCCATGGTCTCCTTGGTAGTTGGGATGTAGTCCTGGGTGCTTGTACTGATAGACCTTGGTGAGGATCCAGGAGTCTTCAGGGTTGGGATGCAAGCCTCCTCTTGTTTTAGACACATTTTAAAATATTTCATAGTTTTGGATTTATAGACATAGTAGTTTTATTTTTTTGTACTGTGTGCATTTGGTTTTGGTGCCAGGATAACGTTACCTCAGCTTTCTTGAAGTTTCTATATAACTGTAATTGTTTCATCTTTGAAGGTTAATCAAGGTTAACCAAGGCTTGAGAACTGAATCGCATATGATTTCTCTTCTAAAATTCTAATTCTTTTCTCATAGGATCTATGCATTCTTAACCACTTGTAGATCTTATTGCTTATTAAATGAACATGTTAATGGGATGACAGAAGTAAGTTTTGCGAAGTGTAAGAGTAACTCCGTGTTCTTTTTGAATTTTTCAGTGAAGTAGAATTGATCACAAAGGACTGGTGATAAATGGGGGAGGGGAAAGCAAGATTTTGCATCTGTGACGATTGTGTGCCAGAGCTGCCTTGTGTTGGCCTGAGAGACCTAGTTGTTAATTTTTTTTTTTTTTAAGAATCTTGCAAGAGAGTTACTAAACACAATCTATTAAAAATCACGCTATATAAACAAAAATGATGCTAGAAATGTTACTTTCTGATTTTTTTTACTACCATCTGTGCTTTTCAGATTATTTGAGGTACATATGAAATAGTGTGTAGTATTATGCTGGTGGGAATCTTCCTAGCTCTTTGTTTGTGGATTTATTTCCTTAATATCTTGAAAGTTACCATTCATATAGAACACTGTGTATTATAAATGGATGCGTGGGAATAGCCTCATCACAGAAATACTGCACATATTTCAAATAGAGACCAATTTGTGTCCATATTTCAGAAAGTTTTGGGCAAAATTAAAATTTAGTATGTTCTAAGTCTGTTGTGTATAGTACAAAATGTTGGGAAGTATTCTTTGAGTATTAGAAAATCATTATCAACAGACACTGCTCATAACATTGATTAACAATTGAAGTTCTGACAAGTGTTTTTAGATGTTTATATTTTTGTATATTTGAAGGCCAGAGAAAGAGAGAGACAGACAGACTTTGCATCTGCTGGATTACACTGTCTGCAGCAAGGATGGGGCTCTAGGGCCAAGTTAGTACTCAGACCTCCATAGGGGTCACCTTCATGGGCTGAACCTAAAGGGGCTGAAGCACTTGAGCTGTTTTTTTGTTGTCTACCAGGATGGGTCAGCTTGCATGCTAAATCAGAAGCAAAGCAGTAAAGGACTCATCCTGGCACTCAGTATGGGATGAAGGCATCTGAAGTGGTGGCTAACCTGCTAACCATAGTTCCCAATCAGTCTGACAAGTCTTTGTTGCTTCAGCTTTGTCTGTTAAATGCAAATGAAATGATCAACTGTCATTTTATGGAGTTATACTCATTTTGTTGCTACAGATCAAGTACAACATTCTGTGGCAGTGTAGCTGACTATATGGAATTTACAACTGGTTTTTGCATGTCATTTTAAGTTTTGTGTTGCACATTCTTTGTATTAGTAAAAATTGACAGGATAACACCCATGTGCTGTGTTCTGGTAGAAAGCTTGTTTGTCTTCAAGTACAGAGCAATTCCTGAAGTTACACTGACTTTCTCAGGTCTCCTTGCCCAACATCCAACAATCAGTGACTACTGCTTAGTACTCAGAGAAAGACCCAGATCCTACCCTCTCCCCTTGTCAAGATTTATTTCCTTGAACAACAGAGCAACACAGAAAGAGAGTGAGAGAGTTTTTAGTTTCTGTGTGTTGGTTCACTCTTCAGAAGGCCACGATGACCCTAGGCCAGACCCAAGCCAGGAGCCTGAACCTCAACCTGGGTCTCCTCCCATGATGGTGGCAAGGGCCCAAGTACTTGAGCCGTCTTCTGCTGCTTTCCCAGGTGCTTTAGCAGGGGAGCTGGATCAAAGCAGCGCAGCCAGAACTCACACCAACACTTGGATATGGGAGAAGGCATTGCACGCTGTGGCTTTAACACACTGGGTCACAAAACCAGCCCTAGGCCTAGAATTCTGATGATGATTGTTTGTCCAGCATGTAAGGCAAGATGGTGTAGTGTAAGGCTGGGCCTGTTGAGCCAGGAAGAGAAGGTTAAGTTGCTCTCAGGTACCCACTAACAGCAGCGCAATCAAAGACAAGTTTGAGAGTGTCCCTGTGCCCTTCTAAAATAGAGATAATTAAAACACTTGCAACTTGAAGTAGTTGTGATTGCCTCTGCAAATTAATACATGTAAAACCTTGTGACTGATGTTTGTCACATGATTGGTACTCAGTGAATGACAGTTACATCTGTTTTTTTGTCTCCTGTGGAAATTGTTAGGATTCTCAACCTTTGGTGGGAAAGATACCTGCTTCTTTAACATCTAGAGACAATTTTAATTGGCTAGAGTGTCTGATCAACAGCCTTTGACTTTTCGGTTTCTCTTTGGCATTCTGCTTCCTTTGCAATGTGCTTGGTGTTGCTGATAGTCATTTAGCGCTTGCTGTACCCTGGATCTGTGCTTTGCTTATGTTTGTGCAGGGATTCTCAACTTTAGCGTTAATAGCCTTTGAGTTGGGTTTTTCTCATTGTGGAAAGTTTTAGATCTTAACATCCAGACTGAAATGTTTTTCTGTATTTAATTGCACTTGGATTTCAAAAAGATCTATAGCCTACTGATGATGTCACTTACTCTATGCTTAGAGATTGTTGGGGAACATTTTCTATCATGGAAAAGAAAATTAATTGTCTTGAGGTAAATTGTTACTTTTGGGCATTTGTAAGTGACCTTTAGGCTTTTAAATAAAGCAGGCAACCATTGGTATTTTGTTTGAAGTTAAAGTAATGAGTAACTGCTCAATGAGTACAATCTTAATTGTTTTGAGGAGTATGTTTTAAATACATTTTGAATAGGATCTTTCTTTTGAATAGCACCTGTGTGTGTGTGTGTGTGTGTGTGTGTGTGTGTGTGTGTATTCTCTAGGGAAGACTATGGTCTTTAGTATTTTGGGGACAAGGTTTGCCTTATTGAAATAGTTTTTCATAATAGCCAAAGATAACTGACATTTATTTCTCTTAAGTAATACTCAAGCAAGATCAGGTTAGCTTTTCTAAATTAGAATATGGAAAAACTGGAAATATTTTAAAACTACAGTATGACTAAACCTCTAAGGTATAGGTCATACTATAAATCTAAGGTCCCAGGCTTATAATAACAGAAGTGTTTTTTTTTAAGATTTATTCATTTTATTGGAAAGGCAGATGTACAGAGAGGAGGAGAGACAGAGAGGAAGATCTTCCGTCCGATGATTCACTCCCCAAATGAGTGCTGCACCGATCTGAAGCCAGGAGCCAGGAACCTCCTCCAGGTCTCCCACGCAGGTGCAAGGTCCCAAGGCTTTGGGCCGTCCTTGACTGCGTTCCCAGGCCACAAGCAGGGAGCTGGATGGGAAGTGGAGCTGCCGGGATTAGAACTAGTACCCGTATGGGATCCTGACACGTGCAAGGCGAGAACCTTAACCGTTACGCTATCATGCCGGGCCCAATAACAGAAATGTTTTGTGGAGATGTTTAATATTCTGCTTTTAGTATTTATTTAATAAATGATAGAGGATAGATGGAGAGGACAGGGAAAGATCTTCCACGTGATGATCCACCCTCCCACCCTCCAGATGGCCACAATGGCCAGTATTGGGCCAGGCTTGAGTGAAGCCTGGAGCTTCTCATTCTCTTCCATGGGTGGCATGAGGCCCAGGCACTTGCAGCACCCTTACTGCTTTCCCAGGCCATGAGCAACTATATATTGTCATAGTTTACTTTGTGATACAGGTGAGAATTAATGTGTATTCATTTTTGCATATAGATGACAGATTGTTCTAGCAGCGTTTGTTGAAAGAAACTATCATTTCTGTGTGATTGAAGTGTGAGTCTGTTTCTAGTTTATGATTCTGGACTTAAAGTTTTAAAAGTTTTAAAGTTTTTTTTAAGTTTTAAATGTTGTAAAATCAGTATATATATACAAGTGCATATTTCATTTTTAAAGGTGTTTACACTTTTGAAACTGATAGGGTGACTGTATCCCCACTCTTTTCAAAGCCATAAGCTTCCTCTAGTTATACCTATGTTACTATAAGATTATTGCATTTGGAAAGATGTATAAACACCAATAATGTAATTTCATCTTGTTCTGGAATCCTAATTGCCACCATATGTCTGCGTATTGTTTGGATAGATAGCTAGTTGATGTGAAGTAGATCCCTAATAAATTTTGAGTTTTATTTACAGAATTTTATATAACAACAACTTGTTATTACTATTGCCTAATTGTTTGTCAGTAGAAAAAAAATATCACGGGCTTCTCCCTCAATATCCTCCTTTACCTCAGATACAAGATGGAAACAATATGGACATAATAGTATTGCCCACTTCCCTATCCCCCTGAACCCCCTTTTTTTTTTCCTTTCTTTTTCTTTCTTTAACTGTAATTAACTATGTAAAGATTGTCAACAACAACACAATAAAATAGATTATAAAAAAAAAAAAAAGAAAAAAGAAAAAATATCACTGAATTAGGAAACCAATTGCCATCACCTTAAGTTATATGTAGCATATGTGCTTAACCTGTTTATCATTTATTTAATTACCCCAATAAAACTTCTCATTCTTTCATTTCCTCCTAGCTTTCCAATCCAAAGCTAGGAGCCTGGAGCTTCCTCCTGGTCTCCTTCTTGGGTGCAGGGTCCAAAGGCCCTGGGCCATCCTCCATTGTTTTCCCAGGCCACAAAAAGGGAGCTGTATGGAAAGTGGGGCCTCTGGGATTAGAATCAGCGCCCATATGGGATCCTGGCACATGCAAGGCAAGGACTCCACCCACTATGCTACATTGCCAGGCCCAAATTTTAATTTTTTAAAGATCTTCCTTCTGACTGTTCACTGCTTAAATGGCCACAGTGGCCGGAGCTGAGCCGATCAGGAGCCAGGTGCTTCTTATGGGCCTCCTAGATGGGTGCCGGGTCCCAAGGCCTTGGGCCATGCTCTATTGTTTTCCCAGGGCATAAACATGGGGCTAGATGGGAAGTAGATTAGCCGGGACAAAAACTGGCAACACATACGGGATCCCAGAGCTTGTAAAGTGAGGATTTAGCCATTGAGCCATTGTGCTAGACCCTTCACTTCCTTTTTAAATATTTTAAGTACTGAAAATACTTATTGGAGACGCAGAGAGAAAGAGTAAGAGTGAGTGATGCAGTCAGATGGTTTACTCCCAAGCCTGCCACGGCCAAAGCAGAAGGCCCACTGTCCAGGGGAGTGGCAGGGTCCTGGCTACTTGAGCCATCGCTGTGATTACCAGGTTACTGCCTTGGGCAGCCGGCTGGTCACCTGACACTGCTTGGGATGCTCCAACAGGCTTAACTGCTCAGCCAAATGCCTGGCCCCTGAAAATTTGCCCTTTGTGTCCTAGAACTCCTGCTTTGGACTGTTTGAGATATCTGTTCACCACTCCCCTGCTTGGTGGTTAAGTTGCTTTGTTTTCTCTAGCTGTTGTCATTTCATAATAGTGACAGCTATTTGATGAGAGGACAACAAAAAGTAAAAGGAATGAGAAATGCTGTTTTCCTCATAGGTTTATTTAAAAGTAGAATATTCTAAAACATTTCCAAGTAGTTCCGTGAGAACATTGTGTGTTCAGAGGATAAGGAGCCTGTCTTACTCTTTTTGGTGCCCGGAACAGCAGGTGATAGTAATGGCATGGAATGACTATTTCTTGACTAAATGTTAAATTGGTTCTAAACATGTGATTCCCAAAGTCTGAAGACTATTTTCAAAATAGTGATTTTACCCTTATAAAACCTAGGTTTGGTTTTGTTTATTTAGAATGGTCACAAAGTTGGATATGACATTGAAAATTTGGCATGAAGTTCTTTTGATGTTTACCTTATTTGCCATCTGTGGATTTTAGTTGAAATTTTAATTAAGATAAATGCCATCAAAGGCTCTTGGGATAGAGAAAGGCAAGGATTGTTAATGACGGTGTTTTTTTATCCCAGTGAGTTTTCTAAGTGCTTATTGATTGCCATCAATCTTTAACTTTATCAACATGAACTACTATTTTTAGTGTAAATTCCCAGGTGTTGGTTTAGCATCATCTGGTGAGCCCATGCATGCACAGTACAGATTTTGTGTGACTGTTAAAGTGATTGATAGCTATGTGTAGCTAAAAAATGGATATTGATGAAGATGTAGAAACTTCAAAAAATGGCAGAGTGTGGGGGTTTGTTAGCAAGGTAAACACAGATACATTTTCTCAGGGAGGAAATTGAGGGAGGTACTACCAGATGGGAAACAGAAGTTTGCTACAGGGAGTATTCAGTAGATAGCAAGTACTATATTTTTTTCTTATATAATCTTAGGTAATAACTGCCAGCATAAGATTTGTGATTTTTCTAAAAAAGATTTATTTATTTTACAGAGAGAGGGGGAGACATAGATCTTCCATCCCCAGATGGTCTCGTAGGCCAGGGGTAGGCGTTCATAGCTGGAAGCTAGAAAGTTCTTCCTGGTTTTCCTATGCCAGTGCAGGGGCCCAAGGCCTCGGACCATCCTCTGCTGCTTTCCTAGGCCATAAGCAAGGGTGGAGGTAGGAGGCTGGATCAGAAGTGCAGCAGGTGGAACTTGGACCAGCACCCACATTGAATGCCACTGTTGCAGGCTGAGGATTAGCTGGCTATCTATCATGCCAGCCCTTAGCTGAGATTTAAAAAAATATTTAATTTACTTGAAAAAAGAGTGAGAAAAAGAGATAGATTCTCTGTTCTCTGGTTCAATTTGTAATGGTCTCATGGTTAAAGCTGGGTTGGCTCTGAAGCTGGAAGCCAGGAGCTTCTTTAGGTCTTCCCATGTGGGTAATGGAGCCCAAGGCCGTGTTCCATCCTCTGCTGCTTTCCTAGGCCATAAGCAGGTAGCTGGATAGGAAGTGCAGCAGCTGAAACTTAACCAGCACCCACTTGGGATGCCAGCACCTCAGGCAGAGGGTTAGGTTGCTAGGCCACATTGCTGGTCCTACTCTGTGACTGTTTGAAAGTATAAAGCCACTGATATTTTCTCTATAGTGTAAATAAAACTGTGTAGGCTTAATTTTCTGTTTGTTTCTGGGAATTCCACCTGCACCTGCATCTCCACCTAAGATGGCCTTTGCAGTTGTGATCACTTAATGTTTCTAATGAATTGTATTTTAGGGTTGGATTACTTGAAGTAGAAGTGTCTGATTAATGGAACACTCTTTGGTTCCAATGTTCAGTCTTCATGTGAATCCTAAATGAAATCACATTAATTATACTGAGCTGCACACTAAGATCTTAAAGCTTAGGTTGGTGAGAGGAAAGCTGTCGTTAAAGAGAGAACTTTTTATTTATTTTTATACACTATAGGGGGTACTTTTTTTTTTGTTTCAGATTTTTAAAATTTATTTTTATTGGCAAGGCAGAATTCTTCTCTCCTATAGTTAACTTCCCTAATGTCCACAACAGCTAGGGCTGGGCCAGGCCAAGTCCAGGAGCAAGGGGCTTCATCCAGGTCTTGTAGGTCTCCCACATGGTTCCAGGGGTCCAAGGATGCAGACTCCTCCGCTGCTCTCATAGGCAGTAGCGGGGAACTTGATTGGAGGTGGAGCAGCCTGGCCCTGTGGGATGCAGGCACAGGCAGCAGCTTAACCCACAGTGTCACTGTAATTTTTTTCTTTTTTTCTTTTTTTTAAGATTTGTTTGAAAGAGTTTCAGAGAGAGAAAAGCCTTCTGTCTTTTGGTTCATTGCCCAGATGGCAGCAACAGCCAAGGTTCGGCCAGAAGCTCCTTCTGAGTCTCCTGGCTGAGAGCAGGGACCCAAAGCACTTGAGCCATCTTATGTTGTTTTCCACGGCCATGAACAGGTGTGCTGGGTCTGAAGTAGAGCAGCTGGGAGCAACCTGGTGTCCATATGGTGTGCCAGCAGCACAGGTGGCAGTTGGACCTCCCACACCGCAGCACTAGCCCCACCCCGTGAGATTTATGAGACCCATGTTTCTGCAGATTGAATGGTCTTTGTTTTCCCCATCCTCAGTGTAGTTAATGCATTATGGATCTTTGGGTCTTTGTCTGATTTGATCTTTTTTACTCTTTTTAGTATTATTATTTTCCATTATACAGCTTTGTTGTGTAGGTATTCCTCCTTCCCTCCTTTATTTAATTTTATAAAATCTTAAAATAGCACACAAAAGAACCCACATGTGCCTTATGATGTACAGTAGCAGTTCTAAAAATTGTGTTATCTAAAAACTTTATTTTCAGAAATGTTTTAGGTGGGCTGAATATGGTAGAAACAATTTTTGACCTGTGGAAAATAATCATATTCTTTGTGCAGTGATGTTCTAAGACATTTATGGAAAGTAAAATATGGTTTAATATCACCCAGATTGTGTGATAATGTTACAGTTGAAGAGCTAAATGTACAAACTGGAAACTAATTACTATTAATAGATGAGCCAATCTGTAAAACTTTAGTTTTTTTCTCTTTAAGTAAATAGAAAGGAATGACCTTCCCCTTCAGAAATGAGGGGAAATTATGGCATGGGAAATTTTAGTTATGCTTTTTTTTTTTTTAAAGATTTATTCTGTTTTACTTGAAAGCAGAGTTACAGAGATCTTCCTTGTACTGGTTCGCCTCCCAAATGGCTGCAACAGTCAGGGATGGACCTGTCTGAAGCTGGAGCTGGGATCTTATTCTGGGTCTTTCACGTGTTTGCAGTGGCCTGAAGCCTTGGGCCATCCTTCGCTGTTCTCCCAGGTCACCAGCAGGGAGCTGGAGTTGGAACAGCTGGGACTGTGACCTGCAACTCTGTGGGATTGCAGAGCCACAGGTGGAGAATTAGCTTGCTACGCCACTGTGCTGGTCTCTAAACTAGCTTTGATTCCTTACAATATGTATTATTTAAATGGCAGAGTTAGGAGAGAAATGAGAGAGAGGTCTTTCATCTATTGGCTCGCTCACTCCCTAGATGATGATAGCTGGTGGCTGGGAGATCTGGTCCCACACCACAGTGATCACCACAGAGTGTAGTAGTGTCCTAGCTTGTTCGCATTTCCCCTCATGGAATAATTAGTTTCTGTAAGAGCCTGGCATACTACAGATAATGTTGCTTTTTTTTTAAACATAAAAGTTGTACTGCTAAGTGAGTTATTAGCCTGGCAACCGAAAGAGAAAAACTCAGTATCCCACTTCCTAAGTCTATAATTAATTGTTTTTTTTTTTTTGATTTTGATTTTAACAGACTAATAGGGATGCCAAAGGAAAAATATGATCCTCCAGATCCTCGCCGAATTTACACCATCATGTCAGCAGAGGAGGTAGCCAATGGGAAAAAATCGCACTGGGCAGAATTAGAAATTTCAGGTGAGTAGAATTTGAAGCGTTTATTTTGGGATGTAGTAGTAATAATGAGCAAGAGTTGAATCTTGATTTATTATTTTTTTGTTGGACCTTTTAAAATAGGTGGACTAAATGAAAAGATACAAGTGCTGAGGTACTAGTGTTTATCTGGCAGTAAATAAATACCTTTGTTCTCGCTCTTTTGGGTTCTCATTGGCTTGAGTTAGAATTGGCAGATGAAATTGAAGGTATTGGGGATTTCAGTTTCTAAATTAAAAGAGATTTTTAGATACAGCAGATTTTTATTTTGGCCATGTTAGGATGATTATTTTTGTAAATTGAGATCTTTGCCGTTCCCCTGTCTTCCCACTGTGGACAGAGAAGGCAACCTTAAAAGCCGTCTATTCCAACGAATGTGTGATAGCCATTACAGGACATCTAAGATTTGTCAGAACAGAATTGGGTACCTAAAAGCTCATGACCCAGTCTAATAATGTGGGAAGATACCAGGCAACGCAGACTAAGCAGCATGCTTACAACATCTCTGACAAGTAATCCTGAGAATTGTCAAGGTCATGAAAAAACAGGAAAAACAGAAAACAGTGGACCTTAGGAGGCTAAGGATTCAAGAGGACTGGATGCGAAATGGTACGCTGAATGAATGCTGGAACAGAGCTGGTAAACACTGGTGAAACACAGTGAAGTAGAGTTAATGTGACTTGTAATTAAGGGAGAACCAGGGGTGTTTGGAAAGCAATCATATGGTGATAAAAGTAAATGGCTAATATTATGAAGACTTTCTGTATTTGCAGTATCTTCTACCACCTTTTCATCTTTGCAGCCTAGTCTTCATCTTGGACCTAGAGTTTTATGCCTTACTGTTTTACCTTTTAGGTAGAGTGCGGAGCTTAAGTACATCACTCTGGTCATTGACACACTTGACAGCGCTGCACCTAAATGACAATTACCTTAGTCGCATTCCACCTGATATTGCCAAGCTTCATAATCTGGTTTACCTGGATCTGTCATCCAATAAACTCAGAAGTTTACCAGCAGAACTAGGAAACATGGTGTCTCTCAGGTGAGGAAATACCACAGCCATGTACAGTTCTAAGTGTACCAAACAGTGAAACAGTGGCATGTTACTTGTCTTTTGGTAGGATTTACATATGCACGTGAAGGTAAACTGGTAGAAACTGTCTAAACATGGTTCTTAGATCACTCTCTTGAGCATTTCTTTGCCTTGTTGGAAACTTGGAGGTTCCTGGCCAAGAATGTGCTTAATATTGCCTATTGATTGTAACCCAAACTTGAGGTACAGCTAAAGCTTTTCACCTCACCTTAGGTTCAAATCAGATAAGATCAATGAGAAATGATAAAATATGGTTTGTTGATAAGTAAAACCTTGAGGAAAATAGCTTCAATCTGTAAAGCAAGGTATATTTATATTTTGTAATTATAGTTTCCTAAGGAAACATTAAAACCTGGCAAACTTTTTTTTTCTAGTATTTTAGTGTTGTGTGAGAATTTCTTCATAGGAGAAAATTTAACTGGAAGCTTAAGGCATTGTGTTGGTGTTCCCAATGAAAATAAGAACTGCATTTTAACCTTGTTTATATTAGTAAAAAATAATGTGTTTATTATTGTAATCTAAAAATGTGTAGTTACGTGTTTAAAATTGAACACGTGAGTATTGTTTTAGAATGTTGTCCATCACGATCCTGTGATGAGTTCTTACTTTGTTTGGCACTGAGTTTTCCTTTTGAGCTATCCACTAGTGAAGGTACCATTTATCTTTTCTGTAGTCTGCTGCCCTATTCTTATCTGTACCATCCTAAGCTTTTTTAAATTTGTCATATTGTTGTGAGGCTCTTTTTTACATTTTCCATTTAATTATCTTTTGCTTCTTTGCCTAATTTATTTTTCTGTTTTTCATGTTACCATGATTAAAGTTGAATCAGCTATGAGACATGCAATTGATTATGGTTTATTCCTGAAATTTGTGCAAAAATATTGGCATTTTTCTATCAGTTAGTCTTGGTCCAGATTATCTGCTGTCTTTGATACTGCTGGGTGTTTGTCACTCATTTGCATATGATAGGCATTTTGGGTGAAGAGAAAAGAGCTTGAGAATGGCACAAAATTCCTATACATCTTTAATCTGTGCTTGAAATAAGTAAGTCATAGATACATTGTTCATGATTGTGACAGTAACTTTTAGCATTTTAATATTGTACAAAGTTTTTGGGTGAATAGAGAAATGGCTTGAATATAAACATCACTCTTGATATGTTAAAAGGAGGGCTAAGAATTATAAATGTAGGCTTTAATGAAGTTTGATATATTAAAATGAAGCCGTTTTATTTTGTTTTTATACAGGGAATTGCTTTTAAATAACAATATGTTACGGGTTTTGCCTTATGAACTTGGTCGGCTCTTCCAGCTACAAACTCTAGGTTTGAAAGGTGAGTGATTTTTTTTTTTGAAACTAATGTTAATTTGTTCATATGTAAGACAGGGTTACAGAAAGGTCTGGGCAGAGAGGGAAGGAGAGGTCTTGCATTGCTGGTGCACTCCCCAAATGCTTGTAGCAGCGTGGACTGGGCCAGACTGAAGCCAAAAGCCAGGAACTCCTTCCTGTTCTCCCACATGAGCCGTCCTCTGCTGCTTTCCCAGGCACATTCATGGGGATCTAGGCCTCAGATTAGCCCTGTCACAGAAAATGCCACTGGTGAAAGCAGTGACTTAACACGATATTCCACAATGATCCCCCCCCCTTTTTTTACAGTGATTGTGTTAACATTCAGTATTGAGGGTTACTACCTCCCCTTTGAAAATATTTCATTTGAAAGGCGGAGAGAGGTATAGAGAGAGACTGAGTGATGATCTGTTCTGCTGGTTCTGTCCCCAAATGTCAGCAATTCCGGGGTTGGGCCAGGCTGAAGCCAGGAAACCCCAGCTCCCTGTAGGTCTCTTATATGGTGGCAGGGCCCATGTGCAGTATTCCAGCGTGCGCATCAGCAGGAAGCGGCATTGGAAGCAGAGGAGCTCAGCTTTAAATTAAGCAGTCTAGCTGGTTCTAATCCCGGCAGCTCCACTTCCCATCCAGCTCCCGGCTTGTGGCCTGGGAAAGCAGTCAAGGATGGCCCAAAGCTTTGGGACCCTACACCCACGTGGGAGACCCGGAAGAGGTTCCTGGTTCCTGGCTTCGGATCGGTGCAGCACCGGCCCGTTGCGGTTCACTTGGGGAGTGAAACAACGGATGGAAGATCTTCCTCTCTGTCTCTCCTCCTCTCTGTATATTCGGCTTTCCAATAATAATAAATCTTTTAAAAAAAAAAATTAAGCAGTCTAGTATGGGATGTGAGTATCCCACGTGGTGAGTTACCTCTCTGACCACCTGCATTCCTCAGTGTTTTTAAAAGACCGTTTTGGAGACCAGCATGGTGATATAGAAGGCTTATCTTTCACCAGCCATGCTGGCGTTCCATATGGGCACCAGTTCATGTTCTGGTTCGTCTACATCTGACATGACTTCTTGCTTATGGCCTGGGAAAGCAATGGATGATAGCTGCTTGGGACCCTGCAACCACATGGGAGACCCAGAAGAATCCTAGCTCCTGGCTTAATACCAGCTAATCGCTAACTGAAAAATCTCCTGGCTCCTGGCTTCATATTGGCTCATGTCATAGCCTAGGCCATTCGGGGAGTGAAGCAGTGGACAGAAGATCTCTCTCTCTGTCTCTTTGTATGTCTCCTTCTCTTTGTAAATCTACCTTTCATATAAAGATAAATAAATTTTGGGAAAAAGGCCATTTTGATTGCCTTTCATCCATTTAGTTTGATTTCGAGAATGTTACTATTCTTTGGAAATAAAAGTAGTTCATGTCACGTTGAAATTTCTGTATGGTGTGGTGCCAGCTGTGTGATTTTTGTTTTGTTTTGTTTTTATATTTTATCTTTAATTTCTGTAAGACACTGAGGAGTTGTTTTAAGTTAAAATTGTGATTGACTTTTGCCTTTTTTTTTTAAGAGTGGCTTTGCTTAATGATAGAATAAATCAGAGTGCTCCCTGTTTCTTTTGTTAGAATAAATAAAATAGCATTGATACATAAGGGGAAGCATTTCATTAGTAAATATTAGCTGTATCTAATTATGTGCATTAATAAGTAATAAGTTATTATATCTGCATAAAGTACATTTACCCTAATTTGCTGCTCTCCTCTTTTTTTTTTTTTTATTAATGATTTTGCATTATGTGACAGTTTCATAGGCTCTGGGATTCCCCCCCCCACCCCTCCCCATGCCTCTCCCCGCTGCTCTCCTCTTAAACCATGAGTTTTGCTTGTTAAGTTTTAGTTGAAAGTTAAACTCACTTCATGTTAGAACTGGGGCAGACATGGTAGTGCAGAAGATTGAAGTGCTCCTTGCAATGCTAGCAACCTGTGTCGAGTGCCAGTTCAGGTCCCAGCTATGCCATGCTTCTGTTCCAGCTTCTTGCTAATGACTGGGAAGGTAGTGGATAGTGGCTCAAGTACTTGTGTGTTTGCCACCCACCGAGGGAAACCCCAGTGGAGCTCCAAGCTCCTGGCTTTGGTGTGCCCAGGATCTGCGGCTGTTAGCATTTGGGGGTGGACCAGCTGATAGAAAATCTCTGTCTTGTCACCCTTGCTTTCTTCCTCCCTCATTCTGACCCGATCTTTGTCTTTTTCTCTCTTTCCTTCTGTCTTCCTTTTCCTCTGTCAGTCTCTTGCTGCCTTCTACTTTGCTTATCAATAAATAAATTGGGGTTTATTTTTAACTTCAGAGGATTAAATAAATGTGAATGTACTATATTGATTAAATGTTTTATTCTGTAACTTGTAAGGAGTGAAGATAAAAAAGCCATAAAACACTTTCATTGATTTTATTTTCATTTTTCAGACTATTGCAATCTCCATGAAAATGTTCTTTTTGTGTTTGTTTTTGTCGTGTAATGGAGCATTAATAGTGATATTTGAGTAAAATTAGAAAGAATTCTGATATTATTGATCGAGATGACAGAAATGATAATAAGTTTTCTTATATAGAGTTTCATAAATGAGCTAATTATATGAACAGTCCAGTGTGATTTTTGTTCTTTTGAACTTAGATATAAAACAGTGGAGCTGGGAATACTTCTGTCTAACACAATTTTCTGAGGACTAATGTATGGCATTTGAAATTAGCTGTTGAACATTTTATTATGCTTTTTGTGTTTAAATCTGATTCTCAAAGAAATGGCCTTTCAAGTAGAGGAAGAATGAGGGTAAATCATTCCCTTCTACTAAAAACTTAAGTGGTAATTGACATTATAATCTTAGATTAATGCATGAAATTCACAGTTTATACTGCTTATAGTCTGTTGTAATTCCTTGTCTCTACTAAGGTGCTTTGTTATTACTCAAAAGGGTTGTTTCCCTCATTTTGATTTTGATAGTTCATTACTGAAAATGAATAATTTGCAGTTGAACTCAGTAGATTTACCCTTGTGTAGCTTCACTCTTACATAGTTGATATTTTTGAAAAGTCAAATGTTGTGTTTCTTATTCTTTCTTAACTCAATTCCATGTTACCTGGTGCTGAGACATGTTTGTAGAAAATGTACATTGTCAACTGAATGAGTCATTTTGAATATCTGTTTCCTCTGACCTTTCTAATTCACTAGCTGCCAGATTAGTCTTTCAAGTTATGGTCTTTGTCGGCCCCTTGTTTTTAGTGGTCTTGAAGTCATGTGGTGCACGTTCATTAAAAGCTCTAGTTGGACCTCAAGTGTGTCAAGTCGGGCACCAGCTTTGCCTCTGCTGCTGTTGTAGCTTACCTTTGTTTATATGTGTGGCTGCTTCAATTTGTTCTGAGGTTGTTTATCTTGGGTTAGGGAATATTCACATATACCCAATGAGAGGTCTTGGAGATAAGATCCAGGTTTAAGCATCACTCTCATTTATGTCTCATAGATAACTCATAAAGTAAAGGTATTTTTAATTTTATGCAGTATGTTCAGTGTGCCAGTTTTTTTTTACTGTGACCTGCAATGTGAGGTCATACAAGGAGTTTTCCACTGATGGTTACATGTCAAGGGTTCAGAAAGTTTTGAGTTTTGTAATAGTGCAAATTTCAGATTAGCTATGCTGTGTGGAGCTGTTTCATATTTTTTGAAAATCTGTTTAATTTTCTGTCAGTGCCGTTTTCTGTTCAGGTGATTCAAGAGCAAGAAACTTTCACAAAGGAAAGAAAATGAAAACTTTTGCCACCTTTTAAAATAGTTTGAGATGTTAAAAACAGGAGTGGCTTTATGAAGCATCTGAAAAAATAAAATAAAATGTCCCTGAGGTGTCTTTCCTATTTTTTCTTTTAAAGAAATGTTTTATTTTACTTGGAAAATCAGAATTTTCGGGGGAAGGGGTGAGACAGACAGACAACACATACAGCGTGAGAGAGAGAGAGAGAGAGAGATCTTCCATCCACTGGTTCACTTCCCCAGCTGGACTGGTCTGAAGGCAGGAGCCAAGGTCTGCTTTTGGGTCTTTCACATGGATTCAGAGGCCCAAGGGCTTTGGTCATTTTTCACTGCTTTGCCAAGCCACAGACAGAGAGCTGGATTAGGAAGGGGAGCAGCTGGAACATGGAACTTGTGCCCAGAAGGGCTGCTGGCGTCAGCAGACAGAGGATTAACTTGTTGGGCCACTGTGCTGGCTGCTACTGCATTTTATTTCTCTCTCTCTCTCTCTCTTTTTTTTTTTTTAAGATTTACTTATTTTTATTACAAAGTCAGATATGCAGAGAGGAGAGACAGAGAGGAAGATCTTCCTTCTGATGATTCACTCCCAAAGTGAGCACAATGGCCTGTGCTGCACTGATCTGAAGCCAGGAGCCAGGAACCTCCTCTCTTTGGGCCGTCCTCGGCTGCTTTCCCAGGCCACAAGCAAGGGGCTGGATGGGAAGTGGAGCTGCCGGGACCAGAACTGGCCCCCATATGGGATCCCGGTGCGTTCAAGGTGAGGACTTTAGCTGCTAGGCCACGGCGCTGGGCCCTATTTTTCTCTTTTGAAAAACAAATGAAAGTCTTAAGAGATTTATTTATGTATTTGTAAATTAGAGAGAGAGAGAGAGAGATTTTTCATCCGGTGGGATTTACTCCATAGATGGCTTCAATTGCCAGTTCTGGGCCAGGCTGAAGCTAGGAGCCAGGAGCTTCATCTGGGTCTCCCACAGGGGCTCAAATACCTGAGCCATCTCCCACTACTTTTCCCAGGCCATGAGCAGGGAGCTGGATTGGAAGTGGAGCAGTTGGAACTCAAACCGGTGCTTATATGGGATGCTGGTGTCACAGGCTGGCGGCTTCACCTTCTGTGCCACAAAGCTGGTCCCAACAGGTGAAATTTTAATAATAGTTTGGCTCATCAAACTACCAAGGCGTGTTTTTCTCTTTTTGTTTGTTTAGTTTGAAAGGCTAAGTGACACAGGAATAGCCAGAGGTGGGGTGGTGGGGGGGATGCATAGGGGTAGGAAGAAATTTTGGGCGAGAGAGGACAGGTTGATTGTGAGTTTTGATGTGGCCTGTTCCCCAGATGATCACAATGACCAGGGCTGCTAGAGACCAGAACCTAAAAACCTGGAACTCTATTGTGGTATTCCATTTGGGCTGTCTGATACTGTGTATTAGAAAGGGACTGGACTGGATGTGGAGCAGTTGGGACTCTTAAACAGATGCTCCAGTATGGAATCCATGCATCAGAAGCCTAATCCCCTTTGTTGTAACACTGGTCCCAAACAAATTTCTAGCAATTCTGTTTTAAGATTGGAGGACTGTGTAGGGAAGGTAGATTATTTGGTGAATTAAGGTTTAAGACCAGCCTATGGGCATGGGTAATCCAGCTTAGTTTCTTAAAAGTTCAAATTATTAACTCTATGATGAAAGTTATAAATAAAACGTTTCAGTTACTTTAAAAATCATATGCTAAGGTACAAAACTTTCCTTAATATATGGACTAAGTAATCCTCAAACATTAAACTTTGATGCCCCAGTTCATAAGAATGTAAAATGTATTACACTTCAAGCTTATCATCTTAAAGTGAACTTTGTCAGTGGAACATTTTTTTAATTCGTGAAGTATATCATAAGAGCAAAAACTAAATGAATAGCTATGCCCTTTATCCACCATTCTCATTTTTAATTTTTTTCAAAAGATTTATTTTATTTGACATGTGTCATTACAGAGAGAGGAAGAGATAGAAATTTCTTGCAGTAGTTGCATCACTCTGCAAATGGCCACATTGGCCAGGGCTAGGGCAGTCCAGAGCCAGGAGCTGCTCCTCTCCCTTGTGGGCGAATGGCCATCATCGGCTGCTTCTCTAGGCACATCTCCAGGGAGCAGGAGCAGAAGTGGAGCAGCTAGGACTGGAACCAGCCCCCATGTGCAGGTGGTGACTTTATCCACTATACCACAGTGCTCCCCTCTTGATTTTTAAACATTTAGAATTATCATTGACGTGGCAAAGTGTGTTTGATTTCTAGAAGTTCATATAGAACACAAAAATAAGAGAACAATCTAATAGAAAAGCGCTTACTGGTTTATATAATAGAATATATAAATGGCTCCAGAAATTTGGATAGTTGGTCAAACTTATGCCTAGTAACAATGTAGGTGAAACTGTTCTTGGTTGCCCTTTTTTCATGTGTAGCAGCACAGAAATTTCAAACCATTGATGAATTCATTCTGTTGGCTGAGAACAAAGGAAATTAGCACAGTTGTGGTTTGTCACTGTAGGTCTCCCTCCCCATGCTCGTTAAGTTTTTTTCGTAGTTTTTTGTGATTACATCTTCCCATCTTCTGTCAGAGGTTTCTATTTTCCTGACTTTAGACACTGGGATTAAGAATGCATTTATTTCCTAGCATTTGTTTGAATGAAATCCTCCTGAATATAATTTTCTCTGACTAAAACATCTTTTTACTTTTTATGTTTTCAGTCATATTGGTGCATATGGTGATTACGATTCATTTGTAATATGAATATGTGAATATGCTGTAATTTATTCATTATATGTGAATGTGCTGTAATTTATTCATTATAATGTAAATATTTAGTTCCCCCTTCCATTTTGTGGACTGCTTTAAGCAGTGCTACTGTAAGTACAATTGAGCATTCTAGTTCATATCGACGGTACAGTTCATAGGAGTTCCATTGTAGAGTTCCAGATGTCTGTAAGCATCTTTAGCTTTGTTGAGCAGGGCCATTATGTTTATAATGTACTTGTTCTAAAATAAACTCACACGAGTAAAAAGTAAGTTCCATTTTTCAGTCTGCTTTCCAATACTTCTTACTGTTAGCATTTTGAAAGTTTTGCCAGTTGTTGATTATTAAAGAGCTTTTAATTGTACTCTTAGTTTATATTTTCCTAGTTACTAATAAGGTTGAGGATCTTTTTATGTGTTCATTAGCCTTTAATGTTTCTGCTTTGAAATTGCTGTTAATCTTATGCCCATTTTCACTTGGATTATTTCTTACTGATTTATAGTTTTTAACTTTTGACTGTTTGTGTTATAAATGTCTTCTTCCATTCTCTGTTTTCTTTGTAGTAGTTTTTAATGAGTAAATTTGATGTTTTTAATTTACTCCAATTTTAAAATCTTCTGTTTCATAGTGTTTTGTTCAAACAAATCCTGCCCTGCTCTTGATATGTTTTCCTATGTTATTTCCTTTTTTTTATTTTAGAAGATTTTTATTTGTAACCTTGTTTACATAGTTAAGAGATGCATGTCCATGCTCATCTCTGATTAGGGTGGGGATGGGTCGAACTATGGAGGAAGGTAAATGGGTCTTTTTTTTCCTCCTGTGTCTAAAGGGGAGAAGAGGAGAGATCACTCCTTGCTGTCAAACTACATCAGCATCCAGGAGTAGGGGATGATCACTTGGTGATGCCTGAGACACCCCAGTATGGGGCAGAGTGTTCTGAGGGTGTTACCTGAGTGATCTTGATAGCTCTGATATGTTGTAAGCTGCAGTACACCAGGGCTGAGAAGATCTTTCCAAGGCCTGTTGACTGACCAAGTCCACCTTAGTGTGCATCCCCAGACCCAGCTACTTACTGCAAAACTTGGCCAGGAAAGTGTCCAACCTGTTTTGCTTTCCGTCCTCTGACAAAGCACTTGACCTTCTCTGCTGGCCTAGGTGAACTGACTGTCATGTCTCCTATGTTTATCTGGGCATATTGCTCACTGCAGAAGCATTAGCAACTGAGAAGACCCAGTCGTGATGGTGTGCACTGCAAGGCTGAACCTTATATCCTGTGATTTTCCCTGTATCTGGTGTTTGAGTCTAGTTGGGGAGTCTTCCCTGGGGTGACCTCAGACTTCACTCTTGTGTGTGCCAACCAGTGCAGGGTCTGTCACCTGCAGCTGTCTGATCAGTTTGCCCCAACTCCATTTCTCATTAGAACTGATGTGTGCTGTGGCAAGCTCAGCCCAACCCAATACAGACCCAGTCTTCATGCCCACCAGTAGGTACCGCAACCTAGTAGGGGCAACCCCAGTAGCTCCCAACAAGTCTGTCCCCCAGCTGCAGTTTTGGTGCATCCTGGCATGTGCTGTGGCCTAACCTGTACCATCCTGCATCCCATCTGGCTCTTTTGCTACAGCTTAGCTTAGCCCAGCCCACCCCCAGACCCTGCGTACATGAGGGCTGACATGTTCTGCAGCCTTGCCCAGGCTGGTCCACCTCCAGTTCTGGCTTTCAGGCTCACCAGTGGAAGCAGTGGCCCAGCAGGCAGTCCTTGACGTTCTCATACCAGGCTTGCTCCCATCCCCGAGTCTTGCATAAACTAGCAGTTGCTATGACCCAGTCTGAGACGGCCCACCCTCAGTCTCTCCATTCACCAACTTCTGTAGCTTAGCTCACCTCATCCCGCCTGACTGGCACACACCCATTCTGGCTGTCACTAGTGGGTACTACAGCCTGGCTCACACACATTCTGGTGCTTGAAAGCAGGTGTTGGAGCCTAACCCAGTCTGGTCTACCCCAGTCCCAGCCCACACATATGCTGACAGGCACTAAAACGTTTCCAGTCTGGTCTACCCACAGTCTTGGCTTTCACAATCACCAGTGGAAGTTTTAGCCTGTCAGGACAATTCCCAAGTTTTTCCCACCAGGCCCATTCCTAGCCCTGGATCTTGCAAGTGCTGATGGGTGCTGTGACCCAGCTTGGCATTACCTGCACATAGTGTCAGCTTTGGCTGGATGTTACAGCTTAGCCCAGCTGGACACAGCTCACACCCTGTCCTGGCTCTCATGCATGCCTATGGGTACTGTTTCCTGTCCCAGCCCAGCCTGCCCTCAAGACCCAACCTGCAGAAATGGTGATGAGTTCTGTGGCCTCTCCTGGCCTGGCCTGCCCCAAACCCCATTTTTTGTGCTTCCCTGGTGGAGGTGTGGCCTAGAAGGGTTGTTCCTCAAGCTCCCCTACCAGGCCCAGGATCTCATACATGCTGACAGGTGCTGTGGCCCTGCCATTTTGTGAAGGCATAGTCTGCCTTCGGTCCTGGCCTTGGCATGTGCCTGTGGGTGCTGCAGCCTGGCCCAGCTGGCCCCCTCCCAGCCCTGGCTACCGCGAGTGTCAGGTGTGCCCAGGATCTACCCTAGCTCGCCCCATTACCACCCCCAACTCTTTCACAAACCAGTGCATATTGCTGTCCCATAGAGGCAAGCCCACAAGTCTCCTGCAGAATCTGCCCCTGGATCCAGTTCTTTCACAGTTTGGTGGGTCTGTAGCCCTGCTGACATGGCCCACCCCCTGCTCCTAAAGGTGGGTGTGTACCATGGCCTAGCCCAGCCAGGCATGCCCCAACCATGGCTTTTGTGAGTGCCTTTGGGTGATGTTACTTAACCAGTCCAGATATATCCCATATGGGCGGGTGCTTGGTCTGACCTAGCATACCTTGTAGTTTCTCCCCTGTCAATCTAGTTTCGGCTCCCTCACCGACCTGACCCTCAAGCCCTCCCTCCCTCCTTACCACCCCTCCCACCCACCCGCCAACCTTAGGCCTGGGGTGGCATGTCCTATCCCAGCATTTCCAACATATCTTTAAAAAAAATAGGCAAGTACTCTGGTACACTGGTGTAGTTAACACAAATTTGGTATTAACCAGGCCCAGAATGCTCTTCAGCTATTAGCTACTTTTCTCCGAGCAGTGTAACACTTGCCTAAGCACAAAGGCAACCTATGTGGTTGCCTCAGCTGGGGAGCCAATGATACTTTCTAAAAATTGTAATTTTTCTAGAGATGTCCCAGCCCTTGGTGCAATGCCCTGACACACACACACACGTCCCACATCCCAGGTCCTGGTGCAATGCCCTGATGGCTGTAATAACCAGGGCTGGGTCAACTGAAACTGGTAGGGAGGAGCTTCATCTTTGTTCTCATCTGGGTGGGTTATCTTCTGCTTTTCCCATGTGATGAAAAGGGGAACTGGGGTGCCCACGACGGACTAGTAATTAAATCTCACTTTGCATCAGCCAGGATCCTGTATGGGCACCAATTTGTGTCCTGGTTGCTCCACTTCCCATCCAGCTCCCTGCCTGTAGCCTGGGAAAGCAGTCGAGGATGGACCAAAGCCTTGGGACCCTGCACCTGCATGGGAGACCTGGAGGAAGCTCCTAGTTCCTGGCTTCAGATCGGCTCAGCTCCATCCATTGAGACCACTTGGGGAATGAACCAGTGATTGGAAGATCTTTCTAGATCTGTAAATCTGCCTTTCCAATAAATAATAAATAAATCTTTAAAAAAGAAAAAAAGGGGGCGGGGCAGCCGAATGGAAAGTGGAGCAGCCAGCCAGGAACCAGACCCTAGATGGGTTGTTGGTGTGGTAGGCAGCAGCTTTAGCTGCTGGGGGCCATTCGCTGGGTTTTTCAGTACAGTAGAAGAGATCTAGTTTTTAGAGGAATCTAATCTTACTTTTCCCTTATGTTTAGCAACTTGTCTCATGGACAGTTAGAGAAATTCTTTTCCCACTGATTAGTGAAGTTACCTCTCATTTCAACTATGTCTAGGTTTATTTTGGGAATTCTTGTTCTTTCCAGTGATCAGTTTGTCTAACCTTGTAATGATTACATAGTCTTTAATTATTAATATAGCTCTATTTTAAAATGGGTCTCTGGTTTATGAAGTTCTCAAATTTCTTTAGCAATGTCTAGACTCTTATTCTTACTAAGAAATTGAGTATTTCACAAACAGCTGTTGGTTTCTTGGAGTTTATTTTGACCTGGATCATTTTAGGAAGAATTGATATCATAATTACAATGAATGTTCCTATTTATGAATTTGGGCTTGCCACCCATTTATTTAGATTTTATTTAATGTTTTGAATAAGGTTTCATAGCTTTTTACATATTGGTGTTTTTACAGCTTTTGAAAGATGTATTTCTGGCTACCTTATGAATGAGCTTATTTTTACACTTGATCTTAACCAAAAGGCCTAGATGCAATCATTTTGGTTTTTAAAGCTTTTTTCCCCTTGCCTATTTGCTGTTGGGTTTTGTAAGTACAGTTGATTCTTATTTTTGTTTGTTTTTGATTAATCTCATGGTAAGGTTTCTTGGATAAGCTGAAATTTTTTTCTAGAAAGTTGTCTCCCAGTTATGTTGAGCTTTATACTATTTGATGGTAATGCAATTTTTTTATTTTTAAATTCTTGTGAGTTTAATTTCTTTTCCCTTATGCATTGGCCATTGGTCAGTATATCCTACACAGTATTGGAGAGAAATATTAATACTGGGTATGCTTCTGTTACTAATTTTGAATGGAATGCTTCTAATAGTTTTCCAATAAGAGAGCTACTATGTGTTTTTAATTTTTTTAAAACTATTTTTTTGGATTCTACTAGTTTCCTGATTTTCCTACATTGTTAATTGTTGTTCAGACATTTTATCAAATGCTTTTCTTTATTTATTAAGATACTATTTTCCACATCTCAAAGGCTCATAAGATCAATTACATGCTTTCTTTCTCATTTATATGCCTAGGCTAAACACAACTTGGTCAGGGTTATATTTTTTTTACACTGCTAGATATAATTTTGTAATGTCAAGAATTGCAAAAGTGTGCAGGGTTTTACCGTACTTATAAGCTTTAAATAAGTTAGCTGGTTACCGTTTCCCAGATGGCAGTAAAAGAGGATATCTTGGGTCAGAGAGAAATCCATGAAATGGGCCTAGGTGTATGCTTTGTGTACAGGAGGCTTGCATTATAGTTGAGTAATCCAGATGCAAGGGTCCATCATTTTTCAGGCAAAGAACAAATACTGAAACAAGCAGTAAAAAGGTAGTTTTGCTTCCCCAAGGAGCAGTTATGTAGTAGCAATGATGTAGTTGCCTTGACCTGTTTACTGCCCATGTCAGGAGACAGAGAAGCTCTTCTAATCTCTAACCATCACTGAAGATACAGAAGGAAGCCTAATGCCTGCTGCCTTGCACTACAGTATGTTTTTGTGGACCTTTCTGTATGTGTTTATGAATGAAGTAGACTTGTGTATTTCATCATTATTCAAGTGTGTATGACATTTATATTGGCTTTGAAACAAGGAAAAATTGCTTGTTTTTCAGTTGTCTTAAGTAGTTTGTGTAAGACTGAGTTAATCTGTTCCCTGAAATGTTGGTTTTCTTTGATGAAACCATGTACTATGTTAGTATACAAGAGTACTTCAAAAACTATAGGAAAGATGGAATAAAAGATAATTTAGGAATTGGACATTTAACCTAGCACTTAAGAGACTCCTGTGTTCCTCATTGGAGTGTCTGGGAACGATTACTGGCCCCATCAGCTGCCAATTTAGATCTTCGGAAGCGGCCGTGATGGCTCAAGTGACTAGGGAAGGCTGTGCTCAGATGCTGCAGCATCTGGGGAGCGAACCAGCAGGTGGGAGTTCTGTTTTCTTCTGCTCTGTATGTGTATGTATATGTGTGAGGACAGAGAGCACTGCCTCTGCAATTGAAATAATTGTAAAAAAAAGTTTTATTTTGTTGCAAAAATGTTTGGATTTAATACCTAGTTTTATCATAGTATGTATTTTCCATGAATCCTTTGAGGATTGCTCATATAGGTTTAGCTATAAGAACAAATGAGGGCTTCTTATTGTTAATCAGTTGGGTTTTTTGGACCTACCATCTGTATTGTTGGAATTTATCTTTTTTATAAGTTTTAAAATTGATTTGTGTAAGTTGATAATATTTTGTAAATACAATTCTAATGTCTTGTCTATTTGTAATTGCGTTAGCTCTTTTAATTTTTTTAAAGATTGATTTCTTTATTTGAAAATTAGAGCAAGAGAAAGGGAGAGAGAGAGAGAAGTCTTCCCATCCACTGTTTTACTCTGCAGGTTCTCTCAACAGCTAGGCCCAGACCAGACCAAACGCTGGAGACAGGAGCTTCTTCCAGGTCTCCCACTTGGATGCAGGTGCCCAAGGATTTGAGGCATCCTCCACTGCTTTCCCAGGCTATAAACAGGGAGCTCTTTTCATTTTAAAGTTTGTTTCTGAGATGGGCTTTGGCCTAGTGATTAAAATATTAGTTAAGATGCCTACATCCCAGGGCTGGCATTGTGGCCAAGAAGTAGAGTCACTGCCTGCAATGGGTTGTTGGTTCAAATTCTGGCTGCTCCATTTGTGATCCAGCTCCCTGCCAATGTGCCTGGGAAGGCAGTGAGGATGGCTTAAGTGTTTGGGTCTCTCTATGCAGGTGGAAGGCCTGAATGGAGCTCTTAGCTCCTGGCTTCGGCCCAGCCCAGCTCGTACTGGTGTGGTCTTTTTGGGTCGGTGTGAATCAGCAGGAGGAGGATATCTCTCTGTAGTTCTGCCTTTCATTTTTTTCTTAAGATTTATTTATTTTTTATTGCAAAGTTAGATATACAGAGAAGAGGAGAGATAGAGAGGAAGATCTTCCGTCTGATAATTCACTCCCCAACCAGCCGCAGCGGCTGGAGCTGCGCTGATCCAAAGCCAGGAGCCAGGATCCTCTTCTGGGTCTCCCATGCGGGTGCAGGGTTCCAAGGTTTTGGGCCATCCCCCATTGTTTTCCCAGGCTACAAGCAGGGAGCTAGATGGGAAGCAGAGCTGCTGGGATTAGAACCGGTGCCGATATGGGATCCTGGTCCGTTCAAGGTGAGAACTTCAGCTGCTAGGGCCAACTCTGCGTCAGGGCCAACTCTGCCTTTCGTGTAAATATTAAGGGTAAGAGCGAAAGGAGGGAAGGAGGCAATGAAGGAAAGGAAGAAAGGAATAAGGAAAGAAGGAAGAATACCTACCTCCTATCTGAGAGAAAGAGAAGACAGAGATCTTTCATCTACACCTGCCAGGGCTGGGACAGCCTCTAACACTTGGGTCATCATCTGCTGCATTTCCAGGCACATTGGGAGGAGGAAGTTAGGTAGGAAGAGGAGGAGCCAGGACTTGAACTGGCACCCTGATATGGGTTACAGGTGTTCTGAGTGGTGGCTTAGCTTGCTGCATCACAACCTTTCCCCTGCCTGGGATGCTTTTAGATGCTTTGCCTTTTTATGTAAAATTAAGATTCTGCGGTGAGTTGTTCTGGATTTTTTTTTTTTTTTTTTTATTGTGTTGAACAGGTAGATCACTTTGGAGATTATCACTGTTTCAGTCTTGGGATTTAATATTGTGGTTTTCAGTTCAGTGTGTCTTTATTCAGGTAGAATGTTTTGCAGTTTTCAGCATGCAAATCATTTTCCTAAATATTTATTGTTACTGTTTGATACATTTTATGCTGTTGTAAATTGGTATTGCTTGTTATAATTTTGTTTCCGAATTAAACTGCTTGTTTGATCTCTTCTTGCAATGTTTGTAAATTTAGAAACTGTAGATTCATCATCTATATGTAGAAACCATTTAATTTTTTCTTTTACAATGTGTAGTCTAATTTTAATTTACTTTTCTTGCCTTATCATACTGGCTAGAACGTTTGGTACAATATTAAATAGGAGTGGTGACAGTGTATATCTTTGCTTTATTCTTGATTGTAGAGTTCATCTTTCAACATTAACATCGATTGTAGGATTTCGGTAATGTTTTCTTCTGTTTCACACTTGCTAAGGGCTTTTGTCACTGATGTGAAATTAGAAAAGTTTCCAAAACATTTCTGTAATTGCTTTCTTAAATGATTGAGTTTTTCAATAAAACCAAATGCACTTGTAATTTTCTGTTGAAACATTTAGCATTGACATATCCTGTTTGTTTCTCTTCTTTATTGTGTCATTAAATTATCATAATGGATCATGATTTTAAATGAATTTTACTAATACTGGTGATCTACATAACAAAAACACTGCCCAAAATGAGATCTGGTTTAGCTCATGGTTCTAGCAGCTGAAAGGTTCAGACAGTGTAGTGTGAGAGTTCAGATACATTCCAGTGAGAGTTTCCTGACTGGGACACAAAATATGGAGAAGCAGAAGAGGGACCTTTCACCTGCCTAAGAGGCAAAGCATGTTAGATGGCCTTGCTTTATAGCACTACGCTCTTGCAAGAATTAATTTAGTCCTATGAGATCTATATTAATCCCTTCCGAGTGTGGTGGCCCATGACCTACTTACATTTCTATAAAGCTCCACCTCTCAAAGGTTTCACCATCTCAGCACTGTAACATTCATTTCCATTAAGCAATTTTTTTTAAATAAAAAAGGAATCATTTCTGTCTTTGCTGTTTGTTTTCTATTTCATTTGTCATTTTTTATTTCTGTATTTCTCAATGTCTTGTGATATCTGTGTCCTCTAATGTAGTAGTTTAATTCTTTAGTTGCTTCTTTTGCTGCATTATTTTGATTTCTATTCTTAAAGGTTAGCCTGGAATTACAATTAACAACTCCATATGTAGGAATCTAATTTGCATTAATATCAGCTTCATTAATATTAAAAGTTGCATCTCGGATTCCCAATGAAACTGTTGGGAACGTGTAGACAATGGGATGCTGGATGTCTAACACTGTCTGTACCAGCAATGTCGGGGCACGCTTAAATAAGAGACTGATGGAATTATGACTGCTTATGAAGCTCTATACATTATAGCAATGTGGGGAAAATCTGTTGGGGGATGAGAGTTTGGGGGGTAATCCCAAATAAAGTAAAATGTAAAAAGTTGTATCTGAATTGTATTAGTTCTCTGAGACTGTTTTCTTCATTATTTTCTCTTATAGTTCTTCAGACTGTACAGTTTCAACCTACTTTTTAAGCTATTTGCCCTTCCTTCTGCCCACTCAACGCTGCTATTGAACTCTTCTATGGATTATTTTTCATTGTGCTTTTGAATTTCATAATTTGTTTGCTTTTTGGTAATTTATTTTTTGATAATTCTTTGATACATCATTCTTATTCTTTAATTCTTTATATAACCTTCTCTTTAACTCTAAACATACTGATGTTCCTCAACTTAGTACAGTTACATCCCAGTAATAAGTTTGTACAGTTTCTTTGGATATATGTAATCATATTAAGTACAATAGTCTGCAGCTTGAAACATTGGCATTTGGTTATATAGAGCGCATTTTTGTCTAGTTTTTCAACTGTGAGTCTTACAGTTTTTAATTTTATCTTCTACTATAGGCAATCCTTTATCACAGGATATTCTCAATTTATACCAGGACCCAGATGGAACCCGAAAGCTACTGAACTTCATGCTTGACAATCTTGCAGGTAACTAATAATGACAAAGCAGTAAACTGTACAGATTTTTTAAAAGATTTGTTTATTTTTGTTTGACAGGCAGATTTAAAGAGAGAAACGGAGAGACGGAGGCAGAGAGATCTTCCACTCATTGATTCATTCCCCAAAGAACTGCAGTGGCCAGAGCTCAGCTGATCTGAAGCTGGGAGACAGGATCATCTTCTGGGTCTCCCATATGGGTGAAGATGTCCAAGGACTTAGGTGGTCTTCTGCTGCTCTCCCAGGCAACAGGAAGGGAGCTGAATCAGAAGTGGAGCAGCCAGGAGTAGAACTGTCATCCATTTGAGATGCTAGTGCTTCAGCTGGATGAATTGGCCTGATAAGCCATTGAGCTGGCCCCTAGATTTAATTATGTATTTTAAATGTGGAATTAGAATGAGAGTGAGTGTTGAGCACAAGAGAGTGAGCCATGTGTGTGTGACTGTGGTGTGTGGGGAGAGAGAGAGAGAGAGAGAGAGAGAGAGAGAGAGAGAGAGAGACAGAGAGAAAGAGAGAAAGAGAGATTGAGTTTTTTCCCATTCACTGGTTCATTCCCAAAATGGCTGCAACATGGCTTGACTGAGCTGAACCAGGAACTAGATCCAGGAACTAGATCCTGGTCTCCCATGTGGGTGGCAGGAGCCCAAACACTTAGACCATCGTATTGCTTTCCTAGTCCACCACCAGGGAGCTGGATCAGAAGTAGAGTAGCCAGTACTCCAGTGGGTGCCCGTATGAGATGTGTGTCACAGGTGGTTGACCTCTTATATTATTAATATCAGATATATCAGATGATTTTCAAAAGCATGAGAGTTTTTTTAAAATAGTTTCCTGTAGACTTGGAGTTTCTTTCATTAATAATTTCCATGATAGTATGACGTTCTTTTCATGTTCTGGGTACTTTATATTTGCTAAGCATTAAGTTAAGAGCCTTACTTAGGGCCTGGCAGCGTGGCCTGGCAGCTAAAGTCCTCACCTTGAACGCCCCGGGGTCCCATATGGGCGCCGGTTCTAATCCCGGCAGCTCCACTTCCCATCCAGCCCCCTGCTTGTGGCCTGGGAAAGCAGTCGAGGACGGCCCAAAGCCTTAGGACCCTGCACCTGCGTGGGAGAACTGGAGGAGGTTCCTGGTTCCCGGCATGGGATTGGCGCAGCACTGGCCATTGCAGTCACTTGGGGAGTAAATCATCGGAAGGAGGATCTTCCTCTCTGTCTCTCCTCCTCTCTGCATATCTGCCTTTCCAATAAAAATAAATAAATCTCTAAAAAAAAAAAGAGCCTTACTTAGAGTAACTTGCTTAATCTTTCTATGAGCCTCAGAGGTGTAGGAGGTTTTATTCGTATTTTGTGAGTGCAAATTCTAAGATTGGACACCAACCAATTTATATTAAAGTCAGGGCTGTGAAGCCAATTTGTTTTTCTTCTAATTACAAAGTTAGATATGCATCAATTGTTTCAATTTGATGTAAATTACTTAGAACCCACACATTTTCTATACTTTCATGAATGAACTGGCTACATGTGATTTTTCAACAATGTTTCATACTTCATATTGGTTGTATGGTGTTCCCATACCAAATCAGTTAATTTTCTTGGAATAAAGTATTCCATGAAAAAAATTCTGAGTCGGGTCTTAAGAAATGAAGAATTACCTGCTGGCTCTGTCTTCAAACCAGAGAGGGTATACCTAGGAAGCCGTTGAACTTGACTGGACAATAAGATTCTGGACTCTATGTTTGGTATATGGGGGAATCTCAACTGAACTTGAACTGTGGTTATGCAACAAGGTGGAGGAATCCACCATGGTGGGAGGGTTTAGGGAGGGATGGGGAGAATCCCAGTACCTATGAAACTGTGTCACATAATACAATGTAATTAATGAATAAAAAAAAAAGAAATGAAGAATTACAGAATAGAGGCTATTATCACAATTTTTTTTTTTAGTTTTTTTTTTTTTTATCACAATATTTTTGACATGCCACTCTCCCATTGTGTGAAGTAGAGTTTATGTTAAGGTAAAACCAAGCTAATATGATCTAAATAGTGGATGAAAAAATTAGAAGTTGATGAAAAAGAAATACAAAATGTTATTGCCAAGATAATTTTGATAGAAATATGTGGCTGTTAGAGCTATATACATAGCATGTGTATACTATTTACAAATTGTTTTAAATCTCTTTTATGCATAGATATGGGCAACCGACCGAGATGGATACTATGTATCTCTTTGTGATTTCTAGTAAATTCTTTTAAATACAAGTTATGTATACATATATATAAAATTTATATAATTTTTATTGATCAGTTTGTCTTGATCAGAAAAATTTAAACACTCAATTGATCTTTTTCTGTTAGGGTGCTGTTTTTATATTTTGTTTAAAAATTTTTGTCTACCATTTAATTAAGAGCATAGTCTTACATTATTTAGAAACTTGTTTTTTTCACTTATAATATTGTAATTTTCTAGAATTGATGAATTTTGTGAATTTTGCATAGGTAATTTTTTTTGCATAAGTAACATTGAGCAATTTATTGATAAGACTATCCTTTCATTTTTGTTTTTAGTGTTTTCTTTGTCACAAATTGTTAAGTTTTTGCAGTGTGTGGTTCTGCTTCTGGATTCTCCATTGTCTCGCTTAAGTTTTACAGCAGTATAAGAGTGTCTTTAATTATGTTAACCGTAAAAATCTTGAGATCCATTAGATTAAGTTTTTCTTTTAATCCGGTTGGGAATAATCTTAGCCAGTTTTGTCTCCTTGCTGCTTTAGCCTTGCATGGAAATATTTCATAAAGTTTATGGAAAATGGAATTAATATGTTTGGTATGTTTTTGAAAATCATTAGTGTTTTTCATGACACACATTTTCCATAACCTTTTTGAAGATGCCCCATATTTTCATCATAACTTTAAGGATGAATTTTGCTTATCTTTCTTCACAATGTAGGAATTGTATTGACTCTGTGGATCTCTAGAAAGAACTGACAGGTTTACCAATGAGGTCTTAACTCTTCTGTTGGAGATTTGTACAGTACCTCTTGGCACTGAGTTCAAGTTTCTGTGTGGGAACTCTAAGCATTGACCCTTTCGAATAGTCTTAAAAAAATGGATAGATAGATGACTTTTACAATTTATTTTGCTCATAGAATAGGTATATTAATCTTCATAAGTTTACAACTTTGTACTGCTGGGATAAACTCCAGCTCATAATACATTGTTATACCTGGATTCAGTTTACTAATATTTATAATGTTGTTTTTCAAATATGCCTATGAGCGAGATTAGCTAATAATTTTATTTCTTTAATGTCCTTTGTTGAGTTTTGCTATTGAAGGTGTGTTGGCTTTGGTTGGTCAGGATGGAGTGCCAGGCTCCTGCCTTTGGACGGCCTGGCCTTGGCTGTTTTGGCCATTTGGGAAGTGAACTAGCAGATGAAAAATCTATCTCTCCTTTTTTGTTTTTTCACTCTTTAAATAAATAAGTCCTTAAAAAATTTAAATCAACTTTGTACTATTTATTGAGAAATATGTCCTCATGTTCAGTCATTTGGAGGAGTTCAAGATTGTTTATTCTAGATCTTAGGTAGAATACATCTGTATTTTGGGTTTCTTCATGAGAAATTTCAAGTCCTGATTTAATTTTTTGGTAACCGTAATTCTATCTGATTTTTCGTTTTTGTCCAGTTCTGAAAGTTATGTTTTATGGAAACCTGGGCTTTTTTGTCTAAATTTTCAAATTTGTTGGCATAATGTTCAGGATTTCTTCTGATGTCTCAGTGTCTGTTTGCTATATAGTGGTGTCTGTCATCTGTAACACTTACTTATTTGCATTGTCTCTATATTCCTATATATTTTTTAAGGTTTTGAAAGGTCAAATAATGGGGGAAATCTCTTCCATCCTTGGTTCACTTTTCTTAAACGGTTGTACAAAATACCAGAACATTTTAGGTTTACCCTATTGTGTTTTTATTTGCATTCTCTATGCTTGCCCCTGTACCCCCTTACCTCTACCCTTTTGGGTTTCTAATAATCACAATTTTAAATTCCAATTGAACAGATAATTTTGAAAAGATTTATTGTTATTATTATTATTATTATTGTTGTTTTGCTTGAAAAACAGTTACAGAGAGAGAAGGGAAGACAGTCTTCCCTCTTCTGATGCAGTCTCCAAAAGGCTGCAATGGCTGGCGCTGAGCTGGTCCAAAGCTGGGAGCCAGGAGCTTCTTCCAGGTCTCCCATGTGGATGCAGGGGCCCAAACGCTTAGGCCATCTTGTACTGCTTTGCCATCCATTAGTGGGGAGCTAGATTGGAAGTCGAGCAGCTGGAACTTCAACCAGCACCACATTTAGCCACTATGCCAAAGCTCTAGTCCCAAATAAATAATGTTTAATTTGGGGGAACATGTAGTATTTTTCTTTCTGTATCTTGCATATTTCATTCGACATTATGATTCCTAATTATGTTTGGCCGCACGTCAGGATTTCATTGTTTTTAATGACAGAATGATACTCCATCGTATATGTATGACACACTTTATTTGTTCATTTGTTTATGGACAGCTAGACTGATTTTGCCATTTGTCTATTGTAAATAGGGTTGTAGTGAACATTTGTGTGCAAATCTGATTTTACTTTAGGATGTATGCCCAGAAAAGGGATAGCTGGATCATATTCCAGATCTTTTTTTAGGTTTTTGAGGCATCTCCATAATGACTGTACTTGAAGTGAACTGCTTATGATCAGCATGTAGTGGAGTCATTGGTCATGTTTTTTCATTTACTCTGCTAAGATTCTGCCCTGTCTTTTAATCTGTGTATTTAAGAATAGTAGATACCTGTATAGAGGACCACACCATATTCTTAGATTTTTTTTGCTTCATCTATCAAATATGATTTAAGAAGCTGATGGGGAAAATGATAGTATGTATTTACCCACAATTTTATCTGTTACTTGTGGTAACCTTTTGGTGTTCCATTTCTTCTTTCATATTTTCATTTGTAATGGGCTTTTTTTTAAAAAGATGTATTTCTTTGAAAGGCAAAGTTACAAAGAAAAAGGGAGTGACGGCAGGGGGGACTGGTCTTTTCATGTTTTGGTTCACACCTGAAATGGCTGCAATATCTGGGCCAGGATCTTCTTCCCGGTCGCCCACATGGGTGTAGGGGACCAAGCACTTGGACCTAACCTCGGCCTCTAAGGCACACCAGCTGGGCACTGGATCAAAAGTTGAGCAGTGAGAATTTGAGTTAGTGCACATACAGGATATGTGGGCTGCAGGTGTACCACAGTGCTGGCCCCTACAGTCTTGGAACAATGAAGTCTCATAGCTTTCCTTTGTTAACTACTTCCTGTTGATGTATGAAGATAAGCTACTGAATACAGAATTGGCAGTTTATAGCCCTTAAAGAATATACTTTGTCCTTGGGCTTCCATGGTTTCAGAAAAGAAATTCAGAGTGATTCAAATTTGTATTGCTTCTTGAGTAATGTGTTATTTCTCTCCTTTGATTTTAAAGTTCTTTCTTGGTTTTCACAAGTTTAATTATGTTCTTATTTAGGCTTCTTCGGGTTTATTGTAATCAAAGATTGTCTACCTTCTTGAATTTGTCATTTTCTGTCTTTAACATTTGTGTAGAATTTAATCTCTCCTTTCTTTAGCATGCATTTTCAGCCCCTCGTTTCTTTTTCTTCTGAAACTCGGATGGTCTTTTTGTGCCACAGGCAGGTCCTTGAATTTCTGTACATTTTGTTGTTGTTGTTGTTCAGATTGAGTAAGTTCTATTGTTCTGTTGTCAGGATCACTGCTTTTATCTTTTTGATGAAGTTATATCTTGTTAAATCTCTATTGTACCCTTAAAATTTTTGTTTTTTGCAAGTTCCTATCTCATCTGAAGTTTTTAAGCATAACCCCTTTTTTGTTAGTTTTTCTTGGTTTCTTCTGAAAACCTTTTCTCTAGTTGTGGTTTTCCTGGTTCTTAGTGTGATCAGTGATTTGTAGTGCAGACGGTTTGGATGTTGTGTTAGGAGACGTTTGGTCATTTCTATGGGTACAGCTGTGGCAGACAGTTGCCCTGTTTAGCTTTAGCATGTAGACGGTGTTCTCCCTTCCAGGCCCTGGTGACACCTTCCCTGTGGGCGGAGCAGGGTCACTGCTGTCAGCTGTGTCAGGTGTGGGATAAGCTTGGAGATGCTGCTTTGGTTAGATTGGGTCAACATTATTGCTTTTATGAAAAAGTAGTATTCTTTTGTCCTGTTATTGACCGTGCTGTTTTATCTTTTAAAAATTGCATTTAAATATCTCATGACTGTAATTCCTGTTAAGGCTAGAGTTTCATTTGTCTACTCTGTTGTCTCAGTCTCATGTATGTGTTCATGGTTCTAAGTTGGATGTGTATACTTGTGCTTTTATTAGACATTGATTTGTGTGCAGAAATTATCAGAATTTTATACTGTTTACTGTATGCTTTTAAATTTTTCAAATGAATTCTGATTTCATTATATATTTTTTTACATTTTAATTTAAGAGAGTTATTTATTTGAGAGGAAGAGAGAGCCAGGTAGTGAGCCAGAAACTGAGAACCTTCATCCCCAGCTAGCCAGTGTTGGGATTGGACCAGGCCACAGCCAGGGACCAGGAGCTGAATCTGGGCGTTCCACATGGTGGCAGGGAATTAACTGCTTTAGTCAGCTGAGAATTTGAATTGGTAGCAGGGTTAGTGTGTGAATTTTTTTTTTTTCCACTCAGTGGTATTCATTGAATACTTCTCTACTTTTAACACATACAGGAGATCTTAAGAAAGTTAATGGAAATGCTCATTATGAAAAAAACTGCACATGTTTCAAAACATTCTTGTGTCAATATAAACATGTTTTAATTTTTCTCTGAACTTAAACATATCTTTAAAATTTATTTGAGAGATGTAGTAAAGATGATGTTCCTATATCCTTAACGCCTGCCATGGCTGAGGGGCTGAAGCCAGGCAGGAGCAGGACTCCGTGGGCCACTACTGCTGCTTTCTGGGCTGCTTGTTAGCAGGAAGCAGAATGGGGTATAAGATCCCAGGTACTCCGATATCTTTTAAAATTCTGCTTTAAGGGGACTTTGCTGTGGCATAGCCAGCTAATCTTTTGCCTATGACACTGACATCCCCTATAGGCACTGGCTCATGTCCTGGCTGCTCTACTTCCAATCCAGTTCCCTTCTTATGGATTTGGAAAGCAGCAGAGTATGATCTAAATCCTTGGGTCTCTACATTCACATGGGAGACTCAGATGAAGCTCCTAGCTTTGGATTGGCCCAGCTCCATTTATCGGGTCCCTATAGTCAGTGAACAGCAATTGGTAGAACTCTGTCTCTCTTTTTTGTGTCTAGAATAAAAGTAAATAAATCTTTTAAAAAATTCTGCTTTGGGCAAAGGGGTTATCCTAGGAAATAAAATTGCTAGATACAGGAAAAAATTTAAATTTTAGCATATAATTCCAGTTGGTTCTGTATGTGGATGTGCTAATTTATATTCCCATAACTATACATGCAAGTAGTTGTTTCCTATTACCGCTGTCAACTCTGCATGTTATTTTTTTATTTTTTTTAAAGATTTATTCATTTTATTACAGCCAGATATACACAGAGGAGGAGAGACAGAGAGGAAGATCTTCCATCTGCTGGTTCAAGTGAGCCGCAACGGGCAGATGTGTACCTATGTGTGCCAATACAAAGCCGGGAACCAGGAACCTCTTCCGGGTCTCCCACGTGGGTGCAGGGTCCCAATGCATTGGGCCGTCCTCAACTGCTTTCCCAGGCCACAAGCAGGGAGCTGGATGGGAAGTGGAGCTGCTGGGATTAGAACCGGCGCCCATATGGGATGCTGGGGCCTTCAAGGCGAGGACTTTTAGCTGCTAGGCCACACCGCCGGGCCCAACTCTGCATGTTATTAAACTTAAAGACAATTATGTCATCAAGTATCTCATCCTTTTTAATTTTCCTGGATGTTAAAGGGATAGAGTATTTTTTCATATGTTTTTGGCTGTTTAGATACTGTTGATGAATATTGTATGTTTCACTTGCATTGATATATTGTTGACATGTTAAAATTTGGGAGCCACCAAAATGTTGACATTAGCATGTTTTATTTTGAGAGTTTTCTAAGTTTTTATCTTCATCGTTGTATTTGTTGTAACGGCAGAGAGACAGAGATAAGAAAAATATCCCATCCATTGATTTGTTCCTAGATGTCCATTGCGGCTGGTTCTGGTGTGCCAATCGAAAGCTAGGAGCCTGTAACCCAATGTGTAACCAACCCATCGAGCCATCGCCTGTGGCCTCTCAGGCTACATCAGCAGGAAGCTGGGTTTGGGAGCAAAGCCAGGACATGAACTCAGGCACTCTAATATGGGATGCAGGCATCCCAAGCAGCATCGTTAACTGCTGCACCAAATATTCACCCTAATTTCTAAATTTTTCACTTAGCCACCTTAGGGAGATTTTGCTAATAAGGATCTCAAAAGTTAGAAAAAAAAAACTTTGAGTTGCATATTTGACTTTGCGTTTTGGGATAATTGCCATGATTCAGGAATGGTGTTTGTAACAGACACAGTATAGTTCCAGGAGTCAGTACACTGAAGCCATAGATGAGCAATTTGTCCTCTTGTGATGACCTTCCTATCTGCTGGAAGAGTGCAGGATATGTGATGAAGTGTTCACTCTGTGAAAATATTGCTGCTAAAATAGAATAGTAGACCTTAGGAATGCTGAAACTGTTAGCAAAGTAATACGTTTGATGGTCTGAGACCACTATAGTCAAAATTTGGGGGTAGTTGAAGATAGAGTGGTTTGTTTTAAAGGTATGCATTTCTCAACCACTAGTAGTATGAGCATATCTTTAAACTTGAATCAAATTGCCCTGTAATTGTAAAGATTTTTAGAAGGAAGACATTCTAAGAGAAAACGAAATCGGAACATGAAAGCCCCTTTAGAAAATTCAGTTACTTTTCCTTTATATTTATGTATACTTTTTTATTTTAAAGATGTTTGAATGTTTTAATCTGTTGTTAAGCTCATGTAGCTTTAATTTTTGTGGTGTGGAACAATTTGGAGTCAATGCAATTTACAAATAAAATTAAGACTTATTTACTTAGTGTTGTAAATCGATACTTTTCAAAAATACCTTGTGAGTGGAAATGTCATTAATGGCTTATTTAGCATTATATCTCGTTCTGTGTTTTCTGTAGAGCTCTTCTTAAACCTCTTCTTGTTTGTAAATATTAAATTTCATTACTAGATATTTAACTTGGTTTGTGGACCAGTACAACTGAGTAAGAAACAGAGGCTCATTTGACATTATATATATTTTAAAAAAAGAGAAACTGATTTTAGAAAATGTAATAGTAACTTACCTTTGCAAAAATGTTTTTCAGTTCATCCAGAGCAGCTTCCTCCGAGGCCATGGATTACATTAAAAGAACGAGACCAAATTCTGCCATCAGGTAGTTGTTCTTCATTCTTCCTTTACTTGTGTCAGAAATACTTACATACCATTTGAGCTTCATGGTCTTTGGGTAGCAAGCCTTAGTTTGACCTACCATGGGTAGATGACTTTTAAAATTCATCTTAAGAAAGGCCTAGGTACAAGTGTCAGTGATGCAGCTTTTGGTTTTAAAATTAGTCCTTGTAATACAGCTTTCGATATGGCCTCTACCCGCAGAGACTTGGATGGTCTAAGAAAGATGAGTAACAATGAGTATTCTTCTGGAAATTTTTAAACCATTTAGGCAATTTACCCTTCTCTAGAGGTAGGCTGATAACTTTCATAATTTTTGAAAGATGTATTCATTTAAAAGGGTTAGAGGGAAAGATGGAGGGAAGGGGAGAGGGAGAAACCTTCCATGTCCTGGTTCTCTTCTCAGGTGCCTGCAAGAGCTGCCAAAACCAGGAGCCCAAACACCTGTTTTCTGAGGTTTCTTAGCAGAAGAATATGGGTGTTTGAAGAGGCAGCCTAGCCTGCTGCCACTTTTTCTTTCTTTTTTTAAAAATTAGAAATATTTGGAACAAAGCGTTTGTTTTAGTTTTGGGAAATGTGGGAATTACAAACTTTATGGTTTTGTTTATATTTTATCAACATTGAAAAATACTATATGCAGTACATTTTGTGTCTTCTAGAGGAGATAATTTCAAAGCTAGCATAGTCTGGAAACCATAGTATTAACCATTTTAAAAAGGGCAGTGTCAGTGTTACTGTGAATAATACTTAACTGTCAGGATGTGCACTGATTGTCTAAATAAAAGGAATATTTTACTCTTGCCTGTACCTGGAGTACAATCTAATTACTCCTCTGTGATACCAAAAGTACCATTTTCTAGTTCTTCAGAGTAATTGCCTATTAGAGTAAACATAATCTTGAAGAAAAACTTTCCTAATATTGTATGGCAGTCTTCCTTCCTTTTAAGAAAAAGAACGACAGAAATGACTTTTCATTAGTTGCTGAATTCTCAAAGTATGTATTCAAGAATTTTCTTGGGATGTATGACTCTGAATTTTAGTGCTAAAGTACATATTGTTAAACAGATACTTACTTGTGATGTGTGGGGTGATGTTCATAATATGGATACCAGCTGGTGATAATTGTAAAGGATTTTAGCCAAACAGTGGTAATGATAAACTATGTAGGAATCAATCCCATAGGGTGAAAAAGGCCCCAGACAGAAACAGAGTATGGAAAACGGTGATAGTAGTGACTTAGCTGATTTTATTCTCCGGCATTGGCACTGACAATAAAGAGCCGTGTAATCTTAACCTCTGGCCTTATCTGTGGGACATATTCATGTCACAGAGGCTTAGGGAAAGAAGTCAATGAGGCAAATAACCATCTTGCTTCATTTCCCTTTACTGCCAAAGGACGTTTCCATTCTGGAGAAGTAAACTGCGCCTGTTCACTTAAAAATGTGGTTTCTTGGGAATTGTTCTGGATCATTTCCAAGATAAATAATCAGAGAATATCAGTCACCTCACACTGAAAATTAGCCCCTGGGCTGTACAACGGTCATCAGTCCATTCCTAGGGGACCAATGAACTCAGTGGCCGCGAATATCTTTCCAATCCTTTGAAATTGAACCGACCCAAGTCAGTTGTTACTTCACCTTGTATTTGTCCCATGTTATTTATATAAATGATTCTCATCCATTTCTTCCTGTCAGTTCAAAGGTCTTTCTTTAAAAAAAATAAATGCCGAGCCTCTGATTGTGACTCAGTCTGGAATCATTTCCTTGGTATCAGCAGTTTTTTTTTTTCTCCTTTATATTCTCCAGAGCATTTCTGATGGGAAACAAGAATAGGGAGTAAGTGAAGATTAGAATTTCTTTTCATGCCTTAATGTTCACGTGCCTATGAATCACCTGGGGATTTTGGTAAACTGCACCTCCTATTCAATAATTAACTTGTGGAGCCAGAGATTCTGCATTTCTTTCAGGTTTTATGGTATATTTTGAGAGAAGGCAAACTTTGATAACTTAAGTTAGCCTTGGAATACATTTAAGCCGGAACATGGCAGTCAGAAACCAGAGAGTCTCCACTTCAAATTTTGTAGGTGAAATGCTGGTGGTATAAATGCTGATGGTATATTAAAGTATATTTTTGCGTAGAAAGGATAAAAACCATGTTCTCTTGGCTATTAGTATGTTCATAGTCCTTTTATTATTCAAGGTCATTATAAAGATCATTTGAGAGAGCACTGCATTTACTCTCCAAAGTCCTGTCATGTCGGGCACTGGGCCAGGTGGAGTGAGAACTCAGTCTGGTGTGTGGCAGGAACCCAGCCTCCTGAACCCTGCATTAGCTAGAGGCCAGAGGCTGGAGCCGAACTGAGGTTTTCTCATGATGGAAGGCATCTTAAGTTTGTGTCTTCACTGCTAGGCCAAATGCCTATGCTAGCTCAGAAGCACAGTAAGATGAGAATTTTGTTTCACAAATGAATATTTGATTGGCAAAAAGGGTTCTCTTCTAACTAAACTTGATTAATCTATACTATTCCAGCTTACAGTAGTGACAGCAGCACAAAACCCAAAAGTTTTTAGGTACTGTGTTAATAAAAAGTAATGCAGTTGGAGTCCTTCAATTAGAAAGAAACCAAAATGTACATGATTCCACTATACAGAAAAGCTTTTCTTGGCAAATTATGTACAAAAATTATCATGTAGATTTAAAATGAGTTTTTATTTCTTGGAAAAAAAAAAACCCTGATCTATAACAAAAAAATCTCAAGGGTAAATAGCGTCCTACTTCAGTCCATGAGCTTTCATATGGCTGATTTAAAGTTTCAGTAGATACAGTGTTAACTGTTTTATTTTTCCTCTGGTTTTTTATGATGGTAATTTTGGATTATGTATGTGTACTTGTGTAGGTATACACATGATAACTGCTTTGGAAAAAATTGCCTAATTTTCTCCCTGTTGTTTTTCTCCCACTTCTTAGCATCATTCACGGTTATGTGTTACAATGTGTTATGTGATAAATACGCCACGCGGCAGCTATATGGCTATTGCCCATCCTGGGCATTAAACTGGGAATACAGGAAAAAGGGAATTATGGAAGAAATTGTTAACTGTGACGCAGATATCATTAGTCTTCAGGTAACACTCTAGAAATTAAATTGTTTTTAACTTAAAGGTGAACTTAAAAATATTATCTTTCTCTGGGAGAGATACTGCCTTTGAAGTGAAATTTATTTTAGAATTATTATTTTATTTCCTTTTCTTAAAAGAGGAACAAATTTAATAAGCATTTGGAACATTTCACAGTAAAACTGTGTTGCTTAGTACAGCCATCCACTTAACCTTAATTTGCTGTTTTCTAAAGTAAAAAAAAATCATTTTAACGAAACTCATGTTAAGAGTTTATCCCATGAAGAAATCTTTGGTATTGCTAAAAGGGAAAGCTACAAATGATTGCCAAATCTTGAGGAATATAAATTTAATTTACAATAGAGTCCATTAAAAAAAGCTTCCCCAGAATTGTTTGTTCTTTACAAATAAACAGCTAAAATATGCTGTAAGTCATGCATTTTTGTGTTTATAATCATCTTTGGAACTGTCTTTTAATTTTATTATAAAAACTGAAAACTCCTTTTATGAAATATGTATCAATTTTTTTCAGCATTTAGTGTAATAAATAGAAAGATTTATTGCCAGTTAAAAAGCATTTTTTTTTCTCAGCTACTTTCAAAGCATTCTAAAATGTTTGTAACATTTTTAATGGACAAATGAAAATTGCATATTTATGGAGATGTGATATTTTAATATATATGTACATGTGGAATGATCACTTCAGGGTGGCTAACAAATCCATCATGCCAGTTACATATTTCTTAAAGATGTTTTAAATTATATGTTGAAATCTCACATGTTCTTTTGAACACAGCCTGCAAAAAAATTGCTTAAAGTTATTTTTTGGATTATATCAATGTGATAAATTATTTTTCTGTTGTTTGGGAAATAACAAGAAGTAACATGTTCAAAAGTTAAATGTTCTTCTGAACACTGACACAGAACTGGGAGGTGGAAGAAGCAAACAAAACTAGAGTGTTGCAGTTACTTAATTCTCCTTTTTGGTACAGTAGCAGCCTCACACTGCTCCAAGGATGGCTTAAAGGATAAAGACACACTTCAAGAAAGTTGATTTTCTGTTAATGCCATGTTTTAAAGTATTTATTTTAAAGAAATTGAAGCTTGTGAGAAGGGACAAGGAATGATAAAGGAAAACAATCTCATTCCGTGTCTCACAGGTCATTGTTACATCAGGACCTCCACAGGCTTTTCTTCTGCGCATTTTCATGATATCCAAGAGAAAATTGAGATCCTGTTAGTGTATTTCTTTCTTACTAATTTTACTTAGTGTGCCATCTATGTTACTAAAATTCTTGAAAACACATTAATTATGTGAATACACATTTAGCCTTTTCTGTACTGTTAGAGTCTTAATTTTTATGAGATTTTACTTTTGCAAAATCATGTTGCCTTATGCATGTACACATATCATTATCTTCATATTTGACTCATTTTGAAAAGTTTGTTTTAAAATATTTTGTGGGTCAGTGAATAAATTAATCTAACTTAATAATTACTAAATTAAGCTACCTATACATATCTTAAAGCAGAATGTTTTAGATGATAAATTTGCTTTTCACTCTTGGTTGCTAATCCTTTCCACCAAGGCTCAGAAGAATGAATAATTTTAAAACTTACCTCCTCATATTTCAAAGTTACTGCTTTCTTACACTTAATCTGTCATATACTTAATTGTTTTGATCAAGATAATTATAGTAGAAAGGAGACCCAGGGTGCAGTCCTACTCCTGTCACAACTAGTGTAGGCATAAGACAGTCACCTTTCTGGCACTCTCATGTTTCAAAAGTTGCCATTGTCAAATGGCGGTTACTGGCAATGAGGTAAGATGGTTTGACCAGCTGTTACATGAATTATAATCATTTCAATAAAGCCTCTGATGATAATGAAAATTTTTATATCACTGTTAGATTATATTCTGTCACATAGATGATTACTTTTCTTTCATCTCAGGAAGTGGAAACAGAGCAATACTTCACTCTCTTTCTGCCTGCATTGAAGGAGCGTGGATATGATGGATTTTTTTCTCCAAAGTCACGTGCCAAAATCATGTCTGAACAGGAGAGAAAGCATGTGGATGGTTGTGCAATATTCTTCAAAACAGAAAAGTGAGTTAAGGAAACAAAGTGCGAAAGTGTAAATGTATTTCTTTTATCACACGTTTAAGATCGTCTTTAGTTTGATCCTATAAAATAACAAAAAGCTAGTCTGAAGTCAGAATATACTAACTGTTTTTAGTGTTTGGTAATGTTTTGTGAATCTTAGAAATAACAAATGTAATTTTCTTTTTTTTTTTTTAATCTATTTTATTGTATTGTTGTTGACAATCTTTACATAGTTAATTACAGTTAAAGAAAGAAAAAGAAAAAAAAAGGTTCAGGGGGATAGGGAAGTGGGCAATACTATTATGTCAATATTGTTTCCATCACGTATCTGAGGTAAAGGAGGATATTGAGGGAGAAGCCCCACCCGGTTTCCCCCCCACCCCGAGTCCCGGATGTGGGGCATGCTCTGAGATATGTGCTCGAGTGGTGTTAATAGTTCTCCGGTTATGAATCGCTGCCAGTTTCGCTTGATGAGGTCGTCTACTGATTGATATGGTCCATTATAAAGTCACTGTTTGCCCAGTATTTCGCTGCCAACATATAGCTGAGATGAATGATTGATCTGCTCTGTCTTCTGTCTTCTTGATTAGAGTTCTGAGTCCAGCAGTTCGATTGGGGAGATCTCCAAAGAAACTTTGAGGTATTCCCAGACTAGTTTCTTGTATGTTCTAGCAAGCACAGGGCCCGGCACAGTCCATCACCCCGATCAGCTGGTGGTTTCAATTGCTGGGTTGTTCTGTTTTCGGTCCCGAGTTGCACTGGAACCAATGGGTGTTGCAGTCCAGTCTGGTTCGGCCCTTACATCAACCAGTGGGAGCTGCAGCCTAGTTGGGGCGACCCACAATAACCCCCACTAGGCCCGCCCCCTACCCTGGTTTGCCAGTATGTGTAGCAGAAGACCAGTCTGTCCCCCATCCCATTTGGCTCTTGTACTTGTCAGTGGGTATTAAAGCTTAGTTCTATCTAACCAACTCAACCATCCAGCCCTCATGGGTGTTGTTGAGTGCCTCTCTATCTAGCCATCCCAGCTCCCGTCCTAGTTTTCATGCCCTCCCACAGGAATAGTGACCCAAGAAGGGGGAACCCACTTTTTCCCTCCCAGGTCTCTCTGTCCCGGTTTATGCACTCTTTATGTGGTTCTGTGATTTGACTTGACAGAATTAGTCCCCAGTGCCAGCTTCTGCGGCTATGCCCAAACATCCCTCACCCACTCTAATTTATGCTTGCACCAGCAGGAATAATCAGCCCAGCCTGGCTTTTCCCTGGTCTAGTCCACATGCAGCGCACAGGTGATGTAGCCTTGCTTAGTCTGGCCTGTCTCTATCCCAGCCGACGCTCTCCAGTGGGAGTAGCTGTCCAGCGAGGGGACCAGCCTCTTAATCCCCCTGCCGGTTCTGCCCCTCCCTTCCTGGATCTCACGTGTGCTGGTTGGATGCTGCATTCATATCCAGTACAGGCAACCACGCCCTGGCATTCCATAATGTGTACTTGTTTTGTCGCGACCAAACCCGGCTCATCCCACACTCTGTTCTGGTGATCGGATTTGCCAGTGGGTGACATGAACTGATTTTCATAGTGTTTAACGTGTGTCAGGTCTCCTCAGTTCTATGGATTATATTTAAGAGATGCTCTCAGGGAGAAGTATACAGTTATTTCATCATCATAGCTCTGGTAATTAGTCCAAGATAATGCAGTAGCCTGACTTTGTAGTCCATTCTTTTATGCACTGCAATAAACTGGATCTTACCGCTTGCTATTTGAGCTTTTATATAATCCCTCTGGATTTTTTTATGATCCCTCTGGGAAAATTGCCTTTAATTGTGTTCTCACAATTTACTGTTTATACAGAACTTTCTTTTGAAACACTTAAATTTTTATAAATGTATTAGCTGTTAGTAGCATTGGGATTTCTAACATCAAACTCTTCCCAAGTATCATTGTTTCTTTCAAGATAATGTGTTTTTACCATGTCCCTCACAGTTTTGAGAGGAAAAATCTGAAATTTCTTAATGGTTTACTAGATGCAGGGAAGGACTTAAAATTATGAAGCTATTATCTAGGATGCTTTAAATACTGGGTATTTGTAAGAAATTACTAAAAATGCTTACGATAGTTGAGAAATTAGTACATAGGATCTGACTGGATTCATTTTCCTTCTCCTTTCCTCAGTTCTTTGTTTCTAAATAGTAACAGCTTTCAACAGCACTCAAGACTTCATGATACGTTATTACATTGTGCCTCCTCTGAACTTCTTTCCCAAAGTGGCAGGGCTATACCTCCTATTGTAGCTTAAAACTATCTTCCTCCTGGTAACAAATATTCATCCAAGTTACTTTTAAAATGCTCAATATCCAGTGTTAAACTATTTGGAATTTAACGTAAAACCCACTGCCCCACCTTTACTCTTTCTTTAGATTGACAAGATAATATGGTGTAAAGACTAACATTTTGAAGCTAGATGGTGCTCCTACATTTATTTAGCTGTATAATCTTCCCCACACCACTGATATTTATCTGACTTGAAAGTCAGTGTTAGAGAGGGACAAACAGAGATCTTCCACTGGATCACTCTCCAAATGGCTGCAGCAGCCAGAGTGAGCTAATCCTAAGCCAGGAGCCAGGAGCTTCTTCCAGATCTCCCATGTGGGTACAGGAACCCAAGGACCTGGGACATACTCTGCTGCTCTCCTAGGCCATTAGCAGAGAGCTAGATCTGAAGCAAAGTACCTAGGACTCAGTCCAGCTCCCATAAAGGTGCAGACCTTTATGGATTAGCATGCACTGACCTAGCTGTGTAACCTTAATCGAGTTATTTGTCCTTTCTGGACCCATTTCTATATTTGTATATTCTTCCCAATGTTTGTGTGGTTTACAAAATTATATAGCAATAAAAGAATGACTCTCTGCTTACTCTTAGTCTCACTGTTTTAAAATCAAAGTGTTTGACAATTCTCAATTTTTTTCAAGTATAGTTTTTTGGGGGAAAGAAAGAAAGAATTAGAGATCTTCCATCTGCTGGTTCACTCCCCAAGTGGACTAAACAGCGAGAGCCAAGCTGATCTGAAGCCAGGAGCCAGGAGCTTCTTCTGGGTTGCCCAGGCAGGTGCAAATTCCCAGCGCTGTGGAGCATCCAGGACATGAACTGGCGCCATATGGGATCCTGGTGCATACAAAGCACGAGGTTTTAGCCACTGAGCTGTTGTGCCAGTCCGTAAGATTTTTCCATATTGTTTAGACTGAGTGACTTGAGTTAATCACTGTAAGTTATAAACCAAGACACTTTATTCAAAAAGAACATCTAAAGGAGTAGACGAATACCTCAGTATTTCACAATGTTACTGGAAGTCTGTGAAATAGAAAGGAGCAGAATGGGATACATCTCACTGTGTTTGGGAGGAAAATGTAGGGAATAGTATGGTTAAGACGGCATGAATAGATTATGTCTAATTGTTATGATAATGTTTTATGAACAAATATAAACATGGAAAGAAGATAAACTATAGGAAATTGCATTGTCAGCCTTAATGTTGGAAGTCTCATCCTTTTACAACAAGAGTACTTGCAGAAATTCTTAAAATTCAAGAAATGTAACTATAGTCTTCATTAGTCGTCACTAGAAAAAAGGAACTTTCTGTGGTTCCTTAGTTATTAACTATCTTTTTGATTCTTCAGTTTTTGGTAAAACTGAAGTGATAAGAATTGAAAGTATGAGCCACTGTCCCTTTTAGACTTTGTAATATTCAAGGAAAGGAATATTAGTTATGAAGAAAAATTCATCCTACTTGGGAAGACTGGTTTTATTTTTTGTTGACTTGCAACCCAAAAACCCTAACAAGAAGATACCTTAGAAGATTTGGGAGCTTTTAGAATTGTTTTTCAAATGAAGAAAGGTTAATCAATCGTGGCTGTACCCAAAGTGCAACTTCTATCTTTCCTTTTTTTAAATTATTTTATTTTGATAATCTTTACATAGTTAATTAGGGCACAAAGGGTCAAGGGCTACAGGAAAGTGGGTAAGACCATTGTTTTCACATTATGATTTTTTCTGTATTTGGGGTAAGGGGGAAGATAAAGGGAGAAGCCCCACCCAGCCTCCCAACCATCCCAGGTCCCCAACGTGAGGCATGCACCGACGGCACTGCACAAATGGTTTTGATAGTTCAGCTGTTCTGATTTGCTGCCAGTCTTGCCACTACAAGCACAATGAAATCTCTCCAGAATCTGGGCCCAGCGCCGTGGCCTAGCAGCCAAAGTCCTCGCCTTGAACGCACCGGGATCCCATATGGGCGCCGGTTCTAATCCGGGCAGCTCCACTTCCCATCCAGCTCCCTGCTTGTGGCCTGGGAAAGCAGCCGACGATTGCCCAAAGCATTGGGACCCTCCACCCATGTGGAAGACCTGGAAGAGGTTCCTGGCTCCTGGCTTCGGATCGGCGCAGCACCTGCTGTTGTGCTCACTTGGGGAGTGAATCATCGGACGGAAGATCTTCCTCCCTGTATATCTGACTTTGTAATAAAATAAAATAAATCTTAAAAAAAGAAAAAAGATATCTCTCCAGAACCCACTGGCTGACATAGTCAAAAAAAAGCAGCTGAAACTTAAGAAGGCAGTGGTTCATTTATGTTCAGGTTTAATAAATGCATCCTTAAATAATTTGACTTAACTCAAATGAACAGTTGTCTTTACATGGTGTGTCACAAGGAATTGGACACATCATCTCTGGAAGACTTTGGGATGAAGAGTTTGCCATTTCTTGCAGATACTTAAGCCGGTTCCATGTGAAAGAGAAATTAGTTTTATTTAATATTCTTTGAATTAAAAGATTGAGATCTAGGTTTAGTAGAAAAAATAAAGGTTATTAGATTGCTATTCCTCTCTTCCTCAAAATGGTGAGTTGACTTTGGTAGAAACCTATCCTAAAGAATTAAGCTATCTTAAAATATAAAACTGTCCTAAAATATGAAAAAATTACTATTTTTAAAAAGATTTATTTATTTTTATTGGAAAGGCAGATATACAGAGAGAAGGAGAGACAGAGAGGAAGATCTTTCGTCCACTCGTTCACTCCCCTACTAGCTGCAATGGCCAGAGCTGAGCCAATCCGAGGCTAGAAGTTGGGAGCTTCTTCTGGGTCTCCGAAGCAGGTGCAGGGTCCCAAAGTTTTGGACCATCCTCTACTGCTTTCCCTGGCCACTAGCAGAGACTGCACGGGAAGTGGAGCAGCTGGGACATGAACCTGGTGCCCATATGGGATCCTGGTGCGTGCAAGGTGAGGATTTAGCCACTATGCTATTGCGCCAGGCCCTAAAAATATTACCATTAAGCAGGATATTTTAACCTTCCTAAAGAACACTGTGTTCCGGGCCCGGCGGTGTGGCCTAGCGGCTAAAGTCCTCGCCTTGAAAGCCCCAGGATCCCATATGGGCGCCGGTTCTAATCCCGGCAGCTCCACTTCCCATCCAGCTCCCTGCTTGTGGCCTGGGAAGGCAGTCAAGGACGGCCCAATGCATTGGGACACTGCACCCGCGTGGGAGACCCGGAAGAGGTTCCAGGTTCCCGGCTTCGGATTGGCGCAGCACCGGCCCGTTGCGGCTCACTTGGGGAGTGGAACATCGGACGGAAGATCTTCCTCTCTGTCTGTCCTCCTCTGTGTATACCTGGCTGTAATAAAATGAATAAATTCAAAAAAAAAAAAAGAACACTGTGTTTGTATAAATTAACTTTAGAAATACCAACTTTTATTTTTTTGGAAGCATGTGTTTCTGATGTGCGTAATTGACTTCTGTGTCATCAGGATTGTTATTAATACTTTGTAACCGAGGCAAAATAGAGAAGTAAATTAGCTATGGAGACTGATAATAAGACTGTGTCAAATATACCCTCTCAAGTTTTTTTTTATTCTTCAAAGCAGGTTATTTTCAGTAGTTTTATTTTTTTTTAAACGTAATGATGCTGTACCTGTTTCATACATGAAAATCTCACAGAAATTGCTTAAAGATGACATTCCATTGCTTGCAGATGTTTGAAGAAGTCTGGTGGATAGTCACTCCTATCTTCTAGAATAAATTTTGATGTTGTTCAGTTATTTATTTCTCTTGCTATTAACCAGGACACCATCATTTCTTCAAGCTTCAGAATCTTTTTAACTGGCTTCTGTATGCTGTCTAGGTTCCTGTATTGTTTTCTACCAAGTAGCTTGTGTGATCTTAAAAAAAAAATGACAAATAATATTTGCTTGCTTAGTACTGTTAGTTGACGCTTTTATCTCCAGCATCCTTTCACACCCTTTGGTTCCTTCTGTCCTGAAACTTAGATTCTTTACTTTCCCTGCTGCAGCTTCCACCTCTTTGACTCGGAATGCTCATAATCTCATTCACTTTTGTAACTCTTGTCCTTCTTTGATTCAACTTTAAAGATCACCTTCTTACAGAAGGAGGAAATCAAACTATACTTCCTTTTTAAGTGTTCTGGGTTAGAAATAAGCCCAGGACTGATAATCAGGCTTGTCGTATCAGGGCCATTGACACTTGTCAGCGTATCTGAGATACTCAGAATGGAATCCTAAGGCGAGTATCATTCCATATAGTGTACCATCCGTCTGGTCAGCTTTTAGGATCTTGGAAGACATGTATATATATCCTTTTTTTCCCCCTAAAGATTTATTTGTTTTATGTAAGAGTCACAGAGAGATCAATCTTGTGTCTGCTGGTTCACTCCCCAGATGGCTGCAATTGCAAGAGCTAGGCTCATCTGAAACCAGAAGCTTCATCTGGGTCTCCTGTGTTGGTACAGGGACCCAAACACCTGAGCCATCTTTGACAGTTTTCCCAGGAGCATTAGCAGGGCCTGGAATGCAAATTGTGCAGCCAGGACACAAGCTGATACCCAAACAGAATGCCAGCATTTGTAATTGGTGCATCAACTCCCTATGCTACAGAGTTAGTTCCCAAGTTATTAAAATTAGATAGAAGTTAACTGGCTTAAGACCACATTGCTATTACGTTTCTTGTTTGTTTTTGAGATGCAAAGTGAGAGAGACAGCGAGCAAGCTAGCAAACTAATATACACTGGTTCACTTAGCAAATGTCTGGGACACCCTGGGCTGGACTATACCAGGCCAGGCCAGGCCAGGCCAGGCCAGGAACTTAATCTGTGTCTCCTAAGAGAATGTCAGGTGTCCAGTTATCCTTTATTGTTTGTTTTAAATTTAAAAACCAGAAATACAGAGAGAGGGCAAGAGAGAAGTATCTTCTGTCTGCTGGTGCATGCTGCAAGTGGCCACAACAGTCTAGCCTGGCCAGGCTAAAGCTATGTGTCCATTCTGGTCTCCCATATGGGTGTGCAGAGACCCAAGTACTTGTGTGATCTTAAAAAAAACATTACAGTTGCTTTTCACAGACTATTATTATCAGAGAGATGAATTGGAACTGCAGCAGCTGAGACTGAACAAATGCTCCTATGGGATACTGTTGTTGCTGGTGGAGGCATAACACATTGTGCACAACATCAGCCGTAAGCTTAGGTGCTTCGGTCGTTTCTGCTGCCTCGTAGGGTCTGCCCAGGAAGCTGGCATTAACAGCTAAAGGCAAGTAGGAAACCTAAGGACTCCACTAGGGAGCATAGGCATCTCAGCCTACCTGCACCCACACTTCTGTTAAATACCAGCACTGGGCTCGATCGATTAAATCCTACAACTCTATAATACTTAATCATTTGCCACAAGGAAATGCCTTTGGTGTGAAAGCTGTCATCACAGGAAGAGCTATTTTCTCAACACAAAAAAATTGGTGTTTCTGAAGTTAAGATTGTGTGTGCCTTTAAATACCAGGAAATTCCAACAGCAACTGAAACAAGTAGGAGAAGGGTATTGTTTTTCATACAAAAAAATCAAGAGACAGACGGTCCAGAACTGGTTTGACTGTTTTTCCATCCATAGAATGTTAGATTTCGCCATGCTGCATCTTACAAGATTGTTGTTACTCCTCTAAGCACTAGGAGGAGGGGCAGAAGTATAAAGGGATAAAGGAATTTGTATGCTTTTTGGCAGGTTTTTTTTCTTTTCTTGTAGATTCCAGATTTCTTACATCTTATTAGGCAGAGCCTTATAACATGCATAGTTGCAGCTAAAAAGTAAGAAGGAGACACTGGATACTCTCTGTATCCTACGCTTCTGTATTTAATGTCTTTTAACATGGTAGTCCATGTACCTTAAATCATAATAATGCATTGTACTTTTTAGATTTACATTGGTGCAAAAGCATACAGTCGAATTTAACCAAGTGGCAATGGCTAATTCAGATGGATCCGAAGCTATGCTAAACAGAGTGATGACAAAAGATAACATTGGTGTTGCTGTGGTATTAGAAGTCCATAAAGAACTTTTTGGAACCGGTGAGTACAATTTGACATGATTTTGCTACAAATAACAGTGAAATTTTCTCATCTAAGAGCATGTGAAGAAAATGAAGAAAGTTATGGGAGATGGACAGGGAAATAGTATCAATTGTGTAAGATGTAATGATTTCTTGGGATATGTGATGGTCTCTGTCATAGTGTTCCTACCAAGTGATGTGTATAAAGCATTTTTAATATGCTGTTACTTCCAAAAGATTCTTTGAAATAAGGAAGCTTGGGGTTGTGCTAAATTTAGATTATGAGTTAGGATGACTTATTCTCTTTTGAGCCATATTTTCAGCTTTTGGAGTGTGAATCTTTTGTCTTTAAGGTTAAGTGCTTGGCATGTCTTCCCTAATTTCTTTGTTTTATCTGTTATTGTAAGGGCAGGATCTTTTATCTACAGTTCTTCAGCATTTTAGATTATTTATAGCTACCTTCAGAGCAAAAACTCATTATATTCTTTGCATTCAAAATTTTTTTAAAAAGCCTCTATTGCCTGCCTTTGAGCATTTCATCATTTATTAGTATATTTTAAGAAAGAGCAGGAAGGGGTAACTATATCAGGGCTCCCCCACCTCCTCACTTTTTTTCAGAAGGAGATTTTTGCCTTGAATGTTGATTTGAATTATTCATATGCATATAAATCATGCCGCCTTTTCTCATTCTTTAGCTTGCCCTTTAATTCTGCAAGTCTTTGATAGGAGATTTTGAGTTTTTCTTCCTGTGATCTTTCTGCTTTTACATATTTTTATATCCTTTCCAATTCCTTTCTTCTCTTTTGTACTTTTTGTCCTAGTCTTGTGAAAATTGAATTTCTTTTGGAATTTTCCTGCAAATTTCCAAAAGATAAATTCTACATTGTATTGCAGATACCTCTGCTTTCTGAAGCAGTGTCTTTTGTGCTCTTGGAGGGAAGTTTAATTATTTTTTTTTTTTAAAGATTTATTCATTTTATTACAGCCAGATATACACAGAGGAGAGACAGAGAGGAAGATCTTCCGTCCGATGTTTCACTCCCCAAGTGAGCCGCAACGGGCCGATGCGCGCCGATCCGAAGCCGGGAACCTGGAACCTCTTCCGGGTCTCCCACGCGGGTGCAGTGTCCCAATGCATTGGGCCGTCCTCGACTGCCTTCCCAGGCCACAAGCAGGGAGCTGGATGGGAAGCGGAGCTGCCGGGATTAGAATCGGCGCCCATATGGGATCCCGGGGCTTTCAAGGCGAGGACTTTAGCCGCTAGGCCATGCCGCCGGGCCCGGGAAGTTTAATTATTAAGTACTTACGTCTCCTTTGAAGAGGCAAATTTTAAATATTCAATGCAGTGAACATGTATGTTTTACTGTTTATGGTCAAAAGTGACACTGTGAAATTTCTTTGTAAGAAAGGAAGACTGCTTAAAGGATTAGGACTACAGTTGTTTTGTCTTAATATTTAATTTTTAGTGGTGAGAGAGAAAGAGCAAGTGGACTTATTTCTTTGCCTGTTTGATCTGCCTTCTACTAGTTCAGTGCCCAACCTGCAATACCTGGGGTTGGACCAGGGTGAAGTCATGATCCTGGAGAACTCACGGAGAACTCCATCTGGGGCTCCCATGTGGGTGGCTGGGGCCCAAGAATGTTGACTGCCACATCTCAGGGATGCATTAATAGGAAGCTGGAGTGGAAGCAGAGGTGCTGGGACACAAACCAGTACTCCACTTTGGGAAATGAGTATCCCAGGAGGCACCTAACTGCACTGTATCACCCATTCCTGCAAAACTGTGTCACTTAGCCTCTACAGCTATTCATCTTATGATTAGATTGCTTTAAAAATGATTACTTCCACTGCTTTTCTTAAGCCCTTAATAGAAAGCTGGACTGGAAATGGAGCAATGGAGACACAAATTGGTGCTCAAGTAGGATGCTGGCATTACAGGCCACAACCCCAGCCCCAGTTTCCACAGCTTTTAATGTATTATCCATCTGTTACTTGGAAAGTACCATGTTAATGTTTATTTTGACAGGAATTTTTTAATAGAAGAATTTTTGGAGGAAAAACTTATCTAGAGGAAAGTCTGTTTTTCCAAAACGAGCCCAATGTGCTACTGATTAGGGGAACAAGTGATTAGTAATAATGTCAGGTGTAAAACTCAAGTGTCTAGACTTTGGGAGCATGGTACTCCTTGTTTCTTACTTTAAAAATATTTTTGTTTGGGGCCCAGCGCAATAGTGTAGTGGCTAAATCCTCACCTTGCACGCACCAGGATCCCATATGGGCACCAGGTTCATGTCCCAGCTGCTCCACTTCCCGTGCAGTCTCTGCTAGTGGCCAGGGAAAGCAGTAGAGGATGGTCCAAAACCTTGGGACCCTGCACCTGCTTCGGAGACCCAGAAGAAGCTCCCAACTTCTAGCCTCGGATTGGCTCAGCTCTGGCCATTGCAGCTAGTAGGGGAGTGAACGAGTAGACAAAAGATCTTTCTCTCTGTCTCTCCTTCTCTCTGTATATCTGCCTTTCCAATAAAAATAAATCTTTAATAAAAAACTTCTCTTGTTTGATGTGGAAGACCTCTATGATGAAATTTACAGAATGTTAAAAAAAACACAAATAGAATACATTAAAAGTTAGGGAAATTTACCATGTTCCTAGATAGGTAGAATCAACATAATCAAAATGTCCATATTACCAAAAGTAATATACAGATTCAGTGTGATCCCAATCAAAATCCTAAAAACACTCTTCTCAGAAATAGTAAAGATGTTGCAAAAATTCTTCTGGAAGTACAAGAAACCATGAATAGCCAAAGCTATTCTGAAGAATAAAAATAAAGCTCGAGAAATCACAATTTTAGACCTCAAGCCATACCACAGAGCAGTGGTAATCAAAACAGTTTGGTACTGGTACAGAAACAGAGAAGATCAACGGAACAGAATAGAAATACCAGAAGGGAGCCCACACATGTACAGACATCTAATCTTCAACAAGAGAGCTAAAAATAATCCAAAGAGAAAGTCTGGTCTCTTCAACAAATACTGTTGGGACAGTTGGATAGCGGGCTGGAAAAGAAATAAGATTTCACCTGTCACCGTATAGGAAAAAAAAAGAAGTTCTAAATGGATCAGGGACCTAAATCTGTACCCAGAAACCATCAAACTGTTAGAGGAAAACATAGGAAGCATTCTCCAAAATATAGGAATTGAGAAAGACTTCTTAGAAAAGTCACCAAAATCACAGCAGTCAAAGCCAAAATAAACTAATGGGACTACATCAAACAAAGATGCTTCTGTACAGTGAAGGGAAATGATCAACCAAAGCGAAAGGCAGCAGAATGGGAGAAAAATCTTTGTACACTACGCAACAGGAGATGAATATCCAGGATTTATGAAGAGTTTCAGAAACTCAATTGCAAAACAAACAACGCTGTGAAGGAAATGAGCAAGTGTTTTTCAAAAGAACAAATTCAGATGGCTAATAGATGAAAAAAAATGCTCGGGTTCCCTAGCTGTCAAGGAAATGCAAATAAAGACCACATTGAGGTTCCACCTAACTCCAGTGAGATTGGCCTACATTTCAGAACTCTACTTACAACACCTGTTGGTATGGATGTGGGGATAATGTTATCCTCCTTCACTGATGCTGGAGTGTGGGCTGGTACAACCACTATGGAAGTCAGTATGGTGAGTGCTAAGAGAACTAGGAATTGATCTGCCCTATGACCCAGCCAAACCACCTCCAGGAATACATCCAACGGAAATGAAATCCACATGTGAGAAAGGGTTCTGTAATCCTGTATTTGCAGTAGTACAATCTACATTGCAAAGACATGGAAACAACCTAGATGCCCATTGAAATAGGAATGGATTGGGCCCGGCATGATAGCGTAGTGGCTAAAGTCTTCGCCTTGCATGACCGGGATCCCAAATGGGCGCCGGTTCTAATCCCGGCAACCCCGCTTCCCATCCAGTTCCCTGCTTGTGGCCTGGGAAAGCAGTCGAGGACGGCCCAAGGCCTTGGGATCTGCACCCGCGTGGGAGACCTGGATGAGGTTCCAGGCTCCTGGCTTCAGATAGCTGCAACAGCGCCATTGTGGCCACTTGGGGAGTGAGCCATTGGACAAAAGATTTTCCTCTCTGTCTCTCCTTCTCTCTATATCTGCCCCCCCCACAACAAAACAAAGCAAAACAAAAAAGAAAGGAATAGGAATAGATAAAGAAACTGGTACATTAATTTATGGAATACTACTCAGCCATTAAAAAGAATGAAATTCTACCATTTGCAACCAAAAAGGAAAAATATATATGTTCTATCTGATATAAAGCAACCTTCATGCAAAATACAAGATCAATAGGTAGGTAACATGCCTGTACATATAGTCATCTAGAAGAAGTGTATAATAAAGATTGTCATATTAAGATGTGAAGATAAAATTCAATATGCATCTCTAGTTCCAAATCAAAGGTGAACTGCCAATGAAACTGTTAAATGTATCTTGACAATAAGATGTTGAGCTTTCTACCATTGTCTATACCTACAATGTCATGTTATACTTAAATAGTAAAAGGCGAAAGATTTACACGATCTGAAGAGAAACCAGAGTATGTTACACTTAAATAGAATGATGGACTTGTGATTGCTGTTGAAAGGCTGTATTTTTGTAATAACTTGGGGGGAAATAAGAGAAGAGGAATGGGTAGGAGATGGAAGGGAGAATCCTTGTGCCTCTGGAACCATATTATGAAAAATTTTTAAAAAATTCATTAATTGTTTGAAAGAGAGAGACTGTATTTATCTATCCTCCCCCCCTTTTTTTCATTCCCCAGATGCCTGAAACTGCTGGGGTTCTGTTAGTTCAAAGCCAAGAAACTGAATTCTTAAGTGTTCCAAATAGGCAGCCAGGGACCCAGTAACAGAGCCATCACCCGCAGCCTCTCCGGGTGTGTCTTAGCAGGCGTCTGGGGTCAAGATTAGACCGAGCCTAAGGCCCAGGCACTCCGACACAACATACTGCTGTTCCAAGTGACGCACTACTGTGTCAGATGCCCCCTCCTTAATCCTCTAATTTTCATTTTAAAAGTAACATTTTTGAATATATGGTGTTGCTCTGATAGGTAGCAAACCCCATTGTTTGGTTTTGCATGGATTTACTGTCTTACTACTTTCTACTAGTGACCTGTTGCTGTTGTGCTCTAGAATTCTTGGTGAATCAATATACACCAGTAGGAAGGATTTAAATTGTCTTAAGAAACACATATAACTAAAAATTGCCTCTCTAACTTACTGTGATATTTAAATAGCTGAAATAATTAAGAACTTGTTTAAGCTAGGAACTCAGGAAAATGAAATGACTGATCAGACGCTATTTGTATCATCTTGTTGTGTACTGTGTAGAGTAGGGTCAGCAAACTTTCTGTTACAGGCTAGATAGGAAGGACTTTAGGCTCTTTGGGACACGTGGTCTCAGTCACACTTGTTTTGGGGAATAATAAAGCTCCAAAAGTGTAAAATTGTCCTTCGCTCTTACTGGCTGTACAGAAACATGTGGCAGTCCACATTTAGCCATGGGTATTGTTTGCTAAATTGATCTGAAAGAGTAATTCCTATAAACTTTAACTTATAGCTTTATGAGATTTTAAAACAGGTATAAATTCATGGGAAAGAGCAACAAAATGATATTTTGACAAAACACCTTAAGATACCACTTTTCTTAAATAAAGCATAACTTTACCTCTTTTTTTGTGTGTAATATTTAAAATTAGGTATGAAGCCAATTCATGCTGCAGACAAACAGCTGCTTATTGTGGCCAACGCCCACATGCATTGGGACCCAGAGTACTCTGATGTGAAACTCATCCAGACCATGATGTTTGTCTCAGAGGTTAAAAACATCCTGGAGAAGGCTTCGAGCAGGCCTGGCAGCCCAACCACAGACCCTAATTCTATTCCGCTGGTGCTATGTGCAGATCTGAACTCATTGCCAGATTCAGGTATTTAGAACATTATTGTGTTGTTGCTTTTAATTTTGGTTTTACTGTTTGTTCAAGCCATTAGTTCTTAGATCTTTATGATTTCTAAATTAGGAAGCATATTAGTGAAAATTTCAGGAATGAAGCATGGAGTAATTCCACAAATTTTAACAAAAAAAGCTGTTTCCAAAGATGTGGGCAGAATAAAGGGATACAGAGCAGTGAATGATGCAGTGTCCTTGCCACCTCAGCAGGAAACTGATGGAGCTAGCCCCAGAATGTGTGCTTTATTATTATTATTTTATTTTGATTATCTTTACATAATTGATTAGGGCACAAAGGGTCAAGGGCTACAGGAAAGTGGGTAAGACCATTGTTTCCACATTCTCATTTTTTTCCTGTGTCTGGGAAAAGGGGGCAGATAAAGTGAGAAGCCCCATCCAGCCCCGATGTGGTGCATGCTCTCAGGGCACTGCTCAAGTGATTTTGATAGTTCACCTATTTTGAATTACTGCCAGTCTTGCCATTCTAAGCACGAAATCTCTCCAGAATCTGTTGGCTGACATAGTCCACCTTAGAGTCTGTTTGCCCAGAGTTTCACTGCCAGCACTTGACTGGGGTAGTTGACTGATTTGTTCTGCCCTCCATCCTCTGTTGTGTTACCAGTTATCCTCTGCAGGTTCCAGTATACTACCACATTCTCCATGTGCATCTGGATATGCTGTCCACTGCTCCATCTGAGCCACTGAGGGGCTCAGCTTTTGACACACGCACTCCATGGTCAGACCATGGAACCTGCAATTCTCTTCCTGGTTGGGGGTTCTGAATCTGGCAGTTTGATTGGGAGGATACCCAAAGGAACTTTGTCTGAAGTGATCCTAGACCAGAGTTTTGGGTGCGCTTGCCGGTACAGGGTCAGGCACTCAATCAATTTGTCGACTCAATCAATTTGTCGACTCAATCAATTTATGCATATGCTGGTGGTTGCAGTTGTTGAGTCAGTTCTTCCTCCAGTGCTGTCTTATACACGAACCAATGGGTGTTGCAGTTGATCCCAATATTGCCTACCACACACTCAGCTCTCATGCAAACCAGTGGGAGCTGCACCCTAGTCGGAGCGACCTGCAATAACCCCCACCAGGGCCACCCCCTGCCCTGGTTCCCATGCTTGCCACTATGTACAGCAGACTGGTCTGCCCCACCTCCCATTCAGCTCTCATACATGCCATTGGGCATTGAAGCCTAGTTCAACCCAACCACCCCACTATCCAGCCCACATAGCTGCCATGAGGCGCCACTCTCTGTCTAGCCATGCCTGCCCCAGTCCTGGTTCTTATGCTCACCGGTTGGCAATCCCAGAGGGAGGTGGCCACTGTTTCCCTACTGGATCTACTCTCACTCCTGGATCATGTACTCTCCAGGTGGTTCTGCAGTTTGGCTTGACAGAATTAGCCCCCAGTGCCAGCATCTGCCAGCTGATGCTGCGGCAGAGCCCTGCCAACCCACATCCACTCTAAGATTTGCTTGCACCAGTAGGAACAGTGAACCCAACCTGACGTTTTCCTGATCTAGCTCACTCGAGGCTGACAGGTGTAACCGTGGCCAGTCTGGTCTGCCCCCATCCCAACTCATGCTCTCCAATGGGGAGCCCTCCATATTCCCCATACCAGCTTTGCTTCCTCCCCTCACCCCCGATTCTCATTTGTGCTTCTTGGTTACTGCAGCCCAGTCTGGCATGGTCTGTCTCACCTTGGCTATTTAGAGTGGAATTTACATTGTAGGAAGATTGGCTTGAATTTACTAATGTAATCCCTGCCACACTAGTAAGAAGGGATCTGGCTGGGGAACATTCCAGTACGCATATACTCACCCTACTCCTATCCTCTGATCTTCTCCCAGTGCTTCCCCCTGACCAAATCCAACTAGAATCTTCAAGGGGAAGTTGATGCAGTAAATACCAGCCCCCTAACATACAGAGTAGAAAGGAGAATGGTGTATTGAAGGGGCAACGGGAAAATACTCAGCACAGGTAGTTATTTGGTTGAGTAAATGGCAGTTTTCAGTGGGTTCATGAAATGTTAGGAATATAATAATGATTAGAATTCCTTTTGAACTGTTTGCAAAAAATCAGCTCTGCATTTTAGGTATTAAATTCCAAATGTAAAATATTAAGTTATTCTTTTGCCATTTGCCAAGGCATATTCCAAATTGGTGTGTTTTCACTGTTAGTCTGAAGTTATTTAAAATAATCTCTCAAGAATAGATATAACCACATTTTTATGCTTGGAATATCCAAAAACAAGTCCTACCCCCAAAGTAAAGATTTCTCTCCTTAGCAATTAAGAGCGCACACTGTTGTTTTCAAATGTTTATCTTCAACTTCCTGCCCTAGTTGGCATCTTAACAATATCTTTCCTTCTTAATCCTTCAGTTGCCTTGCTCTCAAGTGCAGATATTCTTCATATTTAATTTGACTTGAGTAAAATAGGTGTCATTTGGCAGAACAGCATGTGAGTGAACTGACCTGGAGCCAATCAAGACTGGATCCTGGTTCTGACAGTTATGAGCTGGGGCATCTGTGACTGAGCCCGCTCCCTCTCCCATGTTTCATAAGTCCTAAGGGAATGATAATTTTGTTCTCTCCATGGAATTGTTTGTGAGGATTCTATGTGCAGTGCACTTATAACAGCCTCCAGCGTGAAGTAAATGTTGAATTATAGTGCCTCTTGAGTTTATTCATAATATTGGCATTGCACTTACACCTCACTATGCTTTGCTATCATTCTTGATCGCAAATTAAAAAAAAAAGATGATCTAACAGTAGCCATATTCATCATCAGAAGAAGGGTTGTGAGACCTTTTTCATATTTGCTGTAGTGGTTTATGACATTATATAGTTTTAGACTAAGAACAATCACTCCAGGCTCAAAATAACACTATCTAGCTCACACCAGTTGCTGAACTATTAAAGCTACAAAATACGCTTTTTTGTAAATTTTTTTATTTTGTATGCTGTATTTATATGTTCCCAGAGTTGTCGGTTGACCAGTACACCAGTACAATGGGGAAATAATAACAGACAGTGATTTAGAATGAATATTCAAAAGGCATTTAGAATCAAAACCTTTGTGGTGAATGTCATGCAGGTCTCAGAAACCATCTTCATTATGAAGAAAACAAGCTGGTTCTGGGTAATCCTGATATTTTGTTCCAAAGTAAACAAGTACTCTTCATTTTGTCCGAATCATACAAAATTGCTTATATTTAGGTGTGTGTTTGTTTTTTTGTTTGTGTTTTGGAACAAGAAAGAAGACAGTTTCATGTGACTCAACCTGATACAACCCCCTAAATCTTGTACATCCATGTGGTAACAAACCTTGCCTGTGAAATCTCGTGTGAGGCCCTTATGCTGAGTGGTGTGTCCCTTCTGTGTTAATTCGATAGGTGTTGTGGAGTATTTAAGTAATGGAGGAGTAGCTGACAACCATAAAGACTTCAAGGAATTAAGGTACAATGAGTGTCTTATGAACTTCAGCTGCAACGGAAAGAATGGAAGCTCAGAAGGGAGAATCACACATGGCTTCCAACTGAAGAGCGCCTATGAAAATAACTTGATGCCTTACACCAATTACACCTTTGATTTCAAAGTGAGTGGCAGCCTCCAGGCTGATGGGGAAAGTACTTGACATATAAACAAGTACTTGACATATAAACAGGAAGCAAGAAAAGTGTTCTCTGTGTGTGTGTGTCTGAGAGAGAGAGAGAGAGAGAGAGATTGTGTAATCACAAAGATTTTAAGCCCATGTATTCATGCTAGTATTTTTCCAGTTGATGGAACAGTCTAGCTTTAGAAAAAGAAACAAAAGATTTTACTTTTTTTTTTTTCCCAAATAATGAAGCTGGAGCACCTATTGTGCGGTCCCAGGTGTTCTTTAGAAAGATTGATTTTTTTGATTTTCTGTAGTCTAGTCTATTTTCTTTTGCCAATTTGTCAATGTTCTGATATAGCTTATATACTTGTGACTCCTTGTATTGTACCTCCGTTGAGCTTTCTGGCATTCTGGCAGCCATGTTCAAATATTAACTCTACTGAAAAAAAAAGGCAGATATTAGAAAGATGTTTGGTTTAAGAAAGCTAGAGAGAATTTAGTAAAATACCAAATGACATTTATGCAATGGACTCTCATGTCCCTAGTAACTTTTCCTGTTTTTAGTTTTAGCTCGTTTTAAAGAAGCAAATAGGAGGAAGAATGAAAATTCGTTTATTGATGCTATTAGCTTTTGTAGTTATGCAAAACATTGCTTAGAAATTGAATCTGGCTTAGGCTTGCTGTTAGAGGTTGTTAGAGGCTGCTGCTATCTATGAATAGTTTCATTTTGTTCTAACCACTTGCAAGCAGTAATCTGTTGGGAAATTGCCACCTTTCTTGGAAAAGAAGTCCTGATTTGTGTTGCTGACTAATTTTTGTGAGTTAAGTACTTGGATAGCAGCGGTTTCCAAACTCCCACTTGAATTCAGAGTTGGGAAGAGGTGCTAAGACAGCTGGTCTTATCGGTTGTTCACAAGACTGCTACACTTCCTCTGGGCTAGAGGCACATCTCTACTGTAAATAGCTACTGTGTTTTTGTTTGGGTTCAGGCTCTCTGGATTTGCATGGGGAATAAATTTGAGTCGATTTTCTTGGACACACAGGTCATCTGAGACTGTAAACTAAGCTTGTTTTGTTGTTGTTCTTTTAAAATACACTGCTTTGTTTTTGGATACTGATATTTGATATTGTTACTAAACTCCACGAAAAAAATAGTTGAGGGAGGTGTGTATGTCCTTGCAAAATGATTTGCTTCATTTTCTTTATGCTGCAAGGAACCCAGAATTCACAGTATCCTAGAGCTTGTGAAAATGAGTATTTTAAATTAAAGTACAAGTTAGAATGCGTAACTTTGTGTACTATTTTGTAGATTTGTAATAAATCTGAAAACATGCTTTTCCATGATTTCATTCAGATGTAGTTGGCTGTTTAGAAATACATGCAGAAGTTGAAAACAATGCCAACAGCATTGAAAAAAATAGTTTGAATGCTTTTTCATGAACTATGTGGACATTTATGTAAATATCCTTATTTTCTGAAGATTCCTAGATATAATTTTGTGTATTTAGCTTCTCAGTTTATTACTGATGCACAAATGCAAGTTATATTGATTTCAGTAGGGTGCTGTTTCCCTATTGAATGTCTTTATTTCATGGAATATTCACTGAAGATTAGAGATTTAGTTGAGCCGCTGCCAGGACAACAGATACCAGAAGTCAGAAGTGCAGGTTACACAGTGCTTTGGCTTTGACACACTCTAGACTGTTTGTTATGTGTCTTGATGTTTTCCTTTTTTCTTTCCCAATCCCCACTCTCTGCAGGGCGTGATTGACTACATTTTCTATTCCAAGACTCATATGAACGTACTTGGTGTCCTGGGGCCTTTAGATCCTCAATGGCTGGTTGAGAACAACATCACTGGGTGTCCACACCCTCACATCCCTTCAGACCACTTCTCACTGTTAACACAACTTGAACTCCACCCTCCACTCCTGCCTCTTGTCAATGGTGTTCACTTGCCGAGTCGGAGGTAGTGGAGTACTGCCCCGCAGAGACGGGGATCTGTTGCTATGGACCTGTACAGTTGTAAATCAAAGTATGTAGGAGTGAAGTATGGCCATCCTTCAGCTGCTTCTTCAGGTTCCTTTCATTATGTGTTTGCTATAAAACTTTGTACATTTTGTGCATATTGATATCATTTGGCACTAGGGCTGGAACCAAAGTATTACTCTTTCCAAATTTTAATTTAAATGTTTTTAAATTAGACCTTCTTCACACTGTATTAGCAGACAACATCCATAATTTTTAAATCACCAGGTTGAGGCCCAACAACAGGGTATTTGTTTTTCCAAGACAGATACTTTCTTTGGAATGGTTTCATGAACCAACCAATTTTGTAAAGGGAAATTTTTTAATACTATAGATACAAGATTTTAAACTGAATGATAGTATGTCTTGCTGGGAATTTTTATTCTTGAATTTCTGTGTTCTTTTATAACAGGCTGATTTTTTTGCTCACCAGATCATTTGCACCTTAGCAAAGCACTTAAATTTGCTTGATCTATATATAGCCCATGACATAGCCTCTAATCACAACAAAAAATTTTGAGAAATTACAAATTATACAGTATGCTTTTGGATCAAGCATCTAATAGCACATGACAGTTTGTGGCCAAATGCTGTTGTTTTTTTTAAATTAATTTATTTTTTGTGTCTCCCTATTAGTTTGTTATCTTATTAGAAGTATTGATTCTAAGCCTGTCTTTCCAGTTTATGTGGAGGGGAACTGCAGGTAATTTATACTGCCACACATCTTAGAAATAGAATTCAGTGTTTATGATGCCCACAAAATTAGTGTCTATTATTTTTCATGACTCCTAACTACCCTCTTCTGCCTAGTTTTTTTGGAAAAACATATTATCTAGGTTTTGCCATTACAGTCATATATTAAAAAACAAAAAGCCACTGCTGAATAAAAATTCCCTGATCAAAGGATCAAAGTTTTAGCGGGGGAAAGCCATACAAATGTTTCATTTGCTTCCCAAAGTAGATTGAGTTGTTGATTTTGTTTTTTTGGGAGTAACAATGGAAAGGATTTGAGAGACAGAGAAATTTGAGGCAGTAGATGAAAATCTCAGATCATTTTTCCTAACTCTAGCTGCCAAATGGCCATCATATGCTGTTAGTCTTTGTTTCCATTGTCTGTCAGGGTTGAATTAAGAAGCTACTGGTTTATTCCCAACTGTTGATGCCGTTAAATATGTTGGAATCCCTTTCTGGCCCAGGAACGGCCAGCTGAAAATCTGTGACTCGAGGCAATGAACCTTTTGCGGGAAAAATTAGTTGGCTACTTGATGTTAATTATGGCACAGTAACAGGAAAAGGTTGTGTCTGTGTTTTTAAGTTTTTCTTTATTCTGCTTTTTTGCTGCTATAAGAGTTTTCTGAAATTTATATTTTAAACTTTTCATGCACTTTACTGTTTCTAGTCTCAAAATGTGATATTTTTAATAAACAAGAAATTTTCCATTATGTGAATGAAATTTTAAAAGAAAATAGCCTATATTTGTGTCTCACTAATATATAAAGTACAGGTCAAATTTAAATTATTTAATTTGTTTTAAATATATACAATTTGTCTCCTCTTGCAAACCTGAAAATTTAGGCTGTTTTATTAGTCTTAAATGATGCATTTCCCTTGGTCATTTTTCTACTAATTTATTCCTTATTGAATTAATCAGGCTACATAAGATATTTCCCTTGAAGAGTAATTTTAGTGGGTTGAGGGTGGTGGGATGATGCAGTACCATATTTGGGATTGCATCAGGAGGGTTCTGGAAAGCCTAAACTCCCCTTAAAAAGTGCCTAGTGATAGAGGCGTTGTTTGTCATCTATTTATAATTGGAATGTAATTGTAGTTCACTGAAATTCAATGTAAATATCCTTTTAAAAATGTTAAAGGACCAGAATAAACAAAAAGGAACCACCTTTAAGATGACAGATTTTCCTCAACGTGCAGGTATCCCTTCTTATATACCTCAAGCATCCAACATCTAGCCATGCAAATTGATTACCTAAAGCATAGTACTGGAAAGTAGAATAGCATGAAAAACTTAATCTTGTGGACATTACCTTTTTTTGTAATCAGCTACTGTATGTTTTATTTTAGGTCTTTTGTTGTGGGTGGATTTTCTGCTCTGGAGGTATATGCACTAACAAAACATTTTCCTCCTTTCATATACGCATGTTTATTAGCAATGTGAGCAATATTTCCTACCATACTTCACTCCCAATATTTTTTGAGATGTTTGTATAAAATGGAATTTAAAATTCACTTATGATTGTATATGAACCACAGAGGAGCCCATTTATTAATAAAACTTTTTTAATAGTTAAATGTAGAGGGGAAAAATAAAAAAATTGGGAAACATTGTACACAGCTTAAGTTTATTTTGTGTATGATTGAGGCACTCTGTTGCAGGAAGGTGTGTAATTGGGTTCTCTCTGCTTCCAAATGCACTCTTTCAAACCATTCATTATCCTGTGTATTTTTAATGTGGTTTTAGTAAATGTTGGTAGTAGCTCTGTTGAAGTAGGTAATTGTTATGTTTTAGGTGGCACACACACTTGGGGCATGGTAACCCAAATTTCATGTGCACGGTTTTCCTTGAACCCACTGCCCAAGTTTCACACCCCTTTCACCCTTTGTTCCCTTTGTAAAAGGAGTGGTATCTGTTTTGAGCTGCCAATTCAGATGATCAGAAATGCTGCTCTCCTCAGCATTGTCTTGTTAAAATGCATGCCATTTGGAACTTTGGCAGTGAGAAGCCAAAAGAAAGAGGTGAATGACATACGATTTATATTCAGTGAACGTTAAATATATGTGTTCATATACTTTCTAGTTCTCAGAATTTAAGTTAATAAGCTTTATGCCATTGGGCTGCTGCATATTTTATCTGAAGATAAAAGAAAATTGGGGCATTTTTAGATTGTGATCCTTATTTTTTAAATCCATATAATTTCTGATATTTGTCTAAGAACTGGAGTGTTCTTTAAATTTATTAAAACAGTGTTGTGTGAGGAAGGAAAAACTGCACTGTTTGTGTTATGGCAGTCATGTAAATGCATGTCAGGTCACCCACTCTCAGGCATCAGTATACGCCTCATAGCTTTACACATTTGGACGGGGAATATTGCAGCATCCTCAGGACTGACATCTGGGAAAGGCTCAAATCCTCCTACTGCTCCTTGCTTGTTGACTTTGTTTTCAAATATTGTGCCTGGTGTCAACTTTTAAGCAACAGCACTGCCTAAAAGCAAGCAGAGAACAGAATCCCAGCACCATTCTATAGGCAACTTTTTAGAACTCAGATATAGTGAATCTGTTCAAGATTTATGATGTTTTATGTAAAAAAAATTTTGTACAACATAGCTGAATATTTTTGTTTCATTTCTTTGATGTAAGGCGTGTGAAAGTTTGTCTGAATATCACATGTTGAAGTCAGGTATGGCACAATGGGTTCTGAGACCAGCTTTCTACCCCCTCCCCATTTGCCTTGTTCCATACTCTTTGTTTTTAAGTTTCTTTTCTGGTATTCATAAGCAGATATTTAATTTTACTAATAAGCATCCTATGTGAATGTATTGAAAGAAGCCAGTTGTGTTTTTGGTGTTACAATTTGCAGAAATATAAAGCTGTTTCCTTGCTGCCCCTACTTTTTTTGTTGTCTTAAAGTTACATATTAAATCACAGAGAAGCAAGGGAGAAAGTAGAAATATATCTGAGTCTCATATCACTTGATTCTATGATAGGTCACATTGGCATTGAGAGTTTGGCATATTAAAACTGGAACATGAGCAAACACATGGTGTTCCATTTTAAGATTCTGTCTCCTAAATGTATTATTATTAATGTGTGAAATTCAGATTTGTATTTTCATTTCTGAGAATTTCTAAACGTCATGAATGCCATCTGTACTTTCCGTATCCAACAACAGAGAAAGCACAAAGACGAAGAACACTTTACATGTGGGAAGGAACCAGACGTAGGGCTTGTCATTCTTAGTACAAGGCTAGATTTCCAAGTGATAGAAGTGGTTTGTGTCCCAATATTTGTAGGCTTTTATGTTCTGAGATACTTGATAAGCTTTGCAGAGTATGCTGACTGATGAGCAGCTTTGATCACAGAAAAATCAGTATCTGCTACAATCATGGTTTTCTAGCAGGCAAAGACTTTAAGGTACATTTTCAAAAGAGCATTCATACATACTTACATTTTGACAGAAATGTGAATTCTCACATTTGTAACGTTTTTCTCTCCCACCCGTCTTTCCCTTTAGAAAAGATTTGTTTACTGGTTTTTAAAACTATGTGAATTGTGGGAAGACAAATTAGGAATGTGAGGATTCTAAGCCAGGAATTTCAGTTAAAAATTTGAAATTTTCAGACAGATGAAACTATTCTGCTTCTGATTGTTTTGTGTGATTTTAGTTTTGTGATAGTATCATGATCACCCAGTTTAAATTCAAGCATAAATGAGTTAGTGCATCTTTACCCTTGCTTGTTTACCAAAGTTGGATTGTGATCTGTTTAAGAACAGGGTGCCTAGAGCATCCTGCATTTTGTAGAATGATATTTCTTTTTTTTGAAAGTACTGTCTAAAGCTTAAATGTTAAAGAAAAAAAAGAAAGCCCTTACATGTGTACTGCAGAATGTTTTGAGTAGCAGAAAGATTAAAAAAGAAAAATACAAAAAAACAAAAACAAAAAACAGTTGTTTCGGGAAGGTGATCAGGGAGTGCAGGTACAGTTGTTTTAACCAAATACCTTCTTTATGTTAGCTTCTCTGCTAAATCACAAGGGAGATGGCAAGAAACACATTGTTAACCTACTTAGTAATTGCCTTTTTTGTAAGTTTAGTTGAACTTGAGAGTCTTGCAACCAAAGGAAAACAAACATGTTGAAATAATATTCAACAAACGGGACATCCAAGTAGTGGATTATTTTAGTTCACTTTGAAAGCCTATGAAATAAGGACATTAGGTATTGATTTCTTGCTATGCCATATCATATGAACTGTAGCACTGAACTGAAATTAAGTATGGCATCAGAAATAAATCACGTGAGAAGGATTTGCACATAACAGGGATAGGACTCCTTGGCGTGGTCGCATGGTACATTCAGCTTTCAGAGCCCTTCAGAATGCACAATTTAGTACTTAGTACCAGTTATTTATAACAGTCTCTTCAAATTTAGGTAATGTTCCTTTCTGATGTTATTTTAAAAGAATCATGGTAACCCTCTTAAAAGTGGTCCCTTCTTGTTTTGGGTTATGGATATATTTTCTTTTAAGTTTTCAATTATTGTATGTACCACAACTGTTTAATCTGCCTGTAGTTATCTGAACCCAGAAAATTGACTCCATGTTCATTTGTCAAAATTGGCTTTGCTTCTTACTAAAGTATCCTGCTACTTGTTTCAATCTTGATGCAGTAAGTGATGCAGTATCTGCAGTAACTGGGTTTGTATTTGTATTTATTCAGAAACTCTACTGTCCTTCCTCTGTGCTTAACTTGCTAAAAATATATTCCCTACCTGTGAAATTCCTGAGCGGTGCTCTGCCAACTTTTGGAGGTTGGGGAGAGGGGTTTGGATGGCTGTGTTACTGCACACTGGATACAGAATTGTTCAGTGTTGTGAGTGGCAAATTTCTTCAACACCAGCAGCACTGAGAAGTGCACTATGGGCATTCGTACAGTTGTCCAATTGCAAACAATCTTTCATCTTGGAGATGCTGAGGTGCAGAGTTCCATAGGAGTACTTTGAAGATGAACATTTCAACTTTGTCTTTGTCTATAGAGTGGCATAGTTGGAGGATTTTATTTTGTTGTTTTTAGAGAAAATGTGTATGTATTCACTCCTCCTTGAAAGTGTGAGGGTGTTGGTCAAACTCACCATGGATTAATTTATATCTTTTGTTTCGATTTTTTTCAACCATAAAACAAGTGCCAACTAATTATCCATGGATGTTGTACTCTTCTAATCAATTTATTATTTGAGTGGGGGGTGGTGTTCATTTATTTTCATTTCTGACAATAAGTTAAACAGTTTCTTATTTTGCATATATTTGAGTCATTTTGTGGTTTGTAAAGTGTTTTTTGTAATTATTTTTAGTGGTCAGAAAGCAAATCACTTGATTTTAAAACCGAGCAAGAAGTTTTGGTAGTTTTTTTCCCGGATACCTTATAGTTTCTGTTGATACTATTCCAGGATAAAATTCTACTGTTTTAGGTTATGTATTTACTTTGCTTTTATCCTAATAGAAAAGGAAAAAAAAAAAAGCCAAGCATTAAATCAACTTGTTATTGTGTTCCAATAATCAGCTTAAAAATCTGATTTTCTTTCTTTTTTTTAATTAGAAGATTCAATTAAGTGCCATGTAATTGTAGCTTACTAGTGTTTTAATGTTTAATAGATTGATTCTGTGGTGTTCTAACCATTTAACACTCTGTCATCCCTGGAGAAAGTGGTTCTGTTCTTACTGAACACATTCTCTGACAAAATCACCAGCTGCTTTATTTTTCTATTTATTATGGTTAAACAATTGATGAGATCTGAATCTTGACCAAACTGCTCAGCTGAGATGTTTTTCACAATAGACACTGTACAAAATGTGTGTGCGAAAGGACACAGTTGGGTGGTAGTGTTTTTTCATTAATGTGAACATTGACTAAACAAAGCAGTCCTGCCTTTTAAATCTTGTGGCAGCTCAGAAGGGAGGTGCTTAAGAACCTTAACTACTATGTCAGATGACAAAATACTTTTTTCCATTTTGGAGATTGGGTACTGCTCACACATGATGTATAGGGCTAAATATATGCTTGTTTCCTTGCACCTGTGTACTTCCCCGTCTCTCCCTCCCCTTCCCTCCCCTGTAGGCAATAAATGGCCATTTTGCAACTGCATCCTTGTGTCTTGGTTTTTGACTCTATTTGTACAGTGTAAGTTTCTGCATTTTGGTTGGTACTTGTCAAGTGAGGCAGGAAGCCAAGGTAACTCAAGAAACTGTTACAAATTCAAGCTACATTCTTGTTGCTTTTTTACATCACTACTTACACAAGATTCCAAAGTTAGCTTGCCTTGCCTGAAGAAGGTAAAGGGACATAGACTCCTTCTCAGTAGAACTTAAAGAGCCAGTGGGTAATGGTTGAGCATTGAAGCAGGTAACTATGCTGGAACTTTTTATCTTAGCTCTTCGAGTAACTTTGATGAACAGAATTTCCATGCTGGACTTCAGCCATGTAGTATAAATAAAAACTTAAACCTCAGTGTCTTGTAGAATGCAGGTTTGTTAACGAGACCTAGTTAAGCCCATCATGACAGACAATCATCAGATGCATCAGGTCAATTTCCAGTAGTGACCAGACTCTACAGCTGGATCTGTCAAGGCCTAGAGGAAATGCCTTAAACAGAGATGAGCAGTCTTCTGTAAAGATCTTCATAAAGTTCATGGAAAACACATTATGAAAAATCATGCCTGGGTTCAGAGAATTTTGAGTATCAACAACTTCTAATTCAATTTTTTTTCCACAAACATTGTGCTAGAACACTCCTAAGCATGAAAGTCAGGCTCTTGTCTCCTCCATGAATTTGTATTCTGAGAATTTTTTTTTAATGACATAGGAGAAAGTAATTATGTGTCGTGGAGTGAAAATACTTAGCATCTTGGGAAGGGGGAGGGGAGACTGTACTAATAAACTAATGGCATAACATGCAAGCAGTTTCCTGGGAAGCAGAATCAAAGGGCATGAGCAGAAAGCTCACTGGGGAGTACTTTGGGAGAAAACTTGAAAAGAGAACTAGAGTTGGGCCAAGGGAGGAGTCGAGGGGAAGAGTGCAGCTCAACAAATGTACCCTGGAAACTCGGAAGATTAGCTGATTCTCCACAGTATGGTGGGCTAGACTGAGCATGGTAGTCTAGCAGTTAGTGTTTACCTTGCATGCACTGGGATCCTATATGGGCACTGGTTCTAATCCTGGAGGCCTTGCTTCCCATCCAACTACCTAGTTGTGTCCTGGGAAAACAGTTGATGACTGCCCAGACCTTGGGACTCTGCACCCGTGTGGGAGACCCGGAATAGGTTCTGGGCTCCTGACTTCGGATTGGCTCAGTTCTGACCATTGCAGCTACTGTGGGGAGTGAATCAGCAGATGGAAAATTTTTCTCTCTGTATATCTGACTTCCAAAAAAAAAAAAAAAAACAACATCTCACACTATGGTAGGCTAAAACCCCTACTGTAGGAATTCTCCAAACTGTTTAGGGATACTCACTGAAAAATTATTTTCATGGGTAGTGTAATTGAGATTATTCTTGAAAGAGTAAAGTGAAACAGCTGTGCAGTGGAGTAAGTTCTTGGAAACAATGGCAGATGTTTTGCAATAGATTGCCAACACTAACAGGTAAGTACATTTGGTTTTTTGTTTGTTTTTTTTCTATTTCAAGGATTCAGTGTGACCCTGACATGAACCCTGAAAGCCTTGTCTTCATAAATCCTTTATATTAGCCAAAAGTAGGATTACTCACCTATAAGTGGGTCTTGAAGTTCTCCAGATTTGAAGATATGTCTTCTTAAGAATAAACTCTGGGGGTGGTGGTATATCACTGGGGTTTTAAGTTCCTGCTTACCCTTCCAGCATCCTACGTTGGGCTGCCCTTTTGGTCCCACATGCTCTGCTTCCTATCCAACTTCCTGCTAACATGCCTGGGAAAGTAGCACAGGATGACTTGAGTGCTTGGGACCCTGCCACCTGTGTGGGAGACCTGGATACAGGTCCAGATTACTGGCTTTGGCCCATTATAGCCCCAGCTGTTGTCTTTTGTCTATCTTTGTTTTTCCAGTAAGTATATATTGTTAAGATGCTCAAGAGACAAGACCTTGAAATTCACCAAGTGTCCTTGCATTCTACCATGTGTCATCATTTGGCAAAACATGTTCATTGCTAAAATGGAAATAGGAAATCAGCCAGCATTGGACATTGCCTTGCATAGAGGTAGTTTATTTGGTTGAGTGAAACAAAAAAAAAAAAAAAAAAAAGGAGGGGGGGGAGCTGGGAAAAATGAAATACTGAACAAGGAAAAGCATGTCAAAGGTCATGGTTGGGCTGTCATCGCTGTGGGGTATAGACCTGCCAATGAGCCTCTGAGGAGCTGAATACAAGTGCCTTAACATCTTTACCAGGAGATGAGGAAAAAGATGAACTTAGGGATTCTCATTTCCTGTGAGTTAAGGGTTATGCCTTAGGAAGTTAATTCCTTTTCTCATCCATGCTGTACATTTATCTAATTCACCTGGGAAACTTAAATATATAAGGAGTGAGGAAGTAGGATTTAGAGTGTAGAATATGAGAAATACTTAGTGTGTTCGGTAAGTGAGGTTAGAGGGTGTGGGGCAGGGCACAGAATATAAAGGTGCACATCTTGACCATTGTGATTTGGACTCAGCATCAAGTCCATTTTGAGGTTAACAGGACATAATCTGAGCAACAATAAAAATAATGTAGCAGGCCCGGCACAGTAGCCTGGTGGCTAAAGTCCTCGCCTTGCAAGTGCCAGGACCCCATATGGGCACCAAATTGTCCTGGTTGCTCTACTTCCCATCCAGCTCCCTGCTTGTGGCCTGGGAAAGCAGCAGGGGATGGCCCAAAGTCTTGAGACCCTGTACCCACGTGGGAGATGTGGAAGAAGTTCCTGGCTTCAGATTTGCTCAGCTCCAACCGTTGGGGAGTGAATTAGCAGATGGAAGATCTTCCTCTCTGTCCTCTGTATCTGATTTTCCAATAAAAATAAGTAAGTCTTAAAAAATGTAGCAGAACTAAATTCATTCTATTCCTCATTCTGATTCTGAAGCTATGGTTAATATTTTCATCTTCCTTCTTCCATCAGATGTTCCTGAATTCACCCAGCTTCATTCCAATGGTTTTAGTGTGTTTCCTTGAAGTTGAATACCCTAATCCCAACAAATTATTTTACTTTTGTTGGGTCATGGGTGTGAAAGAATCAAGATATGCTCAAGCTCAAGGCTCTGCGCATACTCCTTTTTGCCTTGCGTTTTATAGCTGCAACTCTGCTTTTCATGGCAATATGTCAAGTCATTTCTCATACACCGTCACTATAAGCCCTAAATTCCTCTTCCGGAAGATATCGTCTATCTAATGCCTGGGCGTGTGTGGGTATAAAGTTCTGGTCGTAGTCCACCTTAGCATCTGTGAAGCCCATAACAACGTGGGCATCTGTGTTACCTACAGCTTGCCCTAATCTTGTTGATGGATGGGATGTGGATTCTAGATATAATCTGGTATTGCACTGCCGGTGGCACAGACTCTTCCTTCATTCCTCTCCCAACCACAGGAAACACAGCACAGAGGTGGTAATTATCATCTGGGAGAAGAAGAGGTGTTTAGGTGCCAGGACACTGTGTAGAAGCCTGGGACCCATGCTCCACCAGATTTGGGCCAGTGCTACCCAAATGGTCATAGTCCTGCCACAATGGTGATCCGTGCAGCCCTCTAGCTCCCCTCTTGTCTGCTGTCTAGTTGATGCAGGAGGGGTGTGACTCCTGGGCACCCCGACAAGTGTGCTGCTTGGGTTTGATCCCTTGAAGTGTGAACCTTTGGATGACCCCCCTCTACACTTCCCAGATGAATTGAGAAAAGGTCAGTCTCTTTACTCTGTCTCAGCCCAATTCTATCAACCACATGGCTTCCCACCTCTGAGACCCGAGCAGGGACACCTTTGGAACTGCGCTGTAGGAGCCTGAAACTTAGAAGCTCCAATAGCCACAGAGAATATTTGAGGACTTGAAGAAAGGAGCAGCCAGGCTCTATCCCTGCCCGCATTGTGATTCTTTTCAAAACCCTGTCACACAAATGTCTATGGGTCTCTGAAACCTGAACACCCATAGAAAAGGTAGGGTCAGGTTTGGCAGTGGGAGCCCAGCCCTCAGAAGCTCCTACCAGGAGTCTGAAGAATTTAAGCCTTGGGCTCTGTCTTCACCCTCACTGTGATTCTTATAGTCCTGCTGTTGGGGGTTGGGTGAAATTTCCAAATCAGAGAAGCATTTCAGAAACGATTCTTTAGATACCCATTGCTCATGTTGCTGCCACTTCTCCATTTCTGGGAGCACCTTGCCTTTTCTTGGAATGGTGCACCCTCCTCAGGCCTGTTACAGGGCATGCTCCTGCAATGTCATCTTGCAGATGCCTCATTAATTTTAAACTATACTGAGAACAAATAAAAACCTGCGTGATTGTTTCACTTGTTTTGATCAGGCCAAGAGACGAAAATCCAAACAGTAACAGACATCCTCCTTCGCTCAGGGAACTTGCTTGGCCATCTTAAAATTTTCTAGGAAATACAGATCACATCGAAGAAAAGGGTTACCAGGGATTCCACAGTGGTCACTGTAAGAAGTAACTTGAATTTCTGCCATTTGGGACTTGGTACTATTTTAAATATCTGCTTCCTCTAGGTTGGATTGCTTAAGACTTGCATGCCCTTTAAGTTCGAATTTTGTTGTGTGCCAAATCTAGTGTAACTTTGCAACCCTGTTCCCACCAATTCTCTGTAACCTCATGGTACCATACCTGACAGCCCTCTCCATCAACCCCTAGAGGCCCCTCTGTCAGTCCCCACACACCTACCAATCCCCTGTGGCTTCAACAATCCTAGTATCTTACTCCTACCTCTCCCCTGCTTGCCTTGCAGCCCCCTCCTTCCACTGTGACAGGAAATGCCCCTTCCCTCCCTCTCCCTCTGCCTCCACTCTGTCCTGTGGCCCCTATCCTGCTGGAATAAAGGACCTCCTAGGTGTCTCACTGTGTCTGGTGTTTTGGCTTGTTTTGGCAAACTTATCCCGAAGAGAGCTTACTTATGCAAAAAGACCTAACATTAACAGCCGCATAGGACAATGGTCAGGGGTGAGGGGGAAGTGGGGCAAGGCAGGGGTAATCGTGGTAGTACCCATGCTCTTGGAACCTGTCCTGGCAGATAGCAGGATTACTCCTGCAATGACCATGCACAGGGGTCAGACTGGACTTGCCCCTAGTTCTGACATAAACTTCAGGACTCAGGCTAGACCAGGATAAGGGGCAAGTCTTTCTAAGATTTTCCTTGTCTCAACTTTGTCACTTAGATGGGATCTCACATCTCCCAAGTGGGCTATCAGACTCCTCTTGGTTGTATCCTTAAAAAGTGGGGCTTTAGTCTGTGTATGACCTGGCTTGGAAAGATGGGATGTTACTTTTAGACATGACCCTGACCTCTTTGGAAAGAGGGAGGGTGCTGGAAATGGTTTGTTATGCTGGAAACGATTATTATGCAGCCCAAGAGAAAACACTAAGAGACAAGATGAATGTCCCACTTGGAACAGAGGTCATCCCTACCAAAAATATTCCAACTGGGACTCAGAGGACAAAAGACACAAGTGGGAAATGAACCACTTCATTTATTATGTTTTGGAGGAATTAAGGAGGGCAAAAGTTAACTCTCTGGATTATAGCCAACTCACCATTTTTCCTCAGGGAAAGACTGAGCCACCAATGACCTTTCTAGGATTCATCAAAGGGGCAATTTTAAAATTCACCATTTTGGACCCAAATATAGTCATGTATGGAGTGGTCTCAAGGACAAGTTCCTCTGTGCAGTCTGCTCTGGATATCAGGAGAAATCTTCAAAAGCTAATGGCAGACCCTACTAAATCCTCTTTGGACCAGTTGATCCAGGCAGTTAACGCTGTTCACTATAATTGAGACTTAGAAAAAGAAAGGCAAAAAATGGCACCATAGTGAAATTCTGGTCACTATGAGTGCACCTATCTCAGAAAAAAAGACCCCAAGGTCTTTCTTCAGCTGTGGGAAACCAGGCCACTTTTGGAGGGACTTTCCTCAAACCAAAGGCCAGAAGTCTCCTCTGGGACCATCTCTAAGAAGGGTCATTGGAAATTCCAATGCCCCTGGTTCTGAAGGGAGTGGGGTCTGCTGACCAGACCTCCAGTCAAGGGTCCCAGTGTCTCCTATACAGGTTCCTACAACCTGGGCTCATACCCAGGAGCCTCAGGCCTCTCTCATCGTGGGATCTCAGAAAGTCAATTTCCCACTAGACACAGGTGCCCGACTTTCTGCCTTGACTTTTTCTCCTCTATTGAGATCCTCTCAAAGCAACTATACAAAGCATCTCGACCAGTTTCTTATTCATTCATTCATTTATTTAGAAAGGCAGATCTTCAGAGAGGAGATACAGAGAGAAAGATCTTCTGTCTACTGGTTCACTCCCCAAGTGGCCGCAACAGCTGAATATAAATTGATCTGAAGCCAGGATCCAGGAGTTTCTCAAGGCTTTGGGTTGTCATCTACTGCTTTCCCAGGCTACAAGCAGGGAGCAGATGGGAAGTGGAGCAGTCAGGACACGAACCGACACCCATACAGGACCCTGGCACTTGCAAGGCAAGGATGTGGCCACTGTGTCATTGCGCTGGGCCCAAGTTGGTAATTTTTATGACATGCAAATGATGCTATAAATATCCAGATGGCCCTTGACAGGAAAAGCTCCTCTACCCTCTGTTAGAAAATCCCAAAATGTATCAAGAGACTACTAGGAGCTTTGAGCAAATCTGAAGCCAGGGTCCAGGAGCTTCCTCTGGGTCTCTCATGCAGGTTCAGGATCCCAAGTTTTGGGTCATCTTCTGCTGCTTTCCCAGGTCACAAGCAGGGAACTGGAAGGGGAGTAGAACAAACCAGTACACAAATTGGCGCCTATTGAAGATCCTGGTTGACGCAATGTGAGGATTTAGCCACCATGCTATCATGCCGGACCTTGGCAAGCTTCCTGAATGGTATTTCACCCAACCATTGGCGTGCTCTTTGGGAGAGCTCTACTTTCAGCACTCCTTGTTATTCCTGAGACACCTGCTCCTTCACTGGGGAGAGACATATTGGCAAAGATCGCTATGGGCCTAGTCTTAGCCCCTGGTGTTCAAGGTTGTTTGCCCTTCTCTAAGGCAGACATTCAACCTACAGTCTGAAGTTGGCATTCTAAATCATCCAAATTCTGCAGAACCAGGCTGCAAATCATTGCAGGATTTGAGACTGCTTTTCAAAGAGACACCTGACAGATACGTGTTTCCTGTGTGGGCCACGTCTTGTCACCCAGCATCACCGTCTGATCATTATTGTGGCTTTTCATCTTTGCCAAAAGCTTACTAATCAAAATGTTGGCACCATGGTAGGAATTGCATAACTCATGGCTATGACCCAACGTAACTCTCACCCCTAAGAACAACAAATGCTGGTTACAAAATATGCCCTTAGTGCTTCGTGTAAGTGCTTAGTGGGAATGGCATCTGAAAGTTTGCTATATTTGAACCCCATACTTCCAATTGTCTTGTATTCTTTGTTTCCCAATGATCAAGAGTCTTCAAATTCCAGATGATCCTAACATAGAACTTCATATAATGAATAAGTTCTGTCAGTGCAACCTGTATGATATAGCCTATTGCTTTGTGGATCCTATGCTTTGAGGAGCCTCTTTACCCAAATGATGCCTCATTTCAACAGGAAGTAACTAGAAGATTGTCTTCTTTTGCCCAAAGAAGTAGGCTGTGAGATTTCAAGAGGGTGGTCTGAGACCATCCAAGCAGGCGAAAATCTTGGCCTTACCTTCAAGTAGGTGGCATAAGAATTGTCCAGTCATTCCTTAACTGGTTGAGAGACCACCAATAGAGAATGTTTTCCGCACAAGTTCCCACCTAGATGAGGAGGGGTCAGAATGCTTAAAGTCCCCAAAGCTTACTGAAAACTTCAATGTCTCTCCCTCTCCCTTCAAGAAGCACCCCATCTTGGGAGGTGCTGTCGTCTTTCCTCTTCTTTTAACGTTCACCTGGTCACTTCACAGATAAAACTTCTCTATGTGCAACTGATTCCTGGCTTTTTGTTTCTATACTAAGCTGAAGAAGGAACCCAACAGCCTTTTCCGGTAACAATCACAACCATTGATGATTGAGGGCCAGCTTTTTGTCATGCCAGCCCCTCACACCTGCTGCTTCTGAAATCCACACAACCCCTCCAGCTCTGAGAGGAACACTGAGTCCTCCCACTGCTGCAGCTGTCAGTAACAGGAAGATATTGGGAGACTAGATGAAAACAAAAGCCAAAATAGCTTATCCAATTGACACTGGAAGGTGCATCTTCAGAAATAAAACCTTTTACCGTGAAAGTTATTTGTGAAAATGGCCAAAACAAACAAACAAACAGGGCTTGGTGGTGTGGCCTAGTGGCTAAGGTCCTCGCCTTGATCCCATATGGCCGCTGGTTCTTGTCCCGGCGGCTCCACTTCCTCTCTGTCTCTCCTCCTCTCAGTGTATCTGACTTTGTAATAAAAATAAAATAAATCTTATCTTTAAAAAACAAACAAACAAACAAACAAACAAAAAAACTAACTTACAAGTGTGTATCCACAGAAGCATAAATAATCAGCAGGAATGCAGGAGGCATTGAGAAACAAGGTAATGTGATGCTCCGAAAGGAACACATCATGTTTAGACACCAAAGAAGTTGATAAAATGCCCGATAAAGAATTCAAAAGAATGATATAAGGATATTCAAAGAGATATAAAAGCACACAAAAAGATATGACAAAATAGGCAGTTGAATGAATGACAAAATTGATGAGAAATTTCTGAAATGAGAAAGACCCAAAACGAAAATCTGTTAAATGAAAAACTCAAAAAGCCAAATGAAAATATACAGTTTTAAATCTCCACAAAAGACTAGATGAAACAGAAGAATAACCACTTGATTTTTGAAAATATCCCTGTCAGGGAAAAAAAGTTATAAAGAAAGAAGAAATAAAGACAGCCTGTGAGACCTTTGAGACATTAATGCACAAAGATTTTGTGGGGGTCTCTGGAAGAGAGCTAAGGAATAAAGGCATAAAGAGCCTTTCAAAGAAGTGATTGCTAAAATCTTCACTTTTCTTGAGAAAGACATACACATTCAAGCATGGCAGGCCCCTGGGACTCTAAATAGACATATATGCAGAAAATCCTTACTGCATCACAGTGTAGACCCACTCTGAAAAATACGACACAAAGAACTCTAAAGTCTTCAACAGAAGAATGCCAAGTCATACTTAAGGGAGCCCCAAATTAGATTAAATTGTTTAAAAATTAAAACATTACAAGCTAGGAGGAAATGGAATGATGTAGTCCAAGTTCTGAAAGAAAGAGGCTGCCATCTAGGAGCACTATACACAGAAACACTCAGTCCTGATTGGAGGAGAAAGGAAGAAGACTCGGAATGGATTTATCACTATCAGACAAAATGACCATCGTGAAAACATGCTGCAACAAAACCCACTGGAAGAGCTAGATGTACCAGAGAAAATACAGAAGACAATAAAAAGAGAAATACTTTCTACCATTGTCTAAGCCTACAATGCCATCATACACTTCAATGTCAGAATGTTGGACTTGGGACTGTTGCTGAAGGATTGTACTGTTAAAATAATGTGCAGGAACAGTGGGGGAGAGGCCGAGCCCTGTGCCTACAGACCAATATCCTGAAAAAAAGGAATTGACAACAAAGAATAAAAACTTTTTAATCATGAAAATTGTCAACCACCAATATAAACAAGAAAGAACAAAGAATATTGGAATAAACATATGCATTTTACATAAATATATTTTATAAAATTTTAACATTTATACTTATACATACTTCATATAAATGTCAAATATATTTACATATAAATATCTTTAATTAGTAATGTCATACATTTTAATTATGATTTTATGCCATAAACATTCATTTTCTTCACCTATGACACAGTAAAATGAATATTTCATAATTAAAAAATTTTACAGACATTATTATTCAGAATTATGAAACATTTTAGAATATTTTTAGCAACCATAAAATTTATATTAAAATTCTTTAAATGATAATTTGTTATGAAAGTCACAAATTACATAATGAAAATATGTGTATGATAGTATATTAGGAAATAATTTAAACATTATGTTACCAAAATTAGAACTTTATTTTAGGAAAAATTATGATATATAATAATATATAATAATAGGCAATAACAAGCATTATAACTTATATAAATAAATAATATAACAGTAATATGTGATAATAAGTAATACTAAATATTGAGTTGTTGTTATTCAACAATAACCTTGAATGTCAATAGGCTAAATTCTCCAGTGACAAGATAATAGACTTGCTGAATAAATAAAATGAAATCAATAATATACTGCCTGTAAGAATTGCATTAACTAATATAAAGGCATATATTGACTGAGAGTGAAAGGACAGAAAACCAACTGAGTGGAAGTGACTACAATATATAAGACAAAAATACACTTTAAAGATGAAATTAAAGAGACCAGTAAGTTCCAAGGCTCAGTTAAACAAAAAGAAATGATAATTGTAGGTGTATACGTGCCTAAGGCTGGGTAACCTGATTTCATAAGAAAATCACAGATTGAAAAAGAGAGATAAGTCCCAATACAATAAAATTTAAGAACGTTAACAACAACATTCCATTTCATCAAGAATAATCATCCAAACCATTCCTCCCACAATCACAGATAAATGTCAGAGTTAAACTAAAAGATGGAAGAAATGCATTTAACACATTTACAACAGCCGCAGAATACACACTCTTTCCATTAGCACAGGGAACACTCGACACTCGCACTGTATGACAGACAACCACACAAATGTCAACAAATTAAAAAAATAAAAACTGTATCATAATACACAAATGGGCTATATCAAGCTAAGTCTGTTGTGCACAGCAAAGAGGACAGTCAACCAAGTGAAGAGCCAACCAAATAAAATAGGAGAAAATATTTGCAAACTAGTCATCTGACACAGGATTAATCCAAAAACATACATGGACCTAAAAAAAAACCCACTACACAACAAAACCAAAAATCCAGTTAAGAAATGAGCAAAGGTTCTGCACAGACAGCTCTCGATAGAAGAAATATTTTCAAAAATCACTCAGCTTACTAGTCATTAGGGAAATATAAAAAATCCAGCTAGAATAGCTTTGATCAAAAAGTCAAAAAATGATAAATGCTACTAAGATATGCAGTAAAAGGAAGCCTTACCACTGTTGCCAGGAACACCAATCGGTCCAGCCACATTTCCCATCTGGTGGATGGCTCAAAGCAAGCATCGGTGAATTCTGCTACGGAAAGCTGCTCCTGGTGTGCTTTCTCAGCAGAGGTGACGGGGCGTAAACGGTCAGAGGCAAGTGGCTGCGGAGACAGGGCACCAGGTTGGTCTGGGATTCCTTCAGTCAACTGATCTTTGATTATGAAAAACCAAAACGGTGAGCCAAAAATAAACCCCTTTCCTTATAAAGTTAACCTTCCTCAAGTACTTCATTGTAACAACGAAAAAGCTAATCCTAATGTCTGTCAACAGTCGGTCAAAGGTTTATCTGCGTTTGCTAGCCAGGGAAGTTGAGAAAGTTGGGTCATTCAGGGTGATAGCCTATCTTGGTCTGCCCAAATGTCAGCATACCAAGTCATGCTCCAGTCCCCTGCCTTCCAGCACGCACAGCACACTCCTGTATCCGGAGCCCTGCATCCTGAGTAAGGTGTGGCAGACAGTAAGGAGGCAGACTCCTTGACCCCTACACAATGTACATTCATGGAGGATCTGAGGTTCAGCAATTTGGAGACAACCTGCTTCTGGGTTAGGGCTTCATCCACAGCAGAGCAGCTCTCTCACTGTGTTGGTAGTAAAAACAAAACAAACAAAACCAAACCAAAAGAGTGGTCCCTGTTGTGGCAAAGCATGTAAAGCTGCCTCCTGCCATGCTGGCATCCCATAGGGGTGACAGTTTGTGCCCTGGCTGGTCCACTTCCAACCCAGCCCCCTGCTAATGGCCTAGGAAAAGCAATGGAGGATGGCCCACGGGTTTGGGCTCCTGCACTCACTTAGGAGAGCCAGAGAAAGCTGGAGCTCCTAATTTGGCCTGGCCCTGCTGTTGGAACCATCTGGGCAGTGATTCTAGCTTTCAAACAACTAAATATTTTAAAAAGGAGAAAATAAAATCAAACTGAAATAAGAACAAAAAAATCTCACTGTGTAACTCTTTTCCAACAGAATCCTTGTCTTAGCATAAAAGACCTGATGGCATTCTACTTCTTTTTTATTTTTTTAAAAGATTCATTTTTTTTTTTATTGGAAAGTCAGATATACGAAGAGGAGGCGAGACAGAGATGAAGATTTTCCATCCAATGATTCATTCTCCAAGTGACTGCAATGGTTGGAGCTGCGTCAGTCCAAAGCCAGGAGCCAGGAGTTACTTCCTGGTCTCCCACGCAGGTGCTGGGTCCCAAAGCCTTGGGCTATCCTTGACTGTTTTCCCAGGCCACAATCAGGGAGCTGGATGGGAAGCTGGGTTGCTGGGATTAGAATCGGCGCCCATATGAGATCTGGCGTGTTCAAGGCAAGGACTTCAGCCTCTAGGCTACTGTACCGGGCCCGATAGAACTCTACTTCTAAACGGTGTTGCAATTCGGCAACCATGTGTTATCAGGCCTTGGCAACAGACCTATACAAATGACTACCCAGCTTGATTTGTGGTTAAAAGTTCAAGAACATGGGTTTATCTTTCTTACATTCTTCAGGGGAGTCAGAAACATCATCTACATAATCATTAATTATAATTACTAACAAAATGGTCAAGGGCAGTAGTGATTTGACCAAAACTTTTCTTTCAACTTGTACCATGTGTCACAGTTTATAGCTTCATTAAGGTTCCGTGGTACAAGCTTCCAGGGTTCAGTTGTGTTTCTTTTTTTTTTTTTTTAAGATTTATTTATTTTTATTGGAAAGTCAGATATACGAAGAGGAGGCGAGACAGAGATGAAGATCTTCCATCTGACGGTTCACTCCCCAAGTGACTGCAATGGTGGGAGCTGAGCCAATCCAAAGCCAGGAGCCAGGAGCTCTTCCAGGTCTCCCACGCGGGTGCAGGATCCCTAAGCTTTGGGCCGTCCTCAACTGCTTTCCCAGGCCACAATCAGGGAGCTGGATGGGAAGCAGGGCTTCTGGGATTCGAACCGGCGACCATATAGGATCCAGGTTCGTGCAAGGCGAGGACTTTAGCTGCTACACTATCGCGCCGGGCCCCCAGTTTGTTTCAATTTGTTCCATTTCCAGCCTATAAGCAGGTTATCGTTGCGTTCATGGTGAAACCAAGATCACAATCTTGGAGCTGTATGAGGAGTATCAGTTTTCCTGGGACCATTCCTGGTACCAAAAGCTTTATTAGTAAATAATCTTTCAGAAAAAAACAAAAATGCCTCTGGGTATAGCAACCAGAAATCATTTAGTGCAGAATATTGGTTACACAGCTAATGGAAGACCTGGAAAACCAAAGAGGAAGATGTGGAGGCAATCCTGGAGTTAGGAAAAGCAGCAAAGTGCTCCCACTGTCTGGGCTGACAGAGGAGCTGGGGGAGGACGTCGTGGTACCAGATCCCAGAAGCTAATCTCTCTAGAACCTGCTCCACTCTATCAGTGCGTATCTCATGAGATCCGGACATGAAGTGGAACTTTAAAAATTTCATGGAAAAATAGATCAAAAAGATAAGTTAATTTTGAATGCAAAATAATTTTAAAGTCGACGGATTTTTGAAAAACCATGTATTTCCATGAACTTTCTAAATATTCCTCACACACAGGACTACACATCATGGGAGCTAATTTTCTGGAGGGAGCAGCCACTGCCAAAGACGTCACTGAGGCCAGGGAGGGGGAAAGCATTGCTTATCTCTTTCCCCTGCATACGATCCAGCGAGCTTTGCCACTTACTGCAGACATCAGAAGGGAAGGATGGGGACAAAACTGAGAACAAGCAGGCAAATGACGAGCAGAGGAAGCATCTGCTGTTCTTGTGATTACAGCCTAAGAGGTGCTGTGAATGGATTCACACCAAGAACATGGTACAGCCATTGCTTCAGAGACACAACTGCTCAGAAGCTTGCCTACATACACCTCTGTTGGGAGTAACCGCAGGAAGGTTAGCTAAGGCGTCCAATCCCAGCTTTCTTTCTAGGCAACCTAGGTAGCTTTCATTTTCAGAAGAAATCATTGTAGGTATCATCTTATAAGGGGTATGCAATTATTTAAAATAGCAAGCTTTTAAACAGGAGTCTAAGTACTTTCTCTAGTCTGAAACGCAAAGAGCAACATGCATTTTCCTTGCTATAAGCTGGCTGTCTTTAGTGACTTGAAAGGACATCGCCAAGATTTTTCTAAAGTTAGTAGACCATAACAATGTGTGAAAATGAGGTAATAAACAAATGGGGAGGAAACAGTATGGTAAACCCTGCTTTGGGCTGTTTATATCTGTTGGAAATGAAACTGTATTTTTAGTATTCTCACATCTATAAAATATTCCATGGTGGGTAAAAGGAATCCTCCTTTTCTAAGAGTCTTATTTGAAGCCAAGAATACTCTTGGCACAGTTTTTGTTTTATGTTTTTAATAGCTTGTGATCTATATACAAGAGAGATAAATTCAGAAAGTTTGGATTGGATGCTTTACATCCTATATCAAGCTTTTAAAAGAGAAAAACACTGAGACTTCATGTTTTGGTTATGTGAAGTCTCTACCCTGTAGTCAGAAAGTTAGATTGAGACACTGACTCATTGATCCATGGAATGTTTTTCCATTTTTTTTCCCTGACCAAGGAAGATGAGATTCACTGGAGGGATCAGCATTGCGGTCAGACATCTGAGTTGCTGTTTGCAGTGATGGAATCCCACACTGGAGTGCCACTTCCAATCCTGGCTGCGCTGCTTCCAATCCAGCTCCCTCTAATGGACCTGGGAGAGTAGCAGAGAGTGGCCCAAGCGCTTGGGATCTTGACATTCCCATGGGAGACCTGGGTAGGTTTGCTGGTTCCTGGCTTCTGCCTGGCCCAGCTCTGGCTAGGATTACCATGTGGGGAAGTGAACTAGCAGGCCAGCAGGTAAAAGATCTCGCTCTTGCTCTCTTTTCCCTTTGTTTCTTGTCATCCTTTCTTTCAAATAAATAAAATACATCTTTTGAAAGAAAAAAAATTTGCTGGAAGGCTGACAGCATAAGAATATGCCATTTTCTTTAACCCTTCAGATTGGGTTCCTCCCCAGTACAACTTGCCAAGCAGTTGTTTCTGAAGTCTTGAACTTGAATACCATCCACGGTAATGCTTTCCATTCTTTGGTTAAGCCCATAAACATCTGATGTTACAAGCTTACCGCTGACAAACTCTGACATTCAATACCAGATTCAGTGTGCAGAAGGCAACAGATGAATGTTTGTTTGTCAATCCTGATGCACCACAGTCCCTAGGCAAACTTTTGATGGTTAAAAAGGGCATAGATAGGGTTGTTCAGAAATACATAGGATGAAGCCAGGGAGGAGACGTGTAATGAAGTGGATCTGTGCAACCCCACATGGGAGCGGTTTCTTTTCTGTTTTTACACACTGTCCTCCATCTTCATTAAATGAATCCAAGAAGATTAAGAAACGTTACAGCCCTATAAACATTTGAAAATTACCATTTGTGAGAGGAATGATTGAATCTTTCTCTAAATAGCCCTTTTCCTTAATTCTGTCCGCTTGAATGTCACACAGAATGGGAGAGTTCTTAAATTGTTAGGATCATTTAACAGTTGACCACATGGTGGCTTCCCTGTTATCACTTCTGGACACACCTCAGGAGAACATTGGGTTTCTGTAGATGATCAGGCCAGATAATCTCTATCTATTTGGCTTCTCATTGATACATTTTTAATTGAAAAAGATGTTAATTTAAAAATTGCTTATTTTATTTGAAAGATAGAGTTACAGAGACAGAGTAGAGAGAGAGAGAGAGAGAGAGGGAGCGAGATCTTCCATCTGCTAATTTACTCTCCAAATGTCTACGATAGCCAGAGCTGAGGTGGGCTGAAGCCAGGAGCCGGGAACGAGGGCTACCATGCATGTAGAGAGGCCTAAGCACTTGGGTTATTCTCTGTTCCTTTCCCAGGCTTGTTAGTAGGGAGTTCGGTCACAAGCGGCATGGCTGGGTCTGCAATCTGCCTTGTTGCAGTGCTGCCTCTGCCACTTAAAGAAATCTTGATGTTCATGCTCATGAATTAAATGTCTTCATAGTATACAAAAAATAAAATATAGTAGAGAATTTGAAGATAGACCCACCATCACAGCTATTAATTATTTCCCATGAAACTGTTTTGCAGGTCCAGTGATTCCTCTCTCACCCTTCTCCCCCTCCTCCCCATTCTCTGCTCCCACTGTTTCCTCCGTATTATTACAACAGTATACAGTCCTTCAGCAACAGTCGCAAGTGCAACATCCTGCTGTTTAAGTGTATCATGGCATTGTAGGTATAGGCAATGGTAGAAAATCTAGTATCCTATAGTCAAGGCATATTTAGCTATTTCATTGGAAAGCCTCTTATTTGGGAGTAGAGATGCCTACTGCCACTTCTCAGTATGCTGGTCTCCATTCTATATTTCATCTATGAGAATATGTGCTTATACATGTTTACCTACATATCAGAGAGAAGATGTATTTGTCCTTTTGAGATTGACTTATTTCATTGAGAAAAATGGTCTCTAGTCAGGATCATTTTGTTGTAGATCAGACATTTCTTTTGAAAAACATATCCTCTTGGTATCTGTGTGTTTTTTGAGGAACTAAAGATTGTTTAGGAAAATAAATCAGGCTATTTGTCCATTTTTCTGATCTGTCTTGCTTCTTTTCTTTCTAACTTTGCTGCTTGTCTCTTTCCCTTTTTACTACTCCATCCTTCATTCCTATTTGGATGCCTCCCTAATGTCCATCGTCACCATCCTTATCTCTGTTTTTAAAAAAAGATTTATTTTATTTTTATTGAAAAGTCAGATGTGTAGAGAGGAGGAGAGACAGAGAGGAAGGTCTTCTATCCACCGATTCACTCCTCAAGTGGCTGCAATGGCCAGAGCCAAGCCAATCCAAAACCAGGAGCCAGGAGCCTCGAGTCTCCCATGCGGATGCAGGGTCCCAATGCTTTGGGCCGTCCTCAACTGCTTTCCCAGACCACAATCAGGGAGCTGGATGGGAAGTAGGGCTGCTGGGATTAGAACCAGCGCCCATATGGGATCCTGGCACATGCAAGGCGAGGACTTTAGCTGCTAGGCTAGCACGTTGGGTTCATCTCTGTTTTTAGTTCTATGTTTTTTAAATGCCTCCTTGGAAATTCTTGGGAACACTTGATTTCATTAGACTCGAAATTAAATGAATCTATAATTATTCCTATTCTTCTTCTTATATTTCTTAATAGAGTAAGTGAAAGATGACTGAACACAGAGATAAAAATGACTGGAAATGCCCTCTCTATCTTACAGAACTGAGATGTGTTTTGACCACCTGCTGTCTTAATAGATATTAAAGAAGCCCTTCCAAGTGGATGCCATTATCCACCCGTGGAAATACTCAGCTGTCTGGAGGGACAAGTGTTACGTCACGTGGGTTCCAACTCCTGCCATATCCTAAAAACTAATGCCAAAGAAATAAATAAGAAATTCTGTAAGTACATGTGCCAAGGATCTAACAGTATCTCACCTAATGGGGTCTGGAGGTCACGCTGTGGAGTGAAGCAAGTCAAGCATAGAAAGACAGATGCTACGTGTTTTCATTGCTACGTAGAGTGCAAAACAGGGGGCTCCAATAGGAGTAAGAGCATGCCAATGGGTACCAGAAGTGTGGGGAGGGCAGGGATGGACTGATGAATGGGTACTACGTTATAGGTAGATGGGAGTATGAAGTTCTGGCTTTCTATTGCACCATAGGTGACTACAGAAAACATTCGTATACTGTGTATTTATATATAGGAAAAAGCACTAAAAATAGGATTGGGGATGTTTGCACTGTAAGGAAATGTTAAATGTTCGAAGAGATAGATACACTAACCTTGATAAAAGAGTATGTTGTTCATGGAAAAATCACACACTACCTTATAAATATGCACAATTTGCATAAGGCAGTGCTTTCTGAATTCAAAATGTTTTTGCTCATTTTCTATACGTAGGGCAGCCACTACACAAAGACCTGGGGTTGCTTGCCTGGGGCTGTGGTGCCGAGGCCATCCCCTTGCGCTGATGTCATGTGCTCCTGGAGCCCTTCATTTCCTCTGGTGACAACGCCTTGTATGTTCTTAAAGACCTGAGGAGGTGAGCTTGATGAAAAGGGGGAAAAGGAAGACGTGGTTAGTGTAACCACTCTTCTGCTACATAACTTTGAGAAGCAGATGACTTTGAGAAGAAACTGCAGAAAAGAGAAAAATGAAAGCATTGCTTTCTTGTGGGGAGGGGGTGGAGGTGGTATTGAAGCACTGGCAGGAGAATAAAGTTCCAGGACCAGTGGAAGCAGTGCAATGGTGTATCCCTTCCGCTGGCTGCGTCTGGTAACACTGCTGGGCTCAGAACAGGGCGGTCCTGTTGACACTGATGAGCTACTCCTATGAGTATGTGAAAGTGCTCTCTAAAGCTAACAGCAGTTCTTTTTACATTTCTAAAAAATACGAAATAATGGTTGAAGGAAAGCCTTTCAAAATAACTACTGATATTTAATTCATTATTATGTTTTCCACAGAACTCAGGTATATCTTTGGGTCAATGAATATATTTTCAAAACCACAGACTATCACGAAGCCAATGAAAACATCTATACTGTCATACAGCTGAATTTTATATTTATTGAATATTTAAAATGCTTGCAATATTTTGCTATTGTATAATCACTGAAACTAACTCAATTGTACTAGGATGTTTCCTTTTTGATATCAAGACTTACTTGGCTCACACTTAGAATGAGTAGGAGTACAGAAGAGCATTCAGCTACTTGGTGACTTACACCTAGCTGCATGCAGAAGCTGGGCTTTCTAATCCACCTTCACAGTTAAAGCCCAGGGAGCCAGGGTTAAACTCCTAGCAGATGGTGCTGTGGCTAATGATGCTGCTGGCTGAGCATGCCAAGAATCTCAAGCGTTGCTTTAACAGGGTTAATATAGGCCTGTGGGAAGACAGCTGGGCTGTAGCAGAAGTAGAGGTCAGGAGGTTAGCCACATTTTCCTGAAAACAGAGGACATGCCAGAGCCAGGATCAGTGAGAGCCATTTAGGGAAAGGAAAAGGCAGGAAGGTTCTATTTAAGGGAGCAATTGAATGTGAGAGTAGATGGGGCGAGGGTAGAAGAGGAACTGCCAAAAATGGAGGAGGGGCATGGAGAAATGATGGAAGACAGATGAGCATGGCAGAAACACTGTCCCGAGCCTCCAGTCTGGAGACACGGAGAGAGACCATGCCCCTAGCCCCTTGCCCATTGCCAGGGATTGCTCCCAGACACTTCCAACAGGAGTGAGTGGGAGTTAGAAAGTGCGCTTTCTGCCTGGCCATCAGAGGTCTAATTGAATATGGCTAGTTTGTGCAGGAAGAAGTTACAATGGGATGTTGTCAAGTTGAAAGAAGACATTAATCCCTTGGGGTGAAAATCTCATCAAGGACGGTGGCTTACATCCATTACAGTCCGAATTCTGCAAATGCCTGGCACGTCTATTCTTAGTGGAGCTCTGTGAGGGGTGTTATCAATGTTTGGAATTTATGGTGGGCAGAGAAATTAGATAACATCACGATTGTAATGCAAGATGACAAAGAAAATGGTACAGAGAAAGCAGGAGAATCAAAAGCGAGACCTAAACAAGATTTGGTTTAAAAAAAAAAGATACTGAATTATATTGCAGGATGTGACCAAACAGGAGGTAGCATTAAGTGCACATACTTCATTTTAAAGTACTTGGAGGTATCTTTATTACATCAAACTATCTCTATATTCATATTAAATAATTCAAACTATCTATGTTCAATTTCTGGCACACAATAAAATTTTAACAAATATGAGAGTAGGGCCTGGTATGATGGCTTAGTGGCTAACTTCTCACCTTGCGTGTGCCGGGATCTCATATGGGTACCAGTTCGTGTCCTGGCTGCTCCACTTGCCATCCAGCTCCTGGCTTGTGGCCTGGGAAAGAGTTGAGGACGGCCCAAAGCCTTAAGATCCTGCACCTATGTGGGAGACCTAGAAGAAGCTCCTGGCTCCTGGCTGCAGATCAGCTCAGCTCTGGCCACTGCAGCCATTTGGGGAGTGAATCAGTGGATGAAAGATCTTTCTCTGTCTCTGTCTCTCATTCTCTGTAAATATGCCTTTCAAATTAAGTAAATAAACCTCTAAAAAACGTGAGTGTAGATCAAAAAATTTGTGGACAATGGAATTAAGAGACAAAGAGTATCAAACTCTACACATATAAGTTTTTAAGTTGATTAAAAGTGCATGTTGTGAGAAACTATGCCTGGATTCCAAAAGCACTTTATTACAAAATAAGCACCTTTTAATTCGATTTTCTGCAGACTTTCTGAAGTATTCTTGTATATTTTAAACATTTGAAAACCCAGAGTTCACATGGTCCACAGAATGGCGGAAGGAAAGACTTTAAGGCTGCACAGATCTGAGTTCGTTTTCATTGATTTCCTTATGGACGATTTAGGATTAAGCACTCTGCCTCTCGGACACTCTCATTATCTAATGAAGATGAGGATTATAAGCAGGAATTTTGTAAAGTTCTTGTAGGGATTAAATGGAAGATGCACAGATTCACTCAGCTGGCGAGGACCAGGCTTTGCTCTCCCTCACCCTGGGCCTGGCCAAGCCTGGGTGGTGCGCGCTGCCTTCCTTGCAACACCAGAGGGCAACATCATCCCATTGTTACTCCAGCAGCGGCTGCTTCAGTGCAGGCAGGATTTCTGCAGCTGGTTTAGCAAGGGAGGAAGGCTCCAGAAGGCAAACAGGGAAGTACGAGATAAACACTGGGAGGGCTCAGGGCAGCTGCTGAGCGCCTCCGCGGGTGACAGCTGCGTGTGGAGCACCACTTCAGTCATCACTTTCGGCCAGCTGGGTTGGGAGGGCTTCTGGGGGCCGAGAGCGCACAGAACCCGATACAGGGAATCTAAATGAATCCGCTTGTTTACTACAAGAAAACCGCTAGGCTTGTAGGCTGTTTTTCAAAAGGCAACTGGAATTTGCTTGCTAAAAGGAGTCAGAGTGATGGTGACTGCATGTTCTGGCTTGCCTGACGCAGTCTTTTGTTATGCCTGCGATCCTGGAGTAATCATTAATGATGTCTCCTTTTACTCTTGAAGTGTCTCGATTTACAGGATAAGTTTTGCGGTCACACTAAGAGTCTTAGGAAAGGGTGGGATAGAATGGATCTGACCTGGTAGGAATCCTACTGCTGTGCTTTAGATCCGGAAAGTGACAGATACGTCTGTGTTAAGATCCCTGCTGTATGTGTCATGGACAATTTATTTAATTTCTTTAATCCTCGGTTTGCTGAGGTATAGAGATAAGAACGAGGCACGGATGCTATATCTTAATTAAGCTGTTTACCTGAGTGTCTGGCTCATAATGAAGTGTGGTTGCTCTGCTTGTTACACATGTTATGATTTACTGTAAGATTTAGGCCATTGCCTGGATAGTTGTGAAGGAAATGAGACCAGAGTGAAATGAATAGCTCAAAGTCAGAAGCAGTCCTCGCAGTCCCCTGTCTGAGCAAGCACCCATGTGGCAGCTGCTCCTGTGAAGGTCACTCCAGGTTCAAGATGTGCCCCAGTCTCTGTCCTGATGTCTTCAGCAAACACTGGGAGCAAGGTTATTCTGGAGCTTCGAGGACAATAGACGTTGAGCGCTACACATCCTTTGTCTTTTCATTGCAAACTGTTTCAAATAAGAATCCTCCTGAACACCAGTGAAAGCACCTCTGTCGCATCCTAACATCGCTCTTCATTCGCTCAAGTGTTTTTCAAAGAAACGGAATGTCCGCGGTATCATTAAGACCACCTGCAGACCTATCCAGTCTACACACTTTCTTTCATTTGCTAGATTCGATTGTTTATCAGGGCTTCAAGCTTGTCTGAAACGAGCATTATACTATAGTCCTCCACAACTTCTCTTTTTTGGATTTTGCTTAATATTATCACCAACTCTGTTAAGTGATATGTCACATATCATTGTATTACTCATTTCCTCTTAAGTTACATTGTAATTTCTTTTTTAATTTTTATTCTTTTATTATTATTTATTATTTTTAATTCATTAATTACATTGTATTATGTGACACAGTTTCATAGGTACTTGGGTTCTCCCCACCCCTCCCCAAACCCTTCCACCATGGTGGATTCCTCCACCTTGTTGCATAACCACAGCTCAAGTTCAGTTGAGATTCCCTCTTTGAAAGCATATACCAAACACAGAGTCCAGCATCTTATTGTCCAGTCAAGTTCAACGGCTTCTTAGGTATACCCTTTCTGGTCTGAAGACAGAGCCAGCAGAGTATCATCCCAGTCAATTGAAAGCTCCAACATACCATCAGCAAAAACTTACATCATTATGGAATTAATTGACATAGTAATGAGTAACCAATATGTTAAAAGTAAATGCGAGTTCCTAGCCACCTTCTGTGACCACCTCACTTACATTTCAATTTTAGTTTATACACAACATATAACATTCATAACATAACATGTTATACATAACATCATATCATCTTAAATTAAGGCAAACATGTGGTATTTAACCTTTTGGGATTGGCTCATTTCCCTTAGCGTTATGGTTTCCAGTTTGGCCCATTTGGCCACAAAGAACTGCATTTTGTTTTAATAGCTGAGTAGTATTCCATGGAGTAGATGAACCATAGCTTTCTTATCCAATCCTCTGTTGATATTACATTGTAATTTCAACATTCCATAATTATGATTTGCATGTCCATCAGCCTCATTAGCATAAAGTAGTCATGTATGTGAGGATTTCTTCAGACTTGCAAAGTCTTAGGGTATGAATGTCTTTGTGTAACAGGGTCAATGTTACAATTACCAGATGTTTTGTAAAGTGTTCTGAATTCTATTTAAATTTTTGTCTTGGGTCTGGGGCTATAGCCTAGTGGCTAAGGTCCTCACCTTGAAAGCACCGGGATCCCATATGGGTGCCACTTTTAATCCATGCGGCCTTACTTCCCATCCAGCTCCCTGCTTGTGGCCTGGGAAAGCAGTCTAGGACAGCCCAAAGCCTTGGGACCCTGCACCCACATGGGACACTCGAAAGAGACTCCTGGCTTCAGATTTGCTCAGCTCCAGCTGTTGCAGCTGCTTGGGGAGTAAACCATTAGATGGAAGATCTTCCTCTCTGTCTCTCTTCCTCTCTGTGTATCTGCCTTTCCAATAAAAATAAATAAGTCTTCATAAAAAATAATAAATTTTTGTCTTGCACAAAAACTGTTGATTTTACAAACTAGGAACCTTAGTTGTTCCAGGAGCCAAGTGAAGAATAAGCAGGTTAGTTGCGAAGCACAAGCACTTTGAGAGGCAGGGAACTGAATATTGGATGCCTTCTGTGTGCTAGACCTCAAGGTAGGTGAATCATGTTTACTTTTTCAATTGCTTTCCAGTGAAACTCATTACCTGTCACCCCGTCTTCTTAATTCTACCTCAAAGGCATCTCTTAAATGTATTCTTTTCATAATTAAGTTTTTATGAACATACAAGAGTACCTTAAAAAGTTCATAAAAGACGGAATTAAGAGGTCAGTTTGCTTTGGGGCAAGTATATTTGAGTGGTACATGCAGAGTTTTTAATAATTTGCATTCCCATGAGATTTTTGTAGACCCTTCAGTCAAATGGGATCTACGGCGCCAAAGCTTGTCTCCCTTCTCTGCTAATCCAGCCTGTATGGTCGCCAGCATTCATCTTCCTTAACACACCCTCAGGAACTTGCATCTCCCTTCTGTGGATGTTCCTCACTGATTTTCCCCGGACAGGAGGATAAGCCTCTACCTTTTTAGGGAGGGTCAGTCTTTGCAGACCAGGCAACTTTCCAACATCACCTCCTTCCACCTGCTCACCCTTTAGTATTCTGCCACAACACAAGAACTAGTAGTTTCCCAGGTAGGCTCCTTGTTACAAATCAGAAATAACATAAAGCCAGGGACGCTTGTGTGTTCTTTCTCCATCCACGTTGCAGGCAGCTCTGTCCCAACCCAAAGCTTTGAGTGCTTTGTTCTTTCTGGAGTGGGAGCAGAAGCAGAGCTTGCGTCGGAAGAAAAGGGTTAGTTGGATGCTTTAGCTACTTTGAGTGGGTGGTGAGATTATCTACCTTGTGTTGAATATGTAACCGGGACACTTGGGAAAGAGTGTAAAATAATTAAAATGCTTGGCATGGTGGAATTCATAAATTATTTAACACTTCTTTGTTCTTTTCGTAGACTATTGCAAATAGTTGCATTTGCAATAAAATATCATTTACTTATATATATTCCCTAAAGATATTTTTACTATAGGTTTAAGTGCGGTGACATTACAGCCAAACTCTGCCTATGGTGCCAACATTCTATATGGGCACCTCTTTGAGGTGTGGCTGCTCCACTTCTGACTCAACTCTCTGCTGATGGTCTGGGAAAGCAGCAGAGGATGGGTCAAGTCCTTAAGCCACTGCATTGGTGTGGAAGATGCGGAAGAAACTCCTAGCCCTATCTTGGATCAGCCCAGCTCTGGCCGTCTCAACCATTTTGGGAGTGAACCAGCAGATGGAAGATTCTGTTTCTGTCTCTCCCTCCCCTCTCTGTAACTCTTTCAATTAAAATATATAAATCTTCAGAAAATTTGAAGTTTAACTTCAATGTTGAGTTTAAACTGAATAATGGGAGTGTAATAAGAGCTGTCTCACTCTTGTCAGAATGAACTTCCGACTTTGATTTCCTGTGGCAAATGAAAACAATGAGCTATTCTTGGACTTACCCTGACTTACTGTTTGAAATACTCAAAGCTGTTCTAGAATGTTGGCATCATTTAACACAGAGAAGTTCTTTGGCTAATGGAGCCAACACATTGACAATTCTCACTTCATCTTTGTACATGCAGAGAACACTTGGAATTGAAAATGAGTGGGATAACTTAGTTGTTTGTCCTAAGTGAAAACAAGCTTTACTGGGCATGTGTTAAACACTAACTTCAGAAGCAGTACATGTTAAATCAGTACAGTCTTTATATAACAACTGCCATGCATGTTTTTCAGAAACACGTTGTCTTTTAATTTTTTTGGTAAACCTTTAAAAATGTAATTCATCTACTTTGTAGAAAATTTTGTAGATTATAAATTCCAAACTCAATGAAAATTATAAATTCCAAACTCAATGAAAACATTTGGGTCAAAGCATAGAACGTTCCCAACACCCCTCTCCTCAACATTTTACCTACGTTATCCCTAAAGGTGACCCCTCTTTGAACAAATCATCTACTTTTGAATTTCACATATGGTGCCAGATGTTATGTATATTTTCTTTCCTCTTTCCCCCTCTTAATCTATGTCACACATAGCAGAAAATTTGCTTCTTTTCTTTGTTGCTAAGTATTGTTTTATGTGAATGCCACAATTTATTTGGACTTCTACTACATTTGTTTCCTTCCAATTATAGGTAACTATGAAAACCCCTACTTTGAATACAATTTTCCTTTTCAGGCACATATGTACTCACTTTTGTTGAGGATATGCCTGGGAGTAGAATTTCTGGGTCATAGATGAGGCATAGATTCACTTTAATAAGTACATATGGCAAAATGGACACTCCACGGGTGGCTTGTTAAGGTTCTATTTCCAAGCACATATCACTTGGGATTTCCCACATTTCCTGTCTAGCCAGGTAGCTAGAGAGTGGGCCACAGCTTAAATAGCTGATCTACCAAATGGCTATGGAGAACAATAGCAGGTAATACTTTTCTAGAAGTGGAAGGGAAAGACGGATTAGATCTCCCTGAAGTTCAAAAAGTGGGGTGTGGGGAGCAAGATGCTCACAGGCAAGTGGACAGTGTTGGATTCCGACATCATGTATCCAGGTTGATGTACTCTGACAAAGGCCTGGTTTGATCTGCTTCTTCCTACAGGCAGAGTAGGATGAAGAATGAGATCTGATGAGAGATTGTGTGACAACATCAGGCTAGGAAGGAGACGTGTGGTTCTGGGCAGATGCAGAAGGTGGATCTGACCCATACCTGTATACTCCAGAATTGGAATCATGGAGCACAGTTCAAATTTGGGGTTGTAGTCTGCTTGATATGCAAAGAGCAAGCATACCAGAGAACCATGGTGTTCAGCCACCTGTGAAAAATGTTGGAGCTGATGAGACCAGCAAACTAGGGAAGCTACCTGGAATTAATTCCTATTAATGACCCCTGGGTAGACTGGGCCCCACAGCATGCCTGCAGTGGGATCTACTGTGGTTCTGTCGGTGGTAATTACTAAGAAAAAGAGGCCAACACCAGTCTTAGAGGCTGAGTGGTTAGCGTGAAAGAGGAGGCCACCATGGCAGTGGTGCAGACCTGACACAGTCACTGTTCTTCTCACCCTCCTGTCACTTGTCGTTGCTCACAGCTGTTTAGATTTAACTCACACACCGTAAGTCACCCTTCTGAAGTGCACAGTTCAGCAGACTAGAATGTTTGAATTTGTGCACCTGTAAGCATTATCCAATTGTAGAATATTTTCCCTTTTTTTACATTTTATTATTATTATTATCATTTTATGATACAGTTCCATGGGCTCCTGGCATTTCCCTTATCCCCTCCCCAATTCCCTCCCCCCATCTAGTTCCTCTAAATCTTTACTAAAATATAGTTCTTCATACTCAGTCATATGTCCATCATTGCGGGCATGGACAATGGCAGAGAGTCCAGCATCCTATTGTCAAGATATAGTGAACAGTTTCATTGTAAGTCCATCTTTGTCAGGAAGTAGAAATGCATACTACATTGTATCCTCACATCTGGATGTTAGTCTCCATTTCACAGCTTCTGTACATCCCCTCAAATGAAAAGTCATAATACAAAATCAACAATAGAAAGAAAAATAGAAATTTACAATGCCATGAAGTTAAATGACATGTTATTAGATATGACAGTCTCCATTACACAGCTACTATACATCCCCTTAATGAAAAGCCACAAAACAAAATCAACATCTGGGAGAAAAAAGAAATTAACAACACCATGAAGTTAAATAACATGCTACTAAATGACTAACGTGTAGCTGAATAAATGACAATCAAGAAAATTCTTGCTGAAAATGATGCTACAGTATGATCTACGAGTCATTGAATGATCTAATCAAAAGAAAGTGTTTTGAAGAGATGAAACTGACAGAAAAGAACAAAACCCATGAGATACAGTTTCCGCTGATTTTTGTTGGTGAAATGTGTCTCTTCTAGACAACAAATAGATGGGTTTTGATTTTTAATCCAGTCTACTAATCTATGACGTTCGATTGAGCCTAAGCCATTTACATTCAGAGTTTAATATGTATGGGTGGTATTTGGTCCTGTCATTTTAGGAATGGGTTGTTCATTGGTTTAGTCTTCTGTTGTCATTTTACTGGGATGTTCTTTCAATTTGCCTTTGGTTTTGGTGGGTGCTATTCCTCTTCTCTGTGAAGAGAACATCTTGAAGCATTATTTGTAGGGCAGGTTTAGAAGAGGTGAATTCTTTTAACTTTTCTTTATTGTGGAAGAATTTTTATTTCATCTTCAAAGACTAAAGAAAGCTTTACTGGATATGTTATCCTAGGCCGACAATTTTTTCTTTTAGAATCTGGAATATGTCACTCCATTCTCTTCTTGCCTGTAAAGTTTCCTGTGTGAGATCTCCTATGAGTTTAATTGGCATTCCTTTATACGTCAGTTGATTTTTTTCAAGTGCACATTTAAGGACTTTTTCCTTATGTTCAATTGAAGAGAGCTTGATGATCATGTGTCTTGGTGAAGATCGCTTTTGATCAAGCCTGTTGGGAGTTCTGTGCCCCTCCTGGATGTTGTTTCCCTATTTTTTCTCTAGATTAGAGAAATTTTCCTTTATTATTTCATTAAATACATTTGTAAATTCAGCTTCTCTTTCTGCACCTTCTGGGACTCCCATAACTCTTAGATTTGGCCTCTTAATAGTGTCTTTCAATTCTTGAATACTTTTTTGGCCTGATCCAGCTCTGCTTCCAGGTTTTTGTTTGCCCCTGGTGACAGGAAATGTCTTTTAATTCTGAGATTTTTTCTTCTGCTTGCTTCATTCTATTTTGGAGACTCTCCACTGTACTTTTAATTTGCTCTACTGTGTTCTTAATTTCTGATATACCAACCTTGATTTGCTTTGTTGCTTCCTTAAATTCTTTGAACTCTTGCATGAGCTTCTCATTTTTGATCAGAATCTTTAAAATGATTCTTATGGATTCTGTGTCCCCCATTTTCTCGATGTCTTCCTCAGCTAACTCTGAGGTTGACATTGGGTTCTGCTCATTTGCAGGGGAGTCTTCGGTAATATTCATTGTGCCTTTGTCTCTTCTTTTGCTGTTGGTCATTGTACTTCTGGTTAGCAGAGTCTTCTCCTTGGGTTAGGTTTCTAAGCTGCGTCACCCACAGGGCTACAATGCGATGTTACTTATTGTGGTTGATACACACCTTTTTGCTTGCAGTTACTTGTGCCACAACCTCCAGAGAGTTCCAGGTCTGGGTTTTTATGCCAGATTTCCACCGTGGTCTCCACAGCCCCAGCTCCTGGCTCGCCACTCTCCACCTCCTGTGATACTGTGCTGAGGCTACATCATTGTCTCTGCAACCTTTCTCCCACTTGCGGTTGGAGCAGGTCCCAGGATTAGAGAGATTCCAGGTGTCCTATATAATTAGGTTGTTGGTGGCACTGATCTTTCTGGAACCTGTTGGACATTAGGTCTGGGTGCCACATGGACAGATCTTTGTCTGGGTTTACCTCCCAAGCTCCCAGTGGAAGTCCCTTCCCACCTGGTTGCTGGTGGAGTTTCGGCTGCTGGTGGAGTTCAGATCACCATTAGCTGAATGCTGCTGGAGTATCAGCCACTGCAACACCACAGCATTGTTTTCACTGCTTTCCTGTGTCTGTCAGTCTCCAGGCACCCCTCTGCTGTTGTTCTGTCCTCTCCTATTTCCTGGAATGTGTTCTCTCTGCTTCATCCTGATTAAATGTTTTTCTGTCCATTTAAACGTGTCCTTACCCTATTCTGCCATCTTGATTCTCCAATCTTGTTTTTTCCAATTGTAGAATATTTTCATCTCTTTCTGGTAAGGGGGGGAGATAAATTATTTTCCACTTTCAGTTTGTTTCCATTTTTTCCAACATCACAGCTGTAGGTAACCACAAAAAGTATTATATGTCTCAATGGATTTGTCTATTCTGAACATTTCCTATAAATGATATTAAATGACATGTTTCCTTTTTAGTCTGGCTTCTTTCACTTAGTGTAATATTTTCAAAGATTGGCCATGTGATAGCATGAATGTGTGCTTTATTACTTTTCATAGCCAAATAATATTCTATCATATTTGATATGCCTTATATGGCCATGCCAAATTTTTTGACCCAGTTGAGAGATATTTTTAAATACTTTTTGGCTATTATACATAATGCTTCTATGAACACTTGTGTTGTATGTTGTGGTTAGAATATTTGTCTTCAGTTCTCTTGGGTAATATATTTGAAGTGGAATGACTTGATAGGATGGTCAATGTGATGGAGTCATACATGACTGTTGATTAGGCTGATATTTTGTGAGAATTTACAGAGCATTTACAAAGCATCTCTATGATTACACATTCCCACTAAACCTGAAAATGTGGTGTCTGAGTTTTAATTTCTCTTTGTCAACATCTGTTGTTGCCTATCCATTTTAGTATAGCTGGGCCCGGCGGCGTGGCCTAGCGGCTAAAGTCCTCGCCATTTTAGTATAGCCAACCTAGTTGCTATCAAGTGGAATCAGATTGTGATTTTGATATATTTTACTCTGGTTATATTTTTGTTAAACATCTATTCATATGATTAGTGGTGATTGATAAATCTTCTTTGGACAAATTCATGGTAATTCTTTGGTCCATTTAAAAATTGTGTTGAGATTTTTAAAAAAATTGTTGTATTACAGTTGCTCTTTTGAGTTGTTGTGAAAGGTCTTTAACAGTGTTATTGGGAAGGGTTGGAAAGTTAAGCAGGAAGACTCAGATAACTCAGGTACTGAAAGCTACATCAGTGGTAGCCATCTGGAGGAGGTATCACACTTGTTAAAGGAATGTAGATGGGTCTCCTGAAAATCCACAGAAGCGTTCAAGAGGAAAGAACTAGAATGTGGGCATACAACAGAGATAGTCCAGTAACATCAGTGTCATAACACACCTAGTTTTCCTTGATTCTTTCTCCTTTATCTCTCTCACCTTCTCTAGGGATCAGCATACATGGCTAATTAGCCAGTAATAAGAAGAGAAGGTACAGGGAAATAGCCAAAAACTGTGGGAGAAAGAAAATATTTGAAAGGACTAAAATTTTTTATTTATATTTAAGTTTTTAAAAAACTAAATCAGGGATGAAGCTATTTTATTAACATCAGAACTGTTTAAAATTTCATTCGGTAATGAAGAACTTTGAGTGAGTTGCATGGAGTCAAAGAAACTAGAATGAAACAACATTAAGTCAAATTAAACCCTGCTACTCTTACTAGATTTAACTAATGTGATTGCCCATTACAAGAGCTTAGGTATTGTTGACAGTTATGCAATTATGATAAACCTTCAAAGGTATGACGTGTGTGTTGTGTGCTAGAAAGAGAGTGTGTCAAAAGCACTCAAGGGGAATGTGGATTAGAAATTTAAAAAGTTCTAAGAAGCTGAGTCTAGTTTGCTGATTGGATGGTAACTTCGCTACTGTTCTCCATCCAGTGCTGCAGGAATGAAAGTCATGAATTTGGCATTCAGGAAACTAATGAACTTGGCACTCCCTAAGCTGACAGATGACAGTTATAGAATGTTGGAGGAATCCCACAGAGGTGTAGAAAATGGGATGATTGGTAAGAGGCTTTGGAGCTGCTGTCTGGAAGCTCCAGTGATAAGTGTGCCAACTGCATCCCCTGTCCTGGGTTTACATGGGATTCAGAGAAGGGCAGTTAGCTAACCGAAAGAGAGTTCAGGAAAAAGAAGAAAAAGAAGGCTATGTGTAGTTAAGGGGGTTTGAGCAGAAATAACGGGGAAAAAAAAAAAAAGCCAGCAGCAGGTGTTAATCAGAAGCAGCAAGGATAAAGCTAAGGCTGGGGAAGCAGCAGGAGTTCATGCAGAGGAACCAATGGCTTTAGAGGTGAGGAAGATGGGGAAGGGAACAGGAAAACAACGGAAGTGGGGATGATGGGACATTTAACAGAACTACTTTGTTCTAAGCTTTCCATCCTAATTCAATATATTGGTATCATCAATGTAGTTACACGCACAGGGACTCCATTATTAACTTATAAGCCCCAAATTCCAACATTAAGAGCATCTTGGGATTTCTCTGATCAATGTCTTTTTTCATTAGCAAATTTTTCAACTTGGAAAAGGGACTTTCCACTGGAAATAATAGACTATAAATTGTTTACTTGGAAAAGCATTAGACTAAGCTAAGGACAGTCACATAAAGGATATAACAGTGATTACCTGCCAACTGCTTTTGGAATAAGATGATAGGGAAATTTTCTCTAATTTGTAAGGCAAAAAAAAAAGACTTCAAGTGTGGTAGTATTGTTTATTTAAAGAAAATGCAATCATGGTAAAAGCAAAAATGTTAATTAATGCATTAAATGTATAGGAGTCAAACAAAAATCTTGGTGGCATAGCTCTAAGTTGTCAGCCAATGATGCATCCTCAAGTTGGGATAAATAGGGAAAGAATTTTCAGGGACATTTTATTTAGATTTATTGGCTTCCAGTAAACACCTTCCTAAAAGAATTTTGCTGAGAAAGGAGAGAGAGAAAAAATACTTTGTGTGGGAGTGACAAAGAACTAAAATTCTTGAGTTATCAAATATAGATACAACAGGAAGATTTTGAAGGTCTGCTATTGTATTCTTCCAATCAAGATATGCTTGTTTCATGTTGACTTTCCACCTGGCACTGCACCTTTGGGCCTCACTGAGGAGAGATATACAGCATTTATTCCTACCCTTTGGAACACACATGTGCTCAGGGAAACAGAGCAAATCACACCAAGTGCCACCCAGAGAGCACTAGGACAAGAGACTTTGGGATCCATTATTTACTTACCTGTGGGCATGCACGTTGACAGAAATGACAGGTAAAAATTTCATGTTTAGAGCACCTGCTTCTAAATCATAATGTGAGAAATGGATCTTGAAAGATAGCATCTCATAGTAACAGTAAAAGCATCAAACTAGGTGATCTGTTGGACTATTTCATAGTATTAAGAACAGTAGTTCTTGAGATGCCTTGAGGGACAGAATTCGGTAGTCAAATTTGAGGAGTGGGGTGCACAATGTCTCCTTCTAGGGGGAGCATAGTACACATCTATAGACTGAAAATCTTGGGAAGAGGACAGCATTGTGTTCTAGCATGTTAAGCTGCCACATTTGTAATACTGGCAACTCCTTTCAGGAGTACTGGTTTGAGTCTCAGCTGCCCCACTTCCAATCCAGTCCCCTGCTAATGCACCTAGGAAAGCAGTGGGAAATGGCCAGTTGGCTTGGGCGCTAACCACCCACATGGTAGATCCAGGTGGAGTTTCTGGCTGTTCATCAATCTAGAGTGTGAGTCAGCAAATGAAAGATCTCCCTTGTTTTCTTTTTCTCTTTCTGTGAATCACTTTGATAAATAGATAAATCGTAACAAGACAAAAAACAAAAAACAAAAAACAAAAAACAAACAAAAAAACCCAACCAAAAAAACCCTCCTTAGGAATTATGAGACAAATAACTTAGGTTAAAATGGGACTGACCCAGCAGCCTGCGCCATAGTGTACTAAGCTAAGCTTCTGCCTATGGTAATAGCATCCCATTTGGGTGTCAGATCATATACCAGCTACTCCACTTGCAATCCAACTCCCTGCTATGGCCTGGGAAAGCAGAGGATGGCTCAAATTTTGGGGATCCTATACTCATTTGAGAGACCTGGAAGAATCTCCTGTCCCCTGGCTTTGGATTAGGTCAAATCCGGTCTTTTGGAAGTGAATCAGCAGATGAAAGATCTTTCTCTGTCTCTGTTTCTTTCTGTAACTGCTTTTCAAATAAAATGGGATGATTCTAGGCTGGTGTTATGTGGTGCATAAAGCTACCACCTGCCATGCTGACATCCCATGTGCCAATTGGAGTCCTGCCTGCTCCACTTTTTTTTTTTTTAATTAATTTCATTGCATTATGTGACACATTTTTTTATGCACTGGGGTTGCCCCTGCCCCTTCCCCGCCCCTCCCAAGACCCTCCCCCCCAGGTGGATTGCTCCACCTTGTTGCATTTCCATAGTTCAAATTCAGTTGACATTCTTTCATTGGAGGTTTTGACCAAGCATGAAGTCCAGCATCTTATTGTCCTGGTAAGTTCAATGGTTTCTTGGTGAGACCATCTCTGGTCTGAAGGTAGAGCCAGCAGAGTATCATCCCAATCAAGTAAAAACCCCAACATAATATTTCCAACCATTTACAACATTATGGCATTAATTGACATGGTATTGATTAACCAATATGTTAATAGGGAAATGCAGGTTCTCAAGCACAACCTGTGACTTCCTCATAGACATTTTAATTTTGGTTTACATTCAACCATGTTATATACACGTTAAAATGGCTATAGATTGCTACTCAGCTGTCTCTTGTCTATTTTAATGTTAGTATTTAGCATTTTATAGCATTGAAGCATGATTTTCTGAACCTGGTTGTTTTTCGGGTAGTCTAACTCTATAACTTTAACAGGACATATGTCAGCAGTTTAGGTGAACGTTTTTGGGAGGGGTGTGCAGATAAATCATTATTACCCCAGTTAGGAGTACCTGATCTTTGTGTTCCACCCAGTGAGTTATAAGTGCATCCTGGCTGACCGTTTCCTGTTTGTTTCTAAGCTTTCCTAGTTGTTTTCTGTCTATCTATTCTAGTTTGTTTGTTCATTTGTTTGTTTGTTTGTTTGTTTTGAGGGGTTTCTGGAGCGATCCTGATGGTCCTTACGAAAGAGGGTGGGAACCCAAAGTTGGAAGCAGGCAAGGGCCAGAGAAAGCTCCTCTCCCTAGTCCTGAAGGAAGTTTACTGTTCTTCTGTTTCTGCGGACTGCTCAGGGATCCTGGTTGTCGTTCCGATGACCCTGGATCCTGCAAGGCAGGAATTTGCTCCACTTCTGATTCAGCTCTCTACTAGTATGCCTGGGAAAGCAGCAAAGCGTGGAATGAGTGTTTGGGCCCCTGCACCGACATGGGAGACCAGGAAAAACTCATGTCACCTAGCTTTGGCATGGTCCAGTCGCACTCATTGCATCTGTCTGGGGAATGAACTAGTGGATGGAAGACTTCTTTGTCTCACCTACTCTCTCCTTAACTCTACCTTTCAAATAACTAGAATGAATTCTTTAAATAAAAATGGACCATCTTTTTAATCTTAAATGACTGGAGAAACACTTTGATTTATAATTGCTAACTCACTGAGATAAATGCGTATTAAAAAAAATACACCTAAAATCTTCAGAATTTGATGACTTAGAAAGTAAAGAGAGTAAAAGTGATTGGTACCTGAAAAAGAGGTTTGTTTGTAAACATTCCGGATAGAAGCCAAGGGCCTAGCGGCCCAGCATCTGCATAGGAAACGAAAACATAAATCCAGCCCCAGGAGCCTTGTGGAGTCATCCAGCCTTCACTGCGGGTCTTTACACAGTGGCCTATTTGAAGGTCCTCCCAGTGACTTTCCATTTCCTGTATGTCTGTTAAGATCTTTCTCCTGCAGTCATGTAAGACCTTTCTCCTCTGGTTCATGTTCACGTTTTCCTCACTTTCATTGTTCTACCCTGATGACTTCCTCCTTCACCTTCACCTTTTTTTTTTTACAGGTTTATTTTTATTGGAAAGGCAGATTTACAGAGAAAAAAAGATCTTCCATCCATTGCTTCACTCCCCAAGTGGCTCTAATAGCTGGAGCCAGGAGCCAGGAACTTCTTCCAGGTCTCCCACGTGGGTACAGAGCCCCAGGGCTTTGGGCCATCCTCTACTGCTTTCCTCAGCTACAAGCAGGGAGCTGGATGGAAAGTGGAGCAATTGGGACATGAATGGGCGTCGTATGAGATCCCGGCACATGAAAGGCAAGGATTTAGCCACTGAGCTTTGTGCCAGCCATTCACCTTCACTTTTTAAACATTTTTTTAAATTAAAAAAAAAAAGGTTTTTTTAAATTGGAAAGTCAGATATACAGAGAGGAGGAGGGACAGAGAGGAAGATTCTCTGTCTGCTACTTCACTCCCCAACCAGCCACATTGGCTGGAACTGTGCCAATATGAAGCCAGGAGCCAGGAGTCTCTTCTGAGTGTCCCATGTGGGTGCATAGTCCCAAGGCTTTGGGCCGTCCTTGACTGCTTTCCCAGGCCACAAGCCAGGAGCTGAATGGGAAGCAGGGCTGCCAGGATTAGAACCAGAGCCCATATGAGATCCTGGTGTGTGCAAGGCGAGGACTTGTGTTGCTAGGCTACCACGCCAGGCCCTCATCTGCACTTTTTTAAAGAACTTCCCTCCAGTTAACATTTTAGACCCTTTCTCTTCCATACCTGTTCCTCTGTTGTATCACCTGAGGCTCTTGTAGACCCAGGAAGGTCCAGACCCTGCCACGTGTGAAGGCTTTTTATTTTCATAAGTTTTTTTAAATTAAGATTTGTTTTATTATAAAGGTAGAGTAGATTTATGGAGAGATGGAGAGACAGAGAGAAAGCTCTCCCATCTGCTGGTTCACTCCCTAAATGGCCCCAACAGATATAGCAGAGCCAATCTGAAGCCAGGGGGCAGGAGCTTCTTTCAGGTCTCCCATATGGATGCAGGGTCCCAAGGCTTTAGGCCATCCTCTACTGCTCTCTCAGGCCACAAGCAGAGAGCTGGATGGGAAGTAAGGCCGCAGCCATGACAGGGGCTGGTGCCCATATGAGAGTCCAGGACTTGCAAGGTGAGGACTTAGCCACTGAGCCATTGTACCCAGTGCACAAGTGTGGGTTTTTAGAAGAGCATTTTTAGTGATGGATTCACCCACAGCTGCCAAAGGCAACTTTCCTAATCACATTGAATGTCTTCTTTCTTACTTTGAAAAGAATTAGGCCCATGTCTGATAACCAATTCCCAAGAAACATCTGCAAGGTTTTGCTAGCGATAGGCCTGTAAGACAGCTTCTCCTCTGGGCTTTACTTAGAAAGTCTTCCTTTGCTGATTTTTGTTAACAATGACCTTTCACTCACATCTAGCTCAGAGAAGTCACCAAAGTAGAAGGGAAGTCTTCCGTGAGCTGAAAAATGAAGATGGGATTCAAAAGGTTGCTGAGTTCTGGAGCAGGAAAAAAAACGACATCCTAGTGCCATTGAGGCAGAGGTCAGGGAAAAGTTTTACAACTCGTGCCCTTGTCCCTCCACCAACTTGGTTGCCTTACATAGACATGGCCATTACAAAGCAGAAAATGAAAGGGCTTGCGAGCCCAGTAATGTGGTGATCCCAGTGCAGTCTTCATGTCTGGCTGCCATGGAGACCAGTCCCACTCTGGTCACTGTGCCTTCCCCACCCTGACCTTGCTGCCCCTATGCTAATGGCTCTGATGGGAGCAAGATGCTTATTAGTGACTTCAGCGTGTGAAGTCTGGTTTTCCATAAGGCACATAAAAATCAAGTAACTAAGATAAAAAACAACAGCAAAAACTCCCTAGTCATTGTTTATGCTTCAGTTGTATGTATTTTGGAGCTATCTTGAAGAAGACAGCAAGGTAGGAGTTGCTTACACCCACCCCTGCTCCAACTCCAAGCAGTGCAGAATAAGAAAGAGAAAAGGGAAAAATCTAGACCTAAGACTCGAAAACTTCTATCAGCTCTTCCACGTTAAAACCTCACCCCATGCAAAGCCTCATGGCTCTTGCTCCCTGGTGAGTACCTGCAGGCTGAGCCTCTGGACCCACCATAACCAGAACACTAACTTTCCTCAGTGCTAGCCCTGCTGACCACTGGATAGCATGGTGGGAGAGTAAGCTTAGTGCTGGTCCTGCTGCAGTGTGATCCACCAGTGAGAAGAGCCCAAAGCCCCCTGCCCTTAGGGTACTACTCATAGAGCACATAGACCTGCAAAGGCATCAGGCAGAGGTCCAGCCTCTGCTAGGACAGACCCATGGATCAGTCTGCATCACCTACTGCCTCAGGCAGACCTGGTGTATACTCATGTAGCTGTGAGACTCAAATAAACCCAGCTTAAAAATAAGGAAAAAGAAAGATAACAGGTACTTATGAGAATGTAGAACAAGGGGAGCCCTTGCCTACAGTTCGCTTGAATATAAATTGGCAAAGCTATTGTGTAAAACAGTATAGGTGTTTATTGATGAGCCAAAAACAGAACTGCCATGTGATCCAGAAATTCTTCTAGAAGGATATATCCAAAGGCAATGAAAACAGTTTGTGCAGACACCTCTGCACTCCCATGGTTTAGAGCGTTTTTCATAAAGGTCAAGAAACGGGAACAAGGTAAGTATTCACCAACTGAGGCACGAACAAAGAAAATGTGGCTCATATACATAATAAAATACTACTCAGAAAAAAATGGAACATAGTTTTTGACATGAATACCCATGGATAGCAGCTGGGGTCATTGTGTTAGGTAAAATACCTCTGTGAAACTTATCATCCAGATTTTACAATTAATGACATTTTGTCATGTGTTATGCATTTGTTTCCCTTGGCTGAAGGATTTTTTTTGAAGTGTTTTTAAAACAAATACCACACTTGAGGTCACGGAACCTCTCAGTTTGCTCCATAGCTCTGAATGATGGGCTCAGCGCACATCACCCGGTTCCTTTACCATTCAATAAAATGCACAGCTCATTTGACTTAAACGATAATAAAACTTCTCCCACTGTTTCACACGTGCATTCTCACATTTGATCAATTTGAACCAGTTACAACTAGGCCCTCACATTCTATTTCATTGCCATGTGCCTTTTATCTTTTTGATGGTCCCCAGCGGAGCCTACTTTGCCTAATACTGGGAAACACTAGGAAAGCAATAGGAGTGAGGGCAGATATTTCTGCCCCTAAAAGTGGCCCTAGACAAATCAACACAAGGTGTGTGGACGCTTGTTGGATACTTATTCTTACAAGTGAGCTATAAAATAACGTTTTTAGAGACAAGTTTGGAATACCAATTGTGATGCATATGTGTACTAAGGAGCTGCCAATTTTATTGGTTTTGTGATTTAGTTAAATAATACATTTATCTATTATCAATATATATGTAGATATTCCTGGGTAAAGTGATTTGATGGCTTACATACCTTTTGAAAATGCTGTAGTGCAGTGTTCCTGTAAGAAGAGTGATAAAAAATTCCCATTTCCACTAACACTTTCCTCTCAGTAGACAGAGCGCCAGCTTTTAGTTGATCAATGGCCACTTAGTAAAATCATTCATTTATTATTTGATATGATGAAATGACTAATATTTGGGCTGTGGGATGATGTATATGGAAATATATATTATAAAATTCCAAGTAGGCTGCCTGAATGCGGTGTTGATTCTTTTTTCTACTTGCTCAACTCTGATGTTGGAAACACAGGTTTATTAGCTAGAGATCTGTGCCCACATTTGCTCATCAGAATGAGGGTAACCAAGCTAGAAGAAGCTAGAAGGAGCTAGAGTCTCTGGTTGCCATCCAACTGCTGTGCAAGTCTATGACCTCTGGGTTTCCACAAAAGACTTTGCTGTGAATATGTGCAACTCATCATATGTATGCTACTATTCACATTTTACTATACTTTCATTATCTTAATCATCTATTAATTCTCAAAATAAATTTTCCAAATCTAGTGTTGGGGAAGATATTTGGTGTAAAACCAAGCAAAATAAAAATTATGTTCACAAGAAGTTTATATGTGGATGTTTATAGTAGCATTATTTCTAATACTCAAGAACTGGAAACAATTGTCTATACACAAATGACTAAACAGCTTATACAACCCAGTCAGCACAAATCAACAATAAAAAAGTTTATATTGAACAGATTATATTGATAGTTTTGTTGGAGTACTTATTTTTCTTTGATGTTCTTATATACTTGAAAAGGAAATCAATGTTATCAAAATAAATCTAGTTCCATTATTTCTAACTGAAACTTGTTAAATATATGTACATGTAAATAGTAACACCAGGCCTTTGCTGTGTTCCCCTAATTGTAAAATGGTCCCGCTGCTTCACTGGGGATTTCACAAGCAGTGGGAGACTGGAGTGCTTTGCTGCTATGTTGCCTGGCATTCTCTATCGTGTCCTGTAAATTCGCTTTACAACATTTTCTTTCCTCCAGAATTTTTTTTCTTTTAAAAGATTTTATTATTATTGGAAAGCTGGATATACAGAAAGGAGGAGAGACAGAGAGGAAGATCCTCCATCCGATGTTTCACTCCCCAAGTGAGCTGCAATGGGCCGGTGCGTGCTGATCCGATGCCAGGAACCAGGAACCTCCTCCAGTTCTCCCACACGGGTGCAGGGTCCCAAGGCATTGGGCCGTCCTTGACTGCTTTCCCAGGCCACAAGCAGGGAGCTGGATGGGAAGTGGAGCTGCCGGGATTACAACCGGCGCCCATATGGGATCCCGGGGTATTCAAGGCGAGGACTTTAGTCGCTAGGCCATGCCGCTGGGCCCATCTCCAGAATTTCTGATTCCACACCACCACACATTATGACTATCAGGAATTTAAACCAGATGTTTCAAGTACCCAGAAGGGGTTCTGGAGCCTTCTAATCTTCAGAAAACAATAATGAAAATCATCTTCTAAAATTGAGGCAGCCGTATGCTGTGCCTACTGAGTTAAAGCGTAGACACTGAGGATATTTTTAAAGGATGATGAACTATGAGACAGCTCCTACTGTACACTATGAAGAGCAGCATAGGATCTAGTGGTCAGGGTCAGTCGTCTTAGCGCTCTCTAATCATCACTTTTTCCATGAACAGAACATTCACGCAAATTTGAAGTTAATATTTCAAATTATATCATTCTCTTTGACACTATCACTATGAAAAGTTCAGAAAGGAGAAAATTTTGCTGTAAATTTCATGTTTAATGGGCATTTCATGTTAGTCAGATTCAACCACAAATATGTTCTATCTGTTTACAGTTAAGTAAATATTGTGGTTGTTAGTAGTTCAGACTCTAGAGCCAAACTGTATTTAAACACTGGCATAACTGCTTGCTTACTCCAAGTCCTCATTAAATTGTTTAAATTCATATATCTAAATTATTTCAGCTCACATTCAGATTACTGATGCAAAATAGAAGTAATAGTAATACCTTTTTTTTTTTTAAAAAAGATTTATTTATTTTATTTTCATTACAAAGTCAGATATACTGAGAGGAGGAGAGACAGAGAGGAAGTGGAGCCGCCGGGATTAGAACTAGCGGCCATATGGGATCAAGGCGAGGACCTTAGCCACTAGGCCACACTGCCGAGCCCAGTAATACCTTTTTCATAGGATTGTTGTGAGAGTCAAATGACTTCATGGATGCAAAGCATTTAAAATAGTGGGTAGCACATTGTAATCTCTGAATAAATATTAGCTTGAAAATAGTAAGTTCGGGCCCAGTGCTGTAGCCTAGCACCTAAAGCCCGCGCCTTGAATGTGCCGGGATTCCATATGGGCACTGGTTCTAATCCCAGCAGCCCTGCTTTCCATCTAGCTCCCGGCTTGTGGCCTGGGAAAGCAGTTGAGGATGGCCCAATGCTTTGGGATCCTGCACCTGCGTGGGAGACCCGGAAGAAGTTCCAGGGTCCTGGCTTCGGATTGGCTCAGCTCCAGCCGTTGCAGCCGCTTGGAGAGTGAATCATCGGATGGAAGATCTTCCTCTCTGTCTCTGCTCCTCTCTGTATATCTGACTTTCCAATAAAAAAAAATGCAAAGCAGAAATTTGCACATCCTGGCTTGTGGCAGCCAAGATGTGGAAACAATCCATGTGCCTATCAGTGGATGAAGGGATTAGCAAAATGTGGTATGCATAGACAATCAATGCTATTCAGCCATTGGAAGAAAATGAATTCTGATGTATGCTACCACATGGATGGACCTTGAGGATGTTATGCTAGGTGAAATAATCTAGTCATGAAAAGACAAATAGCATATGAGGTTCTTAGAATAGTTAAAATCGAAGAGACTCAGAGTAGGATTGGGAATTTGTAGATGATTATGAGTTAGAGAAGAGAGGGAATGAAATCTTATGATTTAATGGGCATGAAATTTTAGCTTTACAGCATGAATGGTGTTATGGGGGTGATTAGGGATAATGGTAGCCTAACATTATAAATATACTTAATACCACTAAACTGTACACTTAAAAATAGCTAGAATAGTACTTTTTGCATTTTGTGGCTTGCACAGTAACTGAAAAAAGGAAGTGAAAATCATGTTATTGGAAATGGGAAGAAGGGGAATCCTCGTCATATAATCACAAAGTCTGTCATCTGAACCCACAGAGAAGCTAGAAAAACAATGCCTAATGGCCCTGTCCCTTAGCTAAGGAAATCTCCAAGAGGAATGCTGAAGACACTGTCTTGTTCTTTCTTGCTACTTGTAAGATGCAAGAGGAGAGAAATAAACTTAGGGAAGAGTTGTCAAATTGAAAGAAGCCAGCACTTGATGACTTTGGCCATTTTTCACTGTTTCCAACAGCTACAACAAGAGTATCTGAAATTCAGAAACAACTTCTGATTATGGTCCGGTAAGGTAGTCTCAGAAAAAGCCAAGAAACTGAGTGCATAGCATTTTGTGAGGACTTTAGAAAATGAAAGGCCAGGTCGTCACCATGTGGCTAAGGGCCTTTGCAGGAGATTTGGGGTGCAGTTACAGACCTCCAACCACCAGGCGTCTGGGGAAAAATTAGGGGGGCTGATGGTTGGAACAGGTAGGGAAGGATGAACTATTCCTGTTTAGACCAGCCTGTGAAACACTGTCCAGTACAGTCAGATCATTTAATTGTTTGTACTTGTTTTGAAGTGTTTGCTTTCCTCTAGTTCAAAGATGGAGGGAGGTAGATGGTTTAGATATAGCAGATATAGATATGACAGAGGAAGGAGTTGGCATCAAGGTACAGCAGGTTAAGCCACCAGCTGCATCTCTGGCATCCCAGATCAGAGTGCTGGTTTGAATCTTGGCTGCTTTACCCCTAATCCAGCTCCCTACAACACACCTTGGGAAAGCCCTGGAAGACAGCTCAGGCACTTGGGCTCCTGCCTTCCAAGTAGGATGTCTGGGTGGAGTTCCAGGCTCCCATCTTCAGCCTGACCCAAGCCTGGCCATCAACACATCTGGGGAATGGACCAGTACTTTCTATCTGATAACATTCTCTCTGGTTCTCCTTCTTTTCCTTTTGTTCTGTCTTTAAAATAAGTAAAGTAAGTTTTTAAGAACAACGAAAACAAATCAGAGAGATCTTGGATCCATTTGTTCACTCTTCAAATTCCTAACTAATACTCTGATACAGACTGTGGGCATTTCATGTGGTGGCTTAACCCACTGTGCCAGAGCACCCACCATGTTGACTCTTTTTAGAAACCACACATCCCCTTTAATACCAAATTGTGCTATTGTAATCCTGGCCGAAACCCAAGAGTCATGACTCATCTTTGTTCCTCTGTAGTGATAGAAACACATTATTTTCCAATAATATCATCAACTGAAACTCAGGAAAAGATTCTGAAATGCATTTCAGAATGCATTGCATTGAGAAAAAAAGTGACACTAGAGGGGAAGGAAATTCTGGGTTAATTTCCATATTCATATTTCAAGGCAGAAGTTACTATGATTTACAGAGATTCCCACTCCAAAGTCTTGCTGTGCCATTGATCAATGCCTAAAATTTTAGATCATTTTCTGATGGTAATAAAATCTTAGCAATATCATTCAGTGCTAAGGAGACATAACATCACTTTGCACAGCAGTATCTAAATGTCTGTAGATAACTAGGTATATGGATATATATTTTTAATTTGAAAGTGCTTTGCAGTGAAGTGGAATAAATTGTATAGACTCTGTTGTTGAGAATATTCTTTTTTGTTTTTAAAGATTTATTCATTTTATTACAGCCAGATATACAGAAAGGAAGAGAGACAGAGAGGAAGATCTTCCATTCAATGATTCACTCCCCAAGTGAGCCGCAACGGGCCAGTGCACGCCGATCCGATGCCAGGAACCAGGAACCTCTTCCGGGTCTCCCACATGGGTGCAGTGTCCCAATGCATTGGGCCGTCCTCAACTGCTTTCCCAGGCCACAAGCAGGGAGCTGGATGGGAAGTGGAGGTGCTGGGATTAGAACCGGCGCCCATATGGGATCCCGGGGTATTTAAGGCGAGGACTTTAGCTGCTAGGCCATGCCGCCAGGCCCTGTTGAGAATATTCTACTTAGTTCAGAAGATACTACTGGATAAGCTATTTGGGATTAACAAAGATCTGAAGAACACACATGTGCAGGTGCAGCTTTCCCTTGTGGGGCAAGGGGAGAAATTCATCCAATTCTGCTAACAAAGCGGAGTGAGGTGACTGAGAAGTGAGAGGGTGGACACAGGTCCAAGCGTAAGGGGTCATCGAAAAGCTCAAGGATGATGTGAATTATGAAAAGCATATACACAGATTTCAAAATGTTTGAACTAAAATATACTTTCATCTGGTTTCCTTGCTGGCTCTCACACTCCCTTGTATGTTGCATAAGGTTTGGCAACTATGCAGGTCTACTCATGAAATTAAAAACAAATTACACTTAAAATGTATGGCACAGGCAAAATTAAACATGTCTGTTCCTTAAGGAAATTAATTCTCAGAAACACAATTTTTATAACTGCTCTCATGCATTCTAATCAGATGACTGGATGTGTGTTTGAGCAGTTACTTGTCCAAAAGCTTGTGTTATTATAGCTGAGCTGTGTGTGAAAATTCCGAGAAACTATACTTTTCTAGGGCAACAAAGTTTACAGGTAAGATTAAATAAGTCATATCGCCAACATGGAACTACAAAAAAAAAAAAAAAAAAAAAAAAGAAGAAGAAGAAGAAGAAAAGAAAAGAAAAAAGGCAAAAACATTGAAAATGAGAAGAATGAAACAGCTTATGGTGAGTAAGATACAAATCTAGGATGAAGATAATCAATACAGCAAAGTATCAGAGTATGCACAACACTAGTGAATTTGGATTAAGTTGGGTACTGCACACCCGACCCAAGACGAGCACTTACAGCATGCTGTCTGGGGTACCTGACAGCCCAGGGCCTACAATGTCTGTCTAAGGTAGGGGAACAGCAGGCACATGTTGTCCAGATGGTACCCGTGCCTGTGGAGCTCCGTTCTCCCAGCTCCTCCTAAAACCCACGTCCTAGTCTCTCAGCCTCACCTGTCTCTGGTTCTGATTCTGCTTAACCTCCAACTGACCTCACCAGGGAGCAACACAGAACACATACATCTTGTCTTCCCCCACTGAGCTACGTTACACCAATGAAATTCTCGTTCAGGACTAAGGCAGAACAATCTTCATCACTTTTATGACTAAGGGTCCTGAGTAACACAATGGAAGAAGTACAGAATGTCAGTTCCACTACAAATGTTATCTTCATCCTCATCGAAAGACCAGGATAGGTAACATGCATTTCATCTTTTGTGAACGGGTGCCATTTAAAAATTTCTAAAACATTACTTTGTACTTAAACATTTTGATAGTTTTCCTTGAAGACAGAGATATTAATATCACAAAGAGAAGGCTTCAAGACAATGATCAGAACATGGGCAGGCAGGGTGTGTTGTCATTTGCAAGACCGGATTCAGTGAGACAGTAGTTACAACTCCGTACCAAATGACATGACATCCACACAGTTGCTACTTTCTTTATAAAGACTGACTTTCACAAATAAGAGAAGGATATTTGTCTTTGTATTTTAGGCATTTTAAAAAAAAGTTTATTTTCATTTGCTCAGGAGAGAGAAAAAGAGGCAGGAGTGGGGGGATGAATCAGTTTCTTATCTACAAGATTCCAGTTACAACCAGGGCTGGTCTAGATCAAATCCAGGAACGGTGACCCGACACCAGTCTTCCGTGTGGGCTGCAGGGACTCAGCCATTTGAACTATACTCTACTGTTGCCTAGGGTACTTGGTAGCAAGGAAGATGGAGTCAGTAACAGAGCAAAGACTTGATCCCAGGCACTCTCAAGTGGGAGTACGAGTTGTGGGTATCTCATGGAGTATCTTATCTCTGACACCTAACATGGGCCCCATGCATTCCATTTTCTGGGACTTGGAAGAAGTAATTAGTTGAAAAAAAAAAAAAGAAGAAGTAATTAGTTGGCCCACTGGCTCACACATGACAAAATTAGAATTTGGTTTAGATCCTAAATCAGTATTTTTTTTCCCCACACAGCCTGTTGCCTCTTACATATTAATGAAATAAATGACTGAAATCGAATATATCACATTTTTGACAGGAGGTAGGGGGAGGAGTATAAAGCAATTTTCTAATTTAATAAAATTCAATTTACAAAAGAACGAAGAAAATAACAGCAGAAAGTCATACAGTAGAAAGAAAAATAATTGTTCAACAGAGGGTTTGGCACGTGGGGCAGGCAGTGGGGCTGCTGCTGACATCAGCACCTCTCACTGCTGTGGCCTCTGGAATCTTGGCTGCTCTGCTTCTCACCTGCTTCCTGCACATGTGCTCGGAAGGCAGAGGATGATGGCCCGAGTGCCTGGGCTCCGAAACACACGTGGCAGTCTGGAAGTGGTTCCTAGCTCCTGGCTTGGCTCAGCTCCATCTGTTATGGCCATTTCATGGTAAATTAGTGGATGAAAAAATGTCTATCTCCATCTGTCACTCTGCTTATTAAACAAATCTTTAAAAGAAATAAAGGAAAAGAGGAGTAAGAATGGATAAGATTTAAACATGAATTTCAACCCTGATCCTGTCACTAAGTAGCTGTGCAACATCAGGTAAGTTCTTTAACATGACAGAACCTAGACAACCGAGACCTCAGCTTGCACACTGCTCAGTAAACTCATCTGCCTGTTGGAGGATAACACTCAGCACTTATACCAAAGCTTGGCCAACACTGTGATGAAAGGTGATGGTGTCACCTAGGAGATGGTGTGTACCCTCGCATGTCTGTGACCATTCTTCGTTCTTTTCTCACTTTCTCTGAGATTCATTCAATCGTGCAATTCTCTACCACAGGGGAAATTTTTTGCCTGATTCTGTATACATGCTAATTCAGACTTCCCCTTCATGCTTTTGGTCCCCTGAGTGAATGCAGCTGGATGAGACACTTCTAGACACATCAACTACAAGAATAGCAGACACTGAGCCCACCATGTGCTGTCTATTATGTATATAGACATGTATTTGTATGTACACACACATGCACACACAGGTGCTTCAGAAAGTTCATAGGAAATGGAGTTAAAGTATAAGTTTACTTTGGTGCAAGAAAACTCCAAGTCCATGACAGCATTTTCACAATATTCCTTTTCCATGAGCCTTTTTTGGAGATCCCTCATATATGTTGCTCTCTTCTTATCTGGAAAATCGGGGAATTTGGTTGCATGACTTCTGTTGTCTGGTTGAACTCTGGGAAGCCAGAATCCTGTTGTGCGCACGCGTGTGTGTGTTTTCCTACTTGACTTAAGACTAGACGTATTTCAGTGTCTAATAAGAAAAGTTAGTCAGGGGAAGGGAATATTTCTCAGGTTAGGGTGAGCCCAACACCAAAAAACAATATCTTGCTGCAGGTCAGGTATCTCTAAGCACACTGGAGATGCTGGCTTTATTCAAAAATCCTTATCTTGCTTGCTTAGCTTCTGTTAAGTGGTAAAGAAAAAAGTCGTTTCTGGTTGCTTAGAGAATTATATTGCCAAGGCCTCAGGAACAGAGAACAAGAGTATAGTGCCAAACAAGTTCCTCCACACAGAGCAGACCCCTAAGGTTTCTTCTTTCCACAGGAATCTAGAATCAATATTTGTTAGCAAACTGTTACTGCTGAGCAGGTGCCAAATATGTAGTGGTTAAATCTTAAGATTCATGAAAATAGGTTATTTTGTTTTATTTCTCTAACAATAAATAAAAATTGTAAATTCCAGCGAAGTCTTAGCCAAGATCATTTTGTTCCTGCTTAATAAGTAGTTCTCAGAAAACAGACACTACTTCTCCCTAAAAACATAACTACAAATGGTGTAAGAGTGTTACTGGATTGAATGCTAATTTAAAAATATCTGAACCCTTTAAGTAATAGGATTCACGATCCTCTGAAGCGTAGCTTATGCCCCTCCAAAACTGAGAGGATAGTGGGCTCATGCTGGCCTTTGGTGGTGGGGTATTCTGGCCAAACTGTTTAATGCACCCAGCAGCTCCAAGGTGACTCATTTCTAATTCAAATCCTAAAAGCACTCCATGTTCTCTGAAGTTGTTTTTTAGGTTTTCCAGCCACATTCCAGGGAGAGAAGCAATTACCAACCACTAGAATTGGTCCAGACTGCAAGAACATCTGTGCAGATGGGTCAGAGAGTGTCCCGGCTCATTGTTTGGTTAATTTGTTATTAATTTTTCTGCCCCCCAGGAGGAACACAGCCCTTTAATAATGACTGTGCAACCCATGTTGGTGTGTGTGTCTTAACTGTGCCTGTGTGAACTTGCACTTGCACCTCTGCATACAATGGCAAACACTTCGATTCGTGGGAACTACTTCCCTGGCTCAGGGAGTCAGAGTTTGGGAAACCAGTCCCTGCTTCCTCCTTAAGTGCTACAAAGCAAATCATTTTGTATGACAGCTTTGGTGTGTTTCCTAAACTCCCCAGGAAGCTATCCCACAATGTTGAGTGGGTAACAAAACTGCCATTCACAGATGAAGGCAAAAGGAAGAACAGGAAAGAACTCAAGAATTAATGTTCCCAAGGTCTCTTCTTAGGAAGTCTGGTAGAGGGCAAACTGCAGCCAGCCAAGAGGTAACCAAGAAAGGGACCCGCGCAGCACTCTTGTCCTATTGTGAACTGTAGCTCGAGGATGTTTATGAACCCTCAGGTCTAAGCTGCATCTAACCACAACAGCCAGTTTGTGCCTGTAACTCTGACAATAAAAGAGATAGCTTGTCACAGTAAAGTCAATTCTGGTATAAAGCAAGAAAGCCATACCATGGTCCCAAATCCTAGCAACATTGGCCAACGTGATTTATGCCATATTCTGTTGAATGTTTGGATGAGTGTCAGATACAGCAATTGCCAAAATCCTCTTCAGTGGTGATAGGTGATGATTTTATGGCACTTTGACTTGGCATAAAATATTCAAGACTTCAAACTGATTGACTATCACCATTTCCCTTTTAGAGTTGCCATGAATAATAAAATAATTGTTGGTCAAGTGTCTTTCAGAGTGGCTAAATTGCAACTCACAAAGAGGGCAAACACTTCATTTTTTTTAAACCAGCCAGGCTTCCCAGGCCAGAATTACATTAGAGCAGCCAATCTTTTCTTGAAATACTCCTGAACTGGGCACTAGGGGAGAAGTTACAAAGCTCCGTTCTAATGGTTTGGGTCAAATTCAGAGCAGGTCTTAGGATCCCTGTTCTGAAAAGACCTCAGGATCCACTTGCTGTATTTCTGCCATTTTCCAGAAAGTTCTGAGGAGATTTCACTGAGGCCCAAGAGAAAGTAACATGCTGAGTATAGAACGGTCTAGACTTCCTCTTTATTCCTGCACTGAGGGTTGCTTCAAATTGTCTACATTCTCTCCAAATTCCCAATTGCATCAACGTCCCTGCAAGGTTCAACAAATGGATGAGTTTAGATGGGTTTCTAGCTCTCAGAAAAATAAAAACAAAATTAAGACAAAAATCTCTTGGCTTCTGTTACCAACCCTGAACTTTCCTTCCTCCTCTTTCCTTTTGCTAAATTGAAAAGCAGGCTTCCTTTCCAAGGCAAAGCTTCCTTCCTCTGGCCGTAGCCATTTTCTTCTCGAAACTGCTGTCTGCCACCAACTGCCCTCCAGGGACGCTGGTTGGGCTGTCCCTGCCAACTTCTCCGTCTGTTGGTGTTTCTACACTCAGGGACACGTCAGCTTTCTTGGTTGCATTTATGTCTTTTGGTAAAATGAAAATAAAATAGGAACAAACATGACTGAATTCTCATGTTTGCTGATTTTCATCATGGGTACACAGAATTTATGGCTTTAATTTCCCTATCTCTTGAATCAACATTTGTTTTCCTCAAAAATAAAAAAAGATTAAAAACCGTGTTACAGGTTCAGCCAAGATCAGAGACTGGGAATGTAAAATAGCACCTGGTGGTGCAGATAACAGTCATGACTTCCCTCTAACTTTTACATTCGGAGTAAACAAACTTTTGATTCCTGCTGTCTGAGGTGAAAAGCAAAACTTAGATGGAGAGAATGTTCTGTTTACACTTAAATAGGGGACTTCCAAACTCCAGTTGAGCAGCTGTGAATGATTTACTTATAGATGACCCAAAAAGCTGAAAGTGACCATTTGGAATTTTTAGAACCTTTTCTGAATGTTACTAAAAACATTATCATTGATAAAAACACAGAGTGTCATAGTTCATTATTTCTTTATTGGGTGCTAAAATATCTGTTAGCAACTGGTTAGTATGTGAGACAGAATTATTGAAAAGACAGAGCAAACTCTATTATATCATTTTTAACTTCATAAAAAGAAATCACAGCTATTCTAGGAAAATAAAGCATTTACCCTTTCTAGGTCCACATTCCACATTGGATTTATTTCTGGTCCTTCTACCTCCCTGGTTTCCTTGAAATAGTCACTACCCTCCCCATCCGCAGTAACTTTCTCTTGTTGTGTCTGGGGTACCTGGGGTGCCTGGCACCTCACCCTCATCCCTCCTTGTGGAGACTTTATTCTGTCTTGTCTCTCAGCTTCTCTGTCTTCATCCCTTGTCTCTCGATTAGGCAATTCCCATTACATTTAAACATGTTTCCATTTTTTTCCTCCTCACAAAAACAAATTCCTTTATTAATGTCACAGTCATCTCCAGCTGTGGCAATCCATCTTTTCATTGACCTTGCCAACTAAATTTCTAAGAAGCATTTTTTTTTAAGATGAACACTTATGCTTTCTGTTTCCATTTCCTTCTTTGCCTTCACTCCTCAAGCCAGTACCCTCTGGCATTGTCAGCAGAATCCGTTCATGTCACCTTGACCCAAGTGGCTCCTTTATGGTGTGAGAAACACTGTTAAAGAACATTGATTGGTTTCTTTTAAGGATGTAGTTATTTTAAAGGAAGAATTAAAAAGAAAGAGAAAGGGTGAGGAGAGAGAAGGAGAAAGAGAGAGAGAGAGTCCTTCCATCTGTTGCTTCATTCCCTAAATGACCATGCTAGCTGGGGTTGGGCCAGGTTGAATCCAGGAACTAGGAACTGTTGCTGCATCTCCCATATGGATGGCAGGAGCCCATGTAGTTTAGTCATTGTGCACTGTTTGTCCAGGTACCTTAGAAGGGAGCTGGATTGGAAGTGCAATAGCTAGAAGTTAAATTAGTACTTATATGAGACGCTGGTATTCAAGCTGGTGTCTTAACCCACTGCACCCCAATTTTGACCTCTCACTTACTTATTTGAAAGGCAGAGAGACACAGAGCCAGCACATATTTGCTCATTTCCCAAATGCCCACCCCTTCTTGATGCGGTGGATTCGCAGTATCCAATGGAAAACTGATCCCAGTGTTCTCTGTGGGTACAAAATCAGTGAATGCTTAAATCCCTTCTAGAAAATAGTAGAGCATCCACATAATACCATGCACATCCTCCTGTTTACTTCAAATTCTTTCTAATTTGCTTATAGTAGCTAATACAATACAAGTGTTACAGAAATAGCTGTCATATCGCATTGTTTGGGGAATGACAGTGGGAAGAGCATGTACATTTTAGAACAAACACACTTGTTTTTTCAAGTATGTTCAAATCATAGTTGTTTGAATCCATGCATGAAGCACCCATAGAGATAGAGGGCCACCTAAATGTTACTTAAAAAAGATTTATTTCATGGAACTGGTTCATGACAGTGTGTGGGAAAAAGTCTTAAACCTACAGGGTGTAGTGGAGGACTGTGCACTCTCGGTGGGAGCTGAGTTTGGAGTCACAGACGACTTTTTTCTTCCACTAGGGAACCTCAGTTCAGACTCTATCTCCAAGAATTGGAGCAAGCTTGTACAATTGTCCTCTCTGGCTGAGAGTGATTTTTGGAGAGCACCAATGACTGTGAAGTGTTACTCGCAGCTGGGGGAATAAAACCATCAGTCATGCAGGGGAGCTGGGCTGTGCCGCAAACCCCCATTGCAATCAACACTTCTGCCAGGAGGAACTCCTAGAGACTTAGGGTAGCTTCCTTTTTTGAGGGAGGTTTGTAAAAAGATGAGCCAGAGCCCCTTGTAGCTCTGGCTACATTAACCTCAAGGGCATCACTGATGCCCACTACCTCTCTCTATTGCCTGTTGTGGACCACCTCTCCCCCTTGTCCTCAGCAAGCACTAGTATTGATCTTTGTATTTCTCTCCTTCTTGAGAACCTTTAGCCTGTTTAATCTGTGTCTACTTGTCCATTTACAGTCAAAACTGGCTGAAGGAAGAGATCCTTATGTGAATTGTTTGGTGCCAAAAAAGAAACAAACAGGGAGTCCTCAAATAGTTCATGGAAATATATATTAGAAAAACAGCTTTTTTTGGATTTCAACTTTTTAGGCACCAAATAAACTTGTACTGATTTTTTTATAACATACCTGAACAGGATCAGGTTTGATACACTAAGAAGAAGACACTGGTACAGCAGGTTTAGCAGCTGCCTATGATGCTGGCATACCCTAAGATCACTGGTTCGAGTTCTGGCTGCTCCATTTTCCATGCAACTCTCAGCAAAGGTGCCTGGAAAACCAGCGGAAGAGGTCCCAAGTGTTTGTATTCCCACCACCCATACGGAGACCTGAGTTGAGTTCTAGGCTGCTGACTTCTGCCTGGCCTGGCCTTGTCTGTTATGGTTATTTGGGAGAGTGTAACTGTGGATATAAGATATATTCCTCCTTATTTTTAATGTAAATCTGTTTTTTAAATACTAGTTAAAGAAGAGGTCATATCAGAGCAATGTGAATTCTGTTAAAACTGAAGTAAAAACAAATAGCAAATTGATGGCAAATCTTGACTGGAAGAGTGGTGAAATCACTGATGCTTTACAAAAAATTTGTGAAGATTATGTCTCAGAGGAATCAATTTCTTTCTTTCTTTCTTTTTTTTTTTAAAGATTTATTCATTTTATTACAAAGTCAGATATACACAGAGGAGGAGAGACAGAGAGGAAGATCTTCTGTCCGATGATTCACTCCACAAGTGAGCCGCAATGGGCCGATGCGCGCCAATCCGATGCCGGGAACCTGGAATCTCTTCCGGGTCTCCCACGCGGGTACAGGGTCCCAATGCATTGGGCCGTCCTCGACTGCCTTCCCAGGCCACAAGCAGGGAGCTGGATGGGAAGTGGAGCTGCCGGGATTAGAACTGGCGCCCATATGGGATCCCGGGGCTTTCGAGACGAGGACTTTAGCCGCTAGGCCACGCCGCCGGGCCCAGAGGAATCAATTTCCATGTGAAATTTAATATTTTCTTAGTTATATAAATAAGGTCTTGGTATTTTTTAAAAGAGTTGCATTGAATCTATAAATCATTTTTGGCTATATGGCCATTTTAATATTACATCTTTTAAAAAAGACTTAAAACTTTTATTTTTACTCAAAAGGGAGATTTACAGAGAGAGGAAGAGACATAGAGGGAAAGATCATCCATCTACTGGTTCATTTTCCAAATTTTCCAATGGCCAGAGCTGAGCTGATTCAAAGCCAGGAACCAGGAGCCTTCTTCCATGGGAATGCAGGCGCCCAAGGACCTGGGACTCCTCTGCTACTTTCCCAGGCTGCAAGAAGGTAGCAGGATTGGAAATGAAGTGGGTGGGACACAAATCGGTGCCCATATGGGAATCCAGTGTTTGCAGGTGGAGGCTGAGCCACCATGCCAGCTCCAGTAAAATAAGGAGACATAAGATCTCCCTCTCTCTCTCTCTCTCTCTCTCTTTCTCTCAACCAAAGAAAGATCATGTGAGAGCAGCCAGCAAACTGATCTTCCTCAGGCACTGAGTCTGTCATCATCTTTATCTTGAGCTTCTAACAGCCTCCAGTGGAAGCATAAAATTATTCAGATAATTTTTTTAAAAGAGCAATGCTGGATGCATCGTAGTACCCGATTTCAAGACATATTACAAATGACTACAGCACGCATAACACAATGCTGGCAGAAAAACAAAGAGAGATCAATGGAACAAAATAGAAATCCCAGAAATAAATTTATGGTCACATGGATCTCAACAAAGGTGTCAAAAACATTCAGAAAACAATTGACAGGTTCTCAATGAGGGGCTGGGAAAACTGGATATCTGTTTATAAAGAGTGAAGACTTTTTCCCTATACAAAATCAACTAGAAGAGGATCAAAGTGCTACATGTAAGACCCGAAAACATGAAACCACAAGAGTAAAACATATAGAAAACACTTGAAGACATCTGTGTAGGCAGCAACTTTCTTGGCTAAGACCCCGACAACACAGGAAATACAAGCAAAACATAGACAAATGGGACTATATCAAACTGACATGCCTCTGAACAGCAAGCAGAGAAATCAACAGAGGTAAGACAACATGGAGAATGGGAGGAAATTTTTGACTAGTTATTAAGCAAATGATTAATCTCTAGAATATTAATCTCTAGAATTTGCAAGAAACTCCAGAAAAGCAGTAACAGAAAAACGCAGGATAATCTAATTAAAATGAGTAAATGAGAGTAGTTGGCTGTTTGAAAGCAAATTGAGAACTTCTTAGCTATACTAGAACAAAGACTTAAATATGCAAAATCAGAAATGAAAATGAATGTATTATGACTGACACCATAAAAATTATAAAGGGCTGTTAGAAATTCTCATGAGTAACTGTATGGCCCCAAAAATTGATAACCTGGAAGAAATGGACAAATACACTTAACCAAGATTGAATCATTGAGAGGCAGAATACCTACAGAGACCATTAATGATTTCTCAGTAAGATTGAAAAGGTAAGGAAAACTCAAGGTCCAGATAACTTTATTGATGAATTCCTCAAAATGTTTAAAGAAGAATGAACACCAAGGCTTCTTAGACAATTTCAAAAAATCAAAAAGGCCAACATTGCCTTTATGCCAAAATCAGACAAAGATACAACAAGCAACAAAAAAGATTCTTTTCCTCAAGTAACATAAATTCAAGAATTCTATAGTAGTTAATGGAATTCAACAATAACTCAAAATACTATCCACTGTGATAATGAGATTTATCTCAGAATTGCAATAATGGCCCAACAAAGAGAAATTAACAAATGTGATTGTTACATCAAAAGAATGAAGAACAGAAATCATAGGACCATCTTGAGACGTGCAGAAAAATAATCATTTTGATAAAATTCAGCATGCCTGCATGATAAAAAGAAAACTCTGAACAATTAGGTTTTGAAAGAATATATTTCCAAATAACAAAGCCTTTGTGTACGCTGAATGATCCACTTCTGATCCAGCTCCCTCCTAATGTGCCTGGAAAGCTGTGGAAGGGGACACAAGAGTTGGGGTCCCTGGACCCACAGAGGAGCTGGATGAAGTTCATGACTCCATGGCTCCTGGCTTCAGACTGGCTTAGATCTGGCTGTTGCAGCGAATTTGGGAATAAATCAGGTGATGGAAGATCCCTTTCCATCTGTCCCTCTGTCTGTGTATAAGTCTGCCTTATTTTGAATCAAGAAAACAAAACCAAAACAGGAAATCAGAGTCATAGATCAATGGGAAAGAATATAGACTCTAGAAATAAATCCATACATCTACAGTCAGCTGACATATAACAAAAGTGCTAAGAACATGCATTGGGAACTTGCTTTGGCAGCATATTTACTAAAATTAGAATATGCATTGGAAAAGGGGAAGTTTTTACATAAATGGTCCTGGAAATTTGGATGTCCACATACAGAGACTAAAATGAGCCTTATCTCTCACCAACTCAAAATGCATTAAAGACCTACACTTAAGATCTGAAACTTTAAAATTAATAGAAAGACTATAGGAAAACCACTCAGGATATCAGAACGGGCAAGGGTTTTTCTGGATGTGAGCTAAAAGCATAAGAAAAAAAACCCAGAAATGAACAAATGCAGTTTTCTCAAACTAAAGAGCTTAGGAGTAGGAAAAAAATAGTCAACAAAGTGAAGACACAGCATATGCAGTGAAAGTATTTGCAGTCTGTACATCTGGCAAGGAAGGGGTTAATATTCATAGTATATATATATAAAAAAACTGACCATATATATTTTCTAAAGATTTATTTTATTTTCATAATGGAAAGGCAGTTCAGGTTTACAGAGAAAAGGAGAGACAGTGAAAAAGATTTTTCATCTGCTAGTTTACTCTCCAAGTAGCCGCAATGGCCAGAGCTGAGCAGATCTGAAACTAGAAATCAGAATTCAGGAGCCCAGATGCTAGCCCAATCCAGTCAACCATCAATTCAGCCCTTATGCACTCCAGTGAGAACTATATACTAGCCAGGGCAACCCCCAGTAATCCTCACAGGCCTGCCTCCAGGTCCTGTTGCTGTGTGTGCCAGCAGGTGTAGCAGTCTAGTCTGGCCCATCTTGCATCCCAGCTGGCTCTTGTACATATCTGTGGGTGCTGCAGCTTAGCTCAGCCCCATTTATTACCAGACCCAGTACACATGTATGCCAATGGGTGCTGTCACCTTGGTTGCTCAGTCCAGCCTGCCCCCAGCCATAGTCTCATGCTCATCAGTGGGAGCTGCAGTCTGGCAGAGTGCCCACAGTTCCCCTGCTAGGCCCACTCCCAGCCCCGGATCTTGTACTTGCCAGGGGGGTACTGTGGTCCAGCCTGGCATAGCTTGCCTGCAATCCCAGCACTTGCCAGCAGATGCTGCGGCAAAGTGCAAGTGGCCTGCATTTATTCTGGCTCTTGCATGTGAAGGTGGATGTGGTGGCCTGCCCTCACCAGGCCCTTCCCCAAACCCAGCTCACGAGTCGGCTGAGAGGTATAGCAGCTGTACCTAGCCCATTCTGCACCCAGTTCCAGCTGTCACACTGACCAGTGGGAGAAGTGGCCTAGCAGGGGAATTGGTCTACCTCAGGTTTGGGTGCTTTCTGTAGAACCTGGCCTGAAGTATTATGCCGATTGCTTTTATTTCCACCCTTTGTTTTTTTAATATACATATTTTTAAAACATTTTATTATTATTGTTATTATTTTATAATACAGTTTCATATTCCCTTATCCCTTCTCCAGTTCTCTCCCCCCCAGTTCCTCTATATCATTACTAACATATAGTTCTTCATACTCGGTCATATGTCCATCATTGTGGGCATAGACATTCAATGACTCGTAGATCATGCAGTGGCATCATTTTCTTCAAGAAGGTTCTTGATTTTCATTTCTTCAGCTACACATTAGTTATTTAGTAGCATGTTATTTAACTTCTTGATGTTGTTAACTTCTTTTTTCTCCCGGATGTTGATTTTGTTTTGTGGCTCTTCATTTAAGGGGATGTATAGTAGCCATGCAATGGAGACTGTCATATCTAGTAACATGTCATTTAACTTCAGGCATTGTAAATTTCTATTTTTCTTTTTATTGTTGATTTTGTATCATGACTTTTCATTTGAGGGGATATATAGTAGCTGTGTAATGGAAACTGTCATATCTAGTAACATGTCATTTAACTTCATGGCATTGTACATTTCTTCTTTCTATTGTTGATTTTGAATCATGACTTTTCATTTAAGGAGATGTACAGTAGCTGTGAAATGGAGACTAACATTCAGATGTGAGGATGTAGTGTGGCATGCATTTCTACTTCCAAAGATGGACTTACAATGAAACTGTTTACTATTTCTTGACAATAGGATTCTGGACTCTCTGCTATTTCCACCTTTTAAGAGGTCCTTGATGTCTTCTGTTAGATTAGCAGAGTCGGTTAACTTGTTTATGTTCTGCATCACAACTTCACTTTCCTCATCTCAGCAGTGAAAGTGTTGGACCATCCAACCTGACTGCTAGTCCATCTCCTTCTTTATGCAAGCCTACGGTGTCACCCCTCATTTCTTCTGGGCCTCTGAGTTGAGTGTGTGGAGGAAAATGGGTGCAACTATTAGCTTTCCTGTGTCCCTTTCTGAAGAGGCCAACTCCAACTTTTACAGGAGACCCTTGGCAGAGAACTCGTCTCTGTGCAGGGTTTTAACACATTGGAAATAGTGGATGGGGCATCTTTCCTGTCCTTCTGAGACCCCCTAGCTCTTGTAGTGTGTGTGTGTGCTTGAGGCAGCAGGAACAACACAAAGACCCAGCCTCTTGAGTCTCAGCATTAGGTGACCTGGAGCAGGAGTGTAAGACACATCTCATGTGCAGAAGGAGGAAATGTGCCTCCAGTGTCTTGCTGAGAAAACACACGCGAGCGGTCCTCGAGTTGTCCTACTCTCCCCTTCCAGAAAAAGAAAGGAGCGTGGATACATGTGGTCAGCTGTTGGGAGAGGTTAGGTGAGCACGGAAAGGAACTCGAGCTGAATGACGGGTTTCTACACAGTGAGGCATGACACCATGATAGCCACGACATGTGGGTAGGCAATGACACACTCCTTTCCACATTCCTTTCAGCGCCTATTGAGAGACAGGACACTAGGAAGAGTCAGCTGGGTGGTTTTCCCCACTCCGCCAAATAATGCACAACTATGAGTCAGAGTGCAGTCTGTAGTATTTCTTCCAAAGAATCTGTAATGCTGAACAGCCTTTTGCTCAATATCACTGCTTCTCTGTGTATTTAGGGTTTACAATCACAGAGTATGTTTGCTGGAAAGGACGTTATCATAGATGTGTGGGTGGGGAGGCCAGCCGGCGAGGCAGGGAGACCTCTGTGGGTCCCTGAGCCCTGGCAGGCAGTCTTCCTAAGGACTGATTTAGTGTGCAAACAGCTTCCCTATGGGTTAATTCAGTGTAATGGAGGGAGCTTGCTTGTCTAAAACCTACACTGAAACCTACATTTTGCAGAATATCATGACTAGCAACAAACTCCAGCCAGGAAAAAAAAAAAAAAAGAAGGGGCCAATACGCTGCTCCAGCTACATGGAGCAAGAGACACATTTGTTTGGTAAACTCAGTGGTGAGTGTCAGGGTTTGGAAGAACTCAGCTTGCTAAGATTTGATTTGCCTTTGAAATGCATTTCAGTGGGGGGACCACATGGCTTCGCTCTACATGCATCTCCAGAAGTTATATTGGAATTAAAGCTTCTGAAATGTGCTAGGACTTAGTGCTTGCACTTCTAAATTTCAATAGGAGACAAGAAATACACATTAAGATGTTCCAGACCAGTGCAGTGGTGTAGCAAGCTAAACCTCCATTTGCAGTGTTGGCATCCCATATGGATGCCAGTTCATGGACTGGCTACTCCACTGTTGATCCAGATCCCTGCTTTACGTATGACCTGGGAAAGCTGCTGAGGCTGGCTCAAGTCCTTGGGCCCCTGCATCCATGTGAGAGACCTGGAAGAATCTCCTGGCTCCTGGCTTTGGATCAGCTCAGCTCTGGCAACTGTCACCATTTGGGGAGTGAACCAGTGGATGGAAGGCCTCTTTTGTTTCTCCTTCTCTTTTGTAATTGCCTTTCAAATAAAAATAAATGACTCTTTAAAAAAAGATGTTCCAGACCAACTTGCTGAACGTTAAGTATTTCCTTAATAACATGAGATCTCTTTTTAAAATTATCAGTGATGTTAATGTCTGCAGGGATTTTTAAATAGCTTCACCCTCATAGTAAGGACTATTTATTGATTGATTGATCTGTCGTTTAAAACTTTTCCAAAACATATTTTCCTGAAGGCCAACTCAGAAATCTGACTCTAATATTTGTAAGGATCACTCTGTGAGAACAGAGTATACTGAAATTATGCAAAAATTAAAGAAGAGGAAGGTAGGAAGGTAGGAATGAGAGGGATTGAGAGACAGAGAAGAGAGGGCAGTATGTTTATCATAGAACTGTAGCAATGAAATCTGTTTGTATGAGATTTATAAAAAATAAATAAAATAAAAATGGAAAGATTCTTCAAAAATTTCTAAAAAATGTGTATTTATGAAAAGGTTGGGTGTGAATTTCAAAAACTTATTCTCAGCATAATAAACATATATTTTCATTTTTAAAATTTGAATGACAGGGAGACAGAAACAGAGCAGCTGGCTCAGGACGAGGCTAAGGTCATGAGCGATGCACACCCATGAACTTGAGCCATCATCCGCTGCTCCCAGGCTGTGCATTAGCAGGAAGCTGGATGGGAGATAGAGGAGCAGGGACTTAAATCAGGCCTTCTGACTGGGACATTGGAGTCCCTTCGTGGGACTTGGCCATTGTGCTAAACATCTGTCTCTAAACTTATGTTTTAATTCCATTTTGTACAAGCTTTTTCAAGTATCTTTAAGTATGTTGATTATGTTTTTTTTTTGTTTGGCATTTAATCCTTGTTTGACTTTGACCCAACAAACAGAATTCCCCTTAACCTCTTGTGGGGTAGGCAGCTAGTTTAGGGTCACAAGCTTAGAAGCCACTCCCTCACCATTATCCAGGTGTTCCCTTCTGCCCACCTGTGATGCTCCTCACCTGGAACCTGAGAGGGGGCGGTGTTGCATTGTTGTGTAACCACTCCTCTCACAAGTCCCCAGAAAGGCCCATGATAGGGAAGGGCTCACTTTCTTGGTCACCTGCTGACACTCTGACTCTTGGCCTCCCCAGAACCTTGCTTGCTCTCTGGCTTCTCACGGACAGACTCTGAGCACAGGTAGCCTCTGTGTATGACCCCTGAGTGTCTATTCCTCACCCTCTGTCCACTGCTTGGGTGGACAGTAAAGATGTTAATGCTAAGATGCTTTGTATTTCCAGTGTGTGTACTTCTGAGAGTTCCAGGAGAGGTGAGGCCTAGCAGTAATGGAACATGGGCAGAGCAGCCAGGGAAAGGTGAATGTCTGCAGCTTTGTTAGCATGTCCAGGTTGTTCAACGCATGTCTCAGGGTAACTTGCTGGGGAAACGGGGACATAGGTCTTCAGATGGACTTCAGGGTAATCACCATTTGTTTTGGGCTTTCGATTATATGGACTCGTGATTTGCTAGTTCTAGAAAATTATCATCTATTATCATCAAGCCTGCTTAATAAAGACTCCTTAATACACCCTACACTTGTCACGCTTGCACCGCAAAAAAACAGTTAGTCTCATTGACACAATGAGTTGAATAAAATCGCTTAAAGACTTTAGGATAAATACTTTGGTTTAATATAGTTAATTTCTTTCTAGATAGTTCAGAAGCTTGGCAAGTCAAAATCATGCCTTTAACACATTTTTCCAAGAAAAATTTTCTGTGTTGTTAGTCAAATACTTGCACATGAAATTATGACCTTTGCCTATCAAACTTTCTTAAAAATTTCAGTGTGCTTAAAATTCACGTTAAACTCTTCAGCTGAAGATCACAGAACTAAGTTAGCTGTGCTATTCAAACTGAAGTCGTGCCTCCCAAGAGGCCAGCTTTTTTTGCATGTTATAAATACCCAAGTTTGAAGATGGAGCCCAACCTTTGCTAAACTTACTTCTAAACCTTCCTGCCTTGTAACGTCAGTTCCCCAACTAAGAAAAGCTCATTTGTGAGGCCACAGGCACCAAGGGAAACTGAGCAGATGGCTCCAAGAGATATTAAGGAGGTGAGGAAAATGGCTTTTCATGAATGGTTTAAGAAGCAAGGCTGGGGGGGGGGGGTGTTGATCAAAGATAGCACTCAAGTTTGATTTTAATAATTGGACCTTGCCAAAGTGTACTGGGTGGAATAGCAGGTGTTTAGAGTAGGGAAGGATGTGGAAAAGCCCTGGGTATGCATTTAGAGACAAGATAACACATTAATTGTTGTCTAAATTGCTCTTCTCTATAGATAAGGGTAAGAGGCTAAAACATGAGTGATCTCTTTTCAGTGAGGTATCTTTAAAAATAACCATTTCTAGGCCTGGCCCAGTAGCCTATATAGTGGCTAAAGTCCTCATCTTGCATACGCTGCTGCGATCTCACATGGGCTCCGGTTTGTGTACCGGTGGCCCTGCTTTCCATCCAGTTCCTTGTTTGTGGCCTGGGAAAGTGGTAGAGGATGGCCCAAAGCCTTGGGAACCTGCACCCACGTGGGAGACCCGAAAGAAGCTCCTGGCTCCTAGCTTTGTATTGGCTCAGTCCTGGTTACTGCGTCCACTTGAGAAATGAACCAGCAGAAGGACGATCTTATTCTCTGTCTCGCCTTCTCTCTGTATATCTGAGTTTCCAATAAACAGAAATAAATCTTTAAAAAAACCCAAGCGTTTCTAAGGTGGGCAATAGCCTATTGGTTAGGATACTGTTTAGAACACTGGGATCCCATGGTGGAGGACCCGGGTTTAGTGAATGCCTGCCTCCAGCTCCGGTTCCAGCTTCTGCTACTGCAAAAAAACCTAGAAGGCAGCAGAGCTGGCTCAAGTACTTGGGTCCCCACTGCCTGGATGGAGTTCCAGTTCCACATTCAACCCAGGCCAGGCCTGCCACTTGTGGGCACCTGTGGACTGGATCAGTGGATGGAGCTCCTTCCCCTTTCTCTGAATTGAACAAACAATGAGTGGGTGTGTGAATAAAGAACCTTTTTCCTTGTTACAGAGAGTGACACACATGCTTATCTTGGATTCACTTTCTTGGCAGTATTTCCATCTCAAAAATGGGCAGGACGAGTCAGGATCCCTTCTGGCAGCAGGTACCACATGCACACTGTAAAGCAGGACGCAAAGTAGCATTTAATCTGTTCCATTATGTTGACTTCAGTGCTGTCAGAAAAGCAACCCCAGAGGCTGGCCAAGTTCTTCCCAAAGTTACACAAGCTTTTCCCTTTAAGCTGGTGGAATCATCTTGTTAGAGGCCACACCGAGGTGGCAGTTCTGTTTTTGAGGGACCCAAGAGCCTGCAGCCAGAGCACACAGAGGACAATGGAAAGGGCCCAAAAAGAATTAAGAGACTTCCGCAATTTTAATATTCCTTGGAATTTTAGCTTTTGCTAGAAAAAAGTGGCTTCCTCATTCTTCTGATGGTGACAAGAGGGACTTAAAAGGCACTTTGAGACCCCTTCTACTCAGTCACTGGGAGTTGGAAGTGGCCAGAATTATCAGGAATCACTGACTGTTCTAGAAAGTGGAATCATTCCAACTGCTGGTGACTCACTGGCTTGGTACCTGGGTGTGTGAGCTCATTGACTTCAGTGAAAATTGTGTCCACATATTGTGAATGGGAGAATGTGGGGAGCTGTTTTCATTAAAAAATGTTCTGGATATTTCCAGAATAGAATTCTCTTTAGAAAAGTTTGTTTTTATTTGAGAGGTAGATTTACAGAGAGAAGTGAGAGAGAGAGGGAGGTGTATGTGTGTGTACACCAGCAAGTGGTGTACTCTCCAATTGGCTGTAAGGTCAGAGCTGAGCCAATCAGAAGTCAGGAGCCAGGAGCTGCTTCCAGGTGTCCTGTGTGGTGCCCATGTAGGATGCTGGCACTGCAGGCTAAGGATTGGTTTGATAAGCCACCGCGTGGGCCCTAAGATGAAATTCTTTCAAGCTGCTCCTAGAAACGGAGTCTGTACATTGTAACTGAGGCAACACATACTGTGATATCCAGCGTCGGCAAAAGGTGAAGCAAAATAATGTTCTCTGTCTCTCTGGGCACTGTAATTGTTTCTCAGGGACACCTGTCACTCTGTCAGGAGAGAGTGACCTCTGGACCTGGATTATCTCCTTTGTGGAAACCCAGCAAGTCTGTGGGGTCATTTTTACTTTGCAGGAGGTGGGAGGCAGAACGTTTAGACCATGCAAATAAAGCAAATGGAAGACACAGACCTGGGACTCAGGGCCCCAGAAAGGAGGCTGGGTGAGCAAACCTGCCACTAGTTGTCAAGACCATTGGAAATGCTAATTTGATTATAAAACAGTGGGTTCCACTTGAATGAATCCTTGGCCCCGATTTGGTGCCTTACTTAACATGATACCTAAGAGAAGACAGCTTGCCCCTGGCAGCTGATCATGAATGGCACTATCTTCCTGCTTAGAATTGGAAACCTCCATCCTTGCAGACTCAGCTGACACTGGGCTTGTAGCCACATTTCTTCCACTCCTCACTGTGGGCTTTCTTGGGAGCCATGCAACCTGCCCCAAGCTGGTGTTAAGCTCCACCTTCCTGGGCCAGTGCTTGGGTTTCCTGTGCTGCTGGGCTTGAGCTGGTATTTCCATCTTCCCACTCCTCACCACTGGATGCCAGTGGAGGACCAGAGCTGAAATCTGAAGGCTGTGGCTGTTTCTGAGCCGGCTAGGGAGTGATGTTACAAACGGGAGGATGATCCCTTGTTCCAGCAATCCATCACGCCCGGCAGTGACCTTGAGTTAGGTGGGGCTGTTCTGAAAATGTTGTTATGCTTCATTCCCTAAGTGTTACATGATATTTTCACCTGGAAATAGAGAATAATGAGACTCGGAGCATTTCTGTTCATCCCAGCAGGACATGTGGATCAGGTTCCTCTGACTTCCACTTGCTCATCCCCTGGCCTTTGTGCAGATCTGACTCCACAAATGAGGGCTCTTCCTGAGACATGCATGCTTCTCACTTTTTTCCCAGTCAGGGCAGACAAAGTATTGCAAAAGAAAAGCAGTAAGGTAATAGAGCTCCTCCATGTCAGTTGCATATAAGTCATGTGGAAGGCTTGTCAAGATGCAGGTTCTGCCTCTGATTCTGTGTTTCCAACTTTCTCGTCCCTGTTGCCGGCTCGGGTAGCAGACCTTAACAGGCAAGACCTTCGGGTCCTGAGTTTGGGCATCAAGAGAGAGTAGCCAAGATGCCCCGGTTACACTCTTCGAAAGTGAAAGCAGAGAATCTGTGCCCAGCTTGCCTGATCACTTCTCACCGTTTGATTTCATTTGAACGTAGTATTTTTAAAATCACTCCACCAGAGGGTGCTAGAGAATGCTCTTGATAGACCTGCAGGCTCTGTTATTACCAGTGTATTGTTTCCCAAAGCCAGTTCCAGGTTGGCTTCTGAGGGGGTGGGAAGGTTCGTTACTGAGCAGCTGGTGGATAATTCAGGTGTCTGGAGACCAGAGGCTCAGTCAAAGCCAGAGCTGGAGCCCCTGCGAGGAATGCCTCCCAGAGAAACGCAGGGAGCAGGGAGAATCTTGTTGAGGGAACTAGTTGGGCTCCAGCTCCTCTCCTCTAGTCTTGAGGCTGAAAGGCTTTAGCCCCTTGTCTGCTCAATAGGCAGAGGAGTCGAGGGGATTGGGGATGGGGAGATGCTGACCTCACTAGAGTCAAAGAATATAGTACAATTGTCCCTTGATACCCAGATTTCAAGTGAAGAGGTTGCTAATCCAGATCTTTAAAAATGCTTGTAAATAAAGATAATTGTCTATCATATGGTAAGCATTGTTTTCAATCGTGGAATATGATTAAAAATACACACCTGTAGATTTTCTTAATTTCTATTAAGAACTATAACCATTTGTTCTTGAGACAGTTCTCCACCAAACATGAAAATCAATGAATGAGATCATGATATCTGGCGTTGGCTTGTTGTCATGCAGGTAGCATGGCTACCAACGGCAATGTGATTCCGGGAAAATTTTTTGACCTCTCTGGACCTTCATTTCCTCATCTGATCCCCTCTGGAGGGATTCAACCAGTGATGGGGAAAGTGGGGAGCCTGGCTAGAACCAGCGAGGACAGCCACAGAGGAGTTGATGTTCTCCCACTTCCTGTTCACACTAAGCTTTGCCTGTGGCTGCGGCCTCGATGACTGTGGTTCCTGCCAGGCGACCCAGCTGCCCAACCTTCTCTCAGAACACCATTTCCTTCCCTTTCTCCTCCAGACTTTCATGTGGTTACCACTTCCTGGGAGTGTCAGGACTTCTTGCTGGTTCCACACTGTCCACCCTTCTGAAAGAGCTCCTGCGTGCAGGCTCTTGCAGTCCCAGCTGAGCAGGCCTCCTGTTTGCCCTTGGCAGTTAAAGTGCACAGCAGGTGAGACGTTAGTGTGAGTCATCTTAAGCTCAGGGTGAGAGTGAATTCGTGCTGATTCTGTTTTTTGATAATGTATACTAATTCCCAGTGCATACATTCAGTGGAATTTAAATTGGAATTCTGTACATGCTGTCATTTTATTAAATTTTCATGATGGGACATCTCAATGTCATGTAATTCTATCAAATTTCAATAGTAATTATCAATTAAACCAAGCCTGCCAGCTGGCTTGTTTCCTGGTCATGTGTTCCACGTAATACAGTAAAAAAGAAATATTGCCCAAACATTCAAAAAGCATTACATATTCCAAGATGTTTTTCATTTTGCATGAGAGTTGCTTGCTAACTGCCTGCAACACTGTGAGGAAGATGAAAAGAATAAAAAAATTAGACTCACAGTTTATCGGAAGGTTGCAGTCCAACAAAGTAAATAGGACAAGCGTATGAAGTGTTCATTCGTATGTAAATGACAATAAATGAGGCATTATTCATTCATTCATGTATTTATTCCACAAATAATTATTGGACTCTCACTGCATGCCAGGCCATCATTATTGCTAGTGAATTAAGAATAAACAAAACCAGAGAGATTTCTTGCATATAAGGGATCATTGGCATGATGCAGAGACAGAGAGATGCTCTATACTTCTACTGGCATTCACGTTAGTGCTGGAGGGAAGCACCATAAAGGAAAGGGAAAAGGGGCCTGGGCTGGAGCGTAGCAGAAGGCCCCCCGGAGGCAGTGATCTTGGAATGGGAGCAGGTACCACCCTCACTCACACTTTGCACCACCTTAGCCGCTCTAGAAGTAATGCCAGAGGGGATAAAGAAGGGACAGCCACTATCAGTTCAGGTGGGACTTGAAGGCATTGTGACATAGGATGGCAAATGATGGAATCTTGTGGACAGTTTTGCAAAATATGAAGAACATAGATCAACAAACTTTAGCACTGGATTTGGATATGAAGTTTGTGGTGATATAAAAGGAAATTTTGAAATGAACTTTAGTTTCCCATGTTGCACAATTAGGCAAGTTTTGCACTTCTATTAATATAGAAGTGAGTGAGACCCTTAGCTGGCCTGAATATGTATGGTTGAAAAATAAGAGGTTTTAGTGTAAGCCATGGAGTTACATAGAACTACTGTGGAAGCAGCTAATACCATGAGTGTAGGCACTGATAACTCTGGATCAGGTGACAGAGACACTGAAGGAACAGGCGGGGCTAAGGCCAGAGACCAAGTGGTAAGGAAGAGACTTGCTAGTTTTTGTTTTGTGAGATGGAAGAGGCTAGAATGTTTAAATAGTATGAGGATGGACTTGACTGAGAGGAAGTGGTTGGATTTCTATAGGAGTACAAAAGAGAGTAGATCCTGTATGGTTTCTGAGATGCCAAGACAGACATGGTTTGACACATAGGTGGAAGCACCAACTGTAGTGTAGTAAAATGGAATAGATAAAGATGGGAGATTTGGGTAGAGTTACAGATGTGGTGGGCAAAATGTGAGGGTTTCCCATCCAACTACTTTAAATGATTCATTTCTTTTCCCTGAAGGAGGAAGCAACATTATCTGGTTGAAAGTAGGCTGGAAACCATGTCAGACATTTCACAAATGTGGAGCATACCTCCTGTCTCGCTCCTCCAGAGGAATGCTCTTCATAGGCTTCAAAGGGGTGTTCATGATTCGGTCTTGGGTCTGCCTTATCTGAATGTGGAAAAGTACAAAACATTACTGAGAGAGCTTAGGAAAGACTCCTGTGCATGGAGAAATAGCCCCTGTTAAGATGCCAACTCTTTGGCCCAGCGCGGTGGCCTAGCTGCTAAAGTCCTCGCCTTGAAAGCCCCGGGATCCCATGTGGGCGCCGGTTCTAATCCCAGCAGCTCCACTTCCCATCCAGCTCCCTGATTGTGGCCTGGGAAAGCAGTCAAAGACGGCCCAAAGCCTTGGGACCCTGTACCCACATGGGAGACCTGGAAGAGGCTCCTGGCTCCTCGCTCTGGATCAGCTTAGGTCCGGCCATTGAGGTCATTTGGGGAGTGAATCAGTGGACAGAATACCTTCCTCTCTGTCTCTCCTTCTCTCTGTATATCTGACTTTGCAATAAAAATAAATCAGTCTTTTTTGAAAAATAAAAGATGCCAACCCTCCCCACATTGATGTCTAGAGTCAACATAACTCCAGTCAGACTATTTTGGGGGTGGTAGGAATTGATAATTAGGATGTATGTAGAAAAGCAAAGGACTTCGAATGGCCCCAAATTTATTAAGAACGGAATTGAAAGGCTCCTTCTACAGAATTTTTAAGACTTATATAAAGGAAAAGATTGACATTAAAATATGCTAATGAAGACCATGTTATATTGAGATAAGTGTCAACATTGACCGGTGAAAGGCAACAAACCGTCTGGAAATTATATCTATCTAATACATTTCTTTCTGACAACTTTATTAGTATGACTAAATGCAAAAAGAATTTCATGTAAAATTGATTTCTAATGTAGGTAAAGGGAATTTAGACAGGAAAAAGTGTTAGGTATTTACACTCATTAGGGAAATACAAACTCAAATCTCAAGTGATTAAATATCTACTACAATCAATAAAATTTAAGCAACCAACAAAACTAAGAGCTGGTGAGGATGCAAAGCAATAGGAACTCTCACATACTGCTGGTGGGTATTCATAACGGTAATTCCCTTTGAAAAAGTTTGGCATCTTCTTAGAAAGTTAAATTTACATCTGTCCTATATCCCAGCAATCTGACTTCTAGGTACTTACCTGACAGTAGCAAATGTTTCCACAATGCATTGTGTGTAAATGTTGGCATCAATCTTATTTATATTACCCTCAAATTGGAAACAACTCAAATGTCCAACAACTGGTGAATGAATAAATTGTGTAATATGCATCCAATGGGATGGAAAGAACAAGAAAGGATAGACTATGATACATTGAACAGCTCAATGAATTTGCTCTTCGCTGTTATGCAAAGCAAATTTAGCAAAAGTCTGTAAGTTGTGGAGTTGTGCTTAAACGGCATGCTGGAAAAAGCCAAAGTTTCAGGAATAGGACACAGGCTGGGACTGTGCCAATCAACTCAATAAACTGAAGACTCAAAGAGATTGAAATTTTGATGTATATAAGCCACAACTAAATTAAAGATATAATAAAAAGTCAGCTCCCTACATGGCTGTTGTACACTGACACGAGCAACATCCTAATCACCTGGGAGGTTAACAGAATTTTTCTCAGGGTTTTATTCACATCGATCAATTCACCGACTTTCTGATTCTCTGGGTGCCAACAATTCAACCCAAATCTGACACTATCTGTAGTTAGTGCAGAACTATAGGTTGGATGCTCAGTCCCCCAGTGTTGCTTGCATTTTAGATACCAGTTGCAAGTGGGATGTCCAGGCTACTTATCTACCCAGGCAGTTACAAGCCTAGGGATTCATAACACTCCCTTTGATCATTTGTTATAATGCCTCATGGCATTGGGAAAGCACTGTAGTTTTTAGTATAAGAATACAGCTCAGGATCAGCAGATCAGCAGACAGAAAAGATGACTAGGGTGAGCAAGGGTGGGGGACAGAGAGCTCCCATGTCCTTTCCACATACACCCGCCCCACCCCCACGCCACCAATGTCTATACCAACCTGGAAGCTTTTTATGCCAGCTTTCATTGCTTAGCCAGGATTGATTGTGTCATTGATCATTGGTGATTAACTCAGTTTCCAGGACCTCTCCCCTCCCTGGAGATGGTCGGAAAAGGAGGGGATGAAAGTTACAATTCTCTGCTCAGCTTTCGGCAACTGCCTTGGTTGCCTTGGACCTAGGCAAGTGTCACTGTTGGAATAAAAGTAGCCAATAGCTGGCAGACATTCTGGGCCTGTATAATGCCAAATTTGTGTTAACTACACCAGTGTCCCAACATAGTTGCCTCTTCTAATTTTTTTAAAAAGGTATGTGGAGAAGCTGGTCCACCTTGGGCTCCAGCTGGTGGGGAGGCTGCAGATTGCCTAGGAAAAGGGGCTTGGGATGTGTTGGAGTGGGAGTTGCTGAAAGCATGTTTGATAAGGGAGGAATGACTTCTGGGATTTTCCATGGACCAGGCCACTGCATTCTCGGGTTGGTGAGGGAGCGGAGACAGGGTGGTTTAGAGGGAGGAACTAGAGGATACATCTGGATCAGGTCAAGGCTCTTGCCCACATGGAAGGCTTGGACTGGGCTTAGCAGCATCATCCACTGCCCGATGATGCACCAAAAGCTGGGGCTGAGGGGAATGCTTAACTAGGTGAGGCTGCAGTACCCGCCCATGAGTGTCAAAGCAGGGAGTGGGCCATATTAGGTTGGGCTACAGCACCCACCAGAACACAAGAGAGCTGGGTCTGGGAGCAGATTCTGTAGGGGTATTATGGGCTCACCTCTGTGGAACTGCAGCATCTGCCAGTTTGCATAAGGGCTGGGGGTAATGATAGGCTGAGATGGTTAAACTACAGGACTCAGCTGACACTTGCAAGAGCCAGGGCTGAGAGGAGGTAGGGCTGGGCCAGGCTTGTAGCACCCACCAACACATGTGAAAGTCAGGATAAGGGCAGTCCATGCCAAGAAGGACTGTGGCACCCACCAACATTTGTGAGATCTGAGGTTTGAAGAAGACTTTGTAGGGGAACTTAGGGAACTCCCCTACTAGGCTGAAGCTCTTATTTGGGAGCATAAAGCTGAGTCTGGGAGCAGGCCAGGCCAGGCAAAACTAGAGCACTCAGCATTTGTGTGGGCCAGGTTTGGGGATAGGCCATGCAGGGCCAGGCCACAGTACCCACTGGCAAGCAGGAGAGCCAGGATAGGGTATGGGTTGCACCTGGCTGGGCTAGGCTACAACACTCACCAGTGAGAACTGAGATCATGGGAAGGCCCTGCCAGACTGGGTTGAAGCATCCACCAGCATGTGCAAAATCTGGGGCTGAAAATGAGCCCGATAGAGAAACATTGTGGACTCATTTGCTAGACTGCAACTCCCTCTGGAGAGTACAAAGCTTGACCTCTTGGCAGACCAGGCTGAGCAAGGCTGCAGCACCCATCTGCATGTGTATGTCCTGGGCCTGGGGGTGGGTCAGACTGGTCTAGGTTCCAGCATCTGCTGGTACTTGCAAGAGTCAGGAAAGGTTGGGTTAAGACACAGTACCGGCCATTAGAGATGGGTCTGGGAGTAAGACAGGGTGGGATGTAGCACCCATCAGCATACATGTGGGCCAGGTCAGGGGGCAGGTCAGACAGGTCAGAGCTAGTTCACAACACACTGGCATGAGTGGGAGCCAGGGTAGTGTGCAAGTGAGGCCAAGTTGGACCATAGTACTTGCTAGTTCACTTGAAGGCTGAGGTGGGCCAGGCTGGGCAGTACTGCTGTACACTGGGAAGAGCTGGGACTTGGGGCAGGCCAAGCGGAGCCAGACACATACTGGTGAATGCCAAGACTGGGGGCAGGTCATCTCAGACTGGGCTGCAGTACTTGCTGGCATGCACAAGACCTGGGACTAGGAGCGAGCTGGTAGGAGAACCCTGGAGACTCCACAATTGGGTCTCTGCTTCCGCAAGTATATATGAGAGCTGGGAGAGGGGTGGACCAATCTGGGCAGAGCTGGCATGTGGGCCAGCTATGGGGGCAGGCCAGGTAGGCTAGGCTGCTGCACAGCTGGCACAAAAGAGATTCAGAATGGATATGGGCCAGCCAGGCTAGGCTGTAGCACCTGCTAGCAAGTGCCAGGACTGAGTTTGAGTTATGTCAGGCTGGACCACAGTATCCTCTGGCAGGCACAAGATTTAGGACTGGAAGTGGGCCTTGTTGTGGGGAACCTGTGGGAACTACCTTGCTAGACTGAAACTCCTGCTGGTGATCATGAAAGCTGGGGTTGGAGGTGGCCCAGGCTGACCAAGGCGACAGCACCATCAGCATACTTGTGGATCGGGTCTGGGGTGGTTTGGGCTGAGCTAAGCTGCAGGGCCCATGGGTATGTACAAGAGCTAGATGGGATGTGGAATGGGCCAGGATAAGCTTGCAGCATGGGATGTGGGATGGGCCAGGATAAGCTTGCAGCACATACTGGCATACATGGAGACTGGAAGTGGGGCTGGGCCTGGTGGAGGTTATTTGGAGTCACCCTGATTAGGCTGCAGCACCTGCTGGTGTCCATGAAGACTAGGCCTGGGGTGGACTGGACTGAACTAGGCTCAACACCCATCAGATCACATGAAGGATGGGAGTTGGGGTAGAACTGTCCAGGTAGCTGCATCCACTTGTATGTGTGTTGGCTGGTGCATATGACAGACTAAACCTGACCCTGCACTAGTTGGTGCATGCAAGAGTCAAGTGAGGTTTCTTGGGGGATGCCCCAGTTGTATCTCTGGACTCAAACTCTGGCCACAGGGAAAATCACAACATATGTGATCTAACCTTGAAGTGTGTGTATCAGGACTGGGCCTCCTCAGTTTCTGATGCCTGTCTAGTGGACAGCATGCCCAGATGCACACAGGTTACATGACAGCCAGTTCATTTAGGCCAGCAGAGGACATTAAGTGCCTCATCAGAGGATGGAAAGCAGAGCAAGTTGGGCAATTCTCCTAGCCAAGCTTTGAAGCATATTCCTGGGTCTGTGGATGCACTAAGATGTACTTTGTCAACCAGTAGACCTTGGAAAGATTTTCTCAACCCTGAAGTAACGAAACCAGCAGAGCTATCAAAACCACTCAAGTAACACCCTTGGGACACTCTTCTCCACATAGGGTCTCTAGGGAGTTATGAAAGGACTGTTGCCATCATGCTGATGTAGTTTGGCAGCAAGGAGAAGCCTCCATCCTCCACTGTGGACACAGGAGGAAAAGAAAGAAGCAAGAACTGAAATGTTACCTTCCACTCTACCTCGTCCCTCTCCACCGTAATCAGAGGCCCACACGGGTGTGAATCCTTTTTGGTCATGCAAAAAATACTAAAAGCAAAATTAAAAATTTTTAGAAACAACCAAGAAAAAAGAAATTTCCAACTAAGCACATGGATTTGGGCTTTCACCATGGAGCTGGCAGAGAACTGCCAGAGGTAACCTCATTAGCGTGAAGTCGGGTGTAGTTGAAATGGAATCACTGCTCACAGCAAGAGATACTCCTACCAGGAAACTGCAGTGAGGACAGAGATCAGATACATTTTTATTACGGACATTTCATTAAACACAGATTTCTGAGCTCCACCTCTGAGCTTCTGACTCAGGATGTCTGGGGAGTGAACCAAGACTGTGTGTTCTACCTGGTTTTGGGGTTTGCTGGTGTGGCACTTGAGACGGGCCACACATACAGACAATGTCTTGGAGGATTGAAAAGCAGCATGATTTCTCTTTCGGAGTTCCACTGAGTTAGTTTACAAGATGATTCAACACGTTGACTCTGTTCAACAGGAACCCAAGCAAATCCAAGAATAGGAGATAAGGAGCATTAAAAGGGTTCATCTCCATAGGAGAAAAGACCTGCTGAGAAGACGGACGTTCGTGGAAAATGAGAGCCCCCTAGAAGAGAAATACTGTGGCTGGACAAGCTGTTTCGAGGTGCGGCCAGGGCTGAGCCCCTTCAGAGATGGAGACTCTTCCCCCTTGGGGCCCCTGCTGGCTGGCTGGGTGGGGGAACACAATGGAGGCCCCACTTGCTCTACTCACATTGACTGATGCTGTGGAGCTCCTCGTGTGTCTTGTGGGCTTTGAAGCCTCTGTAATCAGCTTTTCCAGAGCAGAACAGCTGCTCCAGTCCATCTCACATTGCCTGCATTTTCCTTTCCTTTCTTTGAGTTATAATTACTTTGTATTTGGGTGTCCGTACAGAAGAACGTAGTCATCAATAACTTCATTTTTGCTTCACTTCTTCCCTATCTTTCCTTTTCAGACCCAAGAGCACTCAGATTAGCAAAAGATCACCTCTCATCTCATACAGCATCACCTGGCTCCTCAGATTTCCAAGCATCTGTCTAGGGTCCATTTCTCTGTTCCTCATCCAGCTGATCAGCCATAAATCTGACCTTTGAGGATTGAGTGCCTGCTGGAAGCACTCCCTGTCCTGCTGGTGCCACCCTGCCCAGATTACCCATGGCCTTTGTCCCCTTGGGCTTAGATGACAGATGTGGACGTCTCCACCTGGGAGGTCTGACCGTGCAGGAGCTCTGCTTCCTCCAAAGGAGAATGGGCTAGGGGAAGATAGAAGCAATACTCATGCAAAAGAAACCTTCAGGCTGACCTGGGTAATGACTAGGAGCATTTATTTAAGAGTCTCTTATGTTCCTAGGTTCAAATCCTGATCTGTCTTTCATTAGTTATGACTTAGGGTGCTAAATCGTTATTAGCTTCAGTTTTCAATAATGTTGTCTTTCTCCTATGCACAGAACAGTGGGTAGCATCATGGACTCCACTACCTGGTTTTAGTTATAAGGTCTTGAGACAGTCACTTCACTACTCTGCTCCCAGTGAGAGGGGCAAGCGTAAAACAGGGATGGTGGTGGCAATTGCTCATGTGAGATGCTAGTATTTTAAGAATTATGTATTTATTTGAAAATCCAAATGACAGCGAGCAAGAATTTGAGACAGAAAGTGAGACAGAGCTCTTGCATCTTCTGGTTCACTCTCTAAATGGCTTTAGTAGCCAGGGTTGGGCCTGCACAAGCCAGGAACCATGGTCTCCCACCACCTGACAGGGTCCAGGCATTTAGACCGTGGCCATCCTCTGCTGCTTTCCCAGTCACATTAGCAGAGAGCTGAATCATAAGCAGAGCAGACAAGCCTCAAATTGGTTTTGCCATAGAAGATGCTAAGGCCTTAAACATTGGCTAAATTTGCTATGATACAATGGTAGCACCAAAATAGTAGTATTTTTTATTTGAGGTTCCTTAATACATAAACTTTCCATGAAGACCAAAATCAAGTCAAAGAAATAAATGATTCCTGATCTATAAACGCTGAAGTCTAAACACTAAAGTTTTGATGATGTTTTATAATCCCCTTGTGTGTATATCTGTAATAAAAACGTTGAATTGTAGACAACAGGAAATGGAGTATTTACAAGTAAAGTTAATCCTTTCGCAAGCAATTTGTTTAGTAATAATACATTTAAGAAAAATGAGAGAGGGAACCAGATATAGCTTACAACCTAGGGATACTGAGAGCAGACTTTTCAAAACAGAAGCGGGGGAAGAAGAGGAGGCCCAAATAGGCAGTGGAAGTCGGTGAGGTATGGGAAGGAAAGGCATGGGAGTTACATGGATCCTCACCTGTCAAACTCATCACAAACATTTGTCAAACAAAACATCAGAGACTTTAAGAATTAACATGAGGGGCCTTCAAAATGTACATGGAAAATGCATGTTAAGAAAAAAACTACGCATAGATTTCAAAATGATTTTACACCAACATCAACTTATCTTTAAATTCTATTTTTCCAAGAACTTTTTGAAGTATCACTTATATGAGGACACAGTGAAGACGGGCTTGTGTACAAGTTTTCAGTAGGAGGGGGTTATGAGCTCAGATGCTCTCAGAGTCACACATTTCCCATTTTGTTGATCTTAGGAATAAATGTCACTCAACCACTGACATGTAATTTTAGATCATTTGCAAGAGGCGGTGATGTACAAAGGCAAATTAACATGTGAACTGGGGAAAAGCCCTACTTTCCATTATGGAGAGCCAGAAAAGATCTCAATATGAGTAAATGCTCCATAAAGTATGAATTGTTTATAGCTATGTAAAATGTCTGCTCAAGTTTATTGAATGGTTTATTAATTAGATTAATAACAAATGAGAACATAAAAAAATTTTGAAAAGTGAATCTATGCAAAATATGTGGGTGAACATGTTCATCAAGACACATGTGCAGTAGTCCAGCCATATATCACCCTTTCAATGTGTTTCCTGAATGTTCTATGAATTTAAATCTGGAAATCTAAAGTTATTGCTGTTTTAAAAAAATGACATTTTATTTATTTATGTTTTATAATCTTTTATTTTAATAAAGTTTTGTTTAATGCGTAATATTGGACATTTAAAGATTTTAATGCAGTAGTTCAATATAAATATGTAGCATAAACTGATCAACCTAGGCAAGTAGTTTTACCATTTCCTCATCTGAATTTATTGAGTTTTAACCCAAGACAATGTATCTTATGAAAGAACTCCTTTAAAATAGAATGCAGTGCCATCTCGGCCTGGGCGGGGCACTGGATTGAACTCAACAGACACCCCACCAGCCAGGAGAGGCAGAAACTAGCTCTGGAGCTGGGAATTTAAAGCAATGGCTGCAGCAATGTAGATGATGCCATCTTGGCCTGGGTGGCCACTGAACCAATGGTATCATTGGTGCACTGGCCACCTGACAATGAGTTCTTGGAATTCAGAGTTGACAAATTGCTACCAAGGCACACCCGTGGATGAGGCAACCATACGTAAGGTGAGAAATGACTCCCAAGGAACTCCAAATGACAGGGTCACTGTTCTTGCAGGTAAGCAAGGGGACTGAGACCTAGTGGTGTGAAGAGGAGAGACCGGAAGACCTGTATGGGTTAGACTGAAGCACCAGTCCACATTGGAGTCCTGAGTTGGACTTGTTAGCGTGGAAGATTGCTGACCACCATATGCCAGTCAATGTGAAGGCTAGGGATAGGATTTGTCTGGCAGAGATAGATGCCAGAACCTGACTGAGTGTCGAAACAGGAGATGGGTCACTTTAGGCAGGGCTATGACATTAAGCAACTTGTGAGAGAACCAGGTGTGAGGGTTGAATCCATAGCGGATTTGTGGACACAGCCCTGCAGAAGTACAAACCCCACTGGTTATTGCAAGAATAGATATGGTCCTGGGAAACTGTAACTTCCTCTGGCACACCCAAGAACTTTGGATAGGAACAGGCCTGGCTGGGGAGTTACTCCAGCTGGGTTGGGTTTCCCACCAGTGAGCATGAGAGCCGGTAGCAGGTTGGGCTGGACATGGTTATAGCCTCCCTCAGCATGGGTGTGTACTGATCTGGGGAGCAACAGACTGGGCTGCACTCTAGTACCCACTGGGTACTCATGAGCACCAGGGTGGCTGTAGAACAGCCTTGGCTATGTCTTGACTTCTACTGAACCACGTGAAAGCGGTGTCTGGGCAAGGACTAGGTATGGCTGGGCTGCAAATACCCAACAGCAAGAATCAGAGTGGGTGGGGACTGGTTGAACAAGGCCACTGTCCCTGCCAGAACAAGAGGTGGACAAAGCCAACCTGGGCCAAGAACCCACTGGTGTGCATGAGATCTGCTACTGGGAGGAGACCTGACAGAAGAGCTGGGGGAACTCCATTGTAGGGATGCAGCCAATGCAGGTAAGAGCAAGAAACAAGTCAAGGAGCAACCTTGACCATGGCAGGTCACAGTGCCCACTGGCATACATGTGGGTTGGGTCTGGGGACAGACCTGGCTGGGCCAATTCATAACATCCACTGGCAGATTCAAGAACCAGGACAGGGTGTTGGGGTGGGCCAGGTCAGGCCGCAACACCAGCCAACTTACACTGGGGCAACACAATAGTGGATGGTGAAGTGAGGCAAGCCATGTAAATCTGTGGTCAGTAGATGCTGGGTTAGTGAGTCCCAGGGGCAGAGGATCTGGCGGGGCCCAGATCACCTGGCCTGGGTCCCTTGGCCCACCTGAACATTGGATGCTGGGTTTGTGAGCCCCAAGGGTGGGGGATACAGCGGGGCTTGGGTTTACTGGTCCAGGTCCCTTGGTCCACCTGTAAGGTAGTTGCCGGGCTCATGAGCCCTGGGGTCAGGGGATTCTGCAGGGCTCGGGTTGCCTGGCCTGGGCTTTGGGGCCTCCCTGTGAGGTGGGTGACAGGATTATGAGCCTGGGGATGGGGGATCCAGTGGGGCTCGGATTGCCTGGCCCTGGTCCCTTGGCCTGCTGGAGCAGTGGGTGCTGGTTCTGTGAGCACCTGAGGTGTTGGATTTGGCAGGGTTTGAGTCATCTGGCCCAGGTCCTGAGACCCACATACAAGGTGGGTGCCAGGTTCATGAGTCCTGGGGACAGGGAATCCAATGAGGTTCATGTCACCTGGCCTTGCTCCTTGGTTTTACCCACCAGTAAAGAAGGTGTAGCTGTGATGCAGAGTCTGATGCAAATGGAGACTATGGCAGTCCGTTTTGTACCATGGCAGAGGAGGGAGAACAGAGCAAATTGGACAACTGCCCCAGCAAATGATGACAAGAAAAATCAGGGTGAATGGAGACTTGAGGTTCACTACGGCAGCCAATGGTCATTCGGACAGGTTTGCCTCAACTTTGGATCAGCAAAATCAACAGCATTTCAGGACCCTCAGAACAAGTACTATAGCAGGACCGTGGGTTGACATCAGGTAGCGGTTCCCCATCCCTGGCTACTGGGACATTTGGGAGACCAGGTATGGCTTCCCCTTTTATCTTTCCCCTTTTCTCAGAGATAAGAAGAAGTGGAGAATTAAGAAACAATGATTTCACCCACTTTTCCTGATCCTCGATCCTTCCCACCCTGGTCAACCCTGTAATTGCCATCAAATAAATAAATAAATACATAAGAAATAGAGTGCATAATATCCTCAACAGTGCTATTTTATTTTGATTTAAAAAGACTTATTCATTTGAAAGACAGAGACACAAAGAGAAAGAGAGCTTCCATTTCTGATACAGCGATTTGTTCCTCAAATGCCTGCAACAGCTGCTGTTGGCTTGGGGCTAAATCCAGGATCAAAGAACTGAATTTGGGTCTCCTTTGTGGGTAGCAGGAATCCAATCACTTGAGCCAGCTATGCTACCTCCTAGTATCTATTAGCAATAGGGTCTCAGGGACTGAGATAGGTATGAACCCAGGCACGGGGATGAGGGCGTCTAATCATGAGATCAAGTATGCACCCCAACAGTGAGTTTTTAAACACAATGGTCCAGCATGTGGATCACTTTCCAGGCAGCCTTTTGAGTTTGGGTATAAAAGGATTAAAAGACATTGATCATTTTTTAATATAAAATGATTGAAAGACATTGATCATGTTTTGGTTTGAGGTATACATGCTCATTCCCTCCAGGAAAGTTTCAATTAAACAACAGATACATAGCATTATCAAAAGAACTGATACAGTTGGCAACTCAACAACAGTTTGCAGAGACACTCCCCTCCCTGATGAAGATGTTATAAGCTTCAAGCATGAGGGAGGGTGTTGTGTGGGAAGAAGCTTGGGTTTGGTCCATCCACTTCTGTTATTCTTACATACAGCCTCACACTCATTTTTACAGGGAGGTCTTCTTTCTGGAACAAGATTTGGCCCAACACAGACTACAATCCAGAGCAGAGGGCAATGCAGGTATGCTCAGTGGGGACACTTAGGTTACTCGGTGATATTCTTAGTCACTGGGGCTGGTGGAGTTGAAAACATGTTTTTCCTGTGAAACAAAAACAAAAACAAAATGATGGTTAGAGAAATACTCACAAGAAACTGTGACTTGCCCCTGGAGATATCAATCAAGATTATATTGCGCATTTGGGCTTCTGATTCCATAAACTGAACAAGAATAGAAGGAGTCTCTCCTACTGTATCCAAACAAAATAGCCTTTGTTTAAGAAACATCATATACACCTTAACTAGTCAATCTTAGCCACCCAAGAAAGGAAACCCTTCAGTACAAATTGGAAGTAGTTGGTGTGATGGACTTACTTCTGCAGCAATTGTATGAGCTTCTGGAGCCATTTGGCTTGAGGTTTCACACACACAACTACCTTAGTCTTCAGCCAAAGTCTGGAGAAAAACAGACAACAAATAGTGTTACATTTTAGTCACTGTTACACTTTTTAAAAAAATAGAAATGCAGCACTTCATTTTAAAAAATGATTGATTTGCTTATTTGAATGGCAGTTCTAAAGAGAGAGGGAGGGACAAAGAGAATGATCTTCCATCCCAGTGTTTACTCTCAAACAGCAAGGACAGCCAAGGCCAGGCCAGACCAAAGTCAGGGTCTCCCCTGTGGGTGGCCGGGGCCCCAAGCACTTAAACCATCCTGTGCTGCCTTCCCAAGCACATCAGCATGGAGCTGGATCAGAAATGGAGCAGTCAAGACACCAGCAACCACATAGTAAGTGGTATCTCATGTGGCGTCTTAACCAACTGCACCACCAGGCAAGCTGCCAAGTTGTACTTTTAACAATAGAAGGTTTGGGTGTGAAATTGGGGCTGGGCAGTTCGGAGTATGGCACAAGTGATATGTAGCATGGGGTCTAATGAATAGGAAAACCATTTGGGACTCAACAGGTGTGAGCTGCTAAAACAGAATGCAAAGCTCAAATGTCCCAAGTTTGGGTTTTGTCAATAACGTGGTATGAACTGGGGGAAGGCCCAAATTGCTACTTCAAGGTGGCTTCACCTCTAATGTCATATCATAGTCTCTCTAGCATGTGCTTGTTTCCTGAGCTTGGTAGAACAAAATCGGTAATGCAAAAACACTCTCAACTATCTTTTATCTGAAAAATATTCAATGAATTACTTTGTATTTTAAAATTTTTATTATTTATTTGTGGGGAGCGGGGTGCTGAAGCTGCTCCCTGGAATAGGAAAGGCTGTGGCAGGATGGCGGCGGGCCCAGGGCCAGGAGGCGGGGTTGGTCTCACCAGCAGGTGAATAGGAAGTCACAGGGATAGGCTGATGCTCTTGCTGCGATTATGTCATTGCTACTGGCCTATCAGGTAGTGCCAAGTGGACCCAGTGGGAGAAGTGATTGGTGGAGAGCGGTATTAAAGCAGCCGCTAAAAGCAATAAGATGGACGAGGAGGAAAAAGACAGGGAGAATAACGATGGACGGAAGGAGAACGGGGCAGCAGAAAGGGGTAGAAAAGCTAAGATCTTCGGGTGGAAAAGCTAAGGCATATGGGGAGAAAAAGCAGAGAGGGGCTACAAAAGCAGTAAGACCTATGGAGAGAAAAGTACAGGGACAAGAACGGGGAAAAGCTGCAGAGAGGGGTACACAAGCAATAAGGCCTACGAGGAGAAGTACAGGGCGAAAAGCAGCAGAGGGCTAGAAAAGCAGGGAGAAAAGCTAAGACCAACGGAGAAAAAGGCAACAGAGAGAAGGGTATAAACGCAGCTGCTTTTGGCAATAAGGGGGTCCAGTTGTGATTCCGGCTTTTCCCAGACCCTCAAGAGTGTGCCTCGTAGGTAGGATTGCTGTGGGTCAGTGACATTTATTAACATGGTGGTGCCTGGGGTGGGGGCAGGCTGGCAGGGTGGGGGATGCTGCTGAGGCCCCTCTCTGCGGAGACCCTAGGCCTAGCCTGTGATTCAGCTCATGCTCCAGCGGCGCCATGCAGCACCTGTGTGTAGGCCCATGCCTCCTTCCCCTGCCCGGGTCTAGAGCCACCTCCAACCCGAAGCAGGAGACTGGAGCTGGAGCCGCTGCCACATCCTGGCCAGCCCTGCCCTCCCCTCCCTCAGAGCCTCAGGAGGCTCTGAGCTCCTTCCCTTAGTTAGTCAGATAGGAGGAAACCTACCCACAGTCCCCTGAAGCCTTGAACCAGGTTCCCCATCTACTGAGAAACTATTGCTAAAAGGACTCATAGGGGTGAAGGAGTGAGGGGATTCCACCAGGCACTTCATAAGGCCCCCACTGCACCTCTATTCAATAAGTTTTAATGTGTATTGCAGAGCTGATTGCTTCAAAGTGACATCTGTGTCTTGTTGAATCACCAGTTAGCAAGACTTTGCCTGGCCTAAGAAATTAAGCAGTAGTATAGGTGAAAACGATAATTAATAGTTAGTATTTATCAAGCCCTTAGACCATGTCAGGCACTGTGCCTAGCAGGTAACATAGAATTAGTTCAATTCATCTTTGAAAAAAGGTCATGTGTTAGAGGAACTATTATTCTCTTTCTGAGGAGGAACTTGAGGCTTAGAGCATTTGAATAATTTGTCCAAGATTGCACAACGTAATATAATAAAGTTCAGTTCAAAGGAAGGATGTTCGATTCCAGAAGCCACAGTGATTTCCAGAAGCATGACCTGAATACTAGACAGGTGTTGAGTCAGTGCTCTACCTGCGGAAGGCAAGTGAAGTTTCCTAGCTGGTAGAAAACTGAGACTTTCCTGTGGATGGTTGTGACTGCAAATAACACACATTCATCTGAGATATAAAATTATGAGTAGCAAGACTCTCCCACCTGATTTGGGAATTCTACCATTGTAACTGCATCTCTGGGTGGTCAAAGGTCATGGGAGATTTGGGTTCTCTGGTGAACCCTATAGTTTGGCTTTTGAGTCCACAGTAGATTTATGACCAAGACTCAACTATGATTTCATTCCTGACTGGTGTGTGACCTTCTAACAATGTGAAACTTTCATTTTCTACATCAGATTAAAATGATGGCTATTAAAACAGAAAATTAGACTGCTTTACTTCCCTTGGCTGAGAGATGAGACAGTTGAGTCAAGACCGAGGAAATTTAATTTAAAGTATTCACAGTTTTCTGTACAGCCTGAAAAATGGCTCCTAAATATGTTATGGCCAAACTTCACATCTCTGAATTTCAGGGTAACAATTATTGCTTGGTGAAAACTTTCACTGGCATACATGATAGTGAAAATATAAACCTTTTTAAAAAATATTGATCTATATAGTTTTTTTTCCTAACAACAAAAACAGAAGCTGAGGACAACCAGTCCAAGGTCCAAAGTACTGATATCAAAATGTGACAAACAAAAAAACAGCTGCTTACAAATTTCAAAAAGTCCAAACATGTCTTTGGGAAGAGCTAACAGATGAAAACAATATGTTGAGAAAGAGGCTTTGGAATGGGAAAACCTGTGGGGTGTCCTAGCTCCATCTCTTTCTAATGGTGTCAACTGGGCAGTCAGTTACCCTCCCTAAACTTCACTTTTTAAGTCTGTCAAGGAATGATAACAATACACGTGCCTTGCTAGGGTTGTCAAAGGAAAATCATGTTTGCAAAGCACCTACCTAGCTCAGAGCTACTGCTAAGTACACACAGTCATGAGTTGTTTGTTGCTTGGGACATGTTCTGAGAAATGCGTTGTGATAGCATTGTAGAGTAAACTCCCATGAACTAAGACAACTATAGTGTCATTAGATAATACAGATTTAAGGGGACCGTATGTGGTCTGTTGTTGACCCAAATGCTCTTATATTGCTCATGACTAAGTTAAATATTGCAAATTCTTGTTCATTTGAAGTTTTTGAAGCTACACTTGAGTTGCTTGGAGATTCTTGAGTAAAACACGAAAAGCAGAATTTGATCTAATTTCCATTAGGAAACAAATCATAATTTTCTTTTTGCACCTTACCTGACTTCTTTCCTTGGGCAACCATTGCCAGGAGGCACGATTTGAAGCCGATCAATGAGGCGTATAGGGATGAAGACTGAAGTCTCTCTCACACATTCACACTTCATGTCTGTGTTGAGGAACTCCAGCAGACCTGTGAACATGGTCAGTTGTTTTGATCCCTTTGGTATATAATCAGTTCAGAGAATATATTATATTTCTTTTAAAAAAATGTTCATTCATTTATTTGAAAGGCAGAGAGAGCAAGAGCAAAGGGAGATAGAGAAACACAGTTCTTTCAGCCACAGATTTATTCCTCAAATTGCTGACCAGCTCAGGGCAGGCCAGGCTGTAGGCAGGAGTCTTGAACTTCTAGGTCTCCCACCAGAGTGACAGGGATTCAGGTGGTTAAGCCAATCACCTGCTGCCTCCCAAGATTCACGTTAGCAGAAATCTAGGTTGGAGGTAGAGTAGCAGGTACTCTGATAGGGGATGGAGGCCTCCCACGCACAGCTTAACGTGCTGTACAGCAATACATCTGAATACATCTGCTCATTCTTTATCTTCCATACTGGGCAGTTGAAGATTTAAACATTTCAAGTCAGCACTCCCATCCATATGCCTTTAATTTGCATAGATCTGTCCCAGTTTGACTATTTGCAAACATTTTCTAACAAAATCTTTTTAAAAAATTAGCTTCTATAAAATATAGCACTGACTGAAATTTGTGGTAGCCTTCTATGGGTACTCAGGATATTGTCTGTATAATAATGTATAAAAAGTGCTACTCGGTAATAATTAATGTAGCATGGGATCAACTGGTCTTCACTCCCAGCTCAAACAAACCCAGGCCATGACCTGATGGTAGGGCTGTGTTGGTGGGTTCAGTGACACTACCAGTTGTTAAAAATGTTAAAAGTATTTTATCATTTTTACACAACACATTGATCTTCCCCTCAGTTGCAAATCATTACCAAACAAAAACCAGTAACAAAACATTTAGGAATATTTTATCTATAAAAATTATTATCATTGGATATTTTTATAAGTAATCTCTCACATGTATTTTAATAAAATCCAATTTTTAAAAAATGTATTGCATCTCCTTTATCCATAGTGCCTAGTCAGATTTTCACAGCATTTAATAAGGAAACAAGTAAATAAAACTAAAATGACAAATATTGTATGAGAGCCATTTCAAAGCTTGTGAGAAATTGATATTAAAAGATGCTACGTTAGTGCAAATAAATTTGAAATCCATGCGCAAGTGTTAATAATACGTGTTCTTCATGATGTCTCCAAAGGCCATGGATAGCCATGGGTTTGAAGGATTTACTTGCAACCAAAATAAATGTAGCTTTGAGTTCTATTTCCCCTGGACTTTCTGAAGTTCCCTCGTATGACCCTGGGGTCCAAGCTGAAGCTCGGAAGGTGAGGACTTACTCATAGCAAACTATGCAAACAGCAATGGGAAAACTTCACAAGGAGTAGACAACTGAGAAACGAAAGCAACACAGAAAACAACGTAGTAAATGGGAAAAAGAATCTGCTTTTTAGGAACAAAGTCTGCCCTCTCCCTGAGCAGAGTACACACGTTTATACCTCCGGCAGTCTACAAACCTTCCCCTTCACCTGAACGTTTATCTGCACCCGTGGCTGCTCCACGCAGGCTTGCAAGTCTGCTGCTGTACAGACTGCTTTCTCCCTCCTGTCCATGTGGTGCCTGGCATCCGATGTAACCACAGGAATTGCATTAAGATGTTCACTTCAAGGGACTGGTTGAAATCAATCTTTAAACCTTTGAAAGTGATTGGCCAGAGGGTGAAGCTTTAACAGGCAGAACCAGTCGGCCAGACACGTATAGAACTAGCTGTATAGGAGCTGAATCTGAAGAAGACCAGCAACATACAAAACAAATATAAGCCACAGGGACATTGGACTCCCAACATAGCCTCCTTGTAAGAAGAAAAATTCTAACAATACAAATACTGTCCATTTCTAAGAGTTAATCCTTAAGCACCTTGCCTTTTAACGATCTAGAAGCCACTGAGCAATTTTTCCCCCTTTGGGGAGACTTCCTTCTTGAAATGGCTGAAGACAGTTTCTGTTTAAAGGACAGGGAAGGCACAAGTGAAAGTTCTCACCATGGGCTGGAGGGAGGCTGCTGACCAGCAGTGTGAGCAGCAGAGATGCGGGGGCGAGCCTCATTCTGCCTGCTGGTGTAGTTCCCTCTGCAGCCTTAGGTCCACGCTGTGGGTTTCCATCCCGGAGCCTCCTATTTATTCATATCTCCGAGGGCCCTCCCACTGCCTTTGTCTCCAGTAGGTCAGCTGCATCATCAGTTTTAAAACCCCCCAAATATTGCTGAGCTTGCTTTTTTTAAGAAAAAAAAAAACCTCTTCTTACAAACTTTATGAATATGCTTCTGAGTACTATAAACATAGTAAATGGTTTGTGGAACATGTAAACTCCCAAGTGCCAGGGATGCTGCAGATATGTGAGGACAGAGGGAGGAAAACGCCCCAATTTAGAGGTTCTAAGGCACTCTGTTTAGGGTCGCTGTTGGTGATTGGAGCTTTGGTAGCTTGTATTGATGAAGAGCCCTTGAGAACGGCTTCTCCAGTGTGTGTGTGTGTGTGTGTGTGTGTGTGTGTGTGTGTGTGTGTTCCATGATGTTAGGGACACTGTTGGGCACATGACTCTATCCCCAGCACCTGCAAAACAGCCTAGTCCCTGGCAGGTGCTCAGTAAATATTTGCACACCTGTTATATACAGGGTCTGATGCTGATTATGCTACAGTGTTTCCTGCCTCTCTTTTCCACCTCTTATTTGATTCTCTGAAGTATGTGGTTACTTGTGTAGTCTGACCACCATGAAAGTCTTGGAGAAAGCCGGCATGTGTCCTCAGCTTGGTGTGCTTATGTCTCAAGGAAGGGACAGAGGCCATGGCTCTGAGGAACAGAATCTTTTGGCTGTGGTCTGCAAGTTACTGTTGGGAGAACCATGTGTTAGGGGAAGGAGTCTTTAGGAAGTTACCAAATGTTGAGGCTCGTGTTAGTCTGTTTAACAAAGGCACATGTGAGGTTTGGTTCTGGTCCCATCAAATAAATAGTCCATGAGGGTAATCAGCCCACAGCCTTAACTTACAGGATAGCAGCTATTGATTAAGAAATAAAGCATATAGACAATGAACAGACTCGACTATGAACCCTGAACTGCTCTGGGGTAGACAGGTATGAGTGCATCAAATCAGAGACAGATACACTGAAGAATTGGTCTTGGTTGTCTTAACTTCTCAACAGTTTGGTGCTTTGCTTATCCATTAGCACTGTGGATGTTGAGCATGCCAGGTGCTCCAGCATGTATGGGAGTGCAGGGTAATCACGCCATGTAATCTTCATACAACATGTAGTTCCCTGATAGGCTGTGATGGCTGAAGTGATAGGGAAGGCACTCCTCTTCAGGTAGCCTGATCACTGGCTAGCAGTTCTAGATAGTCAGAAAGCTCCTTATGTTTACATGCAAGCTAATTTCTCAATACTTCAGTCATTTTGTCTGGATTCAGCCCTTATCAACACTCAAAAGAAGGCTACATGTGCTTCCAGATTTGGGCACTAGGAATGCTTGAGGTCAACTGGAGCCTGCTGGCTTCTCCATAAAGTGGATGCTGGTAAGGGCTTCAGAGCAAACCGAGTTTGTTCAAAACAACTTCTGTGATCAAAAGGAGCATGGGGGAGAGGGAGGAGACAGGATTGCCATGCTAATCCTCTAGTCTGTTGAGTTTTGGAAAGAAGACTGACCCTGGAGTCAAGGGGTTGGCACAGCAGCTCAAATGCTGCTTGGGGTCCCATCCTGTGTCCCAGTGCCTGCGCTGCAGTCTTGGCTCTGGTCCTGCTTCCGGTTCTTCATAAAGGTCCACTCTGGGAGGTGGCTATGACAGCTTGAGTGCCTGGGTCCCTGCCATTCATACAAGGGGATTTGAACTGGGAGTTCCCAGCTTTGGGCTATTGGTTACTAGAGGGTAAAGCAGTGGATGATCTTTTGCTTATTTCTCTCTTTCTAATACATAAAATACATTCCTTACAAAGGGAAATATTGGCCCATAGAGGAACCCCACAACAGGTAGGAATTTCAGATCTTATTACTAGTGTCTCATGAGGTCACTGGCCAGAGTGTCTCAGAAACAGAGGGTCTCTGATAAAAATTCCAAAACTGGAGACTGTGTAGTGGCTCAATAGGCTAATTGTCCTCCTGCAAGCGTCAACATACAATATGCATGCTGGTTCATGCACTGGCTGTTCCACTTTCTATCCAGCTCCCTGATTGTGGCCTGGGAAAGCAGTAGAAGATGGCCTAAGCCTTTGGACCCTGCACCTGAAGGCCTGGAAGAAGCTCCTGGCTCCTGACTTCAGTTCATCTTAGCCCTGGCCATTGTGGCCATTTGGGGAGTGAGCCAGCAGATGGAAGATCTTCGTGTCTTCGTGTCTTCTCTGTAAATCTCTCTTCAGGTAAAAATAAAGAAATATATATATATATATATTTCAACTCTGAAGGGATTAATAACTGCAGACACTCAGCTTTTTACATACCTTGCCACTGAATTAGTCAGTAATTTGTGGTTGTTATTTAATTAATTTTCATTTAAAATTTACATATTTCAAAGACAATGACCTAGACAGAGTGATCTCCCATTCCCCTGTTTACTCCCAAACATCTGCAATAGCCTGGGTAGTGTCAGCCTGATCCAGGATCTCCATCTGGGTCTCTCTACCTGGATGGGACAGACCCGAGGGCTTGAGCCGTCTTCCACTGCCTTCCCAGGCACCTTAGAGAGCAGCTGGAGTGGAGAAGTGGAGTTTGGACTTGCAATACATGCTCTATTACAGGATGCAAGCTCTCCAAGTGGAGACTTCAGTGTACAATGAAAACCTGTCCAAGAGTTACTTGCTTAAAGTTTTAAAAGATTTATTATATTTTTATTTGAAAGAGAGAGTTACAGAGAGTGGAGAGACATCTTCCATCTGCTGGTTTATTCCCCAAAAGGCTGTAGTGGCTGGAGTTGGGCTCATGTGAAGCCAGGAGCCAGGAGCTTCTTCTGGGTCTCCCATGTGGGTGCAGAGTCCCAAGGCTTTGGGTTGTCCTCAGCTGCTTACCTAGGCAACAGGCAGGGAGCTGGGTTGGAAGTGGAGCCTCTGACACTCAAGCCGACACTCAAATGGGATGCTGGTGCTGTGGCCAGAGGCTTAGCCTATTATGCCATTGCGCTGGCCGTGGTGAGTTATTTCTTGAAGGGAGATCTGTGAGGTATGTGCCTTTGGCTGTTCCATAGAATCGTACACGAGCAGTTAGCAGTACAAAGTGTGGGCACCTGGTCAATGATTCTGGACAGGCCACTTATCCTCTTTGTGCCTCATATTTACCAGTTTTCACACAAAAATTATGCTAATTTCAAAGGATTGTTTGGAGAATGAAAGCAATCAATATAACTGGAGTGTTATACTCATGCATCCACTCGCCTATCACCATTTGTCCATCCATCATCGGTGTTTTGCTGCCTTCTGCTCCAAAACCCACACTTACACACAAATTTGAATCTCTGTCACTACCTCTCTGAAACCTAGATCTTGATCAAACATCACAGTTACCCTTTCTTTTGCTTCAGTGTTACCCTCTCTGACTCACACATAGCACACACACACGTACTCATTCACACACACACATGCCTACACATGCACTCACACACATATACTCACTGAAATGCACACACACACACTATCTGCCTGTATCTGAATACCATCTTGCCCCAAATATGTATTTTCCAATACAAAGCAAAGCAACTCCACGGCTTTCTTTGTCTTATATGTGTTAATTTGTTGATTAATTCATTCCTAATTCTTAATAGCATGATTTTGATCACTTTAATTGGTTGGCAGGCAGTCACATTCCCTCTTCTTTTGCAGATGGCCAATTTCTGGTGATGTGCCAGTCATCTCACTCTTGCACAGTCTGATCTTGGGACTCACTGTAGGTGCTTTTCATCTGCTTCTGCTAGGAGTACATTAAAAGGGGACTTAAAAAGTTCACAAAGGGGCCAGTGTTCTGACACAGTGGGGTAAATCACTGCTTACAAGGCTGGCATCTCATATCAGTGCAGGTTCTAGTCCTAGCTGCTCCACTTCAGGTGCAACTTCCTACTAAAACACCAGGGAAAGTAATGAGAAATGGTCCAGGAATTTGGGTCTATGCTACCCATGTAGGAGACTAGGCTGGCATTCCTGGTTCCTGGCTTCAGTGTGGCCCAGATTTGGCTACTGTAGCCATTTTGGGGAGTGAAACAGGTGGAAATTCTCACTTTCTGATGCTTTGCCATTCTGATGCTGTCTGCCTTTTAAACCACATATTATGTAAGTTTTACTGTTTTATTATATAAAGGGAGAACATTTCATGCGTTTCATATATATAATTTTATTTTTTTTAAATGTTCATGAAAAATGGAATGAAACAACAAGATTAACTGGTTAACTGGCTAGCAGAGCAAAAACGAGTGATGCTGAGTATAACCATAGAGACAAAGACACCTGGAAGGAAGTTCTAATTAGAGATAGAACATTCCTGAATCAGCATTTGTTAAAACAGGGTCATCTGGTCAAGAGCTAACTCCAGGACAATCCTAAAATCTCATTTCTGTCCTTTAACATCCAAGGTTCTGTACTTACATTAAGGAAGTTTTGAAGCAGTCTGTCCCAGGAAAGGCTAGGTGGTTAGGCAACCCTCTGTTGCTTGGAATATACCCCATGATGTGTTCTGCAATAGGATAATACAAAACTTTGAATCCAGGGAAAAGACATTTGAACAATAGCTTCAGGACTAAAATGCGAAGGTCTTATGCTTAAGATAACTCTCACAGATGTCTTTATCTAGACAGATAAATAAAAATTTATGGTCAGATAAATAAAAATTGAGGGAAATGAGAAGCCATGGGGGAAGTTTTTTTCTTGATTCTGTCATTAAGCCAGGTTTTCTCTCTAGGTCACAGAACTATTGAGAAGTTCAATACCTTGGTACTCAAACTGTGGTACCTGGACTGAGGCTAGTCAAAATGCAGACCTGCAGGCCTTTCACTTGAGCAGGGTTCCCATGTAATTTGGTTGTGTCTTGAGGCACAGGTTGTACAGTGACATCTCTGTTTGGATAGACCATCTGTATATTCAAATTCTCCTCAGAGACATCTGGGAAGACTTCTCTGAACACAATGTGCAACTACCTCAGAAGAAGTGGGCAGGACAAATGCACCCGGTGACACCTAAATGCACAGTAATACCAGCAACAACAAGAAGAGAACTCTGTCAAGATACTGAAGCATGGGTCGATGTTGTAGCCTTCAGTGCCAATATCCCATATGAGGGCTGGTTCAATTCCCAGCTGCTCCATTTCCAGTGCAGCTCTCCACCACAATACCCAGGCAGCAGATGATGGATCAAGTTGTTGAACCCCTGCATCCAGTGCTTGAACCCTGATGGAGTTTCTGGTTCCTGGCTTTGGCCTAGTGCAGCCCTGGCTATTGCAGCCATTTAGGAATGAACCAGTGAAGTGTAATGTTAGCAAAACAGTGAGAAGGCATGACTGGCCAGAATTGGTCAAAGAATTAGCCAATCCAGGAAGTCAACAGGGATTGAACAGAGGGTCCGTGGAGGAGTTCAAAGAGGATTAGTGGGTTAAAATCTTTATACTTTACTTTGTAGTAGAAGAAAAGCCAAAGGCTTCTGTGGCAAAACTGAAGACATCTCTCTAATACTACTCAACTGGAAAATAAACTCACTTATTCTCACAAACATCTTATCCTGCTGAGCACCTCTCATCTCTTTGTTTCCAGCTGCCTTTCAGCACAACAGCAAAGGATTCAGCTGCAGGGGGCCCTGCTCAGCCTCTGTCCTCACAGTCCCAAACCTGAGTTCGAGGCCTCAGTACTTTCTAGGTTTGTTGCCATCCTGCAGCCAAGATTCTCTTGCAACAACAACAACAGGACCTGCAGCAGTCACCTCACCTCTGAGAACTCTGTAGGCTACATCAGTGGATTTAATACATGGAAACAGATTTTTTTTCCCTCTGTGATGCCAGGAAAGAGTAAAGGACACAGAGAAACAACACGAGCTTTGTGTGTGAGTCACGGCGTTGACATACATGAAAATGTCACCTGAGTTTCCAGATGACATATGTAGGATATTTGAGTTTGTTATTCTAGATTCCTCTTTGAGACTGATCATCCCTACTCCATTCTTGCCCAGTTGCCCCAGAAGATACCTGTGCATGTTTGTGTTTGTTACAAATGAGGTACAGCTTCACAAAAAGTGGGAGTTTAAGTCTTCGGTTAGTAGTTTCATTTTCATTCAGTCACTGATTTGTTAAAGAATTGTCCAAAGAATTGAATATATTTAACTTATACAATTGGATGTATTTGGACCAAGAAAGGCAACTCAACTCCTATGTATGTCTTACTATCACTTCCATCTGGACTGCTTTCCACAAGCTGCTGTTTTTCATGGAGTTGTTTCAATACCTATATCTGCTTAGAAGTTATTTTTTTTCCAGAAATGGTTAGATTCATATTTCAAGTGTTGCTCGACTTCAACTCGAACGAAGTGAATCCCATGTATGCTCAAGATGTGTTCCTGCAGACCTGTTCCCTGCCAGGACGGTGATGCCCCGGGAGACTGCCAGGGGGCAGCATTACTCACAGAACTGCATATGGCAAGGACAAGCTCTATCTCCAGGACAAGTGGGCTGTTTGCATGTTAATTCAGCATTCAAGTCATTTATTTAATTCCATTTATTGCTCTTTTAAAAATATTGTGAAGTTTGAGATTTTTTTGATCAGTCTGTAATGTTAACGAAAGAGAGGAGAAAAACCCCTAAAAATCTGAAGAAATCAACCAGTTCTGGGCCAGATTCAACTTCTTGGCCCTGAGGTTGTGAAACAGATTGCACACCAATTCTCTGGCATGCGGTCACAGTATAGGACCAAGCAGCTTCCCTTTAATATCTGCAAATCCCCAAACCCAGATACCTCTCCGTTTGTCTTCCCAAGCACCTCGGCTCCCTTTGCCTGTTCCTCCTCTTTGCCGAAGCAGCGACTGAGCGCCTTCCCCCGTGCGTGCTGCTTAGGTGAGCACATCTCTGCCTGGGCCTTCAGAGTCAGATGCATGTCCACGCATTCTGGCATCTCTGATAGCTTACCTGCTGGCATTTCTTCTAGATACACACAACAAACTGTATTTCAAGACTGAACTCGGTTTCCTCAAGATCTGCTGTATCTCCAGTATCGTCAGTCTTAGTCAATGGTCATCACTCACCCAGTTGCTCAAAATCCTGCACAGAAGCCAGAAACACATCTCTCCCTCCTCCATTCCCTTGAATCCTCGTATCTATTCGGTCTCTAGGAGTTTGTACTCCTACCTCTTAATCATCGTTCACTCCTCTCCATTTTCATTACTAGTTCCTATTCCTAGCCACCATTGTCCTTTTCTTTTTAAATGTCTTTTGGGGTAAATAGTAACTGCATAAATTTCTGGGGCGTAAGGTGATGTTTTGATACATGCATGCATTGTGTAATTAGCATTTATATCACTTCAAATGTTTATTGTTTGTGGTGAAACTTTAAGGAATTTCTCAAAGATTTATTTATTTTTATTGCAAAGCAGATTTACAGAGAGAAGGAGAGACTGAGAGAAAGATCTTCCATCCACTGATTCACTCTCCAAGTGGCTGCAATGGCCAGAGTTGAACTGATCTGAAGCCAGGAGCCAGGAGCTTCTTCTATGTCTCTCATGTGGGTGTAGGATTCCATGGTTTTGGGCCACCCTCTACTGCTTTCCCAGGCCACAAGCAGGGAGCTGAGTAGTAAGTGGAGTAGCTAGGACATGAATTGGGATCATTTGGGATCCTGGTACATGCAAGGCTGTTGTGCTGGGCTGAAAACATTTAAAATTAATTACAATTACTTCATTCTTGTTGGCATGGGTATTATAAAAAAGACAAAACAGAACAAGTATTGGTGATAATGTGGAGAAATGCAAATTCTTGTACATTGTTGGTGGGAATGAAATTAGTGTTAAGGAAAAAAGTATGGAGTTTCCCCAAAACTTAGTAATAGAACTATCGTATGAGCCAGCAGTTCTACTACTGTGCTTGTAGCTGAAGGAAATAAAATAATTATATCAGAGATGTCAGGATTATTGTAATATTAATCACAATAGTTAAGACATAGAACCCACTTAGATGTCCATTGGATGAAGGGGGAAATATGGTATATGGAGCTGGGGACTTCAAAAAGTTTGTGGCACACACTTACTAGGTGTCAGTTCTGGTGAACTATTTGAGGCCCTCTCACACACTTCAGAATATATAAGTGGTGGGCCATTCCAGCTACGAGATATTGTCTTCAGGACAGATCTACTCATGGCACCAGATAGCTGCAGCAATTCTAGGTGTCATCCGCAGATTCTATAAAGTGACACATTTAGGAATTCTTTGCTAAAATAATGGGGGTTTTTGTTTTCTCATACAACCGATCATATTCTATTTTTATTTTTTCAAATAGCTTCTATTTTGTTTTCAAAAATAGTTGTGCCCATATATATTTCCACCAGTGCTTAACGTGTTCCCCTTGCTTATTTATAATTTATTTATTTGGGAGGTACAGTTACAGAGAGGGAGAAGGAGAGACAGAGAGAATGATCATACTGGTTCACTCTCCAAATGGCTGCAATAGCCAAAGCTGGGCCTGGCTAAAATTTTCTGGTTCTCTCCCCAAATGTGCACAACAACTGGGGCGACATGAAGCCAAAGCCAAGAGTCAAACATTCTGTCTCCCAGGTGCATGGTGGGGAATCCAAGCACTTGAGCCATCAGCTGCTGCCTCCCAGAGTGGACGTCAGCAGGAAGCTGGGTAGGAATCAGAGATGAGGCTATAGCCCAGTCACTGGGATAAAGGAGGCAGACATTGCAAGCAGTGGCTTCAGTGCTGTCCCACAATGTCTATCCCACCACTGTCCTCCTTTGTTGCACTGCCTTCTATCAGTCTCAAGGATATGCAAAGGAATTTTGTTTGCAAAAAATAGACAATTATTTTTTGAGCATGATAAGAGCAAGAGGGAGTGGTAGAAGGTGATTAATTCTCCATTTCTATCCATGTTAAAAGATTGCTAAGAGAAGAAGTCATGTGCTAACTTGAGGGGATTCTGTGTGCTAACGTCTTCAGGCATGAGTGAGTGAAAGCTCAGCAGATGTCTTGGGCCATTGTATTGACAACTGAGGAGGGGGCTGTTTCTTCTTCTCTGCAAATAGCAGCCCAGCTCAGGTCTCAGAGCAGTAGCCCTGATGCCTCTGAACAACGAGGTTAGACAGAAAATCACCAGCAGTCTTGTTACCTGTATGCTAGAAACCAACAGGTACTCCTTGAGCATGTTGGGCACAGCTCCTACAGGCAAGCGAGCAAAGTTGTAGAAATGTACTACTAACACCTGTGCTTGCATTTAGAATCAGAATCTGTGGCTGTCACACTGTCCTGCTGCACTATCCTGTGGGTGAAAGAATATATTCATTCAATTTTATTGAGGTCCACGGACAAAGTAATCACAGTTCTATCTTTGTTCTTTCCACCAAATAAGCAAACACTGGAGTATTTGTAATATGCCAGGTCTCGTGCATGTGCACATAAGATGTGGTTCTTGCTCTGAAAATTCTCTGAAAAACTTCACGCTTGTGTGTATGCAGTCTGGTTGTTAAACTCAACACACCCCTGGCCCCGACATCCAAAGCACAACTAGCGTGTCTCAAGGTGGTTGCATCTTTCTAGTACAGCATGTTTTCTTGATTATGAAGCCAAAGATGTCTCTGCAGAGAATTCAAAAACAAAAGCTGCCAATACTAAATTAAGTGAGTGAAAATTCAAGATCATATCCACAGATCTTCCCTTGGCATCAGCGATGTGCAAAAAGACTTTATTAGATACAGTCACGAAATATGTGCTGGTAAGTTTTATATAATTGACTTCCTGGAAAATTAAAAGTTCTGACTTCTGGCACTTGCCTACTTGCCAGACTCAAATGATCACGATGTACACACCCCAGATGTGCAGCTTGGGAGAGCTGAGCACCACTGGCTCTAAGTAGGGTCAGTACCAGCGTTCTACTGGACCTGCCCAGCTGTCTGTCAGCAGATCCAGCCACTGTGCTCGGGGCTGCAGGTGGAGTGCTTTATTTTGTGCTTTGATGGCTGACCTAGCAGAGGCCTGCGAAGGATATGGTGCTCTCTGTAGGTGGATGGCCAAAGGAAAACTTTTGAGCCAATGCCTGTTAGCTCTAATGACTAATCTGGTTAGGTGGGTCATTTTGATTCAAGTATCTGTGGAACCCCTGTGGTACATCCTTGTCTTACCAGTGTTACTGCTGATCTTGGCTGTAAAGGAGACCAATTACTCCAAAGAGCTCATGCTTCAGACAAACAGTGCTGACCTGGCTTTGACCTGGTCTCGGGGACCTTGTGATGGCTATACAGACCCAGGTTTCCAGGGTCGAAAGAGGGGCTGGGCTTCTGTGGGCTTGAAACCAGCTGTTTGAATTCACCTCATCTCCCTCTTCATGACTTCGTCTAATAAGCTCTAGAATTTCATACTCATGACTCCAGTTTAGTCCTTCTGACTCAAGATCCAGTGTTCCTTCAATCGCACAGAGAGCTCCCCAGCATTTGCACACACGAGGAATACTGATGAAGGGGCAGATGTGATTTGTGTAGGCAGAAGACCTCTGAGTGCCATAACATAACATGCATGGCTTTCAGCATGGGTTTCTCATCACCCAGCAGCAGTATAGAGCTCTCACTGGACTCAGAGTGGCATTGCCCTAGCTAACCCTAACCCAGTGAATTTTCTGGGTTGTATTCCTGGTAACTCTAGACTCTTGTCCTCATAACTTCCAAGGAGTCTTGTGTGCCCACACCTCTGTAGTAGTGCTGGCCCTCCCTTTCTTCTGCTGATGACAGAGAACTATGCCTAACCAGTAACATCACTGTGGTACATAGTCCTCTGTACACCTGAATCACTTGTTCACTTAAACCAGGAAAGCTAGTTCTGAGCACTCATTCTTCTTAAACTGAGCACTTCATCTCCGAGCTCCACTTTTCTTATCCCCAAGAGGGTGAATCCTATGTACACTGGACTACTCTGAGACATTAATATATATGTTTATACTATGTAAAATAATTTTGAAACCGAAGGTCGTTTTTCCATCTCTCCTTGCTCCATTTATGCATTCTCATTAACTTTCTTTCCTGAGATTAACTTCCTCAAGGCCATGTGAACTGACTGATTGCTTGAAAGGCTAGGCCTCAAGAGGATGTCCATTTATTCACTATTGTGACCACAGTGGGACACCTAGGACTTCTCAATAGTCCCTCTCTCCCCTCAGCAGAGAACCCGTGTGTGAAATGGTATGATGCTGATTATCGCTCCTTCTTACCATGGATTGGAAGTGATTCTGTGCTTTCGAGTTTACTGGATTTTGCAATGTTTGATTAGAAACCATTGTATCAGCAAGAGATCTCTTGCAAGCACAATCAGGGAACTGGAGCTTTTAGTTTCCATAGGTCTCTGGTGAAGAATTTCTTATCTTGATCATCTGAAGGCTTGGATAAAGGAAAGGAGTTGCGATATAGCAGAAGTGCCTTCTCTTCTGGTCTTTTTTTGGTCTTGACCAATGAAGAGATGACAAAGTAACATCTTCATTTGGAAAGATAAATACCATGTGTTTGTAAAGAATCAGAGAGAATAATAAGTACCAGAGGCTGGAGAGTGGATGGAATGGACAGATGTTGGCCAAAGGATATAAAGTGACAGAAAGGAGGAATAAACAATGCATTTTTAAGAAGATGGGTATAATCATTCCAGATGCAAAGTCTAGGGCAAGAGCACTAAGTGGGCCATCCAGGCTCCTGGGCTCTGGCTGCCAGGGCCCTTTTCAGATTCCACCATGGAAATGGGGACTAATGTTTTGAGATTTACATAACAGTATATTTCTCCAAAACAAGATGTTTTGAACACCAGGGAGTGAAATGTACATGACAATATTAGCTCCAAGTTAAAGGAGGAGGAAATCAGACAAGCTAGAAATTGATTAACAGTGTGATTTTATGACATTTTTACCCTCTCTGCACTATACTAAAGCAAATAGTAGGAGACAGGTAGCTTTTTTAGAGGTGCTCTTCATAAGGCATGAAACCACATTTCTCGTGCCCTTTCTAGACACAAAACACAATGATCAATACTTCCCTGGAAGTTTGGGAGAAACACCCATGTGCCAAATTCATCCAAACCTATGTTGCCATTGAATCCTCCCTTACAGAACTAGCATACAGGGACTAATTCATGAGTTGTAGCAGAGCAACAGACCTTACCATGGAACAGAAAGAAAAAAAGGAGAGAGAAGTTGAAATGTACTTTGGCTATGGAAAATGAGTTTGTTGGGTTTTCAAGAGGTGAGTTTATGATGAATAATTTGATACTATGTTTTACTTTACCAAATCAGTGTGGCATGTGTGATTCTGTTTAAAGTCATTTATTATGAAAAGGGACTAATACTTGCAATAGCTGAAACTGTGGAGTTCAGACTTCCCGTAAATTGCCTCTGTGAATCCCCCACAGCCATCAGCTTCTTTGAAGTAGGATGGTAACTTGAATAAGCACTTTTGACCTTGGCTCACAGATGGTTCTATTACGAGAGAAAGTCTAGTTACCTTGGGTTGTTTGTTTTCCCCCAGTGGAAACTGGTCTTTAAAGACAGAAGTGAAGCCCTCTAAAATGATGTTTCTAACATGTGGTAGGTGGTAGTAATTTACATTTGGGGTGTTATTTACTTCTGAATTAAAAATACATATACCCTCCCCTTGAGCAGCTCAGCACAAGGTCTCTGACTACCCTGGAACTCCCTTCCCTGCAGATATCATAATTGCCTTCTTTACTTCAGTCATCGAGTAATGTTTGTAGGGCATCTACGTGGCCCATAAACTTTGGGCATATGTTATATCTGAGCATGAAGAATGCATTTGTGGGTATTTTGAAGAAAGAAATGAAAACAAGGTCAAGTTAACTCTTCTATGAATGCAGAGGCAGGGACAGAAAGAACCATTTCCTGTAGCTAATGGTAAAGGAACACTGGATTGCTGAGGAAGCTGAGCACATGAACATCTTTCAAAGTCTCTCTGGGCCTCTGGGAGACCGCACAATCATTCTCAAACCTACAGATGCCAACTCTATCTCAAACATTTGGTGTTTAATGCTAAGGCCATAAGTAAAACCTTGATGTAACTTTGGGAAATTTCCTTCTCTCTGTATACAAACAAACTAAAGCATCTGTAAGAACTTGTGTAAGTTACAAACTATATATTGTGTACAATAATCTGGAGCCTTTCCAGCCACATAGCTTGACATAGACTCTTAGACTGAAAAAACTGCTTCAGCCTCATGGGGAATAATTTTCATTTCTGGTACTTGCCGAAGGGAACTTTCTAATCTAGTCTTTCTGGGTTTGGTAAATGCAAATGACTTCATTGACTGGTTTTAAAGGGAAGGAGCAGTGATTACTATGGCAATGTTTAGTTCTATTTTTGTTCATCCACAACTGAGAAGAGGTTGTTAGGGGTTGTCAGCACCTTTGCAGTTAATCTAGAAAAAGATCTGAAAATGGATATCCTTGGGAATCGATCAAGAGAATGAAGATAGAGTCAGAGCCACATCAGAGACCAGAGAAATTTGAATGGTTAAAGGAAAGAAAAGCAGCAGCAGTAGATAGTTTTGGAGAGAAACTTCGCTGAAGATGTAGATGCATACCAAGGATAAGTGAGAAAAGGCTACAAATGTAAGCATAATTACTATTTGCGCTGCTTGTTGGTTCCAATATTGTCAGCCATATGTGATCAACCTAACTTAGTGGGCCACAGGACAGCGCAGTACTGCTCTGTATCTCCCAGGACAGTGATGCTCAGGCGGGCAGTGGAAACAGCACCCAAATCCCTGGGCATCCTGACTACTCCCATTCTCCACCCACCTTTGCCAGAGGTGGCCACTCCCCCTAACTCAAGTTTGTTGTATATATCAGGGGTAAGAGTGGGGGCAAGCAACAATAGAATAAAGTTTTGCATGCAAAATTCACAATAGCATCTGATTGTTCACTAGAGCTTTTTCTGTGAGGGTAGAAATAAAGCAAACAGCCCTCCTGGGAAATTCAGGCAACTGTCACAAGATTTAGTGGGAGAGATATTTCTTTATTTTTAGTATATCTTCTGTAAGTTTGAGAAAGAAGAAAAAAAACTGAGATAATGTGAAGGAAAAAAGATGCAAATCTTTTGACCATAGACTCTCATGTCTTACATTGTTCCAAAGCTCTGTTAGGACTGAAAATGAAACTGAGTAGGTGGTGACATGCATCTCTTGAAAGCAGCAGGCAAGGATAGATTGGTGTTCGGTGCCAATCACAGTTAATTCTAGAGGTTACTTGCTCATGCTCAAGTTCATGCGAGAGTTCAGGGTTCATGCTATATGATGGTTGCCCTCTCCATCCAGTTCCATTTGCCACAAAGAGTAGAAATTGCTCCTGGCTCAAGCCTGTATATTTGGCATTTCCATTCCCTTACGTGACCCTGTTCCCCTGTCCCAGCTGCCAGGCAGTTTCATGCTTGCTATCCAGGCAAATAATCACTTGGCGAACAGCACTGCAGACCTGAAAAGACATGGAGACCTGGACTTCAACATTGGCTCTGCTTATTTGTTCCATGACCTTGGGTATGATACTTGTTATCAGAATGTTTTAGTTTCTAATATTTAAAATGATAGGAGGGGGCATTGTACTACAGCAGATTTAACTGACACAAGGCAGGCAGACATTTCATGTCAGAATGCTTATGAAGTCCTGGCTTCTCCATTTCCAATCCGGCTTCCTGCTAATGCTCACCAGAGGCAACAGATTATGACCCAAGTATTTGTGTTCCTCTTAGCTGAATGGGAAACTCAGAGAGAGTTCCTGACTTCTGACCCAGTCAAAACCATTGCAGCTATTTGGGGAGTGATCTAGCAGAGAGAAGTGCTCTCTTTCTCTCTTTCTCTTTCTCTCTCTCTCTCCTCCTCCTCCTCTCCCTGTTACTCTACCTTTGAAAGAAATAAAACTTTAAAAAGTAAAGTGACAGCCAATGGAGAACTAAAGCTGCAGTGGGTGACATGTTTGATGCAGTGCCCAACACACAGTAAGAGGTGAATAAACGGTGACTATCAGCCTTTGTGAAGGATCCAGTTCAGCAGCTCTGTCTCAGTACCTTCATACCAAGTACCACCCTCATTACTGCCTTTACTTGTAAGGATCCCAAATGTTTATTTTGATACATGTCACCTTAGCTTGGAGCTGCCCGTAGGAAGACAACAAAACTGATGGCTTGCAAGTCCTTGTACTATTACTAGCATGTAGTACCCACCCAATGGCAGATTGTGCTGTCTGTGTGGTTGCCCTGCTGACTGAATGAGCAAAGGGCACAGACAGAAAGGAAATTATAGACCTTCGTAAACCAAGAGGAATGTTTCCGGACAGCACTCATTTCTGGTTCCAACTGCTTCGGCAAGAAAGATACCACATTTACTGGGTTTTGTTCAAAGATCTAGTGGCTAGTTAACACACAGAAGTCTGTATTGTATTTAAGAAGCCAGGCAGGTAAGTCTTGGTTTCAATACCAGGCTCCTGAGTGAGGAGTGACTAAGAAGCAGCCACAGCCCCATCCTGCCAAGGCACAGCGTGGTTTCACATTCTCATTCACCAGCTTGAGAGGAGGAATCCCCCTATCATACACACATTTCAGCACCACCTACTGCCACCAGGTCTGCCCTTTGGCTGTGGGAGCTGTGGCGTCAGGCTAGGCTTCACTTCCACTCAATTTCCGATCACTGTCTGGCTCCTTTTCTTCTCTGGACTGTAACCTTTGCCATAAACTTTCCATTAAGCTGCAGTGTTAGCCCACAAAGTGCCCTAATCTACGCCAAGCTTACATGAAGTGACTGTCTCAGTTCTGCAAGTTTTTCCACTGAAACCAGGAAACAAGACTCCCTAGAAAATTGTTAAAAGCCATTATGTTCGCACTGCTGGAGACATTCCTAAATATTTCAGGCAATGCTCCAAGTGATGAGGTGATGCCTGCATCTCTTGCCCATGGCGCTTGCTCTTACTTTCCCTCATAGATACAAAGAAATCCCGTATCATAGATACCTGCTGACATTCGCCAGACTTGGCAGGGGACGTACAATAAACAGAATTTAAAATCATTATGAGCAAAGCTCAGACCTCAGTAGAGATGGGTGCTCCTAACAAGACATTAGTTCTAAGATTAGCCTTCCTTCCTTGAGAGCAATTATTTCGACACATAAGCATTTTCAAAAATGTGATCCCTGAGACCAGAAAAGGTAAAGCTTAGCCCTGACAGCCCACCCAGGAGGTCATTAATCTAGACCTTTGTCCATAAGCTTAGAGACCCAAGATAGGAATGAAACTTTTTCCATGTAGCTATACAGTTGTGCCATTATAAATAGTGTACAATGCCTGAACTGATTTTTACAAGTCACTCTGTGAACAGTACAATAGTATTGTATTCAGTGTTTTAAAATTGTTAGTGTAATAAATGTAAACACATAAAGTACAATTTTTGCAGCCTTGTTTGATGAATTCTCATTAAACCTAATAAGGGTTGTCCTCCAGGAAACCCTAGGTGTGCACAGGACAGTAGAACTCACATGTACACAAGTGTAGATTTCATCTCGAGAGGATGCTGGCTGCATGCACTATGGAGGTAGAAAGGGTGGTACCCAACTGATTTGGGGCCCATTATGTCTTCTTAAATATTCTGAAACATTTAAAGGACACAGAGCCAGTGACTTTGGACATGTTATCATGAAAGCCCAGTTCTAAGCAAGTACTGTCCCAGAGCACATGGCTACTAATATTACACCTTGATTAGGTTTGGGAAAGCAATAGGTTTTAGATGAGGCAGCGTTTGTTTCCCTGTGACACTGAGCTAATGCAAATGGAAAGAGCCTGACTCCAAAGTCCAGAGCAAATGAAAGCTCTTGAGATCATCAAGCCCACAGCCTCTGTTAACAAGAGTGCCTAACCCTCATTTCTGTGCATGTTGAAGGGAGACCTGGGGATGTTTGGCAGCCAGGAATGCAGCTTCCTGTGCCACTAGTGGCAGCTGACAGCCTTAGAACCAAATGCTCTGCGAACCCTTTAAAGGACATGAGTCAGATGAACAGTTTTGAGATATTGTGTTTTCAATTAAAATTACTAACTGGGACTGTGCAATGGCTCAACTGGTTAATCCTCTGCCTGCAAGGGCTGGCGTCCCACATGCTTGTCACTTCATGTCTCAGCTGCCCCACTTCCCATCCTGTTTCCTGATTATGGTCTGGAAAGGCAGAGGAGGATGGTCCAAAGCCTTGGGACCCTGAAGCCGTGTGGTAGACCTGAAATGGACTCCTGGATCTGGATCAGCTCTGCTCTGGACATTGTGACCATTTGGGGAGTGAATCAGTGGATGGAAGATCTTTGTCTCTCTGTCTCTCCTTCTTTCTATAAATCCAACTTTCCAGCAAAAATAAATAAATCTTAAAAAAGATTCCTAACCTACATTGTCCAAGTGCCCTTGATCCCAAACACCTACACCTGGAGAGATGTTTTAAGTACTCAAATGCTAAGACCAAGACTTTAGTTCGATAAAGAAGACTCCCTCCAAATTTTATAGCTAGGATTCAGGGAAAGGCTGTCTATTGGTTCCTTCTCCCAAATACCTGTATTGCCAGCCGGAACTGAGCCAGGTTGGAACTAGGAGTCATCCAGAAACTCCATCCGTGTCTTAGATGGAGTAGCACAGATCCACAAATTTGAGTCATCATTTGTTGTCTCCCGTGTATTCATTTGTAGGAAATTGGCTGAGAATTGGAGTGGTGACTGAAACCCAGGCACTCTCCTATGGAATGTGGGCATTCAATGGGCATCTTAACCACTGCATTGCAATGCTCATCTCAGAAAGGATATTCTAAGGCAACCAAAAACCACGCAGCATGCAGTTTGTCTATGCTTTGATGCTCCACTTGACTGCAGTGTCCTTTATCAATGATATGGGCTGCATCTCCACCATGAAAAATCCTTTGGCCCCCTCTCATTTTGGATAGAGGTTATCACAATCTCAGTGGCACCCTTGCCCCATTTCCCCTGTGTTCGAATCTGTCTGGCATTTTCTTAGTCATAAAGGGGAAAAGGTGGGATTTATTGGGAAAGGACAGGCCTTGTAGTTCTCAGCAGAGACACATTGTTGGAAAAGCAGAACTAAGAAATATTTGAAATAGCAGAACCAAGAAATATAAGGAAGAAATAAGCAACACACAAGGCCTTTGGAGAAGAGATTTCAGACTGGGCTGGAGGCTAATCCTCCTTGTCACCTTCTGTCTCCAGGTGCTTCCTCTAAAGACCTAAACTGGACTTTGATAGGGATGAGCACCGGGTGCTTTCTCAGCTACTCAGAGATCCCAGGCAAGGATACATGAGAATTTCCACGTTGTTTTACCTGAGGATGTTGTCATGCCACATTGCTGCTGCCTCTGTGAGACAGGAAAGGACAACTCCACAGGCATCCAAGCCCACAAGCAGAAGGCCTCACTGAAGTGCACAAGACATGAAGGCAAGGCATGCAGGAGTGCCTTCAGGACAGCTTCTTCCCATCCACCGTGCTCCTCTATCCTCTGTCCTCTGGGTTGGAATGATGGTTGTACTTGAACACTGAACAATCAGGAGGGTGACAGAAACAGAGGAGCAAGGGGAGGTTTGTGATGAGAGAGAATTGCTGGAGAGGCGTCTCTGAGGGATTTTATATCCCTACCAAGTGGCATGCTGAGATTCTATCCATCCCTGGCCAGTTCCCAGTCCAAACACAAGCATGTGATCTAGACAGATCAGAAATAGCCTTTGTCCTTCTAATCCAAGCTTAAGATTGAAGGCCTTCTTAGCCTAACTCTGGTCTTTCTTGACTGCCTTATTCGTGAGGACTCTGGCCCTTCTCTTCCCCACTGATGTGGGGAAGAGGCAAAGAGGTCAACGATCACTTAGCTTAGCTGGCAGGAAATATTTTAAGTCTATAAGTTTCTTATATCAAAAGAGCCAAGCCTGACAATATCGTGACTAATAGTATCCTGAGCTCTGAGCGGGATATCAATAATTTTTTTCTTGAGTTTGGAGTGAATGGCACAAAGGACTGGAGATGTTCTGGTGCTATCACAAAAGTTTCCGTTCTGCCAACTAATTTTATCATCTAAATTTTTGTGGAATCTGATGACATCTGTGAGAGTCATCAAAATAAAAATTGAGTCATTTTTGTGAACCTGTAAGCAAATAAATAAATCAACAATCATTGGACAAATACAGCCAGAGGTCATAAGGAGGGAATTTCATGCATTTGGGACTGACAGGAAAAATATTCATGATGCACTCTTCTAGAATCATATGGTTGTACAAAGGCCCACACAACCACACGTAAAACTATTGCCTCCATGATGTCTGTTCAACAATGTTTAACTCTGGCCCGATGCCACCCATTTTGTCAACCTTGTAGCCAAAGATTATTGTCTCCTAATACACTATGCAATTCTCATTTTGCCTTTAAAAATATTTCCCTAGCCTCAATCTCATTGAATGTATCCATAATTCATGAGGGTGCGTGTTCTCATTGCAATTTGCTACTATTCCTAAGTAATCATGGTTATTTTTACTTATTTTTATTTTATTTACTTTGCAGAATATCTCTCTGTTATTTAAGCTGACACAGCCATCAGCTCTCTTTTTTGTTAAAGCCACATGTTAGTGGCTTACCAACTGGCCGATTCTGGTACCAATTCTCCACAAGGCAGCTGAAGCTTTAAAACTTTAAAAGAAAATATCGAGTGGGCATGACATCTTCCTTGCTTTAGGTTTTCAGCCTTCAGGCTTACTATGGCTTTTAGGATACACAACAGAACTTTTACCCATGACTTATAAGTTCCTGTCTGATCTTTCTAGTTTTAGCTTGTGCCACTCTCCCCTTCTACATTTTGTATTTTCTTAGTCCCTTTGTCATGCTTTCCACACATTTTTTTCCTTTTTTTCCCTTCTACCTAAATACATTTCTCTCTCTCTCCTTTGTCCTGGCTGGTCCCTTCCCCATTTTCTATGACATGGACAGTAAAGCATGAATAGAAACTGCCTGGACAAGTTTAACTTCCCCAGGAATGTGTCCCTTCCTCCATGTACAATCACCTATCTGAGCTAGGGCACCTTTCCTTTGCTGTGTGCTCTCTAAGGACCATATTCTTCCTTGTGGATTTCTGTCCAGTTGATAATCACCTATGAACTCCACACTCTATGGGATGAAGTAGTTGAGGACAGGGACTTTCTTTGCCCACAGGTCTTTGCTTCATGGTTTACTGAATGAGTGGGCCAGCTCTGAAGCATATGGCAAAGGGGTTGGTCTTTGAAGAAGTACTGCAAGATGATGGAAGAGTTTTTCCCAAAGAAAAGAAAACAAAGTCCACTTTCTACAGGCTTTGAAAATAATTATACTAGGGAAATACAATCATGATCCCCTCCAACAACACCACCCCCCTTCTTTTTCTCTGTATCTGCAGACACAACCATGGCAAAGTGTTGTGCAAAGAGAACTGAGAAATTGACACTAGGCTTAATGACTTTTAATGACCTTTAAAAAAGTTTCAATAGACTAATAGAATTCTAAGTAGTTCAAGGCAGTAGGAGGTAAAGAAATGGCAGTAAATATAGATGACACTTGACCAGTTCGTGGTGCAAGTGAATGGGAGAGGTGAAACAGCTGATTTAAGAAGACAGTAGAATCATATGAAGGTCATTTAGCTGAGTGAAAACTTAATGTCAGAGACCAGAAAAGGTGCACAAGCTAAAGGAAAAGAAGGTAATGGAAACAATGAATAAGAAGAACTGCAAAAAGTCTATGGAAAGTGGAATTAAACCATAAGTTTGATGCAAGAAGACCAATTGAAATTCACACATAGTTTTCCATAATACAAATTTTCCATTAATCTCTGAAAACTTCTTGTAGGCATATTTTCTCTGCTGAAAAGATTTATCTTTCAAATTTTATTTCTTTATTTAAGTATTATATTGTTGTTCAAAATATATTTATTTATTGTATTTGAAGTACAGAGTTACAGAGAGAGAGAAAATTTTCTAATGGTTCACTCCCCAAACTGCCACATGGCTGGGCCAGGTCAAATACAAAAGCCAGTAGCTTTATTCAGATCTCCCGATTTGATGCAGGGGACCGGGGCCTGGAGCCATCTTCTGCTGCTTTCCCAGGCATATCAGCAGGGAGCTGGATTAGAAGTGCATCATCTTAGACTTGACTGGTGCCTGTGTGGGATGCTGACGTTGTAGGCAGTAGCTTTTATTGCTGTGTCATAACACTGGTCCCAGGGGTATTATGTTCAAATGGAGCTTTTGCCCAAAATGAGTTCCTCTGAAATGAAAAGAAGATTGTTTTCAAGGAGAAAACATATCAAGTGATTTAGGGAAATGTTAATTCAATAAAAACAGGAAATATTTGATTGACAATTGGTGAAGCGCCATTAAACACTTGTTTCTGTAAATAATAGTTGCTGGTATAGTATTTCACAGTTTGATTTTTTCAAAAAATTTATTTGTATGTTTGAAACACAGAATTACACAGAAAATTTCATTTGCTGGCTCATTCCCCAAAGTACTGCAACATTTGGGGCTTGGCACAATGCCAGCCCTGTCTCTCTGCCTCTCAAATAGAATGAAATCAAAAACTTCCAAAAGAATGAATTAAATCTAAAATTATTCATCAAAAATGAGGGAAAGCCAAATCCAGAAATAAAACCCCAAAGACTTCCTGTGAGAAAGTACCTCAAGAATCAATCTGTGTGAAAGCATGAGAGCCCTTGACTTCCACAATGTACATCAGGGCAGGTAGTCAGCTGCTATATATGCACCTGCTGTTGTAACTGTTCCCACAGCCAAAATCTGATACGGTTATGTGTGTCTGTGATTTTTCTCTTGTTAAGAATTGAAGATACACCTTGGACGGGAATGGCCATTTTCCAGGATGAACAAGCCCTTGGTTCTGGTCACCAGCACTACTTTAAACAGGCAAAAAACAAAACAAAACAAAACCAGAAAAAGCAGTCTAAGGATCTCATGTGCCTAGTCACTACACATTCAAAACGATCTGTTTGTATTACAGAGAATCATCCTGAAGCATCCTCTACTGTATGGCGGAGTGTTGTCAGGCTCTGAGCACATCACTCTTAAAGAGATTAGCAGGTCTGACTTCCAGAGCTTTGCGCACTTTTGAATTATAATAAAAAATAGGAAAAAAAATCACATCTTCAACACCAAACTATGGAGACAAAATTTTGGAATTTTTCAGTAAAACCACCAAAGTAGAAGAGTGTTTAAAATGAGGTATGTATGGAGCTGAATTAAGCTGCTGCCTGTGATTCTGGCATCCCATATTAGTTATGAATGGACTCCTAACTGTGCCACTTTCTTTTTTTTCCAAATTTTTAATTTTAGATGATGCTTACATAATTGAACAGGGTCAGGGAAAGGTAGATATAATCATTGCTTCCAAGCTTTCCATTTTTCCTGTATCTGGGGGGAGAGGAGGGAGACTAGGGGAGAAGCCACATCCAGTGTCCCAACAGCCGCAGCACGCAGGGATGAGGAACGGGCACCCAGTATCATCCCAGGGTCTTGATGTGGCATATGCTATGAGGGTTCTGCCCACTTTGATAAGTTTTGAAATGTTGTCAATCTTGCTGATCCAAAGATGAGAGAACACTTCCAATGTTCATTTGCTGACATAGTCCTCCTTAGAGTCTCCATTCTCCCAGATATTTGCTGTCATATTTGGGCTGGGGTACTTGTCCAGCCTATTCTGTTTTCCTTCCTCTGCTATGGTATCAGATGTCTTCTTAAGGCCCCCAATGGAGTGCAACATCCTCTATGTGGATCTGGGCCTGTCATCCACTTGGGTGTCTTTTCCGCTGAGAAAGACCAGTTCTAGCAGGTGAGCCGAAGGATCCGAGCCTGGTGACACAGATATTGGCAAAACCCCTGCCCCAGGGGTTTAAGGACCTTACACTCACCACACAGATGGGCCCAAGAACATGGACTAGACAACCTGGGTCTTACAGGGCCCCCCACTCTTGTGGCTCATGGACCCAGCACCCACTGAGCAGCCAGACTCAAAGATCCACACCATGTGACCCAGGCGTCACTGGACTCCCGTCCCCAGGACTCATGAACCCACCATGCAGGAGGGCCAAGGACCCAGGCCTGATGACCTGAGCAGTGCTGGAGCCCCCATCTACAGGGGTCACAGACCTGGCAGCCACCACTCAGACTGTGCCAAGGACCTGGGCCAAGTGACCCAGACCCCACCGTATCTCCAAGCCCCAGGGGCTCACGAATTTGGATGTGTCATTTTCCATCTCCCTTTCCATCCAGCTCCCTTTTAAAGCACCTGAGAAGTCAGTAGATGATGGTGTAAGTACTTGAGCCCCTAGTATGCATCTGGGCAACCAAGGTGGTGTTCTGGGCTCCTGGCTTGGTCTGGCCCAGCCTGGGATATTGCAACCCTTTGGGGAGCTAACCAGAAGATGGATCTCTTTTCTCTGTTTCTTTTCCCTCCCTCTCTGTGCCTTTCAAATAAATAAATCCTTTGTTTTTAAAGGTGAATAAGGTGGATTGGATTATTTGCAATTTGCTAGTGATCAGGCACTAGATGCTTTAGCAAATTTTAAATACACATTTTGTAGTCAACACACTGGATTTTCCCATATTACCATGCAAGGATATTTCAAGAAATTTACAGAAAATGGAATCAAAGATTTATCTTAGTGCAAAACAAATACTGATGTCCATATTTTGTTTTCCTTACAGGGACTTTGCGAACTTTCTGACAATACTTTGACTTCCAGCAAACACCACTTACTGACACTTGCTCTTATTAGAACTGTGTCTAGAAGGTGTGCCTTCGTGAGGCTTGAGTTAGATGGCACTGACATTCACCTGAACCACAATCAGGCCTTGCAAAATTGAACACATGGGCCCAGATTTTGAGGATTATGAGAGATAAATGGGCTCTTAGAAGAAAACAGTGAAATCCCAACTTCCTACCTACAAAATATTCTTTTTTCAGGATTGTAAAATTTCGTCACATTGCTTGTGCCTCTACAGAGCAGCCATCCCAGCAGGCAGAAGGTGACAATAGCCATACGAAGCGTGGATGATTATACAGGTCTTCTTACTTACTCCAAGGTGATTGTTCTGAGGGCAAGATCCATTATGTTTCACACCTGATACTCAGATAATTGTTGGGTGGTGGAGAAATGCAGAGAAAAAACCAATTCTGTGTCTTGCATACAGGAAAGGTCCAAGGTCAGAGTCACAGCAACTTTTTTTTTTTCATGGTGTAAGCATCTAATCAAAAGAAACTTTCTTTTGTTGTTATTGCTCAGGAGAAAGCTTTAGGAACTTTGGTTAAGTAATGCAGATAGCAGGAAGATATGGTCCCTGAAAAGGAATTACTTCAGGATCTTAAAAGATTCATTATAAAGGCAGAATAACAGACAGATCTTCCATCCACTATTCAATTCCAAATAAACTCAAAGAGGCTGAACTAGGGTAAAGTCAGGAGCCTGGAACTTCATCCTGGTCTTCCCGTGTGGGTGGCATGGGCCCTAGCAATTGTTTCTGGGAAAGCAGTAGAAAATGGCCCATTGGCAGGGAGATGGATCAGAAATGGAACAGCCAGGATTCAAATGGACACTCATATGGGATGTCAGCATCACAGGTGGTGGCTTAACTTTCTGTGCCACATTCCAGCTCCAGGACCTTTTATTAAGCCAGGAACAACCTCATCATTAATGATCAAGCCTGAAGCATGTAGGAGTTTCAAATATGTCCTTCCCAGGATTCCGCAAACAGCACATACCACCGGTGCTGACCCTAGTGGAAGGTGTGTGGTGGACGGGAATGAGAAAGGCCTGAACATATGTAGTGTCATGATATGGAGATAAGAGAGAAAAAGAGAGAGAGAGAATGAATCTCATTTATTGGCTTAGTTCCCACCTATGAGCAATGGCTAGACCAGGAGCCAGATTAGAACTGGGATCTGTGAACTCAATTTGTCTCTCTCATGGGTAGCAGGAACCTAGCTACTGGCTGCATCCCAGATGCAAATTAGCAGGAAGCTGGAAAGGTGAGCAGAGACTCAAATTCAGGCATCCCGCTTGGCACCTAAGCTGTTAAACTGTAAATGCCCATTCCTCCTGTCTCTTTCAAGCGGCAAGACTTCATTTCCTCCTCACAAGCACACCTTTATCTGTATACCCAGCTTAGATTTCAACAGGCTGAAGTGATGCTGTGCAGATTGGATCAGCAGGTGCCCCTGCCTTTGGTTCTGGCTCACCCTGGAATAAAGCAGAGAACCCCAATTGAACTGCAAGGTTCAGGGGTCCAGTTTGAACCCTTTGACAACCTGACCCAGCCTAAAAATCCTTGGAAATGTGCTTGTGAAGCAAGATGGGTCCCGGAAAACCCCACATGGGCTCCCTAAGGTCTGCGGATGTTTGTCTCCTGCTGCCCCCACCCCAGGCCCTGCCACAGGGAAAGGGGAACTTTTCTCCACCAACTATTGCACCATGGGGACAAAGCCTTTCCCCTTTCACTTCTCCACTGGGCGCCTTCCTGCTCAGCATCTGCCTCCCAGCATGTAAGGCTATTTCCATTGGCAGGGGAGCTAACACATTGTAGTTTGGGCTCCATAGCATGGCAGCCAGGCTGAGCACTTGCTGGGTGCATGGGCCAGGGAAATTAATTATTCTGATTTTATCTAGATTTTCTCACTGGTAACATAGGGACAATAAGAGCACCTGCTTTGTATGATTATTATTTGATTAAATGAAATAGCAACTGTAAGTTCCTTATCATTGTGCCAAGAATGGAGTAATACAGTACATGCTGGCTATTATTAGAATTCAGTCTGTTTGCCTGGTGTAGAACAAGTGGCTTACTCCTTTAGCTCCTACCTTCCTTGGTAACCTTTAGAATGTTGGCTGACTCCAAGTCAAGTACACTGGAGCTTCCATCCTGGTCCTTCTGTGGAACACCCATGTACCACAGCTTTCTCCCTGTTTTCTCCCACCAGCCATTGTTTACTATAACAACTCCTGGAAACTTCTAGAAACTCCAACTTTTGTTGAATTCACTTTTCTCAAACAGAAACATTGTTTTTCATCCCGTTGGTTCTCTCTGCTTGACTTCTGCTTGTATTACAAAAATTAAATCTTCAAAGAATTTTTAGGTAGTGTAAATTGGACTGGCAGAATCATTTGGAGGGTTCAATGTAGAAAATGTAGATTCTTTGTTCACAGTGATAGGATTTCAAGACAGCAACAGCACAATTTTGGCCAACTGTGGGGCTCTTCTGTCATGTGCCCTTCCTTGAAGCAAAAACTGAATACACAGATTAGCTCACCGAAGCCTTTGTTTACACTACAGTTGGGATAATCAATTACACAAGGAAGTTTCCCTTACTTCTAGGCATGAAGACTTAAGGGGTCAGTAATTATATATGTCCCTAAAGCATTTCTTTTGTCCTCCCACAGAAAGAAAATGGCTGTTAGGAAAAGCAATAAACTGTCTGATCACCTACTGAAGGGTTCCTGGGGATGTGAGAAATCCTATCCATGTTTTTTTCACCAGGGGAGAAGTCAACTCAAGTTTTTCCCTTCCCCAAGGATACTTTGTTTTAATAAGCAGCACAGAAGTTCATCTTTCAGCTGTCAACAGTCTCATATGAAGACCTCACTTTTCTTGACTGTGTGGTATTCACTATGTACAGGAGACATCAACCCTTCCTACTGCTGCGTTTGTTTTAGTTGTGGTTTTAGTTCTCAAAGGAACTCAACTGACCCTTTGCTAACTTAATATTTAATCCCATTGGAAGAAGAGCCTGCAATAAGGATTATAAATAGTTTATTGGGTGTTTCTGGGAAGTAGGAGAGGGAAAGAGCCAAGTAATGGGGTGTCCTTAAGCCAATAAGTACAATGATTAGTTGCAGATTAATTCTGTGGGGGAGGTCTGAGCTGTACAACACACAGTAAAACAAACAACCAACCAAAAAATACCTATCTACCCAAGGGCCAGATGGCCAGAACATTTAGACAGTCACGCACATCAGTCATGGCCTGAGGCCTACCCCAAGAAGGTGGGTAGGGGGCAAGTGAAAGGCAGCCTATTCCTCCTGGAATGGCAGGGTATCAGGAACACATACTAACACCGGCTGCTGCATCTGTAACTTCAGATCTAGAAGATTCTTCAAAGCAGACGGTGCTGCATTCTAAGAAAAAAACTGCTGATTATAAGCAGGATGATGGGTAAATTCACACCCAAGTCTCAGTTTCTCATCTAGAAAACAGAAGTACCACATTCAGAGTTAGAGAGCTGATGAGAACTACAGGCCTGAAACAGAGTGGTGCACTCTGAGAGACAGACATTCATAGAGAGCTGCTCATGGAATTATTGATTAAGCCAGTGCTTTTCACATTGCGATATTCTTAGAGCTCATTTGCAGCTCTGGTTCCAATTCAGCTTCTTTGGACAGGGCATAGGGCACTTCGTTTCCAGTGCTCCCAGGGATACTGATCCTGCTGGTGTGTGGATCAGAGTTTGCATGGCCAGAGTGTAAACAATTTTAACATTATCTGCAGCCACTATATGCAATAAATCATAAAAATATTTCCCCTGATCTATTGGGTATAATCAAAGCACAAACATAAAAAAGTTTGATCCTAGCTGTGAGTGATGTTAGCCTTGTGTGGAACAGAGCCAGATTGTATTGTTCACCACAGATAAACTCTACTGCCTTGGGTTCCCAGGGTGGAATTACACATGAGAGGAAGTGCAGAGTGAAAAATGTATAGGATAGATAAGGATGTCAGCATCATGGGAAATCTAAGAAAAGATATAAATTGCATCATTATTAGAGAATGAGGAAAATGAAGAGTGTCCAAGGTCATCTCTCTAGTGCATGACACTAATGCAAAATTAATGTCATCTGCTTGGAGATATCCCCCTTGCACAATGCATGACACAGGATAAGAATGTCAAGGACTGGATGCGATGTTACAAGTGGCTAAATAGGCATACACATGAAGATACTCAACAGTAACAAAGGGACTAATTTGCTCTCATGAATGAAATAACTCACAGGCAGGTTATTCTGCTCTGGAATGCCTGGGAAAAGTACAGTCAGAAGGGAGACTGGAGCTGGGCCTTGAGAGGACAGACATTTCTTGGGCTTGAAGGTAGCGGGACTATTTAGAGTCACGTCATGAGTGTAATGAAAGAGTTCTATAACATACACCACTCACAAGCATTGCTTGAGAGTCAAGGCTGCCAGATACAGGGAGTGATTAAAAACAGCAACCCACTATGCACTCACTGACCATAGCCAGAGATAGGTGGAGATGAATAGAATAATAATAATAGTGCATCATTGTTAAGGAGATGGCATGTGTACACAAATCTCGGCTCATGCTGGTTTCCATAGGAACTAGCTGAGGGACCAACAGACAATGCCTCCTAAATCTCTTTTTTATTGCTAAATACTTACTTCTGCTTTCTTTTTTTTTTCTTTAAACATACATTTAATTGAAAGTCAGAGTTAGAGAGAGAGAGAGATCTTCTATCAATTCTTTAGTTTCCAGATGGCTACAACAGACAGAGGTGGGCCAGGTTGAAGCCAGGAGCTCCTTCCAGGTTTTCCACATGGGTAGCAGGGGAGCAAACATTTGAGCCATCTTTCACTGTTTCCCAGACTGTTAGCAGGGAGCCGGAATGGAAGTGGTATAACCAGGTCATGTATTGCTGCCAATATGGGATGCTAGTGTTGCAGGTGGTAGTTTTATCTGCTATGCTACAATGCTAGCACCTACACATGCTTTCTAAATATAATTGAGGCTACTATCAAATGGGGTAAATCATAAAACATGATCAATATATATTCCTTACCACAGGACTTGCTTCCTAGTAAGTGTTTGAAAAATTGTCATTATGAACACACAAAAGAGGAGGAAGACTAAAAAAGAGAATAAACAAAACAAAAGAAATAAAACAAAAAGAGAAGAAAGCAGGAAGGAAACGACCTTGTTGTTGTGGTCACAGCAATGTTTGCAACCAGGAGATTCTAGGTGTTAAGGATATCACTGACACTCACAGAATCTCACTTCCTACTTTGCAGGACGCATGTACACACAGGGCAAATCCCAGTCCTTACATAATAAAGGTGCATGGCTGCTGTGGTGTGCCACCCAACCCCCTCGGAAATAAAAAGACTTTTGCCTCTGTTCCTGGGTGCGCCACCAGTTAAGAGGAGCCATCGTTCTCAGGGTGGACCATGCCCGAAGACCACTTGACCTGAGCTCAGAGCCCTGAAGGGTCATTCCATCTTCAGAAATCTCAGGGTAAATAGAAACTTCATTGAGTCAGTATCACCATCTCAATTTCTCTTTTGGCCTGATCCTTTCCCTCCTTTCCCTTCCCTTTCCCTTCCCTTCCTACACAACGCACTTCTTAATAAACTTCCTGTACAATAATCTTTGTTATTGTCTGCTTCCTGGAGAAGCCCCCCATGACAGTTGGTTTAGCTATGGTTATTCAGAGGACATATGGTCCCTGGCAGGAGGTGGCAGAAAGGGTGTTAACAAAAGTACTGGTGATAAAATTGGATGGTATTTTGGCTGGAGAAAATCCATCAGCTGATGCCAGTATCTGCCATTTGAGAAATACAAGGGAAATACTATAGATAGTAGAATTGGGTTGAAGATTGGGAAAAGGAATTAGGGGAGGGGTGAAAGGCAGAGGCGTCTTTGATAGCATACAAAGAAGCTCTTATGGGGCGCAGAACAGTAGCATAGTGGTTAAAGTCCTCGCCTTGTTCGCCCGGGATCCCATATGGGCACTGGTTCTAATCCCGGCAGCTCCACTTCCCTTCTAGCTCCCGGCTTGTGGCTTGGGAAAGCAGTCGAGGACGGCCCAAAGCCTTGGGACTCTGCACCCATTTGGGAGACCCAGAAAGAAGTTTCTGGCTCCTGGCTTTGGATTGACTCAGCTCCAGTCGATGTGGCCACTTCGGAAGTGAACCAGCAGATGGAAGCTCTTTCTCTCTGTCTCTCCTCCTCTCTGCGTATCTGACTTTCCAATAAAAATAAATAAATCTAAAAAGATGCTCTTATTTCCTTATGTGGAATGGCTGAGAAAGCTGAGTGCTAATCTCCAAATGTGAATATCTGAACTCCACACCAAGGTAAACTTGCCAATTGGCAAATCTGCTATTCCAAGGTCGAGCTAAGTAAAAGTAAGGTGTTGGCAGATAACATGGAGGACTGGGATTAAAGTCCCCTAATCCTGAGTCTCCATGTTCCCTTGAGTAATCCATTCCTGCCTAGTAAGGGCTAGCTCCCTCCCCTCATTCCAAAGCAAAGCAGAAATCTTTCCTCTGCTAGATAACACATGCCCATCTCAGGATCAGGCATCTCCTACCTCTTTGATCTATGGGCCTATGACTAGGGTTCAGTAAACACAGCCAGAAACTTGCTGGGCAGGATGAGGGAGAAAGGGAAGCAGCAGGAATTGGCTAATTTTATTTTTTACTAAATAATAATAATAATAAAGACTAGAAGAGTAGAGATGGGATCAGTTTCTGAGAGTCCTGGACCTCAAAGAGAGCATGCAGCTTGAAAAGAGAGTCTCAATTTGTGAAAGTCTTCTAGGATACAAGATTGAAAATTCCAGCAAGAATGCCAAGATATAGTGTGAACAGATTCCTGGGATGGCTCTTATCCACATGAAATGAACAACAGTTCATCCTGAGTTCTCATGGCAGATGAAGGAAGTAAACGTCTCAGAGAAATACATATGTCAGAGCGCGTTATAGTATGTAAACCTGGAAACCCCTTAGCCATCTGTGTTCCACAGCATTCTCCACTGACCAAGGCAGACAGACTCTCCTGGTGAAAGGGGCCGCAGCATCAGTAAGAAGCTGAGTGTATGTTATTACACAGCTGGGCTCACTGGTAACTGGACACCCCTCTCTGGATACACCCATCCAACCAAGGATGGGGGAAGCTGCTTTACCATGTGAAGAGAGGTGAATGCAATTACCTTAATGCATAACAGGGATGAAAGGGTCAGAAACGGATATGATTTGCAGGAAAACTATGGAGCTGATTAAAAGAAAACAAAGTCCCTGGGGGGAAAAATAGGAAGATAACTAGTAACAGTATTATTCCATCTAGAATAAAAACAAGTAAAGAATGATAGATTGTTAGGTTGAAGGCTCTTAGTCTAGCTTCCAGATCTGAACTCTTCTTTCAGGCCTAGAATCCCAAATTGAAGAAAAATCCAAATTCCAAGGAACTTTCATAGCACACAATACTTGCCCAGGCATCCACACAGTTCAATGTCCACCCTGGGAGGGGTCTATTAGAGAAAGCCTCAGTAACATTTGTGCCAAGAGAACTTAAGTGACATCATGGTCTTGTTAGCATGGAGGCATTAGGGACAGATATTAACTAGGTCTTGGTTGGATAATTCATATTTAGTACTAAGTATCTGCGCTTCCCTCGGACCTATAAAACTCTGGTTGTTATTTTCCCTTCTCTATTTCTTGTTTCTTCTAATATCACAGATTCCTCTCTGAAATTTCCTGCCGTGTTTAATAATTTGAAAGATGCCTGCCATTTTACATTTCAATATTTTAGTGAGCTTGCTTTTTCAATGATTTTAAAAATACACTTTATTGAAATTTAATACATGTGTAGTGAAATTTATCCACTTAAATGTGTAGATTAATGGGTTTTGGCACATATATATATATATATATGCACATCTATCACATTCATCAAGGAGGCATGGGACATTCCTACAACCCCCTAAATTCCCTGCTATTTGATGCCAACACTTTCCATAGTCATCCTAACATTGCATGAAAGATATCATGTAGTTTGCATGCCTGCCTGGCTATTGCAGTCATTTGGGGAGCGAACCAGTAGATGCATGATCTTTGTCTTTCTGTCACTCTGCCTTTAGAATCAATTTTTTTTTCAAAAGTAATGGCCATATGTATATGAGCCTTTGATTAGATACGTTTCCATTTCTCTTTGGTGGCATATATTTAGTAATGATGGGACATACAGCAAGTGTGACTTCGTGAGGAACTGGCAAGCTGCTTTGGAAAATGGTTGCACCAGTCTCTAAATGCTTCCAAGTACACAAGAGATCCAGTCTCTGCATAGCCTCACATGAAATAAGCAACAGTTCATGCTGAGTTATCAGGATTCTCAGGCACTTTGCTTTTGGTTGTTAGTTTCGTCTCACCATTTTTAAAAGTTTATAATAATATATCAGTGTGGCCTAAACTTGCATTCCTTGGGTGATGAAAATGTTGGGCATTTTTTCTTGCAAGTACTGGTAATTCTCATATATTTACAGTATTGAATTGTTTACTCAATTTAAAAACTGGTTTGTATTACATTTATCAAGTTGTGAAATTTATTTTTGGACTCTAAATCAAGTTTTTTGTCAGACAGATGAAATGCAAATATTCTCTGATTTCAATTTTCTATGTTAGTCTTTGTGTTTTCTTACAGGTGACATTTGAAATTTGTTCTGTTAAATGTGGATGAGGTTATATTTTGCTGACCTTTCCTTCAAATTTTATGCTATTATTTGATATCTAAGAAATCTGTCTTCACCAGGTTAGTGAGAGTGGGTGAAAAATTTTTGATGTTACATTTCAGTCTGTGTTTGATTTAGAATAGTTTTTGCATTTGCTGTGAGGTGAGAGTTGAGATTTGCACTGTTTCATCCGATTATCCAATGGTCCAGGCATTATGTCTTGAAGAGATCTTTTCACCATTGAATTACTTCGACATTGTTAAATTCTTGAATAAATGCAGGGCCATTACAATTTCCTATTTCTTTTCTGTTTGGGTACCTTTTATTTTAAAAGAAGGTATCTATTTCTCTGCATATTTTAATTTAGAAATGTTATTTATTGTCCTGATGTGTGACTGCATTCTCTTAACATGAATGTTTGCAAGATATAATTTTTAAATCTCAATCCTTTACCCTATCCTTTTAAAAATGTATTTATGGTGGCTTTCCTGTAAGTAGCATAGATTGCGACTGGCTTCACCCTTATTGATTCTAACAAATGTGTTTTAATTCTTGTTTATTGATAGATACATTATGTATCTCATATAAATGACACAAAATGAGAGATAACAATGACATACAATACTAATTATGAAAATATGTCTATCTCCCTAAAATAATTCCATCAAGTTACTTTTTCTCATACTAAGATTGATGCAAAGGCCCTTTTTTTTTTTTTTTTGCTAATCTCTGGAACGGTTTTTATTTAAATGGTAAAATAGAATTGCAACACAATTCAATTGTTAGATCAGAAAATGGATACAAAATGCTTGCAGAATAACTTATTAGTACAGCTAATATTAAAACATCATACTAATGCACAAGATTATTCCATGGTTAAAAGTTGTCCAATATAATCAACGTTTTAATCTCTTTTCCTGCAACATTTTACTATTACTTCTGACACTGATGATTTTGTTCCCCTGCAATCTTCAAACTAAAAATTTTTAAAAGATTTATTTATTTTTATTGTGAAGGCGCATTTACAGAGAGAAGGAGAGACAGAGAGAAAGATCTTCCATCTGCTGGTTCACTCCCCAAGTGGCCACAACAGATGGAGCTGAGCCTATCTGAACCCAGGAGCCAGGAGCTTCTTCAAGGTCTCCCACTTGGGTGTAGGGTCCCAAGGCTTTGGGCCATCCTTGGTTGCTTTCCAAGGCCACAAGCAGGGAGCAGGAAGGGAAATGGAGCAACCAGGATTAGAAATGGTGCCCATATGGAGCCCAGTGGATGTAAGATGAGTACTTTAGCCACTAGTCTATTGAACCTGGCCCAAACTAAATTTTTTAAACGATTAAAAGGGTGATGAAAACTCTGCAAACCAAATTGAGTTTACAGAAAATTCTAGGACAATTAAGATGAAATGCTGAGCAAGATCATCAGCTAGTGAACATGTAAAACTCTCCCAGTATTCATGATTGTGATGTTGATATGCTCAAGAAATTTTAGTGCTGGGTACTATAAACTCTAACCATTGAGACCAAACTTAATAACGTTTCTTTTCCAGTTGTGGCTTATGTAGGGTTAAACAACCAATTTTCATATGTATTTCCCAAAAATCTACTCTGTATAAGACACAACACAAATCTAGAATGAAAACATTCTGAATTGTTTACTATTTGCAAAATGCTTTTATATCTGATATTATTTTTCCTCAGTATTTTCTGTTTTTAAACACACACATGACTAGAATTCTTATCTCTATAGATACAAAGAAGATTATCTTGTACAAAAGGAAGATAACAACAATTTTGACAAATTGCAATAAAGGAAAAATCGTTTTTTAGCCTCCTTCTGTCTTCAATGGATTAAAAATAAGCCAGTGATCCTATCATATTATTAAATATCACAAACTACAAGTCCTAGCAATAAAGCATCTTGTTTTGGTTAATTTTCAACAATTAGAGTTCAGGTTGCTGTCACAGATGGCTATTAAAATTATTTTTACCAGCGCGAACCGACCCAGCAATTGCAACTACTAGCTGATAAGGGCGATGGACTGTGCCAGACTCTGTACTTGCTAGCACATGCAGGAATCTGGTCTGGGAACACCTCAGACAAAGTCTCTTTGGGGATCTCCACAATCGAACTGCCGGACTCAGAGCCCTAACCATGAAAAGACAGAAGACAAAACAAGTCAATCAACCACCTCAGCCATATGTTGGCAGTGAAAAACTGGGCAAACAGAGACTCTAAGATGGACTATGTCAATCAGTGAATTCTTCAACGACCTCATCGTGCTTAGAACGGCAAGATTGGCAGCAATTCATAACTGTTTAACTATCAAAACCACTTGATCAAGACCCTCAGAGCATGCCCCACATCAGGGACCTGGGGTGGGTAGGAGACTAGGTGAGGCTTCTCCCTTAAAGTCCCTCTTTGCCTCAGCTACATGAAGGAAACAATATGGAAATAATAGTCTTATCCACTTTCCTGTTGCCCTTGAACCTTTTTACCCTGATTAACTATGTAAAGACTGTCAAAAATATAATAAAAAATGAATGGAAAAATTATTTTTACCAATGTGAAGCTGTTTTCTTTGCGGAGTGGCTGGGAAGGAAGAGACAAGTGGAGAAGCAGCAAACATGTGGACAGATCTGTAAAGCTGTGCGTTCAGGACATGATTTTGGTCACTTCTTCACACCATGGCGACTTTCCTTGTCTTACAGTAAATGACAGTACTAAGCCTATAAATCAAAATGCATTTGATAAAACATTCTGAAAGTGTCATAAACGTATGCAATCCTAATTATAACATTTCTATAATATATCTGCACAGTTTCACAGGCAAATATAACACACAGACTTGTGGAAATCTCATGTTAAGCAGCTAACTTTGCCTGAATCTAACATTATTTTCACAACTGTTCAGTGTAGCCACAAATAATAATATAGTAAATTTTGAAATCTACCAATGTTATCAAGAAAAAAAGGTGAGCAGCAATTCCAGGACATAGAGCAAATAGCCATGCCCAACTTTCTTTTGCTTTTTGTGTCAGCTGTTTCAAGAAATAGAAGCTGACACGGTTTTCTGCATGTTGTCCAAGAATTTGGTTTTCTGATTTTAGTTTCAGATTTTCTTCCGTGACTGCATCTACTCTTGCAGAAAGACCTTCAAGTGTGGGAGTTCCAATGTTTGATTAGTAAGTCATGGTTTTCCTCCAGTTCCACCTGATTTTCAGCATCAACATCCATGTCAGCATTCCTCATGTTGAATAGCAAATTTGGGACCATGGATGCCAAATCAGTGATGAAGCCTCTTCCATTTGAAGTGCCAGGAAGTCCTGTTTCTCATCCAAGAATCCAAGGAAAATAGTAGAGCCTCCTGCTTTTGAATCACTTTTGAATGTCATTGTGCTCTGTCCCTGCCCACATCTGCCTGGTGTGGGTGGGCAGGTTTGGTGAAACTCCATCATCCTCTTCCTCAGCAGTGTGCTCAGTTCTGGCTCTTCTAAGGCTGAGATGACTGTGCCTTCCGTGGGTGTCCAGGCAACTCTCTGCATCACCTCTGATTAGCTTCATCATAACAAATCATACCATTGCCCTTTTCCATGAATGAAGCACAGTCTCTACAATTTCTTCAAATGAACCAGGCTCGCCAGTTTGGCTTCTGCAGCACAGGGTAGAAGTCAGGGATGGGTGTTGGAAAAGGGAGATGCCTCTTGATTTCTTTCTTCTTGGAAGAGTACACAGTTGCTAAATAGCAACACAAGCAGCCGTTCTAATTATAAGCATAAGAATTAAATAAACTCCACAATTCATTGTTGCATCATCAAGCAAAGCCAAGCCATCATTCTTCACTGGTTAAAAACATACTCTTAACGAGCCTGAACTGGGACAGAGCTGTGAGGCTTTCTCCCTGTGAGGTCCTCCAGCACAGTCCACTTTAGTCATGAACCAAACCACTGGTGTTCTGTCCAATAACTGTGAAATGACCATTTGCTGACAAAGGGTGAAAGAACATGGTTGAAGAGGAATTCTCTTTTTCCACGCAGGAAAAGTCCATGTTAGTAAACTCTCCCACACCCTCTATTTTTGAAAAATTAATTTATTTTTGTTGGAAAGGTAGATTAACAGAAAAGGAAAAACAAAGGGTAAGATATTCCATCTGCTGGTTCTCTCCCCAAATGGTTTCAGCAGCTGGAGCTGATCTAATCCAAAGCCAGGAGTCAGGAACTTCTCTGTCATATGGGTTTAGGATTTCAAGGCTTTGGGCCATCCTTTGCTGCTTTACCATGCCACAAGCAAGGAGTTGGATGGGAAGGTAGGCACCAGGTTATCAACCAGTGCTCACATGGGATCCCAGCACATTGCAAGCGGAAGATCAGGCAATTGAGTCATCCATTTTTGTCCTAGTAATGCTCTTGATCACATCTGCTTGCCTCTCTGGTGACTGACAGCATGGCAAATATTATTCAGCATCGTAGAGCCCACATGTTCAGATCATAGCATAGAAAAATCGTGAACAGAAAGACCATGGCAATGTTCTTAGACAATGGAGAGAAACAGCTACACTAAAAATAATGCTTTCATTGGCATTTAGCTTTCTCTATCCAAGAAGATAGTGATTCAAGGAAGATAACCCTTTGTGTTTGTGCATTCTCATTCAACATTGAACCTCCCTGTGCAAAGAAATGCACTACCAACCCAAATGAGCAAAATGCCTAGAACATTATCTAGCATGTCCAGTGCGATGGTGCAGAGGCTAAAATCTTTAGCTTGCACACTCTGGGATTCCATATAGACACTACTGGTTCAGGTCCCAGTTGCTCCACTTTCTACCCAGCTCCATGCTTTTAACCTGGGAAAGTAGCAAAAGATGGCCCAAACCCTGGGACTCTGCACCCATGTGGGTGACCTGGAAGAAGTTTCTGGCTCCTGGTCAGATTGGTCAGCTGCAGCCATTGCAGCCACTTGGGGAGTGAACCAGCAGGCGGAAGATCTTTCTCTGCCTCTCCATCCCTCTGTAAATCTGCTTTTACAATAAAAATATATATATTTTTAAAAAGAACATTAATCAAATGCTCCATGTTACGCTTGGCAGCAGTGCTCAGCTGTTTTATTCCCTCTCTTATTCTCTTATTGAGAGAAGCTGCGGCAGCTAAAGATCTTTGCACTGTTTTCTGTTCGGCTTTAAGCTTGTAAACTCCAGACAGTCTTAATGAACAGAGTGATCATGGAAAAAAGAAGGAAGAAAGTAAGGAGGAAGATCAGCTCTGCCTTTTTTCTAGAACCTTCTTTATTTATTTTTAAAATCAGAGCAAGATAGCCAGGCAGAACTGGGATTGTGCTCATTCCCTAAAAATCAATATTTCGTAAGTGAGTGTTGAGTGTGTTTTAGGATCATCTTCCTGGAGAAACAAAGACATAAATCAGGAACTGTTTCTTGGGTGAAACTGCAAAAGCTTATCATTTTCCTCAAACAGAAATGTTGAATGATGGTTAAAAAAAGTCTCTTGATAAAAGTGAGGAAGTGCTTTGTATAGCTAATCTGCTCTCTAGAATGTTGTGTAAGGCAACCCGAGGAAGCAGAAGATCCAGTTGTATCTCTAGCAGTTTCTAAAATAACTTTTCAAGCAGTTTTAGTTGACATGATAGTTTTACATATGTATGTACAGTGAAGCATTTCAATACATGTATATTGACCATGTTTGATGGTCAGATCAGGAACATTGGCAGATTATCACAGACATTTATCATGCCTTTTGAATTGAAATAAACTTTTGGCAATTGCCAGCCATAGCTGTTCTATGGAGCTGTGGAGCAGTAGATGCTGCTGCATCCTGCATTCATTAACCGTTCTTTTCTCCACTCTCCACCATGCACTTCCTAGCCTCTGCAAACCCAGTCCTCTGGTCTCAACTTCTATCAGATAAATTAGTTTTTAGCTTTCACATAGAAGTTTCATCCACGTCATTGAAAATGATGGAATTTTGGGCCCGGCGGCGTGGCCTAGCGGCTATGAAAGCCCCGGGATCCCATATGGGCGCCGGTTCTAATCCCGGCAGCTCCACTTCCCATCCAGCTCCCTGCTTGTGGCCTGGGAAAGCAGTTGAGGACGGCCCAATGCATTGGGACCCTGCACCCGTGTGGGAGACCCGGAAGAGGTTCCTGGTTCCCGGCATCGGACTGGCGTGGACTGGCCTGTTGCGGCTCACTTGGGGAGTGAATCATCAGAGGGAAGATCTTCCTCTCTGTCTCTCCTCCTCTGTGTATATCTGGCTGTAATAAAATGAATAAATCTTAAAAAAAAAAAAAAGAAAATGATGGAATTTCATTCTTTTTAGGCCTCAATAATATTCAATTGCATACGTATACCATATTTTCTTTACCCATACATTACTGGGATATCTGGACTTGTAAGGCTGATTTTGTATTTCTGCTGGTGTACAATAAGCATGTGAGTATCTCAGGGTTTTAGAATGCCACCAGGCCCTGAGGTTACCAAGATGAGATGATGGTGTTTTTTGGCCATAACAACCATGGGAGACAGACTGGTAAGGGATGTCCGTTTATTCAACAGATCCCAGGGTTATAAATGTTACTGAAGGGAAGGGCAGGAGGGCTTCTTCCAGCAGGACCCCTCCCCCCCAACCCCTTGTCCACCAAAGACACTGCAATTGGCTAGATCACACATCCATTTCCCCCGACCTTCTGGTCATGCCAGAGGTCATGCTCCATGTGTAGGCCCAGAAACTGTGCCTCAGGCCATAGGCAGGTAAGCTTTAAGCCATGCCACCAGGTAGCAGGCAGTAATTGCCCACATCTCCCCACTCTGTTCTTGGAACAAATTCTACCTCAAAGACCTTCACCAAAAGGGAGGCTTTATGTCCTGTGATTCTAAGATGTTGGTACAGACACTTGAGAGCAAAATTTAACATACGATGCAGGCAGAATGCCTGTCTTAATAACCTTAAATGCCCTTGATACCAATTCCAATTTCTGTTGGAAAGCTAGTACAGTGGATCTATAAGTAACTGGCCTAACTTTGAGGTCCAAGGGCAAAGGTGGCCAGTATGGTTATGTTAATCACAGTTCTTACAGTCTGGATGGTCCAAGTCAAGAACAGCATAGACGTTGCAGCAGGAGCTGCCTTGGTCCCAAGGGATATAGCAGCAGTGATGATGAGGCCAGGTGTGCACCACATCAGGTACAGAATGGAAGAGAAAATCCCATTGTGTGTTTGATTTTGGGATCCCTTCCACTCATAATTCAACTGGGCTGGAATTCAAGGTGCTAGTATCCTTATTATCACAAATATTTTAAAAGACATATCAAGCCACACGTAATTAATAACACAAGCACTGAGATATAAAAAGAAAGCATCACTACATTTTAAAGGCTATACAATTTCAAATGCACATGTATGGTGCCAAGGAGGCCACACTCTGAGGAAATTAAAAGGTAGCTTCACCAGGGGCCAGTCTCTAATTGTCCTTTACCCCATCTGGCTCCTCACATCCCCCTAGGAGAATAAACCCTATCTGCTGGTAGGGACACAGGATGATGACTGCTCTGGCTGTTTCATGCTGAAAAAGGGGCGTTCAAAGGCCAGGGTCAGCAATAAGGCATTCTACAGGGTTTTATGTAGAGGTCCCTGATAGAAGTAGAAGTCATCAGATGTCTGATGTATTGATTGGAGCTTGGAGGCTTCTCTTTGTTGAGGTCGAGACAACAAAACATGGCAGTTACAATTTCTTCCAAGCTGGTATGTCTTCAAGGCTTAGGTTTAAACCTCTGTTAGAATAAATGTTAGACCTGGGCAATCTAGGTTAAGATTCAAAAACAATTAACACAATCAAGGCAATAAATTACGTGAACCATTCCTGAGATGTAGTACAGGATTATAATCTAGATTATTTAAAGACCAAAGGGACAATGAAAGGATTAGCATTAACAGTAACTCCATCACATAAGACAGTTGCTTACAAGTTTAATTTCAAAGTTTCCATGGAATCACATCTTATTTAGTGTTAACAGTTCTGACTTAAGAAATCTTTTAGGAGAGTATATAGAACCCATAATAAATTAAGCTAACTTGAACTTTGAAAAGGCTGAGGGCATTTTACATCTAGGCAGGACATAATCAAATGCTAGATTTTCTAATTGTATATATATATTTTTTTCTACCAATTTTATAAACTCTAAGAGTCTCAGAAAAGACATTTATCCCAGAATATAAAGCACAATGACAAAATACTTGTTATAAAGGACTTATATGAATCATACAGTAGCTGGCAAGAGATCTAAAACTAGTTGTGATCTACACTAATCCAGCAGTTTATAATACTCCAGTAGGATTTTACAGTACTTTATATGCTTACGGCAGAGACAAACGGAGAAGTGTTAGGTAGATAAGCAGAAAATTCCTCAGTAAGTTAACAAATGAGGAAGACATGAACTCTGCATCAGAGCAGTGAGGGTATCCTGCCTCTGTGAGTCTAGCAAAAATCTTAAAGGGAGGCTGGCAAGTGGTACAGGCTAAGCAGTAATAAGCCAGCCTACTTTCCTGGAGAATCTAATCTTCTATATTTGTTTCTATCTCCATTCTAAATAAGAACAGTGGTCTTTATCTGAGCTAAACTGGAGCTCCTGTGAGATCCTTAGGATCACTCTAAGAGGAAAGGATATCAAAGATAAAGACAGAGAAAGCTGTTCTCTCATGTCCAGAAGGAAACTTCATAAGTTTCCATTCACCATGAGAACCACCCAGGGTTCTTGGGTGTTAATCTGGTGTGGCACCTGAATCTATGGAAAACTCTGGGCTGCATCAGTCCCATGCAGGAGACACAACAAGAAGTGGTTGACTCGAAGTTTCTGGCCTCAAGGGCAGTCAAATCTCCAATGATTTCTTTGGTGGTTGGGACATGGTCCTGGGTGTCCTTTTTGACAGACCTTAGCAAAGAGTCTACTACTTCCGAACTGAAAGCTTTTGAGAGTCCTCCAAGTGTCTCACTGGGAGTAGGATTACAAACATCCTCTTCTCCTGCTGCTTTGCTCCTGGTGTATGATAAAAGACCATGTGAGCACATGTAAGATGTTATAAGGGTCCTCTAATGTCCTACTGTAAGTCTCTCTAGCTTGTTTTGCTTAATGTTCAGAGCAGTTAAGAATCTGTCACTTTCAAATCACCTGTTTTTCAGAGTTAGGATCTAACTGAGGATTTTAAAAATCTTCCTCAAACATACCAAAGTAGGAGATTTCTCTGTGGCCCTAATTTATTAGGGATTTATTTAATTCAGGAGATCAGGAAAAATTATTGAGTCTTGTACACCAATCCTTTGAGGCTACCTTATATCTTCTTCAGGGTGGGTCTTCCAAGGCTAGATTGTGATGTTGTCTTGTTGGAGGGGTATCCTCTGGTAGCGGGTATCCAGGGCCTGACATTGTGGGCAAGCACCTACATAGGTTGCCTTCTGCAAAAACACAAGCAGGCCATCTTCCCACAGCTAGTAAACAGTGGAGCCTTCCCACTCTTTGGGTGACTGGATTCTTACATAGAACTGAAGGCATTAGCATTGTGCCAGTAAGGGCCACCAGCTGATGCACTGCTGGTGGCTTGCTTGAAAAAAATCCGAAGAAAATTCAGGGTGAATACTGAGCCAAATTATTGCATTCACAGGGGCTAGGTAGTATATTCCACTCTCTGCTTTTGAAGCATAATTTTAAGATTTTGGTGTTTGGTTTTAACTATGCCTTGACCCTGAGGTTAGTAGGGAAGGCCTGTGAGGTGACGAATGGCATACTTTGAACCGAAGCAGCAAAGGCTTTAGAGATATAGGCAGGGCCATTGTCAGTCTTGATAGAATGAGGCAGGCCTCTTATAAGAAAACATGACAAGAGGTGCGACACCGCCATGGGAACACTCCCCCATAGAGGCAGGGTCTATAATGAATCCAGAATAAGTGTCCACAGTAACATGAAGATGCTGTTGTTTGCCAAAAGAGGGATAATGTTTCACAACCATTTGTCATAGAGCATTAGGTTTAAGGACACGGGAACTGACCCCTGCAGGTTGTTGAGGGGCACATTTTGCACATTGGCAGACAAGATGCTTACACTGCTGAATGGTTAAATCAGAGAATAGGGCAGTATTGGAACACACCAATTGGTGAAATTGGGATGGAGGTTGCGTGCTGTACAACTCATTAGAAAAAAAAATGCTAGAGCGTATGAGGGCATCCACATATTAGTTAAGGGATGACAAAGGGCCAGCAAGGCCTAAACGAACCCTAATATGTTGTGTAAAGAAAGGGGAATGATGGGCTTCTAGTAATGGTTGGGTTGAGGCAACCCAATTTGCAAAACACATGAGGAAGCTGGGGAAATTAATTGTGTATGATATATGTTATCAGTAGCTAAGTTACAAGGCTCTGGAGTGAGCCATAAGGCATGGTAAAAGCCCAGTATCTCCAGAAATTGCGGTGGCTCTGCCAGGCCAGCATGCACAAACTGCAAGGTAGTTGGTCTTTTGAGGTATATTAAACTGCAGCTATAGTGCCTGGTAAAGACTATTGGAGCTTGAAGAATTGGTTGAGTAAGAACCACTGAGGGCAAGGTTAGGGGTAGCAGGTCCTTGGCCTATTGCTTATTATAAGTTTGAGACAGGAGTACAGGTTAAAATTAGTCTACATTGTAAATCTGTTTTATCAGTAAACTTAAATATAAATGTATCAATGGCATAACTGTTTCAAAGAAAGCCTATTAGTAATTGAAGTAACATAAATCAAAGAAATTTGTGTTAATTAACAAATTTATGGCAGGACAAAATAAATGAACTTTTAGCAACAGTTTAAAATTGTTTATATACTTTAAAAATGGACCAATTGATTAGAATTACTTGCTATTTCTAACACAAGCTTACGATGTTTTTTTTCAGATGGTTTATAAATGTAGGTAGAATAAAGTATAAAACTTGTAGGTTACGAGAAAAACTTTAAGCAGTCAGATTTTAAGCTGTTGTGGCTGCAACGATAAAACTCATTAACAAAACACCTGTTATTCCACATGGTATCTGAAAATGCCCAAATAATTTTTTTTACCTTTACCCAATCTATATTCATTAAGTGTAGGTGAATTTATTAGATCTGCAAGAAAACGATTAAAAAGAGAACACCAGGAAGTCCTGGCAGAGTAAAGCCATGTTCTGCCACAATCCTGTCTTGGGAAGTGCTCTTGGGAGTGGTTGCATCCTGAATCCAGAAACTGCCACAGTCCCAAGCCAACTGTTTTTTGCTGTTGATATGAAAATTCTGTGCACTGCCTTCACAGCTGGGCAGTAAGTGTAGCAAGGTAACTTAGTAAACAAACAGGACAAGTAAATGTACCCCTTTTTAAGAACTCGAAAAATTAATTCATAAAAGCTAAAACATCTTCTGATGAATAAGCACAGATAGGAATACATGACAATTTCAAACAATTTCTACAAACATTAAAGATACATATGCGACCACACACACACACACACACACACAGTTACAAATTTAAAAGGTTATTATCAACCAAGCTTGGTAGTAGCAACCCATAGCATTCAAAACATGTTTAAAAATGTTTAAGGAAATTTTTAATTGGAAAGGCAGATTTACAGAGAGAAGCCCAGACAAAGATCTTCCACCCACTAACCAGGTGGCCACAAAGGCTGGAGCTGAGCTGATCTGAAGAGCCAGGCACTAGGAGCTTCTCCGGGTCTCCCATGCAGGTGCCAGGTCCCAAGGTCTTGGGCCATCCTTTACTGCTTTCCCTGGCCATAATCAGGGAGCTGGAAGGGAAGTGGAACAGTTGGGATACAAACTGGTGCCCATATGGGATCCTGGCAGATGCGAGGCAAAAATTTTGCCACTAGGCTGTTGTGCCAGACCCAGTATTCAAAAATTTTAATACAAGTAACATTGAACACTAATTTTATTAAGTGAACATTTAACTCAGAAAAACTTAAAATATTGCTGTCTTATATGTAATCTAATTTTATAAAATGTTAGAATGTATGATTGATGTATATAAAAATAAATTAGTGTTATGGGATAGATTGTGTCTCCTTCTAGGGTTTTTTCTATTTATTTATTTTAATTAAATAATATTATTATTTTCTATGCTACAGCTTTGTAGCTCAGGGGTTTCTCCCTCTCTCCCTCCCTCCTTGTCTTCCCTGACCGCCATTTCCCCCACATTACCAGAGTAGTACAGTACTACTATATAGTAGCATTGTCTAACAGCTACAAGTTTAACTTTCTGTTTAAGTGTTTCATGTATTTTAGATCTTGGCAAAGGAAGAACATCTAGTATGCTGCTGTTAAGATATATTAACTGTGTAGTGCTAGCCTTGAGTACCTCTTGAATGCGCTTGTATTTAGAGATAGGGCTTTTTAAAAGGTGACTGGGATGAGCCTTTTAAAATGTAATTAATGTACTTACAAGAGGAAGAAATTTGGACACAGATACAAAGGGAGAAGTGATTCACTTGCAAACTCAAAATTCAAAACGACAATCTTCAGGAAAAACTCACCATACTAACACCCTGAATACTTCATCTTCACACTTGTGAGAAGTAAATTTTGTCATGCAAGTCTTCAGTACGTGGTACTCCTTTTATGGAAGCCCTACTTCCATAGTTACTACCAGGGGGATTCAAAAGTGTGTGAGAAATAGAATTAAAAAATGTTTATTTTGATGAAAAGCTTTTTAATGTCATGACTCATTCTGTCATTATATATTTTTCTTTTTAAAAATTAATTAATTAATTAATTTTTTATTGATTACATTGCATTATGTGACACAGTTTTATAGGCACTGGGCTTCCCCTTCCCCTCTCCCCCCCATGGTGGATTCCTCCACCTTGTTGCATTACCACAGTTCAAATTCAGTTGAGATTCTTTCATTGCAAGCATCTACCAAGCATAGGGTCCAGCATCTGTCATTATATATTTTTCATGAATTTTTTAAAAAAAGATTGGCTTGCTTACCTGAGAGACAGAATCTCTCTCTCTCTCTCTCTCTCTCTCTCTCTCTCTCTCTCGCTCTCTCTCACACACACACACACACACATACACACACACAGAAAGAGAGGGAGAGGGAGAGAGAGACAGAGAATCTTTCTTCTCATGGTTTATTTCTAAGTACCTGCAGCAGCCCGTGTTCGTTCCGGCTGGTCCAGGTTGAACCAGGGATCTAGAAATCCATCTGGGTGTCCTATGTAGGTGGCATCTTCCTCCGTTTCTCCAGGTGCGTTAGCAAGCAGGTGGATGGGAAGCAGAGCAGCCAGGGCTCCAGCTGGCCCTCTGATATGGAATATCACATTCCAAGCACCAGCTTATCCCACCATACCATGACTCCTGCCTCATCCACAAACTTTTTGAAAACCTCTTGTACAAGTAACAGCAAGTCACATCAAGATCATGGGAATTTACTGTTGGATTATCTGTATTTTCTGATAGCTATATAATTAACTAAAGACCTTGTCACTAAAACTGTTTAATACTGCACTCATTAATGGTTTGAAATGAAACTGACAAGAAAGCACTAGTCTCTAGTTAAATCTCCTGTTTGTCACCGAAGAATCTGGAAATGCAAGTCAGGATTTCAGTTTAAATGACTTGAAATTTAAAGTCCTGGTCAAAGGGCAATGCGCTGAATGAGTAGCCTTCTGAATAGACTGTGGTCAGCCAGCCTACAGTGGGCCTAGATCAACTACCTGCAAGTGAATCCTCAGTGTGTTTCATGACACTGTATTCCAGTGCCTAGCCTGGGAACCTCCAGATTCCCTATGTAAGAATCAAGGCAAACTATCCACATATGCTCCTTCTAGACCAGAGCTGTTTCATGTCAAAAGGAATGATGTACATCATCTCTACGAGTTTACTCAGGCAGTGGAGAGGTGGCGAAGTTGACACAATCAACCTGTCACCTCATCAGCAGAGTCAGTTTGTTCATTTCTCTTCTCCGATCACACCCCAGAATACGTATTAGCAGGCCAAGAGCACTCAGAAAGGATTTCAAAAAAATCTATTGGACCCGAAGGCTTTCATCAGTTGGTATGATCTCTCATTCTACAAGGGAGACAACTGAGACCCCCAAATGCTCAGCGTAACATGCTTGTATAATATTTATACAGTCCACCTCTGTCTGCAATCAGTGATAAAGAATCCTCAGAGACAGCCCAAGCCTAAAATTTCTCATGCTACAAAGAAAACTTTGAGTTCTCTTGATAGGCCTTGTCTAACATCTCAGAGGGAAATAAATTTAAGAGATGTTCCAAAATGGGTTGCTTATCTTACGAAGTTGGGCTAAAAGTAAAAATCCTATCAGGGCTACATCTGGAAAATATAAAAGAGATTGATTAACAGTTGGAGAAAGCTGTACTATAAACGAAAAGTAACTCAATCTCACTAGTAAATATTGCTTCATAATGACCATTTTGATAAATTAGTTCCTCTTTTCAGGTCTTATATACACAGGTATTAGCTTTACAAACCTTTGGAATTAAAAACAATTAGGGAACAGATTCATCAGAGACCTAAGGATTAAATACCTATAACATGACAGTCTATTTCTATCATATATACTCTCTCATGCCTATGCACTAAGAACTATTAAACAAGTTCACCTCTTAATTGGATAGGATGGTGCTTGTCCCTAGGGATAGCAGTCTGGTAGAAAAATCAGACACACAGGATACTGTGTTGACACAGGGATCTTAAAGCTATGATAAAAAATTGTTATTCTCTTCTATTTACCTGTTAACCTGTTTTTACTCCTTCTTGAAGTTTTATCCAAGAAAGGACAAGTTCTTCTCATCCATTATAGGAAATCTAGAACAGGGACTACAACTTTCATAAATCTCAAATAATATTCACTTATTGCTGCATGAGGCAAAAAAGATTTGTTTCACTAACTTACTGCCTGTAAAAACTCCAAGCTTCTTTCAGAGATTTATTTGAAAAACACAGAAGTGAGAGACAGGAAGAAAGAGAGAAAGGGAGATAAGGAGAGAAAGAGAAATAATTCCTTCATCTGATGACTCACTTTCCAAATAAACACAACAGCCACGGCTGGGCCAGGGTAAAGACGGGAGCTGGACCCTGCAGGTGGTCTGGAAAAGCGGTAGAGGATGGCTCAGAGTCTTGGGATCTTGCACTCACTCACATGCAAAACCCAGGAGAAGCTCCTGGCTCCTGGCTTTGGATAAGGTCAGTTATAGCTGTTGCAGCCACTTGAAGAGTAAACAGTGGATGAGAGATTTTTCTCTCTCTTTGTCTCTGTAATTCTGCCTTTCCAATAAAATTAATAAATCATAAAAAAAGATAGGAGCTAGAAACTCCAATATTTTCTTACATGATTGCCAGGGAACCTGGTACTTGGGCCATTCTCATTGCCTTCCTAGGCACATTAGCAGGAAGTTGAATCAAAAGTGAAGCAAACTATAACTTGGACTGGTGCTTTGATTGGGGATGGTGGTATCAAAAGCAGGCTCAAACTTCTTTGTTACAATGCCCATCATATCAATATTTCATTTAAAGGAAAGTATTCTCTTTCTCCAGGCTTAATTTGTTTCCACAGGCTTAAGTGGGTGGCTTTGCTCCTCTTCTCCCACTCATCAGGCTACCGCTTGCCTGGAACCAAGGTGAAGAAGAGGGGTGGGGTATTAGGAGGAGGGAATGAGTTTGGCTGGCACTCAGGCAATTTTTCATTGGTTACCTGTGGCCAGGCCAGGCATGAGGTTGCCAGTCTGTTGGATGGCTCGTTTGGAAACCTTGTGTGGAACCACCTCCTGAAACAACAGATATATTTCCTTCTAAATGACTGCCCTGATTCTAGCTCTTCTATTACAACCTGGCAATCAGAGGGTCACACTTCTCTTGGAGAACCCATTCCGTGGAGTTCTTCTGGGAAGAAGTAGAAATGGCTGTAAACCCCCTCTCCTCTTTCTCACCTGTCATCAAAAGGGACCCCAAAGGATGCAGACCTGCCACAGTGTGTGAATGCTGCTCCTGAGTTCAGCAAATGGAGTGCTTGTCTCACTATCTCTATCAGATTGCCAGTGACTGGCCTATAGACCTTTCAAGAGCATTTCATTCTGCCCCTAAATATCAGTCTGACATCATTTTAATTCTTAGTTCATGGAAACCCTTTCAACCAGTCTTGAGGGTTGGAAAAGATCCTTCTAGCCATCTTTCATGCAATAGCAAAAGCCCGACATGCTCATATCCCTCTGCAAAGTTCTTTTTGTTCTAGGTTCCCAATTATTGAACGAATTCTGAGCCCAAACTTACATGGCCTGGAAAACAAGCTGTGTACAGGCAAGCAGCATCTCACTTAGGCTTGTGGGATTGGTTTTTTTTTTTTTTTTGTCCTTAGCAAACATTAAAGTTGAATCCAATCATGTAGCATGAGAAAACATGGTCAATGTGACACATTAGTGACAAGATAGAGCCCAGATCAATCTGTAGCAAATAACACTGGTCCATACTAACAAAGGCAAGGGTTAGCAAAAGCTTCTCACAAAGCTGTACTTTAGCTGGGTTCCAAGAACTACGAATCCAGCAAACAGGAAAGAGGGTGTTTCAGGACAGTTTGTTCTCAGCTGTTGAGACCATTGTTTGGTTCTCTCTGGGCTGTTTGCTATGGTAACCAATATCACTCTGATACTCTGCATTTTTACCAAAAAAACACTAACATTCTATTGAGATTCTTGCCAGGAGGGTTGAAGCTAACTAAACCTATGGGTATTTAGAGCCAGCTTTTATTTATTGGAAATACAAGAGAGAGAAATGGGCTGAATTACACTACTATAAGGAAGCAAGGAGATGAGCTCATAATGAAAGACATTCTGCAGAACTGACTTGTTTACTGCAAGACAACAATGGCAGCAGGAGGAGTACACTCAGAAGGCACAATCATCCAACATATGGTGCCCTGTTATTTGATTCATGGAGGCCAGGGGTCTGACCCATGCCTGGGCTCTGCTCCCGCCCTGTGGAGTTACCACCATGAGCTGCTTCTGTGAGGTTCCTTGACAATGGCTTCTGGTGGGTTTAAGCCAGTGAAGAGTCCCAGCAAGACTGGAAGGAGAAGTTGGAGTGGTAGAGACTACTAGGGGTAACCTGAGCCCAAACTCCATCTATCCGACTGCCGATTGAAGGTGGAAGCTTCTGTACACCAAGTCACAACCCTTTCCTGGTTCTGTCTAGAGCTCTTTCTTTGGATTCTGATTATGACTCCCTTCTCTACTGCTTCAGTTCCAGTGCTCTGCCGTGTGGTTTCTCAGTGCCTGTCTATGACCTAGCTAATAATCTTTCATTAAGTCCTTCTTAACTTCCCTCCTGTTTTTGCTGCGACCCAGGGTGAGACACGAGGGGGTCCATGGATCCACTTGATTCCAGCACATGAAGTCTGTGGACAGCATTGCCGGTGGGAGCTGCCACTGCCTTTAGCGAACTGTAAAGGGCATGCCTGAGCTTCAGGGAGCTGCAGCAAGTATGAGGGCGGGTGAGAAGGATGAAGGGGGTGAGAGGGCACTAGGGAAGTCTGATCGGCTGGGCTATATCATTCTGGTAGTAGTAGAACTCATCAGGAAGCTTTGCAGGAAGTGAGCTGAGAAATGAGCGTTTCAATGGAAGGACAGTAAATAAGAGACCAGAGAAGGAGAAAATCAAGATCCTGTGCCTGGAATCTGCTCCCAAGGTTATCAGAGCATCATCTGTGGAAAAGAAAATCCACAGCACAGAAAATATGGCCTCTGGAAAGTAAAAGGTTTTATCTCTCTAGAAAAATTCCAGTTTTCTTGTTTTAGGGAAAAACAAGAAAAGCACTGATGACTCTGTAACGTCCCCTTTGCCATTTATCATGCCTCTACATTAATTCATTTGTCATCAGCAAAGTTGTGTTCAAACTTCAAAGGACCTCCTTGCTCATACTTGTTACCCATTATAGGGTCATTTGTTAAAGAAAATGGTATTTATTGTACGACTGGCTTTACCAAGCTATGTTGGTTATACAAAGTGAAAAACACACATTTGAAGAACAAATAAACATTTGCTGAGTAAAACTAGCAATTTGTTATCACATAGGACCAATAGTAAGAAACTTCTTACATAACATCCCTAAAGAAATTTAATTGCCATATAGAATCTAAGTAAATTCAAAGCAAAAACTCTTGTGTTCTTTTTTTCTTCCCTTAAGAACTGCTATTATCTTTTTAAGGGGAAAGAACCTTGCACTATTATGTGCTTGCATAATCATCTTTAATCTGCTTCTTTAGAATGTTATTTTGTTCTTCCCCACTTTTTTCTGCTTAGAGTATCTTGGGATTTTTAAATTAGAATTCCAGAAATGGATATGTGAATTTTAAATATCATATTTTGTCATCCATTTTGCCCCTAATCACAACATATTAGAAAATTTTCTGACTTCCTTTAATAAAAATGTAGGTTGGTTCAAAAAAGAGGAAGCAAAAGTTTCTTTGCCTACTTCACTTTTGTTGTATCATGAGTTTAATAAAATTTTTCTAAGTTTCTATACATCTAAACACTAAAATGTGCTATTGTATAATTATCCATGCTAAGTTATTATAGAGCTATATTGGGGAGGCAGTCTAGGACCAGCACCATCCATCATCAGTACAATAATGGTTGGTATATTTCAAAGCATTCTACATTTCTCATCTGAAGTATCTTCCACTAGTCAGTTTGGCTGTGGTGAAATACAAGTATGCTTTAAAAAATCAACCATGTTCTAGATTGGTCAATTCAACTTGGGGTTCAGTGAAAAATCAGGCCGTGTTTCATGTTTGCTCATGGCTACTGCCTGTATCAGGCAGTACCTACTCTACCTATGGCCCACCAGGCAGGTTCCAGGGACTATGTTTAGCATCAAATGGCAAGCAGACTGGACAAAAGTGGACACATGTTGAAAGACCCACTCATCTAAGGCCTAGCCAGTGATCTGATCTTGTCACTCCAGGTCCTATCATAGGCCAGGTTTTACTTTGGGAGTTTCAACTAGGAATTACCAAGAGAAAGGCAAGAATAGCAGAAGAACCACAAGGTGGAGTTTGTCATTATTCGTATTACAAGTTTGTCATATCAGCTGGAAGATCTATAGCAACACAGTATTCTTTAAGGCAAAAGGAGTTAGCATCAATCATTCTATGATGACTCCATCCATCTCCACTGCTTACAGCAGTCAGAGTGTAAAATTAGCTTGGGTCACATCATAAAACATGTCTGACCAACTACTACTCAAAAGTGTTCTAATTCAGGGAGCCCTCATATTACACAATCATCCAAACTTTGGAATGTGGAGTTTTAAACATGTTTATAACACCACACTTAAACATGCTAAGTGGACAGTGAGAAAAATAAATAATGTGTAATCATCACTTCTGATCACCTTGAGTGAAGTGTTGCTGGCATGGTTTCCCCATCAATCCAAACATAGCACTTCTGTGGTCATCTATGAAATAGCAGCCAATGCTTACAAATATACACACTTCTTGTTATTTCTGGAAGTACAGATCATACGCCACTGTGCAATTTAGTTCACTAGGAACCAGAATGATAGAGTTTATTATGAAGCACCTTTTGGAGGCCAGTGTTGTGGTGCAGTGGTTAAGCTGCCACCTGTAACACTAGCATCCCGTATCAGAGCACTGTCTCAGCCTTGGCTGCTCTGCTTCAGATCCAACTCCTTGCTAAAGTGTCAGAGAAGGCAGCAGGAGACGGATCAAGGACTTAAGTCCTTGCCACTAATTTGGGAAATCCATACAGTGGCTGACTCCTAACATAGTGCTAGATCAGCTCCAGCTGTTGTGGGTATTTGGAGAAAGAATCCACAGATGGAAGAGCTCGTTCTCTCATTTTCTAATACGCACCCTTGGAATTCACAAGGTAAAGGGGAGATGAGTTTGAGAGGGCAAAGAGATCCAGCTAAAAGAAGTTTAGCAGTATCTTCAACAATCCCCCTCTGGGAAGATGCAGTGTCCTCCAGAGATGGCCCAAGATAGGCTGAAATGGACAGGCACGTCGTTTACTCTCACAGCTCATCCATGGAATGTGGAACGTACATGGAGGGACAGGACTTAAGGCAGGTGACTCTGGACTGAGAAGATCGCTGAAGGTTCTGATGGATGAAGACTATCTCTTAGGGTGGCCTTCTATCCCAGATTTATCCTTCCTCTTCCAACAGTAAAATATCCCACATATTGAGAAACTCCTCAGTCCCAGCTAAAACAACCTCTGGTCTCCCCACTGACCACCCACAGCACCTCAGTAACTTGGGTAACAGGACACTGAGCAGAAATGTATCAGAACAACTTTACAGAGAGACTCCATGTACCTCATGTTGGCATTCAGTGGCTCTCAAAGTCCAGGGGGGTGGGAGAACCCTGCAGGTATTAAGGGAAACACAATGTTTGGATGGTCGTGATAGCTAGGCTTTCTTAGAAAAAAGAAATGGCCGTCACACTGACTTTCTCCTTTGTCTGTGAAAGGGTGGTGGCCGCACAAATCCTGATTATTCACTTTTGGAAAGGACTTTCTTTTTTTTAAAGATTTTATTATTATTGGAAAGCCGGATATACAGAGAGGAGGAGAGACAGAGAGGAAGATCTTCCATCTGACGTTTCACTCCCCAAGTGAGCCACAACGGGCCGGTGCGCGCCAATCCGATGCCGGGACCAGGAACCTCTTCCGGGTCTCCCACGCGGGTGCAGGGTCCCAAAGCTTTGGGCCGTCCTCGACTGCTTTCCCAGGCCACAAGCAGGGAGCTGGATGGGAAGTGGAGCTGCCGGGATTAGAACCGGCGCCCATATGGGATCCTGGGGCTTTCAAGGCGAGGACTTTAGCCGCTAGGCCACTGCAACGGGCCTGGAAAGGACTTATTGCACCCAGGAGGTAAACAATGCCAATGTGTGGCACTCTATCAGTAAGGCTGTCTTGCTTCTGGCTTGGTCCTCACTGAGGTTTCCCCAGCAGGAGGCCTTTTTTCCTTGCTGGCCAGAGCTGATGCTTCTAAGGCCAGAGATGAACGCATTTGTAAAGAAGTCTGTGTCAAATCTTAGAAGAAATGGCCCACCTCGGTATCAACAAGGAGCAGTACTCTAGCTAAAATTTATCTCATGCCATAGGAATACTAATATTTCAGTAATTAATGAAGTCTCTCATAGAATTTAAGGGTGGAATGTTAATGTTGAGAGTATAGTGATTAGGTACACAGATGGAAAAAGGAACATGGTAATAATAGTAAAGGAACCTTCGGCTTGGTTGATTATCGATATGGGATCATAGATTTGCCAATGGAGGGGAGAAGACAAAGTGGAGCTTGATTCTTGTTACCACCCAAGCACTCTCATCTGACTCGTTCCTCTCTAGCTTCTATTTCGTCCCTCAACTAAAGAAGGTGTTCATTGAGTCAGTGTATCTTACCACCTGATAATCCACAAGAACCAGACTTGCAAAACTCAGTGAGGCAATACAATGGCATAGACTCAATCATGAAGTGGCATCTTGATGGAATTCAAAGCCAATGGAATGTATGTACAGGTAAAGCAACAAATCCAGTTGTCCAAAGCAAATGCTTCATTGGTGATTTCTTAGATTCAAACTGGGTAGATAACCCAGAGGTAAAACCCTTCCAAACGGACAGGGAGACATGTTTCACATACCAAGTAACTTCAAACAGTTCATGGAAAGTCTAAATGACAAGATTATTTTGTCACTTCTCTTAAACTCATGCATCTTTTTATTCAGAGTATGCATTTTCTATTAATTTGTGGAAAATTTTATCCATTCTCTGAAGATCTTGCATATTCCTATAAATGGACTTTTGGGAAATGAAAGGACCTTATCTTGGGAATCGTGGTACAATGGTGAGGATGCCTGCCCATTTGTCTTATCAGTTATGTGGTAGACATGCAGATACTTTTCTATGGATGTACAGTGAATGCACTTCAAAGCTGTGCACAAGCTTACAATGATGAATCTATAACTTACTTCAGCTCAGCTTGATTTTGCTAGTAACTCTTGGCCTCTTAATTTCCTCAGATCTGAAGCTTAATTATCATCTCTAATTCTGGGAAATACTTTCTTTCTTTTTTAAAGACACTTGTTTGCTTACTATAAAGTCAGAGTTACAGAGTGAGAGGGAGGGACACAGAGATCTTCCATTCACTGACACATGGCCTGCAATAGCCAGGACGACTCAGCTGAAGACAGGCGTTTCTTCTGGAGTGTCCCATGTGGGTACAGAGGCCCAAGCATTCGGGCAATGTTCCCCTGCTTCTTGAGTCATTAACACAGAACTGGGCTGGAAGATAAGACTCAAATCAGTGCCTGTATAGGATGATGTTGTTGCAGGCAGAAACTTAAATTGTTATGTCACAATGCTGACCTCCCAGAATATTTTCTAGTAAGTGTTGCCCCCTATCATTTATCTAAATAATCTAAATCACATTAATAAGAAATGAGCTTTCCCAGAGGAATGGAAGATGAGGCACATCTCATTAAAATGGGGGAGCATTCATTGCTTAAATGGCTAAGCTTTGATGTTACACTAGAAAAAAACCCCACAGAAGTAAAAATATTATAATATTCATTGTCTCAGTAAGACTATGAGAACACGCGAGAAGACTGAGAAACTTCTTTCTAAGAAAACAGTTAACAACCTTATCTAACATCAGTAGTCTTTATTGAACTTTAAAATTTTGTGCTGATTATATCAGATAATCATATATTGGACAAAGTCAATCTAAAGAAAATGATTTATCTTAACAATGATTTTATTATGTTTTTATTTCAGAAAGGGATGGCAGAAAAAGATAGAGACAGCACTGGCTTCCATTAACTGGTTCTGTTCCCTAATGCCTGTGATGGCCAGGACAGGCCCAAGCTAGAGCTAGTCAGGGACTCATCCAGGTTTCCCACATGAGTGATATGGATCCAGACACTTGAGCCACTCCTTGCACATTAGCAGGAAGCCAGAATCCAGAGTGAACTGAGGCATACCCATGCAGTCTGTGGGTGTCCCAGCTAGTGCCTTTAATGCCACTCCAAATCCCAACCTACTAAAATATGTATATATTTTTGCATTCAGACAGAAGTAATTCCTTACTTGGCACTAAGGAAAGCTAACTTTAAGCCTTGCTATAGAAGACAAAGAACCAAAGTAAGTTGAGCACATGCATGTGCCCACAGAGTGGACATAACTCACTGAAATTATATGAATAACATCAGAGTCTATTGCCCGTTGTTCTAGAGATTTGTCCAGAGAAGGTCGAGCGTACCTAGGATTAGAACTGACATGGATCCCAAAACAACTCATGGGCCTGGAAGCAGTTCCTGATGTTGGCATTCCAGGAAAAGAAAATAGGAAAAAATAACGGCAGGAATAGTTCAGCCATATAATGTTTGCACACTGATATTTAAGATTTGTTGCTTAAGAGATATTTTGATAATGCAGGTTTAATAACTCAGAGAAACAATTGGGGCAGTACAAGTTGCTCTGTCATTATTCAGCAAGTGAAAACACCTACTGTGTACCAGGGTATATTATAGGCACTGAGGACACAGAGAAAGTGGCCTCAAGGAACTAATAGGGGAAGTGGCCATATGAGCTGATCCCAGAAGGGACCTCTACAATGAGGATGATGCAATGAGGGAGAGTTTATAGGAAAGCCTTTCTTACTGAAAACCATAACACTTGATCAGATGATAATTTAGTAAAATAGTTTAGTAAAAATAGGAACTGGAAAAAGGTTAGTGTTTCAGGCAGAAGAAAGTATTTTTGGGAAAACAACAAGCAGTTATGAGGTACGTTTGGAGCCAAGAGGTAGAGTGGGAACAGGGCAAGAGAACTGAAGAAGCCACAGAGTTTGGACTCAAAGAGGCAGTCAGGGCCTGCCACAGAGTACAGGTGCAATTCTGGAGACTCGGGTGAGAGACAGGGTTTGTGTGCAAGGCAGCAGAGCTACTATTCACAATCTCCCTTTAGTCCAAGAATGTGTCTGAAACCAGGGAGGACTTGACCTCACTCAAAGTCACATTGACGTTATTCACTGAGAAAGAGCAAAGGTTGAACAATGATTTATCTTGTTAATAACTGACTTATAACACCATGCAATTATATCTGGGCTATGAGCATGTGCTTGAGGGGGACTTGTCATGGCTGATGAAAAGGCAAGAGGGCATTCCTGGGGATGTGAAGTCAGATTTGGCTAGTTGTGTGTTACTCCGCTCCCCATAACAGTCTCATGGGTCAAGTCTCTCAACGTGATCCTGAGTGAGGTGGTGAAGGGGCAAGTGGTCTTGGATCTCCTCTTTCAACATCCAACTGGTGGACTCAGAATCTTCATCTACTTCCCACCCACCAGGACTGTATTATCCTGCTCTGAATTTTTTCCCATACCATCTTATCCAGGAACACTACCATCTTATCCAGGAACACTTGAGTTTCCCATTTCTTTATGCCTTGACAAAAGAATGAAAGATTTCAATTCTAATTAACCCACAAAGCCACAGTAACCCATTTTGCAAAATGAAAACGAAAACGAAAAAACAAAACCAAAAAACCCTCTCTTTTGAAAAGGACAGCCCCTAGCTCAAAAACAAGGCATCTCCAACATCAGGCTCTCCTTCGTCAAGGCTGCTGCTGACTTAGGGAGTAACTTGCAGAAGTGGGTTTGGTGAAGCTGGGTGGTCTTTTCTTAGGACCTCTCTTATCACCAGAGCCTTGGAGCATCCGTTGTTTTCACTCAGATAATTTTTGCTCCTTTTGCAGGTTCAGGCTGCTGCCCAGCCTCGTTGCCTGCATGGTAGGATTGGAGCCAGCAGTGTGTTCAAGAGTGCCACTGAGGCTTCATCACATGCCAGATGATGTGCTTTGCATGTGATGAAGGGCTGATCTGACTAAATGGCATCTTGCAGCACCCAGAATGGCTAGGATAGGAGGGAGGAGCGGGTGGGCAGATGTGGAGGCAATGGCTACACAGAAAAAGATAAATGACACACACTGAAAACTCTGACAAAAATATCCTCATGGGAACAGGCGTTTGCCCATCTATTTCTCTTTGCCATTCAAGAATGTGAATGGTAAGTGGAAAGGTTAGACTATATTTAGAACCCGAATCTTTAAAGATGAAATGTACTAAAGAAAAATACAATGATGGATTGCAGATATACCTGAAGGACTCCTAACTTGCATTTGACTGCAGTTTGAAGGATGAACCCTCTTTAAGAAGTTTGTATCTGTTTAAAGTAAGTGCAACACATGGCTACATGGAATCCAAGATTCACTTTTTAAAAATTTCACTCCTTTCTGTAGGGGCCATTTTGCAGACTCCACTGGAGAGAAAGCCCTGACATTCTGATCTATTGTGACATCTGGGGATTTTTGGACTCCGTTTCCAAGTTACACAACACACTGTCAAGAATCATCTGTCAGAGTAAAAATGCCCCAGAGACCACCAACTAAGCACAGAGCTGTGTCTCTTCACCACTAATTGTGATAGCTAGCATTTGCTGTTTTTAACCTTTCAAAAAATTCAACAGTGTTTCAAAGAGTATTAGTTATTAATTACAGGACTCAAAGAATAAGGGGAAAATTAAAGGAAAATGACAAGCAGGTTTTTCTTTCATTTGCCAGAAAATATGCTTCATAGAATCAACAGGCAAGATTTCCTCTTGATTGAATCACCAACACAGGGTGACTCTTGGAAAGCATACAAAGATGGCCACACTGGTAGGTAGGCCACAGATCCATCCAGGTTGCCTGTCCCTGAAATGCCTGGGAGATGCCTAGATGTAAAATGTGTTGACCAATGCACTTTGCAAATGCCAAATACATGCACAGGATATTTTTTTTTAAAGTCAAATGACACTTTTCCCAGACACAGTTTGTAAATCTTCCCAGGTTTGCTCAGTGCCGTGGCCACTATAACCTTAATTTCATTGGCTACTAGTTGTCTCATCTTCTGCCAGGGCACAGTTTGCACAGCGTCATCATAGTAACAGCTATGGCAGCTCTGTTGCCAAGATTTGACTCAACCAGACCACGGAGACCATGGTGTATGAGGAAGGTACTCCAAGTAGACATTTGACATGACCCAGAAATGTGATATTATTGTCTCCTTGCAAAATTTTGACAAACACAAAACAGAAGACAGAAGCAGTTCACACACTCTCCACCCTTCCTCCCAAGACTCCTCAAATTTGCAATGACCCAGGAGAACCTCCCCTGCAGCTCTTATTGAAATGTCTCCTGTGTCAAAACAGTAGGCCACATGTTCTTACGAAGCTATGGCATTCTTAGTGAGGCGTCACTCTGTATAGGTTTTCTTTGTTTTCTCTGCTTCCATTTTTTCTTGCCTGCTGTTCTGGAATTCTACCCTCTCCAATATGCCTGTGAACTTGACCTCATACTCTGTTTTCTAGAGCACGTTTATGCTTTCTGTTTTCATTTACTGTGTTCCCTTTATATCTCGTTCCTTGCTCGTTATCAGCTTTTTATCACTACATTTCCTTATGATGGGAATGGAGAGAACAGCTATTTCATGATATTAGCAAGGGAAGAATTTAAATTCCTAAAAGCATTTAAGTCTTTGTTATAGCCACTGCACCCCTCAAAGGCACTGCCTTTTACACTCTGGAATTGATGTGGTAGCTTGAGGGAAGGCAGGCTTGGTTCCCCCCAGCATGCAGCAGAGCCTACCGCTCTGAAACACTGACGGTCCTGATTCCTGTGTCCTGCACACCCAGAGCAGAGTCCCCAGCTAGGCACACGCTTCAGGAGACTGAGGAGGTCGGATGGAAGAAAACACAACTCTGCCTGCTTCTTCAATCACATATGCTTTATCAAGAGCTACAATCTCACTGATAAAATACTATCAGGGGTCTTCAAAAAGGACATAAAAGTGTCTATTATGAAAAAAACTTTGTGGATTTTAAACAGTTTTGCTTCAAAATAAACACAATTTCATTCCATTTTATAAACCTAGTCAATTTTTATTAATATACAGATCATGCCTCATGTATTTCATATATACAATTCATAGATAACCATGTTTTCCTCCCTCTCACCTATACCCGCTTTGCCTTTCTTTTCCAATTTTTTTGCAATAGCATAATTTCAATTTACTTTATAATCACAAACTTAATTAAAAACTAAGCATAATGTTCAACAAATTAAGAGGTGGCAATATCACTGTTTTTCAGGGATATAGACAAGAGCTATGAATAATCAAATAATAAGCTGTCAGTTTCATTATAAACATTGTTGTTTTGTATTCCATATTGATAACACATATGAGAAAATGTTATATTCATTCTTTCTGGGACTAGCATATTTCATTAAGCATGATGATCTTCACTTGCATCCATTTTATTATAAAACACAAGATTTTATTCTTTTTTATGGCTGAGTAGTATTTCGTTGTCTGTATATATCACATTTTCTTTACCCAATTTTTAAACTAACAGTAGATATAGCCCACACAAACAAAAGCTCTTGGTTATTTTTTTGAATGTAGAGGGATTCTGAAACTATTGGTTAGAAGCTATCCCCCAGGGCTTGCCACAGTACCTAGAACACAGTGAATTCCAAAGGCAAACATCTCTGCTGCCCTGAGGTTACCCCAAGCCTTCCTTGGCAATCATGGTTTGTAATTGGCTGGTCAAGAGAGAGATGTTTTCATGTGCTGCTTTGCTTGTAGCTTTCTAAAGACGCAATCAAGAAAAGTATTGCTTCCAGATCTCAGCATTGCAACATTTGTATTTCTATTCTTCTACAAGCCTACTGTGGACTTAATTTAATCGATTTCTTTCCTAGATGCTGCCAACATAATGTGCCACAGCTGAACTCCCTGGCACACCACACTGAAGGAGAATGCATCCTTCATTGGTAGTAGATCACGCAAGAGCCCCATTGTTGTGACTAGGAATTTGGAGCTTCTGTTCCACTTATAGTTAGGATATAACATAGAAGTTTAGATATTTTCCCCATAAAGATTTTTCTTCCTGAGATTTTGGTAAAAAATAGTGGCACTTCAGTGTTTTATATTATAATCCATTCTTATTTTAGCTTTCACCTAGGTTTTAACTAATATGTTACCGTAAATTAAGTCAAACGGCAGTTAAGCATTACATCTATAAAGGGTATCACATGCTGAATTCATATGCACCTACGTTTCACTATGGGAGGATTCTAAATCATGTTATTAAAATTAACTTTATGTTTTATAGACAGTTTCACTAAAGTGTGGTCCTTTTATTTAATTCAAATTTTATTCTGGGAGTTCTGATATTTGTAACACATGAGTGTGTAAGATGAACTTATGCCCTAACTTAATTACCAATTCAAAGTTGTGTCTCATCTTAAAAACCAGATGTGACTTCATTCAGTAAAACCTGGTTATTGGTGCTCTCTCTCTCTCTCTTGCTTGCTTTTTCTCATTTGCTCCACACGTGCCTCCCCTAACGAAACAAAAAATCAGAGTTCTAATTCGAGGATGTTGGATTTCAAGGTGGCCAAATGGCTGATTTTGACAAGAGGAAGATAACAGAAGAAAGGTGGATGAGGTGCATTTGTAGGTTAGCCTTGGAGTGAAGTTTGTAGGGACAATTCTTTAGGAGGTGAGACACTGTGGAAGAGTGGGCAGAACCAACACATAGCTGCAAGTGGGCATGCTGCTTGTGACCCCTGTCGCTGGGGGCTAGAGAAAACATCAACTTCTAAGAGTGAGGTGGGACATGTGGGACTTGGGGTGGGAAACTGGGTGGGGCTTTTCCTCAATATCCGCTTTTACCCCGGATACAAGAAGGAAACAATATGGAAATAATAGTATTACCCACTTCCCTATAGCCCTTGAACCTTTTTACCGTAATTAACTATGTAAAGATTGTCAAAATATAATAAAAAAATTAACAAAGAAAAAAAAAGAGTGAGGTGGGAGCAGGATGTGGCAGCTGGTGCTGCTGGGAATACAGCCTAAGTGTCAACTTGGAGCAACACACTTCCTTTGAATCATGTCTGGAGCCCTAGCAGGAGGCTAATCCTTTGTGTGGTCCATGTGCCTGGTGAAGGTTGCAACACTGAAAGAAAAGCACCATTTCTTTATCCTCCCACCCCCCACCCTGTCGAGGGTTCCTGGAAAAGAATGCAGAAGGTGCCATCTTGACTCCAGAAGAGACTGCTGCAGCTGCTCCACTGACAAGGGCTCCAGTCTCGAGGATTGGCAGGGTAATGGGTTCCTGTTTGGGAATGTGTGGCATTCTCACCCCCACACCTTATCACAGACTCTGCGGCTCAAGCTGCTAAGACCTGTGGGCAGCTGTCTGGCATCTCCTTTCTCTCTCTCTGGACAGAGTGGATTTGCACTACCAAGTGGATCTTATGCACTCTGTGGTTATAGGAGTCTTGCTAGGACTGTGAGAGTTTGTGACTGCACAAGACGTGGTATGTAGCCAGGTCTCTGGTCACTCACATACTGTGTCTGGCTCGGGACCCACAGAGCTCCTTACCTGCCTAGGATGGGTCACTGTAGAGGGCTGTAGCTCTGAGGACTCCACATATCCTTTGTGTGGTTCATATGCCTGGTGGAGATTGCACCTCTGTGAGCTAACCTTGGACACTGATTGATGTTCACCTTTAAGAGAGGAGGTTGAAGCTGTGATTACATCAGTAGGTGTGGCTATACCATCTTCTTGGCTGACATTAGAGAACTACCATACCCAACTTGGGTGTCACCCTGGATTCTTGTCTCGTCCTCGTGCACTGACTAACCAAACTCCATGATCCCACACAGCATACATCTGTAGATATTTACTGAAGGAACAGACATAGTCCAAAGATTAAAGCGATCAGAAGAGAAAACGAATAAATGTTTCAAAAATGCCTAAAGACAAATGCAGAAATATAAGAAACAATATCAGGGAAGACAATACAACTCTCCAAAAGGCAAACAGCACTTAAATGCTAGAACGAAGAGATTGATGAAGTTCCTGAAAATAAATTTTTAAAAAAGATCATTTGATTACCCAAAAACACACAAAGACAGATGAATGAGATAGTAAAACCCATGCATGATATGGATACATTTCTTTCTGAGATTGAGATATTAAAGAAAAATAAAACTGAAATATTATAAATTAAGAATTCAATATGTCAGATAGAAAACACAGTTTCAATAACAGACTTGATGAGACAAAAGAAAGAATATTCAGGATGGAAGGAAAATCTTTGGAAATATCTCACAAAAAGACTAAAAATAATGTTTGAGATTATGGGATACTGTCAAATAACAAACACATGACTTATGAGTTCCTGAAGATTTGGAAAGAGAATGGATTCAAAGATCTATTCAGAAAAATAATAACATAAAACTTCCCTAATTTGGTATAAAGTCCAGCATTCTATTGACAAATTATATTTAACAGTTTCATTGGGAGACAACCTTTTATTTGGAAGTAGAGATCCATACTGTATTGTATTTCCACTTCAGAATGATGGAATTGTGACTGTTGTTGAGGGATTATACTATTGTAATAATATAGGGAAACAGTAGGAGGGAGGGGGGAAGGGTGCACGGGGAAATCCCTGAGCCTAAGGAACTGTATCATGAAAAATAAAGAATAAAAAAATAGTAAAATAAAATTTAAAAGCAAAACTTGTTAAGTTTATGTTAAAAATGAGTGAAGGGTAACTTGACCATGCTGCTTAGGCTCAGCTTGCCAACTGCATCCTATTATAATAAATTCTCTAAGATTGCAATAAATAAGTGATATCATTTTAGAAAAAAAAATGAGTGAAGGGAAAGAGACTTAAACAACACACCTAAAAAAAAAAAAAACTCCCCTAATTTGGAGGAAGAAAGGGACACTCAAGTACAGGAAGAGCCTAGAACTCCTGAGAGACATGAGAAAAAGAAGATAGTTACCATGACACATACTTAAACTTCAAATAGTTAACCAGAAATATTCTAAAATGAGCATGAGTGAAATGCCAAATTACCTCCAAACGATCCCCAATTAAACTAACAGTTGATTTCTCATTGGAAACCCTACAGGCTAGGAGAGAATCGAGACACATAGTTCAAGCCCCCAAAGTCAGAAACTGTCAACACAGAATTCTGTATCCAGCAAATCTCTCGTGTATGAATAAAGGTGAAATAAAGGCCTCCTAAAGCAAATTGAAATTGTAAGAATTTGTCTAGCCTTCAAATGATTCTTAAGCATGTGCTACACATTGAAACAAAGAATGATAGTCACCAATGTGAAAGAATGTGGGGCAGAAAATCTCCTAGTAAAAATGCAAATGAAATCCAAAATAAATAATAGGAATATCTATGGGAAAAGGGTAAAACCAAGTCATTTCTTATTAATAATAACTTTGAATGTGATTGGCCTAAATTCTCCAGTTAATAGGTGCAGAGTGGCTGAATGGATTAAGAAGGAAGATCCATTTACTTGCTTCCTACAAGCAACACACCTCACCAACAAAGATACTCAAACTGAAATTGGAAAAATGGAAAAAGACACCTCATGCTCATTGAAAGTAAAAATGAGCAAAGATAGCCACCCTTATATCAGACAAAATAAACTTCTTGTATTATTAAAAGAGATCAAGAAGAGCACTAGGTAGTGTTTAAGGGATCCATTCAACAGGAAGATTTGACTATACTAAATGTATATGCTAGAGTGCCTGGCTGTTTCATTTTAGGGCATTTTTTTATGCTTCAATACATTAATACACCTTCCCCACGCCCAACTCCCAAATAAGTTGTTAAGGCAATGATTGTTTTGAAGTTCTTTTGTGTACATACGCATGCAAATTTTCACTTCTTGCTGATCTTTCTAAAATGATTGAACTTCCACCATATTTTTAAGTGTAGGCTTTAACAAAGATAAAATCCTTGTCATCACAGAGCTTAAAGAGCTTAGCACTGGTTTAGAAAATATAATTGACTTCTATCTTGCATAACATCTGCTCACTAGAGCAAACTTCTCAAGGCTACAACTAACATATTCTCCTAGATTTCTTTTTAAGGTTCTTGATGTGTTAATAGTATAAATGTCCATTTGCTTTCAGTACATGTATTGTAGTACTGATCTAAAAATAACAAATGTTTGGGGTGTATTTTCCTCAAGTAACAAGAGATTTAGAGGCAGGTTGCTGCAGGTTTGGTTCAGAAGCTCAGCAGTATCCCTACTGCCATCCTCAAGTGTCCTGCTATCACTCAGAGCTACAACATGATTGTAGCAGCTCTGAATATCACATCCTCATCCAATGGAGCAAAACAGCAAGAAAGGAGACGTGGGATCACTTTACTAACTCCTCCGTTTTCACCCATTAAGGAAATATTTGTCATATTTTCTTTATATTTCCTTGTCAATAACTGAGTTGCTTAGCCACTCTAGCTAGCTTCCAGGGAGCGGTATAACTGAGTATCTGATAAATTTCACTTCTATTGAGACGAGAAACAATGGGGGTAGGGTTAAGTGCACTTAGCAGGCAACCAACAGTGTTCACCATGAGAGGCATTCATATTTTTAAGTGAAGATCAATCAGAAGAGAACAGAAAAATCAAGACTAGAAATAGGAGATGGGTGGGGAATAGGCTTAGTTAAGCCAGAGATTATGATCATACCTGGGTTGCCAAATCATTGATGAATCTGTGAGGATAGAAGAGATTTTAATCCTTCTCTGATCTCCAATGTGATCACCAGAGAAGCCTGAGAACTAGAGCTGCACCAAGTCATCCTACACCAAATCCTCCTGAGTTCAGTGTTATCAGTAGATACTTGTGCTATCTACATAACACAGGATACTACATTGTCTTGGAAATTCAAGGTAAGTTTCGTAAAATGATAGCAATAATGACAGATGTAAACAAGTCTCAAACAAAGGTTATCAAATGAACTGAAGGTCCAGGACTTGGTAGACAGGGAAAACGCAGAACACTTAGAGAGAGCTCTAGCTCCAAGCTTGAGATCTTAAAGAATGGACAGATTCTTATTTCATGAGTGATTGAGAAATTAGTGTCTCTGGCTAGTCTATGTTACTGTGAATTATGTAGGAAAGCTTATTGATAAAAAAAATGGGGCTGCTGAACAATATGACAAAGAAAAATAGGAATTAGAGAAAGGGGAAAATAACAAAAATGAAGAAAACTTGAATCACCAAATTCAGAAAGTCAGTTTTCTGCAAGGTTTTTACTCCAGATATTGGCAGGATGACAAGAATCCAAGAGAATTGGAAATTAGAGATAAAGAAGATTAGGGTTAGAATTGACCGGCTCTGAAACTTATGACTCTCCAGAGTCAAGTAAACCAACTTTAACTAATTATTTAGGAAGAGGGGGATATTGAACAGACATTAAGGTTAAGGAGGCTGGGCCCCAGAAAGTGACATGAATTGGAACCTTGGCAAACTTCCAGAGCCCTCCTACTTCTGTTTATACACATTAAGGTCATATTTCTTTGCTCTCTCAGGCTATCAACAGAACACAGTCACCCTACACTGAGCTTTACATGTTTTATTTCCAGCCATCTACTCATACGTTGCCTTAATTCCAAGTCCTTGGAGAAGATATGATTGATTCTTTTTAGGGCAGATGAGGGCTATTCAACCTCAATGAATGCCAGAGATACAATTACATAATGTAAGCAAAGTTTCTAGGTATTATGTCCTAAAATGGGAAGCAACACAGCTCCAAGAGAAAAAGATACTTTATGCCGTGCATATGTTCCAGACATCATAGGAGTGAATCTGCAAAGATGTCATGTGGGGTGACTTGGTTCAGCTCCAGTCTCAGGAGCATCTTGTGCATGCACAAGGTTTATAGTACAACATGAGTCTCATATTTGATTTCAGGTTTTCTACAGTTATACTAGCAGGTGCCCTATCCTTCTACAAGACATTTGGGACAAATTCTGGGTGAGTGAGGCTGGAGTGGAGTAGGAAGGAAGGGAAAACTGTCCCAAATAACAAGAACAGAGATAATCCTGAATCTTTCCTGAACAAACATCTCGGAATGGGCAGTCCTTCCACTGTAGAAGAGGAGCAGGTGGATCTTACCTCTAGTACTATGAAATGTGCTAATAGCTTAAAATCAAGCTTTGGAAAGTGGCCGTTAGCTGACTTCTTTATTTGGAAAGGATCTTTTTAAACATTTTTATTTGTTTAAGAACTTTTTATTTATTTTCTTTGAGAGGCAGAGATAGAACCTTATATGCTGATTTACTTTCTAAATACCTGTGACAGTTTGGGATGGACTGAAGCCAGGTACTGGACACTCAATCCAAGTCTCCCACATAGATGCAAGGAACCCAGTGGATTGAACCACCACTGTTGCCTCCCAGGGTCTGCACTGAAATGAAGATGGACTTAGCAGCCAAGATCGAAATTAAAGCAAAGTAATTAATAAAAGATGTGGACACCTTAACAACTCAGTCAAAGGCATGCCTCTGGAAGGTTTTTTTTGTTTTTTTTTTTTTGTTTTTTGTAAATATCCTAAAAGAACATGTCTTTTAACTTTAAAGTAGTTTAACTACCTTGAAAAGTCCAGTTAGCAAGATTTGGCAAGGTAGCATGAAATCATGGAAAGAACCCTGGGTTTCAAATGAATAGGCCAGACTTGGAATTCTAGCTACACACTCCAGCTGAGTTACCTTGCAAAAACACTTATTTGCTTACTAACAAAAGAAATTAATGGCAGAGCGATTAAGATCTTTTTGGCTTAAGAGTTTACGAGGTTGAGAGGATCAATTGAATGGGCACAATAGCAGATGAGAAACAGCTGAACTCAATACAAATGTTAGTAATTACCCAGAAATTGAAGGATAAATGTTTATGCAATAGACTAAAAGGGATGACTTTCAACTTAGCCAACAATCACTCTTACAGCAAATGACTGTTTGGAGGGCTGGGAGAATAGGGCTGAGCAGCAAGTACTGAAAGTTCAGGGTACTCTTGTAAAGAATAAATTCTATCTTGGAAACTTTTCTTTATAAGAAGACTACTCCTTAATCATCCAGCCGGCCATTTTGCTGTTCTTGGCAGGGGGAACGGGGAGACGAAACCATGTAGAAACATTTGCAACTTTGCATGATGTATGGGACCAACTTGATCAGAAATCTGAAGAATTCACAGAGCAGCCTGCTAGTGTGGGTAAGGACAGTTTGGTTCCAAAGCCTCAACTTACGGGTGTGGGATGAGGCAGGAGGGAAGGATACAAAAGCCCTTACTCAGTGTCCCTGGACCAGTTGTGCTGGGAAGCCTGTGGGTGAGGGTGATGTCCTAGAAATAAGTGCTGGGGATTTTTTTGGTTGGGGCATACATCTGTTTGATCTAGAGGTCAACAGGCCACAACAGGAACATCCAAACACAAACAGACATGCAGCCTGCAAGTTAGCCTTGCACGGGGACATCTGCTTGAGTGCTCAGCTCTTCTACGGCCTTGTTAGTTTTCTCCAGTCAAGCTCCTTGAATGTTCTCAGGACCATATCACACGTGTTTCTTCAGTTGTTATATATATATATATTTCATGTGTGTAGAATTTGAACTCTTCTTAGGCTGATAGAGCATTGTATGGCTCTCTGACCAGAAATTCAGCTTGAAAATGATTTTTTCCAAGCAAGTCCTAAAGAGCCATGCAGTGCTTCCAGAAGTACTCAGCTTTACTCCATCACCTTAGCTTCTGTCAAGCAGAGAGTACACGATGATCAACATGGTGCACACCAGATGGTTGGTGGATGATCTAACTGGTGAGCCAGGGTGGGCTTCTAAGTGCAATCTTGCACAGTTTATTTTAAAAGAGGAAAGAGACAGGAAGGATTAAGGCAGGAGGAGAACTAGGGAAGAAAGAATATGTTCAGAATAAAAGCTTTAAAAAATCCACCATGAGACCAAAGGGGAATCCCATCTTTTTTTTTCATGAACCTAGTTCCTCTTTTACATATTTGGAAGGATGGTATAAGTTTAGGAGACAGAGCAACTACCAGGCATTTGGAAGTCCCCTCTATCCCCCATTTCAAAAGGAGTTCTTACATTTGGTTCAGAGTCCTACCCACAAATGTGCTGAATCAGGCCCTGGATGTCTTTTGTCTGCCAACAGGATTGGGACTCTTGGAGGTAATATTTAGCAGGAAGTTGAATTCACTTTCTGGTAAGGAAAATCAAAGAAATGACCCTAAATTTTGGACAAGCATGCTCAGATGATGATACGCCAACTGCTGATTTTACAGTCATGTTTTTGACTGTCATTGCCACTTGTTCCTCAAATAAGAGGACTGCATCATCATGAAGAATATGTAGTAAACAAAAAAACAAATGCAATTGTCAGTCTGAGATCCGTTTAAAGACACTTTGTTCCAGTTACTAGCCATACACTTAAGATTGAATGAGTATCACATAGCCATAGCCTCTATCCCATGGTGTTACTCTAGGTATTGCTTATATGTAGAAACACTTACAGAGAACATCAAATAAGTAAATGTGATATAACTATATTGGGGGATAGACTTAGTTTCACAAAGCAAGAAAGTATGTGAAGAAAAATGACAAACCGACCCAGAAGAACCCCTCTGATTTGTATATGCACCTATCCAAAGATGAGGGGGCTCATCTGGGAACAAGTGGAAATTCCCTGTTCTAACAGAAGAAATGACTTTCCTACCTAAAAGAAACATACAGTGTCATTTGGGGGTGACAAGCCCAGTCATAACTTAACTAGGATCTAAGTGACCTAAAAATACTAAACTATGAAAAAAACTAGCAGAATATTTTGGTCTTCCACTGGAATGAAAGCTGACAATTTTTTTGTCTATGCATCCTCAATTACTTTTTATGATCTATAATAGTGTTAACTCCTCCAAACAGTAAGCACCACCTATACTCATGCTTACTAGACAAATTACAATGATCAAGAGCCAGTAGAGCCCAATTAAGGAGTTAACATTCATACTTTAGGAGGAAAAAGTTATTCACAGAAACAGTTTAAGGACATGGCTAATACATACCAGTAGAAATGGAAAGAATATACCAGGGCATGAATCTGGAGGGTGGTAGAATTGTATCTTTTAAGGGGAGGGGAGAAGTGAGCTAGAGACTGAACACAAGTAAGTTTATTGATGGGAGTATGTAGGGGTATTCTCCAATACTCAAGACAAGATACACATATCCTTGTTTGAATTCCAATTTCTAATTCTGTGCTTAGATGGATTATGGAAGCTTGAATAGAGGAATGTCTAATGTAATTGAGATGGAGATGCCAGACTGTCTTGGCAAAATACTGAGGAAGGGGTTGGAAATCTTACAGGACATGCTAATAGGGACTTATTACTGCATGTCAAAACATCCATCATCTCTTATAGGAGGGGACAGAGAACCTCTAAGATAAAAATTAGGGTTCTATAGCGACATAGAGAAGCTCACAATGGTATTTATCTCTTGAATGTTAGAGACTGATAGGGGAAGTTGCCATTGTACCAGCATCCCTAGTATTTTGGCAATAGATGGTTTCTGAGCATACCGGAGTCTAGTGACATTATTTAATCATTACATGTGAGGTGGCAGTAATTCCTGAAAAGGACATAACACCTGCAAGGATCAATGGCTGTGATTTTTTTGAGAGGCAACATGAACATTGTTTAGCATATATAATGAAAAAAGAAGAGCAGAGAAAGATATCAGTCACTATAATGAAACATCGCAACTCTTCATCCATTCCCCAGACCTCAGTCAGTGCTCAGACCTGGTCCAATTAACCAAAGAAGCCAAACACACTGGAGCAGGAAAACATATTAGAAATTCCTCCACAAAGGATTCCAAGGCCAATTACCAGAACTCTCCCCATTGGGAGTAAATTGGAGGTTTTTGAACAAAATGTTTGAATACATCGGTAACTTGGAGACAGAATAAATATCAAGTCTATCTTGTGGGTGGGGTCCGTGTATAAATCAATGGACTAATGATTTATAATCTGGTCTCCAAGCACATAATTCAGATAGACATTCCAGACCTGTCAAGACATTAATACCAGCCTCTAACGTACATATTAATAGTCTGGGGGTGGCATTTGGCCTTGCAGTTATGGTGCTTGTATTCCATATTGGAGTGCCCAGGTTTGATACCTGCCCTGGCTCCTGACTTTGGGAGACAGAGGTGCTGCCATGTACCTGAGAAATGGAGTGGATTCTAGGCACCTGAATTCTAATTGACTCATTTCCACTTGTTGCAGTCATTTGGAGATGGAAGATCTTTCACTGATACACTTTTTAAGTAGAGGAATGCATGAATAAATTTAGGCCTCTACAATAAAATAATGATGACTTCTTTGCAGGGATTTATTTGAGATGAATAATAGTGGGTTCAAAGAGGACACTTAGGTAAGGATAAGGGTATGTAGGTGGAAGATGCAGTGGACAGGAAAGAATGGGTAGACTCCTGGTATTTTGAAGTTAAATTCTATAGGACTTGCTAACAGATTGGTTATGAGGCCAAAGGAAACAGATGCTACCTTTTCCTGAATGGAGGCAAGCTCTGAATTTCAGAAGAAATATTTCTCACCTTTTATTCTTGATCCTGTCTGCCTAATAAGTATAGAATCCAGGGGCTTGTGGACAGACTGGATGGTTGGGGGTTTCTGAGCTCAGCAGACAATGATAAAATGAGTTTTACAAGCTGGAGAGATTATGGGTAAAGGACAAATCTCTTTTTCTTATTGCAGAATTCTATTATTTTCTTATTTTGGGTGCAATGGTAGAACACTAAGGCCCCAAATTCAGTTTGCAAATGTTAAATATCTTGACTTTTGGCTAAACTCATGCTACACAGGCTTAGTACACAAAAAGAAAAGTAACTCCAAATGGAGCCCTGTTCTCCTCATGCAGAAGAAGGAATACCAGCCTCTGGAGCATCACTGAGCTTCCCTGAAGGGGAGAATGGATGGCTTGTGCATTAGGAATTCTGCATGACAGGTGAAAATGAAGAGCCATCCTGCAAACATTGCTTCCCTCACCAAAAGAGAAGTACTTCAAGGAGTTCCACCTCCATCCAGCTCTTGGAAGATCCCACTTCTCTGTATGCATGATGTCCTGCTAAAGCAATAGCTGCTTTCTAAACATGGAGGGAAACAGCAGTGCTTCTGGCAATGGCTCTGGGTCAGCAATCCCTAAGGCCTTACATTAAACCGAGGTAGAAATTCCACAAGCTTAGACTTAAGAGTTGTGAGTCTTACAAGAAGAGTGATGTTACATACATGAAGTTACACAGGAATTCACACGTGTAACTTTCATTGCAATAGAAACACCAGTCACAGCGCGGGGACACCATCAAGACAATCCCTAGTGAGAGAGAGCACCCCAAATCCAGCTCCTTTCAAATACACTTTGTGTGGTACAAAACAGTTAATGTTGCACTTTTGGATGACTTGGAAGAAGAGGCGCAAACATCTGCCCAAGCCAAACATTTAGCTCTACAAAGTCAAGTCTACTACTCCTAAAAGTCAAAAATTCCCTGGATATAAGCAGCTGTCTAGGTTGCCTTATACATGGAAAAGTGTTATGCTGCTGGAGGAAGAGCAGCCAAGGCAGGCAGGCATTCTGGACCTCATTCATGTCAACTCTGTTAACTGTATCACTATGCTGGTACAGTTCATTATTAAACATTGCATCTGTAGGAATTTGACTTTGGCAGAAAGAGACCTAAAAATCCAGACCTTCAGTACTAAGGCAGGCTTCTCCCAGCAGCACAGCATGTCAGCATGGTGCTGGGCTGGAAATAGACAGGCCATGAACCTCATGCCATGGTCCTAGGCAGGACAACCCCATTACACACCACTTAACTGGGGTGGGAGCAGGCAGGTAGGGTCCTAGGTGGCTATTCCTGTGGCTCCCCATAACTCTAGACCAAGGACGGAGGGTGTTCCACTGATGACCTTTAGTAGGCCAGGGACCTGAGAAATCCTATGTAGGAATTATAGGCCAGCAACCTGATATGGGGTCCTAGGCAGACTGTACCTGTGGTGCACTATTGCATTAGTCTGGGAGCATGCAGTCCAGGGGTCTTACCGGCCCTAGATGGCCACTCCTACAATGTGCCACAGAGGCAGGCCAGGGGCCTGAGCTCAGTATCCTGGGGTGGGGGAGGGCGGTCACCGAGTACCTTTGGCAGACCAGCTGCCTGATGCTGGGATCTAGGCAGGCTGGTATGGGAGTGGGAAGGCCGGGGCCTTGGGACCTAGGCAGGTCTCCTGCATGGTATGTTACCACTCTCATCTGGGAGCAGCAGACCAAGGACCTGATTCTGGGGTTCTAGGTAGGCCATACTGGTGGCGCATCACCAAGCCAGAGGCCTGATTAGGTCGAAGGCAGGCTGCACTGATGGCATATCACTAGGCCAGGTGCCTGAGGCTGGGATTCTGGGGGCAGTTCTACTGATGACCTTTGACATCACCAAGAAACCCAGGCTTTCATGTCCTGTTGCTTCCAGGCATGACAGGATCTCTGATCTCAGGGACCAGTTCTGTGATACAGTGTGTCCTGGAATCAGAGCACGGTGCATGTTGTGTCGCCTCCTGTGCAGTCTCCTGAGCAGGAAAGAGGATTATGCCCAGGTGCACACAAAGGATGAGTCAGTCTGCTCCTGTGAACCAGTTGAGGTCCCTGACCTGAATGATGCTTCAAAAGACAAAAAGCAGCAATGACAATGTGGGGAACACAGCCATTGGCACTGGCTGGATTTTCTCTGTCTTGTAAGTTTGACTCATTAGCTAATTCAGAAAAAGAATTCCAAACCTGGGACCTGTAAGTCCTATGCCACTAATCAGAAGGAAGTAGCTACAGAAGATGAAATATATCTACATACTTCAGAAACCCTTAAGAATAGGGTTAGGGGCCCAGTGTGATAGCTTCATGGTTAAGTCCTCATTTTGCAAGGGCTGGGATCCTATATAGGTGCTGATTTGTGTTCCAACTGCTCTGCTTCCCATTCAGCTCTGTGCTTATAGCCTGGGAAAGCAGCAGTAGAGAATGATCCAAAGCCTTGGGATCCTACACCTCTGTAGGAAATCTGGAAGTTGCTCCTGGCTCCTGGCTTCAGATTGGCTCTGCTCTGACCATTGTGTTCATTTGGGGAGTGAACCAACGAATAGTAGACATTTATTTCTCCTTCTCTCCATAAATCTGATTTGACTTTTCAATAAAAATGAATATTTTTAAAATATTAAAAAATAACAATAGAGTTGGAAATCTCTGAGGGTGGAATGAAATGGAACAGGCAGGAAGCTAGTTTATTGCCACAAGCTGGAAGACATACATCCCCACCCTACGTAATACTCTGTCTACTGTCAGTCTAGTGACTCTTTCCCCAGGTTGGACTCCCTCTCTCTCAGGACTTGTGGGGGGCATCATGTAATAGCTTCCCTTTTGAGGCTCATGAGAAATCAGGCAATGAGGAGGGGTGCTCCTTCTCTTCCAAAGGGCACAAGGTGAAAGTAGAAACATCTCTTTCCCTCCTTTCCCTCTCTGTCTGCTCTATCCCTGAATGTGTCCCATGTGTGTCAGTGATTGTCTCACCTTTTAAATAAACTTTATCAAAAAAGTCAAAGACTGCTCTACATGCCACTTAAGTCACAAAGAGCCTTGGCCCCTATGGGATTGATGAGTCATATAGCTCATGGCACTACCAATCATTGTTCTATACTAATCACATTTTCCATATAGACTAATATTAGAAACCATATTTTTTATGACTGATCCAGTTATAAAACTTTGTACTTACTGATTATAACCCAAAGATGTCACAGAGGCTCAGAATTTCTACTATAGGAGAGATGGCATCACTCAGCAGTCAGAGCTATAGCAGACACTGCTGATCCCATTCCATGTGCTCTTGGAGAACTTCAGAGCTGATCTGCAGTTGTCCTGGGCAGCTTTCCCCTCCTGATGTCTGTGTGGACTTCTTTACCTCAAGAGTTTACTTTAAGCATCTACTTCACCAGCACACAAGTAGGCCCCAGGAGTGTCAGGGAATCATTGCCACCAAGGGCAGCCAATGAGAAAGGGTCATCAGTGGAGAACTACTCCATCTGTCCCCTCCCTATCAGATCATTCTGAGATGATTCTGAGAGATGCTTGAAGAGTCCCAATGGTAACCAAATCTGAGTTGCTCACAGCCCATCCTTGTCGACATATACTATGCTGGACTTCATCCCAAGGTGGACAAGGCAGCCTGCCGTGCAATTCCATGGAATGCGACTAGGAGATCCAGATGTCCATTCCTGCAGGACCCACCTGAACCTTCCCTCCCTCTTTCCTTGAGCATGTACTGAAGAAACACAATGATCTGGGGCTCTTCCAGATGCCAGCTGCTCTTTCTCCTGCTTACCATAAGAGGCATCTCCCCCTATTAGGGATGTCTGACCCATCCTAGTTCCTGAACCCACACGTTGTACCTGACCCAAGAACAATGGAGGATCACTGGAGGGAACCTTGCTCCAAGGTGTTGGAATCCCACTTTGAGGGGGCCCACTTTTCTAGAATCCTGGACACTCATGTCTTAGTTGGAAGATTTATATATTTAATTGTTATATATTTAGTGGAGGAAAAAATTTCTGGAGATAATGTTAAGACCCAAATCCTCACTTTGGGGGGACCGCCAAGGTCTTGAACAAAGTGATGTCCGTGATGAACCAGTCTTAAAGTCCTGCTTAACTGAGATCTGAACCGTCTTTTCTTCCTGCCATGAGAGTCACACAGCTCTTTCCAGCATTCATTAACGGGAGAAATACTGACAACTCATGACAAATAGACTTTTCAGGAAGCAGTGCCAAACTTCAAGCACATTATTCTTGGCTTAAAGAGCCCATGCTATTTGAGAGAGTTATGTAATTAAAAGTACAGGACTAACTTTGGGAGTGAAGATGATTTCGTGCTCTTGCTATCCCATTCAGAGCTGAGTGACAACGAGAAGACGATTTACTTGGAACTGTAATTTCCTGCACTGAAGAATGAAGAGATCTCTGAGAACAAAATGTAGGTACTTAACAATCTGATGCCTAGTGGTGGACATGTACTGGTATCCAGCAAGCCAAATCTGCTCAAAAGTTATATTGATTTGGTCCACACTAGATTTAAAAAACAATTATTTCTAAAGAAAAAGTTGCTTTCTGGTTTCTTTCACAAACATTTTCCATGGCAGCAATCCAAAGGCAGAGAGAAGCAGCTTCCCCTTTAAACAGGGTATTCTGCCAGTCCTCTATGGTCCCCCAAAACTCCCCATAGTCCCACTCACTGAGACAGCACCTCATCTACATTACCTGCTGGGTTCCTGTAGGTGTCTAAGATTGGGATCCAGGTGGATGACAGTGCTCATCAGCTATAAGGGAACAGTCAGATTCCAATGGAGAAGTTCTATAAGAGAAGGTAAGTTGTCACCACAGAAAACATAGGCCAGCAGGTGTAGGCCTATCATGCATGAAGCATATTGACACACAGTTTCTCAGAGCTGCAAGAACTTCCCACGTGAGACCATGGAGACCATGAGATCTGTACCATGTATATTCTGTACAGGGTCTCATGGGTAGGGCCCTTCAATCAGCCCCCTGGATGCCATTTTACTATGACTGCTGTACCTAGAATTCTAAAGTGGAACCACCTCATGCTAATAATACTGGGGAACTGTGGTTTCAGGGTTCATGGAGGAGTGCAAATTTTTTTAGTTTCAGAATTGTCAGAAATCACTCCCAAATGAGAATCAGCATTAATGCGGAATCTCTTTTTCCTCCACTATTTGCATTCATTTGGGTTCTTCCAGAAAAACTCAGAGGTAAACATGAAAGTAGGGAAGCTGGGAAGCAAAATTGCCAGTTTAGTGCATATCACTAAACCCAGCTCTGGGCATCTGGAGCCTCTCCAAGGAGCTCTGTGCTCTGCTGATCATGGTTTGCCATCTGCTGGGAACTTTTCAGGGTCACAGGTGAGGAGTGCTCCTCCTCCTGAGATGGGGACATGCACAATGCACTGGGCCGAATGTGTAAAGATGAGAAGACTGATGACACCCTTCCAGTGGGCTTTGTCAGGTGATGAGCTAAGCCACTCTTGCTTCCAAGCCTTGGCTCCTGTCTTTACTGTTGCTGGTGACCCTCTTGTTAGTGTGTTCTTGGAGATTTTGTTAATGGCTGTCTTGTTTTCTCACACTACTCCTGCTACCAACAATGTGTGTCAGTTTAAGTATTCCAAGACACCAAAACTGAAGTGAACTCAGAGTTTAAGAGGCTTCTGTGAAATAATATCTATGAAAACAAATGTGGGAATACTTAGAAGGTTTGTGGGCCATGTTATGTATTTAAAAATACTTTGGCCAAACCAAGGAACTCTGTGGCACAGGTCATTTACTTTCAGAGTCCCTCATTGGTCAGAAATGACACGGTATGTCCTAGCATCCCAACTATACCAACTCATTGGCTGACAGATGCTTCAAGATGCTGTTGACTCCTAGAGGAAAGAGGAAAGAGAGCACAGAGGTCTGCTTAGTTTCAAGGTAAGTTGTCTCCTGAAAGGAGATCTGAGAGGGGTATGGCCATGGCTGCAGAAGGTGGGGGTTTCCTAAGGGCATTCCACTCAATTCTGAATCACAGTTCAGATTTGCTAAACTCTAGATAACTTTCCAACTCCCTTGGAGTCAAGAAAAATGTCCTTGCAAAGAATAAGAGGAGAGAAGTTATAAGGGGCATCAGAGACAGCGTAGGCACCAAAACTCATTGGCTCTTACAAGATTGGGGAAAAAATCCATCAACTGAGGAATCATCCCAGCATTCAAACAGAAAGTATGTAAAGTATGAAAGGGATAAATGTTCCTGTTCCTTCACTATTTTAGGAGATCTAAGATGTGGAATAGAAGCTCCTGTTGGTACCAGTCAGCTTCATGCTGGTCATCTGTTTGCTCATAAACAAGGCTGTTCCTTGCTGTGGTTATAGAGCTGATTATATAATTTTCTCTTACATTTTTGTCTCCTGTGTGACCCAAATCTTCTGACTTTAGGTTATGCATCTTAGTTTGGGTCTTTTCAGTCTTCTGTGCTGCTATAACAGTATACCAAGCTAGGTGGCTTACAGAAGCAGAAATCTACTTCTCATAGTTTGAGGGGCTTGAGAAGTCCAAAGACAAGGCACTGGCAGATTTAACTTACAGATTTAACTTACAGAGAGGTCACTTTTTCTGGCCTTCCTGCCATTTTCTCACATGGTGTAAGGGATGAGTGAACTCTCTCCAGCCTTTTGTAGAAGAGCACACATCCCACTCAAGATGGCTCTGCTCTCATGACCTTGTCACATTTAAGTGCCCCACCACCTAATACCATCACTCTTACGGGTTAAGACCTCAACATAAGACTTTCAGGTAGAGAATGTTAGCATTCAGATCAAAGAAGTTCCCTAAAAGCAGATCCAGGACTTGGAATCACTTTCTATGCAAACTGTCTGCACCCAGGAAAGAGTGAAAAGGGAAGAGTGAGCCAGGGACGATGCAGTGGTCAGTGTGAGGGCTATTGTGGAGATCTGAATTGCATGTTTGCATCTTTGAGGTATGCGCTTCACACTTTTCAGACCTGCTAGAACCGTAACTCCAAGGAGCTTGAGCTGATAAAAGCTGAGGCCACCAAAGGAGAGGCAGTGTGGGCCTGGGCACAATGCAGTGAGACACATAGTTCCATGGCAGATGTGGCAGAAGCCACAGGTAGGCAAGGAGATGCAACTTGGGCATTTGGATTCTCTGGTTCACTTAAGCCAAATGCTAAGTATTCAAAATGGCTCACTCTTTTGAGTTCAATCTGTCTTATTTAGAAACACAATGATGCACATAAAGAATGGGGCACTGATTGGGATGTGAGTTGTTCTGACAACTTGAGCTCCTCAGAGGGAATTCTATAAATCAACAGGCTAGGGAATATATGAAGACATGACATTATGAAAGTAAGATGCTACTTTAGAGCCGCTAGAAGACCATTTTACCAGGATCTGCTCATAATTATAGCACATTCCATGGTCATCACCAGGGTATCTATAAAGACCCTTCAAGTCATTAATTCTTAGGACTGAAAAGTTGTTTATAGCCTAGGTTTCTGATCATTCCCAGAGATCTGGCTGTCTGCCTAGTTCTATTTTGATATCTACCTGACCCTGAAGCATAGACATCTAAGAAGGCCAACATGGATCTTGCATCTTTACTTAAAAAATAAAAATGCCCACCATGGATATTGCAATGTTTTGTACAGGTTTTGAGAATGATTCATGTTTTGCCATTGGATATGTAAAAGGATTCCTCATACAGAACTAGCAACGTAACAGGAAGACAGAGCAAACCATCCTCTGTAGTCTCATCCCTCTGAGCAGGTTCTGAATGATGAGATGGGACACAGTGCTTTGCCTTGGCTCATTGATCACCATCTGCCACCCTCTCACAAAGGAGTACTCCTGGGAGATGTACTTATGTTTAAAACTCCTGCTGCCTCCTGTGTGAGCTCATATGACATGAGAGAATATGTAGGTGTAATTTCTGCTTATGTAAAGCACAATGTGTCATGATCTATGAAAAATTAGTCACTGGGCTAAATCAGGAATTCAGAAGTGGTCCAGCTCTCAGAGCTGAGCTACCTTTAGCAAGTAATTTACACATGTTCCAGTGGAACTTGCCAATGATACAATGTGTCCCATTAGAAACATGTTTTGATAAATACAGGTCACTTTGAAATATTTTTTTTATTCTAAAGGCAGGTATACAGAGAGGAGACAAGACAGAAAAACATCTTCCATCTGCTGCTTCACTCCTAATTAGTTGCAATGGCCAAAGTTGAATTGGTCCAAAGCTAGCATCCAGGAAATTTCTCTGGGTCTCCCATGTGGGTGCAGAATCCCAAAGGTTTGGGCCATCCTCAACTGCTTTGCCAGGCCACAAACAGAGAATTGTATGGGAAGTGGAACAGCTGGACTACAAACCAGCATCCATGGGATCTTAGTACATGCAAGGCAAAGATTTAACCACAAGGCTATTTTACTGTATTTTTGCTTCTAGGCAAATAAGCAAATATATATATATATCCCAGAACTAAAACTGATTAAAGAACGCAGACTCATGCTGCTTTCTTTCGGTGACAAGTGGTTCCACTTATTTCATTAAGTTCTCACCTCATTTCCCTTCTGGTAGACATATAAACAGCTTATATAAGCCAAAGATCACCATTATTTTGTCAAATAATAGCCTGTAAAGAGGAAGGGACCCACACAAGATGATGATTAACTTGTTCACCAGCATCAGGAGCACTTCGGCCAAGGCAGCAGAAGGAGGTCACATGCCTTAACGAGAAAGCACAGATCTGGAAGTAGGGATCAGCTGTGACTTGTTCACCTGCTTCCAGATGGTTGGGTACATTTTTGGAACTTAATCTGTTTAGGGAGAGGAGAATCAACAGAGCCATAGTCCCATTACTCTGAAATGAGGTCCTCACAAATCTCCCACAGACAGGGTGTCTGTTCTCAGACCACCTAGAGACAGAGTTCCTTCTGAGGCCTGTACCTGTTAGCCCAACTCTTGCTTTTCTGGCTTAAATTTCTACTGCATTACCCTTTTTCATCTCCCCTCCCTTGAGGTCCATTTTTGCTCATCTGTGATGAAGTCAATTAAACTTGTCGCTCTCTTTCCAAGAACTACTGTTCCCAACACCTGTAGAACCCTCACGTTCCTCTATGACTACTCAAGCTGGTCACTGAGTCTCCCTCTGCTCTGGTATGCTTCTACTCAAGGCACGGTGCCTTACAGTTCTATACGATTAGACACTGCCATCTCCTGGACAGATCATTGAACTTGGTCCCAGCAGGGTTGCCCCCACAGTTCACCCTTGGGTTTAATTATACACCATCCCGATCTGCATTGTGAGTGATGTTTAGATTGATGTTCATCACTATGCACATTTATAAGCATAAAAGAGCCTAGAGAATCAGCTGGACATGTTTCTCCAGACCACAACTCCCTAGCGGCCCAACATATCTCTCCCTGTGGAGGAACACCAGGTATAGAGTGTAAGATTTAACCATTTTTGTCCTCAATTTAGTTTGTCAAGTGAGTCATCTGAAAGAGATTTTTAAAAATACTGTCTCAATTTTGGATGCCTGTCTTCATAAGACTCTGAACAGCGATCTGCCCTAGCAATGGTATTAAGTGGGGTATCTGCACAGTGGCTCTCAGAGTTAGGTTACTGATGGATAACTCTGTGTATAAGCATAAAATAGTCTGTTGAGTTGCTAATCCATTTGATAGAAAAATCCAAGAAGGCATAAATTCTATTTCCCCAAGTGACATATTAAACATTTCTATCAAAACCAAGAAGCAGAGATCAAACATGCTACCTACCCTTTCTAGTCTAAGGTCTAAGCTAACTATAAATTTTATCCTCTCCCATTCCAGAATTGCAAACCCCAGTGGCATGAAAGGCTTTAGGGGTAGAACTGGTTCTTGCTTACAACATTTGCCACAATCTATGTAATCATCAACTTTTGCTTTAGACATTTTCTCACAGTCACTTGAGGCAAAGATCCTCTGGCCAGAAGCACTTGGACACAGAGAGCAGATATAATCCCAGAAGCCAAGGCTGATGTATCTAACGAGAAGAGATGCCTGTCTCCTGCTCTGCTCATACATGGAGGAAGAGCTATGTCAGGGCAAAGCTGGAAGGTGGGCATCTATAAGCCAGGAAATGGGAACTCACCAGAGACCAACCATGCTGGTGTCTTGATTCAGACTTCCAGCCTCAAGTGTGGAGACAATAAAAGCAGCAGCCTCCAAAACTTGGAGAATATAAAGCAACAACCTGTTTGAGCCACCCAATCTGTAACATTTTGTTATATCAGCCCAAGCAGGCTAATACAGGACCTATAGTCTAGGAAGTCTAAGTAAGTAGCAACTTGGCTTCAGTTCAAACTTGAGTCCTCAGTTGACTTGTGACACTGAAAAGTCCTTGCCTTGCCTATGTGTACCAAGGCCACCCTAAATCCAAGAGTGATGAAAACTGATTTCTTGGTTAAGCTGTTTTATCACAATGTTGGATATCAACATTATCTCAACATTATCTATTTTTCTTGAAGAATTGGATTAGCATGGAATAAGCAAAGCAGTCTACACCCTTACCAGAAATTGACTTCACATTATCTGCTGCCACTTTCCAAAAGACTAATTGAAAGAAGCAATGTTTGTGAAGCATTGAGCAGAGGTCAAACAATGCAGCCAGAATTTGTTATTGCACATTCTGCTTTTAGATTGAAACAGACCCTCATGAACTTAGACAATCTTTTCTTGGCTTCACACAATCATGTTTGCCAACTATATTTTGCAGTTACACTTTCTGCTTTCATCAAGAGATGCTGTTGGGGGATGGGAAGTAATTAAAATCATTCCGTTTGTGCTGGGAACATAGAAGGTATTGCCACCGCATCATTTAGCTCTTGTTCTCAAAAACATCTCATGAAAAACTGCTGTCAAAGTTGATTGCTAGGAAAGGCTTGGAGTGAAAGTTTAATTCTTTTTCAGTTGATAAGCTTGGAGTGACTGTCTTTTCTGGTCTTCTGTCTAACAGGAACACAGAGCCTTACTTGAAAGGCCAAAGTGTCATACTGCGATTGGAGCACATGGCTTATCCAAGCACTGATGGAGAAGGTTCCTAGATGAAGAAGAATGCAAAACATCCTGCTCTGATCCAATCACTATGAGCTCTTAGGCCAGGGAGCTTCCAAGCTAAACGGCCAGCAGAGATTTTCTGGATGGTGTTCCCTGCCAGCCACCAAAGTTAGAAGTTGGGTATACATAGAATAACACATCAAAAGCATGAACTTGTAGCTACTTTACTTGAGTCACACACCTTTTAAAGGCCAAGTGACTGCCTTTCAATCCATAGGTTCTATCGTCAAATAGCAGTGGGAGGTGGCACTGATTCCCAGCTGTCTGCAAAGGCACCACCTCACATGTATGTTGGAATGACTATTCCAGATTGTTCTATTCCAACCTCCTAACATGAAAATGGCAAGCTGCTCTTTGGTCCCAATTCCATCAAGCTCATCACTTGCCACTCCTCTATACCCCTCTTTCTTTTGTGGTGGTTTCTACTGACATCACTTCTGAGATTCAGGAAAGCAAGTTTGATAACTGTACATTCTGACGGTTGGGCTTCTCTCTCTGCAGAAGTCAAACCTCCCCTATGACTGTGGAGACTCTCCCTAGAGACCGCTTAACTGGGTCCCAGTGGTTCAGTTATGGGAGTGCTTTGGTATGAATGCATGTGTTTCTCACTGTGTGTTGGAGCCTAGGACCCAATGAGATAACCTTTTGAAAAAGATTTATTTACTTGTACTTGAAACACTTATGAGACACCCCCCCACACACACACACACACAGAAGTCAAGGCCTCAGGCTATCATCTATTGCTTTCCCAGACTTTTAGCAAGGAGCTGGGTTGGAAGTGGAACAGCCAGGACTTGAACCAACACAGATGGTATTCTTTCACCACAGACAAAGGATTAGCCTGCCACATCACCCTGTCATGTAGCCTCAAGGGGCTTGCAGAATGTCACCATAATTTACCCAAATCTGTGCCAGTCTGTATTGGCTGTGTTCAAGTTGTTAGGCTAGAAATAGTCTCCTCAAACTAGATCAGTTTTAATAAAACAGAATTTCTACTATGTAAATAAATTCTATTTTCTACAGAAAGGATATCATAGAGGGGCCAACATTTTGGTTCAGCAAGTTAAGCTGCTATCTGTGTCACAATCACTCCATATCAGTGTACCATTGGACCCTTGACACCCGTATGGTAGGCCTGGATGAAGCGTAGAGAACATGACTCCAGCTTGGTACACCCTTGGCCATTGTGGCCAATGAAGGAGTAAATCAGTAAATGAAGAGCTGTCATTTTCTGTCATTCTGCATTGCACATAAATAGGATAGATTTTAAAAGGGAATGTAAAAATTTTTTTTAAAAAATCAATCAATGGGGCCTGGTGTGATAGCGTGGTCCTCCCCTTGAATGTGTCAAGATCCTATATGGGCACCGGTTCTAATCCTGGCAGCTCTGCTTCCCATCCAGCTCCCTGTTTGTGGCCTGGGGAAGTGGTTGAAGACAGCCCAAAGCCTTGGGACCCTGCACCCATGTAGGAGACCCAGAAGAAATTCCTGGTTCCTGGCTTCAAATTGGCTCAGCTCCAGCTTTTATGGTTGCTTGGGGAGTGAACCATCAAATGAAATATCTTCCTCTCTGGATGGAATATGTCTGTCGAATGGAATATCTCCTCTCTGCATATCTGACTTTCCAATAAAAACGAATAAATAAAAAAGTCTATCAATATATTATGTGATAGAGAAGTGGCAGCTGTACCAGCTATAATTCACTGATGTGAATCCTAATTTTTAAATCCATTGATGCAATAAGCAAATTGCAAAGCAAGAATAAATATTGTGATTTTCCTTATAATCTAAATATTGTCATTTTCTATAATCCACCCATCCACCCCCTATTCTCAGGCAATTTTGTCAAAAATATCCCATGTATGTACAATTTGATCAATTTGTATTAGTATTCTAAAAATTTATGATGAAATTTGTGGATTTTCTACAGTAATGCCTAACTTAATACTATGAAATATTTTCCTAGCAGGAGTAACATATAGTCACTGGCAACTAGGCAGATGGAAGACACATAAAAACATAAAACATAAAACAATCATGTTCAAGCAGGGCTAGTGGTGGAGCACCATCAACTTCAACATCCTTTGCCATTTATAGCAGTCTTCTTGATTTCATGGCATGGCATACATTTTCCAGAAAATTAAAGTGTTTTTAAATTTAGCCTCAGGACTTGACAACCAAATAAACAACAATTATGAAATACATTTGATTCAGAGTTCATCCAAAAGAACGCTGCTCAAATGAAAAACTTCATCTGGAATCACTTTACTGTCTTAAATCATGTAATGTAAAACAATAACCATGTTATCACTGTTAGTATCAGACAACTCATTAGCATTCAAAGATGCTAAAGGGTGATTTAAAAATAACTTGTACCAAGTTCCTGGCTGCTAACATGTACCCCATCCCCACCACCATGGGCATTAGGGGAGTGAACTAATGGAGAGGCAGCTGTCTCTGTCTCAAAATAAATGTTTCATAAAAATTGAAAAACATTCTCACCAGCTAACGAACTCCATATTCAAGTTAATTGCAATGAAAATATACAGGGGGCACAAAATTGCAGTTCTCCAAGCCAAGAGTAGTGTGCTATCCTGTTTCTGCTATCCAAGATCAACAGTCCTTGGCCTTCCTCACCCTGAACTCTCCTGTAGGATAAGCAGGGCAGAAAAGTGGCCCAAGGATTTAGCCATGGCCTTGTTGGAACTGTATTTAGTGTAAGAACTTTTCATCCAACCTTGATTTTGTCCATGGAAAGTTAGGCATGCCTTGTAGTTTTTAGTTCATAACAGCTGCTTAACATCACCCAGCTCCTTCTCTGTTTTCTCTAATAGACATTTTTTGGTAACTGATTTCTTGCATGTTTAGTATTATTTATCTTGGCATTTGCTTCTCATGTGGTACCAGAAGTCATCTGAGGAAAAAAAAAAGTCTTGTAAGGTAGGGAATTGAGACAAGGTCATGTACTGCACCAGCCCAGGTGTTCACTGTGTATTCTTCAAGTCAGTAGGGAAGGGGACCGCTGCTTCTAACCCCACCCCTGGAGCTGCTCGTGATGAACTGGCCCCATGTCTGGGACACCAGGCACATTCCAGTTACCGTCAAGATCGCTTCCAGGGATCTTCCCTTCTCTTCCCAGTGTGACGTCAGCTACCTGTAAGGACTCTGTATGAGGAAACAGCACTTTGGGGGAGCCAACATGTCCCCCTCCCCCATTTTGGTGGAGAGTTGACAAACTCTGGTACTGGACACGTCAAACTGGGTACATATGAGAAATTTTCTATCTCCACTTTTTGGTCTTTATGCCACTTGGACCAAGTTTAGTTCATTTGTTTAGTATGGTTGGTAGGAGATTCTAAAACTGTTACCTCAGTCGCTCCTCAAGGAGTGTTTGGCTTAGAAGAGCATTTTGTATGAGAATTTCTATATTTGATAAAATATAGAAAGTTCAATTTTACTTGCATCCAAAAGCTCCCTTGGGTTGTATCATGGCTGACAGGGCAGCCTATAGTTATGATCCTATGACTAAAAAAAGAGTGTTCTACTGAATAGTACATGGACTATAAATTTGCTAGATTTTAGAGAAAGGCCATTAGCTGCTCAATGGATCCCTAAAGAGCCATGGCAGGTGTCACAGGAACAATGCAACACGAGGCATTTCTGCAATCCTTAGAATGCTGTTTGGAGGATCTAAGGCTGAGGCATAGTTTTCTCTATATGTCAGAGGGTCCAATTCCCTTAGCATGCAGAATGTGTTTTACTTTGTAAACTCAATGCTCAAGTGACATTTTGTCCCCAAACACAACCCCACCTCTTACAGGTTCCTTCTGAACAGGCCCTGTGAGTGCAAATCCCACTCTTTCAGTCGTAATAGGGAAGAAGGGGTTATTTTCCTGCAAGAAATCTACAAAGGCTCAGTACAATGGCTCAGCTAGCTAATCCTTCCCCTTCAATTACTGGTGCGGGTCTCCCCTGACAGATTCCTCTAGTACCCTGTTGTTGGAGGGGGTGAGCCTGCCTCCCGCCAGCCAGCTTCCTGGCACATGAGAGACACACAGATGTGGCAGGGGTTCCTTCTAAGCAGTTCTGGTTTATTCGGGAAATACAAATTCTTACATAGAGCAATGAACAGCTTCAGGTCAGGAATTCTGGGAATTCCAGGAGGAGAGAACTAAGAGCCAATTGTCATCAGCAGGACTATGGAAGTCACCTCCTGTATGTCAGGGGCAGGAGAGCAAAATGGCCCTGGTCAATCAGTCTTTCTTTAAAACAACTTGACCCCTGCCCTGGTTCACGTCCAGAGCTCTGCCCTTAGCCGCCATCTTGCTCGCCAAGTGTAACACAGTGACCTTGACTGTTAGTTGCCATCTTTTTTAATTAGTGACCTATTCATCCGAAGAGGAAGGCTGTAGAGGCAATCCAGAAATTCTTAAATTATGGGTTAATCACATTCTGCCAATTTCCCTATAATACTCTAATTTTACCAGTAAAGAAACCTCACTCAAGATCTAGGGCCATAAATATTGTTGTCCAGGACATCCATCCAATGGTGCCTAGCCTTTGTTAACTGCCATTCCTTGAAATTATGGGTGGTTCTCACTGCTGGATTTGAATGCAGTTATGTTTTTGCATTTTTGTTAAAGAAAAATGACAGCCATTATTTGCCTTAAGTGATAAGATCCTTAAACAAAGACTACCTTTCAATATGATTGGACAGTGCTATCATAAGGACTGAGGAATTCACCTATAACACTGAGTGGATGTGAATTTGATGGGGAAACATCATCTAATTCATTGCAAAGTCCTCTTTGCTGTTGAATGGCAATGTTATTGGAAATGGGCATTATCGCAAGAAGGTTCTTATTGTAAGAATGAATTCAGAAATAAAACAGAGACAAACGGTAAGAAAGGCGGCAAGGGAAATCATTCAACCCTGCAGTTTAAAGGTCTCACCAGATCCCTTAGGGTCCTTGAAGCTAACATGTCCCTTACTGTTCCAGGTCCAGGGGGCCAAGACTTCAGCATGAAGGATAGTCAGTGAATGGGTGCATGCCTTTCTGGAAAGAGCTTGGCTTTGGACAGGATATGAGAACTGAGAGTTGAGGATTCTGTAGAGCAACAAAATGACTTTCCTACCTAAGAGTGGGGCATCTGGACAGCCTGGACTGAGAACACCACATACACAAATGTTCAAGCCTGAAAGATTGCCCAGCTTCATAAACTAGAAATATTCCAGATATGCCATTGCTTCCATTCCTAGAAATATAGGCCAGAGAAAGAAAATGTACAAAACAAGAGACATTCTACTTGGTGAGATGACTGAAGGGAAGTTAGATGTTGCTTTCCAAGGTAGAAATAGCACTCTGAGTACAAACCCTTATGACTGAGAACTGGGAGATGCAAGTTTCACACTGGTATCTCTGGTGATGGATGACTTCAGGGCAAGGATTGGGAGACACTTCAGCCCCTCCATCTCATTTGTTGTGCTCGGCTTTCTGTGGAGAGCATTTGTGCACTTGTGTTCTGATCCTCCAGACAGGAACTGTCAGTGGCTGTATCCTATTGGGAAGACTTGGAAATGTCCAGCTCTGCCTGTGCTCAGGGGATAAATTTAGTACTGTTAGTTGCAAGTCTTTTTAACAAAAGTCTATATTACATTGCTTTCAATTTTTACCAGATGAAAAAGAAGGTCTGGAAAGGAACTGGGCAGGCATTTTTTTAAAGAACAAATTCAGATGGCTAATAGAGATATGAAAAAATGTTCAGGCTCCCTAGCTACTAGGAAATGCAAGTAAAGGCCATATTCAGGTTCCCTCTAACTTCAGTGTGCATGGCCTACACACAGAAATCTACTAACAATTCCTGCTGGCATGGATGTAGTACATCTAGTGTATGGAATACGATTCAGCCACTAAAAAGAATGAAAGTTCTACCATTTGCAACAAAATATTCCCAACTGAAGATCATTATTGTCAGTGAAATAAACCAGCCCCAAGATGACAAATATATATTTTCTGATATAAGGCAATCTTCATACAAAATACAAATAGATATGTAAGTGAGCAAGTATATCCAGATATTCTCATAGATGAACTATTTAATGGAGACTAGCATACAGGGAAATGAAGGTACATTGCAGTACGTATCTATGTTCCTGAATAAAAATAAAATATTCCTGGATTTCCAATGAAGCAATTAAATATACCTTGACAATATGATATTAGATTTTTGCCTTTGTCTATACTACTATGTCATGCATAACTGAATGTTAAACTTGCAGCTATTACTAAAAGATTATACTACTGTGATGATATGGGGGAAATGGTGGAAGAGTCAATTGGGAAGGGAGAAAGGAGAAAGGAGAGGGATAGAAAAGATTTTCAATACTTACCAGACTATGTCGTGGAAAATAACAAAAACAAATTGTAAAGGTCTTGAGATTTCCCTCTGACCAACTTCTACCTTGTCTGTCCATTTTGTGATGAAGCCAGATGGAGCTTATTCAAGAGTCATCCTTTAAGCTCCAACTTCTTTATCCCTACTACTAAATGGATTTGGGAATGTAGGTAATGAAACCTAAAAATAATCAGGCAGCTTAGACCAAAACTATCAACATAGCATCAAGTCATTTAAGCAGTTTTCTCCTGCTTCCGAAAGTGGGACACTTTCAAATGATGCCAAAGATTTACAGAATTGATGAGAGAAACTGACCCTAAAGTATGCACTCAGACATGACTCCCCACAGAGCACCACAGCACGTTATGGAAGCTGTTGATAATCAAAAAGCTGCAACCAGACACTGCCTTCTGGTTATGATGCAATCACTAAAGCTTCTGGACTACAGAACCAAGCTCTTTATGTCCCAATCAGCATCAATACTGGTTTCATGGCCGCTAATATACAGGGTTTTGAAAATGGCAATGATTAAACTTGTTGTCAGGAGGAGGAAATCAGACTTTATACATTTGATTGTAGCCAAACAAATATCAGAATGGCTCTGTTATCTATGAACACATTTGCCTTTCCCTGACAAAGGAAAGCTCATTACAAGATGAAATATTTCAAAGTACTAAAGAATTGTGAATTTGATGATTACCAAATTAGGTATCACTTTTAACACAGTGAATGGCTAAATGTATTAGTCCACACTTTACTATTTGTGCTTTTCTCACTCTTGTGTTATCCTAGGATAGGTATATATCTTTATTTCCATCCTGACCTACCTGACCTCATAAGGGATAAAAGAAAATAGTGCATATGAGGTAATGAACTAATGACCCTACAGAAACGTCAGCTGAATACATAGACTGAGAACAATACAATTGAGAAAGTGGGAAAAATATCTGAGTAGACAGCTTGCAAAAGGCAATGACTCTTAAGTCACACATGTAATACAACTTGAAAGTAAGATTTTGCTGAGTTCATCTTTTTCCTTTCCCTGGGAGTGGTGGGAGAAGTGACAGCAGTGAGAGGAAGAAATGATATAGAGCCAAGAAAGTGCCCCAAATGGCCAGGAGTTAGTTGCATAGAGAGGAACAAGAGCCTAACCAATGATTTACAAAGGGAGTTGGGGTAATATTTATAAAATATTTAAATAGAAAATATTACATATATTATATTATATATCATATGATATAATATTATACATATAATATATAAAATAAATACAAAATATTTATAAAATAGATAAGTGAAAAAGCAAATACAGAAACACACATGGGAGAGAGTGAATGACTACAACATTCACAATGGCTATAATAACAAACACTATGTTTGGAGTTTGAGGTGTTTCTATTGCAGTGTTTCTATTTTCCTTTATTTTGATGAAATAAACTTTTTAAAGCTAAAACAAAAATCCTGCAGCATAGGGTTGAAGTTGGATATCAGTATGAAGTGACAATTACATGACACAAATAAATGTAGATGTGTAGGTATATGCAAACTCTCTAGTTCAGTTTCTTGCAAGAACTTAGGAACAAACCATCCTATTCATGAGTGAAGAGGATGCTCAAAACTCAGATCTTGCCAATATACCTTTTCTTCACTAAAAGGAAGGGTCATCAAATTACAGCCTGTGGACCAAATCTGACTCACTTCTTGAGTTTATAAAATTTTGTGGGAGCATAGTCATAACCCATTTTCAAAGGACCTGCAGCTGCTTGTGCATTTTAATATAGAATTCAGTTATCATGACAGTCTCATAGCCCACAGTGCCTAAAATATTTGTTCTGTAGATATTTTGCTGAGCTTTGTAAACAAAACAGGGTTTCTTGGAGAAGTGGTTGGCTGTACGGTTAAGTTAGAGCAAGAACAAGGTGAGCCTGGACAATGTTTTCTAGAATGAAAATGCATAAAGTACACAGTATTCAGCTTTCAAGGGCCTTCTGTGGCATAAAAGCATCTCTATGCTATGGAAGCACCAAAGGGCAGAAATATTATCTACATGAAACAACACTGAACAAGTACATAGTGGTATACATTTTAGGCAAGAAAAGGGAATGCCTTTCCTTACAACTGAATGCCAACTAACAATTACAACAATAGAAATGCTTGTGGCAAGTATTGCATCAGTGATGGTGGCTTGAGTGGGAGTTATAAATGGGTGCTAAAGCTGGTGAGTATAAGTTTGAGATCAAGCCAACCTTCAATTTCTCAGATTTTTTTCCACACAATCTTTAATTACGAAGGGGAAAATGGGAGTTGTATTTACCTTTATTCATCATATGCCACCTTGAGCAGGTCATAAGCAGTGGCAGGATAGCTCAGTGTCATGGGTCTCTTGAGGGGATCAGATGGGTATATCAGTATCATTTCTGCATGACAGCATTCTGTTCTGTTTGTGTGTTTATTTAACCAGATGCATTGAATCTTTGTGATGAAGAGGGAGTTTTTGTTTTATAGAAATATACACTGAAATTATTTAGGTACAATGGGCATCACATTAACAAATTGAATACAAGTGGTTTACACAGTACATGGCAATGCTATTTATAAAGGTGGTAATCAAGCAAATATATTAAAATATTCATTTAATAGCTGGTTAGCAAGGATATGGTAATTCTTCACTGTTTTCACTTTTCCATGAGCTTGGAATTTTAAATGTTTAAAATTCACTGGAGTCGGGCCTTGAGTTTGGGGGCAAGTGCCACTCCTCACAGTGTGGTGGCTGTGGGGGGTGCCCCTGCTGGGTCGGACCCAATGCTGAGGGCTCATGCCAAAGACACTGCCGCAAGGCAGTGAACGAGTCCTCGGCCTCCCCCAGGACCCAAGAGAGCTCTTTCCTCAGGGTAAGTGCACCATGAGGGAACTTGGGAACTGGGTTAAAATTCCTAGCTCCACCCAGCTGCTAATATCTGGCGGCTGGGTGAGTTTGGGAGGGGTTTGGGCCTTGGGTTTGGGGGCAAGTGCCACTCCTCACAGTGTGGCGGCTGTGGGGGGGTGCCCCTGCCAGGTAGAACCCAATGCTGGGGGCTCATGCCAAAGACACTGCCGCAAGGCAGTGAACGAGTCCTCGGCATCCCCCAGGGCGTCCAGTGCACCATGTGATGCCAGGCTCTGCCTGCTGGCCGCCCGGCCAGGGAGCTCTGGGGTATTGTTTGTCTGAATCACTTCTTAGGTAGCTCCAGGTTGATCCCAGTGTGCTTCTGGGATCTCAGTCAATCCTTAACATTCCCAATGGCGGTAACTCCTCCTTTGAAGAAATTGGTAACGGAACAGAATGTACTGGGCAGGACTGAGCAAACCTTAGCCTACAAGCAAAACTAGAAACCAGCATGGAGCACAGGTCATGCTGAGCCATGCTCTTGCACCTACTGGTCTACTTGAGTCAAGGACACTAAGGCAGAGGCCAGGACAAGTGAGGGGCTGAGACAAGCTGAGTCAGAGCAACCACTGGCAGGCGCATGATCTATGGCTAGGAACAAGCCCAGTTGGGGAGGTAAGGGGACACCTTAACTGGGTTGAGGTTCCCACCAACGGGCACGTGTGCTGGAATGGGGGCTGCGTTCTATCTAGGAAACAGTTGCAATCTCCCGAGGCACTAGTGTGGACTAGGCTTGGATGCACCAGGCCAGGCCAGACCCCAACATCATCTGGTGTCCTGGAGAACCAGGGTGGATGTGGGACTGACTAGGCTGGGTCTCAACCCCATACTGAGCCATGTGTGAGCTGTACGTGGGTATGGATGAGCCATGGCTGGGCTGAAACATCCAACAACAAGAACCAGAATGGGGTGAAAGCAAGCCAGGAAAAGCCACTGTTCCTGCTAGGACATGAGGTGAACTGAATAGGGCTGGCTCAAGGACCCCCTGTTATGCGCAAAATCTGGCATTGGGAGAGGTTCTGATGGAGGCGCCTGGGCAACTCCTCTGGCAGGACACAGTCCCTGCAGGTAAGCACAAGAAGCATGCAAGGAAACAGCCCAGAATAGGCCATGGAAAGTTTCTCACTGGCATACATTTGGCATGGGTCAGGAGCAGACCAGGCTGAATCAGTTCATGTCATACACTGGTAAATCCGAACACCAGAACAGAGTGTGGGTCGAGCCGGGACTGGTCACAGGAAAACCAGTGCACATTATGGAACGCTAGGGTGAGGTTGCCTGTACTGGATTTGACTGCAGCACCCAACCAGCACACGCGAGATCCAGGGAGGGAGGGGCAGAGCCAGGGGGGGATTAAGGGGCTGGTCCCCTTGCCAGACAGCTACTCCCACTGGAGAGCTTGGGCTGGGATGGGGACAGACCAGACTAAGCTAGGCTGCAACACCTGTGCGCTGCATGTGGACTAGACCAGGGAAAAGCCAGGCTAGGCGGATTATTCCTGCTGGTGCAAGCATAAATTAGAGTGGGTGAGGGATGTTTGGGCTTGGCCACAGCATCAGCTGGCAGAAGGTGGCACTGGGGACTAATTCTGTCAAGTCAAACCACAGAACCACCTGAAGAGTGCATAAACTGGGACTGAGAGAGACCTGGGAGGGAAAAAGTGGGTTCCTCCCTCTTGGGTCACTACTCCCACGGGAGGGCATGAAAACTAGGATGGGGGCTGGGGTGGCTAGACAGAGAGGCACTCAACAACATCCGTGAGGGCTGGATAGTGGAGTTGGTTAGATGGAACTAAGCTTTAATACCCACTGACAAGTACAAGAGCCAAATAGGATGTGGGACAGACTCTACTGCTACACATACTGGCAAACCAGGGTAGGGAGCGGGCCTGGTGGGGATTATTGTGGGTCGCCCCAACTAGGCTGCAGCTCTCACTGGTTGATGCAAGGGCCAAGTGTGTGCTGGGCAGAACCAGACTGGACTGCCACACCCATTGGTTCCAGTGGAAATCAGGACTGAAAACAGAACCAACCCAGCAATTGAAACCACCAGCTGATCAGGGTGACGGACTGTGCCGGGCCCTGTGCTTGCTAGAGCATACAAGAATCTGGTCTGGGAATACCTCAAAGTTTCTTTGGAGATCTCCCCTGTTGAACTGCTGGACTCAGAACCCTAGCCAAGAAAACACAGAGGACAGAGCAAGTCAATCAACCACCTCAGCTATATGTTGGCAGCGAAATACTGGGCAAATGAAGACTCTATGATGGACTGTGCCAATCAGTGGACGACCTCATCGAGCGAAACTGGCAGCGATTCCTAACTGGAGAACTATTAAAAACCATTTGAGCAAGGATCTCAGAGCATGCCCCACATCCGGGACTTGGGGTGGGTGGGAAACTGGGTGGGGCTTCTCCGTCAATATCCCCCTTTACCTCAGATACATGATGGAAACAATATGGACATAATACTATTACCCACTTCCCTATACCCCCGAACCTTTTTTTTTTTTTTTACCGGAATTAACTATGTAAAGATTGTCAACAAAAATACAATAAAAAAAAAATAAATCCTTCAAAAAAAAGAAAAAAAAAAGAAAAAAATCACTGGAATATCTTTTGAAACAAATATGCTCATAATATAAAATGGTTTGTTCATTGTCATTCTGGCAAGGGTGTGGAAAGGCAAGTTATCACACAGCTCTCTGGATGTGAAGGTATTTGTTTCACATGATATAAAATCTTGAAGTACTAATTATGATCTAGTAATTCTACTTCCAGGGATGGGCACTACAAACACACTTATCTATGAATACAGGATAATCTCCAGACTATATGATATAAAAATCAAAGTTCAGAATTGTCTAGAATGCACAATCCTTTGTGCAAAGAACTATGCACACCACTTGTTTATAAATGCTAGATAACAGGGTGAAAAGTGGGTAAAAGACTTTGATCCTATTTCTAAGGGTAAATGGATGTGGATATGTGAAAGCTATAGGACTGAAATTATTTTGCAAAGTACTTAAATTTCAGTTTTTGATGAATGTGAGAAATCACTTTCATCATCCTTGAATCTAGACTTCACAACTGAATGGAGCAGAATGGACAATGGCAATTCTAAGATAGCAGACACCTGCAACTGCCATGAGAATTGTGCCTAACAAATCTAGCTGTTAAATGCCTAGAATATAGCCAGTGATTTCAAGAGACCAGCCTAAACTATCCAGCAGTTAACCAACCATCAGTGAGGTCAGTGAAGGCCAGAACTGCCCAGAAGAATCATGAACCATTTTCAAGATTTTGTGGAGTCAGCCTGTGGATGGAAGAGCTCTACACATACGCCATCCACAGTCTCTGTTTAAAAAAAAAAACCTGCTGAAATTGTTTACCCAGTAATCTGCTGGTATGAACATGTGAACTTCAATCTAGGTGAAGAAATTACATGAAAAGTAGAGGGAATTGAGAAGTGTGGATGGTGTAATTGTGCCTTTACCCTATTTGCCTCTGAAGCATAAGCAGAAAGATGAATGTGGCATTTTGATTACTGCATTAACATACAATATATTATAATTTAGTATCTGTATTTGACATGAATTATATACAAATTCAAGTCTTATCAACAAAAGCAGCAACCAGGATTTGAGCCCAGAATTCTATTCTTAACTCATTACATCTTTAGATTGGTGGTTTGTAAATTAATGGCTCTCATTTCATACATTAAGAACCCAGCGTCAAACATGTTAGCATTGTTCCCAAATGCCTCCTACTGCTCTTGAAAGAGGGAAGGATTTGAATCCCAAATAACTCAGGAAGTCTCAGACAAGAAACTGGAAAATTACCAACTTTCCCATCTTCTGCCTGCCAGTTGTCTTCCAATTAGTTTGAAGCTCAACAGAACTTGGAAAACTTTCAGCTGGCATCTGTTCTATGTTTAAATCTCTCAAATCTATCTTATCTCATTCCACAGTTCAGGCCTTCAGCTCTCATTTGCACTATTACAACAACTCTAGACAATGCTGGAGGCAGAGAGACCCGATCTGTCACAGTGGATGTTTGCTGGTATGTGGTTCTGGTTGCATCCCACAGCCATTTTTATCCATCTCATGGCTCTGAGTCACTGGGATGATCAGGTACATGAGTATTTCCATCTGGTATTTCCAATGATTGCAGCACCCTCCCCTTAAGCATCCATTCATTATCAATCGCAACATGAATCTCTAAGTGAAGTTGACCATTAACCTTCTCTGTCAGCCCTGCCATAGAGGTGACCCTGCATTTACCTAGAGTGTTTCTTTGTCAATTCCCCTTTGTCCGGAGTTCCTCTGCATCCTGAGGATACAAGGTATTATCCTAGTACAATCAATTATACCTGTGGACAATCAGAAGAATAACAAAAAAAATTTTTGAGTATAATTGTCTATTTATGAAAAAACTTACAAATGTTCATCTGCCAAGGAAAATTTCCATGATATTTGAGAACCATTCTTACATAAAAAAATAAACAAGTTGAAAATGCTTGATAAATACTGTGTAGACTTTCCAAGTTTACTCAAGAAATTTATTCATCGTACCAATAATCTTTCGGGTTAACTATGCCAGTATACAATAAAAAGTGGCTGACAGGGCATCATGGAAATTTTATGCCTACTGGTATCAGTTAGGGTTTAAATCTGGCCTTAAACAAACTTATGCCCTCTGGATTTCAATTTGCTTGAATTAAAGGGCTACTACTTTGATAGAAAGAACTTATAAAATGGTATAAAAGTACATACATTAGCCCGGCATTGAAACAGAAGCTGAAGAGTAGGCACAATTGAATTTTCATTGCCTGGAAAAGGTTGCCAAAATTATATGATGTTCATATTATTTAATTATACACAGTATTGGAAAATTATTATACTATGTAAACTGGATTGGAAATCTGTCCGAGGGCTACTAAGCGAAGAAACAACATGATGAACAGCCCTAAGTGATGGCCCTATGAAGTATTTAAGGAAAATAGAAGTACCTATTCACAAATGGTTTGCCTGAATAAGAAAAGATGCTGAAGGGAACACTACCATAGCCAGTCTGGTGTTTGAAGTAAGGTGAGATGACATTCGACGAACTGAAGAATTTCAGGACAGCAATTTTGACTGAATTTGTTATGCACAGTTTTTTAGGTAACCTTTATGTTTACGTGAAATCGGAGGCTTCTGATAACATCTACAGAAGATTCTACCCCTCATGGAAAAGGAAACAGGTAGTTTCTATCAGGAAGACAGAATAGATACCCCTTACATTTTAGCTTTTAGCAGAACTGAAGATAAATATTGCTCAACTATATAGCTAAACCAGTTAGACTCTTGGCCAATTATTTTTTAAAGGCCAATGACACTAGATCAAGAAAGCTTTCAGGTGTTTCATCCAAAGGATAAGGCAACCAAAAGCAGCAGCAAACAGAAGGGCTAGATACATGACCTCACACAAGTTCAAGATACTTTTGGTATTCTAGAAATAAATGTTATCAGAGCTTCTAGCCAAATTATTTTTGAATTTTTATCTTGGAACCCTTTTATGCTGTTAAAACCAAGGCACAACCAGCTTTATTTTGCTTTTTATTTTTTATGATGCAGTTCCATATACACATCAGTTTCCCCTTCCACCACTGCTTTCCACAGTCCTCTCCCATACTTCAGTAGTAGAGTGCAACAGTCACAAGTCCATCATTCTGCTATTTAAGTGTAATATGACATTGTAGATATAATTAATGTCAGAAAGTCTAGCAATCCTATTGTCAAGATAGATTTAACAATTTCAACTTGAGTCTTCCTTTATTAGGAAGTGGATGCATACTGCACTGTATCTTCACTTCCTATATGCTCATCTCTATTATACAGTTCCTCTAGGAACTCTCTCTCTCTGTACACACACGCACACACACACCCCTTTGTCTATATCTCCCGTGTGTGTGTGTGAGGGAGTGGTATCTGTGTGTGTCTCTTTGCCTTTCACATAAATTGAAAAAATTTTCCAAAGAGCAAGCGGAAATCTATCTGAAGCACTGCAGATCTGCCTAAAGGTGAGGAAGAGCTGCTATGTGCCCATAGTGCAGGCAGTTGGCTGACCCAGGAATGAAATGATGAGGTGGGAGACTTAAAACCTGAGAAGACTCAGAAAGTTGCAGATGGTGCCACCTAGGGGTCAGAGTTTGTAAGAGCTGAAAGATGAGTCCGGCTGAGCTGTTCAGAAAAGAGGAAAATTTCAGGCCCAACATGCTGAAGACACAGAACCAGAAGTCCAGTACGTTCTTCTGAAAGACAAAATACCTTCCAAAAGCACCTGGCAGATAATCCAGGTGAGAACTTCAGCAACATCTTACTCTGACCTCGCTCAGGAAATGCATACAGGAACTATGTTGTGCCTATGCAAGGTAAGCATTATAATGGAATGCTTTGTACTTTCCGATTGGAAAACCATCAAGGCCCTACTGGATTGCAATGTTCCACAAGGATGGCCTGATGGGAGCTACATATAAGCTGAGTAAAGTATGTCTCAACCAGAAAAAATTAATCAATGGGCAAATGAAGGCATCTGTACTGAATTCATACAGTAGAATTAGGATCTGAAGGCTTAAGGGCAATTTAGCTAGAAAGAGTTGACATCCAGCCCTAGATGCTCCTAACAGGAGTCATCTCTCTCCACAAGACTTTCAGACTTTGCTAAACTCAAAACTAAGACCAGAGATACAAACTGCAGAAATATTGCTTTTGCTTCAACAATGGTATTTAAAATGTTAGATTAATTGCCAAAATTTAAACTTCAAGAGACAATCACATTACAATGTGGATTTCAGTTCAGAACTAACCTGTAGGGCCTGGTGCTATGGGTCAGTTGGCTGATCCTCCCCCTGCCGGCACCAGGATCCCATGTAGACACTAGGCATCTTCTATGTGTCTCCTGGTTCACTCCCCAAGTGGCCATAATGACTGGGGCTGAGCCAATCTGAAATCAGGAGCCAGGAACTTCTTCCAGGTCTCCAACTCAGCTGCGGGGCTCCATCTGGGCCTGGCATGACGGCATAGCAGTTTAAGTGCTCGCCATGAACACACCATGATCCCATATCGGCGCGCTAGTTCTAAGCCTAGTGGTCCCACTCCCAACAGGAGTGGGCGTGCCTTTTAGCCAATCAGTGTCATGACTGTGAAGGGACTATCTGGAAACGCCTTCTACCCTCCCTTTCCAGAAGCCTTGATAAACCTTGAACTCGTGATGAATGGACAGGACATTCCTCACCAGCTTGTCTCTGGTGATTCCTTGACCCAAGACCACCACTGCATCACACTTGGTGAACTCTGGGCCTAGCTGGCGGACTTCAACCCCGAGAACTGATACCACAAACAGGGATACCAAGACACCAAGGACTTTCGGGTGAGACCCTGATCAATTTCATCTCAGCAGTGTCCTGGATACCTTTGCCTCATCTACTATTTCAGACCCCGATAGACCTCATCTCAACAGTGTGCGGGATAACTCAGCCTCAGCAGCGTGCTGGTGACCCCGTGTCCTGGTTTTTAGGATTCCTCGGACATTCCCCCAGACTAGTCGCTATCATTCCTGTGGAACCCCTGAAACCCTGCTCCCTGCATTCTATCCTTGTATATAAAGAAATTTCTCCGTTTAGATAAGTCTGTGGTAGAAAAATTCCACTCCTCTTTTCAGATCTCCTAAGCCAAGTATCTTTTTCCTTTCAATACGTTGCTTCACTATGCTATGGGTCTAATGACTTCAAAAGATTCAGAATCTGAAACCTGAAACTTTACCACCTTGAAGACTGATTCCTCTGATCACAGCAGAGTGACTTTAAACCCCTTTTGGGCTTAGGGGGAAGTGCAAGTGAGTCCCATTCGGGATGGAAGGAAAGTGAGATGCTGTCCGCTTGCAATTTAGCCAAACAGGAGCATGCCACAGCTGTGAAAATCAATGTACCAGCTGCCCTCCGGCTGTTCTTGTTAACCTGGCTTCTACCTCAGCTGGTGGAGAACTCAGGGGATACAGCTCATGGCTAGCAGTGGGCAACTGTTGCTGCTATTACCATCGGCTTCAAGCCCTACTCCTGCATTATGCTATGCAACACCACCCACTACTCCAAGTCTATTATCTGAGCTCCACTTGCTGCTATTCGCATTACTTTGGGTCTCCTGGAAATGGCACTGAGCTCAGAGCCAATGTTTAGTCATCTGTTCAGAAATCCGTTTATCCTCTTCCCTTAACTTGCTGGTTCTCCTGGAGAGCAGGTTACCATATAAAGCCACATTAATGGGCCTTCTGCTCCCACGCTTACTACTCTTCCTCCGGGCCTGTGGCAAAGTGAGCCACAGAGGCAGCCTTTGGGATGTCAGCCAAGGGGATGCTCAATTCTATCCCCAAATCCTTAGTGGACTGAGCTAGAAATTTGTAGCAGAAGCAAATACTGACAGTTTTAAGATAATGTCCATGAGAAGATAATTAGGCTTTTTGGTCTAACAAGCTAGCCATCCCATTAATAAGGTCTAGAGATAAAACTGTGCAGCCTGGAGCATCAGAGAGAGAGAAACAGAGAAAGAGAGAGAGAGAGAGGTGAAGAAAGGAGTTGGAAAGACCACATTAATTACATAACATTGTCAAGTGAAAACTATCAAATAAAAGCACTAGAAAACATTTACCAAAGATCTGAAGTCTGCTACCAATTTGAAACAAGAGCACAGGTTTACAATTAACCCACAGTGTATGTTAGCAAAAGCAGTGAGATCAATGGTAAATATTTAGAAAACACTATAGGTATTTTTTTAAGGACAATGATCAATTACATTATACATAAATCATACAAGATGTATTCCTCTCAAACCTTTACAACTTCCCACCCCTTCTTCAACAAGTCTCAACCTGGAAATACTCTGTAAAACAAGTTATAAGAGCATATAGGTTTATCTCATGCTTTGGAATAATGTAACAGTGGGTTAGAACAAAGCCGTACCAGATTATATTTATATATAAGTGTTCAATCAAGTTACAGAACAAGTTTTGCAAGTAACAGTTTTTTTTTCCTTTTCCCTCTTTTTTAAAACAATTGTTAATTCGCTTATATCATACCCCACCCATATCAGGGTGTGGTGGGGGGAGGAAGAGCTAGAGAGCATTTAGGTCCTGAGGGTAGCTGGGTCGACTAAAGTCAGAAGAGACAAGGAAAGCAGAGGGTTAAAATGGAGAAAAGGAAGGTTTAAACATAGGAAATGTCTGTCTCCTTGCCATTGCAAAGTGGAAGTTATCTAGCATGGATAAATCAGACCCAAATTGAATCTTAGATACCAGGAGGCAGAGCAAACAGAGAGCTTCAAACAGAGGGGGATGGAAGGGAGAGAAGAGGCCAGGATGACATAGTGGTAGGGTGGGTGGGTGAGGGCTGAGGTCTCGGGTGGGGGAGGACAAGAGGGGAGTTTGTTAGCAGGCTAGGAATATCAAACAGAGGCCAGAGACATAGGGGAAGCATGTGGCACCAGAACCCTGAAAGAGAGCTCTGGGGTCTCCTAATTCATGACTAGAAAGATATAGAAAGAAGAGAGAGCTGAGAGCAGAGGGTTCAAACAGAGGATGGGACCTCTCCCCATTTTTCTGAATGCATGCAATAGCTGATTAGATCTCAGAGCATATCTGATCCAGAGAACCATTAAGTGGCCACGTGGAAGAGCTCATTAGGGGATACTGAGGCCAATCCACATTATAAAGGCATATATCATGTTTTAGGTAAAACCCATCTAAAGGGTTTCTAAATTTGCTAGGAGACAGCCCAAGAGGTTGGTGGGGGTGATTGGTGATGGAAAAGTACCTCCCATGGTTAACAGGTTCAGGCCCAATTGCAACCAAGGAAGCTGGACTGATACACGGAGAAATGAAAGCGTCCCCTAGTTTTTTTTCGTGTCAGAAAACCAATGAAATAGCTCTGGTGGAAGATCGTCACCTCCTACAAAAGGGATGAGCCAGATCCCAAAAATGACATCTGTGTCACAAATTCTCATTTCAGAGCACAGGAGGCCCTCATTTGTGGAGTCAGATCTGCACAAAGGCCAAGGGATGAGCAAGTGGAAGTCCGAGGAACCTGATCCACATGTCCTGCTGGGATGAACAGAAATGCTCCGAGTCTCTTTATTCTTAATTTCCAGGTGAAAATATCATGTAACACTTAGGGAATGAAGCATAACAACATTTTCAGATCAGCCCCACCTAACTCAAGGTCATTGCCGGGCGTGATGGATTGCTGGAACAAGGGATCATCCTCCCGTTTGTAACATCACTCCCTAGCCGGCTCAGAAACAGCCACAGCCTTCAGATTTCAGCTCTGGTCCTCCACTGGCATCCAGTGGTGAGGAGTGGGAAGATGGAAATACCAGCTCAAGCCCAGCAGCACAGGAAACCCAAGCACTGGCCCAGGAAGGTGGAGCTTAACACCAGCTTGGGGCAGGTTGCATGGCTCCCAAGAAAGCCCACAGTGAGGAGTGGAAGAAATGTGGCTACAAGCCCAGTGTCAGCTGAGTCTGCAAGGATGGAGGTTTCCAATTCTAAGCAGGAAGATAGTGCCATTCATGATCAGCTGCCAGGGGCAAGCTGTCTTCTCTTAGGTATCATGTTAAGTCAGGCACCAAATCGGGGCCAAGGATTCATTCAAGTGGAACCCACTGTTTTATAATCAAATTAGCATTTCCAATAGTCTTGACAACTAGTGGCAGTTTTGCTCACCCAGCCTCCTTTCTGGGGCCCTGAGTCCCAGGTCTGCGTCCTTCCATTTGCTTTCTTTGCACGGTCTAAGCTTTCTGCCTCCCACCTCCTGCAAAGTAAAAATGACCCCACAGATTTGCTGGGCTTCCACAAAGGAGATAATCCAGGTCCAGAGGTCACTCCCTCCTGACACAGAATGACAGGTGTCCCTGAGAAACAATTACAGTGCCCAGAGAGACAGAGAACTTTATTTTGCTTCACCTTTTGCCTGACGCTGGATATCACAGTATGTGTTGCCTCAGTTACAATGTACAGACTCCGTTTCTAGGAGCAGCTTGAAAGAACTTCATCTTAGGGCCCACGCGGTGGCTCATCAAGCGAATCCTTAGCCTGCAGTGCCAGCATCCGACATGGCACTACACGGGACACCTGGAAGCAGTTCCTGACTCCTGGCTTCTGATTGGCTCAGCTCTGACCGTACAGCCATTTGGAGAGTACACCAGCAAGTGGAGGGACCCTTGCCCCCTCTCTTTCTCACCTCTCTCTGTATATCTGCCTCCCTCTCAAATAAAACTGAATAAAAATTTTTTTAATAATACTCTTCTGGGAATATCCAGGAAAATTTTTAAAATAAAAACACCTCTCCACATTCACGAAAATATCGTATACTGACAATTTTCACTGAAGTCAATGAGAGTTGAAAAAACCCCTCAGCAATGTGGGTGTAAATTGAGGTTTACAAGATTCGCTGAGACACAGTTAATCTCTCCTGGGTTCAAGTCTTCAATGCTATGTTTCCCCTACTTATCAACAGCACCATTTGTACAAACCTCATTCATGTTCCCTTTGACTACCCAGTACTGCCCTAGTATTAATGAAAGAGGATATTCGGTTTTCTAAGTCCAGTGTGGAGAGATTAGGTAATGAATGCTGAGTCCCTTGGGAGCTCCACCTGGGCTCACTAAGGTGAGTAGATGGTGCACACCCAGGTGCAGAGCAAGTGAGTCACCGCCAGGTGGCGTGGGGTGGTTCCACTTTCTAGACTGGTCAGTGATGCCTGATGATTCTGGCCACTTCCAACTCCCAGTGACTGAGTAGAAGGGGTCTCAAAGTGCCCTTGAAGTCTTTCTTGTCACCATCAGAAGAATGAGGAAGCTACCTTTTCTAGCAAAAACTAAACTTCCAAGGAATATTAAAATTGCGGAAGTCTCCTACTTCTTTTTGGGCCCTTTCCATTGTCCTCTGTGTGCTCTGGCTGCAGGCTCTTGGGTCCCTCAGAAACAGAACTGCCACCTCGGTGTGGCCTCTAACAAGATGATTCCACCAGCTTAAAGGGAAATGCTTGTGTAACTTTGGGAAAAACATGGCCAGCCTCTGGGGTTGGTTTTCTGACAGCACTAAAGTCAACATAATGAAACAACAGAAATGCTACTTTGTGTCCTGCTTTGCAGTGTGCATGTGGTACCTGCTGATATGGCAAGAAGGGATCCTGACTGGTCCTGACCATTTTTTAAAAAATTCTGATTGATGGGCCCGGCGGCGTGGCCTAGCGGCTAAAGTCCTCACCTTGAACACGCGCAGGATCCCATATTGGCGCCGGTTCTAATCCCGGCAGCTCCACTATCCATCCAGCTCCCTGCTTGTGGCCTGGGAAAGCAGTTGAGGACGGCCCAGAGCACTGGGACCCTGCACCCGTGTGGGAGACCTGGAAGAGGTTCCAGGTTCCCAGCTTCGGATTGGCGCAGCACCGGCCGTTGCGGCTCACTTGGGGAGTGAATCATCGGACGGAAGATCTTCCTCTCTGTCTCTCCTCCTCTCTGTATATCTGACTTTGTAATGAAAATAAATAAATCTTAAAAAAAATAAACAAACTAAAGGACCATGCCTTGGTTTTTTTTTTTTTAAATTCTGATTGTTAGTTGTTTAAAAAGATGTTAGACTTCTAGTTCTTATGATATTACGATATTATTGTGCGCAGCTAATTCCTGCAGCCTGGTTCTTTACCGTGAGCTGAAAACACCAAACCCAACGAGATATCTTAGGAGGTTTATTCCAGCGGGAAGGAACCGGGTGGAGGGGAGGGGAAAAGGAGGAGGGGAAGAGGCCTGAAGAAGAGGGGGAGGAAGAGCAAAGAAGAGGGAGCAGAGAGAGAGCCGCACCTGGGGGGGCCTTTTTGTCTGCCAAGTGTGGGGGGTGGGGATTGGGAGGGATCGAGGGCAGGCCCCAGGGGATTGGCAACTGCAGGTGAATGCCTAGGGATGATTGGTGAGTGGGCGGGGTTGGGGGAGGGGCTGGAAGATTGGGGGTGGCATTCTCAGGTGGAATGCCAGGTTACATATGATTGGTGGATGGCTAGACTGGAGCGAATTTCATGAGCTGTGAGGAAGAAGAAATGGCGCTGGGTCCAGGGTGGCATATTTGAATAACTCCCTACACTGATGACCTTTACATAGTTGATTATGGCTCAAAAGGTCAAGGGCTACAGGAAAGTGAGTAAGGCCCTTGTTTCCACATTCCTTTCTTCCTTCTTGTATCTGGGGGAAGGGGAGAGACAAAGGGAGAAGCCCACACCCACCCTCTCAACAATCCCAGGACCCCATGTGAGCCATGCTGTGAGGACACTGCTCAAGTGGCTTCAATAGTTCAACTGCTCTGAATTGCTGTCAACCTTGCCATTCCAAGCACAATGAAATCTCTTTAGAATCCACTGGCAGGCAGAATCCATCTTAGGACCTCCACTTGCCCAGAGTTTCACTGCCAACACTTGGCTGGGATAATTGATCCAGTTGTTCTGTACTCTGTTCTAGTAGCAGGTATTCTAAGTAGGCTCCAATGTACTACCATATCCTTCATGTGCACCTGGATATGCTGTCCACTTCTCCATCTGAGCCACTGAAGAGGCTTAGCTTTCACACGTGGACTCCATGGTCAGACCATGGAATGTGCAAATCTCTTGCTGGTTGGGGTTCTAAGTTCAGTTTGATTGGGGTGAACCCCAGAGAAACTTTGAGATGATTCCAGACCAGATTCTTGTGTGTGCTTGCCAGTATGGGGTCTGGCAGATCGTTGCCCCAATCAGCTGCTACATATACTGCTGGTTGCAATTGCTGGGTCAGTTCCATTTCCAGCCCTGTCTTTTACACAAACCAATGGATTTTGGTGCCCAGCCTGATCCTGCCCACCACACGTTTGGCCCTCACACAAACCAGTGGGAGCTACAGCCTAGTCAGAGCAACCTGCAATAACCCTCACCAAGCCAGAACCCTCTGCCCTAGTTCCCATGCTTGCCAGTATGTACAGCAGAGTGGTCCAGTCTGTCCCACATCCCATTCAGTTCTCACATATCAATGGGCATTGAAGCCTAGTTCAACCCTGGTGCCACGGTGTGCAGACCACCTAAAGTACAGGACTTGCTCACTGCCATGTCAGCAGTGGCCATGGCCAGTGCCGCAAGCAGTGATTCTGACCTGGTACTTCCAGCAGCTGCCACACAGCTGGAAGCTCCCTCCAGCCAAGCCCCATGCCCTGCCCATTTTTGAGATGGAAATACTGCCAAGTGAATCCAAGGTAAGCATGTGTGTCACTATGTTATTTTATAGGTTATTTTATTCACACAAGCACTCATTGGTTCATTTCAGAGAAAGGGGAGGGGGGCCCCCACCTACTGATTCAGTGCACAAGTGCCCACAAGTGGCAGGCCTGGCCCGTGTTGAATGTGGAACTGGAACTCCAGGCAGCAAGGACCAAAGTACTTGAGCCAGCTCTGCTGCCTCCTAGGCAGATTTGTGGTGTAGTTTTCCTTCAGCTTCCTGAACAGAGCCACTGGGACACTCTACTGCTGCAGCGGCACGTCACAGGGCTCCAAGTCCATCTCTTCATCTTCACCCAGCTGAATCTTCTCAGGGTTGTCCTGCTTGGCCATCTCAGCCAGCTCCTCACAGTCACCATTGCTCCCCACAAAAAAGATTTTGCTCTGGGCTCATGGTGGCTGGTCCTGCTCAACCTGGGTCGCCAGCTGCTCGGCCCTCTGTTCCAGCAGCCTCATGTTGTCCATGCAGTTCTGCCCTAGGGCCAGGTCAGACACGGTGCCAGTAGCACTACTCAACACCTTGAGCATGTGGGAGGCCATGAAGTTGACCTGCATGTTGTAGGTGGCCTGAACACTGCAACGGACCCGCAGCATCTCGTGGATTGTGTCCTCGTTGCCGTGACATGCCTTGAACTCCTTCCAAGTTGTTCAGAAGGCACTGGTTTTCCTTGGGTCACAGATCTGCAAGCGGAAGTTGTAGATGGCACGGGCCTGGTCAGTCTCTCCAAGCTTGCACCCCATCTCCGTGAACTGCAGGCACATCTCCCGGGTGTGCTCATCTGACAGCACCTCGATGGCCTTCTGGTAGATCCTGCGGGTATGTGTGACCCTGCAGATCTCGGCTGCCCTCGTGATGCAGAGTTGGAACTTGTTGTAATGCTGTGAGGACTCCACAGCGAGGATGGCGCACTCATACACGGCCATGGTGTCCCGGGCCAGGCCCCCCTTCTTCTTCAGCTGTGCACACAGCAGGTCCAGGGTCTTGCAGTATTTGGGAGAGCAGCCGTCCAGTGCCTGTTCAAACAGGTCCTGGGCCACCTCCAGGTTATTGCCCCAGTAGCTAGTGATGAACTTGGCCAGGTAGGTGCTCCAGATGTCAGACATGTTGGGCCACTCAAACAGCGAAATGCCATGCTCATAGGCCTTGAAGCTGTCCTCAAAGTACTTGTTCTCCTCCATGAACTTGGCATAGTGGATATCCGTGAGGGGCTGGTGATTCTCAGGTCTAGAATGCAGTCATACTCCACCTTCTTGGACTGGGAGGTGCCGAGGCTCTCCTGCAGGTCAGTAAGCATCGACCACAGTTTCAGGGACATGTGCACATGTCTTTGCATGGGCTCTGAGCTGTCGAAGTAGTCAGCTGGGCAGGCGGGCAGTGCCGTGGCCTTTTTAATAGCTGCAGTGCCTCCTCATAGTTCTCGTGCCACAGCTCCAGCACCCCACACTGGCACCCCACAGTTACCAGGTAGTCCATCTGCTTGAAGTTCACCTTTGTGGCCTTCTCCAGGATGACACGGGCATCGTCCAGCTGCCCATTGTCTTCATAAAACTTGGCAAATGCAACCCACAGCATGTGGGTCTTGCCCGTGGCATGGAAGGGGTCCACTGTCTGCACTGCCTCCATGTATGTCTTGATGATCTTGCCAGGATGACCTTCATGCAAAGCCACACATTTGTGCCACTTGTATACGTTATGCGGGTTCTGGCGGAGTAGGATGCTGTTGAGTAGCAGGGGATGCCTGCTGATGAGCTGCTCGATGCTGGTCAGGCGCAGCTCCAGATCCATGTCCTCATCCTCCTTCTCATGCCCTCTCTCTAAGGCCGTCTCCATCTTGGCGGAGATCACACTCTCCTCAAACTGGGCGTAGCTGTCAAAAATCTGTGTGAAGTCTCTCACAGTCATCATGGTCCAGATGGCCTCCTCGTACATTTCCTGAGCCTTCTCAATGTGGCCGCTGCAGATGTAGTAGTCAGCCAAAGAGCACCAGAGCTTGCTCAGGTGGTTGGTGAAGTGGGTGAGGCCCCAGCAGATGATGGTGTGCATGTGGAGGGAATGCACCTTGTCTGGGTTTTGCAGCATGAGGTCACACAGCTCAAACCACAGCTGGTACTTGGATTTGCTGGCCTTGGACACAAAGCATTGGTCATTGACCATGGTTGCCATGCACTGTGCTGCCTCGTCCAGCTGGTCACTGCCCTTGAGACAGTCAATATATTCCTCAGCGTTCTCAGGATTCACCTTGAGGAAGCACTAGTAGACTCAAATGGCTGTCTCGGGCAGAGGGTGTGAACCCAGGAAATGCAGGTACAGGAGCCAGATGTGGCAGTGCTGCTTGATGGGCAGGGCCCACAGGGCGTGGTCGAAGGTGTGGCGAGTACCCGTGATACTGCCCTTGTCCATCAGGAGCTGGCAGTAATCCAGCCACAGCCAGGGTATCTTGTGCATGAACCCAAAAGCCCTGTGGTGACAGTTGTTGACATCCCCGTAGGCGGGGTCTTCCACACAGCGGTGCTACACCTGGGCCCTCCTCTCCTTTAGGTAGTGTGACCAGAGTTTGTAGCTGTCAGGCAGCACATTGAGCACATTTTTTTTTTTTCACGGTTTCTGAAATTTTTAATCATCATGAATAGTTTCTGTGACAAGTAGTTGTGCTTCATAGTTCAGAGAACGTTCAGATGCCTGACACCGTATGAAAGCCCAGCTTTTTGCCTTTCTACCCACCAAATTAGTCTTTTCAGAAGTCTTGCCGGATGTTTTCTGTGTTTGCCTCTCCATGCTGTTGCTTAATTCGATAGATTTCATTTTTTAGTTGCACAATAGTCCGTTCAATTTCATAATTCTTACTGACCAGGGATACCCAACTGGACTCCATTTCTCTTAATTTGGATCCAGCTGTGAGTTGCGTGTTCTTTCGCTGCCAGTTGAAATCCTGAATGTGTTTCCTTAACTTCTGAAGCTCTTTCTGTGCATGTTCAATCATATGAACTAGATTTTCATTATACACTTTCCAGGCATTACATCCATGCTGTGACATTAGTTCCAGATTCTCAATCCGAACTGCCTGGTGCTCTAACTGGGCCATAGAATTGTTTACACAGTCTTGCCACGCAGTAATGTCATTTTTCTGACCCGAGGATGGGGCTGGAAGCTCATATCGTTTCATACTGAGCAGTTCAATGGGTTGTCGAGCAGCCAGCCTTTCAAATTCATTTCTCATTATGTCAGTTTCAAAGGCAGAATAGTCCGGCTCCATGAGGTAGGTCAGGTAGTTTTTGGTGGGTCGGTATCTGCGGCTTTCCTCCTCCACCAGGGCTGCAGCTGCTTCCCGCACACCGGGCGCTTCATAGCCTTGGTCAAAATAGGGCAGCGCGTCCACCACCACCTCCCCAGCCACCAGACCAGTGCCTACCATGTGGTTGCGCCTAGGTTTGGGCGTCCCTGGTTTGAACTCGATGTAGTGGAGCCAGGATTTGATGCAGTACTTGTTTTGCGTGATCTGCTTCTCAAAGGGAAGATCCTCTTCTGATGCCGATTTCCCCAGTTGCTGCATCTTGGGGCTTTAAGTCTGCCAACAGGTCCCAAGGTCAACGGTCCTTATGCAATGGTGTTCTTCAATCGAGGAACCACCAGAGACAAGCTGGTGAGAAATGTCTTGTCTATTCAGCACAAGTTCAAGGTTTATAAAGGCTGATGGGAAGGGAGGGTAGGAGGGCGTTTTCAGATAGTCCCTTCACTCAATAATGACAATGTGATTGGCTAAAAGGCATACCTAATCCTCTTGAACGAACAATCTGACAGAGGTCATGGTTACTATCAGGGTTGGAAGTTAAGCCATTGGGCAGATAAGCTCTAGGTCCTGCCCACCACATAACTGGCCAGGATCAGGGGGTGACTTGACTATATGTTCAGGTAATGATAGGAAATGGTGCTTGCTTTATCCATTTTCATTTCTAGACCACTGCTTGATAGCATCTTCTGCTGACACATTCATGCCACTAATCTGAAGGCATAGTGGCCCCTTGTCTACTTTGGTAATGTCAATCTCAGAACAAGGAACATTGAGGCTTTCAAAGGAACTCAGTGAAATTGGATGCTACTTGGGTCACAAACTGTATGTACTTTAGAACAACTCAGATGATTTCCTTAAGTATCCTGGAATTCTGCTTCATAGAACCTCCACCCTCTTTGAGAGAGGGAGAGACAGAGAGCAAGAGAAAGAGAGACAGAGAGACGGGGGTGGAGGAAAATTCTTTCATATTCTTTTTTTTTTTTTAAAGATTTATTTATTTTTATTGGAAAGGCTGGTGTAGAGAGAGGAGAGACAGAAAGGAAGATCTTCTGTCCAATGATTCACTCCCAAAGTGACCGATCTGGCCAGTGCTGCGCCGATCTGAAGCCAGGAGCCAGAAACTTCTTTCTGGGTCTCCCACGTGGGTGCAGGGTACCAATTGTCTGGGCCATCCTCGACTGCTTTCCCAGGCCACAGGCAGGAAGCTGGATGGGAAGTGGAGCTGTCGGTAATAGAATTGGTGCCCATGTAGGATCCTGGCGCGTTGAAGGCGAGGACCTTAAACCACAATGGTTCCTGCCAGGCGACCCAGCTGCCCAACCTCCTCCCAGAACACTATTTCCTTCCCTTTCTCCTCCAGACCTCCGTGCGGCTACCACTTCCTGGGAGCGTCAGGACTTCTTGCTGGTTCCACACTGTCCACCCTTCCGAAAGAGCTCCTTCTGTGCAGGCTCTTGCAGTCCCAGCTGAGCAGGCCTCCTGTTTGCCCTTGGCAGTTAAAGTGCACAGCAGGTGAGACGTTAGTGTGAATCATCTTAAGCTCAGGGTGAGAGTGAATTTGTGCTGATTCCGTTTTCTGATAATGTATACTAATTCCCAGTGCATACATTCAGTGGAATTTAAATTGGAATTCTGTACATGCTGTCATTTTATTAAATTTTCATGATGGGACATCTCAATGTCATGTAATTGTATCAAATTTCAATGATAATTATCAATTAAACCAAGCCTGCCAGCTGGCTCTCATGTGGAGTGATAGCTGAAAACCTGTGGTTAGAGATACTGTCTCCTGGTCATCTGTTCCAGGTAATACAGTAAAAAAGAAATGTTTCCCAAACACTCAAAAAACATTACATATTGCAAGATGTTTTTCATTTTGCATGAGAGTTGCTTGCTAACTGCTTGCAACACTGTGAGGAAGATGAAAAAACAAAAACAAAAACAAAATCAGACTCAGTTTATCGGAAGGTTGCAGTCCAAAAAAGTAAATAGGACAAACGTATAAAGTGCTCATTCTTGAAATATGTAAATGACAAAAAATGAAACAGCTAAAAGGCATTATTCATTTATGTATTTATTCCACAAACAATTATTGGACTCTTACTGCATGCCAGGCCATCATTGTTGCTAATGAGTTCAGAATAAACAAAACCAGAGAGACTTCTTGTGGACAAGGGGTCATTGGTATGATGGGGAGACACAGAGATGCTATATAGTTATACTCTCATCCACATTAGTGATGGAGGAAAGTGCTATAAAGGAAAGGAAAGATAAGCACAATGACTGAGAGCAGACTTTTCCCAAAAGCAGCTGGGGAAGAAGAGGAGGCCCAAATAGGCAGTGGAACTTGGTGAAGAATGGGAGGAAGGCATGGGAGTTGCTTGGATTCTCACTTGTCAAAATCATCGCAAACATTTGTCAAATGAAACATCGGAAAATTTTAAAATTAACATGAGGATTATAAAGTAAAATTATAAGGCAGCTTAACACATACATCAAGATAGAAAGATTCTTGACAAAATGTTGTTAAGTCTTGCCTGGCAAAACTTAAAATGATAATACATCAAGACAATATATTTTATAACCCTTAAATGGAAGGTTAGTTCATCTTCTAATACCTATCTAATCAATAAAAATATTATCATAACAAATTGGCAAATAAAAATTACAATTTTTATAATTATAATTTTACTTTGTATGTTGCTTTTATCATTTTTCGCATTTGAGGTATCATAATAAAATATGTAAAATAAATAAACAAATAAACAAATAAATAAATAAATAAAAATTAACATGAGGCACCTTCAAGATATTCCTGGACAATGCATATTAAGAAAAAACTATGCACAGATTTCAAAATGGTTCGGCACCAACATCAGCTTATCTTACATTCTGTTTTTCCAAGAACTTTTCTGAAGATGGGCTTGTGCATAAGTTTTGAGTTTGACGGGGGTTATGATTAGTACATTAGAGCTCAAATGCTCTCAGAGCCACACATTTCCCATTTTGTTGATCTTGGGAATAAACGTCACTCAACCACTGACATGTAATTTTAGATCATTTGCAAGAGGCAGTGATGTACAAAAGCAAAGTAACATGTGAACTGGGGAAAATCCTACTTTCCATTATGGAGAGCCAGAAAAGATCTCAATATGAGTAAGTACTCCATAAAGTATGAACTGTTTATAGCTATGTAAAATGTTTACTCAAATTTATTGAGTGGTTTGTTGATTAGATTAATAAAATAAAACGTTTTTATAATGGGAACAAGAAAAACAATTTTTAAAGGAAATCTATGCAAAATATGAGGGTGAACATACATGTTCATTAAGGCACATGTGAGGGGCTCATCCATATATCACCCTTTCAATGTGTTTCCTGAATGTTCTCTGAATATATATCTGGAGATCTTCTAAAGTTATTGAATTTTGTTTTAAAAAGAGCCTTTTATTTTTTGTTTAATGTGTACTATTGGACACTTAACAATTTCAGTGCAATATTTCAATATACATATGTAGCATAAACTGATCAAGACAGGCGAGTGGTTTTGCATTTCCTCATTTGCATTTATGATTTTTCAACCCAAGACAGTTTACATTATAAAAGAACTCCTTAAGAGTAGAATGCATAATATCCTCAATAGTGGGATTTTATTTTGATTTTAAAAATTTACTTATGGGGCCTGGCACAATAGGCTAACGGCTAAAGTCCTTGCCTTGAATGCGCCGGCATACCATATGGGCACCGGTTCTAATGCCAGCAGCTCTGCTTCCCATCCAGCTCCTTGCTTGTGGCCTAGGAAGCAGGACAGCCCAAAGTCTTGGGACCCTGAACTCACATGGGAGACTCAGAAGGGGCTCCGGGGTCTTGGCTTCAGATCAGCTTGCGGCTGCTTACTGAATAAACCATCCCACGGAAGATCTTTCCCTCGGTCTCTCCTCCCTTCTATATATCTGACTTTGCTATAACAATAAATAAAATTTTAATAAAATAAGATTTATTTATTTGAAATGCAAAGCCACAAAGGGAAAGAGAATAAAGAGAGAGAGAGAGAGAGAGAGAGAGAGAGAGAGAGAGAGAGAGCGCTCCCATCTCTGATAGTCATTTATTCCTCAAATGCCTGCAACAGCTGGTGTTGGCTTGGGGCTAAATCCAGGATCAAAGAACTGAATTTGGGTCTCCTTTGTGGGTAGCAGGAATCCAATCACTTGAGCCAGCTATGCTACCTCCTAGTATCTATTAGCAATAGGGTCTCAGGGACTGAGATAGGTATGAACCCAGGCACGGGGATGAAGGTGTCTAATCATGAGATCAAGTATGCACCCCAACAGTGAGTTTTTAAGCACAGTGGTCCAGCATGTGGATCACTTTCCAGGCAGCCTTTAGAGTTTGGGTATCGGTCTAGTAATCAGAAGTAAGATTGGTTTTGGTGCAGAGTGGCAGAATGGATGACTACTCCAAGAAAATTCAGACAGGAATATTTACAACTAGAATGTACATTGTAAGGCATGCAGACATCTGTTGAGACCTACTACAAAGCACCATCCACAGTAGTATTGAGTATACAATAAAATGGAGCCATACACATAAAATGGAGTCATACACATAAAATGGCTAATAATCAATATTTAGAAGATATAGCCACAGCATACAGATACTATATGCACAAAAACTGCTACTTTCTGTGGACCATCTGCCTCATGCTGCCTCTGTATGCTATCAAAACCAAGCCGAGCCCTCAGCATACCATTGTGTGAAGGAGGCCAACTTTCAGTTAACGTTTTCTTGCTATTGTAGAAAAGGCAGTGGTTCCATTAGGAGCTAGGCTTTTCTTGGTGTAGGGCATGTTTCCTGCTAACACAGCTTCCATGCTATTCTCTGGGTGCTCTTGCAGTGCTCAGTATACATAGAAAGAAGGCTGTTATTTATGGACTGTGGTCACAGGCAAAGTGTACTTATATTAATGCCAATATCTATTGGTCAAGCAATTCCTCTCCACACCAGGCATCTTCAGACTCCATTCAGATGCTCAATAAAGGGGAAGTCTTCACTGCAGACACTTCAACTTTGAACTTCCCTTCTTGAGGCTCTGTGTCAACAGGAATGTACAGATGATTCTCTAGTAGACTGCATGGTGACAGGATCCAAGAGGACATCATCAAAAGCACTTCCATCCCTTCAACCTGTTACTGAGTTATTTCACTCAACCTTATTACCAGGCTAACTTACGATTCAAATAAAGATGTTGCAGTATTATTACGTTAAAAGTGAGAAAAAACATGAAGAGAGCTAATGTGGTCTACTTGAGTATGTCCTCATACCCTGGATCCATGGCAGCTGCCCCTGTGAGCAGCCTGCATTGTTTGAACACCTTGTGCAAACGTGATTTTCATAGACTTCAGATGAAGGTTTTGGTCTCACCCGTGAAGCATGGAGACTCAGGCCAGCTGTCCTTAGCCAAAACGAATGTATGGGTAGCTCAGGAGGAGTATCAGCTGTGACTCCTAGATCACCTTCAATGAGAGGAGACCCCATTTCGTTTCTTGTGTTTCTCTAAGTGCAGGCAGGTAGGATGTGGAATTCTTTGTTCCATGGGCCTCAGGACAGACTGGGCCAATATGGGACAACTCCAGACACCACTAGAATTTCGTAACTTTCCATGTGCCATTTCCAACAATATTTCAGCATATCTGGGCTATTAAGGTAGCCCTATGTGAGGCTCCCTATGCAGGGTTGTGGCCAATTAGACATCATTTATCTTGCCAGATCACTCACATAGCCCAAGCCCCTTCCTACTCAACATCTCTTTCCTTTGAAGTCTGGCCCACACTAGGGTCTGCTTCCTCTTGTAGCTTCCTGTAGCTCTCTGCTCAGTTTTCCTCAGATGCCTTTTCCCCCTTCTCTAAATTCTAGAACAGCTAACTAGTCCCATAATTTGCAGACACAGCCAACCATATGGAATCTGTAATAACTGTTTAAGGCTGAGCTCTAGAATTCCCTTGTCAGGTGGCTTTTCTAAATGCTTAGGGTTTTCCAAGGCAACACATAGTCAAGGATGACTGTCTTACCAGAGGGTAGGCAGGTCTGACTTATTTCATACGACGACTTTACCTCATCTTGATTGGACGGGCTTCTCTCACTCCTCAAATTTTACTCACCGCCCTATTTTTGCTTGTGACTCACTTGTAGCTTCCATTCCTGTCCTCCCTCGTGCTGTCACACACCACTGACTTCTGTCCTCTTGATCTAGGATTGACTCACGAGGCTCCTGCATGTAGCTATCTACTAGGCGGCTGTATGCCAACTTGCAACATGGTGACTGCCATTTGAACATTGTGACATTCACCTGATAGTCTGCTACAAGTCACCAGTTAAAGGTGCCTACTATCTAGCTTACGCAGTTGACTTAAGTCCAAACATGGTGGCTAACCTCTCTGAACAATGCTTCTTTAATTAAGACCCTAGATTCATAGATATCAAGTGGGGATATTAACTGGGAAGACAACATGGACATGAAATTCTACGATGGTCTTGCCATGGATTTCTCCAAGTGTGTTACGGAAACAACCTTTCTACTCCATTTTAAGTCATGTATTCTAAAATAAATTCTCAGTCTCAACATTATGTTACAAAAGATCAGCTTCCTAAAATCTTTGGTGATGTTCCAATGCATTGTCACCATCAGGAACCTTCAACAAGAAAGGCTAAACATAATACCATTGCCTAAGATTAAATGGAAATTCTTTGGCTTGCCAACAAAAGTCAGATGCAACAACTCCAAGTATAACTGGCTGAAGAGGTTATGTCTTACCAACAGCAGCTTTCCATTTCTTTACTTTCCATGGACCCATTCTCAGTGCTGTATAGTATCCCCTGCCCCCAGTCACACTCCGGACTCAAGTTTCTAAGATTCTTTTTTCATGACCAGGTCTACATCAGTTTTTCTAGAATCTTCTCTGGAAATCAGGTTAGCAACTTCTATGAGAAGCCTGCTTTGGCTTTAGTGGCTTGTCCACTCCCCTTGTCTACTTATTCACTTACATTCTGTAGGTAGGTAAATAGGATAGAGAATAAACTATTGCCATCTTGACCCATGGCTGGGAATGACGGGGACGACAAAGTAGAAAAGATTACTGGCAATCCCCCCCCCCCATAAAAGCAAAGGCTTTTAATTAGAAAGTGGAGGAATTACCTGACATCTTCAATCTAGAAGCCTTTTAAAAAATATATTATTATATGATATTTTTATAATTGATTTCTCACCAACAGGGTTCTCACTAAAGATGCAAATGGGAAATGAAGAAGTCAAGTTATGCCTGTTTGCAGATGACACAATTGTATCTATGGGAGAACCAAAAGACCCAGACATTGGAGATCATGAGTTTGACAAGAGGACAGAATACAAGATCCTCGAAGATAAATGGATGGGCTTATTATGCACAAACAACCCATGGTTGAGAACAAACTTCTAAGAACAGTCCCATTCAAGACAGGGAGAACCACCTTAAATACATTGGAATAAAACCTAAACAAGGATGTGGAATATCCAATCATTATTCAACGTTTAAAGACACACTAAAAGATGGAGAAGTGTACCATGCTCCAGGATCAGTAGAATCAACATGAAAATGTCCCTGTTACCAGAAGTCATATACAGATTGAATGTGATCCCACTCAAAATCCACTAACTCGGCTTGGCGTGGGTGTGGGAAGAAAAGTATTCTACACTCCTGAGAGTGAAGTGAGGGTAAGTGCAGCTGTGGGAAATTGCCCCAGGCCTCTCTCTGCCTGCTACCTGGTAGGCAGGACCTGGAGCTTATCTGCCCTGAGGCATACCTACCATCCCTGTAGAGGGACTGTGACCTCTGACATGATTGGAAGGTCAACAGCATTAGGTGTGCCTTTTAGTCAATCACAGTGTCCTTATTGGGTGAAGGGACTATCTGGAAACGCCCTCCTACCCTACCTTTCTGTAAGCCTTTATAAACCTTAAACTTGTGATGAATAGCTAGGACATTTCTGACCAATGGTGAGGGAGAGCTGGGGAAGATGGCAGAAGTTCTCAGCATCTTGAGACAGTACAACATCCAAAAGAAGGAGATCATGGTAAGGAGGACAAAATCATCTTTGGGGAGTTCTCCTGGCCAAAGAACATCAAGACCAACTATGCAGTGTGGGGGACTGAGAAGACCAGCCGAGAGAGTACTACACGCTGGAATGCATCCTGTTCCAGCTGAATAACGTGCACCTTTCTCATCCCGCTTATGTCTACCATGCAGCTGCTGAAAATATTCCTGTGGTTAAAACACCGGACCACAAATATGTGCTTGGCTGTCTCAACGGGGAGGCATCAATGTGTGCAAGTGTTGATAGAAGCCTCCCCCTGGAGATGGGGCTTCAGCGATCTATTCAAGTCAAAAGAGCTGCAGATGAAGTTCTAGCAGAAGCCAAGAAACCACGCATAGAGAATGAAGAATGCGTACGTCTTGATAAAGAGAGACTGGCTGCTCGCTTGGAGAGCCATAAAGAAGGGGTCATACATACTGAACAGATTAGGTCTTTGTCTGAAGACATGACGGTGGAAAAAATTGCTGCGATCAAAGCCAAAATTATGGCCAAGAAACGCTCTACTATCAAGACTGGCCTAGACGATGCTATCACTGCCCTTAAGCAGAGGAGTTTTGTAGATGCTGAAGTAGATGTGACCCGAGATATTGTCAGCAGGGAGAGAGTATGGAGGACACCCAACATGATCTTACAGAGCACAGGAAAGAATTTTTCAAATGATATTTTTGCAATTCTTCAGTCTGTGGAAGACTAAGAAGGGCTGGCACCTGAACGGTGACCAGCTCCAAATGTAGCCTCATTGGATACCACATTGCGTTTGAAACAGCCTATCACGCCCCCCTACAACAGATATGATGAGGAGAGGTTCAAAGGAGAAGAAACGGAAGGCTTCAAAATCGACACTAGGAGCACCTCCCACGGTATGCCACTGCAGCTGTTAGCGGAGGGTGCACCTGCCCGCAAGACTCAGACACCTGCAGCACAGCCAGTACCAAGACCAGTTTCATAAGCAAGACTTCCTCGAATCAGAAGATTCTCAAACTCCCATTATCATATTTCCTGCAGCTACCACTTCTTTAATAACCATGCTGAATGTAAAAGACCTTCTACTGGATTTAAAATTTGTCTCATCAGATGAAAAAAAGAAACAGGGTTGCCAATGAGCAAATGAAACTCGAATTCAGAGAAGAGAAGAGCAAACGCAACCAGGTGGCACTGCAAGGAGTGTCACAGTACCTTATAAAGTACTAGATCAGCCCCTTAAACTTATGCCTCAAGATTGGGACTGGGTTGTGACAGTGTTTGTGCAAGGTCCCACTTGGCAGTTGAAAGGGTGGCCATGGCTTTTGCCTGATCACCAGTTGACATATTTGCCAAAATTAAAGCCTTCTATCTCAAGTATGATGAAGTTCGTCTAGATCCAAATGTTCAGAAATGGGATGTAACAGTGCTAGAACTCAGCTACCATAAACGTCATTTGGATAGACCAGTTTTCTTGACGTTTTCTTGACACACTGGATAGATACATGGTGAGGCATAAATCTCACTTGAGATTCTGAATTACTTGGTTTCCTCTTTTTCTGGAAACTTGGATTAAGAAACACGGATATATGTTGACACAAAGACTGAGACTCAAGCTTTATGAATTTATCAGGAATCTGACAAATGAAGAAGCTCACACATCTATCTTTCTATAGACTTTGTTTGATGCTTTGTGCTTCAAAAGGATAGATGTCGCTTCTCATCCAGAGAAGCAAACTTTTGGCTTCTAGCTATTTTGTAAATATTAGCCTTCTAGTCTGTAGTTGAAATTGTGTATTTTGATAGAAGTTTTTTCCTCATTGGTTATATTAGCATTACTTAAGACTTGTTTCTTTAGAAAGTAGATGCCAGATATAAATGTTGCATATTTAGAGGTTATAATAAAGCTTTCAAAGCCATCTTGCTTCTGATATCTTTATTATTATTATTTTTCTTTGAAGAGTAGCTATCTGAGTGGAGCTAAGTCTCTGGTATGTTCCTTCTTCCTCTTCTTCTTCCTTTTTCTTAATTGGAAGGCAGATATACAGAGAGCTGATGAGAGAGGAAGATCTTCTGTCCATTGATTCACTCCCCAAGCAGTCCCAATGGCCGGAGCTGAGCCGATCCGAAGCCAGGAGACTGGAGCCTCTTCCAGGTCTCCCATGTGGGTGCAGATCCCAAAGCTTTGGGCCATCCTTGACTGCTTTCCCAGGTCACAGGCAGAGAGCTGGATGGGAAGAGGGGCTGCTGAGACATGATCCGGCTCCCATATGGGGTTCCAGCACATGCAAGGTGAGGACATTAGCCTCTGGGCTACTGTGTCTGGTCCCTTGCTTCTGATTTCTTACGTCCCTATTAATTGTTTTACAATGAAAATACTATATTATGAACGGTATACTTACAAAAGCAAGCAAAAGGATGTGACTATATTTTGGTTTTTGGGGTCTCCGCTGTGGGTGGCAAGAACTTAAGTACGTGAGTCACTGCCACTGCCTTCCAGAGCCCACGTTAGCAGGAAGCTGTAAACACAACTAGGGCCAGAAATCCATCCCAGATTCATGGGAGGCATCTTATGCCTCAAGTTTTAATTAACAAAACATTTGTAGGGATAGTGAAGAAAATTTTGTATTCCTGTTACACCGTTTCCTCTGTTCTTAACACCTACACAACTGTGGTACATTTGTCAAAGGTAAGTGGTCTGCTTTTGCATTCCTTAATCTAAATCCCAAATTTTATTTGGATTTCACCCACTTTTCAAATGCAAAATAGACCAAAAATTTCACAGAAAAAATGGAATTGAGATAAACTTACTTTGTTGCAAAAGTTTTTGAAAGGCACACATAGTTTCCTCATGATATGCATTTTGCATGAACTTTTGGAGGTCATAGCATGTAATTTTCAGTCCCAGAGTCTCATCCAGGATGTGACCTTGAGTTTCACCACCAAATCCCCTAGTTTGAGCATGTGGCCTATTCTCATCCTTTTCTTAATTTTGAAGACCCCAATGAACTGTCTTGAACACTGAGTGGAGTCCTGTGAAACATTCCTCAATGTATTTTTCTTGCCAGGACATTGGAGCTTGGCACTGTGAGTAAACGTAGCACAGGGATGGCTGCTTTCCTCAGCACTTCAAATCAAGGCTACATAACAGCCATGTGACTATTACTGGGGACTTTAACCCAACTCGCTTACTTAGGGAGTGTCTACCACATTCTTCTTGGCAAAGTTGTAACTTTTCTCCTTTCTACTCTCAGTTCTCTTAAGTAGCCCTGGAGCAGAAGGCAACTTACAGCACCTGCTGTAGGGGAGCAGCTGTCCCTATTGTCCTGCAGCTCTTTCTGGAAGGAAGATTTGGTTCTTCTCCCCTGATTTATTAAGGCACATCATTTGTAGTGATTAGAGTCACTGTGATCTTGATTTACATATGACAATTTGTTTCCCCATACCTGTGCTCTAGAGAAAGCGAAATAATAAAGCCGCTGAGTATCCAGAGGTTTCTGCCTTCTAGCACACACTTTGAGCATCGCAGCCACACCCCTAAACTTCCCTGCTGATTTCCTTGCTTTCACAGCATAGTGGGGAGTGAGAAAGCAAGAATGAGGCTCCCAGGCCTGGGAAGACAGTCAGTGGCATGGGCTGAGGAGTCCCAGTCTTTGACTCCAACACCAGTGTCAGTCCAAAGAGTACTTTGTTTTTCTGAATGTCTTTAGGACACACTGTCATCTTTCATGTTAGCACCAACAGCTAGAGGGTGAGTTGACTCAGCTGCTTCTCATGAATACTCACAGCTGTTTCTCTCAAATATATTTGTAACAGATCATCATTTTTTAAAATCTTTTCTACAAGTTTTTTAAAAAAAGAGATGCTTGTGTAATGCAGGAGGCCTGGAGAGAGAGAGGAGAGGAGAGAGAGAGGAGAGAGATGCATGCATAATTCAGTAGGCCTGGAAAAAAATTGCCCTGGGACACCTGGGTTTTACCTTCTGGAAGCTCTGACTCACCTGCAGGCTACATGGGGTCAATTGCAGGGCAGAAGTAGCCCTAGGCTTTTTATTGGTCAGCATCTCCAGTGAAGGCGGGGCTATGAGTATATAAAAAAAGATGCTGGGCGTGGGCTGTTGGGTGCTTTGTTGGTGTGGGTGGCGGTCGGTCGCTTGGGCTTTAGGAGCAACGTCCCAAGTGTTCTAGGCACCCTGTTTGGTAGAAGATTCTTAGCTAGTGCGGGGTGGGGAATGGGTAGGGCTCCTGGAAGACTTCAAGGAAGATTTTGGCTAGGTTATAGACCTGAGAGATGAACAAACAAAACAGCTAGCAAGCTAAGCAGACAGATCAAAGAACTTGAAAATGGGGAAGCTAATCCTTGCTTGCAGGCAGAAAAACTCCTTAGAAAGTGGAGAAAGCTTCTTGAAATCCCACCCTGCCTCAAGGCATGAGAACTGCACTAGGCCTTGGTCTCTAAAAGCAGTTCTTAAAACCTAAGCCGTGATCCTGCCTCCCTACTTAGCTTGTCTTCACATCTTCCCAAGGGATTGCTTGATGGTTCTAATCTCTAGTGTTAGGATGGTTAAGTAAAGCTTCCAGGAAGTCCCTGAACTGACGAATTGCTTTTAATGCAGATGTAAGTCTACAAGTCTTGCCTCCAACCTAAGTTTCAGGAGCGGTTTAACTTCTGTTTCTTACTCAGAATTCAACCCAGCTGTCAGGAGTGGCAAAAGCAGGCTAACAAGCACATCCTATCTTCAGGTTTAGCCAGTAGTTTAAGTTCCTGACAGGAAACGCAGGAAATGGTAATTACACTTGAGCTACATTCTGGGGGAGGGAGAGGCCTTCTTCCAGACACTGAGAAGCAAAAGCCTGAGTCGGCTGTTGCGTTCATGTCAGGGGCTCAGTGCTCACAGCAGCCACTGGGTGACGGGAAAGGCTGTTAGCAGCAGCTCACCTTCCACCTGCTAGCGGGGAGGAGTTCCTCGTTTTGGGGTCTTCAGTTTCTCTTTCCTGAAAATTTCTAATGTCAGGCAAAGCTACGGCGGTCAGGGGAACCTTTGGTTAGAGTGATGGCAAATGTAGCAGTGTGGAAAGCTCTTGGGCTTGATGGGAAGAGTGATCAGCCGTATTCCTCACAGGGAAAGGGGGATGAAGTGGACAGAACAGGGCTTGTTGTGACTACTCTGACAGTGATGGTTCACAGGTGTCCTGTAACATGCATTAGGACTGCTGTCCTTGTAGGCTAACCATAGCAGAGACCTAAAAATAGGGCTGTACTCCAACACCCCCATCTAACTGCCTCAAAATGTGCTCAGGTGTGATTGTGTAAGAGGAGCACTCTTCCTCGCCATCTCCATTCCAAGGCAGTCCATCTGTGGGAAATGGGACAGCACGGTCCTTGCCTGCATGTGGAGGCTCTAAACGAGGAGTGTGGTTCTCGGCTGGTAACCAACGTGACAGTTGCCTGCCTGTGGGACCTTGAAGCGGTCTCTCACAAGCAACGGTGCTAGTAAAATGGCTACAGTAGGCAGAGGGGGTGGTCAGCCGGAGAAGCACCCACAGGTGAAGCTGGGCTGTGGCTATGTTTGACCTCACTTCTCCATGGCTGATAAAAAACAGCTTCAACTGATTGCCGAGAGTCCTCACCCACGCTCAGGTCTCTTGACAGCAGAATCTTTCTACTTTGCCAGAACCTGGCATGTTGATGACCTTATTGCTCTTGGTGTTCACTAAAGGGTGCATGTTGGGTGTATGATATGGATGCTTGGGATTGAGCAATCCTACTACTGTAAACCTTAGACACTGCAATGCCATGTAAATATGCAACTTTAAGTCTAGAAGCACACCAATAGACCAGAACTCAGTTGAATGTTCCCACCTAATGAAGGGTGCAGTTAACTACCAGATATGGACCCAAGTAAGCAAGCTACAAGTGTGAGCTTTCATCTGATGCCTCCGTGGCTAACTGTATAGCTCTCTGGAGAGCCAAGCTAAAGGAGTCACAACTACAGAAAATGGGCTGAGTCCTCCAGCTTCCTAAGCAATAAATCTGAGCAGGATTCCTCCTGTAAGTCAGCTGGCCACATTGCCAATTGATGCGCTAAAGCATGAACAGCTGAATGCTGTCCTGGCTGTGTTGTCTGTTCCCAGGCCACTGGGCTCGCAGTTAGCTTGAATCTTGGCTTATACCCTGTCTACAGTGGCTTGAAAGTCAAAGCACACTGTCTTGCGGGTAGCTTTAACAAACTGCTCAGCTCTGAGTTCAGTTCTGCTCCTTGTCTGCCTAGAGCCTCTCCAGGAAGCTGAATAAATGCCTACCAAACTGCATGTAGCTACTGACAGTGGAAACAAGCTTCAGATTAGTCCCAAAATGTAGGGACAAGTAAGTCAAGACAGCAGTTCTAGAAAGCATAACCAGGTGAACCTCACATCTGAAAACCCAGAATCTCATGTCAGATTTGAGTGTGTCTTTAAATGTCCAAGGCTTTCTGCTCTACAGCAAACACAATGGTCCACTGTAGGTACAGCGCATGTGTGCCAGGCAGGTGGGCCCTTTGTCCCTGTTTCAAAGGGCTAGAAAACGTGAGGCATGGAGGCAGTAAACTGACTAGTAGGCCTGTTACTTCTGCTTCTTGCAAAGATGCTAGCCCAAATACCATTATCAGTTCCTGATGAGGGAAACGCCTAACGTAACGTCATGACACCTCTCCAAAACATGGAAAGCCACATCTGCGCCTGACCTTGCTACTGTGGAGCTTCTGTTGGACTGAGCTGAGTGGCTTCGATGACACCGGAGGAGTGTCATAGGTCTGGGTCTCAGGTGGGATTACAGTGGAATTAGAACAAGGTCTCAATGAGGAATGTGAACTTTCATTACTTGAGTCTTCACTTAGTAAAGCCAAATTGCTCATGAGACCTGCTCTCTGATAGGTGGTGTTTTACGAGGACTTCTCTTGTAAGTGAGCCATACGTTTGGGGACCTTCTGATTCTTCTGTACGAAGAAAGCACACAAGGATTCGAGCCAAAGCATGACAGATGGCTTGGGTGTCTGGCAGGTGGATGTTATTGAATTCAAGTGCCAGGCCCTTCTAGGGAGTCTTACAGCCTAAGGATGAATGTAGTGGCCTGATGTTACCAAAACTAAGGTATTCCCTGTGATCAAGAGACTCTGGCTGGTAGCCAACAACTCAACCCTTTCTTGGTCTGAGGGGTTGAAGATGGTAATGAGCACACTGCAGAAAGAATCCTTATACTCTAGGACCTCATGATGACCGACTCGACCTAGATGTGTTTGAAGGTGTTGAAGTGTCAATGGCAACACTCAGCTTGCACAGCCACAGGGAGCAGAGCAAGGAGTGCCGGCTGGGACTTGAGACTGTCCAATCCTTGTTCCTTGAGGGGAATGTTCAAAGCCCTGTTGGTGCACACGTCAGCATCCCTAACCTCCATTAAGGTACTCTTTGTGCCCAAGACATGCCAAGGTTTAAACAAATCCTGGCTTAATCAAGTCGGAGGTCTCTAGCACTACAGAAAATGGAAAGTGAACCTTTTCTACATGAAGGTTTGTTAACCGGTGTCATTGTGAGCTTGTAGGCAAGGTGTCAAGCCCTTAGTGGAAAGGAAGATGCCAGAAAAATACCTCAGTGTGGCTTTTGGCTTATGAAGCTACTTCAGGCTTTGAAGCCCTTGCTTAGGGAAGCCCTTGCTTAGGATGCCTAAAGAGTCAAAAAACGAGCAACTGAAAGGGCCCTTCCTACATCTCTTGTTCTCACAGTTGGAGTTGAAACTCCTATGTTCAGCTGGGCAGTTTTGGGACTTAAGTTCTAAAGTCTTTATCCTCTTGATAGCTTATCTCATAGGCCTCGGGACAAATGTCACAACACCTGCCCAAGACAGTGTTCTGGAAAGCTGCTGGAGCCAAGCTTTAGACTGACAATTGGCACTCGCCCTGCAGGCCATGCTAAGGTGTGGCCCACAAGCACACACCATGTCGCCTAATGGAGCCACTAAGGCAAGTGAAGGCTCATCAGCCCGACGTGTTGGTTCACATGCAATGCAGGTGCTAAGGTCAAGTTCTGATACACAAGTGTAGTGTACATCCTGAAAGCACATTTCTGTGCCCCTTGAGTGGCTATTGATCATGTTTGCATGGCTGTAAACAAACCTGAGGCCCCTATTCCCTAATGTGTTGGACATGGTCTGATAGTCTGAAACCACTGTACTTGGCTGCAGTATTCCTGTCCAGTCGAGTAAGACTCGGAAGGACACTCCCAGAACTGGAATATAAACCACTTAGGCTACAGATTGCCTTGCAAAAGGAATGCTGCTGTGGTAAACATGGGTACACTGCCAATGTGTGTATCTTGCACCTCGTGTGGCTCCTCTACTTGGTTATTAGTAGTGAGCCACCTGCCGAACTCCTGCTCCTCTATACCTGAGGCTTCTAAGATGAAACCTGGATTTTTGTGGCTTAGATTTCTGGTCCTCAAGACAAGGTGCAACTTTGTTACCCAAGTAACTCAAGTTGGACATCTCGATGATTGCATAAGCATGTCTCCAGGCCCTCACTACCCAACCTGTGCTTCAGAACGTTTAAGCTCCGGGTGCTGTGCAAGAACCCCCAAACCTCCTGCTTCAGAAGTAGAGTTTGCAATACGCTTTTCATCTGTTATGTTAGTGTTATTAATTAGTAGAGATTTTGACCCTTCCAATTATAGCTTACTAAGATTGGAAGTTCGATGCACATACTGGCCAATGCAAATGTTAAGCATCTGCATCAAGAACAGGAGAACATAGCAGGTCTATACATGCTTACTGTGACACCTCCCCCCCCCAGAGTAAGTGGATGGAACCTGCACTGTTTCTCGAAATAGCTGAGCTGTGCCCCTCTTGGAGGCAACAAATGCCCATAGATGAAGCTCTTGGTGTTGGATACAATATGAATGTGACATTGTAGCCTTCGGCCTGCATCACAGCCATCGAGGCTGAAAGATGTGAAGTCAGGAACCAGGACTCGAGCTGTATTGCTACAAGCTTTTGCTTTCAGATGTCAGCAAAATAACCTTTCATTTATAACCATGACTTGCTCCCTCGGAGGCTGCAGACCCATTTACCTACTTGAAAGGTCGGTATCCATTAACGTATCCCACTAGCACTGGGACAAGCCAGACAAGTGGGTGACATAGCCTTGGAAGCCAGCCAGAATCCAAGTCCAGTGGTGCCTTAAGACACCTTAACCAGGAAGCCTCCTGAAGATGAGGATAGGGAAGGATATAGCTTGGCTAATTGACTCTCAGGATTGTACTGTAAGCCGGAGATGGAGGAACTTGGGTGAACTTGAATCTGCAGAGGCAAGCTGCCTTTGTGGAGTCGTCCTAAATCAGAAAAGCTAATGACCTGGTGGGAGAATACACGTGTATGTCCTACAACTATGTCGATTAAAGAAGTATCTTACCACTGGCAGAAAAAGCTCCGAGCTGAGGTTTAATTTGATGCTGGCCGACAAGAGACCCACAGCTGGGTAACCAGCAGAGCTGTTCTCATGCATGTTAACGGTCGTGGTGACCACGGAGATGAGGTAGTTCTATGGGCATATGCAACATCTCCCTGAGGAATGGTCCATTAATGGTAGGGACAAATGACGGCTTCAGATGGTATGAAGGGAGCAGTCGGTTCTTGTGGAACCAAGTTAACAGGAGGGCAAGGGTCTGTAAGCGACTTCTCTGTACTGACCACCCTTTTAAGGGGAAGGTATTGAACAATGGCTTAAGTCAAGGGGCTTCACGAGGGATTCATAGCTAAGATCATGGCTTTAGTGAGAGCATTATCTGCCTAGTAACAGTGCTACTACAAAACAATGACCTAGAGTCCCATGAATGACTATCATTATCACTTACTGTCACTAACAGTACGGCCTCTCTGAACTGGCTGCTAAGACCCTGGACTACCAGGGCCTATTGATCTGAATCCTAAGAAACCTAATGGTTGTAGAAGCTTGGATTCTCTCCTACCACAGCTTCCCTTTTGAGCTCAAGTGACTTCCTATCCTAGACTGCGTCAAGTGATGACCTTCTTAATAGTGGAGGAGTAAGAAGAATCTGGTTTGGCTTTACGTACACCTCACTGACACAGGCTAAGTGGTCACAGTTCATGTGGGAAGATGTCTTGGGATCATCAGTTAATTGTGATCCCTTTGTCTGAAACCAGCAGTTAAGCTCATGGAGCAGTTTGTTAAACTGCCACAAACACTGCCACAGACACTGAAAGGTTAAGTTCTGCCAAGTGCCTACTGCTGGGTTCAAGCTGAGTTTCTGCCTATTGACAGAACTTGCTGACGTGCACAGATCTGCAAGAGCATCTTGAATTCCTTCTGGTCAGTTTTGATTTGAGCTTCCAGTGCCTTGCCCAAGTAAAGCCTTGGCCACTTTCCCCACGTTACTGTTGCTTAAATTGAGCTTAGGCATCCTTTGTAGTCCTGAGCTAATGTAACATGACTTTAATAAGGCCCAAGACACCCAGATGTGTGACCTGGTGGTGACGAGCCAAGGGCAGTTAACATGAGTGTGAGCAGTTGAAACAGAACCTGTCCCAGTTCTTGTGTGCCTACTTCTGGCAATGAAATGTCACTTCAGATACTCATGACAGATTTGATGCATAGATCATTAGTCTGCTGTACTCCACCCATCTGTCGCATGGTGTCACCACAGTTGACAGGAAAGTGACCGATCTCTGACTTTTATGACATGACAAACGTAGGTGAACAGGTGAGATTCAACTGTCAAGTCATAACGATGATGTGGGGTCCTTCCTTGAAGTCCAGAGACAGAAGTACATGTTTATATGCTACAGGACTGCTCTTGACAAGGTGCTATACTAACTACCTGATCCTTCAACTAAATTAGTAGCTAGCAGGTCTCTAGTTCTGGACAGTTCCATGTGAAAAGCTTCATCTTACCATAACCTATAGCTTCTTAGTACCAGTAGCCCACCCATCCTCACAGCTTGTAGCCATTGCCTGTTTCAGAATGTTTTGCTACTGGAGCTCTGAAGATGAGGAGCTTGTACCTGGCCAACAGATGACCAGGATTCCCAGTGAGCTTGATTGCAGGCCTGTTGTTCCCAAGCTACATTAATATGGTGAGTGACGTGAACTTTCCCCCTCTGTTTAAAGCTGTTACCAAAGAGCTGCTTGGCATAAAAGCCAGCTGTCTGTATCTGTGGGGTCAACACAAGACAGGGCTTAAAGATCCTAGTTTAAGGGATCGATCTCCTGGAGTTGCTCAGCCTCTCCCGTCTCACAGTTCATGAATCGTGTAGAAATCTGTGCATTTGAGGGGAACTTCATGGGCACTTCCCTACCTGCTCTTCAACAGGAAGGAACAAAGACTAGCAGAGTAAGGGGGGGGGGGTGCAGCAACTAGCTAGTTGCTACTCACCAACTATATACTAATTACCTATATGCTATGCCCTTCGTTTTCTATTTCCAACCTTAAATTTGCTACTACATTGAAGTGATTTTGATCTTGTATTCCTGTGGATCTCACTGCTTGTGGATACGCAGGGTCATGGTAATGCCTCTGGGAGAAGTGGGGCCACGACCAACACTGCAGAATCACACAAAGGTGGACAGGGAATAGCATGCAAGAGTTGCTAAGCCTTTGCATGCTCCTGTTCTGCATGCTTTCCTGTACTAGATCAACTGAAGGCACCTGCTCCATAAGGTAGCTAGGTCTGTCATTCAACAGAGGGAAAGTGCTGTAGACTTGGCTGTGACAGCAGTGCTGCATAGCAGGTTAATGTAACCATTGTGATCACAAATCTGATACCAGGCTTATTTTAACACAATACTTGTAAGACAACAGCACAAATATCCAGATCGCTGAAAAACAAGGCAATGCTGTAGTTCACTCATCTCTCCTGGCCAGTTAACTGTCAACTGTGTGAAAGTTTCCTGGCAGATTGATCTGAAATCCACTAGAATATCCACCTAGTGTTCACACGCAAGAACTTTTCTAGTACTACATTCTGTATTTGGACAAACTAGTGCATCACTACTGCTTTGGTTTTGGCCCCCTTTACTTGAAATTGGGTTAACTTCCCAGGATCCAAACTGTAGCAGACGTGAAGAATGATCCTTGATCCATTTACAGCATGTTAATAAGCTACCTGAAAACATCCCTGAAAATGGGTTGTGAGAGACCTTTATTGGATGCATAGTATCTAGTCATCAAGGCTAGGGAAAGAACTGGAGTTTAGACTTGGGCTGCAGCTGAAGTTGTCAAGTTGAGTGAAAGGGATCCACATCTTGATGGCCATGCTAGAGCTGCCATGGCCCCACATCTGAAGTGACTTTACATTGATATGTGGGCTAAGTCTACTAAATCACCAGGTTCTTTGGTACATAGTTCTCTATGCACTTCAGTAGTTACTCCGGACTTAAAAGTGGTGATGCATTATGCTACACGGAAAGCTGTCTTGTAAAATTACCGTATGTAAGAACTCTGAATGTACTGCGCATGAATGGTCTGATGGGGAGCTTCTGAAACAAGGGCACAAACTCAAAATCCAGGTTTGAGCTGCCATGCTTTTGTAGCATGTTGCAGCTATCAGCTTTGTTGGAATAAGCAAAACTACTCTGCAGTTGCTTAGAGCTAAGAACTCGTGGATAATCCAGAGGTTGGAGTAACTCCTTGGCCTGGTGGTCAATGTCTTGGATACCTATAACTCTAGAAGTTGAAACCTTAAAGCCTGCATGGCAAGGGGCCATCTGTGGCTTTGGCCAAGAGTGGAGCTACTATTGGAAGAGGCAGCTGTCCTGGAATACATGTGGTGTAAAGGTCAGTAAGGGACATTGAGGATAGGCTTTAAAGCTCAAATTCCACAAGTTTGTAGAATGGGGAGAACTTCAAACCCATCTTGGATGGAAGTTATCCCTCCAATTCCTCATTCCCTAAGTGACAGCAATAGCTGGCACTGGACTAAGCCAAGGTCAGGAGCCTGGAAGCTGCATTTGGGTTATACCATGTAAGTGGTGATAGGAGCTCAAGACATTTGCTACCTTCCTTGGAGACCTGGAAGGGAAGTAAATCCAGAAGAAGCTAGGACTTGGAGGTGTCCCTTAGCGTGTAATGGCTGGCATAGCAAGTGGTAGCATAAGCTACTCTGGCCAAGAAGCTGGCCAGTCTGAACTGCATTATGACCAGTGTTAGTCAAGACACACACCATTGGTCTCTGACCTCTACACCACAACATGTTGACCTGCCAGAATTTTCCCCTCTAGCACTTAGACCGAGTCCATGTGGGTTGCCAGATTCCATGCCAGGCAGTGGCTGGCCACTTGGCTCATGTCTTGTACCTCAGCTTCTGTGACCCATGGCATGGCAACTCCTACTTGAAGTGGTGGCTGCTGGTTGCCTTGTAGAAGTGCCTGCAAGAGGTGCTTCTGAGGTCTTGTCCTTCAAAGGTCCCACTGTTTCCTTGCTGGAAGCTCATCAGCTGATGCTTTGGAGGCAAAGCCTAACTGTGTTCCCTGCAAACAGGTGGTCAGCTGTTACAGCTTCCAAGGAGTCGAGATGTTCTGAGATCCTGTGCTGTGGAGGAAGCTCAGGAGCAGGATCGAGCCCACTTGGCCTCATTCAAAAGCAGAATGAAAAATAAGGCAATGCCAGATAAGATCTTACCAACTGGCCAGCTTCAATAGTGTTAACACCTGGAAGTGGGTATCTGAGCAGGAGATAGACCTAGTGGGTTCAGAATGCCTCATACTGTATGCAGTGTTGGCAGATCGTCATGTCTTCAGTTGCCATGGGATGCTTGGGTTGCACTATGTGAAACTGGCAGTATCTTTAAACTTCAGAGAGCTACAGTGTGAATGACATACCGTAGGAGACCTCCTGGCAAGACTTGGTCTCTGGGTAGTTTAAACAAAGCACAACATACAAGGCTAAGTTCACGACTAGATTCTCAAACTAGAAGCTGTCCTTGTATGTGTTGTCCCTTCAGAGCTGGGGTGTAGCTGTCTGTAAATGTTAGGCAGTCAAACTGTAGACTCTGCTGTGGGGTCTGGGTCTCCTATAGTGAGGCTAGACAGAACTAGTTGGCTTAGTGTGTTCCTGGGTAAACATATCAGTTTTGTGAGTTAAGGTGGTACTCTGGGGCACATCTTAAGTGTTAGGATTAGGGGAGTAGAAACCAATGCATCCTTCTAAAGGGCAACTTCAGCTTGAATTTCAAGTTATGTTCTGGCTCCTTCTTACCTATGTGCCCCCATCTTCCTGAGGGATGACTTAATGTTATTCCAAGCTGATTAACTTAAGTTCATGGGTAAATGCCGTTCCATTCTGAGTGGCCTGTCCTCATGAACGTCTCCGGAGTTAGAGAGCAAGAGATGGTTGCATCAGTGAGTATTCAGGGAAGTTAACGCTGGATCAGATAATCCAGTTGGAAACACAGCCAGTCTGACTATATCTGAATGGAGGCTTAATTCCCATTGGCTTTCTACTTGTTAGGGCAACAAAAGCATCTCATTCTTCCCATCAGTGGCCCAGAGCTGATAAAGACCAGGCTGAAGACTTGCATTTGAGCTATTCCCCACAAAGGTGTGTAACACGAAGAGCTATAAAGCACAGCTTGTACAGTGGGGAAGGTGTGTGAAGGTGTGGATACCACTGTCCCAGGCAGGTAGTGTATAGGTGGGGTCAGGCCTGGAGCTTGGCCAGATCCTGTGGGAGGGAGTCTGGTGTGGAGACAAACATAATGTGTTCAGGGTCTTGCAGAAATACTGCATTACAGAAACCCTGGACAAATGTTTGCCAGCATCTGGTAGTCAGGCCCATAATGTCTGATTTCTCAGGTACACACAAGTAACTGACCTGACAGAACAGTGTAATGATGGGGTTTGGTGTAATCAGTCCTGGGCCCTTGAACACCTTTACATGTCCTCATGTCAAACGAAGATCTTGACTGCTCTTACCTGTCCAGCTGTTTCAGCTAAGCTCCTAGAGACGGCCTAGGACAGGAACTTTTGGAGGAAATCTCTTGGGTTGTGAAAAATTCAGTTACCTGGAGTGTCAGAACTTATGGTAGAGCAGGACTGAGAAGCCTCAAACTATGGCCAGATCTGGGAAGGGGAGGGGGAAGTAAAACAGGTGCTGTTGCAGGACTAGCTGCTAGGCTGGAAGTGAATAATGGTTGAAAACAGTGGAGTCTCCAAAACAGGCATTTTGGCAGCTTGTTTAAAGTTAGATAAAAGGATCTTCCACTCTAGGTCTTTGGTTTCAGGAGTGCGGAACCAAGGACACTTGAAGGCGTGCAGTTGTGGAGTGGAAGCAACTGCATAGGTTTGAGCACTTAAGCCTGAAGTGAGACTGATCAGGGTACAGCTAACACCTGAGGGAAAACATGGGTAGGAGCAGGCAGCAGGAGACTGTCTCAACTGCGGTCTAACTCTTGTGGAAGATCAGGAAGACAAGAGGAACCTTGTTTAGAGTTGTTGCAAGTGCAATGTGAAACAAGACCTTGGCAGATGATGGGGGAATTGCAGTGTCTCCAGAGTGGATCTGGTCTCTCTGCAGCTTTCTGAATCAACAATGCACTTTACACCTGTCATCCATCTGCCCATTTTCCTCTGCCTGGACCCTCTTCCTGCTTTAAGGCTTCAAGGCTGCTAACAAGACACCTAAACTACTGATCACTTTTCATGTGTTCACATAGGTTCTTACCATGGGCATTTCTTGACAGATGCTATATTCAAATGGCACACATGGAAAACTGGGTCTAACACTCGCTAGAACCTTAGTCTATGGTCTGTACCAAGTGTCTCCAGGGAATAGAGCAAAAACTAAAATGACTTATGAAGCCATTTCATAGCCGAGTGTGGCATGAATCTTGTCTCGCATAAGAATACAAGCTCTGAGCTTGCTTGATGTGGACAGTTTCAGAAAATTTGTGGCTGTCTTTACTCAACATCTTTGTGCATATGCGTTGTAACCAACATGGAGGTTACACCAAATGACAAGTCTGTTAATATCCATAACAGACTGACCTGGGAATTGACTTCTAAGCAACTTTCAGATCTCCCAGACCAACTAGCAGCCAAACATAGGGCAGCTGTATCACCTGACTTCTGCGCCAGCCTCTCAACACATGGCCATGGATTTGATCTCCAAAGCAATGCCAACTCAAATCCCATGATGAACTATAGAACTTGCCTGAATGTGCAATATGGTCAAACGGCTTTGGGAAGACTTCTTCCAAGAACTTGCCTGCCTGCCTGATCTTATAGCTGTCTCCGTAAACTCCTGGCAGTCAAATGTTGGCTTCTGAGAATATAGGATGAAAGTGGAATGAACAATCTCGTGAGGGTAATGGAGGGAGGGGAAGACTGCAAAGCGATAATGAGAGCCATAAGCAAACTTAAATCTCTGCATATGAAAAAAGGCAGATTTATAACACTCCTATGGAGACAGAATAAAGCAGCTGGGGCAGGACGATTCTGACCAGTAATGGTGTTTGTGCTTCGCTAACAAAGACCTGGGATCATCTTAAGTGGGGCAGTGTCATAACACTTCAGCTACACAAATTCAGGGGCTAGAAACAAGTTCAAAGTTAACTCGGATCATCTATTCCAGTAGGGGTGCTGCTGTTTACAGCACCACTAACTGGAGAAATACAAGTTCAAGGGAAGGGGACTTGGTGTGCTACCTGATCTCAGATCTGGAGAAAAACTTTCTAGCCAGCTGTGATATTGGTATCTCCTATTGAAGGCTAGTGGAGCCCACTAGTATTAATTTACCATTCTGAAGTAGAGAAAGACCTGCTGCAGAAAGATGGCTTGACCCAGATCTCCAGGCTAGCACTTTGGATGACATAACGGCACCACAGTATTTCAGCCAATGGATGTATAACACTTCTCTGGACTTCAGGGAGCAGTAAGATCACCTGAAAATACATTGCCTCTTCACCTCCAGGGATTTGACAGGTTAAGGATACTAGCTTTGGCACCAGGAGCCCCAGACATCTGTAACCGTTACCCTAGCTTCAGTATGAATGGTTGAATCTTGGTGCACAAGGTGCATGGAGCCTCACCTTGGTCAAGACGTCTTGGATCATTCAGGAAGTGATGGGATCTGATCACAAATCCTTAAAGCTGCTAAAGAAAGTGGATTCTATACCCAGTAGCCTGGGTGATACCAGATGGTGAAAGTCTCCTCTTTCTAAGCCATACAGGCACTTGGGAGGAAGACAACACTAATGCATAGGAGTAAGTGGCCAGAATACTTGCAAAGTTGAGCGTAAAACCTGAGCAGGCATGTGGAAGCAGTGTAGTAAGCTCCATAATTAACTTCACTAGTGAAACTGAGTTTAAGGGAATGCATGAGTAATACACATGACCCCAGAGCTGCATAGAATTTGAGGTGACGGACACAAGCAGGATTCACAAGTCAACTAGGCAATACAAAAAGACCCAGTCATCTCTGAACTCCTCACCCGACTCTTGTTCCCATTTGTACCTTCAAAACTTTTTCTATTTTTAGCTGTGATTCCTGAGGTGACTCCCTACAGGGAAATTGGAGCTTGAGGGCTTCTTAGGCTCAATGGTTCTGTAGTTAACTCCAGGCTGGTATAGTCAGATTATACATTTGAAGCTCTTGCTGTTCACTTTGTGGCCCTCCCTAGCCAACATGATGGGGATTTAAAGATGAACCCTAAGGCCTTGATCTTGCAAGATTGACCAGATGGTTGTCAAAGCAATTCAAGCTGAAACTGGAGGCTAGATATCCACCTCCTGGATTGGATGACTTTTTTGGAATACCCAGTGCAGACAGCTTGGGTTGTATCTCTGACCTCTGGCCACTAGAAGACAATATGGCTTCCTTCTGAGAACACTCTTGGTTTTAACCACCCAGGGCACATGTGGTATATGAACAGTTTATACTATCCATGACTACACCCCTATGGTAGGCTTTACACATAGACTTGATGTCGTCTTAGACTCAATATCCTACTTATGTCTGATCTTCAGTCTCGTTGCTCCTGAACTACGTACCTGCAGATCTGAACTCAGATCTTGGATCTACAGTCTCGTTCCAACTTTGCTAGGATCTACAAGTCCCTAAGTAGCTTTGGATCTATTCCCTCTCCATCTCCCAGTTAAGAATCCTGGGTTAGTTAAAGTAGGTGAACTTGAGATAATGAAGCCAAAATGACAGTATGCACTCGTGCCACTACCTTTCCTGATGTTGTCTCTAGGCAGCCTGGCTATTCTGGTTCAATGCTTGGTCCAGTACAGCTGCTGTAGAGCTGCTGTGGCATGCTTGTCAGGGCAGGAAACCCCTTACTCCTGTCCCTGCTTATGCAGTGAAGCTTTCTTTAAAGATGATCAGAAGCTGCTGTGTTGGAGATGGTCTAGGTATCTCCCTGGGTGCTACAGGGTATCTGCCCAGGGCAGATAAGTTGTAAAAGCTGAACCAGGTGTTGTAATGTCTGCAGTGAACTCATTCAGTTCTGCCTGTAAGGCTCTTGTAATAGACCAGTGAGATGATCTTGGAAACAAGCCTACTCAACTAGGAAGTCACTAGTCCTGTCTGCTTGATTTCTGTGGCTTGATTTCTAGAAGTAAGCTCATTGAAAGCTCAATTCCTGGCACTGCTGGAGAAGTAGCCATCTTACAATATGGAGGATGCCCCATGGAGGATAATGTCAGACTGGAAGGATTTAAGGGGAAGGGTTAATAGTGTCGCCTACATGTGCCTGCTGTGCAGTGTCAGTATCCTTAAGTTCCTTGAGTGCTGAAGGCCTTTGCACTTGAAGCAACTGTTCTGCCAGTTGAAGGGGATACTGCATCATAATGCTGATAGTGGTGGTGGGGTTATGGCTAAAAATCAGACAATCTGCTTAGAGAAGGAATCCATTCCACTTAGAGGGATACTGCTCAGCCATTACCAGCTATCAAAGATGCCAAAAGCTAGAGCCAGGGATCAGGACACTACTAGGGAACAACTCAGCATGCTTCTCAAACACTCCAAATGCTTCACTAGTGAAGTGACATTAAATGGTCTGGACTTGAATATTCACACATAATCACTGAACGTTAGCATGTAGTCACAACTGAAGGCCACTTGATGCACACGACCACAATCATTCCTGCTTCGAGAATATCCAGTAAATCCAGACTGAATTGGATATGCTACTTCTAGCATAGCACTAAGGCTAGATATTCAGTTCACTCTTGTTCTGCCTTCTATGTTTATCATGCTTCACTTTGCTTCTTGCTGCCTAACTGCACTACATGATTGATGCTACAGTCCTTCCTGTTGATGGGGAACATATCTGTGCTTCTACTCATGACTTCTGCCAAAATGTTGTGAATGAATCGCATGAGTCAATACTAGTGGACTGAAAAAATTGAGGTCAGTGACTTTATAATCCTATCCATGCTCCTTGGAGCATTAAATTATGCTTCTGATTCTAACTCTTGCCCCAACTAGCCAAGAAAGTAACTGAGTAATACTCCAGTGTAGCGGTTATGAACTAAGTTCCTCCACAAGGTCCTGAGACAAATGACTTTTTGAGAGGTGATGTATTACATGACAAGTGAAAGGAACAGGTGAGGTGACAAGATCCTAAAATAAAACCAGTAAAGCTTAATCCAGCACCTATAGCAATTCAATGATATTTAACCCTGTCCCGTCCAGCAGGACAGTCAACGGGGTCGCAGCCACCTAGGAGAGAATGAAGGGACAAGAGACACAAAGAATGGACAGCAAGACAGTAGGTCTGATCAAGCTGTTAGTTTATTGATTTCAACTGAGGGTTTTTATATTCTTCAGTAACTGAAGCTCAGGGAAGGAGAAACTGGGACGCAGGCCATGGTCTCAAGACCGATTGTTCTTGAGCAACCACCATATCAACAATAGTAACCAGCATATCAACAATAGCATAGGTAATCAGTAACAAGATGTCGGTAAGTACAGCATCAATCACATTCTGAAACAGTTGCTAGAAACAATGGAAGCTAAGCATGTGATGAGTTTCATAACCTCTTTCCCAAGCATCTAGCCAACCGGGGGTTTTCCACTGTCCCATAGGTCTATATTCAAAATGGCTTCAGTGTGGCTATAGTACATGGCTCCTGACATAACCCCTTGGGGACTGAATGATTGGAAGAGGTGGTTTGAATTCTTCACTGAGGAACTAGCAAGCTAAAGCCTACAATGCTTGACTGCACATCAGCAAGAAGCCTGTTCAGCTCTTGTGCCAAAGCCCATGAGTAGATCCTCAGAGCATAGGCGCTTGTGGTAGAAGCAGACACATGCTGAAACTGTACAGTAGTAGTTCAGGTACATCTGGGGTCAAGCCACTCAGGCTTGAAACAAAGTGATTTGTCTTGCCTTAGCACGGGTGCATCAATATCAGACTACATGTGACTCACCACTAACCCAATCTCTCTAAAAATAGAATTACTATTGGTTGCCAACTGTTCTGGCAGTTGGGCCTCAGAATACAAGTATCTCGCTGCAGGCTACAATTTCAGGCTAGCATTACTGCTGGTTGTGGACTCATGCCTAGTAGATTAATTCAGGCCTTGGTTCTTGTGAGGTCTTGAATCCCCTGGCTACCTTCTCCTGAGCCCTGGATGTTGCAAATTGCCCTGACTTATCCATGCTATGAATCTTTGTTATACTCAGAATAATTCCTGAAATAAGCCAAACACGTCATAGGGCTATCTGTAAACACCTGCACCCCTCTGTCCAGATTTCTGGATCAAAGCTTGCAATGAATAAAGGCAGCCCAGTAGCTTAGAGCCTTTTGCCTGCCAGTCTGTGATGCTCCAAAGATGTCAATATAGTTGTATCTAGTAGGCTATAGAGTCAGCAGTGAAAACAACTCATGCTAGGAAACCTGATGTTAAAAGGCCTAGGAAGAGATGCAGCCATTAGCTGAAACTGAGGACTACATCCTAGAAGACAATGCTACAGGTCTACAGGATGGAGATGCCATTTGGCCACAAGCATGTTTTGGAGATGGACTTGATCATCTTGAACAATGTGGTATACTGTGCAGTTGGGTGTGATGGGTTTCATGGTCCTATATCTGACCTACATCTAAAGTGAATACTTTGGCTTAAGGTAGCATTCAGGACGTGATTCATGCTCTCTCTAGTCCATTCCTTTAGATTTTTCCAGGGGAAGATGCTGTATCATTCTGTAGACCCATGTGCCTCACCTTTCTATCCTTCAAGTCCTGTTCTGTTAGGCTGGGAATCTGCTTCTCTCATGTCCCAGTGAGATTCTTGCAGAAGTTTTTCTAGTTTGAGCTGGAGAGAGTACCTAGACAGTTTAGTGTACTCATCGGTTACTGTTGCAACACTATGGGTCATATGATCCAAAGTAAAGAGTGCAACAATCCTAAACATGGTTATAGAGCTGGGAACTTTGAAAAGTAAAAAACCCATATTCTGGTGAATCTTGGACTCACCCGTTAGGGTTAACCTCTTAAGCCAACTGATGAGTGGCTTTACCTGAACTGGCATCACAATAACCAAGTTCCTACTTGAGAATCAGGACTTGCGGCATGCCCACACCAACATACCATGAAAAACACTCTCTAAAATGGATTAAGGTATTTTCCCCTGAGGTTATGCCAAACATGGATAAATAGGCTGTGAATGACCCAACTTGAAGTTTTGAAGGACTTTGGAGGAAAAACTAATACTCACTATATGTTGGTTTGTGGAGATTGCCAGTAGACTTGAAGGGCTATTCATGAGCTTGCTTTAACTTTCTGGTACACCTCATGAAACCTGGAAGTTGCCCCCTTACAAAGGGGAACTACTGGCAAATTGAGGACTTAAACATGGAGTGACCTTTCTATATGCAAGGCAGTGTTACTGGCAGTGATTTGGAGGTTGGTTCTGGTTTTCTGGGATATAAGTTGGGGAATGACGTGGTGTGGGAGAGGGACATCCACTGAGCACACTCGAGTAGGATGCTTAAGAGCCATTTGCTTCACTATACAGTCTGAGTAGCTGAAGGCTGTAGCAAGTTGTGATGGTGGTAGTTGAAAATCCTGGAGTCTGCCATTCTGAGACTATCAGCTTAGAATTGCTTTGGCATGAAAAAGCAGTCATTAATACCTTATGGGTGAAGACCTTGAGACTATGTCAGCTTATGGGTGGGGGTGTTCAGCCATAAGATGGGAGTTTCCTGTTGGATCACAAACCTTCACCAGGTGGCTTCACCCACTTTGGACCAGAAACTGTTGCCAAGTGACATTCAATAGCACTTCCAGTTGCAGCCAAGTCATAGGGTCAATAGAGATGAGTCTTGAATGTTGAATCTTCATGCAGCCTGGTTGGCAGGTTTATGCTGACTGCATGAAGGTTCCATCTTGCTTCAGTAGTTACAGGCTTTGTGTATTCCTTGGCTCATAGTTCTCTTCCATTCGAAGGTCAGCAATATACGCCATAGCCTGTTGTACAACATGACATTAATACTCCCAAAACTTGATTCCATGTTAAGGTGTTGAATGAACCAGTCCACCCCCATACCAATGAATAGCTTCAATTCTGTAACTGAAGTATGAAAAAGGACCAGAGTGACATTATAGAGGGACAAATCTTGCTGGCTTGCTCACAAAACAGCTTATAATGGCTGGGGCTGTTAGGCTGAAGACAGGAGCTGCTAGGAACATAATCCAGGTTTCCCAAATGGGTGGAAGGGGCTCAGATACTCACATAGTCCACTTCACAAGGAAACAAAGACTAAGAAGCACAAGTTGGTGTCCCCGCTCTGCAGCGACACTAAAATGGCGAGGAATTTCGAGGGCCTGGAAAAAACAGGAACTGCCACCGCAACCGGCACACACACACACACAAACGAACACACAAACGAACAAACAAAAAGCCAAACCAAGAAAGCAAAGGCCAACGAAAAGGGGTAGGTGAACGAAAAAAGGAAAAAAGCCCTTTATTGAAGAAAGCGGGCTGCTTATATCACTTTTCCCCAATCACTTTTTCCCATGGGTCCATTGGGTGCTACCTGATAGGCCAGGCCCTGGAGAGGAGCACAAATTTGCCTCACCCGCAACCTCCTGTTTTCCTGCTGGCGAGACCAGCCCCACCTCCTGGCCTTGAGCCAGCCATCATCTTGAGGTCCCTCATACACGTGGGGTCAGCTCCCGGCACACTGCTCCCCACAAGTTGGGCCTTGGGCTACTTCTGATACAGGGTACCAGCATCACAAGTGATGGCTTGAGTTATGCCACCATCCCAACCTCTCCCTGTACAGCCTCCGTACTGTGTGATATAACATTGCTATGACTTCTGGGTGTTAGGTGGCAAGATTCAAAATCACATTCTACTACAGAAGGCTGACACCAAATTCTCCCCTGAAAGAGGCACATATCCATGAAAGACCTTGCTGAGTATCGTCCATACTGTGCTCATCATAAGCCCTAGATCATCCCACCACTAAACCATGGACTCCTAAGACACTGGGTATTCAGATGGACAAAGGGTCTGGTCTTGACCTTTGAAGCCATCAATAACTTACCTTCTAATTATCTTGCTCTGGCCTGTGACTTCTGGTACACACATAAGCTGGCTTGCTCGACCATGGTTTGGCTTCGCTAGAGCTGTTGACTTGGTATCTCTAGCACTTGGTCAAGATGAGTAGCAGTTGGAATAGATGGTCAAATGCCTGCCTTAGGGTGCAGTCTGTATTTTATGATACAGGTCCAAAGGGTGCAATCCTTGTGTATATGCTCAGTTATGTGGTATTCAGCACTGTTGTCCTGAGTTGAGTGGTCTGTCCATACTTCATGAGCTTTGCGTATTAAAGAGACGAGTCTGCTCTTCTGAGTATCAGTAAGCATGCCTACCATTGTCTGTCCTGGTCAATAAGGGCAGTACGACCTCAAGCTCTAACCTGTCTCTAGAAATACTGGGGAACCAGGGATGTCAACATGCCTGCATGACTACCTGCAACACAGCTTTGGCATCAGTACTAGATGGTTTAAGCTGAGCTATACTTCTGCTGGATACCCAATGGATTGAACAAGATTCAAAGGTAACTGTTGGCCTGTGGAAAAGTGTTCTGACAGCTGTGGGAGGCTCTGCTATAGGAAAAACTTGCTGAAAGGTGGGAGAGGTCACCTGCCCTTATTGGAATCTAGCTTTCACACTGTCATGACTAGCACAGGTGATATGGGCTGTCTTGGATAGACCCAAAAGCATTCCCGTACCCCTGCTCAGCTCCTATAACTTCAGTTACTAGGTACTGCCAGTACACTGACCGTGCAGGCCAGTGACTTAGGGCTTCTTCAAGGTCTTCTTCTATTTCTTTTTAAAATGATTTATAGTTTTCATCATAGAGGTCTTTCACATTTTTAGTTAACTTAATTCCTAGGTATTTAAGATTCCTTTTCTCTATTTTAAAGGGAACTGTACTTACAATTTCTTTCTCATCAGCAGAATTATTTGTATACACGAGTGCCATTGATTTGTGTTCATTAATTTTGTATCCTGCTACTTTGCCAAAGTCTCTTGTGAGTTCCAATAGTCTTTTGACTGAGTCTTTTGGTTCTCCTATGTAGAGAATCATGTCATCTGCGAATAGCGATAATTTCAATTCCTCATTTCCAATTTGTAGTCCTTTAATTGCTTTTTCTTGTCTAATAGCTCTGGCAAGGACTTCCAAAACCATATTGAAGAGTAGCAATGAGAGTGGACATCCCTGTCTAGTTCCAGATTTTAGTGGGAAGGCTTCCAGTCTTTCCCCATTTAGTATGATACTGGCATTGGGTTCATCGTAAATTGCTTTGATTATGTTGTAGAATGTTCCTTCTATGCCTATCTTGTTTAGGGTTTTTAACATGAAGTGGTGTTGGATTTTATCAAATGCCTTCTCTGCATCTATTGAGAGGATCATATGGTTTTTAGTCAACTTGTTGATGTGATGTATCACATTTATTGTTTTGCGAATGTTGAACCATCCCTGCATACCTGGGATGAATCCCACCTGGTCCGGGTGAATAATCTGCCTAATGTGTTGTTGGATCCTGTTGGCTAGTATTTTATTGAAGATCTTTGCATCTATGTTCATCAAGGATATCGGTCTGTAGTTCTCTTTTTCTGTTTCTCTCTCTCTGGCTTTGGTATTAAAGTGGTATTAGCGTCATAGAACGAGTTTGGAAGAATTGCCTCTTTTTCTATTGTTTGAAAAAGCTTGTGTAAGATTGGGGTTAGTTCCTCCTTGAACGTTTGGTAGAATTCAGCAGTGAAGCCATCTGGTCCCGGGCTTTTCTTGGTTGGGAGGGTTTTAATTATTGATTCAATCTCAGTGCATGTTAATGGGCTATTTAGATTGTTAATTGCTACAGGAAAACTTCCCTAAGCTGAGCAAAGAATTAGAAAATAATATACAGAAGGGCTACAGAATTCCCAACAGAGTTGACCAAAAACGAACTTCATCACGACACATGATAATCAAGCTCTCTTCAGTTGAACAAAAAGAAAAAAATCCTTAAATGTGCATGAGAAAAAAATCAAGTGTCATATAGGGGAACCCCAATTAAACTCACAGCTGACTTTTCAGAGGAAACGTTACAGGCCAGAAGAGACTGGAGTGACATATTCCAGATTCTAAAAGAGAAAAATTTTCAGCCCAGAATAACTTACCCTGCAAAGGTCTCCTTTGTCTTTGAAAATGAAATAAAATTCTTCCACAATAAAGAAAAACTTCAAGATTTTGTCTCATCTAAACCTGCCCTACAAATGATATTCAAGGGCTTCTTGATAAAGCATTGCTAAGGGCCGTTGCTATTGAACTGCCAAAGATGGTGAACCATGACTACCTGGGTAGCCCAACCAGCAGACAAGGAAGCTGTTCTACCTAAGGATATGGATGGCAGTGTGTATACCACTTGCATTAACATTCAGTGGTGCAGAATGGAATACATAGGGGGTAACAGGTAGCCAAGATAGGACACTTTCTCTTTTAGAGTGGGAGGAGGGTGGTTTCAGCATATGACTGTCAGAACCTCCAAAAGAGAAGGTTAATGGCACAAGCCACTAAGCTTTGACAGGACACTGTCCTGAAGGAAACAATGAGAGGATTCACTGAAGACTTCGAATGGCATAGAATCGGAGTTGAACAAGTATGTGGACTGCAGCACCATGTGGGAACATGAAAGGGGGAGAGCAAGGCAATGAAGATTTTCAAAGGTGAAATGAGGATCTTGCAAGATGTTTTGGCATAGTAATCCTTGAGTACAAAAACTAATAGGAAGAGTCGGGGCAGCCAAGATCTAAATGCTGAGTCATTACGAAGTTTTCCTCATGGAAACTTTGTGGCAATGGCCTTTGTGCAAGATTATGATTGTACGCCTTTGTGAAAAGTGCAGTATAGATTTACCATGCTATACCATAATCACACCTGAATCTAACCAAGTGTCAGTGGTAGACTACTGGGTGTAGCTCTACAACTGATGGGAGCTGCAGGTCATGGTTCTTCTGTCTCCCCTTTGGCAGAGGCTTTTGGTCCCTAAGGTGCCCCCAGTGCTGAAGAGGTAATGAAGTCAGTGACAGTTTGGTTGCAAGGTGCTAAGTTGTCCGTGTAAGTTTATGCAGTCTGCAGTTTTCAGCTTCAGAGTAAGTTGTCCAATGAGAAGGCATCTTGTGACAAATCAAGATTTGTATGCATGGTGAGAGACCTCTCATTCAGTTTCTGAAACCAACAAAAACTGACATCTCCTCACCCTAGATGGAGATGACAGGGGACTTGGGAGGGGCTATCCACAAGTCTCTGAACAAAGATAGGACCTAGCCATGAGGGAATGAGATGCGGGCAACCACTGTGATAGGACAGGCCATGGGGTCCCTGATCTGAGGCAGAACTGGCTGATGGGCAGAAGCCTTGAGTTGACTAAGACAAGTGTTTTGTGGGCACAGGAGGCACCCTTGGCAACTGCAACTAATACTATAGAACTACTCGAGTCATTTTCCTGGCCTAAGAAATCCCTTGAAGGCTGGAGAGTTGAACTTGGGAGAGCAAGGACTGTTGCGTTTCCCACCCCATGGGTAAAGGGGGTCACGAACTCCTGACTAAACAAGCAGAAACTCCTGATGCTCTCTGGGCTGGGTAGCTGAACCCATGAATTTACAGGTGCTTAGTATGGTACTAATTGTAGCTGTGGGTTATCCAGCAGCTTGGTGGCAGTAACCACTGGGAAACCAGGTAGCTAAAGCTATGCTAATGGCAGGGATGGCTACTGGAGGGGATCTCAGGTTGTGACCAGGGCATGGGGATTCTTGGTGTTGGATGAAGTGGCATCCGGGCCCTGAGGGGCAAAAACTGCTAGTATGAAGGGGCATCACAACTGTCTTATACTCAAGGTAGCAGATGGGGTTGCGGAGCTTGTGGATATGGTATACAAACGAACACTATCGCTGTATCTTAGCCACAGCTCACCTTGAAGAGGTAGCAAAACTCATCTTGGAGGGGTGTCATGGCTGTTGATGGCCACTCCTGGGTGGGCAGCAGGGGTGGGGCCTGTTTGCCTTGAGGCTGCGGGGATAGGGTGGTAATAGAGTGCTTCTAGGGAAGTCTGTCAGCAGTGGTGCCCAGTGCTGTTCTGGTCAGTCAGTGCTGCACATGTGACATACATGTTGACCCTTGTGTAAAACTCAACACCAGTAAGGTGGGTGTGGTGGGCACAAGCGGCATTCCTGGGTGCTTGAACATCGCAGGAAGAGGGTCCTGAAAATTCCAGTGGGGGTAAGCAGAGCCTCACTTACCTGGGCTCCTCTCCCATCTCTTCTTGGCTCCAGCTGAACACAAGGCCCAAAACAACTCAATAGTCTGTAAACAAATACTTGCTACTACCATAAAGGGTATGTGAGGGATGGCTACAGGACTGGACGCCTTCTAAAACTAGGGTTCTTGTGGAAAAAGCCCTGAGTCATACCTGAATGTGTCTGAACTTGACACTTAGCAATCAAGATGGGTGCATACAATAAGCTGCAGAAAGTTTAAAAAAAATGGTACCTTGAACAAGGATTTTGAACTATAGAACAGATGAAATAGCTAGGAGATGGGATAAGGCAGGGAGCTAGAATAGAGCCATGAGCTGAAAGCCACACCTCTGGCCCTAACGTAGTCCTAGCCAACTATCAGTAGCTTGACTGTATGGAATGCCAGTGAAGATGGCATGTCTTCTTTCAGTGCTGCTCTGGAATCTGCCTGCAAACAACCCTGGTCCTCTCAAACATCCAGAGGATATTATTCCTCTAGTATGAAACCCAGGGTATTTGAAGTGTTGGCCACTAAGACTTTGTCACTTATGGCACATCTGGCCTTGAGTTGGGCCATGTAGCTGTTCCAGGTTGTAGTGACCATGCCACCCAGAAGAGCCAGAGAAGACACATCACAGTTGAAATCAATGACTCTATTCTGGAATTGCTCACCTTTTCCAATCATGTTAGTCCCAAGTCAGATGCTCTGATGGAAGGGGTGTAGAGTTGAAGCAGTAGTTCTTGCTTTAAAATCTTGGAGCAGCATTTTGTGCTGTGGCATTAGGGGACTAAAGGCTGTTCTGCATGAGGACTTGGAAGATCGGCTTCCATGGGAGAAGTTAAACTCACTTGAGCAGCAGACTTCACGGAGGAATGCAGTCTCGACAGTGTTGGCCCAAGACCAGACTGTTCTCATGTGGATGGAGGGGAAGCAGGTTGGAATGAGGCCTCACTAGGCTCAGGGAATACAGTAATCAACCTGTGGGCAGATGCTGCCATTCCAGGAGGGTAACAGGGTCTGACTTGGTGTAACCACGTTTGCCTTGAAAGCTTAATTTTAACCGTAGGTGCAAACTGCATGGAAGCACGGAGGATGCTTCTGACTAGCAGCTGCTCATTGGCTGTTTACCTCTGAGCTGTTGCTGCTTGCTTTTCTCCATTGTCCTACGGAAACCCTTCCCCTTGGAACTCTTGCTTCATTGTGGATGTGTATCTTCAGCTACAGGAGCAAAGGATGAAATTGTTCATGTTCTGTGTCCTATCAAACCTCCTAGCTTCATTATCGTGATCCTAACGGATCCTCTACCAATACATAGGCTTCTGGGCCAAGATAATCCTGTAGTTGTTAGAACACTTGAATAAAGACAAAGCCAGAAGTACCAGAACTTCAAATGAAACAGAAGCAGTATGAAAAGGGGGAAAAGTGAGCTGCATGGTATCTCTTAGCCATTACGGGTAGAGTGTCTGGATGCCAGGCTGGATCTAGTCAGAACAGTGAACTCTGGCCTCTGACTATAGGATCCATAAAGCCCCTTGACACTCGTGGCCTCTTGAAGGATAAGAAGACATGGTGCGGAAGTTGGAACAGTACTTACTGCTCAGGGAAGTAGTAACAAACCAATGGCAACCAAGAACTGAGCAGGAATTTCCACTAGGTATTAGTGGTAGTTGAACTTCTGAAATAGAACTAGGGGTAGGGTAGGAGGTTTACTTTGGAAGGCAATATCCATACACATTGGGTATTAACGTGAACTGATCAGAAAGTCTGAAGGCCTGTCAGAGTGGGTCTACTCACTGAATGTGGTCATTGTCCCTCTAGACTGAGTGGTATCTTCTTGGGATACGAAAGATAAATGTGCCATCTGAGTTATAAGCTCAGGATCTTAAAACCATAGCTATCTGAAAGTTTTAGCATAATCCTGGGCCTTGGTATTCTGAAGTAACAGTATGTACTCCTCTGAACATGGAGAATGCAGGAGACAAGTGGCAAACTCTGGCAAAGTCGCTGGAAGGTGACTTGTGCTTCAGATTCTTGCCAAGAACATAGACCCGTGGAAAGGAGTTGTGGATGATTCTGTGAAGGATGACAGACCTGAGTCAAAGCCTGAGATGACAACCTTGTAAGGTGACATTTCAACCTGATTAACTGTTGATCAACCTACATATGAAGATGCTTAGTAGGCCTGGTGCATGAAAGACATATGAGATGCATCTACATGAGTGCATGAATATGCAAGAAGCTCTTAAACCTTGAAAGAGGGGTCAGGAAAAAGTAGACTACTTATGCTTTCTAAATTGACAAAGTCAATTTTTTTTGTCTTATCTTTTGTAATTGCCAATCTATTTGACGACATCTCTATGGTCTGTTACCTCAGGTGTATAAATTGACTTTAATGTTCAATCAGTACCCTAAGTTTAGGAAACACAGCTGTCCTGAATAATTGCTTTGTCCGTGGCACTGAGCTTGTCGCCCCCTGCTAGCCAACACGTCTAAGTACCTCCTGAGGTCACTCTGGGCAGACTTGGTGGCCAGAAAGATCAGGGGGCTGTCGCAGTCAGCTCCAGGGACTACACAGACCCCCCAGGCTGCAAGACTATTGCCGTGGGCTCAGCTCCGCGCAATTAACCAACAACATGCCCACTCTGGATCTCCACTTAGGGTTCACACCTGCTGTCCTGCCACCCGATATGGCTCCAGGTGGAGAAATGCAGTTGCTAGTTTTCAGTTCCAGGGACCACACCGACCGCGCAGGGAGCAGAGCCGGCGCTCCCCTCCACCGCTAGATCAGATCCGCATGAACAGTCAGAAAGGGGCCTGTGTGTTTCCCATAGACTTCGGAAAACTTGGTGTGCTTCCATTACAGGAACAACACTAAAAGCCAGGATCAAGGTGCTATTCCAAAGGTGGTGCTGGGGGGAAATAACACTAGAAGTTCTCCTCTGCCTGATTAGATTCCTGCTTTGGAATGTTAGTGACATTTCTTGAAGCTGATAGTGACAAGGCTGTTGGGTTCCCTGGGTTATAACTGAGCCAGTGCTCGAAGATGGAGCAGTGTAATTGTACTTAAAGGCCTCTGAGGCTAGTGGCTTCCTCCCTACCCCCCTTCAAGAATGTCTTCTGCAGACAGTTGAATTCGGCTACAGGCTCAAGTTAAACCAGCTCGGGTTTTTGTAAGACAGCAGCACTCTTGCATGCTTGCCTGTAATCTTTAATTCTATACTAGATGACAATGTTGTGCTCCAAATATATGGACAGGGTCAAGCTCTCAATGGACCCACCCATGGGACTAGAATCTCAGAACATTCAAGATGCTAAGTGGAAAGGTTGAACGTACTCCATGGAATCTTATTTTTGTACACTATTCCTTCAAAATCTCGGGCAACTCTTTGTGGTCTTCCAGAGTCATTGTTACCTTCATAGTTGTTTGTGTCTTGGTAGATCACTTTACAAATTTCACTTTGCTTTCACGGTAGCAATGCAATGGGAAGATGAGTTTGGATGTGTAGGCTGCAACTTGATTCCAGTATCTGTCTAGTCTGATTCCTGGGGAGGTCAGGATATCTTAATAGCCTGTTACATGAATTACACTGTATCACTGATTGCAGGTGCTTCAGGGCAAGTTCCTGGTAGCTCTGTAGTGTGCTTACCAATTTGCTAGAGATCTCTCTTCCCTCTCCCCTGTCCCCCACATAGCTGGAAGGCATTGTGCAGATAGCACAGGGTAGAGTGCTTGTTATTGCCTTAGTATTGAGTGGGAACTGGATGGCAATAGTGGGACCAAGTGGCAGTGTTTGGCAACACAGGTCATGTCACTGGGACTCAAGCCTGATCATGGAAGACATGGTCCATCTGCTTTCTGGAAGTGGAGGATGGGCAGTCACATGAATGCTTGAAGTCCTTTGTGGGCTCAATTTGAGAACAAGTAATCTAGTCCTTTGGTTCTTGTGCCAATTAGGGTGAGCATGTCAGGGTTGTCTGTCCAGAGCCAAAGTGTGTGAGTAGGGTGTTACAGGTGTCTCCACTGAGCTACCTGAAATTGAGGGGTGGTTTCTCCAGGAAAATCTGCCCTCATTCCTACCTTAATGACTGATTAAAAGCAGATGACATAGTCTGCGTGGGCCTCTTAAACCCGTATGAAGCTAAATGGGTATGGAAATAGCTGAACATGATGCCCTCTTGTGGAGAAAGGATTGAAGGAACTTAGCCTCTATCTTCGAATGAGGATTTCCAACACTTTGGGGACATGGCACCCTCCCATGAACATAGATTCCCCCACACCTATCAGTGTTTTAAGACATAAAAACATATGCAGGAGTATTTAAACAAGAACAAAATGTGTGGAGAAACTACCATAGTCCCCGTGTCTCAAGTTATGATACCCATACTGCAATTGATCAGCCTAAGGTAAAACCATTGCAAAGGAAGTAACATGAAGAGGAAGTCAATTTGTACATCCTGGAGAGGATCAGGTTGCATTGCGGGTGGCTCTGAAAGCTACAAAAGTGTTCATACCAGGACATGAAGACACTTCATCTTTAGTGGAAGGCTACTTCCACCAAACTTGGTAGTGAAATGGCTGCATTTGTTAGTTGCTTCCTATGCTAGGGACTTAACTAAGCATTGCAAGTATGTGGGACCTAACTTTTTTGGGATCCTTCAGTTACCACATTTACTTAAGACTATTACTAGCAAATGGGAGCAAGCTGGCCCATAGGTACTAGAGGAAGTTGCTTTGGAGCCTTGGGCTACTGATGGTGATCCCATACTTTGAATGGTTATGGAATGAGAAATAAATGCTCTCAGACCTGGAGAAAGGCAAAGGCTCAACTGATGTCATGAAGTGAAAGTGAACAGATAAATGAGAACCTTATCTAATTTGTGCTGAACACTGTAACTTATTTTTAATTTTGAATTTTATGGTAAAATTCAGCGAAGTCTGGGAATCTCCCCTTCCAAATCCACCCCACCCCTGACTGACTTTACACACTGACTTTAATAACCTTACCTCATAGGGGCACTAGTCTCCATTCTAAGCATAGCATTATGCTGAAAGATTTGGGGAAGCCAAATGACAGCCTCTTAAAAGTTGTTTTGCATGCTAGCGACAACTTACATGCTTTCTGTTTTTGCTGGAATTCTTGGATAATCTTTGATAATCTGAAGTTCACACCTGTATCAGCTGCAATGGACACCTCGGACATGGGTGTACGGGTGTTAGTCAAGTTCTGAAGTGCAGTTTTCTGAAATGTTGGATACATTAGAAGCCTTAGCAAACATGTTTCAGCCTCACTTCCTTGATATGGAACTTGAACTTGGCTTGTGACTGATGCAATGTGATTATCGGCAAAGATATTTCCTGTGTGTCTGCCATGTTCTTTTCCTTTGCTGTGTAACTTTTTTGAATATCTTAGGCTTAGAGTAAAAAGGCTTAATCCTTCACTAAACATAACAAGTCAAAAGTAAAAAGACATTAGTGGGAATACACAATGGCTAAGCAAATAATGGAATGGAAAAGTGGCCATCTTATCCATATGCAGTAAGTATTAGTCACAAGTCATTGAAAGCATCGTATAATGTTCTTGGCTATTGGCATGTTAAATAGTCTTGAAAAATTTGGTTTATCCTTTTAGGAAAATACTGACACTACTTAGCCTTGGCTCCCACACATAAGGGAGAATGAGTGGTATTGGTCTCTGGCTTGCTTCACTTGAGTATTTTTGCTATGAAAAGTAGAATTTCATTCTTATGGTTGAATAATCCATTGTTTTTTTAATTTATTTTATTGTATTGTTGTTGACAATCTTTACGTAGTTAATTACGGTTAAAAATAAAAGGTTCAGGGGGTATAGGGAAGTGGGTAATACTATTATGTCCATATTGTTTCCATCATGTATTTGAGGTAAAGTGGGATATTGAGGGAGAAGCTCCACCTGGTTTCCCGCCCACCCCAAGTGCCAGATGTGGGGCATGCTTTGAGATATTTGCTCAAGTGGTTTTAATAGTTTTCCAGTTATGAATCGCTGCCAGTTTCGCTCGATGAGGTCGTCCACTGATTGATATGGTCCATTATAAAGTCTCCGTTTGCCCCATATTTCGCTGCCAACATATAGCTGAGATGAATGATTGACCTGTTCTGTCTTCTGTCTTTTCTTGGTTAGAGTTCTGAGTCCAGCAGTTCGATTGGGGAGATCTCCAAAGAAACTTTGAGGTATTCCCAGACCAGATTCTTGTATGCTCTAGCAAGCACAGGGCCCGGCACAGTCCATCACCCCGATCAGCTGTTGGTTGCAATTGTTGGGTTGGTTCTGTTTTCAGTCCCGAGTTGCACTGGAACCAATGGGTGTTGCAGTCCAGTCTGGTTCTGCCCAGTACATACTCGGCCCTTACATCAACCAGTGGGAGCTGCAGTCTAGTTGGGGCGACCCACAATAACCCCCATCAGGCCCACCCCCTACCCTGGTTTGCCAGTATGTGTAGCAGTAGACCAGTCTGTCCCCCATCCCATTTGGCTCTTGTACTTGTCAGTGGGTATTAAAGCTTAGTTCCATCTAACCAACTCAACCATCCAGCCCTCACGGATGTTGTTGAGTGCCTCTCTGTCTAGCCACCCCAGCCCCCGTCCTAGTTTTCATGCCCTCCAGTGGGAATAGTGACCCAAGAAGGGGGAACCCACTTTTCCCCTCCCAGGTCTCTCTCAGTCCCAGTTTATGCACTCTCCAGGTGGTTCTGTGATTTGACTTGACAGAATTAGTCCCCAGTGCCAGCTTCTGCCAGCTGATGCTGTAGCTAAGCCCCAAACATCCCTCACCCACTCTAATTTATGCTTGCACCTGCAGGGCTGAATAATCCATTGTATAAAAACTATGAATACCTTGGCTGGTCCCAAATCCTAGATTCTGACCATGGAAGTATGGTCCTCTAATTGTTCAGGTCTCTTGGGTCCACCCAGCAGTGGGTTTGCTGGATCATGCAAGTCAACTCCTGCTTCATAAGTCTTCTCAACAGTTCTACAGGGGCTGCACTGACCAACAGTGTAAATGTACTCGACTCTGTCCCCATCCTTGACTTCATTTAACTGTTCTGGATTTTAGTCACATGATAAAAGATCTTGATTGAGAAGCTTCCTGATGGGTAGTAATGTTGAGCATTGCTGTTCCTGTCCAGCGACTTGTATCCTGAGCTGTCTGCTGTAGTTCCTTGCCCATCTCTTGGACTGTTTTATCAGAAGTGTTGGGCAAATGTTCCTTTCCATCCTGTTGGACATCTCTTGATTACTTCCTTTGTAAAAGAGTCTGGTATAATCACACTTAGCATAACTTCTGCCTGGGCTTTGTGTGTGGGGTCCTATCCAAGGAAAATCAACCCCACACAAGTGTCTTGAAGTGTATCCCCATGTCTTCTGGTGACCTCACAGCCTTGGGTCTTAAACTTCTGTTTTAATCTCTTGATCTCTTATGTGGTAGGAGGTCTGGACCTAAAAATCTACTTTTCATTTTTGCCAGAATCATATTGATGTACTCTGGTTAGAGCACTTCTGTGTAAATCGATTGGCTGTGGATTGTATGCTATCCCACTAGACATTTTTTATGCCAGTACTACACTGTTCAATGACTACTTTCATAGTCCGCTGCAAAGTCAGGTGCTGCTGTCAACTTGCATTTTGAGAATCACTTTTTTTTTTGGTCTTAGAGAAATTCTTAATTTGTGTGGGTTCAAATTCTGTAAAAGTCCTTGATATTTCAGTAGGGATTGCAGACGTCAGGTAGCAGTCACTTGAATGACACTTATCCATGAGCTTCCATTTCTAAATGACTTAAAGGGTTCATTGTGGAGATCTCACTCTAACATTCCTAAACACGAGAAATGTAGCCTTCTGAGATAGGGGTGCTGGAGCTGTGCAGAGTCTAGAAACCTGGGGAAAACTGCACACAACAGGCAGTTAACACAGATCCAGGGAGTGCCATGACCTGTACTGTTTTGAAGTGTTGAAGCAGGGATGTGGAGGGGGCAGTAAGTTCTTGGCTTGGGCCCAGGCACTAGGAAAAGCACATTGAGAGAAAGCTGTCAATGCAGGAACTTGCTGGAGCATATGCCAGAGGAAGGTAATCTTAAAAACAACTTTTAAGGTAGGGTGGTATAACAAAGTTGGTGATGCCTTTACAAAAGCTAGCCAGGTGGAAAAGCTTAGTTTGTTGGAAGTTTCCTGGGCCTCACAAATGGCCTTTCTGTTCTGCCACAACGTGTAGTTAGGTTTGAGTTGCAGGAATCAAATTCCATGTGGATCTCCTCAGTGTGACCACAAGAGCTCTAAGCAGCCTACAGCCTAGGTATCTCTAGAGTTCTCAGAGGGCTTTAAATTGGTATATCTGAGATCGGGTTTGGGTCATGCTACTAGTGTAGGTCACATGTGAATGGCCTGAGCAATAGTAAATCTTGACTAGCCGTATGCATGTATTCTATATGCTCCATGATTTCAACTTAGCAAATACTCTGAAATGCTCATGCTGTTTCCTAATGAGGAAACATGCTGGGAAGTCTTAGCCACTGAATGTACTATAGATCATACTAAGGGTTTATTTCTATGGTAGAGCTGAGTAAACCCATCTTGAGCTCCCAACACAGCGACTGACAAACACTTGACGTTGTAGTCCCAAAACTCCTGTTTTGAATCGGACAATACCATTAGGTCTTAGTAGTCCTCTTGGAGGCGGCATACATCAGGTAGGGTGAGCTGGGCAAGTTTTTAGTAGAAAGCTGTACCTACTCTGGGTTCCACTTCAAGCAGAAACTTCTTGGTGGGGAAGGGGACTTCAGAAGACCTGGTGAGCCTACACGAGACTTGAGTCTTACGCACTAGGAGGTGTCCTCAACTGAGTTACACCTTGGCAAATGCAAGCATCTTTGTCTTGGGGAGCATTGTATCGTCCCCTCGGATCATTCATCTCCATCTCCAGGTTTGGCTGTCTTGGCTCTTCAGGGTATTTTTTTCACCTACCTAAACAAAACAGTAACTGACTTAAAGACCATTCTATCTCGACTACCAAAATGGGCATGCCCTTGAATCTCGGATGTTGGAAGGTGGTGAGCTTTGGTGCCAAGCTAACCAGAGTATTTTCATTCATGAAGGGGCTTCCTGGAAGCATTCACCCTAGGGGAGGGTCATATAGGGTCCTGAGTAGATACTAAGTAGAACTTAAAGGTAGAAGAAGAAACATCCAGTTCTTGATGAAACCAGCTCATGTGGAACAAATCATTACTTGGGTAATAGGTCACTGAGTCAATAGGTAGTTATTGCGAGCTGTAATGGAATTCTTCCACTGATCAATTTCATGCTAGTCCCTTTTCATTCCACACAGAGAAGCTTCTGCAGTTGCAGCAACAGAATGTTGGCATGGAGTGCTGCTCCTAATGACAGAACTGACTTTGGCTTAAAATGGACATCTTTCTCCACCCTGATGAGTGATGTTCAACAGATTTCAGATTCAGTGATGTGACCCAATTCCTACTAGAGGGTTTGAAACCTATAGTTCCATTAAACCCTGATCAGATGAAGGGATACACGAAGATGACCAAGAACAACATCTGGGTTGCACTTGTCTCCTAGAATGTTGAAACAGCACAGCTGCTTTCCTTGAGTTACTCAAGAATGGTCCAAAAGAACTGTTCAACATGGAAAACAATCATTCTGCTGACAATATGTGGATTCACCTAGTCTTACTACTAGGTATGAGTTAATATACAGGTGCCTCTTCAACGCACTGCATGTATTCTAAAAGACATTCTGAGTTTCAACAAGTTCAGTCTAGTAGTTCTCTGAACACGAGCATACAAAAGATTGCCTAACCTGAAAGACACTATTGACAGTGGATGGAACTGTGTCTACTTGAATGTGAAGTCATTAGGTGATGGTGGGTTCTAATGGGTTAAGGAGATCCTATGCCTTCAGCTGGAAGATGTGGAAATCTCCAGGCAGTGGGAAGATTTCTGTAGACAGAACCTCACTGCAGAAGTGAGTCTACTTCAACACTGCATAGTCAACACATCCAGGACAGAATGGAGCAGAGATTGCCGTTTCCCAGTGACTTTTCCCTAAATAGCATTATGCATTATAGTTCAGTGTAAGTCTCTATTGACAAAGCTATGAGGTATACCAGTGACTCAGTAATGGAGCAGCTGGGACTACTTACCTACAGTTGACAACTAGACATGTTTAAACTCCACATGAGCCTCCCATGTGTTTTAGATGGCTACATGTGCGATAGAACTACAAACTTCAGACTGATCAAATACTGTGGGTTAGATAGACTGAGGACTACAGAGGATGGATCATAGGTTTTTACTAGAAAGTATTCAGAAAAGTTGAGTAAATAAGTTATTACCCACTCAGATCAGTAAAGTACTGAACTCACAGGGTGTCATCTTTTGAAATTGTGTCCTTTGGAGCCCTTTCACTGGGGAACTTTAACCCAGGTGGCAGAACCATGGGCTAGAAACTTCTGGCCTTTTCATGTGGCTAATTTCACCAGTCAAATCAAAATAGAAATGATCACCTCTAAAGTGGAATAGCTCCAGATGCTATGAGGTGTGAACCAAAAGGGCATTACTAGAACTGGTTAAATTTCCATGTCTTGAAGTGAATGCCTGCTGTTTCAGAGGTGTGGATAGCTTGACAATAAAATGGGAATGAGTGTTTTGGTCACTAGATGGCAGCAATCAACCTACAACATAGCTGTAATGACAAAGTTCCCAGGGCTTCCTAGCAAAAAACAACCAGTGATAGGCTGGGATGGACCTTAAATATCCAATTGTGTACAACTCTTCCTTATAGAGTATCCCAAGGCAGAAGGTAGGTCAAGCTTAAAGGGAAATGATCTCGAAACTGACCCAAAGGTCATGAATAGGTGCTGTCAGTAAGGGAACCATGATGCAGAAGGGCTAATGCAGAACAACTTCCACAGAATCAAGTCAAGTCCTCCAAGTACCATTGTGGGCTTCACTGAGAACTGAGTGTTAAAGAGTGTTGGGAGTGTCATACTCTTCTAGAGTGTCTGGGCTTCTGCCCCATGGTATGTTTCCTAGAACAAGCAAACTGACCCTAGGGTTTGTCATATAATAGTACATCATTAGGAGTAAAGTACATGGTTTTAATGGATGCTATAATTTTATGCCTCATCCAAGTTTTGTTACAAACTCTTGCAACAACATTGACTTTTGAGAATCCAGTTTTTCCAAGTTGCAGAGTAACTGGTACAGCAGGCTCGGTGAAAAAGCTGTGTCTTGGAAGCAGACATGTTTCCCCCTAGTTATCCCTGCAGCTGAATTTGTCAAGGACCCCAAGGCACACCTGAACACTTTGAGTTTACCTGGTGTTTGCTTTTATTGGCAGCTTCTATCAGTTGTAGAGGTGAGGACTTCAGTATAGTAGCAATTATTAGTCTTAAGTTCTTCTGGGTTCATGAGTAATTTGCTTAGCTCTTGGAACTGCCAAGGAAGCTAATGGAGTGCTTTAAGAAGCCTAGTTACTGTATCACTCAAGTAATCTCCAATCCTAAAATTAACTCTTGGAGAGTTTTAAGTCTACTACAATCATTTGGAATTAGTCATACAACTTTCAGAGGTGAATACCTAACCTTTTACAGTGGCTTCTGACTTTGCCTAGTTTGCATGCTAATGCAACTGAATATACATGAAAACGCATCTGTATATAGTCAGTCTCAAGGGAAATAAGACTTCATGGAAATCTTGACAATAAGGAGTCTTGGCTCAAGGACTCCTGACTCGCACACCCATACTTACTCTCCCTCTGTTTCCCCCTACATTATGATCATCTAGTCCTTCAACAGTCAAGAGTTTATTAAGTGAATCCTGACATTGTAGACAATGGTAAAGTCCAGCATATTGTCAAGGAATTTCAGTTTCATTGGGAGTCCATTTCTTACTCTGGAGTAGATGCATACTGCAACTTATCTTCATGGTATACTTGCCTCATTATACAGCTCTCTGGATGAAATGTATATGTTTACCTAGATCAGCCTGGTGGTAACTTGCATGAAGGTTGCATTACATCAGAACACAAGATATTTGTTCCCTTGGGATTGGTGTTGAGTTGGGACCATTTTGTTGCAAATGGTAGGATTTCATCCTTGACTGAATAGCAATCAGTAAACCAGATGGACCAGTTTTTTTTTTTTCCCCATTTCTCTTTAGACTCCTTGAGGCTATTCCTGTCTTTATTGTAGATTGTGCTGCAACAAACATAAGATTATGGGTCCCTTCTTCATGTGGATTTCATTTCCTTTGGATATATTTCCAGGAGTGGGATAGTGGAGTCACATGGTAGATCAACTTTCAGTTGCCTTGGCACTCTCCATGGTGACTTCCATAGTGGCTGAGCTAGTATACACTCCCAACAATGGAGTTCATGTGCTTTCTTCACATCCAAGCCAGCAGTTGTTCGTAACAATTACCAAGTCTTCTCACACGTGAGCCCCCCCCCCCCCAAGGGAATGGGGAGAAGGGACTCATCACTGGCTGTACTCAGGTCCTTCTGTTATGCATGTAAAGCCAGTTCTTGAATGATTTCTGGAATGAACTGTTTGTGCTTAAACTTGGAGAAGGAGCTAATTTTGCATCCGTTGATATCCTTTTCTCGATAAAATCAAACTGAGGAAGCTGCATGAGGCAGGAAGTCTACCAGAAACTCCTCTTGGGAATGACTGAAATGTAACTAAAACAAAAATTGAGCAACCATGTGTGTCCTGACAAGTGGAACTGAATGGTACATGCACTGGAGAAAGGTCTACAGAGCTAGGTCTTGTTCCTGTTGACCCACTGCATTTCGCTCCAGAAAACATGCTATTCCTCATGGTCCCTCAGGTTTACCTTTGCAGGTTGGGTGCTCTGGAAGCAAGTTGAAGTGAATTTTCTCTTTGGAGACAGACATGGTAGAACTGATAGAAGGGGCAGAAAAAAAGGGCATCCATTGCAGTGGAAGCAAAATCTGAAGGTGGCATCATCTGGAGAGTGGCCAGCAGTGGTCCTAGCTGCTGAGACAACCCTTTCAAAAAGGAGGGAGTGTGCCTTATGGCGGTTTCATGTCCTACGATTCGGTGGCCTAGTTTTTTGCTTATAACCTTGAACCGGTTCTCCCATGTGAGTGGATGTATGCAGAGCTAGTGGCTTTGAATGTGTGGAAGACTGGCTGAGGACGGCAGGTCAATTTGGAATTGCTTTTGCAGATCCTCCAGTGTTTCACTGGCCATGCCAGAGTATGTCCCAAGAGTGGGGTTCTAGGGGTGGTACCTTTTCCCCATATCAGTTTCCAGTGAACTATGAAATTAGATACTAACCTGAATTCACAACTCTCCTACTCCACCAGAGATGTTGGGTGCCTCTATTCTGTATTTTGTCCTCCTGGGAGAAATGTCCATCTAGGTCTGACAAACTTAAACTTGGAGTCAACATACCCTAAGCTCTCAGAATGCCCCCAGTGGCTGGTTCTGGGCTGGGACAAAAGCTAGATATTTGTGCTGCTAGCTTTATGTAATATTTATCGAACGTTTTGACAAATATTTATTTTTGTAAGCCTAAAGTGATTCTTTGAAAGTTTAAAGAAACTTGATCCAAGACGGTGCAAGAACACTTGGATGTTGAATGTCACCGTATGCATGAAATTATGTTTTGGGGGTAGTGTGAGCTTCTAATGTAAAGTCATATTAAACTCTTAAGTCAAATTAAGCAGACCCAGCATTGGCAGTGTAGCCATAACTTTCTGATGTTAGTAAAAGCAAAATTGGCGACTTGAAATTAAATCATGCCAAGGTTTTGATACACTTGTCTTAAGATATTAATGAAACACTTCAGAACACTGAAAAGTGTCCAGATTCTCAGATGTTTCAGTTTTGTTTAGTTGTGTGTATTTTTCAGTGAGTCTGGCACGTTGCAATCCTCAAATATGTGGTTATATTTGTTGTATTGGCATAATCGGTGACTTGTACATTCAGCAATAGCATTTGAGCAAGTTTTCTCAGCAAGCAATATTTTTCAGTTAATAAGGTTTCAAAAAATGTAAGAATGAATTTAAACTTGCTGAATGTAAAGATTGAACCTCAAGGTTTTTTTTGTTTTTTTTGTTTTTTTTACTGTAGCTTTAGTAATTGCTTATTGTATTAGTTTAGATGCTAGCACTGCATGTGCTGTGCATATTCTGATTGGGCATTTGATTGCCCACATAGATGGCAGAAAGTGAATGACGTGAACCACGGTCTTCGAGGTGCTGCACCAAGAAGCTGGAGTGAGGCTTGAGGCTGGTTTTAAGCCTAAGTACTCTAGTACGGAACTTGGATGTCCTAACTGCTAGGCCATAAGCCCATTGTACCCATGTCTTGAGTAACTATCATGAAGTTGCAGGAGTTCTTACTGGTCTCTGACACTTTACCAGATACAGGGCTTACATTATCTCCAGTTGATATGTTGCTTTTCACCTACTGTGCTGATTGCTATGTAAAAACCCGATTTTGTAATTATACTTTTGTTTATTTCTGATGCCCTACCTAGAAAGAACTGTCGTGATTGAGAAACTTCCACTAAGAGGTGGAGTTCTGAAACTAGTGTCCTAGATATGCTTCTGAGGTACTTTCAGTAAGTGCTTTTGTAGAATTCTTTAACTCTTGGCCAGTCATTCTTGGGCAGAAAATAAATGTCTAATCTGATCACTTTGCATTTGGGTATCCAGTTTTCTCCAATCTCGTTGTTTTCTTTACAGCTTCTTTGTACTTACCAGATTGATAATCATAGGGTACATTTCTGGACTCCTGGTTCCCTTAGAACTTTGTGCTGGTTCATTCTTGCTGGCTGTGGTGACTGAGCTGGGCCAATGCTAGGAGCTCATCAATATGTCTTATAGGGGCAGTGTGACCCAAGTATGCAAAATTATTTTCTGATGCCTAGCAGTTAGTTGGATTAGAGATGTAACCTGAAGTGATCCACACCCCTACCCCAACCACCACACATGAGGTGCCAGCATCACAGGTGTCAACTTGACACTATGGCATAACACTGGCCCAATACAAAAACCAGGCTTCCTAAAAGTTGTTGTGTTGCTTGTAGATTGTTCAAGTTTGGCTTGGCTAGCAAGTTTTAAAATGGCTTTTGTACCAAGTGGGAATTCTGATAGTAATTACATTGACATTATGCCTGAGCTAGTAAGAAGGAATACCATACCACTGAGTGTAGGTCCTCAGCATTTGTATGTTAAAATTACTTAATCTGGTCATCTTCCTAAGCATGGATGACTTCTTGGAGTACAGTAATTTGGTTAAATCCATTCTGCCAGCCTACTGAACCTCTAAGTTTCTCAGAATCCTAGGACATCCTACATATCTTGGCAATTATAGGCAGACTTCTACTAATAAAGCCAGACATGCTTCTCATTTCTGATCTTGGTGATAAAAGCCTATCATTCTCCAAGTTAGTACGATGTTAGCTATCTGTCATGGGTCCCTATTCTGTTGGGGCACACACACTCATAATACAAAAGTATGTATAAACTGTCTGATTTTGTCAAGTGCTACATCTCTTGAGTTGGTACAAACAGTTCTTCAGTAGTGCGTTCAACTGTAGTCACACCAAATAGTGACTGGCATGTAAGCTCTGCCTTGGGTGAATCTACAGACATGTGCTCAAGGACCTGTGCCTTCAGGCTGCTTTAAACCTCACCTGCTGCACATGGCCTTTTGGAAAAGCCCCTCAAAGGCAGAACTTGGGTAAAGTGCTGCAGCCAACTTATAATTCCTTGTTGCTGCAGAGTATGGCTAGGGTGGGTGTGCCTCAGAGGAGCAGTCCTCTTGACTTTACAGGCAAATGGGTAGTGGTGCAGTAGCTCTCACCCCATTAGTACACAAGATTGCAACCCTTGGCTTGACTGAAGCATCTTCTCTATTGTGACACAAAAGATTTGGAAGAAGCGAGCAGAAGTCTTACAAGAGCTCCTGACAAGTAAGGGCTCATCTAAGCACAGGCTGACATGGGGTCTTGTTGGGACCAGAGTGACTGACAGCATGAAACTATAAGGCCTGTGGTCCATAGCGACGACCTCTTCCCCAAACAAGTCTGCTCAAGTTCATAGGCCATGGGGGTATTGACCTGCCTTTTCAATGTACAACCCAACCGGTGTTGTGAATCCTGAGTGGTGCCATATATACTTATCCTAAGACTTCATTGCACTATGACTTCAAGGCTGTGTAGTAATGACTTCAAGGCTGTGTAGTAATGGATCAATCTAAAGATGTTCCAAGAGTGTGACCTACAGTATAAATGATCCAGGGTGCAGAAGACCATGTTATATATCTCTGTGATCCTTGTTGCTTGGCACTTAAGGTCATGTATGGGAGTGCTTTCACTTTTCAAGTGGATTTCCTCACTTGATTCTTGATGAACAGAAGAAAGCATGGTATACCTTTTCAATATGCAGTTAAAGTTGTGGCTTGCCTTGAGGTCCTGTAATAGTTCAAGTAGATGGACTGTGGATAGCCATCCTAGAGTGTCATGATGTGGAGCAGAGATGCTGACTGCACAAGGGTGACAGGAGTTGGAGCTTAACTGAGCTTGAAAGTGGACACTTGGGTGACAACTACCATGGGTTAACTTAAAACTTGGGTTTCTTCCTACCACTTGATTGAGAATGTGAATGAGTCCTGGCTAACAGAAAGTTCATGAGAACTCCTAGTAGATATTTACACTACCTAGTTGTAAATGTAGTGAAATATAGTGACTTGGGGTGGCTTTGGCTGGAAAGAACGTCAGGAGGCTGCTACAGGGAGCTCTAGGAAACCCATGGTCTGTACTGTTGAATTCTGCAATGGCTTCCAAAATACACAAATGAGTCAAAACTGAACTGTTGCCCATCAGTTACTATGACAACCTAAAGCTGCAAATGTAACAAGTTTGCCTACTTCAGAAGGATCTGGGATGCTTTGGGTTCACACGCTCATTTTGTGAAGCATGCAAAACTTCTAAATGATATAGTACTTCTCCAATTCCTTGGAGTGTATTGTAATGTCTTAAAGTGTTTGAAGATCTGCTGACTTCATGAGGATTCTCACAAGTATATCTAGGGTCAGATTTCTTCTTCCCAAGGATATTCATACTGCTTCAGTGGCTGTGTTCCTGTTCCTGACAATGTATGAAGAATTTTTCTTGATGCAATCCAGAAACATCCACCTGATCTTCACCTGCATTTCTAATCCACAAACCCACTTAAGGGTTTGGGTTGCTGAGTTGCATAGTCTCCTCAGCAGTAACAAAGGATGTAAGGAGGCAGTTGCTCTTCAGCTTGCTAGCTACTAACGAGCAAGAATGAAGAGTTTAAGAAGTAGCGCTATGAAAAAATCCACTAACTGGATCTCTGTGAAACGGGTCATCAGCTGGGAGACATGGTGTGACCTTGAGACCTCTGAGGGATCCATGTAGCATTGCTGACCAAGTCACTTCTGTCTGCTGAGAATGTCTCCTGTGGGGGTGAGGTGAGGGTCAGGTGATGAAACAAAGGTTCTAAGTCTCCTTAGATGAGCTCTGAATTGTCAGCCGATGTTCTTGGCCATCTTGCTTTCAGGTGACTGTTGCCTTGACCCCTTGACAGACTAATGCAAGGTGGATGAAAAGTGTCCTGAATGGAGAACTGGAACTTCCCAGTATCAAAGCCACAGTAATTTTGCAGGGAACTCTGCCCTGTTCTCCATCCTGTTCTGCAATGCAGGCTCAGGCTGTTAGAGCATCTGCAGCCTGAGACGCATGCTTCTTGGCCTACATCATCCCCTAGATGCATGTCACTTCTGCAGAAAGAGTCGATAGCTTCGACAGCTGTAGCCAATAGAAAACGGGAATCCATGCAGCTTGAACTGGGTAGCCATGTGAAGCAAAAAGTTTAAATCCTTCCAGTCTAGTTGGATGGGCAATCAAGTCGCATTTGCTTGCAGCTTTACTGAGGCTATATTAGAGTCTGATCCTTAACACGGGAACCTAGAATACCCGGGTAGTCTGTCACTCAATCCTAAAAGTCTTTAGTACTTGATGCATGCATTTGTTCTAAGTGACTTGAAGGGTTTTTCCTTTGGCTTCTAAAGTCTATTACACTGAGTAGACAGTTGCTGATCTGGAGATGGCATTTCCAAAGGGGTTCTGCCTGGGTTACCTGAAGCACCACTGTCAGTAAGAACCACAGGTGGTCATAAGCAGACTGTCAGACAAGGGAAGCTTCAGTGCTGGAGGAAGAACTATGATGGGGGCAGGTTTCCACTGTCCACTCACAAGTGAGGAAGGGTCAAGATGGTCACAACCTGGCCAGGATCATGGTGGATCTACCAGTAGGTGTTGAGGGTGGCCTTGCTGTCCTTTGATTCTAGATTGAGACTGTCAGACTTGGCTCTGGGGTTGGAGTATAGTGATGAGTGGACAACAGCCAGATGCCTCAAGCATGACACTCCGCAGTGGAAAGGCTCAACTAGGAGCATGACTTGGGTTTCCAGTGGATCCTGATCCACAGTCCCATGTGTCTGTCTCATGTGCTAGTGAAATGAGGCTTGTACATCTACTGCAGGATGGCTTGCAGCTGACGTGCCATTACTCCCAACTTTCCGTTGCTAAAGACAGTATGTTAGTTATTTAAAAAGATTGTAGAGTTCTAGTTCATACGATATTACGATATTATCCCGATATTATTACGCGCAGCTAATTCCCACAACCTGGTTCTTTACCGTGAGCTGAAACACACCATTACGCGCAGCTAATTCCCACAACCTGGTTCTTTACCGTGAGCTGAAACACACCATTACGCGCAGCTAATTCCCACAACCTGGTTCTTTACCGTGAGCTGAAACACCAGACGCAACGAGGTATCTTAGGAGGTTTATTTCAACGGGGCAGGAACGGGTAGAGGTGGTGAAAACCAGGAGAAAATGGGAGAGCAAAGAAGAGCAAGAGAGAGAAGAGAGAGAGGGATAAGAGAGGGAGAAGAGCGGGGTAAGAGGGGGAGGGATAAGAGCCGGGATAAGAGAGAGCAGCACCTGGGGGAGCCTTTTTGTCGGCCAGGTGTAGGGGGTGGGGATTGGGAGGGATTGAGGGCAGGCCCCCGGGGGATTGGCGCCTGCAGGTGAATGCCTAGGGATGATTGGCAAGTGGGCGGAGTTGGGGAGGGGGCTGGAAGATTGGGAGGTGGGATTCAGGTGGAAAGCCAGGTTACATCCGATTGGTGGATAGCTAGACCGGCGCGAACTTCCTGAGCTGTGAGGAAGAAGGAATGGCGCCGGGTCCAGGGAGAGATATTGGAATAACTCCTTACACAGTATCTGTGCTAGGGAAGAAATGCCTGTGGGTCACTTTATCCCCTGGTGTTGAAGCTGACCAGCAGTTAGAACATTAGGTTAGAAAAAGCTGATCCCAATTGAGGAGCTGCAGAAACTTAAACCTGCTGTACTAATTAAGCTTACCTGTTAATGTGTACTCCTTTCCTTGATGCCTAGGCTATGAACGCCCTCAACTGTCTCGTCCCAACAATTTATATTCTAAGATGTACTGATTTAAAAGACAATGACTTTCCTGGGAGTTTTGTTGGGTTATTGGGCGACAGTCTGAAGTAGGCCAACACAAAACCAAAGCTTGTTTTCTAGGGAAATAGATCTATATAATATGACTGAAAATACTCAGTGTAGAAACTTAGGCTACAATGAAGCCCTTGTATTATGCTGTGAAAATCAAGATCCATGTTGGATTGATCTGTGATGACCTTCTGAGGATGGTTGAGTAGCAACACTGCTGTGTTGGGAGACCTACTCTTCCCTCTATCAGCTCATATTGCTTGCTAGAACCCACTCCCTGGGTAGTGAAAACCACTCTGGAGAACATGGGAAACCGGCTTTCAACTTCAGTACTACACAACCTGTCAAGTTGCTTGGCATAGGCTTGGAGTATGAAGTTTCAGCATACAGTGAATTTACCTAGACGAGGTTAACTTTGTTACAGGAAAACATTGTTCAAGAGGGATCCATACCTCAACTTGAGCTTGCTGGGGTGTCAGGTTCTTGGGGTGTCTGCTGCTTTGATTTTTATTTTCAAAATTTAATACAATTTTGTGTAGTCTTGGATTCCCCTGCCTCCGTTTTCAATCCCCTGATTGATTTTTCCCGTAAAGTCACAGCTCTCAGAGTTACAATTCCATTGGTCTGTTTAAGTGTGCCCCAACATTGCTGGTACAATGTCAGGCAATTGATCATACTGTTGTCTAGATAAAGCCAACAATTTGGGAGTCCATCTTGTGTGGAAGCAGAGATGCATGTTGCAGTGTGTCTTCACTTCTGGATATAGTCTGCATACTCCACCATACATTCCAATTAGTATGATGGATTCCTTATATTGGAGAAAACATCGTGTCTCTGCTTCTAACCTCATAGTCACCAACTCAGACTTGCTTTCACTTAGACTTACATAAAAGAGGAAAAGACAGTCTTGTATCCATTGGTACACTGAAAGTGACTACGATGGGCCAGGCCAAAGTATACAAGGGACTTTGGAGCTTCAGGACATCCCATGTGGGCACAGGGTCCAAGTACTTTCTGCCACCTTCAGTTTTTCTCCCAGTCCATTAGCAGTGAGGTGAACCGGAAGTAGAGAAGCTGCATTTCTAACCAATGCCCACACTGGATGCCAGTATTGCAGGTGGCAACTTTACCTGCTACACCACAATGCCAGCCTGAGAATTACACTGAGTTTAGACTTTATCTATTCCAGTGTTTTGAATAGATAATCCAACTGCTAGGTGGACAACTTCTAAAATGGTAACTTACAAAATGAATGCAACAGTCAAGGCTGGGCCAAACTGAAGGTAGGAATAAAAAAATGCCACCCCATCTTTCATATGGATGGCAGAGACTCAAATGTTTGGTCTAAAACCTGTATTACTGGACACATTAATAGGACACCGGATTAAAAGCATAGTGGTTAGGACTCAAGCCAGTGTTTGGATATGGGATGCAGGTGTGGCAAGCAGCAGTTTAACTTGCTGTGGAACATTGACAGCTCTTCCAGAATTTTTAACTTGAATAATTTCCTTGAAGCCTAAAATTGCAACCTCCCTCCTGGATTCTCTGCCTTCTAGCTACAACTTTGACTTTTAACCAGGCTCGGTGCAGCTCTTAAGTATCCACTTGACAGTCACAACCTTCTCACTGGGTGTCAGTCCAGGAACTAGAGAAACATCTTCTTGCACTGGGTGCACAAGTTAGAGGCCCTTCCTATAGAACAGAAGTTGCCCGTGCTTGAGGGGCTCCAAAGATGCTTGGTGCTTGCTTTTATGGGGCCTGAGGAGATTGAATTCATGGCACTTCATAGGAAGAAGCCATGCTGGGTGTGCTAGTGGCATATTGTTTGGAACTCTGCAGTTGCATCAACTGTGGCAGGAGTTGGTGCAGTCGCAATACTCCATGCTTGCGTTTGCATGCAGAACAATGGGACTGGGTATGAAACAAGTGGTTCTGCTGTGGTCTATAGCATTCATGCCCTTAAGGGTTCTGAGTGGTTCCTCTGCTTCACTTGTCTCAAGTCTAGAGACTTAGTGTACTGCTGGCTAGTGGAGCTGCAGTGAAAAAATCTGGGTGGTCATTGAAATGGTATGGTAAATAACAGCTGTGAATCCACTTCTTACCTATAAGACTGGGTGGATCAGGAAGAGCCAGACTGCCTAGAAAACCATACAGTAGCTACAACTTGACTGTGAATAATGCCAATATATGATGGTAGAAGATTGGCAGGAAGAGCTGAGCATTTTATGGACTCTTCTGATATAAAACACTGAAGTTTTCCTCTAGCTCCACGAAAAACCCAATCTGCTTGCGTCAAGTTTACAAGTGCATCACCAAAAGTATCAGTCTGGTGTCCTTGCTGAACTTCTTAATGCCTAGGAAAGGTGAGATGGGTTCTTAATGGTACATAACACTCAAATGTTCTGGCTGCTTTTAAATGTCAACCATGGTATGAAACTCCTGTTTCTCTAGCAGCTTGAATTATAGTAGTTATGGCTTTATTCAGGGTCACCCGTGAGTTTGGGATCCAACTTAGCTGTTTGGTTGCAGCATTCAGAAGAGCATTATTGTTATATCAGTGAAGCAGTCTCGGTTACCATAGCCTGTGTTTGAGGTAGCTGAAAGGAGAGTAGGTAAAACTAGTCATGCCCACCTTTGTGAGTACATTTTCACATGAAACCGTCATGTCACAAACCACTGGGATTTAGTCATGTGGCCATAGCATGACATAGGAAAGCTGACTCTAGCTGACAATGCATAAGGGATTCATACAACATCTTCTTGGGTCAGTTGTTACACCTGGGAGCCCTTCAGATAGCCAGGAGACTGATGTTCAGTGGTGCACTACTTAAGCTGCTTAGTGCTCTCATCTTGGGCTCCCTGGCTCAAGATTACAGTTGCATTAGAGTGTAGCTGGGCAATGGCTCTTACCTGAGTCAGATGTGGTTCTACCATAAAGGTGCCTTTAAAACCTTACCAAGTGTTGTGGGCTGATAGTGGCTCTGTTGCACTGCTCCTGAGGGTCCTGAGATGGGTATGTGTTACTTCCCCAAATCCAGCTTGCAGTTCAGTTGCTTGGCTTGAACAAGTTGAAAAGAGGGCTTTGTAATCCTGGGTCACAGAGCAGTAAAAGCAAGTCTTGTATCTGTTCATCCAACAGCCTTGATGTAGGGTGGAAAAGGAATAGAAAGTCATTGGTTTCCTATTACCAGTACAGCTAATATGAGAAGGAGTTGGATTCAGTGCATGAGCCTTACATGATACTGATGCATGGACACAGAACTGAATGTCCTAGTGTTCACAGGTCACTGAAGTCTGAAGCAAAGTGAGGAAGGTAGCTAACTGCTTCTCTTGGTCTGTGGTTGTCTGGAAGTCATAGCAAAGCTGCTTTGAGGAGTGTTGAAATACATTGTGCCTTGTGTTGGGTATAATTTTTTACATTTAATGCATTTGTATTCTTGGCTCTTAGGCATACTCAAGGCAGTGAATCCCTGGGGAAGAGCCAGTATGAAGTCCTAGAGAAATGCTAGTCATTGCTCCTCAAGCATTGGCTTTTATACTACTTGAACTGCGCAGAATGTAGTACTGCTTCACTAAGTAGCTGTACAGTCCCTTGATTGCTTGTCATTCCGAAGGGGCTATAAAGGCCAAATGGTTAATTTGTGTGGGGTCTCCCCCACAGATTCATCCCCTCCCATAACAGGGTACTAAAGGAGCCTGTTGCCCGCCACCCAGCCTCCTGGCCCGCGAGAGACAGATGGACAGGGGTTCTAAGCAGTTCCAATTTATTGAGGAAATTCAGATTCTTACATAGAGTGAGGGATAGCCTCAGGCAAGGAATTTCAACAATTCCAAGAGGGGAGAAACTAGGAGCCAATTACTTAGGAGCATGACTGCAGAAACCACCTCCCATAGGCCGGGTAGTTGAGTGAAATGACTCTGGCCAATCAGTCTTGGAGACAGCGTGACCCCTGCCCTGGTTCACGCCCAGGGCTCTGTCCTTGGCCGCCATCTTAGCTGCCACGTATAACCCAGTGACCTTGACTGTTCATCACCATCTTATTGACTTGGTGACCTCTTTGTCCCTGAGCCCCACAAACTTGAATTCAAACAGAGCCAAGATTGTAGGAAGAGCTGAGACAATGTTTGACAGCGGGTTTCTGCAAGTTCCTTCCTTGACAACCAAAAATGATACAGAAGATACAGCTCAGGATTGACTACTATCAAATTGTTGCTATACTATCTAGAGTCCCATAGCAGATGCCCTGAGTCCTGGATGCATGTTAATATCCTACAGGTGGTAGAAGGGGAAGAAAGAACCCGAGGTCTTGGTGATATCACTGGGCTGTGTAAAACTGGACTCCTGCATCCCTGTGTGAGGAAGGTAGTCCTTGATGCTGAAATCCACTTTGTACAGTGCAATATACCAGAAACAAGGGGCCGAATGCTCTGAATACGAAATGCAGATTCCTTTAAGGATGTTCCTGTTAAGGTCAGAATGTCATAAACCAGTATTTGAAGCTACACAAGCCACATCTCCATTCTCACACTATCCTTGGGAAAAAGCAAACAGCATGCATAAGGCAAACTGTTCCAACTTATATTTGCACTGAAAAGCAGTTAAGCACTTAAACCCACTTAACTTGCGATGCTATAGTCACTTCAGGGTCAAGAATGACTTTTAGCATAAACCTCATGTTTCACCCCTGACTTGGCCAATTTAGTCATCTCTGCAGCTAGGAATTGGGTGGTAATAACTTGGTAGAGGTGACTTCAGCAACAGAAAGACAGTGACTAGCATTAAATAGTGTGCTGGTGGGTAAGTTGAACACATTAGACAACTAAGCCAACTGAATATCTTCAGGTGGCAAAATTGCATAATCCATATGGAAACGCATGAGAAACTGCCATTCCTGACCCTCCTTGCCTCTGACTCTTCTGGAAACTGAGTCAATGCACACATGGTCTGCCTTGAGCACAGGAAAGCATGGTTCTGTGGCATAACTGATTTTGGGGAATGTCTACAGGGGCTTAGGTGGCCTGAGCTAATAGGAAAGTAGAATGCTCAGTGTAACATAGGAAGATAATGTGCCCCAGAGTGATCACTTTTTTGACTGGTCCCTACTTAAAGAGCTACCTCTTCAATCTAGAATAACAAGAACAGCTTGTAGCATGCATGGGTGACTTGTCCTATAACATTTCATGTCTCCTGATCCCACATTCCAGATGACCCATCCTGTGCCAGTGTAATGATCCATACTGTTTACTGCCTACAGTGATAACTTTCATCCTTGTACTCTAAGCAGCTGCCTCCATTGCTCTTGTGTGGTCATGATTTGGAATAACTTTCTAACTTCCTCTATAGTGACAAAGCACCCGGACAAAGCCCATATATCTAAATGTCACCACCCAGTGTGTAGACAGTTCAACTTTCATGTTTGTAATTATCTTGCTAGTAAGAGTGACTCTTGGTGTTGCCAGTATAGTAGCATGAAATGGCTAAAGTGGCTCAATGGAATCCAACTAATGGAGAATGTCTCTAGGTTCAGTACTCCAAATACCAAAAAGTCTTTGGGCAGGAAGCAACCCACTGCCAAAAGAATGATTCTGGTAGGGCAAGAGCCCTGATACTGAGGCTAGACAGTATATCCTGGCCCTTGAAGACAAGATGTACAGTGAGTACACTGAGAATCTACTAAGTTGATAAATACGTGTGGACTTTGGCTCCTCAGAAGCTTTTCTTAAGGATTTACTGAAGGCTGTTGAATCACGTGGCACATGTGCTTGAAGCTGAACTGCTTGTAAAGATGGCAGGTAGTGTTGGTACTGTACTACAGTCTCCGCCATCAGCTAATTACCTGTTAGACAACTTGGGTTCTTCTAAAACTTGGTGCCCAGTAATTGGAGAGATGAAGTTATAGTTGTCAGCTTCAGTTACTTTGAATTAGACCATAGTTTATATTTGTCCATGGCATGCGGTGCTTGATCCCACTGAATTTTTCCTAATTTTTATTCTTGAATTCTTGAATTATGTGGTACAATGTTGTATAGGCTGGGATTATCACCCAAACTTCACCTCCCAACAGGTTTTCCCCATTTGACTACATTGGTGTAGTCCTTCATAAGGAATCAGAATTCTATCAGTCTCGAGTGTATCCCAACATTGTTGGTACAGACAATGTCAGATAGTCCAGCATCCCACTGTATACAAATGTGCAACAGTTTCATTGGGAATCAATCTTTCATTTGTAAGCAGGGATACATGTTTCATTATACCCCCACATCTGGATATGGTAGACTCCAGTACTCCATCACTATATATTTCTGTAATTGAGAAGCCATGAAACAAGGTAAACAACTGGTATGAATAAGAACAGCCACAACAACAAATTATAGCACCATGGAAACATGCAACACTAAGTAACAAACACATGAGTGAGAAAGGAAACACCAGTCTTTTGGGAAAAATGATGCCACTGTGTAATTCATGAGCCAGTTATGAATTTGAAAAGAAATGATTCAGAATAAACAAAACTCCCAAACACATGGGATACAGCCAAAAAACAGTATGGATCGACTGACTGAAGTTAACTTTCCATGCTGGTTTCCTTATATAAGAAAACATGTGGTATTTGTTTTGTGATTGACTCATTTCACTGAGCATAATGGTCTCTAGTTCGGACTACCTGGTTCAAGGGGTGTAATTTCATTCTTAATAGCTGAATAATATTCCATGGGGTAGGTGTACTACAGCTTCTTCAACCACTCTTTGGATGCACATCTGGTTTGTTTCCATGTCTTTGCTATTGTAGATTGTGCTGCTGCAGATAAGATTACAGATCCCCTTCTCATATACAGACTTAACTTGCATTGGGTATATTCTTAGGAGTGGGATAGCTGGGTCATATGGCAGATTTATTTGCACTTCTCTAAGCACTCTCCATGCTGATTTCCACAGTGGTTGTACAAGCCTACATTCCCATCAGCAGTGAAGGAGGGTGCCTTTCTCCCCACATCCACTTCAGCAGGTATTGTTAGTTGAGTTCTGAATGTAGGCTAGTCTTGCTAGAGTTAGGTGGTGATCCCACTGATCTTAAAGTAACTTTCTATAGCTTGAGTGCCTACAATTTCCTTCCTCTGGCTCTCCACAAAAGCAGCTTATGCCTTCCAGAGTTAACATCCTTATCTCTAAAATAAAACCTGACTCCTAAGATGGAAGGTATTGGTATCCAATACCTGTGTGGACAGGTTCTAGGGATGAGGAAGCTTACAGCCAGATCTTCATGACTGACTTGGGTCAGTGATACAGGAATTAGGAGTAGGTTTGAATTGGCTGGCTCTAGAAGCTTACCCAGTATCAAAATGTTAGAACACTTGGTCAGTAGAAGTCCTTAAGACTGGTAGGCAAGAGGTGAAGCGGTGTGATACAGCATTTAGCATTCATAGACTTCTGCTTGGTTTCTTCTGGCTGAAGATTCAACCAGTTTGTAGGTCTGACTTTGGTTGGTTTAGCCATCAGGAGAGAGACTTGTTTGCTCTGTATTAAGTGAGCCATGAATGGGGTAGGGTGTAGACCCTTGGGATTCTATGTAGGCTGTCCCCCAACAGACAAGTGCTACTGGTTTTTTCCCTTTCCCATTTATTTCAGAGTCTGAGGTTGGGCTGCCATTTATTCAGTCTGTCACAGGTGGAATGCAAGGGTAACTTAATTTGGCGAGAACTTTGAGATGCGTGGGTGGTTTTTTCATCATTGGCTTATATATATATAATTTATATATATACATAAATTATTGATTGCATTGCATTATGTGACACTGTCTCATAGGCTCTGGGATTCCCCCAACCCCTCCCCATACTATCCCCATGGTGGATGCCTCCACCTTGTTGCAGTATTACAGTTCAAATTCAGTCAAGATTCTTTCATTGCAAGCATAGAGTCCAGCATCTTATTGTCCAGATAAATTCAACGGTTTGACAAGTGCTACTTGTAAGCAATGAGACTGCAAGGAAATCTCCCTCAAATGAGGGGCGTTGGGAGAATTTGAAATAGCAACAACCTCTCATACAGGCTTCCCATAACTCCTAGAATTGGAAAGTATTGAACTAGAGTCTGATGTTCTCTGGGCACTGAAGTTGAACAGATGTCAAAAATGGAAATATTGTGAATCTTCACAAAGTTGCAGTGAGGCACTTGAATGACTGTTCTGGGATCTGAATGCCAGGCACTGATGTGGAAGTAAAGTACTAAAAATGTTTAAGTGGAGAGGCAGGATGGGGGGTTGGCTTCCAAAAATGAAGCGGGTTTGGGTAAAATCAGTATGTTCTTGCTTCATGGTTCCTTAACATTAAGGTTCATAGGAACCTTAGCAGTCTTACACGTTCTGTTTAGACAAGAGACCATGATAAAGCACCAAGCTGTTTGTATTGGTCTACACACTGATCTTGGTTATATTTGACCTTTCTGTATTGCCTGACATATAGTTTAGTGTTAAATTCCTGCTTCTGTAAGGAATTATGTGCTCATGTGATAAAACCAGTAGACTCATGATAAGCCTGCTGTATACTACCTGTTCTGTGGCCTTGGTCCGTAGGTGAGATGCTTGGCTGTGTGATTGCCAGTTTAGACGCTACCCTGCTTTGAAGTCTCCAGAAAGCGGCTGAGGCCATTACAACAGAACACAAGACTCAACTCGCCTTGGGTTTGCCCGTGTGAGCACAAACTAATGGCATACTCCAGGAATGAGAGGGGCTTCGCAGAGTTGAGGGTGGTACATTTGAGTCTGTGACAAGTTGCCTGTTAAACTGCATTATCTTTGAATGGTTCTGAACCTTGAAGGCCCAGAAGCAGCTGGGATTGCTGAACATAATGACAATGTTGGATATGCTTCTTGTTGGGTGAAGATGAGCTGTTGCAAACTAGCAGAATTAAGCAGACCTATAACACATGATCTTGCAGATCAGATCTGAAGATCCTAGACATCTGAACCCTTGATAGACCTCCTTCAACATAATAGCTCCTGTCTCCTAAAGCTCTTCTCGGATGACCAAGGCTCTTGTCATGGCCCAGGGATGAAATTTCTATCATGGGCTGCTGCTTATTCTGACAAACTAAGGTCTTCACTGACAACCCTAGATGTCACACTACTTTGCCCTGCTCTAAGACAGGGCTGTTAGCTGGTGGTCTAATGTATTCAGATCTCAGAGTCATTGTAACTGTAGTGATGGTAATGGCATCAACTCCTAATGGCACACTGAGCAGATGGTCCAGGACTGCAGTAAGTATGTTTGACAACCCTAAACCAGGTGATGCAACTGCTCTTTGACCAGCCTTGGCTTGCTGGACTCTTTGCTAGACAGCTTATACTTGGGCTTCTTGAAGAGGTGGAAATTCTAAAGGTCAGGAACCTGGGACCTGTGAGGGTTTGTGTGGTAGCGACCTATACCGAAGAAACTTGGAAGAATAGTCAATTTGCAAGGGTGTCCAAAGACAGATCAGTAGCAATCCACACTGCCTCATCCAGGTATTACATTAAGTACTGAGCAAGCATGATTGATAAGTGTGAATGATTAAAGCTGCATAGATGATTCCCCAGTGTTGGAGCATTGAACAAAAATCATGTTACTGGGTTGGCACTTGCCTTTTCCCCGCAGATGTAGACCCTAGAGGAGGAACTGTGCCATGGAGATATTGCCCCCAGCCATGGAATGTTCTTACAGGATAAAGGCAGCAACCCTAAGTCTTTGTCCCTGAAGTACATAGCCCTGATTGAAGGTTGCCTGTGAAAGAATATTAGCTTAACCCAAACTTGGAGCAGAAACTGCCTAGCGGAACAAGACCTGTAGGGATGAGGCAGACTGAAGGACAGAACAAGAGCTGCCTCTATCGGTGTTGCCTGCCTGGTGAATGGGTTGAGTGCCTCCTAGATGGAGGTTGTCATCTTTCCCAAAGCACATTGGCTGAATTAGTACCATGTTCCCATTGTCCTCTGAAGCACGAAAATGTCATCAGAAGACAAGCAGAACTTCCAGTTTTGAACACTGGTTAATCTGAACTTTTCCTCAAATGAGTGGGCCTTCCTAGGCTCTTGGGTTTACCCAGTTTGCCCAATTCTGCAGCATGAGGATTGGTGATGCGGCACAGCACACCCATGTGAACATAGGAGATAAGTACCTGGTAGTAAAACAGCAGAGCAGATGGCAGTTCACGTGACATCCTCTCCTTGGTGTGCAGCTGTAGCTGCAGTGAGCACCTACAGATGCATTACCTTCAAATCCTGGTATTTCCATTACCTCAAGGGTGGTTATGCAAAGTCTTCAAGATCCATGGATGGTGATTTCAGATACCAGAGGTGTCCTCACTGTTGACATAGTGACAAATGTGGACAAAGGGCCGTAAGACATTGGCAGCATCCTATCGGTCTCTTGCAGAACCTCCCAAGCAGCCTTGAAGCAGAAACAGGGGAGCTTTAACCTTTTAAAAGAACTCAGAGAAGCACGTCTGTACAACTGGAAATGTTTGACTATGAATCTTAACTAAGACTGTGAGCACAAGTTATTCTTGGAATTGAAACTGGAATCCATAAGACTCATGGGGATAACAAAGTAGTCTGCAGAGAATCTGGATGGAATGAGACAGGACAAGCTTGGGAAGCCAATATTTGAGGTAAAAGCTTTAAGAGAATTCAGCTCTTAGGTCCGTAGCTCTTTCCATGGGTTCTTCTTAAGATATTAACTTGAAAGGCAGGAGAGATGGAAATCTTCGATCTGCTGGATTGCTCCCTAAATGGCAGCAACAGCCAGAGCTGAGCCAATTCAGAGCTAGAAGCTGTTTCTGGGGTCCCAATGTGGATGCAGAGTCCCAAGGAGGTGAACTATCTCCTGCTTTCCTAGTCCGGCTACCTGTTGGTGTCCCAGAACTGCAGCTGTGACATCAACGGATACCCACATAGGATACCGGCACTTTGCGTGTGTAAGATTAGCCTGTTGAGCCTCCATGTTGGCTACAGGTTGCTGCTTGTGTCACTGAACTTTAGCAAACAGGCAAATATGAGCAATGTGAAAGTTCAACTTTCCACTTGTGCAAAAGGCTCAAACCCAAGGTCCTCCACTTTGAGTGTGCTAATACTTCCACTCTGTCCGCCCTTTCAACTTTTGCCATAAGTTATGAGCACTAAATTAAGCAGAAGCTGTTACAACTCTTAAAGGTGATCAAGGTTGGGGTGCCTGGCAGGCGAAGCAGCCTTTAGGTTTGTGGGCAAAGATTTTGTAATTGCTTTGAAAGAGCTGCACTGGAGGCACTGATCTGATCAGTGCTTGAGTATGATAGTGGAGAGGTTATAATTCACTAACAATTAGTTTTCTGAGGCTCTGTGCCAGATGAAGGACCCCTATTGTCACATACCTACCCTGTGGTCTCTGAGTTCCTATTAAAGTGCTAAACTGTAAGTTACACTTCTGTTCCAAGCTGGGCTTTCACACTTGCTGACACTACTCCTGGTCTAGTGCTCTGTACGTACTTGTGAGGTAGGCCACTTGGAGCTGCATGCATGCCTGTGCAGGAAATGAAATAATCTAGAGTGGGTCTTGCAAAATTGCTGCTGATTCTTGTATACCAGGATCTAAGACTGAGAAACATACATGGGAAGTAAAAGAACTTAGACTTGTGGGCAAGACTTGGACATGTTTTACCTTTGGTTTTGTAGTTGAAGACCAACTGACAGGTCCCTCTGAGGATGTCAGCCTAGGGAAAGTGTGTGCTAACAGTAAACACTGGACAATGTGCTTCTGACTTCCTGAGATGCTAATGAATAGTGTGATCATGACTGACCTCAGAAACGGATCAGACTTGATGTCTAACAACCGCTAAACTCCTCAGGAGATAACAGGTCTCATAAAGGGAGCTGGGAAGGCTGTGCCAAGACCAGTATCCTGGGGAAATTGTGCTACATCAGTATATTGTGCTCAACAAAGTTCACTGGTATGTGTTGGCGCTTTAAGACTTCCTGTAGTACTGTTGAGAGTCTTGATTTCAGGGGAAACTTAACAGGCCCAGCCACTTCTGAGACCTCATTTCAGAAATGACTCTGTTACAGAAGTAATATCAAAGCAATTGTTGAAACATCAGTGGTGGTACTGTAAATAGGCAATTTCATGACCACTTGGGCAGTACAGAGTAAATAGGTGCTGGCAGCCTAGTCTGGCAAGTGCCAGACCCAAATAACCTGTTGGTAGCTCACCTTTCCTGAGTGGGGTTCCTTACCATCACAGTGGTCCTTGACTTTGACCACAAACAGCACATGGCTACTTGAGTTTTGGATACATGTGACAAGTCTCCTATTGAGCCTTGTCACGTGCAAATAGTACTAGACTGATTTGGCCTCCCAATGCAAAGCTATTTAGCTCTGAATTCTGGGCTAGCTATTAATGACTTAATGTGGGTTGCTAAAAGTGTTTGAAGGTAGGGTCTTTAGGAAGTGAATGGATCGAGTTTATTGGCTACTCTGAATCAAACTAGAGTTTTGTAAGAGGGTACATGGAAGATCATGCTCCCTCTCAGCTTTCTGGCCTCCTACATGGTAACTCCTGCACTAGTAGTTGCCAGCCTCATCACTAACCAGATGCCAAACTATTGCCCAACACTGAATCACAAACCTCAAATAAACTGTTCCCTCACATGCAGCTCTTCCGAGGAGCATCAGGACTAACTAGTAAAGAGACAAATGGGATAATCTGATTCAACTGAAATGAAGAATGAAGATTCATAGGAGGGTCAGTTATTAACCATGGCATAAAATAACTGAAGATTTGTCCTGTTACCCTGAAAATAACTGCAAAGTTCAAGGAATCTGTATAAGTTCTAATGAATTAATCCTAGATTTACTCCAGAGCTTAGGTCTTTTGGAGCCAGAAAGTAAAGTATGTCTGACCTTGAAACTCTACTTGGACTTATTCAGTCTTATGAGAGAGTTCTTAGACTGAAGAGGATGCTAAATGAGACAGGGGGAAATGATAATCACATGGCTCTGAAGCAAGGCGAAAGAAACTGTGGGTGTGCAGCAGCTGACTTCAGATGTGACATGTATTTTATCCAGGCTATGTCAAGTGCTAGGCCCAAATGGCCTATAGCCTGAACATAACAATGCGGCTGGGATGTTGACACAGCCTCACTTAGCATTCTGCACTTCATGTTACTTCTGATAAGTGTTGTCCTGTGCTGCTGCGGTGTATCTGCATGTATCCAGAGTTAGTAACTCCCATTCCAGTCTTGGTAAGAGCAATCTTCAATGATACTGGCTTGCCGGAGTCCAGCTCCAGCCGAGTTCAGAGCTCGGGAAGGGTGCGTGGAGTCAGTGATAAAGAGACGGACACTGACACTTGGTGCGTTCTCACAACAGCCCAAGAAAAAGCTGTCCTTTTTATTTACTCAGACACCTCACAAGCTTCTACACAAACAACTAATTCTATTTTTACTTCAAGGCTAGGGGGGCATGTACAGACATTTGATCACTCTGTCTGCACTTCAAGGCTAAGCAGATGCTCCTAAGGATAATTCTGCAAAATACTGCATTCATATTCTTCACAGCAAGGCATTATTTATATTCTTTAACAGAAGCCATGGAACAACGGCCAGGACTCCAAGGCCAAGACACATGCGATTACCTGTTAATTAGTAGTACATTCCTATCACATTTCTATTTCTACAATTTACCCATTATTTAATGGGAAAATAGGTTACAAGGGGAAAAAATGTAAAATCTAAAACAAATTTCAAATATTAAATCCCTCTACAACTAGACTCTACAACCCCATAAACAATGAAACAATCAAAAGCATTTTTCTTTAATAAAAGCATCCTTAATTCCTCTAGCTAAAAATTATAAAAGTGGCTAAAACAATTACATTTTCTATGCTCCAAAAAATTGCAGAGACAGGCTAGCCTTTGAGATAACAATAACTATTTATTGCCATAGCAGTTTCAGCCCTCACTCTCATCACTTGCATTAATATTTAGAATATTTTCAAGCCCCTTCCCAGAAGGAGTGCTACATGTCTGGGCCAAATTCTGAGGCAATGGTTAAGTACCCAATAAGTTGTCCAAAAATGGCATGGGCTTAATTGTGCTCCTGTGTATAAATTGTCAAAGGCCCACTCACGAAGACATTACCAATAACATTAACTCTCAAGCTCACATTAGTGGCAAAAGCCATCTACAGGGGTAAACAATGCCTCAATAGATTGCAGAATTCTTAGTGGGGTGCTAGAGTTTCCATGCAAAAAGGTGGTGAGACTGCGTCAAGGTGGTCAGAGAGAAATCCGCCGGGCCCTGCCAAACAGCTGGAAGTTCCCCCGGGCCCTGCCAAGCAGGGGAGCTGTTCTCTTCACACCTTCGTGTCATCCACACCCACTACACAAACCCCAGCATACCCTGACCTCCTAGAAGGGGATCTTGATCTTCAACTATAATCTTCTATGGAATGGTCCATAGATGAGCAAAAGAGCAAGAGGCAGAATGACGCAACAATGAAGCAGGAAAGCAGGGACCTTGCATGGTAGGCAGCCTGTAAGCTGTCCCTGACTTCTGCTTCCTGGTATTTATGCCTGTGCTAACCTTTCCCCCTCAGTATATGACTGTATCCTAAACGAATAGCTTGGCAGGCAATAGGTTTCTCACTTCTCAGATGAATTAGAGAAACCATCCTCTAACCAGTTTGGCTAGAATACAGAAACCACACATTACAAGTTCATGGACAGAGGGGCACAGGTGTCAAGGCAAGGCACAGAGGCCCTCTGTACAACAGACTTAGAGGAGCTCAAGTTTGCTGGCAACTGCAGCTTGGGAGTTATTGAGACTTGATAGCTGGCATGTGAGTTCACTTGGACATAGCTCTTTACCATGCAGGCCCTAAACTGAAGACATAACCCTCGTCTTAAGCATAGAAATTGATGAGGAAACAAGAACCAGAGAAACACTACTTGAGCTGCACCTTGGTTACCTTTAGAGCTGAGATGGAAATGGGCCATGTCAGGAAGCTAAGTCTGAGAAACTTCTCGCTGAGATCTCATTTCACCTGATGGTAGACTGTCCTGGAACCAGTTTGGTTTGATTCATGTGCAAATGTTGAGCAGTTACATCTTCTGTTAGCTCTTGTGGGAGGCTTGGTGACAAACTTAACGCCTCAATCTTTAGCAAGCTTGCTTCCCTGATAAAGTTCAAGCCAAACTTTTTCTGGGGGCAGTATTTGTGGCTTCAATGACCTTGATCTTAGTTTCTCTACAAAGTTAAAGGTATCCAAACAAAAGGGAATAGTTCAAAAAAGCTGAGACTGTCTCCATCACAGATGGAGCCCTGACAAGGTGTTTAACCACACTTCCCCACGTGCTTTGCATTCTGGTCTGGCATTGAGGATAGTGGATGGGAATCAGCTGCTGTTAGGGTTGAGTGCAACTCTTCTGTGGAGGAATCACCTGTTGAAAATGGACCAGAAATTTGACTTTCTGGAGCACCTGTCTCACAGGCATGTGCAAGTTGTGCCCTTAGGCTGACTTATTCAATAGTTAGAAGCCAGATAAAGTACCAGCATGTTAACCAATGGCCTGACTTGTACAAGATGTGGGTAGTATGACACACCCCTGTGTGAAGAATGTGGGGGTCTAAAAAGATGTAAGAGCAGGCCTTGAGTGACAAGTTAATCACAGTCCAGATGAATAGTGAACACATAAACAGGGAATTTTTGACTTTGGCTGTGTAATAGAACCTTATAGTATTGAACAAAGATGATACAACTCATGCAGCAGGAAATATGTGTATTGCCCTGTTCTGCTGCAGAAAATGGTCTCATGAAGGTTGATCCGAGTCAGCAAAAAAGGAATCTTAGTTCCTGCATGCAGGATCCATAAGCGATACAGTGTTCTGCATGCATACAACTGCTTTCCATTCTTGAACACTTGTGATTCCTTGAAGCCTGGCATAGTGAATACTATTAATAACTCAAGGAGTTAATCTGATTCTTGGTTTTCTCTGCAGGCATTCCAAATTTGAGAATGAGTCTGCCTTGTTCTGAGACTGCTTGATTCAATGGGAGTGGTCTGTAGGTAGCGTTGGCATTTATGGCTCCTTTCTCTAAAAAGATAATCTATTAGAGCTGTATGGAATCTAGGACAAGGTGTCGTGTCAACTCTGAAGCTCTGAACTTTCATAGCATATGCAGGATTTGTGTCACTGATCCTGGCTAGTCAACGCAGTATTGTTACTCATCTGCTTCATTAGCTACCCCAAGCCGGCTGTGCAAACTAAATGTTACACATGTAGCTTCAGTGGGAGGTAAACCAATCAAACAAATGTAGGTCTCCTGGGGATGTCCTGGAAATAGTATCTGGCTGGAACACAATCCGTATAGTATGTAAGATGTTTATAATTGTTGTCTGGAGAGTAGAGCCATCTTGTGTCTACTGAGGTAAGATCATATGAACAACACAACACAGTATGGAAAGCACCTGGTACTCTAACATTCCAACAGGACTCCTATGGTGACTTCTAAACCAGATTACTGTATAGAGAATTCCCATGTTGGTGTTTCTGCAAATGTCAAAGAAGACTATGGGTTTTCAAACATGGCATTAATTCATTTATTGATAAAAGATGTTTCTATGAGACTTAGAAGGAAAGGGTGGAACATAAAATTCTCTGCTTCAAAGCCATGCCATGCCTGTCACAGTGAAGACTGCTCACTTGCACAAAAGCAAACAGCACAGACCCAAACGTTTTACTCTTGACTTAAGAGGAATTTCCCTGTGTTAAAATGGCCTCAAGCCATTACCCAATTTCAACTCATCAGTTGCTTAATCACTTGAGTGAACACTGATTTCTGAAGGATCCTGGTTACATTTCACACTGACACCCCATAGAACAGACTCTGAAAAAGATCAGGTTGCAAGTATTGGCCTTGGGTAGCTGATTGTAGAAGCATTAGGGAAATACAATGGAGACGGCATGTGTAGTGAGAAGTGAAATTGGGAGGGTATGTGAGGTGAGGGTTTTTTTTTTTTTAACAAACAGAAGTTTATTGCAGGGGCTTCAGGAAAGGGCTGTGAGTTAGGGGTCCTGAGTGGAAGCTACGTAGGCGGTCCTTCTGTGTCCTCCTGTTGCATCTGAGCGATCAGCCGCTGCTGCTCTGCAGCCTGACGCATGCGCATCATGACCAGGCTCTCTTAGTCCCTCTCTGACAGCACCGAGTCCTTTGGCAGTTCTGAGTGGCCAGGGCCCACTTCAACTGGCTGTCCCTCCAACCAGGAGATCTTCAGCGGCTTATCAACCCGGCCCACTTCATTCTGCACAGCCAGCTCTGCGGCCTTGACAGTTGCAAACTCCACCACGGCTGTGCCTGGCCTCTTACTGGAAAGCACCAGGTTGAGAACTTCACCATACTTTTGCAAAAGCTGCAGGAGAATGTCTCTGGAGTAGCCGCCATGGAACTCGTCCTCCTTCTTGCACTTCCATTTCAGCTTCAGTTTGGGGGTTCCTTGGGCTTCACCACCTTCAGCCTTTCCTCTCAGCCTCTGCTCCCGCTCCTGGCGCAGCCGCTCCTGGATCAGCCTCTGCTCCTCTTCTAGCAGCCGGGAGCCTTCTTCTCGGAGGCGTCCAAGCTCTTGCTCGAGTGTCCTGGTCCTCTGGCTCTTGTGCTCCTCCTCATGGCGCTGGGCCTGTGCCTGCCGTTCCCGGGCCTCCAGGTCAAGCTTCATTTGCTTCCTTTTCTCATCAAACTCCTGGGTCCTCTCGGCTTCCCGCTTCCTAGTTGTCCTGACCTTGTCATAGGCGGCCCTAGCTGCGGTATCGGTCAGTACTTCCAAGGCCTGGGAGAGCTGGTGGAAGAGTTCAGCTGCTTTAGGATTGTTGGGATTTTTGTCTGGGTGGCAGGAGAGGGCCTTTTGCCGGTATGCCTTCTTCACCTCTTTGTCCGCAGCCTTCTCCTCAATGCCTAGTAGCGCGTACAGGTCCATCTGTAACAGCTCCTTGGTGACCGCCATAGTTCCAGTCCTAACTTGACTTGTAGCAGTAGGTGCGTGTGCAAGGCCTGCCGGATGGACAAAAGAACACAATTGTACTGAGCACTCAGATGGAACTACACTGAAGACTATATGTAGACTGTCACAGATCAACCCAGTTACTCCTGCCTTTCTTGCTTGACACTGCAATGTATCTTCATCTTCCTAGCATGCCAATCTCCACTGAGTCAACTTTCAAGAATATTTACTTGTTCAATTGCATGTCAAGGTGGGGTACTCCTCAGGTAAGAGTAACACTCCAGGATTGAAATGTGTACTCCCAAGTTTCCAACACATGCTCGCTTGAATTGCCCATATTGTTAAAGCTCACAGGGAAACTACAGAGGGGTTAAGCAAGCTATGGGCAAATGCATCATGCATATTGGTACTTTTTCAAATGAGAACTGTCCTGAACATTGTAGTCCTGGCAGGAAGTAACTTGTTACTTGGAACAGGATGACAGCACAGGAAACAGACTACACAAGGGTCCAGATTTAGGAGGTATGGCAAACAGGGCGGGATGGGAGGGTATCTTGTCTGCACGAAGGCAGCCATTCTCAAAAGTGAATGGATGCACTGATGGAGCTGTAGAGGGAATGATTAGCTCATGTGTTTTGAACAAGTGACTAGTCACAGTAATTACACCTTTCATTAAACTGATAGTCTCTTCAGTAGAAAGTCGAAGTCCTTACTGCCAGGATCTTTTACAGTTTGTTTCTACAGACCATTTCACCAATGTAAATAACACAGTCATGGAAACGCAATTATAAACACATTGAACAAAGTAAAATTATTTCCCCAGTTTATACAATGCAACGCATCCTTAGTATATGGTGGTTTAAAGGCTATACTTCCGTGTCAGGCAAATGCAAGGCAGAATTCTGAGAAATGGTTTAGACAAAATGAACCAACTTTCCTGTAGCCCTTGACATTTCAGCCATAATCAATTATGTATTGTCAACATCATTTTATTAAAATGGGCAGGACCAGTCAGGATCCCTGCTTGCCATATCAGCAGGTACCACATGCACACTGCAAAGCAGGACACAAAGTAGCATTTCTGTGGTTTCATTATGTTGACTTTAGTGCTGTCAGAAAACCAACCCCAGAGGCTGGCCAAGTTCTTCCCAAAATTACAACAACATTTCCCTTTAGGCTGGTGGAATCATCTTGTTAGAGGCCACACCGAGCTGGCAGTGTTTCTGAGGGACACAAGAGCCTGAAGCCAGAGCACACAGAGGACAATGGAAAGGCCCAAAAGGAATTAGGGGACTTCCGCAATTTTAATATTCATTGGAAGTTTAGTTTTTGCTGGAAAAGGTAGCTTCCTCATTCTTGTGATGGTGACAAGAAAGACTTCAAGGGCACTTTGAGACCCCTTCTACTCAGTCACTGGGAGTTGGAAGTGGCCAGAATCATCAGGCATCACTGACCAGTCTAGAAAGTGGAACCACCCCACGCCACCTGGTGGTGACTCACTTGCTCTGCACCTGGGTGTGCACCATTTATTCACCTTAGTGAGCCCAGGTGGAGCTCCCAAGGGACTCAGCATTCATTACCTAATCTCTCCACACTGTACTTAGAAAACCAAATATCCTCTTTCATTAATACTAGGGCAGTACTGGGTAGTCAAAGGGAACATGAATGAGGTTTGTACAAATGGTGCTGTTGATAAGTAGGGGAAACATAGCATTGAAGACTTGAACCCAGGTGATATTAACTGTGGCTCAGCGAATCCTGTCAACCTTGATTTACACCCACATCGTAGTGGGTGTTTTTAGACTCTCATTGACTTCAGTGAAACTTGTGTCAGTATATGATATTTTCGTGAATGTGGGGAGGTGTTTTTATTTTAAATGGGCTTCAATGCCCATTGACATGGATGAGAGCTAAATGGGATGTGGGACAGACTGGACAAGCCTGTGGTACAGACCGGCAAGCATGGGAACCAGGGTAGGAGGCAGGCCTGGTGGGGATTATGGGGAGTTGTCCCTACTAGGTTTGTGTGAGGACCGAGTATGAGGTGGATAGGATCGAGCTGGACTACAACACCTCTTGGTTCATGAGGAAGGCAGGGCTGGAAACAGAAGTGACCCAGCAATTGCAATGACCAGCATGTGCTTAGGCTGATCGGCTCAATGGACGGTGTTGCAGCCTGTACTAGCAAACTCACACAAGAATCAGGTCTGGGAACATCTCAGATGAAGTTTCTTTGGAGATCCCTTCAACTGAAATGCTGACCTCAAGAACCCCAATCATGAAGAGACTATGTCAGCCAGTGGGCTCTGAATAGGTTTCATTTTGATTGGAACAGCGAGATTGGCAGCAATCCAGAACTGTTGAACTATCAAAACTGCTTGAGCAGAACCCTCAGAGCGCACCTCACACTGGGGATCTGGGATGGGTGGGAGGCTGGGTGGGGCTTTTCCCTCTGTTTCTCCACTGACCGCAGATACAGGGAAAAAATGATAATATTAGTGTAGAAACAATGGTCTTACCCACTTTCACCCTGTAGCCCTTGACCCTTTGTACCCGAATCAACTAAGTCCGATTACTAAAAAATAATTTTAAAAAATTTTCCTGGATACTTCCAAAAGGGAATTCTTTTGAAACATTTTTAATCATTCTTATTTGAGAGGGAGGCAGATAGACAGAGAGAGGCGAGAAAGAGAGGGGTCAGGGGTCCCTCCACTTGCTGGTGTACTCTCCAAATGGCTGTAAGGTCAGAGCTGAGCCAATCAGAAGCCAGGAGTCAGGAACTGCTTCCAGGTGTCCCGTGTGGTGCCATGTCGGATGCTGGCACTGCAGGCTAAGGATTGGCTTGATGAGCCACCGCATGGGCCCTAAGATGAAGTTCTATCATGCTGCTTCTAGAAAGGGAGGCTGTACATTGTAACTGAGGCAACACATACTATGATATCCAGCGTCAGGCAAAAGGTGAAGCAAAATAAAGTTCTCTGTCTCTCTGGGCACTGTAATTGTTTCTCAGGGACACCTGTCATTCTGTGTCAGGAGAAAATGACCAATGGACCTGGATTATCTCCTTGGTGGAAACCCAGCAAGTCTGTGGGGTCATTTTTACTTTGCAGGAGGTGGGAGGCAGAACGTTTAGACCGTGCAAAGAAAGCAAATGGAAGGAAACAGACCTGGGGCTCAGGACTGGGGCTGGGTTATCCAGCACACTGTTGAGATGAGGTCTATCAGGGTCTGACATAGTAGATGGGGCAGAGGTATCCAGGACACTGCTGAGATGAAATTGCTCAGAATCTCACCCAAACTTACCTCGTGTCTTCGTGTCCCTGTTTGTGGTATCAGTTCTCAGGGTTGAAGTCCGCCAGCTAGGCCCAGAGTTCACCAAGTGTGATGCAGTGGTGGTCTTGGGTCAAGGAATCACCAGACACAAGCTGGTGAGGAATGTCCTGTCCATTCATCACGAGTTCAAGGTTTATCAAGGCTTCTGGAAAGGGAGGGTAGAGGGCGTTTCCAGATAGTCCCTTCACACAGTCATGACACTGATTGGCTGAAAGGGACGCCTACTCCTCTTGACCTTCCAATCATGTCAGAGGTCACGTTTCATAGTCAGGGTTGGAAGTTATGCCTTAGGGCAGATAAGCTCCAGGTCCTGCCTACCAGGTAGCAGGCAGAGAGAGGCCTGGGGTGCTTCCCCACAGCTGCACTTACCCTCACCCCACTCTCAGGAGTGTAGACTGCTCTTCTCCCCACACCCACGCCAAGCCGAGTTAGTGGATTTGGAGTGGGAGCACATTCAATCTGTACGTGACATGTTGTAACACGAACATTTCAGTGTTGATTCTCCTGATCCTGGAACATGGTACAGTTCTCCATCTTTTAGTGTGTCTTTAAACGTTGAATAATGATTGGGTCTTCCACATCCTTGTTTAGGTTTTATTCCAATGTATTGAAGGTGGTTCTCCCTACCTTGAATGAGACAGTTTTTACAAGTTAGTTCTGAGCTGTTTGTGTTTTCTTGGTGGGTGACATGTTTATTGAAACAGGAAAAGGAAGGGAATTAGGGCAGGGGGATGTCTGGAGTTCTGAAGATGCAGGAGTGGTCCGTGGTGGGCTGGGGCAGCTGAAGCCACACGGCTTCACCCTCAGCAGATCGTGTACTGATCCCACTTCTTCTCTGGGTCGTAGGGCTCCCAGTGGCTGGCAGGGAAGATGTGCCAGGGAGAGACCCAGATGGAGATCCTGGCTCAGCCTGACACAGCCCAGGCTGGTGCTGATGATTGGGAGTCCACAGGGGAATGGGAGATCACTCTGTATGGGTCACTTTGAAAGATGTAAATGTTTAAATAAAATAACAAATAACTGTTTGGCCCAGTGACAAGGTATGCAAGAGGCTGAGTGTCCGCAGTTATTACTAGAGTTGGCTTTGGGTTATTTTTGATGTTTTCATTTTCCTGTTTCAGTGGTACTCTGCTTAGGTTGTTGAGGGCCTGGCCATCAGCTGAGCACTACCTGCGAGAGCTCTGCCAAGACCAACAGCACCAAGCTCAGCACCAAAAGCTCCAGCCTCCCTGTGTTCTTGCCCCCTGTGCCTCACCTGAACCCACTGCACCATGCCAGACCTTGCCAGACCTTGACTCGCTTGGGGCAGGGAGCCACATGGAAGGTGGGAGCAACTGGGTAACAGGGGGCAGGGCATGGGCCCCAGAAACTGGCAGGCACTCACTGCCATGGGCGTTTTGGGACTCCTAGCAGGGCGATGGGCACTCCCTCACTCTCACACACACTCACTGCCATGGGAACCACCTCGTGCTGCTCAACGGAAACAGACAAACCGCAGGCCGCCTGCAGAGCACACGCTCACTACCAGGGGAACTGCCTCACCACCAACACCAACACCACCACAATGGGCTGCTCAATGCAGACAAAGACAAGCCGCGGGGCCACCTGCACAGCGCACCAGTATCCACGCTCTTACAACCACGCACTAACTACAGCCCCAAGGGTCATGACGAGCTCAATAGAAACAGACAAAGCAGGAGTCCACCTGCAAAGCTTTCCAGCTACCGGACACTCAATGCCATGGCAACACTGGCCATGAGCATCACGTGCCGCACAATGGAATCACACACAAGCTGCCGGTCCACCCGCACCACACACGTGCATCTACATGCTCACTGCCATGGGAACGCAAAGCCTGCATCCACCTGCAGGCTCCACATGAGTACTAGTCTCCCTGTCATCACAAGGGCAGCAACAAGGATCCTGAGCAGCTCCATGGAAATCCACGCACAAGCTGTGGTGCTCCCGCAGAGCACACATGCATCTAGGCACTCACTGCCATGGCAAGGGAGGTGACAGGGACAAGCTCATCAATGCAAGCACAAACCGTGCTTCCTCCAGCTGAGAGGGAAGCACCATGGCAGAAGTCCTGCTGGCTGTATGGAATCTAGGACAAGGTGTAGTGTCAACTCTGAAGCTCTGAACTTTCATAGCATATGCAGGATTTGTGTCACTGATCCTGGCTAGTCAACGCAGTATTGTTACTCATCTGCTTCATAGCTACCCCAAGCCGGCTGTGCAAACTAAATGTTACACATGTAGCTTCAGTGGGAGGTAAACCAATCAAACAAATGTAGGTCTCCTGGGGATGTCCTGGAAATAGTATCTGGCTGGAACACAATCCGTATAGTATGTAAGATGTTTATAGTTGTTGTCTGGAGAGTAGAGCCATCTTGTGTCTACTGAGGTAAGATCATATGAACAACACAACACAGTATGGAAAGCACCTGGTACTCTAACATTCCAACAGGACTCCTATGGTGACTTCTAAACCAGATTACTGTATAGGGAATTCCCATGTTGGTGTTTCTGCAAATGTCAAAGAAGACAATGGGATTTCAAACATGGCATTAATTCATTTATTGGTAAAAGATGTTTCTATGAGACTTAGAAGGAAAGGGGGGGACATAAACTTCCCTGCTTCAATGCCATGCCATGCCTGTCACAGTGAAGACTGCTCACTTGCACAAAAGCAAACAGCACAGACCTTTTTTTATTTTATTTCAAGAGGTTTAAAAGTTTTATTTTTACAAATCAAAGCTGATGAATACTTCATGTGACTACACTCCACCCTGGGCACGGGGCACTGCTCTGGCAGAAGAGCTGCTGCCAGCCAAGTGCATTGCTCGAGAGGCAGGAAGCCGTAGAATCCAAGGCAGGGAAGGCTGTGAGTCCAAGGGCCTCAGCCCGAGCAGCCCCGGCAGCCGCAGTGCGTGCACTCGATGGTGCGGCCCACTTCCAGCTTGCTTTTGGGAACCCGGCAAATGCAATTTGTTCCAAAGTTGGTGTCCCGTGTCTGGATGCACCGCAGGCAGCATAAATTCTCATAGCCTTGTTTCTTCCATTTTGCAATCAGGTTTCTGTCTGCGTAGCCTTCTTTAATACAGTATTCATACAGTTCTCTGCTGATGGCTTTCCGTTTGTAGAAGAGGTCAAAGATGTAGCGGGTCTTCTGGTGGTGGATCCTGAAGATAGGCCACAGCGACTCCACTTTCCTCTTCCCCTCGTGAGGCTCTGTCTCCACTTCCCTCATCTTCTGATCTAACTCATCCAGGGTTGGCTCGATCAACTCCCAGCCATCCGGAGGAGCTTTCCGGCTTCTTTTCACTTTAGGCATGTCTTCTCTCAAGAGGATCTGCAACAGACCCAAATGTTTTACTCTTGACTTAAGAGGAATTTCCCTGTGTTAAAATGGCCTCAAGCCATTACCCAATTTCAACTCATCAGTTGCTTAATCACTTGGGTGAACACTGATTTCTGAAGGATCCTGGTTACATTTCACACTGACAACCCATAGAACAGACTCTGAAAAAGATCAGGTTGCAAGTATTGGCCTTGGGTAGCTGATTGTAGAAGCATTAGGGAAATACAATGGGGACGGCATGTGTAGTGAGAAGTGAAATTGGGAGGGTATGTGAGGTGAGGGTTTTTTTTTTTTAACAAACAGAAGTTTATTGCAGGGGCTTCAGGAAAGGGCTGTGGGTTGGGGTCCTGAGTGGAAGCTACGTAGGCGGTCCTTCTGTGTCCTCCTGTTGCATCTGAGCGATCAGCCGCTGCTGCTCTGCAGCCTGACGCATGCGCATCATGACCAGGCTCTCTTAGTCCCTCTCTGACAGCACCGAGTCCTTTGGCCGTCCTGAGTGGCCAGGGCCCACTTCAACTGGCTGTCCCTCCAACCAGGAGATCTTCAGCGGCTTATCAACCCGGCCCACTTCATTCTCACAGCCAGCTCTGCGGCCTTGACAGCTGCAAACTCCACCACGGCTGTGCCTGGCCTCTTACTGGAAAGCACCAGGTTGAGAACTTCACCATACTTTTGCAAAAGCTGCAGGAGAATGTCTCTGGAGTAGCCGCCATGGGACTCGTCCTCCTTCTTGCACTTCCATTTCAGCTTCAGTTTGGGGGTTCCTTGGGCTTCACCACCTTCAGCCTTTCCTCTCAGCCTCTGCTCCCGCTCCTGGCGCAGCCGCTCCTGGATCAGCCTCTGCTCCTCTTCTAGCAGCCGGAAGCCTTCTTCTCGGAGGCGTCCAAGCTCTTGCTCGAGTGTCCTGGTCCTCTGGCTCTTGTGCTCCTCCTCATGGCGCTGGGCCTGTGCCTGCCGTTCCCGGGCCTCCAGGTCAAGCTTCATTTGCTTCCTTTTCTCATCAAACTCCTGGGTCCTCTCGGCTTCCCGCTTCCTGGTTGTCCTGACCTTGTCATAGGCGGCCCTAGCTGCGGTATGGGTCAGTACTTCCAAGGCCTGGGAGAGCTGGTGGAAGAGTTCAGCTGCTTTAGGATTGTTGGGATTTTTGTCTGGGTGGCAGGAGATGGAGCAGCAGCTGCGCTTGGACAGAAACGGCGCCCCCGGGGAGCTCAAGCTGCTGCTGCTGGAGAATGAAAAGAATTGGACGAGCTAAGTGACCTCTGAAGCAAAATTGCTTGCTGATACAGAGCATCCTTCACTGTCAAACCCACTTGGATTGGTGAGTTCCTGTGGGAAGGGAATCTCTCAAACAAGATAGAGCAGTCTTTTCCCAGTGAATCTAACGGGAAAGCTAACCCATGCTGTACTTTGGCTAATGGATGGCATTGTCAAAACTGTCCTCACTGTTTTAGAATCAAAGATGTACAATTCATGATCCTATTAGATACCCCAGTTGTAGAACTTTTTTTCGACTGATAATTTCTTTATTTGGGAAAAGCAAATGAAAGTCATATTCATATAAACACTGACATTACAAAGTACAGGGGAAGAAGACAAACCCGCTACAAATCCTGCTAATACTGTCTCACTCAACAAGATCAGCCGCTGCTTTGTCTCTTATTCAATTACTTATACAATCAACCACAAATAAAATCTTCTCTGGAAGATACACTGCTCCTCTGAGACGGCAGGGAAAAGGAACCGGAAGTTGGGATAGGAGGTTTCATTCTTTTGGCAGATCGACTCAGTCATTATAGATACTGCTGCACTGTTAATAAAAAAATATATTCTTCTCTGTAAAGCATTAAAAAAAAATCTAAAGATGAGATGGCTAAGGTCTCAGCTCAAGTATCTGCAAATACATGTGAACGGTGTCCATGCCCTGACCCTCTGTGTCATTTCTGCGTTGTTTTCCGGATAAGTGCCATTCTCTGCTTGTGGGCTTCTGTGGTGCAGGCTTTCTTGTAAGGTCGGATTTCCTCAGAGCCAAACCCTGGGATCCACATGTTCCACTGGCATTCTAGATGAAGTTGGACATCTTTCACCTCCAGGGTACTGGACTTGCGATGTCGAGCAAGCTGGCAGGCTGCTGTCACCACACTTTCAATAAAATCATCAGCAATCTGCAGCAGCATCTCTTCCACATCTTCATCCAACTGCTCATTAGGATCCACTTCTCTTACTAAGTCTTGTAATTTCTTCTTCGCCAGTACCTGATTGTTCTCAGGGCTGAGACGACCTCCTGCCCCAGGGGTGCCTGGAATCTTTACCACTGTGGTGCTATTGGCCTTCTTCACCTCTTTGTCCGCAGCCTTCTCCTCAATGCCTAGTAGCGCGTACAGGTCCATCTGTAACAGCTCCTTGGTGACCGCCATAGTTCCAGCCCTAACTTGACTTGTAGCAGTAGGTGCGTGTGCAAGGCCTGCCGGATGGACAAAAGAACACAATTGTACTGAGCACTCAGATGGAACTACACTGAAGACTATATGTAGACTGTCACAGATCAACCCAGTTACTCCTGCCTTTCTTGCTTGACACTGCAATGTATCTTCATCTTCCTAGCATGCCAATCTCCACTGAGTCAACTTTCAAGAATATTTACTTGTTCAATTGCATGTCAAGGTGGGGTACTCCTCAGGTAAGAGTAACACTCCAGGATTGAAATGTGTACTCCCAAGTTTCCAACACATGCTCGCTTGAATTGCCCATATTGTTAAAGCTCACAGGGAAACTACAGAGGGGTTAAGCAAGCTATGGGCAAATGCATCATGACTGGTCTTGTTACTTGGAAATTATTATTGGTACTTTTTCAAATGAGAACTGTCCTGAATATTGTAGTCCTGGCAGGAAGTAACTTGTTACTTGGAACAGGATGACAGCACAGGAAACAGACTACACAAGGGTCCAGATTTAGGAGGTATGGCAAACAGGGCGGGATGGGAGGGTATCTTGTCTGCACGAAGGCAGCCATTCTCAAAACTGAATGGATGCACTGATGGAGATGTAGAGGGAATGATTAGCTCATGTGTTTTGAACAAGTGACTAGTCACAGTAATTACACCTTTCGTTAAACTGATAGTCTCTTCAGTAGAAAGTCTAAGTCCTTACTGCCAGGATCTTTTACAGTTTGTTTCTACAGACCATTTCACCAATGTAAATAACACAGTCATGGAAATACAGTTGTAAACACGTTGACCAACTAAAATGGTTACCCCAAATTGCACAATGCAATGCATCTTTAGTATATGGTGGTTTAAAGGCTATACTTCCGTGTCAGGCAAATGCAAGGCAGAATTCTGAGAAATGGTTTAGACAAAATGAACATGAGACTATTGGGGCCTAACTCTGGGTTTTGAGATAGTCATACACTGTGGACAGTTATGAGTTACTCTATTTCTGGTTATGCTTTAGCCATTTCTGCTTAAAAAAAAACTAGTTACTGGTACACCTGGGTTTTATACAGAATTTGTACCTTACATTAGCTTTCACCTCCTCCAGAAATTACTTTTCAAAGTAGTTTTCCCTTTTAATTCTCATGATTGTCTGATGGAAATGATTTTAAAACTTGGGTCCTGTCTTTTCAGTGGCTTGACCTCCTTAGAACATCCCATGTTGTTCTTCACTGCTTCTGTAACATCCTTAACTTCGGGGGGTAATTAGGTATGAAGCCTAGTGTTGGAAGCACACCATGCTGAGTGCACGACAGCTGAAGACTCTTCAGAATTCACATGAAGAGAACCTGACTGTACTTAACATATGAAGTCTCAGGCCCTAGATGATCACTGGATGTGGAGACTGAGATGCCTCTGAGAACCAGTGGGTGTATGGTGCCTCTTGGGAAATTATGTGTTGACATTGTCCTTGTGTCTGGGAGTCCTTCTGTGCATGGTGTTAACACTTGTGGTTTTCTGTCAAACCAAGGGGCTGGTTGGGGCTGGCGGTTGCTACTCCTAGTTTTGTAAAGATGTGGAATTGGAAAGGGCTAGCTGATGGGTTCATCTGCAGTGAGTTGGCCATTGTTTCTCCCTACTTTTGTAAGCCTGAGCATTTGGGTCAGAGGTCTTGGAAGCATCCTTCCAACTGCAGTTTGGTCTTAAGGTATTTGGCTCTTTAGGGTGTAACTGCACTGGTTATCTCTAGTCTTGAGACACAGGATATGATTGGCAATGCTTGGCAATATTTCCTCAATCTTGGGTTATTTTTACAAAGACAGTGCTATGTAAATGGGAAGAAAGCAGCAGTTCTTCCAGAGGGTTTCTAGAAATGCTGCTTGGCTGAAACTTAAGCCATATTTTCTGTTCTTCCCTCTCACTGAAACTATATGGATATGAAATAATATATAAGAACACTGTTCTACTACTAAGGTTTCTAGAAATAAGGCTTTGGCTAAGTCAAATCTTATTTCCCATACGAGTGTGTCAGATATGTGCTACCGTGATTGGCTGGTGCACAAGAAGCATCTTGAGCCTTGAATATAAGCATGTTGATGGGTCAGTACTCTACAGACAGTATGATGGGAGGCAGCTGGATCTTGCCCAGAACTGAGGTAACAGAATGTGTGTAGAAAATGTGGTCTCCTAGTCTCAAAAGCAAAATCCTTACCCGTGTAAAGAATTACTTCAGATGGAAGAAGCTCTAGGTTGTAAATATAAGCTGAGTTTAGTATTAGTGAAATGTTCATTTTGCCCTGTGAGCTTCCCAGAAACAAGGTCCAGCTTCTTGTTAGAGTGCCATGCACAGCTGTCCTACTGGGGGTTATCACTTAGGGCATTTTGAATTGTCCTATTAGTTTTTACCCAAAATCTGAAGGTAAATCGCTTGAATTTAAATGAGCTAAACACCTGGTCAGTTTAAGTTGTCTCTTTGAATCCTGAGTGAAATTGACTTTCAGCTAAAATGGAATTTCATTAGTTTAGGTTCTACAGGGACAAGATTTTGGGTATAAGTAATGGACTGGGGAAGTGATTCCAAGGGCACATGACTGATGGCATGACAAGGAACTTCTGATTGTAGAGAGTGACCACTGTTTTCTGCTGCCTTACCAGTGCAAAACTCCTAAGTGATGACACATCTTTAGCTCTGAACCCCTCCTGCATGTCCTGATAGAAATTGCTGCCTGGGATGAAGTAGGTCAGACTTCATAACACTTCAGTCACTATGAGATTAGAGGTAGTAGTGGTACATCTAAGGGTATCTCCAATCATGATGGTAGCAATCACTCTCGTTCTTTGGCATCAGTTACTATATTCCAGTCTCTGGAGGAATCCAACACCATGGCTTTTCTTAATATAACAAGATAGAAACATTTAAGATGAAGTGAGGAACAGAATAATTCTGCATATCAGCTAGGATCCAAGGACACATTGTTTAGAAAGTTTGGAGACTGAGTGGGCTCCTTGTGTTGGCTCCTGAATTTAAGGATGAACCTACTAGTTGGACTTCATGGCTAGCTGGTCATCCATCTTTGACTTTACACTTAAGGAAGTAGTAGTAAAGGAAGTAGTTGTCCAGCAGTCCATGAAGATGGATAGATGTGACTTGCTGAACCAAATGTAGCAGCATGTCAAATTTTTGTTCATAGCATGTAGAGGATGACTTTTTTCTGCAAAAAGAATTCACCACAAGAACCGATTCTAAGTGTCTGAAGACTAGCAGGCATCCTCCGGACAATAAGTACTGACACAGGCCTTAAAGGTCAAGTGTTGGCCTATTCATCACTTTGTCTTCACGTCTCAAACTCCTTAGAGCTTCAATACCACCATCTGAAAGGTTCTTGATTCCCAAGTATGGGCTCCCAGGCTAGGTATGTTTACATGGTACTTGGCATAGGCTACATGCATAAGTATTGAGATTTCTGGAAAGCTGACAGAGGCAGTTAAGTAAGCATGCACACCTAAACAAATTAGTGCCCTTCTTCCTTCGGAACCGTTGGTCCAGGGACTGGGCAAGATGAGAGTTCCTAAGTAGAATTGGGTCATAGCAAACAAATGCCAACACAGGATTGTACACATAAGACCTACTGGTTGTCATTTTGAAGTTCCACATTCAGTTATCTTAAAAGCATTGGGTTGAGTTAAAGGCCTGATTGTTTAAATCCCTATTTTGAATTTTTGAACTGTACATAATTCTGTAGAGTCTGGGATTCGTTCCCTCTCAAATCCCCACTCCCACCCCCCACAACTGATTTATTTTAAGATAGAGCTGGCTGGCAATTGAAAGAGTGCAGCATTAACTTCCATGGCAATTGCAGAATTTACTAGGGGAATTAGAGCATGTCAGGGATTCCTGAAAAGAATCTAAGTACTTGGGTGATTAACAAAAAGCAGACTGAAGGAATTCTAGGGCAGACTTGGCTTTATTGTTAGCAACATGTTCGTCTTTAAGCGGTACAGTAGCATGAATGTTAACCTTTTCTAGTGTCACATAGTGACACACATGCTTACCTTGGATTCACTTGGCAGTATTTCCATCTCAAAAATGGGCAGGGCATGGGGCTTGGCTGGAGGGAGCTTCCAGCTGCATGGCAGCTGTAGGAATGCCAGGTCAGAATCACTGCTTGGGACACTGGCCATGGCCACTGCTGACATGGCAGTGAGCAAGTCCTGGCATTTAGGTGGTCTGCACACCAAGTGGCACCAGGGTTGAACTAGGCTTCAATGCCCATTGATATGTGAGAACTGAATGGGATGTGGGACAGACTGGACCACTCTGCTGTACATACTGGCAAGCATGGGAACTAGGGCAGAGGGTTCTGGCTTGGTGGGAGCTATTGCAGGTTGCTCTGACTAGGCTGTAGCTCCCACTGGTTTGTGTGAGGGCCAAACGTGTGGTGGGCAGGATCAGGCTGGGCACCAAAATCCATTGGTTTGTGTAAAAGACAGGGCTAGAAATGGAACTGACCCAGCAATTGCAACCAGCAGTATATGTAGCAGCTGATTGGGGCAACGATCTGTGCCAGACACAATACTGGCAAGCACTCACAAGAATCTGGTCTGGAATCATCTCAGACAAAGTTTCTTTGGGGTTCACCCAAATCAAACTGAACTCAGAACCCCAACCAGCAAGAGATTTGCACATTCCATGGTCTGACCATGGAATCCATGTGTCCAAGCTGAGCCTCTTCAGTGGCTCAGATGGAGAAGTGGACAGCACATCCAAGTGCACATGAAGGATATGGTAGTATGTTGGAGCCTACTTAGAAAACCTGGTGCCAGAAAAGAGGATAGAATTGGATCAATTACCCCAGCCAAGTGTTGGCAGTGAAACTCTGGGCAAGTGGAGGTGCTAAGGTGAACTCTGCCTGCCAGTGAATTCTAAAGAGATTTCACCGTACTTGGAATGGCAAGGTTGACAGCAATTCAGAACAGCTGAACTATTGAAATCACTTCAGCAGTATCCTCAGAGCATCGCTCATATGAATGGGACCTAGGATGTTCGACAGAGTGAGTGTGGGCTTTTCCCTTTGTCTTTCCCTTTCCCCAAAATACAAGAAGGAAGAAACGAATGTGGGAACAAGGGCCTTACCCACTTTCCTGTAGACCTTGGCCCTTTGAGCCATAATCAACTTCGTAAAGGTCAACAACAATTTTTAAAACAGGCAGCACCAGTCAGGATCCCTGCTTGCCATATCAGCAGGTACCACATGCACACTGCAAAGCAGGACACAAAGTAGCATTTCTGTGGTTTCATTATGTTGACTTTAGTGCTGTCAGAAAACCAACCCCAGAGGCTGGCCAAATTCTTCCCAAAATTACAACAACATTTCCCTTTAGGCTGGTGGAATCATCTTGTTAGAGGCCACACCGAGCTGGCAGTGTTTCTGAGGGACACAAGAGCCTGAAGCCAGAGCACACAGAGGACAATGGAAAGGCCCAAAAGGAATTAGGGGACTTCCGCAATTTTAATATTCATTGGAAGTTTAGTTTTTGCTAGAAAAGGTAGCTTCCTCATTCTTCTGATGGTGACAAGAAAGACTTCAAGGGCACTTTGAGACCCCTTCTACTCAGTCACTGGGAGTTGGAAGTGGCCAGAATCATCAGGCATCACTGACCAGTCTAGAAAGTGGAACCACCCCACGCCACCTGGTGGTGACTCACTTGCTCTGCACCTGGGTGTGCACCATCTACTCACCTTAGTGAGCCCAGGTGGAGCTCCCAAGGAACTCAGCACTCGTTACCTAATCCTTCCACACTGTGCTTGGAAAACCAAATATCCTCTTTCAGTAATACTAGGGCAGTACTGGGTAGTCAAAGGGAACATGAATGAGGTTTGTACAAATGGTGCTGTTGATAAGTAGGGGAAACATAGCATTGAAGACTTGAACCCAGGTGATATTAATTGTGGCTCAGCGAATCCTGTCAACCTTGATTTACACCCACATCGTAGTGGGTGTTTTTAGACTCATTGACTTCAGTGAAACTCGTGTCAGTATATGATATTTTCGTGAATGTGGGGAGGTGTTTTTATTTTAAATGGGCTTCAATGCCCATTGACATGGACGAGAGCTAAATGGGATGTGGGACAGACTGGACAAGCCTGTGGTACAGACCGGCAAGCATGGGAACCAGGGTAGGGGGCAGGCCTGGTGGGGATTATGGGGAGTTGTCCCTACTAGGTTTGCGTGAGGACTGAGTATGAGGTGGATAGGATCGAGCTGGACTACAACACCTCTTGGTTCATGAGGAAGGCAGGACTGGAAACAGAAGTGACCCAGCAATTGCAATGACCAGCATGTGCTTAGGCTGATCGGCTCAATGGACGGTGTTGCAGCCTGTACTAGCAAACTCACGCAAGAATCAGGTCTGGGAACATCTCAGATGAAGTTTGTTTGGAGATCCCTTCAACTGAAATGCTGACCTCAAGAACCCCAATCATGAAGAGACTATGTCAGCCAGTGGGCTCTGAATAGGTTTCATTTTGATTGGAACAGCGAGATTGGCAGCAATCCAGAACTGTTGAACTATCAAAACTGCTTGAGCAGAACCCTCAGAGTGCACCTCACACTGGGGATCTGGGATGGGTGGGAGGCTGGGTGGGGCTTTTCCCTCTGTTTCTCCACTGACCACAGATACAGGGGGGAAAATGATAATATTAGTGCAGAAACAATGGTCTTACCCACTTTCACCCTGTAGCCCTTGACCCTTTGTACCCCAATCAACTAAGTCCGATTACTAAAAAATAATTTTAAAAAATTTTCCTGGATACTTCCAAAAGGGAATTCTTTTGAAACATTTTTAATCATTCTTATTTGAGAGGGAGGCAGATAGACAGAGAGAGGCGAGAAAGAGAGGGGTCAGGGGTCCCTCCACTTGCTGGTGTACTCTCCAAATGGCTGTAAGGTCAGAGCTGAGCCAATCAGAAGCCAGGAGTCAGGAACTGCTTCCAGGTGTCCCGTGTGGTGCCATGTCGGATGCTGGCACTGCAGGCTAAGGATTGGCTTGATGAGCCACCGCATGGGCCCTAAGATGAAGTTCTATCATGCTGCTTCTAGAAAGGGAGGCTGTACATTGTAACTGAGGCAACACATACTGTGATATCCAGCGTCAGGCAAAAGGTGAAGCAAAATAAAGTTCTCTGTCTCTCTGGGCACTGTAATTGTTTCTCAGGGACACCTGTCATTCTGTGTCAGGAGAAAATGACCAATGGACCTGGATTATCTCCTTTGTAGAAACCCAGCAAGTCTGTGGGGTCATTTTTGCTTTGCAGGAGGTGGGAGGCAGAACGTTTAGACCGTGCAAAGAAAGCAAATGGAAGGACACAGACCTGGGACTCAGGACTGGGGCTGGGTTATCCAGCACACTGTTGAGATGAGGTCTATCAGGGTCTGACATAGTAGATGGGGCAGAGGTATCCAGGACACTGCTGAGATGAAATTGCTCAGAATCTCACCCGAACTTACCTCGTGTCTTCGTGTCCCTGTTTGTGGTATCAGTTCTCGGGGTTGAAGTCCGCCAGCTAGGCCCAGAGTTCACCAAGTGTGATGCAGTGGTGGTCTTGGGTCAAGGCATCACCAGACACAAGCTGGTGAGGAATGTCCTGTCCATTCATCACGAGTTCAAGGTTTATCAAGGCTTCTGGAAAGGGAGGGTAGAGGGCGTTTCCAGATAGTCCCTTCACACAGTCATGACACTGATTGGCTAAAAGGCACGCCTACTCCTCTTGACCTTCCAATCATGTCAGAGGTCACGTTTCATAGTCAGGGTTGGAAGTTATGCCTTAGGGCAGATAAGCTCCAGGTCCTGCCTACCAGGTAGCAGGCAGAGAGAGGCCTGGGTGCTTCCCCACAGCTGCACTTACCCTCACCCCACTCTCAGGGGTGTAGACTGCTCTTCTCCCCACACCCACGCCAAGCCGAGTTAGTGGATTTGGAGTGGGAGCACATTCAATCTGTATATGACATGTTGTAACACGAACATTTCAGGTTGATTCTCCTGATCCTGGAACATGGTACAGTTCTCCATCTTTTAGTGTGTTTTTAAACGTTGAATAATGATTGGGTCTTCCACATCCTTGTTTGGGTTTTATTCCAATGTATTGAAGGTGGTTCTCCCTACCTTGAATGGGACTGTTTTTACAAGTTAGTTCTCAGCCGTTTGTTTTTTCTTGGTGGGTGACATGTTTATTCAAACAGGAAAAGGAAGGGAATTAGGGCAGGGGGATGTCTGGAGTTCTGAAGATGCAGGAGTGGTCCGTGGTGGGCTGGGGCAGCTGAAGCCACACGGCTTCACCCTCAGCAGATCGTGTACTGATCCCACTTCTTCTCTGGGTCGTAGGGCTCCCAGCGGCTGGCAGGGAAGATGTAGAGAGGGTAGAGGGTAGAGAGACCCAGATGGAGATCCTGGCTCAGCCTGACACAGCCCAGGCTGGTGCCGATGTTTGGGAGTCAACAGGGGAATGGGAGAGGACTCTGTATGGGTCACTTTGAAAGATGTAAATGTTTAAATGAAAATAACAAATAACTGTTTGGCCCAGTGACAAGGTATGCAAGAGGCTGAGTGTCCGCAGTTATTACTAGAGTTGGCTTGGGTTATTTTTGATGTTTCCATTTTCCTGTTTCAGTGGCACTCTGCTTAGGTTGTTGAGGGCCTGGCCATCAGCTGAGCACTACCTGCGAGAGCTCTGCCAAGACCAACAGCACCAAGCTCAGCACCAGCAGCTCCAGCCTCCCTGTGTTCTTGCCCACTGTGCCTCACCTGAACCCACTGCACCATGCCAGACCTTGCCAGACCTTGCCAGACCTTGACTCGCTTGGGGCAGGGAGCCACATGGAAGGTGGGAGCAACTGGGTGTGACGGAGAGCAGGGCACGGACCACAGCCACTGGCAGGCACTCACTGCCATGGGCGTTTTGGGACTCCTAGCAGGGCAGTGGGCACTCCCTCACTCTCACACACACTCACTGCCATGGGAACCACCTCGTACTGCTCAACGGAAACAGACAAACCGCAGGCCGCCTGCAGAGCACACGCTCACTACCAGGGGAACTGCCTCACCACCAACACCAGCAAAACCACATTGGGCTGCTCAATGCAGACAAAGACAAGCCGCGGGGCCACCTGCACAGCGCACCAGTATCCACGCTCTTACAACCACGCACTAACTACAGCCCCAAGGGTCATGACGAGCTCAATAGAAACAGACAAAGCAGGAGTCCACCTGCAAAGCTTTCCAGCTACCGGACACTCAATGCCATGGCAACACTGGCCATGAGCATCACGTGCCGCACAATGGAATCACACACAAGCTGCCGGTCCACCCGCACCACACACGTGCATCTACATGCTCACTGCCATGGGAACGCAAAGCCTGCATCCACCTGCAGGCTCCACATGAGTACTAGTCTCCCTGACATCACAAGGGCAGCAACAAGGATCCTGAGCAGCTCCATGGAAATCCACGCACAAGCTGTGGTGCTCCCGCAGAGCACATGCATCTAGGCACTCACTGCCATGGCAAGGGAGGTGACAGGGACAAGCTCATCAATGCAAGCACAAACCGTGCTTCCTCCAGCTGAGAGGGAAGCACCATGGCAGAAGTCCTGCTGGCTGTATGGAATCTAGGACAAGGTGTCCTGTCAACTCTGAAGCTCGGAACTTTCTTTTTTTTTTTTTTTTTTTTTAATAATCCATTTTATTGTATTGTTGTTGACAATCTTTACATAGTTAACTATAGTTGAAGGAAAATCAAGAAAGAGAAGAAAAAAAAAAGGTTCAGGGGGATAGGGAGGTGGGCAATGCTATTATGTCCATATTGTTTCCATCATGTATCTGAGGTAAAAGGGGATATTGAGGGAGAAGCCCCACCCGGTTTCCCGCCCACCCCAAGTCCCGAATGTGGGGTATGCTCTGAGATATGTGCTCAAGTGGAGTTAATAGTTCTCCAGTTATGAGTCACTGCCAGTTTCGCTCGATGAGGTGGTCCACTGATTGATATGGTCCATCATGAAGTCTCCATTTGTCCCATATTTCGCTGCCAACATGTAGCTGAGATGAATGATTGTCCTATTCTGTCTTCTGTCTTTTCTTGGTTAGAATTCTGAGTCCAGCAGTTCAAGTGGGGAGATCTCCAAAGATACTTTGAGGTATTCCCAGACCAGATTCTTGTATGTTCTAGCAAGCACAGGGCCCGGCACAGTCCATCACCCTGATCAGCTGGTGGTTGCAATTGCTGGGTTGGTTCTGTTTTCAGTCCCGAGTTGCACTGGAACCAATGGGTGTTGCAGTCCAGTCTGGTTCGGCCCTTACATCAACCAGTGGGAGCTGCAGCCTAGTCGGGGCGACCCACAATAACCCCCACCAAGCCTGCCCCCTACCCTGGTTTGCCAATTTGTGTAGCAGAAGACCAGTCTGTCCCCCATCCCATTTGGCTCTGGTACTTGTCAATGGATATTAAAGCTTAGTTCTATCTAATCGACTCAACCATCCAGCCCTCCCAGATGTTGTTGAGTGCCTCTGTCTAGCCATCCCAGCCCCCGTCCTAGTTTTCATGCCCTCCCACGGGAATAGTGACCCAAGAAGGGGGAACCCACTTTTTCCCTCCCAGGTCTCTCTGTCCCGGTTTATGCACTCTTTAGGTGGTCCTGTGATTTGACTCGACAGAATTAGTCCCCAGTGCCAGCTTCTGCCAGCTGATGCTGTGGCCCTGATCTTGTCCACATGCAGCGCACAGGTGTTGTAGCCTTGCTTAGTCGTGTCTGACTCTATCCCAGCCAACACTCTCCAGTGGGAGCGGTTGTCCAGCGAGGGGACCAGCCCCTTAACCCCCCCGCCAGCTCTGCCCCTCCCTTCCTGGATCTCACGTGTGCTGGATGGGTGCTGCATTCATATCCAGTACAGGCAACCACGCCCTGGCGTTCCAGAATGTGTACTGGTTTTGTCGCAACCAAACCCGGCCCATTCCACACTCTGTTCTGGTGATCGGATTTGCCCGAGGATGACATGAACTGATTCAGCCTGGCCTGCTCCTGACCCATGCCGAATGCATGCCAGTGGGAAACTTTCCATGGCCTATTCTGGGCTGTTTCCAATCATGCTTCTCGCGCTTACCTGCAGGGACTGTGTCCTGCCAGAGGAGTTGCCCAGGCTCCTCCATCAGAACCCCTCCCAATGCCAGATTTTGCGCTTGCCAGGGGGTTCTTGAGCCAACCCTACTCAGTTCACCTCCTGTCCTAGCAGGAACAGTGGCTTTTCCTGGCTGGCTTTCACCCCATTCTGACTCTTGTTGTTGGATGTTTCAGCCCAGCCATGGCTCGTCCATACCCACATACAGCTCACACATGGCTCAGAAGGGGATTGAGACCCAGCCTAGTCAGTCCCACATCTACCCTGTTTCTCCATAACACCAGATGGTGCTGGGATCTGAACCGGCCTGGTGCATCCAATCCCAGCCCACACTAGTGCCTCGGGTGACTGCAACTGTTTCCTAGATAGAACGCAGCCCCCATTCCAGCACATACACCCCTTGGTGGGAACCTCATCCCAGCTGTGGCATCCCAGATTGGGACCGTTCCTAGCTGTAAATCACGCACCTTGAAGCTCTGAACTTTCATAGCATATGCAGGATTTGTGTCACTGATCCTGGCTAGTCAACGCAGTATTGTTACTCATCTGCTTCATAGCTACCCCAAGCCGGCTGTGCAAACTAAATGTTACACATGTAGCTTCAGTGGGAGGTAAACCAATCAAATAAATGTAGGTCTCCTGGGGATGTCCTGGAAATAGTATCTGGCTGGAACACAATCCGTATAGTATGTAAGATGTTTATAGTTGTTGTCTGGAGAGTAGAGCCATTTGTGTCTACTGAGGTAAGATCATATGAACAACACAACACAGTATGGAAAGCACCTGGTACTCTAACATTCCAACAGGACTCCTATGGTGACTTCTAAACCAGATTACTGTATAGAGAATTCCCATGTTGGTGTTTCTGCAAATGTCAAAGAAGACAATGGGATTTCAAACATGGCATTAATTCATTTATTGGTAAAAGATGTTTCTATGAGACTTAGAAGGAAAGGGGGGAACATAAACTTCCCTGCTTCAAAGCCATGCCATGCCTGTCACAGTGAAGACTGCTCACTTGCACAAAAGCAAACAGCACAGACCTTTTTTTATTTTATTTCAAGAGGTTTAAAAGTTTTATTTTTACAAATCAAAGCTGATGAATACTTCATGTGACTACACTCCACCCTGGGCACGGGGCACTGCTCTGGCTAAGAGCTGCTGCCAGCCAAGTGCATTGCTCGAGAGGCAGGAAGCCGTAGAATCCAAGGCAGGGAAGGCTGTGAGTCCAAGGGCCTCAGCCCGAGCAGCCCCGGCAGCCGCAGTGCGTGCACTCGATGGTGCGGCCCACTTCCAGCTTGCTTTTGGGAACCCGGCAAATGCAATTTGTTCCAAAGTTGGTGTCCCGTGTCTGGATGCACCGCAGGCAGCATAAATTCTCATAGCCTTGTTTCTTCCATTTTGCAATCAGGTTTCTGTCTGCGTAGCCTTCTTTAATACAGTATTCATACAGTTCTCTGCTGATGGCTTTCCGTTTGTAGAAGAGGTCAAAGATGTAGCGGGTCTTCTGGTGGTGGATCCTGAAGATAGGCCACAGTGACTCCACTTTCCTCTTCCCCTCGTGAGGCTCTGTCTCAGCTTCCCTCATCTTCTGATCTAACTCATCCACGGTTGGCTCGATCAACTCCCAGCCATCCGGAGGAGCTTTCCGGCTTCTTTTCACTTTAGGCATGTCTTCTCTCAAGAGGATCTGCAACAGACCCAAACGTTTTACTCTTGACTTAAGAGGAATTTCCCTGTGTTAAAATGGCCTCAAGCCATTACCCAATTTCAACTCATCAGTTGTTTAATCACTTGAGTGAACACTGATTTCTGAAGGATCCTGGTTACATTTCACACTGACAACCCCATAGAACAGACTCTGAAAAAGATCAGGTTGCAAGTATTGGCCTTGGGCAGGTGATTCTAGAAGCATTAGGGAAATACAATGGGGACGGCATGTGTAGCGAGAAGTGAAATTGGGAGGATATGTGAGGTGAGGGTTTTTTTTTAACAAACAAGTTTATTGCAGGGGCTTCAGGAAAGGGCTGTGGGTTAGGGGTCCTGAGTGGAAGCTACGTAGGCGGTCCTTCTGTGTCCTTCTGTTGCATCTGAGCAATCAGCCGCTGCTGCTCTGCAGCCTGACGCATGCGCATCATGACCAGGCTCTCTTAGTCCCTCTCTGTCAGCACCGAGTCCTTTGGCAGTCCTGAATGACCAGGGCAACGATCTGTGCCAGATCCCATAATGGCCAGCACACACAAGTATCTGGTCTGGAATCATCTCATACAAAGTTTCTTTGGGGTTCACCCAAATCAAACTGAAATTAGAACCACAATCAGGAAGAGACTTGCACATTCTATGATCTGACCATGGAATCCATGTGTCCAAGCTGAGCCTCTTCAGAAGCTAAGATGGAGAAATGGACAGCATATCCAGATACACATGAAGGATCTGGTCGTACGTTGGAGCCTACTTTGAATACCTGGTGCCAGAACAGAGGATACAACTGGATCAATTACCCCAGCCAAGTGTTGGCAGTGAAACTCTGGGCAAGTGGAGGTGCTAAGGTGAACTCTGCCTGCCAGTGAATTCTAAAGAGATTTCACCCTGTTTGGAATTGCAAGATGGGCAGCAATTCAGAACAGAGGTATCCAGGACACTGCTGAGATGAAATTGCTCAGAATCTCACCCGAACTTACCTCGTGTCTTCGTGTCCCTGTTTGTGGTATCAGTTCTCGGGGTTGAAGTCCGCCAGCTAGGCCCAGAGTTCACCAAGTGTGATGCAGTGGTGGTCTTGGGTCAAGGAATCACCAGACACAAGCTGGTGAGGAATGTCCTGTCCATTCATCACGAGTTCAAGGTTTATCAAGGCTTCTGGAAAGGGAGGGTAGAGGGCGTTTCCAGATAGTCCCTTCACACAGTCATGACACTGATTGGCTAAAAGGCACGCCTACTCCTCCTGACCTTCCAATCATGTCAGAGGTCACGTTTCATAGTCAGGGTTGGAAGTTATGCCTTAGGGCAGATAAGCTCCAGGTCCTGCCTACCAGGTAGCAGGCAGAGAGAGGCCTGGGTGCTTCCCCACAGCTGCACTTACCCTCACCCCACTCTCAGGGGTGTAGACTGCTCTTCTCCCCACACCCACGCCAAGCCGAGTTAGTGGATTTGGAGTGGGAGCACATTCAATCTGTATATGACATGTTGTAACACGAACATTTCAGTGTTGATTCTCCTGATCCTGGAACATGGTACAGTTCTCCATCTTTTAGTGTGTCTTTAAACGTTGAATAATGATTGGGTCTTCCACATCCTTGTTTGGGTTTTATTCCAATGTATTGAAGGTGGTTCTCCCTACCTTGAATGGGACTGTTTTTACAAGTTAGTTCTCAGCCGTTTGTTATTTCTTGATCGGTAACGTGTTTATTCAAACAGGAAAAGGAAGGGAATTAGGGCAGGGGGATGTCTGGAGTTCTGAAGATGCAGGAGTGGTCCTTGGTGGGCTGGGGCAGCTGAAGCCACACGGCTTCACCCTCAGCAGATCGTGTACTGATCCCACTTCTTCTCTGGGTCGTAGGGCTCCCAGCGGCTGGCAGGGAAGATGTAGAGAGGGTAGAGGGTAGAGAGACCCAGATGGAGATCCTGGCTCAGCCTGACACAGCCCAGGCTGGTGCCGATGTTTGGGAGTCAACAGGGGAATGGGAGAGGACTCTGTATGGGTCACTTTGAAAGATGTAAATGTTTAAATGAAAATAACAAATAACTGTTTGGCCCAGCGACAAGGTATGCAAGAGGCTGAGTGTCTGCAGTTATTACTAGAGTTGCTTTGGGTTATTTTTGATGTTTTCATTTTCCTGTTTCAGTGGTACTCTGCTTAGGTTGTCGAGGGCCTGGCCATCAGCTGAGCACTACCTGCGAGAGCTCTGCCAAGACCAACAGCACCAAGCTCAGCACCAGCAGCTCCAGCCTCCCTGTGTTCTTGCCCACTGTGCCTCACCTGAACCCACCGCACCATGCCAGACCTTGCCAGACCTTGCCAGACCTTGACTCGCTTGGGGCAGGGAGCCACATGGAAGGTGGGAGCAACTGGGTAACAGGGGGCAGGACATGGGCCCCAGAAACTGGCAGGCACTCACTGCCATGGGCGTTTTGGGACTCCTAGCAGGGCGATGGGCACTCCCTCACTCTCACACACACTCACTGCCATGGGAACGACCTCGTGCTGCTCAACGGAAACAGACAAACCGCAGGCCGCCTGCAGAGCACACGCTCACTACCAGGAGAACTGCCTCACCACCAACACCAACACCACCACCACCATGGGCTGCTCAATGCAGACAAAGACAAGCCGCGGGGCCACCTGCACAGCACACCAGCATCCACGCTCTTACAACCACGCACTAACTACAGCCCCAAGGGTCATGACGAGCTCAATAGAAACAGACAAAGCAGGAGTCCACCTGCAAAGCTTTCCAGCTACCGGACACTCAGTGCCATGGCAACACTGGCCATGAGCATCACGTGCCGCACAATGGAATCACACACAAGCTGCCGGTCCACCCACACCACACACGTGCATCTACATGCTCACTGCCATGGGAACGCAAAGCCTGCATCCACCTGCAGGCTCCACATGAGTACTAGTCTCCCTGACATCACAAGGGCAGCAACAAGGATCCTGAGCAGCTCCATGGAAATACACGCACAAGCTGTGGTGCTCCCGCAGAGCACACATGCATCTAGGCACTCACTGCCATGGCAAGGGAGGTGACAGGGACAAGCTCATCAATGCAAGCACAAACCGTGCTTCCTCCAGCTGAGAGCGTTTCCCTCATCAGGAAGTGATAATGATAATTGGGCTAGCATCTTTGCAAGAAGCAGAAGTAGCAGGCCTACTAGTCAGTTTACTGCCTCCATGCCTCACATTTTCTAGCCCTTTGAAACAGGGACAAAGGGCCCACCTCCTGGCACACATGCGCTGGTCCACACAGTGGACCATTGTGTTTGTTGTAGAGCAAAAAGCCATGGAGATTTAAAGCCACACTCAAATCTGACATGACATTCTGGATCCCTCTGCAAGTCAAGGGGTTTTCAATCAAGATGTGAGGTTCACCTGGTTATGCTTTCTAGAACTGCTGTCTTGACTTCCTTGTCCCTACATTTTGGGACTAATCTGAAGCTCGTTTCCACTGTCAGTAGCTACATGCAGTTTGGTAGGCATTTATTCAGCTTCCTGGAGAGGCTCTAGGCAGACAAGCAGCAGTACTGAACTCAGAGCTGAGCAGTTTGTTAAAGCTACCCGCAAGACAGTGTGCTTTGACTTTCAAGCCACTGTAGACAGGGTATAAGCCAAGATTCAAGCTAACTGCGAGCCCAGTGGCCTGGGAACAGACAACACGGCCAGGACAGCATTCAGCTGTTCATGCTTTAGCGCATCAATTGGCAATGTGGCCAGCTGACTTACAGGAGGAATCCTGCTCAGATTCATTGCTTAGGAAGCTGGAGGACTCAGCCCATTTTCTGTAGTTGTGACTCCTTTAGCTTGGCTCTCCAGAGAGCTATACAGTTAGCCACGGAGGCAGCAGATGAAAGCTTACACTTGTAGAGGGTCTACTTGGGTCCATATCTGGTAGTTAACTGCACCCTTCATTAGGTGGCAACATTCAACTGAGTTCTGGTCTATTGGTGTGCTTCTAGACTTAAAGTTGCATATTTACATGGCATTGCAGTGTCTAAGGTTTACAGTAGGATTGCTCGATACCAAGCATCCATATCATTCACCCAACATGCACCCTTTAGTGAACACCAAGAGCAATAAGTTCATCAACATGCCAGGTTCTGGCAAAGTAGAAAGATTCTGCTGTCAAGAGACCTGAGCGTGGGTGAGGACTCTCAGCAATCAGTTGAAGCTGTTTTTTATCACCCATGGAGAAGAGAGGTCAAACATGGTCACAGCCCAGCTTCACCTGTGGGTGCTTCTCCGGCTGACCACCCCCTCCACCTACTGTAGCCATTTTACTAGCACCGTTGCTTGTGAGAGAGCTTCAAGGTCCCACAGGCAGGCAACTGTCACGTTGGTTACCAGCCGAGAACCACACTCCTCGTTCAGAGCCTCCACATGCAGGCAAGGACCGTGCGGTCCCATTTCCCACAGATGGACTGCCTTGGAATGGAGATGGCGAGGAACAGTACACCTCTTACACAATCACACCTGAGCACATTTTGAGGCAGTTAGATGGGGGTGTTGGAGTACAGCCCTATTTTTAGGCCGCTGCTATGGTTAGCCTACAAGGACAGCAGTCCTAATGCATGTTACAGGACACCTGTAACCATCACTGTCAGAGTAGTTACAGCAAGCCCTGTTCTGTCCACTTCATCCCCCTTTCCCTGTGAGGAATGCGGCTGATCACTCTTCCCATCAAGCCCAAGGGAGCCTTCCGCACTGCTACATTTGCCATCACTCTAACCAAAGGTTCCCCTGACCGCCGTAGCTTTGCTTTTTCAGTCAGGTCAAAGTGAAGACCCCGTCCTCAACAACTCCACCAGCAGGTGGAAGGTGAGCTGCTGCTAACAGCCTTTCCTGTCACCCAGTGGCTGCTGTGAGCACTGAGCCCCTGACATGAACACAACAGCCGACTCAGGCTTTTGCTTCTCAGTGTCTGGAAGAAGGCCTCTCCCTCCCCCAGAATGTAGCTCAAGTGTGATTACCATTTCCTGCGTTTCCAGTCAGGAACTTAAGCTACTGGCTAAACCTGAAGATAGGATATGCTTGTTAGCCTGCTTTTGCCACTCCTGACAGCTGGGTTGAATTCTGAGGAAGAAACAGAAGTTAAACCGCTCCTGAAACTTAGGTTGGAGGCAAGACTTGTAGACTTACATCTGCATTAAAAGCGATTCGTCAGTTCAGGGAGTTCCTGGAAGTTTTACTTAACTATCCTAACACTAGAGATTAGAACCATCAAGCAATCCCTTGGGAAGATGTGAAGACAAGCTATGTAGGGAGGCAGGATCACGGCTTAGGTTTTAAGAACTCCTTTTAGAGACCAAGGCCTAGTGCAGGTTTCATGCCTTGAGGCAGAGTGATCGAGTGATCACTGTGCCTTGATGAGCCACGCGGGGCCACAGCTTGATTGATAACTGATCATCACCGATCATTGGAGTGTCAGATCGAATGGGGAAAGGCTGGAACCAATGATCAATATCCGATAACTGATCAAATCCACGTAAAGGCTGATCAGTCACCAAGAATCGATCATCAATAACTGATAACCGATCAAACCGATGTATAGCCCAATCCGTCACCAAGAACCGATCATCACTAACCAATAATCGAATCCCCCAGTGACGTAAGGGATGTAAGGGCCTATCCGTCACCAAGAACCGATCATCAATAACCAATGATCGATCCGTCAGCAGAATCACAGGTAAGGAGGGTCAGAAATGACGACACTTTGCTTCATCCACAGCCAATAACTGATCAATAAGAGAGTCAGTCGGAAATCGTCACGGGTGTCGGGGGTGTTGGGGTCCTTGCAGTGGACGTGGGGGACACAAAGGTGTGAGGAGTATTGTTCCATTGCAGGCAGGGCTGCAAGGAACTTCCCGCTGTATTGCAGGGCCCCACGGATGTCTCTACAGCCACCTGAATGCAGCTCCACCTCCCTTTGCCTGGACAGGGGACCACCCTGCAGAGGAATTCTAATCCATTCCGGCATTGTTTGTTACTGTGGAGTTGGCTTTTTTACTCAATGTGAGCTTGGAGGTTAATGTCAATAATAGTGTATGCAAAAGGGCCTTCTATTATTTGTACTGTCTTGGCTGTCCCCATTGATCTTATGCTGATCAAGGGACCTATATTTAGGGTTTCATTCTTTCCTTGATCTTTAGGCTCTCCTTTGCTTTGTGATACAAGATTAAGTTATAGAATAAGAATTGTAGCAGGAACTTGTATTGTTTTTAAGTAAAACAAATGGCAGAATTATCCTTAGAAACACCCACTTGACCATGACGTAGAAAGTCTGAGCCAGAGTTTGACAGCTTCTGTATAAATAAAGCAGACAGCTTTCCCACATTGTCCATTATGATCATGAAATCGTAGTGATCCATTTCTTTCCTCTTCATGCCTCATCCACGCACCCTTCTTGAGTTCCGAACTCAGCTGGAGCTGGACTCTGGCACGGGGGGGGGGATTCAACGTCATTCAGGGTCGACTGTCTGACATTAAGGGCTGAGCTAATTGCCAATAACCAATAATCTACACGTTCGACATGAGGGCCAATTTGTCACCAAGAACCGATCATCAATAACCGATCCATCACTGATCATCGGAAACAATCGTGATTGGGTGATTTGTTGTCGCGATCTGTCAGCGGGAACCGATCACCAATAACTGATAATGGATCAATAATTGATAAGGAGCGATAACTGGTCACCAATCGCCAATAACTGACCCATCACGGTTCCCACAGACTCGGGCATCGGGAATATCCGAGGATTGATTGACTCTCGATTGTGGGAGAGATGGGATCAATCATCATCAATAATCACAGGCTGATCGATACCCCAAGGATACAAATGATCAGGCAGCAAACGGATCATCCATCACAGGTCATAATCAATACCTTATAACCAATAATCAATAACTGACCATCAATAAGCGATCATTAAGCCACGAGAAACACTGAGCTCGGTGACGGAAGGAAGATCATCCATAATCAATAATCAGTAGATGATAACCAGCAACCAATCATCAGGAACCAATAGTCGATCAATAATGAGAGTCCAAAATTTTGAGAACGTTTGGTGATTTACCAATGATCAGTCACTGGTAACTGATCAATAACGAGTCGAGTCCAAAACTACAGGAATATTGCGTGATTCACAAGCGATCAGTCGCCAATAATACTCATCGATCAATAACGAGTCCAGAGTCCAAAATGATGGGAAGGTTTGGTGAGATGAGAAACAATAACCAATAATCAATGCGTAAAGAATCAACAACCCACAATTGATTGATAACCTATAGCCAATAATTGATTGATAATAGGTCCTGAGTCCAAAATCATGAGAAGCAATAACGAATAACCATCAGGAACCAATAACGGATAATTGATTGGTAACAGGTCCTGAGTCTCAATAACCAATTATTGATAATAACCAATAATTCACTGACAACAGGTACTAAGGAGAAGCAATAACCAATAACGGATAACTGATTGATAACAGGTCCTGAGTTCAAAATCATGAGAAGAGAACCAATAAATGATAATTGACTGATACTAACCAATAATTAATTGGCAAAAGGTTCTGAGTCTAAAATCTTAAGAACCAATAACCAAGAACCAAGAATTGATTGATAACAGGTACCGAGTCTAAAATCCTCAGGCAAGAACCAAGAACCAATCATTGACTGATAATAAGCAATAATTGATAACAGGCAACAATGACCAATAATTGATGGATAATAACCAATAATTGATCGATAGTAACTGATGATTGATGATAACCAATGATTCATAACCAATAACTGATAAATACAGACAATTGATTGATAATAACTAATAATTGATAAAACCAGTAATTGGTTGATAAGAAGCAATAACTGAGTGACGCCAGGCAGAAACGACCAATAATTGATTGATAACAACTGATAATTGATTGATAACCAATAGCTGATTGATAAAAATGATGATTGCTTGATAAAAACTGATAATTGATTTCTAATAACTGATAACGGATTATAATAAGCAATAATTGTTTGATAACAGGCAACCATGACCGAGAATTGATGGATAATGGCCGATAACTGATTAATAACCAATAATTGATAATAGCTGATAACCGATAGAGAACCGGCCCCAGTCCAGGAATCCCATTCACGCCTGGCTGGGCTGCAGGCTGTGGGGTCGCCGGGGTCGTCGCGGCGTGGGGTGCGCGTCGGCGAGCGTTATGGCGGCAGCGGCGGTGAGGTCCGCAGTGGCCACAGCGAGGCCGAGTGGGAGGACGTGGGTGAGGCGCACACGGCGCGGAGGGCAGGAGGGGCGGAGACATGCAGGGAAACCGGGTGGCGGGCGCAGCGTGGTGCGGCCCGTCAGGTCTGCGTGCGCGTTCCACGTCACTGCGCCCGCCAGGAACGCCGCGCCCCCCGCCGTGCACGCCGCGCCCAGCACGCGGTACAGGCGCACAAAGCCCGGGGACGCGCGGGGGCGCGCGCGCTGGGGGCGTCGGGGTAGGTCGTCAGCACCGGGACACCCAGCACAGTTGCCCAGGGGATCCTGTGGTTGCTGGGGCGAGTGGTTGCCGAGGTGATCACACTGTTGCCGGGGTGAGCCGTTGCCAAGGCAATGATTTTGTTGCCGGGATGAGCTGTTGCCAAGTGGATGAGGATCTTGTCTCGGGGGCGGGTGGTCGCCGGGGCGACGAGGCCGTGTGGCCCAGGCGACTGCAAGCGCGGCAGTGTGGAAGGCCAGGCCTGCGGCGTGCAGCGTGCAGCCCAGCACCACCAGCTCGCGGCCCAGAGCCAGCTCGGCAGGCACCGTCCACCCCGCATGCTCCAGTGGCGAGCGCACTGCCACGTAGGCCACAGGCGCCAGGCCAGGCCAGGACAGGGTCATCAGGGCCGGGGCCGGGGCCGTCGCAACAGCTTGCACGTTGCCGTCCACACCACGAGACGCATTTTCTGCCGTGATGTCACTACCACGTGTGTTGCCCGTGGCGACGCTGTCCACAGTCTCCACAGTGATGCTGCCCACACTGCTGGACGCATTTCCTGTCGTGATGTTATTGACGGAGTTGTTGCCCGTGGAGACGCCCGCGGGCACCCGGAGCCAGTACACGGCCTCCCAGAGGCCGAAGGAGATCACAGGCACCTCTTGGCTGTCCAGCTCCCAGACGCGCCAGGATGTGCTGAGCGCCAGGCTGAGCGCCAGTGAAGCTGCCACATAAGCGAGCCACAGGCCTGGCAGCGCGAGGGCCCAGTGGGGCCACGGCCGGGGCTGGGACAGGAAGGATGGCGGCTCCTGGGGCTGAAACAGGGCGCCTGCATGGGGAGAGATCAATAAAAAAGTCAATGAACATCTGAATAAAGATCAAAGAGTCGATCAATTAAAAAAAATCAGTCGATATTTTCATAATAAAAAATGAGCCGACCAATAAAAAATCGATCAATAGCTTAATGATAATCAATCAGCAAATCCAGAAGCATCTTAACACGCCAGTTGATAGAAGGAAGTTGGGTCCCAAGGAAGTCGATCAGATCCATTAAAAAGTCAATGTAGTAATAAATCAATAGATCAATAAAACAATCAATCGACATCTTAATAAGAATCAGCAGATCAATACATGCGATTAGTTCAACAAAAGCCAGCACATCAATTCAATAAGATCAATAAAAAAAATCAACGAGCATTTTGATAAAAAGCAATCAGATCAATAAAATCAATCTGATCCATAAAATAATGAATATATTGATAAAATCAGCAGATCAATAAATTCAGTGATTTCAATCAGTAGATCAATAAAAAATCAATAAACATGTTAATGAATTTCAATCAGATCACTAAGGAAATAAATCAACATTGATAGAAAGCAATCAGATCAATCGACAAGTTATTAAAAATCAGTAGAGCAATAAAAAATCAATGAACATGTTAATGCATAATCAATTAATCCAATCAATGAACATGTTAATAAAATCAATGAGCCGATAGATAAAAATCAATCAATACATTAATAAAAATCAATCAGTTCAATAAAAACATTAATAAAAATCAGTGAGCCGATCAATAAATAGCGTAACAGTCCTTTTCATGGAAGGAACTTGAGTCACAAGGAAGTCGATCAGATCCATGAAAAAGTCAATAACTGATCAGATCAATAATCAACATTTAAGAATCATCAATGAGCCGATCAATAAATAGCTGAAGGGGCAGCTTCATAGAAGGAACTGGAATCACAAAAATCAATCACATCAATAAGTCGATCAACATCTGTATAAAAGTCAGCAGATCAATCAATTCAGTCAATTCAATCAGCAGATGAATAAAAAATCAACGAACATGTTAATAAAATCAATGAGTTGATCAGCATAAAATCAATGTAACGATGAAAATCGATCAGATCATTGAAATAAATCATCGGTCAGATCAACCAACATATTGATAAAAAGCAATCAGTAGATCAATCAGAAACCAACCAGCAGATCGATGAACCGATCGGTGAACAGGCCAGTCGCCAGCAGCCAATCGGATAACAAGCAGATCAATTGCATCCCTCCAGGATTGGCAGGTCGGTAAATACAAAGCTATGGATCAATTGACGGGTCGATCAGCAGAAGGAGGTTCGAGCCTGAGGCGATCGACAGATATTACACAGGGATCTGTCAGCGGATCGATCAGCTGGAGTCACAGGGATGTCAATAAGGAAATCGATCCATGAGATCATCAATAAATCAATCATCAGGTCAATTAATTAATGGAAGGAAATTAAAACAAGGGAATTGACAAGCCAATCAATAAATCCATGATGAGGTCAATGAACAGAATTAATAAATCAATGATCAGCTCAATTATTCACAGGAAGAAATAACAACAGAACCAATTAACCAATCAATAAATCGATCATCAGGTTGATGAACAGAAGGAAATAACAAAGAAATCAATAAGGAAATCAATAAACTGATAATCAGGTCAATTAATGAAAGGAAATTAAAACAGCAGATGAACAAATTAATGATCAATTCACAGAAGGAAATCAAAACAAGGAAATCAATAAGCCAATCAATAAATCGATGATCAGGTCAATGAACAGAAGGAAAAAAGGGAATCAACAAGGAAATCAATAAGTCAATCATCAGGTCATTTAATTAGTGGAAGGAAGTTAAAACAAGGGAATCGATAAGCAGATCAAAGTCGATGATCAGGTCAATGAACAGGTCAATTAACAAAATCAATTAATCAATGATCCAGTCAATTATTCACTGAAGGAAACAACGGAACCAATAAAACATCAGTAAGCAGATCAATAGATCGATCATTAGGTCAATTAATTAATGGTAGGAAGTTATAACAAGGGAATGAATAAGGAAATCAAAAAAATTGATGATCAGCTCAATTATTAACAGAAGGAAATAACAAGGGAACTGATAAACCAATCAATGAACAGATCAATAAACCAATGATCAGGTCAATGAACAGAAGGAAAAAACAAGGGACTCAATCAGGAGATCAATAAATCGATGATCTCGTCAATCAACAGGTCAATAATGCACAGATAATTCACAGAAGGACAGAATGAGAGAATCGATAAGCAGATCAATAAATCCATGATCAGGTAAAAGAAGAACAGAAGGACATAAGAAGGAAATCAATAAGGAAATCAATAAAGTGACCATCAGGTTAATTAATTAACAAAAGGAAATAACAAGGGAATCAATAATCAGATTAAATGATGATCAACTCACAGATGGAAATTAAAACAAGGGAATCGATTAGCAGAGCAGCCAATCAATAAATCAATCGTCAGGTCAATTATTAACAGAAGGAAATAACAAGGGAATCAATAAACCAATCAATAAATCGATGATTAGGTCAATTAATTAATGGAAGGAAATTAAAACAATGAAATCGATAAGCAGATCAATACATCGATCAGGTCAATGAATAGAAGGAAATAACAACAGAGCCAATACAACATCAATAAGCAGATCAATAAATCGATCATCGGGTCAATTATTAGAAGGAAATTGAATGACGGGGAAATCCATCAAGATTAATCATCTCGGATCCATCAACAAGTAACAGGATGAAACGGTTCCAGTGCAAGGAAATCAATACACGGATCGATCAACACATATCAATCAATCAACAGACACTGGGATCGATGCACGAGGAAATCAATCAACCGATCAATAAACTGAGACCGTCAGCAGGAAATGAAACGATTGATCAATCGATCTATGAAGAGGTTGATCAACACGAGGAAGTCAAATTGGGAAGAAATAATCAAGCAGCACAATAATCAGTGAACAGGTCAGTCAGAACAAAATAACAAGGGGATCAATGAATCGATACGCAGATTGATAAACGGGTGGACGAATAGTGGGATTCACAGAAGGAAATGGATGAGGGAATCCGTGAATCAATAAACCGATATTGATGAGCAGCTCAGTGAATAGAAGGAAATGAATGAGGAGATCAATAACGAGGAGATCAATATCAATCAATGAACAGATGATGAACAAAAGATCAATAATGAGATCTATATTGATCAATCAATAGCAAGATTAATGACAAGGAGATCAATAATGAGGAGATCAAGATTGATCGATGGACAGATTGATGAACAAAAGATAAATAATGATGAAATCAATATTGATTGAGGGGTCAATATAATCGATCAAAAATGAGATCAATAACGAGGAGATCAATATCGATCAATGGACAGAAGGAAACCGAAGGAATAAGGAAATCAAAACACGGCTGGATGAACTGCAATCGATTGATCCAACAGTCGACAAGGAAACCAAATCATGAGGAGATGAAATCAACAGGCGAGTTCATCAACGAGGACGAAGACCTAACAATCAATCAATGGATCAATCAATGGGGAGCAGGAATCAATCAACTGTGATCAATCAACTGAGGTCAGAAATCAACAGATCAATTAATGGAGATCAGAAAGCAATCAACTGGGACCAGGAATCAATTAATTGGGATCAAAAATCAACAGATCAATCAACTGTGATCAACCAAAAGATAAATCAATTGAGATCAGAAATCAACCAATCAATTGGGATCAGGAATCATTCAAGAGATCAATCAACTGTGATCAGTAAACCGACTGATCAGCGAAAGGGGATCAAACAACCAGGGGATGAAACCACGATGTTCATTGATTGGTTATCAGCGCAGTTATTGATCCATCCGTCCATCAATCCATGTATCAATTCACCCGTGTCTGTACTGATTTTTCGATTCATGAGTTTATGGAACCATCTATGGATGAATCACCTATCGATCAATTCATCCATTGATCGATCCATCTATGAATAAACCAATCTATGTATCAATATCTATCCATCAACTGATCAATCGATGCATCTCCACGGATCGATCCGTCCATTGATCAGTCTACCTGTGCATTGATTCGTCAGCCTATCCATTGATTGATCCGTCAGCCTATCCATTGATACTTTTAAACACAAGAACAAAGAGCAAATTTAACTTCAAATTATAAGAACACAGAGCTCATTTAAATTTTAAAATATACGAACAAAGAGCTGATTTAAATTTAAATCGTAATTTAAGTTTTAAACAGAAGCACAAAGATGTCATTTAAATTTTAAACCCAAGAACAACTAATTTAATTTTAAATTATAATTTAAATTTTAAACATTAGAACAAAGAGTTCATTTAAATTTTAGATTACAAGAACAAAGAGCTGGGGTCAGACCTGCTTTTGGGATCTCCATGGGGTTGTAGGTCAGAACCTCACAGGATTCTGAGCCGGGGGGGTCACAAGGGGAACATTCCGGAACATTCCGGATAACACAAAATTTTAAAAAAACATAATTAAAAATAACACTATTTTTAAAACAATAATTAAAAATAACACAAAATTTTAAAAATAATCATAATTTGAAAAAACACAAAATAACACAAAATTAATCATTATTAACAATAGCACAAAATTTAAAAACAATTAAAAAATAACAAAAAATAATTTTAATACTCATAATTTAAAAATTAATCATAATTTAAAAACGGATCTGCGTGGCACCCTCGCGGCTCAAGTCTTCAACTTGAAAGCATCGCAGGTTCGAATCCCAGCAGCGGCTGCACTTCCCGTCTGGCAAAACTTTTCAAAAAGAGCAAACTTTGAAAAAAGAAAGTAAGTCTTTTAAGAAATAAAAAACTCACAAATGAGCTTTTTTCTGACTTTGCAATAAAAATCCATCTTCTAAAAAATAGAAAACTTGGAAATACAGTAACTAAAATAAATCTTTACTTTGCAGTAAAAATAAAATGAAGCAATGAGAGAAGCAGCTGGCCACGAAGGAGCAATCCAAGCAGCTAAAGCTGAAGCTGGAGAAGCTGCGGGAGAAGGAGCACAAGGAGGAGGCCAAGCAGAAGATCTCTGGTCTGTCCTTCACCCTGGAGGAGGAGGAAGAGGAGGGAGCCATATATGAGGAGGAGCTGGAAATGGAACCGCTCACCAAACAGAGCAGGAAGTTAGGGAAGAATCCAGATATGGACACGAGCTTCTTGCCTGACCGAGAGCGTGAGGAGCAGGGGAACCGGCTGCGGGAAGAGTTGCGGCAGCAGTGGGAAGCCAAGCAGGAAAAGATCAAGAGTGAGGAGACTGAAACCACTTTCAGCTACTGGGATGGCTCTGGGCACCGGCACACGGTCAGGATGAAGAAGGACAACACAACGCAGCAGTTCCTGCAGAAGGCACGCGAGACCCTGAGGAAGGACTTCGTGAGCTCAGGTCGGGTGGTGTGGAGCAGCTCATGTTCATCAAGGAGGATCTCATCATCCCCCACATCACACCTTCTATCATTTCATTGTCACCAAATCCCGAGGACAGAGTGGGCCGCTCTTTAATGTCGACGTGCACGAGGATGTGCGACTGCTCAGTGACTCCGCCATGGAGAAGGAGGAGTCGCATGCTGGCAAGGTGGTGCTGAGGAGTTGGTATGAGAAGGACAAGCACATCTTCCCTGCCAGCCGCTGGGAGCCCTACGACCCAGAGAAGAAGTGGGATCAGTACACGATCTGCTGAGGGTGAAGCCGTGTGGCTTCAGCTGCCCCAGCCCACCACGGACCACTCCTGCATCTTCAGAACTCCAGACATCCCCCTGCCCTAATTCCCTTCCTTTTCCTGTTTCAATAAACATGTTACCCATCAAGAAAAACAGATGGCTGAGAACTAACTTGTAAAAACAGTCCCATTCAAGGTAGGGAGAACCACCTTCAATACATTGGAATAAAACCTAAACAAGGATGTGGAAGACCCAATCATTATTCAACGTTTAAAGACACACTAAAAGATGGAGAACTGTACCATGTTCCAGGATCAGGAGAATCAACACTGAAATGTTCGTGTTACAACATGTCATATACAGATTGAATGTGCTCCCACTCCAAATCCACTAACTCGGCTTGGCGTGGGTGTGGGGAGAAGAGCAGTCTACACCCCTGAGAGTGGGGTGAGGGTAAGTGCAGCTGTGGGGAAGCACCCAGGCCTCTCTCTGCCTGCTACCTGGTAGGCAGGACCTGGAGCTTATCTGCCCTAAGGCGTAACTTCCAACCCTGAATATGAAACGTGACCTCTGACATGATTGGAAGGTCAAGAGGAGTAGGCGTGCCTTTTAGCCAATCAGTGTCATGACTGTGTGAAGGGACTATCTGGAAACGCCCTCTACCCTCCCTTTCCAGAAGCCTTGATAAACCTTGAACTCGTGATGAATGGACAGGACATTCCTCACCAGCTTGTCTCTGGTGATTCCTTGACCCGAGACCACCACTGCATCACACTTGGTGAACTCTGGGCCTAGCTGGCGGACTTCAACCCTGAGAACTGATACCACAAACAGGGACACAAAGACACGAGGTAAGTTCGGGTGAGATTCTGAGCAATTTCATCTCAGCAGTGTCCTGGATACCTCTGTTCTGAATTGCTGCCCATCTTGCAATTCCAAGCATGGTGAAATCTCTTTAGAATTCACTGGCAGGCAGAGTTCACCTTAGCACCTCCACTTGCCCAGAGTTTCACTGCCAGCACTTGGCTGGGGTAATTGATCTAGTTCTATCCTCTGTTCTGGCACCAGGTATTCAAAGTAGGCGCCAACGTACTACCAGATCCTTCATGTGTATCTGGATATGCTGTCCATTTCTCCATCTTAGCTTCTGAAGAGGCTCAGCTTGGACACATGGATTCCATGGTCAGATCATAGAATGTGCAAGTCTCTTCCTGGTTGTGGTTCTAATTTCAGTTTGATTTGGGTGAACCCCAAAGAAATTTTGTCTGAGATGATTCCAGACCAGATACTTGTGTGTGATTGCCATTATGGGATCTGGTACAAACCGTAGCCCTGGTCACCCAGGACTGCCAAAGGACTCGCTGCTGTCAGAAAGGGACTACGAGAGCCTGGTCATGATGCGCATGCGTCAGGCTGCAGAGCAGCAGCGGCTGATCACTCAGATGCAACAGGAGGATACTGGAGGACCGCCTACGTAGCTTCAACTCAGGACCCCTAACTCACAGCCCTTTCCTGAAGCCCCTGCAATAAACTTCTGCTTGTTAAAAAAAAAAAAAAAAACCCTCACCTCACATACCCTCCCAATTTCACTTCTCACTACACATGCCGTCCCCATTGTATTTCCCTAATGCTTCTACAATCACCTACCCAAGGCCAATACTTGCAACCAGATCTTTTTCAGAGTCTGTTCTATGGGGTGTCAGTGTGAAATGTAACCAGGATCCTTCAGAAATCAGTGTTCACTCAAGTGATTAAACAACTGATGAGTTGAAATTGGGTAATGGCTTGAGGCCATTTTAACACAGGGAAATTCCTCTTAAGTCAAGAGTAAAACATTTGGGTTTGTTGCAGATCCTCTTGAGAGAAGACATGCCTAAAGTGAAAAGAAGCCGGAAAGCTCCTCCGGATGGCTGGGAGTTGATCGAGCCAACCCTGGATGAGTTAGATCAGAAGATGAGGGAAGCTGAGACAGAGCCTCACGAGGGGAAGAGGAAAGTGGAGTCGCTGTGGCCTATCTTCAGGATCCACCACCAGAAGACCCGCTACATCTTTGACCTCTTCTACAAACGGAAAGCCATCAGCAGAGAACTGTATGAATACTGTATTAAAGAAGGCTACGCAGACAGAAACCTGATTGCAAAATGGAAGAAACAAGGCTATGAGAATTTATGCTGCCTGCGGTGCATCCAGACACGGGACACCAACTTTGGAACAAATTGCATTTGCCGGGTTCCCAAAAGCAAGCTGGAAGTGGGCCGCACCATCGAGTGCACGCACTGCGGCTGCCGGGGCTGCTCGGGCTGAGGCCCTTGGACTCACATCCTTCCCTGCCTTGGATTCTACGGCTTCCTGCCTCTCGAGCAACGCACTTGGCTGGCAGCAGCTCTTAGCCAGAGCAGTGCCCCGTGCCCAGGGTGGAGTGTAGTCACATGAAATATTCATCAGCTTTGATTTGTAAAAATAAAACTCTTAAACCTCTTGAAATTAAAAGGTCTGTGCTGTTTGCTTTTGTGCAAGTGAGCAGTCTTCACTGTGACAGGCATGGCATGGCATTGAAGCAGGGAAGTTTATGTCCCCCCCTTTCCTTCTAAGTCTCATAGAAACATCTTTTATCAATAAATGAATTAATGCCATGTTTGAAAACCCATAGTCTTCTTTGACATTTGCAGAAACACCAACATGGGAATTCTCTATACAGTAATCTGGTTTAGAAGTCACCATAGGAGTCCTGTTGGAATGTTAGAGTACCAGGTGCTTTCCATACTGTGTTGTGTTGTTCATATGATCTTACCTCAGTAGACACAAATGGCTCTACTCTCCAGACAACAACTATAAACATCTCACATACTATACGGATTGTGTTGCAGCCAGATACTATTTTCAGGACCTCCCCAAAGACCTACGTTTGTTTGATTGGTTTACCTCCCACTGACGCTACTTGTGTAACATTTAGTTTGCACAGCCGGCTTGGGGTAGCTATGAAGCAGATGAGTAACAATACTGCGTTGACTAGCCAGGACCAGTGACACAAATCCTGAATAGGTTATGAAAGTTCCGAGCTTCAGAGTTGACAGGACAGCTTGTTCTAGATTCCATACAGCCAGCAGGACTTCTGCCATGGTGCTTCCCTCTCAGCTGGAGGAAGCACGGTTGGTGCTTGCATTGATGAGCTTGTCCCTGTCACCTCCCTTGCCATGGCAGTGAGTGCCTAGATGCATGTGTGCTCTGCGGGAGCACCACAGCTTGTGCGTGTATTTCCATGGAGCTGCTCAGGATCCTTGTTGCTGCCCTTGTGATGTCAGGGAGACTAGTACTCATGTGGAGCCTGCAGGTGGATGCAGGCTTTGCGTTCCCATGGCAGCGAGCATGTAGATGCACGTGTGTGGTGTGGGTGGACCGGCAGCTTGTGTGTGATTCCATTGTGCGGCACGTGATGCTCATTGCCAGTGTTGCCATGGCAGTGAGTGTCCGGTAGCTGGAAAGCTTTGCAGGTGGACTCCTGCTTTGCCTGTTTCTATTGAGTTCGTCATGACCCTTGGGGCTGTAGTTAGTGCGTGGCAGTAAGAGCGTGGGTGCTGGTGTGCTGTGCAGGTGGCCCCGCGGCTTGTCTTTGTCTGCATTGAGCAGCCCAATGTGGTTTTGCTGGTGTTGGTGGTGAGGCAGTTCTCCTGGTAGTGAGCGTGTGCTCTGCAGGCGGCCTGCGGTTTGTCTGTTTCCGTTGAGCAGTACGAGGTGGTTCCCATGGCAGTGAGTGTGTGTGAGAGTGAGGGAGTGCCCACTGCCCTGCTAGGAGTCCCAAAACGCCCATGGCAGTGAGTGCCTGCCAGTGGCTGTGGTCCGTGCCCTGCTCTCCGTCACACCCAGTTGCTCCCACCTTCCATGTGGCTCCCTGCCCCAAGCGAGTCAAGGTCTGGCAAGGTCTGGCAAGGTCTGGCATGGTGCAGTGGGTTCAGGTGAGGCACAGTGGGCAAGAACACAGGGAGGCTGGAGCTGCTGGTGCTGAGCTTGGTGCTGTTGGTCTTGGCAGAGCTCTCGCAGGTAGTGCTCAGCTGATGGCCAGGCCCTCAACAACCTAAGCAGAGTGCCACTGAAACAGGAAAATGGAAACATCAAAAATAACCCAAGCCAACTCTAGTAATAACTGCGGACACTCAGCCTCTTGCATACCTTGTCACTGGGCCAAACAGTTATTTGTTATTTTCATTTAAACATTTACATCTTTCAAAGTGACCCATACAGAGTCCTCTCCCATTCCCCTGTTGACTCCCAAACATCGGCACCAGCCTGGGCTGTGTCAGGCTGAGCCAGGATCTCCATCTGGGTCTCTCTACCCTCTACCCTCTCTACATCTTCCCTGCCAGCCGCTGGGAGCCCTACGACCCAGAGAAGAAGTGGGATCAGTACACGATCTGCTGAGGGTGAAGCCGTGTGGCTTCAGCTGCCCCAGCCCACCACGGACCACTCCTGCATCTTCAGAACTCCAGACATCCCCCTGCCCTAATTCCCTTTCTTTTTCTGTTTCAATAAACACGTTACCCATCAAGAAATAACAAACGGCTGAGAACTAACTTGTAAAAACAGTCCCATTCAAGGTAGGGAGAACCACCTTCAATACATTGGAATAAAACCCAAACAAGGATGTGGAAGACCCAATCATTATTCAACGTTTAAAGACACACTAAAAGATGGAGAACTGTACCATGTTCCAGGATCAGGAGAATCAACACTGAAATGTTCGTGTTACAACATGTCATATACAGATTGAATGTGCTCCCACTCCAAATCCACTAACTCGGCTTGGCGTGGGTGTGGGGAGAAGAGCAGTCTACACCCCTGAGAGTGGGGTGAGGGTAAGTGCAGCTGTGGGGAAGCACCCAGGCCTCTCTCTGCCTGCTACCTGGTAGGCAGGACCTGGAGCTTATCTGCCCTAAGGCGTAACTTCCAACCCTGAATATGAAACGTGACCTCTGACATGATTGGAAGGTCAAGAGGAGTAGGCGTGCCTTTTAGCCAATCAGTGTCATGACTGTGTGAAGGGACTATCTGGAAACGCCCTCTACCCTCCCTTTCCAGAAGCCTTGATAAACCTTGAACTCGTGATGAATGGACAGGACATTCCTCACCAGCTTGTCTCTGGCGATTCCTTGACCCAAGACCACCACTGCATCACACTTGGTGAACTCTGGGCCTAGCTGGCGGACTTCAACCCTGAGAACTGATACCACAAACAGGGACACGAAGACACGAGGTAAGTTCAGTGAGATTCTGAGCAATTTCATCTCAGCAGTGTCTTTGATACCTCTGCCCCATCTACTATGTCAGACCCTGATAGACCTCATCTCAACAGTGTGCTGGATAACCCAGCCCCAGTCCTGAGCCCCAGGTCTGTGTCCTTCCATTTGCTTGCTTTGCACGGTCTAAACGTTCTGCCTCCCACCTCCTGCAATAAAAATGACCCCACAGACTTGCTGGGTTTCCACAAAGGAGATAATCGAGGTCCAGCGGTCACTCCCTCCTAACACAGAATGACAGGTGTCCCTGAGAAACAATTACAGTGCCCAGAGAGACAGAGAACTTTATTTTGCTTCACCTTTTGCCTGACGCTGGATATCACAGTATGTGTTGCCTCAGTTACAATGTACAGCCCCCCCGTCTAGAAGCAGCTTGAGAGAATTTTATCTTAGGGCCCACGCGGTGGCTCATCAAGCCAATCCTTAGCCTGCAGTGCCAGCATCCGACATGGCACCACAAGGGACACCTGGAAGCAGTTCCTGACTCCTGGCTTCTGATTGGCTCAGCTCTGACCTTACAGCCATTTGGAGAGTACACCAGCAAGTGGAGGGACTCCTGACCCCTCTCTTTCTCACCTCTGTCTATCTGCCTCCCTCTCAAATAAGAATGATTAAAAATGTTTCAAAAGAATTTCCTTTTGGAAGTATCCAGGAAAATTTTTTAAAATTATTTTTTAGTAATCTGACTTAGTTGATTGGGGTACAAAGGGTCAAGGGCCACAGGGTGAAAGTGGGTAAGACCATTGTTTCTACACTAATATTATCATTTTTTCCCTGTATCTGCGGTCAGTGGAGAAACAGAGGGAAAAGCCCCACCCAGCCTCCCACCCATCCCAGATCCCCAGTGTGAGGTGCACTCTGAGGGTTCTGCTCAAGCAGTTTTGATAGTTCAACAGTTCTGGATTGCTGCCAATCTCGCTGTTCCAATCAAAATGAAACCTATTCAGAGCCCACTGGCTGACATAGTCTCTTCATGATTGGGGTTCTGAGGTCAGTAGTTCAGTTGAAGGGATCTCCAAACAAACTTCATCTGAGATGTTCCCAGACCTGATTCTTGTGTGAGTTTGCTAGTACAGGCTGCAACACCGTCTGTTGCGCCGATCAGCCTAAGCACATGCTGGTGGTTGGAATTGCTGGGTCAGTTCTGTTTCCAGTCCTGCCTTCCTCATGCACCAAGAGGTGTTGTAGTCCAGCTCGATCCTACCCACCTCATACTCAGTCCTCACACAAACCTAGTAGGGACAACTCCCCATAATCCCCACCAGGCCTGCCCCCTACCCTGGTTCCCATGCTTGCTGGTCTGTACCGCAGGCTTGTCCAGTCTGTCCCACATCCCATTTAGCTCTCGTCCATGTCAATGGGCATTGAAGCCCATTTAAAATAAAAACACCTCCCCACATTCATGAAAATATCATATACTGACACGATCTTCACTGAAGTCAATGAGAGTCTAAAAACACCCACTACGATGTGGGTGTAAATCAAGGTTGACAGGATTTGCTGAGCCACAGTTAATATCACCTGGGTTCAAGTCTTCAATGCTATGTGTCCCCTACTTATCAACAGCACCATTTGTACAAACCTCATTCATGTTCCCTTTGACTACCCAGTACTGCCCTAGTATTAATGAAAGAGGATATTTGGTTTTCTAAGCACAGTGTGGAAGGATTAGGTAATGAGTGCTGAGTCCCTTGGGAGCTCCACCTGGGCTCACTAAGGTGAGTAGATGGTGCACACCAGGTGCAGAGCAAGTGAGTCACCGCCAGGTGGCGTGGGGTGGTTCCACTTTCTAGAATGGTCAGTGATGCCTGATGATTCTGGCCACTTCCAACTCCCAGTGACTGAGCAGAAGGGGTCTCAAAGTGCCCTCTAAATCCCTCTTGTCACCATCAGAAGAATGAGGAAGCTACCTTTTCCAGCAAAAGCTAAACTTCCAAGGAATATTAAAATTGCGGAAGTCTCCTAATTCCTTTTGGGCCTTTCCATTGTCCTCTGTGTGCTCTGGCTTCAGGCTCTTGGGTCCCTCAGAAACACTGCCACCTCGGTGTGGCCTCTAACAAGATGATTCCACCAGCCTAAAGGGAAATGCTCGTGTAACTTTGGGAAAAACATGGCCAGCCTCTGGTGTTGGTTTTCTGACAGCACTAAAGTCAACATAATGAAACCACAGAAATGCTACTTTGTGTCCTGCTTTGCAGTGTCCTCTGGTCTGGCTGCCTTACCATCTATAGACTAGCTATTTCTATGCTGGATGAAGATGAAGTCATCACTTCCCTGAACCTTTGTGTTCATGCTCCCCTTACTCTAGGCCTCAGGAGTAAGTTCATTAAGCATCCAAATACTAAGAGCCAGAGGAACCTAGACTGATAAGGGAGACCAGAATTCTTATCTGTGTTGGAGGCTCATTCAAACCAGGACTCAAACAACTCTTTATCCTCCAGACATGCTAGGGCTAATGTATTAACAATAGCAGGAAGCTAATCCTATGTTACACCAATGTTCCTTCCAGTTCACTTAGAACCTCTATGCTAGACAGTCGAGTGCTGGGCGGCAACATGGCGGACGTCCTGGATCTTCACGAGGCTGGGGGCGAAGATTTCACCATGGATGAGGATGGGGACGAGAGCATCCACAAACTGAAAGAAAAAGCCAAGAAGCGGAAGGGCCGCGGCTTTGGCTCAGAAGAGGGGTCACGGGCACGGATGCGAGAGGATTATGACAGTGTGGAGCAGGATGGGGATGAACCCGGACCGCAACGCTCTGTTGAAGGTTGGATTCTCTTTGTTACTGGAGTCCATGAGGAGGCCACTGAGGAAGACATTCATGACAAATTCGCAGAATATGGGGAAATAAAAAATATCCACCTCAACCTGGACAGACGTACAGGATACTTGAAGGGGTATACTCTAGTTGAGTATGAAACGTACAAGGAGGCCCAGGCTGCAATGGAGGGACTCAACGGCCAGGATCTGATGGGACAGCCAATCAGTGTTGACTGGTGTTTTGTACGAGGTCCACCCAAGGGCAAGAGGAGAGGTGGCCGAAGACGCAGCAGGAGCCCAGATCGGAGGCGACGCTAAAAGGTACCTTGTTACCCAGCTGGTCTTTGCAAGATTCCATTTGGCCGTTCGGCCTCGGAGAAATAGGACCTAGTTGGATCTCACTCTTTATATTTAATGTCTTACCCTATCAGTTAGTGTTTGAGTTATGAATAAATTTGTCTTTGCTTTTGTTTTCTAAAAAAAAAAAAAAAGAACCTCTATGCTATTCAAAAGAACCTCTATGCTATTCAAATTTTTGGACAGAAGTTTCACAAGTGTCAGATACTTGGCTTTTAAATGCAGTATCGATGCCAAGTGAGGCTGATTCCCAAGACTGCTTCAACAAGCAGCATGTTTGCTTTTCTACTCTATGCTTCTTTTATCATATAAATTCTCAAGGTGCATACAGGGCATCCATTACCATCCTCTGGATGGGAGTTCTAGGTTTTGCCTTGTGAGATCAACTTTTCTAGATATCTTCATAGTACAACTGTTGATTACAGAAGTACTCCTAGAAACAAAATTGTCAATCTCTCATCACCTTCCTAAATTTTCATTGCATGCCTACTGTTCTGGTACACTCATCCCTTACTACGCATTGTGGATTGGGAAGTCAGATGCTGTAACAGGTTGAAATCAGAAAGCTAGAGCCAAATGCAGGCTAAGATTTTCCTGGCAACTTGTACATGAATGTTAGAGGACCTGATCAATGTCTGTCACACAAAACCCAGTATAACATCCCTAAGCCTAGTTGCACTAGAGAATACCCAATTTCTTTCCTGATCCCATAAGGCTTTCCCTGACACCAAATACAGAAGACTTGGGTTTTACCCATCTTCATTCTTCCGCAGGGAACCATGTCGAACAGGGTTTACGTGCTTCCGAGCACAGCCAATGGAGAGGTGAAGCCTGTGGTGTCCAGCACGCCTCTGGTGGACTTCTTGATGCAGCTGGAGGACTATACGCCTACGATCCCAGACGCAGTGACTGGTTACTACTTGAACCGTGCTGGCTTTGAGGCCTCAGACCCACGCATAATCCGGCTCATCTCCCTAGCTGCCCAGAAATTCATTTCAGATATTGCCAGTGATGCCCTACAGCACTGCAAAATGAAGGGCACAGCCTCTGGCAGCTCCCGGAGCAACAGCAAGGACCGCAAGTACACTCTAACCATGGAGGACTTGACCCCTGCCCTCAGCGAGTATAGCATCAATGTGAAGAAGCCGCACTACTTCACCTGAGCCACATCACCTAAATGTACTTCTCTGTCCCCACGTCCCCACACCAACCTGTTCTCATGATAAACTTTATTGTGAAAAAAATTGAATGGTATGGTTAGCCATACAAATAAAATCTTTCTTCCCCCACAAGGCGGGCACCATTACTTTTTGTCAGCTTAACTTCCTGCTTCCCTACTTCCTGATTTTCTTAGGACTGTTTAATTTTCTACACCAATTCTTCATGGTATGCTCCTTGGAAGCCCAAACTACCATGAGTTGATCTGACTTGAAGGTCGTTACACATAGAAGGAAATCTCACTTTTAAGCATCTGCTGCCTGGTTTAATAGGGTGTCGAAGGAACAGACTGGTGTAGAAGGAACAGCGAGTTCCGCACTCTGTGTAACCCTGAGACTCATTGCTCCAAATTTTGAGGCCCTCACCTCATTCAAATGCAACACAAATCCTGTTATGATTTCATTACCAACAGATATTGCTTATTTTGAAGGAAATCCAAATGATTTTTGGTATAAGACTTTAGGAAACCATGGGGTAGGGAGAGTATTGTTGCTAGCTTGTCACCAAAACACTGAAGTCAGATACTCTGGCTCCAGCTTATTCAGCCATAATGTACAGCCTACGCCATCCATATAACTGCTGGTATCAGATTTGCACTCCCCTTTATCAACCTTTAACTTGGTTGCATGCCCTAATCACTCAAGTTCTCACATTACAGTCCCACATGCTACCCAGTCTAAGGCCTCTTCACATTCATAGCCATTCTGACTCAAGTAGGTCTTTCAAAAGATAGTACTTGTGGCTTAGCTCACAAGTACTTACAGAGCACTAGACCAGGAGTAATGTCAGCAAGTGTGAAGGTCCAGCTTGGAACCGAAGTGTAACTTCCAGTTTAGCACTTCAATAGGAGCTCAGAGACCACAGGGTAGGTATGTGGCTAGAGGGGTCCTCCACCATCTAGGATACAGCCCCAGAATACTAAAGGTTAATGAATTATCATAACCTTGTCTCCACTATCATATTCAAGCACTGATCAGATCAGTGCCTCCAGTGCAGCTCTTTCAAAGCAATTACAAGATATCTTCCCACAAACTCACAGGCTGCTTCTCCTGCCAGCCACTCACTCCAGCAGATCCCTTCAAGAGCTACAAGACCTTCTGTTTACTTAAGTGCTCATAATTTATGTTATGGCAAAAATTGAAGGAGGATAGAGTGGAAATATTAGCACTCTTAAAACTATGTGGAAGACCTGAAGTTTTTGCCCTTTTATGCAAGACAGAAGTTGAACTTTCACATTGCTCACACTTGCTTGTGTGCTTAAGTTCAATGACACAAGCAGCAACCTGGAGCTGACACGGTGGCTCAACAGGCTTAATCTTCCACCTGTCAGGTATATTACGTGAGTGTCTGTTCATGTCCCGGCTGTTTCTTCTCCAGCTGCCTGTTTGTGGCCCTGGGAAGGAGGAGATTGTTCATGTCTTTGCTTCTGGGGTACCTAGATGGGTGCAGAGTCGCAGCTTCTAGCTCCAAGTTGGCTCAGCTCTGGCTGTTGCTGCCATTTAGGGAGTAATCCAGCAGACTGAAAATTTCCATCTCTTGCCTTTGAAGAGAAAATCTTTGGAAGCACCCATGGAAATAGAGCTGCTGGCCTAAGAGCTGAATGCTAAGAATTCAAGCTTTCCCCCTCAAATATTGGTTTCCCAAGCTTGCCCTGTCTCAATCCCTCCAGATTCTCCCCAGACTACTTTGCTACCCCATGAATCTCATGGTTCTAATTCCAGTTCCAAGACTAACTTGTGTTCACAGGTGGGCTGTTCGGATTCATGACCATATACAGCACTTCCAGCACTGCAGTCCTGCTTTGAGTGCTTTTAATAGGTTAAAGCTCCCCTGTTTCTGGTTCAAGGCTGCTTGGGAGGTTCTGCAAGAGACCGATAGGACGCTGCCAATGTCTTATGGCCCTTTGCCCACATTTGTCAAGCTTATTATGTCAACAGTGAGGACACCCCTGGTATCTGAAATCACCATCCACGGATCTTGAAGACTTTGCATAACCACCCTTGAGGTAATGGAAATACCAGGATTTGAAGGTAATGCACCTGTAGGTGCTCACTGCAGCTCCAGCTGCACGCCAAGGAGAGGATGTCACGTGAACTGCCATCTGCTCTGCTGTTTTGCTACCAGATACTTATCTCCTACGCTCATATTGGTATGCTGTGCCGTATCACCAATCCTCACACTGCAGAATTGGGCAAACTGGGTAAACCTAAGAGCCTAGGAAGGCCCACTCATTTGAGGAAAAGTTCAGATTAACCAGTGTTTAGAACTGGAAGTTCTGCTCGTCTTCTGATGACATTTTTGGTGCTTCAGAGGACAATGGGAACGTGGTACTAATTCAGCCAATGTACTCTGGGAAAGATGGCAACCTCCATCTAGGAGGCACTCAACCCATTCACCAGGTAGGCAACACCAATAGAGGCAGCTCTTGTTCTGTCCTTCAGTCTGCCAATGACAGACCTAGCTACCTTATGGAGCAGGTGCCTTCGGTTGATTTAGTACAGGAAAGCATGCAGAACAGGAGCATGCAAAGGCTTAGCAACTCTTGCATGCTATTCTCTGTCCACTTTCGTGTGATTTTACAGTGTTGGTCGTGGCCCCACTTCTTCCAGAGGCATTACCATGACCCTGTGTATCCACAAGCAGTGAGATCCACAGGAATGCAAGATCAGAATCACTACAATGAAGTAGCAATTTGAAGGTTGGAAATAGAACACGAAGGGCATAGCATATAGGTAATTAGTATATAGTTGGTGAGTAGCAACTAGCTAGTTGCTGGACACCCCCCCCCCTTACTCTGCTAGGGTTTGTTCCTTCCTGTTGAAGAACAGGTAGGGAAGTGCCCGTGAAGTTCCCCTCAAGTGCACAGATTTCTACACGATTCATGAACTGTGTGAGACAGGAGAGGCTGAGCAACTCCAGGAGATCGATCCCTTAACTAGGATCTTTAAGCCCTGTCTTGTGTTGACCCCACAGATACAGACAGCTGGCTTTTATGCAAGCAGCTCTTTGGTAACAGCTTTAAACAGAGGGGGAAAGTTCACGTCACTCACCATATTAATGTAGCTTGGGAACAACAGGTCTGCAGTCAAGCTCACTGGGAATCCTGGTCATCTCTTGGCCAGGTACAAGATCCTCATCTTCAGAGCTCCAGTAGCAAAACATTCTGAAACAGGCAATGGCTACAAGCTGTGAAGGATGGGTGGGCTACTGATACTAAGAAACTATTGGTTACTGTGAGAAGATGAAGCTTTTCACATGGAACTGTCCAGAACTAGAGACCTGCTAGCTACTAATTTAGTTGAAGGATCAGGTAATTGGTATAGCACCTTGTCGAGAGCAGTCCTGTAGCATATAAACATGTACTTCTGTCTCTGGACTTCAAGGAAGGACCCCACATCATGGTTATGATTTAACCCTGACCATCCCTCTTCCCTGACCACCTTTACAAGAGCTGGATGAGAAAGGGAGAATGGGATTAAAGCATCGCCAGAATTCCAGTTTTGCGTATGTTTCAGGTTTGGCAGCTGAGCTGCACAGGACCCTTGTGTAAGCATGAAGTTCATGTTTCTTGTGCACCTCCGGCCCACAGCCTGAAGATAATTTTGAGCAACTATTGAGAATCTTAGAACCATGAGGATTGTGACAAAAAAGCAGGCCCTGACAAGTTCTTCTTGGACTAATTGATGCAGCTTGTCCACTCTAACTGAAAGCTCAAAAGGTGGAAAGCCAAAAGTCATGGTGAGATTTTGGTTGCCATGGTAAATGACCTCAGATGACACCTAAGAGCAACAGGCTTGCTTGGGTTGTGGAAAGCCAGGATATCCCCATTGAGAGGGTCTCAAGGCAGGGAAGACCTAGACCCAGTCCACCAGTCAGGAAGACCACCTCAAGTGTGAAAATCTTCAGTTTCAAGGAGAGCAAGGGACCTTCAGGTCAGGCCTCTCAAAGACAGGTCCCTAAGCCTCCCTGCCAGCTCCTATCACTTGAGTTCAGACAAGAATCTTGGCTTCTTGACAGGTTTTTGGGCAGCCACATTTCTATAACATGAGCCTAGATCCTTACAGATACACAGCCCCTGGCCTGTTCCAGGGGTGGTCTGTATTTCCCCCACTCTGGTGACCCCTCGAGAACCTCCACATGTGTTTGGTTGAAGATTTCAGCCAGTGTTCATGTAGGCTTATTTCTTACAAGACATTATTTCTTTGGATTACCCCATTCCTAGCCAAGTGACAATGGTCTAGCATTTAAGTGAGAAGTGACTCAGACCGACTCAAGGATTGATGCTGGATGAGTTCAACCTACATGAAAATGCCAGCAGACATCCAGAGAATCTGACTGAAGATGACGTCAGTCCAGGCACCCTGGTGGCAGCTTCTGCCCTGGACTCTGATCCAGATGTACAACTTTCCCAGGAAGTTAGGTCATTGTCCTTTTGAGAAGCTTTGTGACCATGTGTCACCAACAGTATCAGATTGAAGTCCAGTGGATGGCTGTTACCCAATTATCAGCTAACAGGTCTGAGTATTAAGGGCCCCACAATAAGGTTTCCCTGTGAGGTACTGCAGCCATCTCCCTGGCATTTTATGCTTAAATGAAATCCCAACTGGTCACGGATCTGAGTAGCTTGGTCTTAGTGAGTTCTGAAGTCTCTTTGGAAAGACTCCAGATGGGGCATTGGAGATTCTGTAAGCTACTTTTTCATACAAGCTACTTTACATGCAATCATGCCCTCACTTTTACTTATCTACCAGTCTAACCCATGGACATAAGCTTCAGACCTTGGAAGCAAGTATACTTGTAATACTTCTAAACCTCCATGTTTGGGTACCTGCTTCTGACGGACTTGATCAATTCCAAGTCTCCTGATCAAGTATGAGTTTAATTCATCCCAGAACCCCAGACTATAGCACAAACACCTACATTTTGATTGTGAGGCTGGAAGCATTTTGAGACACGAGAACAAGGTCATTGGAATTCAACTAGCCCTCCATAAACACCAAGGATATTCCTAATCCAAACATACCACTCAGTAATTTAGAATCCTATCAGTATAGGCAGCAGTTATAAAAGTACCAGAGGAAGCAAACTATATCCCAAGCACTACTGCTGCCACACCCTCATTCCAAAGCAGTTTGATTAGTACAGTAATTCACAAGTGTGAGAATGTGCCTCTCTGGCCTCCTACGATTTGTATAACATTTGACAGTTCATACTGTTTAAGAAACTATTTCAGTCGAGTAATCAGAAGCAAGATTGATTTTGGTAGACAGAATAGATGACAACCCCTCCAAGAGAATTCAGACAGGAAAGTTTACAACCAGAATTTACATTGTAAGACATGCAGACATCTGTTGAGACCTACTACAAAGCATCATAAAGAGTAGCATTGAGTCATAACATAAAATGGAGTCATACACATAAAATGGTTATAACCAATATTTAGAAGATGTAGCCATGGCATACAGATGCTATATGCACAAAAACTGCTACTTTCTGCCTTGTGCTGCCTCTGTGTACTATCAAAACCAAGCCGAGCCCTCAGCATACCACTGTGTGAAGGAGGCCAACTTTCAGTTAACATTTTCTTGCTATTGTAGAAAAGGCAGTGGTTCCATTAGGAGCTAGGCTTTTCTTGGTGTAGGGCATGTTTCCTGCTAACACAGCTTCCATGCTATTCTCTGGGGATTCTTGCAGTGCTCAGTATACATAGGAAGAAGGCTGTTATTTATGGACTGTGGTCACAGGCAAAGTGTACTTAGATTAATGCTAATATCTGCTAGGCAAGCAGTTCCTTTCTACACCAGGCATCTTCAGATACCATTCAGAATGCTCAGAAAAAAGAAGTGTTCATTGCATACACAACTTTGAACTTTCCTTCTGAGGCTCTATGTCAATAGGAATCTACAGATGACTCTAGTAAACTACATGGTGACAGGATCCAAGACATTGCATTAGAAGACATCAGTTTACTAAAATCTGATATTGCAATACAGCATCACCGTTAGGAACCTTCAACATGAAAGCATAAACATAATAGCATTGGCTAAGGTTAAAGGTCAATTCGTTGACTTGCCAACAGAAGTCAAATGCACCAACTCCAAGTACTACTGGCTGAGGTTACGTTTTACCAACAGCAGCTTTTCATTTCTTTACTTTCCATGTACCCATTCTCAGTACTGTACAATGTCCCCTGTCCCCAGTCACACTCTGGACTCCCATATCTAGGTTTCCTTTCATGACCTGGTCTACAGTTTTTTCTAGAAACATCTCTGGAAATCAGGTTAGCAATTCTATGAGAAGCCTGCTTTGGCTTTAGTGGCTTGTCCACTCCCCTTGTCTACTCATTTACTTACATTCTGTAGGAAGGTAAATAGGATACAAGATAAACTGATAAACTATTGCCATGTAGACCCATGGCTGGGAATGACTGAGACGACAAAGTAGACAAGATTACTAGCAATTTCCTCCACAAAGACAAAGATGTTTGATTAGAGTGGAGGAATCACCTGACATCTTAGAAACCCCATGTAATATTACTATGTGATTTGTTTATAACAGAGTTTAAGATTCAAAGGGGAATATAGGAAGTCAAGTTATACCTGTTTCAAATGACATGATTGCATCTATGGGAGAGCCAAAAGACCCAGACATTGGAGCTCATGATTTTGACAAGGTGGCAGAATACGAAGATCAACCAAGATTAATTATGGGCTTAGTATGCACGAACCACCCATGGCTAAGAACAAACTTGCAAGAGCAGTCCCATTCAAGATAGGGAGAACCACCCTAAATACCTTGGAATAAAAACTGAACAAGGATGTGGAAGATCCAGTAATTATTCAACATTTAAAGACACACTAAAAGATGGAGAAATGTACCATGTTCCAGGATCAGTAGAATCAGCACTGAAATGTTCGTGTTACAACATGTCACATACAGATTGAATGTGATCCCACTCAAAATCCACTAACTCGGCTTGGCATGGATGTGGGGAGAAAAAGCAGTCTACACTCTTGAGAGTGGAGTTAGGGTAAGTGCAGCTATGGGAAATCACCCCAGGTCTCTGCCTGCCACCTGGTAGGCAAGACCTGGAGCTTATCTGCCCTAAGGCTTAACTTTCAACACTGTTTTTTTCTTAATTTTTTAAAAATTTATTTATTAATTACATTGTATTATGTGACACAGTTTTATAAGTACTGGGATTCCCCCCACCACTGCTCCCCCATGGTGGATTCCTCCACCTTGTTGCATAACCACAGTTCAAGTTCAGTTGAGATTCCTTCATTGCAAGCATATACCAAGCATAGAGTCCAGCATCTTATTACCCAGTCAAGTTCAACGGCTTCTTAGGGAGACCTTCTCTGGTCTGAAGGTAGAGCCAGCAGAGTATCATCCCGATCAATTAAAAGAACTCCAACATACCATCAGCAACAATTTATAACATTATGGAATTAATTGACATAGTATTGAGTAACCAATATGTTAAAAATAAATGCGAGTTCTTAACCACATCCTATGACTACTTCATTGACATTTCAATTTTAGTTTATATACAACGGGTTCTATACATCTTAAAATAGCTATAGATTATTGTTCAGCTGTCTTGTGTCTATTTTCATTATAATATTTAGCCTTTTATAGCATTGAAACATAATTTTGCTGAACCTGGTTTTTTCTGGTAGTCTAGACTGGCTCATAACTCCAATAAGACATATGTCAACAGTTTAGATGCACAACAGTTTTAAGAGGGGTGTGCAGAGAAATCCTCAATACCCTAGTGAGGTATTTTACAATTTTATAAAGAATTTACAATTCTTTGATGTAGATCATAAGCAGTCTCACATTGATTGTTGGTTTGTTGGTTGCTTCATAATATCTGATTGCATGCGAGATAGGCTGAGGTTGAGATAATATTACATTTTACAGGTACTATTTTTCATATTGACATCACTGTATTGGGAATGTGACCTCTGACATGATTGGAAGGTCAATAGGATTAGGCGTGTCTTTTAGCCAATCAGTGTCATTGTTGAAGGGAATACCCAAAGATGCCTTCCTACCCTCTTTCCATAAGCCTTTATAAAAGGTTGAACTTGTGAATAGACAGAACATTTCTCACTGGGCAAGTCCTAGATGCTGAGGGCGAGCCTGATATGATGAATCCATTTATGAAGATGAAGCTGATTAATGAACTGAATGAGTGAGAAGTCCAGCTCAGGGTGGCAGATCAGGTGTCTTGCAACTCAGAATATAAAGAAAGCATTTGTATCTTTCTGGGAGGGCTTTCTTACGAACTGACAGGAGATAACATTTGTGTGTTTTGACAAAATGGGCAGGTTGTTTACATTAATCTTGTGTGGAACAAGCTTCTGCTTCCTCTGCTATGAAGACCAAAGGAGTACAATTCTGGCTATTGACAATTTTAATGGGACCAAGGTTACAGGAAGAACAATCTGAGTGGATCATGCGGCTAACTATCGGGTTCCTAAGGTCTCAGAGGTCTTAGATGAAGTGACCAGAGAGTTCCAGGAGATGGGGAGGCCGTCCTAGCCACACAGCCCAAGTGCACCTGAGGACTGACAATGATAAGCCACCAAAAAAGCATAAAAGACAAAACGGTAAGAGGAAAGACAGAAGCATGCAGGTGCAGGTGGAGCAAGAGACTGCTTCTTCCTTGCCCAGAAAGACCACAAAAGAAAAGGTCCAGTCTGGACTGAAGCCAGAGATCACCAAGAGCTCTAAAAAGGCCCAGAGGTCAGAAGCCAGGGAGGCATGGAGGCACTACCTTGGGGCTCCTGAGGCCAGGACTGCCACCTGCGATGGAGTTGAGGAGCTGACCAGGCAGCCAAAGCAGAAATCCAAGCATGAGTACAAGTTCTGACAGGAGGGATGGAGGTCAGAGACTAAAGGAACAGGGAGACCAACAAAGGACAAAACACAGATGCACATTCAAGCTGGACAATGGGTATTCCGAAGGCCGAAGCTATCGGAGTAGAAATTGGAGCCAATATCGATCGGATAGGAAAAGGGCCCATTGCTCCTGAGAGCAGGGCTGCTCGAGTCCCAGTGAGCACATTCGTCATTAGGCCGGATCTGCCACTCCAGAAAGCTGGAAAAGAAATGTTTCTAAATGTAGTCTGGGACACAGCACATAGTCTAGTGGCTAAAGTTCTCCCCTTGTACATGCTGGGATCCTGTTTGGATGCCAGTTCTAATCCCGGCAGCTCTGCTTCCCATCGATTTCCCTGCTTATGGTCTGGAGCATAGTCAAGCACAGCGCAAAGCACAAGCCACATAACATCCCTGGAAATATATTCAGAGCTTAACAGAGTTTGTCTTCAACTTGGACTCACAAAAATAGGGCCTTTGTACCTATAGGCCACCCCCCAACTTGAGATGAAGTTGCCAGAAAAAGGAAAGCACAGACGAGTCTAGAGACTTAGTCTTTGATGTTGAGAACTCAGCATTGCAAGGTGTTTTCATTTAGCAGATAAGACTACAATCTGGTGCTGAACTTGATTCAGACACCCTGAGGTCAATGTGATTGCATTCTGGATTTTTTTCTTTTATTTGCTTTGAAGACAGAGGGACTTGGCTACAGTGACTGGTTCTAGGCCAGACCAGAGCCAGAAACTAGCTACTTACATATTCCACATGGGTACTGAGGCCCAAGTACGTGGGCCGTATTCTGCTCCTTTGCCACATTCAGAGAAGTGGGGCAGCTGTGACACAAAACTGGTGCCTATTTGGGATGCCAGCATTGCAAGCATCAAGCTTAACCCAGCACATAACACCAGCCACAATGAAATTCTTACAGCCAGCTCCCTCTCCAAACCCTGTTAGAAAACTCTTGAAATGTTTTCTGGTTGAGAATTTTTTCCACTTATTCTTTCCCCTTGAAACTTATTTGTATTGATGTGAGGTTCATTTAACATAAAATTAGCCCATTTCAAAACAGTCGAGTGACATTTACATTAACCTTGCTGTACAAACGCCTCCTGCTTCTGGTTTGATACGTGATCATCACCAAATGAAACTCCACACTCAGGAAGCAATGACTTGTTACCCCATCATCCCTGTCCCTAGAAACCACCCTCCTGCTTTGTTTATGGAATTGCCTGTTCCATGCATCTCAGAGAAGTCATACAATAAAGGAACTGACATATCTGCTCCATGGAATCCTACTGGAGTAGAGGCATGCTGCATTCTATTAGATGGGAATCTTTAAATTTACACAAGTTTTGTAGGTATAGGGATTCCTCTCCCTTTCCCCTCTTTCCCTCCTGTCACATCCCACCCATATTATAGCAGTCTAGTCCTTTAGTAAGTTGCAAGTTCAACATTCCACTATAGTGTGTCATGGCATAGTATAGACAAGGGTAGAAAATCCAGTATCATACTGTCAAGATATATTCAGCTTCCACAGGGACCCTTTTGTTTGGGAATAGATACATGCTGCAATGTATCTTCACTTCCTAGTATTCTACTTTCCATCCTACAATTCATGTAGAACATATGCAGACAATTATTTGCCTTACACACATATTGTCTTACAACATTTGTCTTTTGGGAATTGACTTGTTTCACTGAGCAATTCTTGACCATTATGTTACTTCAGGTGTAGTACAAGAGAAGTGGTTCTCTGAATAATCAATACCATCGCAGTATTAAGAGTTAGTGTTCGGGTCCGGGTGACCATTGCAAATTGGCTTAGAGACAGCAGTTTCATCCTGTAGCCTTAGCCCATCTAAGATTGGACAATGGAAGCCCCACACTTCATGGATTACCATGGGCCATGCAGAATGGATTCCAGAGAATATAAAGATGCAATACATAACCTACCATTTTCATGCCAGTAGACTAGAAGGCAGGAGGGTGTTATTTACTAACATAGCCTAAGGAAGCAATTCACTTAGTTTTATGTTGTGAATTGTTCCCAAGAGGTATGGATAACCTTGTGGGATTCACTGGTGTATAAGTTGTTGCCATTATTGGCAGTTCATGTATGGCAACCAGGACAAAAAGGAAAAAGAAATCTAAATGCTCCAATCCTTCCATGGCATTTGGTCTGAGATCACTCTGCTGGGTATACAGTCAATGAACGCTAGAATAAACCCTGGAACAGAGGGAAGACGCCACCACAGTGGCAGCTATCTGAATATTTTGCATTATTTTAAGTGTCTTAGTCAAGGATGACTAGCCAAAATAAGACAATATGAATGGGGCACAGTCTAGCCTAGTGCGTAAGGTAGACTTCAGCAAGGCTCAGCTTCTATTTTGTGTTTGCTCAAGCCATTGTCACTATTATACTGCCACATACAGTGTTGGCCTGTGTACTGCCACCCCGCCAGATTGTCTCGGTCCAAGATGCTCCTCACCCATTATTAGTGCCCAGTAACAGCGTTCAGGCAGAAAGGCAATCAACAGGTGGCTTGTCCCTTGTGAATCGATGCAAGCCATTTTTCCAAGTTGTCCCACATAAGGATCCTCAGAACTAGACCCAATTACCCACAAGAGGGGTCAAATGTTTTTTATCACAAGCTCCTTTCTGCCTTCAGACTCCCTTCTTTAGTCACAGCAGGAATGTCAGTTAACTAGTGGTTAAACAAGTAGTGTCAAGGTTTTAGATGTTATATCCTTCATCTTAGTTTTAGATTTAGCCATTTTACAACCACGTTTTCCTCTCACCCAAACCTTAGGAGAACCAGCATACCACAGCATTGAAGTGTAGACCTTGACCTTGTTCCTGTTTCCTTTCACTTTAAACACCTTTGGTAGGCCAAGTTGAGCTTTGGTTTCTTGAACTTGAGTCCTTGTTTCATCAAGTGATTTGCTCAGCCATACTACTGTGTTCTAAAACCACCAAAATGAGAACAATTATGGGATAGTTTCTACAAAAAGCAACTCTGGTTACAATTCTGCCAATCTGAGTCTTTGGCAACAACACTGGCAACTTCAGCCCTCCTATGCTATTTAGAATGTTTACAGCTGCTCAGACCTCAGGCCCAAGATGGCTGACCTCCAACCAGTATGGAGCTGTCATGCACAAGCATTAAGGAAATGCCACACTGACATGTTACTCTAGTCATTATCCATGTAATGTTTGGAGAAACCTGGTTTGTCTACTCGCCCATATCCTCTTGATGCAGTACGAGTTTTGAACTTCAGTTTTCAGACCAGCAGGAGTAGCTGAGTATACATACTTGGTCAACCAAGTGAAAACCATTAGGTTCTGAATCCACTTTTGAAAAGCCAAAATGCCAAGGAGAGGAATTGCCTAGGGCCCAAACAGCTCCCCGCCCACCCCCACCCCCCACTCCCACTAGAAGTTCACAACTTTCAGTGCAAAGAACCTCAAGTACACAACTACCTACAGGTATTGTGGTCCACATACTGAGAACTAGATCCAGCTCAGCATAAGGCACAGCCTGCTTCTCTAGAGATGAACTTTAAGTGCATGCCCCTCAAGCGGTTATGCTGTTCCTTATACTTTGCTCCAAAAATTCTTTATCTACCTTGAGCAACGTATTCCAAGGATCTTACAAGTACACAGAAAGCCAACCTTACTCAAGGCACACTGGAAGGTTCATAACAGGGTGAAAGAGGAGCAGTGTTATCGATTCTACCACTCCTCAGGGCTGCTTCAACAACCTCACTCCCAACCCCTCTATTCAAGGTTTTAGCCTGCAAGTGCATGAAGCAGGACCCAAACCTTTTAACTGCTACATGCTTTCCAGGCTAAGCAGCATGCTACAGCTTTACTTGAATTCTGGTAAGATACAAAGGACAATTAGGCCAGCAGTTACACAAGCACCAAGGTGGTATATGCTCTATCGGCCCACACTTTATTCCCACATGAACTGGAAGCTCCAAGTAACTGATGCCTTACACTTGAGGTCAGACTGGAGTCCTAGCAGCCAGCCAGGCTTAGATGTGTGGACCATATCTAAATCCCTCTAACAACCAAGGTAGTAAACCTGAGTAAGTCAAGTAGTTTGGTCAGAGATGGGGAACGTGGCATCAAACATGATTTTGAGCAGAGAGCCATTTGAACACTGAGCAAAAAGAAAACTGAGAAGTCAAACCATGTGAATGCTCACCACAAAGATACACATTAGATCACATGCCAAGATTCTGCTCCTGGTGTTCATACCATTGAGGTCATGATGCTGAAGAAGGAAATCCACCAAACCATACAAGCATAAGTCAGTATATCGAACCTGCTGCATGATTCACATCAAGTCAAAGAGCAAGACTATGGCATCTTCAAGAAGCTCCACACCCCTGGTTCTGACTCATCTCAAGTCTGTACATCCTGCGAGTGCCCGGCCTTTGCAGTACCACTATAGTCAGTACCAGTGTTTTGAGCTCAACTCCAAGGCTTTATTTACCTCTTTTTATACATTCGACAAACCGAGTAAGGACCTTTTAAAACCAAGAGTAACTTTCACCCAGGTTACTTCGTTTTACATTGAATAAACTTAAGATGGTTTAAACTAAACCCTCCTCAGGTGAAGATTGGGTCTTGTGTCCCTCTCATGTGTCCTCATGTCCCCAAAAGAGGGCATGTAACTCCCAGAGCCAGGGAAACTATTAGGTTGCATACATCACTTACCAATACAACACCAACTAATACCTTGCCCTAGGTGCAAGATACTGTCCAAAATTCTTAGCACTAACAATTTGTTGCCTTTTAATAGTCTGCAAACTTGACCAAGAGACCTGCTCAAGTCAAAATATGATCACCTTATAGTCACTGCAATTGCACATACAAAAGGAATGAAGTTCAGACATTTTAGCTTACCCAGCAACACCTCAGCTTAGGTTTGTAGGAGAGTACACCCCAAACTCAAGGCCTGTCTCCACCATTTGTTATCCTACCTACAAACACCCAGGCTGGCCAACAGTAAGATGGCTAGTGTAATGGGAGTGAATGTGGTAACTCCCAAGTAGCATGGGTGGCAGGGGTTAGAAAAGCATCAACAAAAATACTTTGTAGATCTTCCCCTGTCTCTCCTCCTCTGTATATCTGACTTTGCAATAAAAGTCTTTAAATACTTTGCATTGGAGTAGGTAGTATTGCTTAGCCCACTGTTCTTTCTCTACTTTCAAGACAAAATGCAGAAGTAGTCGAATATGTTTTTAACATACTAATACTCACTTCAAGTACTGCCTGGGAGAATGCCAAAAGGGGAGCAATATGATCAAGGAGAAAAGATTCCCACTCAAGCTGCCCTCCCATCCCAGGATGTCATTTTGTCCCCACAAATAACACTGGGGTCCAGGCAGGACGTATCGTTCACAGAATTCTAAAACTTCCTAAGCAATAGTACTACTGCAAGTGCTACAGTTAGAAGTATTTCTAGGCTTCTGTTCCCACATTTTGGATACCAAACTATCTGGAACTGTTGTTACATAGACTACATGGACTCACTGCCTTTTAAAATCAAGGGGAAACTGCAATCATTAACAAACCTCAAAGGCATGGTTTTGATAAAACAGGAGTTGGTACTAATGGAGTCTCAGCATGTCATATTACACTTGCTTAATTCCTGATCAGCAAAAGGTGGGATGTAGCACATGAAAGGTGGGCTTCTACTTGACCTACTGTAAGCTATGAAAGTGATTCACTTAGATCCTACACCAATATGAACTAGGAAACAAGGTTCCTTATGTCCATAATCCATTATTGTCAAGTGAATACGAATGCTATTGTAAGAACTAGAGGGAAGAAGGGGAAGCAGGGTGGGTGGGTGAGGAATGCAGGCATAAGATGGTAGGATGGAGCATCATTACGATTCTAAGTTATTGTGAGGTTTGTCCCTTTTATTGTTTGAAAAAACCATGAGGCCAACTCTGAAGAATTCTCCAGGCAACATCGAAGATGAAGATTTCCTGGAAACCTGTGCTTCAGACCCACCCTGTTCAAGTGACGCTTAAACCCAGTGAACATCTTGAGCCTCATACTGACTGGCCAGTTTTACCGTCTTTTGTGGAGAGGTGTCCTGTTGTTCTCCATGGGGAGTTCCAGAGGTCTAAGCGACTGTCAGTTCTAGCTGTGGCCATGCTCTGATCCTGTCAAGTGATCTAATCAGGAATGTGCTGTCTGTAGACTTTTCCATTAACTGTTGTCCACCCTCAGCCTGTGTATAAGCTCTGCACCCAGTGTCAAATCCACTAAACAAATCTGACCTTAAAATTCAACTTTCAGAACACTCAAGTTCCCTGACATTTGGACAATATAGTATACATAGTTGATCAGCTCACTTTGCTGTGGAAAGAATTTCACTCAAGAGGCAGGAAGTTGTCACCCAGGCAAAAAGCAGACGGCAGCGCCTCAAAACTGGATAATTTCTGGTTGGGAGCAGGAGGATGAGCAAATGAAGAGGGTGATTTGTGGGGTGTTATGGAAGATGGGCTCAGGCTACAGGTGTTCCCACTTTCTTCTGTCTTAACCTGTTGGCCGAACTCTAGAAGTCATTTGGCAGTATTTCAGAAGATAATGGTAATGTAATTGGTAAATCTTAAGCCAATTATTCCTAAGTTGATGCTACTGGTCAGTTGGATTCAGAAACCTTTAACTTATTAAAAAAAAAAACCCTAAGAACTTGACAGGTTAACTGAGTAGCAAAATGTCCACCATGGCTTTAAGCACCCTTAGCAATCGAGTTTGGAGCCTTGGTTTTCACGTAAGGTAAGCGGAGTGAGAACCAAGTTATTTAGTCAAAAATTTAGTCAAAAACATCCACTTCTGCTCATGAAGTTTCTATTCTAATCAGGACCTGAGTAGTTTATAATATTCTTTGTCTTGAAGACATTGGATCAGAGAAAAAGGGAAAGGCAATAGGAGACAGTTCTTGGTGAATAGCTGGGGTAGAAGTAGAAGCTAAGCCACTCCCATCAAGAGAAGGTGCTTACCCACAGGGGTTAATACCAGGAGCAAGAATAACAGGTCCTTCATACAGACCATTGCACAGGGACCATGTCTCTGGAGGATCAAGACACAATGGAGGGTGTAAGCGGTTTTCTTAATGTTGTGTTGGCATATAGCTTCTGGAGCCCTTTAAAGTCGCTCTGAGCAATGGATTTTATCATCTGAAATTTTGATATGCTAAGTGTATCAGGATCTTTCCAGTTATGCTTAGATTATTCTATTTAGTTATAAAGCCATTACACTTTCAGCCAGCATCCATGTACTGCTACTGCCTGCTCTAGGTGGGATCCCTGTATCTTCTCCTTCCTGCTCAGTTGAAGGCCCATGCTCCAAGTCACAGAGTTTATCATTGCGAGGCAAACAAGTGGTTGAAGACTTGCTCCTGAGTAGAACCAGAACGAACTCTCCCTTCCATATGCCAAACCACAGCAGAGAACCTCTCCTACCCAGAGAAACACCCTCATGTAAGGAGCCTTGACTAGCAGTTACAGGCCTGGGTTTGTGCTTTCCTGGGTAGACGTTCATCGGAATAAGACAGGGGATTATACTGAAGGCAATAGTGACACCAAAAGGAAGTTACCTATATTTGACTAAGACCAAAACGTTTCTTTGTGGTCCAAAACCACTTGGGATGTGATAAGCAGCATGCAAGACTGCTATCCATATGGTATACAGAATGTAGTAAGATTAGAGATCACTCCCATTGTGCAATCATTTCAATTCAAGGATCTTGATTGTTCATTTATAGCACCAATGTGGAAATTAGTGTAGCAGCCCTTTTGAAAGCTTCACACCTGACTTATGACGCAAGCTGGTTCCCCTCTGGCTTGTATAACTTGTCCAATATCCAATTGAGCCATGGAAAATATGAAGGGTAGTAATCCTCAACTAGAATCTCCTGTTCAAACATAACCATATGCCAGCCAACGACTGAGCTAAAATCAAGTTCAAATCAGGTATGACAGGTGAAGTGCGGCTCCAAGAGTCCCATTTCAGATTAAAGGAGCACTACCAACTGTTGTAGCTCTTCATGAGGATTCCTGCCAGCCATAACATCATGCCATTACCTCAGCCTCCCTCAGTTTTTACAGTGGCCACAGGAATGCCAGCAGTTTCAGGATACCAAGGAACTACATTGCTGCATGCAGGTCTTTGCCAAACCATTGCAGTGTCCGCACTTAGTTGACACTTATCTGACTCCCAGTTCCAATTACTAACCCTTCCCTTAGAGCTTCTACATTTCCAGCCAATGTTCTGTACACAAAGTGCATTCCAATGCTTGCAAACAGCTTGCAGCACTAGGCCAAATTGTCTTTGAGGAATGTAACCCTTCAAGAATTCAGAATACCAGATCAAACCAAGGCATTCTCACTTGGTGTATTTGACAGTAACCTGCTCATCTGTGTACAAGGAGTGTTATCTGTTACCAAAATCACATTGCCGTTAATGTGGTCATCTCAAAGTCCCATCCTCAGCATAGCCAGGACACTTCCCTGCCAGTTCTTGTTGGCTTGACTGGAAAACTACACATGCCACAAAACACAGGGAACCCAGGAGTATCGATTTTAAGTATTACATGTGATCTCCCCTGATGTTGCCCTTCCACACTGTCAACCAATTTTAACAAACTTGAGAAACACAAGTTGCACACTACCCAAAATTGGGCTTTTCAATAGGTAAAAACTAAGCTCACTGAACTTACAACCCATGCAGATTAAGTTGTACTCACTGCCACTGAGCTGCAAAAAAGTCACAAAAAATCCATTTTAGCTGGGTTGATTGCAATCTAACAGGGCTAGTATGAAAGGAAAATTTAAATTTTCCATTGAGTCTTATGAATCTTGGACTATCAGATTCCACTTGAACACTCAGGGTCCCTGCTCTGCTGAAAAATGGATACCAACATTACAGCTACTTTGCCAAGTCCAAGTCCTAAGTCTTCTACTCAAGTTCCTTTCCCCACCCCACCCCAAGTCTCCTACTTCAAATCTTGAGGTTCTCCATTTTCTTTAGAGAATTTTCATGTAAGTACCACAAATGCAACTGAAGAAGCCAAAATTAGTCCTATCACTAGAATTATGGCAAGATACTTCCCACTATGGCTTATCCGATGGTCCAGGTAGAGATCAAGAACTTAATTTTGATTGAGATGTTAGCAGTGCCCAACCTGGCAGTACTAAACTTGTGGAGGACAATACACGCAAAGCCATATATTTTACCCGCAGAGAGCTTGTACTTCCATTATTAACCTTCCACAAAACCTCAAAGTGGACAGTCCCTGCATGGACCTCCATGAATGGTAAGCAGACACCACCACTAAATTGAATCCAGGTAGCACCTGGGCTGTATGCCACCTTTCAGAAGTTGTTGGATTTTACATTGCCGATGTGATAACAAGCTTGGAGGCTCAAGAAAGGAGAAAAATGAAGCTAACAATTTTGACTGGAACAGAACATGGTGAATTCATGATTTAACTTTTCAGCTTCTGGAAAGCCCCAAAAGGTCATAAACCATGAAGTCCTATTATGGTTGCCCTTTATCTGACAACCCTGAGTATTGTCATTAGGCTTCTAACCCAGCATCACTGTCAGTAGAAAAGCCACGGGAACAAAGCTAGACTTCTACCAGCAAATTCAGCTACACTGGAGTGCAAGAGTATGTCTGTGAGCTTCAACTTGTTCTATCTCCCAGGCTCTCTTGCTTACACGGTCTTGCCTAAAAGACTGTGAGCCCTAAGGCCAAAGACAATCTTCATGTTTGAAGACAATACTAGAAACATACTGATGCTTCAGATACATGCATTTTAATTCCTTGTAAATTTTTTGTTTGACAGGTGATAATGATGTTGGCATTAGAAAAATGACTTCTATTGTGACATTCAACGCACCTATGAAAGTAGGCGCTACAGGGCTTTAGGAGTTCTAGGTCATTCCAGCACTCTGGATTACTCTAGTTTTTGGTCCCCATTGAGGGCCACTTGGACATTTCCTCTCCACAGAAATCTACCTCCATCCAGGACTCTATACTCCAGTTCCCTAATGGTCTCCACAAAAACAACTTACACAGATGCTGCAGAGCTAAAGCTGCCCATGCTTCCTCAGAAAAAGAACTCATGCAGTTCAGTGCTACTCCCTCATAGAAGAAAATTCCAGCCATTTCTCCCCTCGCAGTTTACTTCTGCCTGCCCTGACCAACCCACCCTCATATACACATTCCTCCGGTCATACAGGAAGATGTGACACTCAGGCCAATGGACTCCTGGTACGACACAGGGATGTTACATATCTACTACAGTTACCTGATGCCTTAGCATCTGAAACCAACCCTGAAGAACAGTTAGTGATCTAATCTACTCTTTGGATTACCTGGTCACTAGTTTCTACAGAAGCCTGTGTAGGACAGACCTTTGCTAAGCTCATTCCCGGCTGAGATTCTTTCCACTCAGTTACAGTGTGTACATGCTAAGCCACCACACTTGCAAGGCAGACCTTCTTATACTCGTGAAACACTGGGCAGTATGCTGCAGAGCTCAATGCAGATGGACTCTCTCTACCCCACAGGGAGCACACCCGGTATTTCTGCTAAGCATCCATGACCCACACATCCTGCTTAATTAACTTGATCCCCACCATAGGTCGACTGTTGTGTGGACTTGCCACATGAACATTCAAATACTAGCTCCAGCTGGGTAGCCCTTCCATCCCTTAGAATCGCCTGTCTTTAAAAGTTGGTTCAGAGACAAATTCCTTGGGCTGGATTATGGATCAGGATGTTGAAAAGGAGTTCAGTTTGGTGCATACCCCTCAAGCACATTTATACAGGCTTCCCAGGTGCTAAAACCTTGACCTTTACCTTGTCAAACACAGAAGGCCATTAAGCCTTGAAGATCATTGCACTATACACATTTATTCCATCATGCAGTGCAAAGTCACTTTCATCACATTGTCTAAAGGCAACATGGGTACGCCATCTCCAAGTCAGCCACATCCATCTCAGAAACACTATCTTCTACCCAGGAACTTGCAGCTGTCATTCCTCAGTCATTCCTGACCCTCACAGAACAGAGATCATCAGCAGACCTAGGCATGAGCAGTTACAGCCTGTCATACCCTAGAGAACAAGTTCAACCTGGAGAAGTGGAGAATGCTGTCAGGATTCAAGGATGCATTTTTAAGTTGCCAAAACCATTCCAAATAGGTAATCCTAAAAGGGCCAACATTCCTGCAACACAAGCCTTCAGCACCCTTGAATAGTCTGGCATTTTTAGTACTGCCCTGAGTTAAGGAGTCCCAGTTACATCCCAAATGCCAGCTGAAGGTACTAGTCCAAAATCCAGAGTACCTACCCTGCAAGGTTATGTAGGCCTTGAAGCCATGCTGCTCAGACCAAATCTAGTGTGTAGTACTTGAATTGACAGCTCCAGCCATTTCATTAGAATCCATTTCACATGCAACACAAAGTCACCCATCATGAGGATATTCGCTGATCTTGGGGAAGGACCATGGACCTGGCCATCAAGCCAATGCCTTCATGGAAGAGCAAAAGTAAACACTTTCCTTTCCTGGCTGAACGAGTTCATCTTTATCCACTGATTAAAACTTCAAGTCTGCTTTATTTGTTGGCCTCAGGCTTCTGCAAGCTCTAGCTCTGCAGGTTCACATATACTGTTACATCTAGGTGCATTGCTGTCAGCTCCTCTCCAGCACACCAGCAGCTAGTGGTGAGAAGGTGATCATTATTTTCTGTGATTTAGCTTCCCTTCAGGACAAAGCTCTGGACGGGGCAAGTCTGGAGACAACTAAAGGAGCCCAAAATGAGGCTATTCCTTGGCGAGTACCTCTAAGAACTTAGCCACAAACCACCTATTAGGTCATCTGATATTGTCATTCTGTCACCTGACAACATTCCTCAAAAAGGAATGTTCAAATCTCCATATTCACCCTGGAGTATCTTTCTGGGAGTGACACACGTGGTCTTTGGAGAGACTTCCCCAGGTTCCCCACATGCGTTCAGAGCACTGCTCCAGTCTTCTCTGCCATCTATTGCTTTAAAAGGTCAGGGAATCAGGCATTGAGACAAAGCATGCCCTGAGTTGTGGCCCCACTGCTTTTATAGCTGCTTCAGCCCAACTTCCTCCAGTTCTGTGTATTGCAGCCTCAAGTCCATACTTTCACAAGCTCCCTATAGACTCTCCACTCATAACTTAGGGAAAAGATAGAGGGAGAAACATGGAAAACTGGGAAGCCCATGCCTCACAGTCTGCATCATGAAAAATGTGACATCTACTCATTTTATATAAGTTGAAAAGAGATTTTAAATGCTTGCTTGGTAGAGAGTGCATTTCCTCAAGATTCGTCCTTCAGTGTCAGTTCCTCTTAGTTAAATGCTGTGGTGCATCAGTGCCCAAGGTACTATTTTATATAGGTCCTTCTCACTGCACGATTCGGAGATAACCTGTTGGGCAATATCTAAGTCACAGGGTGCATCAACACCTTGGCTACTTATTTGGCAGGTAGGATTGGCAAGCAGCTCCCTGGTATCACAATGTAACTAAGCCAGTTGGCTCAGGGGTCAGCAACTCAGGGGTCAGAACAGTTTGTCACCATCAAGAGCACAGGGCCTCCCCATGTCAACAGGCAGGAGGAGATGGTCATAAGACCCACCTGCCCATAGACACTTTCTCCTGTCTTAGACGGGCATTACATGATCCAGAACTGTTTGTCACATTCCCATTGGGACGCAGCCTTAGGAATTGGAGCCTTTAACTCCAGAATGAACACCTGGTCTGTGTTAGCATGCCATGATGCCTGGTAAGGAGATGAGGAAATGGCTCCCAGGAGCTTAATCTAATGCCATCTGAAAGAATTTTGTAGATGAAAGCACAAAGGGGCAATCTTGAGTTATAGCAGCCCTGGATAGACCAAGTTCCTAGTTGCTATCGCTTCTGGTCCCCATCTGCTGAGTGCCCTGGGAGGGCCACGAGGGGCTTGGACTCTTCCCCATTTCTCCTGCCTCCTTCACTTGGAAAAACCACAGTCCTAGGAGAGGCCCTCTCCCTCTCACTTTTTCGGGAGCTGTCACCCTCTTTGGTCCCCTCACTTGATGCAAGTTTACCAGAAATGATGTTCTTTACACAAACTCCCAAATAGGGAATTCAGACCAGTTACTAAAACTCAAATCTAAGGGAAAATAGGAGCTGAAGCCATGCTGGGTGTGCTAGTGGCATATTGTTTGGAACTCTGCACTTGCGTCAACTGTGGCATAATTGGGGTAGTCACAATACTCCAATGCTTGTGTTTACATGCAGAACAATGGGACTGGGTATAAAACAAGTGGTTCTGCTGTGGTCCATAACATTCATGCCCTTAGGGTTCTGAGTGGCTCCTCTGCTTCACTTGTCTCAAGTCTAGAGGCTTAGTGTACTGCTGGCTAGTGGAGCTGCAGTGAAAAAATCTGGGTGGTCATTGAAATGGTATGGTAAATAACAGCTGGGGATCTGCTTCTTACCTGTAAGACTGGGTGGATCAGGAAGAGCCAGACTGCCTAGAACGCCATACAGCACCTACATGTCAACTATGAGTAATGCCAATATCTGATGGTAGATTGGCAGGAGGAGCTGAGCATTTTATGGACTCTTCCAATATAAAACACTGAAGTTTTCCTCTAGCTCCACAAAAAACCTGACCTGCTTGCATCAAATTTAAATGCAAGTGCATCACCAAAAGTATCAGTCTGGTGTCCTTGCTGAACTTCTTAATGCCTAGGAAAGGTGAGATGGGTTCTTAATGGCACATAACACTCAAATGTTCTGGCTGCTTTTAAATGTCAACCATGATATGAAACTCCTGCTCCTCTAGTAGCTTGAATTATAGTAGTTGTGGCTTATTCAGGGTCACCCGTGAGTTTGGGATCCAACTTAGCTGTGTGGTTACAGCATTCAGAAGAGCATTATTGTTACATCAGTGAAGCAGTCTCGGTTACCATAGCCTGTGTTCCAGGCAGCTGAAAGGGGAGTAGGTAAAACTAGTCATGCCCATGTTTTGGAGTACATTTTCATGTGAAACCTTCACATTCACAAACCACTGGGATTTAGTCATGTGGCCATAGCATGACTTGGGAAAGGTGACTCTGGCTGACAATGTATAAGGGATTCATACAACATCTTCTTGGGTCAGTTGTTAGAGCTGGTGTTACCAGGGAGCCCTTCAGATAGCCAGGAGACTTGATGTTCAGTGGTGCACTACTTAAGCTGATTAGTGCTCTCATCTTGGGCTCCCTGGGTCAAGTCTACAGTTGTATTAGAGTGTAACTGGACACTGGTTCTTACCCGAGTCAGATGTGGCTCTACCACTAAGGTGCCTTTAAGAACTTATCAAGTGTTTGTGGGCTGGTAGTGGCTCTGTTGCACTGCTCCTGGGGGTCCTGAGATGGGTATATGAACTGCAATCTGGATTCTGGGAAGTAACAGTTGCTTGGCATGAACAAGTTGAAAGAAGCCTTGGTACTCCTGGGTCACAAAGGCAAATCTTGGGTCTGATGTTCATCCAACAGCCTTGATGTAGGGTGGAGGAGCCAGGAAGTCACTGGTTTCCTATTACCAGCATAGCTAACACGGGAAGGACTTGGATTCAGTGCAGAGCCTTATATGATACTGATGCATGGACACAGAACTTAATGTCCTAGTGCTCACAGGTCACTGAAGTCTGAAGCAAAGTCAGGAAGGCAGATGAGATCTTCTCGATCTGTGGTTGTCTGGAAGTCATAGCAAAGCTGCTTTGAGGAGTGTTGAAATATGTTATGCCTTGTGCTGAGTGTAGTTCTTCAGATACATTTAATGCATTGGTATTCTTGGCTCCTAGGGATTCATTGCCTTGAATATGCCTGGGGAAGAGCCAGTATGAAGTCCCAGAGAAAGGCTAATCACTACTCCTTAAGCATTGGCTTTTATACTACTTGAACTGCTTCACTAAGAGTAGCTGTACAGTCCCTTGATTGCTTGTCATTCCAAGTGGGCTATAATAGGTCAAATGGTTAAACATAGATTCAAATAGAGCCAAGATTGTAGGAAGAGCTGAGACGATGTTTGACAGCGGGTTTCTGCAAGTTCCTTCCTTGACAACTAAAAATGATGTAGAAGATACAGCTCAGTATTGACTACCCTCAAGTTGTTGCTGTACTGTCTAGAGTCCTGGATGCATGTCCATATCTTCCAGGTGGTAGGAGGGTAAGAAAGAACCCGAGTTCTTAGTGATATAACTGGGCTGTGTAAAACTGGACTCCTGCATGCCTGTATGAGGAAGTCTTTGGGCAGAAAGCAACCCACTGCCAAAAGGATGGATCTGGTAGGGCAAGAGCCTTGATACTGAGGCTAGAGTATATCATGGCCCCGAGGGAAGATATGTAGTGAGTATACTGAGAATCTACTAAGACCAAAAATGCATGTGGACTTAATATGAATAGTTTCCGCTTAAGAGCCAAAGATAAAGATGTACCGAAGGCTGCTGATTCATGTGGCACCACATGTACTTGAAGCTGAACCGCTCACAATGATGGGCAGTGTTGGTAGTATACTGCAGTCTCCACCAGCAGCAAATTGCCTGTTCGACAACTTGGGTTCTTCCAAAATGTGTTGCCCAGTAATTGGAGGGATGAAGTTACTGTTGCCAACTTCAGTTAAGTTGAATTAGTAGACCATGGTATATATTTGTCCATGGTATATGGTGTTTGATCCCACTGATCTTGAGAAGTGACTTCCTATAGCTTGAGTGCCTACAGATTCTTTCCCCTGGGTCTCCATGAAATCAACTTATGCCTTCCAGAGTTAACATCCTTCTCTCTAAAATAAAGCCTGTTGACTCCCAAGATAGAAGGTATTGGCACAGAATGGGAAGGGGATACACAGTATGCTTGGCTTGTGTGGGCTGATCCTGGGGATGAGGAAGCTTACAGCCAGATGGGTGGTCCTTATGACTGACTTGGGTCACGAATCCAGGAATTAGGAGTAGGGTTTGAATTGGCTGGCTCTAGAAGCATACCCAGTATCAGAATGTTTGATAGAACACTCAGTAGAAGTCCTTAAGGCTGGTAGGGAAGAGATAACCCAAGGGTACGACACCAAGCAGAAGTTTATGGATGCTGAATGCTGTTTCTTCTGGACTCCAACAAGTATATAGGTCTGACTTTGGTTGGTTTCAGCCATCAGAAGAGAAGCACTTGTTTATTCTGGCTTAAGTGAGCCATGAATCGGTTAGGGTGTAGACCCTTGGGATTCCACTTAGGCTGCCCCCCCCCCCCCAGGTAGACAAGTGCTACTTAGGAGCAATCAAATTTCAAGGAAATCTCCCTCAAATGAAGGGGCCTTGGGAGAATTTGAAATAGCAGCAGCCTTCCATATAATTTTCATATAACCCCTGGAATTGGAAAGTATAGAACTTGAGTCTGTACTCTGGGCACTGAAGTTGAACAGCAGATGTCAAAACTGGAAATACTGTGAGTCTTCACAAAGTTGCAGTGAGGCACTTGAATGTGACTGTTCTGGGATCTGGGTGCCAGGCACTGATGTGGAAGTAAAGTACTAAATGTTTAAGTAGAGAGGCAGGATTGGGGGTTGGCTTCTAAAAATGAAGTGGGTTTGGATAAGTCAGTATGTTCTTGCTTCATAGTTCTTTAACATTAAGGTTCATAGGAACCTTAGCAGTCTTACACGTTCTGTTTAGACAAGAGAACATGATAAAGCACCAAGCTGTTTGTATTGGTCTACACACCGATCTTGGTTACATTTGACCTTTCTGTATTGCCTGACATATAGTTTAGTGTTAAATTCCTGCTTCTGTAAGGAATTATGTGCTCATGTGATAAAACCAGTAGACTCATGATAAGCCTGCTGTATACTACCTGTTCTGTGGCCTTGGTCCATAGGTGAGATGCTTGGCTGTGTGATTGCCAGTTTAGATGCTAGCCTGCTTTCAAGTCTCCAGAAAGCGGCTGAGGCCACTACAACAGAACAAAACTCAACTAGCCTTGGGTTTGCCTGTGTGAGCATGAACTAAGGCATACTCCAGGAATGAGAGGGGCTTCGCAGAGTTTGAGGGTGGTACAGTTGAGGCTATGTGACAAGTTGCTTGTTAAACCAGACTCTGAACAGTTCTGGGCCTTGAAGGCCCAGAAGCAGCAGCTGGGATTACCTAACATAATGAGAATGTTGGATATTTGGCTTGTTGGATGACGATGAGCTGTTCTAAACTGGTAGAATAATTGAGCTGATCTAAATGGCATGATCACACAGATGAGGATTTTCGAATTTGAACATCTGAAATCTTGATATACCTCCTTCAATATAACAGCTCCTGTCTCCTAAAGCTCTTCTTGGATGACCAGTGTACATGTCATGGCCCAGGGATGAACTTTCTATAGTGGGTTGCTGCTTATTCTGCCAAACTAAGGTCTTCACTGAAAACCCTAGATGTCATACTACTTTGCCCTGCTCTAAGACAGGGCTGTTAGCTGATGGTCTAATGTGTTCAGATGTCAGAGTCGTTCTAACTGAGGTGATGGTAATGGCATCAAGTCCTAATGGCACACTGAGCAGATGGTCCAGGACTGCAGTAAGTACGTTAGTCAGAAAACAACCCTAAACCAGGTGATGGAACTGCTCTTTGACTAACCTTGGCTTGCTGGACTCTTTGCTAGACAACTTATGCTTGGGCTTCTTGAAGAGGTAGAAATTCTAAAAGTCAGAAACCTGGGACCTGTGAAGGTTTGTGTGGTAGCTGACCTATACTGAAGAAACTTGGAAGAACAGTCGTCAATTTGCAAGGGTGTCCAAAGACAGATTAGTAGCAATCCACACTGCCTCAACCAGGTATTACATTAAGTATTGAGCAAGCATGATTGACAACCATCAATGATTAAAGCTGCATAGATGATTCCTCAGTGTTGGAGCATTGAACGAAAATCATGTTACTGGGCTGGCACTTGCCTTTCCCCCAAAGATGTAGACCCTAGAGGAGGAACCGTGCCATGGAGACATTGCCTCCAGCCAAGGAATGTTGTTACAGGAAAAAGGCAGCATCTTAAGTCTTTGCACCAGAAGTACACATCCATGCTTGAAGGTTGCCAATGGAAGAATTTTAGTTTTAACCTAAACTTGAAGAAACTGCCTAGCAGAACAAGACCTGTAGGGATGAGGCAGACTGAAGGACAGAACAAGAGCTGCCTCTATCAGTGTTGCCTGCCTGGTGAATGGGTTGAGTGCCTCCTAGATGGAGGTTGTCATCTTTCCCAAAGTACATTGGCTGAATTAGTACCATATTCCCATTGTCCTCTGAAGCACCAAAAATGTCATCAGAAGACGAGCAGAACTTCCAGTTCTAAACACTGGTTAATCTGAACTTTTCCTCAAATGAGTGGGCCTTCCTAGGCTCTTAGGTTTGCCCAGTTTGCCCAATTCTGCAGTGTGAGGATTGGTGATATGGCACAGCACACCCATGTGAGCATAGGAGATAAGTATCTGGTAGTAAAACAGCAGAGCAGATGGCAGTTCACGTGACATCCTCTCCTTGGCGTGCAGCTGGAGCTGCAGTGAGCACCTACAGGTGCATTACCTTCAAATCCTGGTATTTCCATTACCTCAAGGGTGGTTATGCAAGTCTTCAAGATCCATGAATGGTGGCTTCAGATACCAGGGGTGTCCTCACTGTTGACATAATAAGCTTGACAAATGTGGACAGAGGGCCTTAAGACATCAGCAGCATCCTATCGGTCTCTTACAGAACCTCCCAAGCAGCCTTGAACCAGAAACAGGGGAGCTTTAACCTATTAAAAGCATTCAAAGCAGGACTGTAGAACTGGAAGTGCTGTATATGGTTATGAATCCGAACAGCCCACCTGTGAACACAAGTTAGTCTTAATTTCAATTTAAGTCGATCATCCTCACAAGATCACAGTTCAATCCAACACAGATCTTACACTAGATTCACAGGCTAAAGTGAAGCCCTTGTATGCATGCCAAGTTTCTACACTGATTATTTCAGTCATATTATAGATCTATTTGCATAGAAAACAAGCTTCAATTTTGTATTGGTCCACTTCAGATTCTGTCACCCAATAATCCCACAAAACTCCCAGGAAAGTCATTTTTTTCAGTGCATCTTAGAATGTAAATTATTGGGATTAGACAGTCAAGGGTGTTCATGGCCTAGGTTTTTAGAGAACTATTACAAGTTTACAGCCAAGTTTAATGAGTAATACAGCAGGTTTAGGTTTCTGCTCCCCCTCAATTGAAATCAGCCTTTTCTAACCTACTGTTCTAAGGCCTGGTCAGCTTCAACACCAGGGGATGAAGTGACCCACAGGCATTTCTTCCCTAGCAGATACTATCTTTAGCAATGGAGAGTTGGGAGTAATGGCACGTCAGCTGCAAGCCATCCTGCAGTGGATGTACAAGCCTCATTTCACTAGCACATGAGACAGACACATGGGACTGTGGATCAGGATCCACTGGAAACCAAAGTCATGCTCCTAGTTGAGTCTTCTTACTCCAACCCCAGAGCCAAGTCTGAAAGTCTCAATCTAGGATCAAAGGACAGTAAGGCCACCCTCGGCACCTTCTGGTAGACCCACCATGATCCTGGCCAGGTTGTGACCATCTTGACCCTTCCTCACTTGTGAGTGGACAGTGGAAACCTGCTCTCCATCATAGTCAATTCCTCTGGCACTCAAGCTTCCCTTGTCTGACATTCCCCTTATGACCACCTGTGGTTCTTACTGACAGTGATGCTACAGGTAACCCAGGCAAAACTCCTCTGGAAATGCCATCTCCAGATCAGCAGCTGTCTACTAAGTGTAATAGACTTTAGAAGCCAAAGGAAAAACCCTTCAAGTCACTTAGAACAAATGCATGCAACAAGTGCTAAAGTCTTTTAGGATTGAGTGACAGACTACCTGGGCATTTTAGATTGTCTGAACTTAAGGAAACCTAATTGGACTCAAAGCTACAAGAAAATGCAGCTTGATTGCCCATCCAACTAGACTGGAAGGATTTAACCCTTTTGCTTCATGTGGCTACCAAGTTTAAGCTGCATGGATTTCTGTTTTCTAGTGGCTACAGCTGTCCAAGCTATCGACTCTTTCTGCAGAAGTGACATGCATCTAGGGGATGATATAGGCCAAGAAGCATGCATCTCAGGCTGCAGATGCTCTAACAACATGAGCCTGCATTGCAGAACAGGATGAAGAGCAGGGCAGAGTTCCCAGTATCATAGCCACTGTAATTTTGCAAGGAAGTTCAAGTTCTCCGTTCAGGACACTTTTTATCCACCTTGCCTTAGTCTGACAAGAGGCCAAGGCAATAGTCATCTGAAAGCAAGATGGCCAAGAACATCGGCTGACAATTCAGAGCTCATCTAAGGAGACTTAGAACCTTTGTTTCATCACCCGACCCTCAGCTCACCCCCACAGGAGACGTTCTCAGCAGACAGAAGTGACTTGGTCAGCAATGCTACATGGATCCCTCAGAGGTCTCAAGGTCACACCATGTCTGCCAGCTCATGACCTGTTTCACAGAAATCCAGTTAGTGGATTTTTCATAGCGCTACTTCTTTAGCTTTTCATCCCTGCTTGTTAATAGCTATCAAGCTGAAGAGCAACTGCCTCCTTACATCCTTTGTTACTGCTGAGGAGACTATGTAAATCAGCAACCCAAACCCTTAAGAAGGCTTGTGGATTAGAAATGCAGATAAAGATCAGGTGGATGTTTCTGGATTGCATCAAGAAAAGTTCTTCATACATTGTCAGGAACAAGAACACAGCCACTGAAGCAGTGTGAATATCCTTGGGAAGAAGAATTCTGACCCTAGCTATACTTATGAGAATCGTCATGAAATGAAGTCAGCAATCAAGATTGCAACTGTATCTCATATATTTTGATGTTTATATCGGTTTGCTTGCTTCCAAATAATCTCTTTTCTCTAATAGAATTCATCAAGTGCCCATGAAGTATACGATGGCATCATAGTTCCTAAGAGACTTCTGTGTTTCCTTTTAGTTAAGCATGTGTTGCTTACTCAGTGGCACATTATTTTATCAGGGTGCTATAATTTGTTGTTGTTGTTATTGTTGCTGTGATTGATGTGGCTGTTATGAGCTGATGTCAATCCGAAAAATGGTAAAAAAAAAAAAAAAAAAGAAAAGAAAAAGATACAGTGGAGAGTTTAGGGTTTCAGTGTCCAGCCCTACCATGTGTGTGTGACTTAGGCAAGTCCTGCAGGTGCATTTCTGCTTTCTCGTTTGCAAATAGACTCATTGAAACCCTCGATTGTGGAGAGTGGCCGACCCCGCGTGTATGTTAGACGGTCACAAGATGGCAGCTGGCCAAGGGCCAGGAGGTGGGATTTGTCCCACCAGTAGGCAAACAGGAAGTCAGAGATAGGCCAGCAATCGCAGCGGGGGAGCATTAGCCTATCAGTTAGCACCCAGTGGACCCACGAGGAGAAGTGATTGGTAGAAAACGGTATATAAGCAACCCGCTTTTGGCAATATATCCTCTTGGTTCACCTGCCCCGCCCCCCAAAAAAAAGATTGCAGCTCTGCCATGTTCCTTACGAGTTAGATGTCAACCTCAGTGTTTATCAATGCATGAATAAGGAAATGTGGCCTATCTGCAGTTCATTTTTTAGTATTATGAAAGCCTGACCCTAGCAGCAAAAGAGTTGAAATTAAGTGAAGTCAGGCACAGGAGCAAGTACTGCATGTTATCACATGTCACATGCTGTACCTGACCTTGGATTGCTGGAGACTGACAAAGTGAGACAAGGTTGGATTAATGCAACCAAAGTAACAAATTCTACAGCTCCAAAACACAGTGGGACAATGTTCATTCCTCTTATACCATATTAACAGAAAGAGGCAATTGTGTGTGAAGCCTAAGAATAGTTGTCTGCTTTACTTGATCCTTCATTTAGAACATTACATCACACTCCAAGGAAGTATAGAAGTACTACATGGTGAGTTTAAGTTTTTCGTGTTCCATAAAGTGAGCATGTGAACCCAAAGCATTCCAAATCTTTCTGAAGCAGACATTTGCAGCTTGTGGTTGTCATGTGACTGATGGGGAGCAGTTCAATTTTGACCCATTGCAGAATTCAATAGTAACAGTACAAGCCATGGGTTTCCTCAAGATCCCCTGTAGCCACCTCCTGCATTTTTTCCAGCCAAAACCATCCCAAGAAACTCAGCACATGATTTCACTGTATTTTCAACTAGCTTGTGTGCCATCTTCTAGGAATTCTTCCTGTTGAGCTGTAAGCCAGGACATATGAACATCTTACATCGAGTGTTAGGGAGGAACACAAGTTTCAAGCTATCCCACAGTAGCTGTCACCCCAAGTGTCCACTTTCAAGCTCAGTTAAGCTCCAATTCCTGTCACCCTTTTGCAGTCAGCATCTCTGCTCCACACCATGACGCTTTAGGGTGACTATTCAGCCTACCTACTTAGACCATTACAGGACCATTACAGGACAAGCCACAACTTTAACTGCATCTTGAGAAGGTGTACCATGCTTTCTTCCTTCTATTCATCAAGAACCAAGTGATGACACCCAATTAATAAGGGAAAGTCACATATACAACCTTAAGTACTAAACATCAAGCATCACAGGAACAGCCAGAATGGTCATCTGTACCCTGAGTGGTTTATGCTGTAGGCCACCCTCTTAGAAGACCTTTTAAGTCTCGAAGTCATAATGCAATGAAGTCTTAGGATAAGTATGTACGGCACCACCCAGATTTCACAACACTGGTTGGTTTGTATTTTGTTAAAAGGCAAGTCAAAGCCTCCATGGCCTATGAACGTGAGCAGACTTGTGTGGTGAAGAGGCTGCCACTATGGACCACAGGCCTTACAGATCCATCCTGTCATGGGTCCTGACAGGGCACCGACGTTAGCCTGTTCTTATACCTGTTCTTATACCAGTTCCTATTTCAAGGCAGGAGCTGTTGTAAGGCTTCTCTTCTTCCAAATCCTTTGTGTCACAACAGAAGATGCTTCAGACAAGCCAAGGGTTGCAATCGTGTGTACGCATGGGGTGAGAGCTACTGCACCACTACCCATTTCCCTGTAAAGTCAAGAGGACTGCTTCTCTGGCTCTGAGGCACACCCACCCAAGCCATAGTCTGCACCAACAAGAAACTAGAAGTTGGCTGCAGCACTTTGCCCAAGTTCTGCTTTCGAGGGGCTTTTCCAAGTAGCCACATGTAGCAGGTGAAGTTTAAAGCAGCCTAAAGACAGGTCCTTGAGCACATCTATCTATTAGATCCACCCAAGGCAGAGCTTCATATATACAAGTCACTACTTGGTGTGACTACGGTTGAACACACTACTGAACCTGTACCAGCTCAAGAGATGTAGCACTTGACAGAATTAGACATCAGTCTATATGTACTTTCATAATATGAGTACGTGTGCCACCAACAGAATAGAGACTGAGGACAAGTAGCTAACACTGTACCAACTTGGGAGAATTTGACAGCTTTTTCTTGCCAAGATCAGAAACTGGAGAAGGATGTCTACTCACTTTAAAGTATAATACTGGAAGCCTAGCTGCAATTGCCAAGATACGTAGGACACAGGATTCTCACTGAGAAACTTAGAGGCTCAGTAGGATGGCAGAATGGACTTATTTCATACTACTGTACTCCAAGAAATCAATGCTTAGGAAAAAACACCAGGTTCAGTGTAACTTTAAGATACAAATGCCATACCACTGAGTGTAGGGCATCTTCTTACTCGCTCAGGCATAGTGTCAGTGTAGTTATCAGAATTCCCAGTTGATACAAAAGCCATTTTAAAACTTGCTAGCTGGGCCCGGCAACGTGGCCTAGAGGCTAAAGTCCTCGCCTTGAAAGCCCTGGGATCCCATATGGGCCCCGGTTCTAATCCCGGCAGCTCCACTTTCCATCCAGCTCCCTGCTTGTGGCCTGGGAAAGCAGTTGAGGACGGCCCAATGCATTGGGACCCTGCACCCGCGTGGGAGACCTGGAGGAGGTTCCAAGTTCCCGGCTTCGGATTGGCACGCACCGACCCATTGTGGCTCAGTTGGAGAGTGAATCATCGGACGGAAGATCTTCCTCTCTGTCTCTCCTCCTCTGTGTATATCTGGCTGTAATAAAAAATGAGTAAATCTAAAAAAAAAAAACTTGCTAGCCAAGCCAAACCTGAACAATCTACAGGCAACACACCAACTTCCAGGTAGCCTGGTTTTTGTGTTGGGCCAGTGTTACACCATAGTGTGTTAAGTTGACACCTGTGATGCTGGCACCCCATATGTGGGGGGGGGGTTGGAAATCACTTCAGGTTACATCTCCATTTCTAATCCTACTGTAATTGCTAGGCATCAGAAAATAGTTTTGCATGCTTGGGTCACACTGCCCCTACAAGACATGTTGATGAGTTTCTAGCATTGGCCCAGCTCAGTCACCATCAAGAATGAACCAGCAGGATGATCTTTCCAGGGGAACAAGGTGTCCAGAAATGTACCCTATGATTATCAATCTGGTAAGTACAAAGAAGCTGTAAGGAAAACATATCCAAGATTACATTTGGATATCCAGTTTTCCCTAAAGTAATCATATTAGACCTTTGCTTTCTGTCCAATAATGGCCAAGAGTTAAAGAATTCTGCAAAAGCACTTACTGAAAGTACCTCAAACTGAAGCACATCTAGAACACTAGTTTCAGAACTCCAACTCTTAGCAGAAGTTCCGCAACCTCGACAGTTCTTTCTGGGTAGGACATTAGAAATAAAGCAAAAGTAGAATTACAAAATTGGGTTTTCACATAGCAATCAACACAGCAAGTGAAAAGCAGCCTACCAACTGGAGACAACGTAAGCCCTGTATCTGGTAAAGTGTCAGCAACCAATAAGAACTCCTGCAACTTCATGATAGTAAGTCAAGACATGGATACGATGGGCATATGGCCTAGCAGTTAGGACATCCAAGTTCCATACTAGAGTACTTAGGCTTAAAACCAGCCTCAAGCCTCACTCCAGCTTCTTGGTGCAGAGCCTCGAAGACAGTGGTTCACGTAATTCACTCTCTGCCATCTATGTGGGCAACCAAATGCCCAATTTCCAGCTTTTGTCCCAGCCCAGAACCAGCCACTGGGGGCATTCTGAGAGCTTAGGGTATGTTGGCTCCAAGTTTAAGTTTGTCAGATCTAGATGGACATTTCTCCCAAGAGGACAAAACAGAATAGAGGCACCCAACATCTCTGGTTGAGTAGGAGAGTTGCGAATCCAAGCTATTATCCAATTTTATAGTTCATTGGAAACTGATATGGAGAAAAGGTACCACCCCCAGAACCCCACTCATGGGACATACTCTGGCATGGCCACTGAAACACTAGAGCATCTGCAAAAGCAACTCAGAATTAACCTGCCATCCTCAGCCAGTCTTCCACACACATTCAAAGCCACTAGCTCTGCATACGTCCACTCACATGGGAGAACGAGTTCAAAGCAATAAATGTCATTGAATCATAGAACATGAAACCAGTACCAAGTATCCTTCATCTCCTTCAAAAGGGTTGTCCCAGCTGCGGGGACCACTGCTAGCACTCTCCAGGTGATGCCTCCCTTCAGGTTTTGCTTCCACTGCAATGGATGACCTTTCTTCTACTGCCCCTCCATTTAGCTACTAGCCAGTGAGTTAAGAACAGCCATTTCAGACCACTAATTTGCTTGGCTAGTCCTAAGGTAGCTATCATGTGACTGAAAAGAAAAATTCCACTTCAACCTGTTTCCAAAATAACCCAACTTGCAAATTTAAGCCTGAGGGACCATGAGGAATAGAATCCATTTTCTGGGGCAAAATGCAGTGGGTCAACAGGACCAAGATCAGATCTGTAGCCCATTATCCAGTGTATGTACTATCCAGTTCCACTTGTCAGGACACACATGGTTGGCTCAATTCTTGTTTTAGTTACATTTCAATCACTGTAGAGGAGTTTGACTCTGGTAGGATTTCCTGCCTCAGGTAGCCTCAGCCATTTGTCAAGAAAAGCATGTCAACAGATGCAGAATTGGCTCCTCCTAGTTTAAGCACAAACTGAGTTCATTCCAGAAATCATTCAAGGACTGGCTTTACATGCATAATAGAAGGATCCGAGTACATCCAGTGATGAGTCTATGTGAAAGAACTCAGTGATCCATTGCCCCTATTAACTGCTGGCTTGGATGTGGAGGAAAAAGTACCATAACTGCATTTTTGGGTGTGTGAACTAGCACAGCTACTATGGAAGTCAGTATGGGGAGTGCTAAGGCAACTGAAAGTTGATCTACCATGTGACTCAGCTATCCCACTCCTGGGAATATATCCAAAGGAAATGAAATTCACAATGAAAGTGTCCTGTAATCTTACATTTACAGCAGCACAATCTACAATGAAGACATGGAAATAATGCAGAGTAGTCTAAAGAGGAATGGGCAAAAAATTGGTATGACTACTCTATGGATTGCTATTCAGTCAAGAATGAAATACCATTTGCAACAAAGTGGTCCTAACTGGAGGCCATTATGCTCAGCAAAATAAGCCGATTTTAAGACAATTATGTGTTCTGATATAAAGCAACCTTCATGCAAAATACGAGGTTGACATAGGTAAACATGTATGTATCAGAGGAGACAAGCACACCATGAAGTGTACCATGAAGATACATTGCAGTATGCATCTACTCCAGAGCAAGAAATGGACTCCTAATGAAACTGAAGTATCTTGACAAGAAGCTGAAAAATCTTGACAAGTAGTCGCATATTTAAGACCAAGAGTTAACATCAGGATTAGAAATTACTTGTGTAATGCAGTAACTAGGTTTCTGGAAGTACTCCAGTAACTTCCTTGGCAGTTCCAGGAGCTAAGGAAGCTGCTCATGAACCCAGAAGAGTTCAAGACCAATTATTCTTACAACTTCAAGTCCCTATCTCTACAACTGTTCCAAGCTTCTGATAAAAGCCATCACCAGGTAAACTGAAGTTATCTCTTGTATGCCTTGGGGTCCTTAACAAATTCAACTGCAGAGGTAACTAGGAGGAAACATGTCTGTTTCCAAGACAGTTTGTTCACTGAGCCTGCTGTGCCAGTTACTCTGCAACTTGGAAAAACTGGATTCTCGAAGTCAAATGTTGCAAGAGTTAACAAAACTTGGATGAGGCATAAAATTAAAATCATGTACTTTACTCCTAATGATGCACTATTATATGACAAACCCTAGGGCCAGTTACTTGTTCTTGGAAAGCTACCATGGGGCTGACACTCTAGAAGAGCATGACACTCCTAACACTCTTAACATTCAGTTCCTAACACTCTTAACATTCAGTTCTCACTGAAGCCCACAATGGTGCTTGGAAGACTCGACTCTGTGGAAGTTGTTCTACATTAGCCCTTCTGCATATGGTTCCCTAACTGACAGCACCTATTCATGACCTTTGGGTCAGTTTTGAGATCATTTCTCTTTAAACTTGACCTACCCTCTGCCTCGGGATGCTGTATAAGGGAAGAGTTGTGTACAATTGGATATCTTAGGGCCATCCCAGCCTATCACTGGTTTCTTGCTAGGAAGCCCTGGGAATTTTGTCATTACAGCTATGTTGTAGGTTGATTGCTGCCATCTAGTGACCAACACATTCACTCCCATTTCATTGTCAAGCTATCCACATCTGAAACAGCAGGCATTCACTTCAAGACATGGAAGTTTAACCAGTTCTAGTGATGTCCTTTGGGCTCACACCTCATACCATCTGGAATTACTTCACTTTAGATCTGACCATTTCTATTTTGATTCATCTGGTCAAATAAGCCACATGAAGAGGCCAGAAGTTTCTAGCCCATGGTTTGACAACCTGGGTTAAGGTTCCCAACTGACAGGGCTCCAAAGGACAGAATTTCAAAGGTCAGACAGCCTGTGAGTTCAGTACTTAACTCATTACCCATTCAGGTCAGTAATTTACCCGAACTTTTCTGAATACTTTCTAGTAAAAACCTATGATCCATCCTTCCATAGTCCTCAGTCTAACCCATAGTATTTAATCAGTCTGGAGTTTTTATGTAGCTTTAATGCACCTGTAGCCATCTAGTACACGTGGGAGGCTCATTGGAGTTTGAACATTTCCATTGTCAACTGTAGGTAAGTGGCCCCAGCTGCTCCATTACCGAGTCACTGGCTTGCCTCATAGCTTTGTCAATAGGGACTAACACTGAACTATAATGCATTGCCCTATTTAGAGAAGTCACTGAGAAGCGACCATTTCTGCCCCCTTCTGTCCTGGATGTGTTGTTTATACAGTATTGAAGTAAACTTTGTCTTGGTACAGGTTTCTGTTTACAGAACCTCAATTCATGCCCACTGCCTGGAGATTTCCACATCTTCCAGTTGAAGGCATGGGATCTCCTTCACCCATTAGCACCCACCATCACCTAATGACTTCACATTTGAATAGGTACTTGACATCTAGTTGCATCCACTGTTGACAGTGCATCTTTCATACCAGGTTCTCTGAAGACAAGCATACTAGACTGAACTTGCTGAAACTCAAAATGTCCTTGAGGATACATGGAGTGCTTTGAAGAGGCACCTGCATAGCAATGCATACCTAATAGTAAGACTAGGTGAATCCCATATACCTTACTAGGCAGGACACAAAGATTAATTACTCCTCACTGGGGAATGCAAGATTTCTCTGCACACTCCTCCTAAAACCGTTCTACATCTCAGCTGTTAACATATGCCTTGCTAGAGTTACAAGCCAGCTTAGACTATCCCAAAATCTGCCAGGTTCAGTAGAATTATGTCTCAATGATATGGACTGCTAAATACTAAAATAAGGATAGAAATGAGACAGCTGAATAGTACCCTATAGCCATTTTAAGGTATATAGAAGCTGGTTGTATATAAACTAAAATCAAAATGTCGATGAAGTAGTCACAGGATGTTGTTAAGAACTTGCATCTTGTAACATATTGGTTACTCAATACCATGACAATTCGATAATGCTGTAAATTGTCATTGATGTTAAGTTAGGGTTTTTGATTGATCAGGATGATATTCTGCCAGCTCTACCTTCAGACCAGAGATGATTTCCAAGAAACCGTTGAATGTGCTTGATATATGCTTGCAATGAGAGAATCTTGACTGAATTTGAACTGTAATACTGCAGCAAGGGGAGGAATCCACCATGGGGGGAGGGTATGGGGAGGGGTTGGGGGAATCCCAGAGCCTATGAAACTGTCACATAATACAATGTGATTAATAAAAAAAAGACTAGGTGAATCCACATATTGTCAGAATGATTGTTTTCCATGTCGAATGGTTCTTTAGGACCATTCTTGAGTAACTCAAGGAAAGCAGCTGTGCTGTTTCAACGTTCTAGGAGAAAAGTGCAACCCAGATATTGTTCTTGATCATCTTCGTGTACTCTGATCAGGGTTTAATGGAACTATAGGATTCAAACCCTCTAGTGAGAATTGGGTCACATCACTGCATGTGAAATCTGTTGAACATCACTTGTCAGGGTGGAGAAAGTGAAAGATGCCCATTTTAAGCCAAAGTCAGTTCTGTCCATAGGAGCAGCACTCCATACCAAAATTCTGTCTCAGTGACCTGTTACCCTTGTAGAGATTTGTTCCAAATGAGATAATTCCTTCTAAAACTGGATATTCCTTCCTCTACCTTCAAATTCTACTTAGTATCTACTCAGGACCCTATATGACCCTCCCTCCTGCATGAGTGCTTCCAGGAAGCCCCTTCATGAATGGGAATACCCTGGTTAGCTTGGCACCAAAGCTCACCACCTTCCAACATCCCTGAGTTTCAAAGGCATGCCCATTTTCATAGATGACCATGCTATCTAGACTAAGTCAGTTACTGTTTTGTTTAGGTAGGGGGGAAAATACCCTAAAGAGCCAAGACAGCCAAACCCGGAGATCATCTGAGGTGACTATACAATGCTCCCCAAGACAAAGATGCTTGCATTTGCCAAGGTGTAACTCAGTTAAGGACACCTAGTGCGCAAGGCTCAAGTCTTGTGTAGGCTCACCAGGTCTTCTGAAGTCACACCTTCCCCACCAAGAAGTTTCTGCTTGAAGTGGAAACCAGAGTAGGCGCAACTTTCTACTACTCGAAAGTTGCCAACCTTACCCTACCTGATGTATGCTGCCTCCAGCAAGAGTACTACTAAGATCTAATGGTATTGATTCCTGCAACTCAAACCTAACTACACATTGTGGCAGAACAGAAAGGCCATTTCAGACACATAGGAGTCTCCCTCTCCAATACCGAGTTAAGGCTTGTCCACCTATCTAGCTTTTGTAAAGGCATCACCAGCTTTGTTATACCTTCCTAACTTAAAAGTTACTTTAAGACTACCTTTCACTGGCATATACTCCAGCAAGTTGCTGCATTGACAGCTTTCTCTCAATGTGCTTTTCCTAGTGCCTGGGCCCAAGCCAAGAACTTACTGCCCTCTCCACATCCCTACTTCAACACTTCAAAGCACAATACAGGTCATGGCACTCCCTGGATCTGTGTTAACTGCCTCTGTTGTATGCAGTTTTCCCCAGGTGTCTAGACTCTGCACAACTCCAGCACCCCCAGCTCAGAAGGCTACATTTCTCGGGTTAGGAATGTTAAAGTGAGATCTCCACAATGAACCCTTTGATTTGATTAAGTCACTTAGAAATGGAAGCTCATGGATAAGTGTCATTCGAGTGACTGCTACCTGACATCTGCAGAAATACCAAGGACCTTTACAGAATTAGAGAAATCTTAATTTGTGTGGATTCAAAGACTCAAAAAAGTCAGTTATTCTCAAAATCCAAGTTGACAGCAGCACCTGACTTTGAAGCAGACTATGAAAGCAGTCATTGAACAGTGTAGTACTGCCATAAAAGTATCAGTGGGACAGCATAGAATCCACATACAACCAGCAGATTTAGACAGAATTGCTCAAAACCAGAGTATGGTAAGTATAATGAACATATCATGCTGGCAGAAATGGGATGTAGGTAGGTTTTGAGGCCCAGCCTTCCTACCACATAAAATATGAAGATTAAAACATTTAAGTTTAAGATCCAAGGCTGTGAGGTTACTAGAAAACATAGGGAAACACTCCAAGACACTTGTGCAGGGGAGGATTTTCCTTGGATAGGACCCCACGGACAAAGCACAGGTAACAGAAGCTATGCTAAGTGTGACTATACCAGACTCAGCTTTTACAAAAAAGTGATCAAGAGACACCCAACAGGATGGGAAGGAATATTTGCACAACACTTCTGATAAAGGATTAACCTCCAGAATGTAACAAACTTAGAATATTAGGAAATGGGCAAAGAACTTCAGTAATGGTTCAAGATATAAGTAGCTGGATGTGAAAATATTCACCATTATTACCCATCAGGAAGCTTGTCAATCATAATGTAATATCTCATCCTTTATCATTGTGGCTAAAAATCAAACAGTTAAATACAGTCAAGGATGGGGACAAAGTCAAGCACATTTACACTGTTGATAAGTGCAGCCACTGTAGAACAGTGTGGAGAGGACTTATGAACTAGAAGTAGCCTTGCCATGATCCAGCAATCCCACTGCTTGGTATATATCCAAGAGACCAAAACAAGGATTTAGAGGACCACACCCCTATGTTCAGAATCTAGGATTTGGGACCAGACAAGGTATTCAAAGTGTTTACATAATTGATTCAGCTGTGGGAATGAAATTCTATTATTTATAGCAGAAACACTCAAGTGAAGTAAGACCAATACCACAACTTCCCGCTTATGTGTAGGACCTAAGGTTTAAGTATCAATCTTTGCAAATAATCCTGCAAGATGGTTTTACACTTTTGTCAAGCCAGTAGCTAAGAATATTTACTATGCTTTCAGTGACTTGTGACTTTAAGACTTACTGCATATGGATAAAATGGTTACTTTTCCATTCCATTATTTGCTTATAGCCGTTATGTATATATTCCCACTAAGGTCTTTACTTTTGACTTGTGAAACTTAGTGAAGTATTGAGCCTTTTACTCTAAACTCAAGATGTACAAAAGTTTAAAAAGGATGGCAAGCAGGCAGGGAAGGTTTTGTTCTTTGATTTTTGTCTATAATCACATTGCATCTGTTACAAGCCAAGTTTAAGTTTCATATCAAGGAAGTGAAGCTAAAACAAGTTTGACCAGGCTTCAAATGAACCAAGTATTTAAGGAAACTGCACTTCATAACTAGATCTAGCACCTGTAGATTCATGTCCAAAATAGCCTATTGCAGCTAAGGTAAAGAGTACTGGACAACAAATGTTCAAAGGGTATCCAAGAAAACCAGCAAAACAAAGCCATATAGGTTGTCGCTGGCATGCAAGACAACTTATAAGAGGTTGTCATTTGGCTTCCCCAAACCTTTCAGCATAATGCTATTAGAACAGACTAGTGCTCCTGAGGCTTGGCTATCAAGGTACAGTGTGCAGCATAAATTGGTTGAGGTTCTCATTCTGTTCCCTAGGCCTCATGATGCCATAGTTGAATGCTGTTATATCTTGAAGGTAGAGGTTCATTTCCCATTCCACAACCATTGAAAGTATGGGATCCATCAGCAGCCCAAGGCTCCCAGGCAATGTCCTCCAGTACCTCTGGGCCAACTCACTCATCAGCATTTGCTAGTAGTGGTCTTAAGCCAATGGGATAATTTTGAGTGATCCTTCAAGCAAGTTAGGGCCCACATAATTTGCCAGAGTTATTTAAGTCCCTCGCATAGGAAGCAGCTAGCAGATGCAGCCATTTCACCAAGTTTAATGGAAGCAGCAGTCCAAGATGTCTTCATGTCCCCGTATAAGGCCCTTTTGCAACTTTGGGTCACACCTGAAATGCAGCCTGATCCTTCCCAAGTTGTACCGACTTCCCCTTCATGGGACTTCCTTGTACTGGTGGTACTGTAGGCTGATTAAGTTCTGACAGCCATGGAGCAATTAAGAGGCAACACTATGATCATGGTAATTTTCTCCACATGTTTCTCTTGCTTTAATACTCTTGCACAACTTTTTAAGTCTTTAACACACTGAAAGGCATGGGGGGGGAATGCCCATGAAGGATAAGATGGAGGCTAAGTTATTTAAATTCTCTCCCTGCAAGAAGGCATCATGCTCAGCTATTCCCACACCCATTTACCTTTATAGGGGTTTAAGAGGCCTATTCAGGCTGTCTTCTGCTTTTAGTAAACCATTAAAGGTTAAGAAAGATGGCAGGTTTTCCCGGAGAAGCCACCCTCAATTTCAGGTAGCTCAGTGGGGATACCTGTAACACCCTACCTATTCACACTTGACTCTGGATAGTCAACCCTGACATGCTCAACCCCTGAATGGTGCAAGAACCAAAAGGTATGAATTGCTCATTCTCAAACTGAGCCCACAAAGGACTTCAAGCAGTCACGTGACCTTACCCATCCTCCACTTTCAGAAAGCAGATGGGCCGCGTCTTCAGTGATCAGGTTTGAGTTCCAGGGACATTACTTGTACAGCCAAACACTGCCTAGCATTTTATCTTTGTCACACTATTGCAGTCCAGTCCCCATTCAATACTGAGGCACCAACAAGTACTCCACCCTGCTTTCTAGCAACATGGGGACAGGAGAGGAGATCTCTAGCAAATTGGTAAGCACACTACAGAGGTGCCAGGAACTTGCCATGAGGCACCTGCAGTCAGTGATACAATCCAATTTATGCAATACTGGCCATTTAGACAGACTGACCTTTCCAGGAATCAAACTAGACAGATACTGGAATCAAATCACAGACTGCACATCCAAGCTCATCTTCCCATTGTATTGTTACCATGAAAGCCAGTAAAGTCATTAAGTGATCTACCAAGATACAAATAAGTGTGGGGCACAAGAATTAAGTATGAAGGTAACAATTCCTCTGAAAGATCACAAAAAGGAGTTGCCCAAGACTTTAAGGAAACAAGTGTACAAAATGAGATAAAAGTTCCATGGAGAATGGTCAACCTTTCCACCTAGCCTCTCGGATGTTTTGAGATTCTAGTCCCATGGGTGGTTCCATTGAGAACTTGACCTTGTAAATATATTTAGAGCATAATTTGTCAAGCAGATTACAGACAAGCATGCAGGAGTGTCATCTTTACAAGAAACCAAGCTTGTTTAACTTGAGCATGTAGCTAAATCCAAATGTCTGCAGGGGACCTTCCCGGGGGCAGGGCCAGAGCCACTAGCCTCAGAGACCTTTGAGTGCAGTTACACTTCATCTTCCTAGCACTGGCTCAGTTATAGACCAGGGAGGCCAACAGCCTCGTCATTATCCACTTCAGGAAGTGCCACTAACTTCCCAAAGCAGGAAACTAAACACTAGAAGTTCTCTATTGCCTGGTATTTTCCCCCCAGCACCACTTTTAGAATTGCGTCTTGATCCTGGCTTTCAGTGTTGGTTCCTGTAATGGAAGCACAGCGAGTTTTCCAGAGTATATGGGAAATGCCAATAACCAAGACTTGGTCAACTTAGAAAGCAGTGAATAGTAGTCTACTTTTTCCTGACCCCCTTCCCAAGGTTTAAGAGCTCCTTGCATATTCATGCACTCACGTAAATGCATCTCATTTGTCTTTCATGCACCAGGCCTAACAAGCATCTTCATATGCAGGTTGATCAGCAGGTCAAAATGTCACCTTACAAGGTTGTCATCTCATCAGGCTTTGACTCAGGTCTGTCACCTTTCACAGAATCATCCACAACCCCTTTCCAAGGGACTAAGTTCTTGGCAAGAATCTGAAGCACAAGTCATCTTCCAGTGACTTCGCCAGAGTTTGCCGCTTGTCTCCTGCATTCTCCATGTTCAGAGGAGTACATACTGTTACTTCAGAATACCAAGGCCCAGAACTGTGCTAGAACTCTTGCATTTTACATCAGACAGCTATGGTTTTAAGATCCTGAGTATATAATTGAGGTGGCACATTTACCTTTTATATTCCAAAAGGTATCACTCAATCATTCAGTCTAGAGGGACAATGACCACATTCAGTGAGTAGATCCACTGATCAGACTTTCTGATCAGTTGTTCATGTTAATACACAATGTGTATGGATATTGCCTTCCAAAGTAAACCTCCTACCCTACCCCTAGTTCTATTTCAAGAGTTCAACTATCATAATACCTAGTGGAAATTCCTGCTCAGTTCTTGGTTGTCATTGGTTTGTTACTACTTCCCTAAACAGTAAGTACTGTTCCAACTTCCGCACCATGTCTTCTTATCCTTCAAGAGGCCACGAGTGTCAAGGGGCTTTATGGATCCTATAGTGAGGCCAGAGTTTACTGTTCTGACTAGATCCAGCCTGGCATTCAGACAGCTCTACCCATAATGGTTAAGTGATACCACTCAGCTCACTTTTCCCCTCTTCATACCGCTTCTGTTTCATTTGAAGTTCTAGTACTTCTGGCTTTGTCTTTATTCAGGTGTTCTAACAACTACAGGATTAAATTCCAGTAATATCTTGGCCCAGAAGCCTATGTATTGTTAGAGGATCCATTAGGATCACGATAATGAAGCTAGGAGGTTAGGACACAGAACATGAGCAATTTCATCCTTTGCTCCTGTAGCTGAAGATACACATCCACAATGAAGGGTTCAAAGGGGAAGGGGTTCTGTACGACAATAGAGAAAGGCAAGCAGCAACAGCTCAGAGGTAGACAGCCAATGAGCAGCTGCTAGTCAGAAGCATCTTCAGTTCCAAATGGAGTGTGAAAGCATGAAGGTAAAACTAAGCTTTCAAGGCAAACGTGGTTACACCAAGTCAGACCCTGTTACCCTCCCGGAATGGCAGCATCTGCCCACAGGTTGATTACTGTATTTCCTGAGCCTAGTGAGGCCTCATTCCAACCTGCTTCCCCTCCATCCACATGAGAACAGTCTGGTCTTGGGCCAACACTGTCGAGACTGCATTCCTATGTGAAGTCTGCTGCTCAAGTGAGTTTTTCTCCTATGGAAGATTAGCTTCCAAGTCCTCATGCAAAAAGATGCTTAGTCCCCTAATGCACAGCACAAAATGCTGCTCTAAGATTTAAGCAAGAACTACTGCTTCAACTCTACATCTCTATTAGCATTTGACCTGGGACTAACATGGTTGGAAAAGCTGAGCAATTCCAGAAGAGAATCATTGATTTCAACTGTGATGTGTCTTCTCTGGCTCTTCTGGGTGGCATGGTCACTACAACCCAGAAAAGTTACATGGCCCAATTCGAAAGTTACATGGCCCACTTATGGCCAGATGTGCCATAAGTGACAAAGTCCTAGTGGCCAACACTTCAAATACCCTGGGTTTCATACTGGAGGAATAATATCCTCTGGGTGTTTAGGAGGACCAGGGTTATTTGCAGGCAGATTCAACAGCAGCACTGACAGGAGACAGGCCATCTTCACTGACATTCCATATAGTCTCAAGCTACTGATGCTTAACTGGGACTACATAGGACCAGAGGTATGGCTTCCAGCTCATGGCTCTATTCTAACTCCCTGTCTTATCCCATCTCCTAGCTATTTCATCTGTTCTACAGTTTTTTTTTTTAAAAAAAAAAGGTACCTTGAACAAGTTTTGCTTTCTACAGTTCATTGTATGCACCCATCTTGATCACTAAATGTCAAGTTCAGATACATTCAGATTTGACTCAGGGCTTTTTCCACAAGAACCCTAGTTTTAGGAGGCACCCTGTCCTGTAATCATCCCTCCCATACCCTTTAAGGTAGTAGCAAGTATTTTTACAGACTATTGAGTTGTTTCAGATCTTGTGTTTAGCTGAAGTCTACATGAGAAGGGAGAGGAGCCCAGGCAAGTGAGGCTCTGCTTACCCCCACTGGGATCTTCAGGACCCTCTTCCTGCGTTGTTCAAACATCCAGGAATGCCACTTGTGCCCACCACACCCATCTCTTACTGGTGTTGAGTTTTATCCAGGGGTCAGCATGGTATGTCACCTGTGCAGTACTGACTGGCCAGAGCAGCAGTGAGCAACCCTGGTGATAGACTTCCCTGGAAGCACTTCATTACCACCCAACCCCCTCAACTTCAAGGCCTGGCCCCACCCCTGCTGCCCACCCAGGAGTGGCCATGAACAGCCATGCCAACCACTCCAGCATGAGTTTTGCTACCTCTTCAAGGTGAGCTGTGCCCACAACACAGGGATTGTGTTCATTTATATACCATATCTACAAGCTCTGTAGCCCCATCTTCTACCTTGAGTACAAGAGAGTTGTGACACCCTTCCACACCAGCAGCTTTTGCTCCCTCAGGGCCCCGATACCACCTCATCCAACACCAGGGAGTCAAGTTGATCCCCTCCACTAGCCATACATGCCACTAGGCTTACCAGTGGTTACTGCCACCGAGCTGCTGGACAATCCACAGCATCTGAACAATCATCCCAAGCACACAGAACCTCCTTGGCTCAGCTACCCAGCCCAGATACCATCAATAGCCTCTGCCTTGTTTAGCCAGGAGCTGGTGAGCTTTGCCCATGGGTTGGGGGGCCCAAGCTATCCTTGCTCTCCCCAGTTCAACCTTCCAGCCTTCAAATGGTCTCCTGTGCCAGGAGAGCTGAGCTATCCGAGTAGTTCTATAGCATTAGCTGTAGTTGTCAAGGGTGCCCCTCGCCCCCACACACACTTGCCTTGGTCAACAAGGCTTCTGCCCATCAGCCAGTTCTGCCTTAGGGCAGGGACACCATGGATGGCCTGTCCTATCATAGTGGTTGCCTACATCTCATTTCCCTCATAGGTCCCATCTTTGTCCAGATACTTTGGGATAGTCCCTCTCTAGTCCGCTGGCATCTCTATCTAGGGTAAGGAGACGGATGTCAGTTTCTGTTGCCACTCTGAGTGGGGTTTTGAAGCCCTCTCACCACACATACCAGTTCTTATTTATCACACAATGCTGTTTTCAGCTTTGGAGTAAGTTGTCCAATGAGAAAGCATCAGCTTACACAAACAACTTAGCACCTTGCAACCAAACTGTCGCTTATTTCATTACCTCTTCAGCACTGGGGACATCTTAAGGACCAAGAGCCTTGCCAAGGGGGAGGCCAGAGGCTGATTATCTGCAGCTCCCACCAGTTGTAGAGCTACACCCAGTAGTTTACCACTGACACTTGCTTTCTTAGATTCAGGTGTGACTATGGTATAACATGGTAAATCTGTACTGCACTTTTCAAAGGAGTACAACCATAATCTTGCACAAAGGCCATTGCCACAAAGCAAGTTTCCATGAGGAAAACTTCCTAACGACTCAGCATTTAGATCTTGACTGGCCCTACTCTTCCGATTCGTTTTTGTACTCAAGGATTACTGTGTCAGAATATCTTGCAAGATCCTCATCTCACTTTTGAAAATCTTCATTGCCTTGCTCTCCCCCTTTCATGTTCCCACAGGTTGCTGCAGTCCACATGCTTATTCAACTCCAATTCTATGCCATTCGAAGTCTTCAGTGAATCCTCTCATTGTTTCCTTCAGGACAGTGTACTGTCAAAGTTTAGTGACTTGTGCCATTAACTTTCTTTTTGGAAGGTTCTGATAGTTATGCTGAAACCACCCCCCCCCCCACATACACACCCTAACACAGGGAGTGTCCTATCTTGGCTACCTGTTACCCCCCATGTTCTTATATTCTGCACCACTGAATGTTAATGCAAGTGGTATACACACTGCCATCCATATCCTGAGGTAGAACAGCTTCCTTGTCTGCTGGTTGGGCTACCCAGGTAGTCATGGTTCGCCATATTTGGCAGTTCAATAGCAACGGCCCATGGGAATGCTTTATCAAGAAGCCCTAAGTCACTGGCCTGCACGGTCAGTGTACTGGCAGTACCTAGTAACTGGAGTTATAGGAACTGAGCAGGGGTACGGGAATGCTTTTGGGTCTATCCAAGATGAGCCCATATCACCTGTGCTAGTTATGCAATAAGCATGACAGTGTGAAAGCTAGATTCCGATAAGGACAGGTGACCTCTCCCACCTTTCAGCAAGTTTTTCCTATAGCAGAGCCTCCCACAGCTGTCAGAACACTTCCCCACAGGCCAACAGTTACCTTTGAATCTTGTTCAATCCATTGGGTATCCAGCAGAAGTATAGCTCAGTTTAAACCATCTAGTACTGATGCCAAAGCTGTGTTGCAGGTAGTCATGCAGGCATGTTGATATCCCCGATTCCCCAGTATTTCTAGAGACAGGTTAGAGCTTGAGGTCGTACTGCCCTCATTGACCAGGACAGACAATAGTGGGCATGCTTATAGATACTCAGAAGAGCAGACTCGTCTCTTTAATACGCAAAGCTCATGAAGTATGGACAGACCACTCAACTTGGGACAACAGTGCTGAATACCACATAGCTGAGTATATACACAAAGATTGCACCCTTTGGACCTGTATCAAAAAATACAGATTGTACCCTAAGGCAGGCATTTGACCATCTATTCCAGCTCCTACTCATCTTGACCAAGTGCTAGAGATACCAAGTCAACAGCTCTAGCGAAGCCAAACCATGGTTGGGCAAGCCAGCTTATGTGTGTACAAGAAGTCACAGGCCAGAGCAAGATAATTAGAAGGTAAGTCATTGATAGCCTCAAAGGTCAAGACCAGACCCTTTGTCCATCTGAACACCCAGTGCCTTAGGAGTCCATGGTTTAGTGGTGGGACGATCTAGGGCTTATGATGGGCACAGTACGGACCATACTCAGCAAGGTCTTTCATGGATATGTGCCCCTTTTCAGGAGAAAATTTGGGGTCAGCCTTCCGTAGTACGCATCAAGATTCAAAGTCACATTCTAACATCCAGACATCATGGCAGTGTTCTATCACACAGTATGGAGACTATACAGGGAGAGGTTGGAATGGTGGCCTTACTTGAGCCATCACTTGTGATGCCAGTATCTGACAAGTAGTCCAAGGCCCAACTTGTGCTTCTCAGTCCTTGCTTCCTAGTGAAGTAGAAGATGTAAGTGTCTGAGCCCCTTCCACCTGTTTGGGAAACCTGGATGTTCCTAGTAGCTCCTGTCTTCAGCTGAACAGCCCCAGCCATTATAAGTGGTTTTGTGAGCAAGCCAGCAAGATTTGTCCCTCTATACTGTCACTCTGGTCCTTTTTCATGCTTCAGTCACCGAATTGAAACTATTCCTTTGTGCAGGGGTGGGCTGATCTTAAGGATTCTGGTTCATTCAACACCTAACATGGAATCAAGTTTTGGGAGCATTAATGTCATGTTGTACAACAGGCTATGGAGTATATTCCTGACCTCAGAATGGAAGGGAACCATGAGCCAAGGAATACAGAAAACTTGTAACCACTGAAGCAAGATGGAACCTTCATGCAGTCAGCACAAACCTGCCAGCCAGGCTGCATGAAGATTCAACATTCAAGACTCATCTCTATTGATCCTATGACTTGGCTGCAACTGGAAGTGCTGTTGAACATCACTTGGTAACCTCACTTGGCAACAGTTTCTGGTCCAAGGTGAGTGAAGCCACCTGGTGAAGGTTTGTGATCCAACAAGAAATTCCCATCTTATGACTGAATGCCCCCACCAAAAGCTGACGTAGTCTCAAGTTAAGGTCTTCACCCAAGAAGTATTAGTGACTGCTTTTTCATGCCAAAGCAATTCTAAGCTGATAGTCCCAGAATGGCAGACTCCAGGATTTTCAACTACCACCATCACAACTTGCTACAACCTTCAGCTACTCAGACTGTATAGTGAAGCAAGTGACTCATAAGCATCCTACTTGGGTGTGCTCAGTGGATGTCCCTCTCCCACACCATGTCATTCCCCAGCCTATATCACATAAAGCCAGAACCAACCTCCAAATCACTGCCAGTAACAATACCTTGCAGGTAAAAAGGTCACTCCTGGCAAATTACTGAAGATTTGAACATGTAGTTCCTGTTGGTAAGGGACAATTTCTAGGTTTCATAAGCTGTACCTGAAAGTTGAAACAAGCTCATGAGTAGCCCTTCAAGTCTACTGGCAGTGTCCAAAAGCCAACATTTAGTTTGTATTGATGATTTTTCCTCCCAAGTCTTTCAAACTTCAAGTTGGCTCTTTCATAGGAGAAAATACCTTAAACATCAGTAATAGGCTGATATACCAACCCATTTTAGAAGTTTTTTTCTTTTTTGTTTTTTTCTTATTCATTGATTACATTGTATTATGTGATACAGTTTCGTTGGAACTGGGAATCACCCCACCCATCCCCCCGCCCACCCCCATAGCATGTTTATGTGGGCATGCCACAAGTCCTGCTTCTCAAGTAGTAACTTGGGTATTGTTATGCCAGTTCAGGTAAAGCCCCTTGTCAGTTAGGTTTACCCATTGGGAAACTTTCAAAAGTAAAAAAGCCATATTCTGGTGAATCTTGGCTTAGGAGGTTATCCCTGAGACTTTTGTGTTTCCTTTGTCATCCATATGTTGGTTACTCAGCGACACATTTTTTCATGGTGTTGTATTTGTTGTTGTTGTGGCTGTTCTAACTCATACCAGTAGTTGACCTTGTTACATGGCTTCCCACTTATGGAAATGTATAGTGATGGAGTACTGGAGTCTATCATATACAGATATGGGGGTATAACAGAACATGCATCCCTGCTTCCAGACGAAAGATGGATTCAATGAAACTTAAACGGGTGTAGACAATGGGATGCTGGACTGACATTGTACCAACAATGTCGGGGTACACTTAGACTGATAGAATTATGATTCCTGATGAAGGACTACACTATTGTAACAAATGGGAAAAATGATGGGGGTGGGAGTTTGGGGGGAATCCCAGCCTATAAAAAATTGTGCCACATTATTCAAAATTCAAAATATTAAATTCCAAGCTCTATATCCAAGTTTAGGTTTCTTGGGTCATGACATTAAACTGTCTAGGTACTCTCTCCAGCTCAAACTGGAAAAACTTCTGCAAGAATCTCACTGGGACAATGAGAGAAGTGGATTCCCAGCCTAACAGAACAGGACTTGAAGGATAGAAAGGTGAGGCACATGGGTCTACAGAATGATACAGCATCTTTCCCTGGAAAAATCTAAATGGATCTACTAGATAGCATTCAGGGCTTGATTCTTGATTCATGCTAACTTAACATCTGAAGTGAATACTTTGGCTTAAGATACAGGACCATGAAACTCATCTCACCCTACTGCATAGTATACCACATTGTTGAAGATGATCAAGTCCATCTCCAGAACATGCTTGTGGCCAAATGGCATCTCAGACATCCTGTAGACCTGTAGCACTGTCTTCTAGGATGTAGTCCTCAACTTCAGCTAATGGCTGCATCTCTTCCTAGACCTTTAACATCAGGTTTCCTGGCATGAGTTGTTTTCACCACTGACTATAGCCTACTAGATACAACTATACCGACATGTTCGGAGCATCACAGACTGGCAGGCAAAAGGCTCTAAACTGCTGGGCTGCTTTTAGTCATTGCAGGCTTTGATCCAGAAATCTGGACAGAGGCGTGCAGGTGTTTACAGATAGCCCTAAGTGGTGTTTGGCTTATCATTTCAGGAATTACTCTTGGTAGAACGAAGATTCATAGTATGGGTAAGTCAGGGCAATTTGCAACATTCAGGGCTCAGGAGAAGGTAGCCAGGGGATTCAAGACCTCACAAGAACGAAGGCCTGAATTAGTCTACTAGGCATGAGTCTACAACCAGCAGTAATGCTAGCCTAGAACTGTAGCCTGCAACGAGATACTTGTATTCTGAGGCCCAACTGCCAGAACAGTTGGCAATCAATAGCAATTCTATTTTTAGAGAGATTGGGCTAGTGGTGAGTCACATGTAGTCCGGTATTGATACACCCATGCTAAGGCAAGCCAGATCACTTTGTTTCAAGCCTGAGTGCCTTGACCCCAGATGTACCTGAACTACTACTGTACAGCTTCATCATGTGTCTACTTCTACCACAAGCGCCTATGCTCTGAGGATCTACTCACGGGCTTTGACAAGAGCTGAACAGCCTTCTTGCAGATGTGCAGTCAAGCATTGTAGGCTTTAGCTTGCCAGTTCCTCAGTGAAGAATTCAAACCACCTCTTCCAATCACTCAGTCCCCAAGGGGTTATATATCATTGAATTGCTATAGGTGCTGGATTAAGCTTTACTGGTTTTAGGATCTTGTCACCACCTGTTCCTTTCACTGGTTTTGTCATGTAATATATCACCTCTCAAAAAGTCATTTGTCTCAGGACCTTGGAGAAATTTAGTTCATAACTGCTATACCGGAGTATTAGTTGCTTTCTTGGCTTGTTGGGACAAGAGTTAGAATCAATCAGAAGGATAATCTAATGCTCCAAGGAGCATGGATTATGGAGTCACTGGCCTTGATTTTTTTTCAGTCCAGTAGTATTGCCTTGTGCAATTCATTCACAATGTTTTGGCAGAAGTCATGAGAGTAGAAGTACAGATACATTCCCCATTAACACCACATCAAGGATGGTGGCATCAATCATGTAGTGCAGTTAGGCAGCAAGAAGCAAGGTGAAGCATGATAAAGAAGGCAGAACAAGAGTGAACTAAATATCTAGCCTTAGTGCTATGCTAGAAGTAGCATATCCAAGTTAGTCTGGCTTTACTGGATATTCTCTTAGGAGCAGAAATGATTGTGATCATGTGCATCAAGTGACCTTCAGTTTTGACTACATGTTAACTTTCAGTGATTGTGTCAATATTCAAGTCCAGACCATTTAATGTCACTTCACCATTGAAGCATTTGGAGTGTTTGGGAAGCACATTCAGCTGTTGCCTAGCAGTGTATTGATCCCTGGCTCTAGTTTTTGGCATCTTTGAAAGTTGGTAATGGCTGAGCCGGAATCCATGCCACTTAAAGCGATACTTCTCTAAGCAGATTTTGTCTGATTTTTAGCCATAACCCCACCGCCACTATCAGCATTATGATGCAGTATCCCTTTCAACTGGCAGAACAGTTGCTTCAAGTGCAAAGGCCTTCAGCACTCAAGGAACTTAAGGATACTGACACTGCACAGCAGGCACATGTAGGCGACACTATTAACCCTTCCCCTTAAATCCTTCCACTCTGACATTATCCTCCATGGGGCATCCTCCATATTGTAAGATGGCTACTTCTCCAGCAGTGCCAGGAATTGAGCTTTCAATGGGCTTACTTCTAGAAATCTAGTAGACAGGACTAGTGACTTCCCATTTGAGTAGGCTTGTTTCCAAGATCATCTCACTGGTCTATTACAAGAGCCTTACAGCCAGAACTGAACGAGTTCACTGCAGACATTACAATACCTGGTTCAGCTTTTACAACTTATCTGTCCTGGGCAGATACCCTGTAGCACCCAGGGAGATACCTAGACCATCTCCAACACAGCAGCTTCTTATCGCCTTTAAAGAAAGCTTCACTGCTATGAGCAGATCCAGAGTAAGTTTCCTATCCGAACAAGCCTGCCCCAGAAGCTCCACTGGAACATCAAGCATTGAAGAATTGGGATGACCAAGCTGCCTAGAGATACCACCAGCAGGAAATTTAGTAGCACGAGTCCATACTGCCATTTTGGCCTCATTATCTCAAGTTCATCTACTTCGATTAACCCAGAACTCTTGACTGGAAGATGCAGAGGGAACAGAACCAGAGCTACTTAGGAACTTGTAAATCCCAGGAAAGTTGGGACAAGACTGGAGATCCAAGATCTGAGTTCAGATCCGAAGGTAGATAGTTCAGGAGTAACAAGGTTGAAGGTCAGACGCAAGTAGGATAGAGTCTAAGATGACATCAAGTCTATGTATAGAGCCTGCCATAGGGCTGTAGTCATGGACATTAAAGACCATTGGTATATGGTCCGGGCCTTGGGGTTCTGGGCGGCTTGCATCTCCGTACAGTGTGGTGGCTGTGGGGGGTGCCCCTGCCAGGCCAGATCCAAGGCTGGGGACTCAAGCCAAAACCACTGCCGAAAGGCACTGACTGAGTCCTTGGCTTTGGGCACCAAATGGTGCCAGGCTCTGCCTGCTGGCCACCCAGCGGTGAGCTCTGGGGTTTTTAGGATATGAAATTGCTGCTTAGGGACAACCATGAGTAAGGCCAGCTTTAGTGTAGGTGAGAGATTAATTCCGGGTGATTCCCAGTAACACGGTCATGAAACTTTCAGGCAAGCATGGGGACGGAGACCTGATGGTTTGGAGAGCAGTGTCCATAAGATCTGTTTGGGCCAGACTGATTCACCAGCCAAATTAGGAATTCTGAGATGGACTGTTAGCATAGAGCACCACTGAGTGCCACACACCAGTATACACAAAAGCTATGGATAGGGGCCTGTCTGGTAGGGCTAGTACCATTACTTGACTGGGTGGTGGAATAGTGGACTGGACACATTTGGCAGGATCAAGACACTAACCAGCATGCAAGAGAACTTGGTCTGGGGGTCAACTGTGGGCCCAACCCTGTGGAAATACAAATCCCACAGGTTAGCTCACGAGCTGGGGTGGTTATGGGCTAAGCTAGGAGTGACCATGGTACCTGCCATCACTTACAGGTAAAGGAACCAATGGCAAAAAATCTGGGCAGGTCAAGGCAGCGCCACCCAAAGGTGCATCCTAAAATAGGATGCGGGGTGGGCCTAGCTGCAGCTGCAAGGGGGCAGACCAGGCAGGACCAAGCAAACTTCAACCCACAAAAAAGAGATCAGGATGGAGGCACATGTCATTCCATCCTAGGCTCTTACCCCAACTGGTCTGCATGAGCTAGGGATACTAGGCCACAGCAACAAAGGCAAAGGCTGAGACAGGCGAGGGGCTAAGCCAACTGGATACAAGACCTAGCATAGGGAGAAGTTCTGATGGAGGAGCTTGGTAAAGTCTTGTTGGAACACAGCCCCTACAGGTGAGCGCATGAACCATGATATGGAGCAACCCAGACCAGGCCAGAGAAAGATACCCACTGACATACATATGGCATAAGTTGGTGGCAGACCAGGCTGAATCCAAACACCAGAATAGAGTGTGGGTCGGGCCATGTTCGGTCGCAACACATACCAGTGCACATGACAGAATGCCAAGGTGAGGTGAGCCATACCAGATGTGGCTGCAGCACCCAAACAGCACACGTGAGCACCAGGGGGGAGGAGAAAAAGCTGGCAGGATAATGTGGGCTCCCCTGCTGGACAAACATTCCCACTGGAGAGCATGAGCTGGAATTGGGGCAGACCAGACGAGGCAGGGCTGCAACACCTGTGGGCCGCATGTGAGCTAGACTGGGGAACGGCCAGATTGGACCGACTGTTCTGACTGGTACAAGCAAAAACTAAAGTGGGTGAGGCTTGGTTGGGCTTTGCCACATCAGATGGCAGAGGTGGCACTGGGGGCTAATTCTGTTAAATGCCAGAACCACCTGCAGCATGCATAATGTGGAAGTTGGAGTGGGCTAATAGGGAAATAGTGGGCACCTCCCTCGTGGGTAACCACTCCCACTGAAGAGCATGAGAACCAGGATAGGGGCGGGGTGGCTAGACAGAAAGGCACCTGCCAGTATGTGTGTGGGCTGGATAGTATGGTTGCTTGGGTTGAACTAGGCTTCAATGCCCATTGGCAAGTACAAGAGCTAAATGGGATGTGGGACAGACTGAACAAGTCTGCGGTACATACTGGCATGCATGGGAACCAGGGTAGGGAGCAGGCCTGGTGAGGGTTATGGGAAGTTGCCCCAACTAGGCTTCAGCTCCCAACTAGGTTTGTGTGAGGACTGAGTATGTAGTGGGTAGGATCAAGCTGGACTACAACACCCATTGGGTCACATGCGAGACAGAGCTGGAAACAGAACTGACCCAGCAATTGCAACGGCCAGCATGTGCATAAACTGATTGGGGCAACAGACTGTGCCAGACACTGTACTGGTTAACTCACAAGAATCAGGTTTGGGATCACTGCAGATGAAGTTTCTTTGGAGATCCCTCCAGCTGAACTGCTGATCTCAGAGCCCCAACCATGAAGAGACTATGTCAGCCAGTGGATTCTGAATAGGTTTCATTGTGATTGGAACAGAGATTGGCAGCAATTCAGACCTGTTGAACTATCAAAACTGCTTGAGCAGGACCGTCAGAGCATGCCCCACATTGGGGACCTGGGATGGGTGGCAGCCTGGGTGGGACTTTTCCCTTTGTTTCTCCCCTGACCCCAGATACAGGGAAAAAATTAGTGTGGAAACAATGGTGTTACCCACTTTCCTGTAGCCCTTGACCCTTTGTACCCTAATCAACCAAGATTTCTTTAAAAAATTTTAAAAAACCGTTGGTATATCAAGTGTGCCCTGGGTGGCAAGGAAAGAACGAAGAACGTGTTCAGAGTATGCCACACTGCCATCTAGTGGCCAGAAGCCAGAGATATAACCCAAGCTGTCTGCACTGGGTGGTCCAAAAAAGTCATCCAATCCAGGGGGCCAATGATAGCTAGCCTCCGGTTTCAGCTTGACATCCATCTGGTAAATCTTGCAAGATCAAGCCCTTAGGGTTCATCTTTAAATCCTCATCATGTTGGCTAGGAAGGGCTACAAAGTGAACAGCAAGAGCTTCAATGTGTAATCTGAATATGCCAGCCTGGAGTTAACTACAGAACCATTGAGCCCAAGAAGCCCCCAAGCTCCAGTTTCCCTGTAGGGAGTCACCTCAGGAATCACAGCTAAAAACAGAAAAGGTTTCGAAGGTACAAATGGGAACAAGAGTCGGGTTAGGAGTTTATAGATGACTAGGTATTTTTGTATTGCCTAGTCTGACTTGTGAATTCTGCTTTGTGTCCATCACCCTCAAGTCCTATGTGACTCTGGGGTCATGCTGTACCCGTCAGTCTCACTTGTGAGACCAGTTACTCAGAGTGTCAAGTTTACAGTAGAGCAGTACCGAGAAGCCTCTAAAACTACAGCCAGATCTGGGAAAGGGAGAGGGAAGTAAAACAGGTGCTGTTGCAGGACTAGTTGCTAGGCTGGAAGTAAATAGTGTTTAAAAGTAGAGTCACCAGAACATGCATTTTGGCAGCTTGTTTAAAGAGATAGAAGAGTCTTACGTTCTAGGTATTGTGTTTCAGGAGTGCTGAACCAAGGACACTTGAAGGCATGCAGTTGTGGAGTGGAAGCAACTGCATAGGTTTGAGCACAAACACCAGGGGTCATCTTAAGTAGGACAGTGTCATAACCTTTCAGCTACACAAATTCAGGGGCTAGAAATAACCTCAGGAAGATGGGGACAGGCAGGTAAGCAGGAGCCAGAACATAGCTTGACATTCAAGCTGAAGTTGCCCTTTAGAAGGATACATTGGTTTCCACACTCCTAATCCCAAGACATAGGATGTGCCCCAGAGTACCACCTTAACTCACAAAACTGATGTGTTCACCCAGGAGAACACTAAGCCAACTAGTTCTGTCTAGCCTCACTGTAGGAGCACCAGACCCCACAGCAGAGTCTACAGTTTGACTGCCTAACACATTTATACACAGCTACGCACCAACTCTGAAAGGACAACACATACAAGGACAGCTTCTAGTTTGAAAATCTAGCCGTGAACTTAGCCTTGTATGTTGTGCTTTGTTTAAAGTACCCAAAGACAGTCTTGAAAATATTACCATTCTAAGGTATGCCATTCACACTGTAGCTCTCTGAAGTTTAGAGATACTGCCAGTTTCATGTAGTTGTGACCCAGGCATCCCCCAAGTGAAGATGTGACACTCAGTACTGCATGTAGTATGAGACCTAATGGGTTCAGAATGCCCATCTCCTGCCCAGATACCCGCTTCCAGATGTTAATATTTAAGCTAGCAAACTGGCAAGATCTTTTGTGGCACTGCCTTACTCTTCGTTCTACTTTTGAGCGAGACCGCAAGTGGCTCAACCGTGCTTCTGAGCTTCTTCCACAGGAGGCACTCTCGGGACATCGACTCCTTGGAAGCTGCAAAGCGTAACAGCTGGCCACTTGTTTGCAGAGAACAGGGTAAGGCTTTGTCTCCAGAGTATCAGCTGATGAACTTCCAGCAAGGAAACAATGGAGCCTCTGTAGGACAGAACAATCTCCGAAGCACTGCTTGCAGGGCAACCAGTAGCTAGCATGAGGCACAGCTCACCACTTCAGTTAGGAGTTGCCATGCCACAGGTCACAGAAGCTGGGGCACATGATGTGAGCTGAGTATATGGTTATTGCCTGGCACCCACATGGACTTGGTCTAAGTGCTAGATGGTTAAATTGTGGCCGGTCAACATGAGGATGTGGTGTAGAGGCCAGAGTAATTGAGTCTCTTGAGTAAGACTGACCATAGTCAAGTTCAGAGTGGTCAGCTTCTTAGCAAGTGATAGCATAAGCTACTCTGGCCATGCCTGTCATTACATGCTAAGGGCCACCTCCAAGTCCTAGCTTCTTCTGGATTTACCTCTCTTCTAGGTCTCTAACGAAGGTAGCAAGTGTCTTGAGCTCCTATCACCACTTACATGGTATAACCCAAATGCAGCTTCCAGGCTCCTGACCTTGGCTTAGTCCAGTGCCAGCTATTGCTGTCACTTAGGGAATGACAAATTGGAGGGGTAACTTCTGTCCAAGATGGGTTTGAAGTTCCAAATGCTATAAACCCATGATACTTCTAGAGCTTTAAAGCCTATCCTTAAAGTCCCTTACTGACCTTTACACCATGTGTCTTCCAGGACAGCCACATCTTTCAATAGTAGCTCCACTCATGACCAGAGCCACAGACAGCCCCTTGCCACACAGGCTTTAAGGTTTTAGCGTCTAGAGTTACAGGTATCCAAGACATTGACCACCAGGCCAAGGAGTTACTCCAGCCTTTGAGTTACCAACGAGTTTTCAGCTCTAAGTCACTTCAGAACAGTTGTGAAGCTATCAGCATTGGTGAAATAAGCAACAGCTAACATGACGAGGCAACCGAGGCTACAGAAGGCATGGCAGCTCAAGCCTGGATTTTGAGTTTGTGCAGTTCTCAGTTTCAGAAGCTCCCCATCAAGTCATTCATGTGCAGTACATCCAGAGTTCTTAAGTAGAGCAATGTTAGGACGCAGCTTTTTTTCAGGGTAGTATAATGCATCACCACTTTCAAGTCTGGAGTAAACTACGGAAGTGCACTGAGAACTATGTGTACCCAAAAACCTGGTGATTTAGTAGAGTTAGGCCACCTATTAGTATATGGTCACTTCAGATGTGGGGCCATGGCAGCTCAACAAGCATGGCCATCAAGATGTGGATCCCTCCCACTAAACATGACAACTACAGCTGTAGTCCACGTCTAAGCTCCAGTCCTTTCCCTAGCCTTGATGACTAGAAACTATACAACCAATAGAGGTCTCTTACAACCCATTTTCTAGGATGTTTTCAGGTAGCTTATTAAAAACATGCTGTAAATGGATCAAGGATCATTGCTACAGTTTGGATCCTGGAAGAGACCCTAAGTTAACCCAATTTCAAGCAAGAAAAGTTAAAAGCTACCATTTTGAGAATGAAGAAATACTAGTTTCTGCTTTGATAACTTGTCCAAGTACATAATGTAACATTAGTACTCACATGCAAGAACTTTTACAGTATCCATAGAAAAAGCTACAGCAAAGTTATTCAATCCCAAAAAAATATTCTCTAATATAGTGGGTCCATCATGCAAAGTAGCTTCAATAACCTGTTCCATCCTGGGGTTTTGGCTGCATCCCATGGGTTTTTGATTGCTTCATCTCCAAGTGTTTTGTCGAATTCATTGTTGGCTCATGGATTACACAGTGGCATTTTACCCAAGAGACTGGTGTTTTGTCAGCATGCATTGGTTATTCAGTGGCTATTCAGTTGGTTATTTCACAGTGCTGTGATTTTGTTATTCTAATGCATACCAGTTGTTGACCTTATTCCATGGCTTCTCATTGAATATAGTGATGGAGTCATAGAAACTACCATATCCAGATGTGGTGATACAATGCAATATGCATCCCTGCTTCCAAATCAAAGATGGACTCATCATGAAGCTCTTGGTAATGTGTAGACAATGGAATGCTGGTCTGACATTGTGCCAGCAATGCCAAGGTGTTGGGGCCTAAGGAGTTGATAGTGCTTTTTAAACTGAGCAGCAACAGGAACTGGGCTTGTGGCTATAGCAGAAGCACAGGCTTCCCATCACCTGCAGGCGCCAATCCCCCGGGGGCCTGGCCTCAATCCCTCCCAATCCCCGCCCCCTACACCTGGCAGACAAAAGCTCCCCCCCGCCCCAGGTGCAGCTCACTCTCTGGTCTCTCCCCTCTCTCTCTTATCTCCTCTTCTCTTTCCTCTCTCCCTGGTCTCTCTTCTCTCCTCTTTCCTGATCTTTACCACTTCTACGCTGTTCCTGCCCCGTTGGAATAAACCGAAGATACAAAAAAAAAGTGTGTTGGAATGGCAATAGCGATGCTGCTGTTATGCAGCTGCCTGGAATCCTGCCTGTGCTTGTCAGGGCTGATGGAGACACCTCTATTGGCCTGAAGGCGTAGAAGACTTTGGCATAACAGTGACCATGGTAGCCAGTATCGCCATAGCGCCGGCAGCCGCCGTGCAACAGTGACCCTAGGATAGGCTATGGCTACCACAGAGACCATGAATCAGCTTGTGAAACAGATAACCTGAGTTATGGAACAGAACTTACTACTGAACACATGGAGTAGGCCTGCTTATGTTGCAACAGCAAGTTGATTTGTTAGAGGAGCAGCAGGTGCTATGGGAGATGGTCAGGGCCTTTTGTTCCCCATCGTATGCCTTTATGCGTGTAACACCTGTAAGTGCAAAATGCTTCCCAAGCCCAGGAACGGCTGTCTGCTTATCTTCAGGGGCCCTGGAATTTAGCTTTTTTGAATTACACTCAGGATTTACAATTGCAAATTCTTGAATGAGACTCCAGTGGCCCCAGTAATGCTTCTCTGCATTACATTTGGAAAGGGGTTCGATATGTTTAAAAGGCAGCTAGCCATTATGGCCTCCAGAGCCCCTTTTGCTCATACTTGTCCTTATCCCGACTTACTGCCTTTGCCGGTATTGTCTCCGGCAGTATTGTTAATGTGAGCCTGGTATCCGATTTGCAATCACAGCAGTTACATGATCCTGTTCAATGTTGACCTGGCTGACGGCAGTGCTGCTTATTTTCACATTATAGCACCTAAACTCAACTATAGTGTGTTGTATGTATCCTTTGTATCTTAACGGAACTTCTGTCATGTCATTCATGTATTCCATTTGCTTTCCATTTTTCTCACCAAGATCTCTGGAGAAGCATGTGTGGGTTGGATCTGGGGGTGGGTCAGGATGAGCTAAGCTGCAGCATCCGCGAGTGCACAAGTGTTAGAGTCTGGGCCAAAGCCCCCGGATGTCAGGGTGCGAGCTAGTCAACCCCCAGAGAACGACAAAGAGTCTCGCTGGTAATGCAAACAGCAGTTTATTGCTCCAGCATGCTGGGGCCAGACCGCACTTGGGGCATGCAGGCCAGCCAAGCAGGGCAGTTGGACCCCGAACAGTCCAAGACAGAAGCTTATATAGGCCCTTTGGGGCTGGGAAACACATCAAAAGTAACAACCTTAGACATGTTCATTCTTTTAGGGCCTTTAGGCACAGGGAGCCTATTCCGTTCCCATACCCACTATCTTTATGGTTCATCCCATTCTCACACCCTTATCTTCCTCCTGTTCCTGGGACTGGAGAATAATTGTGCCCTTGCCCTCACAAAGTTGCAAGGCAGCAAAGAACAGGTTTATTGCTAAAGCGGAATCCTCCCAAAGTTCAGGCACCTCCTGGCCTAGCAAAGTAGCAGGTTTTCAATACAAAGGAATCTCACACTGCCCAACAATAACATTTTACCCACACTCTAACAGCTGCAGCATCCATGAGTGCACAAGAGCTAGCCAGGATGCAGCACAGACTAGGCTAGGCTGCAACACATGGAAATTAGGGCTAGGGGCAGGTCTGGTGGGGGTTATTGGGAACCACCTACCAGACCACAGCACCTGTTAATGTCATGAAAACCAAGCTTACAGTGAGTTAGTCTGAGCTAGGCTGCAGCACCCATTTCATGCGAGATTGGGCTGGAGCCAAACAGACCAGCAGCAGCAGCACCCAGTGGTAGGTGTTGGCTGGTGCAGGGGACAGAATCTAACCTTGTGTTAGCTGCCACAAAGTCCAAGATCCCAGGAAAGTTTGCTTAAGTTGGTCTTTAGATTTGAGGTGATACCCATTTGACAGATGTAGATACGAAATCTGACTTGAGCATAGGACTTGTCGCTTAATTCTAGTGACTCTTTGCATTTCGTGAGTATTGGTCCATGACAAACCAGAGCCAAACTAGTCCTTCATCAAGTGATCTGGGACATTCTCATCTGGGTCATTCCAGCCTTGTCAAGTCACTGGGGACTGGTCATAAGCCCAAGTTAAACCATTTTGTTCTCCAAGTTTGAGGTCCAGTTTAAGCCTCGACCCAGAAGGTCTCAAACTATCAGTTGCCCTTACTATCACTACAAGATACCCAGTTCTACCCTTTCTCTGAGCACGTGGCAAAGCCAGCTTTGGGCAGAGAATCGAGTATCAATGCCACCACCGTAAGTCATAGGGTTCAACAAGTAAATGAAGGCTACAGGTGTATGATCCAAGGGGCCTCATGTTTATAAAGCTTTGTCCTCTTGGCACCCATTCAGTGGTTAGACAGTCTTTCCATTCAAGTTGTAGGGTTCAGTTGCAGCCATGAACATATTGGCCAATAGAGGACACTCAGCAGCCACAGGAGAAAGTTTAAACTGAAACCATGACAACTTGTGTCACTTAGCAAGTGCAGCTGCTCCTATTGAACAGGATCTGCCCACAGGATCGAGTACAGGGAATGTTCACAGTAAACTGATACTTGTCCTCTAGCTCAATACAGTGCTCAGGAGCAGAGATGAACTGTGGCTGTCTGGGCAGGTTAGGTATGTCCCCTAGTCATCTGGCATTCACTGGCTTTGTTCTCTTCAACAGGAATCTAAGTCCCAATGCCTCAGAGGACCCAAGCACACCCGCTACTAAATCAGGACCTTCCTGCTACTAGCTGAGCACCAGAGACTGGTTCAGAAAAGATCAGGAGTCTGTGGGTAGAGTCCACGTAGGTTATAGGGATTATGGCACCTATGGGTTAGTGACAAGACCCAGATCCTGGTTTTCCTACTATGAAGTTGTAATTGTTAATCCACATTTTACTGGTCAGTCCAAGGCAAAATGGAAGCTTGTCCAAGAACAAAGCAAGAGCCACCTGGTGAGATTAAATTTAGACTGCATAACACACCTACTGGTTTTGGATTCTGTCATCCTCCACATCCCCTTCCAAGAAATTTTTTGGGCGAAGACATTGGGTCAGTTGCAAGTTCTGAAGTGTGTCTAACCTAGTCTTCAGCTATGGTTCTAGGTTTCTAGTGTGGAGACAATATACTTTGATCCATGCTTCACATAGCGGTTAGAAGCAAATTACATAATTGTTACCTGGGGAAAAACATTAAGGGCAACAGTGAATTAGGCTAGAGCTGTAGTCAAATGAAGTTTGCATGAGTACAATCTTAATCGCACCTAAGTAGGAAGAGTTTGAAGAGCTAGACTGTGATAGGCCTTCGAGAGGGTTAGGTTCAAGGAGTTCACCACCTAAGAGCAGCAATTCTCAGTAAGCTGTGTTAAGGTAGGAAGTACTTCTACAATCATTCCATCACCTCTTTTTGCAGTATAGTTGTAGTTGACTTTGGAGCCAAATCTGGGTTTCAAGAACCCTTAGTACCCCTCTTTGTAGAGATAATCTTGAGCAGCCAGCTTTCAGTTTTATTGCCTGGAGTTGATAACTTGAAGTGTCTATCATGCCATTGATTAGGCCAGACAATTGAGTGCTTCTCAGGCAAGAATTTCCACTAAGACACTTAACTAGAAACTGGTGGAGGAATCCTACTGGTTGGGAGATAGCTATTAATTGGCTAACTAATCAGCCTAGTATTCAAAGTCTGGATTGTCAATATTAGGGAAATTATGTAATAGCAGAAGTAGTCCTGTACAACTACCCTTAACTGGTTGTAAGCTAGACCAGAGGTCTGAAACTGGACTAAAGACAGTTCAGCGTTTCTTCACATTGAATATTCTTCCCACCCTCCGTCGAGTCAGAGGCAAGAGCATACATGACTAGCTCACAACTGAGCCTGTCACCTTTCTACACCAAGATTCCACTCAATGGAAGCTTGTCAGGGATCATACTTGAGTCACTGTAGGAGACAGGCAGGCAGGACTTTGTGGAACAGGAAGTGACTGTCCCATCAGTCACCTTCCTGCTAGGCAAGGTAGGCATGACACCCACCTGGCTAGTTTTGGCCTAAGAGGTAAAGCTTGCCATTTAGGAGTGTGTAGCCTATAAGATGCAGAAGCTTAAGATGTGTCATCTCTAGCTGAAGTGAACTCATTCTAAGGCCATTTTAATTGTTCAGAAGACTTCATAAAATCAAGTCATTCCCAGGTTGAGAAGGAAACAACCCAAGACTCAGCATTTTCCCTCTGGAATGACAGACCTTATGGAGGTGGTGTTCAGCTGATCTAGTACATGAAAGCATGCAGAACAGGAGCATGCAAAGGCTTAGCAACTCTTGCATGCTATTCCCTGTCCATGTTCATTTGATTTTCCGGCATTGGCCATGGGCCCATTCTCTGGGTTTAGGCTTTCACAACTCCAGAGTCACCGAGGGAGACAACACTGCTCTTTGGCCATAAGCAGCACTGAACACGAGCTGGTGAGTAATGTCCAAGTGATAGGTTTATAAAGGTCAAAGGAGGGGGTAAGGGTCTGGCATGATAGCATAGTGGTTAAGGGCCTCACCTTGCACCCCTGGGATCACATATGGGTGCCGGTTCTAATCCCAGCAGCTCCACTTCCTATCCAGCTCCCTGCTTGTGTCCTGGAAAAGCAGTCAAGGACAGCCCAAAGCCTTGGAACCCTGCACCCACATGGGAAACCCAGAAAGAAGTTTCTGGCTCCTAGCTTCGGATCAGTGCAGCACCAGCCGTTGCGGCCACTTGGGGAGTGAATCATCGGACAGAAAATCTTCCTGTCTCTCCTCTGCATATCCGCCTTTCCAATGAAAGTTTGCAACTGTATAAACAGTGGCGGGACCTGGACCTGAGACTCTAGGGACTCAAGATACTCCTGGTCTTTCTGTACACCATCTCTCAAAAACTGGCCAAAGGGAAGGATAAAACTTTTCTGATGATCCAGGAGACTTTTGAAACAAGAACATGTGTATGGGCGAGATCAAGATTTTTCAAGAGATACTTATGCTGTGAAAAATAGACAGCACAGTAGCACTGTAAAGCTTTCAATCCTTCAATAAAAAGCTGTTCATTAAGCTTTTAAAAGGAGGTCACATTCTATATACAGGATTGGAAGTCGCCCTAGACCAGGGCAGCCAAGCTCCAGGTCACACCCACCAGGTAGCAGGCAAAGACCTGGGAACGATTTCCCACACCATTTTATTTTTCCTAGAGGCATTACCATGATCCTGCATGCTCACTAGCAGTGAGGGGCTCAAATACTCGAGATTAGAATCATTACAATGAAGTAGATTTAAGGTTTGAAACAGAAACACGAAGGGGATAGTATATAGGTAGTTAGTATGTAGTTAATGAGCAGCTACTACCCAGTTGCTGGACCCCTCTTCACTCTGGTAGTCTTGGGTTTGTTCCCTTCTGTTGAAGGGCAGGTAGACAAGTGCAATGAGTTCCCCTTAAACTTCATGAATTGTGCAAGACACTGTCCACATAGGACAGGAGAAGCTGAACTCCAGGAGACCAATCCCTTAACTAGGATCTTTCAGCCCCAATTTGTGTTGACTCCAGATACAGACAGCTGGCTTTTATGCCAAGCAGCTCTTTGGCAACAGCTTTAAGCAGATGGGAAAGGTTGGGTCATTCATGATAGCATAGCTTGGGAACGACATGCTGGCCAGATACAGGGTCTTCATCTGAAATCTAAGCAGCCAAACATCCTGAAATAGCCAATGACTACAAGATGTCGAGGATGGGTGAGCTACTGGTATTTAGGAAATATAGGTTATGGTGAGAAGATGAAGCTTTTCACATGGAACTGTCCAGAACCGGAGAAGCCTGCTAGCTACCAATTAAGTTGAAGGATCAGGTAATTGGTATAGCACCTTGTCAAGAGCAGGCCTGTAGCATGTAACCATGTACTTCTGTCTCTGGACTTCAAGGAAGGACCCCGAGTCATGATTGTAACTTGACAGTTTAACCTGTTGCCTGTTCACCTACATTTGTCATGTCATGTAAGGATTTGTCACTGTCATACATGGTGACACCATGCGACAGGTGGGTGGAGTAGACTGACTCATGGCCTATGCATCAAGTCTGTCATGCATATTTGTGAATTGAACCTTTATTTCCAGAGGTAGACATACAAGAACTGGGACTGGTTCTATTTCAACACCCGGGGGAAGTTAACATGAGAATGTAAGCTCACTCACCATCAGGTCACACATCTGGGTGTCCTGGGCCTTATTGAAGTCATGTTACATTAGCTCAGGTCTACGAAGGATGCCTAAGTTCAATTTAAACAGTATTGTGGGAATAGGGGCCAAAGCTTTACTTGGGCAAACCACTGGAAGCTCATCTTGAGACTGACCAGAAATAATTCAATATGCTCCTGCAGATCTGTGCACATCAGCAGGCTCTGCCAATAGGCAGAAACTCAGCTTGAACCCAGCAGTAAGCACTTGGCAGAACTTAACCTTTCAGTGTCTGTGGCAGTGTTTGTGGCAGTTTAAGAAACTGCTCTGTGAACTTAAGTGTGATTCCCTTTGTCAGAAACCAGCAGTTAACTGATGATCCCAAGACATCTTCCCACACGAACTGTGACCACTTAGCCTGTGTCAGTGAGGTGTACGTAAAGCCAAACCAGATTCTTCTTACTCCTCCACTATTAGGAAAGTCATCACTTGACGCAGTCTAGCAAGGAAGTCACTTGAGCTCAAAAGGGAAGCTGTGGTAGGAGAGAATCCAAGCTTCTAAAATCATTAGATTTCTTAGGTTTCGGGTCTATGAGCCATGGTAGTCCAGGGGCTTAGCCAGTTCAGACAGGCTGTAGTGTTAGTGATACTAAGTGATGGTGACAGTCATTCATGGGACTCCAGGTCATTGTTTTGTAGTAGCACTGTTTGTAGCCAAGTAATGTTCTCACTAAAGCCATGATCTTAGCTATGAATCCCTCGTGACACCTAGACTTAAGTCATTGTTCAACACCTTCCCCTCGGAAGGATGGCCAATACAGAGATGTTACAGAACCTTGATCTCCTGTTAACTTGGTTCCACAAGAACTGACTCTGCCCTTTCCCCCCATCTGAAGTTGTCAGTTTGTCCCTACCATTAATGGATCATTCCTCAGGGAGGTGTTGCACATGCCCATAGAACCTCATCTATGTGGTCACCATGACCATTAACATGCATGAGAACAGCTCTGCTGGTTACCCAGCTGTGGGCCTTCTAATTAAGCCTCAACTAGGTCTTTTGCCAGTAGTAAAGTACTTTAATCAACATAGTTGGAAGACATGTGTGTTCTCATTAGCTTTTCAGACTTGAGACAACTCCAAAGGCAGCTTGCCTCTACAGATTCAAGTTCCCCTAAGTTCCTCCACCTCTGGCTAACAGTGCAGTCCTGAGGGTCAATTAACCAAGCTGTGTTCTCCACCCTCTTCCTGGTTTAGGTGTCCTTAAGTTACCACTGGACCTTTGGACTTTGGCTTCCAAAGACATGCCACCCTCCTGTCTGGATTGTCCCAGATCTAGTCGGATAGGTTAACAGATTCTGCCTCTCAAGTAGGTAAATGAGTCTGCAGCCTCAGAGGCAGGCAGCAAGTCATGATTCTAAATGAAGGGTCATCCTGCCCTGGTTCCTGACTTCAGCCTCGACGGCTGTGATGCAGGTCAAAGGTTACAATGTCACATTCATATTGTATTTGATACTAGATGATTCATCTACAGGCATTTGTTGCCTCCAGGAGCAGAGCCAGCCCAGCTGTTTCGAGATCTAGTGCAGGTTCCATCCACTTACGTGGGGGGAGGGGAGTGTCACAGTAAGCATGTATAGACCCACTAAGTTCTCCTGTTCTTGATGCAGATGCTTAACATTTGAATTGGCCTTTATGTGCACCCAAATTCAAGTCTTAGTAAGCTGTAATTGGAAGAATCAAAATCCCTACTCATTTATAATGCCAACATAGCACATAGCTGAAGAGCGTATTACAAACTCAGTTTCAGAAGCAGGAGCTATGGGGTTTCTTGCACACCAGGAGCTGAAAAGGTTCTGAGACGTAGGTTAAGTAACTGGTCTCCAGAGCCTCACTACCCAATCATTGCGATCCCTAACTTGATTTACTTGGGGAACAGCAAGTTGCACCTTGTCCCAAGGACCAGAGACTTAAGCCACAAAAATCCAAGGTTCATCTTAGAAGCCTCAGGTATGGAGGAGCAGGAGTCCGACAGGTGGCTCACTAGTAATAACCAAGTAGAGGAGCCACATGGGGTGCAAGATACACCTTGGGGGTGGCACCTGTGTTTACCACAGGAGCAGCTTTTGTAAGGATATCCATAGCCTAAGCAGTTTATATTCCAGTTCTGGGAGTATCCTTGAGTCTTACTCGACTGGACAGGAATACTGCAGCCAAGTACAGTGGTTTCAGACTATCAGACTGTGTCCAACACATTAGGGGATAGGGGCCCCAGGTTTGTTTACAGCCATGCAAACATGATCAATAGCCACTCAAGGGGCATGGAGATGTGCTTTCAGGAGAAGTACACTACACTTGTGTATCAAAACTTGACCTCCTTCGCACCTGCATTGCATGCGACTCACATTGGGCTGACGAGCCTTCACTGGTCTGAGTGGCCCCATGAGGTGACATGGTGTGTGCATGTGGACCACACCTTAACATGGCTTGCAGGGCCAGTGCTGATTCTCAGTCTAAATCTTGGCTCCAGCAGCTTTCCAGAACAATGTCTTGGGCAGGTGTTTGTCCCGAGGCCTATGGGATAAGTTCTGAAGTCTTTATCATGTTGATAGCTTAAGTCCCAGAAGTGTCCAGCTAAACACAGGAGTTTCAACTCCAACTGTGAGAACAGGAGATGTAGGAAGGGCTCTTTTAATTGCTCCTTTTTTGTTTTGACCCTTTTTAGGTATTTCAAGCAAGGGCTTCAAAGCCTAAGCGGCTGCATAAGCCAAAAGCCACAGTGGTATTTTCCAGGCATCTTCCTTCCCACTTAGGGTTTGACCTTACCTACAAGCTCACACAATGACACCAGTTAACAAACTTCCATGTAGGAAAGGTTTCCTTTCCTTTTCGTGCAGTGCTCAAGCCTCTGACTTCACTAAGCAGGAGTGTGCCCAAGACGACAAAGTTTAGACACAGGAGGCACCCTAGTGGAGAGGTTAGGGACGCTGACGTGTGCACCAACAGGGCTTTGAGCAGTCCCCTCAAGGAACAAGGATTGGACAGTCTCAGCTCCCAGCCAGCACTCCTTGTTCTGCTCCAGGTGGCTGTGCAAGCTAAGTGTTGCCATCGACACTTCAACACCTTCAAACACATTTAGGTCTAGTCGGTCATCATGAGGCCCTGGAGTACAAGGATTCTTCCTGCAGTGTGCTCATTACGGTCTTCAACCCTTAGACCAAGAAACAGGGTTGAGCTGTTGGCTACAGTCACAGCCTCCCAATCACAGAAATTACTTAACCTTAGCATCTGGCATTACACTCACCCTTAAGGTTTTAGGGCACGCTAGAAGGGCCTGGCTCTTCAATTCATTAAAAATCCACCTGCCAGACACCCAAACCATCTGACCTTTACGTGAAGTTTGGCAAGAATCCTTGTGCGTTTATTTTGTACAGAATTTAAGATTTAGTTGCCAAACATATGGCTCCTTTACAAAAGAAATCCTTGGGAACACCACCTGCCAGAGCAGGTCTCATGAGCAGGTTTGCTTCACCGAGTGAAGATTCAAGTAACGAAGGTTCATTTTCTGTGGAGACCTTGTTCTAATTCCACTGTAGTTCCATCTGAGACCAGACCTATGACACTTCTCAGGATCATGGAAGCCATTCAGCTCAGTCCTGCATTAGCGACAGTAACAAGATCAGGCTCAGATGTGGGCTTTTCCAAGTTTGGTGGCGGGGGGCGGAGGGAGTGTTATGACATCACATTGGGCGTTTTCCTCATCAGGAACTGAGGCTAATGGACCAGCATCTTTGCTAGAAGCAGAAGTAGCAGACTTACTAGGCACTTAATACCTCCATGCCTCAGATGTTTTCTAGCCCTTTGAAACAGGGACAAAGGGCCCACCCTCCTGGCACACATCCTCTGCACCTACAGTGGACACATGTGCTGTACAGCAAGAAGCCAGGGACTTAAACCTTACACTCCAATCCGACATGAGATTCTTGGGTCCCTCTACAAGTCAAGAGGTTTTAATAAAGGCAGCTTGATCTGGCCCTTTCCCTGCTAGGAGATTTAACATGACCTTCAGCTATGATGTTCACCCAATTGTGGCTTCCATAACTGTTGTCACTCAACTTCCTGGTTACTATATTTTAGGGTTCCTTTGAAGCACTTTTCCACTCGGATTCAGTGTGTCAATAACTACAGCCAGTTTGGTAGGCACGTAGCCACTGGTCTTGAGAGGCTCTAGGCAGACAAGCAGAAGAACTGAACTCAGAGCTGAGCATTTTATTAAGCTACTCGCTGAACAGTATGCTTTCATGTTCAAGCCACTGCACACAGGATATACACTAAGGTTCAAGCTAACTGCGAGCCCAGTGGTTTGAGAACAAGTAACACTGCCATGACGGCATTCAGCTGTTTATACTCCCCATGCATCAGTTAGCAATGTGGCCAGCTGACTGACAAGAGGAATCCTGCTCAGATTCATTGCTTAGGAAGCTGGAGGGCTCAGCCCATTTTCTGCAGTTGTGGGTTAGCTTTACTCTCCAGGGAACTGCAGTTAGCCAGAGACACCAGATGAAAGCTCACCTGTGGATGTCTACTTGGGTCCATATCTGATAGTTAACTGCACCCTTCATTAGGTGGCAACATTCAACTGAGTTCTGGTCTATTGGTGTGCTTCTAGACTCAAAGTTATGTAGTTACATGGCATTGCAGTGTCTAAGGTTTACAGTAGTAGGATTACTTGATACCAAGCATCCATACCATACACCCAACACCCACCCCTTGGTGAACACCGAGTACAGCAAGGTCACCAACATGCCAGGTTCTGGCAAAGTGGAAAGATTCTGCTGTCCAGAGGCCTGAGCGTGGGTGAGGACTCTCAGCAATCAGTTGAAGCTGTTTTTTATCACCCATGGAGAAGAGGTCAAACATGGTCACAGCCCAGCTTCACCTGTGGGTGCTTCTCCGGCTGACCACCCCCTCTGCCTACTGTAGCCATTTTACTAACACCGTTGCTTGTGAGAGACAGCTTCAAGGTCCCACAGGCAGGCAAGTGTCACGTTGGTTACCAGCCGAGAACCACACTCCTTGTTTAGAGCCTCCACATGCAGGCAAGGACCGTGCTGTCCCATTTCCCACAGATGGACTGCCCTGGAATGGAGATGGCGAGGAACAGTGCTCCTCTTACACAATCACACCTGAGCACATTTTGAGGCAGTTAGATGGGGGTGTTGAGAGTACAGCCCTATTTTTAGGTCTCTGCTATGGTTAGCCTACAAGGACAGCAGTCCTAATGCATGTTATAGGACACCTGTGAACCATCACTGTCAGAGTAGTTACAGCAAGCCCTGTTCTGTCCACTTCATCCCCCTTTCCCTGTGAGGAATACGGCTGATCACTCTTCCCATCAAGCCCAAGGGAGCCTTCCGCACTGCTACATTTGCCAAGACCTCTTAAAGGTTCCCTTGCTACCCTGACCACCGTGGCTTTGCCTGACATTAGAAACTTTCAGGAAAGAGAAACTGAAGACCCCAAAACAAGGAACTCCTCCCCGCTAGCAGGTGGAAGGTGAGCTGCTGCTAACAGCCTTTCCCGTCACCCAGTGGCTGCTGTGAGCACTGAGCCCCTGACATGAACGCAGCAGCCGACTCAGGCTTTTGCTTCTCAGTGTCTGGAAGAAGGCCTCTCCCTCCCCCAGAATGTAGCTCAAGTGTGATTACCATTTCCTGCGTTTCCTGTCAGGAACTTAAACACACCCCGTCTTCAGGTTTAGCAAGTAGCTTGATAACCTGCTTTTGCCACTCTTGACAGCTGGGTTGAATTCTGAGTAAGAAACAGAAGTTAAACCGCTCCTGTACCTTAGGTTGGAAACAAGAATTGTAGACTTATATCTGCATTAAAAAGCGATTCCTTAGTTCAGGGAGTTCCTGGAAGCTTTACTTAACCATCCTAACACTAGAGATTAGAACCATCAAGCAATCCCTTGGGAAGATGTGAAGACAAGCTAAGTAGGGAGGCAGGATCACACTTAGGTTTTAAGAACTCCTTTTAGAGACCAAGGCCTAGTGCAGTCCTCATGCCTTGAGGCAGAGTGGGACTTCAAGAAGCTTTCACCACTTTCTCTAAGGAGTTTTTCTGCCTGCAGGCAAGGATTAGCTTCCCCATTTTCAAGTTCTTTGATCTGTCTGCTTAGCTTGCTAGCTGTTTTGTTTGTTCATCTCTCAGGTCTATAACCTAGCCAAAATCTTCCTTGAAGTCTTCCAGGAGCCCTACCCATTCCCCACCCCGCACTAGCTAAGAATCTTCTACCAAATAGGGCGCCTGGAACACTTGGGACGCTGCTCCCAAACCCCAAGCAACTGACCGCCACCCACACCAACAAAGCACCCAACAGCCTACGCCCAGAGTCTTTCTTTATATACTCATAGCCCCGCCTTCGTCGTAGATGCCGACCAATAAAAGGCCTAGGGCTACTTCTAGGGCTACTTCTGCCCGGCAATTGACCCCATACTGCCTGCAGGTGAGTAAAGAGCTTCCAGAACGTAAAACCCAGGTGACCCAGGGCAATTTTTACCAGACCTCCTGAATTATACATGCATTTCTGTCTGTCTCTCTTTTCAGGCCTCCTGCATTAAACAGGCATCTCTCTCTTTCTGCTTTTTTTTTTTTTTTTTTACTTGTGGAAAAAAAATATGCTGATCTGCTACAGATGTAATTGGGAGAAACGACTGAGAGCATCCATGAGAAGAAGCTGAGTCAATTCCCCTTCTAACTCTTGGTGCTAGCATGGAAGATGACAGTGTGTCCTAAAGAAATTCAGAAAAACAAAGTACTCTTTGAGCAGACACTGGTGTTGGAGTCAAAGATTAGGACCCCTCAGCCCATGCCACTGACTGTCTTCCCAGGTCTGGGAGCCTCATTCTTGCTTTTTCACTCCCCATTATATGGTGAAAGCAAGGAAATCAGCAGGGAAGTTTGGAGGTGTGGCTGCGATGCTGAAAGTGTGTGCTAGAAAGCTCTGGATACTCAGTGGCTTTATTATTTTGCTTTTTCTAGAAAGCCAAACAGCACATTTGTGGGAAAAAAAAAAAACACTGTCATATGTAAATCAAGATAACAATGGCTCTAATCACCACAAATGATGTGCCTTAATAAATCAGGGGAGAAGAACCAAATCTTCCTTCCAGAAAGAGCTGCAGGACAATAGGGACAGCTGCTCCCCTACAGCAGGTGCTGTAAGTTGCCTTCTGCTCCAGGGCTACTTAAGAGAACTGAGAGTAGAAAGGAGAAAAGTTACAACTTTGCCAAGAAGAATGTGGTAGACACTCCCTAAGTAAGCGAGTTGGCTTAGAATCCCCAGTAATAGTCACATGGCTGTTATGTAGCCTTGATTTGAAGTGCTGAGGAAAGCAGCCATCCCTGTGCTACGTTTACTCACAGTGCCAAGCTCCAATGTCCTGGCAAGAAAAATACATTGAGGAATGTTTCACAGGACTCCACTCAGTGTTCAAGACAGTTCATTGGGGTCTTCAAAATTAAGAAAAGGATGAGAATAGGCCACATGCTCAAACTAGGGGATTTGGTGGTGAAACTCAAGGTCACATCCTGGATGAGACTCTGGGACTGAAAATTACATGCTATGACCTCCAAAAGTTCATGCAAAATGCATATCATGAGGAAACTATGTGTGCCTTTCAAAAACTTTTGCAGCAAAGTAAGTTTATCTCAGTTCCATTTTTCTGTGAACTTTTTTGGTGTGTATTTTTGCATTTGAAAAACTGGGTGAAACCCAAACAGATTCTGGGATTTAGATTAAGGAATGCAAAAGCAGACCACTTACCTTTGACAAATGTACCACAGTTGTGTAGGTGTTAAGAACAGTGGAAACAGTGTGACAGGAACACAAAATTCTCCTCACTATCCCTACAAATGTTTTGTTAGGTAAAACTTGAGGCATAAGATAAGATGCCTCCCATGAATCTGGGATGGATTTCTGGCCCTACTTGTGTTTACAGCTTCCTGCTAACGTGGGCTCTGGAAGGCAGTGGTTGACGTAGTTAGGTTCTTGCTACCATGGTGGACACCCCAGATCAGGTTTCTGGCTCAAGACTTCAGCCTCCTGCCCGGCCATCCCAGACTTTTAGGCAGTGATTCTGTTGATGAAATCGGTTACTCTCTGCCTCTCAAGTAATTACTTTTAAAATTTAAAATTATTTGTATGTAAAACAATATTTGCTTTCAAGAAAAAGAAATATAGCATAAAATGTGCATTACCTTTTTAAAAATAATGCAGGAGACTTGGTGTGGGCATTGTGGGACAACAGGTTAAGCCAGTGCTTGGGACATCCATGCCCTATATCAGAGTGTCCCATTTAACTCCTGGCCACTCTGGTTCTGATCCAGCTTGTTCATGTGCCTGGGAAGGCAACAGACCATGGCCCAAGCACTTGGGTCCCTGCCACCCTTGTAGGAGACCGAGAGAGAGTTCCCGGCTTAAGGTTTCACTGGCCTAATCTTAGCTGTTGTAACCCTTTGCAGGGGTGAAACAGTAGATGGAAGTTATCCATCCCTCCACCCTTGTCACTCTTTAAAAATTAACAATAAACAAATAATAGTCCTTTAAAGAAGAATGACATAAGCCTTAAAACAATATTGCCAAATATGATTTAAAAAGAAATTTTTTAAAAACCAAATAGTATCTTTAAAAATAACAAAAAATAAAAATACTGTAGGAGACGCAGTCATTAGCAATTAAGAAACATGGGTTTTCAAAGTGGATAAACCAAGGTTTCAATCCCAGCTCTACTAGCTAGTTAATCTGAGGTTCAGTTTGTTCATCTGTGGAATGACGTTAAAAACTAGGGCTTACTCACAGGGCTGCTGGGAGGGTTACTCAGGGTTCTGCTTGAAAATCATCTAGATCAGTTGATGGCATACACACACAGCCCTAGCACCTGGATCTGTTCTACGTACCACACACCTTGACTCACTTCATTCTTGCCCCATTCCCATTATTGGCCTTTGTATTTCACATGTGCAATCTGAGCCATAAGAGAATGAGTAATTGGCCTAAGGTAACACAGCTGGGGTAGAGGAGCTGGACTGAAACTCAAGCAACCTGGCTCTGGAATTCATGCCTTGAGCCAGCACACTGTATGGCATTGCCTCCTTGTCAGAAAGGAAAACATTTTCTCTTCTACTAGAAAGGAAGAAGCAATAGGACAGAAAGAGCTGTCTTCATAAAAGGGACCATTTTGGCCCTTGTGTGGAGTTGCAAATGAATAAAACAGTGCAGAAATGAACTCGGAACAATATCAAACCCAAGTCCATGGGCCAACAGTGGTAGCACTTACATCTTCAGACACAAAATTTTCAGAAATTTTTAAATTTTTTTAAAGATTTATTTATTTTTATTGCCAAGTCAGATAGAGGAGGAGAGACAGAGAGGAAGATCTTCCATCCGATGATTCACTCCCCAAGTGGCCGCAACAGCCAGAGCTAAGCCAATCCGAAACCAGGAGCCAGGAGCTTTTCCATGTCTCCCACACAGGTGCAGGGTCCCAAGGCTTTGGGCCGTCCTCGACTGCTTTCCCAGGCTACAAACAGGGAGTTAACTGGGAAGTGGGGCAGCCGGGATTAGAATCGGCACCCGTATGGGATCCCGGCACGTTCAAGGCAAAAACTTTAGCCACTAGGCCATGCACTGGGCCCTTGAGAGAATTTTCATCAAACATCATACAATATTACAAAAGCAAAACAAAACAAAGCTGTTCAGTAAGTTCCTCCCCATTGGCTTGTTTCAGTATTTTGTTGATTGATTTCCTGAACTGAACACTCAAATACCAGCTAGTCCAGTTCAAAACTGGACACGTGACAGTATTTACTGTAGAAGCGTCAGTCAGCATTCCACAGTGACTCACCATTCTCCAGGATGGAGAGATGAGGCCCTGGACCAAGCCTGAGGCAGTGTTTTTGGTAGCTCCCCCGTTTCCCAGCCTACGTAGGTGACAGCCACAAAGGCACCAGCCTGCCTTGGGCTCCTAAACTGACCAACATATTTCTACTTTACTACCAAACTAAGTGGTTATTTCAGCCATACGTTGGCTCACTTAACTTTCCCTCCTCCTCTAGAAAGTGAATATTGATAGACACATATTTGTGCATAAGAACACCCAGGTTCAGAGGGATTAAACAACTTTCTCAAGTTGTGCAGCTAGCGAGAGACAGAATTAGAGCAAGACTTTAGACCCAGGTTGTTTGAGTTCCAAGGACCCTCCCTTGAAAACTCAGTGCTCTTGTCGGGTTGAGAAAGTGATTTAAGGGGGGGGGTTATGGGTTGGCAGAACAAGAATTTCTGTGGCTCTGTTATCCTTTCCTCCATTGAGGATGAGAAAAAAGTGATGGAAGAGAAAAATTCTCTTTGTGCCTCATGAGCTGTCCTTCGAGACTGAGGAACAGGGTTGGGAAAGCATTCCTACCTTTAGTACAGAAGTTTTTGTTCCCATTCTGTTATTTTTGAGCCAAGCTGAACTCCAGAATCCTACCCTGCTAGCCTTGTTCTTTCTTGTCTCTCATTTCGCTGCTCCACCTCACCCCCAACCAAAACCTGAGTCCGTGAGAGGGGAAGCAGAGTCCGGCAGCAGGGTTTGTGTAAGGAACAGTTCTAGTTCCAGTCTTCACTCCTTGTCTGACCTGGAATATTTTCAGTGGATTATTCCCCCAGAACTGACTGCTGCTCTCTCTGCATCCTGGGCTTACGTAGGCCTGTGGACCTGCCAGCTCAGGAGAATAAGGGCAGCCAGGGGAGCAGGTGGTGGAAGTTGTCCTGCCCACGCTGGCACAGCAGGAAGAGCTCTGTGTTGATGATCTGCCCCTTGGAGGCTTGGGTTTTGGACTCTATACCTCAGTGTTCAGATGAGGCTGGTGGAAGTGCATACACAGATACAATATGTGGCACAATTGCTTGGTCCGGTCCTGCCAAGGCAATGGCAAGCAGGAGTTCAATTTCAATACATCTAGAGCAGGCTAATTTTTCAGTTGATGATTTTGTATAGTCCATGAATGATGTTATAAATATCCAGATGGCCCTTAGCAGAATATAAAGGTTTACTACCCCTGTTTTACATTATCAATATGATACAAAGCTCCAAAATGCACAATCCTGGTCCAGAGTATATAAGGAAATAAAAATATCCAATTCTGTGTCATAGCTATCTTTCTGTAGCTCCTGCTTAAGATGCAAAGGAGGCTGCAAGTTCTACAGTCTCATGTTGCCCATGAAGACTTTTTCTTGATCCTTTTCCTTGTCAGCATCCGCCTGTCTCTAACTTAACCCCTGATTCTCAGCAGCCCTTTGCTCTGCCTTCTGTTTCCATAGTGTCTGGAACCACTTTCTTTTCTTTCTTTTTTTTTTTTTTCAACAACTGGCAGTAAATTTCTTAAAATAGATGGTCAACTTCGGCATCTGCAATGCTGACTTCCACTTCCACTCCTGGCTCAGTGCTGATGGAAGCGATCTGCTTCACAGTCTTGGAAGGACTGTGCAGGTCAATGAGCCGCATGTGGATCCTCACCTGGAAGTGGTCCCAGGTCTTACACGGTTCCCCACAGGGTGTTTTTCTAGTAGCAATTCCCAAAGTCTTGGTAGGCATCTAAACTGGTCCTTTCACTTTCAGATTCTTCTCCTTTGCCCCTCTAAGTAAGTCAGCACATACCTTCTCCAGGGACTTGACATAGCGGCTGGTCAGCGTGATCCTGATGTGAATGACCACCTCAGGCCCCACAGGAGTCCTGCCAGTATCCTTACAAGCCATGGCTGCGGCGTGGCTCCCAGACTGACTTGTTCCTCAGCGAGGGTGAGCAGCGGGGCGTCAGGAGCAGGAGAGCCTGACACAGGCTGCCCGGCATTGGCATCAGCGTCTTCCAAAAAGCTAGACTCATTTCCTAAACTACCCTTCTCACTGCATCTGGAGTATCCTTTCTAAAATGCAGACCCTTCTCTGACTCCCCGCCTTAGCTAGGATAAAGGCAAACTACCTGTCATGCCCCCCTCGCATAGCAAAATAGAGGAGCAGGCGTTTAGTGCTTGCCTCCACCTTCCACCAGTCATTCAAAGCCATTCGTGTTTAACCCCCTTATATTTTTCTGTTGCCCTTCCTTCTTCTAGTACATTCTCCTCTCTGTTTCATCTCCACACCCACCTGGTTCCTTCTTAGTCCTCTTTCAAGGATCAATGACATTCTGTCTTCCAAAAATATTTCTCTGCTAGATGCTCATATTAGTGCAATCATTGTGCTACCACAAAATACCATGAACTATGTGGCTTATCAAAGACGAATGTATGCCTCATGGTTTTGGAGGCCAGAAAGTTCAAAGTCAAGGTGCCGGCAGCTTCAGTGTCTGATGAATCAGGTTCACAGATGGCACCTTCATGCCATGCTTTCATATGACAGAACGAGCCAGGGAGAGTTTGCGGGTCTTCTTTACAGGGTCATTAATCCCATCTTGAGGACTCGGTCATCATGATCTAATCACTTCCCAAAGACCCTGCACCCCGAGATGCTTCCAACATATGAGCCTAGAGAGGAGGACACAGACATTCAGACCATGGCTAGCCATGAAGACCTTTCCTTTTGGAGCAAAATGCCAACACAGCTCTGATCCTGGCCCGTTGTCACCATCTATTTATTCATCTGCTTCCTTCACCAGCACTGTGCTCACGGAAGGCAGAGTGTCTTGATGACCTCTGTATCCCCAGCCCCTATAGGAGCTCCTGACCAAGATTTGCCTGCCCAATAACACTTGTTGAGGAGATTAAGGGATAAAAACAATCCAGGTGGCTATATCTTGAAGGCTTCATAGTTGACAGCCTGAAATGGGGTAATTGACTATTTTTAAAAGGAGTAGATAGATCAATAAAACCCATAAGAAATGATCAAGCATTCCCAGGGTCAACTTTAGTAGAAACAGTGTTCACTTAGACATCTGCATGTGCAAGGGACATGAGGCACTTTAGAGTCCAGAGAGAACCACTACAGGGGAAGGCAACTGAGCTGGGGTGGCCATCAGTCTGACTTACAGTGACCTGGCACAATGGAAACCAAGCTCACTTTCCTCTCCTTTATCCTGGTACTGCCAGTCACTAGCCAAACCACTCAGTGCCAGATGGCCAGAGTGCCAGTGATAGAAAACCATCTAGGTCAACCTCCCTGGGTGTGGAGCAAGGTGGTGTAGGATCGAGGAGGATCCCTAGAAGTAGAAATAGAAAACACCCAAGACAGTTTCTCTTTAGAAAGGTGTCATTGCCTGAACGCTAAGGTTCAGAAATTCAGAAGTTTGATCAAAGAAAGATTTTCCTTAAAAAAAAAACAAAAACTTTTTTTCCTATTTGCTGGTGAGAGGCTTGGTTGTGGGAAGAAATACTTTAGATGAGCCAGTTGTGATAAAGAAAAGAGCAGTGGGCTGAGCACCTAGATTTCTTGCAGAAGAAACATATCTCAGGATGCAGAGGAGGAAACAAGGAAGGAGACTCGGGTTGAATGCATTCTTGGGGATGACTTCAGAATAGGAGGAAGACAATGGCAGAGGGGCTGGCATTATGGCCCAGCAGGTTAAGCTACGGCTTGAGATGCAGGCATCCGATATCACACTGCCAACGTGAGTCCTGCTGCTCTGCTTCCGATCCAGCTCCCTGCTAATGCAGCAGAAAGCAACAGAAGATGGTCCAAATACTTGGGTCCCTGCCACCCACATGGGAATCCCAGATGAAGTTTGCACTGATATCTCACACAATGATCATTGATTATTAAAATCCACAGAAACAAGGAAAGGAAAAAAACTCCTGATGAGCTCAGTATGCAACGATATTTTACTAGAAGCTAATGCAAGCATGGAGTTAGCATTAAGATTCATACAAGACTGACAAATGCCAGAGTCCAAAAAGAAAGACATCAACAGAAGACAAACTAGGATTGGGAGGGCGAGTGGCTGAGCAAAGGACACAAAGCAGCAAGCAGGACACAATAGCAAGTGTGATTCCAACTTGGTTAAGCTGTGTCCTCCTGTCCTCCCCCCAACGCACACACAGAGAGGTGAGCATCTACAAGGGCTTGTGCCTCCCTGAACACAGAGACATTATAAATCTTCAATTTGATATAGATCTACACTAGTATGTGGGCTATGCACTGAGGGTTTTGCATGAGTCATCTTGTTTAATCAAATAAACCCAAGAAAGCTGCCATCGTTGTTCCATTTTACAGATGAGAAAATAGAGAAATGAAAGCAATTTCCAAGATCACACAGCTGGTAAGTTTGACCAGAATTTAAATTATGGAAAACTGTATGAAGGTACTTAAAAAAATTCACTGAGAGGCCGATGATTAAGGTGCACTGGGAGACCTGCATCCCATATGCAAGTGCCGGTTCAAGTCTTGACTGTTCCACTTCCAATCCAGCTGCATGTTAATGCACCTGGGAAGGTAGTGGGAGATAGCTCACTTCCTTGGGCCCCTGTCACACACACGGGAGACCCGGTTGGAATTCCTGGCTCTGGGGTTCTACTTAGTACAGACCTGGCTATGAGGACATTTGGAGGAGTGAATCAGCAGATGGAAGAGTTAAGTGTGTGTATGTCAGTGTATGCTTCTCTGTCTCTGCTGCTCTGCCTTTCCCATAAAATTGCAAAGAAAAATTTGTAGGAAAATAGAATTAAAAGATGATTATTTTAGTATAGAAATTGTTGAAATCTATACAGATTTTTATCCCAGGAATGTGTGAAGTCCCTTGTATTTCTGCATCATCTCAAAGCTACTCTGAATATTTCTTCATTTTAAGAACTAAAAACTAGGGGCTAGGTGTTGGGGCAGAGCACATTGGGATGCCACTTAGGATGCCCACATTCAATACAAGAATGCCAGTTTGAGTCCCAGCTACTCTTCTTCTGATCCAACTTTCTGTTCATGTATCCTGGGAGGCGCCAGATGTCCTTTCAATGCTTGGATTCCTGCTACCCACATGGGAGACCAGGATGGTATTCCACATCCTGGCTTCCAGTCTGGCCCAACATCAGCTGTTGAGACCATATGGAGAGCAAACCAGTGGATGGAAGATTACTACAATCTCTGTGTCTTCCTTTCTTTCTCTTTTTCTGACATTCTGCCTTTCAAATAGATTTTTTTTTTAGTAACTCTGAAAAGTAAGGGGTTGTACATGCAAATTGAAGATTTTCAAATCAAGGCGTTCACTGAAACTAGGTTACTTTCAACTGCAAAATACTGTGACTGTTATTGCAAGTTGGCCTTGATTTTTGGATTCCAGTTCCTCTGTCCTGCCTCCCACCGTTGCTGCTGCATCCCATTTATTATTTCTTACATTTCCCCCTTGAAATGAGACAACCAGTGGCAGCTTAGGGATGCTGCAGAGCTTCCTCGGATGGCATACGTCAGAGAGGGGCCTGTGAGGATCTGCACTTGATCCTTTCTGCAGGGGTGCCCAAAGTCCAGGAGCTCAGACCAAGAAGCCAGGAATATCTGATAAAGCAAAGCAAAAGAGGTGATTGTTTTGTGGTTTATGGTCCTAATGGGAATTTCCTTAGGCCCTTCGATTTGGGTAATTTTTTTTTAATCCCACTCTCATTTCAACCAGTAACATTGGTGCTCTGCTTTCTCTGGAAACTTCTTGATGAGTAGGTCTAAACTGCCAGTTAGACATCTTAGACTTTTCATCAAAACACTTTACCCATGGATATCAAAGCATTTGTGAACATTGTTATTACATTGACATCATCAGTGAGACTTGAGAAGGTATTATTACTACTTCCTATTATAGACAGTCAGAAAATGTCCACAGGAAAGAAACTTAATCTAAGTTATAAATCAGTAGCAAAACTGGGTTCAGGGGCCAGTGTTCTTGACTCCAGGTGAACTTAATTCATCTCCTAAAAATATCCTGTGTTTCTTCCTCCATACAACTAAAGCCCCCCTCCCTATAATATAAATGACAAGTCTGTTCATTCTTACATGCTCAACCAAGAAGCTTGGGCCAACCTGTTACAACTCTGCATGTAGAACATGGTGGACAAAGGCACTGGCTGTGAAGTCAAAGGAGTTCAACCTCATCATTTATTCCCCAAATGGCCACAGCCACTAAAGCTGGACTAAGATGAATCCAGGGGCCTGGAAGGCCATCCAAGTCTCCCACATGGCTGGCAGGGGCCCAGGTACTTGAGTCATCTTCCACTGGCTCTCCATGCACCATTGCAGGAAGCTGGATCAGAAGTGGAGCAGCCAGGACTCCTATGGGATGCTGCCATCACAGCTGGTGACTTGACTTACTACATCACAATGCTGAGGCTAGCTCCATTATATTCTAGCTGCAGATTCTTGAGCACATTCCTTCATGTGCCTGAATCTTAGGTTTGTGACAACATTCTGAGCAGTGAGTTATAGAACAACGAATTCTTTAAAAATGAAATTATTTTTACTTGAAAGGCAGAGTTACAGAAAGAGGAAGAGGGAGATCTTCTGTCTGCTGGTTTACTCCCCAAATGGCCATAACAGCCAGAGCTGAGCCATTCTGAAGCCAGGAACCGGATCTTCTTCTGGGTCTTCCACATTAGTGTAGGAGCCCAAAAATTTGGGCCCTCCTCTGCTGCTTTTCCACACCATAAGCGTGGAGCTGAATCTGAAATGGAAGAGCTAGGACACAAACCAGTGCCCATATAAGATGCCAGCACAAGCAGGAGGAAGAGCAGCATGCTAAGCCTAAGCCATGGTGCTGCCCCAGGTCAAGTTTTCTAAGGAGTTTTGTCTCCCTCAGTAAAAGCCTACCTCTCGGCCCGGCGGCGTGGCCTAGCGGCTAAAGTCCTCGCCTTGAACGCCCTGGGATCCCATATGGGCGCCGGTTCTAATCCCGGCAGCTCCACTTCCCATCCAGCTCCCTGCTGGTGGCCTGGGAAAGCAGTTGAGGACGGCCCAATGCATTGGGACGCTGCCTCCCGTGTGGGAGACCCGGAAGAGGTTCCAGGTTCCTGGCTTCGGATCGGCGTGCATCGGCCCGTTGCGGCTCACTTGGGGAGTGAATCATCGGACGGAAGATCTTCCTCTCTGTCTCTCCTCCTCTGTGTATATCTGGCTGTAATAAAATGAATAAATCTTTAAAAAAAAAAAAAGCCTACCTCTCCTCTTCTCCCTCCTGTCTGATCCCATTTGCTGCCTTTTTTTTTTCTTTTCAATGTCGAATCTTCAATTGCCTCTATATTTTTATATTATTCTTGTTTGATATAACCTATGAATACTTGAAATGAGAGTTCTTCTTGCTCCAATACCAGCCCAAGGATATCTTTCTAAACACCCTTCTTGGTTTTTCCCCAGAGAGCTGCCTTGTCAGTCTTACTTGGAAGCCCAATATGTTGATTTAGTTGTTTTCAGAATCTCTCTGTTTTTTAGGGATCCGTCATATCCTGAGCTGATGATTCAGGCTCAGTTCCCTCATCTCCCTTTCCGTCCCTTAGTCCGGGAGGCCTTCAGCATCACCCCAACCACAGGATACAGAAAGGAAAAGCCAGGTGTCCAGGTGTCCCCTGTGACCCTCACCTGCCTTCTCTGCTCTTCTCCCTGAGCTGCCACCCAGAAAAGGGAAACAAAGCTGGACTGGGCTGAGGCTGGGCTGAGGTGCTCCCTGGCTGCTGGCTGAGCCAAGAGAAAGCCCGTGAGGTCCAAGTAGCCAGTTATTACTCCAAGTTCTGCCCTCAGCCAATATGTGTGCGCTTAGCCAAGGTCACAGTACATCTCAAGCCACCTTTCTCTGCAGCTCTTCCTTTTGAGTTCCAGCAACCCTAACTTTCTGTCATCTCTTAAGGCATAACTAGGTGACAGCTTATCTGATGTTGATTCTGGCTTACTGTACTGTCCCTGTGGTTTCTCTGCACCCAGCCCTTAGTTGAAAGTAGCCCTTTTATTAAACCCTCTGGACTTAGCCTCATTAGCCCAAGGATGCAGCCTTTCCACTGTGGCTGCTGTTTTCACCCCATATTTTCTCCATCCATGTTTAAAACTGACTTAGTCTGTATCCTTCCCCAGGACCCTGACTTTGCACCTGACAATGAATGAACTTGCATGTGGGTCTTAGCACATCACTAAAAGAAACCTGCCATGCTGTGACTAGCCTTCTTTCAGCAAATGGGATTCACCGGTCGACTTTCTAGACCATGCCTACCGGCCCCAGTCGTCCACACATTCCACTGCTTTTCCACAGACCCAAATGAATCAAGTGGAGCAAATTTACCTCGAAAGTCAGACTCTATTGCTTCACTGCAGAAAAAAAAAAAAAGTTAACCGGTTTCAAGTATCTAATGTTTAAAATCCCTGCAGCTGGGATGCAAAACCTTAGTTCTCCCTGGGGCTTGAATAAATGTACAACCTTTTGATAGGATTGAAAAGCACAATTCAAGAGGGATTCTCTGTGGCTGTGCCATGTTCCCCTTGACTAGACTTAGTGTTTAGTATTTAGAGCATCCAAGCCCTTAACACATTCTGTGAATGTTGGCTCCATAAGCCCTCTCACAATATAACCAAAGTAACCAATTGATGCCTAAAAAGAATGTCCACTTAATAACTCTTAAGATCTTTTGGATGAAAGCTTATACATATGAGGGCATTCCATAAATTATGGAAACCAATCAATGTCTTTTTTCAAAAAAAGTTATTGGAAAGGCAGATTTACAGAGAGAAGCAATACAGAGAGAAAGATCTTCTGTCTAGTTTATTCCCTAAGTGGCTGCAATGGCCAGAGCTGAGCTAGTCTGAAACCAGGAGCCAGGACCTTCTTCCAAGTCTCCCATGCAGGTGCAGGGTGCCAAGGCTTTGGTCCATTCTCTGCTAACACAAGCAGGCAGCTAGAAGGGAAGTGGAGCACCCAGGTTATGAATTGGCACCCATATGGGATCCCAGCATATGCAAGGCAATGATTTAGCCACTGACTGACCATGTCAGACCCACTAATAAATGTCTTATCAGTTGGTTTCAAATAACAGAATCCAAAACCACAGATTTAGCCATAATAATGTTATTTATTGTTTAACAAAAGACAAAAGGCAGTCTCAAAGCCATCAAGAAACTGTATTTTTTGCATATCTGTGTGTGGGCCTCAGAGCTACAAGATGGCAGCAACACTAGATGTCAAGACTCTATTCAGAATCAGAAAAAAGATAGCTAGGGAGTGTGTGTGTGTGTGTGTGTGTGTGTGTGTGTGTGTGATGTGCACTTGTACTGTTGTCTTTCTCTTCTATTTGCTTCAATTGACAGACAGATGAAAACAGAGATTCCCCATCTTGGTTGACTCCCCAAATGCCTACAACAGCTGAGACTGAAACAGGTTCAAGGACAGTGACTTAAAACTCAGGCTAGGTCTTCTAGCTCTTCCAAGTGGGTGACAGGGACCCAGTCACACCTACTGCCTTCCAGAGTGGGCATTAGTGGGAAGCTGGGCCTGGAAATCGAGCCAGAACTCAAACCCAAGGCACTACAATACAATTGGTAGCTGAATGCTGCTCTGAATCCCTGCTCCACATGCTTCCTTCCCATGAGGCTTTCCCTAGTCATGCAGTTAGCTTCTCATACACCTTCTGGGTCACATGGACGTTCCATGACCAGAGAGGCTGGGAAAGCAAGCACATACCTGTGCAACCCAGTTCTATGATGAGTCTGTGTGAAACAGGTATTCTGGAGACTGGAAGCCATGCAGGTGTGCCATGCAAATCACCTCTCAAGCAGGAGTTTGCTGCTGAACTTGAAGCACAATTGATTTATGGCCTCCACTGCAGCACCTTCAAGATGTGTCCTGTGTTTTGAGTTAAGGCCCAGCCATTCCAGCACTGTACAAGCTGGGAGTCCAGGGGACTGGCCCTATCTGCCCATGTGGAGCCCCTTGCCCCAGCAATCCTCGCTCCAGAACTCCCTATGTGTCATAAACCCTTGTGGAGACCAACATCACTCAATTCTGCTGCTCACTCATTTTCCTTTCCCGGGTGTTCAACTTGTACCATAGAAGTTAGACATCCCCTAACCACCCTGCTTCCTCCTTTTTCTCTCTCATGGCCATTGCTACCACCAACACCACTAAACCTCTTGTCTTCCTAGCTCATCTCCGCATATTTCCACACGGGAGCTCAACAGAGAGCAAAGGGTAACAGCACCATAATTGTTCCCTTATAAGAAGATTCCCATGAAAATTACATAATACTGGTGCTAAAAGAATTTGAGATCAGAACAAGTCAGATTACTCTGGCCAATCCATTGCACTGTGTAGATGTTCCTGCTCTAGGGAACACCCATGGCCCGACCTCTGCAGGCAAACCCAGGCAATGCTGGCCTTAGTGCTCTGACTCCTGGTTTTCTGTTTCCGTCTCAACCATCCTTGTAAGTTGGTTTAGCTTTCTTTGTCACACTAATTCCACAGGGCATGCTTTAGCCAAGTCCTGTTTTTCCCACCTGGAGGTTCAATAAACATTCTGGTTTCTTTTTGGTTCAGTTGTTGGCTTGTTCTAGTCTGCTTCGAGAGGAATCCTCCACTAGCTGCTCTCTTCAATGACATGTTGATCTTACAACTTCAATTCTCAGAGTTAAGGCCTTTGAAATAAGATCCTTCTGGGACATTGCTTCCTCTGGGGAGGAAGCCTTGAGTGCCTTCATTTATTTCTTTGTTCCCTCAGCCCTCACTGAGGAAGACTGTGCTCTGAAACAAGATTGTAGTAACTGCGAGCACAGAGCAACAAACATGACACAAGCTCTTGCATGACATACTCATGGAAGCTGTTTTTAAGCTGAATTATTAAAGCTTGAAGAATGATATTTGAGCCAGGAGAAGGGTGAATCATGCATCAGAACCTTCCTGTAACATCCACAGTTAAGGTTTGTATTCTTTGCAAGACCACAGTTCGAAGATTTTCAGACCAGCACAAAGTGCATGTGCCAGACACACTCATGAGCTGCACTACAACATCAGGATCCATGAGAGAACATGTGTGTGATGGTGGCCCAAAAGATTCCATCGCCTAGTGAAGGCACGGTCATCCTGGTTTGTGTGAGTGAGTCACTCTATGGTGTTGCATCGCAGAAAAACCACCTAACAACGCACAGCTCAGAAAATGTCCCTGGAATTGTCCCTAAAGGATGTACAAAATGTCTTCTCTTTATATTAATAAAAACAAGTTAAACAAAAAGTAAAATAATCACCAAAAATGTGACCGCCATTGTAAGTGAGGCATGGCCATGTTAAATTTGGGGGTGGCGACTGGCTGCTACCCTGTGCTGCTTGCTACTCCCTGAAGCCAGCCTCACACCCCACTGTGAGAGCTGACTGCCTAAAATAGCATCTGTCACCAGGGCTTAAGAAATAATAGAGCTGCACAAGTGGAGATTATTTCTGCACCAAGCACACGGGCAGCACAATCCCAAGTTCACCTGTACCAGGTCATTCTACTTGTTCTGGTTTCAAGATGAGTCTCTGCTGAATGTCCCCCTTCTCAGCCATGAAAGTCAGCCCCTCCCTTTTCCCACCGTCATTATTTATGCAATCCCTTTTCCTTTCTCGCCTTCTAAAGTCCAAATTAACCAAGCTCAGAACAGACTTGACTGGATCACAGACTGGATATAATCTTCAGTAAGTTTACAGTGAGAAATAATGACAGCCCTTGAGTCTGACCTGTGAGAAACCCTTTCCCAGAAGACACGAGCCCTGGGTGCTGCAGGGGTTTGGGGAATGAGCATGGCAAAGCTACAATCCGCCTCCCCCAATCACCGAGCCCAAACCCTTCAATTTACAGGCAGCAAAACCAACTCCACAGCAGTAAAAGCACCTGCCTACCTCAGCCAGTGAGTGACAGAACTGGGACTGAATCCCAACCTTCCTCCTCCCAACTGGGGCTCTTTCCAACGGCTGCCCCACCCTGAGGTGGCCTCTCTCCCAGTATTCCACAGCTACCACCCCCCTGCCATTTTTTAATCCCTCTGTGACCCTGTTCTTTCTAGCTCTGTCAACCACACCTGCCTTTGCTGCCTCCTCCTCTGTCCCTCCATAGAATGCTTTACATTCTTTAGTACGGCCTTTTCCCCCTCTTAGGTTTTGCTGTCTTGCCTGTTGTTAAAAGAAAACCCAAGCGTAAAGGTGAAATTCATTTATGTCTCATATATACATTGTAGATATGGTCTGAGGGTAACTTTATATACTATTTCTTAGAATTTTGTGCGTAAAATAAAGTTTCATGGTTGTGTGGGATTTTCCATTTGTGGTATCATGTCAATACTTAAAAAGTTTCCAATGTGGGAGCATTTTGGATTTTGGATGCTCAGTCTGTATAATTTTACTAGAAAAACAATCCTACAGAATTCCCAGGACTTCACAATAGCAGCACTTCTGAAGCAGCAGAGAAGTTTTGAAATGGTTGCAGAGGAGCTCTAAGGGCTTTGAGAAGAAACAGACGGCTCCTGCAGGGGAATTACAATAATAAAGTTGTTTCCAGATGCACCGAGCAATATTAGCTCCCTGAGGTAGCAATGGAAATGAATGAAGAGTCAGAAACAAATAACAAAAAACAACTGTGTTCCGACATGTTAACTTCAGACAGCAGTTTGGGAACATGCTGCTGTGTGGTGTTCCCTGTCAGGTCTGGATGGGACAAGGCTCAGAACCAACCAATCCCACTGTGTGCTCTGTGCGTGGTGCTCACTGTTCTGTTTCCCATGTAGTCTGCCAGAGACAAGGGTACGTGTCTAATTGATAGGGGGCGGGGGAGCATCTCTGTGCTAGGTGGACAGAAAGAGAAACCCTCAGTGAAAGTTAACGAGCTATTCTCTGCACTCCTGCTCCATACTGTACAATCTGGGCCAGCAGAGCTGCGGTGCTAACCCTGAACTCTGGCAATGCCACAGAGGCACTGTCACTGTCACTGTGAGTTCTGTGATGTCCAGCCAGCCTTCCTCTTTGGCATTTCTGCAAGCATCTATTGAGCATGCCTGCATGGCCTTGAATGTGCCTGCTCATATGCAGATGATATCATTGACTTCAACCAACCAAGAGGAGTACTGAGTTGAGAAAATGGTTAGACAGCTCTGCCTCCCTCTGCACCCTTGAATTTCCTGGTTTCCTAACAGCATCAAGGAGGGGAAGGACAGCAGTCTTGGGCACCTGTGAGGGCTGGCCTGGAAAGCATCCACTCAGTACATGCTCTCCATTCCTCCTGTGGGCTCATTTCATTTGGAGCTTGAGCAGCCCTGATGGTTCTTGGGCCTCTTACTCCTGAAAACTGCACAGAGGAGCCATGTCATCAAATCCCAGGCAGGCCTTCTGCCCTAAATCCAGGAGACAACTGTGAAGCAGCTGCCCCCAGTGTGCCCTAAAGCTGCTTAGCAGAGGATGCAGGGGGAAGGGGATGGCCCTCAGAAGCTATGTGACCCACTGCACACAAAGGGAACAGCAGCTGGCAGGTGCCATCTATCAAGAAGACACTGGTGGCATTGGGTTGGAGACAATGATGGATGAGACTGAGAGCAGCATTTAAGGGGTTTCCCCCACCAGTGAAATGATGTGCTTAGAACTGTTTCATATAAGAAAAAAAATTACAAGACATACAAACAAAATAATGAAGGCAGCGGGTAGCTACAGGCACGCAGGCGGGTAAAATGTGACTCTGTTAGGCTTGCCTCCTTCCCCTGCCCTGGTGCCCCACCCAGAGCAGCATGAAACATTTTCCTGCAGCAACCAGGGTGTCTGCTTCTGCAGCCAGGGCCCAAGTTCAGGCACAGCACCACTTCTTACAGTTGGCAACCTGACTTGCCTTTGATCTCCTTTCCTTTCTGAGACAAGTCAGCCTCGCTCCTCTTTCATGTGCAAGATGGGACAAGAGCTAGAGGCAGGTAGGTATAGCTGCAGGCAGGGCTTTCTCCAAATCACAGAAAGGTCAGAGGGCAGGGAGCCAATGGAGTCGCTTGTCTGCTGAAACCCATGGGAAGCAGTCTGGGTGTTCTGGTAGGTGGGGTGTGTGTTGCTCAGCAGTTGGTTGAGGAACTGGACAAAATGGAAGGCTGGCACTAATTTCTTTTGCAGCCCGGTTCTCAGAGTCTAAGTTTCCTTCCTCATGCATACCCTGTCCCTTTTATTGACATCCTCCTCTAAATCTCTTAGGAATTTAATGACCCCATTTGCTTTCTTGACCATTCCTCCAACATCCTTATTAAAATCCTCAGCATGCAAGCATAGAAAATGTCACTGGCACAAATGATTAATACAAATATAAATCCCTACCCCCTTTTAGGAAATCAGGTGACCATTACATAAATTTTAGAAGCACAGTTGCTTGGACCCAAGAATTTCTCTTGTAGTAATATAACCTAAGTAAATTATTACACAGGTACACAGAAATATATTTATGAGAAGGTTTACCGTTGCTTTGGTTTAATATACAGAACAAGTAGAAGTAACAAATGCAGTGACCAGCACAATGGCCTAGTGCTTAAATCCTCACCTTGCAAAAGCTGGGATTCCATCTGGGTCCTGGCTTGCATCCCAGCTGCTTCACTCCCCTTCCAGCTCCCTGTTTGTGGCCTTGGAAGGCAGTGTAGGCTAGCCCAAAGCCTTGGGACTCTGCACCCATATACGAGACCTGGAAAAAGCTCCTGGCTCCTGGCTTCAGATCAGCTCAGCTCTGGCCATTGCAGCTTCTTGGAGGGGTGAGCCAGCAGATTGAAGCTCTTTCTCTCTGTCTTTCCTCTCTGTAAATCTTCCTTTCCAACAAAAATAAGTAAATATAAAAAATAATCACATGAGCATACAATAAAACATAAAAATAAGAATGCACTTTCTGCACCTGTGCAGATGGCAGCCTGTGGCCAGCCATGTTTCTGTGCCCATGGAGGCCTGTAGGTGGGGGTTTGTGGTCTGGGGGATGGAACTGGGGGATGTGTGGGGACCTGGGGAAGTGACTCACTGCTAGGCAGGCAGTGCAAGCCTGGGGATTTCCCCACATCCTTGGTCCCAAGAGGGGTGGAGTGAATGTGGTCTGGTGTGCTGGTGGACCAGGCTTGGGGAAATTTGATTGGGCCTAGGTTTTGGGTATGTGGAGGGGTAAGGTCCTGGGCCAGCACATGTGCAAGGAGCTTAGAAGGGCAGAGCTCTGGGCCAGCACATCACCCCACCAGAAGATTGGACTTTGGAAGGCTGGGCTGGAGAACCCAAGCACTCCCGGACACAGGAACTGTAGATTGATGAGGGGAAAGGGGAATGGGAATGCATGGGAGGGAGAACTGCTGAGGGAGTGTGTTGCAAATAAACAACGTTTGAGGAACTTCCATCAACAAGGCCACTGTACCTGCAGGTAAACAATGGGGCTGGGACTGAGTGGTTTGGAGGGGGAACTGAAAGACCTTTATGGGTCAAACAGATACAGCAGTCCACATGGGAGACCTGAGCTAGGCTAGTTAGCATGGATCACTACCATCCACTACTCACCAGTGCACACTAAAGCTCGGACTGAGGGCCTACCTGGCAGAGACAAATCACAGTACCTGTCAGTGAAAGTCAGAACAGGGGACAGGTAATGTTAGGCTGGGTCATGACACTGACCAGCATGTGAGAAAACCAAGTCTGGAACTACAATTTCTGCTGGTTTGCTTAAAAGTTGAGGGTAGTGATGGGCTGAACTAGGTATGGCCATGGAACCCTATGACTGTCAAGGATACTGGGGCTGGGAACAGGTTGGGCTGGTTCAGGCTATGGCATCTGCAAGTGCACCCATGAATAGGACGTGGGGTAGGCTGCACTCCAACATCGACCAGCTCATATATATGTCAGGATGGAGGAGGCAAACTATGCTGGGTAGGGGTCTAGCACCCACTAGCACATGTGAGATCTGGGTCTGGAGGTAAATCTGGTGGGGGAACTTGGGAAACAACCCTGGTGTGCCATACCTACCACCGGTAAGCATGTGATTCAGGCCTGGGTGTTGATCAGGCTGGGCAAGGTAGATCCAACTGTCAGCCAGTATGTGAGTTGGATCTGAAGGCCCGGACTGGGCGTGCAGGTCAACCTTAGCCTACTGGCATATGCAGGAGCCATGCTGGACTGTGGGTAATGCTAGATTAGGCTATCACACCTACTGGTTTCCATGAGCCAGCAATGGGAGCGAATTGGGCAGGGCTACAAGAATTGACTGGGGGAAGGCAGGGCAGGCCAAGATGCAGCATCTAATGGCAAAGGCCAACACGGGGGATGGGCTATGCCAAGTTGGGTCAGTGTAAGCACTGGCACATGCAAGCTATTTAGCTGAGAACAGGCCTGGGTTGTGGAGCTAAGGGGATATCCTGACTGTGTTGTAGTTCCCACTGGTGAGTGCGACAGCTGGAATGGGACTGGTGATCTGGGTTAAATATGACTGCAGTGTCCAATGGCATGCATGTGGACAGGGTCTGGGGTGTGCCAGGCTGGGCTTGACTCCTGTACCCACTGGTGCCCAGGGTGGGTATAGGATGGGCTGGGATAGGTCTTGGCTCCCACTGAACTATACAAGAACTGTCTGGGCATGGACCAGGTATGACTGGGCTGTAGCACCCAACAGTAACAACTGGAATTGATGTGCAGGCCGGTTTGGCAAGGCCACTGTTCTTGCCAGGTCAGGAGATGGATTAAGTCAGTCTGGGCCAAGGACCCACCGGTGTGTATGAAATCTGCACTGGGAGGAGACCTGATAGAGGAGCTTGGGGATCTCCTTTGTTAGGATGCAGTCCCTGCAGGTGAGAACAAGAACAAAGGGCTGGGAAGCAGCCCAGACCAGGCCAGGTTACAATACCTGCCAGCATACCAGGTTGGACCAATTCATAATACCCACTGGCAGATCTGAGAACCAGGACAGGGCTCAGGATGGACCAGGTCAGGCTGCAACACCAGCCAGTTTACATTAGAGCTGGGATTCGAGTCTGGCTGGGCCAAGCTAGGCTGCAGAACGCTGGCAAATGCCAAGGTGAAGTAGGCCATGCCAGACTAGGCCATAGCATCCATCAGCACACATGAGACTAGGGAATGGGGGTTGTGAGTCAAGGGGGTACTGCAAGAAGTTCCTCTGCTGGGCCACTGTCCCCACTGGTGAGCAAGAAAGCAGGGACAGAGGGCAGACCAGGCTGGGCAGGGTCACCACACCTGTTGGGCTGCATGTGAACAGGGTTAGAGGGAGAGCCAGGCTGAGCTAACTGACTGTATCCACTGGTACATTCATGAGCCAGGGTAAGTGAAGGCTGGTTGGGCTTTGTCACAGCATCAGCTGGTTAGAACTAGGGACAAATCCTGTCAAGCTAGACTGTAGAACCACCTGGAGAGTTGCGAGATCTGGGACTGGCAGTAGATCCAGTAGGGAAATTATGGGCACCTCTCTGATGGGCTGCAACTCTCACTGGTAAGCATGAGAACCAGGGCTAGGAGTGAACCTGCTTAGATAGGTGGTGGCACCCGCCAACATGAGTGTAGATTGAATAATAGTGGAGGTTGGGTCGAGTTATGCTTAATGCTCATTGACATGTATGAGAACTGAATGGGATGTGGGGCAGACTGGACCAGTCTGCTGCACATACTGACAAGCACAGGAACCAGGGCTAGGGGTAGGTCTGGTGGGAATTATTAGGAGTCCCTCTAATTAGATTGCAGTTCCTGCTAGTGTATGTGAGGGCCAAGTGTTTGGTAGGCAGGGTTGGGCTAGACCACAGCTTCCATTGGATTGTGTAAGAGTCAGGGCTGGAGATAGAATCTACCCAGCAATTGCAACTACCAATATGTGCATAGGCTGATGTGGGTGATGAATTGAGCCAGAGCCCATTCTGACAAGCGCACACAAGAGTCACTTCTGGGATCACTTCAGACAAGATTTCTTTGGGGATCCTCCAAGTGAACTGCTGGACTCAGAACTCCAGTCATGGGGAAAATTGCAGGATCTGGAGTGGTCTGACCATGGAGTGCATGTGTCAGAACTAGGCCTCTTCAGTGGCTTAGATGGCGCAGCAGTGGACAGCATACCCAGATGCACATAGAAGGATATGGCAGTCTATTGGGACCTGCAGAGGACATCTGGTACCATAACAGAGTAAAGAGGGCAGAACAAGTTGAACTACTTACCCCTGCCAAGTGTTAATAACAAATACTAGAGCAAAAAGTCTACTCTAAGGTAGACTGTGTCAGCCAATGGACATTAGGAGGATTTCTCCATCCTTGGATCAGCGGGATCAGCAGCATTTCAGAATTATTGAAATGTGAGCAGAACCTTTGGAGCATGCTCCACATTGGGATCCCTGGGATGACTTCGGGTGGCCATTCTCCATCCCTGGGCACTGAGGAAGTTGGGAGGCTGGGTGCAGCTTCCCCATCTGTCTTTCCCCTTCTCCCAGACACAAGAAGAAGAAAAAGGAAATTTGGAAACAATGGTCTTGTCTACTTTTCCCTGATCCTCAATTCTCCTCACCCTGATCAACTATGTAAACATCATCAAAAATAGAATGTATATTAAAATTTTTTAATAAAAATAAGGACATAGAGTCTTATTTACTAGCAAGAATGTATGCCCCTGGGGCGCCCTGGCCAGGCCGGACCGAGAATGGGGACTCAGCAGACCAAGACCACCGCCGCAAGTCAGGGACTGAGTCCCTAGCCTTTTTCCAGGCCCAAGAGCAACCACCTCCCCTCTGGGTAAGCCCGCCAAGAGGAAACCTCAGGAATGGGACTATAGTCCTAGCTCCGCCCCGCCGCCATAAGCCAGAGGCGGGATGAGTTTGGGAGGGTTCGGAACCTTGGGGCTTGGGGGCAGCTGGCAGCCTCCCAGGGCTTTGATAAAAAAAAAAAATTAAATAAAAACAAAAGAATGTATGCCCCTGACCCATTGCTGAATGAGGAAAGCAGATTTTAGAAGGACATACAGAGCAGTATACCACTTAAATAGAGAAAGGCTTATATGCTTGTACTTGCTTGAAAAGACCAAAATGATGAGCAACATCCTGCTGGTGGTACTGTATGTGAGGAATAGAATTACAGGCATTATCCATTTTCCTTGTGTGGCTTACATTTTTTTTAATTAAAATTGCATTTATTTGAGAGGCTAAAGGACAGAGGGAGATGGACAAATACAGAGAATGAGCGCCCATTCATTGATTCACTTCCAGTATGCCTGCAATGGCAGGGGCTGGGCCAGACCAAAGATGGGAAGCCAGGAACTCAATCCAGGCCATACATATGGGAAGTAGAAAACCAATCCATTGAGCCACCACCAAGTCTCCTGGGCTGCACAATGGCAGGAAGCTGGAATCGGGAGCTACATACTCTGGTGTGGGTGGGTCCTGGGAGTCTTGACCAGGGTATTGACTACTAGGCTCTATGCTCACCCTGGCTTACACTTTTACAAAGATATACTAATAGAAAAAAACAGTGATGAGTATTTTTAAACTTCTGGGAGAAATCATTGCATTGCTTTCACATTCACAGCAACTGGTAGAGATTCACAGCCTTATTTTCTCCCCTTACTCGTTCAATCTTCACAGTCCGTGAGATGAGAAAGGAAGCTCTTAATATGCCAGAGATAAAGAAGCACATTCGTTACAGTGCTAGAAGCAGAGCTCGTTCTGTCAAATACTGACAGATGAGGAGAGAGAGCAGAACTTCATCCTGATCTGGGCAGGGATGATTGGATGTTTGAATGGGAACAATTAAGACAGAAGGAGGGGGAGTGAACAGGGCTAATAGTGAGAAATGACCAAGGGTTGTTGTTCAGTGTATAATTGTGATCTGTCCAGCTGGTCTGTTAGCTGGCAAGTGAAGGGTGTTTGTTTGTTTTTTAATATTTTTAATGTATTGTTTTGCTTTCATACATTTGAAAGGTAGAGAGAGACCAAGATGGATAGATCAATTTTCTGGCTCACTCCCTATATGCCCACATCTGAGGCTGAGCTAGACTAAAGCCAGGAACCAGGAACTCAGTCCAGATCTTCATAGGGGTGGCAGGGACCCAGCTTCTTGAACCATCACCAGCTGCCTGCCATGGTGCTTATTAACAGGAAACTGAAATTGGATGTGGAGCAGAAAGTTGAACCCAGGCACTGGGATATGAGATGCAGCTATCCCAAATGACATCTTCACTGCTGTGCCAGTAAAGGCTGAGGGAAACACAGAGGGTCCCTAATCTTCCTGCTGCTTACCTTGCAAGAAAGTGACTTTCAGGTCTTGGGCAAGACATCCTGGAGTAACAGCAAGTTCACTCACATGTCAAAAGAACAGAGAACAAATGCAGGATTGTGCATTCATTTAATAAATGACCTAGGAAAAAGAGACCAGGGTCTGTGGCCATGGGTTGCTTGGAACAAACAGCAAATTCTCACAGCCCTGAGCTTTGCCATGTGGGAACTTCAAGGGAACACCGGGCTCTCCCAGAGCAGTAACCTTGGGCTAGAGTTTGGTCAAGTCTCGTCATGCAGAGGTTGTCATAGAGTGTTGGTGGGTAACAGTTGGCTGCTTCAGATGAAAAGCAAATTTTCACAGAAATTAAATGGTGTGACACTGTGGAGGAGCACCATGCATAGCTCTGTTCTAGGGAGGAAAAAAAACCTCTGCTACAAGGAGGGCAACGGCCAACAGACCCCAGCCACAGCCCTGTCAGAATCCACCTGAGCATTTGCACCCAAGCCAAGCTCTTCTTGTCAAAGCTTCAGCCAAAGGCTCAGCACTAACTGGGGCTCTGCCAACAGCCAGCAGCCAATGCCTAATGCCTAGTCCCAAGTTAGCTGAGTCTTTGTCAGACCTGCATCATAGCCCAGGCTCTCCTGATTTGGTTAAGGGGGGTATTAAGTATATCTGCTCCAGGTCCTCATCATGCAGAAAGACTGGAATTCTAACTGCTGATATATATAAGGGAAACTTTATTTAGAAAGTGGGAAAGCAAACACACACTTACATAAAAATGGATTGCTTGTCACAAGTGGGCCACGGGCCAGACAATTTTCCCTGAGGAGAAAAAGTGAGGAGGGAAGAAAGAGAATATTGATAGTTTCCCAGTGTCTTCCTCTAGATGAGGCAAAAGCAACCAGGGAAAGAGGGTGTTTAAATGACAAAATTGGAGGACAGAATTACACATTAGGGGCTTGTGACTCCAACCTAACAATCTTAAACTAGCTTCCTGCTCATTATTGCACATCACTCTTACTTCTTGCTAGCTTTTTCCACAAACCCAAGACACTGGACACAGTAAGTAAGCCACACAAGAGATCTTTATTTGAGCCAGGGAGGTAGCATGGGGCAGAGAGAAGGTGAGACCAGGGCAGATACAGACAGATAAAGAGCCAAGCAGAGGATGAGGAGAAGAACAGGGAGAGACAGAGCAGGAGGAAAGGAGGAGGAAAGAGAAGAGCAGAGACAGCACAAGGAGAGAGAGAGACAAAGAGCAAAGAGCTGAGAGAGAGACAGAGAGAGCAGGAGGAAAGAAGAGAGAAGAGGTTAGGCTGTGGGGTTGCGGCAAAAGCAGCTCCCTGCAGTGTGGCAGCTGTAGGGGGTGCCCCAGCCAGGCTGGACCCAACGCTGGGGACTCAGGCCAAAGCCACTGCTGAAAGGAAGTGATTGAGTCCTAGGCTTTCTCCGGGCCCAAGGGATCTCTTCCCTCACAGTAGAGTGCCAAGTGGTGACTAAGTCCTGGGCTTTGGGTGCCGGTGCACCAATTGGGTGCCAGGCTCTGCCTGCTGGCCACCCGGCAGCGAGTTCTGGGGTTTTTAGGATATGTAATTGCTGCCTAGGGGCACCCATGGATGAGGCCAGTGTGAGTGTAGGTGAGGGATGAATTGTGGGTGATTCCCAGCAATGGGGTCACAGAACTTTCTGGCAAGCATGAGGACTGAGCCCTGATGGTTTGGAGGGGAACATCCATAAGATCTGTTTGGGCCAGACTGATTCAGCAGTCCAAATGAGAATCCTGAGATGGGCTATTAGCGTAGAGCATCACTGAGTGCCACACACCAGTCCACACGAAAGCTATGGATGGGGGCCTGTCTGAACAGGGCTAGGTACCTGACAGTGGTGAAACAGTGGGCTGGACACATTTGGCAGGATCAAGACACTAACCAGCATGCAAGAGAACCAGATCCAAGGGTAGATTCTGTGGGGGAAGTGTGGGCCCAACCCTGTGAAAATACAAGTCTCGCTGGTTACCTTATAAGCTGGGGGAGTGATGGGCTGAGCTAGGTGTGACCATGGAACCTGCCATCACTTACAGGTAAAGGAACCAACAACAGTCTGGGCAGGTCAAGGCAGTAGCACCCGAAAGTGCATCCTAAGATAGGATGTGGGGTGGACCTAGCTGCAACTGCAAGGGAGCGGACAGGGCAGGGCCAAGCAAACTTCAACTCACAAGGAAGAAAAGAATTCAGGATGGAGCACAGGTCATGCTGAAGTAGGCTCTTACACCAACTGGTCTGCACAAGCCAGTGATTAGGCCACAACAACGAAGGCAAAGGCTGAGACAGCTGAGGGGCTAAGCCAACTGGGTAAGAGCAACCACTGGCATGTGCACAATCTAGGGCTGGAAATAGGCTAGGTTGGAAAGCTCTGAGAGTACACCCTTGCTGGATTGATGTTCCCATGGGAGAGTGTGGGAGCCAGAGTGAGGGCTATGTTCTGGTCTGAATATGGCTGCAATCTCCCTTGATACAAGTGTGAATTGGGGCTGGACACACCTAACTGGCCTAGACACCAGCACCATCTGGAGCTCTGGAGAACTTAGGTAGATGTAGGATGGACTAGGCTAGGTCTCTGCCCCTATTGAGACATGTGTGAGCAGTGCCTGGGTATGGACAAGCCTTAGCTGGGTTGAAACATCCAACACCAAGAACTGGAATGGATGGAAGGCCAGCATTAAGTGTTGGCCCATGGAACCACCAGTACACGCAAGATCTGGCCTAGGGAGAAGTTCTGATGGAGGAGCTTGGGAAATTCCTCTGTCGGGTCACAGTCCCTGCAGGTGAGCAGAAGAATCACAATAGGGAACAACCCAGACCAGGCCAGAGAAAGATACCCACTGACATACATTTGGCATAAGTTGGGGGTAGACCAGGTTGAACCAGTTCACATCACCCACTGGCGAATCCAAACACCAGAATAGAGTGTGGGTCGGGCCAGGTTCAGTCGCAACACATACCAGTGCACATGACAGAATGCCAAGGTGAGGTGAGCCATACCAGATGTGGCTGCAGCACCCAAACAGCACACATAAGAACCGGGGGGAGGAGGCAAAGCCGGCAGGGGAATGTGGGCACCCCTGCTGGACAAACACTCCCACTGGAGAGCATGAGTTGGGATTGGGGCAGACCAGACGAGGCAGAGCTGCAACACCTGTGGGCCACATTTGAGCTAGACTGGGGAAGGGCCAGATTGGGCTGACTGTTCCAACTGGTACAAGCAAAAACTAGAGTGGGTGAGGCTTGGTTTTGCTTTACCACAGCATCAGATGGCAGAGGCTGGCACTGGGGGCTAAATCTGTGAAGTTAAACTCCAGAACCACCTGGAGAGTGCATAATCTGGAAGTTGGAGTGGGCTAATAGGGAAATAGTGGGCACTTCCCTCATGGGTAACTACTCGCACTGGACAGCATGAAAACCAGGACAGGAGGCAGGGGTGGCTAGACAGAAAGGCACCTGCCAGTATGTGTGTGGGCTGGATAGTATGGTTGCTTGGGTTGAACTAGACTTCAATGCCCATTGACATGTATGAGAGCTAGATGGGATGTGGGACAGACTGAGCAAGCCTGTGATACATACTGGCATGCATGGGAACCAGGGTGGGGGCAGGCCTTGTGAGGGTTATGGGGGTCACCCCAACAAGGCTTCAGCTCCCAACTAGGTTTGCATGAGGGCTAAAAATGATGTGGGCAGGATCAGGCTGGACTGCAACACCCATTGGGTCACGTGCGAGACAGAGCTGGAAACAGAACTGACCCAGCAATTGCAACGGCCAGCATGTGCATAAGTTCATTGGGGCAATGGACGGTGGGACTCTGCACTGGCAAGCACACACAAGAATCAGGTTTGGGATCACTGCAGATGAAGTTTCTTTGGAGATCCCTCCAACTGAACTGCTAATCTCAGAGCCCCAACCATGAAGAGACTATGTCAGCCAGTGGATTCTAAATAGATTTCATTGTGATTGGAACGGTGAGATTGGCAGCAATTCAGACCTGTTGAACTATCGAAACCGCTTGAGTAGGACCCTCAGAGCATGCCCCACATTGGGGACCTGGGATGGGTGGGAGGCTGGGTGTGGTTTCTCCCTTTGTTTCAAAACAAAAAAATAAAAAATAAAAGAAGAGAGAACAAAAGGGAGAGGCATCTTTCATGGCCTCAGGATAGGGGCATAGGGAGTGTGGGGTCTGGGATTGGCAGAGGCAGATGTACATGAACACCAGGGTTAAACGCCTCAAGGGATTAGTGTATTTAAACTTGACCGTCACTAAGCTTAGTTAGGCAGGGGGGGCCTTAAGGAGGTTGAGGTCTATGAGGTTTACAGTTAGTGCTAGGTAACCAGGTATTCAAGGGAACTGAAACCTAGGGGATTTAAGGCAGCACTAGATCAGTAAGCATTCAAGGCATTCAAGGATGGTGGAGTCGGTCTTGGGGTCAATGTCTGAGTCACTCCTTACACTTCCCCCTTTCCCAGTCACAGGTTTCTCCCCAACAAACCTCTTGTGCTTCTGACTTCATCTCAGCATCTGCTTCATTAGGCACCTGAATGATGACATGTGACTTGTCAAAATCCATGTTCATAGCCTGCAAATGCTTGCTGAATCCCAACCTCAAATCATAGTTTCTAAGTCCCACTACCAAGTAAACCTTATTGGATTTGTTTGTATCTTAGCTAGACTCAAAGTGCTTACTCACAGAAAGGCATTTTAAGAATGAGGATGGCATGAGCACCCTAAAACAGGGTGTGGGGTGGACTGTGCCACACCAGCTCATATAAAGGCCGGGAAGGACAGGGCAGGCCATGTCGGGTAATGGTCAAGCACCCACTGACATGCATGAGAATCAGGTTGGTGAGTAGCCCGAACAGGGGAACCTGGGAAACTCCTCTAGTGTGTCATAGCTGCCACTGATGAACACATGATCCAGGCCTGTGTGCTGGACAGGCTGATCAGGGTAGCTCCATCCATCAGCAAGTGTGTGAGTTGGTTTTGGAAGGAAGCAGACCAGATGGGGCAGAGAAAACCATAGCCCACTGGCAAGTGCAGAAAACAGGATGGGGTGTAGGTCATGCCAGGCTAGGCTGCCACACCTACCTGCATGAGCCAGGGATGAGAGCAGACTGAGCAGGGCCAGCTTGCAACACCACCAATGAGAGTTGGAACTAGGATCTGGCTGGGCCAGGCCACGCTGTAGCATTCAAAGGCACAGGCCAAGACAGGGCAGAGGCTATGCCAAGCTGGGTCAGAGCAACCATTGGACATGTGAGATCAATGGCTGGCATCAAGCCTGGTTGAGGAGCTAATGGGATGCTCTGGCTGGGTTGTAGGTCCCACTGGTGAGTGTGGGGGCCAGAGTGGGAGATGCGGGATGGTCTGGATATGAATCCAGTCTCCCACGGCATGGGTGTGGACTGGGTCTGGGGCATGCAAGACTGGGCTAGACTCCAGCACCCATTGGAGCATGTGAGAACCAGGATGGGTGTAAGATGGGCTACGCTACATTTCTGTCCCTGCTGAGCCATGTGTGAACTGTGTCTGGGTGTGTACCAGGCTTGGCTGGGCAGTAGCACCCAACAATAAGAACCGGGATAGATGAGGGTCAGTCAGAAAAGGCCACTGTTCCTGCTAGGACAGGAGGTGGACTAACTAGGGCTGGCCCATGGACCCACCAGTGTCTGCAAGCTCTGGTATTAGGAAACATTCTGGAGGAGGAGCTTGGCAACTCCTCTGTTGGGACATAGTCCCTGCAGGTGAGTCCAAGAACCAAGAAAGGGAGCAGCTCAGACCAGGCCAGGTTACAGTACCCATGGACTTATCTTTGGCTCAGGTCTAGGGCAAGCCGGGCTGGGCCAGTTCATATCACCTGCTGGCAAATCCGAGTGCCAGAATGGTGTGTAGCTTATGCCAAGTCAAGCCGCAATACCAGCCAGTTCACACTAGGGCCAGGACTAGGGCCTGGCTCGGCTGGCTTAGGCTGTAGTCCCTACCAGTGTGAGTTGGAACTGGGGGTGGGCCAGGCAAGGCCTAGATACAACACCCACTGGCAAATGCCAAGATGAGGCAGGCCATACCAGACTGGGCCACAGCACCCAACCAGCACATATAAGACCCAGGGGAGAGTGGGTAAACTCGGTAGGGGGCTGCAGGGAGATCCCCTGCCAAGTCACTATTCCTGCTGGTAAGCGCGAGAGCTGGGATTGGGAGCAGAACAGGCCAGGCAGGGTTACAACACCTGTAGGACTGCATGTAACCTGATCAGGGTCAAGCCAGGCTGGGCAGACTGTACCTACTGGTACATGCATAAGCCAGAGGAGGTGAGGGTTGGCTGAGCTTTGCCACAGCATCAGCTAGCAGATGTGGGTGTAGGGTAAAAACTCTATCGAGCTAAACTGCAGTACCACCTGGAGAGTGCAAGATTCAGGAGTGGCAGCAGGCCCAGTAGGGAAATAGTGGTCACCTCCCTCTTGAGTTGCCACTCCAACTAGTGAGAATGAGAAGCAGGACTGGGACAGGCATGGCTAGACAGAGAGTGGCACCCACCAACACATGTGTGGACTGAATAGTGCAGCTGGTTTGGTTGAAGTAGGCTTTAAGGCCCATTGACAAATATGAGAGCCGAATGGAATGTGGGACAGACAGGACCCAGTCTGCTGTACATACTGGCAAGTACAGGAAACAGGGCGGGAGGCAGGCCTGGTGGGGGTTATTGCAGGTTGCTCCAACTAGGCTTCAGCTCCCACTGGTTTGTGTGGGGGCCAAGTGTGCAGTGGGCAGGATCAGGCTGGACTGCAACACCCATTAGTCTGCAGAGAAGACAGGGCTGGAGACAACTCACTCAGCAATTGCAACTAACAGTGTGTGGGGGCTGATTTGGGCAACAGACTGTGCAGGACCCTTTATTGCCAGGCACACACAAGAATCATGTCTGGGATCACCTCAGATGAAGCTTTTTTGGAAATTTCCCCAGCTGAATTGCTGGACTCAGAACTCTTGCCATGGAGGAAATAGCAGGTTCCATGGTCTGACCATGGAATCCATGAGTCAGAGCTGGACCTCCTTAGTGGCCTAGACAGAGCAGTGGCCAGCATATCCAGATGCTCATGGAGGACATGGCAGTACACTGGAGCCTGCAGAGGACACCTGGTACCATAATAGAGGAGGAAGAACAGAACAAATTAATCAACTACTCCAGCAAAGAGTTGGCAGTTGATACCTGGGCAAACGAAGACTCTAAGGTGGACTATATCAGCCAGTGGAATTTGAAGAGATTTTATCATGATTGGTGTGGCAAGACTGGCAGCAATACGGAACTATTGAACTATCAAAAACACTTGAGCAGGACCTTCAGAGCATGCCCCACCTTGGGGACTCTGGGATGATTGGGAGGCTGGGTGTGGTTTCTCCCCTTATCTCTCCCTCTCCCCTAGATACAGGAAGGAAAAAAGAGAATGTCAAAACAATGGTCTAACCCACTTTCCTAAAGCCCTTGACCCTTCGCACCCTAATCAAATATGTAAAAAGTGTCAAAAACAAAAATGTATACAATAAAAAAAGAATGAGGATGATGGAATGAGCCAGAGAAAAATCAAAATACAAGGGGACCCAGTATGAAGACACATGATCAGGGCTTCCCTCAAATGACTGAACTGACATTCAGAATCTTATTGTTCCAACCAGAAGGTTAGAAGCAGATGCAGGGAGAGAATCAAGATGGCGGAATAGGGTGAGGACCCACTTAAACAGACAGAGAAACATTAGCCAGGGTGAAGCAGAGAGGGCACATTCCAGGAAATAGGAGAGGACAGACCGATGGCAGATGGGCACCTGGAGACTGATGGACATTGGAAAGCCATGGAGACAGTGGAGTGATGTTGCAATGACAAGATACCCCATCAGCATTTAGCAAGCAGCAATGTGAACTGCGCCGGTAGCCATAACTCCACCAGCAACAAGGTGAGAAAGGCAGTTCACCAGGAACTCAAGAAGTAAACCCAGACAAAGACTGCCCATCCTATTGGTTAGTTTGACTTGACCAGGAGCAGAGACAGAGCAGTAGATCCCAAACAGGTGTGCTGGAATAGGGTGGATTTCACAGCCCAAAATCATGGTAGAGCCGAATCGGGTACCATCTCGTTTAGGGAAGCAAAGGCTATGGACAGGACTGCACATGCACTGAGCAGGGAGTAAATTCATTTCTGACTCAGTGAATTGTAACAGCATGGCATCCTAGAGATTCCACCCAAAATAGGTCCAGGTATCTCCCAGACCTAACGGCCAGCAGATCAAGAACTCCACAAATGGCACATCAGATACCATTTTGTACAGTGTAGCAAAGGCTTTGAGATTGCAAGGATAACTGTAGGAATAACATACTCTAAGCTAGGAGTAAACCCACTGAGCTCAGTGCATCCAATCAGACTTTGGAACCTGCAGAGGACACCTGATACTAACACCATAACATGTACACTTACCATTGCCTTGTACATCATCTAGCAATTGATAACTAAATCTCTAATTACACTGTGAGCTTCTCAAGGTTTAGAACTCGACCTTACTTCCTTTTTCATACCCAGGGTCTGGGACAAGGATTTCTATATCAAAGTAGCACATGAATAGTTTCCTAAGGAGTCCTATCTTAAAGAAAGGGCAGGGCAGGTGAGGTAATAATGATTACAGTCAGTGTCTGCTGAATCTGTATTAGGCCAGCCATCCCACTTAATATACATTGTAACTCCACAAGGCCGTGCTGCTGATGGTGGTGCCCAGGACTCTGGACAAAGTTTAGGATGCACAATAAATAGGATCAGCATTGAGATCAGCATTGGTGGGAGGCAGGGGAGGAAGCAAGGTTGGTACAGAAAACTGAGCAACATGACCCCCAACAGCATCAGCTGCAGGAAGCTCTGGGGCCAACATGACCCATGGTGGATGACTTGAGTTGGACCAAATCCTCTTCCCATCTCAAGCAGACTTTAGATGTGAACTTCCAGAGCAGGATGTGACAGTACATGTGTCCATCCCAAGGGACGGCTGTTGGCCAACAGCATACAGAAAAGATGGCAAAGATGGCATCAGGCATGACACACTGGCAGAAATGTTGACATGCAGTTTTGGTTAGCATCACACTAGCACCTCAAGAAACATAGAGGAGGCAGAGAACATGTTCTCTTGGGAGAAGCTAACAATTTAGTAAAGGGTTGGTAAACCGCACACAGGTGAACTGCTTATTGAAAAAACTCCAGAGCATAAATGGGTGAAAAATGATGCCAGGTCAAAGGGAGAGCAAGCCAGTAACAAGAGTTCCCCCTTGGGCCCGGCGGCGTGGCCTAGCAGCTAAAGTCCTCGCCTTGAACGCCTCGGGATCCCATATGGGCGCCGGTTCTAATCCCGGCAGCTCCACTTCCCATCCAGCTCCCTGCTTGTGGCCTGGGAAAGCAGTCGAGGAAGGCCCAAAGCCTTGGGACCCTGCACCCGCGTGGGAGACCTGGAAGAGGTTCCAGGTTCCCGGCATTGGATTGGTGCGCATCGGCCCGTTGCGGCTCACTTGGGGAGTGAATCATCAGACGGAAGATCTTGCTCTCTGTCTCTCCTCCTCTCTGTATATCTGACTTTGTAATAAAATAAATAAATCTTAAAAAGAAAAAAGAGTTCCCCCTTACTACAAAGTTCTACCCTTTAACAGTGAATGGCTGTGGGCTTTGCAACCATGAGTAATGATAAATAAACTACAATCAGAGTGTAAAAAGACCAAGACACACAAGGATTTGAAAAGATGTGCAGGCCTTAGTACAAATTGTCTTCAGGACAAATTTAAAATCTCCAGCTTTTGGTTGAGTTCTTCCTTTCTTGGCCACTGGGCTACCTTGAGTTATTCACAACGGTTTTCATCTGCATCCTGAGTGAGTAAAGCTACTTTAAATTTTAGCCACTTTCCTTTACATGGATGAAAACACTCAAAAGCTGAATAACAGGAGAAATAGTGTAACCTATTATACTGGTATTGTAAGACTGTTTCATTCATTCAACAACTATTTGAGTACCATCAACATTTCAACATTGGGTAGTTGTGGGGCACTGTAGTTACAAGCAGTGCTTGGCAGACAAACTGGGTTTGAGGGACAGCCCTGTCAATTTCTAGATTTGTGTAAACCTATTTTCCCAATGCTGGGAGTCTTCATATGTTAAGCGGAACTTACAGGAGTGCCGGTCTAACAGCATTGTGGTGAGAATTAAATAATTCATGTAAAAGGGCCAACCACGCTCATATTAAGTCATTAAGTGGTCAGTAAAGCTACTTGTTACCAGTAATAGCCACAGCAGCAGCAGGTGGTGTTGGGCATTTAACAGAACAAGAGAGCAAAGAGATCCGCATTCCCAGAGTGGACAGACAAGGTAGGCCGACCAGGGAGTGAGAAACAAAGCCTTAACTGACCATGTAGCACTGGGAAAGAGAGGCAAGGAATTCTGGGGAGACTTTAGAAGATGAAGACACCAGCACAACTTGTAAAACCATTCTTTGCTGTGCCCTGTTCAGCCACAGCACCAACTGTCAGTACCGCATGCTGTGTTTGGCATCATTTTTAGCCGGCACTGAAGTGTAAAGTGTGATGCCTGGTGCACAGGCAGCATTCAAATGTCTGAAGGGTGAATGAACAAATAAATGAGTGAATGAAGCAGGACCAAAGGGGATCAAGGAGTGTGTCACATGAGGGTGACAGAGTGCTCCAGCCCTGGGTCATGATACGGGAAAGTCACTGCCATGAGTTAAGGCTGGTGAGCGGGAGAAGCAGAAGTGTCAGGGGTCTATGTGCAAATGGAGGCCACGAGATGAGGCTGAGGAGGGAGCAGGGACCTATCGAGTCTATAAGCCACAGAAAGGTATTTGAACTTAACGCCTGTGAAAAGCCTTTAAAGATACTTCATACTTTCTATTTTAAAGGAAGAATAAAATCACTGTGTGTTTTCAAGCTCATTCTGTATTCTGTGAACACACTAATACTCCATTTTAGGAGGAGGAAAGGTATAAGTAAGCATGACTTGTAAATAATCTGTAATCTCACTACCCAGAGATGGCAGTCACATGACCTAAACAAGCAGTCAGCCTACATTGTCTATTGCTCTGTAGCAAATCAGCCCTCAGCTTGGATGACTTCCGATTCACCATGAGTCTAGGATTGATGGGCATCCCCAGATGGTCCCTCTGCTCTGTGGCACAGCTGGAGCTCAACAGAGGCTGACACATCCACAGGGTTCTCTCAGGCCTCCTATCCCTCCCCCACAGCCTCTCCCTCAGTAAGCTGGCCTGAAGTTCTCTGCACTCCAGTGGCAGAGAAGGACAAAGAGCTGCCATGCCTCCAGTCTGGATGTGGTCATCCACTGTGTTCCTTTCACCTCAAAGAAAATAAGATGCCAGTGGGGGACAGAAAACTAATTGGCTGCTATAATGAAACTATCTAGCATATGAAGTGATTGGCCAGTCACAACACTGGCCCGTTGTTAGCTGCTTCTGGTACTAAATATCAGGAAAACTGGATTAATAAGCCAGCAATGCAGTCACTTTGTCATCTTCTGCCACCAACACTTTTGTAATTAACCTAAAACTAAGTGTGTATAATGGGTAATTAAAATGTGCCCAACCTATCTGCCTAACAGGAGGGAGAAGTGGGTCATGCATACTTCAGTTCACACAATGGCAGACACAACAAAGAGCGCACACACATCCCAGAAAATAGGTTGCCAAGTCAAACGGACCAAGTATAAGGACAAACATGAAGACTTTCTTCTTACCCTCTGCTCAGAAGCATTTGGGGGCTTCTTAATCGTACTCATTAGCCAAGGGAAAGCCACCTGATTAAATGACTCCTGGAGCTGAGTCCCCTAATATTGCCTTCAGAGAAGGGACAGTAACTCCACTTTTAGCCCTCTTACTAATGCCCACTGCATAGCTTTGGTTCAGTCTCTCATCACCTGTCTTGGAATTTTGCAGAATTTCTGACAAGTCTTATGCTGTTCATCTCTACCTGCTCCAGTTCATCTTCTAGCAAGACACCAGGGTTGCCTTTCTCACCGTATTTATGCTCCAGGAAATGACAAGAAAAGGCCAAAAGCAGGTACCGTATTGAGTAAGAAGGGACTTGCAAATGATGACATGGATTTCCTCTTGATGAGTGTTCATTTTTTAATTTTTATTTTTGATATTGTTTACATAGTTGAGAGGGAGGCATGCCCATTTAGGCCTCTGATTAGGATGGGGAGGGTCCAAGTATGGAGGAAGATGGGTGGGACTTCTGCATCCATAGAGGAGAAAGGAGAGGTCTGACTTCTTGTTGTCAGACTACATCAGCACACCAGGATGGGGAAAAATCCATCAATAACTTGAGATCCCAATGTGTAGAAGAATGTTCCAAGGGTGTAACTTCAGTGTTATTAATAGTTTTGAGATGTCATTGGCTTCACTGCACCAGGGTTAAGAAAATCTTTCCGGGCTTGGTGGCGTGGCCTGGTGGCTAAGGTCCTCTCCTTGATCCCATATGGCCACTGGTTCTAATCCCGGCAGCTCCACTTCCTCTCTATCTCTCCTCCTCTCAGTATATCTGACTTTGTAATAAAAATAAAATAAATCTAAAAAACAAAAAAAAAGAAACTCTTTCCAAAATCTATTGGCTAAGTCTACCTTACTGCATCCCCAGGCCCAGGAACATGCTGCAAACTTGGCCAGCAGTTGTATAACCAGTTCTGCTTTGTGACCTCTGACGAGGCACTCAACATACTCTGCTGGCCTAGATGAGCTAGCCATGTCACCAATATGCATCTCGGCATGCTATCCACTGTACACGCATCAGCAATTGAGGAGGCCCAGTCCCAATACATGTACTCCAAGATCTGACCACACATCTTACAATTTGCCTGTGGCTAGGGTTTGACGAGTCCAGCGACCCAGTTGTGGAGTTTCCCAAGAAACATCACCTGGAAGTTACCTCAGACTTGACTCTTGTATCTCCAGCTAGTGCCAGGTCAGATTCAGTCTGTCATCAGTACCAGCCAATACACACACACTTGCATTTCTTCCTAAATGAGGACCAACTGAACCATTTTTCAAGAGATACACAGTCAATTTGACATGTTTTAAAGATTTGCAGGCAGCAAGGCAGAGCTTGGAGGCCAGGAAATCACTAATGGTTGCAATAACCCTACTGACAAGAGTGCAGGTTCTAAGCAAGCCAGGATTAGAGGAAGGAGAAATACAAGGAATATGAATGAAATCATACAATTGACATAACACCAGTAAACAAGCAGCAAAGAAGGATATCACCAAAGTTTCCAATCTAAGGAGACAATGTGGTTATTCACTGAGAGAGACATACAGGTAGAGCAGGTTTAGGAGTCATCAAAACCTTCCCAGGAGAACGGCCAGCTCTGAATAAACAGGTAGAGAGCGTGGGAAAGAGGTCCAGGCTGCGAATGCTAAAACAGGAATATAGGCAGCCATGGACACCTCCAGGACGGGAGTCAGGTGAGAAGAGTAATGCCAACTAAAGGAACCAAAGATGGCATGAGGTCTGGAAAACCCAAATAACTCCACATTGCAAAAGACCCAAATCTTTTATCCAAAATTATTAAGAGAAAGAGGAGCATCTTCAAGCAGAGACTCACTACTGAGAGTAGGAAAACATGCCCTTATCTGTAGGGGACAAAGATACGGCCTAAAACTCAGATTCACTGTTAACAGACTTCCAACCAACCACAAACAATAAAGGTCTACAAAGTAAAACTAGATGAAGAACCTAAGCAATAGATAATAAAAGGCCACTGCTAGCAAAACTACCCAAGACAAAAAAAGGCAGAGGGCTCCACTGCAGCTAACACCATGTGCTTATTCACCATGCAGCCGGCTGAGAATTAGCTTCATCTCCAGAAACAGACTTTGTAATCTACCAACTCAGGCTTTCTGATCTACCTGATATCTGTAGAATACCTTTGACTGTAAGCTATCAGCATCCCAGTTCATGGATGAGGCTCTGAGAGCCTGGTTAACATCGAGGTCAACCCTCAAGAGACAGACCTGTGGCACCTTCAGGGTGAAGGGCCAAACCATGATGGGCAACTTTTACCCAGAGGTCAACCAGGAGCCAGGCACCCAGCCACACTTCAGCCCATCTCATGGAAATACCAAAAGTTTAAATGATGTGATTACAAACATGGAAGAGAATTCATCAATAATTTTATTCTGATTTATAATCTAGTATCACTTCAGAAAGATCCACCTCAGAAAACAGCCAAAGGATGCTGGTTTACCAGTATAAAAGCAAGTCATCATTGTATGATTTATAATACAGAATACATAATAAATTATATTTACATGCAATGACTAGACTATCACACACAGGGTATAAAAATACAATATTTTTATGTACATTTTTAAAGATTTACATTTTCATGTACAGTTTATAAAGTTAAAAATCTCCTGCACAAATTCTTATGTGTACAGAGTTGATATACCCCATTCTTATAGCTGTATCACCACACAGATTTGCTTAAAACTACAATACTACCAACACTTGCATTCTTCTTACTTCATGTTCAGTCTTGGCACTCATATGCTAACACATTATTTTTGAAATGTGAAGGAAATAAAACATGCAGACATCTCTTCATATAAGAAAATGATACAAAATATGCTAGATCAACATTTATCAATTCCATAGTCACCTAGTTCTGTCCAACTTCCTGTGTTACTTTCATACAGGTACATGCAAAACTAGCAGTTCATGGATTTTAAAAAAATTTAAAGTAATACTATAGTCTGACAACACTTAGGCATTAAGAATGCAAAAATCTAACAGCCCTAGTCTGTTGATTTTTCCTGCTTTAGCAGACATCTCAAGTAAACATTGCATACTAAAATTATCAGAAATGTCAATATTCCTAACTTTTAAAAGATCTGCATCAGAGAGTACACCAATCACTTAAAAAGCAAAACACTAACAGCTATTGGACACATCAGAGTACTGTGGATTCTGCTGTAAGAACGGGTGGAGGGAAAATCCAAGGGAAACAACTAGAGGCGCACCCACTGTCCCTGCTCAGGGAGTTCTTGCACACTCCCAGTCAGCTCCAAGAGATACCTGAAGGCTTTATAAAAAGTGAAGAGAAGTTACACTACTTCTCTTTAAAAATCTTCTTGAAAAGTAACAAAGGTATCAGCACCTCTCCCACATCCCCCAAGTAGCTAAAGATCAACAAGAAAAATAAAGTGCCAATATCTAAAGTATTGTAATTCTTTAAGAGGCACTAACCCATTTGATGGCTTAGGATTAAATATGAAAATAGGCCACATCTGATCTGAATAATAAATAGAAGGTAGGTATGCCAGTCTATGTAATTCCTGCCTAGGGCTGGACGAGAGCGCTACCTCCTCCCCCATTCATGGCACCGAGACCTGTACCCACACCATCAATTCTGATCCCAAGCAATGAGATTTCTAGGATGGAAAGCACAATGTCTGTGCCACGGCGAGGTTGAAAAAGAAGGTGCACTCCGGGTCACTGGGCGAACTGCTAAGACTCTCCTCTCCGCTGCTCATGTCTTCAGAGGAGTCCTCACTGAGTGGGGAGAGAGAGCAAGAGAGGCACACTGTTACTCACAATGCGCAGAGAGAGTACACCATTCCTCAACACACAGCTTTTCACAGGCCAAAGGAAACTCAGCCTCCTAGAGGCTATAGGAGTATTGCTCTATACCTTTGAATGTTCACATTTAGTATTTAAACTATACAGGGACAAACTCAACTTAGGTGGACTTCTTAAGATTGCTAGAATTTAATTAGGAAATACAGCTTTTCTTAAGAGTTTAAACAATTGACTATTTGCCAAACTATTGTTTGTATCAACTGACAACTGTAGCAGTAACTAACAGAATTCTAAAAGTTCATTAAATCCAATAATTGCAAACTAAAGTCACATGATCTATTTAGATGGTTTTCCTGCATTACTAGTTGCATTATCAAAACTCCCAATAATCAAACCAAGAAACTAACAAGTCTAGAAGTAGAAAAATAGAATTTCTGGGTCTCTGTCTCCATGATAGAAGAAATAATTTTTTTTGCAAACAAAAAATGCACTCAGATTAAAACACTCAGAGCATCCACAGATGTCAGCCTCACTGGTGATGCTGCTTCTCTGTTCTCCAGCCACACCCCTCATGCTTTTCCCCACAGCTTGTTGTTAAAAATTCAGCTAACATGAAAAAGGCCACAATGTTCCGTTTTGCTTATTTTTTTTTCAAACCAAACTGCATTTCAAAGGGAAAGGGAAATGAGGAAGATGAAGCAAAAAAATAAGTAAAACAAACCAAAAAAAAAAAAAAAAAACCAGATTAAAGAACAAGGTTCTGGTAAACCATTAACTGTTTTGCTAAATTCATTTGTGCTTAAGGTTCTCATTGAAATAACACTAATAGGGTAGAGGCTTCCTCCGATGTCTTATTTGTAAAGCTCTCTGGCTGTGTTCCGAGTATCAAGCCAGTGATAACCTGGGGAAGTCGAATCAGTTGAGGGACCTGCTTACTTTTCACTCTCACCAAAGCAGCCCCCCTCCGGTATGGTGGGCAGCTCGGGCACACTGTAGTAGCTGTTGTGCAGATTCTGTGCTGTGCGCCTTGACACAATCCACACCAGCTTCTTCAGATCGGGTTTGCAGCATTCAGGAGAGGAATACTCAGCTAAGCATTTGGAAACTAACTCCCTCCAATAAAAGAACTCAGCATCATTAATCTGGGGGAAAAAAAAAAAACTTTAAGTGATGAAGTTACAGCAGTGGGTCCCAAATCTTTGTGCATCATAGCATTAGCGCACCATCTGTTAAAAACAAACCAAAAACTTGATTTTTCTGGCTCCCACTTCCAGATGTTTCTATTTAGCTGATGCAGCCTGGACATCAAGATTTCTAAGTTCCCCAGGTGATTATAATTTGCAGCCGAAAGGTGGGAACCAGTGGTTTTAAAAAAGGACTGTAAGTAGAAACTCTGTAAGATTCAGCACAGAGACTCTGCCAAGTCTAAGGAAACGCAAAAGATCTTTAAACATGAGGTTTGCTAATAAATCAATGACTAAGTCAATTCTTTAATAGCCCAAATTCAAAGAAATTTCACATTCCTTTGGTTAAGGAAACATTTTGCTACAAAAAGCTAACTTCTTTCAGTAACAAGGCATCACTCAGATTGCTAATCATGTATACATATATTACAATACCAGATTCCAACTAAAGGAGAAGTTAGCAACCCAAAAAGAAGACCATTGGCCCAGAGGACACAGTCCCTCCACCACTGGGAGTGCCGCACTTTATTGTATGGAGTCAATTTTTACAGATGTTTCTAGACACCACTGACAAGGACAATTCAAATGAAAACTAATACAAAATACCATGATTAAAACCAAACTAAAAACCATCTGTGCTACCAAATGTTTCACATCATGTCACCCCAAAGAGATGACTTTTACACATCTTGGCCCCCATTTCTCCTGAATCTAGCTAAGTCTCAATTCCTCTGTAAGCCAGCTCTTGTCTCTGGCTTTTCATCACTCTACTGGCATCAACTCTGAGGTTCCCCGTGGCAGCCTGCACCTCTTATCTTGACCACCTCCTTAAGAACCTTTGTGTCTGACCCTGCTTGCTTGTCTGAACACGCCTTGCTTCACTTAGCTCCGAGCAGGACAGAGGCCCATACAACCCCCACTACAGCCCTAGGAACAAAAGCCTCCACCAAGTTTCCTATTGTTTCTACAACCTCCATCTCTAACCATCATTTGCCTTCTAATTGTTTATTCCAGACTGCCCAATGCCTGCTAGAACATCTACCTGCCGGGATACATAAGCACATAAAATTGTACTTTTATCACTAATTACTTCTCCCAATTTTCCTGCCAGTAATGACAATATTCTATCACTACTTGCAAATCTTGATCATTTGTGATTCCTTGCCTCATCTACTTGTTTTCCTCATCTCCAAAGCCACCACAGAGCTGGACAGCCTTCCTGCTTGTGACTGTCACTGAGACAGTCTGTAAGCCCATCCTAACATGACTTCTCAAGCCCCTATGATCCACAGCTGCTTGGCCACAAACATTAACTGTCCCCGCCATCAATAGTGACGACTTTCCTTTTTTAAGATTTATTTATTTATTTCTCTCTACAGAAAATGAGGAAATGGACAGACAGAGAAAGATCTAGAGATCTTTCATCTGAGAGTTCACTACCCAGTGGCCACAACAGCCTGGCTTGGGCCAAGCTGAATCCAGGAGCCTGAAGATTCTTTGAAACCAGCCAAGCTCCAAGCCATAGCATAACTCTGTTGGTCTTCCATACATGTTGGAGAACAAAATCTTGAACTAGTTGTATATTCATCAATATCTGGCACTGAGACACAACAAATGAAAGAAGCCACTGCATTTTAAATTCCACATTTCTCCCAACTACATTACTAGTTTAGAAAGGATTGTGTTTTGAGGTATATTTTATGGTTGCAAAAACTTCCTGGCCAGGCCTACCGTGGGGCTTTAAGAGAAACTGCTGGTGTCGCTATGGTAATCCTACCAATTGGATATGACAGGATGCTCCCCTATAACATTTGTGTATGTGCTAAGTCAGCTTCCCAGAACGCTGCGCTGTGTCAGCATCTGGTATGGGACACTTGCATACAGAGAGAAGCTAGGTTAAGTAACCAGGTTTTCCATTTTAATATTACCTAGGTCAAAGCTGCATTTTAAAAAATATCAACACTTGAGATCCAAGAAAAAAGAAATGATCTAACAGTTAAAGAGTTCCATCATATATTTAAGTTTAAGTTGCCACAGGGAAAACATAAAACATCATCAGGAACAAAATCTTAAGAAATATACTTAAGGTATTTACCTTGGAATGTTTTTTAACAAGTAGGAGAATTTCCAGTAGCTCAACGGATTTCAAAGTTTCTACTTCCAAATTGAGAAGGCACAGAGCTAATACTGATGGCTAGAAGGAGAAAATAATAATAAACATTTTCTACAAGCTCAGAATAAAAACGGTGAGACATGTCCACAAGCAATCAACTCACTTTAGCTTTTGAGAAGACAAGTCGGCAGCTGCAAGCTTTCAGCTGAGCTTCTAGCTTATCGAGGCTCAGGATGTCTTTCCTACACAACACAGAGAAATGACAATTCATCATATGTCCAAAGTCTTAAGTCACTTCAAAGCCCAGTGAGGAACAACATGAATTTCACTGGCATTCTAATTCTTTCCTGTTGGCTATGGCAATCGTTACAGCACAAAACTTTACTGACCTTTCTGAAGTGTGGCAAAGTACAATAGCATGGTATAAGTGCAAAAAGTTTAAGGCAGTAGTAGCTTCCAATTCATAGTGCAATTTTTCTGAAATGATTTGCTCCATCCGCTTTATGTCAGAAGCAGTGCATTTACACTGACTAATCCGGATTACATCATGAGTGGATGGCACATTGCATTCTTCTTCAACGATCCTAGCAGCCAGCAAAAAGCAACAGACCCCAATGCAAGACAAATGCTTAGGCTTCACCTGAAAGACAAATAAAAGCTTTCTTCTAAAAATGTTCCCTTTTGCTAAATCAAAGTACACTGTAACGATGTCTCCACAATGAACAAAGAGCAGCCATCCTTCACCCAGTTACTCAGTTTTGCATGTTCAGACCTGTTTCATCTTTTTTTTTTAATGTTGAACATTTTAATTATTTACATTTCAATTCAGGCAACAAAAATGCAGGTTCAAAAGCCAGACTTCTAGCAGTGGGCTACTCTTTGCATTTGAGACTTACAAATTCCATCATAGCATCATCCCTCCCAAAATATATTAAACCTTTTAAACGCAAAACAAACGCTCCCTCACTGGATGTAAATAATACTTTCTATTTCTTTGTATGGAAAAATACCTAACAAGCATTCTATGCCTCAATGTAATTTTACCCAAGAGAAAAACCTCATCAGCTGTGCAGAGTGGGACATATGTAGAAGCTGCCGCAGACAGATGGCTGCACTTTTCTTTCCAATGCCCCGAAAACTGACCTGGCAGCTGACAACAATCCTAGTGGCAGAAGCATCACCATGTTTTTCTACTGGTTGCTAGAGATTCTTAGTAAGACTGTGGTTCTCTGCTTTGAGAAGACTTATACTGAAGGCAGGGGATTACGTTTAATAGACAGTTACATTTTCTTTGTTATGTTTCACTATTAAAAACATCCAAGCTCCAGGAGATGCATGCCTAGGGGTAAAACCGCGAGACCTTACACATCTACAGCAAGTAGCTGAAAACCAACTTGGTCCTTTCGTCACATTTTGAAAACACGGCATTCAAGAGGGACAGTAAAACCTGACACAACAATGCACCCAATCTTGCAGTTTCAGTTTCTGATGATGATTAAATGGCCGTGTTGCCCACCAACACTACATCCCTCTGCCATTATCTGAACCCTTGCACTCCAGGCCTTCTGCTAGGCACTAGGCATACAAAACCAATGATGTATTTATTAAAATGATTAAATACCTTCATAAGCGCCAAGAATCTGTCCAAAATATTGACAGCCAGGACAAAGGTCTCCGTGCAAGAGCCAAAAAAGTTAGTCAAACTCCTTAGGTCTTCTACTTTGGCATTTCGTAATCTTGGACACAAAGTGTTATCATTCTGCAGGGAAACCCAAGAGCCAGCATTTAGAAGCTAAACCACAACACACAGAGATCCCAACACAGAGCAATTCTCTTTTATCTAGTATGCCATAGGGGGTGTGGACAGGGCAGCATCACTCAACTAAAGCTCCACACTGGGCCAGACACAGGGCAATCACTGCTTCCTAGATATACAACATTGTGGCAGCAATGCCACAGGAAGTGAAGGACTGTCACATTCAGCACAGCTGTAGCAAATGCAATATAGCAACCTGGAATGCAGGAGGTTCTTTTTGGTTTTTTTCTAGAATCATTTAGGATCAACACATAACTCCCAGTGGCAAGCTGGGATACACATTTGAGGAAGTCATTTCTCTACATGTAGCATCACTCAAACTTGTTGGAAACAGAAGTTTTTCAGCCTTCATCCTCCAGGAAAATCAACTCTGCAAGCTTCAGTCTAGCTGGATTCAGCATGCAGAGCGGAGGCTCTCTCCCCTCTCAGGCCTGTGTGCTGCATGAGAAAGTTCCCTTTTCTGCAAACTTACCTCCGGAGTAGCCTCAATCAAGCTCAGCCCTTTCTCTCGAGGTTGGAATCTTTGTTCTTGCTCCAGGTAAAGGTTCAACAATCCAAGGAGCTGGACTCCTTTCCGGTCCGCCAAGTACTCTACCCCCAAACCCTTCATCTGCGGACAAAGACACCACACACAGAATGTAACTTGGCGGGGAGGTCATCAGAACGGCAGTAGGGCAGGGGACACCCAGGTGCCAGGCACCTCCAGGGAGCAGCGGAAACGACTGAGCCAGGAGAGGGGACGTCTACAGAACCCTAGGGACAAGTGTTCCCACAGCCGCCCGGGGAGGTGTGGCAAGGGGAGGGACCTTGGTCACGTCCGCTGGCCAGCTCTGGGTGGGACCGGCCACCTCCGGTCTCTCTGAAGCGGGCTCTGCCTCCTCTACATTCCGCCCCACCTGGAACCGCGCGGGGAGGGACTTTTAACCGAGGGGACTGCAAAAAGGACAGAGGCTGCCGGGGGACACTGACCACAGTGGGTCCGGGGGGGTGGGGCGTAGCACAATAGCGAGGAGGGGAGGAAGATCTCACCACTGAACAAAGAAGTGGAGGGAGGGGACTCCCGAGCCCCGCCCCGCCCGAGCCCGGCTGTCCGAGCCCCTCTCCCCCCTACCAGCCCAGCAGCTCTCCCCGTCTGCTGGGGTGCGCCTCCACGGTGCACAACTGTGAGGCAGACACTCCTGGCCCGAGAAGGGCGAGGCGCCCACCAGGCGGAGGTCCAGGGAAGGTTAGTGCAGCCGGCAGGCAGACGCGGAGACATCACCGATCCCTGCACCGACGCCCCAGCTCCCCAGCCGTGCAGCAACCCCGGGGCTGTCAATCTACAAGCACCACCCTCCTGCTAGCCACCCCACCCCACCCCGAAACCACAAAGTGGGGGGTAACGGAGCGGAGAGCCGCCTGTGGCCTTGCCGCCCCTCCGTCCCCTCCGCTCATCACACCTCGGCACGGGCAAGGGGGCGAAGAGCCAGGCAGCTCTGCTTTGGGGGTGAGGGACTCGCAGCTCCAGGCACTCGGCTCGCCCTCCCCCACCACCAACAAAGAACCCCGGACGCCCACCGCGGCGGTGCCCGCTCACCGTGCCGGAGCCCACCGCAGCGGTCCGCGGCGTCGCCGTGCGGAGGACGCTGGGCGCGGCGGGGAGGACGAGGTGGGGGACCCGCCGCCTCAGCGATGCTCCGGGGCCCGCATCCGAGCCGTGCCCGCAGCCGCGGCACCTCGGCTTACAGCCCCGGTGCCATCCCGCTCTCTGCGCGCCCCCTCTGCTCAGGGGGCTGCTCCGGCCCTCGAGCCCTGCCCCTCCGCGGGGACTTCGGCCGCCACCGCCGCCGCCACCTGAGCCGGGCCCCGGCGAACCCCTTGTTTTTGTTTTGAGTTTTCGACGCCCCTAAGGGGGCGGGGCACGTGACTCCCCGCGGAGGGATCCTCCACTTCCACCAGCGGCTTGGAAAAAGAGTCCCGTCCCAATGGCCTCCGTCTCAGCTCCCCCTTGGCTCCTGCGAGCCAGTCCTCTCCGTGAGGCCCAGGCCGGAGGATGGGGCCTGAGCGTCGGGCTTCTCCCGCGACGGGTTCCTCCGGGTAACGCAGGGGAGCGTGAAAGTGGGGTGGCGGAAGGAGACCGATGCGGACGCATCGCGCCCTTTAAAGGGCCCCGATTTGTTTTGTTTTCGCAGGTTTGAAAAGTCCGCTCAAAGGAGCCGGCGCTCTGATTGGGTGCGGGCGGGGCGAGCCGAAGGCCGAGGCCCTGATTGACTCTCGAATCGGGATTGGCTGGCTGATTGGGCTCTGAGCCTTCTGATTTGCTGGCGCCGTAACCTGCGTCTCTGTCTTCCAGGGGGCCTTAGCAACCCCGAGGAGCCTGTTTTGCGCATGCGCGGGTGGGCAGCTCCGGAGGCGCTCGGGGAGCTGAACGGTAGGTCTGTCTCCTGCGAACAGAACGTTTTCATCGTTCCCCCGAAGTAGCCTAACAGAGTGATAAATAAATTAAAAATAAAAGCCGCCAAGGCAGGGTTGATGTGTGTCTTTTTTGTGTGCTGCGCGCGCATTTTGCAATACCCACATTTATTACCTTTTCGGAGTGCTGCTTTTGATACAGTAACATGCAATCATGTTTCGGCGTCTTAAAATCCTGCAACCCAAGAATTTAAAAAGCGGAATGGGGGAGGCGGAAGGCGCTGGGCGGAAAGTTGAGCTGTGAGAGCTGGCTGATGAGTACAGGAGGTTTCGTGGCAGTGTGCTCTCGGCCTGGAACATTTTCCGTAATAAAAAGTTCAAAGGAGGGACTTGGAGATAAACACTTGGAGGCATATAAACATCTGCGTGATTATAATAACCTGTCTCCGGAGGCGGCTGGGTGCTGTTGTTTAAACCAAGACTCCCAGAGCTGCTTGGTCCTGGATCGGCCATAAATGATCATTTGTGGTTCATGATAATTAGCGTTTTCATTCTAGAGAAACACCTCTTCCAAAGCAGGCCAAAAAGCAAACCACCCAGTTTTGCGCAGCCGGAGGTACTTTCTCACACAAGTGTCTTTGGAGGCTATAGGACCCTCTGGAACACTGATACCTTTATTTCCTGCCTCCGCAAAGTGCCCTTTTCATCCCCTCACTCCATACCACCCCCTCCTTCTCTCCCTCCCCAGCCCACGATAAATAGCACACATTCATGGGTTCCGTTGGAGAGCCTCAGACAGCCGCTGGGGAAGGATTGTTCTGCTCATGTGTGTTATTTTGTTGTTTGTGAGATGGGGAAGGTACGGAATATGGCTTCAACAGCCCCTCCGTCTCTGTTCCTAGAACAGCTCAGCCAGGGTAAAAGGAGCTCCAAGCACCTGTGTGGAGCCAGAGGACAGAGGGAGAGACAGGGGAAGCCCCCTTATTTCAGAGAGGGATGACCGCCTCAAGGTTTTAGAAAATAACTTACAGTGTTTAAGTGCAGTATAAATCAACTTTATTCAGTGCTTGCTTAAACTTTTTTTTACTTTTATGGGAAAGGCAGATTTATACAGAGAAGGAGAGAAAGAAAGATCTTCCATCCTCTGATTCACTTCCCCAGAGGGCCACAATGTCTGGAGCTGAGCTTATCGCCAGTAGCCAGGAGCCCCTTCCGGGTCTCCCACATGCATACCGTGTCCCAAGGGTTTGAACCGTGCTCTGCTGCTTTCCCAGGCTTCAGATAGGAAGCTGGGTGGGAAGTGGAGCAGCCAGAACACAAACTGGCACCCATATGGGATGCTGGTGCTTGGAGGTGGAGGATTAGTCAAATGAACTGTCAATCCAGCCGCTGCTTGAACTTCTACACATGAATTTAGACAGTCACCTTGCTGGAGAATTATGCTAACAAGCATAACCAGTGGCTGGCTCTAGCTTGTAAAATGAAGCTAAGCTAAGCTGAGCGTCCATACCTGGAGAATAGGCACTGCCTAGGACAACAGCACCTATTAGACACAGAAAGCAACTAAGCAAAAGCATACGCCCTGAGAGGCAGGTAGGGACCAAACCATGGAGGAGCGTGGGGACTTTTTTCAAGTCAGAGGGTACAAATAGAAAAGGAATTCAAGGTATGAAATATATGATATGAAAGCGGAAATGTAACTGTGGGAAAGCAGTTTTAAAAAGATGCAGAAATCGTCCTTTGTGTAAGATCACGAAATGGTAGAAAATTACACCAAATACATACTACACACTGCTTTGTAACTGCCTTCTTATGTGTCTTTTCACAGGCATCTTGCTGAGTAACACCAACAGTTCTCCAAGAATAAGCCAAGAAAGCTTTGGAGATTGTGTTGGATTTCTTGTGCTCTGCAAGGCCTCCTGGGTACAATGGAAAAAAAAAAAAACAAATCAGGAGGTCCAGAGTGGAACCCTGCATATCCGCTTCTGGTCATGTATCTCTTTAAGATAAAAGGAAAACCGCCTTTAAAAATATTGGTCCATCCGCTCCTTGTTTGTTTTTCAAAGAATAACCTTCCCACAGACTCTCAGTCCCATCACGTTGGCTTGCTGGGCTGGTGCTGTGGGTTTGATGCTTGAAAGGACAGGCCTGGGCTGCTCAGGCTTTCCCGCTGCCCACCCTTGGCACGTGCCCACGGCATGCTCTTTCATAACTTAAGGACTGCAGAAAAAAGGGCACCTCATCCAGGAAAGACCAGGAGAAACGTGACTTTACTGTCAGGGGTTTGGGCTGCTATTGTTGGCATTGGGGTGAGTGATACCCTGCTCCCAACAGCCAGCCTGACACAGAGCATGCGGTCCTCAGGGACACCCGAGACTAGACAGTGGGCACACAAGGAGAAATGAGTTGGGGAGCACCGGAACTAGGCGATGCCGGCCCTTGGCACCCACTGGCTCAGATGTGAGTCAAGCCTACTCAGGTATCCCTAGGGTGGCTGTAGACTGCCCAAACTTCCTGTACGGGTGGCAGCAGGGCACAGCTACCCAGACTCCAGCTTACCCCTCACCCAGTGTCTCTGTCTTCCAACAGCAAATCTTAGCTTGCTATTTTCCTGGATATCTCAGGAACACACACTAATGGGGGGAGCTGAGATACGAGGATCAGGATTTGTAAGGCTGGCAGGACACCGCCCTCCCTCCACCTCCCCACAGGGCTCCCTATTTCTGGCTCCCTGTCTGTGCTGTTTTCTGTCAGGGAGAAGTGGTTTAGAGCCCCAGACCATCCTGCTCAGATTAGCTCTGCTGACAGAACCCACAAATGCCTGCTGGGGGTTGGGGAGAATGGGAAGGAGAAACCTGTGTAATCCAACCTGGGTGACACTTTGAAGCAACTCAGATTTTTTTAGGTCAAGAATTTAAAATTTAATCTGAAGCTGGAAGGATACGATGACCTATATAACAGATGATTAATTCCTTCCCTCATGCAAAGAGTGAGATAAACCACCGAGGCAACTCATAGAGCATTCCCCTTGGTGGTTTTCTCTCTGTCTCTCTCTCTCTCTCTCTCTGTCACACACACACACACACACACACACACACACACACCTGATATCTGAAATCAACAAGCCCAATCTTGAACGATCTATTTACCATATTTTGTTACTGTTGTTGCAAATGATAGCTGCAGGATGTGTCTTCTTGCTGGGTCAGTGCTGACCTACACCAGGGCCTGTGACATACACAGCAGTCAGTTCCCAGCCATTGATGAGAGCCCAGCTTCAGGACTACGGGAATGGTCCACCCCATAGAGACCATCTGAAGGATGGCCACAGGAGGTCCAGTTCTGCCACCCAGCCAGTGTAGGCTCTCCCAATTGCACTAGCCTGCAAGTGAGTTTGCCTTGTGTAAACTGCCTGTAAAACCTGAGAACTGTGCTCATCCAATTCCCCAGTCAGCCAACTCATTGTGATCCAGAGTATTCTCTGTCCTACTGAACATCAGCTGCAATAAATGCAGTGCCCTTGAACTTGGGGTTGGGGGTGGGAAACAGGACAATTCCTGAGAGCAGAGCTGAGGATCTCATAATAGTGAGTTGTGCCCCTAAGTTAGTGTATTCCAAGTGACCCAGGATACCTCCTGGAGCGTTCTACATTATTATTTATATAACACATTCTTCTTTTGTAATTTGTTCCAAGCACCAGAACATGAGTCGGATATTTCCTGTCTTTCTTGACATCCCAGTGCTATGTGAAATTGACGCTGTCAGCAAAGAATCACTTAGGAGACATCTGTTGAGTCTATCATTGAGTTCCCCAAAGACCTTCCAGTGTCTGTGAAAGTAATCGTCGCTTATTTTGATCTCACATGAAAAGGCAGCTGACATGTAAAGTGATATGAATAAGCAGTACGTGCTTAAATTTGCCTTTGTTAACATTTGAATGTGTCTGAAATGAAGTGGGTTTCTTTTAATTTCACGTCTAAAAAGAAAGATTGCTTTAGACCAACAATACTCAGGACGTTGAATTACACATGTGATTATGCTTTTTTTTTTTAAACCACATCCTGAACCAGAAACCGTGGCCACATGCAGGAGCAAACCCAGATCTGGGGTATTCAGGGTTGGGGGGCCAGAGGGAGGGGAGTTGGAGAGGGTCTTGGACCTGTGAGTGAAGAGTTCGGGTGAGGAGTGGCCACAGGGGCAGAGCAGAGAGTCTGAAATGGTTTACTGGCTGGAGAAATGTTTCTCACAGGCTCTTCCAGGAGAGTGTATCTGGCTACCCAAAGGGCAGCAGGTAGCCACGCACTGCAAGGAGCTCACCTGAGTCAGATTTTAAAACACAGAAGTATGTTGTCTGAGCAGGAAGGGCCCTCTTACTCCTTCTTTTCTGTATCCTGAATGTAATTTGTGATCAGCTGCCTCCTGTGTAGGGAGTGCCACTTGGCTGCCCTGCTACATCCTAGAGACTTCCTTCACCTTCACCTTAAAATCTCCTGGTAAGGGGAAGGCCTCTGGTCCGCTTGTGGGGATGTTAGCTGAAACACCTGCACCTGGCAACAACATCAGGCAGCAAAGGACTTGCTCCTAGCAACCAGCCGGTCTATCTCTGGCCTTAGCAGGCACTTTGGGGGAACTCATGCATACTCCCTGTGTTTGTCAAGAAACAATATAGAAAATAAAACATAGCCAAGTGTTTTAGTTGCTTTAGGGAACTCTAAGTTCCTGCTGTTTCCTATACTTGTCCCAAGGAAATTCAGCTGTCCTCTACGCAACTCGTTTTTGAGGCTGATTATTTGGTGTCATCCCAGGCAAACAGACCCCTTGTGTTTGCTAACATTCTCTCTGGGAAAAAAGGAGATTTTACAAGCAAAGAATTAGATATGAAAAGTGAACGTTTATTTAAAAGGAGACACACTGTAAATTTTTCAAAGTTGACTTCATACTCACTTTGCCTGCCATTTGTTGACTCACACCAATGCTTGATGGTTTTGAAACAGCAGTAATTGTATTAGCATGGTCTGGAGTTTGTGGGGCTTGGCTGAGCTCAGCCAGCCAGTGCTTGCTCTAGGTCTCTTCTGCAGCTGCTGGCAGATGGTGCCTGGGGCCGGAAGCATCTTGCAGCTTACTTATTCCAGTATCTGCTGTCAATACCTACTGGGAAGGGACTTAAGCTCAGACTGGTGGCCAAAACACTTTACATATGTGGCCCATCTGTGTGGTCTTCCACTTCCTCTCTGCGTGGTGACAGAGCTAGAAGAAAATCAGGCAAATACTGTGTCACATTTTATGAAATAGCCTTGGCAGTCATATTTGCATGACTTCAAAAAGTTTGTTGAAAGGGAGTGCACTTGGCATAGTGCTTAATAAGCTAACGCTTTTGATACTCATAAACCATGGAAAAGTGCTTGGGTTCAATTCTCAACTTTGTGCTCAATTCCAACATCCTGCTAAAGTAGACCCTGGGAAGCGGCAGGCGATAGCTCAAGTAGCCGAGTCCTGCCATGCATGTGGGAGATCTGGGTTGGGTTCCTGGTTTCTGATTTCTGCCTGGCTTGCCCCTGGCTAATGTGAGCAGTGGGGAATGAACCAATTGGTGGGCCTGTATTTTCCTCTCTCTTTTTCCTTGCCTGTCAATTAATCTTTCAAAACATTGCTTAAAAGTTCATGGAAAATGGAATGATGAAACAAAACAGAGCTCCTCTTATCTAGATTAAATTAAAAATCTTGTTCTCAATTATGTTATCAAAACATCCCAAAATAAGTTTCCAAATTTTAGTTAAAAGCATGTAGCCCCAATTCAACTTCTCCTTGGGCAGATTCCAAAATTGCCGGTGAGTGGACCCTCCCGCTCAGAAGTCCCATGTCTGGCCAACTGCAAGCTGGAGGCCCAGAAAAACCAGTCATGGGGTTCCTGCCCAAGCCTGAAGACTTAACCAGGAGCAGCAGGGTTTGAGGCAGGAAGGAGATAAATGTTCCAATACATGCAGAGAAGGCAAATTCGCCCTTTGCTTTGCCTTTGGGTTCTCATGAGACTCACACTGGACTGGATGTCGCCTGCCCACACTGGGGAGGAGTGGATGCTTCTGCAATACTAACCTCTTCTGGAAGCATCCTCCCAGACACACCCAGAAATAATGTTTTACTAGCCATCTGAGTATTCCTTAGTCCAATCATGTCAACACATTAAAATTAACCATCATATGAACAATCAAGACATGGAGATGGCTTGTGTAAGTGAGGCCCCTGATACTCCATTTCATTAGCTTCATAATAAATCCACATGTAGTAATCAATAATTAAGTGTCAAGCACTGCGTCAAGTGATTTATATGTATTGGCATAATTTTAATGTCCACCACCCACACAAGTGGAAAGCACAACATGCAGAAGCAGAGGCCTGCAGCATGTAAGAAACTTGGCCTCGCAGCCATTCAGTGGTGGAATCACTATATAAACACTGACAATTTAGCTCTACCACCAACACTTCTGTAATCTTACAAAGTGATTCTGTTATGTAGGGAAGATGAAATTACAACTTCAATTTGGAATAAGCTTGATCCATTGGTTACATTTTCTTTCTAGGCACGTATTTCTTTTAAAATGTTTATTTATTTATTATATTTGAAATCCAGAGAAATGATAGCAAACAGAGGGTGATCTTTTACCTATTGGGTCACCTCCAAGCACCCACAACAGCTGAGGATGGACCAGAGCAGTGTCAGGAGCCTACAGCTCAATATGGGTTTCCCACATGGATGGCAGGGACTTGAGTACTTGAACCACCACCTGCTATCTCCTAGAGTACCCACTAACAGGAAGTAAGAGCAGAAGTGGAGACAGGGCTGGGTCCCAGGCACTCGGGTATGGAATAGAGGCATTTCACACAAGGACTTCACCCCTGCCCCAAGCACGTACACCTGTTTGGTTATAGTTCCCATTAAATTATCTCTAAGTGGCTGCATCAGAAGCTTCAGTTAACCTAAACCAAGTTGATCTGGATTGGAATTTTCATGAGGAAATGTAATCAATAAATTATGCTTTGGATTTTTTTCTTCAATAGAAAAGTGAATATACTTTTAAGAATTGATTCATTTCCACCAAACTTGTCAGGAAAAAAAAATCCAGTGACTACCAGGATTAACTGTTTTTAGATTAATCTATTGGATTTAGATGGGTTGATTTAGGTTTTAGAGATTAAATCTCTATGCAGTTTTGGTTTAACCATCACTAAAACCCAGGTTAATTCCTCCAACACAATCTCAACCATTCAAATCACAGCAAATCCAGTAAAAGATAATAGGGGCTTTTTTTTTTCCTTTTTCTTCCCTTTCTGGGAGAGGTATCAAAAAACAGACATCGTGTGGGGGTGTCACATCAGGAGTTTGCAGATGTGCGGACATTAGGGAGGAGTCACTCCTGGGTTCCCATTGGACCTGATAAGGATTATTTGGTAGACATTTGGGCTTGTGTGCCACTTGACAACAGGGAAACATTTTTTCAGTCTTTATCACAGATGATTCTCATACGCCAATGTTTTGATTGCCCTACCCTGGCTGTTGCTGCTGCTATCATGTTCCCAGAACCTGCACACTGGCAGCCTAAGTGGGAGCCAAGGTCTTCTGATAATTCACTGCTAAAAATAGCACTTTTGAGCCTTGCAGCAGTACTGGGTGGCAAGAGGGTGGTGATGTTGAGGGTTCGCACAAAAAGTATGTAGAAGTCAGAAGTTACCACTCACTGCTCCTGTTGTGTTGTACAAGGTTTCTACGTTTTCGTGATGGGTAATAATATAGTACGTCAAGACCTTATGTTTAAATAGAAACTTATTAACTGATTCTGCATGAAGATGAGTCTTTCATATACTATTCATTTCTCTGTAGCCACGCATCTTACTAATGCAGCCCCCACAGCGTTGCAGCTGTTGCTTAGGGTAATGAGAATTATTTGAGCTGCAACTCTGTTCCAGACACAGGGGTGGTGTCTCAGTGCAAAGCACCCGTGGTTCAGGGTCTTGGCACGGGAAGTTAACTTTAAGAATAAATGCTGTGCCTCTGTGCAAAGATAGGGGTGCCCACAAAGACAGGACACAGTGCCATCAGAGTATAGTGAGTGACATTAGCTGAATGCTTGCAAGGCAGGAGACTCTTGGCTGCTTCTAAAAAAAAATCTCCATATCATGTGTCTTTGTTCTGTCCCTTCAACTCAGAAGGTGATATTCCTTTTCAAGAATGAGCAGCTTTGGGGATGGGCATTTGGCCTAGGGGTAAAACTCCAGATAGGATACATCTCGTATAAGGGTGCCTCAGTTTGTTTCCTGACTCTGGCACCAGGTTCCAGCATCCTTGCCAGCCCAAGGAGGCAGCAGGGGATGGCTTAGGTGACTAGGTTCCTGCCAACCACGTGGGAGACCAGGATGGTCTGGCCTGGCCAGCTTTGGCCTGGCCCTATGCTGACTGTTGCAAATGAAAGATCTCTTTTTCTCGGTCTTTGTCTTTCTGACTTGTAAAATAAAAGTAAACTTTAAAAGCATTAAATATGAACAGCTAAAGGAGACATTCTGAAAGTTTCCCAACTTATACACATATATACACACAACATATGTTGTGTGCTCACATGTGTGTGTGCATGTATGAATGCCCTGTTGTCTCCTTAGATAAACTGCATCTGTAAATTAAAAGGGTTTTTACAATATTGTTATCTGAACATAGTAATACAGTTCATAGGCTGAATATTTGAAACCACTGATGAGAGTTTCTGAATTACCACTATGTCTAGCAATAAATTTTAAAATAGATTATCTAAAGTAAGCTTGAATATGCACCCACTAAAGCAAAAGAGGGTGTCCATGAATTCCTTAAAACTCTAAGTTTGTCTTTTCTCTCTATGTATTAGCTTGTCACCCTCCTACCATCTCCACCTATTTAAAACCAGCTTTGTTTTAACATACAAACTTTGATTCTTCTGTCAAGGCAATCTCAAGACCAACTTCGAGGTTTTTCAAGTTAAACTTGGTGCTTTTTGTATAATTTCAGCTATAAGAGGAAGACATCAATGTCTAGCTCTAAAAAGAAGGTGAAAGACATCTCTCACTAGCCAAATACATTTTACCTAAAGCTAAAATGGCTGTTAAGCCAAATAAACTAAGAGTGTAACAAATGTGTTTGCTCTCCAATAATTCTGAAGGGAAAAATCATTCTTTCACAGACATTCCAAGCGTAGAGGTTCATCCAACCCATCATAAAATATAATTACATACATGGCAGAGGTTATAAGATTTCCAGGATTACCCCTGCAAGATTATATGTGGGAGCTTAGGAAACTATATCATAAAATAATAAAACAAATACATTTTTTAAATTAAAAAATTATATGTGGATCCTATGTTTAAAAAATGATACTCATATAGGCTTCCTTGCTAACACATTACCCAAAGTCTTATTTCAGCAAACATGAAATAATCTGTCAAATTATGAAAAACACATTTCTGTTTGTATTCTGCACATTTTAACTTGACAATAGACACCTATGTTGGACCTTGGCTGTCTAGCAGCAGGAAGATCCTGAAGCTGGAGTCAGCACACTGGGTTTTCAGTGCTGGCCTTGACACGTTTCCAAGTATCCATTCCATGTTAAAAAAAAAAAAAAAGCAAGATAATAATTTCTGGGCCTGGTGGCGTGGCCTAATGGCTAAGGTCCTCGCCTTGAACCCACCAGGATCCCATATGGTCACCGGTTCTAATCCTGGCAGCTCCACTTCCTCTCTATCTCTCCTCCTCTCTGCATATCTGACTTTGTAATAAAAATAAAATAAATCTTTTTTTAAAAAAAGATAATAATTTCTGACTCTCTCACAAGACTGAGAAAATTAAGTGAAAGAATGAAAGAATGTATGTAAATACAATTGGTAGATCATAAAATGCTAAACAAATGTAACTTATTACCTTGGGTCCAAATTTCAGCTTTGCTGATTAACATGTGCATGACTGTCATGGCAAGTTACTTAACCTTTAAAAGTCTAATCCTTGGCCAGTCCTGGCTGCTCCACTTCCAATCCAACTCCCTGCTAATGTGCTTGGGAAATCAGTGGAAGATGATGCAAGTGTTTGGGCCTCTATACCCATGCTGGAGCTTCGGAAGAAGCGTTAGGTTCCTGTAGGCTCCTGGTTTCAGCCTAACCCAGGCCTGGACTTTGTGACCATCTGGAGAGTTGATCAGCCAATGGAAGATCTCAGTGAGTATGTGTCTCAATCTGTCTTTCCCTGTCTTACTGTAAAAACTCTGATTTTCAAACAAATTTAAAAAAAAAAAAAAAGCTATTCTAAAAACAAATAAAAATAAAAGCCTAAGCCATACCTAAAAAATGGTAGTTTTGTGAGGATTCACTGAAAAATTATTTATATATTGAGAATATAAGCATAGTATAGGTGGTAATAAGGTTTGGTGAGCATAACTAGTTTTTCTGACTGTCACTTATCACTCTTATCAGGAGAGAATTAGCTATGAGTTGTTCTTCCAATGATTACAATTGAATCTATCAAACTATTCAAATGACCAGTGATCTGCGCTTGGGAGAGACCCCAGTTGGGTATCACTGCATGCTACAACAAAGCGATATCTCTTCTCTGTATAGAGCTAACTGACTCATATGAAAACTGAACCTTGTCCTGGTTAGGTAATCAGGCGAACCAACCTGAGCACAAACTACCAAAACAAATTTCACAAGCCAAGAATACTGTCACAGAGCCCAAGGATCCACCACATCAGTATAACTTAATGGAGAGTACACTTGAAATGTCTGGATAAGAATTAATATTGCCTGTTACTTGAGGCCTGTTTCTTTCTTTCTGCCCTTGTTTTTCCATCATCCTGTCTGCAGATATATGCTCTGTACTTCCTTATCACCTATTTCTACAACCACATGGCTTTGGCTTTTACCATCCCAGTGTTTTTGTTCCACGTAATTCTGAGAGGTGAATAAAATGGGTCACTGTAGGGAAAACCATGTGCCACTTCTCACAGGTTTAGTGCACTTTCCCCCACAGACCTTGAGGTCAGATATTTCCAAGCTGTTTATGACCCAAATTCTGAGCTGTCACATGCCTGGGAAACCAGACAGCTGCATGGCACAGTTCTGTCCCCAAAGGCTATTAACCCTTACGTGAATCCATCACAAAAACAGTGGAAAAGTAGAACAACACTCAGTTGTAATGGATAAAAGATTTTGGTGTGTAACAGACTGATGGAATTATAATTCCTTAGGAAAGACTATACTATTGTAATAATATGGGGAAAATCATGGGGAAAATCAGGGAATTTGGCAGGGGGGAATCCCAGACTCTATGGAATTGTACCATAAAATTCATAGTTCAAAAAAGGTAGTTTGGTGTATTGCAATGTACAGCATGCAGATCAGCAGTAATGCAAACCAAGTGGTTGTTGTATTTCTCCATAGGTATATAGCACATCGTGTTCTCAGAAGCCACTGAGCCATGGGAAGCTCTGATCTTATCCCAACCAGTTGCACAGGTACTGAGAATCAGATGCCTGCTAATCTGTTAACACAGTACAAGAGACTCAATCATTGGGTTTCAGTGAGTCTAAGACACACACACACACACACACATTCTCTTTCAGACTAACCAGTATTTTCTTTCACATATGGATTTCTTGTGATAATTGCTTTCATCTTAAAGCAAAACAGCAATTCTCTTACTATTGGTAATTTACTGCTTATCTCCTCTTGAGTCAATGTAAACCCTGCCTGAATATTATTAGCCAACATTTAAGTTTTAGGACTTACATGTGTTACCAGTAAATGACTTGGCATTCTTTCGGGTGGAACGCAATCAGATGCATTGCATCATATCATATCAATACAGAAAATATAATATTAGCATACATACTACAAATTAATTACAGACTCTAACCATTCCAATTTTCCCTGGAGAGAAGCTTTTCCATACTTCTTGGCTGTGTATCAGCTGTCACTGTGCCACTTCTGGAAGAGTTTGCTAAAATTGCACAGGAGTATTTGTGCAAGATAGCAAGACTATCAAGGGGGGAAGCAAAATTACAGCAGTTTATAAAATATGGTCAAAAGGTAAGCACATAAATAGGCTATTCAAATAAACCATAGTGGATGCCATGACATACTATTTATTAGGGAACACCTAGAATCTTCTTTCCTGAAATTCAGACCCACTAACCCAATCACTTGCTAAGCATCATCAATTTAACACGTTCTGAGACAAAACTCAGACATGATTCCATCGAAAACAACTGCAACAGATGCTGTAAGAGGCCACTCGTTTTCTCTGCCCTGTGACATCTGTTCTGGCTATATGTGAAAACATCGCTCATCTGGTAACAGACTGGGTAGATACCTGACCCAGCTCTCTCCTCACTGTAGTGGGATGACTGTGACATAGAATGACTGTGATATGCTCTACAATGGTCCCATTGAAGATCATTATGGTAAAAGTGAGGCAAGCAGAAGCCCCTGGAAGTTCCTGTTCTGATCAGGAATTCTACTCTCTGGTGGTGCTTCCATGAATGCCACCATCCAGGATGTAACATAAAGGGAGCAGGTGTTTGGCACAGGATGCCATTTGGGACACCTGCATCCCGTGTCAGAGTCCCTGGGATTAAGTGCTGGCTCTGCTTCCAATCCCAACTTCCTGCTGATGTACAACTCCTGGGAGGCAGTGATGATGGTTCAAATACGCCAGCCACGTGAGAGGTCTGGATTGAGTTTTAAATTCTTGGGTTCAGCCTGGCCCAGCCCCAGCTGTTGCAGACTTTTGAGGCACGAACCAGCAAGTAGATGGAAGATCTCTCAGTCTCTCTCTTCTTTTGTCTTCATAACTATTTCAATAAATAAGTAAACCTTTAAAAAAAGAAAAGATGCCTTTCTTTGCAGTACAGCAAGAGTCAGGGTTACTTAGAGTATCTGGCAGACAAGATGCCGTGAGACATCTGTGGCAAGTAACAACTGGAGGATTGCAGCGTGGAGCTCAGCGCTTTGAAGCTGATCTGTGTCTTTTCTGTGGACACTCATTCTCCTTTCCAAGAGCAACTTTTGCAGATGCCATCACTGAACAGTGAACTTGTAAGCTGAGTTTCCCATAATGAACTGGGTAACCTTCCTAGCCATGAGTGTGAGTATACATGGAAACAATTATCAAGTTGAAAGTGTAAGAGATTGAGACCGAGCAGGTCCAGAAGGCGCAACCAAGTCACCTAAGCAAATGTGTCCATCAGCTCTGAAGCCATGCTTTCAGCCCCTATATACAGCCTCGTTGAACAGTTCCTTACTTCCACTCAGGTCTAATTTATAGAGTTAAACGTTGTCCTGGACCAGTGAACAGGGACATCACAGTTCTACTGTGCAATGTCTCTTAACCTGATAAGAGAAAATGTAAAGGAATTCCAAAAGGTCATAAAAAATTAAATTTCGAAGGCAAATTTATTTTAGTAGAAATATGTTGAAATCATTGCACAGTTTTTTTTTTGGAATATGCACATCCCACACACTTTAAAAAGATCCCTTGTACACATGGATTTCAAAACTTTCGCACTAAAATATATGTATCTTCTAATTCTATTTTTTCCACAAGCCCTAACTGGAAGTTACCTGTCTGGACAGAAATGTGCTTTTATTTTTCTTAGATTTATTTACTTATTTGAAAGGTAGAGCTACAGAGAGAAATCTCGTATCCTCTGACTCACTCCCTATATGACCTCAGTAGCTGTGGGTTGGCCTGGCCGAAACCAGAAGTCTAGAACTTCATCCACATCTCCCAAGCAGTTTCCAGGCACCCAAATGCTTGGGCCATGTTCCATTGCTTTACCAGGCAGATTAGCAGAAAGCTGGGTCAGAAACAGGGCACCCAGGAATTGAACCATACGCATACAAGGTGCCGGCATCGCACGTGGCAATTTAGTACGCTGCACCAACCCGCATCATTATGTAGAGTATAGAAAGGTGGATTTGCACCTGAGTGTTAACAGCCTCTTGGATGCTCAGAATCTGCACTTACCCTACTATACTTACTCTATTTTAAAGCTCTAAATGCAAAGAACTCTATATTTCACCCAACACAATTCAACTATCCTTCCTGGGAATTAAAGATGTTTTTACCTTCTCTTTTTTTAAAGATTTATTTATTTTTATTGCAAAGTCAGATTTATATGTAAAGAGAGAGGAGGAGAGACAGAGAGGAAGATCTTTCATCTGATGGTTCATTTCCCAAGTGACCACAATGGCCGGTACTGCGCCAATCCGAAGCCAGGATCCAGGAGCTCTTCCAGGTCCCCCACTCGGTGCAGGGTCCCAAAGCTTTGGGGCTGCTTTCCCAGGCCACAAGCAGTGAGCTGAATGAGAAACAGGGCTGTCGGGATCAGAACCGGCTCCCATATGGGATCCTGGCATGCTCAAGGTGAGGACGTTAGCCCGTAGGCTACGGCTCCAGGCCCTGTTTTCACCTTCTAATATGGCAAGACACAGCCTCATATTCTCCATCTCTGAGTTGTATTATTTCCTCCCTAAGTTCAGTCAGGGTCTCACCTAAATATACTTCTACTGAAGACTAAATTGAGAAGTTAGCCTTTAGCAAAATGTGTGTAAATAATAAGGGGGAGATGAGAGCGAATAAAATGGTCAGTGTGTCTGGCTACATATGAGTGCAAATACATAATAAACCATGAAGAAACATACAAAGCTGCTGCAGTCTTTCCAGCTAGTCACAAGACCACGATTGGTTTATAATCCACGATTAGTTTATAGCTTCTTTCTAAGATTTATTTGTCCTCAGGGAAGACCTCAGCTGGATTTTTTTTTTTTTTTTTTTTTTGGAGATATAAGAACAGAAATTCAAGCTAAAAAGATTATTATAGCACAATGCTAATGGCTGGTTTCTACTTCTGTAAATAAGCTTGCTTGCTCTTGCCGGGAACTTCTGGGGGCAATATGTTCTGGGAACTAGAAGGACATAACCTAGGTAATTATAAGAGATAACACACCCCCTGCAGGCTCCTGCTGGGGACATCTGGGGATAAGAACATGACCTAGATAATTGTGAGAGATAACAGCCAGACACGATAAAAATGCCTTCACCACAGGTGGTCCACCTGCTGGACTTTATGGCCTAGGATGTGGGTGTCAAGAAGGTGAATGATACAAAAAATGCACGATAATGCTGTATGGAAAGTGTAAAAACCTCTGTTCAAATGACCTCAGGCTGCACTCTGATAAGCCTTGCCTCTCCATAAATCCCTTACAATTTCAGAAAGCTGAGTGAATACAAGGGAGCAGCAGGGAGGTTGAGGACAGCCTAGTAGTGCGATACAAACTTTCAATACTGCAGCGTTTGAATATCCAGTTGTCCTAAGACAAAAACTTAATTCCTGCAGTTTTCCATTAAATTTCATTATTATGCATGAATGCAATAAGAGGCTCCACTAGGTTCCAGACACAGCCTTCCCTGCCCCCACTGGGTAGCAGCAACTCAATTTTCCCTTGGTATTTCGGAGCAATCATTCCAGTCAGTGGTAGAGAGCACCAGAAAGGATCAGGATCAGGTGTCAGTTTCAACTTCCAATTCAATGGAGCCATTGTTGTGTCTCCTGGCAAAAATACTCTACCCCTGGGAACCAAGACCTCTGAATCAGCAGAACTGAAAACTGCTAATATGGGAGGCAAAATGCTTGTGCAGTATCATTAGGCATAACATTGAGGTCATCTGTTCCTACTTTCCCCTGATTCCTGGACCCCATATGTTTTGAGTGACAGAAGAGACAAGCACCTTCTATTGATGGCTGTTTGAAAGAGGATTTTATCTTACATGACCACATCCTATCCTTCCACAAGCATTGTAAATGAGTCCAGGAGGTTTGCCCAGCATTCGATGAAGCAAACTCTTTCTGGGTGATGGAATATGCACTAAAATCCATGGGCATGAGCGTGATGCTGTGCTTCTCTGGCTGTGGAATCAGTTCTTCAGTTGGAAGCAATGTTGTGTGGGTTACCATGATGGTAAATCATTTTGAAGGCCCACATATGTTGATTCTTGCAAAAGCAAGTCTGTACCCCAGATACATGTCTATTTTAGAGAGGACAAAACTCTGACCTCTCTGTAATGCAGGGACCCACTCTGCTCAGGCTGTAACTGAAAAAAGGTGCTATATTGGAAGCTCAGTGTTAGTCTCATCAGGTACTTATCAGTAACCTTCTCTGGATCAGTCCATGCTTTTAAGCCCATCAATAGCCATGCTTGCCACTGTGACCACTTTGTACATGGGCCAATAAGCAAGCCTTATGGTGGCTGATGAAAGAGGGTGACCGATCAACAGAGAATGTGTCCATTTTGCCTACTGGATGATTGAGAACCTCCGTCACTGGATGCCCAGAGGAGGGAACTCTCACGAAATACAAATGTCTTCACAGTCGGTGCCCACTGGGAGTGACCCACATCTTCCTCCCCAGATACCTGGCCCTTCTCCTCTTGTCTTCTGGTCAAGTCCCTGTGTGTTCAGCCAAACTGCCAACAATTGTCCATGCTGAGGCTCCATCCACACTGAGGTTGTACACAAGGATGTTCAAGCCAGGAGAAGAATGCAAACAGACTTCTCCCCTGTCTTCTTCCTACCTGCTTTGTCGGGCCTGTGACTATTACTCCAGTACCACTTTTTCTCACAATAGCTCCACCGTTTTGTTTGCGCACTTTTTTCCATGTTACAGAATCATCATCATTTTGGCCCAACTCACAGAACTTAGCACTGGCTGAGTGGCATCTCTTCTCTGAGATCAGAATTTAAGTCCCACAGACCTCTCACTACTCAAGCTTTCCAAGTTCTAATACTTTAATCCTGGCTCTTTTTCTGCCAGTTTTGAAGTGGCAGAAATGCTTTCTGCAGTTAATATTGTTAATGTCATGCTTTCCCTTTTGTCTTTTTTGTTATCCAGTTAACAAATCCTTGTGTTACAATGTCTTGGTGCGATTTCTTTCTGCTACCCGATGAATACCTTAGAAGATTCCCTTACCTGTTTCTACATTCTGCCCTAGGTTGGAAATGTCTCTCCCTCTCACTACCACTGACAATCTCCAGTGTAATAATTCTCATATATTCCCACCAACTGAGAACCCTGTAAGAGTAGGTAGATTTCTAAATTACTAAGCATATCACCTCCATTTATAAGCCTAGTAGCTAGAAAATACAGTACTCAATGGATATATATTGAATAATCAAAAGAGTCTAGAAGATTCTCTTGGAAAAGTAACAGGACAGAAAGAACAAGTGTTTTGTCAAATTTTTTATCTCTGGCATCTTTCACATAGTGGTAGACTGATGTGTTTACTGATCAACTTTTTTTAAGACTTATTTATTTTTATTGGAAAGACAAATTTATAGAGAGAGTCAGTAACAGAGAGAAAGATCTTCCATGTTCTGGTTTGCTTTCCAAGAGGCCGCAACAACCGGAGTCCAAAGTCAGGAACCAGGAGCTTCTTGCAGAAAAAGGGTCTCCCACATGCTTTCAGGGTTCAAAGCTTTGAACCGTCTTCCTCTGCTTTCCCAGGCCACAAGCAGGAAACTGGAAGGGAATTGGAGCAGCCAGGACACAAGATGGCTCCCATATGAATTTAGTGCATGCTGGGTCCCCTAAGCAACTTTTTAGAAAAGCTCTTATTTGCAACAGTTGCTGATTTTCATTTTGTAAGTACATCGTGTATGGCCAGTGTCAAGCCATTGACATATCATTAAATGCAGAAGTGGAAAGAGAGGTACTTTATTGGCTCTCCAAAGCCAGTTCCAACAACTCCAACACCCAACAGGCTCACACTCCTAAATATTATTGAGAACTTCAAACTAGTTTCTGTGGATTATATCTCCAAATGTTCACAATTAGTCAAAATTAGAATTGAGAAAATTCTTACACTTCTTACTAATTGCAGTAAAATAAAAATAACACCACTACTTGTCAACATAAGTAACATTTTTTTATAAAACAACTCTAGTGTCTGAAAGAAAACAATTAGTATTGTTAAGGGAAGAAGCTTAGATTCTCTTTCTGCTTCTGCATTCATGCAATTGCAATATGTTGTTTTGATAGAACTGCATGAAGAACATCTGGCCCACACAGATGTTTTATTAAAGGGGTGAGTGGAAGAGTTGGCAGTTAAAATACCACAACTGAGTACTCAGGTTAGACAGACTAACTCTCTGTTCCAGCTTAACGCTAATGCAGACCCTAAGAGGCAGCAGGAGGTTCAATTGGTGCCATCCTGGCTCCTATCTCACAGCGGAGAAAGATCAGGTTAGGGTTTCTGGCTACCAGTTTCAGGCTGGCCAGTCCTGCTCAGTGTAAGAATTTGGCAACTAAACCAGTGGAGGGAGTTCTGTCTCCATCATTTTTCTGTCTCTGTGCTAAATTCTGGTCATTACGACTTCTTTGAAAATGAACCAGAGGATTGCAGATCTTTCTCTCTGTATCTCCCTCTCTCAGTAAATCTGCCTTTCTGGCAAAAATAAATAAATCTTCAAAAACAGATAGTAGAAAACAAAAACTATCAGATTCATTGTGACAGACATAAGCTTTCCCTTAGATTTCAATATGAGTAATACTGGAGAATCAAGGTGGCAGAATAGGGTAAGGACACATTTAAATGGACAGAGAAACATTTAATCAGGATGAAGCAGAGAGGACACATTCCAGGAAATAGGAGAGGATAGAACAACAGCAGAGGGGTACCTGGAGACTGAGAGCTGCAGACACAATGGTGTGGTGTTGCAGTGACCGACATTCCAGCAGCATTCAGTTGACTGCGATCTGAACTCCAACAATAGCCAGAACTCCACCAGCAACCAGGTGGGAAGGGACTTCCACTGGGAGCTTGGGCAGTGAACCCAGACAAAGAACTGTCCATCCTGCTGGTCTGTTTGATTTGACTAGGAGCAGACCCCAGATGGGCAGTGCTAGAACAGAGTGGATTTCACAGCTCAGTCAGCCCCCTAGAGCCGAATTGGGCTCCATTTTGCTTAAGGAAGCAAAGGCAAGTGAAAGGACTGAGCATACCCTGAGCTGGGAGTGAACTCATTTCTGATTCAGTGAACTGCAACAATGTGGCATTCTACAAGTTCCATCCAAGACAGGTCTGGGTAGCCCTCAGACCTGACAGCCAGCAGATCAAGAACTCTAGTAGTGGTATGTCAGGCGCCATTTTGTACACTGTGGCAAATGCTTTAGGGCTGCAGGGGACAACAGTGAACTGCGCATGTTCTGAGCTTGAGAGAACTCACTGAGTTCCATGGATTGTACTGGTCCCACGGGAAAATAATTACAGCTATGGCATTGTACGGGTCAAAATAGGTCCATGTGGCACCCAGACCTAATGTCCACAGGTTCCTGCAAGATCAGCACCACCAACAACCTAGCTATATAGGACACCTGCTTGTCTCTCTAATCCTGGGACCTGCTCCAACCGGAAGTGGGAGAAAGGTTGTACAGACAACAGCACAGCCTCAGCACGGTATCACAGGAGGTGGAGATTGGTGAGCCAGCAGTTGGGGCTACGGAGTTCTTTGTAGAAATCTAACATGAGAGCCCCAACCTGGAACCCACTGGAGGGAGTGGCACAATTGGCCGCAAACAAAGAGCCGTGTACCAACTGGAGCAAGTAAAATCAAACTGCAGACCTGTGGGTGATACAGCTTAGAAACCTGCCCCAAGGAGAAGACTCTGCTAACCAGAAGTACAATGACCAAGAGCAAAGGAAGAGACAAAGGCTCAATTAATATTACTGAAGACTCCCCTGCAAAGGAGCAAAACCCTATACCAACCTCAGAGTTCACTGAGGAAGACATCGAGAGAATGGGGGACACAGAATTCATAAAACTCATTTTAAAGCTTCTGATCAACAATGAGAAGCACATACAAGAGTTCAAAGAATTTAAGGAATATTTTACACAAGCACTAGCAGCAATAAAGCAAATCAAGGCTGATACATCACAAATTAAGAACACAGTACAGCAAATTAAAAGTACAGTGGAGAGTCTCCAAAACAGAATGAAGCAAGCAGAAGAATCTCAGAATTGGAAGGTATTTCCTGTCACCAGGGAGAAGCAAACAAAAAGCTGGAAGCAGAGCTGGATCAGGCCAAAACAAGTATTCAAGAATTGAAAGACACTATTAAGAGGCCAAATATAAGAGTTATGGGAGTTCCAGAGATACAGAAAGAGAAGCTGAGTTTGCAAATGTATTTAATGAAATAATAAAGGAAAATTTCCCTAATCTAGAGAAATAATTGGGAAATAAGATCCATGAGGGGCACAGAACTCCCAACAGGCTTGATCAAAAGAGATCTTCACTAAGACACATGATCATCAAGCTCTCTTCAATTGAGCATAAAGAAAAGATCCTTAAATGTGCGCATGAAAAAAATCAATTGACAAATAAAGGAATGCCAATTAAGCTCACAGGAGATCTCTCACAGGAAACTCTATAGGGAAGAAGAGAATGGAGTGACATATTCCCAATTCTAAAAGAAAAAATTGTCGGCCTAGGATAACATATCCAGCAAAGCTTTCTTTGTCTTTGAAAAGGAAATAAAATTCTTCCACAATAAAGAAAAGTTAAAAGAATTTTCCTCTTCCAAACCTGCCCTACAAATCATACTTAAAGATGCTCTCTTGACAAAGAAGAGGAATAGCACCAAACAAAACTAAAGGCAAATGGGAAGAACATCCCAGTAAAATGACAACAGAAGACTAAATCAATAAACAACCCATTGCTAAAATGACAGGACCAAAGTAACACCCATGTATATTAAACTCTGAATGTAAATGGCTTAAGCTCAATCCAACGTCATAGATTAGTAGACTGCATTAAAAAACAAAACCCATCTATTTGTTGTCTAGAAGAGACACACTTCACCAACAAAAATCAGTGGAAACTATATCGCATGGGTTTTGATGTTTTCTGTTAGTTTCATCTTTTCAAAACACTTTCTTCCTATTAAATCATTCAATGACTTGTAGATCACACAGTAGCATCATTTTCTGCAAGAAGGTTCTTAATTTTCATTTCTTCAGCTACACGTTAGTCATTTAGTAGCATGTTATTTAACTTCATGGTGTTGTTAATTTCTTTTTTCTTCCTGATGTTGATTTTGTTTTGTGGCTTTCATTTAAGGGGATGTGTAGTGGCTGTTAATGGAGACTGTCCTATCTAGTAACATGTTATTTAACTTCATGGCACTGTAAATTTCTGCTTTACTTTCTATTGTTGATTTTGTATCATGACTTTTCATGTGAGCGGATATACAGTAGCTGTGAAATAGAGACTAACATATCTAGATGTGAGGATACAATGTAGCATGCATTTCTACTTCCAGACGAAGATGGACTTACAATGAAACTGTTTACTATATATTGACAATAGGATGCTGGACTCTCTGCCATTGTCCATGCCCGCGAGGATGGACATATGACTGTGTATGAAGAACTGTACTTTAGTAATGATGTAGAGGAACAAGATGGTGGGGAGGCATTGGGGTTGGGCTAAGGGAAATACCAGGAGCCTATGGAGCTGTATTATAAATTGATAATAAAAAGAAAATTTAAAAACAAAGATTTCAATATGCGTAATACTGTCAATTGTTCTCCTTGAAGTGACAAGTGTACTTTATACATTTTTGAGACAATGTCCTTCACTCAAGTCTCTGTAGGCACAATTTGTCAGTCAGCCATTCTCTCAAGGAAAATCAGTATTCTGCAAAAAAAACAAAAGAGGAACTAGTCCAGCTTGATCTCAAACAACTGGACAAGCGCTTGCCCTTGAGACAACAAAGGTATATGTATATGCAGCACATAAGCTTTATATAGCTGTCCATTTTTTTAAACAGAATGTCTTCAAATATGTAACCAAGTGAAGGGTTTTTTTTAAAGATTTTTATTTATTTTTATTGTAAAGTCAGATATACAGAGAGGAGGAGAGATAGAGAGGATGACCTTCCATCCGTTGATCCACTCCCCAAGTAGCCACAACAGCCAGAGCTAAGCCAATCTGAAGCCAGGAGCCAGGAGCTCTTCCAGATCTACCAAGTGGGTTCTGGGTCCCAAGACTTTTGGGCCATCCTCAACTTGCTTTCCCAGGCCACAAGCAGTGAGTTGGATGAGAAACAGGACTGTCAGGATTAGAATTAGCGGCCATATGAGATGTTGACACATGCAAGGCAAGGACTTCAGCCGCTAGGTTACTGCATCAGGCCCTATGCTGAGGGTTTTTTAAACATGAGTAACTGGGATATTGTATCATATTTGAGGGAAACTACCTTTTTTATTTCTGCTTTGGTTTTTCCTGTGAATGAGAAAATGTGTTGACTCCCTATATAGCACATACAGGAAATACAGCAATTTTCACTACCACTTTTTTTTTTTAAATTAAATTTATCTGAAAGTCAAAGAGATGAGGTAGAGACAGAGAAAGAGACAAAGACACACAGTAAAATCTCTCTTTTGCTGGTTCATTCAACAGTTGGTGCTTACCAGAACAAGGCCAAGAACCTACAATTCACCTCCGTTCTCTCAGGTGGATTGTAGGAATTCAGTCACTTGAGCCATCACCTGCTGCCTCCAAGGGTGCGCATTAGCAGGAAGCTGGAATCAGAAGGCAAGTCAGGCTTTGAACCCAAGCATGTTGATATGAGCCGCATCATCCCAAAGAGGCACCTTAACCACTAAGAAAAATGCCTGCTCCTTAACCACCATTGCTTGACATTACTAGTATATGTTAAAACAAACAGTACAACTATAAAATTATACCACCTAGAATTATAGTAAAAATAGGTTTGAACTGACAAGCTCAGAAAGGGTCTTACCAGGCTCTTGCAGTCTTTGCCTTGAGAACTGTTGCAAAACTTGGTGGAGTGGGGGAGGATGAGAAGGGGAATCTGGTTACAACTGGTCTTCTGAACTTTTGCATGGCTGTAAGGACCACACACAAATAAGAGATTGGACATTTCTGCCCTCCTCTAGAAAGATGTTTCCCCAGGCTACTCTGTTGCACACAAAAGGTGGGTGGGTGGGAATGAGGAGGCAGGAAGGAAAGCATGAAGGTTACGCTGAGGCTTTGTTAGGCAAGTCCATCATGACCTCAGTCTCTCCTGGGGAAGCAACTCTAGACAGCCAAGATCATCCCTGAGACCACATGCAATCCCATCACCTGCTGTCCCCATTGTTGCCCAGCTATGACCGCCAACTGGCGACATCCAATATAAAGGCTCATAGAAACCAGGATATAATAAGACATGAATTCAAGAGCCCTTGCAAAAGTAAAAATTAATAAGAGGACTCAGACTCCTTCTCTCCAAACCATAAAAGGGAATTACACAAAACAACTGGTCAAATGTAGGTGGCATGGAAGCTGGCTGGGGGAAAACCTTCAGAGAAGATGTGGATGTGGTCAGGGCTGTGATGGGTCAGGGGTATGCAAGAGCTACAAGGAAGGAGCCACGTGAAAAGGGGCAACCCTGGGTGGAGAACAGAGGCTGAAGAGAGGCTGAGTAGCAAAAGGGATAAAAAGCAAAACAGTAATGCAGAGGCCAGCAAGCAACCTTGGGGTGTGGAAAAACAATCAAGAAGGGCCACGTGGCAGAGATGACATGCCAGGCCGTCCCTCCCAGCTGACTCTGTGTTTATGTGTCTCCCTCCAAGAACATGTTTCTACTTTTTTTCATTTCCTTCTAAATAACTTGAGCCAGCCTCTGTTCACTGTATCCAGAGGAGCCTAATTAACTCCTATTAACTGCAGAGAGCTTCCTGCCAGGCGCTTACACATTATCTCAGTTTCAAACTGTTATATCCCTCCCCCTTCATACCCCATAGGCCTGTGTCCCAATGCTTCCAAACATCAGGTGGATTGGGAGGTAAGTAGATAGGATATTCACATTCTGTAAGCTGTGCAGTGGCCACAAGCCTAAAGCAACTGTGTCAGAATTTGCTTCTTCCTCCTGGTTTAACAAAAGAAAAGCAATTGAACTACACAGCATTAGGGTGAAAAAAAAAGTATATCCAGCTGGAAGCCTTTTAGTTAAAAAAAATCCAATTGAATTAAGTCAACAATGAGAATTTATGATGCCTGGGGTTGACTTCTGGAAGCAGAAAAAGATGCTGGAGCCTTGCAAAGCACCTCCCCCTGATTTCCTGTGGATCTCTCTCTCTCTGCCTCCCTCTATCTCTCCCTCTCTCTCTCTATCTGCCCCGCCCCTTCTCTGTATTATTGCCCCATTCTATGCTTCACCCCCCAATCTCCACTCAACATTCTCAATTTCCCTAACTGCCTAGCAAAATAAGGGTCCTAGCTCCTCTTCAGGTCACCAGTCCACCCCAAGGAAACTAATCAGTCACCTTCCCATCCCTCTTTCTGCTCCCAACTCCTCATCCCTCCACCAAACCCCACCAGACCAGGAGGACGAGTGTTAGGCTTGGCTCATTCACTCTTGGAACAATTGTTAGGTTGGGAGCTCCTTGGCAATTTCCAAAGATGCCCCTGCCAGGGATAAATCATTTCTCTCCACCACATCAAGCAGAACAATTCTTAAATGGTCCCAAAAGACAAGGCTCTATATAATGCCCAAGGAAAGAACATTCTAGTTCCAATTTCTCATGAAAAAGCTTGCTGACCCTTGGCAGTAATGTCAAAATGTGTTACAACAAATCTTTCCTTTTTCAGCTCTCTCTCCACCGTGTGTGTCTTAACTCTCTGAGCCACACTCTCCTTCACCTGGGCCTGCTGCTTCCAACGCAATGCCCAGTAGCCCCCACCTGTTCTTTCCCTTTTTTTTCACTTAAGAAAAATGCATGTATTTCTGTATCATAGTCTATGATCACAGTTGGGAAAGGGACTTGTATTCAAGCTTTAATGGTTTGATGCTGTTGACTCTTCGAACTAAGATAAATATTTGCTGGATATAATTTGTTATTTTACAAGGGCAAATCATGATGGCAGCAGCAACCTTGACCCAATTAAGAAAGAAAGAAAACAAAGAAAAGATACACTCTCCATGGTGGAGTATATTGTTGACAACACAAGCTGTTTGCTCCCACAGGCAGCACTTGGCCTTTCCTGCTGTCTCCACTCCGAACTGGCCACCTCACGTCTTCCAACACTGTTTGTTTTACATCTTAACCATAACATTCATCCTTTGCATAATAAATAACATTCTAAATCAAGGCAAGACATACAAAATCATAAGGCATACACATTTGTGCAACATCTGCCAGCACTGTAAAGGGCGAACAAATTCAATTTTTAACGAGTTCTAAGGAAATTTTCAAAGATCAAAGTTTTCTAAAATTTGCAGCATCTGACCTCTTCAGATGCAAATATGCAAATATCCGTGAGAACTTTTATATATATAAAGGAAACATTGGTGCTTGCATGCATTTTAATAACTTTTATCCTCTTCTCCCACTTGGAACTTCCTTTACATGCAAGGGACTACAAATCATCCTAGACACTGACCTACTTTTAAAATTCTGTCTGTAACAAGGTACAGGAGCCAAGCTGGGGTTGTAAATTATTCTTGTTGACTCCCCAGCTCACTCTGTCGGCTGTAAGCTCTTTACCCAGCAATTCTTGAATTGTGAGTTGCCTTGCTTCCTGCAGAAAAAAAGTCCTATTTCTTGGAGGTTAGCCTCTGCACTCTGTGACCAGACCTCCTAGCTTTAAGCAGTTGGGAGACTTTGGGAAATTGCTTAGGTTCCCCAGGCCTCAATTTTCTCATCTACAAAACGACAGCCATTATCTACTTTTTACAATGAACATTAAACAATACTGCAATACTCATGGAGTGGCAGGCTGTCCTTCACATTGGTAATTATCGTGCACCTTTGTTCCCTCCCCACCATTGACTCTCGGCCACTGTCCTTTGTCAGAGCAGGAAGGAGAAGCACATTCAGAAGATAGCTCCAACATTTCAATCCTGTCTCTAAAAATTTAGCCTGTTAAGATGTGGTGGAATTTCTGTTGTAGTTGCACAGCAGAGCTGCAGGAGAGAGTGGGAGTGCTTAGAAGGGCACCGGCCCGCAGGACTAAGGAGAACAGGAACCTTTACCAAGGGCAACTGCCTCAACGTAAGGGCACTGATTCCCCTGTGTCATTTTTATTTTATAATTCCATAAAGAGTATGAAGAAACACGAATAGCTGAATCTTAAATGTCATATAGAGCAGGAAATGTTGGGTCTATTAAAATTTTACCAGATCTGAATATTATGATTTTTTTCCCTGGCCAGGGGGTTTAGGAGGCTGCTGCATGACCCACACCAGTCCTTTTTCATCTTAGCTTGGTTTCGTAGGAGCAGAGCCTGAGAAAGGGGTCCCAGTGTGGACACTTTAGCCAATAAATGCTCTTCAGGAAACATCTGTGTGGAAGGGAAGGCGCAGGGTAAGAACTGAGCGAGGATATGCTGCCTGGTTAAGTTTGTGGTAGAGGGAAAGAGAGCAGGTGATGTCTCAGCAGTCCCCACGAGGTGGCCCTCTCAGTCTCTGGAGAAACTCACAGTTGTGGACATGACATTGGAGCAGCTCCAGGAGGGGGTCCTCAGCTCACCAAGGAGATCTGGGTTGTGCAACAACAATGTCCACCCAGTTTGGAGACTACAGACCTGAAAATATATCTACCATAAGACCCAGCCATCCCACTCCTGGGAATTTACCCAGATGAAATGAAAGCAGAATACGAGAGAGTTATCTCTGCCCCCATGTTCATTATACTTCAATTCACAGTAGCTAAGATCTGATATAGTTGATTTCAGATGTGCATCAGTGGCCAACCAGGTAAAGAAAATGGACATAATACACTATGGAATACTACTCAGCTATAAAAAAGAATGAAATTCTGTGTACTGCAATGGATGTGACTGGAAACCATTATGATTAGTGAAATAAGCCAGCCCAAGAGAGACAAATAAGTTTTCATTGGTCCATGGTAATTAACACACAGAATTTTTAAAATATAAACTGTATGAGCAAGATTGACATCTTGAAATTTGATTATTGTTTGAAACCTGTGTCTATACTCTTGAGGAATAGTGGGTTTTTCCTACTTGTTATTTGTTAAAATCTTTTCCCAAGTGTTAAGCTTGTGATTGTGAAGTTAACCAAAAGTATGCCATTAATTTTTTCTTTTTTTTTTTCTTTTTATTCGAAAAGTAGATTTTACAAAGAGAGAAGGTAGCTCAGAGAGAGGTCTTCCATCCGCTGGTTCACTCCCCCCAAAAGGCACAAGTGTAGCTAAGCCAATCCAAAGTCAGGAGCCAGGAGCCTCCTCCAAGTTTCCCACATGGGTTTAAGGGTCCAAGGATTTTGGCCATCCTGTGCTGCTTTCCCCGGGCTGTTAGCAGGGAGCTGGATTGGAAGTGGAGCAGCTGGGATGCAAACTGGTGTCCATTTGGGATGTTGATGCTGCAGGCAAAGGAGTAGCCTGATCCTCTACCACAATTCCAGCTTCCTTTGGAAAAAAATTTTTAAAAGAAATAAGGAAAGAGGAGGGTGGGTGGATAATATGGACAGAAACATGGCAGGATACGCCTACATCTGTACTGCGAAATGTGTAAAAATGTGTTCACTTTATACATACAAAATAAATAAGACTTTTTAAAAATGTCTAGCCACATTGCAATTCTCTGATGCTCTTTTTGTTTGAAAATAGGAAATACAGAGGAAGAGACCAAGAAGGCAAGTTTCCATTCTCTTTCTCTGTTTTCTTTCCTTAAATGCCCATGACAACTAAAGGAGGGCTGAAACTGGGAGGACCTAGAAGGGTAATCCATACCCTCCTCTTCAGCGTGGGTGGCAAGAACCCAATGATTCCCAAGGGACGGCCTCAGCAGGAAGCTCAAGTCAGAACCAAAGCCAGGAACTCAACACAGACACGTTCTTGTGGGGCATGAGTGTCTCAGCCATTAAGCTGAGGTCCACTCCACAGCAATGGTTTGTTTTTAAACACACAAACATAGACACTTGGTATTGTACCTCCTTTGTATCTCTGGTACAAATCAGGGTGTTCAGCATACGGTAGGTTGTCCCAAAAAAGTGCTTTATTCGTTTAAATTGCAAATTGACAGCTGCCATTCAGATTTACAAAGTGATGTCTAAGGGGAAAAAAATCCTCATTCTGATTTTATTTTGTACTCTTGCTTAGGAACATGGTGGTGTCTTCCTGCATACCCTGCATCCTCATGCCAGCTGCTTGCACTTCCAGTTCTTCTCTGCACATCATTTATAGGAGAGGAAGTGTGGCCTTGTGGTCAGAACAGTTTGAGACTGCAGAGCTCTTAGCCTTGCCACTCCCTTCTTGAGTGCCAAGCGAAGTCTTTCACGCGCTCAGAGTATTGGAAAAGGAGAATGATAAATGTTTAACTGGTCAGTGTTACTTGAGATTTAACACATCGTCCGTGCCTTTCTTTTTAAGTTAAGCATTTTCATGTTCAAGGTTGTGGATGAGATCAGCCTAAAGCACCTTCCTGCTACAGACAGGAGTCCAGAAGGGAACACAATTCTGTAATCTTAGGATCTCAGCATGCAGGGCTTAGCACCTTCTGCTGAGGGGGAGGGAAGAAAAGCTGAGATGCGCTCCGTTTTGCTCACCCACCATCATACCCCTGGGCCAGCTGGCCTCATGCTTAGTAGGTGTACCTAGAGGACAGGTGGCACAGATGGACTCTGTGAGTTACTGCAGATGGGACTTCACTCCCTCGGCACACAGAGCCGAACCACTCTGGGTGGCTCTTTAACACTCGTTTAGGTCTTACCAAACCTCCTTCTAGACATAAAGAAGCTGTCTGGTCACCACTTCCTCTCTGTCTGCAATCAAACCATGCATGTCCATTGAGCAAGGAACTGGGTTATGTCCAAGAAATTCTGTTTTCTAAAGGGCTGGAGATTGATGGCCCAAAGCATCCTGTTTCTGAAACTACATAACTAACGTGTTAAGTCAGAGAGAGTTGGAGAAATAGCAATCAAAGAGGAACGTGTGAAGATTTTTTTGGAAGCCTAGAATGTATAAATCCAAACACTTTAATGAAATTAATAGCCTAATTAAAACCTTGCTCAGAAATTGCATCTAGATTAAATTATAAATTAATAAACACTTTCATAACCACCAATTATGTCAGGCATTTACCTTGTGAATAATGAGCTTGCTCTACCAGAACTGAGAAAGGTTGGACTTGCTGGAAAATAAGAGGCTTTGGAAAAGGATTTAGAGAAAGGATTTCTGAAGTTGACTATGTATTTGTGTGTGTGTGTTTTTTACTCTGAGTGCAAATAATATGTGAAGTGGGAAGGAAAACTGGGGTGGGGGACAGGGATGAAGAGGCACAGGATACTTTGGACTCAAGAACACAAGAGTTCAAAGATTTCCAGGGATAAAGCTTACATGTATCAAAAAATTCCCTGCTTTGCCACCTGTTCTCATTTCAACCACCCAATAGAATTCTGATTCCCCCATTTTGAAACAGGCTCATAAAATAACAAGATGGTAAAGGGGGTCATTGTGACATGTCAGTATAGGCCACGGCTTGGGAAATCTGTAATTGTTGTTGGAATGCCTAGTTTGAGTCCTGGCTACTCTGCTTCTGATAAAATTTTCAGCTGATGTGTGTTTTGGGAGGCAGCAAATGGCTCAAGTGCTTGAGTCCCCAATAGACTCTGATGGAGTTCTAAGCTATTGGCTCAGCCAGCCCTGGCTGAAGGAGTCAGGCAGTGAACCAGTGATCACAAGTTATCTCTCCTCTCTCTGTTACTCTGCCTTAGATAAATAAATGTGTGTGTTTCTTTTTTTCTTTTTTTCGTTTTGTTTTTTCTATTCTTGTTTTTGTTTTTTGGTTGCTTAATGTGTATGTGTTTCTCAAGATTAAATGCATTGGTGAGAATTTGGAGAAAAGAAAGTATTTGTGCACAATTGGTGGGAATGTAAACTAGTACAAATATGCAAAACAGTATGGAGTTTCCTCAATAAATTGAAAAGTAGAACTATCATATGAAAAGTAATCCTTTTTTCTGACACATGTACAAAGGAAATGAAGTCACTATCATAAGGAGATAATCTCTACTCCCAAGTTCATTGTAGCATTATCCTCAACAGCCAAGATATGGAGTAAACATGTCCAACAACAGATAAATGAATAAAGAAAATGTTACATGATATTCTCTCAGCAAATTTCAAGTACACAATACACTACTGTTCACTCGAGTCACCAGGATTTCTTAATCTCTCCCTGTACACACGTACGTTGGAGTAGTTCTCAGCCTTAGGAAGGAAGGAAATCCTGCGATGCACAGCATGGAGATACCTGGAAAACGTTACCCTGCGTGAAATAAGCAAGTCACAGGAACACAGGTTTGTGTAATCCTCCTCATGTGCGGAATCTAAAAAGAGGTCAAATTCACAGAACAAAAAGCTGGGTGTGGGGATTGGAGGTTGGGGACACAAGGTGTTGATCCGAAGGTGCAGAGCTTTAGTTTTGCAGGAATGAATAGGATCTAGAGCGTTCCTGCGCAGCACGCAGACTGCCATCAGTGGTAGTAGATTTACATTTGAGATTGCTAATGAGCAGATCCTAAATGTACTCACTATGCAAAAACACAAAGGTGACAGATTACAGTCACACTGTACAAAACGTACATGGAACAAATCATCACATTAGGTACCCTATATATACACATATACAATAGTCTATTTGTCACTCACACCTCAACAATGCTTGTTGGAGGAAGGATTTAATACTCCTAGGCGAGACTGTAACCATCAACCTCACAGGGCCAGGTGGAGAGCCCTGCTATGCCACCCACTACACCAGGGAAGGCCCACCTGGCGAACAGTTTGGGGGAAAGGATGATTACTTTCCACTGGCTTCTCCCAGCTCCAGCACAAGGATTTTATGCATTGAGAGATCTGTTTGTTTCCCACACGTCTCCCTTTTTGTCCAAACCTTCCCCGTTTTATTGTTACTTTTTATTTTACATTCAAGATTTATTTATTTAGATTGGAAAGGAAGATTTACAGAGAGAAGGCGAGACAAAGATTTTCTGTCTGCTGGTTCACTCCCCAAGTAGCTCCAATGGTCAGACCTGAGCTGATTCAAAGCCAGGATACAGGAGCTTCTTCTAGGTCTTCCACAAGGGTATGGGGTCCTGAGGCTGGGGGCCATCCTCCACTGTTTTTCCAGGACACAAGTAAGGAGCCAGATGGGAAATGAAGCAGCCAGGACACAAACCAGCACCCATATAGGATCCCAGCGCATGCAAGGTGGGAATTTAGCTACAGGGCTGTTGTACTGGACCCTCCCCTTCTTTTTAGACCCTAAGCTGCATCTGAGAGCTTCTTACATGGGTTAGTACTCAGGAAGGGGCCCAAAGATGCCCATCAAGTTGCTGATATTTGGGGTTGTCACTGCTGAACGCACAAATGTTAAGGTTGAAACTCTGGAATGTTAGAATGAGAGAGAAAATGGTGACAACCTACTAGAGTTTATCACAGTACATTTTCTCTCCTCCCCAGGCTTGCAGTAAGACTCCCTTGGGCCTTGCTTGACACTGAGCTGAGGTCCAGATACATCTGTATCCTAGCCAATACAGAGAAGGAAAACAGCCTAAGGCTGAGCCTACAGCTGGTCCTACTCTCAGACACTTTCCAGAATTACACAGAAGGGAATTTCTGGAAAAGTAAGCCAAAAAAAAAAACAAAAATAAAAACAAAAACTTCCATAAAGGTGAACTTTGATATCTGTATTGATACTATCTCTTGCAGTAAGAATGTACTTCTTGTATAACTTAAAATTCTAATGTTGGGCCCGGTGGCGTGGCCTAGCGGCTAAGGTCCTCGCCTTGAAAGCCCCGGGATCCCATATGGGCGCCGGTTCTAATCCCGGCAGCTCCACTTCCCATCCAGCTCCCTGCTTGTGGCATGGGAAGGCAGTTGAGGACGGCCCAATGCATTGGGACACTGCACCTGCGTGGGGGACCCGGAAGAGGTTCCAGGTTCCCAGCTTTGGATCGGCGCGCACCGGCCCGTTGCGGCTCACTTGGGGAGTGAATCATCAGCCGGAGGATCTTCCTCTCTGTCTCTCCTCCTCTGTGTATATCTGGCTGTAATAGAATGAATAAATCTTTAAAAAAAAAAATTCTAATGTTAGGAAGGAAAGCCTTTGGACAACTTTGAGAAGGAGGTTTTGTGATGAAAAATTTAGTGTCCTACAAGTGTTTCTTTCCCTCACAAAAAAAGATAACCAAGTTTCTTTTTAGAAACAGAGATCAATGCCATTGGCTCACCCAAAGCCTGGCTAGTGCTGCCTGAAGGCATCAGACCTCGGCCTGCTGCATTCGGCCATGCAAGGTGGAGAGCACCAACTCAATTCAGTTGGCCAAGCCAGCATCTTGTTCTCATACAGCGATGAGCGACAAGCCCCAAAATCCCTTCAGCCAAACAGGACGTTTACTAATGAAGTATTTGTCCTGCAAGCAGCCAGAAGTGCCTTGTGCAAGGACATAGGATACAAACTAAGACAAGATAGCACCCAACAAGTGAGGTTGCTGACTCGTGAAAAAATGTGATGTGAACACTGCTACGAATAAAACACAGGAAATCAGAGATGCTAGTCCACATGCATTTGGTGAGACCTAATTCACTGAACTCCATATAGAAATATCCTCTTTATTTATGCCATTGCTGGAAGTATTAACAGGTAAGACAATGACAAAATCAGCTCCATAAATTTAACTTCACAAGCCAGATATCACCATGGAGTTTAGCAATCATGCTGTAACCAAGTCTTCCTATAATAAAATTCCTTCATGGAAACTTCTAGGTGTCTCCAAACGTTGAAGCCCAGATAGACCTCAAAACCTTAGCCTCTCTCAGTTTATTTCTTCTCACCCCTGGTGCCCACCTCTAAAGCAGGAAAGCGTCGTTTGTCAGTTCTATAGTTTCTGTCATATGATCAACTGTTCACACTGTAAATTACTGCCACCAGAAATTTCTCTCAAAAGCCTTTCATCTCACACTGGAGCCATGGGCTTGTCTGTTCCGTTAAAGGGATGTCACACATCAGTTCACAATGTTTTGGGTAATGGAGGGTCTATGTAATCACACAAGAGTTGTTAAAAAGTAGACCCATAAAAGGAAACTGATCAATTTATCTTAACTTATCAAAGATTATTTCATGTTGCCAGGGAAGATCATCAAAAATCACACCTCTGATATTCTCTCCTTTTCAATCATTCTAAGAAGTCAAGATGTAGAAGCTAGAAACTTCCAGAAGGCCTGTGCCCATGGATTCCAATGGGTGGTAAAGCTTACTATAGGCCTGAGCACTGCCTTCCCCCTTGCATAGAACTCTCTAGAACATGCCTTCTGCATACAGGCCCACCTGTCTCAGTTATTTGAGGAGGAGCTTGGACTCCCCTCTCTATTTCCAAATTTTGCCTCACGCATTCCTATGCCCTCAAAAACTGAGATACATGGGTTTTTTTCCTAGGAAATGTGTTTTGATTTTCATCATATAAATAAATTTTTATATCACCCTGTCATAGCCTGTTTTATGTTTCTACAACAGAACACCCGAGGGTGCGGTAAATTATAAAGAAAATAAATACATTTCTTTTGGTTTTCTAGAGGATGGAAAGTCCAGGATCTAGGGCAGCCCAGGTCCTCCGGGCTGCACTGTGGCATAGTGGGAGCATCATGGGAGTCACAGGAATGTGTGCCAAGGTCTCTATTCTTTTCTCAGACAGGCATTCATTCCATGGCATCATGACATCACCTAACCCTAATCACCAATCCCCTAAAATCCCCACCTTCAAACACCATGAACAGCTGAATTTGGGAGGTAAGTGTCCAGCATGTGAACTTTATGCTTTTTCTGAATATTTGGAATGCTCTGATTTCATTAGGAAATGCCCCAAGATATTGAGAATATGAGAAAGTGAGATGTTTTTCCTTTAGAGTCTCATGTTAGGATCCAGTCTTTATTAAAGATCCTCAGAATCCCCAAACTCCCCAACTCAATGTAGGTAGGTGTAATCACACCTTTTTTTGCGTGTAATGAGGACTCTTTCATTAAGCCTGAGTAATTACATTGAAGTTAAATTAGATGGAACGAACAGAAACTGTGACTCACTCAGCACATAAAAAACAATTCCAACTGACTTTGATAAGGCAATTCTATGCTTTTGATTCTCCATCTGCTTCTATGTTGCATCTTATTATCTCCAAAATAATTGTTATTTTTAAAAAGATTTTTCATGAGTCTTCCATTGAGGAATATTGATACATTGCCTGATTGTACATTTTGAACTAATTTGTATAATTAATTGTGATTTCTTCCAATTTTCTAAAATTTATGTAAATTAATGGTGTTTTTAAATTTAGCATATCTGAACAATATAACTATACAATCTAACCACTTATGGTTTCTCTGCTACAACTTTAAATTTCTGTATTATCTGTATAGCTTAAAATTTGTATGAATCTTGGGCATTGTGTAATATATTATAGACTATACATTGATGTATGTAGTGTCACCTGTAACCAGTACAAGAAGTGGTAATATTTTTAAATGTTTTGAGTTATAAAACAATCTTAGTCTACAGTTTTCTCCTCTGATATCACATGAGGAACATAAGATGCTAAATAGGAAATACACTTCAGAGAACTGGGTTGTGGGGGAATCCAACCCCTGGAGCTATGATCACTGCTGTCTCCCAGGGGCTACATTATCTGGAAGCTAGGATCAGGAGCCAAGAGGGAGTCAAACAAGACACTCTGAAATGGGACACAGGAGTCTTCTTTTACATTTTTTATTGTAATTTTAAAAATGTTAATTACAAAGGTGAGGGGATTGCAGACCCACGTGGGCCTCTGGTTGGAAAGGGGGAGAGGAGTGAGAGTAATGTTTCCACTTCCCTCGTGTGTGCCGGGCTTTGGGGCTGTAAGGGAAGAGGGTGTGCTGCTCCTTGTCATCAGACTACCTTAGTGCTAAGGGACAGAGATGGTCTCTTGGTGCCGCCTCAGGGGCCTTCCATGAGGAGGAAGAGTGTCCTCGAGGTGTAACTTGGGTGGTAGATGGGTAAGACCGACACAGAGCGGCAAAGGTCTGACTTCCAGGAGGACACAGAGATCTTCAACAGGTAAGGTAACCAACAGTTCCAGGATGTGCTGCATCCATGCTCCTCTCTCTTGCTGCGTGTGAGTTCTGAGGAGCAAGGACATGGCCAAACAGGTGGACGGTGGGATGGAAGTTCAGAGAAACATAAATGTCACCCAAAAAATGCAAAGTGAATAGCCCACTTCTGAATACACTGGTATGAATCGTGCTCGCAACTTCTTTTTCTTTTTTTTTTAAAGATTTATTTATTTTTATTGGAAAGACAGATATACAGAGAGGAGGAGAGAGAGAGAGAGGAAGATCTTCCGTCCAATGGTTCATTCCCCAAGCGGCCGCAACGGCTGGAGCTGAGCCAATCTGAAGCCAGGAGCTCCTTCCAGGTCTCCCATGTGGGTGCAGAATCCCAAGGCCTTGGGCCATCCTCGACTGTTTTCCCAGGCCACAGGCAAGGGGCTGGATGGGAAGCAGGGCCGCCGGGGTTAGAACGGTGCCCTTATGGGATCCCGGCCCGTGCAAGGTGAAGACTTCAACCACTACGCTATCATGCCGGGCCCAATGCTCGCAACTTCTGATTAGCCAAATGAATGAAGGGCTGAGGTGCCAGACTGCAGATAGCTGAAACAAAATAGGATTTATTTCTCATAGTCCTGAAGATTGGAAGTCTGAACCTAAATGTTGGCATAGCTGGTCATTTCTGCGACCTCTTTCCTTGGCTTGCTGATGCCCGTGTTCTCCACATCCATACATGGTCTTCTCTCTGTTCATGTTTGTGTTCTAATTTGCCATATTATAAGTACATGCATCATACTAGATAAGGGACCTCACTAATGACTTCATTTTACCAGAATTAACTATTAAAGTTCCTCTCTGCCAAGATAGTCGCTTTCTAAGGTAATGGCTATTACAAATTGAACAAAAGAATTTTGCATGGAGACAATTCAGCCCATCACAGGACCTTCCTGTTTCCAGCAGGATGATGAATTAGATACCTTGTCCGTAGGATGGATATTGTGGCGCAGTACATGAAGTCACCTGCGTCCTGTATCAGAGTGCATGGTTCAAGCCTTGTCTACTCCACGCTTCTGAACCAGCTTCCTGCTAACGTACCTGGGAGACAACAAATCACAACCCAAGTACTTAAGTTCCTGCCTCTCACATGGGAAGCCTGGGTGGACTTCTCGGTTCCTGGGTTTTGCTTGGTCCAGCTCCAGCTATTGCAAGCACTTAGGGAATGAACCGGTGGATGAAAGATACATCTCTTCTCCTCTCTCTCCTCTTTTTCTCTCTCTCCCCTCTTTCAATCCCTCCTTCTGTGTCACTCTGCCTTTCAAGTATATAAGTACAGGTCTTAAAGAAAAAAAAAACCTGCCCAAGCCACCCGCTACAAACCACTCAACATTCCATTTATAATATGCAAAGCATCTTTTTAAATGCATCAAAGAGCTGTGGGAAAAAAAAAAAGAGACACATGTTCAAGACAAAAACTAACCTTACTTGGGAACTTAGATTTTACAAAAAGAGAGAAATGAAATCAGTCTCACTTTGAAGGTGCCTGTCAAGCTTCAGTAAACTTAAGCATCAGACTTTTTCAGTTTATGAGTTTATTTTAATTTACAGAGAGGAGGGAGCAGGCAATAGGAGATAAAACTCGAGACCCACTCAAAGTGAGGAGTCTGAAAGAATACCTCCCCAAACCAAAGGATTCGAAATTGTTTAAAAAAGAATTCTTTTTTAAAAAAAACCTATTTCCTATTTATACTCCCAAGAAAACTACCACTCAACAAAGATGATCCTAGTTAGAAAAAAAATCTCTTCTCAGATTTCATAATTACAATAGCCTCAAGTAGGTTAATAGATTGAATTTTTGTACTACTTTTGTTCCCTCAAAACCCTCAAACCTAGACTTCAAGTAGTGTTAAACTAATCTTGCCTCAGATATCCAACAGAAGTATTCTGATTGATTGATTGATGGCTCAATAACAACCCTATGTGCCCCAAAAAGCTTCATACCACAAAAGCAATAGCCACATTATTCCACTTGTGGACTCTGAGGGGCAAGAATTCAGGAAGCACACAACAGGTACAAGTCATCTCTTCTCCATGGTGCCCAGTGCTCATCTGAGAAGCCTTGACCAGAGATTGAATCAGTGGAAGCTGGAATCCCACAGGAGCTGGCTTAGCTGCCTGTCGGAAGGTTCATGCTGCACGTGGCCAGAGCTGCATGGGCTTTGTGACATCTTGGTGGCTGGTTTCCAGGGCAAAGCATCCCAGAAGAACCAGAGGGAAGCTGCAGCGCCTTTAGTTCCCTGCACTGGAGGTCACCTGAAATCATCTCCACACTGTTGGCAAACCCTCCTTCTTAGTGGGCAGAATGACAAAGTTGCATTGTAAGTATACGTGGGATAGAATATTTTATGTCCGCGTGACACACTCCATCACAAAGAGAGAGGGTCAGATCCTCCTGAAGGAGTCTGTTTTCAACTTAGGCTGTGTGCTCTTCTCTCTATTCATGTTCTGGTTCTAATTTACCATGTTCTAAATGTTTTTCTGGGAGGAGGAGGAGAAAAAAAAGGTTTTCTTCAGATACAGTTCTAAAGAATCACAAAATACATGAAATTTAAGAAGAAGGAAAACATGAATACAAGAGCCAGCAGACACAAAGTGACACAAGGCTTTGGATATTGAAATTTCTGAACACAGAAAGCAAACATGCCTACCACATCTGCATGATATGGTCAGCTGCTTGAGAGGGCCCTCTTCTGGGCAGCAGGTTGCTGGCTTCTTATATCTTCATGTAGTACAAGGGACTGAGAGAGCTCTCCGGGTCCCTTTGTGCTGCCCCCTCCCATAACCCATCACATCCTAGACCCCACCTGCTAATACCATGGCACTGAATGAGGATTTCAGCCTAGGAATTATGTGGGGACACAAATATTCAGTCTATAACAATGTGACAGACTAAAGGACAGATTAAAGAATGGGGGAAAAAAGACTAGAAAAATGATTAGAGGCGAGTGTGGTGGGTTAATTCTCTACCTGTGACTCAAGCATCCCAAATAGGCACTAGTTCAAGTTCTGGCTGCTCCATTTCTGACCCAACTTCCTGCTTATGACCTGAGAAAGCAGCAGAGTATGGCCTTCTGCAACCATGTGGGAGACCTGGAGGCAGTTCCTGCTTTGTGGCATACAATTAACTCTGCTCCAGCCATTGCAGCTATTTTGGAAATGAACCAACAAATAGAGATCTCTCTGTCTCTCCTTCTCTCTGAAAATCTGCCTTTCAAATAAAAAATTTAAAAAGGCCCAGCACAGTAGCCTAGCAGCCTAAGTCTTCACCTTGAATGCACTGGGATCCCATATGGGCACTGGTTCTAATCTCAGCAGCCCCGCTTCCCATCCAGCTCCCTGCTTGTGTCCTGGGAAAGTAGTTGAGGATGGTCTAAAGCCTTGGGACCCTGCACCTGTGTGGGAGACCCAGAAGAGGCTCTGGGCTCCTAGCTTCACATTGGCTCAGTTCCAGCCATGGCGGCCAATTGGAGAGCAAATCATCAGATGGAAGATCTTTCTGTTTCTCCTCCTCTCTGTATATCTGACTTCACAATAAAAATAAATAAATCCTTAAAAAAATTGTTTTCAACAAAAAAGAAAAAATGATTAAATGTTTTTTAAAAAGAATCAACTACATTTCCTAAATATAAAAATTTAGATTTAAAACTCCATGGACAAGGTAAACAGAAGACTAGCTACAGCTAAAAAGCAAATTCATGAACCAGATGACAGAGGCCCAGCATGATAGCCTAGTGACTAAATCCTCATGCATGCACTGGAATCCCATATGGTCACCAATTCATGTCCCAGCTGCTCCACTTGCCATCCAGCTCCCTGCTTGTGGCCTGGGAAAGCACTTGAGGACAGCCCAAAATCTTGGGACCCTGAACCCACATGGGAGTCTGGAAGAAGTTCCAGGCTCCTGGCTTCGGATCGGCTCAGCTCCGACCATTGTGGCTACTTGGGGGTGAACTAGCAGATGGAAAATCTTTCTCTCTGTCTCTCTTTCTCTCTGCAAATCTGACTTTCCAATCAAAATAAATAAACAAATATTTAAAAAAAAAAAAACCTGGCTAACAGATCTCGGGAAATTGTGTAAAGTCCAGCACAGAGAGCCTACATGACAGACGATAGGAGTGACAGTTACAAACATGCAGGGCTAAGGGAAGGCTTGCTAATAGGCATATTCAGAAGCAAGAGAGAACATAAACAAGGCAGAGAAAATATTTGATGAGATAGACCTGGTGATATTTATGAAGTAATAACAGGCCCATTTAGTAGTTCAAAAATTATCTGCAAATCCCAAGTACCAAGATATAGAATAGAATAGAATAGAATAGAATAGAATAGAATAGAATAGAATAGAATATATAATCTCTTCCAAAGAATGATAATAGGCTGACAGCAAACTTCTCAGTGAATGTATGAAACTCCTAAGGCCACTGATTGACATGTGCAAAAAAAAAAAATTACCCATTTGGGGAATCAAGATGGCAGAATAGGGTAAGGACATGTTTAAACAGACAGAGAAACATTAGTCAGTCTGAAGCAGAGCGAGTGTTATGGGCTAAGGAGTTGACTAGTGCTCGTTGGGATGGGCAGGAACAGGAACTGGGCTTGCAGCTAAAAATGCCTAGACTAATTGGACTCATCTGTACCCAATTTCCTGGCTAAATTAGGACTTGGTGGAAAGAGTATATAAGGAGAGGTGACGGAGCAATAAAGGGAGACGTGGTAGACTTCTACCATCACTGGTCTCCTGTTGGTGTTTCATCCCCAGACCCTCTCCCTGTCCACGTTACTGGCTCTACTGGTCAGAGCAAGAGAGCACATTCCAAGAAATAGGAGAGGACAGAACCACAGCAGAGCGGTACCTGGAGACTGACAGACACAGGAAAGCAGCGAAGGCAATGGTATGGTGTTGCAATGACTGATACCTCGGCGGCATTCACTGAATAGTGATTTGAACTTCACCAGCAACCAGGTGGGGAGGGGTTTTCACTGGGAGCTCAGGAGGCAAAACCAGACAAAGAACTGCCCATCCTGCTCGTCTGTTTGATCTGACCAGGAGCAGAGACAGAGCAGCAGGTCCCAGAAGGGTAGTACAGGAACTGACTAGATTTCACAACCCAGTCCACCCCCTAGAGACACAAAATCGGACACCATTTTGTTTAAGGAGGCAAAGGCTACAGGACGGTACTGTGGGTGTACTGAGCTAGGAGTGATCCCATTTCTGGCTCAGTGAACTGCAACAATATGGCATCCTACAGGTTCCACCCAAAATAGGTCCGGATAGCCCTCAGACCTGACGGCCAGCAGATCAAGAACTCTAGCAGTGGCACAAACTCACTGAGCTCAATGCATTGCACTGGTCCCACAGGAAAATAGTACCAATTATGGAATTGTACTAGTCAAAATAAGTCCGTGTGGCCCTCAGACTTAATACCCAACAGGTTCCTGGAAGATCAGCACCAACAAAACCCTAGCTCTATAGGACAACTGGTGTCTCCCTAATCCTGGGATCTGCTCCAACCGGAAGAGCGAAAAAGGTTGTACAGACAACAGTGCAGCCTCATTATGATATCACAGGAAGTAGAGACTGATGAGCCAGGAGCTGGGGCTATAGAGACCATGGTAGAAATCTAACGTAAGAACCCAGACCTGGAACTCTCAGGAGAGAGTGGCACAACTGACTGTAAACAAAGAGCTGTGTACCAACTGCAATAAGTAAAATCAAGCTGTAGACCTGTGGGTGACACAGCTTAGAAACCTGCCCTAAAGAGAAAAATCTTCTAAACAGAAGTACAATAACTGAGAGCAAAAGAAGAGACAAAGACACAATGCATATTACTGAAGAATCCCTTGCAAAGGAGCAAAACCCTTTGCCAACCTCAAAGTTAACTGAGGAAGACATCGAGAGAATGGGGGATAGAGAATTCAAAACTCTTGTTATAAAACTTCTTATCAACAATGAGAAACACATAAAGCAGGCATTCAAGGAATTTAAAGAATATGTCACACTGGAAATGAATCAAATGTAAGCTGATATATCAGAAATGGAAGAATACAGTGCAGCAAATTAAAGGTGCAGTGGAGACTCTCCAAAATAGAATGAAGGAGGCAGAAGAAGGATCTCAGAAATGGAAGATATTTCCTGTCACCAGGGAAAAACAAACAAAAAGCTGGAAGCAGAGCTGAATCATGCTTAAAAAAAAAGTATTCAAGAATTGAAAGACACTATTAAAAAGCCAAATATGAGAGTTATGGGAGTCCCAAAAGATGCAGAAAAAGAAGCGAAGTTTACTGCCAGAGTCCAGCTCCAGCCAAGTTCAGAACTCACAAAGGGTGTGTGGAGTTGGCATAAAGAGAATGAAACAGACCACTACAATTTCAGGATCATAATGGACAATGCAAGAAAGCTGTCCTCTCTGTTTATGCAGAAGCCTTCACAAACTCTGGCACCGACTTTTCACATCTGGTCAAGAGGGCATTTCTAAGGATAGTTCTGCCAATTGTTTCACCTTGAGGCAGGATATCAGACATCCTAATCCTGTGGTCAGGAAGTTCTCAATAGATGACACATATCAATCAGTAACACATTCTTACTACAATCCTCATTCTACAACTTAGTCTTGAATCAGTTAAGGGAGGAAATGCATCACAGAAGGAGAGACCTAAAGATCAAGGAAAGAAGGAAAAAAACCTAAACATAGATTCCTACTACACCCAGAGATTTAGCACCCTTGATTCGCATATGATCAATGGGGAAGGAAAACCCTAAACATAGGTTCCTACTACACCTAGGGAGTTAATGCTCTTGATTAGCATATGGTCAATGGGGAAGGAAAAAATCCTAAACATAGATTCCTATGACACCCAGGGATTTAGCACCCTTGATTAGCATATGGACAATGGTGGCAGCCAAGACAGCATGAATAGTAAAAGGCCATTTTGCAAGATGTTATCAGCAACATCAACTTCCAAGCTCACATTGATAGTAAAAACCAACTCCACAGCGACAGACAATGCCTAAATAGATGACAAAATTCTCAATGGGGTTGTCCGGTGTCCATGCAAAAGCAGGTGGAACTGCCTTCAGGTGGTTGCAGAGACATCCGCTGGGCCCTGCCATGCAACAGGAAATTCCTTGTGGCCCTGCCTGCAATGGAACAGTTCTCTTCACACCTCCATGTCCTCCACACCCACTGCACTGACCCCAACAGTTTACAAATGTATTTAATGAAATAATGAGGGAAATTTTTCCTGATCTAGAGAAAGAATTGGGATACAACATCCAGGAGGGGCACAGAACTCCCAACAGGTTTGAACAAAAGCGGTCTTCACCAAGACACATGATCATCAAATTCTCTTCAATCAAATATAAGGGAAAGATCCTTAAATGTGCACGTGAAAAAAACCAACTAACATATAAAGGAGTGCCAATTCAATTCACAGGAGATCTGTCGCCGGAAACTCTACACTCAAGAAGAGAATGGAGTGACATATTCCAGATTCTAAAAGAAAAAATTGTCAGCCCAGGGTAACGTACCCAGCAAAACTTTCCTTTGTCTTTGAAAATGAAATAAAATTCTTCCACAGTAAAGAAAAGCTAAAAGGATATGCCTCTTCCAAACCTGCCCTACGAAGGATACTTAAAGATGCTCTCTTGACAGAGAAAAGGCAAGGCACCCACCAAAACCAAAGGCAAATGTGAAGAACATCCCAGTAAAATAACAACAGAAGACTGAATCAATGAACAACCCATTCCTAAAATGACAGGACCAAATTACTACCCATTCATATTAACCTTGAATGCAAATGGCTTAAACTCATCAATCAAACCTCATAGATTAGTTGACTGGATTAAAAACAAAATCCTTCTATTTGTTGCCTATAGGAAACACATTTCACCAACAAAAATCAGCGGAAACTGTATCTCATGGATTTCAATTTTTTTTGTTAGTTCTATCTCTTCAAAACACTTTCTTCTCACTAAATTATTCAGTGACTCATAGATCCTACAGTAGCATCATTTTCTTCAAGAAGGTTCCTGATTTTCTTTTTCAATTCTTCAATAACACATTAGTCGGGCCTGGCACAGTGGCCTAGTGGCTAAAGTCCTCGCCTTGAACGCACCGGGATCCCATATGGGCGCCGGTTCTAATCCCGGCAGCTCCACTTCCCATCCAGCTCCCTGTTTGTGGCCTGGGAAAGCAGTTCAGGATGGCCCAAAGCTTTGGGACCCTGTACCTGCGTGGGAGACCCGGAAGAGGTTCCTGGCTCTTGGCTTTGGATCGGCACAGCACCAGCCGTTGCAGCCACTTGGGGAGTGAATTATCAAACAGAAGATCTTTCTCTCTGTCTCTCCTTCTCTCTGTATATCTGACTTTGTAATAAAAATAAATAAATCTTTAAAAAACATATTAGTCACTCAGTAGCATGTTATTTAACTTCACGGCATTGTAAATGTCTATTTTTCTTCCTGTTGTTGATTTTGTATTGTGTCTTTTCATTTAAGGGTATGTATAGTAAATGTGCAATGGAGACTATCATATCCAGATGTGAGGATATACTGCAGTATGCATCTCTACTTCCAGACAAAGATGGACTTGCAATGAAACTGTTTACTATATCTTGACAATAGGATGCTGGACTCTCTGCCATTGTCCATACCCACAATGATGGACATATGACTGTGTGTTAAGAACAATACTATAGTAATGATATAGGGGAACTCAGTGAGGGGGGAGGGAATTGTGGTGGGGATAAGGGAAATCCCAGAGCTTATGGAACTGTGTCATAAAATGATAATAATAAAAAGAAGTAGAATTTTAAAAAATTACACATTTGGCTAAAACATCGTTCAAGAATGAGAATAAGACAGAGATATTTTCAGAAGTAAAAGTACAGAAAAGGACTTATTACTAACAGATCTCAATAGAGGACATTCCAGAAATTTGAAAGAAGGAAATGATATGAGATGGAAAGTCCAAGAAGCAAGAATGAATAAGGAGCAAGCAAACTAGTAAATCTAAATAAATGTTGACTGTATAAAATAAGAAGGAATCATTTCTTACTGAATTATAAACATGCAATAATAGATACTGGCATGGTGGCATAGTGACTTAAACCACCACTTACAGTGCTGCCATTCCAAATGGGAGTGTGGGTTAAGTCCCAGCTGATTTGCTTCTGACTCAGCTTCCTGCTAATGTGTCTGGGAAAGCAGTGATGGTCATGTAGGTGTTTAGCTCCCTGCCACTCACATGTGACACAATAGACTTCTAGTCTCCTGGTTTCAGCCTTCTCCAGCTCTGACTGCTGTAAGCGTTTGGAGAGAGAAGTAGCAGGTAGAAATTTGTCTCTCTGCATGTCTACCTGTGTATCATTCTGCCTTTCAAATAAATTAAATCTTTTTTTTAAATACCCAGTAATAACTTTTGTATATGTTGAAGGAGGAGGGGTAATGGGAGCAAAAGTGTGTCTAAGCTCTCCTGCTGTCTAGGCTGAAGAGAGTAATTACTAATACAACAGACATAAAGTAGGGACAGAATAAATGAAATGAGAACCATTACTAGAACCATGACGAAGCAGTATGGACAGAGGAAAAACATAATGTGGGACACAAAGATATGCTAATAATTTCCACAAATGCAAGCAGATGGGCCAAGCACACCATTTAACAGTGAAAAAAATGATCAGCTTAAAGGTGAAGTACAAGTTTAAGCCAAGAGCTTTGAACATGTGTGCTGGCTGGCCCCACTCTACCTCTCTCTGTCAGGCTCTGTGCCCAGCACCAGTCTCTGCCTCCAAGCTGCTTTGCCTATTAGCTACCGTTTGGGTTTGGTCAATAGCAGATGATGGCAGGAGATGAGAAAGAGGGAGGAGAGTGTGCAATCACTGTTTCCCTTCCAGCTGGGCCGGAGTTTTCCATTGATGGTACTGTGTCTACTTAGGAGCCCAGCTCCTGCCAGGGCCCTTGTCATCCTGCCACCGTGGGGCCTGGTCTCCTCTCTGACCCTTCACGAGGAGGTCTCCCAAGGCTTCCCTTCAAGCACCTGGGAGTTTTACCACCTTTTATTGCCTGGTTTTATAAAGTTGTCCACACCTTGTTTAAGAATTCCTTCAATAAACTCTCTACCACAGACATTTTCAGTGTGTTGCCTGTTTGCTGGGATCCTGACGGTTACAACTGAAGACACACCCAACTCATAAGGATCCAAGAAAGGTCCAAAGTGAACGATCTAAAAATGTTACATCATGCTAATACCAAACAAAACAGGTATGGCCTTGTTAAAGTAGACTAAAAGATTTAAAAAAAAAAAAAAAAACAGGTGCAGGCAGCTGCCTAGGTTGCATTGTACCTATGCAAATGTTACACTGCTGAGATAAAAGCAGCTGATAGCTGGAGGGCATCCTGGGCCTGGTTAATGCTAAATTTGTGTTAACTATGCCAGTGTGCCAGCATAGTTGCCTATTCTATTATTATTATTTTTAATGTGTGTGGGGAAAGGTATCTGCACACCAGCAGACGGGTGTAGGGATCTATGCGCTAGTGTGCATGATCCCTGGATAGGCAGACAGGGCCCCAGGCTGACACTACACACTGCTCTAGTTTGGGCATCTACTTGTTAGCAGGCATGTGGCGTTGTGGATTGCTCAGGGAAGCGGGTCTGGACTGCTGAGGAAGAACATGACAGGTGAGAAGTGACTTCTGGGGGACTTCCACCAACCAAGCTACTACACTTACAGGTAAACAAGGGGGCTAAGACTGGGTGGTTTAAAGAAGAAAAATCAGAGGACCTTTTAAAGCCAAACCAATATACCTGCCCACATGGGAGAACTGAGCTGAGATTGTTGATATCAACCACCACCTACTAGCATACATGAAAGCCATGGCTAGGGAGCCTGCCTGACAGGACTCAACCAAAGTACCCACCACTGAGTATCAGAGAAAAAATGTGGACCACATTGGGCTGGACCATGACATGGGTCTGGAAGCAGATTCTATGGGGAACCATGGGCTCAGTCCTTTGGGACTTTCATACCAGCTAATTTGCTTGAGGGTCAAGGGTGGTGATGGGCATGACCATGGAACTCAACAACACTCATGGGCACTGGAGTTGGGAACAGGCCGAGCCAGTGCAGGCTGTAGCACCCGCAGGCACACCCAAGAATTGGGTGTGGGGCAGGGCAGACCAGAACACCAACACACACCAAGGTTAAGATGAGGCAGGCTGGGTCTGGAAGTGGGCGGAGTGAGGGAACTTGGAGAACTCCCTTAGTAGGCTATCACTCCTACTGGTGAGCACATATATCAGGGCTGGGTGTTGGTCAGACCAGGCAGGGCTGCTTCGCTTGTCAGTAGATGTGTAGGTTGACGCTGGAGGGGGATTGGACTGGGGAGGGCCAGGTCAAACCATAACATACTGGCATGCACTGGAGCCAGGATGTTCAGGTCATGCTGGACCAGGCTAGACTATTACTCTTAGCAGTTTATATGAAAACCAGGGATGGAGACAGGCTGGGAAGGGCTAGACTGTAGCACCCACCTGATGTCAAAGGCTAAGAAGGGTGACAGTTATGCTGGGCTGGGTCAGAGCAACCACTAGAATGTGCAAGTTCTGTGGCTGGGAGCTAGCCTAGTCAGGGGGTTAAGAGGTTGCCCCAACTATGCTGAGGTTTCCGCTAATGAGTGCAAGAGCTGGAATTAGAATGATAAACCAGGCTGCACATGGCTACAGTATCCCTCAGCATGGGTGTGGATTGGGTCTGGGGTTTGCCAGACTGGCTAGGTTCCAGCATTCACTCCTGCTCACAAGAGCCAAAGTATGTGAAGGAAAGGTTAGGCTAGGTCTTGGCACCCATGGAAACATGTGAGAGTGGGGTCTGGACCCACAACAGGCAGGGCTGGGCTACCCAGCATTGGGTATCACCCAAAAATAAGAGCTGGAATGAGTGTGGACTGGTCAGGCAAGGCTACTATACCTGCAAGGACAGGAGGTAGGCCACGTCAGGCTGAGCCAAGTATCCACCAGTGTGCACGATATGTGTCACTGTGAGCTAACCTGAGAGAGGAATTTGGAGAACTTCTCTGTCAGGATGCAGTCCATGCAGGTAAGTGCAAAAATTAAGGCTACGAGCATCCCAGACCAAGCCAGGTTACAGTATCTGCTGACATATGTGTGGGTCAGGACTCAGGACAGGCCAGGCTTGACCAGTTCACAGCACCGACTGACAGATGTGAGAATCAGGACAGGGTTCAGGACAGACCAGGTTGGACCACAACACTAGCCAGTTCACATTACAGCCAGGACTGGCGGCTGGCTGGGGGCTGGCTGAGCTTGGCTAGGCTATAGCACCCATCAGCATGAGCTAGAACTGAGGGAAAACTGGGCTGAGCCAGGCTTCAGCACCTGCTGGTGAATGCTAAGATAAGGGGAGCCATGTGGCCATGCCAGTCTGGGCCGCAGCTCCCACCAGCATACATTAATACCTAGGATGGTTGGAGGAAGGCCAAGTACAATGGAGGGAATTTTCAGGGTTTTCCTGCTGGTGAGCATGAAAGCTGGGACTGGGAGAAGACCAGGCTGAGCAGGGCTACAACACCCATTCACCTGTGTATGAACTGGGTAAAGAGGACAGCCAGGCTGGGTTAACTGACTGTATCCACTAGTACATTCAGAACCCAGAGTAAGTGAAGACCAGTTGGGTTTTGCCAAAGCATCAGCTAGCAAGTGCTGGAAATAGGGGCAAGTCCAATCAGGCTGAACTGCAGAACCACCTGGAAAGGGCAAGATCTGGGACTGGGAATGGGCCTAGTAGGGAAATTATGGGCACTCTCTAATGGACTGCAGCTCCCACTGGTGAAAATGAGAACCAGGGCTGGGGGTGGGCCTGGCTGGATCAGAGGTAGCATCCACTGGCATAATTGTGAGCTGGATATTGAAGTATGTTGGGCTAAGCCAGGCTGTAGCATCCAGAAATGTGTACAAAAGCCAAATGGGATGTGGGATAGACTAGACCAGTCTGTTGCACACCAGCATGTGTAGGAGCTGAGGCTGGAACCAGACCTAGTGGGTGTTACTAGGGGTCACTTTGACTAAGCTGCATTTCCTGTTGTTATGCATGAGGGTTGAGTGTGTGGTGGACAGGGTTGACCTGGGCCACTGCATCCATTGGTTTGTATATGAGATTGGGTTGGGAACAGAACTAATCCAGCAACTACAACTACCTGTATATATTGACTGATGTGGGTGACAGTCTGAGCCAGACCCTGCACTGGCTGGCACACACAGAAGTCAGGTCTGGGATCACCACTGCCTGGCAAGGTTTCTACTTGGGACACACCCCCTCCCCCGCCACATAACACACACAACTGGATCACTGGACTCAGAACTCCAACCACAGTGAAAATCACAGGATCGTGGAGTACATGTGTCAGAACTGGTTACTGAAGCCTGTGCAAGAACAGCATGCCAAGATGCTCATGTGGGACATGAGCGTGGTTCACTGAGGCCTGCAGAGGACAACCAGTACCACAGAAGGCAGAACAAATTGGACAGTTCTCTCAGCCAAGCTTTGACAATGAGTATCTGGGTAAATGGAGACTCTGAGATGGACTATGTCAGCAAATAGACATTGAAAGGATTCCCTCAACCTTGGAGCAATGAAATCAACAGCATCTCAGAACTACAGAAACCACGTAAGCAGTACTCCAGAACATGCTCCACATCTGGGACCCTTGGATGACATCGGGTGGCTGTCCCCATGCTGATGCAGTTGGGCTGCTGGGAGCGGCTCTCTCTCCACTTTTCCCAACACAGGAAGAAAAAAGGAGATAGGAGGCAGTTGCTTCATCCACTTTCCCAGATCCTTCAACCCTCTCCACCATAATTAGTGGCCCACATGGGCACACATCCCTCTCAACTCTATTTTTTTATCACCAAAACTAAAATGAATAAATATTTTTAAAAAATAGTGGGGGAAGCATTTTGCCATAGCAAGTAAAGTTGCCGCTTGCCACATCAGCATTCTGCATGGGCACTGGTTCGAGTCCCAACTAGTCTACTTCCAATCCAGTTTCCTCCTAATGCCCTGGGAAAGTAGCAAAAAATGGCCCAAGAGGTTGGGCCCCTACACCCACTTGGGAGACCCAGAAAAAGCTCCTGGCTCTTGGCTTTGGTGTGGTCCAACCCTGGCCACTGCAGTCATTTAGGGAGGGAGCCAGCAGATGGAAGATCTCTCTATGACTCTGCTTTTGTTTGGAACAATGCTTAAGATGCTGCATCCCATACTATCCTTCATCTTACCCCCAAGTGCCCGAGCTCAAGTCCTAGCTGCACTCCTGATCTCAGCGTGGTGTTGAGGTGCAGCCTTGAAAGTGGCAGGTAATAGCTAAAGTCCTCGAGTCCCTGTGGCCCACATGAGTTCCAGGCTCCTAGCTTCATTCTAGGCCAGCCCAGACTGATACAGGCGTCTGGGAGAGTGAACCAGCAGTGGGTGATCTCTTGTCCTATCTCCCCATAGATCTCTGACTCTCATTTTGTCTTTCAATAAATAAATAGAATTTTAAAGATGATGCTTGAAGCTGTAGTAGAGTGGCTCCACACAGATGTAGGAGCCCCAGCAGCGAGAGAAGACCTTTGTGTGGGGAGAGGACAGGGGTAGCCCAGAATAGGGAATCAGAGCCCAAGAAGAGTGAGCAGGGCACTTGTAAGAATGGTGTGAGTTAGGAAAATTGTTTCCATGTAGGAGGGCTGATCAAATAAATTCATTGAGGATAAGAGAGTCAGATACTATAAAAAGTGGGGGAATGCAAAAATTGAGATTCTGCTTGAGATCTGGGAATCCTGGTGTGCACTCATGACTTAATACACAGAGACATATACAGAAGATAGGAACAAATGCTGGTATAAATGTACACATATATATTTATACGTTATCCTTTCTGAGGGCCTGGGAGCAGTGTCATCCCCATTGCATGAACCCACCTATACTCAGGTTTTGGTTTCTAAATCCTGCTCCACAATGCTTCTCCACCTTGAGGAACCAGGGCTCCTTGGGGAAATGATTGATTCCAGTGTGAGGCCTTCAAATATTGCCATGAAGCCAAAGCATCTTATGCAAGAGGGTAAGAACAGACTCAGAGAATAAAGAGGACATTTGCAAAGGACCTAAGTCACAGATCACCATCTGGCATAAATTCATTGACAATTTGAAAATGGATGACTATCTACATAGTCTCCAAGGTTTTCCCCTACTAAACATGTGTTAATTATAAGGAGGAAGACAGTGACTGCACATGGGAAAAACCTGGAACACCACACCTTAACAGAGTGATCCACACCAACACTATTTGTGAGTGAACAAGGGAAAATCATCAGCACCTGAAAGGTTACAATGACAAGGACCCAGCACCACGCCTGCGATGCTACAGAAGCATGACTCAGGTCTCGTCATGAGGAAACATCAGGCAAACCCAAGCTGACGGCATTTGACAGATGGCTGATTTATGATTTTCACAAGGATCAAGGAAATGAGAGTCAACAGAAGGATGAGGAGCTAACTATTCCAGACCGAACGAAAACAAAGAGGCATGGCAGCTCAGCACGTACAGTGTATTGTTCTGGAACAGATCCTGGTTATTAAGGAAAAAAATGTTGTAACAACTAGTCCAGCTTCAATAGGATCTGAGGTCTAAGGCCCGGCATGATAGTGTAGTGGTTAAAGTCCTCACCTTGCACGCACCAGGATCCCATATGGGTGCCGGTTCTAATACCGACAGTCTGGCTTCCCATCCAGTCCCCTGCCTGTGACCTGGGAAGGCAGTCGAGGATGGCCCAAAGACTTAGGACCCTGCACTTGCGTGGGGGACCTGGAAGAGCTCCTGGCTCCTGGCTTCAGATTGGCTCAGCCCTAACCGTTGTGGTCACTTGGGGAGTGAACCATCAGCTGGAAGATCTTCCTCTCTGTCTCACCTTCTCTCTGTATATCCGTCTTTCCAATAAAAATAAATAAATCTTTAAAAAAAGGATCTGAGGGTTGGAGCCTAACTTTGATGGTGGCACTATGGTTTGTACAAGGTGTCTCTGTTTATAATATACACTCAAGTATTCAGAAAGTGGTGAAGATTAGATAGCATGTTGTCAGGATCTTCTCAAATAATTCAAGGGGAAGATATTATTTTATTTCTTTTAGATTTTTCTAAAGTTTGAGATTACTTCCATGTAAGCAAAGTCTCTAAAAATAGGACAAGACTTAGATATTAGAGATAGGCATTTGACAAAGCTGCTGAGGTGCCTCTTAGGATGCCTAGATCAGAGTACCTTGGGTCTTAGCTCCACTTCCAATTCCAGCTTCCTATTAGTGCACATCCTAGAGGCAGCTTGGCTTCCACGCGGAAACCAAGATTGAATTCCAGGTTTTTGTCTTGTGTCTGGCCCAGCCCTGACTGTTGTATGTACTTGGGGAGGAATTAGCAGATGAAAGATCTTTCTCCATCTGTCTTTCTGCCTTCCAAGTAAAATGAAAACAAAAATTTAAAAGAAGTATAAATGACTCTGTGTTTTAAATGACAAAAGAAACAAACTTGATATCAGATAACTTAGACTTCCATGAGCTGATTCTTATTTCTATAACTTCATCTATTATCAGTCCCTTCCCCCAACCTTCCTGTGTCCCAAAACTCAGTTACTTCTCTATTTTCATATCTTACACATATGGTTCCCTGTATTTCACTCTTGTTACAGATTAATGAGACTTGGCTCTCAACTTATGCATATGTTTAAACCTCAAAAACAAACTGATGGTACTAAAAGGATGGAAATGTAATTCAAATATGTTGTTTAGAAGGTGGGCCTTGTGGGAAGTCCTTAGATCATTGGGAACACACCCTAAGAACGTGGCTCTCATGAGAGGACTGGTCATAAAAGCCATCTTGGGCCAAGCCCACCCTTTACTTTCTCACTCACCATGTGACCAATGACCTCTGTCAAGGCCATCTGACATTACCAGACAGCTAAACATTTAGAGCCTGTCCAGTCTTGCACTGTTAGCCTACAAAACCCATGAGCTAAAATTAACCTCTTTTATTCATAAGTAGCTTCTTTCAAGTACTTTGTTAGAATATTGAAAAGCTCGCTAATACAACCCCATGCATTCACTTGAACAGCTTTTAATTCTTCTTTAAGATTCTGTTCAAAATGTTGCTCCTATAATAGTCCCTGTCTCCTATAGTGCGCTTGGCTGCTCTTGATGCTCTTAGCATCCCAGCCTGTTCTTTACCAGTGTAGAACACACTTCATACCATCATTAATACATGCATTTCTTGATGTAAGAACTAATGTATTCTTTATCCAGCAGAGAATGGATTCTCATAAATATTTCTTTTCTCTGTCTTCTGTACTCTCACTCTTGTGCAGATTGCATCCAAATTCTCTTTTTATTGAGGGGAGGGAGGGCTACATGTTTCTGGGATGCCAGGCCCTATTCAAATGACCTCATACTTTTTCTGTTAAGAAGCATTAATAAGTAGGTAAAATAATTATCTCCATTTTGCAAACAAGGTGACAGAGCTTAGTGCAGCTTATAATTCTCAATCAGCTGGGCAAGGTGATAAATGTACAAAGCTCATCTGGGCAACTCCAAAATTGATGTGCTAATGGAGGCTGTCATGCAATCTTCTAGTATCATGCCCTGTCATGGTGTGTTCTATGTTTATTCACATGCCTGTAGTCCTCTTGAATTCCACCCTCAGTTTGCAGACTAAATCTTACCCATCTTTGTATTCTCGTCACTTATGCAGTAGCTGGCAAATAAAAGTGCTCTTTTGGGATGAATTTATTGCAATTGTACACACAACAACTAAATAAAAATTCAAAGTGCTTCATGATTGAATGTGAAAGTGCATGGTACAGACAGTAAGTGGTCTTAAAGGGTTGGAGAAAAAAAAAGATCTATGCATATTACATCATTTTGTGACAGCTTTATTGTGGTCTGGAGTCAAGCCTTCATTCCAGCAGAGACTCTGATCTCACGATGAGAGACAAATAGTTGTAAATGCAAAAGAAAAGGAGAAAAACAAGCGCTGGCATGAACATGATGCGATTACAGTGAATTGGGAAACAACCGTCCGCATGATGCAGAGAAAAATGGAAGCAGAGACGGGGGCAGGAAGAAGAGAGCAGCTGGTGGAGCACTTTTTAAGTCACATGAATGGATTTGGACAGCACAGAACAAAGATTAGGAGCATGACTTCCAGTTTCAAGCAAAGTTTACCCCTAGCATTGCTAGTAGTGGGGTAATCCTATAAGTTGCCTATGTATTCTGAAATGTTTTCAACTGCATGACTTCAAATTGATAAGATTCTTCTGGTTAAAACAAGTAATCCGTGTGGAAAGTGCTTAGTACAGCAGCCAGCACACAGCAAGGATGGGGATTCTGTGAATATTAGTTGTTGCTATTGTAATTAATCATTGAAGCCACATGCTAAAACTGCATGATCTTAGTAATATTTTAGAAAGACTAATCATTGTGTAGGCCTGGAATTTGGAGACATGCTAAGTGTTAAAGTAATCTTAGTCTAGAGTTAAAAGAAGACATTGACTAGAACAGTACAATTAGAAATAAAATCCATGAGAAATGAATTTTAAAAAAAGAAAAGTGTAGAATTCAGTAAATGCTTGCAATTGAGGGGAAAAACAAATGGAGGCATTAAAAACTAACTTTAGTGGCCAGTATTGTGGTGCGGTGGATTAAGCTGCCCTGTGATACTGACATCCTATATGGCCATCAGTTTGAATTCTAGCTGCTCCCCCACCATTCAGCTCCCTGCTAATGCACCTGAGAAAGCAGTAGAAAACGGCCAAAGGCCCTGGGCTCAGATGGAGTTCCAGGCTTCTGGTTCCAGCCTGGTCAGTTTCTAGCCATTGCAGCTTTTTGAGGAATAAACCAGCAGATAGAAAATCTCTCTCTTTCTCTTTCTCTCTACCTATCTTTCTCTCTACCTATCTTTCTCTCTCTCTCTCTCCTCCCCCCCTCCTTGTTCTGTCAGTAACTCTGCCTTTCAAATAAAAACCAATAAATCTTAAAAATAAAGAAAAATTACATAAATAAAACAGCATTAAAAACTGCTGAGCCTTCTGTAAAAATAAGTTGCTATATGATTATCATAGGATGAAACCATGGTTTCAGACTTTGGGAACACCCAGCATTAAAAACTCAAAGAAAGGGAAGAAGTTCTTAGACACAGGAGGGAGCAAGGTCATGCCCTACCATAAGCAAGCTATGTTTTGTGCCCTGAGAGACCGGGACGAGGGCCAAGGGCCAGCCACTACACAGATTGCTTTTAGTCCGGTGGTTAGTTAAGAAAAGCCTGGACAGACAATACAAGAAGGCCACAATCTCCTTAGTCAAAAAAAAAAAAAAAGAACAAGGAAAGGTCATTTGCTGAGATGAAGATGTTGTGTGCTGTCGTGCTTGAGATCCTAGCAGAAAAGATAAGGCATGTGGGAATTTGAGCAGATTTGGTGTGGACATGTGAGCAAGGGAAGAGCTATTGCTCCAGGGTTGGTCATGGCAGCTTATTGCCGTGCCTAGGCTTGAAGGATCAAGAGAAGAGAACAGCTACAGCAGCACAGAAAGGGTTGTTCAGAGAAGACAGGAGCTTTGGCCTTTCAGAAAAGGGCCCGAGCCAACTTGACAGCAATCAGTAGTGTGATCTCCCACCTGCCTCTCACCCTGGGGGCTGCCATCGAGCCCATGGGGAAGCAAGAGGGCAAGGAAGCCAGCTGGGTGCAGTCTGTGCGGAGCAAGTTCCCAGGATACAGAGCATAGCAGGCAGGGCAGGGGATACATCCAGGATCAGTGCTTGAGAAGAGTGGAGGAGGTTTGGCAAGGCGAATTGAAGGAGAGGATGTGGGGTAGGGAGCTGGATGTGAATCAGAGCAGCCAAAACTCGAACCTATGTTCACATGAGATGCTTAAGGTGCTAAGCCACAGCGCCTGGCTCCAAAGCAGAAATATTTAGAAGTAGGCGGACTGGAGTTCCTGGCCTGCTGAGAACACCTGGATCCGAGGTGGAAATGGTGATTGACGTTTCCAAAGCAGAAAGGGGCTCTCAGCATCCCATTCAAGGAATGAGGCCAGAGATCAAGTTCACTGGGTAAAGTGAGAGACAAAACAGCTGCTGCAATACAAGCATTTAGCAAGTGTCAGGCCTGAAGGAAAGCAGAGACACTGTTAACCATCTTTGAATGCACAAGACAATCCTTTCAGTAAAGACTCACTGGACCCCAACAGTAACAGTGCTGATTGAGCTTGTGAGACCCTGAAGGTACTGTGTGCTTCAGCTTCTGTGCCTGGGATGGGAGCCTGGACAGAGTGACCCTTAACTAGGGCCTCAGACTCTGTGGGAAACCCACTCCGAAAGTGACAGACGCAAACAGCTGGGGAGAAGCCAAGCAAGGTGCAGCAGGAATGGCCACCACATTGGGAACTTTGTGTGCCAGTCTGGAATTTAACGTCACAGCAGTAGGGTTCAACTGCAAGCACAGAAACGAACACAGTTTCCCTCTGTAGCATGGGTTTATTAATGGCTTCAATAGGCCATCTGTATGTGCTCAAGTTTGTAACTGAAATTAATAAGGTTGTAAATCAGGTTACAGCTTAAAAAAAAAAAAGCTTGAACCCTTCCAGGAAGTGAGCGCTGTAGTATTGTTGAATGGCAGGTCTCTGGGCAGGCCTACAAACACTGCAGCATTCATTAAGTACAAAGGGCCTTTTACATCTCCAGGACTCGGCTGGGACAGACTGAGCAGGTAGACAAACTCGGTGGAGAACATGACCCACCCACACCCTACATGTGCTTTTGTCCTTCAGCTCAGACAGGACTAAGAACCAGGGTTTGGCACAGGGCTGGACAGGAGAGGTGAGCAAGTGAAGAAGGGATGCTTTGCAAATGAGCCACACAGCCTCCAAGCCTGGTCGGCTCAGTGCCCTGCTAGAACACAGTGACATTCTTAGCGAGGAAAGATTTGCCCCTCCACCCCCAGTCTGCAGCTGCAAAGGTTTATGTCTAAAATCAAGATGATTTATGTCTCAAGCAAGCTGAATTCTAGAGAACTCTTGCACACTTGGCCAACGCACACTTCCCCTCCCCAGCCCTTAGAGCTGTGATTTACGACTTACAACCCTGACGTAGAATCTCCACCCTTGGTTGTCAAGGTCTGGACAGACCCTGACCCACAGAAGGAATCTGTCTTTGGGGCAGGTAGAAATTATGGACCTCATGTCCCAAGAATTTTCTTGAGCTACAGTGATCAGAAAAGCATGATAATTCTACGGTTTTCCCCTCATTTTGCTACCTCTGGAAGTCCCCTAAATTTACTTAGCTGCATTTCCCTGCTGCTAGAATGTCAGACTATGCCTTCCCCTTAACTCAGGAAAAGTTCACAAACATGAACTCCACAGAGATTTTGCTTGAGTGCTATACTTCAGGCTGCCAAATTAATTTAATTCAGTTTCATTAAAAGTTTTTTTTTCATGTTTTAAGTTAATACACAGGTCATTTCTTCAGAGGTGCATGATTTAAACTCTATGTGTGTTAGCAGTCAGTTCATGTTATAAGACCTTTGATTCACTCAAAAACGCATGTTTAACTCATAAGATTAACCAAAGTGTAATTATACTATCGTTCAATCTTTTGGGTGTGTGTTTGCATTAAAAAAAAAAACAAAAGACTTGTTTATTTGAAAAGTGAAGTAACAGACAGAGGGAGAGAGAGAACTTAAATTCACTGGCTGCAATGACCAGGGCTGGGACAGGGCATAGCCAGAACTCTGAAACTCTGTCCAGGTCTCCTTTGTGTGTGGCGGGGGCCATGCTCTGCTACTCTGCCAGGTGCACCAACAGGGAGCTGGATTGAAGTGGAGCAACTGGGACTTGAACTGGTGCCCCGTGAGATTCTAGTAGTCGCAGGTGGTAGCCTAGCCTGCTATGCCACAGTGATTTTCTGGGCCTCCCAAAAAGCACTCTCATAAGAGTAACCACAGTTTAATCATACTATCATTCAATCTTTTGAATATGTATGTATGAATAGTAATGTATGCATTTAATAGGCACATATATTGCTGAATAAAAGTCATGGGCAGCCCTTCCTTTAGACTGAGCTCCACACTAGGCTCCAGGTGACTAGACGAGACCAAAGCAGAATGAAGTCACGTTAAGTGTCGCACAATCAAACCGAACTTCAAAACAAGCCAGTGTTTCAGAAACCAGGAAAGTCACAGCCACCAATCAGCTGCGGCTTGGCTACAGGAGCCATGGTGATAAGAAAGTCCCTTTTCTTTAAACAACACCAGGGAAGTCATGTTCTAATGCCGAAACTGTATGTTGATCCTGGTTCTTGCTTTCATCAGCCTTTCATAGCCATAAAACCCACTTCCTGTGCTGAGTTGACCACAGCACCTTTCTGTTTTTAGAAGGTGACTGACCTAGTCTCTGGTCACTAATAAGTCAAGTCAAGCCTTACAATTAATCTGCTGAAGTTATGATTTTTTAGACATATATATATATGCATTATATAGTAATCATAAGTACTTTCAGGAACAGGTATATGCTATAAAATGCACTCATCCTAATTTGTGGAGTAATGTTTTAAAAATCTATCTCATTTTTTTCTCAAGCATTTGGTGAGTTTTTTTCTTATTTGATTACATGGAAAAAATGACACCCAGGGGGCACTTTGTGTCACAAGTAATCAGAGATTATTATGTTTATCAACACCTTATGAGGCATTTGGTTTTCCTTCTCTTCAGCCTTATGGTCTATTCTTGGTGGTTATAAAATAGCTTTAAAAATATAACTTTGTGACAAATTCCACTTCAAGTCATTTCTTTCATGCAGTGATAATCAGAATTCTGATTAAATGTTCTGAGAGAGAATATTAAACTCTTAATTCATTAGAGCGATCACTTTGTTACTCTCTCAGTGTGTTAGGCTGCCTGCGGCTTTGTGCTAAAATGCAGGTTCCAGCACCTCACTTTGGTAATAGTTTCAGCAGACCTGTGGTGGACCCAGGAATCTTCATTTTCATAACACCATCATGTTGTTTTTATGTCCAGTGAGATCTTTTTTTAAACGTTTATTTATTTTTATTGGAAAGTCAGATTTACAGAAAGAAGGAGAGACAGAGAGACAGATCTTCCATCTGCTGGTTCACTCCCCAAATGTCGCCATAGCCGGAGCTGAGCTGATCTGAAGCCCAGAATCATGAGCCTCTTCTGGGTCTCCCAGGCTACAAGCATGGAGCTGGATCAGAAGTAGAGCAACCAGGATACAAACCAGTGCCCATATGGGATGCAGTGCTTAGAGGAAGGTTAGTCAATTGAGCCATCACACTGGCTCCTGATTTAGATATGAGGCCTGTACCATAGTGTAGTTAGCTAAGCCTCTGTCTGTGGTGCCAACATCTTGTAAGGAAGCCAGTTTGTGTCCTGGCTCCGCTACTTTAGATCCAAATCCCTAATTGTAGCTGGGAAAGCAGTGGAGAATGACCCAAGTTCTTGGGTTCCTGTACCCACGTGAGAGACCTGTAAGAAACCCCTGGCTCCTAGCTTCAGATAAGCTGTGTTCCAGCCATTGTGGCCATTTGCAGAGTGAACCAACAGACAGAAGATGTCTCCCTCTCTGTCCATCTCTCTGCCTTTCACATAAAAGTAAAATAAATGTTTTTTAAATTTTATTTATTCATTTTAGAATAGTTACGTAGAGCGAGAGAGAAAAATCTTCCATACATTGGTTTCATACAATTTGTAGATGATGTGACAACCAGCACCAGGCCTTTCAAAAGCTAGGAGCTTTCTCTGGGTCTCCCATGCAGATGCAGAGGCACAAGCACTTGGACCATCCTCTGCTGCTTTCTCAGTCACAGAAGCAGAGATCTGGAAATTGAGCAGCCAAGACTCAAACCAGTGCCCATACAGGATGATTCATTCCCCAGGTGGCCGTAACTGTCAGAGCTCAGCTAATCCGAAGCCAGGAGTTTTTTCCAGGTCTCCCATGCGGGTACAAGGTCCCAAGGCTTTGGGCCATCCTCGACTGCTTTCCTAGGCTACAAACAGGGAGCTGGATGGGAAGCAGGGCCACCAGGATTAGAACCGGCGCCCATATAGGACTCCGGCACATGCAAGGTGAGGACTTCAGTTACTAGGCTAATGCACTGGGCCCTATACTCCTTTTTAAAAAAATCCCTCCTAATTAAATAATCCCCACACATCCTCATCTGTCACTGGAGGTTGAACTTGTAATCTGTATTTTCTGTAATTCTATGTGATACCCACAGATCATGTAATTCAAGGAAACATAATAGGAAACACGGAAGATTTCAAAAGGTGACATAAAGAGATGACGTTTTAAACAAGAAGAGCCCAGCGATCTGGATGCATTTCCAGAAGCTGATGTCAAGACCAAAGAATCTGTAGCCTCCAGTTCACGAACATTGGTAGACAACAGGGGCGGCAAGTGAAGTGGTCAAGGGACACCTGACCTGCAGTGAGGGATCACTGCTAAAACCAGTGAAGGGATTTTGTGACTGACCAGATGTTTAACCCCATACTACTCCAGGCCTGAGAGCTTTCATCCCAAAGTTGGACTGGGGTTAAAGATAGGAAAAGGAGCATAGTCACATGACACATTAGTCATCTTCTTCCCTCTTTCTTTCTTTCAAGACATATTCATTTTTATTGCAAACTCATATATAGAGAGAGGAGGGAAAACAGAGAGGAAGATCTTCTGTCCTCTGATTCATTTCCCTAGTGACCACAATGGCCAGTGCTGCACCGATCTGAAGTCAGGAGCCAGGAGCTCTTCTGGGTCTCCCACACAATGCAATCCTCGACTGCTTTCCCAGGCCACAAGCAGGGAGCTGGATGGGAAGTGGGGCTGCTGGGATTAGAACCAGCACCCATATGGGATCACAGTGTGTTCAAGGTGAGGACTTTAGCCACTAGGCCACTGTACCAGTCGCTCCCCCATCATTTTCTATTCCCACCCCCAGATGACGTCTTTGCAGGTCTCAGTAGACATGTTTAGCTTGTACCCACTATCCTCACTAAACTGAACCAGGGGTCAACACCTGACTTAGGATGAGCCAAATATGGATATGTTCTTTTTTGATAGTTTAAACCAAATATTTGGAGAGCAATGATGTTTTCTTGTGCAGAGCAGCTACAAGGTGTGGATGAATGGAGACAAACAGTGCCCCGGCAAACCAAGGCCTTTGGCGAATCATACTTATGGGAAGTGAACCTCAGAAGCCTTGGAAAAATCAGGAAGAGGGAGAAAGGAGGCAGTCACAGGTGCAGCCATTAAACTGCTGTTTGTAAAGCAAACATCTTGTACTAGAGTGCCTGGATTGGAGTCTGGCTACTCCACTCCTCGGCCAGCTTCCTGCCATGCACACCCTAGAAGGCAGCAATTGTTGGTTCAAGTACTTGCGTCCCTGCTACCCTTGCAGGAGACCTGCATTGACTTCTCAGTTCCTGGCCTTAACCTTGTCCTAGCTCTAGCTGTTGCAGAATTTGGGAGAGTGACAGATGACAGGCCTGTTTGTTTTCCAAATAAAAATGAAAAACAAACAACTACCCAGCCACATGTTAGCAGTGAAGAATCTGGGCAAATGGAGACTCTCAAGTGGAGTCTGGAGAGATTTAATCATGATTGCAGTGGCAAGATCAGCAGCAATACAGAACTGTTGAACCATCAAAACCACTTGAGCAGCGCCCTCAGAGCATGTCCCACATCAGGGACCCTGAGATGATTGGAAGGCTGGGTGGGGCTTCTCCCTTTAACTCCCCCCTAGCCCCCAGATACAGGAAGAAAAACAAGAATGTGGTATCAATGGTCTTACCCACTTTCCTATAGTCCTTGACCCTTTGTGCCCTAATCAACTATGTAAAGATCATCAAAATAAAATAATGACAATTTAAAAAAATCTAGCCAATATCCACTCACTAACTCCTGCCCTCAGAGCAGCCTAAAGCAGGATGCCCAGGTAATTGTCTACAGGCATTGGAGCATGATGCCAGTCTAAGCGAGGAGCACAGAGCATGCCCTGCGAGATGATAGGCACTTCTTGATCCAGGCAATTACCAGAGCCCTGGAGGGCAGACAGAACCACCGCATCTTGGTAAGATCTTACAGCAAAGGGTATTTTGGAAAATCAGAGTTTACCATGAGGAAAAGCAAACTATAGGTAGGTTCAAAGAAAGTGGAAGGAAGGAAAATAAACACACAAAATACACAAGCAACAGTTTCCTGGTGAGCATGGTGTTTGGACTTTTCTCCTTGGGAAAACAATCATATGGGGTTTCCACAAAACGTAAAACTTAGTCAAGTCAACTTGCTTAGGTCCTACTGGTTTTGGTCAGTTCTGATCGCTGTACCATGGCCTGGCCAGCTTCAACACTGGTCTCATCCAATGCCATTGAGTCTTTCTGGCTTATCAAAAGCTACCTTTTTTTTGCCATCTTTCTCTCTCGCTATTTTAAAAATTGTTGGGACCTGGTGCAATAGCCTAGCAGCTAAATCCTCACCTTGCATGTGCTGGGATCCCATATGGACACTGGCTTGCATCCCGGCTACTCCACTTCCCATCTAGCTCCCTGCTTGTGGCCTGGGAAAGCTGTAGAGGATAGCCCAAAACTTTGGGACCCTGCATTCATGTGGAAGATCAGGAATAAAAAGATAGGTAAATCTTAAAAAAAAATTAAGAGGCACACACAGAAAGATTTCTCATTTATTGTACACTCTCCAAATGCTTTCAGCTGAGGTTGGGCTGGGCTGAAGTTGGGAGCCAGGAACTCAATCCAGCTCTCCCCCACACATGGCTGGGATCCAGTTACTTTGAGCCATCAGTACTGCCTCCCAGGATGCGTATTAGCAGGAAGCTGGAATCAGTGGCAGAGGAGGAACTGGACCGAGGCACCGTGATATGGTGTTCCAAGCAGTAACTTGTCTGTTGAGCCAAATGACTGTCCAAGTGATAATTTTATTATTCTGTTAAAGGGTTCTAGCTTTGTTAGCTTAGGAAAGTATAATTACTCTTGATTCCTTACTATAACAAACATAAAAGTCAACATGTATTAGTTGACATTATCATTTTTAGCGATTCATTTTTTAAAAAATGTTCTTCCCCTTTATTTTACAAGATTTAATTGTTTGAACATCAGAATTACAAAGAGAAAAAAAGCTGAGATGGGGGTGGAGGGAGATGTTCCATCTGTTGGATCACTCCCCAGAATGGCTGTAATGGTTGGAGCTGGGCTAACTGGAAGCCAGGAGCTGCTGCTATCTCCCATGGGAGTGCGGGAGATCATGCACTCAGACCATCCTCCACCACTTTCACAGGCACAACAGCAGGAAGCTGTATCAGAAGTGGAACAACTGAGACACATGGGATGCTGGTGCCCAGGTAGTGGCTTTACCCATAATGCTGCAACACTTGCCCTAGCAATTCAATCTTAATTCAGTGACTAATGAAAACTTAGTGAAATCTATAGCTTCTTTTGAACGGTTTCAAGAACCAAAGCACTAATGTAAAGACAAAAACCAATAGTGATGTATAGTGCATTATAAAAGCTTTTTTTCATAAAAAAATAGGATCCAGCTTTTGTGACCTTAACTGTAACTTCCTAGAGTAAGAAATATGATACATTTATTGTAACATCTGTGGGAGCAACTGTCAAAGGAAGTCAGCTCTGAAGTTGTAGTCAATGACTCTGGGTGAAAACGACACTGACATGGCATTCAAATCACTCTTTGAATATTCATTCTCTATGAATATGTACACTGCAAAATCCTGGAAGAATTGTGATTAGGGAGGCCAAGATTCATTGGTTCTATCCAAATAGACCAGTGGTCTTCTCCAAGGTGCATGATGGACAACATCTGATAATTGGAGAGGATGGGAAGATGTCACTGAAATGTTGCCATGCCTACTCCTGTATCACATTTCTCCAATACTTGTTTTCTTTTTTCCTTGTACAACTTACCCTTGAATGTTCAGAAGCTGTTCAGCTTCTGAAATGGATATTATTTTACACTTTCAGAGTAGATTTGGTTAGATGCATGCTTTTCCCTTCAAAATGCAAGTGGTTATTGGTATAAATAAGACGTAAGTCCAAATTAGATGATTGTTCTCCACAAGAGTTGATCCAAAGTGTTATTTTGTGTGATTAGGTCTTCGGGTCTTTGTTTCAGCTATCATACAATTTAAATAAATAACATGTTAAAAATAGCTTTTTGAACACAACTACAAGGAGGTTATTCCTTTGGAATACATTACTCAAAGAATTTATAGAATTCACCCTTCTGATAATCTTTCATGGTAAAAAGGGAGAAAAAAAGGAAAAAGCATTTTCCCAATCTGGTTGAAGGTTAATTGATTAAACTCTCAAAACGTCCTGTGTAGCAATGACATATGGGTTTTGATATGTTAGAAAATAAAAGAAGCTGATTTGGGTCGAAGTCTGATTTGTTCCTTTATGCTATTTATGAAGTCCTTTTCCAAGTGTGCTAAAGATGGAACACACAGTTGCCAAAGCCTGGGAGACTGTCAGTATGGTAACAGGAAGGACTGAGGGGACATGGAGCAGCCCTGGTGAATGAAATTTTCCGTTTTTAGGAAACTGGCATCCGGTTATGACATCTTCTCCACTCAGAAAATTTTCTCATCTAATAAAACTCAGCAAACCATTTAATTGCTTGAGACTCACAGATTACATCATTGCTGTTCTTAAAACAGGGATGTGCTCTGATGTCCAGGCATCCCCACTTTCTTCGCCACTGGGTGTCTTGCCCTGAAATCACAACCTCCCCTTTTCTCTACAAGCCCAAAACTTCTTTCCTGCCCAGCTTGCATTAACCGTCCATCCTACTGTTTCCAGATGTTGCTTTCCACTCTCCCTAGCAGGGTGTCTCTAGATAATGTTGCAGCCGGCTTGCTGGGTGGCCTCTCCAGCCTACCCCCAATTACCTGTCTCATCCTCAATGGAGATCCAGAGTAGAGTGGACTGCCACCACAGTCATTTTAAATTATGAGGTGCCAGGAGAAATATTAGAGAAGTTTTCTGTTCTAAGTCAGTTATAATAAGAAAGACCTCCAGTGGCAAGGTTAAGACCACTTCTCTTTTATGCAACCTCTGAAGAGGAGAGAAGCTTCATTAATGATTGCACCTTGGGAATACACTGGTGTAGCTATTCTACAAAGAGTTCTTTACTTCTCACCTACTTTTCTGCCTTCCTAATTTCTCATTTCCCTCCAGGGGGAAGCTTGGCTAAAAGGAAACCTTGAAATCAAAACTCAAGGAGAAAAAAGTCTAAACAGGAAAGAGAAAGCAGAGTAAAATTGCTGATCTAAAAGTCATCAGTCCAAAATCTATGAATTATATGCAAAGGGCTGATTAGTAAAAACATATACACTGAAAGTCTTTCAAAGAAAAAAAATAAAATGTTAAACAAAAACTAGGTTTGTCAAAAACTGAAGACCAAGCACAACAGACATATAATCAGGATAGACTCTCCAAAGAAATTAGAATATTCTGTGGTACCTTTCCCTCCTCATTAGTCAATATCAAATGCTCAGGGTCATGTCTTTGAGGAGTCTCCGTGTTTAAATTTTGTGTGTTGGAAAACTGCTTAATATGGCATTCAAAGCCTCCTGCAATCTAAACTCCAAATTGTCACTGTGATTATGCATTCTGTGTCAAGTTGGCTGGGTCTCTGTACTGATCTCTTATCAGATATTCTGTATCTTTCTCTGCAGGTGGTTTGATGTTTTCTGGATGAGATTAATATTTAAACCTGTGTACTTGAGTACATCTGATTACCCTCGGCTATGGTTTGGATGTTGCCTGCCCCCTAAGAGATCCTGTGTTGGATAACTGTCCCAGTGTGAGGCTGTGGGAAGTGATGGCAGTCTTTGAGAGTGAGGCCAAGTAAGAAGTCCACAGGTCATGGGGGGGAACTGTCCCAGGAGGGCTAAATGTAGCTCTCAGGGGATCCCTAAATTCTCACAGGACAGAGCCCAACCCGACCCCTGAATCATTCACTTGCTTCTTACATCAATGCGATCTCTTGCTTTCACATGCTCTTTTCCTCTGTCATGAAACCCTCCCCAGCAAAAACAGTGAGCTATGAACCTGTTCAAAGTGAACTTGCCTTGGCTAATGCATCTTCCATGTGTGTAGGTCTCATGAAGCCAAGGCTATACCGGAGCAAGAAGGAACTCTGCCAGCAAATTAACTGCACGTTCCAATAGCAGTTCTCCCCTGGTCTGCGGGCCTAGCTTGGGCTTCCAAGCCTCTACAGCCACAGAGCCAATCCCTGAAGCTTAACAAAAAAAAAAAAAAACAAAAAAAAAAAACACCTCCTTATATACACAAATGTGGGTGTGGACACACACACACACACACACACACACACACCTGGTTGGTTCTCTCTGGAGAATCCCAAAACAGGTAGTGCTAAGAACACAGAATCTATAAACAGGAACACAGGTCTAGCAGCGGATAGGAAATGCTTCTCTCTTTTGCTCTTTCAGATAAATAAATTTTTAAGAAAAAAAAATAGGTTACGGGCCTGGATCGATCATTGACTACCTTACCTTCCGGAGAATTCGTTTTAGCTCTGTAGCCCTAGTTCGCTCGCCTTTACAAAGGAGTAACTGTAAGCGCTTCCATTCTCTGAATTACATGCCATGGAATCCGGTGTCTCCAAGTCCTTCACCTCTGCTGCTCCTGTTGCCTGCTTTAAATTTGTTCCTGTCATTTAGAAAAACCTTACCTTTCCTTGCACATCTGTGGTGAGTCTAACAGTATGGCCACCTTCTTTAATACCTTTTAATTTAATTAAATACCTTTAACTTAATACTGTTAATTTAATTCTTTAATGCCTTTACCTGCAGGTTTCTCTTCCTTCCCCTGCAGCACAGGCTGGACTTAGTCGCTGCTAATGAGCTAGTGGTAATACAGACCCTCCCTAGACAGGGTCCAAGTCTCTGTGTCTCCTCTGCCCTCCTCCAGGCCCCATTCTTTAAAGTTAACCTGCAGGAAGCCAGCAGCCCGGTCTCAGCAGTCCTGTGGACACACCCAGGGAAGGCGTACCGGGACCAACACACAGAACTTCTTTTCTCTGCAGATAACTCTTTACTTAGATTAACACCGTTCCTTGTGTTTGTCTTCCTGGCAGAGCTGTGAACTCTAGGAGTAGGCCATTTTGTGCTGTCTGTCAGCAGTCAGTGAAGAGAAAAGTCAAATTCAAGCTTGGTACATAGAGGCTTAATAGTTAAACTACTAGTTGGGGCTTTCTACATGGTGTACCTTTGCAAATTGTATCACATTTACTGCTCATGAGAACTAAGAGATATGCTATCGTTGCATGTTTTAATCTGAGAGGTAAAGAAGGAAAGGAAAAGAGAAAAGCAGGTGGAGAGACGCAGGAAGAGAAAGAGATAGCATTCCTTATTTACTGGTTTACTCCAATGCCTGCAAGCAGAGGCTGAGAAGAATAAAATGACACATTGTTTCAATGACATGCTTTACTCCATATCAAAATAAATGAATAAAACCATCTCTAGGGAAGCCTTCTGAGATGCAAATTGTAAATTGGTGACTGTTATTCAATTTCCATGGTTCCACTTACTAAAGCAGAAAACCAGTAATTCCCTGGTGAGGTCTTTGAAGGACTAAATGTGGGAACAAGCAAGCCAGTTTACCTCAGAGTTGCCCAAAATCTGGAAAGCAATTTGAGGCTTCTGATGTCTGGATTTCCGGCTTGTTCAAATCTAAGCACGGCTCCTGATCCCTCTTCCCTGCTAATGTGCACACTGGCAGGTAGCACAAGATGGCTTGAGCACTTAGGCCCCTGCTACCCATGCAGTAAGGCCTGGGTTGGGGTTCTGGCTTCTGGTTTCAGCCTTGCCCCGTCCTGGCTGCTGAGAACAGGTGAGCGATGAATCAGTGCGTGGGAACTCTGTCAGCCATGTTTCTGCCTCTCAAAAAAAAAAAAAAAAAAAAAAAAAAAGTTTGTTTTTTTCTCTAAAGGTATATGATTATAATGACTGAAAATTGTTTCTTTTGTTCCCATAGGCTTTAATATTTCTCAAATGGTATTTCCATCAATTATATACTGAAAACGTTATCTAAAGTTTTCATTTGGACAAAGATGACTGGAAACTTGCTTTCTTTACTCGGAAAAATGTAACCATTGTATTTGCCAGTTGTGCTTCTTAAGGGATTAAAGCTGGCAAAACACGTTGTGTTCATCAATTTGATTCCCTTCAGCTGCCTTAGACTTGGGACTGGCACAAGCTTTGTACCATTTTGCATTTCACAGCAGAGCCTTCCTTACGATAGCACAGTTTTCCAGGTGTTTCCTTCCTCTGCCACTTGGCATCGAAACAAGGTTTGTTTGTATTTCACATTGCAGTATGGCAAACATTAAATATTCTAAGCAAATTGTAATAACCCTTTCTCCAGCAAAAATCAACTCTACTGAAACACAAATCACAATTGCTCACTAAGTTTTTCATACTTGTTCTGAGATTAAAGACAAGTCAAAAGTAACCATGGAGTATTTTTGTCTGAAAATTTATTGCAAGCCAGAAATATGCATGGGGGGAAGCAGTCAAGGACAATGATTGAAAATATGTCATGTTTTGAATCCCAGCTGTTCTTTCGGAGCCACATGGCCAGTATCAGTAATGTGCTTGTTTTTTCAATCTTCTGTGTAGTGGGAATAATGCTACAGAGTAATGCTCTAGGGATAAAAATGATAGAATGAAGAAATAACAGTGCTTGGTCCAGGGATGGTGCTATGATGCTGCGACTTAGGCTGTCACTTGAAGGCCAGCATCTCACACTGAAGTGCCTGGTTTGAGTCCTGAATACTTTACTTCAGATCCAGCTTCCTGCTAATGTACCTGGAAATGCAGCAGTTGAGCGCCGAAATACCTGAGTCCCTGCCACTCACAAGGGAGACCTGGATCAATGCCTGGCTCCTGGTTTCAGCCTGGCACCTGTTAGCTCTCACAGAGGATTGTCACCACTCTGCATCAGGGATGAGCTATGAACCCAAAAAGCAACCCGCATCAGAAGGCATCACTTCAGAGCATGAGAGCCGGCCAATGGGGGAGTCCAGTACTCAGCCAGGGTTTACAGAACTGAACTCCAAATAATTGAAATGGAACCTGCTCAGGGAAGCACAAACGCTCTTGGATGCTTCCCTCACCAGCCAGCTCATGACATGCTGCTCTCCTGGTTACTTCCCTGCTCTCTGTCGGGGTAGCAGAAAGGAGCTTGGAATACTTGATCACCTCAATCCAGCACCTATCAGACAAAATTAAAGCAGCCCTAGATATGACTGCCCTCTCCCTCTCCAGTGCCACCTTACCTCTCTGGCACAGGTAACTCTCCAAAACAGAAGGGCCCTGTAGAAAAGTGAGGCAGCTGCATGTTTCTCCAAGAAACATATTGCTTTGACATTAACAAATCAGGGGTTGAGAGCAAAATGCTAAAACCTTATTAGACATCAAAGCTCACCTTAATCAGTCTAAAACCAGTAGCAACTGCTGGCTTGCCTGGACTCAGTCTCCTCTAATGTTTCTGCTTGCCCCTCTTCTCATTCCCCTAAAATTGCTCTTCATGGGACTCACCACAGCCACGTGCCTTATCTCTTCCTTTGAAAAACTTTTCCACACTCAAATGCAAAAAAAATCTCTAACCAAACCTTTACCCAGCTCCTTTCACAGGGTTAGGAGCCTCTCCCAATCGCACACTCCTCCTCTGACCACCTTGAGACCCCCCCCACCCTACCCCCGCCTAGAAAATACTATGTCCAGATTCTGCTTGTAGCCCTGTCCCTACCAATCCATTGTAACCTTGTAACCCCGAACCCAGCAATCTGCTATGACCTCATGACACCATGCCTGACACCCCCATCCACCAAACCCTCAGGGCCCCTTCCCCTAATCATCGCCCACTGCCACACTACCAATCTCCAGTGGCCCCAACAATCCTATCCACCAATCCCTTGGGTGCCGCCCACAGCCATCTCCACCAATCCTTCACGACCCTGCACTCCCCAATAACCACCCCCAGAGCATAAAATGGGCTCCTGTGTGTGCCTCACTCTCTGCCTCTGCTCCTGCCTCCACCCCCACCCCACATGGCCTTCATTTCTGCTGGAATAAAACCTCCTGCGTGACATGCTACATCTGGTGTTTCGGTTTGCAGGAGCAAACTGAAAAGAGCTTATTCCAAAAAGAACTTAAACCAAAAAGGGCTTATACCAAAAGGAGTTAAACCAAAAAGAGCCAACAGCACCAGCCTCGGGGAGCAACCCAGTGGACTGGAAGATCTCTCTTTCTCTCTCTTCATCCTACCTTTCAGATAAATCTCTTTTTTAAAAGTTCTTGGTACAAAGCCCAGGACACAATCATCATGCACCATGCAGAATGTTAATTTTACTCTTTATGACACAAGGGAAACATTCAAAAGTACAAATAGAAATTCCTTGCCAATATATGGATATTAATGTTTTCTTTGTATGTCCTATGGGTCTTCTCAGATTACATTAAGATTTCCATTTTTTTTTTACAACCATAGTTCACTTCAAAAAACAATGCTCACTGGTTAGAAAAAAAAGATGCTGAGTTCAAGTAAGGTCTGATAATTGAGCAGTAAGGACAAGGAACGTTCCTTCATTTTTTGTTTAGATAACTAGAACTAGTTCCATATCCAACTTTCAATTAATTGTAACTGTTTATAGTATTACAGATTAAATTGTCACTGGCACCTTCTCAGATAGTAAGACAGTTTTCACAAACTTGAATTTCAAAAAGGGCAAGTATATAATTAAATGGAAACTCTTAAATACTCTTGGGTGCATGTTAATTGGCTCACTCCCCAGGCCAAGAAACTTGGCAAATTGGTATTCATCAAAGGCCATAAAAATGTAACTACTGCTGGATCCCAAAATGACCTAGAGAGACTACATTTGTGTATGAAGAAGTTGTATATGAAGATGTTAATTGAACTGTTTTTTCTATAGGTGTAATATCTTTATTGATATTATAATGTACACACCATAAAATCCAGCCACAATTATGGTTTCCAGCATCTTTAGAGTTGTGTCTCCCATTAGCACAATCCATTTGAGGACATTTTCATCACCTTAAAAAGAAACCCAGCACCCTGCAGCTGGTGCTCCCTACTGCACGGACCAATTGCACAACTGTCCTCAGCTGTAAGCACTGGCTACTATTCCTGTTGCTACACTTTTGCCTATATTGGACATGCATATACATTTATGTGCTGCATATACATTTATAACTGTTCTGTGCTCTTGTGTGATTGGCTTCTTCCACTGTTTTAAAGGTCATACATCTTACAGTACACAAGTCATTTCCTTTTTAAAGCAAATTTTAAAATTGTATTTATTGATTTGTTAGAAAGCTCGCAACCACTAGTTCACTCCACAGAAGCCCTCAATGACTGGGACTGAGCCAGGCTGAATTCAGGTCTCCCAGGTGGGTGCAGAAACCCAAGTACTTGAGCCATGACCAGCTGCTTCCCAAAGTGGTCACTTACAGGAAACTGGGCTAGGAAGCAGAGCTGGGACTCAAAGCTAGGCATTCCAACATGCAATGTGGGTGTTTTACCAACAGAAGAAACACCTGCCCCAGTACTTCCTCATTACACCCAGGTAATATGTATCTCACACCATCTTTGATTTGTGCATTCTTCAGCTAATGGGTGTCTTTATGAGTTTTCTGTTGCTGTAATAAAATCCTTGTGACCAGGTAATTTATAATGAGGTTTGTTTGCTTTGGCACAGTTATGTTACATGCAAGAGCATCATGTTAACATCTCTATGACTTCTTGTAAGTTTCCTAGCTAAAAGGGTGTGTTGGTGGGTGGGGAGGCTGTTTGCTGCAGCAGTTAAGATGCCAACATCCTGGGACCAGCATGGTGCCTCAACAGGCTAATCCTCTACCTGCAATCACAGGCATCGCAATATGAACCCTGGTGTATTTGCTGGTTGCTCCATTTTTGATCTAGCTCCCTGCTTATGGCCTGGGAAAACAGTGGTGGATGCCTCAGGTTATTGGGAGACCTGGAAGAGGCTCCTGACTGGATAAGCTCAGCTCCAGCCATGGTGGCCAGGTGGGAAGTGAACTGTGGATGGTGTCTGCATCCAACATTGGCGTCCAACCCTGGCTCTCCCTCCAATCCCACCTTCCTGGTAAAGGAAACCCTGAGGGGTGGGGCAGCAGGTGTTAGCCCCTGTGCTTGTGGAGGAGGCCTGGCAGGAGTTCTGGGCTCCCAGCTTCAGCCTGGCCTAGGCCCAAGCTGCTGCAGGCATTTGGAAGTTCAACTACAGGATGGAAGATCTGTCTTCCCTCTCTGCCATTCAAACAAGGTGTACCATATCCCAAGCCTCTAAAAAAGAAAAAAATGAAGGGTGGGGGGAGGCGAAGAGCCAAAGAGAATACCTGGAATACATGAAAACATGGTGGGAAAAGATGTGAGGAGACTGGATTTACTTTCTGCTGACTGAAGAATTAGTTAATCTCTGAATAAAGACATGAGTCCCTCTTACAGGATCCACACTCAACACTGCCAGTCTGGGGGCCCAGCTTCAACCTGAGTTCAACAACGGTGACAAGAAGGGCAGGCGTTTTGCTGGGAACAGACGGTAGCAACAGACACTTAGGTTGTTTCGCCTTTTGCCCACTCTGAGCGACGCCACTGCAAACATGAACGTCCGAGGTTTTTATGTTCACTTCCAACGGGAACATACGTTAGGAGGATGTGTCTTCCTCACACAAGAGCAAAAAATCAGATGCCAGTTGGTGGTTGTGTATTAGCATTTTGCTCAACTCGCAGCAGGATTCTGCTGAAATGCCCTATACTCTCCAAAGTATTACGCAGAAAAATGGTGGGCTATGTTGGAGGACGACCAGGAACCGCTGCAGAAAGAGGCTGCCCCAAGCGACGACAGATCTGCCTGCCTGAACCCCCTCGCAGCTTCCTGGGGAGGCTCCGCACGTCCCTGCTCTGTCCTTGGACGTCTGCCCACTGGCGCCGCTGGCCTGCGCTCTCCCTGGACTCCATTCTGCAGAGGGTCAGCCACCCCAGTTTTCAGAGCGCCAGAGACCAGCAGCACCACTGTGCCTTTCGCCTGGATCACGTCTCGGCCCAGGGTTTCAAGTCTCCGCTCAAATGTCACTTTAGAGAGAAGCTTCCTTGAGCGCCGGCAGCAGGCCAGGAGAGGGTTTCCATAGCAGCCTGCAGCTTTCCATCTTAACACTTCAGACGCTGCTGACCCGACACTGAACGCCTTTAATAGGGAGGTGGAGGATGCAACAAAACCTTCTAGATCCCTCCATCCGGGACCTTACCTTCCAGCGTAGGGGGTGTGGGCCCATGTAAACACACCAAGGCCCTGGGTAAATGGGGCTAACTGGATAAGTGGTTCTGCCCAGTGTTGGACTGCAAACTCCGGGAGCCGGGAGCTACTTTCCGGTCCTGTTTTTGCTGAGCGTTTGCAAGAGGAGTCTGGCAAATTCGGGGGGAGGAGGAGGAGGAGAGCCAGTGAAACTGTCAGTGAAAAAAATTAGGGGGGAGGGGAAAGAGATTTACACCGACAGTTAAAACAGCCAAGTCAAAGAGAAACGGAAAACACACAAATGAGGCTATTTCAATAAACCCTTGAGTTTATTAAGCTTTCTCTTACTACATATCCTTTTTACAATTGCAAAAAAAATTTTTTTTAATCACCCTTTGGAGTCCTAGAACTCCAAATAAAACCTTTACGTCAGCACACACACTCATCCAGGACTTCGTCAGAAGAGCTCAGGGCGCATTTCTCTCGCCACGGGACCTAGCGGGCTCCCGGCCGTCTCAGCGCCTCAGAGGAGGCCCGCGGGCAGCACCAGGACACGGTGCCCTCAGGACCGCCCGGCTTCTCGAACGAACGGAGACGCTCACCCACGCTGCTGTGCCAGCAGGCGGGGAGGGACCCCCTGCGAGTCTACTTACACGCCACTCTATTAGAAAAACAAACACTGAGTTTTTATTGCACCAGGCCAACAAAGACGGCCACACCTCCACACTACAGACCACCGCGGGAAGCTCTCCCACCAGCCCTGCGCCCCGGCCAACCGTCCCGCTCCGCCCCCAAGGCCTCCCGAGGGGCGCATGCGCAGCGCACTCTCCGGCCGCCGCACGCCTCAGCCAGCGAGCCCCGAGCCGCTGACGTCACCTTGCGGCCGCCGAGAGGTCCTTCCGCTCCTCCAGGAAAAGGAGTCCGCGCCTCTTGGGCCCGCAGGAGAAGTCTGCTGCGTCCTGCGCTGTCGCCGACAACTTACCCCTGCCCTTCTCCAACAGCCTGACGTCTGGGCCTCAGTCTTCGCTGCGACCGCTGGGCGGAGAAGCCGGCGGAGCGGGAAGGGGGCGGGGCGGGCGGAGCCAGCGGGTTGTTTACAACAGCGAGCGCTGTCCGGGATCCGTCCGCGGGGGCGGAGCCGAGGCAGCCGGCACTTAGTCCTCCCCTCCCCTCCCTCCCCAGCCTTCCCCGCGAGCGGACGCGCTAGCGCCTCTGTCTCGCTTTTTCTTATTTTTCCCCCTCCCTTTTCCCCACTTTTTTTTCTCCCTTTTTCTCCCCTTCCCCCCTTTCACCATTTCCCCTCGGAGGCGCTTCCCCCGGGCAGGGGCAGAGCCGGTCTCCCCCTCCGCCTCTCCCCGGCCCCCGCCGCCCTATGGCGAGAGGGAGCCCCCTCCTCACCCGGGCACCAGCGGCGGCGGTTGGAGGAGCGGGACCGGCGGCGGCCTCGGGTCCAGAGTCAGCATGGAACTAACTCGCTGAACGAGCCACCGGCCGCCGGCGTGCGTCCCGCTCCAGCGCCCGCTCCCCACTCCCCCGGGCCCGGCTCCCGCTCTCCTCTCCTCTGTCTGCCCGGTCCTGGTGTCGCGCGTCCCGAGCGTCGCGCGCTGAGGGAAAATGAGGTGGTAACGGGCCCCCGGATGACCCCGTGTCACCACTGTGAGGCCTACAGCTCCGCCGGGGAGGAGGAGGAGGAAGAGGAGGAAGCGGAGGAGAAGGTGAGGGGCCGGGGGCGGGGGGGGGGGGAGGCCGCCGCGGGGACGCGCCCTCGGCACCGGTCCTCGCCCGCGTTGGAGACCGTTTTACCGGGCCAGCCGGTTATGCCACCGGCGAGTAACTTTGTGTAGCCACGGCAGGTCGCTGATCTGGTGCGCGATGTGGGCTGGGCGGACCCGTTGTGATACACAAAGAAGGGGACACGCCCCCCGCCCCCTCTCTTCCAGACTTGAACGAACCCTTGGAATGCCTGTCCTTGCAAAGCCGAGTGGATATCCCCGCCAGTGCTGCGGAGGCTCGGGCGAGGGGCGCACGGCCTCCCCCTCCGGTGGGGGAGGCAGCCGGGGTGCAAAGCGGCGGGGATTGGGGGAAGTGAGTTGCACCCGAAAAGGCGGGTGGGGAGTACTGGGTTAGGCCGGCCTAAGAGCCCACGGAGAACCGATGATTTTGATAGAAGTTGAGGGTTGGTTAGTCGGAGTCGTGAGAGTGATCCTTCGGGGAAATTGGAAGAATTGAGACGGTGGAAAGTGTTGCGCTGGCGAGCTTTGTAGTGGGGGTTGGGAGGGCTCTCAGCTTTTGAGCATCCACACTCGGGCACCACTGAGTAGTTCCCGTCGTTTGAGCCTCCCAAGAACCGCTCGGGACAGGCTGTGCGAATCTCGTTTTACCGAGAAGGAGAAGAGATTTCATTGGATGAAGTTGTTTGCCCCTTAGATAAATCGCCCGGAGTGGGGTCGTGTGCACAATTTAAAAACCTGTACCGGTTGCAATGACTCAATTGACTGATCTTACTCCTCAAGCGCCAGGATCCCATATAGGCGCTACTTCGTGTCCCAGCTGCGCCAGTTCCCATCCAGCTCCCTGCTTGTGGCCTGGGAAAGCAGTTGAGGACGGCCCAAAGCCTTGGGACCCATACCCTCGTGGGAGACCCAAAAGAGGCTGGTTCTTGGCTTTGGATTGGCTCAGCTCCAGCCGTCGTGGCTGGGACGTAGGCCTCTAGGCTACTGCACCAGGCCCAGAAATACAGTAATTTATAGAATCAGTTGGAAAGGTTTCTTCTGGTTTTTTTTGGGGGGGGGGATGAAGAATTGCCATTTTTTTTGTATGTGTGATTCTTTGATAGATTAAACAATAAAACCATCTGAGCAGGGGTTTATTGAAAAAAAGAAAAAGATAAAAATCTTCCCTTGTGGTTGACTTCCCCAGATAGCGGGCCTAGCCAGGGCAGGGCAGTTCCCTCCAGGTCTCCCGGGAGAGGCAGAGGCAAAAGTGCGAGGCAGTTTGGGCCGCTCATATTTGTAGCCCATGTCATCTAAATGGCCAATTCATTTGCATAGTTACTCATTAAATTCCTATGATTCTTTTTATTCCTATAGAGAATGTCTCCTTCGATTCCTGATTTTAATAATTTTTACCTTCTCTGTCTTTTCTCTGATATAGCTGAAGATTAGCAATTTTTGATCTTTTTAAAGAAAAATTTTACTGATTTTTTTTTGCTGTTCTGTATTTCATTACTTTACACTCTAAGGTTTATTATTTCCTTGCTTCTGGCACTTTAAAGAGATAACTTGTTCTGTTGCTATTGTCTTAAAGTAGAAAACATCTGAAATCATTTTTTTGTAAGGTATTATGTGTTTGAATGGTAGAATTACAGTGAGAAAAGTGGCAGAGATCTTTTGATCTGCTGGTTCACTCCTGAGGTGGCTGCAGTAGCTGGTCTGAAGCCAGGAGTCTAAACCCTCTTGTGGGTATCCTAGGTGGGGGCAGAGTTTCAAAGTGTTGGGCCATCTTTTTGCTGCAGAGAGCTGGATCAGAGTGGAGCAACTGGGAAACAAATCCAGTGCCCTTAGGGAATGCCAGCACTGCGGGCAAGGCTTAAACCCGTAGGCCCCAAGATGACTTTTTAATTTTTTTTTTTCAGTACATTTAAGGTTCCGAGCAAGGATGTATCCCATCCCTTCAAAAGCATCAAACCTCAGCACATAGTGAACTCTAGCCGGCAGAGGTGGAGTTGGCCTAAATATACCTGAAAAAGTCAGGAGCTTTGGTTCACCATAAATTTCTCTGAATTGTTAGTGTGGTGTGGCCTTCAAAAACATTTAGCTGTTTTAGTACAGCTAGCATTAATTTAAAAGAGGCAGAATGTTCACTTACGTGTGTTTGAATACTTATTTAAAAGAGTTGCAGAGAGGAGAGACAGACCTTCAGTCCACTGGCTCATTCCCCAAGTAGCTGCAATAGCTGGAGCTAAGCTGAGCCAGTCCTGAACCAGGAGCTGCTTCTGAGTCTCCCACAAGGGTGCAGGTGGCCGGAGGACTTTATCCCTCCTCTGCTGTCGTCCCAGTCCATAGGGGGCAGAACCGGAAGTGGGAAAGTCAGTACCAGAACCAGCTTCTGAGTGGCAGGCTGAGGATTAGCCTGATGAGCTGCTGTGTCGAGTCCAGTTACATGTTTTGCTTTTAAAAGATTTATTTTTATTGGAAGGTCAGATATTCAGAGAGGAGGAGACACAGAGAGGAAGATCTTCATCCAATGGTTCACGTCCCAAGCGGCCGCAACGGCCGGAGCTGAGCCGATCCAAAGCCAAGAGCCCAGAGCCTCTTCCAGGTCTCCCATGTGGGTGCAGGGTCCCAAGGCTTTGGGCCGTCCTCAACTGCTTTCTCAGGCCACAAGCAGGGGTGGATGGGAAGCAGGGCTGCCAGGATTAGAACCGGCACCTATATGGGATCCTGGTGCGTGCAAGGCAAGGACTTAGCTGATAGGCTACTGCACCAGGCCCAGTTACATGTTTTAAGTCATGAAAAAGATCAGTGAGATTGACAGCAGCCTTATGTTTCAAAAACTGACTTGTGAAAGGTTATGGTTGGATTTTTTGTTTTGGCTGGGTTGCATGTTTTTGGCCTCAATGATTGAGACTGGAACCACTGGTTGAGTCCTGTTTCATAGAGTACTGTGTTGTGGGCACGATGAGTGATGAGAAGATACTGGTAGACGGTGAAGTCAGAATCAATTAGTTAGGGAAACAGTGGGAAGCTAGTTGAAGCGGAGGGAGAGATGACAGAAGAAAGTCAAGATATTACCTTTCAGATAGACCTTTCGGCGTTGGGATTATTTCTTTGCCTTCTGTGAATTACTTTCTCTTTTTTTCCCCTTGGTATAAAAATACTTAATATTCTTTATAGAAAATTTGCAAAAACTCAAAGTTTAAAATATTAAGTTAACCAAAAGTAGTCTGTGTCAAGTATGTTGAATATGAGAGGTGATTAATAGGGAAGAGCATAGTAGCTAGAATTGAGGTAGAAAGTGGAAGTTAATGGCTAATTAACTTTAAAACTTAGACATTTTTCATATGGGTCCTAGTTCTAGTCCCTGGCTGCTCCACTTCAGATCCAGCTCCCTGCTTATTGCCTGTGAAAGCAACAGAGGATGCCCCAAGCCCTTGGGACCCTGCATCCATGCGGGAAACCTACAAGAAGCTTATGGCTTGACCTGGCCATTGTGCATTTGCAAAATAAACCAGTGGATGGAAGATCTGTCATTCCTCTCTTCCTGTGACTCTTCCTTTTAAATAAATAAAACTTACTTTAAAATGGTTGTTTTTTGTACTGTCCAAATATTATATCCACCAGCCACTTGACTCTTAAATTAAAGCTACAGTGACTCAGTGATTGGCTAGTTAACTTTGGTCAGTTGAAAATTTTATTAGCCGTGTGTAGCTAATGGACACTGACTCAGACGCATATGTGCTGTCGTACTTGAGGGTGTGGTTTTGTAATGAAAACGTGGGAATGATAGCATTTGATATCATTGGTCTTATATTGAAAAATTCTTTTTAAAGTCAGGGTTACAGAAAGAGAAAGCCCTCCATCTGCTGGTGTACTCCCAGCTGGCTGCCATAGCCAACACCGGGCTAGGCGGAAGCCAGAGCTTCATCCTAATGTTCCATAATGTTGGCAAGTACTTGAGCCATCTTCCACTGCTTTTCCCAGGTCATTAGCAGGGACCTGGATTTGAACCAGTGCCCAAGTGGAATGCCACCTTTATCTACTACACCACAACACCGGCTCGCTCGCTCTTTATATAGATGTATAGATATATATAGTGAGAATTTTTAAAATAACTGATAATTATAACAATATAATGTTTTAAAGAGCTATAAAATCTTATACTATCTCATAACATTTTTGTTTCTGTTTTACGAATTGCTTAATAAATGCTAACATTTATATGCATATATTGCTACACTTATTCTATAATTAAGCTAAAAAGATGATTTATGTTTGATTTTATAGGTAGCTACATCAAGCTGGGTGGCAGGCAGCTCCGAAGGATATCATGAAGTTTCCAGGACCTTTGGAAAACCAGAGATTGTCTTTCCTATTGGAAAAGGCAATCTCTAGGGAAGCCCAGATGTGGAAGGTGAATGTGCCGAAATTACCTACAAATCAGGTAAAGTTTTCCCTGTTTACTCCATAGTTTTATTACAAATAGTGTACTGGTGCCATGTGTAACTATTGTATCTTGACAACTAATTGGTGAAGTCTCTACCATTAAATGCTGTGTTTTTTGAGAAACATCTCCTTGTTTCTTTATGGAACAAAATGAGTTAACCTTTTTTTAAAAAAAAAAAAATTAAGACACAGGAAGAGAAAGACAATCAGAATGAGCCTCCCTCCACATGTCCTCAAAGTGACTGAAGCCAGGAGCCTGGAACTTCATCCTGGTCCACATGTGGCAGGAACCTAGTTATTGGGCTATCATCCCCTGCCCCCAAGAGTACACATTGGCAGGAAATTGTAGGCTGGAGCTGGAACTGGGAATTGAACCTTGGTACTTTGATGCTATTATTTGTTGTTTTGTTTTCCTGTTAGCTTAGCTATGTATAGCTTGGGGAAGATGCTTATGTTCGTTGTATAGGAAATAGTTCTATATATGTCCCTTCTTGAAGAAACTTAGTTATTTGAAAGGCAGAGTTACAGAGAGAAAAGAGCCAGAGACTGAGAAGGAAGAGAAGTCTTCCCATCCACTGGTTCACTTCCCACATTGCCACAAAGCCCAGAGCTAGAGCTTGGTCCAGAGCTAGGATCCAGGAACTTCTTCCAGGTCTCCCACCTGAGTGCACGGGTCCAAGTACGTGAACCATCCTCTCTTACCTTCCTCACTGCATTTATAAGGATGTTTCCTTTCTTTAGAGTCTAATATTAGGAGGCTTCAACGTTTGTGGAAAAATGAAATTACAAGTTCCTGGAATTTTTCCATAGCCATTTTGAAGCCTCTTGTAGTGAGCTTTTATTTCTACATGTACATAATGTGACGTGCTTTCCAAAAGTTCATGCAAATCACATTATCTTATTTCCCACAAATTTTTTGAAGTATGTCTTATAGTTAGCCAGGGAGGATGAACATTTTGATACCATTGTCTTTTTGTTGTTGTCCTTGGAAAGGCAGAGTTTCTTCCAAGCCTCTCACATAGGTGCAGGTCCCAAGGATTTTGGCCATCCTCTGCTGCTTTCCCAGGGCATAAGCAGGGGGCTGGATCTGGAATAGAGCACTTGGGACATAAACTGGTGCTTTTATGGGATGCTGGTACCTGTAGGCAGTGGATTAGCCAGTAGAGTCATTAACTGGCCCTGGTACCAGTGGCTTTAGTTAACAACAAGCACCCTTGTGGTTATCAGTGTTTCTGCCAGGGTTGAGTGAACCCTAAGGTATTGCCAATGTTAAAAACTTCTTAGAACATAGCTGAGCTGGATGACCTCTTAATTACTCTTGGCTATATGCCTTTTCTTTTAGAAAATTTTAAACTTCTTTAATAATAATCATGTCATGAACTTTGCAAAAGTTTGTATAAGTTGAATCATGTATCTTTTCATCCTAGTACTTAACATACATTTTAGTTTAATGACCAAGAAATTTTTTTTAAGTTTACGTGGATGAATGTATTGCCACGTATCTTAAATTGTGTATGTTGTTTCAGGTTATCGCTTATACAGAGTGAGAGAGATGGAGGGATATCTTCCATTCACTTACTCATTCTCTAGAAGTCTGCAGTAGACAGGGCTGGGCCAGACTGAAGCCAGAATCTGCATCTAGGTCTCCTGAGTGGGGAGGAGGGGTGCAAATACTTGTTCTCATCTGTTGCCTTGTAAGTGATACAGTGACAGAAATGCTTCCAGAAAGCAGAGTTGTGATTATCACAAGCACTCACTGGGCTACCAGGCCTGCCCCTGCAGGAAGCATTTAAATGTGGCATCTCTATCAATACATCATTTAATCCTGTGAAATAGTATCAATATCCTCAAGATTTTAGTGAGTGGGTGATGCAGTTACAATTTGAACCTTTTTCTGAAGTGGTTTACTTGTAATTGTACTTCATTTTTCTCCTGTATTTTTGTGTGCATGTATATGATTTTGTACATCATTTGGTGATTCATTCATTCAGCATATGCTGATGGAATATCTCTTATATTCTAGCACCTCTTCTGGGTATTGGGGATAGGGCGATAGAAGTAGCAAACTCCTGCCATTGCCTTACAACTTTCTAGTGAGCCTCATCTTTTTTTGAAACTGCATTTAGAGCCATCCATTCTTCTTTGTATTGTTTTACTGAGTCAGCACATAACCAACAATAGTATACTTGCAGTACATGATTGCATTACCATTTAATCTCACCCAATCCTGCAGGTGATTGAATCGAGGTTAGTGAGGTGATTGCAGAATGTTTAGGGGAGGGGCCTAACATTTAACAACTTGCTGTGAGTTACAGCAAGCAGAAGCCATACTGGATGTTGATAAATTTGGGTCTGGTTGAGATAAGATGGGAAGGGTAAAGAGATGTGGAGAGGACTTGAGCTGTTCTGGTGACCCCGAGGAACAAGTACCTCTAGTCATTCTAACTCCTCCACTGCTCTCCTGGACTGGTGTTTTTACTTGGTCCAGTTACACTTTTTTTTTTTTAATTTGTATCTGCCATACCCCAGTTTAAGACTGTATAGTCAGACAAGAATATTAAACACCTGTCACTTCACTGTCACCTTATACACATATATGTATGTATGAAGAATTTTTTTAAAGATTTATTTATTTGTATTGGAAAGACAGATGTACAGAGCGAAGGAAAGACAGAAAGATCTTCCATCCGATGATTCACTCCCCAAATGGCCACAACAGATGGTGCTGCCCCATTCTGAAGCCAGGAACCAGGAGCCTCTTCTGGGTCTCCCACGTTTTTGCAGGGTCCTAAGGCTTTGGGCTGTCCTCGACTGTTTTCTCTGGCCTGAACAGAGGGCTGGATGGGAAGTGGGGCTTCCAGGATACGAACCAGCGGCCATGGGATCCCGGCACATGTAAGTGAGGACTTCAGACCCCTACCATGCTGGGTCCCTTTCCAGGATTTTTTTTTCTTAAACAATTTATTCATCTATTTATTTGAGCTAGCTGGAGAAAGAATTTAGATTCACAGGTTCATGCTGCAAATGCCCACAACAGCTGAAGCTAGGCCGAGCAGAAGCCAGCATGATATAGTTCCATAGGCTCTGGGGTTTCCCTTGCTCCTACCCGAACCCCTCCCTGCGCTGGATAATAGTAAAGAGTTCAGCATCCTGTTGAGATATATTTAACGGTTTTGTTGGGAGCCCATCTTTGAACTGGAATTCTTTTTTTTTTGTTTGTTTGTTTTAATTATTTATTTGAAGGTCAGAGTTAGAGGAGGGGGGGAGAAAAATATCTTCTATCTGCTAGTTTACTCTCCAGATGGCTACAGTGGCCAGAGTTGACCCAGTCTGAAGCTAGGAGGTGCTTCTGGGTCTCCCATGTGGGTACAGGAACCCAAGCACCTGGGCCATCCTCCGCAGCTTTCCCAGGCACATTGGCAGGGAGCTGGATTGGAAGTAGAGCAGCTAGAACTTGAACTGCACTCATATGGGATGCCAGCCCTTTAAGTGGCAGCTTTACGCACCGTGCCACAGGTCTGGCCCCTATTTCAAGGAATGTATTAATTTAAATTGTCAATTTTTATAAAATTGCCCATAGTGTGTTGCAGTTTTTTAGTGTTGATGGGAATCTTTTCATGTCTTGGTTGATGATTAGTGCTTTTTCTTTTTTTTTAGTCTTGTTTAAGTTGATAATCTTAATTTTGTTGATTTTTCTGTTGTAAGTTTTGTATTTTTAAAGAAATATTTTGTAGGAGGACATTGTGACCCTAGAAGGTCAGCGAGCACAGGATTACAGTTGATTGGATAATATTTGTGTGAAAGCAACCGATGGCTGTTTTGTATACCTGATTAGATATGATTGGATATCATTTGTATAAGAACAGTTGAGTGGACAGCATGTGTATGAGAACACTTGGTGGAATTTACAAGACAAAAGGAGTTCCAAACAAAAGCATAGAAACAGTTGATGGGTTTTGTTGATAAGCTCAATACTTTCTGCCTTATCCCATATGACCCTCAATGTATGAAGTCTGATGCCACTAATAAACTTCAGCTTTGATCATCAGTCAAGGTCCACGCGTGTTATTATCGGCTCCGTGCACCAAGTCCATCGCTGCGGGACAGCAACAGTGTTTTACTGTTAGCTTTTTTTTAATGCATTTGTTTGTTTAAAAGTCAGAATTAAGGAAAGGGAGATCAGTCCTGCATCACTTGGTTCATGCCACAGATTGCTACAACATTTTTGATTGAGGACCAGGCCAGGCCAAAGCCAGAAGCTTCCTCTAGGTCTCCCATGTTACAGCCTGGGCTATCCTCTGCGGCTTCTCCCAAGCCGTTAGCTGTGAGCTGGAAGCGAACCAATACATAAATGTGGTGTGCTGGAATGCCACAGGTGATAGCTTACCTACTATATTCCCACTCCGGCTCTTCAGTGATTTCTTCAGTTGAAATTGACTGTTTCTTAAGATAGATGGTTAAATGACTTTCTGGCTTTTCTTCTTTTTAATGTATGCATTTAGAGCTATAAATTTTCCTTAAAGCATAGCTGACCAGCCATGTGTAATGTTATATTTATATACTGCTTTAACTTAAATTTTTTAGTTCTAGTAATTTTCCTCTGAATTTGGAGGTGAAGTGGGCTTAATTTCTCTAATGAAATTCTTTGTCTTTTCATCTGTTTTCTTTTTTTCCTGTTTTCTTGTACATTAAGTTCTTACAATATTCTCAGTATTTCTGCCACCTGTTGTTTTCTTGTATTCTGTTTCTTGGTCTGTCTCTTACCATTCCTGATCATTTTTGATTCAGTCCTGAACACTGTAAAAATTGTAGCCATTCTTGAGTACAGCACTCTACGTAGCGTGGAGGATCCAGTGTCCTTCCCTTTGGGTTGGACCTGAGCTGATTGAAGGGTGGGTTGCAGCTGGCTTGGGTATCATCTTCCTCTGGTTGGCCCCAGTTAGTACACTCCAGTCAAAGATTCCAACTCAGATTTTGAAATAGTCACCAGGATGTCTTAATTCCTAAAGGATGTTGAACTGTCTTTGAACTGATTCTTGTTTTTTAGAGGTTTTCTGTATAACTTCTTAGATCTCTGTTCTACCTTCAGATTTTCATTCAGAAATTCAGCTGTTATATTCTGAGCACTCTGAGTTTCCAGATTTTGTCTCTGGCTCCCAAAAGGTCTGATAATTTCTTCTTAGCTTCTTGTTCTACTCACAAGATAGGCAGATACTCTAAAGCAAAAGCACCTGCAAAGTGTTGAACTCATCTCTTATCTCCTTTCCAAAATCCTGCCCCCCTTAAGGCCTTGTGGGTGGTCCTAGCAGCTATGGCCCCTTTAAAAACAGATTGCTTTAACTTCTCTACTTGTTGTCAGCCAAAGTGTGTAGGTTTGCTGAGTTCCGTTTCATTATAGCCAAATGCAGAAGTTTTGAAATAATTATTGGAAAGGCAGATCAGATTTATGGAGAGGAGGAGAGAGAGAAGGATCTTGTGCTGTTGGTTCACTCCCCAAATGGCTCAACAGCTGGAGCTGAGCCAATCTGAAGCCAGGAGCCAGCAGCCAGGAGCTTCCTCAGAGCCTCCCACGTGGGTTCAGGGTCCCAAGGCTTTGGGCTGTCCTCAGCTGCTTTGCCAGGGTGGGAAGTGAAGCAATTGGGACACGAACCAGTGCCCATGTGGGATCCCAGTATTTCCAAGATGAGGACTGAGCCATTGAGCCAGACCTAGTTTTTGTTTGTTGTTTTTGTTCTGTTATTACATTTTTATACACCTGGTGGGGGGGAGAGTTGTGTTTTGTTTTTTAAAGATTTATTTATTTGAAAGAGACTTGAGACAGACACCGAGATCTTCCGACTGCTGTTTCATCCCCAAATGGTAGCAGCAGCCAAAGGCTGGGCCAGTCTAAAGTCAGTAGCTTCTTCCAGGGTCCCCACATGGTTCTGCGGCCCAAGTTCTCAGCCCATCTGCTGCTGCTTTCTTTTTTTTTTTTTTTTTTTTTTTTTTTTTTTTTTTTTGTGTGTGTGTGCAATTTTTTTATTATTATTAATTTCATTGCATAATGTGACACATTTGTTTTTATGCACTGGAATTCCCCCCACCCCTCCCCAAACCCTCCCCCCACCCCCACGGTGGATTACTCCACCTTGTTGCATTTCCATAGTTCAAATTCAGTTGACATTCTTTCATTGGAGGTTTTGACCAATCATAAAGTCCAGCATCTTATTGTCTTGGTAAGTTTTCTTGTTGAGACCATCTCTGGTCTGAAGGTAGAACCAACAGAGTATCATCCCAATCAAGTAAAAAACCCAACATAATATTTACGGCACCTTTGCAGGGAGCTGAATAGGAAGTGAAACAACCACAGAACCTGCCCAGCAGGATAGCAGAGGATGGCCTAGATGGTCAGGTCCCAGCCACTCAAATGGAATGCCTGTTCTAGGCTGGCTCTGACCAGGTTTATTTGGACCAATCAGGAAGTAAACAAAATGCACAGGAGTTTGATCTGTGTTTGTCTCACTGCCTTTGAGTGTTTTCAAAAAGAAAGACAAGTCAGCAATAAATTGGGTTTGAAGGAAGGTGTGATTTTTGTAACCCATAGGAAAAGAGCCATGTTTGTAAGCCTGTGAACTAATGGAAAGGGAATGATGTCCACTCTGGGCAGTAACTAAGAGTTAAGTTTATCGGACTTGCAAAGGAAATCAGGATGGGCAGAGATTACTAGAAATTAATACCTAATAAGCAAACAATTTTATAAATCAAAACAGCAGCAAATTTAAGGCAGTTTATGGAACTAAAGCCATATATTTGGTGGAGTCTAGATGCACAGAGATAGAGTATATGTCCTACAAACTAATTCTAGTAAGATAGAAGGAACTTAAGTCAGGCTATTAAAACCAGAATTAGAGGGGCAGGTGTTTGGTGCAATGTTAAATTGCTGTTTAGGATGTTCACATCCCTTACAGGGATGCACTTACAGAGTACCTCTGCTTCTAAACAAGCTTCCTGCTAATATGTCCTCTTGGGGCTTACGTAGCTGGACCCCTATTGACTGTTGGAAGACCTAAATTTAATTCCAGGATGCTGGCTTCGGGCTGGCCCAGGCCTGACTTACAGATATTTGGAGAGTGAACCAGTGGGTAGAAGACTCTCTAGTGTATCCATGATTTCAAAAAACTAACAAAGCCCAGAATTTTTCTCACAGTCTCAAAAAATTGCAAAATGCCAATGTCGGGAACTAGACGTTGAAAAATAAGAGGAAGCAATACAACCTAACAGCCAGGATCTTGAGCGTGACCACTGGTTCCAGAGTATCTCTTATTTTCATATAGCCTTTTTTTTTTAATTGGGAAGTCAGATTTATAAATAGAAGGAGAGACAGAAAGATCTTCCATCCACTGGTTCGCTGCCCAAGTGGGTGCAACAACTGGAACTGAGCCAATCCAACGCCAGGAACTTCTGGATCTCGCACACTGGTGCAGAGTCCCAGGCTTTGGGCCATCCTCTGCTGCTTTCCCAGGCCACAAGTAGGAAGCTGGAAGGGAAGTGAAGCAGCCGGGGTACGAACCTGTTCCCATATGCCATCCCAGTGGTTTGTAAGGTGAGGACTTTAGCCACTAGGCTACAGCACAGGGCCCTCCATATAGTCCTTTTTTTCCCCTCCATATGGTGGTGGTGGTGGTGGTGGTGGTGGTGGTTTTTGTTTAAGATTTGTTTTACTATTTTTATTGCAAAGTCAGATATACAGAGAGGAGAAGAGACAGAGGAAGATTTCCATCCGATGATTCACTACCTAAGTGACCACAACGGCCGATGCTGCACTGATCCAAAGCCAGGAGCCAGGAATTTCTTCCAGGTCTCTCCCATGCAGGTGCAGGGTTCTAAGGCTTTGGGCAGTCCTCACCTGCATCCCCAGGTCACTGGCAGGGAGCTGGATGGGAAGTGGGGCTGCCAGGAATAGAACCTGCGCCCATATGGGATCCCGGCGCGGTCAAGGTGAGGACTTGAGCCTCTAGGCCACTGTACTGGGCCCTCCATATAGTTTTGAAGGGTACTTTGAAATTTGCCTCTGAACAAAGGGTTTGCAAAAATCCTTGGGCATCACGCAAATGAGGGCAGCCATGAAACTTCTAAATGGAATTAAGTACTCAAGACAAGCTAAAATTCTACCAATGCTTTTGTCTAAATGCCAAATACATAAAAGTATTGTTACGTATGACACACCCAAAAAGCAACAGTAAACTTACAGAAGGGAAGTTAGAAGGGTAATGTATTCTGATGAAACTTTTAGGGAGAAGAACAATATATAGGAGCAGTGAGAAGCAAGAATACAATGAATTCCATCTTTAGATGTGTCAAACACAGTGGGAAAGTATGGCAGAAAAAAGATGACAGGAATATCATTATTTGATATTTGACATTAAACATAGATGAGATTGATATTGTGGCATAGAGAGTAAAGCTACCACATGCAATGCCATCATCCCATGTGGGTGTTGGCTATTGTCCCAGCCATGTACCTCTCCCTGTGTGTGTGACTTTTCTGAAATATTTTCACTGAGAAGTGAAATGAGAAGGGTAGAAAGAGAAATTCGAATAGTGAGAAGGGAAGTTAGTAGAAATTGTAGCACATACTACAATGAGCAGCAAATTATGCATTCCCTGTCTGCTAGAGAAAGCTAAGAAATTTCCACTGAGGTACATGTCTGTGAAGAACATTACACAACCCTTTGTACTTTGTACAAAGATGCGTAAGTAGTTCATAAGTTTCATAAAATTGATCCTCAATGATCAAGATTTAAGAAAGTGTCTTCCTTAAAGGTTTAAGTGATTGGGGCTAATGTAGTGTAGTGGGTTAAGCCATGGCCTGCAACACTGACATTCCAAATGAGCATTAGCTCAAGTCTCACCTGCTTCGGATCTAGCTTCTTGTTCATGTTCTTGGGAAAGTAGCAGCAGACCCAGATGCTTGGACCCCTGCCACTCCTGTGCAACCCAAAGGGACTCCTGGCTTTGGCCAGGCCGCCAGCCTTGGCTGTTGGAGCCATTTGGGGAGTGAACCCATGGGTGGAGGATATCTGTGTCCCTCCCTCCTTGCCTCTCTGTAAATCAGCCTTTCATTTAAGGCTTAAAATGTAACTACTGTCAGCTGACAATAGTGTTACCTAAATTTGAAATGTTGGGTTCTTTGATTCCCTGTGCTCCTGATTCTAGCTTCCTGCTAATGTGTACCCTACCCAGCTGGTGGTGGCTCAGGTCCGTACTCCCATGTGAGACACGTGGACTGAGTTCAGTATACTGGCTTTGGCAATGCCCAGCTCTGAATGGTTATGATTGGCATTTGGGGAGTGAACAGGTAAATGGAGGACATTTCTGTTTCTGTATCTTTCATTTTAAAATTAAAAGATTCTTTTATGTCAAAAGACAAATATATTCTTTGAAACAATCAGACTGATACTAGTGGGATGACATAGTGAAGACTTTAGAAAAAGGGGATGACCTTTGGCTATGGTATTATGTACAGCTACTGCCATGTAACTTTACCTTCAACTGTTTTACAGGTTTTGAATAACCTTAAGGACATGTTCAAGACAGCACATTTTCTAGAGTATTAGCTAACCTTTTATGAGAGAATTGTGAACATACTTTTGATGATAACCTGATGTTTTAAATTTTATTTCTGTGTAATTGTTCTCTTATAGAATGTTTCTCCATCCCAGAGAGATGAAGTAATTCAGTGGCTGGCCAAACTCAAGTATCAGTTCAATCTTTATCCAGAAACATTTGCTCTGGCCAGCAGTCTTTTGGACAGGTTTTTAGCTACTGTAAAGGTAAATATTTTAAGATGACTCTTACATATTACCTGTTGTTTGAAAGCTTATATTATGTGCTAAGCCAGGTAATAGAATTGGATTATTGGATTCTATATTATATGTTGTTAGTAAATATGCTATCAATGGAAAGTATGTAGAAGATGTATATACTTATAAGACATGGTATTTTCTGTTAATGCTTTAAATTTTTAGAAGCATTTTTAACTGCAGTCTTTTTTGCGATGCACATTTAAATTCATAGTTCGGATGCGATGTTTTTCATCTCTTGATTTTATGTAAATCATAGCATTTGTAGACTGTTGGTCATCTTAGGCTGAGTATTGATGCACTAGACAGTCACACCAGCAGATATGTCTATTGCACATGTCTCACTAGTGCTGCTTACTAAATACAGTGTTTTTATGAACAGTATATAAATGCTTTCTGGGGCCAATTTTGGAATGTTAACAAGATGTCAAAACTTTAGTAACTTTGTTGAAAAGCAGCAAACATATTAGTACATTTTGTATTATTCCTTTTGCTAAGATACATATTGACTGTTATGTTAACTTGGTAAGCCCTCAGTGAGTTTAAAACAGAAAGCATTTCTCTAATGGCTAAGCATGAAAGAAAAGTAGTTCAACCTTAGCCATTTTTATATGTAGTGATATGTAAACTTGGGGAACTACAAATTAGGGGCCTTTATTAGGGATAAAAACAGCCCCAAGAATTATGGAGTGTCAGTTGGATAGCCACTCAAGTACCACTTATTTCAGACTTATATTCTTACAAGACTGAGAACAATTAATTGTAATAATGCTGACTGCCTGAAATCTGGGTAATCTGAAAAACCCTTTATCTCAAGCTTGGTGTGGTAGCCAAGCGGCTGAAGTCCTCGCCTTGAACGCTTGAACGCACCAGGATCCCATATGGGTGCTGGTTCTAATCTTGGCAGCCTCACTTCCCATCCTGCTCCCTGCTTGTGTCCTGGGAAAGCAGTTGAGGATGGCCCAAAGCCTTGGGACCCTGCACCCACATGGGAGACCTGGAATAAGTTCCTGGCTCCTGACTTCGGATCGACTCAGCACCGGCTGTCACAGTCTTTGGGGAGTGAATCTTCAAATGGGAGATCTTACTCTCTGTCTCTCCTCCTTTCTGTATCTTTTTGATAAAAATTTAAAAAGAAATCTTAAAAACAAAACCCTGTATCTCAGCAACAAGTCCCCGTTTTTCTTTATGAGAGCTAACTGATAATTCCACATAAAAGTGGATTTTTGTGTCCTTTCTTGATGGTATATTTTTCAAAGTTAATGCACCACTTATTGTAGCTTTTCTTACATAAGGTGAAGATGTAATAGATAGAATACTGTATGTGGAGGTGCTTGCAAACCCATATTGATGTGATTAACAGTAGTTATTCTAAAACATTGATACTATTAAACCATCTTCTATATGCCATGTGGATAGCGGACTGGAAGAGAGTCCACTTAGACTGAGGCAGTGGTCATTGTCCAGTTAAGTATAGCAAATGTTGAAGCAGGCTTTACTGGTTTTAGTTTTTATTGTCTGTGCATTATCTCATTTACTTGTTGCTAAATTGTTCTAATTGGTTCATTGGAAGACATGCTGAAAAGTGTCTTACAGGAATTTTTTTAAATAGGAAAACAGACAAAAGTATTTTCAGTGTGTTTTCAAACTTGGGAAAGAAAACTTTTCTACTAATCCGTTTAATTTTGGAAATATTGTTTATTAAATAGAAACTTGTTTTCTGAAATCAGGCTTTTCTCTCCTGGGTGGAAATTACCTCTGGCTAGCTAGTCTTGGTTGAGTGTCCAATAAAATGATATTCATTGTTTCCAGCATATCATGTGGCTGGGATTGTGATATTAAAAGTTAACTCATCTAGTAAGGAATGGATCTAGAAATGTATTCTGTAGAACAGTGTGCATTCTTATCTCTTTTTAAAACAGTATGCCCTTGGACATCACTGTTTTACCCCCTCTTCAAATTTTAGGCCCACCCGAAATATTTGAGTTGTATTGCCATCAGCTGTTTTTTCCTAGCTGCTAAAACTGTTGAAGAAGATGAGGTAATAAATCCTTTCAAGATTAAACATGTTTCTGTTTTGAAAATTTTGGTTGACTATCCTTTTGTTTGACAAAAGCAAAAATGAGTTTATTCTTTGTCTTCCCTGCCCTTACTCCTGTTTGCTCTCAATAGAGAATTCCAATATTGAAAGTATTGGCAAGAGATAGTTTCTGTGGATGTTCCTCATCTGAAATTCTGAGAATGGAGAGAATTATCCTGGATAAGTTGAACTGGGATCTTCACACAGCCACACCATTGGATTTTCTTCACATTGTAAATATGCACGTTTAAGTCTTTCAGGTTCTTACTTGAATCTGTAGTGTGCTTAAGTAACTTGAAACATACATAGAGTGCCATACATTTATTTTGTACCGCTTTTTAGGAAAAATCACAACAATTAGTCAAGAAAAATTAGAGATTCAGATATTTGTCAAATTACTGAAGCTAACGTTGCAAGCTTAGAAATCAAGTAATATGTAAGGGACTCACATCAGGTTGATTTTGTTGTTTTTTGTTTTTCCCTTGTTCCCCCAGTTCCATGCCATTGCTGTGTCAACAAGGCCACAGTTACTGTTCAGTTTTCCCAAACTGAGCCCATCTCAGCATTTGACCATCCTCACCAAGCAACTGCTTCATTGTATGGCCTGCAGCCACCTTCTGCAGTTCAAAGGATCCATGCTGGCTCTTGCCTTGGTTAGTTTGGAAATGGAGAAACTAATTCCCGATTGGCTTCCTCTTACAATTGAACTGCTTCAGAAAGCACAGGTAGGGATCAGTCTAAGCACGAAGGATTTTTCCTAATAGAATAATGGGATTATCAGATGATTCTTATCTTAAAATGGTGTATCATTCTTAATCGTAACAAGTTTGTGGGATAGTTATCTTTTTGTCTGAAAACATTTAATTTTCTTGATTCTTCTAAATCCTAAGCTGATTGTATGTAAGAATTTTGAAAAGTTAACAGTGTATTCTTTCAGGTTTATATAAATAAACCTCAGGCTATGTTTTCATGTGTTCTCTGTTTCATTCCTTTATAAAAAATGAAAACAACTTTTATTTTTCAAGTTGTTTAGACAAGCTAATCATTTGCTGGCTAGCAAGTGAAAATTTTGTGCAGACCCTGACAGATAGAAGCTATCTTTCTGAAAGAGATTTTTTTCCTAGTGTTTTCTATGCTTTAAATTAATTCATATCTTTTGTCTGCTGTTATAATAGGTTGATAAATTATAAGCAACCTCAGTCAAAATACTTAGTGAAATTCTTACCTAAGTAGAAAGGTAATAATAGCGGCTATATGTTAGCACCTGCTTTAAGAAAAAAGCTTCTTCTTCTCATATAGCAAAATAGAACTAGCTGTATAACACAATGCTGTACCAGCTGAGCCCATGAGCCTACTTTCTTTGCCTTTTTGGTGGCTCTGTTTATTTTCATTCAGCAGTAGGTTGTCTGAGTTTCATTGGATTTTACTTAGCTTAAATTCTAAGCTTAAAAATGTTTTGACTGTGAAAAAACTAATTGCAACAAACTGTTGTTTCATAGTAAAATTTTAGAAAAAATACTACTTATATTTATTTTTGTAAGATGGTTAAATAGATGGCTTAGATGTTTTAAAGTATCTCAGGTCAGCATTGTGACATAGCAGGTAAAGGCACTGTCTGTTATGCTGGCATCCCTTGTGGGTACTGGTTCATGTCTCAGCTCCCCCACTTCTTACCTAGCTCCCTGCTAATGGCCTGGAAAAACCTGCTGAAGACAGCCTCGGGTGTTGGACTCCTACCTGAGAAAGCTCTTGTTTCTTGGCTTTCAGAGGAGTGAATCAGGGGATGGAAGATCTTTCTCTATAAGTGAGACTTGATGGAGTCTTCCTAAAAATCATTTCATTCAGTCCTTTATTTTATAGCTGCAACTTAAGGAGCCTGAGATTTTCTCAGCATCACCTACAACTGCTTAGTAGTGAAGAAGCCCAGCACTATTTCCGTATCATACAAAACTGCACAGATGTAGTCCTGTGGATTTTGAGAGTTTTTCTGCAGAAACAGGGGCGTTTTCCTTACTTTCCCCAACCAGAATCTGATACACACAAGCCCAGAATACAAAGTAGAAAAAGAACAAAATGTGTTCAGTGTGGTCTTTTCTCTTGATGAGCTGTTTGGATGTAGTTTGAAACTATTTATTTCCTCATGTACCTGTATAAGTATTTATTTAGAAATATGATATACACAATAACGATACAATGATTTTATTTTTGAAGTTCTCTTGATCCATCCAGTATTCCAGTTGCAGTGGGAGGATAGTGAGCAAAGTAAGGTCACAAAACTTGGTAGACTTTGGATTCAATCTTACAGCTCTGCTCTAAAGCCATCTTGGGCTGTGAAATAACCCTTATATGTCCAAATGTTATGGTTCCTGGGTTTTTAGAACTTAGCTCTGTTTTTGAGAAGTTAACCTCTGTTCAGGTGGAAACACCATGTCTAATCTCTTTGTAATTACCTTGTTTATGTGGTTATTTTTGTTTAAGATTCATTTATTTTGTTGGATAGGCTTAACAGAGAGAAAGATCTTTATCTGCTGGTTCACTTTCCAAATGGCCCCAGTAACTGAAGCTGAGCCAATCTGAAGCCAGGAGCTTCTTCTGGGTCTCCGATGTGCGTGCAGGGGCTCAAGGCCTTGAGGATTCTGCTGCTTTCTTAGGCCATAAACAGGGAGCTGGATGGGAAGTAGCGCAACTGGGACAAGAACCAGTGTCCATGTGGGATGCTGGTACCGCAGGCAGAGTTAGATAGAGGGGTAATGGACAGCTCAACTCTAACCTTTCTTTTATAGGATTCTGAAAGTATTGACAGAAGCTTCATTTCTTCTCTGTGCTTTATTGGTCAAGCTTATTTTACATCCCTGGGGGCAGATGAGAAGATCTAATATACAGTGGTAGTGAACTTGATAGTTGGAGGACAAATTTGGTATCAGTTAATAGTGTCTTACCCATAATATCTAGGGACTGTCGAACTGAGGTGAGGTAAGATAAATAAACAAGATGGTAAATATTAATGTCTGCAGCTTGCATTTCTTGTTTTGTGTTTCTGGGATTTGCGTTTGTACTACCTAGTGAACACCAGCCTTTCATACTTGTGTCTGCTGATTGATTCCCAGTTAATAAGTGAAAATGTAGCAAATGCATATAATTTTCTTTTTTTTCCCCTCTGGTATACCGATTACAGAGAGGTATAAGACTTAAAAAATGTCCAGAATACCCATAAAATATACCAGCTTGGGCAAAAAGTGATTCCTGATAGTTAAATGATCAAGATAGACTTCCTGAAGGTGGTGACCTATAGCCAGTCCTGGATGGAATGGGTAATACTATTTGAAGAGGGAGAGATAGGATGAGGAAGGATGATATACATATATATTTTTTAAAGATTTATTTAAAAGAAAAAGAGATCTGCCATAGCAACAGGAGGGCATTCCAGGGAAGGAAAGACCAGTATAAACTTGAAAAGGGGGAAGGACTGGAGAACACAAAGTTGGGGTCATGATATGGAGGCTTTGTAATACCAGTGCTAATAAGGAGTTTATTAGCTTGTTTCATGTGCGGTGTCACTTAAGTATGAGAGGAGAGCGATAAAGGAGAAGGAAGGTAGAGAAACGGTTTATTAAAGGTAAGATTTTGAAGGCCTTCTAGAAACTTAAGAGGTGAAAAGATGAGTATGATAATACCTGAGTCTGTATGTCACTAACAGAAATACTAAATGTTGAACAGATGAATACAGTATGTTAAAGGTGATAACAGGTTGATAAAGAGAAACATGAGCATAGACTCAAAGATGATAATTAGCAAAACTCCCCAACAAAGTACATTTCTTGCTAGTGTTCTTGTTTAAATTGTTGCAAGCTTAGCTAGACTGGCTTTCTTGTCCTTTTTCCTGCTTTCCTCTGACTTCTTCCTTAATTTCTTAATGAGTTTTGTGTTTGTCTTAAAGAAGAGACCAAGAGGGAAGGGCTTTCTAAAGAGAATGGGCTTTAAAAGGGGGCAAATATCAGATATGTACCAGTGAAAAAAAAGAATGCTTTCTGTTTTTATAAACAGCATACAGTTGGCAGAAACACAGTTCAAATTCCAGATATACTTACATTAGAAATAGATTTAGATAAAATTTCTAAGATGGGTAGGCTGGAGAAAATAGTTGAAAGGTAGAATATGTGGAGAGAGAAAAGGCTGGGGGCATGAGATGGAGACAGGCTACGGGAAAGAGGAATGTCCAGCAAGATGAAAATGACCAGTTTTGTGATGTTTTTTTTCTCCTGATGCAGATGGAGAGCTCCCAGCTGATCCACTGTCGGGAGCTTGTGGCACATCACCTTTCCACTCCGGAGTCTTCCCTGCCTCTAAATTCCGTTTATGTCTACCGTCCCCTCAAGCACACCCTGGTGACCTGTGACAAAGGAGTGTTCAGATTACCTCCCTGTGTCCCAGGCCCAGGTTTCTCCAAGGACAGCAAGCCCGAAGTGCCAGTCAGAGGTGTAGCAGCTCTCTACCATCATCTCCAAGCTGCCAGCAGGTGCAAGCATACCTCTGCTAAACGTAAAGTAGAGGAAATGGAAGTGGATGACTTCTACGATGGAATCAAGCGGCTCTATAATGAAGATAATGCATCAGAAAATGTGGGTTCTGTGTGTGGCACTGATTTATCAAGACAAGAGGGGCCTGCTTCCCCTTGTCCACCTTTGCAGCCTGTTTCTGTCATGTAGTTTGAGCAGGTGTTACCTTCAGGTGCAAACTAAGGTAGACAACTCCAGGAATGAGAACAAGGGAAAGTCAGCAAGCCTATGGATATGTACCTTACCAGGCTGATCTGAAGTGAGCCAGAAACAAACCCCAGCCCATTGACCTGTGTGGCTAATTTTAATTGAACACTTCACAGAAAGATCACTATATATAGATAGATACGTATGTCTATCTGTATCTACTTTAAAATACCCAAAATATTTTTAAAAAGTAAAAAAAGAAAAAAAATTCCTTGTAGTATGTCAGTTCTATTCTCTGTTAAAATGTAATGTAGTTTGCCCTGTGTCAAATTTACTTTAAAATTCTAGAATTCATAGCTTGCAAATCCTGTCCCTGGCATCCAAATTTTCCTGTTGCTTTTGCCTGTGTCTCCATTGAATTCTCATAAATTTTATGCATGTTGATCTATATCCCAACATCCACTGAATAAGAAGCCCTCCCCTACAAAATTTTTCAAGCATACTTGACATATTCTCCTCATTCAAATTGTAAGTAGTTTGAGGAAAGTACCTTGGATTGTCCCATATGAAGCAGAGATTGTAATAGAAAGTTTACATGACCACTTTCGTTGTCACATTTCAATTTGTCATTTGAAAGCAAAAATCAGTTTTTATTTTAAGATAAAATCATTTTAAGATAAATGATGTATAATTAGGACATCATAGATTTGCTGGAAGCATTTTTGACATTGTATATAAAAGAATTTGTGATAAAGTTAATATATCAAGGTGCTCACCAAAGAAAGAATTAAGTTTTTGTAATTGATGAGTTTTCACTCATTTATGTTCAGTAAGAGATTGTCTAGATGTTGGGGCTGCTTTAACATGTAACTACTAAATTCAGTATCCTAGCTTTATGTTAAGTATCAGGATTTTTTTTTGATAAAAGTTACTTCTGCTGTCTTCCCAACCCATTTTGGTTCCCCTTTAATGACTCCTGGATCCTGTGCTCCCTTTGCAGTCTGAAGAAGGCATTGCAGTCAGAACCATGTCCTGATGAAAAAAGCCTCTGGTAGCAATAAAAGTTGTCCTTAACCTCGGTTCTCTTTTTTCTGCTTGCTTAGGGATTGCTATTTCAGCTAGGAAAGCAATCAGGAGTCAGAGTCACAAGCCTGCTGATCACACACACAAGGATTTGGATGCAGCTGAAGGGGTGTGCAGAAGGATTATACCTTTACAGTGCTTTCTCTTTCCGACGTCAGCTTCTCTTCATGGGGCTCTTTTTGGAAACTCACGTGGTTTCCTACCTAGTATGTAGTTCAACCACATGTGAGGAGGAAGGCAAAGAAATGGAGGAACTCTGTACACAGAATCAGCTGGCCTCACAGTGTACAGCGGCTATTCAGGTCTGTAGTTCAGCATCAGGATATCTCATTTATAGTCCAGTAATTGTAAGTTGAACAGATGTCGTAGTACAATAGGATTTTTTCTTGCTCTCCCTTGATTTTCTAGTATTAAAAACTTGGTCATTGATTTGGAACCTAACACTGTGTTTAGGGAACATGAACCCAAAGGGGATAGATGGACTGCTGGCTCTTGCCTTGTGGCTTATCTGAGCCCAGTTCTGTGATGGCACTTTGGAGACCTGACTCTCGGGAGCATCCTCTCAGCTGTACCTTCCCTTCCTCAGCCTGCTGGAAATCCTTCTAACAAAACTGAAAGAACACACTCTGGTCCAGTGATCAGGAGATCCTGAATGCTTCATTCTCTGGAAGGCTTCTGTTGGCCTTACATTAGTGAGAATGGCAGGGCTGGAAATGAGAAGTGCTCCCAAATGCCAATACAAGATGATCTATTATGGGTTTGTCAGGTTTTCCCCCTTCCCCCGTGTCTTTGATGCTGCAGGAAGCTGAAGGGTAGCTCTGTTCTGACAAACTGCACATGTACTGTTGAGAAAACTAACACATGCTTTCTCCTGTGTCAGAAATGATCTCTGTAGTCTTCACATTCCTGGATATTCCAGCGGTGACAATTTATTCATTCTGCAGTTTCATGAAGCAAGAAGGCAAGTTACACTTGAGCATTATTGCCCAGAGCAGCATGGTGGCATTTAGCTTGAGACTGTGAAGCTACTGTGAAGATCCTCAGCCAGTACTGTGGTGAGCCGAGTTTCCCTCGGGTAATGTGTATATGCTCACCCTGAAAGGTGTTGTGCCAAACCGGCATCCTCCAGTCACCATTAGCATAGGTTGCATAATAACCCCAAGCTAAGAAATTTTTTATTCAATTTCTCTTATGAAATCCCTTCTGTTTCACACCATGAAGTCTTGTCTAATATATTGTTTCAAAAGCCTCAAATTCTTAAAAATATAAAGTCTTCTACAAACATTATTAAATACTGTAAGCTTTGGCCACTAGGTGGTGCTTTTGGGAAAATAAAGCTGTTTTTCTGGGAGAAACTTAAGGTACAGGCCTGTGCACATGAGCTAAGACTTCCAGCATGATAGACGTGGTAAGGAGCAGAGTAGCCTAAAAATATGATTGCCAGCAGCCCGAGTCCTCCAAGCTGACCTTGCTTTTAGTTTGTGTTTAATATGACTGCTCGTTAGGATAGAACAGAAGCATATGATCATTTAGCACAATTTGCATGATAAGTTTAAAAGTTACTGTCCGATGTTGATGAGCTTAGCAGTTTTTGTGATGTGTTCATGAGATCCTGTGCAGAACTCAGACATTCCTCCCATGGGACAAAAATTCCTCTTGCTATCAGGAGCATCTGGGTTTAGGAGTATAGAGAAGCTCTTTCTGTTGACTTAATGTGTTACCTTCATAGCAAATCAGAAGCCATAACTGCTGAAGAAAAGTGTTTTGAGTAATTCCAGATGTAAGGAACCGTTTTCTCATTTCTTGGAAATATCCCATTTTCTTGAGGCAATCCTAGGCTAGCAACCTCTGAAATGCGATTGCTGATGAATGAGCAGTAGCTTTCCAGTGTCTTCAGGGAAAGGGCTTACTTTGCCTTTCCTCCAGAAATCTATTTAGTTTACAAGACAAGCGCAATCCCAGCACCTGATGGAAACGAGGCCCATTTCGTGACGTAGTGACTTTGGCATCTCACATGATACCAGTCCAAGTCCTAGCTGCCCCACTTCCAATCCACCTCACTGCTAATGGCCTAGCAAAAGCAGCAGAGGATGGCCCAGGTATTTGGACCACTGATACCCATGTAGGTAACCTGGAAGAAGCTTCTAGACTGGCTGTTGGAAGATATTTCTGTAATTCTTGACTTCCAGATCTTTTTTAAAAGTTATGTGGAGGAACCTGGCACATTGGCTCAGAGGCTAAATCCTTGCCTTGCATCCACAGGGATGTCTTAGGGGCACCGGTTTATATCCCAGCTGTTCCTCTTACCATCCAGCTCCCTGCTTGTGTGTGGCCTGGGAAAGCAGACAGGCCAAAGCCTCAGGACCCTGCACCCAAATGGGAGACCTGGAAAAAGTTACTGACTCCTGAGTTCATATCAGTTCAGCTCTGGCTGTTGCTGCCACCTGGAGAGTGAACCAGTGGCTGGAAGACCTTTCTGTCTCCTGTCTCTAAATCTGTCTTTCCAATAAGAAATTCTTTAACAAAATGTGTCAATGAGGGAAGCAAATTTTAAGTGAATGCTTAAAAACTGAAGTTGCAAAAATCTGTGGAGAATGGGTTAAACCCAGCTCCTGGATACCCTGCTCTTCCCATCATATACACTCCTGGGGTTCATGGGCCAACCACATTCTAGCTTCTGCTTTCCCTAATCTAGGTGGCGTCACAGGTGCCACAGTGGGCTGAAAGGCCATTCTGTTCTCAGAGCTCAAAGTGAGGTAGAGATCCTGGGAACCTCATACAACTCCCACTGATAATCAGCTTAATAGCAAGGTTGGCCCAGGGTGGTGAGTGAACCTCTAGACTCAATGTCTCCAGCCCTGGCTATGCCATTGCTTGCTAGAGATTGATCGGGAAGCCAGAGGGACTATAGGAGTCTTAAGAACTTAAAGTGAGCCACATCACTATCACCGTCCCTCTCCAGGTAGAAAGATGGCAAGTCATCCACAAAACTTAAGTATGTACAGCAAGATCATCATCTCATACTTACATGGTGAAAACCAGGAACTCAGTTTTTCAGATACCCAGAACTGTTTGAGCCAATGGTAGGCAAAACATGTAACAGGAGAGATTGATGTGATCAATGCTGCCTGGGAAAAGATTGGGTCACAGTGGGATGCTTTGGCTTTGTAGCTCGGCACACTGATTCAGAAGGTCAGCCCTTTTAAAGGTAGGCTGTGTCTGCAGACCATAGACTACCCTTATGTAAGCAACCAGAATCAAGCAACATCTCCTGAAGATTGAAAAATAAAATCCGTTAGTGGTATGGGTCCTGTGGCTTGATTGAGCCTATCTTCCATGTTCTCATTCACTGGAAGCCAGTTTCATGATCGGTGATAATTACCCTTGGGTGGCTCCACATCCTTTGGCAGGTCAGCCAAGAGAACTTCCAGCATCATCACTTATCAACACTTAAGGAACCGCCGGAGGGACAGTGCCACCCCGGTGGTGTCCATCTCAGAGCCATGGGAGGCACTGGCCAGCAGCATCAGGACAGTTTTCCCTAGGGAGACGGCCAAGATGAGGCTAACCTACTTTATATAACCACGTAAGACCACTCTGTCACTCACCACCTCCAAGATGAGTGGGGGGCCAAAACAGAAAAGGGTAAAGTATAGACTACATTTCCCTATATTCAAAAAAATGCTCATTTGATTTTTAAACATGGGTCAAAACATAACCTTTACAATGTGAAGCAGAATGTTGTTTAAATACAAGATAAAACTGGGATGGAAATATTAATCAGTTGTGCTTAGTGGTTATAGTGGCTTTTGCACAAAAGGCCATCTTTACAAGCTGACAACATGTCATGCTCTTGCGTCAGTTGGTATTGCCACCCCATACACTGGTCATTACCACTAACAGACTTCTGTTCTTACACGATTGGGTGGGATACAGGGGACGATTCTTGCCTCCTGTTTTAATTGCTGATAGCACAGATGAATCCTACTTCACTTGTATTGAATAATAGTATCTGGGTGAAGAAAGCTGCTTGCCAGCCTGTCATCCAGTTGCTCTAAGCAACCTCTTTCCAGGAACCAGATGATTCAAGAGGCAAGGACTATTGCTTCATCATTTCACCACCCAAGGGGGACAGGTGGTGCCTGTCTCCTACACAGGGGAATGCTCCCTTAGGATTGCGTCAACATGTGATTTGTTTTAGATTAGTATGCTTGTTATCTGTCTACTACGTGGCTAAGAAACGAAGATGGGAATACACGAAGTTGTAGACAAAATAATGGACATGGCTGTGCCATATAAAAGCCAAGAATTTGAAAACTGTCCCTTGAGGACAAAAAACTGTTCCTGAGAAGTAAAGATTAACCTAGCCCTGGATATGGCTTGTCACTCCAAGGCCAGCACTGGAAGTGCTCACTGAGAGCTCACATGTTTGCTGGTGAGTGAACTTAAAGAGACTCAACAGTTTGATCCCAGCAAGTCTTTCTACAGACATGGACAGGCTGCTCTCTGGGCGAGGGTATGGATTTGCCTGCGGTGCATTTCCAGTGGCTCAGGACTTCAGGTCCTGGTAAAGAACTGAGCACACACAGCTTCACACCCAGTACAAAGGCAGGACTGGGCCAAAAATTTTAAAAGAATCTTTAAATTGAGCTACAGAGGCAGAAAAATCACCCACCCAATGCCAGTACCCGTAGTTATGATTAAGACTGGTACGTCAAAACCTTTTCAATAGAAGGGTATGTGATTTAGTTGGATCCAAGACGAGGAACACATGGAACAGAATTTTATGACTTCAACTTCATTTAAACTTCCCCTTGAAGTGCATGTAAAACTGGCATAATTTGATACCAGAAATAAGTTTGAACAACCAATTAATTAAAAAAAAAACGCCTAACTGGAAATTGGTTCCCCCCCTCCCCCCAAACACAATTTCAAACTCAAAACAACTTATATATAAGGGATGCAGGTAACAGAAAAAAAGACAAATAAAATGACAATGGTTCCTGAATTTAAAGGAAGGATGCCCACTTCTCTCTGTCAAGAGGCAGATGGTCAGCTGAAAAATAAAAATATTGTATCAATAGGACACTCCAAAAAGAAAACCATGAACTATCTCTGTTCATGCAATACTAAATGTTAAAATCCCAAATACCAAAACAACCCATAAAGTGACCAAAGGAAGGAAGACGTGGCTCCACTCTATTGACCTGATGATGGCTGAGGACCCTGATGGGGCTGTTGAGGACAAGGACAAGGAGGCCAGAAGTTAGCACAAGGTCAAGTCTGCGGGTCCCAGAGGTGGTAGTATGGCACCCCCTAGCGTTAGTGTACATGCTATTTTCAGTCCATGCTCTCTCGGATCAGCAGCTTCAAGGGCATGACAGCTAAGCGAGAGGATCCTAGCACAAGGCCTTGGGTCTTTTGCCCAAGTTCTCAGTTTCATTCAATTGCCTTTTAATGAATGTGATCATGAGTTACTATTCTGGGCAGTGACCAGTCAACTTCAGTGTCCACTAACAGGCAGTGGTTTTCAAACAGACATTGACAAAACACGAAACAGCAGTGTGATTATTTGACCCAGACTTTAAGACTAGGAGGCGATGGTGGCAATGAGGTAACTCTTCCCCCACACGTGGGAACAGACAGCTCCTGCTCTTCTAATGCTCTATGTCCATTAGGAGAGAGTAGGGCTTGTCAACGGGATGGTTACATAAAGAAGAAGCTACAGAAGAGAAAAAAAAAAAAGAAAGGTTCAGATTCAAGTGTGGATCTTAGAGTTACAAAGAAACAAAAGGAGTACTCCACACAACAAGGGTCCCCACTGGAGGCACAACGCACTGGGCAGCAATGGGTCAGGTGGCTCTGCAGGGCACTCCCTGTCCACCCCCCGCCCAACCCCAGCCTGGGACAGGAATGGCAGTGAGGTGGCAGGCATGGTCTGTGGGTAAGGCAAGAGGATCTTGGAGAAGTCTGTGCCACTCAGAGGACAGCACTGGAAGCCCACTGCCCAAACCAAGAAAGCATGAGATTCTATTACCTCATTTGTCTCACACCCACAGTAAGCATGTGCACACACGCAGTGTCAGGCAGTGACTACAAAGAACAACAGGGCACACACAACCATGTTTGGGTAAAAATATATTTTCCCCTGCCTTACGTCTTGGCACTAGTGACATATGCATAGAATGCCTGGCCACCCCTCTCCTACCTTCAGAGACACCACATGGCTGAGCACGTTGCTAAGGGATCACTCTCTTACTTGAAAAAATGATATGCTTCACTTCGATACAGTTTTTACTTTTTTTTTTTTAAAAAAAGACAAGTGTCTAACATGCAGCTTACATAAATGACAATTCTGTATTAACACTGAAAGTGGATTACACAACAGTTTTAGAAAACACACCGGTTATTTTCAAACAGCAAAAACGACAAGAATCTAACAACTACAGTTTAAGGCATATCAGCATATATTTTCTTAAGATCAAGAAATAGACAAAGTTATAACGCTGTTCACAGCTTGATTTTAAATTTATTTTTAAAAATTCCCTTCATACCAACCAACACACTAGACCTTGTAGGTCATCATCCCGCTCAAAAGTCATCACCTACGTGTCCTGTCCCTGGAGCAAGGACTTCTTTCTGAAAGCTGACAGAATGCCAGACACTTGCAATGGCAAATAAAGAAAAAAAGAAAAACCATGGGAACCAACAGCATGGGTAGGGACCACAAGGAGACAGTGGGGGGACGTAATTTGGGGACAGCTTGTTTGTGAAACAGAGATGTCAGGAAAGGGAGGACACCACACTAAATCATTACGGGGTAGAGACAGCCTATGAGTTGAAGTGCTGATGAGCTCTGAAATGGAGAAGGGAGGGCAGCGAGGAACCTGTCCCCACCCGGCATCTCCTTATGCAATTCCCCTGGTTGAGTTGCCCATTTTAGACAAAATCTTGACCCATGAATTAAAGAGCCTAAGCTAGGAAGACAGTCTGAACTGCTAAGAACTCATTACTGCTTCTCCATCTTGTCCTGCAACCTACACAGCTGGGAGAGGTGGGTAAGTGACATCCAAAGGAAGCAAAAAGATAGGGTGGTGGGGAAGGGGAAGCCAGACCACACATCTAAAACATGGAAGCAGCGCCAATTAGCACCAGGAAAGCCCAGAAAGATAAGGAAAAAAAGGCAGGTGGCTGCGATGGCAGCAGGGCCTAAGCCTTCTTGATCTATCCCGGGAGGTAGCAGGCTCTTACACCTCTTACGTGAGCCTTATTTCCACCAACAGGGCAAGGGCTCTGCAACACGCTAGGGTGGCCAGGCCGCTAGATAGAACATAGGCTGGGGTAAGCCATGTCTACCTTCCACATTGAAGTCAAGGAGAAGCCACACTTCTGGGGGCTCTTATGAAAATCAAAATGCATGTGTATATATTAAAATGTGGCCATTTTAAATATAGCTGTTTTTTTAACTTTTTAAACAAAGGCTCCTGAAATCATTACCTCCCCCTTCGAGAGAAAGAAAAAAAGAAATCCCAACCATCCCGTTTGTTGTCCCTAATTTTAGAAAGATCTCAATGGTTTCTTACTACTGTACTTACATGCAAAGGCGAAAGCACATCCTGTTAGCTTTGAGGGGGTCATTTACTCCGTGCAGAGCCAAGGACTACTGTGAAAAAAGGCAGATACGGAAAGCAAAAGAGCAGCAGTAACAAACTAAACAGGGCCTGGCAGTGGTGGCAGCAAAGGTCCAGAAGCAACACATTAAAAAAAAAAAAAAAGCTTCCAAAGGTTTCTTTTGCCTGCCTACTTCCTGACTCTCCGTGACACTGACTTTCCTGTGAAAAAGTTGATGGGGGTGAGGGGGGAGTAAATTGAGTCAACCATCGTGGAATCAAAAAGTCAACTGGCTGTCTCTCATTGTTAGGCTGATTTTAGTGATGCAACACACAGGTGTGTTTTTCTTTGTCATGAGGCACAAAAATGCTCGAACAAGCAGGGGGTAGAACAAACAAACCACAAATATTCAGGCTCTTGTTTGGGGCACAGCACATGAGCAAATGCAGCCATGGTTAGAATCAGCATGCCGGCTACTACTCAGCTGCTCCACAGCAGCTGCGGTCCACAGCTAGTACGTCAAGACCAAAACAAAAACAAGCGAGAAGAAAACCACTGGTCCAGCTGCTGCTGCCCCTGGATCACAGTTGCAATCCCAGCTTAGCCTGGGAGGCAATGCAACCTTGGTTGTTACTCTAATTAGACCTGAATCGGTTCATGGGAAACCAACCCTTCTTTCCTTTACTTACAGTGGAAAATGAAGGAGAGGAAAAATGTGCTTATGGGTATCCAACAGAGATGTAATTTTAAAAACTGTGCATGGAAAGGCAGGCGCAGTGTCTTATACTGTGTTTACTGAATGACTAGTGAGAGCCAAAAGGGAAATGTAGGGCAGAAGTAGTGGGTTCATGAGAAATGCCACCTTTCTGGTAAGCAACGGGAGACTACCAAGTCCAGAGAGAAAGCCAGTGAGCGGGGGCAAGGAAATGAAACCAAGGAAAGGATCAGAATTCAGTGTGTCCTTTCCCCTACAAATTAGGGATCTAGTCTCTGTCCGGGCAATTGGCTTAGTCCTAATCCTCCATGGGGCGATGGGACTAGGCCCTAAAGGAGCAGGGGGAGCTAGGTGTGCAGGGGGCACAGGTGATGCAAACGCCATCCTGACAACCAGATGAGAAACAACGGCTGTTCCATTTCGTCTTCCTTTACTGCCAATACAGAGAGGGGCGTGAGGGAGTTGGCTGTGAGGCTGAGTACCTGCTGCTGGACTCACGTGCTGGATCGTGCTCTTTCATAGCTCTGCCTTACACCGCTGATGCGGACTGTGGATTCCACAGCAAATCAGAAGCATTTGTGGACGTGGTCTAGCCACGATCAATGACAAGTTCAATCAGGACGACTGCTCTGCTGGAGTCTCCCCGCTTATGGCCAGCATCGTTTCTGCAGGTGCACAGCAAGAAGGTGGCGGGAAACACCATTCCCCCCACCAGCAGACTTTTACTACGTGATGCTATGGGAGCCGGCCTTTGAGATCTTGGTCTGCTAAGAGATTGGGAATGCCCTCACACGCCTGGTGACCATCAGCACCCTGGGTTTGGCCAGTCTTCAACACTAGCAGGTCTGAACAGACTCTGCCCTCACCTCCCCACAAGCTCTGGCCACAGAATGTTAACGATGACCATGAACTCCCACAGGTACAAAGTCCTATGGGAAAGCTGAACCACCATTCTGCCTACCTACGCATCTGCCTCGGCCAGGAGAGTGAGGAAAGAGACAGTGAGTGCAGGGACCATGTGGTCACGGAGACGAAGAACGGAGACTGTGCCAAGTTGTTGTCATGGCTACTCGGGGGTTTAGTTCAGCTGCTGAGGTGGTGACAGGTCTCTGTGGGAGTCGTGCAGGCAGCGTTTGACCCCCACTTGTCCTTGGTCCAAAGCGACATACAAGTAACAGGCATGCTTCCCGCTTTCATTCGGTAGGCGCACAAAAAGCCAATCATGTCACTTTCCAGAAACAAGGTCCAGACGCACAGAGCTTTCGCTGTTATTCCCTTGTTCTGTCATTTTCCACCACCCAACAAAACATTCAGCAAAATGAGTTACGAGTTACTGGTGTTTGGGGAAAGGGTTAAAAAAAATAAAATCAAAATCATAACCATAACAAAACAAAAGGACACAGATGGCAGAGATACAATTATTACTGCAAAAGCAGGTGAATGCGGGAACATCCTTGGCTTGCCAGGCTTTATGTGAAGCTTGCACTGCAAGTTAAAAAAACAAAACAAAACAAGTTAGAACTGATGGTAAATAAAAGAGAAAGGGGAATTAGGAGCACCAGCACCAGCACTCGGTGGCAGCGAATGCTCATGCAATGAATATGCAACCGACAGCCAATTCAAACCAAACATCCGAGGAGGCTACTGCACAAGACAGGCAAGAGCAGTTCTTCAAACGGAATCCAAGAGACATGTGGTTAGTCTCCACTGGCAGGGCACTGCGAATGCACGAGTGACTTCTTGAGACCGCAGCCTGTTCTAGTAGAAGGATTGACTGTGGGGCCTTATGCTTTTTCAAAGAACGCAGAACTAGGATCTCAGAGGCTTGGGTGTCAACATGAGTACCGAACAGGAGTTGTGTCTTTCACTTGGGAGCTGCTGAAGGAGTCAGCAGATTAAACATACAATAACTGCCTTTAAACATGAAGGAAAGCACTAAAGGAGTTCAGGGATTGGAATACAGTGGGTGAAAGATGTGCTATCAAGCTAGCTGATTGGGACCAGAAAAAACAAAAAAACAAAAACCTGCTTTACAGAATTGCAGCTACAGCAATGCCAGGAGCTTGTCTCCTCTCTGGGATGAAGCTACACCAAGCCCAGGACCCACGTGTCCAGGACAAGTTCAAAAGGTGCAATTTTATTTCTTAGCAAAAACAATAAAAAAAAAAAAAACTAGAAACACAATTAGGTGGCTATAAAGTATTCTAATTAGATATCAGGCATAGTTCTTAAGGACGAATTTTATCTTGAGACAGATGCACTTTGGCCAGCAAATGACTGCAGGCCACGATGAAAACTTTCCACAAGAGAGGAACACTGGGCCACGAGCACCATACCCCCAGGCCAGCCCACCACTGCAGTCTCTCCAAACACAACGAAGTGACTTGGGGACAGGGACAGCCCAAAGTGGAGTCCTGCTAATGGCAATGCTAGGGTTAGTTCCACCTTGTCTTAAGACATGTTAGATATGCTCATGCCACTAGAGACCAAAGGAGAATAATAAAAAGGGCTTACCTACACTTAAACAAAACAAACAGAAAAAAGAAGCATCAGTAGGCTAGAACAAACAGGATTTAAAGCTATTAGAAGAAATGAGTTGCACTCTGAAGTGGGCACACAACAGGTTAATGCCTGAGCATCGCTGTGTCAGCTTCCTGCCTAGGACAAGGCCAGCTCCTGTGTGGCACAGGTGGCAACTCCTGCTTCTGTTCCAGGAATGCTGAGTGACAGTCCTCCCTGGTCCTCCTTAACCATCATCCTCCAATGCCATGGGCAGGAGGAGGCATGGGGTCCTAAATTTTTTTCCTTTCTACTTGAGGCTCCCAACTGGCAGTTGCTTTCAGGCTACAGCAGGCAAGAGTGTTTGGGAGGGAGGAAGGGGAGAAGAAAGGATGGATGCCTAGGTGCCTAGGAGGAGCGCCCCAAAAACCAGGTGCCCCTGCCAGGTACAGAAGCTGTTGCCTTCATGAGCCAAGTGCCATTAAGAAGCGTGGACACGTGAAGGCCAGCATCCATGTGGACCTCCTGTTAACTGCAAGTACAATCCATTGGGAAGGCCCAGGATGAGAACCAAATAGCCTCACACATTCAAAACAGCAAGGAAAACAAGACTTCCCTGTGATGGGGAAGCAGGTGACAAAATAGAGTTTCTTCCCGTGGAGGCAATACACAGTTCTGGGCAGCATTATTGCTTAAAGGCACATCCAATATACAGGAACAGAGTCTCTTTAACACTGCTGGTCTTGGGTAGACGTGTTTCTGTTTTAGTGCTTCAGGTTAAGAAGGCTTGTCTCTAGGTTTTCTGGGCTGCGACTTCCTCCAACTCCCACTAACCCTCTATCTGGACCGCCAGGACTGCAGCAGCCGACGGCTGCCAAGAGCCGTCATCACTCCTACCCCTCCACAAGGGGACAACCTGTGTGAAGCGTCAGTCTCCTAACAGGCACAGTGAATGAAGGGTTTCCTTGAACTGGATTATCATCCAGTGTCACTAAGCTCTGGGCCCTCACACGCCTTCAGTCGCATGCGCCCCCCACACTTCCCTGTGCTGTCTGCGCAGGTTCCCTGTAGCCACGGAGCCTGCGAGGTGCTCACAGCACAGCTGACGTAAAGCTCTCTGAACACAACTAGGCCCTGTAGTTCTGCCCTTCACCCCTTCCTGCGGGTAACGTCACGCAATTCCTGTGAACGCAGCCTCCCAGTCTTGACCAGGTCCACTTGACAGCAACACGCAGCTCGGGACCAGGCCCCTGTCACCGTGCAGACACACTTCTGGGTGCTCTGTCCTTTAGCAGTGCAGCTCTCAGCCTGCTCCAGGGCCAGTGATTTTCAGATCCCTCAGTGGCTGGCCTCCCCCTGTCTCCACAAGGGAGAATCCAGGGAGGAGCTGTGGGTGTTTTCTGGCCGCCAGGAGAACAGAACAGGTTGGGGTCAGGCCCCTGGATTCACCACTGGGGCCACCATAACAGGATACCCTTAAAAGCCAAGGTGAGGCTTGAAAATGTCTCATGAGTAATAACAGGCATGATCGGAGGGTTGCTAAGGGTTCTTTAACTGAAACAACTCTTTATCTCTAAGCTGCTACTAGAGCAATTCCAAGCATGGCAACAGACTGAAAAACTGGCTCACCAAGGCTCACTATACGTAGGGTAGGCAAATGACGTCAACAACCCTAATTCTACCATGTGCCTTATCACACAGACCATCTCCTGGGGCTCATGAAGACAAAGAAACCTGTTTCGCCCAAAAACCTTAAGTGCTGGTGTGGAAGCTGCCATGGGGAGACAACAGTTTCCTTCAGTCCTGATGACTTGCCTGGCTTTGATAAATTAATCTTTGTGTACCCTGGAAAAATACTTCTTAAAAAAAAAAAAAAACTGTAGCATCTTCCCTGCACAGTAGAGAAAATATTTTTGCTTTATCTTTCCAGTCTATAAAGGGGCAGAGTAGAGGCATGCGGGAGGAGTAGGTGGTGGGAGGCCCCCGGTGCCCAGGAGTACCACCGCTTACTTTTTCTTATCCTTGTCTTTCTTGGTCTGCTGGGCCCCGGACTGCTGGGCCTGGGACTGCAGTAACTGAGCCGCCGCCTTCTTCTTCTGGAAGGTGTTCACCTCCTCTTCCAGCTCCTTCTTCTTGTCTTCCACCTTCTTCTTCTCTTCCTGGTGTGTCCGCTTGAGCAGGTCAAACTTCTCATGCAGCTGCAGAGAGAGGGAAGGCCCAGGGGAGGCTTGGCGCTGGCTGCGACCAGCTCGCTGAGCTAGGCTGACCAGGAGCTGCTTGGGAACACATAGGTGACATGGGGCTGCCCTCGACTCAATGTCCCTCAAGAGAATTAGCTATGTCTCTGTGCCCATGGTGGCAGTGGCAGCAATGAGAGAGCCCGGCTGGAGAGCTACCCAGCATCTGTCCCTTAGGGCCTTTTGTTCTCAGTTTCCCTGGCAGTAAAAATTATTTATACTCTTCAGTGACAATAAGACACACGTTCACTTTTCCAAGGGCAAAGGAGAAGGCAAACAGCGCTCATGATCTCAGGTTAAACAATCTACCCTCGTGGTCAGAAAGTGGTTCCTTGCCTTTGGTCCCTTCTCAAAAAGCACCTATATAGAAATATACACCATGATGATCTAGCTATATTAGCTATTTAAATAATGAGAGGTGCACACAAATTACTGGACCTTGATTCACTGAATTAGAAAAAAAATAGAAAGAGGGGGAAGAATTCTTACTAGATAATTCTAGATCTCTTATTAAATTAATTCATTTTCATTTGAAACGCAGAGTTAGAAAGGGGCAGGGACAGGGAGATCTTCTGCCTACTGGTTTATTCCCCATATGGCCACCATGGCGAAAGCTGGGCCAGTTCAAAGCCAGCCACCAGGAGCTTCTGCTGGGTCTCCCACACAGGTACAGAGGTTTAAGCAGCTGGACCATCTTCTACTGCTTTCCTATACCATAAGCAGGGAGCTGGATTGGAAGTGGAACAGTCATAACTTGAATTGGCACGTACGTGCCACAGATGGAGGTTAGCATGCTACGCCACAGTGTCAACTCCCATAACTGTAAATTTTCGCCTAACATTCATGTGGTCTTCAAACCAACAGCAAATAAGGATCAATTTTCCTCTCTGCCTTATTGTGCTTAATTTATTGAAATGCCCTGTAAGCTTCAGCAGTCTTTACAGAGATGAATTAAAACAAGGTATTGAGCTAGAAGCTGAGCACATTAGATACTCATTATGTCCAATTAGAAAGAAACATGTTCAGGTCTGGCAATGTAGCGTACTGGCTAAAGTCCTTGCCTTGCATCCACTGGGATCCTATGCGGACACGGGTTTGTATCTGGTGGCCCCACTTCTCATTCAGCTCCATGCCAGTGGCCTGGGAAAGCAGTAGCGGATGGGCCAAAGCCTTGAGACCTGCACCCATGTGGGAGACCCAGAAGAAGCTCCTTGGCTTCAGATTGGCTCAGCTCCAGCTGTGGCAGCCACTTGCAGAGTGAATCAATGATGAAAGCTCTTTCTGTCTCCCCTTCTCTCTGTAAATCTTTCAAATTAAAATAAATAAATCTTTAAGAAAAAAAAGGACATATTTTCTCTCCCTGTCAATCTGATAATGTGTTATACTACAAATACTACAAATCCATGTAAACGTCAAGGAAGCTTGGCCTGGGACTGGGAACCACAGTGAGGCCAGAGGGCTGCTGGAGAAGGGCTGCTGCCCCAGAAACAGGGACAGAGCGCCAAGAACATGGTGTCACACATGACCCCTGTTCCCCAGGAGTGTCCTGCTGGTGCCCCTCCACTGCTTGGCTTCCTAATGTGGCTGGCAGGGGAAGACAGCCACGGTGCCCACTACTACCCCTCACCCTTTGAGACTTGTCAACTGAGAACAAGTAGAGCTACGAAGACCTGGGACCAGTTGTCAGTTGTGGAACATTTCTGACCCTGCCGTCTGTGAAATGAGGACCACCCTTCTGAGCCACTCACTTCTGATGCATGGTCAAGTGAATGGGGCAAGAACGTGGACCGCTGGGCTCCTGGGGGGAGCCATCCCCTGAACCAGGCCCAGCGCCTACCTCTTTCTCGGCCTCTTTCAGCTCGGCCTCTTTCTCTTTTACTCTCATCACGAACATCTGCCTCATCTCCTCTTCTTTCTTCTGCAGTTCTCCCAAGAATTCGTTCCTCTTGGCCTCATAGGTCTCCTGGAGACTGGAAAATCCACAAAAATAAGCAATTTCACCTCACAGAATGTTTGGCCAGCTACTTCTCCAAAGTAAGTGAGGCTGCTACTTAGTATGGTAAAGGACACATAAAATGACACTGGCTTATTTCTTCTTATGTTGTGGTTGGAAAGACAAACACAACCATGGACTTAACCAACCCTGTGTTGAAAGCATTGGGGGGAAATTATATCTGTAATGAAACATGTATGTACTTTTCCCCTTCTTGTTGCTATTTCCTTACAATATGGTATAGTAGCCATCTATGTACCTAGCATTTACACGGCATCAGGTGTTGTTAAGTTATCCCAAAAGAAATTCATGCCAACAAGAGATCATGAGTAGGTTCCACACACCACTGAAACCGAATGTGGCTAACAGGCCTGTGCCCCCGTAATCTGAGACAATGCTGGCAGCACCTCAGGAGAAGGTGGCATTCCTCCCATGAGGAAGGAACAGCTGTGATGAGGTCACAGGGGCAGGGACCCCTGTGACGAGGTCATGTAGTCCCTGGGGGGCCTCTTCCCACTTCAGTTCCCTCCTCCACCCCCCTAAAACAAACACCAGAAAGAGGGTGAAGCCAGGGGCACGGAGTGACCCGGTCCAGGAAAAGCATGGGTGCTCTAGAGGGCGGTAGTGAGTTCCTAACCTGCAGGGTAGGGTGCGCAGGTGGGGATGGGAAGACAGGCAGAGGCGAGAGCAGGTGGACATGTTGGGATGCAGGTGCTCTGCCAGGAGACTGAATCTAGACGGGTCTAAGGACCACGCCAGGGCAGGCTCTAGCAGCTCTACTCCATGTTTTAAACGCAGCCTAACTGGACTGCAACACCCATTGGTTCCAGTGCAACTCGGGAGTGAAAACAGAACCAACCCAGCAATTGCAACCACCAGCTGATCGGGGTGATGGACTGTGCCGGGCCCTGTGCTTGCTAGAACATACAAGAAACTAGTTTGGGAATACCTCAAAGTATCTTTGGAGATCTCCCCAATCGAACTGCTGGACTCAGAACTCTAACCAAGAAAAGATAGAAGACAGAACAGGACAATCATTCATCTCAGCTATATGTTGGCAGCAAAATATGGGGCAAACGGAGACTTTATGATGGACCATATCAATCAGTGGACGGCCTCATCGAGCGAAACTGGCAGCGATTCATAACTGGAGAACTATTAACACCACTTGAGCACATATCTCAGAGCATGCCCCACATCCGGGACTTGGGGTGGGCGGGAAACCAGGTGGGGCTTCTCCCTCAATATCCCCCTTTACCTCAGATACATGATGGAAACAATATTGACATAATAGCATTACCCACTTCCCTATCCCCCTGAACCTTTTTTTTCCTTTTTTTTCTTCTTTTTCCTTTAACTGTAATTAACTATGTAAAGATTGTCAACAACAATACAATAAAATAGATTAAAAAAAAAAAAAAAAACGCAGCCTACACTGTGCACACCTGCTCCCCGCCACCGCGCCCTCCCACTGGGGACTACACACAGGCACCACCTGCCACAGCTGCTCTCCACTGTCCAAACACAGGCAGGACCAGAGGGCAAAGGGCAGACACAGTTCACTCAAGGGAAGAATCAACTTCCGCATACACCCCTGCAGAAATCCTCTACTTGGAGGATTGAAACAACCCCCACCACAGGCTTTTATACTCCTCTAACAAGTTCTAGGAGTGTCCAGCACTGTGGTGTAGTGAGTAAATCTACTGCCTGCAGCAACAGCATCCCATGTAGACCCCAGTTCAAGTCCCAGCTGCTCCATTTCCAATCCAGGTTCTTGCTGATGTGCCTGAGAAACCAGCAGAGGGATAACCCAAGTGCTTGGACCCCTGCATGCACATGGGGTCTACTGCCTACTCAAGGTGCTTTTGTTAGGCAACCCTGGGTAAGCTCCCTCTTCACCACTCCACACCTGGCGTGGCCACAGCACCCCACACCTGTCCCCAGTCGCCCACCTCTGGGCTCTGACAAGACCAGCTACCAACTGGACATTTACATCTTTCCCATCAGCAATGAGGGGAACTTGGCACTGTCAGAAAGTGAGGCCCCTGCTCACAGGTGCCTCACCCTTCTACAGCCTCCATTTTGGCATCTCTGCAAGGTGCATACAAACGACATTTGGGTCACAGATGCCTCAGGGGAGGAGCATCAGCTAGCTAGAGTGAAGTGTGTCCAGGGCCAAGGCGGCAGCACCTGCACGTCCTCCGGCTGCCCCCACGCATCTGCAGCGCTGCCATCCCACAGGCGAGAATGGGCAGAGTCCAGGCACCTTCCTACCACAGAGCCCTCTCACCTGAAGGGCTTGCTGTCGGGGTCCGTGTCCTTGAAGCCCATCTCCTCCAGCTTGCAACGCCGATACAGCTCGTAATGGCGGGTGTGCGTCTGCTCGCGCAGGTCCTCCATGTTGACGCGGATCAGCATCTCCCGGAGCTTCACAAAGTCGCAGTGGTTCTCGTTCTCCACTAGGAGACACAGAGGGTCCGGGGAGCAGCTCAGGGGCCGCCCTCGACCCTGGAGCCCCGCACTCCCACAGTCATCTGCGGGTCCCTCCAGCATGTGACCCGCCTGAGATGACCCGCGTGGTCTGACACCCGCTCATTCTCTCCAGGAGGAGGCGTGACTCATGCTGACCACCTACATGGTCTAGCGCCCAACACTTTCACCCCATACCACTTGCCCCTACTCTACAAGGCCAGTTGCTGGCTGTGCCCAGTGGTTTTTATTCCACCTCATTTCCCTCTACCAATATCATTGTGAGGGAATTAATTTCTTGTAGAAAAAAATAAGACACATAAAAAAAAAATCACATTGTCCCTTGAGATCACAAAAGTGCTGTTTTTCCACACTTCCTCTCATGACCTCATCACCTTTATTCACCACAAACAAATGAGGACTGATACCTCCTCATTTAACATGAGAACTTTTTGGAGCCTTGCTACCTGCTCTACAGTGCAGGTGTGCCTTCCAAACACACAGAGAGGACAATTGTGTGTGTGTGTGTGTGTGTGTGTGTGTGTGTGTGTGTGTGTGGCGTGTCTGTGTGTGTGTGTGTGTGTGTGTGTGTGTAGTGTGTCTGTGTATGTGTGTGGTCTGTCTGTGGTGCGTCTATGTCCTTGTCCGCTCTGACCTGTCTTTAACCTAAGGACTGAGCTCCTATCCACAGCAGCCAACAGCAATTTGATCTTCTCATAACGCTCAGACATTTAACAGAAACAACATTTAGTGGAGACGAGTTGACCAGAGGTGACACAGGAGCAAATACGCTGGTTCCCTGTGCTGATTTCACAGCGCCGACACCAGGACTGGGACTCCTAAGGAAGGGGCCCTCTCCCATGGGGACCTTCCCTCCACGCTTGGCACACTGGGGTCAAGCCTGCAGCCCCGTCTCCTCAGCGCTTACCCACCTGGCTGCTGCTGCTGCTTCTTCCCTCATGGCTGCCCAGTATGAGACCCACCACTCCCTCTGTGTGCCTAGTGAGGGGTGAGAGGAAACCTGGCCACTCCTGGCCAGGGCTAAGAAGCGGAAGGAGTCCTATTCCCAAGCCAGACACATACCCTGCACCACACCCCAGGGGTACTGCCTGGCCTTGGCCATTTTGTTGCCAATCTTCACCTCTTCGGTGCTGCCAACCACAGCAAACGGTAGGTGGACCTGCCGAGCAAGAAAAGCAGAGCGCAGTTACAGCCCTGACTGAGCCTGGCTGTTCTTGGAGCACCCTGGTGAGAGAAAAAACGCAACTGAGCCATAGCAAATAGGAGCTAGCTCTGGGGGTTCCCTTCCTGTATCCTGCCTCCCCCACAACCAAATTCCAAATGTCTGACCAGGAGAAAACTGTGCTTTTGCAACCACAGCATCAGCTGGCTACATCCCTAATCCAGAAAGCCCAAATTCTCAAAAATTGGAAACTTTTCAAGCTGTCATGAGGTGGGAGAACAGAACATGGTTTCACGTGACAGTTAAGATGCAGGGATACTATAAGTACTGTATGAAGTGACCCCCATGAGCAGGTAGCCAGCCAGCGACTAAGGTACTATTAGCGCAAAGCTCACGTCCCAGCTCTGGCTCCTGACTGCAGCCTCCTCCTGCTGCACACCCAGGGAGGAGCAGTGAGGACTGCCACCCACACGGGAGACCTGGTTTCCGTTCCCGGCTCCTGGATTGGGCTCCTCCACTGCTGTGAATATTGGAGAGGGAGCAAGTGGGTGGGAAAGCTCTCCTACCTGTCTGTCCAGCTCTCTCTCTACATCTCAAATTTAAAAAGGGGTTTGGGGACCAGGGGGAATAAAAGGGTTTTCTAAGTTGCTTTCAGATTGCATCTGTGAAATATAAATTAATCATGTCTAGGCTTGGGTCCCATCCCCATGTATCTCAGGACACCTATGCAAATATCCCAAACACCTGGAAACCTCTGCTTCCAAACCTTTCAAGTAAGGGATGCTCAATCTGCATACAATGAGCTTGAGACACGTGACTAGCAGTACACTACCTGTTATGTGGATACTGAGCACCGGAAACAGGGCAAGCAAGACCAGGAAACTCAATGTGCAGCTGTATTTGCTTCAAATATACTTACATTCATATTACAAATGGGAGCGACATAACAGATTTGCCATTACATCTAACTGTATGGCTTCAGTGAGGCTGTGTTTCCCTCTGCTTCAAGTTCAAATCTTCTTTCAAATAAAACAAAAAACACCTCCCTTTTGTCATGGTGGATGCGGTAGATGCAACCACTGAAGGGAAACTAGCTCTTTGGCATTTACTTTCTATTGAAAAAGAATGTTAGGAGTCACTCGAGCATGTGGATTAACACTATGACTGTAAAATTTTATGAAATGTAAATACAGATCATGTGTTTTGGAGGAATTGTGACATAGTCACTGGATTTCAAAGACCTACTATTAAAAGGGCTCTCAGCAGGGCCCAGCACGATGGTAGGTGTCAATCTTTGCCTTGCAAGTGCTGGGATCCCATATGGGCACCAGTTCATGTCCTGGTTGCTCCACTTTCCATCCAGCTCCCTGCCTGTGGCCTAGGAAAGCAGTGAAGTACCCTACACCCGCATGGAAGACCCAGTAGCAACTCCTGGCTCTGGCTTTAGTTGGCTCAGCTCCAGCGATTGTGGCTATTTGAGGAATGAACCAGTAGGTGAAAGATCTCTCTCTGTCTCTCCTTCTCTCTGTAAATCTACCTTTCCAATAAAAATAAATAAATCTTTAAAAAGGGCTCAGCAATAACCTTCAGATTCAGCATATGTAGAAATGATATTTATTGAGCTTTCGTTTGAGCTAGGTAAGTTCTTGGATTTCGTGTTTCTTTTTACTTTTTTTTTTAACATGGGTCCCAGAAAATTTTAGATCACTCATTTAGATCACTCAAAACTGGCTGAGTTTTACTTGTGCTAAGCAGCCTGCCTTGTTAGTCTGTTGATCACTGCAGATTCCAGTCAGAAACACACTTCAGCCCAGACTCCTGGCTCAAGGTGTTGAACCATATTTATCTTAAGCAAGAGATGGTAGCCAAGACAACAACATCTTTTGCTTTCATTTATTTGGTACTTCAGTTCACATTCTGGGGGAAGGAAGGAGATAAATTCTATTATTTTTTTCCTACTGGCAGGTAAAAATAAGACTTGAAATAGCCACTCTGAGAATGACTGTTTGGGGTTACTTGATCCAGTGTTCTTCCGCTAAGATAAGTTGCAAAGAAAAAGAAGGGCATTCTTTCCCACAAATAACTTGGCATAACCCTTGGTCCAGGATGCCCAAAGACTATTCTATCTGACACCCGAGGTATTTAAATTTTTCCAGTTCAGTTGCAGGAAGGAGAAAAAGTGCATTCTCTTGCACATGCTCTAACTCCGAGGCTAAAATTGTTCCCTGAAGGCGAAGAGCAACAGGATGGCCCTGGCCAATGTGCAGGTGCCCGGACAGAGAAAGCATGGCTCCACTCAAATGGCAAGCAGCCATGGCCAGTGGAACCAGCCCTGCTCAGGGCTCCCCACAGCAGGGGATTTTACCAGCAAGAAGGGACAGCAGTGAAGAGCCAACGTGAGCACTTCTGGATAAGAAATGAGATGAACTGGGAATATCACAGGTCTTTGGCTCTGGGGCAGGCGTTGGGTACAGTGAGGGGAACACCATTACCATTTGGGATGCTTATACCCCACATCAGAGTGCCTGTACTCCAGTCCTGTGACTCCAACTTCCTGCAACTTACACATGTTGGAAGGCAGCAAGTGACAGCTCAAGTGGTTGGGTCTCTGCCACCCACATGGGAGACCCAGAGTAAGTTCCTTGTTCCTGGTTTCAGCCTGGTTCCCAACCCTGACGAGTCAGCAGATGGAAAATCTCGGTCTCATTTTGCCTTTAATGAGTAAATAAACAACAACAATAATAGCATCTACTCATGGGAATGTTGTGAGGATTCAACGTAAAGCCTTGAGCAGTGCCTGGTACAAGGTAAATTCTCCATCAAAGTCAGGAGTACCGGGAGCTACTGTTACCTTGAAGCTCCCAGCACCCATAAGAAGAGAAGCCTACAGGTGGAAGAGACCTGACCACTCCCCTAGTTAATGCTTTATAAAATATCCCTAGTATCGCTCTGAAGTGGGTTGAGCCACTGAGAAGGTGCAGCCGCCCAATCAGCTGACCCGTGATGTGCTGCTTTTGTCACGAGGGCTTTTGGAGCTCAACATGGACATTGTCCTCACTGCTCGTCCGCCCGTTGCTTTGGGTTCTTCTGAATCAGTCAGGCCACGTCTCCTCAAGGAAGCTTCTTCTTCTGCTGCCTACCATCAATTTCGTTCGAAGAACTTTCTCTCTGGCTGCCGCCAGAATCTATACCATCCTGGGTCCCCATAAGTATCAATGGACACAGACTGTGTGCAAAGAATGCTGCTTCGACTAAAGGCTGGCATCTCCTGTGGCTGAGACACACAAAGGGGCATGGGCACCAAGCCGGGGTGTTCACCAGCAGAGGTGACCTCAGCAGGGCACACAGCTCCACTGCAGCTTTAATCATTTACCCACTGCCCAGCTCCCGACTGTGATGTGGAAATGGAACCCTCAACTGTGAGTTTACCTAGTGAGTCAGAAAAGGGTAGGAGTGCAGGAAGCAGAGAAAGGCAGGGCCAGTCACTGAAGCACAGAGAAGGCAAGCAGATCTATTTCCACCAAGACCTGCTGCTCCCAAGCTGCTTCAAGGGATAGAAATGGTGCTGGGGCTCACCCCACGAGGACTGGCGCAGAAGCTGCCACTGCTGGAGTGGGGAGGAAAGGCTTTCCAGAGAAAAAGCATCTGAGGCGCAGAAGCAAAGAGAGCAGGTGTGAGACTCAAAGTCCTTCCATCTGCTAGTTCAGTCCTCAAATGTCCACAACACATGGGTTCGTGCCAGGCTGAAGCTGGGAGCTGGGAGCCAGGAGCCAGGAGCCTAGCTACCCGAGCCATCATGCCACTGACTCCCATAATCTATACCAGCAGGCAACTAGCTGGAGGCAGGGACCAGGAATTGAATCCAGGCAGGTAAATCAAATCTGCCAGGCCAAATGCCTGTCCCAGACAGAAAAATTTGCATCCTCTTGCTTAAGCCTTCCGTGTGACATATGGGGAAACTGAGGTACCAGCTGGTGGAATGATTTGCAGTATTGGTGGAACTGGACGACAGCTGGCCTTGGTCCAGTGCTACAGCCACTCTATAATGCTGCCACAAAGAGAAGCTCTCAGGAAAACCTCACATCATATGAGGACTTACGCTCATTGTTGCATTAATCTCTGCCACAGTTTCTTCATCCGTGGGGAACTGGTATATCTGGACCCCGTTGCTCACTAGTTCACTCATGATCTTACTCTTGAATTTGTGCAATTCGTTCTTGGCAATGGTGTCGGCTTTTGCAATTATCGGAATGATGTTAACCTGCAAAAACAAACATGTTCATTTTGACACAATTCCAACGTAAACAACAACAAAAAACCCCAACTAGACAAGTGAACAAAACGCAATCAGATTGTAAAACCCAGCTGCAAAGAAGGAAGATGCCATTGAAAAAATCGAACTAGATGCAAAAGGAGGCAGACATCAGACAATCTTCTGGTTCCACCTCTGAACACTCTCACTTCCTCCCAGCCTACACTGAAAACGCGTGTCATTTCCTCTTCTGTGCCACCTCATTCCTGTGCCCAGAGCTAAGGAAGTGTGATTATTCTGTGACAAACAGTGATAACAAAGAAGCCCTTTCTTTGAATAACCAACCACTCCCAGCTACACGGGGGGCCTGAACTTCTGCTCACCCCAGCAGTGTGATCACAGCACGTGTATCAGCAGGACTTTTGGACTGTCAGCCCTTCTTAGGACAGCATCCTTCCCCTGCCCCCTCCTCCCAAGCACCTGAAGCACCACACACACACGTTCTTACCGACTTTCTGAATTCTTCAAAATCACACCCACTGATGCTTACCAGAACTGGCTCCTACAAAATGACTCTTTCACACCAGAAAGAGACCTGGTGTGGCCTGGGCAGGGTTCACAACCAGGGCTTTTGTTCCATGGAACAGGAGAGAACTCGGATCGTGGTGCTGATCGCCCAATAGCCGCCAGCCCTACAGCACAATTCCAATTTCAAAGTGTCCTCAGCAGCAGCCACTTGACAATTGTTCTTACAGGCTCTGCCCTTCACTTGCAATTCATGAGTGGGGAAGTGGAAGGATTGTGAGCGCATCTGGTCTGGTCCTGCCAAGCCAACATCAGATGGAACACAAAATACACTAGCTCTCCAGCAGGCTCATTCCTCAGTGGATAATTTTACATGGCTCACAGATGATGTTATAAATACCCAAACGGTCCTGGGAAGACAAAAGGCTCACCACCCCTGGATCCAACATGGACAAGGCCAATTTCCCTGTCCTAGCGGCTTCCTAGCTAGAGCTTGAGAAAAGAAGTGGAGCTGTGCTTGGTATGCCAAATCAATTCCATGAAACACAGCCTTCTGGTTGGGTTTGCACCAGGGTTCGGCTTCGTCCCAGGAACTGAGCTAGGAAAGCCACACTCACTGAACTTCCTTGAGTGTGTGTGTGTGTGCGCTGAGCACAGCACAACCGCTCCCGGCCCCAGAACCTGCCTTCATGACAGCAGGGCAAAGTGCCCTTGCGGCCACAGGCCAGCCTGGCTCGCAGGGGCCAGAACACCACAGCATGAGATGGCAGGAGGCAGGGCTTCTGTGGATTCTGTCCAGAATGACCCCTTCTTATACTCTGCAGTTCTGCATAAACCAGTCAACTCCCCCAAAGTCCCCATCAGATGGGGGGGTCTAGGGATAGGTGGATCTTGGGAAGTTTCTCACAGGATTCTATGCCCCTGCAGAGAAGGTAGTCTTAAAACAGTGCTATTTACACACAATACCCCACAAGGGCTCTGTCCTCTGCTAACACCTTCTATCACAAACAAAAGGGAGGTGGGTAGAGAGAACACCGCAGCTGACATCAGGACCAGGCCTGGTGGCCATTTTTTTCTTCACTATTTCACAATGTGCTGTTGTTTCATAATGGAAGATCAAGTGATTTTATTAAATGTATCAGTCCCTTCCATCAGACACTGGGAAGTAAAAGGAGGTTATAGGTGTGTTGAGTCAAGGAGTCAAACTACAATAAAGCCTGTATTACTTTTGAATGCATGCACATGGTTTGCCTTTAAAATCTAAGAGACTGGGCCATCCTTATCCCATGGGCCCAAAAAAAAAAAAAAAAAAAAAAAGACATTCAACTTCGGAGCTGGTATTATGGCACAGTGGGCTAAGCTGCTGCCTGCAACACCAGCATCCCCAATCAGAGTGCTGGTTGGAGTCCAGCTGTTCTGCTTCTGAGAAAGCAGCAGAAGATGGCCCAAGTGCTTGGGTTCCTGCTACCAATGTGAGAGACCCAGACTAAGGTCTGGGCTCCAACCCAGCATTTAAAAAAACAAACACAAAAGCAAAACAAAACAAAACAAAACAAAAACCACCTTGGGGCAAGTGCTGTGGTGTAGTCTGTAAGCCGCCACCTGCAGCACTGGCATCCCACATGGTGAACCCCAGCTGCGCCACTTCCAACCCAGCTCCCTGCTAATCTACCTAGGAAAGCAGTGAACAATGGCCCTGCACCCACATGGCAGAGCAGAAGAAAGAAGCTCCTGGCTTTAGACTGGTCCAGCACTGGCCACTGGGGCCATTATGGGAATAAACCCGTGGATGGAAGATAGATTTGTCCTTCTCTCTCTCATTCTGTGATTCTGAATTTAAATAGATCTTAAAAAAAAAAAACTGATTCCATCCATAATTAAATCCAAACCCTTAAAAATCAATTAGCAATCTAAGAAAAGTTTTCTTAAGAAAATAAATTTTGAAATTATATTCCAATTTTCCATTTAACAACAAAAAACACCTCTGTAGTGTCATGTGACCTTGCTTGCTTGCCACTTTTGTTTTGGCCTGACATGCAGAATTGCATTTTCCTCACATGCCCAGGTCCTGCGGTTCCAAAATCAAGAAGAAACAAATTACATGGAAGGTGGAGACTTGGGACAAAGGGGACCTCAAAGAGGAGCCGAGGACAGCGAGTACCTTACTGTCCAGCTTCTTCATGGTGACCAGGTCCAGAGACTTGAGCGAATGTCCCGTCGGGGCGATGAAGTAAAGGCAGGCGTGGATCCGCGTGTCATGGTAGTTGAAGAGGGAGCGTTTAATCTTCAGTTCCTCCTGCAGGTAGGCCTCGAACTGGGCATCGATGTACTCCACGATTGGCTTGTAGCTAGAACGCACAAGAGCATTTCAAAGACACGGTTTCAGCTCAGACGGCTCCATCCTCACCCACTCCTGCAGCAAACGTCATCACTGTGTCCTCCCTGAGAGCTAGAGGCCAAGTGCCTCACCTGATCACCCAAAGCCCCCGGCCCTCTGGTCCCCAAACCAATCCGCACACTCACTCCTCACTAAGCTTACCTGTCATTCATCTATCCCACTCCCCCAACCCCCTTCTTCCTGTCCCAACAACATAAAAGCACATGCGGGGGGAAGGGGGTCCCCTGACCTCACACCCAGCTTGTCTCTGGGCATTGGCTATGCTGGCCCACAGGCAGGAATAAGTTTCTCCTCAGGCTCTCTGGCTAACACTCACCCTTTGCAACAGCAATGACAGGAAGTGAAGCACACCACCATGGCCCTGGCCCCCGGGGCCACCCGTGGAACATTTGGGTAAGAGACCAAGGCATTCTTTCCAACTAGGACAAAACTGAGCCTCCAAACCCAGTGATTGTGGCAGCCTCCCCCAACTGACCGGCATAAGCACCCAAAATCAAATGGCTTTGGGATTTCAGGATGTGGCATTGCTCTGGCCTTGTACCCTCCCCCTGGCCTGGACCCCAGGCCTCCAGAGCTAAGGGGCTCTGGGCTCAATTTCATCTGAGTCTTCCATGCAACTGTCACGGGCCCCAAGTTTTAGGGCCAACCTCCACTGCTTTCCCAAGCACATTAGCAGGGAGCTACATAAAATGTGGAGTAGCCAGGGCTTGAATCGATGTCCATATGGGATGCTGGTGCATGAGTTAGTGGTTTCACATGCTACACTGCAGCACCAGCCCCCAAAATCTTATGACTTACAGGCAAACTTACTTTCTTCGCCTGTCTCAATCAATAGTTTGACTCTGCTATGGATAATTATACATGAATCCATTCACTGACCAAACACCATCACTAACAGCCTCCTGGGAATCCAGGGTCACTAAACCACACATTTGCCATAGAGTGATGTGTGTGCCAGGGCCCTGGGAAAGCCAGCAACTCCTTCAGCTTTACAGGGATGATGACTCACGGCAAGTCCCTTTCAGCAGCCAAAAGACCGGTCCACTAGGAGTAGCAAGGCTTATTTATTCACCACAAACTCAGTGCCTTTCTGATGAATGATTTGAAGATTTACTTATTTTTATTAAAAAAGCAGTTTGTCTGCCTTTTCTTTGTTGTTGTATAGAGAAGGGGAACAATCTTCCCTCTACTGGTTCACTCCCCAGATGGCTGCAATGGCCAGAGCTGAGCTCAATCCAAAGCCAGGAGCCAGAAACTTCCACTGGATGTGCCACATGGGTGCAGGATCGCAAGGCTTTGGGCCATCCTCCACCGCTTTCTCAGGCCAAAAGCAGAGAGCTGGATCAGAAGTAGGACAACCAGGACACAAACTGGCACCCATGTGGGCTGCCGGCACTTGAAGGTGGAGGATTAGTTAATTCAGTCATTGTGCTGGGCCCAGGAATGATTTAAATAATTTAAACTGAGAACATTTTTTGATACACAAATTCAAGAGTCATAAATTAAGCTTAAATCTTTCAAAGAGAGCAATAACTTTTTTGATAAGGGTGACAGTAGATATCCTAAGAGAAAAGCAAAAACCTCAAACATAAACAACAACAAACATAGATCTATGCTCAAACCAGAGAGCTTGCAGGCCACTGCTATGGCATATCGGGCTAAGGCGCCACTTGCGATGCCACCATCAGAGCACTGGATGGAGTCCCAGCTGCTCTGCTTTGGCCTGGCTTCTTGCTATTGCACCTGGGAAGGCAGCAGCAGATGGCTCAAGTGCTAGGTCCCTGCCAGCCGCCTGGGAGACCAGGCTGGAATTCCTGGCTCCTGGTGGCCATTTGGGGAGTGAACCAATGGGTGGAGATCTTTCTGTTTCTCTCTCTCTGCCTTACGCACCCTTCCCTTTCATTCATCCTTTTGAATTGATGATGATGAAGATGATAAAAGAAGTAGCTGTTGCTAAAATGTTTTGTGATCATATAATTTTTTGGTTACTTTTAGCATATTCCATGAGTTTAATCTTGGCAGACAAAATCTCTGTAGAGATTTTTATCTTTGGTATTTAAAAAAGACTGTTCTTTCCAAATCATGGCAAACAAAATTCTAATGAAAAGAGCAAGGTAGGGGCCCAGGCAGTTGGACCATCTTCAGCTGCTTTCCCGGTTCATAAGCAGGCAGCTGTATTGGAAGTGGAGCAGCCAAGACTTGAAACAGCAGCAAGATGGACTGTTTGCACTGCAGGCAGCAGCTTAGTTTGCTGTGTACAACATCAGCCCTAAAGAGATTCTTCTATATTTTTCAATTTTAAAATGAAGACATGTTGGGGCTGGCATCATGAGGCAAGGAGTTGGGCCACTGCCTGTAGCACCAGCATCCCACGAACACCAATTCTAGACCTAGCTGCTCGGCTTCCGCCTACTCCCTGCTAATGGGCTGGGAAGGTAGTGAAGACAGTCTCACTCCTGGAAGGCACAGAGGTGGTTCCGGGCTCCTCGATTCCTGCTTCTGGTCATCTGTGAAATTAACCAGCAGATGGAAGAGTCTTGGTCTTTCTCTTTCTCTCTCTCTTTCTGCCTTTCACATAACATAAATCAACAAATACAAATAAAAATAAAATGTAAGCATATATTACATAATAATAGCAGCAACTATTACTATGGGATAGTTAAATAGAATGCTGCTTAGAAACACCAATTCAAGTTGAAGATCAAAACCCAGCTGCCCAACTTCCTCCAGCTATGTCGCTTTCAGCAAGGTGCAAATTCTTTGCGGGTCAGATTCCTCATATGTAAACCAGGGACAAAATAGTTCCCTGAGAGAACTACCATAGCAACCAAATGAGCTTCATAACGTACAAGGGTAGTCAAAAACCTCATGAAAAAGCAATATCAAAAGACAAGCTGACACTGATGCCAAATGCAATCAGTCATTTTCCATGAATTTTTTCAAAACTCTTTCTATGTATCAATCTTAAAAATCTTTTCATAGGGCCTGGCTCAATGGCTAAAGTCCTCACCTTGCATCAGCCAGAATCCGATATGGGTGCTGGTTCTAATCCCAGCGGCCCTACTTCCCATCCAGCTCCCTACTTATGGTCTGGGAAAGCAGTCGAGGGCGGCCCAAGGCCTTGGGACCCTGCATGTGTGTGGGAGACTCAGAAGAGGCTCCAGGCTCCTGGCTTTGGATCAGCTCACCTCTGGCCGTTGTAGCCATTTGGGGAGAGAACCAGAAGATGGAAGATATTTTTCATATATTTTCAGATAATCTCCCCTTCTCTCTGTAAATCTGATTTACCTTTAGAATAAAAATAAATTTAAAAAAATCTTTTCATACCAATATAAATTCATCTTTTAATTCCATTTCCTGTACTCTCTTGGGAACATATTTTCATGAAAAGAATTAGCACAAAAATGACATACATGTTTCAGAATAATAAATAAAAGATCCTAGAAATAAAAATGAGGTTTTTTTTTAAACAGGTTCCGCAAAAAAAGGAACTCTCTGCTCACGCAGTTCCCTGGTCACGTCCACCCATGATTCATTGTGCTGCACTTTGGGGAAGCGGTCACCACCACGCGGTCCACCCCATGCCAGGGTGGGACTCGCCTTCTGGGCCCTGACACTGAGGCCTGGGGGCCAGGTCCTGCCTAGCACCTCTCAGTCCCAACAGGAAAGCGGCTCATGGCCCACTGCTGGCTCCTGCCTGCCCAGCGTCGGATCTGGAGCTCCCGTGCCTAATCCTCCTCCCAGCAGTATCCCAGTGTGTTGCTGCTTTCCACCAATCTTCCTTCTTCCTCTGGTTGTGATTCTGATCCTCCCAGGACGGGGGAAACACAGCATGTCTTCTGGTCCAGCAAGGACCACTTCAGGCACTGGGTCCTCTTCTCCCACTCCCACCGGACAGCTCAGGACCAAACACTGCATCTCCTGTCTTCTCGCTCTCCATGGCAGCACTGGCAAGGCACATGCCCTGCTGCCTTTCATTCCCTGTCTGACGACAGGTCACAAATCTTGGCTCCAGCTCGCCTTCCCTGAGCCTCAGACCCCACCCACTCGATTTCTTCTGAGCCACTTCCAATGGCTCTTCTAACTCGGTATGTCCCCGAGCCACTGCTTGTCCTACACTCCTTCCTAAGACAAATGGTTCCACTATTCACATCCCCAGCCAAGTTAAGAACCTGGGATTCAGTGTTCTAACCTCCTTCTCTCCTGCCTTGCCCACACAGTCAGCCATGAAATCCCACCTACTGGGGCCAACATCATAAGGTAGGCAAAAGCCTATGCCTACAGTGCTGGCATCCCATATGGGCACCAGTTTGGGTCCTGACTGCTCCACTTCCCATCCAGCTCCCTGCTAACAGCCCGGGAAAGTAGTGGTAGATGGCCCAAATCCTTGGGTCCCTGAACCCATGTGGAAGAAGCTCCTGGCTTCAGCCCAGCCCAGCCTGGCAGTTACAGCCGTTTGAGGAGTGAATCCAAGATCTCTTTCTTGGAGTCTTTTCTCTTGGTAACTGTATTTTTCAAATAAACCAATCTTGGGGGTGGTAGACGAGAGAAAGAAAAGAAATCCCACCTATATCACCTCCTCTATCACCATCACCATCTAGATATAAAACACAAGAATTCCTGGAGGAAGCTCTACACAAACCTCCATCCCCTCTGACTAAAATGTAATTATGCTGGGTCTTCTTGGGGAGAAACTGGCCACATGGTTTGCATTCCTCTTCACCATCCTTGAAATCAGTAAATGCCTTCCAGGCCTTTCGATTTCTTGTTATCTACATTCAGGGTCAGGAAGACAAGGAAAACACACTCCAGCTTTGTCTTTGGCTCACTTCTGTTCCTAGAGACAGGACACCTGTTCGCATTCCATATGGCCAATTACAACTGCTCTGGATGGTTGCCACGTCAGGGGGGAGGCAGGAGTCTGATCCTGATACTTTTGCACAATTTGTCCATAAAGCTCCTTAGTGTCGGACCCGGTGTGGTAGCCTAGTGGCTGAAGTTCTCGCCTTGCACGTGCCAAGATCCCATATGAGTGCCAGTTCATGTCCCAGCTGCCTCACATCCCACCCAGCTCCCTGCCTGTGGCCTGGGAAAGCAGTTGAGGATGGCCCAAAGCCTTGGGATTCTGCACCCACATGGGAGACCTGGAAGAAGCTCCTGGCTCCTGGTTTCGGATTGGCTCAGCTCCAGCTATTGCAACCACTTGAGGAGTGGACCAGCAGACAGAAGATCTTTCTGTTTCTCCTGCTCTCTGTATATCTGCCTTTCCAATGAGAATAAATACAGCTTTAAAAAAAAAAACCTCCCTAGTATTGTTCCCCACCACTCACTTTCTTCACATCGTTCTGACCACAAGAAAGGCAGTATGCAACAGACTGACCCTAAACTGGATAGAAAAAATATTTCTTTAAAGATCTATTTATGTGCTTGAAAGTAAGAGTTACAGAGAAAGGGAAGGACAGAAAGAGATCCTCCATCTATTCGTTAACCCAGCTGGCCACAAGCAGCAGGAAATTCACCGCAATCTTCCACAAGCATGCAGGGGTCCAGAAACTTGGGCCAGCTTCTGCTGCTTTCCCAGGCCATTAGCAGGGAGCTGGATCAGAAGTGGAACAGCCCGGACAGGAACTGGCAGCCATACAATGCTGGTGTCACAGACAGTGCTTAACTGCTATGCCACAGAGCTGGCCCCTATAAAATGATCCTTCCCTTTGGACTACTTCTGCCAGCAAGTGTGACAACTTAGGAGAGGCCCTAGCAATGCCTTTTAGCACTATTTCCCAGCTCTGAGAAAGATCTGGTGAGTTTGAAGCATTTTCCCAGAGTGGATTATGATCTCCCTGCTCTTCAGGGCCAACTATGATGACAGTCAGTGATGTGGTCCGCACAGTGCCACTTCCCATCTCCCACACACAGGACATATCCTCTTTCCAGCTGCACAGCAAATTCCCTTCTCTATGGAGTTTACACAGCCCAAACCAGGAAGCCCTCAAACCACAAAGAGTTAAGCGTGCAATGAAGCATAACAGGAAACCCTACCACATCTCCCCTTCCTGCCTGCTTCTAGCCTGCCTGCTCTGAGGCAGACAGCCATGCAGGAATGCTGACCTGTCCCAAGCCTAGATAAACAAACTGGGACATTCTTCAAGGCTTGCATCTATGGCAGAAAAGCCTGCCTGATCCCCAAAGGAGGTAAAAATAATCCTGGGCTTAGTGGAGCCGCACATCCCTTCAAATAGACTGACATACCCACACAAAAATGCACAGCCCACTTCCAATTTCTCCATGGAGGCACAGCCCGTCCGAGGAAACTATTTTTAAACCAGTCATTTGGGTTTACAGTGAGCACTGTCAACCGTGCCTTCCGGGGCACAGGGTAACAGAGTTTTAAATGTCAGTCAAAGAGGTTACGCAATAGCTGTCAAAAAACTTCAGAGTAAAAAAAAAAAATGTTTTGCTATCTAGGTTAGGTTAATATCACACTTCCTCTCTTTTAAATCTCCTTGGAAACTATTAATGACCCAAATGAGTCAGATAATTTTTTTAAAGGGGACTTCAGCTGGAAGTATAAGGCTCAACATGGTACCAACTACTGCCACTTAGGCCTGGTGGTGGGAGAGTGTACTTGCTCCAACCAAAGGGACATCCCAGCTAGCGGCAAAGGTGACATGTTCATGGCAACACCAAGGTGGGGCACACACTGGGCCTCTTAGCAGCAGGATGCTGAGCTGAGATGGTCCTCATTCCTGGGGACAGGGGTCTGAATAGGACCAGCTGCCGTCTTCCAACCAGGCAATGCACAAGCCTGACGCTTCAATGGCAGGGAGAGGCTGACAGGCCTCAGAGATGGAGAACGGGCCTTAGCTCAGAGCATGTTCTCTGACCACGTGATGTGTCCAGCAGCTCCCAGCTCTTGCTGGGAACCTGCGCCCCCTTCTCTTGTCATCGGGCTTTTTTTCTCATTTATTTCACTTGGCACAATGACCAGCCTTCAGGCTGTGACTGCTCCATCATGCCTTGGCATTGAGGGCATAAATTAAGAGCAACAATTCAGCTGCTGGCTGGGGCTTAGCTGTCTCCTGCTGCAACACAATGTATAGATAGTCCATGTGGACCCGATGCAAATGAAATCTTTCTCCCTGTATCTCACAATTGCTCCTGTTACCAGAGTACATTGTCTATTGATGAGCAATTAAAGTGCTCTACAGACATGGAGCTCAGTGCTCTGCTGTGCAAGGAATTAAACATGCCCCTGTTATTACTATGGTGGTTACATCTGCAAAAGGGATTGTTTGACTACAGCTAGGCAATATGCATTTCCAGATAAAAATAGTTCCAATTCCTCTTTACAGAACACATGGCTAAAACATAGTTTTGAGGGGGAAAAACTGCAATTCTAACAAATTGCCATGACTTACAGACTGGATGTTTATGTTTCTGATACTCTAAGGGGCTAGACATTCCTACAACGTTTTATCACTGTTCAAAAATGTCCTCAGAAGTTTCCTTCTAGAATTAACTTTGCCCTTGGGACAGTTCTTACTTTCTCAAACTTCCTTTGAGGATGAATGTAATATTTGAGAGTCACAAAACATTTGAAGTCAAAATTGAGAATTAATGAGACGAGTGGTCTTAAGAAAGAATGAGGACAGAACGTGGGGCCTGAAGTGAATGCCAGGGGCTGTCTGTTGGGACATTTTCAGGATTTACAGCTTCCTATAGATAAGGATGGACAACTACTCACAGCAAAGACCCCAAATTTGAGATGTATGTGTGCTTTATGAAAAGAAACACTCGCTCTACAATCACGCCTGCCAAGATTAGGTGACCCAGTGTTCATGAATACATGAGTCGTTAGTCGTCAACAGCCTCCATCTGTAAACAAACCACTGGACCAACATTTTTAAAAAATAACTCACTTCTTAAGTAAGCTAAACATATCCTTTCCCATATACACACAGATTTCAGTTGTATATATTACCTAATTAGCTAAACAAATCCTTTCCGCCAAGAAAGGGAACCTCCAGACCACCCATTGTAATACTAGAGGGGAAATCAATAGGGAGGAAAGGGATTCTGGGGAGGAGGACGGGAAATCCCAGAGTCTATGGAACTGTATCATAAAATAACGATTAAAAATTGCTTTTTTTAAAACGGGGAAACTTCAATCCATCCAACTTAACTGAATTTCTCGCTCAGGTAGAATGAAACATCCAACCACTATTCAGAGGCAATTGGGTTCCCAAAGAGCAGCCCATAGGGAGTCCCCTTGGCCACCACAAAGGACAAACCCAGGCCTCATGCTGCATCGTTCCCATAAATCTGAAAATTCTGTGTGCAGTGGGCATTTGGCTCCACCACTGAGATGCCACATGGGATGCCCTTATCAGCGCCTGGTCAGAGGCCCTCGTCTGCCACTGATGCTAGCTGCTTGAACCCCAAGAGGCAGCAGATTCAAGAGTTGGGGTCACTGCCAACCATGTGAGACTGGACTGAGTTCCCTGCTCTAGTCCCAGCTCTTCCGGGCACGTGGGGAGTGAAATTAGTTGATGGACGATCTCTTTCTCCGCCTTTCAAATAGGTACATAAAATGTTATTTAAAAAAAAATCCTGTGATAACTAGGATTCTTATAAGATGAAAGTAAAAACATAAAAATGCTTTCTTTACCTTGAGATTTTAGGGGATAATAACATTTTTGCCTAAAGCTATCAAGCTACAGGACAAGCTGTATTAGTATCATTACATCCCTCTGCAAGTGCTAAACCCCCAGACTTGGTTCTATGACTCACTTAGGAAAATGCATAGGCTGATTCATTTTAGTTTATCCCTTTCGCTCTCTGATTCTAAAGAATTTGATTTTACGGGATGGTGTCATGGCACAGTGAGTTAAGCCATGACCTCCAACATCAACACTCCATGAGAGCAATGACTCGAACCTGGCTGCTCCACTTCCTGTTCAGCTCCCTGCTAATGAGTCTGGGAAGGCAGCAGACAACAGCCCAACTACATGGGCCCCTGCCACCAGGGGGGCAAATCGAGATGGAGTTCAAGGCACCCAAATTTAGCCCCAGCTATTGCAGCCATTTGGAGAGTGAACCAGTCGTTAAAAAGAACAGTCTTGGACCCAGCACAATGGCTTAGTGCCTAAATCCTCCCCTTACACATGCCGGGATCCCATATGGGCGCTGGTTTGTGTCCCAGCGGTGCCACTTCCCATCTAGCTCCCTGCTTGTGCCCTGAGAAAGCAGCAGAGAACAGCCCAAAGCAGTGGGACCCTATACTCGAGTGGGAGATCCAGAAGCAGCTCCTGGCTTTGGTTTGGTTCAGCTCTAGCCATTGCAGCTATTGGGCGGGTGTAAACCAATGAACAGAATCCTTTCTGTAAATCTACCTTTCCAATAAAAATAAAATAAATCTTTAGAAAAGAAAAAAAGCTGTCTCTTTCTCTGTGAGTCTGTCTTCCAAATAAACAAAGCTTTTTTAAAAAATTGATTTTGTTGTCTGACTTCAATAAAGAATATTCTCAGAGGACAAAAATTTCATATTGTTAGCTAACATAGCATCACACCCCACAAGTAGAGAACACCAAAAGCATTCTACCTCTGAACATGCCGGGACAGACACCGCTGCCAACTCCTCGGCCACTTTCGAGTGTGCATTCCCACAAAACCTCAAAACGCACCTGTCATCTTTATTGATCTGATCTCCAAATCCCACGGTGTCAACAATGGTCAACTTCAGCCGGACGTTGCTTTCCTGAAGCTCATAACTTCGGGCTTTTAACCGGACACCAGGTTCATTGTGAGTCGCTGGGTCACTCTCAAACTTGGTGTTGAACAAGGTGTCCATTAAGGTGGATTTGCCAATGCCTGTTTCACCTGCATCAAATGAGAAGATATGTCAGTCTCTCAGACATCGGTCACCAATGTATTTCCTGGTGAAGTATGAAAAGAGACATCCTAACATGAGAAATTGCTCTGTAAAGAGGTCATTAGACTAAGTGTGACCAGGGGAACCCTCCCCTAGATATACCTCAGGGAATTTCAAAAACTACGTAGCAAGACAAATCTGGTTTTGTTTTTTTTTTTTTTTAAGACAAATTTTGACTGTATACCCCAAGATGCTTTACTTACCTCTGAATGAAAAAAGTACCTGTAAATTTGCCTGTGATCTGTCTATTACAAAAACACAAACTGCACTCATGTGAAGATCCAGAAGAAGCTCCTGGCACCTGGCCTCAGTTCAGCTCAGCTCCAGCCATTATGGCCACTTGAGGAGTGAACCAGTAGACTGGAGATCTTTCTGTCTTTCCTTCTCTCTGTAAATCTGTCTTTCCAATAAATAAATAAATAAATAAATCTAAAAAGAAAAAAAAAACACAAACTATAACTCCCTCTTCCAGATGTTGGTGTGTAAGACTATTACAGTATTTGGGCCCGGCACGGTGGCGCAGTGGTTAAAGTCCTCACCTTGCACGCGCTGGGATCCCATATGGTGGCCGGTTCTAATCCCGGCAGCCCTGCTTCCCATCCAGCTCCCTGCTTGTGGTCTGGGACAGCAGTTGAGGGTGGCCCAAAGCCTTGGGATCCTGTACCCATGTGGGAGACCCAAAAGAGCTCCTGGCTCCTGGCTTCAGACTGGCTCAACTCTAGCCGTTGCACTCACTTGGGGAGTGAACAATCGGAAGGAAGATCTTCCTTTCTGTTTCTCCTCCTCTACGTATATCCGCCTTTCCAATAAAAATAAATAAATCTTTTTTAAAAAAGACTATTACAGTATTTTTAAAATTACTTTGCTAAATTTTTAATACTTAAGAAAAAAAAAAACCACTGATGTAATTTAGATTGAATTATCTGATACACACACCCCAGAGATAACCTAGATAACCTCAAACCAACCTCCCACCCTCTCCTTGCCGTGTATGGCTTGATCCCAGGAGCCTCATGTTATCAGACCCATGCTGAAACCTCATCTGATGATGGTATGTAAAGGTGTGGCTGGTTGTTGGGGTGCAGTCGCTGTGTTCCAATCATAATGGCTCCACAAGAAGAGATTCCATGGCGGGCAGATGGCCAGTTCCTTTGCTCAGAACTTGTTCCCCACCCCCGGTTCTCAGCAGACCCCTGATCAGTAGTGTCACCAACTGGGGACTGTGAACCTCCAAAATCATGAACAGAAATGAATCTTCTCCATTTACAAATAGCTTCTCTCAGGTATTTGTTATTATAATAATGAAATGCTGACTAACAGAGCAGTCACAACTAATGTTACTACTGCGTATTGCCTTGGTCCCAAATCTTATGTATGATCTCATCTATGCATGATCTCATACACAACATAGTCATATTCCCTTCACTTCCCAGAAGGAACACGCCGTTGACTTGGAAAAGTTTTACAGGTATACAATACTACTCAGCACAGAGCCAGGGTTCTAACCCAGACACACACACTCAAATAACACAGCAACAAGGCTTTCCTGTAACACAGAAACTGGCTGCCTTTTATTTTCCAGTTGTAGTTATGAGTCTGTATGTCATGCCTCCACACTTGTCTTTATTCTTCCACATTCAGTTAGTCAAGATGGCCAACAATTGTTGGAGAGTTTTCCCAGTCTGCAAGTGAGTCTGTGACAAATTAAATGATGCTACGTAACCTGCAGCAGTGACCCTATGAGCCTACACCAATAAAAATGTGAATAGAGATCCTTGTATGTGCCAAGCAGAGAGGTGGCCACCTTGAACCACAACACCCATCAAATGGTGACAAGACCTAAAGATGGACATATGATGAACAGCAGCTCAACTCTAGCGTAAATCAGGTAAAATTATCACTTAATTCTGATTCTCCTATTTTGATACTGTATTGATTGATCAATTGATGGACTGAATGGCAGAAAAGAGAATGATAGTCAAGTCCCCATCTGCTGGCTCATTCCTCAAATGCCCAGCATAGCTAGGACTGGGACAGGGCCAAAGTCAGAAACCAGGAACTAAATGTGGATTTCCTATGTGGGTGAAGGAATCTACTAAAGCCATTAGTACCACTGCCTACCAACATCTGCTCTGGGAGAAACTGGAGCAAAACCAGGAATGGAATGTGAACCCAATGACCATTTGGGCAGGGGACCAGTGGAGGACGGGGGCTCTCTCTCTCAGTCTCTATTTCAGCTTGCCAATATAAGAGATATTCAAAGTTTCATGGACAATTCATACTATGAAAATATTATGAATGGACTTCAAAATTTTTGCCTCCAAATAAATTATTATCTTCTACTGTCTTTTTCTGTTCTAGAAAGGAGTAGCCACATTTTTTTTTTAAACACAGAGTTACAAAGAGGGTGAAACACAGCTTTTCCGTCCACTGATTCACTCCCAAACACAACACAACAGCTTGGACTGGGAGAGAATAAGCCAGGAGTCCAGAATTCCATCCAAATCTCCCACATGAATGGCAGGAGCCCTGGCACTGAACAATCTGCTGCTGCTTTCTCAGACACATGAGTAGGGTGTTGAATCAGGTGGAGAAACTGGGACTGAACCAATACATACAGATGCCAGCATCACCAGCAGAGGGTATTAACCTCTGTGGCACCAGAAGACCAGCCCCTTCTGGTTAATTCCATTTTCTATAGGCTTCTGGAAATTCCCTTACATGGCAGCCATTTCAAAAAATCCTAATTCTGGTTTATTGCTAGAACATTCTCTCTCTTTTTAAAATTTATTTATTTTTATTGGAAAGGCAGATATACAGAGGAGGAAAGACAGAAAGGAAGCTCTTCCATCCTATGGTTCACTCCCCAAGCAGCCACAACGGCTAGATCTGAGACAACCCAAAGCCAGGAGCCAGGAGCTCTTCCAGATCTCCCACGTGGGGGCAGGGTCCCAAGGCTTTGGGCCATACTCTATTGCTTTCCCAGGACACAAACGGGGGACTGGACGGGAAGTGGGGCTGCTGGGATTAGAACCAGCATCCACATAGGATCCCAGTGCATTCAAGGTGAGGACTTAAGCCGCTAGGCTATCACCCCAGGCCCTAGAACATTCTCTCTTTTGGAGCACAGCTATGATGCCTGGAATGGTGACTTGTGATATAAAAAGAAAAGCTCTGGAATTTATACTCTTAGGGGAAAAGCCTCCCCCTGTGATGGCAAAATCCACTTGCTGGGCACTGTACCACTGTACTCATGGTTTTCCTACACTAAGCAACACTCAAGCAGGACAGCCTTCCTGGATTGGCGCTTTCCCTTATATGGCTTGCTGCCAACTATAATGTTTCACATTTAGGTTCAAAATTGTTCACATACATTTTCCTGCCTTTGCTACCGTTCCCATCGTGTCCCTGGTGTGTCGAAGTTCATGGGACTTCCTTGTTCAGAGGTTTTCATTCACGCAGAATTTTTGCAGTGTCCACTACACACCAAACTCTCTTTAAGGCTCGGGGGATACAATGAACCAGCCTGATACGGTGTCCCCATAACTCAGAATATGGTTGAGAACATGACAAAATACTAATCAGATTCTCATTCATACTTAGTTTTATACTAAGTGTCTGCCATAACCACACTCCTCTAATGAGCAAGATCACACAATGTCCACCATGTCCCTGCTGGCTGACTCCAGATGACATCCAGGGCTCCAGCCAGGGCCCTGACCCAACAGCCCCCATGAAAACCTGTGTTCTCCCTGAAGCATCTCTCTAAGCAGCATTTGAACGACAAAGAAACAGTCAGAATGTGATGAAATAAAATAGAAAAAAAAAATAGAGGCACATTATACCTCAAGACAACAAAGGCTTTAAATGGAAGCCAAGTTGTTGATAAAACATTAGCTGGGAATGTAAGGAAATAGAGTTGATAGATAAAATAGGGTGAGATATCAATCATTTATTCATCAAATTAGTACTTGAGTACTAAGTGTGTGGGAAAAAATAAGACAGATGAGTGACACTGTTTCAACTTCCATAAAATCTCACTTGTCCTGATCTCTGGGAGGGAGGGAGGGGGGGCAGAGAATCTGCCTTCCACAAAGATCAGGCTGCGCTGCCTCCCTTACTTCCTAAACATTCTTAAACAAAAATGAGCAGAGCTTAAACTCACGCTAGGATCCACAGCTTAGCTTAACTTTGAGCACAAGGAAGCTGTGTCATAGATACCTGAAGAAAATGAAAATTCCTACTCTTAAGACAATTCTGGTAGGCAATTCAGTTCTTGAGTGATTGTAACTATGTGCTACCAACAGCTGGCTTCCTGGGATTTGGATATAGACACAGGAGTCACGGTGTAACCACATAGAAGTCTCTCCATCAGGCCAAGGCTCCATCAAATAGCAAGTGACCTACTTCACTTTCACCTTTTTCCCTAAAAACAGCAATCACGACTTTAACTTTCAGGCTCCTTTTACTAGACTGCAAACTGCAGAAGCACTTGTGGATCACCAATACTATACTTTTTATAAGAGACATGGTAAATTTAATGATCGTTTACATTGAGGAGGAAATTATGAACAATTAGCATTCCAGGCCCTACTCACAGCACAAGGCTAATCAGTGGGTTGAAGAAAACCACTGTTCCTTTGAATTTCCAAGTGCTTTGCTTTCCACGGCTTGTAAAGCAGTCCTTAGACAGTCATGCTCGCTGCGGTGTGATTCACCAAAAGCAGTTCCGTGAAGAAGGACAGCTTCTGGAATCAAAGGAACTACAGAATGAGGTCTGCTTGCTAGCGTCTGAGCCAGGGGGTGGCGCCTCTTGAATCCCCTGAAAACAGAGCCTGGCCTGGGCTTTTGAGGACCCACAAGAGCAAAATGGGGTCTTTCCCAGTGACTACTCCAAAGCCTACTCCTAGACTCAGGGTCCACATCAAACCGAACAGTCTGAACAGCATTTCCAGAAAAACCAAAGACAGACACTGAAGCATTTCAAAGCTGTACAGAGGACCAGCCATGGAGGAGACATTTCTTAGGAGCTAACTAAAAAGAAAATGATCTTGAGGATAATGACACTGGGATTTGCCACTGGGGTGGATTTTTCAGGGGAGCTGGTTGATTGTAAATTCATCTGCCTAAGCACTCATTGTTAGAGTAATTAGAGACTCACTCCTGATCTGCTGTCTAAGGCTGCTGTTATTCCTGCTCCTGTCAATGCTGGTAGAGGTGAAACCCACATCACAGAGGAAAACAGTCCCACCCCTTGTGCCCTACCCTCAGACTCCACTCAACCACAGGCTGAAAGGTGGACACAAGGGGAGAGAAGCAGAAGGAGGGTATTATTCATTACAAGGTCACTGCAGAGGCTAGCACTATGGCAAGTAGGTCCAGCTGCCTACTGCCTACAGGTGCCTGCAGCACCAGCATCCATATGCATACCAATTCAAGTCCCAGCTGCTCCACTTTCACTCCAGCTCCCTGCTAATTTCACTGCAGAGCAACAAAAGACAAATTAAGTCCTTGGGCTGAGTTACACCCATGTGAGAAACCGGGAGGAAGCTCCTGGTTCCTGGCTTTAAATAGGCCCAACTCCAGCTGCTCTGACTCTATGGGGAGGGAATTAGCAGATGGAAGATGTCTAGCTCTGTAAATCTGTCTCTTTAAAAAACCATAAATCTTCAAAAATAAAAATAAATTTATAAATCTCTTAAAAAATATTTTTAAAAGGTAATGAGAGATGGGTCAAATTGGGTCTGTAACTCAGCCCCTTTCACTGACGGCCATGCCTGGTGGCTTGATGAGTAACTGTGCGTGAGGCGCTGCCTGCCTCCTCCGGATACTCTAGATTTTATTGCTGGCACATGCCAGATCATCACAGCCACATATTGAAGCTGTATCCTCACTACTCATAAGGTCACCTTTGATGAGGCATGTTTTGACATAATGCCACCAGCTAGGACACTTGCCACAGCATGAATCAGCTGCCCTGATTGGGTGCACACCTAGAACCAAGACCATCAACACATCCACCATATGATGAGTCTGTTCTGAAAACCCGCAGGGGGAATTTCTCCAGTAAACCTGTGCTGCGCCTGCAGCAAGGGCTGTGTATTCACTTTTGAATTTCTCATGTTCAACTGGTAACTTTCTTGCACACAGCACTCACACATGCTCCTAAGTACCCATTAGCAAATAATAATCAGGTCAGTTAAAGCCCTCCACGCTCTGAGCACCAAGCCTGCCTCATGAATTAACAGCGGCGGGCAGGTCTGGGGTCAGGCTCTGTGTTCCGACTCTCTCTGTCCCTTATTTTCTGGGGGCAATTTTCTTTTCAATCATTATACCCTGGACACCCACTTCTATTACTGGAAAAACAGGATGAGATGAAAATGCTTAACACTTGATTATAAAATTCCACAATGTATGCCAAAGCTATGGCCTATAACTTGACACTTTGTTTAAAGATTTATTTATTCTACTTGGAAAGCCAGATTTACAGAGAGATGGGAGACACAGAAAGAATGATCCTCCATCCACTGGTTCACTCCCCAAGTGGTTGCAACAGAGCTGAGTTTATCTGAGGTCAGGAGCTTCCTCTGGGTCTCCCACGCAGGTGCAGGGTCCCCAGGCTTTGGACCGCCCTCCACTGCTTTCCCAGGATACAAACAAGGAGCTGAATGGGAAGTGGAGCAGCCGAGATACAAACCGGCACCCGCATAGAATCCCGGTACATCAAAGGCAAGGACTTTAGCCACCAGGCTATCATGCCGGGCCCACAACTTGATACCTGTAACTTGTCTGATTTCCCTCATCTTCATCCCCTCACAACAATGAAAGCTGTCTTTTTTTTTAAAAGGGCTTCTATTTTCAAAACATGTTAGTAAATGACTTTAACTCCATGTGACTGGTTGAGCTTAAAAAAACGGGGTGCTACAGCACCTTATGCCTTCTTGGGGAGCTCAAAGAATTGACACACAGCTGAGTCACTGCTGATGGTGTCATCGGTTAGCATCAATTGGCAAATGAACAAAAATCTGAATACCAATTTAGATTCCCTGGATAAATACTACACTAGTAAAACGGAGAAAGGTTTCTTTACAAGTGTAGTTTGAAGGGGTGGGTGTTGTGTGGCCCAGCAGGTTAAGCTGCCACTTGAGACACCACACTCCATTTCACAGCGCCTGGCCTGAGTCCCCACATCTCTGCTTCCCATCCAGCTTCCTGCAGATGCATCCTAAGTGGGTGGCAGTGAATGGTGGCTCAGATACTTGGGTCCCTGCACAGATGAAGTTCCAGGTTCCCGACTTTGACCTGACCTAGCTCCACCTGTTGTAGGTATCTGGGGAGACCACCAGACAGAGGATCTCTTCCCTATCCCTCTCTCTCTATTGTTCTAGATTTCAAATAGTGCAAAGTGGATCAGAAGTCAACCCAACTGACACAGGAATAGAACATCCAAACATTGGAGATGGTACTGCCTAGTGGCGAATCAAATTACCTGGCATTGTCTGTCAGTCTCCTTTCAGATAACATCTCTTTCCCATACAAGGAACCCCCTGTGTTCTGAAGTGGACAGACCTCATTTCCCACCTAAGCAGGTGGGCATATGCCCAGTCCGGTGGATCACAAGAACTCCAATGACTGTTCAAACGAGACATGTCAGGAATCACTACTTCTTTCTCCTGGGGTTGCAAAGCCTGCAACACTACCGGAAGCCTGACTGTTGCTAAGAGAAATCCCAAATGGAGAGCAAGCAGAAGCCGGCAGGATGCAGAACCAAGAGGAAAGCCTAGACAAGCAGCAGTGAGTTCCTGGAGATAGCTGCTGACCACATGACTCGGGTTGGCTTTATAACTCATGTAGGAAGGAAGGGGAAGAGAGAGTTTTATCTGCAGTTAAACTGAACCGCTGCAGATCTCCCAATGCAAGAACAATACGAAAGATGCAACAGGTCAACCTGCAAGTCAGAAAACAGTATCGAAGGACCAAAATGTGTAAGCAGCCTCTAGAGAAGGGCCAGGAAATGTCTGCCCCCTGGGGATGCCTCCCCTGGGCTTCAGCACAGCAGGGTGAAGGTTCTAAGGCTCCCCAGTTGATTTCCTCTTTCAGACAGACAGAGGATGCATTTGCAATGTTACCTCCGTGGGATGGAAGCAGAGGGCAGAAGGTAAAAGGAGAGGATTTTATAATTTCAAGTGGCACATTTTATAGTAGCTAGCTTGGACATTTTAAGCATGTGTGGGGATGTAACTCTAATAAACATCTATAAATCCCAAGTGTTATCACCCAGTGAGGTCAGTAAGCATGGTGACTGTTCTGCAGACCCCTACAGGGCAACCTTGATGTAGTTTCTGGGAAATTCCAGCCAGCATAAGGTTGACGCTCTTTAACACGGGGTGAGGTCAGCCACGGAGCCAGAACATCCTGATACACACAATGTACCGGGTTAAGTTTTCCCAGCAAGTCTACATCCCACTAGAAGGCTTTCTCTCTTCCTGGTAGGAGCCAGACTATAGAACTCAGATATAAATGTCTATGTAGATATATCTAATCCTGTATATATTGCATTTTTTCTTTGAATCTGAGGGACAGACAGGAGTTCTTCCATCTGCTAGTTCACTCCTCAAATGCCAGCAATATCCAGGGTTGGGCCAGGTTAAAGATGTGAGCCAGCAGCTCAATCATGGTATTTGAGCTTTCACCTGCTGCCTCCCAGAATGTGCACTAGCTAGGAGCTGGGATCAAGGGATGTAAGCGCCCCTAAACTGTCTCCTGCACCCACTGTGCCAAGCACCTACCCCTCAGCTAAATTCCGGAAACTGATTTTGGAGACAGGGTTGGGGAGGTGAAAGAGAATCAAAAACAGCAATTGGCCTCAGCTTACACCAGAGCCTATTTCCCAACAGAAAACCAACAAGCTGCCAACAAGATGCTATGCTAATGAGGAGCTGCCCTGCTCTGCAAAAAAGCAAACATCAAGAGAAAAGACAAGCAGTTTATGGCTGCTCAGTAGAACGAGCTGCCTTCGAGAAGGCCCCCTGCTAAAACCGAAAAGGCTTCATACGGGGCACATGGGGAGAGCAGGGAGTTGGCTGCAACTGGCTGGCTTCTCTCCCAGCAGTCCCCTGTCCAGTAGTTAAGGCTCACTCCAGAGAGCAAGTGGGCAGAGTGGGTGGACCAACTGGTGCTCACTGATAATGGACACCAAAAGTGAATAAATTTTCTTTAAAAATTTTCATTTATTTTTGATGTTGCTTACATAGTTGATCAGAGTTGGAAGGGTCGAGGCTTAGGGTGAAGTGGGTAAGACCATTGTTTCCAAGTTTTCTTTTTCTTCCTCCTGTAGCTAGGGCAGGGTGGGGTTGAGGGGAGAAACCGCACCCAACCCCTCAACAGCCTCAGTAGGCAAGGTTGGGGAACGGCCACCCAATATCATCCCAGGGTCCATTTTCTATTCCCATTTTCAAAATGTACACAGTGCGTATCTCTTCTGAGTTCTCACAGGAGTTCGTCTGAGGCATTCAATCAAGATCAAAGGGAGGGTGGGCCACCATGGACTTCTTAGGCCAGTCTCAGTGGGATCAGTGGCTTGAGCCTCTGGAGGCAGCTGTTCCTGCTTATAGATGTTTCTGTTACTTTCAGTGTGGGGTGGAAATGGGAGACAGTCTTAACTTCACTGGAAACCCATTTATGCAATTCTCTGTGCCAGACGCAGCCCGTACCATCTCCCAGCTGGCCATTAGGAGCCACAGCCGGAGGAAGGTGGGGCTGACATCTGAGCCTGGACAACCCCCTTTAATCGACCTGGAAACAGATTCCTATTTTGAGTTTGTTGTCTTTCCCCTCTTCTACCTTCCCCTTCTTAGCTTAAACAGCACATGACTAGATTGGAAAAGAAATATACCAAGGGCAAAGTATAACATATAAGGGATTTGAACGCCATGTACAGGGATGCAAGTCATTCAGTTCTTTCTGTTTTTTTTTTTTTCCATTTGTCTACTAGGAATAAAGTTCCCTGCAGATTCGAATTTAGGTCAGTAATTGAGGCAAGAAATTTGTTTCAAAGTCAAGAATTTTAGATTGTCTTTTGCCTTAAGAGTTCATTTTTTAAACACTAAGTTTATTAAAGTACTTAGAATTGTTTTATATTTTACTTGTTGGACATGATGTACCTGCAAAAACTTGCAGCGGAGCAGTTAAATCACCACTTGGAATGCCCACATATCCCACATCACAATGCAGGTTCAAGTCCCAGTTATTCTGTTTCCAATCCAGCTTCCTGCTAAGGCATCCTGGCAGGTGGTGGAAGAAGGTTCAAGTGCTTAAGCCCTTTGCTATGCATTCAGGAGAGCCAGACGGAGTTGCTTGCTCCTGGCTTCAGTTAGCCTACATCTGGCTCTCTCTTGTGGCCACTAGGAGAGGGAACCAGTGGATGGAAGATCTGTTGCCCTCTCCCCTTACCTTTCAAGTAGAAGTAAATATTTTAAAAATAAAACCCATAGCAGTGATTACTGATGCTCTGTAGTACAGACTCTGGAAACAAACTCTTGGAAGAGCTGTGAATGTTCTTCCTGTAAATGTCTAACTCCTTCCTTTCTTTTTAAAAGATTTATTTACTTTTATTTCAAAGGCAGACCTATAGAGAACGGAGAGCCAGAAAGATCTTCCATCCACTGGTTCACTTCCAGATGGCAGCAATGGCTGCAGCTGAGCCAATCCAAAGCCAGGAGCTTCCTCTAGGATTTGTTAGAGGTAGGTGCAGGGGCCCAAGGACTTGAGCCATCCTCTGCTTCCGTACCAGCCCATAAGCAGGGAGTTGGATCTGGCATGGCAGGTAGAGGCTTGCCCTACTAACACCACAGCACAGGCCCCCTGACTTCTTTCTTCCAGCTCCCCATTGCCTAGTTAGGGTTTAAGTCCCTCTGGCCACCCACAGTTAAAATGTTTTAATAACAATATTACTAAGCTGGCCAGTGGCTTGACTATAGGAAAGAAACAAAAGTACTTTCAGTGAAACCACAAAACTTAAAGCATTTACCAGAACCAAGCACAGCTCTCAATTCTTGTGACCATGTATCACACTGGGAGCAAATGAGAAACTGCTTTCCTCTCCCTCCAATGAAGAGAGAGTGTGACAGTTATCACTTCCGGCCTGATATCCCTACAGCATGCCCTTGAGGGTCAGCGGCCCACATCCAAGAGGGCCAGGACCCGCTGGCCACAGGCGACGGCCACTCACCAACACACAGGATGTTGAAACAGAAGCCTTGCGAAGTAGACTTGTTGACCAGCTGATCAGGGAGACTGTCGAAGCCCACATGGCCAGAAAGGGACAAGTTTCGCAGCTCTTCATTCTGGAATTGCAGAGGGGGAAGTCATAAGGAAGTCATGAACGCTAGCCCCCAACACTCCTGCCCTGTGACATGCACCTGGTCCCCACACTCTCCTTGGCTTCTACTCAACTGAGGGTAGGAAGGACTCCAAAACCACACCCTCTCCACAAAAATTCCAGGCTACTTCCGAGGGGCGGGGATCTCATTCCGTATTCCACACATCCTGGTCCTGGGAAGTTTGAGCTTCCAGAGCTGGCTATTTCAGACACGCCTTAAGCGACATTTTAAAAACAATGTCGAGCATGTTTCATTCAAGAAAAAAACTTCCAGTTTACCTTCAATGAAGGCAAAACACATACAACACAGACATACATTCATCTCTTGCAGAGACCTAAAGGAACTTTGAGAAGCTCACAGATCACCACAAAGTAACATCGCTGGAACTGAACTCCCCACAACTCCACCTGCATCCCATGGCTTCTGGAGAAAACGGGTGAAATCTCTTTGCCGAGAAACAAGGGCTCAGCCACAGACCTTTGACCACAGCGCCATGCTTATCCTTTGCAATCCTAGAAACTGGATTCTGCTGAGCTCCTTGCAGACCGGCCTCCTGGTATCCTGGGTGTGTTGCCGACCCACTTCACAACCTAAGTCCTGAAGCTAAAGCAAGAAACGGAGCCCCATGTTTTGGTGAAAAACAAAAGCCTTTGTAGGCCTGGTGCAATGACTCAATTGCCTAATCCTCCACTGGGACACCAGTTTGGGGCCCCGACTGCTCCACTTCCAATCCAGTCCCCTATTTATGGTCTGGGAAGGCAGAGGAGGATGGCCCAAAGCCTTAGGACCCTGCATCTGCGTAGGAGACCAGGAAGAAGCTCCTGGCTTTAATTGGGCTCAGCTCCAGTTGTTGTGGTCATCTGTGGGGTTAAACAAGGGATGGGGGATTTTTCTCTCTCTCCATAGATCTGCCTTTAAAATAAAAATAATTTTTTTTAAAAAAAGAGCCTTGGGCCTGGCGGCGTGGCCTAGCGGCTAAAGTCCTCGCCTTGAAAGCCCCAGGATCCCATATGGGCGCCGGTTCTAATCCGGCAGCTCCACTTCCCATCCAGCTCCCTGCTTGTGGCCTGGGAAAGCAGTCGAGGACGGCCCAATGCATTGGGACACTGCACCCATGAGGGAGACTCGGAAGAGGTTCCTGGTTCCCAGCATCAGATCGGCGCGCATCGGCCCGTTGCGGCTCACTTGGGTAGTGAATCATCAGACGGAAGATCTTCCTCTCTGTCTCTCCTCCTCTGTGTATATCTGGCTGTAATAAAATGAATAAATCTTTAAAAAAAAAAAAAAGAGCCTTCACACAGGATCACTGAGCCAATTTAAAAAACAAAAACTCATTCCATTATCCTATTTTAGTTATATAATTATGAATTTTTTAAAAGTCATCAAGGACTAAGATCCCATTTTTATATTTCTATGGTTACTACATAGGCACAGAAATGCAATTCCATAAATACAGTGATTTTAATGGTTTTGTGAACAATAGAATGTCTAAAGACCATAACAGCTCTCAAATTCTGATTCTGCCAAGTGCAACTAAAAAAACCATCAACGCTGTCTGAACACAGTGGTGGCAGCTGCAGGTCTGAGGTCAAGGGGACAGAGAACAGATGTCGCATCTATGAATAGCTCCCTTGAAACCTGCCAACAGTGAACTTGAGACCTGGAGAGCAGGACAACGCAGCCCACCACCTGGCCCACAGCTTGGGGAGCATGCCCAGTGGATGGATGGATGGATGGATGGATAGATGGATGGCTGGATGAGCCATCAGCCTGGGAACTCCCAGTGACACCTGCCTCCTTCTGGCTGGGAGGCGGGAAGCTACCTTTTTAGCTACTTCAAAGGTTCAAATAGGAGGTATTTTTAGGGTGTTCACCACATCCGCCAGGGCTGGTGGCAGAGGAGCTCAGTAAGCCCTGAGTTATATTTAGATCTCTTTCTATGCAGTTGTGCCATGGCTACTGCACACAGGACCACAAAAAACCACCAGCCCAGACATCACGCTGCTGCACCCAACTGGGAGACAAAGTAGGGAGGGAAGAGCCACCCTCCCGCAGTCCCCAGCCTGCACAGACGAAGGTGGGATCTCTGTAGACTCTGGCAGATTGGGTGTCTAGATGCCAGAGGAGGCACCCCAGGCAAGATGCACTTAGCAATTACAGCTCCTGTCCCAGAATCCAAAGCTCAGCCTCTCCTATCCTCCTTGCTTTCCAAAAACACGTGAAACCATCTACACACCCACCAAGTATTTTTATCCCCATTGAAGACCACATACAAAATGAAGGGTTATAAAATGGCTTCAGCTAGAGACTTCTGAAATGCAAAATTCTGGCTACAGCTTCCCAGTCTCTAACATTGTTAATATAAAATTATGCAAAAATCTCATAATGTAGTGTTTTACGCTGCACTGTGTGAGCCTAATTGTTTGCCTAGGACGAAAGGCCTCCTGGGAAATCTGGGTTACAACTGGAAAGGCGGGAGGGAAAGGGGACTTCACTGCTTTGATGCATGAACAAGCTGTGGGGGCTGGAACGCACTGGAGGAAACGCACCAGAGGATGTTAGCTCTTTTCGGGGGACCTGCATGGCCCATCCCTACCTACACACCAGCAGTGGACAGTGCCAGGCCTAGTGATACCCGGTTTAACTGGCCCTGTCCAAAGAATGAGAGCTTCTATTTCAGTGCCTACAAGTCCAGTCTTAAGGACCTAGGAGACTATTCTCAAATCATGAATAGGATCACACCCGGAAATGACGCTCCGAATTTTATCTCCCATACCAAACTCATTTCCCTGGATTCCAGTTCTGAATTCCATCACAGGGGGTTTCCTATCTGTACGTCCTGAAGCTGAAACCTCATTCCCTCTCCCTTCTGTGGAGTTCTGTGGGTGCCATCTATCCACGCTAGGGAGCCTGTCCTTTCCACACCCACACCATCAATTCCCAGGCCCTACTGATCTACACCCTGGCCATCTCCATTCCTACTGGGTCAAGAGCCTCCCTACCAATGCCCCGCGACTGGCTTGCTTCTCCAATCCTATCCTTCCTCTCAAAAGTCCTTGCTGCCATAAGGGTCTCACCACTCAGCAGCACCCAACCCCAGCCCCTCCACTTGCCAGCTGCAGGCCTCCCCGGGCTGCCACCTGATCTCCATTCCCAGTCTCCCTGCTCTCCCCACAGTCACCTTATACAGAATTGCTCTGGTGGGTTTCTCTCCATCAGGACTTACACCAAAGGACCTCATATCCACACGTGCACACCCAAGCCCTCCAGATCCCACTAAAGTTTTAACTTCATCACCATCCTTATGGGAATAACTTCAGCAAACACGGATAACGGTGGCTCCAGCTACTTGGCATTCCATGATCCCACTGAAAGGGCTCACATTTCAATTCTATGAAATGGTTGTTATGATTACCCAACCTCAACTTACAGATGAGGAAATGGAAGGTCTCCAACACAGGAAGTCAGAGGCCAGAGTTGTCACAGTTAGTCACTGCTATCTCCGGGTGATCTAATAAGTACCCAGGTGGCCCAGTCTAGAGGAACTGCGTTTATTCTCAAATCATTAACCATGTCGCTCCTGTAACTGAATTCCATCCCAAGACGGAACTCTTTCAATGTATTAATCCAATGCCTTAAAACGTTCTCTGAAATGAGGATTCCTTAGCAATCCTAATGTTAGAAACAGAAGGTCAGGCTTTTTTGTGGCTGTTTTTTGCAGCTGTAACACATGAAGTCCATGATACCAGGCTTTGTTTTACCATTTCCAAAATCAAAGGGCCAGCACTGAACCCACTGCGTGAGTGACTATTAAGACCTTAATGGACTGAGCTCTGTATTTGCAAGTCTATCTGGTTAAGACCTGTTACCCCACCAAGTCCAAAGCCCCCTGCATCTTGAAAAGGTTACAACTGAACTCTACCGTGCTAACGCAACTGTTTTTCTCTACTAAGACCATTTCTTCATGAATATAATTATTTATTTGCTCATCCAGAAAAACTCAGTAAGGGAACTAAAAGATGTTATTTTTCTTGCTCACTGATACACTCTGCCGTCACCCTTGAGAAGGCTTCCAACGTGGGGCCAGAGACAAGACAGTTACATGCAGTTCTACTGAGGATGAGGGACAGGACACAGGTGCCTGCAGTCCCACTGCGGATGAAAGTGGTAAACACCAAAAGCTTAACCACAGGAAGAAATAGTGGCAGAAGGTGCTTTTGGCTACAGAAGTTCAGGGGTAACTTTTAGGAAGGCTGGAGTGCCATGAAACAAAAGTCCATCTCCCAGAAGCCTTCTGCCCACTGTGCCCAACAGGCCACTGTACCACAGTACCACAGAAGCTTATAACTGACAAGTTTTCAGAAGATGCTTGGTAGACTTCCCCATGGAGAGCATTAAGTGTTACCATAAAATATGTGCCATGATTACCAGAGAACAACAGCAAGAGGCATGGAGTGTGGCAGATGACGGTTTGAAGTCTCCATATTGTCCTCAGTAAAAATGGAGCACTTGAAACCAGGGGGAAGTAAGGAAATGGCACGAGGATGCCTAACAGTTCCACAGGAAACTAGGGTTTCCTTCCCCTCAATGAGGCAGGAGGCGGAGAACATTATAATTATATTATTATAATAATTCTGAAATCCAAAATGAACAGTTCTAGAGTAGCTGTGAGCATTCCAGGAGATGGTGTTGACCGCAGAGCTCAGGACTGTCCAAAAAAAAAAAAAGAAATCACAAGGAAAGAACAGGATAAACAGAGGGAAAGCAGAAGTCAGAAAAAGAATTCCACCCTAAAGAAAAGTTCCTAGATAGTACAACTCATTTCAATAGCTGCAGAAAGAGAGGGCATTTGATGCAGTAGTTCTGATTCTGCTTGGGATATTCACAGCCTCATCAGAGCACCTGGATGTCACGCCTGGCTCCGCTTCCAGGCCTAGCTTCCTACTAACATGCACACTGGAACACAGCAGTGGTGGCTTAGGGACCCGGGTCCGTACCATGCATGTCAGAGACCAGGACCAAGTACTGGGATGCTGGTCTCAGTTTGGCACATCCCCAGATTCTGCAGGCATTTGGAGGGTGAACAGTAGATAGGAGCTACTGCTCTCTCTCCCCTCTTCCCTTTCAAACGTTTAAGACAAAAGGCTGGAGAGAAAAACCACAGAACTGCATGCCTGTTTGCAGCATCAGCAGTTAACAGCAGGAATATCCTCCACTCCAGCTCCCGGGCCCACTATGGCTTCTATTTTAACTCAGGTCTGGGTTCCTTGAAGTTAAGGACCTGGATATGCCTATACTCAAAGCAGAGCTCTGGAGTCCTGTGGTTAGGTAACCTCCTCAGGCCTCAGATCCTTATCAGCAAGCAGAAGCCAGAGGGCTGGTTACCAAGGTGATGTGTTGTTTCTTTAAAACAAACCAAGAGTTTTCCTATGTGAAAGTAAGACTTCCTATCTACCCTTAAGCCGATCTTAAAATGTAAGCTTAGAAAAGAGTCCTTTCTTTAAAATTTCGTTTTCCTAGAGAGAAAAAAAAGGTGCTGTATGCATTCAGCTAGAGAGCTGGAGGTTTTGCTTACAAGAAACTGATGACGTTTTCCTCAAATCCTCAGTTAATGGAGAACATTGAGCCAAGGCAGTTAATCCCCGAGTTTAGGTTTCCTCATCTGTAAAAAGCCGCTTGAGCCAAAGAGCCTTTAAAAGGACCCTGGTTCCAAAGCTAATTCCAAGGTTGCTGGTTGTTTGGAAACCCAAGGGCATAAATCCAATCCTGTCACTTTCCTTAAGGAAGCCAAACACATGGGGAAACATTCCTGGGAGCATCAATTCTCCAGCCAGAAAGGCTCAACGTTCAAGGACCCATGAAAGGAAATGTCTGTCTATTAAAACTGAGTGGAAATCTGCATCCATTTCCCACTTTAACCTTTCATTCTTTTTTGTTACACGATAATTACCATAAATTAGTTAAGGAAAATGTCGTGTGCTCACTCTTTACAGTTCCCTTGCTTCAAAGCAATTTTTTGATCTTCAGTTATGCTTTCATTTGTTCAGCAATGTTTCTTGAGAGCCACCAGGTGCTCCACTGCAGGCTCTGACAGTGGGGAAGGCATCCCTAACTCCTGGAGCAAGTGATGCAGTGGGGCCCACATGCACAGGTGATAAACCTAAGCTAGCCAGCACACAGGGTGCTAGGCAACCTTGTAACTCACGTGTGGCTGACTACCAGGCCTCCAGTGACTCTGCCTGCCTACAGTATAGAAGAACGTGTATTAGTCAAGCATCCTTAGTTATTTCGGTAGCTAGCTCCTATGCACACTGTAGATACGTAGGTGGTAAGCATTCACAGAGTCTGAGCAGCATTGATTATGTGATCAAGACCGAAGTCTTAAGGTCAAAGATGCCTCATTTCAAAGGAGAGCTGAGATGGAACCATGGGGCGGCAGAAGGCCAGAAGAGAAACATGAATTCCCTCTGCTCTTTCCAGTCAGATGATGCCTCCTTGGGCAAATGAAGAGATCATTTGTCACCCTAGTGCGTGTCTGGCTTCAAGGTCCCCATATGAGATCCCTGACTGATCACCAGCCATATCTCAGAACTGGGAGAAACTCCAGCCTCTAATTGTCTAGGAAGTTAAGATTTTACCCAAATGTCTGCTGAATCCTCTCCATAAATGATCTTGTCTAAGTCCAATTTAGAGAGCACCGAATTGGTTTCAGAGTCTCTAATTTTAAAGAAGAGAAGGTCAGGAGGAAGATGGGAAATGCCTTCAGTTCCTATGCAAAAGGGGAAGAAAACACTGAAGTGCAAACTTATCTACCCAACTGCAGCTGTGACGCCTGTGCGGGGCATGCCTTCGAGGCCAGACATTGCTGAGCTAACTTTCATCATGTTCATCGTCTGAAGCAAGTCATTACCAAGGGGCGGGTGGAGGGGCTGCTGCATTCCTTAAGGATGATGCGGACAGCATTTGCTACTCTGTCATCCATACCATGAGCTCCCAAGGCTGGCGCCAAGAAAAGCCCCAAGGAAATGGTCTCACACAGCAGCAGGAACTGGGGGATCCAGGGAGTGGTTATGAGGAAAACCATATGGCCCCGTGAGTGACGACCAGACCCTCAGGGCAGCCAGCGAGGAGCTGTGGCTGCCAAGGAGCACCCAGGGTGCCGCCCCCTGCACCCCAACGCCAGGTGAGATCAGCTCTGAATGCCAAACCCTGGGAGCCACCCTGGAGGATCCCACCAAGCAGCCAGAGAAGCACTTGCTTCCTACTGAGCAGCTGCTCTGATTCCAGTGCTGTTTCGAAGCGACTCCAACACACAGCCAGTGGACAGAATTTCTGCCAAATCCTTGCAAAAATAATTCAGATAGGGTTTGCTTGGGGGATGGTGGGATTATTGGAAAAATATACTTCCTAATTGTTATATTTCTACAGCATTTTGGATTACTAAAAAAGGAAAAGTATCCCTGTGCTATAAATGTAATCGCTTAAACGGTGGGGGTGAGTGTGAACCAGAGCCATCACCTGCTGCCTCCCAGGGCACACAGCAGCACAGAGATGAAGTCAGGAGCAAAGCTAGTCCTTGAACCCAGGCACTCTCATAGCGGGTGGATCCACTCAGCCAAGTACCCAACATTCTCCCTCCTGCATTTATAACAGAGAATAACATTCTATCTTTTAAATAAGGGAAGGTTAATAACAATAATAATAATATTTAATATTTTAATTCTTTTGAAAGGCAGAAGGACAGAGAGAGGAAGAGATCTTTTATTCACTTGTTCACTCCCCAAATGGCTACAATAGCCAGGACTGAGCCAGGCTGAAAGCAGGAGCCTGGAACTCCATCTGGGTGTCCCACGTGGATGGAAGGGACCCCAGCAGTTAGGTCATCTTCCACTACTTCCCCCAGATGCATCTGCAGGAAGCTGGATTGAAACTGGAGCAACTGGGATTCAAACACTTGCTGCTATATGTAGGCCTGTAGATGTGCCACATCAAAAATTCTTTTTCAGGAGAGAAGTCTGCAGTCTTTATTGAGTCTAACAGGTGGATGACAGGTTAAAGTGTGTAGAACCAAATCACACGGAGGGTGAGGAGTGAGCAGAGATGCAGAGAGGACTGTGCAAGGTGAGTGACAACTGAAACAGACACAAGGGCACTGCTGCCAGTGTTCCACTCTACACCCTCAGCCAAGTCAGCTTACACCTTGGCCACAGGCTTGTCAACTATCAACTGCCTCACTGAATCGCTGCAATTTTACACACCAGATAATTTCACACACATTTCTTGGGTCATCACTTCCCTTAATGACCAACCAACCAGAGGCCAACAGCTCTCCGATCATGACTCGCAGCTCACACCATGCTCCTGGCCTCCTGGCATGTTCTTCTGTGACTCAGGCAGCCGTCAGCTAACAACTCCTCAGTGGAATTCACCATACTGGCCCCTGGTCCCCTGCCCCTCATTCTCAACACAAACACTCCCTGCCATACTCTCAGACTAAATAGCAACAGCATCTCCTAGAATTCGACCTGCTGCAAGCATCTGCCTTCTTGCCTCTGCCTTCTTGCAGGAGAGCAAAGGCCAGAGCTGATTCATCTTGGCTCCTTCCCTGCCCTCCAAATTGGAGGGTGGTGACGTCCTGAAGACACTAGGATGGCTTCTCTCCTCTAGACCCTAGAAGAAAACCTCCAGCATTTACTGACCACTGACCACAGCCTTTTGGACCAAGACATTCCCACGATCCAAAGCGACAGAACCACAGCAAGTCTACCAGCTGGTTTCTACTTAAAAGAAACCCAGTGATAGGCATTCCTACTTCCTCAACCTCACCTGCCACTAGGCTTCACCCAAATTTGGATCCAGGGTCAGATTTTGCAGTCATACTCCCACAACTTTACATCTGCCAAGAAGGGTAGGGTACCAGGGCTACTGGTCTGGTTTTTATAATGCACAGGACCAGGTGGAAAGAGACAAACCGAAACCATCCCACCCTACACCCTCCCCTCCTTCCCCCCCACCACCTACTATCTCACCCTACACCGCCCCCCTCTCCCTCCCCGCCACCTACTATCCCACCCTACCCTCCCCCCCCACCTACTATCCCACCCTACCCACCCTCTCTTCCCCTACCCCACCCCCTGGCCAGAGGGTGAGCAGGCAGGGTGTGGCCCAGCCTTCTTTCCACTACACTGGGCTCCAGTGCATGCAATGATTCAAAGTGTGTCCTGCTGTTTGGTGTAGTGGTTAGGACTGCACTCCATATCCCAGTGCCTGGGTTCGAGTCCTAGTTCTGCTCCTGATTCCAGCATCCTGTTGGCTCACAGCCTGGTAAGCTACAGGTGATGGCTTCAGTACTTGGATCCCTGTCACTCACGTGTACAACCAGATTGAATTCCTGACTCCTGGAGACTGGTTTTGCTCTGGTCCAGCCCACACTGTCACAGGCATTTGGGGAATGAACCAGATGATGAAAACCTCTTTCTATCTCTCGGCCTGTCCATTGAAAGTCTGGGTTTTTTTTAATTTGTGTTTAAAGCAAGATGTCAAGAATTAAAAGAAACAATTTCAAGTTGGTTGATGATGAGATCCAATGCAGGCGGTCTGAGGAGACCACCTGGCCCCCACACACTCTCCCTTCCATACAAGAAGGCTCACATCTGCTCCGGAACTCAGTCTATCTGGGGCCACTTTCACCTTCAGCTTATCAGATTGGTAACAGGCAATGCCATCACTAAGATACTGGCATCCAAGATGAGCATCAATTAGGAAAGCCCTGCTGAAAAGCAGCTCCCAGAAGCGAGGAAAGTCGGTCATGGCTCAAAGAGCCACCAGGTGGTCACCCCAGAAAGCATGTGGAGCGGGAGCGCTTTCTCCTCTCAGACAGAGAATATTTCACTAGTTCTGAAGAGGTTAAGTCCCACTGAATACCAACAATGAGCAACAACAAAAAAAGGGGGGAGACATTTTCTGGAGGCACCACAGACCACAGCATTTTTGGGTCCAAGTCCAAATGCCGAATGCCAAATGCCGTATGCCAAATGCCGTGGCTCTGCCAAGCTGCGAAGTGCTGACCCACAGTCTCCTGTTTGGAAGTGACATGGTCCACGTGTGCATTCCAGGGACAGCCGGAAGAAGCCCAGGGCAGGAGGGAGGCCGAGTGACAACCCAGTGCAGAGTATGCAGGAAGGGACGGCCCGACTGGAAACAGATGGGGCACCACCCGCACCGGCCACGTATGGGAGGAGAGCTGCCTTAGCTTAGCAGACAGTGAAGACACGTGGGGAGGGGCGGGAAAGAGGATGGAGCACAAATCATAGCAGACCCTCCGGCTTCCCAAGGAGGTCCACGTGATGTCAAGGCACAGCACCTCTTGTGCAAAGGGAAATGTCACTCCCCTGTCCCACAAGACTCCAGTCAGTCCCTTCGTGCCTTCAACCCTGGCTCAGAGGCGACATGAACAGGAGGACACCCAGGGGCTTCTCCCTTCCAGGCTGTAGGTGCCCTTCTTCCCACCTGGTCCTCAGGCTTCCTGTTTGAGATGCTGGGGCCAGCCTCACACCGAGGGCATCAGTCAGTAAATACTGAAGAACACAAGGGGCGGACTCCTCCTCCCCCAGGGCTGCCACATCCATCCCCAGACAGGAATCAGCCACTCGCTTCTTCCAAGAGATCATTTATTTCATCCCTGTCTGTCTGTCTGTCAAGGCAGGGGACTGGGGTTAATGGTAAAGGCCAGGCAAAGGGTGGTCTTGGAACGGAAATCCACAACAGCTTCAAGGCAAAGCACAAGGCGGCATCCCTCAAGGCAGCCTGGCTCCGCTCTCCTCCTAAGCTATGGGCAGCCACTGCACCAGGCTGACGGAGAACTTGTGTGAGTGCCATGATGTGCTTCTGGCACCTGAACCTCAAGGGAATATATCAGAAATGTCCAGAGCCATGGCAAAAAACTCTTAGAAAAGCAACAAGGCACATGTTGTGGTGCAGCAGGTTCAACTGTTCCCTGGGAAGCTGGCATCCTGTAACAAAGACAGTGGGTGCCTGTCTGAATCACCGCTGCTCCACTTCCTAATCAGCTCCCTGCCATGGCCTGGGAAAGCAGTGGAGGATGGCCCAAGTCCTTAGGCCCCTGCACCCATGTGGAAGACCATGGGGATGGTATTCTACAACCTAGCTTTGGCCTAGCCAACTTCTAGCCTTTGCAGCCACTTGGGGAGTGAACCAGTAGATGAAAAATCTCTATCCAACTCCCAAATAAAACATAACTCACATCTGACTTTGCTCTGAACAACTATGGTGAAAATTCACCAGTCTTCTTGGGAGTTCCATCATGTCTTAACCTCAGGCCTGGATGAACCTTTCCTAGGCTGGAATAGAGGTTGCTCACCTAAACATGGAACATAGATTAGTTCCTGTTATCATGAAGCAAAATATCACAAGCTTAGTGCTCTGAAACAACACCCACTCTTTAGCTCAGTTTCACAGATTGCAAGCCTGCATAGGACACAGCCAGGTTCTCTGCTCGGAACATCACAAGGTGCCAACCAGGCAGAGTTTGGGGCAAACCCACCCCAGCGCTCACTTCAGTAGTTGATAGAGCTCCCTGCCGGCCAGTGGCAGATGTGCTCAGCTTTGGTAGGTCAGGCGTCGCCCCTAGCCTCCCAGCCTCCTCTCCAGTCAGCAGCAGGAAATGTGGTGTTCTCACGCACCTCAAGTCTTCTTCAGGAAGACTCCAGAACCACCTGCTTCTCCATTTCTCAAAGTCAACTGGTCCATAATGTAACTTTTTTTTTTAATTGGAAAGTCAGATATACAGAGAGGAGGACAGACAGAGAGGAAGATCTTTCATCCAAAGGTTCATTCCCCAAGTGGCTACAACGGCCGGTGCTGCTCCAATCCAAAGTCAGGAGTCCGGAGCCTCTTCCAGGTCTCCCTTGTGGATGCAGGGTCCCTACGTTTTGGGCCATCCTCGACTGCATTCCCAGGCCACAATCAGGGAACTGGATGGGAAGTGGGGCCTCTGGGATTAGAACCAGTGCCCATATGGGATTCCCACAAGTACAAGGCAAAGACTTTTGCCGCTAGGCTACTGAGCCAGACCCATACTGTAACCTCTTGTAGAAGTGACCATGATGTCTTACGGTCCTACAGAACACACACACTGGAAGTTTGCCTAATGAATATGCATTAGAACATCCCTATCCATCCTCTTGTTCCAGAGTAACACAGGGCCAGGATCTTCTAACAAATTTCAGCATTTTCGCCATCTCAAAACAAAGCACAAGTAAGGTTCCAGGAGAAAAAGATGCATCAGTGCGGTAAGAGAAAACCCTCCCCGGTGCGATAGCGTAGTGGTTAAAGTTCTCGCCTTGCACGCACTGGGATCCCATATGGGCGCCGGTTCTAGTCCCAGTGGCCCTGCTTCCCATCCAGCTCCCTGCTTGTGGTCTGGGAAAATGGTTGAGGACAGCCCTAAGCCTTGGGACCCTGCACCCATGTGGGAGACCCGGGAGAGGCTTCTGGCTTCAGATTGGCTCAGCTCCAGCCATTGCACTCACTTGGGGAGTGAACCATCGGACGGAAGATCTTCCTCTCTCTCTCTCTCCTCCTCTCTGTATATCCACCTTTCCAATTAAAAAAAAAAAAAAAGACAAAGCCCTCTCAGGCCCCTTTCATGCTGAGCTGGGTTAGGGCAGCTAAGCACTCTTCTGCTTTGCATTTGGAAGAAGTCTTAAGAGGAGAGGGAACTTTGCAAAGATCTGGGGACCACGTTTATCCCCAGGATGCTAGAAACGGCAAAAGAGTTCATAGTCATTGAGATAAAACAGATGGATGACTTGGAAATGTTCTGATGATGAAATACAGTAAACAGGTGAGACAGTGGAGGTTAAGAGAACGGAGCAAAGAGAAGATCAGGTGCAATCCAGGTCACATTTAAAAGCAATGGGACTGACACAGAAGCAGCAAGGGAACAGAGGATGGAATAGAGAGGTGGAAGCTGAAGAAGGCGGCAACAGGAAGGCCGCTAAATGAACTGGACCTCCTCAAGCAAAGAGCAGAAGGTGCAAGTCTTGAACACATGTTCCTAGTTCAGTGTCCTGGAAACACTTCCTAAAGCAGTGCAACATTAGGAAGACACCTACCTAAGCAGTGCCTGACCAGCGCAACACAGATGCCCACAGGATCTGCCACCAGGCTTTCCAACATGTCACCTGAGGGATATTTCTAGAACCACCACTGAGCAACTTCATTAGGGAAGATTTTTCTGCTTCCTCCCTGCTGGTGACTGCACTTACAAACAGGCCAAAGGGTCTTCAGAACAGAAATGCCTTCTAGCCAATTTTTAACTCAGACAACCAGCCTGAACAAACATCCAATCAGCAAACTCCTTGCCACAAGCTTCCTTCTAAGCTTTGGGGGGAAAAATGCGGATCTGGACTCCATGAGCTATGGCAACCATTTCTGCCATTCTGATCAAGCAAACATTTTCTTATTTCTTCCATACTCTGTTTTTCTTCTCAATAAATAAACAAATAAAAATAATAAGACCAATCAACGCCTTAAACAAATAAACAAATTGTCCCATTAGCAGGCAGCTTTGAGCTTTGCCTGTTGTGGGAGCATCTATCCAGCTGTAAGAGAAAGCTGGCTTAGGAGTTTTCTCACACACCCTGGTATGCTTAGGAAAGCAGACCCAAGCGGTTATGTTACAGTTTTCTTCCCTCTCAAAGTTTTCCTATTGATGGATGGTTTTAGACTGGCATTCTTGTCTTGATCAGCTAATGCAAAACAAACCTCCTTTTCACATGCTGCCGGCTAGCAAGAATGTTCCCACAGTCCCTCCACCCACCTCTATTGTCCTCCAAAAAAAGTCTCTTAAAGGGACATTTTTTCATTATCCTCATTATCATGGTGAGATGCCTGAAGAATCAAGGTCGACCCAAGCACACTGGGGCAATTCTATTGCATACGACAGTCTGCTCTTCAGTTCCATCAGCTCTCGAGAATACATGCACGAGACACACACATTGCAGGAGGTCATGTCTGTTGTCACCACAAAGCACAATAAGAGGCTGGATCCATAGCCCACACCTGTCACTAAGATAGGGTCCCATTCCACTCAGCACCTCCCACATTTAGACATTAAGACTTCTCGGATATGTGATTAGGAATATGTTTCTGACAATCTCTGATAGCATGATTACAGGGAAGCAGTAAGCTGAAATCCAAACTTGAAAGATTATAGCTTGGCAGGAGATTCCTGCCGGCCCTCCTACATTCTGTAGGAAGGAGAAACTGAGAAAGTTAAATGAGACCAGGGTCCCAAAAAGACTAGAATGAGCAAAAATCTTACACAGTGACCCAAGGAGCTACCATTAGACACTCTTTGAAAGCCTAACGAATCATTAGAATATTATTATTCAAGTGATGAACAGTGAGCAAAGGGAAGTAAGAGATGATACCAGCAAACCCAAGAACCACATTGGCCACTGGACCTGAGAAGGAGCCAAGCCTCAAATCTCTCCCCCAACAGGGCCAGGACCAGACCATACACCCTACTGTAATCATGGCCACACAGAGTTAACCCCCATAAGCCACAACTGTAGCAGACGTCCACAATCAGGCTAGTGATTACCAGGAATGGGTTCAAATCAACAGCAGCCACAACCGCCAGTGTAGGGAAGACAGGCTTGGCAGCTACCCCTGCACTTCCTCTCCAGCCAGCTCCCTATCCACTCCACAGCCAGATGTTAATAAATTGGGAAGCAGTGTGACAGCTGCAAGTCACATGCGCACAAACACTGGAAGAGACAATCTCTGTTGCCTCAGGGACTGGTGAAACCTCATCATGCCATGAAGGATTTAGCACAAATAAGTGCACCGCAAATTTCACCTCACATCCTAAGCGTCACTATTTTTTGGTAGCCAGGGGACCAAAAAGAAGGTGTCAAATATTTCCCTTGACCAATCAAACGGAAGACATTTCTGGACATCTATTTCAAGACCACAATCCTAAGGATGGCCTGACAAACAGGAACAAGATAGTGTGAGGCCACCATGCCTGGTCCACCCCTTTCACAGTACACTCCCATTTCCACCACAATTATTAGGTAAATAACAGCTTACAGGGTGCTCACTTGCCAAACTCCACACTGGCCCTTTAAAGACTTTCCAATCAATCCTCCTAACCCTGGGAAGTAGGTCTTATTGGCCCCATTTTACAGATGGGAACCAAAGTGCAAGTGGTTGAGCCAGTCTCCAAACCGGTTTTACCAGATTCCAAGTCCACCCATCTCCCACACCTTAAACTGGACAACTGATTGCCTGCAAAGGCAGAGAAAGCCTCCATCCTCAGGGCAAGCTTCCTTATTAAGCTTCCCCAGCTCCCTGGAGGGAGGTACCTTAGCTCTCAGTTCACAAAGGTAGTTTGGATCTGGGTCGTACCTCACATCTTTTTTTTCTTTTAAGATTTATTTTTTTTTATTAGGAAGGCAGATTTACAGAGAGAAGGAGACTGAAAGATCTTCCATCTGCTGATTCACTCCCCAGATGGCTGCAATGGTTGAAGCTGAGCCACTCCAAAGCCAGGAGCCAGGAAATTGCAAATCTCCCAGGCGGGTGCAGGGTCCCAAGGCTTTGGGCCATCTTCTGCTGCTTTCCCAAGCCATAAGCAGAGAGATGGTTAGGAAGTGGAGTAGCTGGGACACACGCTGACATCCTTATGGGATCCCAAGGCAGAGGATTAGCCAATTCAGCCATCCATCACACAGGGCCCACCTTCACATCTTGCACCTGTGATCCACACTTGATTTTTCTCACCTGTAAGTCTCTGCCCCCCACCAAGCATGTAGGTATCTTAAAGACAGAAAACCCAACTTTCTCACCTGTGTAACTTGGAACTTGGCTTACTGGGTCACCCATGGCCAGTGCTGAATGTTTAGAATACAAAGACTAAATTCTCACAGTCTACACCCCTCTTCCCCACCCAGAGAGAAACATCAGTGAGCAGTGGTACAGGGAGAGAAAGTTCCTTTGTTGGAGGGAGGGAGTGAAGAGGACGCTTATCCAATGGAGAACGGAGAGAAGTGCCAATGCTCCAGCCACAGCCTTCAGTACAGACCCTCCCGGAGGGTAAGGGGAAACCAGCAGCTGGGAGACTGAAGGGGTGCTTGGTCTCAGAAAAGGACTGGTTTGTTCAAGTCAAAGTGAACATATATTGAGTTCTTACTCCATTCTATGAGACAGGAATCTTGTTTCTCTGAGGTCTATGCCCTCACTACCCCATTTTACAGCCAGGGTAACTGGAGCTCAGGGAGATTGGGCTGCTTGGAATCACACAGCGAGAATGATGAGGTAGGGCCAGGGTCTAGGGCCTACCAGGCTGCCTCCAGGTCCCTCACAACTACATTACAAAGGCCCAGCATCCAGAAAAATCACTTTGGGTCAATTTTTTAGAAACCAGAGAGTGACAGGGGTTGCACTATGGCATAACAGGTTAAGCCATTACCTGTGACTCCAGCATCCTATATGGGTGCTGGTTCACACCCTGGCTGACCCACTCCTGATCCAGCTCCCTGCTAATGGCCTGGGAAAGCAATAGGTGACAGCTCAAGTTCCTGGGCTCCTGCACCCATGTGGGAGACCCTGGCTCCTGGCTTTCGATCAGCTCAGCTCTGGCTGTTGTTCAGCAGATAGAAGATCTTTCTGTCTCTGTCTCCTTCTCTCCGTAAATCTGACTTTCAAATTAAAATAAATAAATCTTTGGGCCCGGCAACATGGCCTAGCAGCTAAAGTCCTCGCCTTGAACGCCCTGGGATCCCATATGGGCGCCGGTTCTAATCCCGGCAGCTCCACTTCCCATCCAGCTCCCTGCTTGTGGCCTGGGAAAGCAGTCGAGGACGACCCAATGCACTGGGACTCTGCACCCGCGTGGGAGACCCGGAAGAGGTTCCAGGTTCCCGGCTTCGGATCGGTGCGCACCGGCCCGTTGCGGCTCACTTGGGGAGTAAAACATCGGATGGAAGATCTTCCTCTCTGTCTCTCCTCCTCTCTGTATATCCGGCTTTCCAATAATAATAAAGTCTTTAAAAAAAATAAATAAATAAATCTTTAAAAAGAGAGACATATTCCCTGTCTCTATCTGATAACGTGTTATACTACAAATACTATAAATCCATGTAACCGTTAAGGAAGTTTGGTCTGGGGTTGGGAACCAATGAGGTCAGAGGGCTGCTAGAGAAGGGCTGCTGGCCCAGAAGCAGGGACAGAGCGCCAAGAACATGGTGTCACACCCGATCCCCGTTCCCCGGGAGTGTCCTGCTGGCGCCCCTCCACTGCTTGGCTCCCTTACGTGGGTGACAGGGGAAGATAGCCACAGCCACAATACAGAGGTCACCGAGAGCAGAGGCAGCTCTGCCACAGCACATGGGACTTTGCCACCATGTCACAGTTCACAAACATAACATAGAAGCTGAGAGCAGCAGAGGCAAGGAGTTAAGTAGGGAGACTGAGTCTTTCAGCACAAACTGGGAGGATTGGATAGCTTGCATTTCTTACACACAAGGGAAGAACAAGCATCACCTAAAAACTCCGGATGAACCCTGAGTGACATCCGGCAATGGCGCTTTCTCGGTCTCATTCCTGAGCAAAGATGATCAAGTTTCCTTCGTACTTTTCCCTAGTGAAAGAACCGGCCAGCAGGAAGTAAAAAAAAAAAAAAAAAAATCAACCTAGTGTTACACAGAGGATGCTAAGAAAAACACAGGAAAGACAGGATGCAGTTAGCAGTCCCGGCTGATTGAAACCACATGCCGCGTGCACCAGAAATTCCACTCCCGCTGTCCTCCTCTGTGTCTCCCGGCCGCTGAGGGAGGAGCCCGCATGCACACAGCTGGGTTGCCAAGAACAACCTGCAGTGGGAAGGACTGCAGAGGAGATCGTTTCTGCACCTCTACCCACTCCTGGGTGCCAGGACTGCCCTGAACGATGTGCCTCCGGGGATGAGAGGACAACCCAGATTCACTCCCTCTTTCTTGCCAGGGCACAGGCAGGAAAAAAAAATGCTCCTGACTCAGGCATTTCATTTTGGACTGAAGAGGAAAAAAGAATCAATTTGTACAGGCTTCCTGACAGTACAGCATGATTCACCGCTGGGCTCCTGCCTGTGGACATCAGAAAGTTTGCTTAAAACATGGAATTGAAAGCCGAGTTCATTTTCTTACAAAAAATTTCTGAATCCCATGAAGCTTTATCATAAAACACATTTCCTGTGAACTTTTTAAAGAGCCCTCTCCTAAAACACAACACTTTAATAAACCTGGTAATACTTATGCTTTCAGAAAAACTGACATGCACGATTGTAAAGTCCAGCCAGAGCTGGGCATCAGTGAACAATCCTGCTTGGACTGTTTTCCTTACTGAGTGCGACTTTCCTTGTACTCTCATTTCTGAAGGCATTCCATCATACGCATAGTCCTTTACATGTGCACCCCTGCAGCCTGCAATTTGGAACACATTGTCAAACCACCAGTCATTAGGGCACCCATAAAAATCCCCAACAACCCATCAGGTAATGACAATCTAATCAGGCCCTTGCAAGCCTGAGTCCAAAGTCCTCTGCTTAGGCGGGAACATGACTTGAAATGCAATAAATGACGAAGCGCTCTAAAACCAAACTTTAATAAACTGAAAGTCACCTACTCCCAACTCCAATCAAAATCCACATCACATTCCCCGCTAATAAAAACTGTAGGTTTCCTCAACTTGAACCTCTTTCCCTGGTCTAAATTTCTATTCCATCAACTGCAGCTTCTCTCTCCTCTCATCCCAGATCCTATTGTATCGCTGGCCTTATCTACCTTGAAACACACACACCTGCATTAATCACTGCATTCCAGCTAAAATCCTCCAGCCTTGCAATCCTGTTTGAGTGAGGATCTGCTTTCAATGACGCCGACTCCCAGTCTCCATCCCTTGCATCATCTATGAGACAGAAGGGAGGCAAAAGGTCACGGAGCAAGGCTACATAAACACTCTGCTTCTTCAGTTAGGGGATTCCATCATGCCTCGTGGGGTAAGAGACAAAAGGTTGCTGGGGTCTGTTACATCGGGAAACCAAAAACCTTACCAGAAGTATGGGGTCATCCAAGACAGAAGTACAAAACACTAAAGCAGAATGAGAAGATGGGACAGACAGGATAGCCCAAATGCAAACCAAACACTGGGTAAGCCACCCTAAGAAAAGCACAGAATCAACCTACTGTCTGACAGCAAAACCACACAGCCCTTAAGGGCCAGGATCAACAAGGCACATGAGCAGAGTGCTGGGAAGCCACGCCCACGGACAGCCCCATGAAAGGGAGCTATGAATCGAGCGCCATGCTGGAATTCGAGTCTCTAATTTTGTTTATTGGTCCTTCAAGGCAGGAATCAAACCTTGGACCCTGTATTAACACAAACACAGGAAGTGAAATACAACCGTGATGGGTAGGGGTAGTCTCATCATCTAATAGCCACTTTGCTTTTACAGTAGGCCTAGGAAGATCCAAAAGAGCCAAGCATCTCTCCCCCGCCCCCCCCAAAGTAATATAAAAAGACTTAGAAACAAACTGCAGGAGGGAAAAAAATGTGCATTCATGTTTTCAAGTTGAAAAAGGGGGTGGGGGGCAGTGCATGGCCTAGTGGTTAAAGTCCTCGCCTTGCACGTGCCAGGATCCCATATGCCCACCAGTTCTAATTCTGGCAGCCCGGTTTCCCATCCACCTCCCTGCTTGTGGCCTGGGAAAGCAGTCGAGGACAGCCCAAAACCTTGGGACCCTGCACCCATGTGGGAGACCTGGAAGAAGTTCCTGGCTCCTGGCTTTGGATCGGCACAGCACCAGCCGCTGTAGTCACTTGGGGAGTGAATCATCAGACGGAAGATCTTCCTGTCTGTCTCTCCTCCTTCTGTATATCTGACTTTGTGACAAAAGTAAAAATAAGTCTTTAAAAAATGCTCTCTTGGGCCTGGTGCCGTAGTCCAGCAGCTAAAGTCCTCAACTTGCATGTTCCGGGATCACATATGGGTGCTGGTTCATATCCTGGCTGTTCCACTTCCCTTCCAGCTTCCTGCTTGTGGCCTGGAAAAGCTTTGGGATCCTGCACCCACATGGGAGACCTGGCAGAAGCTCCTGGCTCCTGGCTCTGGATCAGCTCAGCTCCGACCATTGCAGCTACTTGGGGAGTGAACCAGTGTTTGGAGTATCTTTGTCTCTGTCTCTCCTCTCTGTAAATCTCACTTTACAATAAAAATTAAGTCTTCAAAAACAAACAAAAAAAGCTCGCCTTAAACTTAGAAATAGACACTCGGGTAACTTCTATAACATACCTTTAACCACCAAATAAGCACCTATCCCAAGATCTTGGAATATCCCAAAATCCAAAGCCCAGGAGTACCCTATGGGATGTCATCCTTCTCTCTCCAGGCCCCACACCAGAGGGAACTGCTATAATGAGCTTGGATCAAATCACTTTGCTGTTTTCCTCTGAAGGTTTATGAGGCACCTCAGTTAGGACACAGTTAGGACCCACTTACCTGAAGTCCTAACTTCAAAATAATGGCTTCCTTTTTCTGGGTCACCTGTCAGGAAACTCGGGGCTCCTTCTGTGAGCAGAACCCAGTAGGGCCACAAAGCTGGCAGGGTTAATTATGCAGTTCTCAAAAAATGCCATCTGAGGGTTCCTGGAACTCCTCAGACCGTTCTGGGCTGGACACCACAGACGCACAGAGGCTGGGGCTTCGCTGCGCACTTCAGCATCTCCAGGAACAAGCAGTGGATCTGAGCACCCAGCCGTGTTCTAGTCAGATGGGAGGATGAAAATCTAAAATGGCATATCTCGTCTCTTAGGTTTGAAAGATACAACTGCTTTTTCACAAATTATGACTTAAGTTAACATGCAATAGGTTTGTTATTATTATCTAAAGAAACAAAAAGGTAAATACTTTTTAAAGTTAGAATTTCTACCCTTTTCTACTTCGAACAAAGATCCAAGCAAATGCCTGAGGAGTATCATGCTTTAGAAGAAGAGCTACAGAGTAATCAAAAATGACCCAGAAAAACACTTCGGGATGGCAAAGAGGGCCAAGCAGTGTTCCGGGCTGTTCGTAAGGTGTTAGTTGCTTGCTGGTCCACAGGCCAGGGAAATACAAGCAGTACCCACTAAGCAGAGTTGGGTAATACAAGTCTGATGAGGTCTCCCCGCTTTTTTAAAAAAACAAAGTATGGCTCACCATAAATATCCAACTGCATTGAGGATCGAAGTTACACTTGATTCATTCCTTCTGCAGAACTGCTCCAAAACTGTGATATTCTGTTCAACATAAAGTAGCCAATGGCAAGGGTCCAAGTAACACAATCAGTGAATGGAAGGAGACTTTGGCTTTTCTCTACCGGACCACAGGAAACCACTGAAGGCTGCCCACAAATGCCCTAGATCCAGGATGTCTGAGCTCTCCTGTCCTTGGGTTTGCAGCGTGTGCAAAAGGCAGGGGATTTGGCTCCAATTCTGAATCTGTGGGTCCTAAGCAGGTCACTTACTCTCCAGGGCTTTGCCTTCTTTCTCGGTAAAGTAACAGAGCTGGATGAGATCATTTCTTTGTAAGAGCTTTCTGCTCCAGCGCTCTCTGAAACCCCAAGCAACGAAACCCTGAAATGCCCCTCACTTTGTATCTCCTCCAGGGATGGGCAGAGTCAAGGCTCAACATCAGATACTGAGCTCTTTGAATCTCAGCACCATAGCTGAGGGGAGCTTGCAAGAAGGAAGAGAAGAGGGAGGGTCTGTGGGGAAGGGGAAATCGACCGAGAACATCCAGCAGGATTCAATCTGCTGCCAGAGGAAAGACTAACAACACTCATAGGAGGGGACCCCAGTTTCCAGGCTTAAATCAGGGGTCAACATCAGTTAAACAGCACAAACTTAGAACCAGAAGCACCATTCGGGCTCTGCTTCCCTAGAAACACAAAATGTCTTGATCTACCAAAAAAGAAAACAAAAAGGCAGAACTGACATCAAAACACCAACATCGGAGCTGTGGCACTCAAGCCTAATGAAGCCATCGCTTGCAATATCAACACCCCATTTCCAGGTGTCAATGCAAGTCTCCGTTGCTCTTCTTCCAATCCAAATTCCCTCTAATGTGCCCAAAAATGCAGCACATGACAGCTCAGGTACTGGGCCCCCTCCACCCACATGGTCAACTCCTGGCTTCAGTCCGGTCCAGATCTAGTTGCTGCATCCATTTAGGTAGTGAATCAGTAGACAGAAATTCACTTCAATACTGTCACTTTGCCTTTCAAATAAATAAATAAATCTATATCTTAACACACACACACACCCCAAAACAGAAATAAAGATACCCATGAAGCATACTGAAATAGTACCAAGACCACTACTTTGGACAGATGCTTGATGCTTTAAAACTTGTTATAGTAGCTAAGGTTCCTAAGGCATTAGTTATATGCCAGGAACTAGTCCAAATGCCTTATTTGCATTGCAGCTGACACCCTTCCCAAGCCTGGAAGATAGATGTTATTATCCTCAGTTCACACATATGGAGAGTTAAGTCCCAGAAATCCAAAGAATTTATCACAGATTTCAGAGAAGGTATGCAACAAAAGCCCAGATTGTAACCCACTTTAATACCATGCAACTACAGCGATTCACCTCAGAGTTTTTCCACACAAACAACTGTTCATTTCTGTCTGTTGGCTTGGGGTGTGCTGGGCCAAGAGCTAGGGACCAGCTCTCATTAGAGCAGAAGGATCCATCAGCAGAAGGATCCACCAGGCAGATATTCTAATGAAGTCCACGTTGAGTTGTGTGCAGAATGGAAGCACTGATCGGGGAGCCCTGGGTGGACACCTCTCCGCTGGGCATCAAAACTGAGCTGCAGCTCTCACATGTGCCTTGTGGGGCTGGTGTGTGTGTAAGACAGGGGAAGAGGAGAGAGAGAAGCGGTGGGGGAAAGGAGGGAAGGAAAGAGAAAGGCAAGCCAGACCCACCCTCCTTTACACACAGTGACAGGCAGATTTGCCGAAACCTGACTGAGGCCGGGTGCTGAGGCTGGAGTATGGCAGAAGCCCCTGACCCATTTGTCACCCAAGCAGGAGGGAACAGAGCCAATGTACAGCAGCAGGGGTCCCGGAGTACACTGGGCTTTGTTTCTTTTCTTTCTTTTTTTTCCTAAGGTGTTCAAGTGGTAAAGTCTTGTAAAATCTCTTCTATTCCACCATGGGCAATAAACTGGTTCAAGGGTTTGCCAGCCGACACTTAAAGCACAACAGGTACAACCACATCCCTCAACCACTCTCCATCTTCACACATTGTCTCACTGCTCGGACTCACAATCTGCACATTTAATATAAAAAGAAAAAAAAAACAAATACATAAATAGATTGGAGAAACAGAAAGAGAAAGATAGGGTCCTGGCTGCTGCCTCACTCCCCTAGTGCTTTCAATGGCCAAAGGCAGGAGCTCAGATCTCACTGTGAATGTCCCACATGACTTTACACCTGCTGCCTCCCAGGATGCTCAGGAGTAGGAGGCTGGAATCTACAGCAGAGCTGGGACACGAACCCAGGTACTGTGGTGAGTTTATGAGTGTTCTTAACCAATTAATCTTTGGCCCCAACACCTGTACCCACCCCAACACATACTTTTTCAAAATGAATAATGACCACATTTGGGAAGCCCTGAGTTCTCTCTGACTGTAGGCAAGTCCTTCAGCCTTTTTGGGCATGACCACGGCACTGACTCCTTAGGAAGTGCTTAGCCATGGCGATGGCATGCTCACTGCTGTTCATTAGTGAGAACATTCTAAACAAGGAGATAACCCAATAGAAAGGTATATGAGAATGGGATCTCTTCTGTCCAAAGAGCAGATGCTAACACTCCACCAAAGACCCCCTCACTGCCTCCAGGGCTGCCCTGCTTGTCTCCCATAAAAACCTCAGCTTGTACTCAACTGCTAATTACAAGTTCCTTGTTAATTATTTCACAAGAGCTTCTGCAAATCAGAGCATGAAGCGCCTGGCCCAGTTTTAAAGGCTGCCTTTGGCGCACTTTCCTTCTTTCGGGCCCTGTGTTTCACATTCTTCCCTTTCTGCCTCCTTCAAGTGGCTAATTCATCGGCTCCGGACATCTTCCACTGGCTGAAAGAACTCTGTTGCCTGACAGTGCCCACATTCTTGTCCCCTCCACACCACTGAGCACAAGACAACAATACTTAAAATCTAATAAAATGAACTTCAATAAAGAATGAACTTGGATTTCTAAGACAAAACACCAAAAACTACAAGTCACAAAGGAAACAGTACAACCATTAAGGCTTCCACCTGACAAGGCACTATGAACAAAAGCAATGCTCCACAGGCAACAGCGAGAAGACATTGGCACAAATTACAAAGGCGGAATGACAACAAGATAAACAAGCATCCTGATGGAAAAAGATGTCTAACATGTGAGTAGGGCTTTCATGGCGAAATCAATATAAATGCCCAGTAACTATACAATTCCCAACCTCTCTAAATCAAAGTAGTTAGGATTAAAACTACCTAAAGCTGACTGCACCATTATGAAATAATTATTTTAGAAAAGTAACTTCCATCCCCATATTTTAAAAAGCTGATTTCTTAAAAGATCACACAGAGGAACCAGGTGCTCTGGTGTGCAGGGTGAAGCTGTCTGCTGCAGTGCCAGCAGCTCATACAAGCTCTGATGTGAGTCCCAGCTGCTCCAATTCTGATCCAGCTCTCTGCTAGCATTCCTGTGGAAACAGTGGAGAATGGCCCAAGAGTTTAGGCTCCTGCATTCATGTGGGATACTTAGAAGAAGCTCCTAGCTCCCAATTTCAGGCTGGCCAGGCCTTGACTGCTGTGGCCATTATGAGAGTGAAACATTAGATGGAAGATTTTTCTGTCTCTCCTTCTCTCTGTAAATCTGACTTGCCTAGAAAAATAAATAAGTTTTTTAAAACAAATAAAACAAAAATAATATTTTTAAAAAGACCATGCAAAGCTGGATGGGATAGAAGCACTGTGACAATCACAGCCAGCCAGCAACTTAGAGATGGTATGCCTTAGAATTTTGGACCTTACAATGGTGCAAAATCAATGTACATTCAAAAGAAACCACATTTTGAATGCTGTCCCTGGCCCAGGCGAGTGCTACACAGTAGGAATCAGTCCTCTCATGCCAGACAATGGAGCAAGCGTAGCCCTCCAACAGCACCAGTCACAAGGGTGACACTTGCCACCCCAGAACGTGCCGTGTGCCTGAGCAAGGACGGACAGCAGGTCAGGGGTTGTAACTGCAAGCTTGAGTTGCCAGAGTCCATTTCCCATGGGTCCTCAGGGAAGCACCCACAGTGTGAGTCAAGGAGCTTCTGTACTTGACCTTTCCTACCTAGATCTTCACGGGTCCAAGCGCCTTTGAAACAAGCATCAAAGCTGTGTCCGCTTTTCCTGGTTTTCCACTTCCCCAAGTAAATGGCTTAAGAAAAATTTAGGCATATCATCACAGGTGTGCTACAGCTCAAGCTTCAAGGATCAAAATCTAAATCAGGTACTTATCAGAACAAGCATTTAGCATGGCAGTCAAGATGCCCACTTAGGAAACTCACATCCCGTATTGGAGTCCATGGGTTAAATCCTAGTTCTGCCTCAACTCTACCTTCCCACGTGGTAGAGCCAAATTAAGTTCCAGGCTCCTGGTTTTAGCTTACACCAGCACAGCAGTCGTGCTTGGGAAATGAACCACAACATGAAATCTCCATCTTGGCCTCTGCTTTTTAAATAAATATAAATACACTAACCCATTAGATAAACAAGCACCTCAATATTCTCTTCCAGGGGGACGTATAACAATAATAAACATTCACCAATATATGTCTCAGGTTCATCGGTACGAAGTCCATGTGGATAGTATTAAATTTAGTACTGAATGTTCGTTAATGTTAGTTAGATGTTAGTCTCTTAAGTAATAAACAGGCTTTTAAAAAAGATCTCCCTGTAATTAATATAAAAATAAAGCAGCATGGAACAGCATGTTGAGCACTGGTTACGAGCCAGGCAGAAGTAAAAATTCCAGCTCTGCCACTTTTCGCCTGGCAAGTTACTTCTAAGTCTCTATCTCTAATTGTAAAATGGGAATAACACAGATTTGTTTTCTTTTTGGCTGTACCTGGTGTAGTTTTACCCACACTAAGTAATGCCATAATAGGCAATGTTTAAAATGGCCCTGTCAGGGGCTTGGCAGCGTGGCCTAGTGGCTAAGGTCCTTGCCTTGATCCCATATGGCCGCTGGTTCTAATCCCGGCAGCTCCACTTCCTCTTTATCTCTCCTCCTCTCAGTATATCTGACTTTGTAATAAAAATAAAAATGAATCTTTAAAAATAAATAAATAAATAAATTTAAAAAATAAATAAAATAAAATGGCCCTGTCAGGACTGGTGCCAGAATGTTGTAGGTTATGCCTCCACCCTCAACACTAATATCTCATACTCCTAGCTGCTCCACTTCCAATTCAGCTCTATGCTAGTAGGACTGCAAAAGTATCAGATGATGGCGTTGGACACTTCAGCCACTGCACGCATGTGGGAGGCCCAGAAGAAACTCCAGGCTTCTGACTTCGGTCTGGCCCAGCCCTGGCTTTTGTGGTCATTTGGGGAGTGAACCAGTGGGCAGAAGACATCTCTCTCCTATCAAGAATTTTTTTAAAAACTAAAATAAGAGGACTAACACTTATGGGGGCTACCTTATCCTGTCACTACTATATTTTCTGCTTAATGGGAATAAATTTTATTATCTACTGTCAACTCCAAACAGTACCACCTAAACAACCCAGCACTGAGAAAAACTGAAGTGAGACAAAAACAGGTGAAATTTAAATTGAGTTCTTGTACCCAACACATATATCACCTGTCAGTTCTCTCCAAAGCTCTCTGCTGCCACATGCGTCACCAGCAGATGCTGGTAGCGGAGAACTCCTAGGCAGGTGCAGCAGCCTCCTAGCTCCTTTGTTCCTCTCCTCCCAGGATTCTATACCCCAGTCACTCTTACTCATGAAATTCTCCTGTTTAGGCTGTTTAGGAGGAACCCACAATTGCACAATCACATTGGTAGCAACTCTGGAAAATTCCTTTGTACCAACTGCTCAATGCCATGACAATGCAAGTACAAAGTAAAAGCAGGAAAATGACCAGGGTGCACAGGGCACCTGCTGATAACAGGAACTTAAGATACACTGGGAATCCAGATGCCCAGTCCTATCTCTGCCTGAGTAGGGAACAGGGAGGAAGCATAGAGAGGCTTGAAGGTAGATGGCTGTGGAGAGTGAGACCAGGCCGAAGAGACGACAGCAGCAGGTGCAGAGGCAGGAAGCGGGGAGGAAGAGGGGACACACGCAGGGCCCTGCACACGGTGGACAGGAAGGCCCCATCAACAGCAAGCTCACCACCCTGGGGAGCCAAGCCTTTACTCCAAAGGGCACCAAGGTAGGAACAGCATGTTCACATAGATAAATGAAGGGAGAAAAGAAAAACAGTTCGGGCTCTCCAATACCCTTTTCCTTTGGGACTCCTTTTATCCCAACAAAAGAGCTCTTGAGTTCCACCACTGGCACTGAACTTCTGTGAACTACTTTTGAGCAACTGGAGTCAAGCCTGAGGATTTTTAAACGGTGGTCAGAAAGGGCCTGGAGATGCTAGGCAGAATTTCTCTAACCAACCCTCAGGTTTAAAAGTAGTTGAGAAAAGTTTCATTTCCAAGTCGCTGTTTGCAATGGCACTGTGACTGTTTATTCAGCTGTGCCATACCCCCATCTGCATGAACCATGACGTTGGCAGAGTGTGGCTTTCAACGACTGATTAGATTGGAGGTGGATGTGCATCATATTCCGTAAGTCCCCTTGATGCTTAAAATCAGAGTTTCACTACACTTGGTTAGCAGCCTCAAGTATGAATCAAAGGTCGCAGCAGCCTCTCAAATTCTCCCGGACCTTTCAAAGTTAAGCTCAAATGTCTCTGATTTTAAACATATTTTTGTGGTTTCCAACATGCTAAATGTCACTTCTTTGGCAAAAGTTGGTTTGACCAGGTGAAAACTTCAGGGGATGTACTTTAGAAAACTGGTAGAACATAGAGTTCGTGACACTGCTTTCAGGGTGCATTGTTCCACCTCTCCGCACACCTCCCACCCCACCTCATCAAAATCCGAATGATACCAAGACAGAAACAAGGCAAAGAATCCAGCAGTCAGCGCCAGCACCTTGGCTCAACTGGCTACTCTTCCTCCTCCGAGTACTGGAATCCTGTATGACAGCCGGTTCATGTCCCAGCTACTTCACTTCCCATCCAGTTCCCTAATTATGCCCTGGGAAAGCAGCAGAGAACGGCCCAAAGCTTTGGAACCCTGCACTCACGCTGGAAGGCCCGGAAGAATTTCCTGGCTCCTGGCTTCAGGTCAGTTCAGTTCCTTCTGCTGCAGCCATTTGGGAATGAATCAGTAGATGGAAGAGCTTTCCCTGTCTCTCCTTTTTCTCTGTTAGTCTGCCTTTCTAATGAAAAGAAATAGATCTCTTAAAATGAATTAAAAAATGTTGTTTACTGTTATCTGCCTTTCTTTAATTTTTAAACTGATCTCACTGTGTTTCCAAGTTCTTTGTCATGATTAGTTCTGGAAGATAAAACTTGCAATTTTTTAAACATTTATATCTTTTTTATCAGAAAGGCAGATTTACAGAGAGATGACAGATCTTCCATCCGCTGTTTCAATACCCAAATGGCTGCAACAGCCGGAACTGAACCGATCTGAAGTCAGGAACTTCTGGGTCTCCCACACACATGCAGGGTCCTAAGAACTTGGGTCATTCTCCACTGTTTTCCCAAGCCACAAGCAGAGAGCTGCATGGGAAATGGAGCAGCCAGGATATGAACTGATGCCCATATGGGACCCCAGTGCTTGGAAGCGGAGGATCAGCCAGTTGAGCTAATGTGCCGGCCCCAATTTACAATGTTTATAGGCAGGAAGAAGAGAAGAAAAGAACAACAGGTTCCCACTGGATAGGGAAAGGTTAAAAAAAAATACACACCTCAGCTCATCTCCCGCAACTGCTTCCCCGTCTTAAGGGAAGGTCCTGGATTAGGTGACCTCTAAAATCCCACCTAGCTCTAGCCCCAAGAACATCTTAGAATTTGGTAACAGAACCCATTGCACAGATGTCCACCAGCTTTTCTGCTTTTCCTATCAACCTACTAGCTAAGCTCATGAATAATTTCACAGCTGGTGGGAACAGCCATTAACTGTCACCGGATCCCAACCACAAGTAAAAACCCCAGCCCTAGCCATGACCTACAGCACTGAAGTGCTTTGGCAGACCCACCCCCACCTCTCAGACTGGGTCCTCCTCCCACCACACCAGGCACCAGTTCTGGTTTTACAGCTCCCAGTTGCATCTCTCTGGCCCACGCCTGCCTCAAGAGATGCTGTTAAGCAAACAATTTACAAGTTTTGATGCTGCTCTCAGCAACCCCCTACACACCACAGTTCTAGCACTTGCGTCATTGCCATTATAAAAACAAACACATCTTTCACAGGCAAAAAAAAAAAAGTTTTATTTGTTCAAGCGTTGAAACATAAAAGATACATGAAAGATTTTTTTTTGGGGGGGATACCACCACAATAGCTCAGTTGGCTAATTATCTGCCTGCAAGTGCCAACATCCCATATGGGCACCAGCTGGTGTCCTAGCTGCTCCACTTCCCATCCAGCTCCCTGTTTATGGCCTGGGAAGCATTAGAAGATGGCCCAAAGCCTTGAGATCCTGCACCCATGTGTGAGCCCAGAAGCAGCTTCCTGGCTGCTGGCTTCAGATCCGCTCAGCTCTCACCACTGCAGCCATTTAGTAGATGGCTTTTCTATGCAAATGCAACAAACATTAATTAATTGTTTACAATGGAAATTGACTGCAAATTGGCAGACTGGCTCCAGACACATTTCTGTGGCCCATGGAGTATTTGTAAATACCTGATTTAATGCTGCTGAGCTTTTCAGGTGTGGCTATTTCACTTCATATTTATTTTTTTTTTAAAGATTTTATTATTATTATTGGAAAGCCGGATATACAGAGAGGAGGAGAGTCAGAGAGGAAGATCTTGCATCTGATGATTCACTCCCCAAGTGAGCTGCAACGGCCAGTGCGCACCGATGCGATGCCGGGAACCAGGAACCTCTTCCGGGTCTCCCACGCGGGTGCAGGGTCCCAAAGGTTTGGGCCGTCCTCGACTGCTTTCCCAGGCCACAAGCAGGGAGCTGGATGGGAAGTGGAGTTGCCGGGATTAGAACCGGCGCCCATATGGGATCCCAGGGCAATCAAGGCGAGGACTTTTAGCCGCTAGGCCACGCAGCCAGGCCCTTCACTTCATATTTAAAACATGCATCTTCTCTGGAAAGCTTTAGCACCTCCAGGCCCGCGTTTCCCCAGCCAGGGCCACAGGCTGCTGTGTGCATTTGCCCAGTTGCGGCAGCTGAACTATAAAAGCTCAGAGCTGTCCTTCTGGGGACGTTTTCCTAACTCAAATAAGAAAGCCGAATAACAACACAGACCTAGTCAAAGACAATTTGAATTTACTCTTTTTTTTACCATGCCACCAATAATTCAATGCAGAAACAAATTGGAGGCCAAAACTCTCTGATGAACTGTTCACCAGGCATTTTAGAGATGTCTGTTTCTTGTTAATATCACGGCTATATCAAGTCAAGCATTTTTCTAACTATGATAAAATGCAAGCATTAGTTGAAATCTGGATCATATGAGTTTAGCTTTCTTTTCCAAGATTTGGGGGGCCGAACTGTGGCACAGGTTAAGCCACCACCTGTGATGCTGGCATTCCTATGAGCACTAGTTCTAATCCTGGATGTGCCACTTCCAATCTAATTCCCTACTAATGTGCCAGGGAAAGCACCAGGTCTCTTCCACCCATTTGGGAGACCTGGATGAATGAAGCTCCTGGCTCCAACTTGTTCCAGTCCTGGCCAATGCAGGTGTTTGGGGAACAAACCAGCAAATGGAAGATTTAGCTTTCTCTCTGTCACTTCCTCTATCTGTAATTCTACCTTTCAAATACTTTTTTTAAATGTTGAAATTTGATTTACTGTTAAAGTATTTGAAAATCTAAAACTTGGGGACTGATATTGTAGCATAGCAAACTAAGCCACCACCTGCAACACCAATACCCAATGTGGGCACCAGTTCAAGTCCCACCTAATCCACTTCCAATCCAGCACTCTAGGAAATCAGTGGGATGCCTCAAATATTCAGGTGGCCTGTGCCCACGTGCCAAGACCTGAATGAAGTTTCCTGACTATCAGCTTCGTTCTGGTGTATCCCTGACTGGTAATGGCCATTTAGGAAGTGACTCAATGGATAGGAGAAAAGCCACCTCCCTCACCCTCTCCACCCCCCTTCTGTAATTGTACTTTTCAAACAAATTTCTTTAAAAAGAAAACAAAAAGAGTGATTAAATAAAACAAAAATGTAAAACCACATTTAAGAAAACCTGCTCCTCATACTAATCTTGTGCCCTCTTACATGAAAATAATTGCTGTATTTGCCTAATCAGGTCATGGTCATTTTGGGTCTTCATAGCGTCTTGCCTCTGTCTGAATGATGGGACACAATACCTCCCTGAATCCTGTCCTTAACCCTCCCATGGAGTCAACTCTCTTGTCAAGTGGGGATAAGACTCAAAATTTGTTGAGAATTTTATGTGCAAAAACGTAAAAAAAAAATCTTTATGACATTATTGTGGTAACACTAATATATGCGGGACTTCAAAAATTTTGTATAAAACAGAATTCAAAGTTATATTTTGGGGCAAAAAAGTACTGAACTCCATACATAATCTTCTAGAATGAAATTTCAGTCAACTTTTTGAAGACCTCATGTGCACACATTTCAAATTTTTGGCACCAAAATTAACACCTTCCACAACCTTAAAAATATTTTTTAACATGTATTTGAGAAGCAATGAAAGAGAGAGGAGAGCTCCATCTTCTAGCTAACCCCCAAACGCCCACTAGGTCGGGGGTTGCTGTTAGGGCTGGGATTCACCCAGGTTAGCAGCTGGACCACCTGGGACTTTAATCCAGGTCTCCGCCTTTGGTAGCAAGAAATCAGCTACTTGAGCCATCATCACTGTCTCTGAGGAAGATGGGTCAGGAGCCACAGCCAAGCACTGAATCCAGGAGCTACAAAAATGGGATGCAAGGAGCCTAATTGGGATCTTAACTGGTAGGTGCAACACCCATCCCCCACAAGCTCAAGTGCCAATATCTACAGGGTGTCGCCCATCTTTTCACCATCTTCTCCCACCAGGGAATAAAGGAAACTGGGCTACACTGCACAGATGCTGAGATTACACGCTGACCCTCCCTCCACCCTGGGGGATGCAGTTAACAAAAGATCAAAGGAATACGAAGGGCAGTATCCATGAGAGCCACAGACACAGAAGAGAAACTGCATCCTGTTGTAGCTGAAGGCTTCCAGTTGTTCAGAATGTTCCCGAACATTTCAATATAGCTCCTCTTCTAAAGCAGATTCTTTTATTCCCCCAACAGGACAGCTGGGCCAAGGCCTGGGAGCATTTCTGATGACACAAGAGCCTTTTAGCATCATAAATGCTTTCTCCTTAAATCCTGAGATCCCAACTATAGAGCTCCAAATTTAGAATATACATATTCTGCACTCTGTCGTTAAGGAAGAAAATCATTATTAGCTCCAAAACTCAATCACAAAAGCACAGCAACAATTCTTGTTTTATGTTGTGAGGGAAAATGCACTTCGAGTATCACTAATGCAAGCATTTTTTTCCTTCAGTGTGTCTGCATGACTAAAATGCACTACTTGCTACAAGGGTTTCTTTTACAAGCAGAAGTATACAAAACAATCGAGTATTTCCTGCAATAACTTCCACCTAAATTGGATATAAATCTCATAGACAAAACTTTCAAAATTTATATTAATGACAAAAAAATTTCTCGGCAACAAAAGTACCTAAAACATCACAGGGAAACATAGGCAATAACATCTGTTCTCAACGAGGCCAACAGAATTTCCTACTAGTGACTTGAGCCCTGCAAGTGTTAGCAAGCCGAGAATTTGCTACTAGTGACTTGAGCCCTGCAAGTGTTAGCAAGCCGAGCAAGGGAGGTACAGACAGCAGCGCTCGGCCACCCTGGATGGAATTTCAAATCATGATAGTTTAGCTCTTTCTGGAACTAAATTTTCCAAGGAAATTGGGCTACAAATGATCCTCAGCAATTTTTCCACTATTTAGAGCTCTCACGATGCTATAGCACTGCTGGCACTCAGTGATAAATATTGCATACGAAAAATGTTTAAGGGTTTTAAATAATGCAGGGCACCAAAGTTCAATATAAGCACAGGTTAGCAAGCAATACCTGCCACAGGGACGGCTCCATCGGAGTTCAAACTTGGCTTTTCATTAGGATGATAATGAAAGGGTTAAAGCATATGGAACATCACACATCCACACACTCTGGCTCTATCAGATCCTAATAGTTATCATCTATATACATCATCATCCTTTCCCTTTCCTAAACACAAATCCTTTGGAAATTCCCAATTACCTTTCAAAAAAAGAAACCCTTCCCTCTTTCCTTTTTTTTTTTTTTTTTCTTTCCTTCCTTCCTTTCTTGAAAGGAAGGGGAATTGGGTGGGGAGGGAGAGAGAAGAAATGACAGGGGAGAGAGAATACTCAAGCACTTCTGTCTGCTGATTGACTCTTCAAACATCATCTACACAGCCTGGGCTGGGCCAGGCATAAGCAGGACCCAGGAACTCCATCTGGGACTTGCACTTAGGTGGCAGGGACCCAAGTTCCTTAGCTATTACCAACTGCCTCCCAGGAGCATTAGCAGGGAGCTGGATCAGAAGTGGTACAGCTTGGGACTAGCTTAATCTGTACAGGCCTCTCTCTTTGGGGCCATTCATTCCCCCTCCCTTTACCCAGACCCCAACTGTGTGCTTTTAAAAAAAAAATTAGATCCAACTGTTCCTTAAAGTTACCTGTGAGGAAGAAAGATGTTACAGAGAATGGGAAATAGCATAACATTGACCATGAAATGTTAACTGACCTGGGAGATGGAATGGAAGGTTTCATCACACCATTCTCTCTATTCTTGTACCTGTCCTGAATTTTCACTAATTAAAAAAAGGCTTTCTAAAAAGACCAGAATATAAATATTTTTAAGCTACACTCCTAAAGCAATGCTATAGAACATTGGTAGTCACTAGCCACATGTTTCTGTCTAGGTATAAATGAAGTAACAATAAACAAATAAAAATCAAAATGTCAGGCCCAGAATGGCCCCAGTCATTGACCATCAATGAATACCAAATTAGCAATGTGTAACAGAACATTTTCCATTCTCACGGAAAGTTCTATCTGCACCCAGCTGCATTCTACAGTGAAGCGTAGTATCTATGTATGGTAAGAGGATGTAACCAAGTCAGGAGACTTGATTCATCAACTAGAATCAGAAAGTCCTGGGTCAAAAATAGCATTGCAACACTGACTTCCCACACAGGCATCGATATTGGTCCTGGCTGTTCCATTTCCAATCCAGATCCCTGCTAACGCAACTGGCAAAAGCAGAGGAAAGTGGCCCAGGTTCTTGGGCCTCTGCAACCACATGAGAGACCCAGAAGCTCCTGGATATTTTTTGTGGCCATCTGGGGAGTGAACCAGTGGATGGCTTCTCCCTTTCTGTAACTTTTTCAAATTAATGAGTGTTAAAAAAAACAAACAAGAAGACTATCCAACCAACCCACCTCAGAAAAGTTCTCTGAAGATTCACTTTCACTCACTGAAATCTAAGCACAAAAAATAAAATATGTAGAATTGCATAGTTCCAATTAGGAAAACTACAGTGTGTACAGCAAGTTTTGTGGCAAAACCAGTATGTAAATTCACAATAACATTCCAAAGGCATATTTAACCCTCCCCCCAAAAAGCTCATTTTGAAAAGTATTCCAGTTTTAGTTTGAGAAAAGGAGAAGTCACACATTTTTACTTCCAATTTGTTAAAATTTTCCTCCCACGCCTTTTATTTTGGAAGAGAAAAACAACTTTTCCACTTGCTTTCTTAACCATTTTCTCATGGTTGGGATTAAGACTTTCAAAAAGTGCTGATGTTAAAGATTGGCCTGTGATAGCAGAAATGTGCTATTGGAGTCAAACTGCCATTTGCTCCATGCTTGAATACCTGCAAAGTCCCAGCTCCCTTTTACATACCAGGAGCCAGTTTCTCCTTCTCAGAAAGATCTTGAATAATCTGTCATTGTCTCCTGAGGGAACTTCAAAGAAAGAATCCAAAGAATCACTAATATTGCCTCTCCAAAAATTGTTTTGCCTCCACAATCCTATAGCCCTTGTTTTCTAGACTAACCTTAACAAAAACTAAATGGGTTATTTTCTAGTGTTCTTTTCTCTAAATCTGGCAGCAGAAACAAATGAATCCTAGTAGTCACCTCCATCAGGGTGTAGAAGACATTAAATACCACCAGAGATACTTGCACTAACCCAGGGCAACCTGGTAACTGAATATTCTCACATTGACCCACAAAAAGATCACTCCAGACACACGGTGATCTCCAGCCAGCAGAACTGTGTAAGAATTTGGGCATGTGGGTGCAGAAACGGGGAGGGAGAGGTGGATTTCAAGTCCCTTTATCTAAGGCTTTTAGGAGGAAGAATGAGAAACCTTCCATTCCTCGTCCAATCCCCAAATGGTTACAATGACTGAAAGCAGAGCCAGGAACTCCAGCCTGGTTTCTCACGTGGGGTAGCAAGGGTCTCTAACTCTGCCTTTCAAATAAAAATAATAAGTCTCTTAAATAAATTAAGTTTTTAAAAAGGAAAAAAGCATTTGAGGAGGGAACTTGCAGATTGAAGATCTCTTTGCCTGTATTTTTCTGCCTTTCAAATAGAGTGTACAGTGCTAAAAATCATAGGTACAGTCTAACCATTCAGTTCCACCTTCACACATCTACACATAAATTCATTCCATCAATTTTCAGACAAAGGGCCAAGGCTGCCTCAGCATAATGCGTCAGAGTAACTGCAGCGAGATGATCCTCCCAGCACAAACCCACAGACATCATCCATGACTTCATTTGCTTCTTTAAAGGGAAGCCAGAATTTCAAAGTATTTTCATCAACAGTCTCAGAGCAGAATTTTGTAAAGCGCCTTACAATTTTTTTTGTGACTTTTTGCAATTAACTAAATAGAATTCAGTTTTATTTTAGCAAAATTCTCTCCTTTGCCAAGTATTTGCAATGTACCTAATTTAGAAACAACTTCACACTTTTATTTCACTGATTTATGGAATATGGGGGGAAAATATGGTGCCTGAGCCATGGCTCAATAGGCTAATCCTCCACCTTCAGGTCCCAGGATCCCATACGGGCACACTAATTTGTTCCCTGGCTGCTCCACTTCCCATCCAGCTCCCTGCTTCTGGACTGGGAAAGCAGTGGAGGATGACCCCAGGTCCTTGGGACCCTGCACTCATGTGGGAGACATGGAAAAAGCTTCTGGCTTCACATCAGCTCAACTTCATCTGCTGCAGCCATTTGGGGAATAAACCAGCAGATGGAAGATCTTTCCCTCTCAGTCTGTCCTTCCTTATATGCATTTCAAATTAAAAATATATATATACATTTTTTTAAAATCACGCAATTATGATTTTTACAACTGGCATAAGCAGGTTTAAAAACAACTGGCTGTAAGCATGCAATACTGTTGGTGGGTACAGAAACATGAATGTGCCCTACAACCCAGAATATTGGATCCTAGTCATGGGGTGGGGGGCACTATTGCAACATAGTGATTAAAACTGCCAACTGCAAAGCTGGCATCCTGTGTGGGCACTGGTTCATGCCTGGGCTGCTCCAAAATCCAGCTCCCTGAAGGCCTAGGAAAAGTGAGGAAGATGGACAGAGTGTTTGGGTTCCCGCTAAGCACTGGAAAATCGAATGAAACTCCTGGCTCCTGGCCTTGACCTGGTCCAGCGCTTGATGTTGTGGCCATCTAGGGAGACCCTGTGGATGGAAGATTTCTTTTTTGACTCTCCTTCCCTTTCTCAAATTCTGACTTTCAGAATAAATGAGTCTTAAGCACACACACAGCCTACTATGTGGGATGCCGTTTGTGGGAAAGAACAGCACTAATTGGTTTGGCATAGGCTGTGAAAACATCTCACCCAGATGCTAACAAAACGTCCCAGTTTCCCTTGTTGTGCTTTTCCCATTCCAGCCTTAAACCAAAAGAACACATTTCTAAGGGTAGCATGGGAGGAAACAAGGCTGTAAGCCACCTTCAAGCACTCCCTCAAATTAAAAAGTGCCTGTAATGCCAGCATCCCATATGGGCACCAATTCATGTCCCAGCTGCTCCATTTCCCATTCAGCTTTCTGCTTGTGGTCTGGGGAAGCAGCAGAGGATGGTCAAAGCCTTGGGACCCTGCACCCATGTGGGAGACCCGGATCTTGGCTTCTGGCTTTGAATCATTTCAGCTCTGGCCATTGCAGCCATTTGGGGAGTGAACCAGCAGATGGAAGATTTCTTCCTCTGTCTCTCCTGTAAATATGCCTTTTCAATAAAATAAAAATCTTAAAAAAAAAAAAAGGAAAATATAAAGAGTATAAAAAAGAAGAAAAAGAATAAGTGGACCCACTCTTGCTGAATGCTAAACCACATTCTCCAGCATTTAGCATGGAAGAGAAAGAGCAGGGAGAAACGCCAGCGAGAAGCTCTGGCCAGATGCTCCCAAGGGTGGACATGAGCACCATGAAGCCACAGCCACTGCTTCCCAGCCAACCTGCAGACAGACCTGCCTGCCAACAACACGGAGCTGAAAACACTGAAGGTCCTTAGAGGTGAGACTGGCTCAGGATCCACGAGCACGAGTGCCGAGACATGGATTAGGAACGAGTCTGCACAGCTCACCCTTGAGTTTCTGCCCTATTCTACAATTTCTAACCTTAGCAATGGAAAGATCAGACAGACAGACTTAGATTCTGGTTTAATCTGATTGGACAGGAATATGTTTTGGACACTTTTCATTTGTTCATGTTGTCCACTGGGGCTCAATGTTTGTTAATTTAATGAACAGGAAGGAAATAGAAAATGTCACTAAGGAATAACAATATGCGTTTTCCAAGAAAGATTTAATAATTTTTAGCAGCACCCCCAGCTTCACAATATATTCACATGGAATTTCATTTCATTGAACTCCTCCTCAACCCCTGAGCTTGATTAGGTTACATAACTCAATACAATTGTGGATTCTCTTCCACAAAGCTTAAGAGCTATCCTGGAGCCAGAGCTAGTGGTAGCAAATGAATTGTTAACCATTACAGCTTATCTTAATTTCATGTCTTAAATTTATCAAGTACTTTGCAATAACTGGTTTCTGAAGGAGTAAATTTGATTGCCAACAACTAAAAGAAATCTCTAGAGAGTGCAGAGATAAAATTGTGCTCTAATGCCAGCATGTCCAACATTCCCCAAGAGGGCAGTCATGGGGGGGTTGACCAAGGATTGTAAAAGGTTTGGAAAATAAAGAGGCGCATATCAAACCAGTAACAGATCAACAGCTGCCCACTCACACAAAAGAATCAAACACCCCAAAAGTTGGAAAGCACGGGGACACACTGGAAGACAACCTGAGACCCAATCAACTTGGTTTATACAGTCTCCAAAAGCAGGTTTACAGGAAGCAAAGAATCATGTGAACAACTATGCGTAAGGCAGGCACTTACATTAATTCAGATCCTGAGAATTGCTCAATACTAAACTTGTGGCCAGAACTATTCGCTCTTTAGTCCAATCCATGCTGGCAGTCTAAGCCCCAAGATTTCTCTCATCTCTCTCTCTCTTTTTTTTTTCCAAATAGCTTAAAGTTTTGGTCCAAGTTCACAGCTCATGCATCAAAACTACAGTTTTCAGCCACTCACTCTGTATCCTGTTCCTCGAATACAAAAATGCAAGTAACTGGAAATGTGTAAACTAAACAAGCTGACCTAACAAAGTCGATGCTGCACACTCAAAAGGAAGCATCTCCATCCACAGTAAAAGCTCTTTTCCAAAGAAGCAAAAACAAAAATGGTAGAAAGGTTTAAGTGACTTACTTCCTAATATAAGCAAAAACTAAAAAGTCTAGTTTCCTCTTACATTTATTTTCACTTGAAAGAGATTTACAGAAAGGAGAGACAGAGAGAGAGATCTTCCATCTGTTGATTCACTCCCCAAATGGCCACAACATCCAGCACTGAGCTGATCCGAAGCTAGAATCAGGATCCTCCTGTAGGTCTCCCACATGGGTACAGGTTCCCAACCACCTGGAGCATCATTCATTGCTTTCCCAGATCACAACAAGTAGTGCAGTCAGGACACAAACTAGCACCCATATGGGATGCCAGTGCTTGTAGGTGGATTAGCCTGTTGAGCCACTATGTTGGCTCCTCTGTTTTTGTTTCTTCACGGAAGTTTAAAGTGGGCACGGTGCGATAGCTCAGTAACTAAATCCTCACCTTGCAACCACTGGGATCCCCATATGGGTACCAGTTCATGCCCTGCCACTCCACTTCCTTTCTAGCTCCCTGCTTGTGGCCTGGAAAAGCAGAAGAGGATGGCCCAAAGTCTTGGGACCCTGCACCCGTGTAGGAGACCTGGAAGAGGCTCCTGGCTCCTAACTTCAGATCCGCACAGCACTAGCTGTTGTGGTCACTTGGGGAGTGAATCATCAGGTGGAAGATGTTCCTCTCTGTCTCTCCGCCTCTCTGTATATCTGACTTTGCAATAAAAATAAAAATAAATCTTTTTTATTTTCTAAAAAGTAATGTTCACACTCCCATATTTTATAAAGCAAAAAAAAAGCCTCAAACCAGAGAACAAAGTGTTTTTATTTCTCCAAAATACAATAATGCTTGACAACAGTTTGCAGGCAAGCACACAGTCATTCGGGGACTTGATTCCGTGGACCAGAAAGACTGGAAAGAAAGCTGTCTTGTCCTGGGGGATGGCAGAGCTAATTACCTAGCAGGCCCAGAGAGCGGTCCTCCAGGGAGCATTCCTCAGAATTAGCCCACTTAATAGCAAGACAGATGTTCCAGGCACCCCCCAGCTTCCATGGCCCATCAATCAAAGGTTGCCCAGACCCTACCCCAGGGGAAGGGCGAGTAAGGCAGAATGTTAACTCCACCTCTACACACTGGTCGGAAGAGGAGAGGCCTAGAGAAGAAAGCAAAGCTGGAAAGCCTACACCAGCCTGAGGCCAGGCCAGTGGTGGCCGGAACAGCAAGGTACACCAAGCGGCTGGCGGCTGCCACAAGCCTTAGCCAGCTGAGCCCAAGGAGGACCGGCCACCACCTGCTCAAATGCCCCTCCTTGCAAGTTGGGCAAAACAGACACCAAGAACACACAAGCAGGACCACAGCCTGGCAAAATGTATTGCTTATGGCAAGATTTTACTTTTTAAAATGTTCACAACGATACTAGTTGATTCCTCTTGAATTTAAAAAAGCAACTTAAAGAAGAGGGAGGGGGCTGATGTTGCAGCACAGTCCAATAAAACATTACCTGCAGAGCTAGCATCCCACAGGGGCTCTGGTCTGAGTCCCAGCTGCTCCAATTCCCATCCAGCTCCCTGCTAATAATACTCCTGGGAAAGCTGGCTCAGGTCCTTGGGCCCCTACATGTACGTGGAAGACACAGAGGAAGCTGCTGGCTTCAGGCCAATCCATTTCATCCATTTCAGGAGTGAACCAGCGGATGAAAGAATTCTCTCTCTCTGCCTGCCTGTAACTCTGTCTTTCAAGTAAATAAATCTTTAAGGAAGAAAGGAAGGGAGGGAGAGAGGCAGGAAGAGGAGAGGGTTCCCAAGAGGAGACACAGGAAGTGTTATGGGCAATCTGGGCGATCTGTCGCAAGAATTCAAAGTCACCAAAGCTGGAACTGGCCAGTGGAAAAGCCACTTGAGGGGACATCTGACCCCTGCCCCACAAGTGGGCTCTGACCAAAATAGAGGAGGCCTGCACACTTCAACTGTTCGGAACAAGAGCACACGCTGGGTGTAGGGGGCATTTGTATAAAGTATTCATAAGTTCCATTACTGCCAGACAGCGAACACCCCCAGATCATGAACTTAGCCCATCTTCCAAGGAGGTTAGCCTACCACTTCACAGATGAAGTAATTGCCCCTCTTGTCTAAGGTCACAGAGCTGATGCCCACGGACCCACGAAGCCTGGCTCTGGAGCCTCCAACCTCAGCAAAAATGCTACTCCGTACTGCTGCTGCACTAGGGACACGGAGCCGGGAAAGGCATCCGCAGCTGGGAACAGAGCGGCTGGGAAAGGTCAGATCTGGAGGCATCCGGAAGGAATCCAGCAGTGTCAGGCAGCTGGAAGTGCTAACGGCCACAGAATCATTCCCCAGAGAGCACAGACCCACAGCTGGGGCCCCCACAGGGCAGTACAGAAGGTCACTCCCACTCCCCATCTTTCCCTTGGTGTTGATGCCACAGCAAACTCACCAGGAGTGGTCACAGAAAGCAATCACACATTGCCTTCCTTCTGGCTGCTTCTCTCTCATATTCTCTGTCTCTCTCTCTGTATCTGTCTCTCTCTCTGTATCTGTCTCTCTCAGACCCACACACTCAGTCATACACCATTTATCATATACTGCTGGGCTCAGAGTAGGGCAGTCAGAGAAAACCTCCTGGTCTCACAGCAGATTTCCCACTGGGATGCTGGGGGCCATCTCAGTATTGACTTCCCCTCCCTCAAGCTTGGCTGTCTTGCAGAACCACTCTCCACAGGACCATCCGCCAGCGTGCCACTGAATGCAGATGTTGACTGTGACTGTGTGCTTTGACCAAAGTAGTTCATGTCACAGTGACCCATCAAAGCCAGCACGGGGTCCCGTCATCCTCTCCTCTACCACCAGACCAGCTTCCCACAGGCTGAGGAAGCTCCCTGAACTGGGAGGCTTAGAGTTCAGTGCCGCAAGGTGAAGGCCTTGGAGTGTGGGACAGAGAAGAACCTCAAGCGAGAAGCCCACTTTTGCTGTGTCTGTCAACATGAGCCAGTGTGCCAGTGTGTGCAGAGCGGGTGGTTCCAAAGTCCAGCTCTCCCACTAATGGGCTGCCATGGGTGACAATTTACCTGTGTTTCACTATCCTGTCTATGTTACTTTCTAGGTACTTGGTAAGGATAAAGAGACCACTTTCCTGGTCATGTCGGAATAAAATATATACTTTTTAAAGATTTTTCCATTTATGTTTATTTCTTTTTTCAGAGGCCAGTAGACTGGAGCTAGGCCCAAGGATCTAGGCCACCTTCCACTGCTTTCCCAGGTGCATCAGTAGGGAGCTGGATTGGGAGCAGAGCAGCCAAGACTCCAACCGGTGCCCACACGGGATGCAAACACCACAACCTATTATGCCATGGTTCTGGCCACAGAATATACTTTAAATTTAAGATGCCAAGCAAGTGGGACCGGCGGAGTGGTCTAGTGGCTAAAGACCTCGCCTTGAATGCCCCGGGATCCCATATAGGCGCCGGTTCTAATCCCGGCAGCTCCACTTCCCATCCAGCTCCCCGTTTGTGGCCTGGGAAAGCAATTGGGGACAGCCCAATGCTTTGGGACCCTGCACCCGTGTCGGAGACCCGGAAGAGGTTCCTGGTTCCCAGCTTCGGATTGGCACAGCACCGGCCATTGCGCTCACTTGGGGAGTGAATCATCGGACGGAGGATCTTCCTCTCTGTCTCTCCTCATTGGAGGGAGGATGTTCCTCTCTGTCTCTCCTCCTCTCTGTATATCTGACTTCGCAATAAAAATAAATAAATCTGGGTCCGGCAGCATGGCCTAGAGACTTAAGTCCTTGCCTTCAACGCGCCGGGATCCCATATGAGTGCCAGTTCTAATCCCGGCACTCTACTTCCCATTCAGCTCCCTGCTTGTGGCCTGGGAAAGCAGTTGAGGACGGCCCAAAGCTTTGGGACCCTGCACCTGCGTGGGAGACCTGGAAGAGGTTCCTGGTTCCCGGCATCGGATCGGCGTGCACCGACCCGTTGTGGCTCACTTGGGGAGTGAATCATCGGATGGAAGATCTTTCTCTCTGTCTCTCCTCCTTTCTGTATATATGACTTTGTAATAAAATAAATCAATCTTTATAAATAAATAAGTAAATAAATCTTTAAAAAAAAAATGCCAAGCAAGTGGCTTCCTCCAAGGTGTTGGGAAGCCTTTTATCTGCAAATTCCATTTGGATATTTGTAACATTAATCTCAGGTCACAGAAAATTATCAACTTAAAAAGTAGTCTGCTATGGGTTTATTTCCCGCCTGCGGTTGCCTTAGTAGGACCAGACCACATGATTCCACGGGTTGTCCACAGGCCACAGGCTGGAAGGTCGTCACCTCCATGTAAATCTAGATGAAGTTTGGGGTCAAACTTTCTCTGGCCCCAACAGTAGGACTCAATAAGTTTAACAGGCAGCCTTAATAAGCTTCATAAAACTTATACTGGGATGAAAACAGGATATACAAAGAGACAAGATGAATGAAAATGGCATTAAGTATTTTTTTTAAAGGTTTATTATTTATTTCATTACAGTCAGATATACAGAGAGGAGGAGAGACAGAGAGGAAGATCTTCCGTCCGACGATCCACTCCCCAAGTGAGCCACAACGGCCGGTGCTGTGCCGAAGCCAGGAACCAGGAACCTCTTCCGGGTCTCCCATGCAGGCGCAGGGTCCCAATGCATTGGGCCGTCCTCAACCGCTTTCCCAGGCCACAAGCAGGGAGGTGGATGGGAAGTGGAGCTGCCGGGACTAGAACCGGCACCCATATGGGATCCCAGCGCGTTCAAGGCGAGGACTTTAGCCGCTAGGCCACGCCGCCGGGCCCAATGGCATTAAGTATTAAAGGGACCTCTGGTTTTTGTGGCAGGTGAACTTACCACTTACGGTGCCAGCACTGCATATCATGGTGGTGCCTGGAGTCCGGGCAACTGGGCTTCTGACCCAACTCCCTGCTAACTCGCCTGGCAAAGCAACATAACATGGCCCCCGTGCTTGGCCTGCTGCACTCATGTGAGAAACCAGGACAGAGTTCCAGACTCCTCTGGCCTGATTAAGCCCCGGAGACCATGCCCATTTGGTGGAGTGAACCAGCAGATGGAAGCTTTCTTTTTCTACTTTTCAAATAAATAAAAAGAAATATTTAAAATAAAGGAACCGTGGTTTTTAACGGACTTTTTTCTTATGCCAGAGAATTGTTGGGTGTTTGACTTCCTTTCTAGAAGCCCTGACTGCCCCTGTCACAGGTGAGCACTGGACCCTGCTTCCTGAGTCCCCTTCTTGGTCTGCACTTCCACTGCTCCAGAGGGCTCACAGCTCAGGCAAGAAAGGAGTCACTGCCCAGATCCAATCTCCCCTTGGCTCAACAAACCCAAAGGATTAGCACCCTGCAGGTGCTCAGTATCTTCCAGCAGCCAACACCAAGACTGGGAGCTAGCCTAAGTCAGAGACCCTGGCTTGACAGGATACAAAGTATCAAGAAGGGCTGCCTGGTAAACACATATCTTAAAACAAAGATCCTACCTCCCATCCCTCCTCCCTATACCCTGAAGAGGAAGGTGCCCTCAACACTGCCTTTCTTTCAGGGCCTGCCCTCCCTGCCAGAACTTCACACCTGCTGCCCTCATTTGAACCTGAAGTACTCCGCCACAGCCAGGTCCCTGCCTCAGCCCCACTGCTTACTCAGCCTTCCTGGGAGCAGCAGGACTGTCCTCACCATCCTAACCTCAGCAACTATACAGAAAGTGCATGGGAAATCTCATAGGATAGTGCACTAAATAACTAACAATGATCATCACTGAAGTGACTGTGTGTGGGGGGCGGGAGGTTATTTTGCTTTTCAGTGTCTATAGCTGTATTATTGTGATTCTACTTTCACAAGAAGCAAATTAGAAAACTCCTTGGGGGAAAAAAAAAATCAGACTCTTCCCAAAGGAATGCTACTCGGTTCTAAAGAACAAGATAAAAATTTTATCTTAGGCATATTTTAATTTGGGGAGCACAAAACAAAAGGAGGTTAAAAGGCAGGAGGAAGCAGGTGTTAGGCACAGTGGTAAAGATGTCCCTTGGGTCACGTACATTCCATACTGAAGTGCCTGGTTCAAGTCCCAGCTACTCTGCTTTGGAGCCAGTTCATGCTAATATGTACCCTGGGGGACAGTGGAAGGACTAAAGACTGGGTTCCCTGCCATCCATATAGGAGACACAGAGTTCTGGGCTCTGGTCTTTGGCCTGGCCCTGCCCTGGCCATTGGGGGCATTTGCAAAGTTAATCAACAGGCTTAAGATTGTGTGCATGCATGTGTGTTTGCATGCATGTGTGTGCCTTCTGAATACAATGAAAATAAGCTCACTTCACTTACTAGAAAGAGCCCAGGGGGAAGAGAGAGAACTTCCAGGAACCCACCGAGGTCTCCCACATGGATGGCAGGGGCCCCAGGTACTTGAGTCATTCTGTGCTGCTTTCGCAGGTGCATTAGCAGAGGGCTGGACAGGAAGCAGAGCTGCCAGGGCTGGAATTGGTGCTCACAAGGGATGCTGAGGTTAGGAGTGTTGGCTTATCCTGCTGCACCACAATGCTGGCCCTGAAAATAATTTTTAAAAAGCACAGTGCTCGGGCCTGGCGCAGTGGCCTAGCAACTAAAGTCCTCACCTTGAGTGCACTGGGATCCCATATGGCTCCCAGTTCTAATCCTGGCAGCCCTGTTTCCGATTCAGCTACCTGCTTGTGGCCTGGGAAAGCAGTCAAGGATGACCCAAAGCCTTGGGACCCTGCACCCACATGGCAGACCTGGAGGAAGCTCCTGGCTCCTAGCTTTGAATTTGCACAGCTCCGGCCATTGTGGTCACTTGGGAAGTGAATCATCAGATGGAAGATCTTCCTCTCTATCTATAATGACTTTGCAATAAATAAACAAATTAAAAAAAAAAAAAAAAGGCAGGGTGCTCGCTTTGGCAGCACTACTAAAAAACAGGGACAAGTCTCTCATTTGGCATGGCATCTTCATCACCTCTCCAACCTTAACCTGTCCCCTCTCAACACATCCCACTCCATCTCTGGGGTAACAGTTCAGCAGGTGGACATGAACTTCCTGGGTCATGCACCCGACGTGCTACAAAGCCTTGGCTTGAGTCACTTCAGTGCACAGACGTCCCCCTCAGGCCAGCCCTGTGATGATGCAAATTTCATTTCAAATCATCAGGCAGGGCAGCTGTTTGTGGAAGTCTGTCTGTAGCACCTTGGCCTACTATTCAACAGCAGCTGCGGTAGCTTGGCTGTAGGCACAGTCTGGGAGTCTTTAGTTAATCTTGATTGTCTGGTTAAAAAGAAAAGAAAAAAAGAGGGCGGGGGCATCAATTATAGTGCAAAGTAGGTCTCCTTAGGAAAAAGGCTGGGTCTTTGTTTCCCTGGAGGTTCAGTGATCCCCACTGAGCCAGATGAGGCTCTGAAAGACAGGAGCCAAAGGTCCTCTATAAAAAGAGAACTACAGAGACCCTGCTCCAAGCTGAAATCCAAGGCTTCTCGGTGGATAGAAACGCTGGGTCTTGAAGCAGCCCAACAAAGTGGCCGTCCCAATCCCAGATGTCCCTCAACAACCAATGCCCACAAATTAAGCATTCATTCTTCCCATTCTAAGAAAGTTCCCACGGTCCAAATGGACGAGGCCCTCCAGGCACGCTCTGATTCCTAAGTAGCAATTTATATGATATGGATTAGGCTTCCTGCTGCAAAAATTGATGAAATGCACTACCCTTCCTAAACCTGTGACACCAGGATGGCTGCATATAAGGAGTTCATGCTTTTTAATCGGTTTCTTTGTGTATTTTTTCACTGTAACATAGACATTTTGAAACAAGATAATGTAAGAATAATAATTTTAAAAACTCCACAGCTCTCAAAAATTTTTTTAATGCAGGCTTACTGTACCTCAAGCACTTCTTGCACCCTTCAGTGTTTGCATATAGACCCCCCCACCCATGTGTACAGGGCACATCACCAAGTGTTCTGATTTTTTTTTAAAGATTCATTTTATTTTTATTGGAAAGCCCAGATATACAGAGAGGAGGAGAGACAGAGAGGAAGATCTTCGTTCACTGGTTCACTCCCCAAGTGGCCGCAGAAGCTGGAGCTGGGCCGATCTGAAGCCAGGAGCCAGGAACTTCTTTCAGGTCTCCCACATGGGTGCAAAGTCCCAAGGCTTTGGGCCATCCTCAACTGCTTTCCCAGGCCACAAGCAGGGAGCTGGATGGGAAGTGGGGCGACCGGGACATGAACTGGTACCCATATGGGATTTCCGCACATGAAAGGCAAGAACTTTAGTCACTAGGCTACATGCCAGGCCCCCAAGTGTTCTGATTTTTAACAGCCATCCCCAAGCTGTCACTTAGACATCCCTCCCCACGATGTTTTTTCAACTCCATAAATCTTTCTCCAAGAACACTGGCCAAGGCCTCAAGGGGCAACACAATTTCCTTGTTCTACTCCCCTCCCCTCCCAGATCTGAGCTCTGTGCAACCAACCCTGAGCCAATCTTCTACCTGAATCCTAATGGAGGACTCAGCAACAAGCACCCTAACCCCCTTTCTCCCCTGAGAAGCTGGCACACTGCACTGAGGTGTTCACTGCCACACACACCTGGATACTACATCTTCCACAAAACAAAAGTTCCAGGTGAGAAAGGCCTTTTCTCTTGTCTTCCACTATACCACTGACACTCAGAGAAGTATGTAACTCCAGCATCCAATTAACACACTTCCATGAGCCAGCTGGACTCATCTCTTCACATCCAACAGATCAGAGTGATTAAACAGACTGATTCAAAGGCATCATAGGGAAGTCTTCACCACTGAAACAGTCTACACATGTGACTTTTGTCAGGAATAAAGTAAAAAGCAGCACTTCGGTACCAAAGAGGAAGTTGCACCAAATTTTCTGTGAAGTTCTTTGTAACTCCTAGAATATAACCTGATAAACACACACACACACACACACACACACACACACACCCCTTGAGAAAATAGATAAACCATATAAAACCTGATCCCCACAAAATTTACCACATTGTGTTTCAAAGAAAGAGCTACCCTGAGACCTAGGGACACCCCATTAATCATCAGTTATGCTGATAGAGCCCTGCCTTACCATCAGTGGGGAATTGGGAGATGCTGGGGCTTGAGATTAAAACTGAAATAAACACAAGCACACCAAGCAGATGCTCTTTCTTTGTGTAGGTGACAATTCCCCTTAAAAAAAAAAAAATCTGGGGCCTGGCATGGTAGCCTACTGACTAAAGTCCCCGTCTTGTACTAACCAGCATCCCATTTGGGCGCCAATTCGTACCCAGCTACTCCACTTCCCATCCAGCTCCCAGCTTGTGGCCTGGGAAAGCAGTGGAGAATGTTCCAAAGCCTTGGGAGCCTGCTCTCCCAAGGGAGAACCGGAAGAAGCTCCTGGCTTCAGACTGGCTGAACTCCAGCTGAGCCACTTGGGGCCAACAGAAGATCCTCTGTCTCTCATTCTCTCTCTAAATCTTTCAAATAAATAAATCTTTTGAAAAATCTGAATTTAACACTGCAATTTAAATGAGTGCAGGTCTGAAATTTCGGCATCTGACAAAGAAGCAATTTTGCCAACTAAAATACTGTGTTTACTGGGATACCACACTACAGATCTGATTCAAACATGTTTAAAACAGAAGGTAACTTCTTCAGATTGAAGAATCTTTCTGCAGCCTGGATAGGAGCAGCCATTAATAAGGAAAGGAAACATGGTCAGGTTTTCCTGGACAACTTGGCAAATAAGCTCATTAATTCTACTGGAGTTATCTAAGGAAACTACTAACAGATCAACCTTGGGATGATTCTTCTCTCACCACTCCCTTACTTCTGTGCTTAATCAGAGGCTGGATAGGTCAACTAGAAAGAGGGAGAATCCCAGTAATCAAAAGGCAATGCCTTACAGCCGGGCTTGGCGAAGCATCAGTGAGGTTGAGGCTGTTTTGAAGGCAAAATTGCACAGCGCACACTTAAGACAGTCAGCTGGAGTGGGCACTTGGTCTAGCAGTTAAGACGCCCACAAGTCATGTGAGAACACCTGTGTTTAGTGCCCAGCTCTGGCTCCCTGGCTCTACCCTCCTGATAACGTAGACCCTGGGAGACAGCAGCGAAGGCTGCATCAGTTGGGCTCCCGGCTTCAACACAGCCCATTTACAGCTTTTGGAAGCATTTGGGAGGGAACCAGTTGATGGGAGCTGTCTGTCTCCCTCGCCACCTTTCAAATACAACTGGAAAGGGGAAAAAAGGTTTGGGACTCTAACAATGAACAAAATGTAACAATTCAACAGTCCCCTGGAAATGTGATCACGAGGTTTCTGAAGTGTATTACAGGACCTGTTTCAACTTTGTAGTCAATTCCTCACCACGGACCACTCCTCCAAGGCAGTCATGGGGGAGGGGAGCCGCGGCCTGCCCTCCCCACTCCCTGGGCTTCTAGTTTTAAATTGCTAAGTAATTTAGTCTTAATTCCAATGACAACAGGAACTTTGCAGAAAAGTTTCCTCCTCCAAACATACTTCAAAAATATCTATTATTTAAGAGTTCTCACATAAGAATTCTGTGGGATTAAGCTCACATATGGTTAGCAGACCCAGTGTTGAATATGATTACGGCCACACAAGGAAACCTTAAATCCACATACTGTTCCTATTTGGCCAGCATATATGAACCAACTAATTTATAGAAAATGTGCAGCAAATTATTTCCTCCACCGCCCCCACCCCTCAAGAATGCGCCAGCAATGTGTTCCCCAGACACCCCCACCCACACAAGGTTTGCTCTCCAGCCCCTTGCCAGTTTATCTAAAACAAATGTTGCTTTAGTTCCCTGAATTCTTGTTTAGAACCCTGATATTGTGAGGGAAGGTGGGGAGTTGTTTAACCAGATACACCTGACCTCTAAGGTCTTAAACTTCCTGCCCAAAGACCACTCAAGACCAGCAGCACAAGCGGTTTGCAACAGGAAGCAAGCATTGTTCAAAAGTCTGTTGACCAATAGTTAAGTTTCAAAGGCCTAAGGGACCCACTTCCATACGACCCTGGGATATGCGCTCATCGGGGAAAACCGTTCTAGAAAATACCGCAACCGCGAAGCCACCATACCAAGTGAGCACGCCCAGAGGGTTCCCCGCCAACTTCCCGCCCAGCTCGAGGCGGGGGCGCAAATGCTGCGTGCGCCAGGGGAGCAGGGGTGTGAGTTCGGGTTCAGCGCACAGCCTCGACTTTTCTTTTCTTTTTCTTTTTTTTTTTTTTTTGAGGGGGATCTTACCTACAATAATTTCTCTAGCCTCCACCTGCAGCCACGCAGTTGAGGAATACAGAAAGGAGGCGACAGATCCGGGGAGGGGATCTCGCTCGAGGCGAGGCGCCCCCAGAGCCAGAAACGAACTTTGAACATCAACAAGGGGAAAAACAGAAGGACGACTCCACCTTTCCCACCCGGCCCGGCTCCTTTCAATGAAAAGGAAAGGCCGCCGCCGCCCGGTCCTCCGCCCTACACCCGGGATGTGCAGCTGGCGCGGAGCCGCATCCTCCAAGTCCCGCTGCGCTCCCGCCTCGCAAACCGAACCTTGCACCCCGGAGGCGCGCCCGGCACCGGCACCCTGGCCCCACGCCCTGGACAGAAATCCCCTCCCTGGTCCCTCTCCCCGCACCCGAGGCAATGGGGCGCCCGCTTCCCCACGCACCCGCCCTCCCTTCCTCTTCCTCGCAGGCCCGCCTCTCCGGCCTTTCAGCGGCAAGCCTTACAATACCTCCCTGCCTCCTGCCGCCACCACCACAAGGCAGCCCTTAGGAAAACTTTGTGCGTCTGGCGACGGCTTTGTCCACAGCCTGGGCAGGGCCCGGTCACCCGGCTGGGAGCCTGAGGGTGTCCGGAGATCTCACAAGGCACAGGGGAAACCACCACAGAAATCCCACCCCTTGACCTGCTGCCTCAAGCCGGGTGACACGCTGCGCCTCGGCGCACAATTCCCATGCCCCCGATCGCCCCGGGACGCGCGGGGCAGCCTGGAGGAAGCCCCCGCGCACCCGGCGCCTTTCCCTCGTTTAAGTCACGAGGGCCACGGCGTGCGCGGGCAAAGGCAGCTCGCTGGGAAACGCCAAAGCTAAACCGGGGAGGCTTCCAAAGGGCGCCCAGGCGAGGGGTCCCTTTTCTTGCACACGCCGCGAATAGGGGAGCAAAGAGACTATGCACTGAGGCATCACGCGGCGCCCGCGCCTATGGGCGCCTCACCCTCCCCTCAGCCCCAGACGCGCGCCCAAATCCACGCGCACACACACCCACAGCCACCCGCCCCAAAGCTGAGACCACCCGGCGCCGGGCGAGGGAAGAGAGGGACGGAGGGAGGGCCCAACACTCACAGATGGTCTCCCCACGGCCACGGCCATCGCGGCGGTGGCTGCGCCCGGGTGCGCTCCGCCGACGCTGGCTGCTGCTAGCGCTCCGGCTTCGGCTGCGCCCGGGTGCTCTCCGCCGACACTGGCTGCTGCCAGCGCTAGGGCTCCGGCTCGCCTCCCCCGCGCCTCGCTCGCGGCTGCGCTCTACAGAAGCCTAGCTCCGGCTCGCAGTCCGCGGCATCTGCCCCCCCCCCCACGCCGCCGCCCCGCCTGCTTTAAGGGAGCAACATGGCCACCCGCCTGGAAGGAACCATTTGCTCCCCCTAGGAAGGGGTGTGAGAGCGCCTGCCCGGGTAGAACAGGGGATGGGCGGGCTCCCACCAGCCGTCAGAGGGCTCTTTCAGCTCAGGACTCGTCCTCTCCGCTATTGGTGCTTTGCTGTCGAACGACCCTCCTCGGCGCCACCAAGAGACACTGTGCGCTCTGGCTGCCACCCCTGCTCCACGACATGCTGGAGTCCAGTGCAAGGGCCTGGGCGCGCCGAGGTCCCGGCGCCGTGTCTCGCCATCCCCTTTACGAGGTGGGCAGCTGCAGCGACTGCGGGCCGGCGCCCGGCGGAGGGGACGCCTGCAGAGAAGGGAGCAGGCAGCACAGCCCGTGGAAAGTTAGCCGTGTGTCAGCTCGCCACACCCTTGGCACCCGCTTGGAAAGAGGCTGCGCGCCACCTGGGAGGGCGGTGGGTGCCCATGGTGGGCCTGAGCCTGCCGCCTGGGGAACGGAGTTGTGCCTCCACCCATCTTTCCTTCCTCAAGGTGAGACCCACGGGTGGCGGCTGCCGCTGGAACGTGCGACCCAGCTGGGGACCGCGGAGAGGAAGAGGTTGCAATAACTGATGTGCACGCCTCAACCACCTGGTGCTAGAGAGGAAGGAAAACGTCTGGCTGCTCTGCAGATCATCGTGGTCCCCAGCGCCACACGTGGGGCTTCAGCCAACTCGATTCGGTCGCCGGAGACGGCCCCGGTGACCCTGAGGCGCGCGCGTCTGGTGCACGACTGGAGAGGGTGCGACCTGGAACTTGTGGGCCTGGGGACTGCGCCATGGAGAAGGGTTTTTCAAGGCAGATGTTGAGGCCTCTTTTGGTAAGGGGAATGGCACGCCTCGGGGAGCCCAGGCTGGGTGACCATTGCATTCCTGAGTGTGGTGAGGGCTCCCGTGTAGAGGGGGGCCTGCCTGGACCAGGCGACTGAGGACGGCGACCCGACTTAGCGCGTGGCCACAGGGGATTGGCAGCCCGGGGAAAGGCAAGGAAGGGCTGTGTTCAGCCGGTGCAGGCTGCGCCCTAGGGGAAGATGGGGCGGTAGAATGCAGGGGAAAGAAAAACAGCCTGTCTGGCGCTCTGGCGCCTCGGAGTCTGACCTGAGGGCTTAGGACCCTCGGGTTTCCGGGGCCTGGGCTCTGTCTTCAGCTTTAGACCACACAGCTGCTTTGCTACGCAGAGTGGGAATGGGCCAGGAACAGTGACCTGGGCACCCAAACTTGCGCTTCCGTTTTTATCGGTTTCAGATCTAGAGGATAGGCATTACCATGTTGTGCCAGATATAGAGTAGACGCTTCACAAGTGCAGAGTTCAGAATACACATGGATGGGGCTATGCATTGCCAGAACGGTAAAGAATTCGTTCCTATGCAAGCCTGCCTGGGTCTGGCCGCTGGCAGGACCAGATAAGCCCTAGAAGAGGGCGCTGTAGCCTTGGAAATGGCCTCACCTTAGAGTGGCCTGACTGCCGAACTTACCAGTTGGTGACTTGTAAATTTCCTTTGTGAGTGCTGATACTGGACTCAGCTGTGAACTCCTTACTCTGGTGGCCTGATGAATTCGTTCTAACCACAGAGTTAACTCCAACACGTTATTTGTTGAAGGGAATCCTGTTACAACAAAGTCACTGAAGGTTTTTGTGGCCTCTGCTCCATCTCTTCCCAGAGCAGGAGCCAAGCCTCAAACCCTACCCTATCCCCCTTTGGGGGAAGCAGGGAGGTTCAAACAGTAACAAAATGTAACAATTTGAAAGTGGAAATGTGATGACACGATTTCTAAAATGTGTTACAAAAAGTTTCAACATTGTGTAGTCAATATCTGACCATTCATGCAAGGTGGGTAAGATTTTTGAAAGATTATAGAGAGAAGGAGAGACGAGGATCTAATTTTTCTGGTTCACTTCCAAATGACCGCAACAGCTAGAGCCGAGCTGATGGGGAGCTGCTTCTGGGTCTCCCACAGAGGTGCACAGTTCTTGAGTCATCCCCTGCTGCCTTCCCAGGCCACAAGCAGAGAGATGGATTTGAAGTGGAGCATTTGGTACATGAACCACACCCATGTGGGATGCTGGTGCTTGCAGCCCGGGGATTAGCCTGTTGAGCCATGCATGCCAGCCCATTTAAAATCTGTTTTTTTAAAATTGCTTTGTTATGGTGCACAGGGCTAAACTGCGGCCTGTGCTAGCATCCTGGATTGGAGCACCGGCTGGAGTCCCAGCTGCTCCGCTTTGGATCCAGCTCCCTGCTAAAGTGCCAGGGAAGGCAGTGGAAGATGACCCAAGTGCTTGGAGCTCTGCCACCCACATGGGATACCTGGATAGTTTCATAACTTTAGCATGGACCAGCCCTGAGTACATGAAGAATGAGTTTTGTCCTTGGAAAAGGATGGATGACCTTATCTGTGTACACAACTGTTGTGCTGGGGACTGAGAACATAAAGTTGGGGGCGCCTGTCTTGACTGTTCAACAGTTCCGTTTTCCAAGAGACAAACCCCATGCAGATTCATATGTGAATAAAGGCATTTGAAAGCAGAAGAAAGGAGACTATCAGCCGCATTATGCACAACAGGAAAGTCTTCTCTAGAAAGGGGCAGCAGGAGAGAACAGAGGGTGTTCCTGGCCGGGGGTCCAAGGAGGAGGCTGCTGCAGGAAGGTCCCTGCTGATTTTCTCCTTGTGAAATAGGGAAGCCGCTGTGACTGCTGCTGGAGAGGTGACTCAGACGCACTGCGTCCTGCTGCCTGCCCCCAAAAGCCTGATGTGCAAAGGCTTCCTGAGCCTACAGCCTCCACTTGACCAGACAATGGAGAACAACCAGAAACCCTGAGCCCCTTCTGCAACATAACATGTAAAGATGTTCCATAAAATATTTTGAAACCCAGCCAACCTGGAGAGGGAAAAGTTAAACTATCTATCTGCAGATGATGTGAAATTTATATCAAAATTCCTAATAAATCCAGAATAAAACCATTAGAACTGATAAATAAGCTCAGCAAAGTTATAGGAAAGAAGATCAATATGAAAGAATCAATTGGGCCGGTGCTGTGGCACTGCAGGTCAACCTGCTCCCTGCATCCCTTATCGGCCCAACTGAACTCCAGACTTCCACTCCAGCTCCCGACTAATGTGCTTTGGGAAACCATGGAAGATAGAAGAAGCTCCTGGTTTCCATCTGCCCCAGCCCTAATTTTAGGGGTGTAAACCGGTGGATAAAAGATTTCTCTGTCTCTCCCTCACCCCTCTTTCTATAACTGTGTCTTTCAAATAAATAAATCTAAAAACAATGTAGTGAGCCTGTGCAATAGCCTAGTGGCTAGATCCTTGCCTTGCATCCACCAAGATTCCCTATAGGCTCCGGTTCTAATCCCGGCAGCCCCACTTCGCATCTGGCTTTCCGCTTGTGGCCTGGAAAAGCAATCAAGGATGGCCCAAAGCCTTGGGACCCTGCATCTACATGGGAGTCCCAGAGGAAACTCCAGACTGCTGGCTTCAGATCAGCTTGGCTCCTGCCATTACAGCTACTTGAGCCAGCAGACAAAAGATCTGTATCTCCTCTCTCTCTCCCTTTTTAAGTAAAAAACATAGTAATTAAAAATAAAAACAATATATTGGTACATATTTGCAGTGAATGGTCCAAAAAAAATTAAGAGCACTTTCATATTTTTTAAAAATTTATTTTAAAAACAGAAGAGAGAGATTTTCAATCTGCTGTTTTACTCCCCAGATGGCCACAATGGACAGGAATAGGCCAGAGCAAAGCCAGGCACTTCATCTCAGTATAGGTACCTAATTGCTTAAGCCATCCTCTGCTGCTTCTCCAGGCCTATTAGCAACCAGTGCTTGAACTGATGCCCATGTGGAATGCCATCATTGTAGACGACAGTTTAACCTGTTCCACAATGCTCTAACTGTAATAATTTCACTTTTTTTTTTTAACAGATTCATTCATTCATTTGAAAGACAGTTACAGAGAATGAGGGAGAAATACTTCCACCCACTGGTTCACTCTCCAAATAGCTGTAACAGCCAGTGCTTGGGTAAGCCAGAGCCAGGAACTTAACCTGCTGTGCCTCAACATTGGCCCCAACAATTGCATTTTTGTTGTAAATATAAAGAGAACAGAGATTATGTGGTTCACAGATACAATTTTTAAAATATAATAATACTATTATTCTTTTTTTAATAAGATCAGAAGGAATAAAATACTTGGTAAATTTAACAAAAATAGTACAAGGAAATCTTTTTTTTTTTTGAAGATTTATTTATTTTTATTGGAAAGGCAGATATACAAAGAGGAGGCAAGACAGAGAGGAAGATCTTCCATCCGATAATTCACTCCCCAAGTGAGCACAATGGCTGGTGCTGCACCAATCCTAAGCCAGGAGCCAAGAACTACCTCCAGGTCTCCCATGCGGGTGCAGGGTCCCAAGGTTTTGGGTCATCCTCGACTGCTGTCCCAGGCCACAAGTAGGAAACTGGATGGGAATTGGAGCTGCCAGGATTAGAACCAGCACCCATATGGGATCCCGGGGCATTCAAGGCAAGAACTTTAGCTGCTAGGCCACTGTGCCAGGCCCAAGAAAATCTTAAATAAAGTGCTAGAGGGAGTTTTTAAAAATCCAAGTAAATGAAAAGTATCATGTTCATAAATTGGAAGACCCAATATCATTAAGATGCCAGCATCCTTCAAACTGATGTAGATATTCAGCAGAATCCCAACAGGCTTGGAGGAAATTGCTGATCTGCTTCCGGAATTCATAGGAAAATTCTGCAACCCAGATTAGCACAGAGTTGGAGGACTTCCAGGTTCCAGTTTAGCTATGAAGCAAAAGTGATCAAAGCAGTGTAGCACTAACATGGACATATAAATAATGGGATAGAGATTGCAGCACTGAGCCCAAGCATCTGTGGTCAGTTGATTTCATAGGAGTGTCAAGACCTTGCTGAGATAAGAGAATGAATTTAAAGGCAGTGTTTGGCATTAGCAATGAAGACACTGCCTGGGAGAGGGGAGGTTCAAGTTCTGGCTCTGCTCCTGATCCTGGCTTCCTGCTGAAGTGTATCCTAGAAGGTGGCAGGTGACGGCTGAAGCGGTTGAGTCATTGCCATCCACATTGTGGATCTGAACTGACTTTCATCTCCTAATTTTGTGCCCTCCAGAGACCCATTTGCAGGGTGACACAGAGGATGAGAGGTCTGTCTCTTTTTCCTCAAAGAAAGCAAGCGTGAACTCAGACTGTTACTTCTCACCATGTGCAAAAGTTAACTCAAAGGGAGGAAGCTGGCAGAGTAGCTAAGATGGCTTGGGATGCTCATGTCTCATTTTTTATTGCCTTGGTTTGAATGTCATCTCAAGTTCCTATTCCAGCTCTCTGATGGACACCAGGAAGAGAGCAGGTGATAGAGCAGGTGCCTGGATCCATGTCACCCGTGGTGGAGGTGAGCATTGTGACCCAGGCTCCCAGTTGTAGCTAGACCCAGTCCTGGCTGGTCATTTGGGGAGCGAATTAGTGGATGCAAGATCTTTGTATATCTCTGCTTCTCTGTCTTTAAAATTAATGAAAGTAAGTTTAGAAGAAAATTTTTTAAAATGGAAAACAATTCAAGATGGTTCAACAATCTAAATGTAGGAGCTAAAACTATAAAACTCTTAGAAGAAAATATAGAGGCAAATAAGACTGCATTTGGCAATGGATTCTTTTTTTTTTTTTTAAGATTTATTCATTTTATTACAGCCAGATATACACAGAGGAGGAGAGACAGAGAGGAAGATCTTCCGTCCGATGATTCACTCCCCAAGTGAGCCGCAACAGGCCGATGCGCGCCAATCCGATGCCGGGAACCAGGAACCTCCAGGTCTCCCACGCGGGTGCAGGGTCCCAGTGCATTGGGCCGTCCTCGACTGCTTTCCCAGGCCACAAGCAGGGAGCTGAATGGGAAGTGGAGCTGCCGGGATTAGAACCGGCGCCCATATGGGATCCCGGGGCTTTCAAGGCGAGGACTTTAGCAGCTAGGCCACGCCGCGGGGCCCTGGATTCTTAATATAACACTAAAAGTATGCACAACAAGACAAAACAAAATGCTAAATGAGATGGCTTTAAAATTTAAAACTGCTTCAAAGGATGCTCTGAGGAAAATGAAATGAAGCCTGTCAAGTGAAATTATTTGTAAATATCTGATAAAGGACTTGTGCCTGGAATTGAAGTAAAAGTTCTCAAGGATTTAAAGAAACATTTCTCCAATAAGTTATACACATGGGCAGTGAGTACACGGGAAGTGTTTGATGATGTTACGTGGAAATGCCACTCAAAACTGAAGAAACCACTTTACATACATTACAATGGTTATAATAATAATAATTGAAAATAATAGATGGACAAAAGTTGGTGAGGATGTGAAGGCATCAGAATCCTTGTGTACTGTTGCTAAGAAAGTAAAATGTTAGAGTTACTTTGAAAAACAATTTGGCAGTTTCTCAACTAGTTAAACCTAGTTACAATATAGCAGCAGTGAAGAGAAAGGAAAATGTGTTTGCACACAAACCTGTACAAGACAGTTTATAGCATTCAAGGAAGACCAAATAGCTAAGGATTAGATAAAATATTATTTGCCCATCCAAAATGAGGTGGGTACTGATGACATAACACTGATGAATCATGCTATATGAAAGGAACCAGTCACAGAAGACCACTTACATGACTGCGAGGATCTTGCCGGAGAACACAGACAAAGCTGCGTAGACAAGGAGATAGGTAGCTGCCCACAGCTGAGGAAGATGAAGATCAGACAGGCAAGAACTAAGATACGGGGTTAGTTTCGGAGATGTCTCAGGAGCTGGAGCTCCTGGCACCAGAGCACACTGTGCATGTTCTGCCACCTCCTAGGCATGGAAGAGAATCATGCCCAGGTGCACACAAATGATGAGTCAGTCTGTTTTTAGGAACCAGTCAAGGACCTTGAATGCTGCTTCAAAAGACAGCTACTCATAATGGAGATGACAGTGCAGGGGACACAACCGTTAGCACCAGCTGAAGTTTCTCTGGCTTGGGAGATGGATCCATTAGATGATTCAGGGAAAGATTTCCAAGCCAGGGACATGCAAGGCTCACGCCCCTATTCAGAAAGAAGTAGCTACAGAAGATGAAACAAATACACATCCTTCTGCAACTCTTAAGAATATGAGTCTGGGGCCCAGCACAGTAGCCTGGTGGCTAAAGTCCTCGCCTTGCACGCCCAGGATCCCATGAGGGCACTGGTTCGTGTCCCGACTGCTTCACTTCCCATCCAGCTCCCTGCTTATGGTCTGGGAAAGCAGTCGATGATGGCCCAAAGGCTTGAGAACTGCACCCATGCAGGAGACCCAGAGGAGGCTCCTGGCTCCTGGCTTTGGATTGACTCAGCTCCGGTCCTTGTGGCCGCTTGGGGAGTGAACCAGCAGATGAAGATCTTTCTCTCTGTCTTTCCTTCTCTATAAATCTGGCTTTCCAATAAAAATAAATAATTTTTTAAATAAATAAAACCAGAAAATAGTAGTTAATGCAGCATGGAGCTCTGGGGGATCTTCGGGAGGCAATAGTGACCTGAGAAGAGTTCCCAGAGCAATGAAAATGTTCTGTATCAAGAGTGAATTAATTTGTCAAAACTCATTTATCCACAAAGTTAAGATAGGTGTGTACTATGGCATACACATTATATATCAATAAAATTTGCTTTTAAATTTTCTGTGCTAGTATTGTTTTCTATTAAAAACTGTAAGGTGAAGCGTCTTTAGGAATCATTACATGCCACCCAACTTTTACTTCCAAGTGTAGGATGCTAACTGCATCAGTTGCCATCCACTGTTTGACAAGTATACCTCACTGAGTCATCACAGCAACTCGCTGATCGCTTCCCATTTTACACCAAGGCTCTTGCAGTGCAGGGACAGGGAAAGCAGTGTCCAGGTAGATTTGTGGCACTTGCCGGCAGCAGAGCCAGGATTTAGCCTGGGCTTGTTAGGCTCTATCATGCACACCCTCGTCATCACGCTGTGTGGTCTCCATAGCACTCATGTCTTCATACAGCTCTTCAGAGTGTCACCTACAAAGTCTGAGAGAATCGTCTTCATGATCAGAACTCTGAGAAGCGTAAGACATAGCATTTGAGAGAGAGTTGTTAGTAGTAAGCAGTCAGCTGATATGCTTAGCATGACCTGGGCATAGGAGGCTTTAAGCATCTCCCTTACCCCAGATGGACTTGCTGGAACTTTCATTAACAGGAAGACTTTAATGCCGGTGGTGTACAAGAGGCAAATAAACAAAACTCATTGTTAGGATAGTGCATAACTGTCTTAAGGGCAGGTATTTGGTGGAGCAACTAAGATACGCTAAGGGCTTGCCTTGTGATATAGTTGCTTAAGCCACTGCCTGCAACAGCAGCAGCCCCGATGCTGCTGCTTCAAGTCCTGGCTCTTCCACTTCTGAACCAGCTCGCTGCTAGTGCAGCTTGGAAAACAGTGGCCCAAGAGTTTGCACCCCTGCATCCACATGGAAGACCCTGAAAAAGCTCCAGACTCCGGACTTTTGCTTGGTCCAACCCTGATTGTTGCGGCCTTTTGGAATACGAACCAGCAGATGGGGGATCTGTTTCTGTTTTTTCTTTTGTCTCCGGAACTGCCTTTCAAATAAATAGATCTTTAAAATAAAGAAAGAGGCTTGTTTTGGTTTCTGGCATCCCACATCAGAGTGCTTGGGTTCAAGTCCCAGTTCTCCCAACTCCAGCTCCTTGCTGATGCGCACCCTGGGAGGCAGCACCCAGTGGCTCAAGTACTTACGTTACTTAAAGTCCCATAGCAGATCTGGATAGAATTCTGTCTGGGTTCCTGGCTTCACCTGGCCCAGCCCCACCTGTTGTAGGCATTTGGGAGAGTGAAACAGTGAATGGTTCTGGGTCGTCCTTGATTGCTTTCCCAGAGCACAAGCAGGGAACTGGATGGGAAGCAAGGCCAATGGGATATGAACGAGTGCCCACATGAGATCCTGGCACATGCAAGGCAAGGGCTTTAGCCACCATCCTACTGTGCTGGGTCTTGGGAGATTTCTTGACTTATACCCAGTCTCAGGCATTTTATGATGTTGATGGGGAATATATTGACACATTCCACAATCAGATGAAATCTTCCTGTCAAAAAGGGATAGAACATAAATGTGTAATCAACTCTTGCTGATCCTATGCAACAACTGGGATTATATTGATATCTGGAGTGAAGTTTTGTTTTGAACCTCCTCTTTCACTACTTCATTAATTACTTCCTTAGAATAAATTCCTGAGGGCAGCATTGTGGCAAGCTAGGTAAAGCCAACACCTGCAATAATGGCATCTCATTGGGTGCTGGTTCATGTTTGGTTGCTCCACTTTTGATCCAGTTACCTACTAATGTGTCCGGGAAGGCATCACAAGGTGACCCACATGCTTGGGTCCCTGGCAGAAGAAGCTGCTGGCTGCTGGTTTTGGCCTGACCCACCCCTGGCCGTGGCAACCACCAGGGAAGTGAACCAAAAGATGGAAGATCAATCTCTGTCTCCCTTCCTTTGTCTCTGTAACTTTGACTTCCAAATGAATAAGTAATTTTTTAAATGTTATCACATTACCAGTCTGGTTAAAAAAAATAGTTAGAAGTAAAATTGATGGGTATTGTAGAAATTTGAAAAAAAAATAGTGTATGTATATGTTTGTATAAATACATTGAGTTATTCATTTACAGTAATCCTAGAATACTTAATAATCTAAACTCTAAGAGAAAAACATTCATATACAGTGTATTTTTTTCATATACAGTGTATTTTTGCCTAAAACACTGAGCATTTTTTTGTTAAAGATTTATTTATTTTTATTACAAAATCAGATATACAGAGAGGAGGAGAGACAGAGAGGAAGATCTTCCATCCAATGACTCACTCCCCAAGTGACCACAACGGCTGGTGCTGTTCCAATCCGAAGCCAGGAGCCAAGAACCTCCTCCAGGTCTCCCACATGGGTACAGGATCCCAAAGCATTGGGCTGCCCTCGACTGCTGTCCCAGGCCACAAGCAGGGAGCTGGATGGGAAGTGGGGCTACCGAGATTAGAACCAGCGCCCATATGGGATCCCAGGGCGTTCAAGGCGAGGACTTTAGCCACCGGGCCACTGCACCGGGCCCAGCACGTGCATTTTTATACCATTTAGATGATGAGGCTAAAAATAACATGCCCTTTCTTTTCGATTTAGTATTGCTTATGTATTGTGGAAAACCTGCAAAAATTTTACCTTGAATATATGTCTAAGTTGTAGGTTCAGTAAGGTTCAGAGGTAAATCATCTCTGATTCTAAGTAAAGCTCTTCTGTTACAGACGGGGGCACAGAATCAGCAGGGACCCCTGCCTGGGTAGACGTTCCCAGCTGCCAAGCTTCCACATTAGTAGTCTACCCATCAAGAGGCTCAAAACCATATATATATATATTAGATGTATAGAAAATGTAAAAAGAACATGGAACCTGAAATCCACATAGACCAAAACGCAGACTTCTCTGTTATGAACATATAGAATTAGTTTGGGATATTTGTTAGAATTCAAGAGCCAATGGTGAGGTATTCTTGTTCATTAAAGTCCATACTTCATTCAGATTCCTTTGGTGTTGAACATGATGTCCTATTCCTATTCCAGGATGCCAAGGAGGACAGACCATGGGGTAGAGATGTCATATCTCTTGGCTGACATGGCTTCTCAGAGTTTCCTTTTGATGGCCTGGTCAGTTTTGAGGAGTTCTGGTCAGGTGCTGTCACTTCGGATTTGCCTGACATTTTCTTTATAATGAGTCTGAGGTTATGGGCATCACATCACATCATGTCAGGGGTGCACAATAGCAGCGTAGCTCCTCCCTGTAGAAGTTGTCCTTGGCGACCTGGCTTGTGTAGCGTCTGTCAAATTTCTCCCCATTTGCATACTATTATTCTTGGACAAAGTCACTATGAGCATCTCACACTAAAGTGATCAGAGGCCAGTGTCGTGGTGCAGTGAGTTAAGTCTCTATGACACAAATATTCAAGTCCCAGCTGCTCTACTTGCAATCCAGCTAACTTCACACTGATGTGTCTGGGAAAGCAGCAGCAAATGGCCCAGGTATTTGGGTTCTTATCACCCACATGGGAGACCCAGATGGAGTTCCTCACTTCTGGTTCCTGGCTTCAGCCTGGTCCAGCCCTGACTGTTGCAGCCATCTGGGGAGTGAACCATCAGACTGAAGATCTCTTTCTTTTTCTGTATCCATTTTGTTCTCTACCACTTTTTAATTTAAAAAAAAATGCAATGAAGCTATGGGGAATGATGGTCAAGACATAAAACAAATATCTGAGTCTATATTGTTATAAAAATAATTGAAAATTAAGTAAGAATCCCAGTACCTATGAAACTGTATCACATAACACAATGTAATTAATGAATAAAAAAAAAAGAAAAAGAAAATTAAGTAAGAGGGAACAATAGACAGGTGGGAGTAGAGTATTGAAGGAGTCCAGCCACCCTCACCACCACGCATGGCCCCCTGACCAGTCAGTTATTTCTAAGTAAAGGACCTTGACAGAGGCCTTCCTCTAATCTGCATGAATCTGCCCATAGAATAAAACACTTGCCTTCCTTCGCTTCTCTCAGTGTTCACTATCTAAATGCCTATCACAGCAAAGACTAAGGAATGTCATCCACCTGGAGAGTCTTGTCACTTGCCATTGTCTGTCTCCCAGACCCACTTAGCTCCCACAGACAATCATTGACAAATCATTGTTTTGCGTTAGGGGCTGCTGCTTCCCGCGGTTGTAATCATTTACCAGCGCTCAAACACTGCCTCTGTGCTGCTCTCCCTTTCCCCAAGGAAGATGATACAATTTTCCAAACATCACTGGGTGAGCAGCTGATCACTCTCCTATGCAGAGCCTCGTACACTTTAACTCCCTTGTGTGCATTTTCTCCTGTTCATCTATTGTCAGTTCATTTCAGCAACACTCCACAAGGTAAAGGAAGAACTTTCCCTTCGTCCTGACAGCACCTACAAAAATGATTTCAGATTCTCCTATGTCCAGGATGCTTGTCTATTGTTCCCATTTGCTGAATTTCTGAGCCATTTGTTTATATCAACACAGACCCGTGGATATTTATTTTATGCATTGAGCTGTAATCCATTAGCACTTTGTGGCCCACGCTGTTCCAGCTGTGGGCATCTCACCACGGTGGGCTTGTTTGCTTTGAGTACCTTCTTGTTTTCTGGTCCTCAAAAATGCTCCAGGATTATATCCCTCTTACAATTTTTAGTTATTTATTTTTGTTTGAAAAGCAGAGAGACAGGGAGATAGAGAGAAACTTGCAGTCCACTGTTTTGTTCCTCCCAGTGGCCCACAATAGCTGGAGCTAAGCCTGAACAAAGCAAGGAACTCAATCGGTGTCTTTTTTTACATGTGGGTAGTAAGGACTCCACTGCTTGAGCTACCACCTGCTTCCCAGAGTATACATTTGCAGGAAATAGGAATCAGGAGGGGAACTGGGACTCAAGTCCAGGCACTCCAATGTGAATGCAAACCTCCCAAGCAGTACACTAACTACTGCACCGAATATCTCCTCCTCCAAACTTGCTTTGTATATGCCCCACCCCAGTCCCAAGATATATCGTTTGTCAGAGAGTCGCTGATTCCTTTTATTAGAGAATGGTATTAGAAAACATGATTAAAGGCATGCCTGTGTACTCAGTGCTGCTGCGGTGTCTGGGCTCTGGTTGCTTCTGCACCCTGTTAGCTCCAGGGAAGAAAGTGCATGTCAGACTACAGTGTGCATGTGCGTGTACCTGTAATATTTACATACATAGCCATATGAATGCATACTGATATCATTCTCTCAAATCCTTTACCACATAGACTCCTCTGCCTCCTTCTTTCCCTATTAACTTCTGACTCCAATAATGAGAAAACTGCTGTCAACCAGAAGTATTAACGTTTACTCCATGGGAAATGCCTGCCAGTGAGAGCAGTGTTGTCTTTAGTCATTTCTATCCCACTCATTCCAGTGTTACTAGGTTAGCATCTTTTCCCTGTGCTCCCTTTAGTGACACTCCTAAATACAGTGAGTGCCTTCCATCCCAGTCTGTATTCTACCTTTTAAAAACAGTTGTTTTTAATTTATAAATTAGGGGTGGGCATTTGCCCAAGCAGTTAAAATGTTGCTTGGGCTACTACATCCCACATAAGAATGTCTGGGTTTAATGCTGGCTCCATTTCTGACACGAGGTTCCTTCCACCCACGTTGGAAACCCAGATTGAGTTCCAGCTCCTAGCTTTGATCTAGGGGAGCTAGGAGATCTAGGAGAGCTTTGATCACTGGAAAGTGACCCAGCAGAGGAGAGCTCTTTTTGTTCTTTCTCTCTCTACTTCTCAAATAAATAATATATATTATATACTTACATATATTAAAATGCTTAAATTTAGATAATTTTGAAGTTCACTCTTCATGCTGTAACATTCTATGGGTTTTGATTAAGGCATCGTGTCAGGTGTCCATCACATATGTAATCCATTATAGCATCATACAAAACAATTCCACCACCTAAAAGACTCCCTTCTATTGCACTTGTCCATGGGTCAGCAGCTGCAAGTCTAGAAGACATCTCTTGGGCAGTGACAAATACATGCATCTTGCAATTACTGATCTCTTAAAGACTATAGTTTTTACTTTTTCCAGAATGTCATAAAAATAGACTCATATTTTAGCTTACTTGAGAGGCAGAGAAACACACAGAGAATAAAAGACTAAGATACATCTCCTATCCATTGGTTCACTCCTCAAATGTCCACAAAGCCAGCAGCAAGAATTCAGCCTTCATCTCCTGCAGGCGTGGCAGGAACTGAGTTACTAAGCACTCACCTGCTGTCCCCTAGTGTGTGTGCATTAGCAGAAAGCTGGATTCAGAAACTGAGTCCAGAGTCAAGTCCAGGCACTCTGATATGGACTGTAGGCATCTCAAGGAGTGTGTTAGCTGCTAAAGCAAATACCTAGTTGAAAATTAGCCTGATCAAGTACCTATGAAACTGTGTCACATAATACAATGTAATTAATGAATTAAAAAAAAGAAAATATTAAGTCCAATGGAAAAAAAAAAGAAAATTAGCCTGATCTCCAATTTCTGTTTTCTTTTCTGTTGTATCTCTTACTCTTTTCTCCCTTCTTTCCTCCTTTCTTTTCCTTTTTCCCTCTGCTATTATAAATTACATAATAACATCTTTACAAAGATTTGTATAGATTTCCAATTATTTCTTTTTACAAAAGTTTCTAAAAGTGAAAGAACTAGGTCAAAGGGTATAAACATTGTAACACTCATGATACACAGTGTTGAGTTGTAGTCCATGAAGAACCATGAAGTGAGGCTTCCACCAGCAGAACATGAGGAACTCAGTTACCCAGCTTTTCATCAAGAAAAGATTATTGTATTTTCATGTGCCTCACACTGCCTTAGGGATGCTTCCTCAGCTTGGAACAAATGCAGAGAAGTTAAGCCTGTGCAGTAGATACTGCTGCCTTACCTACATGCTTACTTCCTATGAAATTCGTTCTTCTCCATTGTGTCATGGAAGCAGAAAATGGATCTTTATCTCTGTCTATGTCACTCTGCCCTTTAAACAAACAAACAAGTAAAACTTTCAGATAAGCCATGTTCATATAAAATCTCTCTGTCTCCTCTCTCTCTCTCTCTCCTCTCTCCCTCTCTAACATTTATTTATTTATTTGAGTTCACTCCCCAAACAGCTGTAATGGCCAGGGCTGGACCAAGCCAAAGCCAGGAGCCAGGACCTTCATCTGGTCTCCCACGTGATTGGCAGAGGGCCAGCAGTTAGGCCACCTTCCATGGCTTTTGCCAGGCCATTAGCAGGGAACTGGACTGGAAATGAGGCAGCCAGGACATGAACCATCATTCATATAGCATGCCAGTGTTGCAGGTGGTGGCTTTCCATTCTATGCCACAGTGCTGTGTAAGAAATGGAATTCCTTGGGCCCGGCGGCGTGGCCTAGCGGCTAAAGTCCTTGCCTTCAACGCCCTGGGATCCCATATGGGCGCCGGTTCTAATCACGGAAGCTCCACTTCCCATCCAGCTCCCTGCTTGTGGCCTGGGAAAGCAGTCGAGGACGGCCCAATGCATTGGGACACTGCACCTGCGTGGGAGACCTGGAAGAGGTTCCTGGTCCCGGCATCGGATCGGCGCGCACCGGCCATTGCGGCTCACTTGGGGAGTGAATCATCGGACGGAGGATCTTCCTCTCTGTCTCTCCTCTCTGTGTATATCTGGCTGTAATAAAATGAATAAATCTTTAAAAAAAAAAAAAAGAAATGGAATTCCTTACAAGTCAAAAACTCATTTTAAACCGAACAGACACATATTAACAGCAAATAACAACATACCTTTAAGATGCATTTGCCTGGGCCCGGCGGCGTGGTCTAGCGGCTAAAGTCCTCGCCTTGAAAGCCCCAGGATCCCATATGGGCGCCGGTTCTAATCCCGGCAGCTCCACTTCCCATCCAGCTCCCTGCTTGTGGCCTGGGAAAGCAGTTGAGGACGGCCCAATGCTTTGGGACACTGCACCCACGTGGGAGACCCGGAAGAGGTTCCAGGTTCCCGGCATCGGATCGGCGCGCATCGGCCCGTTGCGGCTCACTTGGGGAGTGAATCATAGGACGGAAGATCTTCCTCTATGTCTCTCCTCCTCTGTGTATATCTGGCTGTAATAAAATGAAGAAATCTTTAAAAAAAAAATGCATTTGCCTAAGAAAGGGTAGCAATTAAACAACAATGAAAGGAATTTGACCCAAGTAGTGAATGAAATGCAAAATCTGTAACATTCTTCTGTAGAACTGTCTAGACAAATAAATAAATTACCTGTTTATGATGCACAATCATGGCATCACTGGATAGTAATCTATAAACGTATGTGTATTCTTTGACCAATATTAACTCTCTTCAACTTATTTGGGGAAATAATGCTCAATTCCTGATATTTCACGCAGAAATAAAACTATGACTTCAGCATGAAAGAATGAAAAAGAGAAATGAGAAAGGAAATAAAAGCAAAAATTCCTTCACAGATACTATTTTTCTTTTTAAAAAAAATTTTTATGTTTAATATTTACATAGTTGAGAGGGCCCATAGTTGTGGGCCTCAATTAGGAAGTGAAGGGTTGAGGTGTGGAGGAAAGTGGATGGCACAAATGTTTTAATTTTTTTCTTCCTGTGTTCATAGCTCCTTGATGTCAAACTATGTCAGCACCTGGGGAAGGGGGACAATCATTTGGTAACATCTTAGAGACCCTGATGTGGGGAAGACTGTTGCAAGGATGTTATAGGAGTGGTTTGATAGTTCTGAGACATCGCCAACCTCATTGCACCAGGATTGAGAATATCCATGGTTCACTGGCTGACCAGGTTCCACCTTAGTGCATCTGTGGGCCAGGAAAATGTTGCAACGCTTGACCAGGAGAGAGGTCCAACCTATTCTGCGCTCCATCCTCTGACAAGGATTTGATGTCCTCTGCTGGCCTAAATGCCATGTCCCCTTGTGCATCTGGGTATGCTGTCCACTGCACAGGCATCAGCAACTGAGGAGGCCCAGTCCTAACACTTGCATTTCTAGGTTGGATCACATACATTGTGATTTGTTTCCCTGTTGCCAGGGTTTGCGTCTAGCCACCTACTTGGGAAGTCCCCCAAGAAACCTTGCCTGGGGTGACCTCAGACTTGAGTCTAGTATGTGCCAGCCAGTTCAGGGTCCTTCATCTGCACCAGCCAATGCACATACTAGTGGATGCAGTGACCTGGTCAGTTCTGCTCCCGCCCTACCTCTCATGCAAACTCATGGATGCTGTGGCCTAGCTCCGCCCAGCCCACCTAGGCCCAGTCTTCACATACACCAGTGGGTGCCATGGCCTAGTCAACCCCCAATAAACCCCACGATCTACCACTAGCCCTAGATTTTACATGTGTCGGCATGCGCTGCTATCTAGCCTGGTGCATTCCACATCCCATCTGATTCTTGTGCAAACCCATGGGTGCTACTGCTTAGCTCAGCCTGACCCTTTCCTAGACCTGACCCACAAGTGTGCAGACAGGTGCTGCTGGCTTGACCAACCTTGCCCACCCCCAGCCCCGGTTCTCATGTTCACCACTGATAAGTATATCCTAGCAGAAGAGTGCTCACAGTTCCCATGCCAGCCATGCTCACAGCCCCGGATCTTGTGTCTGCCAGGGAGTACAATGCTCCAGCCTGATATGACTCACACTCAGTCCTGAAACTTGTCAGCAGGCGCAGCAGCCTGGCCTAGCCTAGCCAACCCCAGGCCAGCCCACCCCAGTCCTAGCTCTCATGCTCACCAGTGGAAGCAGTGGCCCAGCACAGCAGTCCCAAAGTGACCCCCAGCCCCAGTCTTGCTACCAGGCTGACCCCCAGCCCCGGTCTTGCATATGCCGGTGGGTGCTGTTGCCCAGTCTGGCGTGGCAAGCCCCCACCAGTCCAGGCACTCACTAGTGATCACTGTGCCCTAACCAAACTGGCCCATACCCACTTCAGCTTTCATCAGCAGGTACTATAGCCCAGCCCAGCTCAGTCTGACCCATCCCCAGACTTGGCTCTTACATGACCCAGCAGGTGCTGAGGCCTAACCCGGCCTGTCCCACACCCATTGTGGCTCTTGCGTACACCAGTGGATGCTGTAGCCTTGCCCAGCCCATTTCACATTCAGCCCCAGCTCTTGCACTCCTCAGTGGAAGCTGCAGCCTAGCAGGGGAGTTCCTCAAGTTTCCCTACCAGATTCTTCCCTTTCCTGTATCTTGCATCGACTGGCAGGTGCTTTGACTCAGCCTGGCATGGTCTACCCACAGTTTCAGCTCTTACTGGTAAGTGTTGCAACTTAGACCAACTGGGTGCAGCCTATACCTTAACCTGGCTCTTGTGTGTGCCAGTGGGTGCTATAACCTGGCCTAGCCCAGCCTGTCCCCAGACCCAGCCCACATACATGCTGAGGAGTGCTGCAACGTTGCCTGGCTTGATCATCCTCAGTCCCAGCCTAGTAGAAGAGTTCCTGAAATTTCCCTACCAAGCCTGCTCCCAGGTGTGGCCCTGGTCTGCCCTCAGTCCTGGCCTTTGCATGTATCAGCAAGTGTTGCAGCTTGGCCTAGCTCCACTCACCTGACAACATCACCACCCCCAGCTCTCTGCACGAACTGGTGGTTGCTGCAGTTCCACCAGAACACCCAGAGAATCTACCCTGGGACCTGGTTCTCTCATGTCTGGTGAGTGCTGCAGCCCAGACTGCTGTGGACCATCCTAGCTCAGACGTGCATGGGAAGGCACTGTGGCCTAACCCAGCCAGGCTTACCTCAAGTCCCAGCTTTTGTGCGTGCCAGTGAGTGGGAGATTGCTACTTAGCGCAGCCCAAGTCTCCCATGTGGCCAGGTACCTTGGCCTGACCCAGATATGCCCTCCCATATCCCCTTCTAAATCACTTCATTTCAGCTCCCTCATTCCTCCTCTGTTAAACATGCCCTCAGTGCTTCCGCTGTAATATATCCACAGACACCCTTCTCTGGGCAATCTGCAGCCCCTCCCCCTGTCTTGGGGGCCAAATGTGTGTCCTGGCTTGGGGTACCCCACCCTCCACACTTATCTTTTAAAAAAATAGAATGGGCAGTTACTGGTATACTTAATACAAATTTGGCATTAATCAAACCCAGAATGCCCAGCAGGTTTTGGCTGCCTTTATCCCAGCAGTGTAACACTTGCCTAGATACAAGATGATCTAGGCCTACAGCTGGGGCAAATACTATTTTTCTATACCAAAACTATGAGACATAAAATTTATCCCCTTATACAACTTTCTCTGCATTTGGTAGACCTCACAAAATTCTATAAATGTGCTTTAACTGTATGGAAATATTATTTACTTCTAGAACTAAAGTCTAAACACTGCCTAGATTAATGAAATTTGCTTGGCAAATATAGCAAGGAGTTTTATTGCTATAGGAGCCAGGAATGGCTTTACTCAAGTGTTCTCTGTGTGAAATGGGGTTTCTCAATCATGCAACCTAGAAAATAGTGCCCAGGTCACTCATCTGGAAGGTGATGTCAGGAAGCACAAAGGTTGTTGAAGAGGAAGGGGAGACCGGGGAGAAGCAGCAGAGGCAATAATGAGATTCACTCCCTTATCCTTCCCACTCCACCCACTAAGGCTGGGAGAATTGATAAGCCAACTCCACTGTGGACAGCTGGGGACTCAGCTGAGAAACTGAGTGAACGGTGGGTCTGACTTGTCCCATCCCAGGTTGGAAGATTTCTGTCTCTCTTTGGTGGAGAGGGCATTATGTTCTTGTGCTTCTGGGCTGTGCAAGCTCCTGTAGCACCAAAGCTGGTGCAGCAATGGAGATGCAGAGAACGGAGTAGCTGAACCTGCACCTGCAGGGGTCCGAGAGCCCTCGAGAAGAGCATCACCTGATCTGCATCTGTCTTGCAGTTGAATTAATAGAATTTAGAAAGTCTCCCTTCCCCGATTGAATTGGAAGGTCAGGAGAACTGTGTCAGACCACAGTCCTGTGCTCCGTGAAGAGGTGCACAGTGGATAATGTGAATGTTGTCAGCGCCTCCTGAAGATGAGGGAATTATTGGTGGAAACTGGGAAGTACATTAGAGATTCTTGAAGGCATTCCCTAAGAAACGCAATGGAAACTCATGGGCCCAGCTGCGCTGTGCTGGGAGACCACGCCCCAGACTGCCAGACATGTTCCTCTGGCCTGTCTGCATTTACCCTCAACCCACTAAACACAATAAAAAAAACAAGTGTTCGTTTTTTATTCTAGACACAACACATGGGACATCTGAAAGTTACAGTTGCGGAAAAAGTCTCATGAAATCGGCATTTGTGGGCCCGGCGGCGTGGCCTAGCGGCTGAAGTCCTCACCTTGAACGCCCCGGGATCCCATATGGGCGCCAGTTCTAATCACAGCAGCTCCACTTCCCATCCAGCTCCCTGCTTGTGGCCTGGGACAGCAGTCGAGGACGGCCCAATGCTTTGGGACCCTGCGCCCACGTGGGAGACCCGGAAGAGGTTCCTGGTTCCCGGCTTCGGATAGGTGCGCATCGGCCCGTTGCGGCTCACTTGGGGAGTGAATCATAGGATGGAAGATCTTCCTCTCTGTCTCTCCTCTCTGTGTATCTGACTTTGTAATAAAAATAAAATAAATCTTTAAAAAATATATAATGGTAAAAAAAAAAAAAAGAAATCTGCATTTGCTGGAATCACAGCACTGAATTTTTTTTTTCTTGCTGCCTGAAATGTTCTCCTATGAAGTCATCACTGAGATAAAAGTGTTACCACTGAAATGAGATTAACAATTAAAAATAAATGAGCTACTGGTTGTTGTATTCTCTAGGAACCACTTTGGGTAAAATAAAGTGCTGTTTAATTAGCAGATCAAAAGTTGTCTGAATAATTTAATTCATACTCAAAATTTCCTGAAGGTGTTATGACCGGAGACTCAAGCTATTTTAAAATGTTAGGAAGGGAATATGAAATGTTTTCTCTAGTACTACATGCAGCCTATAGAGACCCATTATAAGACAATAACTACAATCTTTTAAAATAAGAAAAAATGCTGTTATTCCATTTAATTTAAAACATTATTTTATTCTTTTTTTCTTTTTTTATTAAATAAAGCAAACATTTATTAAATTGTGATAAAAACATTCCATCAAATTACAAAACCTGCGTAAGAAAAACAAACGGCACATGCTTAACTGTAGTTGACATTCAAATAAAATTTGCATTCCCAAAATATTAAACAGTAATTAGAAAATACCAGCCAAAGTAATATTAGGATACTTTTATGTGCGGTCTCAACAAATTTGAACAGAAGCAAATTTTAACAAAGGTAAATTTTACAGTGAAACATAGCAGTAGATTAAGGATCTTAACATGTTTATTTTACTGCTATTTGACACTATGATACAAAAATAAGAGGATTTACTTGACATTTTTAATAAATATCTCATGGGCTGTTGAGTGCCTTACTGGTGAAAAGATTTAACTGGCTAATTTCATCAATCCATTTTGTACATTTAATAAGCATCATCTCTGCCCTACATAACTCTTAATGCATTTCACAGCACACAAATGGTTATCATATTAAATACATAATCAACTCGGACTTCTCAACAACGAGGAAATTAGTAAACCATCAAATGGACTGCTTACCATACACTTTCCTCATAACTAAATAACACACACACAAAAATCAAAATAATATTTGTCATCACTCTAAACTATTGCCAGCAACTGACGGAAACTGCCAATTTGCCATATTCATGTTCACAACATGCTAAATATACTCTGCTGTTACTTCATCCATGGAATGCCTACATGCCTAGAACAGAGAATTTTCACCATCTCTTGCCGTGGGACCTGACTTGCAGCAATCTATATTTAGATCAGAACTAATTATAAAGAAGTACAATAATTTTAACAGTAACATCAACCATCTTTTCAATAATTTAAAACATTATTTTCTTATTGAAAAGGCAGAGTTACAGTGATAAAGAGAGTCAGAGAGATCTTCCATCTGCTGATTCCCCAAATGGGCGCAATGGCCATTTGTTTAAAAAACAGTCATTTTATCTGTTTGATAGGAAGAGTTACAGAAAAATGGAGAGGGGACAAGGGGAGAGAGAGAGAAAGAGAGAGTGAGAGAGTCCATTGGCTCACAAATGGCCTTGATTGCTTAAAGCCAGGAACCAAGAGTTTCTTCTGGATCTCCCATACAGTTTCAGGGACCCAAGTACGTGGGCCATTCTGCACTGCTTTCTCAGGCCATAAGCACATGAACCGGCGGCAATATGGGATGCTGACGTCGACACTGGACACTGACCCGCTATAGGACAATATTCTCTTGAGTTCTACTTGTCTTGCAAGTGTCTCCCCTAGTGGATTATGAGTTTCCAGGGAGAAATAGTCCTGTCCATCATTTTCCCCCAACAACATGCACACTGAGGCAGTGGATACAGTCAGTATTGACTGAATGAAATTATCTTGGAATATTCAGCGTCCTAAATAGAAGCAGACAGTTATGGCTTGTTTCACATACAGCATTTTATAAGAACAATTCTCAAAAGTATGGTCTGTAAGCCATACAACTTATAGATTAATTTGGACATACTTAGTTCTTCATTCATTACATATAGATTTTCCTCTTTGTATGTAGCTAAAGTCTATTTATTATTACTCCACCAAGTGAGCTATTAAAAGCCATTATTTGTCCTATAATTGGCACATCTCTCAAGCATGCTAAGGAGTCTAATTTAGCACTTGTCAGAGAAGTCTGGCACCTAGACAAATCCTTAGCAGATGCATTTAAGGAGATAGTTGGATTTCCTCCCAATTTCAAAAGGTTGACTTTCTTATCATGCAAGGTTCTGATTACAGTTCCTGCCTATTAATTGTAAATTGCTGTTAGTTTTCTTTTATCACTATCAGTTGCTGGGTTTAACTAATTTTTTAGTACCTTGACAGGACAGTTAGAGATAGGTTCTGGAGTTGGAGTGACTATAATCTGTATCAGCTTGAGCAAATTATTTTTCTTGAACCTCAATTTTTCTATCTCAAAACAAGGAAGACATAAGGGTACTTGTCTCATTGGTTTCATCTGGAAATCACTGAATAAACACGAATGTAGGGTGCTTTCACAGGATGGTACTTGATGTGCAAATATCATTCCTTGAGATACACATTGGTATCCAATAAGACCCATGCTCGCATCCAAGGACCTGTGTGTGGCAGACAGGCAAACTCCCCTGCATTCAGCGTGGTTTATAGGAGAGTCACAGGGACAGTATTAGTAATGAAATAAGTTAGACAATGAGAAGGTGCTTGGCATGTAGTATTTGCTTATATATATATAAGCTAATACACATATAGCTAAATTTGGTTCGCCTGAGTTTAGACCCAAGTGGCAATGACTAATTAAAACAGAAGTTTATTTCTTTTACACACCATGGACAGCCAAAATTAGCTATTTATTCATGTTCTTCCCATCTTGTTGCTCCCCTGTTTCTCAAGTGGAGATCCCATTCCATAGTCCATATGACAGCTCCAGCACCAGCCATCATTTCTGGTGAGTAGTAGGATAGAAGGCAGGGAGAAAAAGCATAGCTCCTCTCTCCAGGGACACTTGTCACAAGTTATAGCCAACACTTCAGCTTGCATTCCACTGGCCAGAATTAATCACACAGGCACACCCAGCTGCATCAGGAGGCCAGGAAATACTATCTTTATTTTGGATAGACATGTTCCCAGCTTAAAAGCATGGAGTTGCTTATTAAAAAACTGGGTTTAAGTATCCGCAAGACCTGGCATAGGGACAGGTTCTGAAGGAGGAGCTTGGGAAACTCCTCTGTTGGAACACAGTACCTACAGGTGAGCGCAAGAACCACGATATGGAGCAACCCAGGCCAGGCAAGAGGAAGATACCCACCAGCATACATATGGCATAGGTGGGGGGCAGACCAGGCTGAACCAGTTCACATCACCCATTGGCGAATCCAAACACCAGAATAGAGTGTGGGTCGGGCCAGGTTTGGTCGTGACACAAACCAGTGCACATGACAGAATGCCAAGGTGAGGTGAGCCATACCAGATGTGGTTGCAGCGCCCAAACAGCACACATGAGAACCAGGGGGGGAGGAGGCAAAGCCAGCAGAGAAATGTGGGCTCCCCTGCTAGACAACCACTCCTACTGGAAAGCATGAGTTGTGATGGGGACAGACCAGACGAGGCAGGGCTACAACACTTGTGGGCCTCATGTGAGCTAGATCAGAGAAAAGCCAGGCTGGGCTGACTGCAGATCTGGAACTGTGAATGGGCCTAGCACGGAAAAGGTGGGCACTCCTCTATTGGGCTGTGGCTCCCATTGGTGAGCATGAGAATCAGGGCTGGGGGTGGCCAGGCTGGACAGGAGGTAGCACCCACCGACATAAGTGTGGGTTGGATAGTGTGGTATGTTGGGCTAAGCTAGGCTGCAGCATCCAGAGGTGTGTACAAAAGCCAAATGGGATGTGGGATGGACTAGATCAGTCTGCTACACGCACCGGCAGGTATAGGAGCTACGGCTGAGCTGGACCTGGTGGAGGTTATTGAGAGTCACTCTGACCAGGCTGCGGTTCCCGCAGGTGTGTGTGAAGGCAAGTGTGTGGTGGGCAGGGTTAGGCTGGGCCACAGCATCCATTGGTTTGAGTATGAAATTGGGCTGGGAATAGAACTGACCAGGTGACTGCAACCACCTGTGTGTGTGTAGGCTGAGGCGGGTAACAGATTGAGTCAGACCCTGCACTGGCCGGCACATAGGAGTCAGTCACTTCCAGTAAGGTTTCTTTGGAGCCTCTCCCTAACTGGACTCAAAACTCCAACCAAAGAAAATCATAGTATCTGTCGTCTGACTGTGGAGTGCATATGTCAGAACTTCTTGCTTGCTTAAGCCTGTGCAGTAGACAACATGCATAGAGGCACATGAAAATATGACAGCTCATTGAGTCCTGCAGAGGATATCAAGTGCCATGGCAGAGGACAGAGGGAAGAACAAATTGGACAACTCTCTCACCAAGCTTTGAGAGCATTTTTCTGGGTGACTGGAGACTCTAGGTGGACTATGTTAGTCAATGGACCTTGGGATGACTTCATCGCTGGAGCAATTAAATGAATAGCATTTCAGAAATACCAAAACCACTTAAGCAGGACCCTCAGAATATGTTCCACATTGAGGACCCTGTGGTGATGAGATGACTGTCTCCCAATCCCAGCTACAAGTGTGATTGGGTTGCTGGGAGCTGACCTCTTCTCTTCTCTTCCTCATTCCCAAGATACAGGAAGAAGAAAAATAAAATTGGAAGCAATGGTCTCATCCTATTCCTCTACCCTTCCCACTCTAATCAGTGGTCCACGTGGACATGCATCCTTCTCAACTATGTAAACATCATTTAAAAAACTGGGAAAAGGACCCGGCACGGAGGCCTAACGGCTAAAGTCCTCACCTTGAACGCGCCGGGATCCCATATGGGTGCTGGTTCTAATCCCAGCAGCTCCACTTCCCATCCAGCTCCCTACTTGTGGCCTGGGAAAGCGGTCAAAGACAGCCCAAAGCTTGGGTCCCTGCACCCGTGTGGGAGACCTGGAGGAAGTTCCTGGCTCCTGGCTCAGGATCAGCGCAGCACCAGCCCCGTTGTGGTCACTTGGGGAGTGAATCATCGGATGGAAGATCTTCCTCTCTGTCTCTCCTCCTCTCTGTATATCTGATTTTGTAATAAAAAATAAGTATTTTTAAAAAGCTGGGGAAAAAAAAGAAATATTTATTTATTTATATATTTGAAAGACAGAATTATAGGAGAAAGAATCTTCCATCCACTGTTTCACTTTCCAAATGGCAGCATTGGCTGGAGCTGAGCTGATCTGTGTCTCCCACACAGCGGCAGGGGCCCAAGTTCTTGGACCATTCTCTACTGCTTCTCCAGGCATTTAGTAGGGAATTTGATGGGAAGTGAAGCAGTCAGGACTCAAACTAGTTTCCCACATGGGATGTTGGTGTTGCAGGTGGTGGCATTTTTTTAAAAAGACTTATTTATTTTTATTGGAAAGACAAATCTACAATCTACAGAGAGGAGACAAAGAGAAAGATCCTCCATCCGTTGGTCCAATCCCCAAGTAGCTGCAAAGGCTGGAGCTGAGGCAATCCAAAGCCAGGAGCCTCCTCTGAGTCTCCAACATGGGTGCAGGGTCCAAAAACCTTGGGTCATCCTCCACTGCTCTCCCAGGTCACAAGCAGGGAGCTGGATGGGAAGTGAAGCAGCTGGGATATATGAACTGGCATCCATATGGGATCTCAGAGCATGCAAAGCCAGGACTTTAGCCACTAGGCTACCTCTCTGGACCCAGGTAATGGCTTTATCTGCAACACCACAGGGCTGGCTCCTGGCTTTAAAATTTTGTTGGAGGGCCCGGTGGGGTGGACTAGTGGCTTAAGTCCTCACCTTGAATGCGCTGGGATTCCATATGGGTGCTGTTTCTAATCCTGGCAGCCCCGCTTCCCATTCAGCTCCCTGCTTGTGGCCTGGGAAAGCAGTTGAGGACAGCCAAAAGCCCTGGGACCCTGCACCTGCATGGGAGACCTGGAGGAGGTTCCTGGCTCTTGGCTTGGGATTGGCCCAGCACCGACCATTACAGTCACTTGGGGAGTGAATCATTGGATGGAAGATCTTCCTCTCTGTCTCTCCTCCTCTGTATTTCTGACTTTGCAATAAAAATAAATAAATCTTAAAAGCAAACAAACAAGCAAAAACTTAGTTGGAGATGGACATTTGGCACAGGAGCTTAACTTGCCACTCAGGACAACTGCACCCCATTCCGGAGTACCTGGTTTAAGTCCTGTCTAATCGGCTTCTAATCTACCTTCCTGTAAATGTGCATCCTGGGAAGCAGCTATAACAGCCCAAGTCCTTGAGCTTCTGCCGTGCACACTGAAGTACTGTCCTGAGTTCCAAGCTCCTGGCTTTGTTCTGGCCCAACCTTGTCTAGTGCAGCCATCTGAGCGGTGAGCCAGGGAAAGGACGATTGTTCTCCATCTCTCCACCTTTCAAATAAAATATAATATATCCCTGAAAACATTTTCAAAGTTTTCTGGCCACAAGTGACCCAAAAGAAACAATCCAGTGTCGTGATTTGGTACTCAAAATCCTCTCCAACCCATTCCCAACCCACTTCTTGCTCAGCCCTTTACTCAACCTTCTAGTCTTTCTAGAGAGCCTGGGTTGTCAGCGTGTGCTTCTCAGGGTCTGAGAGCAATCAGTCTGGTGCCACTGGGTGGAGAACTCTGAGACTGGGGAGTTGGCATAATTAGGTTTCTAAGTTTTACTATCTCTTACGAGTGTGATAAAAATTAAATTTATATGCACAAAGCTCCTACAGCAGTTTTGGGGGTGGGCATTTGGCATAGCAGCTAGGATACCACTTGTGACACCTACCTCCCATATGGAGTTGCCTAGGCTCAATTCTTGACTCTGGCACCAATTCCAATATCCTGCTAAAGCTTATCCTGAGAGAGAGAGCAGGTGATGGCTTAAGTGGTTCAGTTTCTACCTCCCCCAAGGGAAGCCTCAATGGGGTTCCAGGCTCATGGCTCCAGGCTGGCCCAGGTTGGATTGTTGCATGAATGTAGTGATGGTGGAGGCCAGTGTTATGGTATGGCAAGTTAAACCACTGCCTGTTACGCCAGCATCCCATAAGGGCACTGGTCTGAGTGCCAGCTGCTCCATTTCTGATCCAACTCCCTGCTAATGTGCTCAGCAAAGCAAGAGGATGACCTAACTGCTTGCATCCCTGAACCCATGTTGGAGAGAGACCTGGATGAAGCTCCAGGCTCCTGGCTTCAGATCAGTCATTGCTGTCATTTTCCTCTCTCTGTAACTCTGCCCATCAAATAAACACATATTTTTTTTTTTTACAAAAAAGATAGTTGAGCTGGTTTTTAAAAATGTATTTATTTTTAATGGAAAGGCAAATCAGTCTTACGGAGAGAAGGAATGACAGAGAAAAACATCTTTCATCTGCTGGTTTACTCCCCACATGGCTACAACAGCAGAAACCAAGCTGAGCAGATCTGAAGCCAGGAGTCAGGAGCTTTCTCCAGGTCTCCAATGTGAGTGCAGGGTCCCAAAGCTTTGGTCCATCCTCTGCTGCTTTCCCAGGCCACAAGCAAAGATCTGGATGGGAAGTGGAACAGACAGGACACGAACCAGTGTCCACATGGGATGCTGGTGTGTCAGACAAAAGATTAGCCAGTTGAGCTCTCACACCAGTCCTGTTGATTTTTTTAAGATTTATTTATTTTTATCTGAAAAGCAGGTATATAGAGAGAAGGACATACACAGTGAGAGAGAGAGCTTTCATCAGCTGATTCACTTTCCACATGGCCACAACAACCAGAGTACCTACTCCAAAGCAAGGAACCAGAAGTATCTTGCAGGTCTCCCATGTAAATGCACAGTACCAAGAACTTGGGCTATCCTCCATTTTTCCCAGTGTATAAAGAGGGAGCTGGATCAGATGTGGAGCAGCTGGGACATAAATCAGAAAATTAGCCTGTATGTCAACCACCATGTCAGCCCCCAAGCTAATTTTTTTTTTTTTGAGAGACAAAGATTTGCCATTTGCTATTTCAGTTCTCCAAATACCTGCAACGGCTGTAGTCAAACCAAGACAAAACTGGGAGTTGGGAACACAGTCTGGGTCTACCTGGACTGTTGCTGCCTGGGACTCAAGCACTTGAAGCATCACCTGCTATCTCCCAGAGTGTGCATTAGCAGGAATCCCAAATCAAGAGTGGAGCCAGGACCCAAACTCAGGACCCCAGAACAGAATGCGGATGTCCTAAGTGTCATAACAAACACTAAGCCAAAAACCCACCCCAGGTTGATTCTCAAATATAGGAAGAACTGGAGGCACTGGAGAAAGGCAGCCCAGAACGTCTTCCTGTCTCTTTGTGCAGCATGTTGAATCACTGTCCCCTAAAAAGTTATGCTCATGCCCAAATCCCTGCTGCCCATATGTGGCCTTCTACTCACAGAGATGTGAAGGTCTGTAGCCGTAATTATGGGGCTTAGGATGAGATTTCTAGCACTTTCTCTAACTCTAGTGACCAGCGTCCTCCTAAGGGACAAAAGAAGAAAGACACACAGCAGGGAACCAGGATGAGGAAGTAGCCTGAGCTGGAGACCGGAGGCTGTGGCCTTGAACTAAGCAAGCTAAGGAATGTGGAAAGCTGCTGGAGGCTGCCGGAGGGAATGCAGAGAATGAGGATCAGAGAGAGAGAGAGAGCTCTCCCAGCACTTTGCCTTCCATTGTGGAGGGAATGCATCACTGTTATTTGAAGGCACGTGTCAAGCCCATGTTTGTTGCGGCTGATGGACCCACGCAGACTGCCCACTTGCCATCCCCACGGAACACCTAAGAGCAGGTTGGCCTTTACCATCCCTGAGTCGAAGGGCCTGGAGGTGCCTGCAGGTGGGAAGCTGTTTCACCCAATGTGATGAGGCAAGGCCCTGGGCGATGGTGACGGGCGTGTGGACGTGCAGAGCGGCAGTTCCGAGCACAGCAAACACTTCTTTTCGGCTTTGCCTGGTTTGTGTGAGGGAGGCAAACAGCCAGCAGAGGTGGTGGAAAACAAACAGGAGAGGGAGCAGGAGTCAGGTCCCAAGGAGGCCAAACACAATGAACGGGGCCAAGGCGAGGAGGCAGACCAGGGATCAGTCTTTGAAAGAAAACCTAAGTCCAAAGGAGGGGCTGATCCCAGCTCTGTCCATCAAGGACCCACTGCTCCATGACACTGCTGAGTGACTATGTCTGAGAAGAGGAGTAGAGCGAACATTCCTGGGAGAACACCAGTTTTAAGAACATTCATAGGTAACTCTTGGTATCTTCCCCATGCTAGATAAAGTCTGTGAAGGTTTGGATGTCCCCACCCACACCCGTGTTGAAGCTCAATGCCTCCTGGGAGGTGCCCTCATGAATGCATTAATCTGTTCACGGAGTGACTGATTGGTAGCTTACCTTGAGAGTGGGTCTCTTGTAACAGGCAGCTGGACTCTGTCTCCTGCATTCACCAGTCTTCCCTTGGGATTCTCTCACCACCCTGGCATTTAGGCAACTAACAGGAGGCCACTGCCAGACAGCATCCTGCAGCCCTGGACCTCCTGCCTCACAAGTGTGAGCTCCATCAACCTTCAGCTTCAGTTTCAGCAACAGACATATTCCCACATCAGATTAGCAAACCGTCTCCCAGTCCCTCACATTTCCATTCACATTGTTATGGTCTGAATCTTGTCACACCAAATCTACTCTGCCTCGGAAACCTCAAGTCCAAGAGTTAAGATGTGATGTTTTGCACACAATATCCCAACCTAGCTCTTGCACACATTAACACCCATGGCACCTGCTTTTCCAGCCTGTCAAGGCAATCCTACACCTTCTCTGCCAGTCACTTTTCACCTTTCTGAACTGACTTCCTTCACTGTCCATCCATACTGCCACCTTCTTCCCTTCACCTTGATCTTCAACCCCTCTGCCAACCTTCAATCCTGACAGCCCAGGGCCAACCTGCCAGCCCTGTTTCCACCTACCCAGGGTAATACACACTAGAAAAACACCCAAGGGCCTCGGAGCCCTGTGCACTTTCCAAGTAAGTTGCATCCTTTGCCCAAGTGCATTCATCTGTGCTGCTCTCAACAAAAGCAAAGGCTCACTCATGCTTTTTTGTCTCTCTAAATATTTAAACAAAGAAAGCAGCAGGGAACAGGAGGTCTTTGTGTCCAGCCTCCCCAAGTTGTCTTTCCTGCCAAGGTGCCTGTGAGACAGATGCGCATCCACAGCTGGAGCAGGCCTGAGCTGCTTCCTCCTCCTGGACCCAGTGGTCACCACAGGTCTAGACCACCGTAAACAGCACGTGAGCCACAGGGCTGCATGGTGTCTCCACGCCTGCTCCCAAGAGCTGGGCAATGATGGTGTGGAAACCAGGTGTTCCAAACGGCAGAGCTGCTGTCAGCCAGGTCCTTAAATAACCACACAGAGAACAGCTGCCTGCCTGTGTGGGTACAGAGTGCCCTAGAAAATGACGCAAGTGTGAAACAAGGCTTCCTTGTGTTTGCGTCACTACAAGCTAGGGTTTATTCATTACACCTGTTCAGCCTGTCTTACTCCATACAAGAGTCACTTCCCTTTCCCTGTTCTTACCAGTGGATCTGCTGTGCCTGTCACCGAGACTGCCTCTCTGGACTCTGGACTGCAGTCCCAACACCAGCTCTGCTGTATCAATTATTTACTGTTTCTTCAGGACTCCAACTTCTCCCCTCCTGGCTCTTCTCGCTCAGCACAGAGACCTGATCAAATCTCTCAGAGGAAAAAAACTGATTTGGTCCATGCTTGATAGTCTCCTAAACTTCTCTCTGTCCTTCCTGTCATGGTCAAGTCTTTCTCGCCCCCATCTCTGCCTCCTCTCCCTAGTCTGTGACTCGCATTGCTGCTCTGAAACTGCTGCAGGTCAGGCCCAGTTACCTGACAGGTGTGGTGTTGTTTCACTCCTTATCCACCTTGGCACCCTCTCGAGAAAGCTGTCCCTCCTTCGGCTCCGGTGATTCCCTTCCCTGCCAGTTGGCACCTACCCCGCCAGTCACTTCTAGGTCATGTTGATGGTTTCTTTTTCTTCTTTCTTCATGGTGACTTTTCCATTGCTATCTCTTTCTAATCAATCAAAAAAGGCTGATTTATTTTAAATGCAGAGTTACAGAGAGAGCTCATTCATCCACTGATTCACTTCTCAAATGGCTACAATTGTCAAAACTAGGCCAGACTGAAGTCAGGAGCCAGGAGTTTCTCCTAGGTCTCCCATGCAGGTGGCAGGGACTCCAATACTTGGGCCATCTTTTTGCAACTTTCCCAGTGTATGAGAAGGGAGCTGGAGCAGAAATGGAGCAGCTGGGTCTCAAACTAGCATTCATATAGATGACAGTATCCAAACTTAGATGCTCAGATCTATACTGCCAATTCTTCTATAGTGCTTCTACAGTCTATATTACCTCCACACACACATTTCCCCCCTAAAAACAGGATCTTATTAAACTTGTTGTATCTTTTAAGTGGCACTTTTTGCATTTAACAACACTGAAATCAAAACATATCCTACTATCAGCAGAGTTAAGTTGGATTCAATATAGTGGGCTGTCATTGTTCACTCATATCAGGTCTGGATTCCAAATAGCCTTATCTCCAGGAAACCTTTCTACAGGACTTCTTCCAAAGGCTGGCCTTCCTCTCCCTGCCAGGGCCCTGCTGCAAGGTCTCCTACCTCCTTCCACCTGCTTCAGTAGGTCCTGCCATATCAATCGCATCCTCTTCCTTCAAACCACACAGGCTGAGTAGGTGTCCTTGCAGGCACGCAGGCAGCTCGGCCACATCAGATCCCTCTGCATGTGTCCTGAAACTGCTTCCGGTCTAAAGGTTTTCCTTTAGCAATTTTCTGCTCCAAGGTGCCTCTTGTTAGAATGTTCTGCGACCCTAGCTAAGCCTGAGTTCTTTCATGTACCTCCCTCAGTTTCTCTAGTGCCTGTCTGCTAAATCGCTTACCCCATTAGCTCACACTATTTTTCTTGTTTGGTGTTTTCAGACTTTCTTTCTTTCAGATTAATCAATTAGTCAACCAATTAGATTGATTAGTTACATTAGCTTGAAGGGCAGGATGGCAGAGAGGGAGGGAAAGACAGGAAGAAAGATTTTCCATATGCTGGTTTACTCCTCCACTGGCTGCAACAGCCAGGGTTGAGCTAGGTAAAAGCCAGGAACCTGGAGCTTCACCCAGGGCTCCACATGCGTGACAGGGGCCCAAGCAAATGGGCTCTCATTCTCTGCTTTCCCAAATGCCATAGCAGGTAGCTGGATCAGAAGTGGAGTAGCTGGGATCTGAACTCCAATATGGCATGCTGTCATCTCTAGTGACAACTTAACCCACTTTCTTATTTATATCATTTCCAGCAGTGCCAGGCCAATGGAGTTACTCTGGAATTATTGTGGGGAATAATGAAATGAATGTGAGGGAAACCACATTCCAGTTATCCACCCCAAAGAACAAGAACAAGGAAGACAGAGGTCTGCCTGCAAAGCACCCAGGCACTCAAGAAGCGAAAGCAATTGGATGTTTAAAAAAGATTTATTTATTTATTTATTTATTTATTTATTTATTTTATTCATTTTATTACAGCCAGATATACACAGAGGAGGAGAGACAGAGAGGAAGATCTTCCGTCCGATGATTCACTCCTCAAGTGAGCCACAACGGGCCAGTGCGCGCCGATCCGAAGCCGGGAACCTGGAACCTCTTCCGGGTCTCCAACGTGGGTGCAGTGTCCCAATGCATTGGGCCATCCTCAACTGCTTTCCCAGGCCACAAGCAGGGAGCTGGATGGGAAGTGGAGCTGCCGGGATTAGAACCGGCGCCCATATGGGATCCCGGGGCGTTGAAGGCAAGGACTTTAGCCGCTAGGCCACGCCACCGGGCCCAAGATTTATTTATTTTTATTGGAAAGTCAGATACACAGAGAGGAGACAAGACAGAGAGGAGCATCTTCCATCCAATGATTCCCTCCCCAAGTGGCCGCAATGGCTAGAGCTGAGCTGATCTGAAGCGGGGAACCTGGAGCTTCTTCCGTGTCTCGCATGGGTGCAAGGCTTTGGGCCATCCTACTGGATGGGATTAGAACTGGTGACCATATGGGATCCCAGCGCATAAAGGTGAGGACTTTAGCCGCTAAGCTACCACTCCAGACCCAGCTATTGGATTTTATATTCTTTTCCCACCCTTGATTTTTGCCCCTGTTGACCTGACCTACTCATTCCATTCTTAGGTCAAAATAATCTGCTTTCAACAACCACACCCCAGCAGACCTTCCTTCCTTTTTCTCAAGTGTGCAAGTCCAAACTTCAGACTACAACATTGCACCCTTCTGCAACAAGTTCTGTATTTTGTCACCAGGATACCAAAGAGGGATTCTTTGCACTTGCCACTCTGAAATGCCCCTATGAGCTCGAGCTCTCTGGGCTCTTTCTGCCCCAGATGTGGATACACCCTCAGTGTCACCATGGTGCAACACCAGTAAATAAACTCAACATAAGGTCTGAAGCTTACTAGCAAGGCATGACTTCAATTTCCTGAAGACTTGATGGCATGCAGAGGTTACCGTGGAAGTCATTATTCCTTCCCCTCCTCAATTAAGTGCTGGCTTTAGATTCTAGAAAATGTTGAACACAAACAAAAATATCTCCAATTCTTCTTCTTGCCCTAGATAAAGTCAAGGACTCTGGTTAGTTCAGGAAACATTCCAGGGTTCTCTTGGGGGTTTTAAATAAAGCTCAGCTAGTAAGGTCTGTGTGGCAGTCACTAAGATTGGCTTATTGGGGTTCTGAATACTTAGCCTGGCAGTCAAGATACCTGCATGGCACATCAAAGTTCCTGGGTTCAGTTCCAGTTCCCTGACTCCAGCTCCAGTGCCGACCCCGGGAGGTAGTGTACCAGCTTACCGGGTTAGGCTCTTGTCATCCTGTAGGAGGTCAGGATTGAGTTCCTGGCTCCCAGCATCAGCTCTGGCCCAGCTCCAGCTGTTGCAGGCATTTGGAGAGTAAACCAGCAGATGATAGATCTCTGTCTCAAAATAAATTGTTTCTGCTACCAAAAAATAAAATAAAATAAAAAGAGAAGGAAAGAAAGAAAGAAAGAAAGAAAGAAAGAAAGAAAGAAAAGAAGAGTCAAGATTCATGAACAGTCAGATATGGTGATACAGAAGAAAAAAAGTAAAAAAAGAAGGAAGATCAAGAAACGGGAGTGACATGGGTCGGTGTGATGATTCAATTGGTTAATCCTTCGCCTACAACTACTGGCATCCCATATGGGTGCCAGTTCATATTCCAGCTGCCCCACTTCCCATCCAGCTTTCTGTTTGTGACCTGGGAAAGTAATAGAGCATGGCACAAGCCCTTGAGACCCTGAACCCACGTGGGAGACCCAGAACAGGCTCCTGGCTTCTGGCCTCAGATCAGCTTAGCTCCAGCCATTGCAGCCACTTGGGGAGTGAATCAGTGGATGAAAGATCTTCCTCTCTGTCTCTCCTTTTCTCTGTAAATCTGCCGTTCTAAAAACAAACAAAAAAATCTTAAAAAATAAAATGGAGTGACAAATGCTAGGCAAGAAGCAAACAGAGACTTTATAATAGGAAATGCGGCAGACTTGAAAGGATTACCAGCAGGGTTGGAGCCCAGGGTGGGAACACAGTGTGAAATGTTATGGAAACAAAGAAGAAAGCAAAGCCAAAGAAAAGGTTGGAAGGGGGCTGCAGATAAACCAAGCAAAGGCTCTTGAGCAAGCACAGTGAGATACTCTCAGGACAGGGCTAACACACTGACACATTTCTTGAATGTCTGAGGACCTGTCTTCCAGCTCCAGCTCCCTGCCAGCGTGCACCTTGGGAGACAGTAGGTGCTGGCTCACTTAAGCTGGGTCCCTGCCATCCACATGGGCGACCTGGATTGAGTTTTGGACACCTGGCTTCAGTAAGGCCTAGTTTGGGCTGCTGTGTGTGGGTCCGTGGATGGAGAAGAGGACCAACAAATAGGAAGTTTTCTCCCTCCCCTAAAAAAAAAAAAAAAAAAAAAAAGAGCCAGAAAACAGAAGCGCTACCTTACAAACCCGAGATCTCACCACTAAGCCACATAGAGGCGCCTACACGATGCTCCTCCGTGCGTGAGTAAATACAGTTAACCCGGGACCTCCCAGAGTGCCACCACATCACTCTTGTTCCTTCCAACTACAGGGGCAATGAACCCCCAGACATCGGCGGGTGACTTCGGCACAACTCGGAGTCCAGCCAGGGTAGCAAATCCTGCCGGTCCTCCCCGCATCCGGGAACACTTGGTTTGGATCGGGCAAATTTCGCGGGGTAATCTAAAACTCACTTGCCGAGGGCGAGAGCGCGGCAGTGCACCTTCAGGAAGGCTCACAGAGCGCCTGCAGGCACCCCGACCCTCACCTCCCCGCCCCTACCTGTGCACTTGCGCCGTAACTTTGTGGCGCAGGGAAAGAACAGGAGCCCAGTGTCTTAGGGCTTCTTTCCTACGTGGCAAAGCCTTGGAGGAGCAGCAAGTCGCTTACCTGCCTGCCTGCCTGCGTGCCTGGCTTCCACTGGCCGGCTCCCGGTTCGCTCCGGACCTCACCCCCAGGCACTCCCTGGGGCTCCGACCCGCCTGACTCATCTGGGATGGGTGACTGGGGGTGGGGGTGGGGGAAACCAGGGAGGGCGGAGGGACTGCAGGAGGCGGGCCAGGCCCTTCCCCCTATAGCCCAGAGGGAGGAGGCGTCACCAAGGCGCAGGTGAAACCGATTCCAACCTATCCCGGGAACTTTCGCCGCAGGGACTGGCTGCCAGAGGCCCGCGTCTCGCCCAGCGGCGACCCGGGAGCCGCCCTCTGCCCACCTAGGTGGCTAGCAGCAGCTCAGCCCTGGGATCGCCTCCCGCGTGGACCCAGAGCCCTCCCGCCGCTCACGGGGGCCGCGGGCTGCACGCTGGGCTTGGTGGCTTGATGGAGACGAGGGGTGCCGCCCCGGGAGCAAGTGACCCTCTCTGGGCCAGGGCTTCCGCTGCCGGGAAAGAGCGCCCGTGGAGCCAGACGCCGACAGTGTGGAGAGAGGGGACAACGAGGCTGCGATGGCCCGTGAGCTGAGCCAGGAGGCACTGCTGGACTTCCTGTGCCAGGCTGGGGGCCGAGTGACCAACGCCTCCTTGCTGAGCCACTTCAAGAGCTTCCTCCGAGACCCCGACGCGCCCCCGAGCGAGCACCAGCGTCGCCGCGAGCTCTTCAAGGGCTTCGTCAACTCGGTCGCCGCAGTGCGCGTGGACCCCGACGGCACCAAGTGCGTGGTGCTCAAGAGGAGGTACCGGGACCTTCTGGGCGAGGAGGGGTTGCAGCGACCCCGCGAGCCGCCCGCGGCCGCCACCCCTGTAGGGGAAGCTGCGCCCCGGGGGCCGCCGCAGCCCAAGAGGCAACAGCGGCGGCGGCGCGAGAAGGAGCCGGAGGCGGAGCCAGCAGGTGCCGCAGTCCCAGCGGCGGACGCCCGGTGCAATGGCCTCCCGGCCAGCGGCACCCGGCAGCAGGAGCCCGGGAAAAGCGGCGGAGGCGGAGGGCGGCGGTGCAGCCCGGGATCCGGGGCCGCTGCCCAGGTCGCGGTCAGGTGTGCCGCGGCGGAGACGCAGGGCCGCTGCTGCTGGGAGTGCCTGCAAAACGGCCTGGGAGCGCTCCCCGGAGAGCAGCTGCCACAGCCCGGCGTGCTGCCGGACCCCGGCACCGCAACCCCGGGGCCGCTGCGGACGTCACCTGTCCCGGAGCAGCGCAGGACTCCTCCGGCGGCGCCGAGCTCACCTGCTGCCCCCGTCGGGGCTGCTGGCCGCGGGGCTTCCCCGCCGGTCCTACAGCAGGGCCCGGACGCCATCGAGGAGCCGCCCGAGCCGCTGAGCGCCGGCTCCCCGCATCTTTCGACCTTGGAACTGCAGCGGCGGCGTACCCGCGAGTGGGTGGCCAAACACCCACAGAGACTAGAGGAGCGGGCTCCGGGCCCCGTGCGGGCTTGGTCGGTGCTGCCAGACGACTTCCTGCAGCCGTCGTTGGAGCTCAGCCCCTCACCATCGGCTAAAGATCCCTCGCTTTCCTCTCCTGGCCACGTGACTGTAATTCCCGACGAGGCCTCCGAGTCCCGGCTTGGAGACCTTCCTCCACTGAATGTGTTTCGCAGCATTCGTTGTCAGCTGTCGCTCCAGGATCTGCATGACTTCGTGGACCAGGACAGTCACGGTAGTGAGGAGAGCAGCAGTGCGCCCAAGGACTCCCCGGGGGTTTCCGAGGAGGGGGTGCCCATGGCTCCGGGCACCCCGGCTTGGGGCCAGCCCAAGACTCCAGCCCAGCACCTTACTGAGTCTTTCAAGGTCACAGGCAGCCCGGGCCACAGCCCACAGGGCCTCTGCGAAAGAGAGGCGGGCCACTCCTCCCAGCAGGTTCCTGCCACTGCCCCGGCTAATGGCCTTGCAGAGCAGCCCAAGCTCAGGCGGTCCCTCCGCAGGAGCTCTCGGGCAGGCAGAGCCACCCTGTCATCCTCCGATGAGGAGTACCCTGGGGAGGAGCGGCCGCTGAAGAGCCGGCGCCCACCTCGGCCCCGGAAGCCCTCCAGGACAGGACCGGCATCCAGCCCCCGGGTGGATGCTGCGTTGACCTTCAGACTCACAGAACTCAGGCCAGCTGTGGTGGAGAAGGGCCGCGCGCACAGTGTGGAGAGGCCTGCATCCTGGGTGCCCCACAGAACCGAACACAAGCCTCCGTCCCTGGTACCTCTCGAAGCCCGGGAGCACCAGTGGATTGTGATGCTAGCCTGCGGCTCTTGGAACAATGTACTGGCTTTGTTCCAGGAGGATCCACAGCTGGCTTTGCACAAAGACTTCCTGACCGGCTACACGGCCCTGCACTGGATAGCCAAGCATGGCACCCTGTGGGCTCTGCAGAAGTTGCTTTTAGAAGCACACAAGGTCGGGATTGCTCTGGATGTCAACGTCAGGTCCAGTTGTGGGTACACCCCACTGCACCTGGCAGCCATTCATGGGCACCACGGGGTCATCAAGATGCTGGTGCAAAGGCTGGCTTGCCGGGTGAATGTGCGGGATTGCAGTGGGAAGAAGCCCTGGCAGTACCTGACCAGTAACACCTCTGGGGAGATCTGGCAGCTCCTAGGAGCCCCTCGGGGCAAGCCCATTTTCCCCGTGTCTCCTTTAGTGCACAGTTCTTCCCCTTCCCGGAAGACCAAGAGTCGGGACGTGGCTAGGAATGTCACCCGCAAGACCTCCTTGGCCGCACTCCTCAAAAGTCAGCACAGCAAATGGAAGTTGGCCAACCACCACGAGAAATTCCCAGCTGCCAGGGAAAGAGAAGAGTGCAGTGACTGATGCCCCTGCTTTCAGGTGCCATGAACACAGCCTCTTCCTCGAGCTACTCAGGGAGCCTTGGCAGGGCGGGAGTGGGCAGGGGAGATGGGGAGACAGAGAGCTGCTGAGAGGTTCTGCAGGAGAGGGGTCACCCACCTTGCATGGACTTGCCTGGGTGTTTAGTCAGCACTTCCTGGACCTCCAGGGTCACCTGGGCATGGTAAAGGTTGAAATCTTGGGGTTACTGAAATCTGCACAAGAAGTGGAGAGTGAGGTGCTGGAACTCCAACAAATGGCCTCATTTTCCCCTTGGCACTGTGGATCTGGGCACAGGAAGCCACCTGGTTTGGTGCAGCGGCAATATGAGGGGTTGGTGAAGATCAGACACAAAGCTGCTCTGGCTAGCGGCCCCACGGCTTTCATTCATTTGGACTAGAAATGTTGGCTGAGACTCGGGAACACCAGGTTTGCTTGCACATGGCTGCCCATTCTCCCCTTCCATTTTTGGCATTCAAATCAGTGTAATAAAATTCTCACTGGAGAGTAGGATTTCATATAGGAGACCCCTCAGCTCTGGCCCTGAGTCCCCTGCTGAGAGAAGCAATTGGGTGAGATCCACCTGCCGCCTTGACTCCACTCTAGGGGGAAAGGATTGGCATCCACGCCCTGATTTCCTCTGTCCATCCAAAGAGAATTTTCCAAAGGTAAGACCCATGTGGCTCATTTGTATAATGTCTCCCCACATAGCAAGCAACAGAATTACTATTCGTAGCCTCCTCTGGGTTTGAATGGCCAACATTCCTAGTAGGAAGAGACTGCCTCCCCACCAGGACTTTTCCAAGCTGCTAAACACAACATTATTTGCACTAAACTTATTGCCAATTAAAATGAAATATTAGCCATGAAGTACTGTGTATCTAACCAGCAGTGAGTGCTCCATTTAATTGCCCAGAGATACAACTGGTCATCCTGTGACCCTGCAGTGAGAGTATGTCTAGTATATAAATGGGAAGTCCATTCAAACAGTGCTGAAAAATTAAATGTTCAACTGGAAATAGTGAATATTTTCATGGCAATGTTTTCATTGACAGTGGTATGATGCTATAATTTTATAATATTTTTGTGTTTCTTGTTATCTTTCCTCATTGTAAGATCAATAGATCTTTATAATTTATTATACGTATGTTGATTATTGTTAATGTTCTTCACCAAATTGTGTCTCAGTGAGTGTCAAATATTTTTGTTTCTTTGTATTTTTACTTTGTGCTGAAATAAATATATCTCTTTGACTGAAAAACAAACCAAAAAATAGGTATCATAAATAAATTAAGGACTTTTTGTCCCCCCAAAAGATCTATGTAAGAGATGAAAACTTTGGCAAATCAAGTAAAACAGATGGTTAGACACTATGTGGAGAGATGAATATTTGAAAAATATAAGGGAAGTATCTATGTAGCTGTCAGCTTCTTTGAAACCCAATGAATTGTTTTTACTTTGCTCTAATATTATCACTGCTTCCATCTATTCCACTGATATAGTCCCTATGTTCTGTGAGATTTATCAAGGTAAGCCGGATGTGACTTTTCCACTTTTGAAATTTAAAATGTAAAAATACTTATTCTTTATTGCTTTACATCGTATTGTGCTCCCAGGATATCTGCATGACTTCAGATAAAAGCCTGTAAAATGAGGCATGGGAGAATAAGAGAAGGTGGTTGCAGGGCTGAGGAGAAGCAAGTGTAAGGCAAGGGAAACTGCTCAGGGTATCCTGGGTGTGAGAATATGCAGTGGAAAGGCTTGGAGTAGAAATCACTTTGGGCTGGGGAAATCCAGGAGGGCTTCATGGAAACCAGGAACCTTTATGTGAGTGATACTGGCCTTCCCAAGAAACCTGCTCTGTGAGTTAGACTGCATTCTTGGCTTGTGCTTCAGTGTGTGACTTACCCTGCACCAGGACTGGCTGCAGTGTGCTGGGAGGGGTTAGGGCAGAGAGGGCATTTAGAGCAGAGCAAAACACAGACCAGATCTTGCCGCCCTCCTGCTGATAATGTGAAATCTGGTCTGGAAGGCTTTGTTGGGCCCAGCACACTGTCCTAGCCCGCCTGCCCACAGCCTGCCCCATCACCAGCTCTGCACTGGATGCCACAGGAGATACACTGGGGCTCATGGCCCTGTCTCTCATTTTTTTATCTTTTGCTGCATTCCTGATAAATGTACAAATTCCTCAAAGCAGAGCTAAAGTGTCACAGCCTGGGTGAGTGTTCCAGGGCAAACACACCCAAAACTGCATCCTCAGAATCCTCATAGCGGGGGCTGGCATTAGGCTCAAAGGCTAAGGATGTTACTTAGGATGCCCAATGTATCCCGTATCCATCTGGCTGGATTGGGGTCCAGGCTCCACTCTGGAGTCCAACCTCCTGCCAATGTGCACCCTGGGAAGCAACAGGTGAAGGCTCAGCTATTTTGAGTTTTTGCCACCCATGTAGGAGACCCTGACTCCTGACTTTGACCTCAGCCCTGGCTGTTGTATTTAAGGAATCAAGTAGTGAAAGATCTTTCTCCATCTCTATTCCTTTGTGTCTCTGCATTTCAAAGAATAAAACATTTTTTTGAAGATTCATTTATTTTTATTTGAAAGGCAGATTTAAAAAGAGAAGGAGAGAGAGAGGTGGAGGGATCTTCCAACTGTTGGCCCTCTTCCCAAATGGCTGTAAGGACCAGAGCTGAGTCATCTGAAGCCAAGAGCCTCTTTCAGGTCTCCCACATGGGTGCAAGCACTTGGGCCAGCCTACACCATTTTTCCAGACCATAAGGGAGCTGGATTGGAAATAGAGCAGCTGGGACTTGAACCAGCATTCATATGAGATGCCAATGACACTGGCAGACGATTGGCTTGCTGTGCCACCGTGCTGGTCCCCCCCCCAAAGAAATCTTATGTAATGAGAATCTTTATAATAGTATGTACACTGCAGCTTAACAATTTTAAACACTACTCCAGATCTTCAAGAAGTTCCTATAAAAATGTGTATTATGGAAAAACCATATATATATATATAGCTAGTAAAATAAACTTATTGTTGAATTTCATTTCCCCATAAGCTTTTTGAAATACTGATAAAGAATTTAAAGAAATTCTGTGTTTTAATTATTCTGAAGACTTTAAACATCTGGAGCTTAAAAATATATTTTTAATTCATCTAAATTTATCAGATACTTACAGAGAATCTACAAAATTCTGCTTTCCAGAGCTCCTCATTTATTGAGAAAAAGTGATTTAAGGGTGGGAAAATGGAAGTGAGTCCAGCACAATGAGTGAGTGGGTCAGTGTGAGAGTCAGCACTACAAGAATACACAGAGATATTCATGGCATATTTTCTATGTGCCAGGCTCTGTGTTTATTGGTTATCTATTGAACAAGATATGTAGCTTCCTGCTCTGATAGTGTTTTGCTGGACTAAAGACATCAGGAGGTAATAAAGAAACTCGTTGGGAGCTGATGTTACGGTGCAGCAGGTAAAGCTACCACCCGCAATGCTGGCATCCTACATGTGCATCAGTTCAAGTCCTGGCTTCTCTGCTTCTGATCTGGCTGCCTGCTAATGGCCTAGAAAAGCAGCAGAGGATGGCCCAGGTTTGTGCCCCTGCTACCCATACAGGGAGACAAAATGAAGCTTGTGGCTTTGGCCTGGCCTAGTCCTGGCTGATGCAGCCATCTGAGGAATGTGAACTAGTGCATGGAAGATTTGTCTGTCTCCAATACTGCCTTCCCCTACTGTGACTGCTTGAAAATAAAGAAGTACATCCTAAAGAAAGAAGAAGTTCGGCTTTGGAGGGCCAGGTGGAGAAGAGAGTCCTGGGCACTAGCACTAGGGTCCTGAGATTAAGTTTTATTATTATGATGATTTTTAATTTTGGAAAATCAGATTTACAGAAAAAAAGAAAGACTAAAAGAAAGATCTTCTATCCACTGGTTCACTCCCCAAATGATTGCAATGGCCGGAGCTGAGCTAATCTGAAGCCAGCAGCCTCTTCTGGGTTTCCCAAGTGGTTGTAGGGTCCCAAGGCTTTGGGCCACCCTCCTCTGCTTTCCCAGGCCACCAACAGGGAGCTGGATGGGAAGCGGAGCAGCCGGAAACCAAACCTGTGTGCATATGGGATGCTGGAGCTTACAAGGGAAGGATTAGCCAACTGAGCCTCTGTGCCAGGCCCAGGTTTTTGTTTGTAACACTTGTCTATACTCTTGAGGGACAGTGATTTTTCTACTATAGTTGAATTTTTTTTAATGTAGTGGAAGGTTAAGCTTGTGATTATTAAATAAATTGTAAGTATGTCATTGTAAAATTATTTTTTTCATTGTAAAATTCTGAATAAGAAATGGAAGCAGAAGGCTGAGAATGAGGGAGGGAGGGAAATAGAGTAAATAGTATCATTATGCTCTTAAAACTGTGTATATAAGTTTGAAAAGGAAAAAGAAGAAGAAAGTGCTGGAAAAATATTCCAGGTGAGGGGAGGATGTGAGCAGAGCCTCAGATTGTGTTTGGGCAGCAGAGAAGTGTGGAAAGAGATGAAGACGGGGAAGGTCCAGATGCTACACACAGAAGGGGCAGTCACAGGAATTTGAGTCCTTTATGAATTGTGTTAATTTTTTAGAAATATAATTCATAAATCATATCATTTGGAGATATAATTCACAAACCAAATCATTCATCTACTAAAAACATACAGCTCACTTGTTTTTAGCATATTCCCAGAGTTCTGCAACCACAACAAAAATTTCTGTATAAATCTGCAAACCCCTGATGGGTAGCTATTGACAGTTCAGTGCAGGGGGCACCGTGACATACAGGCTGGAGAGAAACAAATCCACTTGCTGCCATGAGGGAGAGAAACTGAAAGCAAAGACTGGATAAGCCATCATATTGTCTTCATTTCACACTGGGAATTTTAGGAATGGGGATTCCAGGAGCTCTATAGGGAGATGAGATTAAACACACAGAGGAAGACTGGTTTAGAGGGGGCTGAATCAGAAAGAATTAAGTAAGATGGGAAGTGGTCTCTGCATTTTCTCTCACCTCTATGGTGTTCAGGATCCTTACTCGAGCTCCTTCCTTGCGGTGAAGGCCACTGAAGCTCACAGCAGTGCAGTAGGGAAGCAGCCGGCAGAGCGGAGCTGAGGATTGCCAGCACCTGCACAGTACCCTCGGGTGCACCACCCCAGCCACATGCCTTCTGAGCAAATGGAGTTCAATGCTCAGAGCTCACACCTGCTAGAGATACCCAAAGTGATTGCAGGCTGTGTCCTGCCGTTGACTTTTATGTCATTATAATAAAATTATAGCTGATGGTATAATACTTCTGAGGTCTCCATAAAAGGCTGTGGAAATGGGTGGTACCCAGAGTGCACCCCAAGCCCTACCTCCTTGAATATTCAGCTAGGTTTGCCCCAGCCACCACCCCAATGCCTCCAGATAGCACAAAACCTGGCTTCCAACAACGCTATCTCTAGCTTGCTTGCATATATTCCGTGAGCATGTATTTTTGCTTGGGAATAACTTGTTTTTCTGCTTATCTTTTTCCACATCTCTTCTTGAATTTGTTTCTGAGAGCAAGAGAACTCATGTGACACAGGTGGAGGATATAAGGAGTAATTTCATTAGCAAAGCTTGGCGAGGGCAGCTACACTTCCCACTACCCTTCAGGATCCAAAACGGCGCATGGTAGAAGTCAGGAGTTTTTAATCTCCCATTGGTACTTAACAGACAGGGATTTTTTCCCCCCTCAAATCATCCAATCAGTGGACCACATTCTGTTTGGTGTGCAATACAAATCCAATCAAGTTAGGTTCAGACCCAACCTTAAGTCAATCAGCTAACACGTTTACAGAAGCAGAGATGCTCCAAACTTTGTGAAGGAACCGAAGCAGAGACGGGTCTACCCACTGCTACGGGGTGCTACCACCCGGCTGCAACTTCTCCTGTAAACACCCTGCAAGGGTCACCCCCACCATGGGGGCACTGAATGGACGTGTAGAAAATCAACCCCTGTCCCAGCTGCTTGTCCTAGCAGCACCGCCACATGTACTTGGCTTTGAGCATGTCCTGACAAACCCAAAGCGTTTAGTGTGAGGCCGGATGGTGTAAGCACTGCAGATCACAGCAATGAAGCCAGGTGGCATGGGCTCCTATCCTGGCTTAGACAAGACTTGAAGCAGCTCTGTTTTCTCATTTGTAAGATAGAACCAATATTCATAGCATTGTAAGAGAGGTTTTTTTGGAGACGGTTGAGTGCATTTAATGCAAAGCCCATAGAAGATGCCTGGCAGCTGGAAGATCCTCCACCTCTGTTTGTTGTTCTTATTAGGAAGGCTGTAGCTCACTTCTATTTCCATCATGCACAAGACAGATCTGCCAGTTGATTGAGAAGGTGCCATGAAAACAAAACTTACTGATGAATGAAAACACTCTATCTTACCGGTAGGCTTCTTCATAAAAAGCTGCTTGTGGTTCTCATTTCAAATGAAAAAGACCATTCAGCTATCTCTAGTGTATAACACTCATTTGCGATTATGCTATGTCATTAAATAGAATTACATCTAATTGAAGTCAGGTAAACTAACACCCATCAAATTAGCAGCTTTGGTGTGGCCTGGAGCTGAAACTTAGTACTGGCCAGAAGAGAGGCTGGTAGCAAAGTGATTGTGTGCGCAATCCAGAGAGTAAATCCATTATCATACAAAGAATTTAGAAAATTCACCTAGAGTCGACTTTACAACAAACTTCCATCATCAGAATTCAACTAACTTGGTCAAGATGCTATCTTGCTGAGCTGGGTTGAAACTCACTAACCTAATGACCTCTAGCTCCTCTAAAGATGTGAAAACAGGATTCCTGAATCCCTAGCTACCAGCTGATTCCTCTGCTCTGCTTTAAAAACTTGCATTAAAGAGGAAGAAGCACTTAGAAACAGAATTGTGCCTACTGGCCTAACACAGTAGGCCAGGCAAGTGGGAACCAAAGAAGAATTTCATTCCGTGGCCTTGGGGAATTGGGTCAGAAAGTCTCCTGTCCTTCATGTTTTGAGGGCTGAGAGCTTTTTAAGGCTTACTAACATACATAAGGGCAGCTAGATCAAGACATTGGACATTTCTGATAGATCAAGGCATTGGAAGTTTCTGATCAGAAAGGATCCTAAAATGTGAGTAGAACCAGATTTCACTCTGCTGGGACTGATGGTCTTGGGGGAGAACCAGTGACCATTCTGGAACAGGAGGTAGGAATAACCACGCCTTTACAGTGCTACGTGTTGCCTGCACATTCTTTTCTTTTCTTTTCTTTCCTTTTCTTTCTTTTTTTTTTTTTTAAGATTTATTTATTTTATTGGGAAGGCAGATCTACAGAGAGAAAGATCTTTAATCTGCTCGTTCACTCCCTAAGTGGCTGCAATGACTGGAGCTGAGCTAATTTGAAGCCAGGAGCCAGAAGCTTCTTCTAGGTTCCCATGTGGGCAAAGGGTCCCAAGGCTTTGGGCTGTCCTCAACTGCTTTCCAGGGTCACAGGCAGGGAACTGGATGGGAAGTGGAGCAAGCAGCCAGGATATAAACTGGTGCTGATGTGGGATACCAGCACATACAAGGCAAGGACTTAGCTACTAGATTATCATGCAGGGCCTTGAGTGCACGTTCTTACTTTCACTTTTCTGCCTGGTTGGATGCTAACCAGAGACACACCAAACAGGCCATCTCTGTGAGCACTGAGTTTGTGAGGACATGAGAGCGATAAAAAGGAGGACTGGAGGACTATTGGCAGCATGAGGTCCACTTCCCACCTTCAACAAGGACAGAGTTAAAAGGCATATTACTTACTAATCAGAAAAAAAGGGAAAATAAGAACAGAAGGTTGCTGTTGTGTTGTCCCGAGGCCATATACCCTCACAACAATGATTTAAAGTCTCCATTCCCAAGGGGCATATGAACAAAGTAAGGTTTTGTAGTAATGAGCAATTAGCCTACTGCCTGTGCATTGCAGACAGATCACAAAACATGGCTCTGAATTACCCTGACTGGTTTCCCATTCCCTGGCACAACATCATGGGAAAGCTGAGTCTGGAATATACACATTCACAGCAGTGAATTCCATGTGGATGATTTCTCAAAGATTTTTTTTTTTCTGATCTGCTCTTTCTGGTCAATTGTAGAATGTGGTCAGCAACTAACAAAGGGGTTGAGATTCAAAACTGTTTTCTAGTAGTCAGCATTTGGACTTGAAGTTTTAGTTGTTGATGTTAGAGGTGTTCTATATCACTGCCCCTCCTCACTGACCTGCACTGTAGCACAGTGAGCACAGTGCATGGGCATTGGTTGTTACAGCTAGGAGTCAGTGCATTTATTGACGAGTTCTCTGTTAGTAAAGACAGTGTCTGCATGTTAGTGGCTTACCTCAAGACCACTCAAATTCCTGATCCTGGGACATCCTTTGATGAGGGAAAAGCATTAATTTTCTGCACAAGGCAAAGATAGGCATCCTTTGGCAGTTGCATCAGATGCCACCTATCCATAGCCCTACATTCTTCCTTGTGGGTTACCTTACCCCTTCTTGAGCTCTTGCAAGGCCAGATAGCTTCCTGTTAGAAACCGATAACCAAGAGCCAGGCAGGCACAGCAGAATTACCCAGTAGTTTCAGCATTCTGGAAGCAGGCCTGGATTTTTGCCTGCCCTGGTTGTTTTCTCTGTTACTTTGGTACACTTCTGATGCAATTCAATTTGGGAAGTCTGTGTGTGGTATTTCCTTAAGCTCAAAATTCCTTATGCTTTTACTTATTTTCTGGGTTAAGAAAGGAAAATTCCTGTGTCTTACACATTGAAAGACACAGAATTTACATCCTGGCTTATGACAGCAAAGGGCTTTGAAGTCATGAGCTGTTGAAATTCTTAAAAGAAAACGGAAATATTCTATGGAGAGGAGTGAAGTATTTTGCAATGTGTGATGGCATCACAATAAATATTCCCATTATTTGGAAAATGGATTGTTTTGATTTATAAATGTCTCTCGTTAATAGAACCTTCTTAAACTTCACTGAAAGTAGACCAAAAGCAATATATGTGTTTCAAAAAGTAATGCAAGATCCTCAAGTGTAGAGTGCTTGTTAACTATAATGGCATTTTCATTGTCTAAAACTAAAGTTGGTAATTGAAAGGGTGGGTTTTATAAATTTGCATTTATTTTATGCTTAGAATTTATAATGGGAGCAATAGCATGCTTTACACAGTAATTACCAACTCACTTTATTGCCTGATATATCACAGTGACTTTTTCAGTTGAACTGAGTAGTAGAGTTCAAGACAAAGAAAGGTTAGGTTTTCAGATGGCAGAAAAGTGGACAATGGGGAAATGACCTGTGTGCCAGGCTTTCACTTTACTGCTACCTTTTAGCAGTCAATGAGGTAGATGCTAAATAGCTTAGCTTTTAAACTGTGCTAAGACTACTTCCTTGCTGGAGTGGGCATTTGGCCAATTGAAGTACCTGGCTGGGTTTGGTTCCAAGCTCTGGATACTGACTCCACTTTCCTGCTCATGTAGTCCCTGGGAGGTAGCAGTAATGTCTCAGCTGAACACCTATGGCCCACGTGGGAAAGCAGGGTGAGGCTCCCTGCCCCTGATTTTGGGTTGTGGCAGGCATTCAGGGAGTAGGCCAGCAGATAGTGTTAGAGACTACTTTTTATGCTTGATTATAATAAATAATAGACCAGTATCCTTGGTGTGGTTTTCATCCTAATTATTCCTAACAGGGAGGGCATTTTAGAATTACTTTATCTTTCAACATTTTGATGGAGAAGGAATAAAGGAATGTAAAATATGGTTGATTATGTAGGCCATTCAGATCCTTTATTTAAGTAGTATCTCTATGTTAGTTTTATTTCTCAATAATTGCTTCAACAATTCAACCATACTCAACAAAATATACAGAGTAATAAGTTCATAATTCCATACATTCCCATCTAATTTTGAATTGCGTAATTCTAATGAGCATGAATATTTTACTTTACTTTCTAAAATTTTCTATAATAGCATATTTCATTTTAAAAGCATTTTCTTTGTTTACATTTTAATGACCAGAAAGTATGCCATGATATTATTATCTGGTCATTTTCTTAACTATTCCCTCACTCTTTGGCAATTTTATCATTTCTTGCAACTGATACCATTGTAAATACTTCAGTAAAATTAATCATGAGACTGCTGTATTTCTTAGCTGTTTTCTCAAAGGCAGTTTTCGGCTTTTGTCTTCTTTATAAGCTAATTTGTCAGCAAATTTAACCATACTGAAAGATAACTATCTTCCTTGAGAGTCCTGCCTACAATGAACTTTACGATTTATTTGCCAGTTCTAATGAGTGTGAACAGCTCTTACATTGAGTTGTGTATCTTTTTGTTGCCAGTGAACTGTGTCATTAGACCTTTTAAAGGGTCTTGTGGTCAGACATCATAAATGTCATACTGTAATTTATTAGTTATCTATCAGTGTGTAACAAATTACCCAAAACTAATTATTTTAAAAAATCAAATGTGTATTAACTCACCATTTCTGAAAACCAGGAACAGCTTAGCCAGGTGGCTTTTTTGTTTTGAAGACCTTGAAGTCACAGCCAAGATCATCAACTGAATTCATCCCTTCCTGTGTGGGAAGCGCCAGACCACTATGCCCTGCCTACGCTTGCCCCTTGGTAAGATTACATGCCACTGATGGTAGGTTAGGCTTATAGTCCAACCCACATCAGCCCCAAAGCACCATTAACAGCCTCTCCCAGTCCTAGACAGGAAGCTAATGACAAATATCTCAAACCGTTTATTGGACATACTGGATTTATCTGAGAATTGGGCGCCTATGAAGCTCCTTGGCCAAGAAACACTACTACAGGAAATGTATTTTAGAGATATACAGAGGGACAGAGTCACAGCGAAGCATCTTCCAGTCATAAAAAGGAATGAGGATGTCCTAAATTTTGAATTAAACAATCTTTCAGTATATTAGTCTTCAAAAATTTCATACAAAATGAGTATTATGAAAAGACTATTCATGGATTTCAAAAACTTTTTTTTTTTGAGAATTCATTGTTTGAAAGGCAGAGAGAAGGAGCAATCGTTTTCTTTTCTTTTTTTTTTTTTTTTTAAGATTTTTATTATTATTGGAAAGCCGGATATACAGAGAGGAGGAGAGACAGAGAGGAAGATCTTCCATCCGATGTTTCACTCCCCAAGTGAGCCGCAATGGGCCAGTACGCGCCAATCCGATGCCGGGACCAGGAACCTCTTCTGGGTCTCCCATGCAGGTGCAGGGTCCCAAAGCTTTGGGCCGTCCTCAACTGCTTTCCCAGGCCACAAGCAGGGAGCTGGATGGGAAGTGGAGCTGCCGGGATTAGAACCGGCGCCCATATGGGATCCTGGCAGCACGTTCAAGGAGAGGACTTTAGCCGCTAGGCCACGCCGCCGGGCCCAAGGAGCAATCTTTTATCAGTGATTCATACTCCTCCACTGGCCTCAGGAACTCCATCGTGGTCTCCCCCAGGGACGACAGGGGTCCAAACACCGTAGGCCATCAGCTGCTGCTTTTCTAGGCACATTGGCAGGGGACAGAGTTGCCTTTCCACCTTTCTTGACACTTAATCACTTGATTTGACACAAGCCACATCATTATTCTTCTATCTACCTGCTTGCAAATAAAAAAAAAGAGACAAGAGTTCATTTCTCAGAGAACTGCAAAGATCAAATCACACACACACACACACACACACACACTCCAAAAATTACACACCTCAGAATGCATGTCCTGCCAATATCAGGCAGATGGTAGGTTCCTGTACATTCTAACTGAGATCATGTCTAGGTCTTTAACTTCTCCCTACATGTGTGTCCATTTTAATATTTTCCATTGTGCCAACAGTGATTGCTTCATTTGTCCTACTGGTCAAGAATCTTCACTATGTCCCTGGCATCCACACTGCCAAGAAGCGTGGAAGCTCCTTGGTCTACATCTGCAGTGGAGTGAAGGATGAATCAAGAACTGGGGGTAAGGAGCAGGGACGTGATAGTCTCTTGTTACCCTGCGGGTGGTTTATAGGCACAGGATTATTCCTGAGTGCTTTTCCTGTTGTGCCACCCGGTCTCCCTGAGAGCCAGGGAGGGGGAACAACATTTTTGCCATAACTCAGTTTTCATTGTTTGCATTACTGTTAGAAATAATGCAGAAAGATGGTAATTGGATTCCTCACCGTAGGACAAAATTAGATTTTATTTAGAAAAAGAGCATCATTAACCCCAGTCTAGTAAACATAAGCAAGGAATTTATTTGACTTTCAGAAAAGTCTTGTTTAGCATGGTCTGCAGTCAAGATTGAACCATCCTGACAGAGCAGGTCAGGAACACTTTCCAGAAAGCTCCACCACTAAGTTTCCAAGGGTCACAATGACTTGTTTCCTTTCAACCTAAAGAATGAATTGTTGCACCAACAGCTCATAAATCAATGCAGAATCAGCCTTAGAGCTTGGCCTGTATTGGCAGTAATTCACTGGTCTCAAAGTACATGTCACAACCCTTTCATTATTAGATTTGTTTCTGTTTGCTGAGTATGCCTTAGAGTTAGGTTTTTTTTTAATTATTATTTATTTAGAGTTAGTTTTTTTTAGTAGTAGGATGAGTGTAGTAGCTTTTCTGGGTCCTTGAGTAGCTGGAATGTGATTCTGTTGCCTACACACACACACACAGAGCACAGCTGAGCATACACACTTGTTACACCACTGCCTCAGCCCCAAAGACATGGGCAACTGGATTCCAAAATTTCCTCTCTGTTGTACAGACCTTGTGGTACTGTTCACTTGGAGTGGCAACATTTTCTCAATTTCCAAGAAAGGATCTGCAGAGACTGCAGCAGGGCTCTGGCTTCAGTGTTCTGGATGCTTGGGGGTGGGGCTGGCTGTATCCTTTAAAACCTATTAAGGCATCATGACTCCACACTGAAGGGTGTGGATGGAAGATTGGGAAAAGGAATACTTATCTTGACAACATGAATAAAGTCCTCCCAAATGAACTACCCTGTTTTATTGCAATATCAGGTCCAAAGGTCCATAAAGTACAAAGGTCTGGGGTCTAGCCTCTTGCTAACCATGGAAAGTCATGCTGCTGGAGCCCCAGAGTGCATGGAAGATACAGCTGAAGTTCATTAACCCTTGCACTCTTGCAGTAGACATTTTGAAGCCAAGTGCCTCAAATCCATTCTTTTAGACAATCAATGTATGTAGCTCAGCATAACACATTTTAATCATTAGAATGCAAGGTGCTTTGAAAGTTCATGGAAAATGGAATTGAAAGATGCTGTTCTTGGTTTTAAAAAGTTTTGAAATCTGTATATATAAACGGTTCTCAAAAAGTTTGGGGAGAATGTGTAATATAATAGCCTAGTGACTAAAGTCCTCGCTGCATTCGTCGGATCCCATACAGATACTGGTTCATATCCCGGCTGCTCCACTTCCCATGCAGCTCCCTGCTTGTGGCCTGGGAGAGTAGTCAAGGATGGCGCAAATCCTTGGGACCCTGCACCTGCATGGGTGATCCGGAAGAAGTTCCTGGCTCCTTGGCTTTGGATCATCTCATCTCTGGCCATTGCAGCCACTTGGGGAGTGAGCCAGCAGATGGAAGATCTTTCTCTCTGTATCTCCTTCTCTCTGTAAATCTGAATTTACAAGAAAAATAAAACAAATCTTTAAAAAAGAATTGTAAGATGAAAAAAAAACTATGCATAGGGCCAGTGCTTTGACAAAGTGGATAAAGCTGCCACCTATGGTGCTGGCATCCCATATGGACACCAGTTTGTGTCCAGACTGTTTTACTTCCAATCCATGTCCCTGTTAATGACTTGAAAAAAGCAGCAGAGGATGGTCTAAGTGCTTGAGCTCCTGCACCCATGTGGGAGACCTGGAATAGGCTCCTGGTTCCTACTTCGGAGAGGGCTAGTTCCAGCCTTTGCAGCATTTGGGGAGTGAGCCAGCTGATGAAAGATCTTTCTCTGTCTCCCCTTCTCTCTGTAGTTTTGCCTTTCAAGTAAATAATAACAATACCCTTAAAAAAAAGTTGCCCCAAAATAAACTTAGCCTTTTATTTCATTTTTCTATTAACTCTTTGAAGAACACTTGTAATAATACCTAATATGTTCCCGTGGATTCACACCTACTTTAGGAGTTAGTAATCATTATATGGTTCCCATTTTGCAGATGAGGAAAGCAAGGCACAGAAGGGGTGTATTGTTTGCCTTGGTAACACTCTGGCAAGGGATGGACCCTACAATAAAACTGACAGAAGATGTTCTGCCTTCCGCCACACTGCGGTAACAATGAGGGAAAATTCAAGGTTAAGTTCCTTAAGGTTTTCCTATCCTTTCGCCTACAATAGCAAAAGAAGAGTTCAGTGACTTGTGTGTGGCCTTGCTGTTAATATGCTGCTCGGGGCACGTGGGTCCTGGATCCAGATTCCTGCTAATCTGCATCATGGGGAGGAACAGGCAATGGCTTAGGCACATGTGCAGAAACATACTTGGAGACCTGGGTTGGGCTCCTGGCACCTGGCTTCAGCCTGGCCCTGCTCAGGTAATTATAGGTGTTTGAAGAGCAAACCAATTGAGGGGAGAACTCTTTCCTTCACTCTCTATCTCTTGCCTTCCTAATACCTAAATTAAAATTTAAAAGCTGAAGAGTTTTTGCTGATTTTGACACTAAGGGACAGGGTAGAATAACGTTTCATGGACACATAAATATGCAGACTGTTTTAAGGTCACTGAAGCACCCTTTATCTCCTCACACCTGGGGTCAATGGCTTCTGCCTCTGGCTATTACATCACTCTTCCAACTCATGACTTCTCTTACTGGTAAACACAATTCTTGAAATCACATGAACTGTGAGGGCGTTTAGATGAGAAGCTCTCAGGCTTCTTCCAACTGTAACCTTCTATGAGCCTGTGAAAATAGTTGCTAAAGGAAAGTGTTAGGCCTGTTAAAGTCATTGAAACATATTGCCAAGTGATTAAAGTGCCAAGGGAAACAGGTGTACTGTGTATTATAAAATTTATTTGTAGCTCTTTCCTTGACAGCAGTGTGTGTGTGTGTGTGTGTGTGTGTGTGTGTGTGTGTAGGTATAAAAAGCTGGCATTCCCATTTTTAGGCAATTATGTCAGGAATAATTCTGAGTACAAATCACAGAAAGCCTGACTTAATATCAAGGGGCTTATCTACCGAGATGTTGAAAGGGAGGAGTTGCCAGCATGGGTTTAACAATGCAGGTGGGTTCTGGAGGGACCCCTAGGATCCCCCAAGGATCCCCCTGGCCTTTCTGCTTTGGCCACAAGAAGGCCACCTGTGATGACCATAGAATTCTCCATCCACATCTCCTGCTGAGGGGAGAGGATAGACGGTGATGGAGACCCAGCTGCAGGTCCCACCATGGAATGCAGGCTGGGTGGGTAGTTCTTGGCCAGTGACCGAGCACAGCAGGGACTCTTGTATAGCTCCTGCTTACAAAGTGCTCACGAGGACATTACTGGGAAAACCGGCCCAGTGTGATTTGGGTAGAAGATCAATGTGAGTTTCAAGGTGTTGATTGTTGTCCTGTGATTTGGTAAGAGACTCGTTTTTAGGAGGTGTATGCAGGAAAGCTTAGGGGCAATGTGACATTAATTCTACAAAGGGAGAAAAATGAGAAAATTAGAAACATGGAAAAAGTTTACATCTGGGGAATCTTATATATAGAAAAAGAATGTTTTGCAATCTTTCTGTGACTATAAATTTTTCAAAATCAAAGGTGAAATATAGGTACAAAAACTCAGAGGTTTCAAATTCAGCCTCACAATAGCATTGAATTGATCATGTTGTATGACAACAATACGCAGGGGGAAAATGTTACTTTATTACCTGCCTACCCCATCTCAGTATTTCCTTATAATTTAGAAGCTTCCATGCCAGGTTTTCTAATGTCAACAATAACATGATCTTCCTTACTTTAAATTGAAAACAGTAGTTTAAAGAGAAATAGTAGGAAACAGAATTGGGGTGGGAATGTAACTCTGTAAGGGGTGGGAATTCTTGAGTTTTCCTGTCCCTCCACTCCCCCTGCTCTGTCTCTGACCACCCTTCCGACCTCCAGGCCTTTGAGCCTCAACCTATGCATCGACCCCTTTGGGCTTCATGCTTTATGTGACACCCACGATGAGGGCCCCAAGCTTCTCTAGGCTAATCTGCGATTGGGAGTTTTGGGGGACTGGTTGTGCTGCTCTTTAGGACACCCACATCTGTATTGGTGTGATTGGGTTTGAGTCCCAAGTCGTTTGTTTCTGAGTCCAGTTTTCTGCTCTTGTGTACCAAGAGAGGCAGCAGATCAAGGCTCAAGAACGTGAGGCATTGCCAGGCATGCAGGAGGCCATGATGGAGTTCCAGGTTCCTGGCCTCGGCTGGGTCCAGCCCTGACTATGGCAGGCACTTGGGAAGTGGACTATCAGATGGAAGAGCTTTCTCTCTCTCCCTCTCTTTCTGCCTGTTAAGTAAGTAAATTAAATGGAAAAGGAGTGCCTCTTTGCCCCTGTCATCTCTTGCTTCCTTAAGTAATATTCCTTGACTAACACTGAACCTTGGAACCCATAGCCACCTGCCTGAATGAGTCAGCCACCAGCCACACCCTCCTCTTCCTCAACTGGTCACAGGAAAAAAAACAAAACCCATCATTCATCCCATAGAAAGAATATTCATTCTCCAGCTGTAGGCAACTGCCTAGGTTGCATTGCACCTAAGCAAGCATTACAGTGCTGAGAGAAAAGCAGATAACAGCAGGCCACATCCTGGGCCTGGTTAATGTTAAATTGGTGTTAACTATACTAGTGTGCCAGCATGGTTGCCTATTCTACTTTTTTTTAAAGACATGTTGGGGGCAGACACCGGTTTGCCAACAGACAGGGTGTGGGGACCTGCACGGGAGTGCTCGTGGGCATGGAGAGCTGTGGATTGCTCAGGGAAGTGGGTCTGGAGATGTGTGGGAGTGAGGATGGCTGAGGGAGAACGTGACAGGGGAGGAGTGCCTTTTGAGGGACTGCACCAATCAGGTCCTGCACATGTAGGTAAATAACAAGGCTAAGACGGATGATTTAGAGGAGAAAAACCTGAGGGCCTTTGGGCCAAACCAGCACACCTGCCCACATGGGAGACCTGGTTGGCATCAACCACTATCTACTGGCACACACAAGAGCCATGGCTGGGGGCGTGCCTGGCAGGAGTCGACCACAGTATCTGCCAGTGAGTATCGGGGTAAAGTGTGGACCATGTTGGGCTGGACATGACACTAATCAGCAAGCAAAAGAACTGGGTCTGGGAGCAGGTTCTGTGGGCGACTGTGAGCTCACTTTTGTGGGACTGCCATACCAGCTGGTCTACTCGAGGGCTGGGTTGGTGACCGACTGAGTTAGGTATTACCATGGAATTCACCAACACTTGTAGGTATTGTGGTTGGGAACAGGTTGGGCAAGTCCAGGCTTTAGTACCCCCAGGCAAACCCAAGATTTGCATGTGGGGTGGACTTGGCTGCAGCATCCACCAGCTCACATAAAGGTGGAGACTGGGGGACAGGCTGTGCTGGGTAAGGGCCTAGCATACGCTGGCACATGTGAGATCTGGGATCAGGGAATGAACCTAGTTGAGGAACTTGGGCAACTCCTCTGGTGGGCCATTGTTCCCACTGGTGAGCATGTGAGCTGGGTATTGGTCAGGCCAGGCAGGGCTGCTTCACTTGCAGGCAGGTGTGTGGTTTTGCTCTGGGGACGCAAACCCAGCAGGGCTAGACCAAACTGTAACTGATTAAGGCGGAGCTAGGCTAGGTTACCACACCTATCAGCACGAAGGCCAGAGATGGGGGCAGGCTGGGCTATAACACCCACCAGCAAGAGTTGGGACTCAGGACATGGCAAGCCAGACCAGGGTAAGGTGCAGCATATGATGGCAAAGGCCAAGCTGGGTGGTGGGTTATGCTGGGCTGGGTCAGAGAAACCACCAGCACATGCAAGATCTGTGGCTGGGCGCAGGCCTGTTCAGGGTACTAAGGGGACACCCCTGGTGGGCTGCAGTTCCCACTAGTGAGTGCAAGAGCTGAAATGGGGGCAAGGAACTGGTCTGGACATGGCTGCAGCATCCCTTGGCATGAGTATGGACTGGATCTAGGGTGTGCCAGACTGGGCTAGGTTCCAGAACCCACTGGTGCTCATGAGAGCTAGACTGTGGAAGACAGGCTGGGCTCCGTCTTGGCACGCACTGAACCCGACTAGGCTAGGCTAGGCTGTAGCACCCATCAGCATGAGCTGGAACTGGGGACATGGTGAACTGAGCCAGGATGCAGCATCTACTGGTGAATGCTGAGATGAGGCGAGTCATGCCAGTCTGGGACGCAGTACCCACTAACACATGTAGGACTCAGGATTAGGGGTAAGCCTAGGAGGGGAGCTGCATGGGGTTTCACTGCACGGGACACTACTCCCACTGGTGAGCATGAGAGCTAAGACTCTCATGCAGGGGACAGACCAGGCTGGGCAAGGCCACAAAGCCTATTGACCTGCATATGAGCTGGGTGAAGGGGAAAGCCAGGCTGTGCTAAGTGACCATTTCTACTGGTGCATGTGTGAGGCAGAGTATGAGCCAGACTGGCTGGACTTTGTCACAGCATCAGCTAGAAAGTGCTGGGACTGGCGGTAAGTCCTGTCAGGCTAGATTGCAGAACCACCTGGAACGTGCAAGATCCAGGACTGTGAGTGGGCCTTGTAGGGAAACTGTGGGCACTCCTCTAATGGGCTGCAGCCCCTGGCAGTGAGCATGAGAACCACGGGTGGGGGTGGACCTGGCTGGACAGGCAGTGGTATCCACCAGAATGAGTCTGGGATGGATAGTGGAGTTAGTTGGGCTAAACTAGGCTCTAATGCCCATTACTATGTCTGAGAGCAGAATGGGATGTGGGACAGATCGGACCTGTCTGCTGCACATACCAGCATGTACAGGAACCATGATTGGGGGTGGGTCGGGTAGGGATTATTGGATGTTACTCCGATTAGGCTTCAGTTCCTGCTGGTATGCGTGAGGGTTAATTGTGTGATGGGCAGGGTTGGGCTGGTCTGCGGCATCCATTGGTTTGTGTATGAGAAGGGGCTGTGGACAGAACTGACCCAGCAATTGCAACCACCAGTGTGTGAGTGTAGACTGATCTGAGGGATGGATTAGCCAGATCCCACTTTGGCAAGCACACACAGGAGTCAACTTGGGGTCGTCTCTGGCAAGGTTTCTTTGGGGACACTTCCAACTGGATCACTGGACTCAGACTCCAACTATGGTGAAAATCACAGAAATGTAGAGTGCATGTGTCAGAACTGGGTCTGCTCAGTTACTGAGGCCTATGTGGTGGATGGCCCGCCCAGATGTACATGGGAGACAGACAACCAGTTCATTTAGGCCTGCAGAGGATGACTAGTATGAAGGGCAGGACAAACTGGACAACTCTCCCGGTCAAGTTTTGACAGTGAGTATCTGGGTGAATGGAGACTCTAAGGTGAACTATGTCAGCAAATGAACCTTGGAAGGATTTATTCAGTCTTGGAGTAATGAAATAAACAGCATCTCAGAACTACCAAAACTATTTAAACAGTACTCTTAGAGCATATTCTACATTGGGAACCCTGGGATGACATTGGGTGGTCTTCCCTCATTCCTGGGTACTACTGTGATTGGGTTGCTGGGAGAAGCCCTCTCTCCTCCTCTCATTTTCCCCAGATACAAGAAACAAAGATGAGTTTGGAGGCAGTTGTCTCATCTACTTCCCCCTATTCCTCAACCTTTCCCGCCCTAGTCGGTGGTCCACATGGGCATGCATCCCTCTCAACTATGTAAACATCATAAAAAACAAAGCAAATTTATTTATTTATTTTTTTAAATAACTCAGTAAGGGTCTAAGAGCCAAGCACTGTTTTAGGCCCAGAGAACAAAACAGATAAAAACTACATCCTTACACAGATCCTACCTTCTAGTAGAGGAACAGAGAAAGCCAATCCATAGGTTAATATGTAATTTTCAAAATTTTTTTGTTTATTTGAAAGGGAGAAGAAGGATGGAAGGGTGAAAAGAAAGAAAGAGAGAAAGAATATCCCCAGGTACACACAATAGTCAGGGCTAGGCCAGGCAGAAGCCAGGAACTAAGAGCTTAAGCCAGGTCTCCTGTGTGTATGGCAGGAACCAAGTACTTGAGCTGTCACTTCCTCCTTCCCAAGGTATGCATTAGCAGGAAGCTGAAGGGACCAGCCTTGTGGTGCACTGCGTTAAGCTGCCGTCCAATGCTGGCATCCCATATGAGTGCTGGTTCCCTACCCAGCTGCTCCACTTCTGATCCGGCTCTTTGCTACTGAACCTAGAAAAGTAGCTGATGATGGCTTAAGACCTGAGTTCCTGGGGCCCGGCGGCGTGGCCTAGCAGCTAAGGTCCTTGCCTTCAACGCGCCGGGATCCCATGTGGGCACCGGTTCTAATCCCGGCAGCTCCACCTCCCATCCAGCTCCCTGCTTGTGGCCTGGGAAAGCAGTCGAGGACCGCCCAATGCATTGGGACCCTGCACCCGCGTGGGAGACCTGGAGGGGGTTCCAGGTTCCCGGCATCGGATTGGCGCAGCACCAGCTGTTGCAGCTCACTTGGGGAGTGAATCATCGGACGGAGGATCTTTCTCTCTGTCTCTCCCGCTCTCTGTATATCTGACTTTGTAATAAAATAAATAAATCTTTAAAAAAAAAAAAAAAGACCTGAGCGCCTGGCAGCCACCTGGGAAACCTGGATATAGTTCCGGGCTCCAGATCTTGGCTATTGTGGCCATTTGGAAAGTAAACCAGTGAATGAAAGATATGAAAGATTTTGCTCTCTCTGTGTGTGTAATGCTGCCTTTCAAATAAATAAATATCTTTTTAAAAAAAGAATGAATGAATAAAAGGAAAGGAAAGAGGAAGCAGGAATTGGAAATGGGGCCAGGCCTTGAGCCCAGGCTCTTGGGTATGAGGTGCACATGTCCAGAACAGCTGGTTAACTGCAATGCCAAAGGCCCACCACTCCCAACTTGTGATTTGATAGACAGTGATGGACAGTGATTGATTGCTAGGGAGAAAAATAAAGCTTGTCTGATAGAGCTTGTGAGCCCAGACTCAAACACCAGTGGGTAGCACTAAGAGAAACCAGGAGTTGGAGGTCGCTTGTGAATGCCAACAGGTGCCCAAGAACACTCAACTTGTAGAAACAAACGCCTGTGGCTCTTCATCTGGCAGACCCACCTCGATTGAGTCCTTTCCAGGAAGGAGAGTTAGCAAAGTGCAACCAGCTCTTCTTGGAAAACACGTGTCTTGAGCTCCTGGTAGTGGAGACATGTACCTTGCTGAGAGCTGGCATCAGGATTTCAAGCTGGTGCGACACCAGGGCCTTTCCAGGACTGGGCAGGGTTGGGATGTGAACTGTTATTCTCTGCAAGACCAAGTCTAAATTGCAGCTTCCCAAGGTACTTGTGAGGCAACACAGTCAAGAGGGCTGCTGTTCCCTCAGGTTTTGGTCTTCCAGGCACACTGCCCCCTCCTCTCTCTGCCCTGTGCTCCTGTTGGGATGGCTGTCTTCTGCAGTTTGGCTGGCCTTGAAAACTGATGAGGAGCTACTGTGAATCAAGGAAGGAGATGCAGCTCCCAGCCTGCCCCCTAAGGTTCTCCTAATAATTCCACCTGCTCATGTAGGAACTCTCAGACCTCATCCCCTGCAAGCTTCCCTTCTTAATTCTCACAGTGGAGTGTTGTCTCAATTGTCTGGGGGAATGAGGTAGATCTCCTTGGTCAGCAGCATCCCTGTGGCAGGTAACCAGGCCTGGGTGCCCCAGGGGAGCCTTGTTTTCCACACCTCCCTGATGAGAGTCTGCACCTGGGGCCTCGGGAAGCCAGCTACTTCACAGACTGTCAAGGCCTGCATCCATCTCCAAAACAGAGGCCTTGGGATCTCATCTTTAATCTGGTGTGTGTGTGTGTGTGTGTGTGTGTGTGTGTGTGTGTGTGTGTTGAGACAAATTGGAGCATGCCACTCTGGAGCCCACCTATTGGGATGATTTTTTTTTCCCCATCTGTGGCAATTGGGATGGTTTTATAAACAGGGTGTGGCCTTGGGTACAGCAGTGAGGACCCCATTTGGAACACCTGCACCCCACATTGGAGTGCCTGGGTTTATGTCCTGAGTCTACTCTCCTGCTAATGCATATCCTGAGGGTCAACAGGTGATGGCCCATGAGCTGGGTCCTAGCCACCAGTTTAAGAGAAGCAGGTTGAGTTCCTGGCTTCAGCGTGGCCCAGCAGGCATCAGAGGGAGTGAGCTAGAAAATGGAAGAGCCCTGTCTATGACTCTGTCTTTCACATAAATAAAAAATAAATTTTTAAAAGAATGGGTATACCACCATCAGTCTAGAACAAATCACACATCATAGCTCAGTCATGGACTTACTACCCTTGGGTGAAGTTGACCTGTTTCAGGTCAATCCGCAGTACTCAGGATGGGGTCACATGGAGCACAATGGAATGCAATGTGGTCATTAGGCTATGGGAAGAGATGCCAGTGATTCTGTAATCATAGTAACAACATCACATAGCAAATACATGACCTAAAGTTTTTAAATGATTATTTATTTGATAGGCAGAACAACCCAGAGAGACACACACACAGAAAGAAAGACACATAGAGTTCTTCCATGCACTGGTTTTGCCCCAAATGCCTGCAACAACCTGGCACTTGCCAGCCCCAAGCCAGGAGCCAGGAAATGCATTTGAACCTCCCACCTGGGTGGCAGGCATGCAAGAACACGAGGCAACACTTGCTGCCTCCCAAATGCATTAGCAGTGATGCTGTACTAGAAGAGCAGGATAGCAGTGATTGACCAGGAGCTCTACTGTGGGCTGTGGGTATCCCGAGCAACAGTCCAACCTGCCAAGCCACATGCCTGCTCCTGATCTAAGTTCTGAGTAAAGACTTGAGTGGTTTTCAATTTCTTGCCAATGAAATTGGCAGTTCCAATATGTATGATGCATCGAAGGATGTGAAATACGAGGAATATGAGCTAAAATCTTACAGCACAAACATATATTACAGTGTGAGTTTCTAGTGGTAGCCTTTGTTTTTAAATAAGTTATTTGAAAGGCAAAGTGACACACACAGACACACACACACACACAGAGAGAGAGAGAGAGAGAGAGAGAGCTGCTGGTTCACACCCCGTGTTGCTGTAACAGCCAGGACTGGGCCAGGCTGAAGGCGGGAGTTGGGTACTCCGTCTGTATCTCCCATGTGCATAGCAGAGGCCCAGGTCCTTGTACCATCTTTACTACCTTCCCAGGCACAAAGGCAGGGAGCTGGGTAGGAAGCAGAGCTCAAACAGGTTCTCCAATAGAGGATGGCAGCGTTGCAGGGGGCAGCTCACCACTTTGTGCAGGCCCCAGTCACAGTCTCTCTGCTCGTCTTTATTAGAGCCATCATGAGTGGAGCTCTGAGTTTTGCAATCAGGGATGCTCCACCTGCCAAATGACCACTGAGAAGAATGGTGGCCTCACCTGCTAATATCAGCACCTTGGCAGTCACGATTAGGCATGATATGCTGGGGAGGCAAACACTCAAATCATAGCAGCAAATAAATGGACGTACTGGTTTTTTGCAGAATCTTTGATCCCATAATTCTTTTTTTATAAATTTCCTTTAAAAATATTTATTTTATTTATGTGAATGTTAGAATTACACCAGGGAGAGACAGAGAGGGAGAGAGAAAAAGATCTTCCATCCACTGCCTCACTACCCAGATGGTTGCAATGGCTGGAGCTGGGCCAGTCTGAACACAGGAGCCAGGCGCTTCCTTTGGGTCTCTCTCAAACACGTGAGCCATCCTCTGCTACTTTCCCAGTCCATGAGCTGGGAGTTGGATCAGAAGGAAAGCAGTGGGGACTTGAAGCAGCACCCATTTGGGATGCTGGCACCACAGGCAAAGGTTTTACCTACAATACCACAGCATTGACCCCTCCTTATAAATTTCCCAAATGAGTTATGATGAGTACTAACCTCTAAGGTATACTTAGCATCAGTTCTATCCAACACTGAACAGGAATGCTGCCAAGATATTTGGTCTATGGAATGTTTTATGCTTTCCTAGGCCAGAAATTCTCCCTTTTTGGCTTCAGGACCCCTTTTCCCATTAAAAATTACTGAAAACTACAAGACATTTTTGTTACATGGGCTAGATATCTTTAACATTTGTATTTGCTCATTCATTTTTAAAATAACAATAATAAATGTTAACGTAATTTTAAAAATTAGCAACAGGAATGTCATGGCTTCACTTTTTTTTTTTGCTGATGTGTCAGATGGCTAGTCTAGTGAAAAACAGATGGATTCTCCTGCCTGCTTCTGTGTTGGCTCAGGTGCCACTTCCAAGGCAGGGAGCACCTAGGAGACCCCACAGCAGCCCATGAGAGAATGAATGAGAAAGTCTCCATGCCTGTCTCGAAGATTCTGAGGTTCCCAGATGTGCCCACCCCACGCCTTGAGGCATTCCGCTCTAGTTACACAGGATATAGATCTCTCCTTGGGAAACACGAGTTAGTTCTTCTCAACTGTGAACAGTCATTGGGCCCTCGGTCGCTAGCCTCATAACCTGCTTTAGTACCTTCAGCCAATTCATTTTGTCCTATTGCCAGCACCTTGGAATAAGGACACATCCTGGGCTGGTCCTGGAGGCAGCACGCTGTCCACACTGTCACCTGGAGGCTTTATGTCCCCTGTAGGAGATGGCTGTCTTTCCTGATGAGGAAAGTGAGGTCTGGGTAGGGTCTCCCAGAGCAGCTAAGAAGCCAGGGCTTTTTCTCAGACCTTCTGCCCCTGGACTTCATTCTTTTCATTATTTGACCTTAACAAAGCATCATTAGCTTGTTCAAATGGGATCCAATGTGATTTTTAGATAAAATCTCTCATTTTCTGCATTCCATGTATGTTTTCTTTTCAGTTTTTAGAAATTCCATTCAGATGGTTCTGTGTGTGTTGACGACCCCACAATGTCGAGTTTTCTGTTTTCTTTTGTGTTCATCAGGGTTATCCTGTGTGGCTTCAGGAAGCTTCGGGGGAGTTTAGCTGCACATTTGTTTTGGGGAATGCTGGTGTCACATAAATATCCCTTGAGTTTTTGCTCTTGTGTTTTATCACAAACACTGTCCTCTCCATTTATGGCAGAGTGAAGAGTGTCGTACAAAAATTAAGTCTTTAGGTTTCATGCCAGGGAATCTCAGGATACAATATGACCATATTCGGAAATAAAGTCTTGGCAGATGTAATTCATTAAAGAACATCTAGAAATTGGAACATGCTGAGCTAGGATAGGCTCTAAACGCAGCAATTGTGTCCTTACGGGGCACAGAGAAACAGAGGGAAAAAGGCCACGTGAAGATGGAGTTGGGCTTGGAGTTGATTGTACTTTATGATGGCAGCCCTAAAACATACCATCCTCCAGACCTGGCCCCAAATCTACCGCCTCTCTCTGGCCTTTCCTAGCCACCTAAGACAGAAGTGTGTCTCTCTCCTTTGAATTCTGAGAGCACCTGCTGCCTGCATCCTTGCCAGGGACTGAGGTTGCTACTGTGACTGTGTTACCTTTTCCAGAAGAAAAATGTTTCTTAAGGAAATGTGTCTGGAGCTGCCACTGAGGTGGAGTAGGGTAAGCTGACATCCACTATGGGCACAGGTCCCAGCTGCTCCACTTCAATCTATCTTCCTGCTGATGGCCTGGGAAATAAGCAAAGGATGGCCCAAGGCGTTGGGACCCTGCACCATTGTGGGAGACCTGAAAGAAGCTCCTGGCTCCTGGTTTTGGACTGGCCTAGCTCTGGTTGTTGCAGCCATTTGGGGTGTGAACCAGCAGATAAAAGACCTTGCTGTGTGTTTCTCCTTCTCTCTATGACTCTACCTTTTAAATAACAAAATAAAATGAATCTGTAAAAAATTTTTAAAGGTCCCAGTGCAATAGCCTAGTGGCTAAATCCTTGCCTTGCAACTGCCTTTCCCAGGCCACAAGCAGGGAGCTGGATGGGAAGTGGAGCTGCCGGGATTAGAACTGGTGGCCATATGGGATCCTGGTGCGTTCAAGGAGAGGACTTAAGCCGCTAGGCCACCGCGCTGGGCCCAAGTTCATAGTTTTCTTAACCTTTTCTTTCCACTTAAGGAAACCATTCAATAAATATTTTCGAGGGCCTACAACGTGTCAGGCATTTTGTTTGTACCTTTTGAATAAATCAATGTAAAACGAAGACACAAAATTTCCAGCCTTGAGAGGCTGGCTTTCTAGAGAGATGATAGGTGTGTGTGCTAAAACACAAATGCTCCAGTCCCATGATTCAGACAAGGTGACTGTGGCTTTCCTTGTCTCTTTTTAAATTTCATTTTGATTATTTGAAAGGCAGGGGCAGAAATGGAGCTCTTCCATCTCTTGGTTCACTCTCTAAATGCCCAAGAATCAGGGTTGGGCCAGGCTGAAGCCAGGAGCCAGGAACCTCATCCGGGTGTCCTGCTTCAGTGGCAGGGACCCAAGTACTTAAACTACTGCCACTGTCACCCTGGGTGCACATTAACAAGAAGTTCAGAAGGCAACAGGGCTGGGATTCGAACTCAGGCACTGCACTATCGATGCAGGTGTACCAAGCAACAATTCAACCATGGAGCCAGATGCCCACCCCTTTCTTGTTCCTTAACTCTGTGGACACCGGTTTCTGGTGCAGGTCTACTTTTGACTGTCAGGGACTCTCTGTTCTTTTTTTTAATCTTTATTATTATTCTTATTTTATGATACAATTCCATAGGCCCCTGGGATTTCCCTTATCTCCTCCCCAAGTCCCCCCCCCCCACCGAGTTCCCTTATATCATTACTAAACTATAGTTCTTCATACACAGTCATATGTCCATTATTGCGGGCATGGACAATGGCAGAGAGTCCAGCATCTTATTGTCATATAGTTAACAGTTTCATTAGGAGTTCATCTTTAGTCTGGAAGCAGAGATGCATACTGCATTGCATCCTCACATCTGGATATGTTAGTCTCCATTTCACAGTTACTGTACATCCCCTTAAATGAAAAGCCACAATACAAAATCAATAATAGGAAGAAACATGGAAATTTACAGTGCCATGAGGTTTAATAACATGTTACTAGATATGACAGTCTCCATTACACAACTACTATACATCCCCTTAAATGAAAAGCTATAAAACAAAATCAACAACAGTAAGAAAAAAGAAATTAGCAACATCATGAAGTTAAATAACATGCTACTGAATGACTAATGTGACACTGAAGAAAGGAAAAAGAAAATCAAGACCCTTCTTGATGAAAATGATGCTACTGTGTGATCTATGAGTCACTGAATGATTTAATCAGAAGAAAGTGATTTGAAGAGATGAAACTACCAAAAAAAATCAAAATCCATGAGATACAGTTTCCACTAATTTTTGTTGGTGAAATGTGTCTCCTGTAGGTGACAGATAGGTTTTGTTTCTTAATTCAGTCTACTAATCTATGACATTTGATTGAGCTTAAGCCATTTACATTCAGGGTTACTATGTATGGATGGTACTTTGGTCCTGCCATTTTAGCAATGGGTTGTTTATTGATTTAGTCTTCTGTTGTCCTTTTACTGGGATGTTCTTCACATTTGCTTTGATTTTGGTGCTGTTCTATGTCTGGAATCTCTCTGCTCATTGAAACATGAGCTGCATCGGGACTGCTTCCTGATGCCTGAATTTACAGGTCTGGATGCAGGCTGAGAAAACAGAAAAGTTCCTGCGAATCTTGGCATGGCATTAGAGAGGACTCAAAGACTCCGTCTAGTTCCAGACAGGTGGCCGATGTTACTTCTGCCAGGAGCTGTGGCTCATCAGCCGTCTTGCATTGCTGCCAAAATGAAAATTATTGCTTTTTGCCAAGTGGGGACCAATGCCAAGCATCAGAACCACACACATGGGCTACGTAGCATCATGTATGTTTTGATAAAGGAAGTGCATAAGAACAAAGAATGTGTTCTCTAGTCTTTTTTTTTTTTTTTTTTTGGCAACCCTTAAGACATCATACTGATGGGAAAACCAGACTCTGTTGAGAACTAATTTGAGGAAGGAAGACAGGCAGTGAAGGAGAAAGAATACTAACTTAAACATACAAATGTACATTTAAAAAAGAATACTTGGAAGGGCATTAAGTACAGTAGTTAGGAAGTCACTTGGGAAGTTTGCATCCTGTATCCAAGCACCTGGTTGTGGCCCTTCTCCCTGCATGGCAGGTTCTGGGAGACAGCAGGTGATGGCTGTAGTGAGTGGATCCCTGCCACCCATGTGGGAGACCTGGATGGTGTTCCTGGCCCCTGGCTTCAGCCTGGCCCAGCTCCAGCTGGTTGTGGGCACCTGGGAAATTAACTGGCAGATGGAGAATCTCTGTCTCTGTCCCTCTGCTTTTCAAATAAATCATTTTAAAAACATATTTAAAGATCACCACATTATTTAACAAAGGCCTAGTGGGGGGCTGCTGTCTGGTCTGGAAATGACTGCAGTGTCCCTAGGTAGGTTTGTGGGCTGGATGTGGGATGTACCAGACTGGGCTAGACTCCAGCACCCACTGTTACCTCTGAGAACCAGAGTGGGTGTAGGACAGGCTTGGTTAGGTCTTTGCCCCTGAGGACCCACTTGTGAGCTGTGTCTGAGTGTGGACCAGGCTTGGCTGGGCTGTAGCACCCAACAGTAAGAACTAGAACAGATGAGGGCCAGTCAGGAAAGGCTACTGTTCCTGTAGCACAGGAGGTGGACTAAAGTAGGGCTGACCCATGGATCCATCAGTGTGCGAGATCTGGCATTGGGAGAGATCCTGATGGAGGAGCTTGGGGAACTCCTCTGTCGAGACACAGTCCCTGCAGGTGAGCGCAAGAATCAAGACAGGGAGCAACCCAGACCAGGCCAGAATATGGTACCTATTGGCATCCATTTGGCTCAGATTTGGGACAAGCCAGGCTGGGCCAGTTCATATCACCTGCTAGAAAATCTGAGAGCCAGAATGGACTGTGGGTCGAACTGGATCGGGCCACAATACCAGCCAGTCCATATTAGGGCCGGGACAGGGAGCTGGCAGGGCTGGACTAGGCTATAGGCCCCACCAGCATGAGCTGGAATTGGAGGCAGGCCGAGTCCAGCCAGACTACAGCACCCACTGGCTAATGCTGAGGTGAAGCAGGCCATGCCAGACTGGGTTGCAGTGCCCAAACAGCACACATGAGACTGGGGTGGGAGGATGGGGCAAACCCAGTGAAGAGACTGTGGGGGCTCCCCTACTGGGCCACTACTCCCACTAGGATTGGGGGCAGTCCAGGCTGGGCAGGGCTGCAACACCTGAAGGCCTACAATGAAGCTGAATCAGGGGAAAGCCAGGCTGGGCTGACAGTACATTCTAGTGCATGCATAAGCCAGAGTGGGTGTGGGTTGGTTGGGCTTTGCCGCAGCATCAACTGGCAGATGCTGGCACAAGAGGCAAATTCTATTGGACTAAATAGCAGAACCACCTGGAGAGTACATGATCCTGGAGTGGGAGTGTACTCAGTAGGAAAACAGTGGGCATCTCCCTCTTGAGCAGCCACTCTGATTGGTGAACATGAGAACCAGGACTGGGATAAGCATGGCTAGACTGAGAGTGGCACCTGCCAGCAGGTGTGTGGGCTGGATAGTGGGACTGGTTGGGATGAATTAGGTTTCAATACCCATTGACATGTATGAGAGCTCATTGGGATGTGGGACAGACTGGACCAGTCTGCTGTACATACTGGCAAGTGTGGGAACCAGAACAAGGGGTGGGCCTGGTGGGGGTTATTGCAGGTCATTCTGACTGGTTTGCATAAGGGCCGAGTGTGTGGCAGCCAGGATCAGGTTGGGTTGTAACACCCATTGGTTTGCATAGAAGACAGGGCTGGAGATAGAACTGACCTAGCAATTGCAACTACCAATGTGTAGGTAGACTGATTGGGGTTATGGACAGTGCTGGACCCTATACTGGCAAGCACACACAAGAATCAGGTCTGGGATTGGCTCAGATGAGGCTTCTTTGGCAAATCACCCCCCCCCACCACCACCACCACCAACTGAACCGCTGGACTCAGAACTCCAACCATGGAGAGAATTATAGGTTCCATGGTCTGACCATGGGGTGCGTGTCAGAGCTGAGCCTCTTCAATGGCTTAGATGCAGCAGTGGACAACATATCAGATGCACATGGAGGATGTGGCAGTATCTTGGAGCCTGCAGAGGACACCTGGTACCGTGGCAAAGGACAGAAGACAGAATGAATTGAACAATACCCCAGCCAAGTGATGGCAGTGAATATCTGGGCAACAGAGATTATGCGGTGGGCTATGTCAGCCAGCGGATTCTGGAGAGACTTCATAGTGATTGGAGTGGTGGGGTCAACAGCAATTCAGAACTGCTGAACTATCAAAACCACTTGAGCAGGACCCTGTGAGCATGCCCCACATTGTGGACCCTTGGATGGTTGGGAGGCTGGGTGGGGCTTCTCCCCTTATCTCCCCCATTTCCCCAGATACAGGAAGGAAGAAAGAGAATGAGGAAACAATGGCCTCACCCACTTTCATCTAGCCCTTGAGTCTTTGCACCCCAATCAACTATGCAAAGATCATCAAAAGTAAAATTTAAAAATGCAAAAAATCCTCCATATTTAAAGAACACTGCATTGTTTAACAAAGGCCTAGTACTTAGCTGAGAGTAGCATAATAGCACAGTCATAAGTAGCTATTGGAAGGAGAGAAGGTACATTAATACAAAATTCTAATGAACATTATGGCAATATGTATCAAAAGATTTGTGCCCAGTGTGGTAGCCTAGCAGCGAAAGTCCTCCCCTTGAATGCACCAGGATCCCATATGGGCGCTGGCGGCTCCACTTCCCATCCAGCTCCCTGCTTGTGGCCTGGGAAAACAGTGAAGGATGGCCCAAAGCCTTGGGACCCTGCACCTGTGTGGGAGACCTGGAAGAAGTTTCCAGCTCCTGGCTTCGGATTGGCTCAGCTCCAGCCATTGTGGCCACTTGGGGAGTGGATCCTCGGACAGAAGATCTTCCTCTCTCTCTCTCCTCTCTGTAAATCTGCCTTTTCAATAAAAATAAATAAATCTTAAAAAAAAAAAGACTTAAAATAGTCATCTTTTTAAATCAAGTGATTCTATTTCCTTGAATGTATCCTGGGAAAATAATTTTTGCCTTTGCAGGAAGGTCACCTTTAAGGATTTTTCCCCATCATTTTACAATAATGGAAAATGACATGAGTAATCATAAATGCAGAACTTTTGAAAAATATTTTATTTTCATTGGAAAGGCAGATTTACAGAGAGAAGGAGAGACAGAGGGAAAGAGCTCCATCCATCAGTTCACTTTCCTAATGGCCGCAACAGCCGGGGCTGAGCCGATCCGAAGTCAGGAGCTGGGAGCTTCTTCCGGGTCTCCCATGCAGGTGCAGGGTCCCAAGGCTTTGGGCCATCCTCTATTGCTTTCCCAGGCCACAGGCAGGGAGCTGGATGGGAAGTGGAGCAGCCATGACACGAACAGGTGCCTATATGGGATCCCAGTGTTTCCAAGACAAGGAGTTCCAGGTCACTAGTCTTGATGTGGCCCCATTCAGGTTTCTGTGGACATTTCGGGGTGTGAACAAGCAGATAGAAGATCTGTCTCTGCTGTTTAAACAAAGTGAGAATACACAAACAAAAAAGTATTAATCATATCCAAGGATTGAAAAATAATGGTTTTAAGTGATGTGCATGTGAAGGTTCTTTATGGTACTCTTTATGGTAACTAGAACTATGGCTGAAAATTTCCATATGTAAGACTAAAATATTCCTGTTCTCAATGAATTTTAGTACAAAGTGCTCATGGGCATTCTTAAGTAGAAAGACTGTGCAGATGTATGTATGTGCAGATGTGTGTTAGGATTCCAGTTTTGTCTATAATATAGGTCAGGTTTACTTGTCTATATGTGTGGAAGTACTTCATAAAGTGCATGAGCTTAAAAGAAAAGTTTATTTTTGGGCAAATAAACTGAAATCCACACACACTAGGCATCTTCAAAAAGTTCATGGAAAATGAGCATTATGAAAAAGCTGCATGAATGTCAAAATGTTTTTGCAGCAAAATAAACTTGTTCCATGTTTTTAAAGTACTCTCTCACATACATATACAAACATAGTAAAATATATACGCAAATATTCATGTGTTAGCTTGATATGGATAGATAAATATAGTAATTGCACATGCATCTATACATAATATATTTCTGTTTAAACAGAAGGATATGTTAAGTGGCCACCTCTTGGTAGTGCAGATATATGAACTTTAGCTTTTGTCTCCTTTTTCATATTTAAAAACTTCATTTAATTTGTTTGCATTGTTTTCTAATCAGCAAAAATTTAAATTTAGTATGAAAATGGGAGATAGCTTATTCATTTACTTATACTTATTTTTCACTTATTTGAAAAGGAGAGAGACAGAAATAGATTTTCTACCCACTGGTCCATTCCGCAAGTGCCTGTAATAACTGGGTTAGCCCAGGCCGAGAACAGGAACTTGGAACCCAATCTCAGTCCTGATTGGGTGGCAGGGAAGCCAAATACTTGAGCCACTTCCCATCGTCTGTCAGGGTGTACATTAGGAGGGAGCTGGACTCCAACCCAGTCCCTCTGACACAGGAGACAGACATTCCAAGTGGATTCTTATGGCTACACCAAACACCCATTGGATACTTGACTGGGCAGTGTCCAGCAGCTACAGTTCCTGGCTCATAATGTATTAACAGGTGCATATTCTGCTTCCAAACCCAGCATGTTTATAATAAGAAAAGCACCAGCCCAGGATAATCAAATAATTACTTTGTGGAGTTTATATGGAGATTATATAAAATGCAGATAAAGTGCTAACAAATGCAGATAAAGCTCTCAATGTGTTAGTAAGAGTTCAGTAGTGTTATTTAAGGAAACACAAGTCTGACAGCTTCTGTGGTCATGATAGCTCGCCTTGTAGCTGATTAGATTTCAAGCAAGAAAAAAGAGCAAACTGGACAACATACATGAAATGATTAATTCCTGGCTTTGGACTGACTCAGCTCCAGCCATGTTGGCCGCTTGGGAAGCACACCAATGGATGGAAGCTCTGTCTCTCTGTCTCTCCTTCTCGCTATAAATCTACCTTTCCAATAAAAATAAATACATCTTAAAAAAAAAAGCAGAGACTGTCAGAAAGTCTATATCTAAAAGAAACAAATTATTTTTTAAAAAAGATTTATTTATTTTTCTTACAAAGTCAGACAGAGAGAGAGGAGGAGAGACAGAGAGGAAGATCTTTCATCCAATGATTCACTCCCCAAGTGACCACAATGGCCGGAGCTGAGCCAATCCGAAGCCAGGAGCCAGGAACCTCCTCCAGGTCTCCCACACAGGTGCAGGGTCCTAAGGCTTTGGGCCATCCTTTGCTTTCCCAGGCCACAAGCAGGGAGCTGGATGGGAAGTGGAGCTACCGGGATTAGAAACAGCGCCCATATGGGATCCCGGGACGTTCAAGGTGAGGACTTTAGCGATTAGGCAGGCCACTGTGCCGGGTCCTGATAAATAAATTCTTAATATAAAGACTAAGTTTGAACTTACAGAATGATATAGACTATCCTGTGAGAATATTGTTGAAAAGGATGCCATGTGAAAGTGACCTTCAGGATAAGGACCATTGCCAGTGATGAAGGGACATTTCTTAAAGACTTTCATCTTTAAGATCACTTTGTAGAGAACGTGAGCTTCGATTAAAGAGGGATTGTATCTGTCGTCGTCCTCCATCCCCCAGGGTCGGATAGATTAGACATCCCGGACAGAGACACTGCGGTACCCCGAAGGAGTGCCTCTTGTCAAGAGGACTGTGCGTCCTAGGCCAGATCGGAAACAGGGCTCAGCACCTTGCCGGGGGGGGGGGGGTGTGTGAGACCCAGGGCTGCTCCTGCCCCCCTCAGGCTTGCCTCCCCATCATGACCGAGCTGATCCAGAAGCAGCTGCTGGGAGAAGTGGAGAAGCACCAACAGCTACAGAAGGATTTGAGTAAATCCATGTCAGGGAGACAGAAGCTGGAAGCACAGCTAACAGAAAACAACATCGTGAAGGAGGAACTGGCTCTACTGGATGGATCCAACGTGGTCTTCAAACTTCTGGGCCCCATGCTGGTTAAGCAGGAGCTGGGAGAGGCGCGGGCCACCGTGGGCAAGAGGCTGGACTACATCACAGCTGAAATTAAGCGATACGAATCCCAGCTCCGGGACCGGGAGTGGCAGTCGGAGCAGCAAAGGGAAACCCTTGCCCAGCTGCAGCAGGAGTTCCAGCAGGCCCAGGCAGCAAAGGAAGGGGCACCTGGGAAGGCCTGACCTCACGGGGTGGGGTGGGGGAACTCCAGGGTCTGGACTATAGTAGCTAATAAAATGTGAGAATGCCTGGCTCCAAAAAAAAAATCACATTGTAAGGTGTGTGCGTTAACGTTAGTCTATGCAGTGAACGTACAACAATCTTAAATGTGAGTACAATTAATAACAGAGGTTCAAGACACCTGAAAAAGCCCACAGAACTGTAATGAGAAACACAATGGTACCTAGGTATCTTAATACTCCTGTCTTGAAATTTGTGGACTGAGGGCCAAGTGATGGCTCAGTGGCTAAAGTACCAGGCTTACCTTGAGAGCACCGGGATCCCATATGGGCTCTGTTTTGTGTCCCAGCTGCTCCACTTCCCATCCAGCTCCATGCTTGTGGCCTGGGAAAGCAGTAGAGAATGCCCAAAGCCTTGGGACCCTGTACTGGCATGGGAGACTCAGAAGAGGCTCCTAGCTCCTGACTATGGATTGGTTCAATTTCTGCCACCACAGCCACTTTGGAAGTGAGCACACAAATGGAAGATCTTTCTGTCTGTCCTTCTCTCTGTAAATCAGCCTTTCCAATAAAAATAACTAAATCTTTAAAAAGATTTTGTGAATAGAACCAGTATGGATGAAAAACTGGGGAATGCTATCAACCAGCATGACCTCATTGGCATGGACAGAGCACTGCGCGCAACAGTACAGGATGTAGATTCTTCTCAAGTATATATGGAATATTCACCAAGAGAGAACACATGGTAGGCTATGAAATAATAAGATCTTTCTCTCTGTAAATCTGCCTTTCAATAAACATTAAAAATAAGTATTTAAAAATAATAAACCTCAACGAATCTGGAAAGAGTAGGTACTCTGGTGATAATATAAAAGAAATAAGAAAAAAAATGTATCTGTTAAATATCCCAGTATTTGGAAATTAAGCATGACACATCTAAGCAATTTATAGGCTAAAAAAGAAATTATGATGAAGCTAGAAAACATTTCCAGCTGAATACCATTGAAACTATACAAATCAGATTTTTATATACTTCAATTAAGCAGTTCTTAGGGGAAATTTTATGGCTTTAAGTGCTTTTACAAGAAACAAAATTCTACAGACGGAGCTTTGGGAGTCTCTTAGGAAAACTTATATTTTTTTTAAAGATTTTTTTTTTATTATTATTACTGGAAAGCCAGATATACAGAGAGGAGGAGAGACAGAGAGGAAGATCTTCCATCCGATGATTCACTCCCCAAGTGAGCCGCAACGGGCCGGTGCATGCCGATCCGAAGCCGGGAACCAGCAGCCTCTTCTGGGTCTCCCACACGGGTGCAGGGTCCCAAAGCCTTGGGCCATCCTCAACTGCTTTCCCAGGCCACAAGCAGGGAGCTGGATGGGAAGTGGAGCTGCCGGGATTAGAACCGGCACCCATATGGGATCCCGGGGCGTTCAAGGCGAGGACTTTAGCCGCTAGGCCACGCCGCCGAGCCCCGGATAACTTATATTTTAACAGTGCCTATTAAACAGTCATAAAACAATTTTTTAAAAATTTAAAAAAAAGAAAATTCTAAAATCAACATCTAAGTATTCTGCCACAAGATGATTAAAACTCAAGCAAGTAAAAGGTAGGAAAGAATACAAAAGCATAAATTAAAAAAAAGATGTGCAAAAATTAAAAAAAAAATCAAACAAAAGCTGGTCCATTTGTCAGCTCAGTGAAACTGACAAAGCTCTAATTAAACTGAACTAGAAAGAAGACAGAACACAAACTGGCAATACTAGGAGAAAAAGAGGAAGTGTCGCTACAAACCACGCATTATGATAACACACATGATAAGTTTGAGGAAGCTGGGAAATTCTTGAAAGATATTAATATTGCAAGCATAATGAGAAATGCAGGGCAATAGGCACAAGCCCGGAGCCGAGCTGCTAGGGGTTCACCTGTGTGCCTGTGTGCCTGTGCACATTTGAGCCAATCCCTCAACTTCCTCTGACCACTGTTTCTCCTTCTGTAATACCAAGGTCTTTACAGAGTAAATGAGATCTTGTAAAGATCTGAGCCTCATACTCTGTAGGTGTAAGCTTTTTGTAATTTCTTAGATCTTGTGTGATTTTTCTGAATACTTTAGTTCATAATTAATTCAATATACAATCTTAGCAACCCAAAGAAAAAAGGGTGAAAAATTTTGGGGTAACACTGGAGCTTTCCCTGATCTAGGGGAATAAGCTTCTAAAGGCTGTAGCTGATAAGTACATATGCTCTGTCCCAAAGTCTACCTGTAGCTTGTTTAAATTTAACCTAGGAAATCAATCAACTTCAAAATGAAACAAAACAAAACAAAAAGCCCTGGTAAAACTCCTCTTTGCCCCAACCCTCCTGGCACCCGGCATTTTTTTCCCTTGCCACCTGATCTTGAAAGTTTAAAGGTTGACCTTGCGGAATGTTGGAGCATTACCTGTGTTGGCCCAAGTGCAGCTAAACATGACTCCTGGGAACAGGAGGTCTTCCTGGGTCACCTAGCTGATGGGGACAATGCAGTTTGTCTTCTGTGATTTTCAATTCAGTAGAAATAGTTTCCCACTTTAGGCTCTGAAACTCTGGAAGTTCCTTGACTCCAGTCTTCCTTCCTCCATGGGCCCCTGGAATCAACTTTGCCTTATACTCTCTCAGGTGCAGTGGCTCTGCCAGCTTGTTGCCAACTCCCATGCAGCACAAACCTGGGCACAGGGCCAGCAAAGAGTGGCCGCCAATGACACCACATGTTGGCCAAGGCTGGCTTCTGCCAAGGGGCTCTTCCTGCCACTTGATGAAGCCACAGCTTGTCTCCTCGCCATGCCCACTCTGAAGGTATCTTGCTTTCAGCGGCCTTGCTGGCACTCAGTCCCTGAAAGCACTAGCTGAGTGCCAAAGCTTCAGACAGAAAGAAAAAAAAAGAAATTACCCACCACAAAAGAACATGACTCTGAGCTGAATTTGAACATCATTTTGCTATGTTGTGCCTTTCAGAAAGCATGATATTGTTGGTTTTCCAACTTAGATCCTAGCGCTCCTGGGGGAGACAAGGATAGCAAGCAGTTAACAACGTCGCAATAATACTGAGTCAGTCCCTGGAGGTTCTAGGGGCTGTCTGAATGCTCAACGTTAAAGGTCATGTGGAAGGCATCCAGCAGTCTGTGAATGCTAGCTACTCATCGTGAGAAACATGGGGCTTTCCAAGGAAGGGAGCAAAATGGGCATGCATTTTGAGAACTTTGGTGAATTTGGGGAGGGGTAGAATATAGCAGTTGATCTCAAAAGCTAGGCTTGCTGTTCTAGTGAACAGGTTGTACTGACACTGCACAACCAACTGGTCAGAGCAGGCTTTAAGTTCCTGCCCTGGAATGCATGAGCCACGTAACCTTAGGGGGAAAAAATACAATTGCTTTGTGAACAATAGAATTCCTTTTACAGGGTGGTTTCTTGTGGGTTCAGTGACGTAGTTATGTCTAAAGCTCCTGGATTTTGCCTGACACAAAGTGATGTGCCTGATATGGTAAGCCAGCATTCTTATCAACATTAGACCCATATCATCAGTCTACCCTGTGTCTATGAAACACAACCTGTTTGGCATTTGACATGCTATCATTGTTTATAGAATATTTAAATATGTATTTTCTTCTCTTTGAGGAATTTATGTCCTACTATTTAATGTGATTTACTCCAAAGGGTATTACCAAAGGGTAATACCAACTGGCTCATAAATAATGGGAAATACATCAAAAGAGGAAGTTTCATGAAAAAAAGTAGTAGAATAGGCTTTCAACAACCTAATAGTGATCAGGCAACTATTTCCAATTCTATCTATCCATTCATTTAAGTCAATTATTTACTCCCCAACCCATGTACCAGTATGGGCTAAGGGTTCCTTATGTGCTAAACATTAGCTTTGAGCACGCAAGACCTGAGCTGTTGGGCTCAAGGTGTGGAGTGGAAATTACAGCCTGGAGATAAGAATTGAAATGAACCAATTAGGCCAAGCAAGTGGTAGGTTCTTGTTGGTAGAACACAGTAGATCCCAAAGTAGTGCTGGGGAACATAAGGGCTTAGTGGCCATTCCACAATGTCACTAGCAAGTTACGATGACAACAAGCTTCAGACTACATCCTGTCACACACACACAGATGTTATTAGACAAACATTCATTTGCCAACAGGCACAACAGAGCTCGTGCTTCTGCTGGGAGTTTAACTAAGCTCTAGATCTCAGGTCTGGTAGGTGCTTCCACAGGAAGATTTTGTTCAAGGTAGGCTTCTCTTCTACTCTGTGTCAGAATCAAAATCCCTATAAAGCAAGGTTCATCATGGAACTGATTAGCAGTCAAGACTTAGGCACCATTTCTAAGCATGTGGGCTTTACTGAATCCTGTTTATGCAAGGAGAAGCAATAGTTCTACTGTAATTTCTAGACATTCTGCATCCCTTAAATTCCTGTAATATCATCAAGCAAAGTTCTCTTCTGAGATCAACTGTGCTCATTAGAGCTGCACTAGCTGCCCACAAAAGCCCACCTCTGACATTGTGTGTGCTTCCCCAAAGCTGCTGGCTGAGGTAGGGCAATGCTCCAACAAGGGGCAGACTCTAGGCTCAAGGAAAAAACCCAAGGAAGCAAACAAGTCTTATCAGATGAGCAGGGGCGACCGAGTGGTTCTTCCTGGAACTGCTTGCTGAGGGTAGGTGGGCACAGACCCAGAGCACAGAGTTTCGGGTTTTGTTTGGAAAAAGCCAGACTGCGTGACGTCTGTCAGTACTCACTCTCTGGGAGGGCGGGGACGGGGGTGCTGAGCCTGCAAAGTGCCACTCAATGGCCCCCAGCCCTTTGTAGTTGTGGCTGGGTTTACACTGTAGGTCAAAAAACACTTTGATTCAATTCAGCATGTGCTGCCAGTAGCTTCCATGAGTTTTGCTTGCTGCTGTGCTCTGCAGGGAGGAGCCTGCGCTCTGTTCTCTTAAAGGCAAGAATGTTTATTGTGAGGGGAGAGGCCTGTGGCTGTGCGGGGCGTCTCAGAGCTTACAGTGCTGCGTACCTGGGGAAGTGGGGCAGCACCTTGCCCAGGTTAGCAGTGGCCTGTGCTGCTGACATTCTTTATGTGAAACTGTCACCTCACTTCAAATGGCCATAGCCCCATAGGAAACCCAGGACCTACGTACAAGAAGAGCCTGTTAGGGTTCCTGTCTTGGTTTATGGGGTGCAGCTGCCCACCAAGCTGGGGAAGGACTCCCTATTACAAAGCCTGGGAGTGAGCCCAGAGAGGCTGCCAGGAGCCAGGGCCCTGAACTCCCACACCTTTTCATAAGCATCTGGCCCAAGAAGTTAACCTTCAACACTGATCCGAAGCCGGGAGTCAGGAGACTGAAGTTTCTTCTTGGTTTCTCATGTGGGTGCAGTGGCCCAGGGACCCAAGTCATCCTCCACTGCTTTCCCATGCCATAAGCAGGGAGCTGGATGGGAAGTGGGGCAACGAGGACACCAACTGGTACCCATATGGGATGCTGGCACTTGCAGACAGAGAATTAGTCGGTTGAGCCATCATGCCTGCCCCAAGTCCCCTGTTACTTTTCTCAGATTCGCACTCCTTGTTTCAGGGTAAATTCAGGCTTCAGCACACAGAGGCCGGTATTACAAGCCCAGGGTCAGAGCTCTCGGCTAGTCAGGCTCCCTTGTGCCTGGATATTCCACCTAATACCTCCCCTGCTTCATCTTGGTTGCCGGGGTTGGATGGTAGCCACGTTGTGATTCTCATTGCTTCCTGTCCAACTCCCAGCAAGCCGAGGACTTTTGCTGGCAGCTGCCTGATCTTTGGAATGTCCTGGATCCACGCCAAACACCTCTGTGCTCCCCAGCATCTGTCTAAACACTCTACTTCTGCTTCCGGTGGCAAAGCCCTTTGCCTTTCTAGCTTTCTAGCAGCTGGCTGGGAGCTGCAGAGCGGGTGGAGTTGGTGATAGGGCCCTGGGGCTGGAAGATAGCTTCATTTGGAGGGGTTGCTAACATTTTAAAGAAAGCACTAGGGGAAAATATCAGTTTTCTTGCCAGACAGAAACCACTGCAGCCGGTAGCCTGGTGTTCCATGCCCTGTGCTGAGTTTAGAAGGACATTTATATAAATGCTTACAGCAAGGAGCATGAGTAAGTGTGATATAGGACTAGCAATGTGGCAGGGAGAGAGAGAGAGAGCAAGGCGGAGGGTGACTCGTGTGTCTAACAGGGAGGTGCTGACCAGGGCCCCAGGGGCTGACCAGGGCCCCAGGGGTCTGTCAATTCCTTGTGAAACCAGCATGATACCTCTCCAAGTTTTTGTTTCTTTCGTTTTTTCCCATAAGATCTATTTACTTGTGTGTTTTGAAAGGCAGAAGACACAAAGTCAGGAGACACACACAGATACACACACACACAAATACACTCTCACACTCACAAATCTGGCATCTACTGGTTCACACTCCAAATGGCCACCATAATAAGCAGGTGCCGGGCCAGGCTAAAGCCAGGAGCCAAGAATTCCAGTCTTGTCTCCCACATGGGGTGGCAGGAGCTCAAGTACTTAGACCGTCATCTGCTGCCTCCTGGGTTCATCAAAAGGAACATGACCTGACATGCAGCAGCCAGAGATCACACAATGCCACCCCACATCTCCTTTGCCTAGAAATCGGACATAATAACAGTATCTATTTCTTAGGATTGTTTAAAAATTAATCAAGGACCTCGTGCTATGGCCTAGCAGCTAAAATCCTCGCCTTGAATGCACCGGGATCCCAAATGGGTACCTGTTCTAATACCGGCAGCCCAGCTTCCCATCTAGCTCCCTGCTTGTGGACTGGGAAAGCAATTGGGGATGGTCCAAAGCCTTGGTACCCTGTACCAGTGTGGGAGACCTGGAGGAAGTTCCTGGATCCTGGCTTTGGATTGGCACAGCACCGGCCATTATGGTCTCTTGGGGAGTCAATCATCGGATGGAAGATTTTTCTCTCTGTCTCTCCTCCTCTATATATATCTGACTTGGCAATAAAAATAAATAAATCTTTAAAACAAATTAAATAAGAGGAGTGGGCATTTGTCACAGCTATGGGCTTAGAGCTTGGCATACCCACATCTCTTACTGGAGTGCCTGGTTCAAGTCATGCCCACCCTACTTCCAATCCAGTTCCCTGCTAAGGGGCACCCTGGGCAGCAGCAGATGATGCCATAAGTACTTAGGTGCCTGCCATCCACATGGGAGATGCTGGATGCAGACTCCTCGTTTCAGTCTGACCCTGCTGCCTTGGCTATTACAGACATTATAGGAGTAAATTGTCTAAGGGAAGATATCTCCATTTGTCTGTGTCTCTGTCTCTGTCTTTCAAACGCCATGAAAATCAGTAAGCACAACACTTTAAAAAGAAGAAGAGAAAGGAGAAGAAGAGAAAAGAATAAGAATTAGGGGCCAGAGCCATGGTGTATCAGATTAATCCTCTGTCTGCAGCATTGGCATTCCATGTGGGCACAAGTTTGAATCTTAGTTGCTCCGCTTCAGATCCAGGTCACTGCTAATGGCCTGGGCAAGTGGTGGAAGACAGCCCACGTTCCTGGGTTCTTCCTGCACTCACGTGGGAAACCTGGAAGAAGCTGCAGGCTCTTAGCTTCAGACTAGCCCAGCTCTGACCCAGTCCAGTCCAGTTTTGATGGTTGCAACCTTTTGGGGAGTGAACCAGTGGATTAAAGACTTTTCTCTCTCTGAATCTGTCTTTCAATTCATTCATTCATTCAATGAATGAATCCTTAAAAGTAGAATTAAATGAGGTAATGAGTGAATGAGTAAAATGTCTGGTGTGTTAATATCTGCCCAAATATTTTACAGCTGTTCTTTTGAGTTTTAGATCCCTATACCTTTGGGGATTTTAGAAATTCTTTAGTCAATTCTGCAGTGTGTGTGTGTGTGTGTGCCTCATTTTATGAAGACAGACCTATAGCACCAAGGACTTGCCTTTAGCTTGGGGGAGGGAGCAGGTTTCCTGGAGAGAGGTGTTGGGGACAGGAGAAATGATTACATGGCTGAGGGCTTCCAGCAAGTTGGACAGACACCTGGGAGGTGACTATAAGAAGCCACGTGCCTCACCCCTCCCACTGTCTTCCCCACTTCCCACCTGGTGAGCAGCTGCTTGATTTATTTTAATGGCATCTTCATATTTATATATGCAAAATATGCCCTAGAGTTGAACAGGATTTAATCCAACTCAACCCAGACTTGACATAAACTTTGGTTCTTTCCAAAGTTTTCTTTTCTCAGCAAACCTGAAGCTGTCCCAGAATTCTGGGGACTGAAGTTTCTGCATTTTTATTCCTTGAGTGCCTACCACCATGGACAGATGACTTCTGTTTAGCAACTGAGTGTTTTTTTTTTTAAACTTTTAATTTTATCTTACTATTATTTTTTTGTTTTCACATTAAAAATTGATTTCTTGGGGGCTGACATAGTGGCTTAGCACACTAATTCTCTGCTTGAAGCACCAGCATCCCAAAAGAGCACCAGTTTGTGTCCTTTCAGCTCCACTTCTGATCCAGCTCCTTGCTTATGGCCTGGGCAAGCAACAGCGACTGGATCAAGTCCAGGAGCCCCTGAACCCATGTAGGAGACCAGCTTCAAATCAGCCCCGTTCTAGCTATTGCAGCCACTTGAGGAGTAAACCTCTCTTCCTCTGTCTCTGATTTTCAAGTAAAATAAATCTTTAAAAAAATCTGGTTTTTTTTTTTTTTTTTTTTAAAGATTTATTCATTTTATTACAGCCAGATATACACAGAGGAGGAGAGACAGAGAGGAAGATCTTCCGTCCGATGATTCACTCCCCAAGTGAGCCGCAACGGGCCGGTGCGCGCCGATCCGATGCCGGGAACCAGCAACCTCCTCCGGGTCTCCCACACGGGTGCAGTGTCCCAAAGCATTGGGCCGTCCTCAACTGCTTTCCCAGGCCACAAGCAGGGAGCTGGATGGGAAGTGGAGCTGCCGGGATTAGAACCGGCGCCCATATGGGATCCCGGGGCTTTCAAGGCGAGGACGTTAGCCACTAGACCACGCCGCCGGGCCCGTGGTTTGTTTTTAATGAACACAAAACTTATGTGTTGATATGCACAGTATGGTAACTTAGTACGTGTATGTAATATATAGTGGATCACAGCAAGTCATTAGCAGCATTTCATCCCCTTTCATTTCCCCGCATCTGGAGCCTTGCTGTGCCTCTCTCTGGTTCTTCCTAAGACCCACGGTAAGTTGTTGTGGACTGTGGCCAGCCAATGTGGAACCCCGTACTTGTTCTCCCTAGCTGAATGGGTTTTGGTGTCTGTTACCCAATCCTGCTTCTGCCCCAATGCCCTGCCCAGTAATCACTGTACATTGCCAATTTCTAGCAGTTGCTACTCAATGTTCAGACCAATGCTTTGGGTTTCCACATATGAGAAAACATGTGGTATTTGTCTCTCTGTGTGCGGCTTATTTCACTTGGCAGTTCCATCAGTTTTGCATGTGATGGAGTTTTATTCTCTTCTATGACTGAATGTTATCCCAGGGCATTTACATACATGGCACAGTGTCTTTCGTGTTTTCATGTGTCGGTAGGCATGCAGGTGGATTCCGTGTCTTTGTTACTGTGAATAGTGCTATAGCAAACACGGGAGTGCAGGTAACTTTCTGATGCTCTGGTTTCATTCCCCTCATATGTATTCCCAGTACAAAGATTGTTGTGCCATATGGTAGAACTATTTTTAGTCTTTTGGGGAAAATTTGTTATCTCCATAATGACTATAGTAATTCACATTCCCATCAACGCTATATAAGAGGTCCCTATTCTCTACACCCTCAGCAGCATTAAATATATATGTATGTATATATATATGTGCATATATATATATATATATATATATATATGACTTATTTTGATAGACTGAGAGACAGAGAGCCCTCCTGCCTGCTGGTTTTCTACCAAGTTGCCCAGAACAACCCAGGCAGGGCTAACAGAAGCTGAGTTCCAGGAACTGAATCCAGGGTTCCTGTGTGAGTGGCAGGAGCTCAAGCACTTGAACCCTCACTGGTTCCCAGGGTGCATGAGCACAAAGCGGGCATTGAAGGTATTCAAAGCCAGGCACTCTTCGATGGGATGCGGGTATCTGTCGTGGTGTCTTAGGCTCTGCCACCCGATAGCACAGGATCTTGGGCGAGGAAATAAACACCTCTGTCTTTCCTCTTTCATACCCTGGTGTCTAGTTAATCTGTAGTGACAACACAAAATGATAACTGTGAGTGAGGCTTGACACACAGAAGGGGCTTTAAAATGATCAGTGCCCTTTCCCAATGAGGTGGGCTGAGCTGGGACCCTCCCCTACTTTCTTCACACACACATTCAACGCTTCCTTTAGTTATTCTAAAGTCAATCTACACTCTCAGTCTGATATTGACTTAAGTCTGATTTTGTTCATAACGTTAGCATTTATTTATTTGGTGCAAATCATGTGCTGAGCACTATTCTAAGTGTTCTGCACATGTTAGCTCTTTTAAGTCTTGCAACAGTATCATGCGCTACCTGCTTTGTCTATGTTCATTTAGCAGAAAGATGTGAAGTTTTGTGTGGGGGACCCAGAAAGGGATGGAGCTGGAACATGAACCTGGTGCTCCAGCTCCGGATCATCTAATCCTCACCCCGGGAGTCAGACCTCCCCCTGGAGCCCTCCATCTGCCTGTCATCTGCTAAGATCTTAATTAAAGCCTCGTGAAGTCAGCAGGATCTACGTGTCCCGAGGGCCTCGCGTCCCTCCTCCTCTCTCTATCATTTCTTTTCTTACCTTTCAGTATAGTAAACAATTTTGCTTTGGCTGGGATTTATAAGCAGTTTTCAGCAAATAAATTCATAGGTTTTTGTCTCTAAGAGTTCTTTTATTTAAAAGATCTGTTTATTTTTATTGGAAAGATAGATGTACACAGAGAGAAGGAGAGACAGGAGAACGATCCACTGGTTCACTCCCCAAGTGGCTCCAACAGCTGGAGCTGAGCTGATCTGAAGCCAGGAGCCAGGAGCTTTTTTCTGGGTCTCCCACGTGGATGCAGGGTCCCAAGGCTTTGGGCCATCCTCTGCTGCTTTCCCAGGCCACAAGCAGGAAACTGAATGGGAAGTGAAGCAGCCAGGACACAAACAGGTGCCCATATGGGATCCCAGTGAGCCATCAAAGGGTGGCTCTTGTCTCTAAACATTCTAATCTTGGACCTCTTGGGTGGAATAAGAAGTTAAAAGATGGGATGGGTGTGTGTGATGGGAGCTATGTTTTAAACCACTCATTGTGACACTGGCATCCATATGGGCACTGGTTGCAGTCCTGGCTCCTCTGTTTCCAATCCAACTCCCTGCTGATACACCTGGGAAGGCACATGAAGGTGACTCAAGTCCCAGGGCCCCGGTCACCCATGTGAGACCCTGCTGGAACTCTGGCCTCCTGGCTTCAGCCTGCTCAGCCCTAGCTGCTGTGGTCATAAAGGGAGTAAAGCAGAAAGTGGAAGAGCTCTTCCTCTCTTTCTGTCTCTCTCATCACTCTGCCTTTCAAATAAATAAATGTGCATTTTTAAAAATGGAAGTTTGAAGGCAGTTTCACCACAGAATCCAGCAATTTTCTCTTCTGAACTTACACCCAAGAGTGGATATCCAATGGGGATAAAGTTTTTGATCTGGGATGGACAGTAAGTGCCAGAGATGGTGGGTTGGGACCACTGCACAGCAAGTGTGGATGTATTTAGTGAGAGCAGGGACCAGACAGGCACTTGGAAACCAATGCTCACAGCAATGTTATTCATACTATTCCCAAAGTGGAAACAATCCAAGGTTCAGCAAAGGATGAATGGATAAACATAAAGTGGTAGAGGTCAAGTAATCTTTTTCCAAAATGCTGCAGACCAGGGCCTGGTATTGTGGTGCAGTAGGTTAAACCGCCACCTGCAATGCCAATATTCCATAAGAAGATACTTATTTGATGAACCCTGATTTGCTTCCAATCCAGCTCCATGCTTATGTGCCTGGGAAAATAGCAAAAGATGATCTGAATGTTTGGGTCTCTACAACCCATAGGGGAAACTTACATGGAGTTCCAGGATCCTGTCTTTAGTTTTGCCCAGCCCTGGTCATGCATGCATTTGGGGAGTGAATCAGCATATGGCATCTCTCTGTCTCTCCTTCTCCCTCTGCATTCTTGCCTTTCAAATTAATTAAAAGAAAATCTTTCAAGGGGGCAAAAAAGCAAAATACATGGGACCAGAATTGTTTTGATTTCTTTTTTAATGTTTAGAATATTTGCACATACATAAATACATGTTGGGAAGAGACTCGAGTTTAAATGAGAAATTTATGTAAGTTTCATGTACACATAGTCTTAAGGTAGCTTGGCACATGTTTTTAATGCTTTTGTGTTTTGACTGTGGTAGGTCAGGCGTGGAATTTCCCACGTGTGATGTCATGTTGGTGATGGAAACATTTTGGATTTAGATTTTTATGTTAGAGATGCTCAAGCTGTGTGTGTGTGTGTGTGTTTGTGAAGATATATTTGTGTATGTGTGTGTATATTAAAGGAATATGCATATAAAAGTGTACATATATAAGGCAAGTAAATGCTACAATATAGATGGATATTGAAGGCATTATGCTAAGTGAAATAGGTCATACACAAAACAGCATATACTTACCAGTTTGACATATATAGTGTATTAGAGTGGTCGAGTTCCCAGAGAAATCAGAAGTAGAATGTGGTTACCAAGATATAGAGAGAGGAGAAAATGTGGGGTTATTGTGTTTTGCATAAGGGACTTGAGAAGATGAAAATGTTCCCAGGAGACAGACGATGGTGATGGTCACACAACAAAATGACATATTTGGTATCTCTGAGCTGTGTGCTTAAGCATGATTAAAGTGACACATATGTTACTACACACACATGAACACACACACACAAGGCAATACACAGGGCAGGAAGCTGCAAGCAGTCAGAATGCAGAGTGGGAGCACACGGCCAGGGCCATCTTGCCTGCTCACCTTGTTGGGGCCCAGCTATAACCTTTGCCTACCTGCTCAACTCCTGTTCCTTTACTGCCTGCCAGCGTTCCCTGCTCAGGGCCCTGGGTGCTCAGCTCGAGGAGCGGGCAGCTGAGAGGGGCAGCAGAGGAGGATAAAATAGATATGGAGTTTCACAGACATCCTGGAGGTGGTGTGTATTCTTCTGAGGCCTGGGCTGGGGCAGGGTCCAGGCAGGCTAGGGCTTAGCAGTTGGGGTGTGGGACCTTCTGGCTACTGTTTAGCCAGAAATCCTGGTGTGTCAAGACAGTGTCCTGCTCTAGATGGGGCAGAAGAACTGGCTAGGGAGACTTGAGCAAGGTTTAGGACGCATACTTGATAGGACTCTGGCCTGGGAAAAGAGCAGCAGGTGGAAGACAGAGCCCCGGAGGACACCAGACACATGGCTGGGGACACATTTGGCTGCGATGGCTCTAGATAGTGAGTCCCTTCTCTACTTGGGGATATGCTGAGTTAAATTACTTACAGTTGACCCACACAGCCAGTCCCCCTGAAGGAAACATCAACTTTTTAAAGATTTATTTATTTTATTGGAAAGGCAGATTTACAGAGAGGAGGAGAGAGAGGAAGATCTTCCATCTGATAGTTCACTCCCCAAGCGGCCACAATGGCTGGAGCTGAGCCAATCTGAAGCCAGGAACCAGGAGCTTCTTCTAAGTCTCCCATGCAGGTGCAGAGTTCCAAGGCTTTGGGCCATCCTCGACTGTTTTCCCAGGCCACAAGCAGGGAGCTGGATGGGAAGCAAAGCCACTGGAATACGAACTGGCGCCCACATGGGATCCCAGCACGTGCAAGGCAAGGACTTTAGCCACTATGCTATTGTGCCAGGTCCGGAAATATCAGTTTTAATTTTATCTGAAGAACATTCAAAAGGACCAGGAGAACAGATAAAGAGAGAAAAAAAATGTTGCTCAGGAAACTTCCAACGAGAACGCAGGACCAGATGTTCAGCTCTTAGCCTCTGACATCCTCCGTGGCAAGTTTGATATCTCTGATTTATATTCATTTTCAGCATGGAGCTCACACTCTGCGTGCTTCTCTTGGTGCTTATTTGCACAATTGCTGCCTGGGTTCCAGACCCAGTGATGCGGTCTCCCTGGCTCAACCCAAGCCATCATTTCCAGGGCTTGAGAGAAAGGGCTAAGAGCCTTAAGCTGTGGGGATTACAGAACACAAGCCTCTAATTTCATGTTATGGGAAATGGTGTCTCTGTTTCTAGGTTTGACTTGCCTTCAAAAGCCAAGAGAGCCTTTGGGCAGAACAGTAGGAAGCTGGGGGTGGTCTCCGTGACTTCATTTGCTGTGTTTGCAGGCTGTTCATGGCTGTCTCCTGTTTGAATTCTCCTGTGCCTATGGCTCTGGTCACCACACATGACTTCTGAGGATACTGACTTGGCCTTTGCCCTGTTCTGCCTATCCCCCTCCTTCCCAAGGTCTCCCAGGAACGCACACACAGGCATCATCAAGCTCCTACCTGCAGCTTCCTCCCATCCGCCTACCTTGCACAGTCCCTCTTTACATGTTGTGCTCATTTTCCTTATGTTTGATCTTCTGCAGAGAAAACACTGAGCAGTTGTGCCTGCTGGGGTTGGCCCCTGCCCCACGGCTTATCACCTTGTGTGACGACAGCAACAAGGAACATCCCAGATACAAACTGGTATGCTTTCTGGTACACTCTACTGCAACACTGCACATACTTTCACACTTGTTGTCTCATCACTCCGAGGCCTGCATTTTTTCTGGATTGTTTGTTTATTCAGGAGGGAGGGAGAGAGCCAGTGAGAAAGCCAGCAGGCTCCCTTGTGCTGGTTCATGCCCTGAAAAATGCTGGGGCTGGGCCAAAGCCAGGAGTAGGACTTCAATCTGGGTCTCCCACAGGGTGGCAGAAACCTAGCTGTTTGGGCCATCACTGCTGCCTCCCAGGAAATACATTAACAAGAAGCTGGCATTGTAAGATGGGGCCAGGCCCTGAACACAGGCTCTCCAATGTGGGATTCGGCTGTCTTCGACAACATCTTATAAAGAAAAGAAAATAGAAAAGAAAGGAAATGAAAACTTATTAATTTGAGAGCCATAAAGAAGGGAGACATGTATCTTCCATCGTCTTGTTGACTCCTCAGATAGTCACAACAGCCAGAGCTGGGCGAAGTTGAAGCCAGGAGCCAGGAACTCCATCCAGGTGTCCCATGGGGCAGGGGAGGGGAGCCAGGCAGGCCCTTCATCCGCTGCTTTCCCAGGCATGTTAGCAGGGAGCTGGACTCTGGTCAGTGCTCACAAGGAATGCTGGCGTCACAGGCAGAGGTTCTGGCCCTACCCACCTACCGCCACCAGCATCTGGCCAGCCAGACCAAACGCCTGCTGGCCCCCACAGTTTCTGATCTGTGAAATGCGAATGAACACATCTGCTCGCCTTTGGCCCTTGCCTCACTCCTAAAGATTCTGATCAGGAGAGCTGTGAGAGCCCCTGAAAGGGATCCCACACAAGCTGCAACGAGGCAGCGTCTGAAGCTGGCAGCTCCTGTTCCAGACACACTTCAACAGCTACTGTTTCCCTTCTTTGAGAGCACCTGCCGGCTCCTCTTCCAATGCCCCCTTTGCAGGAATCTTCAAGCTGTCATCAATGTCCCATAGGGGTCTCAGCCTTGGGGCAGCAGCTACCAACATACCGACTTTACCGAGGCGGAGGGGGAGGTGAAGGGCAGGGCAGGGGTTTAGACCGGGGGATTGATGGGAACCTGGAGCCCCTGCCCTTGGTGCCCTGTTCACTCACCTTGTGATTCTGCCCTTTTCCACTCAGCCTCTTCCTTCCCTCGCCTGTTCCTAAGCATATCTTTCCCTTTAGGCTTTCAAAGCATCTATTTGGAAACCACAAAGTAAAAAAAAGCAGTGTAGCTGGATGCTCTCCATAGGCTGGGGTGGGAAAGGGCAGAGGGAGAGGGTGTTAACTGTTAACTGGGACACTGGCCGTGCAGGCGGTCCCCCACCACCCTACCCCACAGATCCGAGGCCAGGGTCTCCCGCCGGGGGAAGCGGCCTCCCCCCATTCCCTGAATTTCTCTTTCCAGACAATGATGTTTTCCACTCCAAATCTTGTCTGGCTTGGGTGTTGGCCAAAGGAGGAGGGAAGAAGGGAAGGGGGAGGGAGGCTGAGTGGAGCGGAAAAGGGGGTGGGGAGGGGAAAGATGAAGCAAGGCAGCTGGGATACATATCCTGGGCCAGGCCAAGAAGGAGGCCCAGGCCCTGGGAAATCTGCTCACCTTCTGCCGCTCTGCTACCACCATCTGGCTTCCTTTCCAGCCTGCAACCTGAAGACCAGGAGCCGCAGCTCCCCACAGCAGCGCGGGAGCTCCCCCTGGGAGGGGAGACTTCCTTCCAAGCTGGGAGCAGCCCAGTCTGTTGCCAAAACTCCTTCCAAGCCTTAGTACTGCAAGCCAGAAAATGAAAATTCCTGGATATGTACAACCCCGTGGATGCACTGCCAGCAGGGCAGTGTGGCTGGCAGATAGGAGGATACTCCAGAGTGTGTGGAAAAGTGCAGCGGAAAGGAGTTATTCTTGTGCTGAGACATATTTAAATTCATGCATACCAGGAGTCTTCAAAAAAATCATGGAAACAAATGTATCTTCTAAAAGATACTCTGCTTGGGTTTTGGAAATGCCCTGCATGTGTTCAGGCAACAGGAGAACAGAACTACCTGACTGGAAGTGATGTCTTCCAAAAGAATGGATACAGGGCATCTACACCACGGACTGCTACGGGGCCGCGTTACAAATGACTCCGTTCCATTACAGCCACATGGGTGAACTGGGGGCTGTGTATAGTGAAGTAAAGCAGGCACAGAAAGGCAGATCCTGTACAGTCTCATTCAACTGAGGGATCTAAAAAAAAAAAAAAAAACAGGTGTCGGAGAAGTAGATGAGGCTAATGGTTACTAGAGCTGAGGGAGGGAGGTGAGATGAGATGAGGAGAGATTGGTCAACTGGAACAAAGTTACAGTTAGCTCAGAGGAATAAGTTCTGGGGTTTTACAGTAAGGCAAAGAGACTATAGTTAACAGCCGTTCAGTATGTATTTCAGAATAATCAGAACAGAGGAGTCCAAATGGTGTCACTACAAAAAAGGGATTCTGGTTTAAGGTGATGGGTGTGTTAAAAATGATTTGATTATTACACAATGTATATGCATATCAAAATGTCCCACTGTACTCAACAAATATATACAATGACACTTCAAAAAATTGTGAAAATGGAATTAAAAGCTAAATTCGTGTTGGTGAAAAAAATTTGAAATCCGGGTGTATGCAGGGTCTTCAAAAACTTCATAGAAAATGCGATTATGAAAAAACAGTGCATGGGTTTCAGAAATTTCTGTACCAACATAAACATATATTTTAATGCATTTTCCAAGAGGTTGTTGAAAAACTCTCATGCAATTATGATGTGTTAATTAAAAATAAAACTTGAAAAAAGAAGTGGTGTTTCCGGCCTCAGTTAATGACAGTACCTTTTCAAACTAGAAGTTATGATCAATTCATGAATGATAAATCAGTTCATGGTTCATAATGCTCTTAAAAGTTAATTTAAATACAACAGAAAATATTAGAATGCCTCATATAATAAGGATAAGTCTTGGTTTATGAAATGTGTGTATACCAGATTATATAAAATAATTTTTTTAGATTTATTTATTTTTATTGGAAAATCAGATACACAGAGATACACAAAGAGAAGGAGAGACAGAGAGGGAAGATCTTCTGTCTGCTGAGTCACCCCTCAAGTGGCCACAGTGGCCAGAGCTGCACCAATCCAAATGCAGAAGCCAGGAGGATTTTCTGGGTTTCCCACATGGGTGCAGGGTCCCAAAGATTTGGGCTGTCCTTGACTGCTTTCCCAGGCCACAAGCAGGGAGCTGAATGGGAAGCGGGGCCATTGGGACATGAACCAGAGCCCATATGGTATTATGGCACATACAAGGTGAGGACTTTAACCACAAGGCTAATATGCTGGGCTCTGAATTATGTGAAATATTTTTTTAGCTAACAAGTCTTAGTCCATAAATTTTGACAGCTGCTTCTTTAAGAGTTGGACCTGGATAATTAACTACTTTTGATTTTTAAAAGGCGTTGTGAATTTTATAGAGGTCCTGTTTTAGTCTATTTTCTATTACTTAACATTACTATCCTGAGACTAGGTAGTGTTAAAGAGGTTTATGTCGCGCCTGGTTTTGGAGACTGAAAATTCAAACAGCAAAGCACTGACTGAGGAATGCCACCTGTCCACCCTGCACCTTCCAGCTGTATAACCTGCAGAAGCTGGCATCCTGGTGGGAGAGATTGTGAGCCATTTGGGATGGTTTGTGACTGCAGGTAAAGCAATCAATACATGAAGGGGGATGGGCATGGGAGTTAAAAGAGGAATTAGAGTAGAATGAAAGTTTAAATATGATGGGAAATTGTTGTCAACTTGATGCCTTCTCTCTTAGCCTAAGAGACGGCTCGATCCCTGGTCCCTTAGGGCACTCTATCAGGATGACATGTCAGAGCCCAGCTGAATAAATCAGTGTATTTTGGATAGCAATGTTTTCCCAGGGATTTAAAAGCTAGAACATGCACATTGTTTAGTAGCTTGTAGTCTCCATGTTGTGCACCTTTGTGGTATCAAGAATGGCCACATTTGGGATCCTTAATTGAAAGTTCTTCAGAAGACACTGTGATTAACCAACACAGCATTCTCACCCAAATGCCCATTTCCCTGTCATGTTTTATTAGGGATTTCAAAAGCTGCAAAGGCCATTTTTCCAGGCTCCCTTGTAGCTACCAATGGGATCAACAAGATACAAATGCAAATCCACTGGAGTACTGCAGGGTCCAACTCCAGCTCAGTTTGGAACTCGAGAAGGGTGCATGGAGTAGGCGTAAAGAGGAAAGAAATAGACCACTACAATTTCAGAATCATAATGGACCATGCAAGAATGCTGTCCCCTTTATTTATACTAAAGTCCTCACGAGCTCTGGCACAGACTTTTGACGTCATGGTCAAGTGGGTGTATCTAAGAATAATTGTTTGTTTCACCTAAAAGCTCCCAATAGAAGTTTTCAATAGACGGTGCATATCAATCAGTAACGCATTCCTACAACAATCGTCATTCTATAACTCAGTCTTGAATCAGTTAAGGGAGGAAATGCATTACAAAAAAAAGGGGGAACCCAAAGATCAAGAATGGTCAAATGGGGACAGCAGAGACAGAGACAGCATGAATAATAAAAGGCCCTATTGCAATTATCAGTGAAGATAACCTCCAAGCTCACATTGATTGTGAAAAACCAACTCCTCAGCAGTAAACAATGCCTGAATGGATTACAGAATTCTTCCGTGGGATTTTCCGGTGTCCATGCAAAAGAAGGTGGAACTGCCTTCCGGTGGTTTGTGGAGACATCCGCTGGGCCCTGCCACACAGGGGAAATTCCTTGTGGCCCTGCCTGCAATGAAACAGTTCTCCACACACCTCTGTGTCCTCCACACCCACTGCACGGACCCCAGCAGAATACTGATTAAAAAACAATTTTCTTGTCAATTTTCTCGTCTTCTGGTTGGCATTCCCTACAGCACTCCTCTTCTTACTACTCTGGCTGCACGCTTGATAGAATTTAGTGACTCAGGGGAAAAACAGTGTGAGGAAAAGAACTCCCAAGCAGGATATGCATGCACCTGCTTGGGAGTTCACCCCTGACATGCGGAGCATGGGAATGCGGGTGTGATGCCTGGACCATGGTCTGGTTCGGTGGCAGCCATCTTTTATTAGTAGTGGAAGCCAAAAGAAAGTCTCAAACACTTCAGCTTTGATCGGTGCAGATGTCCCTATGGCTGAAGCCAACTTCAGATACAAAACAGCAGTAGCTAACCAAGAATGTGGGCCCTGGGAGATTTCTTGGAGCCATTACCATAACAAACTACTGCTGCCTTCCTCAAGACACTTTATTTCATCATTTGTAAAATTGTGGCATGCTCATTTTATTAGAACAAGACATTTGGCTGCCATCTGCCAAAAAAAAAATTGCAACACACACACACACACACACAAATCTATGATATCTAAAATGTCAATGGGCCTCTCTTGGCATTGTGTGGGGCAGTGCACCACTTGTGTAGTCCTATCTAGTGCCCTGGATAAGGCTTGTCAAGTCTACTTTGACTCTATATGGAAGCTCCAGTTCAAATTTCATGTGCCTTTGGTGTGTGGCCGCATGCCTAGAATTTTATAAACATATGTAGCCTCTTTCCACAGATTCTGTTTGCCTACTCCAGTGCTGCAAGGATTCACTTTGTAAGCAAAATAGTAACAGCGACTGGCATATCTTGAGGTCTCCCAGTATTTGAGGCCTCGTACTTGCATCTCCCTTAACTAATGTCACAACACTGTTAGGATGTAAGTACCTTTGTTACACAGGGGAGAAAGTGCACGTACACCTCCTGTATGAGCCTGCCCCAAACCACACGGCTGTTCCAGGCAGAGCCGGGACTGCAGCTCATATCTGCCCACCTCCAAAGAGCATGGTGGACAGCCCCTGCCCAGTGTTTCCAGAGACCTCTGGACCACCTGCCACAGGATCTGGTTATCACAGTTCTTAGGAAATGCAGATTCCTGAGTCCTAAATTTCTTTTTGATTTTTTTGAAAGATTTATTTGTTGATTTGAAGGTCAGAGTTACAGAGAGAGGGGGGGAGAACAAGAGGCAGAGAGATGGCCCCCCAACAGCCAGGCCGGACCAGGCCCAAACCAGGAACCAGGAGCTTCACTGAGGTCTTCTGGGTGGGTACAGGGCATCAAGCTTTTAGGCGACTCTGATGCTTTTCAAGGCCATTAGCAGGGAGCTGGGTAGGAAGTAGAGCAGTTATATGGGATGTTGTCATCTCAGGCGGTGGCTTTACCCACTTCACCATAATGCCATTCCTCCCTAAATTTCTTAACATGGCCCTGTAGTCGGGTCACGCTGTTGTCACAGCAATACCTTGGACTGGGTCATTTATAAATACCAAACATCTCTGAGCCACACTTCAGAGGCTGGAGAGTCAAAGGACTGAGAGATATGGAGTTGATGGAGGGCTTGCTCCCTGCATCGCCGGCAGCATGTCCTCACATTGTGGCAGGGACTCACATGCTCCTGTCTGCCTCTTTTCCTAGGGTCCCCACTCCATTCAGGAAGTACATGTCTCATTTCCTGAAAGGTCCCACCACCTCTTAACACACTCACACTGGGGGCTGGATTCCAACAAATGACTTGACAGGGGTACCCTCAGACCTTCTGCCCAGTTTGCAAGGGTCCTGGCAATTCAATCTTTGCCTTCCTATCTAGTTTCATCTTGGGGTGGTACCTGACCTCCCTCACTGCCCCCAAGGTATGCTCTTGCGTGCGCGCTCTCTCCTTCCTTCTCTCTCTCTTTCTCTCTCTCTCACACACACACACACACACACACACACACACACACACACACACACAGATACACTATCCCTACAGCAGACTTAGAACTCGCCCAATTCCTTCCTGGGAAACCTCCACCACCTTCCACTTCTCCAGTCTGGCTGGATTCCTTCCATCCTTCAAGGTTCTGCTGCAAAGCCAGCTTCTTTGGGAAACTCTGTTACCCCTTCACGGCTGGGGCTGCTGTTCTGAGCTTTCCAAGGTGCTTCCCAGTGACACAACTCCAAGCTTGTCCATCAGTCTGTCTGTATTTTTCTCACATCTCACTCAGTAATTGCCCCAGCAAATCTGAAGGAAGGCTGAACACTTCCCAGTGGATGCCAACAGCTGATAAACACCAAAAATAATATTTCTAATAAAAAATGAATAATATAATAAAAAGAGTTTCATATCTTGGTTTATACTAAACAAATAAACCTCGCATTCAACCACATAGGAAGACAAATTTTAAACAAAAGGAAATAGGAAAGGGTAACAAGTTATTTTTTCAACTCATAGAGAGGAATGTAGAATATTCTATGCATTTATTTACCAATTCATTTGTGAAGCACACACACACACACACACACACACACACACACACACACACACAGCTTGCATGTATTGGTTCACTCCCCAAGTGCCTACAACAGCTGAGGCTGGGCCAAGCTGAAGCTGGCAGTCCAGACATTACTCAGGTGTCCCTTGGTGGCTGCCACCCACAGCATGCATTAGCAGGAAGCTGAGTTGAGGTTGGAATCTGGGCACTTTCCGATGGGACGTGAGTGCCTTAATGGAATTGCATCTCTTGCTCCCTCCTTTGGCCCTGGTGCAACCCTGGCTGTCTTGGGCGTTTGGGAAGTGAGCCAACAGATGGTAGATCTCTCTCTCCCTCTGCTGTCCACATGAATTTTTCAAGAGAGGGGCAAAAATGGTGAGTAGATAGAGAACTTGTTGGGTGAGATGGCGGGAGAGGCAGCAAGGGGAGGAGGAAGAAGATGGGAGGCCAGATGGGGCGGACGCAACAAGAACACCTTTGCAAGGAGGGAGAAGCATACTCTCTTGGCACGCACAAAACACAATCTGGAATTAGGGTTCATTTCACCCAAATGCTTCTGCACAAAAAGCCAGCATCCTGATCATTGTTTCTCAAAACTGGCAAGACAGTCCCAACCAGCATGCCTTCCCAGAGGCTGACAAACACTCAGCATACGGCAGATGGACTGGGTGGGTGGGGGTGGAGTGAGTCGGTGCCCCTAAACGGGGCCCTAACCAGCCCCTGTGGGGAGTGACAACTGCCCTACACAGTGGCCCGGAGGGCAGGGGGGCGGGGGAAGGTGATGGGGATAGAGGGCCCACAACCTCGGAGTACAGCAAGCAGAGAGAAAGCCTGGGTGGGTCAGGTTAAATGCTCCAGCAGCGCCCTGCTCCCTGCTGAGGGGCAGGCGGTATATAGGGAGTGATTTCCCTGGGCAGTGTGAGATAGACCGAGAGGGAGGGCTATTGTCCACGAGTGTGGAGAACCCGAGCAGCTACCACAACCGGAAATGCATTTCACAGAAATCTAGAGCCGCAGTTGTTTTTTCCCTCTCACAGATATTATTAGCAACATTTCCAAATTCTTTTCAATTTGCATCACCTAACTCATTTGCATCATTTCAGGGTAGGCAGTGGGCTTATTGATGCCCAAACCTGCTTTCTCCTCCTCCCTCACGGCCGTGTAGGGAAGAAAACAGCTTTGAACTTTTGCAGCCTCACAAGCTGATGGAGCAAGCCACACCCCTCCCGCTGTCGAAAGGAAAGCATGCAATTCCAAGGCTCCCAAGTCCCAAACACAGCGGTGAGCCCGCCTCCACCAGCTGGGCAGGAGCCGACTGCCTGCTGTGAGTGTCTGCATTCCAAATCAGGACCTAAGGAGGATGGGGGTGAAAGAAACATCCCCATGTGTGTTTGGAAAAAAAAAATACATATATATATATATTTCTTTATTCTTTATCTATACTCTTTATTTCTCTGAATGTTTATACTTCTTTATTTTCATTGTATTGAAAGGCAAAGATCTCAGAGAGCATCTCCTTTTAGGTGGGTTGCTCTCCAAGTGCTTGCCTGAGCCCGGGCTGGGGCAGGTTCAAGTCAGCAGCCAGGAGCTCCAGGAGGGTCTCCCGCTTGCACTTGAGTGGGAGGCTGGAATTGCAAGCAGAGCTGGAACCGAAACCCAGGCACTCGGCTACAAGACGCCTGTCCAGAGCAGGGGTGCTGCTTCAGCACAAAGCCAGACGCTTGCTTGCCCGGGGGTGCAGCAAGAAGTACATTCCTGCCTTTCTGACCCACGGCATCCCTCTTCCTCCAATTTTATCTTTGCTCTCCTGTCTCTGCATTCTGTAGTTTACAGGTCCTTAGGGAAATATGGACAAAGTGAAACAGCCACACTGCACCCCAGAACAGCCTGGCTCTTCAGCAGGTTATTTTTTTTTAAGTTTTTTATTTATTTAAAAGGCAGAGTTACAGAGGGAGAGAGAGAGAAAGAGAGGACTTTTCCATTGTCTGGGTGGTTTGTTTAGATTTATTTACATGAAAGAGAGAGAGAGGAAAGACTGAGAGATCTTCCATCTGCTGATTTACTCCTCAAATAAACTGCACCAGCCAGATCCAACTCAGGTGGAAGCCAGGAGCCGGGAGCGTTTTGTGGGTCTCCCACTTGGGTGCAAGAACCAAAGCAATTGGACCATCCTCTGCTGCTTTCCCAGGTGTGTTAGTAGGGAGCTGGATCGGAAGTAGACTTGTCAGAACTCCTCTAGGATGCTGCTGCCATCAGCAGTGGCTTAATCCCCACTATGCCACAGGGCAGAGCTCTGGTTTTTCTGTTCTCACAGTGACCCCCTTAAAGGTCGGTGGGCTGTGTGGGCTCCACAGCAGAACAGGGCAGACCACACAGGGGGTTGCTGTCATCCTGGGCCTCCTGGGAGCTTCCTCCTCCAGCCCCAGGCACGCACAGCAATGGGTTCCCAGACTCCTCCACACTTGTGGTGAAAAGATGCTGTAATTAAAAACACATGTTTCCCCTTTGAACCATGTGGATGGGATGCTGGGAGGATCCCAGTGCCAGGGGCCACACAGGGCCTGGGATTCCTGTGAAAGTGGCGAGAACAGAGGCTGAGGGCAAGCTACTCAGAAAAATGAGGCTGGGACCTAACCAGCAGCTGGGGTTCTAGAGAGCTAACTAGAAAGAGAGGGGCGGAGGGGGGCCCAGAGCCACAAGACAGCAGCCCCCGCCACCCCATGGGCTGCCAAGCTGAGACCCAGCAAGGAGGGGAAGTCTGCAGACAGCGCTGACCGCACCTGAGGCCAGACGGGTCCCTCATCCTGTCACTGCCGCCAAGGACATCATGGGCTCTCGGAGCCCAGTGGGCCGGGCTGGGCTTTTGTATTCTCTTTTTAAGATTTATTTATTTTTTACTGTAGTCAGATATATAGAGAGAGGAGGAGATAGAGAGAGAGAGAGAGAGAGAGAGAGGAAGATCTTCCATCCAATGGTTCACTCCCCAGGTGACCACAATGGCCGGAGCTGTGCCGATCTGAAGCCAGGAGCCAGGAGCTCTTCCGGGTCTGCCATGTGGGTGCAGACACCCAAGGCTTTGGGCCATCCTCTACTGCTTTCTCAGGCTACAAGCTGGGAGTTGGATGGGAAGTGGAACAGTTGGGACATGAACTGGTGCACATATGGGATCCCGGAGCATGCAAGGCAGGGATTTAGCCACTAGGCTATCATGCCAGGCCTGATTGCTCCACTTCTCATCCAGCTCCCTGCTAGTGCACGTGGGTAAACAGGATTGGGGATCCTAATCTCTGAGACATTTTTGAGATTCCAGGGACCCACTGTTATGGGGTGCAGCCAGTGATAGTCAGCACCCATTGACAGTGGGCAAATGAAATTTGGCTGTGTCCCCCAACCTTTGTCCTGAAGGTGGGTTCTACACAATGGAATAGTAATTGCATCCTCAACCACTTCCCCCACATCCTAATTTAGCCAGGATATTGGATACAGATGAGCCCAATTAGCCCAGGTGTTTTTAGCTACAAGCCCTGTTCCTGTTCCTGCCTATCCCAATAAGCACTAATCAACTCTTTAGCCCACAACACTTGGGTATTCGCTCCTGCCTACCTGTGACTCACCTATCAACTGAGAGGGGACGGTATTACATGGCTGTGTAACCACTCCCCTCACAAGCCCCTTTAAAAAGGCCCATGAAGCAGGGGCTCTCACTCTCTTACTGGCCAGGTGCTTCTGCTACTCTGGCACCTCGACTCTTGGCTGACCCAAGGCAGGTAATCCCCTGAGCATGGTCCCTGTGTGCTGCTTAGATGGGACAATGGTTATAATAATGTTGTCACTGGTTTGTGTGCTATCAGGAGTTCCAGGAGGGGTGAGGCCTAGCAGTAGTAGAATGTGGGCAAAGAAGCCAGGGAAAGGTGAATGTCTGCAGGTTTGTAAGCGTGTCCAGGTTCTTTGTGAGTGTGTCCCGGTTATTTGTTGCATGTCTCTTAGGATAACATATATTGTTGGGGAAGCTGGGACATAGGTCTTCAGCTTAATAGATGGACTTAAGGATGATGACCATTTGTTTCTTTTGGGATTATGATTAGTTGGACTATGATAGGTGGATTGCTGTATGGGCTTGTAATTTGCTATTGTGCTCTGTTGTTTTCAAGCTTGATTAATAAAGACTCCTTAATAGACATGTCTGGTGTGATCTCGCTTGCACCCTGCAACACCACTTCTAGCAGGGCTCCCTGACTTGATATGTCCTGAACCCTGACTCCAGCGTGCACCTATGAGTACAGCAGCCTGACATACCCTTATCCCCAGCTCTCGCATGTACAGTCCGGACAGTGGTCTGGTTAGGCCTGCCTCCATGCGTGGCTTTTGTGTACATCTATAGGGTTGTGGCCTGGTTGGGGAGACCCTCCAGAACCCCTACCAGGCAAGCAGCAGGCACAGCAGCCTAGTCTGGCCTGCCCCCAGCCCCAGCTTTCATATCCTCCAGTGGGTGCAGTGGCCTGGTCAGGGTCTCCATTTTATTGTTTGAAATTTCCAAAGATATTTGAAGTTGAAGAGACTTTATGGTTATCTTCCATATTCTGAACTGATTGCTTAGATTTGACCTTAACATTTTATTATTCCTGCTTTGTTGCAGTCTACCCATTCATGTGTTTCTCTATTTTTAAAAAAAATTATTTATTTTTATTGGAAAGTCAGATTTACAGAGAGAAAGATCTTCCATTTGCTGGTTCGCTCCCCAAGTGGCCTCCATGGCCAGACCTGAGCCGATCTGAAATCAAGCATTTCTTCCAGGTTTCCCACACGGGTGCAGGGTCCCAAGGCTTTGGGCCTTCCTCAATTGCTTTCCCAGGCCACAAGCAGGGAGCTGCATGGGAAGTGGGAACAGCCATATGGGATCACGGCGCATGCAAAGCAAGGACTTTATCCAATAGGCTGCCGTGCTGGGCCCTGTTTCTCTATATTTTAAGAGACTTATTTATTTTTATTTGAAAGACAGAGTTAGAGACAAAGAGAGGAGAGAGGAGGGAGAGAGAGAGAGAAAGATTTTCCTGTTGGTTCACTCCCCAGTGTCTGGAACTGGGCTGATCTGAATCTAGAAACTTCCTCTAGATCTCATACATGAATGCAGGGGCCCAAGGATGTGAGCTATTCTCCACTGCTTCCCCAAGCAGGAAGCTAAATAAGAAGTGGAGCAGCTGCACATGAACCAGTGCCCATATGGAATGCTGGCACCACAGGCAGACGCTTAGCCTTCTATGCCACAACAGTGGCCCCCTCTGTATGGCTTTGTGTTTCTCTGACTGGTGGTGCTGAACAGTTTTCATATAATTGTTGAGCATTTGTAACTCTCCTTTAAAAAAATGTACGTTTAGAACATTTGCCCATTTTAAAATATTTGTTCACTGTAGAGTTGTTTGAACTCCTTATATATTCTATATATGAATTCTTCATTAAATGAATGAATTGGAAATATTTCTTTTCTCATTCTGTGAATTGCTTCTTCACTTTTATTATTTCCTTTGCTGTGCAGAAGCTTTCCGGTTTAAGCAAATTCTATTTGCCAACCTTTTCTCTCATTGTCTGTACTTTTGGAGCCATAACCAAAAAATATCTTGGCCTGGATCCAAGTCCGGAAACATCTCCTTTATATTTTCCCTAGCAGTCTTCTAGTGTCCGGCCTTCCCTGTAAGTGTCTGACCCGTTTTGATTTGACTTTTGTATGTGACAAGCGGTATCTGGTTTCATTTTTAAGCAGACAGACGTTCGCTTGTTCCTAACACCATTTATTCACGTGACCATCCTTGCTGTGATGTTCTCGGTCCCTTTGTCTAAATCAGCTAGCTGTAAGGATTTGGATTTACTTTAAAATTTTTGTTCGTTTCATCGACCTATGTGTTTGCTTTTGTAACAGTCTCCTGTGGTTTTGGATTGTTACACATGGTGTTAGTTACCGTAGTTTGTGGCTCTGCTACGTTGAGTTCTATTTGGAATCAGGCATTGAGATTCCTCCTGCTTTGTGAAGTGTGCTGAGGAATGCCTCGGCAAGCTGACGTGTTTGGTGCTGCCATACCTGTTTTGGCAGCGTTCATCTCTGTGGAGAATGCCATTGGTATTTTGATAGGGATGGCATTAAATTTGTAAATGGTTTTAGGAGGAATGGACGTTTTACCAGCAGGTGTTCTTGGTATTAATGAACATGGGAAGTCTTTTCATTAAGAATCGTCTTACTTATTTTAAAATATATAGTGTGGGGCCTGATGCGATAGCCTAGTAACTAAAGATTTTTGTGCGCTGGGATCCCTTATTGGCATTAATTCAGGTCCTGGCTGCTCCACTTCCCATCCAACTCCCTGCTTGTGGTCTGCGAAGGCAGTTGAGGACGGCTCAAAGCCTTGAGACCCTGCACCCATGTGGGAGACCTGGAAGAAGTTCCTGGCTCCTGGCTTCGGATTGGCTCAGCTCTGGCCATGGAGGCCACTTTGGGAGTGAAACAGCAGGCAGACAATCTTTGTCTTTCCTTCATTCTATAAACCTGTCTTTCTAGTAAAAATAACTAAATTTTTAAAAACAACCATATGCTATATTTCTCTCTCCTATCTCACTATAACTTACCACATATTAATCAACCTACTCTCTCCTACCTCTGGTCACCCGTGGTCTGTGGTCTCTGACGTCAATTTTTAAGACTCCACATGTGAATGAGATTGTGTGGTAGTGTTTTGGGTGCCTGACTTATTTCACTTCACACCTGTTGTTGCATGTGATAGGATGTCTTCCTGTGCGGTTGGGGTGTGCCCTCCTGAAGTGTATCGTGTTTGCTGCAGTGGTCCATCAGCTGATGGGCATGGGGCTGTTGAGTAGCGTTGGAGCAAGCAGGAGAGCTCAGGTGTCTTTTTGACAGACTGATTTTGTTTCCTTGGGGTAGACATCCCATGCTGGCATTGCTGGATCGTGTTTTTAGTGCCGAGGAGGAAACATCATGCTGTTTTCCCAATTTCCATTCTCAGTGTGCCGAGTTTGGCGTTTCACCACGCTCTCACCAGTATGTGTTATCATCTGTGTTTTGATAATAGCAAATCTAACTGGAATGAGGGGTCAGCCTATTGTGTCGTGGGTTTGCGTTGCCCTTATGCCTAGAGATGTGGAGCATTTTCTCATTTGCTTATTGGCTATTTGCATGTCTGACTTTGAAACGTGTCTATTCAGATCGACTGTCCATTTTCAAGTCTGGATTTTTCTGTTGTCTGAGTGCCTTCCAAATTCTGGCTATGGACCCCTTGCCACATGCGAAGTTTGCAAATGTTTTCTAGCATTCTTTGGGTTGTCTCTTCACTCTGTTTGCTTTGCAGGAGTTTTTAATTTGATATCATCCTATTTGTCTGTGTTTGCTTTCATTTCCTGTGATTTACTGTCTTATCCAAACATTCCTTATTCATTCCAAAGCCCTGAAGTGTTTCCCCCATAATTTCTTTTGTTTGTTTGTTGTTTTCACTTGTTAGATAGGTTCAAGTCTTACGTGCAGATTTTTCAAACTCATTTTGAGTTTACTTCTGTGCGTGGTCCAGCTTCATCCTTCCGCACGTGGATACTGAATTTATACAGCATCACTTGGCGGAAGACTGTTCTTTTTCCAAAACACCTTCTTAGCATTTTGGGGAAATATCAGTTATAAGTGCGTGAGTTTATTACTAGGCATTCTACCCTGTTCCACTGGTCTATGTGCCTATTTTATGTCAATCAACGCTTTTAATTACTATAACTTTATAGTATATTTTAAAATCAAAGTGATGTCTCCTGCTTTGTGTGTAGTGCTCATTTAGCTTTCGTGTGTGTGTGTGTGTGTGTGTGTGTGTGTGTAACTTTAGGATTCTTTTCCCGACTTCTGTGGAAAATGTCACGGTACCTTGGTAGGGCTTGCTTTGAATATGTGAATCCCTTTGGGTAATGTTTTAATCATGCTGATTCTTCCATCACTGAACATATGCATCTTTCCACTTGCTAGTACCTCTTTAATGGCTTCCATTAGTCTCATCATTTTCATTGTGAAATATTTCATCTCTTTATTCTGAAGTGTCTTAGTTCACGTTTCTGGTAGTTGTGAAAACCAGATTACTTCAGGTAACTGCGGTTGCTGTTTAATAATTCCACTTACGGTTGCATGCTGGCTTAGCACCCCGTGATTTTGAGCTTTCTTTATCGGTTGCGATTGTCTTCTGAGTCTTCACAGTTTTCTATATGTAAGACGATGTCAGCTGCAAGCACGAAGACATGCTCCTCTCTAGCGTAGATGCCTTATGTTTATTTCTCTGGCACAGCTTGCCTGGATGTAGGACTTCCAATACTGCACTCAATGACAGCGGGCTTTTTAATTCAGGCTGGAGAGCTTAATCCATTTATCTATATGGTGATGTTTTGATGGGAAAGCACTCATGACTGGCAATTTGATTCTTTCTAGCTCTATGTATTGTGGTTTTGCCTTTTTCTTCCTCTCACAAGCTTACTTTATGGCTAAGTTGGTTTTCTCTAATAATGTGTTTTGATTTGATTTTAGCTTTGTAGTTACCACAAATCTTACGAAAGTTTTTCCTTTGGCTCTAATGGGCTATTTTGAAATCCTAGCAATTTCACATCAATTATAAAGACAGGAAAAGGAACAAGCAAGGAGAAAAGGAGGTAAGACCAACTAACAGGGCCGTCATTGTGGGTGAAGCCCCCATTTGCAATGCCAGCATACCGTATCAGAGGGTAACTGAAGTCCTGGCTGCTCTGCTCTTTTTTGTTTTAAGATTTATTTTATTTTTATTGGAAAGTCAGATATACAAAAAGAAAGAGAGACAGAGAGGAAGATCTTCCATCCCATGATTCACTCCCCAAGCAGCCACAGCAGCCAGAGCTGCGCCGATCCAAAGCCAGGAGCCTCTTCTGGGTCACCCACGCAGGTGTAGGGTCCCAAGGCTTTGGGCCATCCTCGACTACTTCCCCAGGCCACAAGCAGGGAACTGGATGGGAAGTGGGGCGCCGGGATTAGAACTGGCAACCATATGGGATCCAGACGCATTACAGGCAAGGGCTTAAGCCACTAGGCCACCATGCCAAGCCCATGGCTGTTCTGCTTTTAATCAAGTTTCCTGAAAATAGAAAGGCGAAGGAAGACGGCTCCAAGGCTTGGATTCTGCTACCCATGTGGGAGACTAGGGCAGAGCCCCTGACTCCTGACCCTGGTCATATTTTATTTCTTCCTGAAATTTCTCTGAACCCATAGACACTTCCACTATGTCGGCACTAGATGGCGCCCTAGGGTCAAGAGTTGCCGCCTGTTGGCCTCTGGTGTGTTGTCTCTGTTGCAGCCCTAGAGGGCGCTCCTGTCGCAGCGCTGTCTTAACTCCTCAGTGCGTTGTTCAGGGAGCACTGGCAACGCGTCTACAACTGGGTAGTGGGTCCCTGCAAGCCTGTACCCCAGATCAGGGTAGGCCTTAGACACCTCATTCCCGGGCCATTATCAGGGAGCTGGATGGGAAATGGAGCTGCTGGAACACAAACTAGTTACCACATGGGGTGCTGGCACTGCTGGCAGCAGCTTTATGCACAATACAGAAGTGCTGATCCGTAGATAGATTTTTATTTTAAAGGAAGGGTTATGGAGAGATGAGGGAGAGGACGACAGATATCGTTCATCCACTGGTTCACTGCGTAAATGGCCACAATGGTCAAGGCTGGGCCAGGCTGAAGTCAGGAGCCAGGAGCTTCTTCCGGGTCTCCCACGTGGTTGCAGGGACCCAAGGACTTGGCCCATCTCCTCTGCTTCTCCGGGCTATAGGCAGGGAGCTGATCACAAATGGATCAGAAGCAGGGCAGCAGAAAACTATACCAACACCCACATGGGCTGCTGGTGTAGCAGGTGGAGGCTTAACTTGCTATGCCAAAACATTGGCTCCATGTAGTTCATTGTTTAATTTTATTTTTCCCCAGTTTATACTTTATGAGAATTAGTATGTTAGAGCATTACCTCACCATAAGTGGAGCTTTCCGCTGAGTTTTACTTGAGTTTGGTGTTCTCAGGAGATAACAAGTGTAGCCATACGCCTACGTGTTTGTCAATGGAACTCAAGTGATCTATGTAACATGGAATGTACATCCCGAAGAGGAACCTACTAGCCTTCTGCTCGTCTTTATTTCCTCTTGTGTGTGATACTTCACCACAGCTGAGGGTGCAACCGTAGGGAGGGTGGGAAGACCAGGAACTACCGACTCCATACCGTCCCACTACCCCGCATGTCCACTTGCTCCTGACTTCCATGAGCAGCAAATTCAGATCTTGCTTCAGCTTACCAATCTCTTTTTTTTAAATTTATTTTTATTACAAAGTCAGATATATACAGAGGAGGAGATATAGGGAGGAAGATCTTCCATCCAATGATTCACTCCCCAAGTGACCATAACGGCTGGAGCTGTGCCGATCCGAAGCCAGGAGCCAGGATCTCTTCCGGGTCTCCTATACAGGTGCAGGGTCCCAAGGCTTTGGGCCATCCTCGACTGCTTTCCCAGGCCACAAGCAGGAAGCTGGATGGGAAGTGGGGCTGCCGGGATTAGAACCGGCGCCCATATGGGATCCCGGCACGTTCAAGGCGAGGACTTTAGCCGCTAGGCCACGCCGTCAGGCCCCAGCTTACCAATCTTTCCTATTGCTTTTCTAGCCTCTTTTTAATTTCTGCCCTGATGTCTTACCTCCTCCCCACTGCTGACTGTGGGCTGTTCCCCGAAGGGTTACCATCAGGTGGTTTACGGAAGTCCTTTCTTTATTAACATATACACTTGTTATAAACTTCCCTCCGAGAAATGCTGTTGCTGCATTTTGTAAGCTTTGGTATGTTGTGTTCTCATGTTTGCTTGTACCAAGATATTTTGTATTTCCCATCTAGTTTCTTCTTTCACCTAGTAGTTTAAAAACATGTGAATTTCTAAGCACTTGCTACTTTTCTGTTAGTAATTTCTAGTTTCATACCATTGTGGTCATAAAAGGCACCTGGTATGATTTCAGGTTCCCTAAAGTTAAGCTTTGTTTTGTAACAATAGATGTCTGACCTACCCTGCACATGTTCCATGTACACTTGAGAAGAATGTGTATTGTTAGTGAGTGATATGTTCCCGGTATGAATATGCTTTGAATACTCATATGTTCAATGAATTTCAAATTTCATAATACCTTACTGATAGGATGATCTGTGAAATGTTGAAAGCGGAGTACTGCGAGCCCCTACCACTCCTGCGTTGTGGTCTTTCTCTCCCTTCAGATCTCTTAATCTCTGTCCATGTAGTTAGGTGCTCTAATGTTTATATTAATTACAAGGATCTTACCTCAGTTGGAAGGAACTGTCTTAGTCTAAAAGCCAGGAGGGAACATTAAAATGAAAATGGAAACAGAAAGCAGAGTATTTCAGACAATACTGACTAGAGGTAAAAAAAATATATAGAAACAAAGGAGGTCATTATAGAGAGACACAGGGATGAGCCTATCAAGATCCTGCAGTGTGGGTGCAAACTCGTCCCCATTTGCCCTGTGCAAGAAGAGAAGTGGAATCATTTTGAAAATGAAAGAGCAGGAAGACTGTGTGCTGGAGAAACTGGGAGTGCAAATGCAGACACAGAGGCATCCCAGAGACACGCCGTGGGGCGACGGCAGAGAGCCAGTGATGGACCCAGAGACACGCCGTGGGGCGACGGCAGAGAGCCAGTGATGGACCCAGAGACACGCCGTGGGGCGACGGCAGAGAGCCAGTGATGGACCCAGAGACACGCCGTGGGGCGACGGCAGAGAGCCAGTGATGGACCCAGAGACACGCCGTGGGGTGACGGAGAGCCAGTGATGGACTAGATGTTCCTTGACTTACAATGGCTCAACCTTGGATTCTCTTTGGCTCTACAAGGGGTTTGTAGGATATAAATTACAATTTCAACTTCTGGTATTTTTGATCTACAGTGGGTTTGTTGGGACACAACCCATTACAAATTGCGACACATCTGTGTCCTTATGTAGGCCTCACTCTAAATCTGAGGTTGGTTCTTTGAGGAATCCATATGTATGGGGCCCATCTAAGAAAGCATGAGTGAAAAATGCCTTCTTCTGACCCCTTCTTAGACATACGTGTTGTCCAAATGATACAGATTGCTTATTTTCTGAGAAACAGTTCTTACAGAAACAACTATAAACTCCCCATGATTCTGTAAGATAACGCTCGAATAACCTAGAAGAACACTGCTGTCCTATTATTGTTCATTGCCCCTCAGTTTCAAGCCTACGTTTTCATGTGACACCCATGGTGATGGGCAGGATCTCTTCAAGTCTCCTCGTCCAGTGAGCATGACCCCTGTTTCTCAGTAAAGGGAGCTGCAGGGCAGGAAGAAAGGACCGATGCCCATCCACTTATGATGGAATTGCACTCCAATAAACTCATTGCAAGCTGGAAAGATGATGAATTGAAATCAATACTCCTGCTTAAAGAGTGAATACACTAGAACTTGGCCCAGCTGCCCTTAAATGTGCTCAGAACATCGAGAGTGGCCTACAGCTGGAGACGGTCACACAACAGGTCTGCTCTACAATGGCACGCTGAGTACTGTGTGTAATTTAGTGAACACTTGCGAGTGAAGAACACACTTTTGCACCACTGGGGCCAGTTGTAATCTTGCCTTTTGTGGCCCTACCTGATGTGTCAGGTGTGTGAGCCCGTTGGAGTTCTGCACCCACCACGTGCCTAGAATGTGCAGTGTTGGAGCCACCCTGCAGTGCCAGGCTGCTGCTTAATCCTTACAAACCCAAACCTGACAGATCCCTGCTTGCCAGCAATTCCCACCGAGTGACCAGCACACCTCTCAGCCCCCACGGGCTGTGTGCCACCCATTCATGCACTGTTCATGCGCTCTACCCACCAACCCACTCTGCAGGGCCCCCTCCCTCTTGCCCAGGGATGGCACATGCCAGCTGACACACTGGCTGAATGGGCCGAGTTCCTTCTCTATGGAGTTCTGAACCCCTGGAAAGGAGCCCCTTTCCCTTAGATTTAAGTCACATGTAGAAATTCCTTTTATCTTGTAGTCACGTGTTGATCGGACAGAGTTGGATAATTCTTCATGCTAAATGTTCCCCATACAGCAGCAGCAGCAGCAGCACCGATGTTTTAGCAAGCCTGCAGCTAGCTGCCTTTCCCGTCACGGAAGAGGAGGGAGGAATTCACAAAATGGAGTCAGTCTCTTCACGCATGCCTTTTTTCTTGCCCGATTTCAATTTCAGGGCATGGACATTAGGTGACGGTTCCTGTCCCTCCTCAAAGGAAACCATCAGCTGGATTGTCCAGTCCAACCTCGGAGAGACTCTAAGGAAGTGACAGACATCTGCCTCGGGGCCGTGGGGATGGCTGCCTGTGCTGCCTCTCAAGCCTCTCAAGCGGAGCAGAACTTGGACTTACCGACCACAGGTGACGCCTTCGGACACAGGATGAGTGCAGCTGAGCCTGGGCAGTGCTCGTGTGCTTCCATGTGGAGACTTAAGGCAGTGTGAGCAAAGGGGCAGAATCTGTGCCCTCCCCACGGCGGTTCTGTGTAAGTGTGGAGCTCACACACACCAGGCAGCCAGAGAGAGTGTGGGACGGCACCTGGGATTTCGGTGATCTTGAATTTCAACAATTTTTATTAAAAGGTTGTTTGGCTTAGAAATAAGAGAACTGTTTCTGTGTTTTAAAGCGGTCTTTGTCATTTTATCCCATGCTTTATTTCCAAGGGGTAAGGCAGCAATAAATACTCAATCCTACATCGTCCACTTCTCTGCAGCACGGCCCCGAGATCACTGCATACCTTGCTGGAGAGTCTGACCCAAGCTCCTTTTTCCTTCCAGTAAGCCCAATAAAACTCATGTTCTTAAATAATTCCTACATAATACAGAAAAATAATTTCAACCTAACAAAATCAAGCAGTCTTACAGCCAACTATACCAGAGAAGCAAATCTACAACTCTCCTCTATATAAATATATATACATATATCTTTAAAACCTCCATTTTCTTAGGCCTCTAGGAAAAAAAAACCCAAACCAGCATCTTAATAAGTGAAACGCAATTTTAAAGCACCAGTTCAGTTTTTAAGCCCCTAAGTGATCAGAAGTGAAGAGAGTATTACCAGCAAGGATGCACCAGGTAGTTCCTTCTACTTCCATGGAAACTTGGGGTTTCCATCAAGCCCCAGTTCCTCACCTCTGCGGATGCCCCTTAGTTCTCAGGGCTGATCCAAAGTCACTCATCTTCCAAGCTGCAAGTCAGGTGTGCACAAACTGAAACCCACAGCTGGACCCCGGGAGTAAAGGACACACTGCCTGGCTTGGACGGCGTCTGGTCCTTGCGTGGCGTACAGCTGAGCAGGCTGCAGGCACGAGAGGAAGCCGACGCAGAGCAGCCCGCCCAGGCTCCTCTGAAGTGCCCTGGGTAATGGGGTGTCCTGTTTGTGGCTAAGGACGCAGTCATCATCCCTTCTGGGGACATCCTGGGTTTCTGAAGGGCTCTCCTTGCAAAGGTTCCAAGATTACTCTAACTGGTGACGGGAGTACACCTCGCAAAAGGATCACGGTCACAGCACTATGGTGGAACAAACACTCCCAGGGCCATCCTGTGTCTCCCGAACCTGGCCAACTGCACACCGCATCATCATCCAAGCGGAGGATGCCGTGGGCAGGGAGGATGGTGGCGCAACAACTTTAAATTAGGGAGATTGCAAAATAGAAAAGGGATAAATACATAGGCCTCTCTTCTGGCTAGTGGCATTTAAAAGTAAACTTCGACAAATGGGCGAGTGAGTCCTTCAGAGCACAGAGGTCAAGTCCTGCTAGAGTGATCTCAGGTTGTACCTGGAACCTCCCTCAATCCTTCCGTGAGTGGGTACGGCCCTTGGAAGGCCAGTGGGATGCTCAGCGGTGAGGGCCAGTTATTCGGCTAATGGACAGGTGAGAATTAGCCAAGTCCTAGAGAAAGGCCCAATGTGTGCTTCATTCCCCAGGCCAGTGTGGAGGTGGGCTGGTGGCAGGCAGGCTGGAGCTTCTCCGTGGACCTTTGCTATGGGCACCTATAGACACCTGCCAGGGGCTGTCACCCTGGCCAGACCGCGGGACCCTGCTGGTGTCAGCAGGCCACACGGGGGCTCCTGTCCCAGGTGAGGGGATGGCAGCCTCCTGTGCCACCTGCGGCACGTAGGAATGCCTGCTTGGGTGACCCTGCAGATGGCTGCTGGTCTCCCCAGATGCTTGAAGATGGGAGAGCTTTGAATTGGAGGGAGAAACTTTTGGAAACGTTCCCAGGAACCCTAGGTTCCATCTAACTTGTCAGTGGAGCCCTGGAGCAGAGTGCGGAAGCCGCACAGCACATGGTGGCAGCGCTGGTTGGCGGCTCCCAAGACCCTTCTGAGTGGTTGCTTGTTCCTATGTGATCAGAGGACGAAGGGCCCAGAGACTGGAGTGTGGATCATCTCAACCTTGCCAGGGAACTAAGACAGCCCAAGGAAATGCATGGCACTGCAGGGGCTCTTCCTCCTCATGCCCTCCAAGCTTTACTCTCGGTTTTCTCTCTGGCTGCTGAGGTGCTTGCAAGCTCAAGTAAGAGATGGCAGCCCAGGGTGGGGAAACATGGGGCAAAGAGGCAGGTGGACCTAAAGTATGGCCTGGGATGCATCTGACAAGTCCAAGGCTCTGGCCACCTCTCCTGGCCCCCACATACCTCGTCCTTCCAGCATGTCTTCCAAAGCTCACAGTGTGGGCTGCAGGAAGCCTTCCAAGATGCTGTCACCTCACAAGATGGTACAAAATCAGTCTTCAGGAGCCGAGTGTCAAAACACAAACAACCCTCACGAGGCCGACAGGTTTCTGCTGTATGACATGTGTGGGTTTTTACTGCCAACAGTGCTGCCACCACCCCGAAGCACCAGGGAATTCCAGAGCCTTGCTGCAGGCTTTGGGGACGGAGCAGGCGGCAGTGCACAGAGACCGCTCTCCCCCCACGCCCTTCTATGTGTAACAGGTGAGGTAGGAGAGGTCGAGAGCCAAAGAAAGACGGCAGCCTCTGCACTCGGTGTGCGACTATCTTTGGAATTCTTCATTAAGGTTTTCACAAAACACAAAGCTGAAATGTCACTGGGTTCCCCACAGGATGGTGTAAGGAAGTGGTTAGCACACACACACACACACACACACACAGAGCTATCTCTGACATCTTTAACAATATAAATAATGGCGGGCCGGATCACGGTCTCCTGCTGGTGTGCATCTTCCTAAGGCTCACTGTGGCAGACCCTGCACACTGTTGTGGGGACTCACTGCCTCCACCACCTACCCCCAGGCCAGGCCAGGCAGGCCACTGTGGGTACATTCCTGAGGGTAGCACACACACACACACACACCCCCTGGGCTGTGTTGCCTCAGCTTGTTCAACACTAAAGGATCAACCCACCCCTCGCCCTGCGTCTCAGCAGAGGAGCTGAGGTCCCAGCGGCATGACCGCCCCCATGAGATCCCGAGAAAGCTTATACCAAAATGTCTTCTCGGATTAAACGGTGCTGAGAGAGGTGCTCTTTTGGTTGGGCATTCTGGAAGAGGCTGCTGGTGGGAAGCCACCACCCGCTGGGGGTGGCTCGTTAGCCAGGTCCGGGGGCAGGGCCAGGGCCCCGGCCTTGGGGATGAAGTCAGAGGGCAGGCTCTCCAGCAGGCACTTGACCTGCTCCTGGCCCAGCTTGATCTTGTCGTCCAGCTTGCGCTGCTCAATGAGTAGCATGGACTTCATCTTCACGAAGTGCTGGTAGTCCTGCAGCTGCTCCTCTGACAGGTAGTTGGCCAGGATGTCCAGCACCACACGTTCCCGGCGGTCCAGGTTCTCCTTGAGCTCCCGCGCATCCTCGTGCTGCCCAGCCAGGATCTTCCTCTTCTGGTGCAGAGAGCTCTGCCAGGGCAAAAGGCACACATCAGCAAGGGGCTGAGTGGAGGAGGGGAGAGTGAAGCCAGCTGCTCCCGGGCAGCGAGGAGTCCCTGCTGCTTCTCTCTTGCCTGCCACTCTAGGGAGACCCACTTCTGAACGTTAGCTGACCGTCCATCCTGAGGTTGCAGTGTATGGTCCTCCAACGTGTACAACCTCGTAGGAGTGTCACAGCTGAGAGAGGTTATGACTTTTGGGGATCAGACTTACCACCGCCTTGAAAAAGATGCTGGTTCTCCGGACTTGTCTGCTGTGGGACCAGGGGCAGCACACGGCACTCATCAGTACCACACTACCAGGGTCTGCTACCGGCAACTCAGGCCTGGATGCTGCCGACAGGCCCACCCTCTCCCCCTCTCGGAGGACACCAGTGACCACTGCCCTGGGCTGCTGCCTGGAGCCTCTGAGCTCATGATGAGAGGAGTTCCATGCCCTAGAGATGGTGACTTGCTACCTCCAAGCTCCTTGTGCTAGGCCACAGGGCTGCAGTGGTGTGTCTCCCTGGGGCTGAAGGAGGGCTCCTCTGGGCCCAGCTCCATGACTCACGAGAGTCCACAGGACTGCAAGCACAGCGGGCAGGCCCTGCTGTCAGGGCACCCAAAGGTGCCCAGCCTCGCATGCAGGGTGCCAGGAGCCTTGAGCTCCTGTCCTGCCCAATGCCCTGTCCCCTGTCCCTCGTCCATCCCATCACCCCATCATGATTGAGAAAGGAAGCAAGAGGAGTGGGAGGGAAGGCATTCTGGCAGCTGTTTCTTCACTCCCTGGCCTCCCTAAGCCTTAGGTGTCAGTGGTACACCTGGGTGTGCAAGATGGCACCTTCTCTACGGCCCTCTCCCCCACCCAGCTTCAAAGAAACCCTCACATTCTACAAAAACAGACCAGCACGTGGAAGGGGAGCCTGTGGGACTGAGCCACAGTCACCTACCCGTTCTTCATTACTGGCATCCTCTCCGAGGCCACTGAGGACGTTCTCGACACGGGCCAGGCGTCCCGAGAGTGACAGTAGCAAGTTCACCACCTTGTCCAGGTCCCCTATGAACATCTTGTACTTGTCGAACTCGTTGGGCTTGCAGAGCTGGCTGATCCACACCTCCACTTCCTCTCCTAAGGCGTTGTTGAGCTTGATGTCCATGAGCAGGCTCCCCTTGGCTTCCTGTAGCGTCTCCAGCTTGTGGGTGAGGCTGCTGATGAGCTCTGCCTGGAATGGCATGAGGAACAGACAGCCAGCGTCAGCCTGCAGCTGGTAGTGGAAGGCTGCACTTCTCCCAGCTGCGGTTTCTCCTTCTCTGAGGCTGGCTTCGCTCCCTGCTCTGTGTGGGCGCCCCCATCCCACGTGAGGGCATCCTCTTCTCTCTGAGCGCCCACACTCTACCTACCACACATTGCCTCACGATGGTTTCCAGTTGTGGCAGGCTGCTGTGGCCAGCCTTGGCTTCTTCCCCTGAGTCTGTTAACTACTCTGCTGCTTTTCTTGCAACACACCACAAGTAAGTGGGTGTAGAGGGCAAATGCCCCTCTTGTTCAGTAAATACAGCAGCCAGCGGTCAGAGGAATGAGGGGACACACTTGGTGGCAGAGGGGACAGTCACTACAGCTGCCACCTGCAGAGCCATCACCCGGTGCCATCCAGCATGCAAGAAATCCCATGCTGTCAACCTCATTGCCATCTGCTGGTAGGAAACACGGCTGTTCCCATGCAGTAGGTGACTCAGGTGCAAGGTGGACTTCCTTGTGGTCCGTGCGTCCCAGGAAGCATTTTTCCTCGCTCATTCCCCAGGAGCAGAGCAGCGTTTGCTGCCAGAGGACTTGTGTACAAGATGCGGCAATACAGGGTCAGGGGACCAGCCACAGAGGGCACAGCCAGAGCTGTGCCTCCTACCATGAGGGGAAAACAAAGAATGAAGTTCCGGGAGGGGAGGGAAGGGGAGAGGGAGTTGCTGTGGTGCGGCTGGGATGGCTTAGCTGAAGACACCTAGCAACCCCAGCACACGGTGGTGTCTACACCTGGGCTGGCTTGGGGATGAACAGACCCAGAGCAAAGTGTCCTTGGTCCCTGGCAGAGAATGCACAGGAAAATCCTCCATGTGTCACTCTTCCTGGCTCCTGGAGAGCTGGGAAGGCTTGGGATGCACATGACAGAAAAAAATGGAAGGTTTCCCCTAAGAACTAACACTGTTGAAACCCACTAGGACTCATGCTCAACAGGAAGCAGGGTTCAGAGTCCTGGCTATCCAGGGCTCGGGACACAGCACGAGGCTGCCCTCTAGGACTGCAGGGACAGGGAAGCAACTGAAACCTTCCCTGAACACAGGCCTGCCCAGAGTTCCTGGGTCTGTGGGAAGACAGTGGCAGGTTCATGGTCACTTTGAAAACGTCTGGCAGGTAACACTCCTCCAGGGGCAGCTCTGCTGAGTGTGAGGCCCCAGCCCCGCGTGCTCTGCTGAGGGTGGCAGAGAGCTAGGGAACACGCGGAGGTGAACGAGGCCTCTGCTCACGACTGTCTGCCCACAGGCAGGCTCCTGACCGCAGCCTGGCCACCTGTCGTCACTGGCCCATCAGCTGCTCACAGCAGCAGTGAAGATTCTGGGAGGTCATGGACTCCCCCATGTGGAAAGATGAAGATAGCAACAGCTCTCCTGCCCTGTCTACCTGCGGGACAGTATCATGTGATGTCACACAGGGACAGGCCCGGTGCGGTCTGGGACAGGACGAGCCCCTGCCCTTCCCGCCCCAAGCAGCTAGTGGCCTCTGCCGACCCCTGGCTCCATCTGATACCTTTTTCTCGTTAACATCCACCTGCTCTTCCGCCTCGGTCACCTCCTCCGGCATGTCTTTGATTTTGTTCAGAAGCTCGGCCTTGGGCGCGGACACGCTGTAGTAGGCAGCGGGGCAGGCGGCTAGCATACTGGCCACCTCCTGGTCATCACTCCTGGGCCAGAGAGAACACACACGTAGCTCAGCTGCCTGCTGTCGGACCAGAGCATCGGCCCGCAGAAGCACAGGTGGGCGATCCGACCGTGGGTAAGTTCAGGTTAGAATGGAGGAGTTGGCGCGGACATCCACGTGTGTCCCCCTACATGGCAGGTAGGGATGGATGGGGACTGGGACGGGCACAGTGGCAGGGTCAGGACTGAGGCCCTGCCAGCCCACCCTGGGCAGCCCTGTGGCCTCTTGCACGTGACTCCTTTTAGGGTGGACAGGAAGGGGGTTAGCAATTGCTCTCCTCACGCAGTGTGGAGCCATCACTAGCCATGACAGCATTTTCAAGGTGCCATGCAAACCCCAGTTTTCTGTTTTTTTTCTTCCTACTCTCCCTTGGTTACCCGTAGTCTTTGACTCTGCTGTGCTGCTGCTTGCACACTTACACCTGCTCCTCCTCGAGTGAGACCAGCATACCCAACACAGCCCAGGAACTCTCAGGTTTGTCGGTCCACAGCAACTAGTGGCAGATGCGGAATCATCCATTTTTACAAAAAAGGATTCGAGACTGCAGGGAAGAACTGGACGTGGGGAAACCTGGTGTCCGGCATGCTTGGCCTCAACCGAGCTGTCTCTTGGCCTGCGGCTTGGGATCCGGCATGCTTGGCCTCAACCGAGCTGTCTCTTGGCCTGCGGCTTGGGTCCCACCCACTGAATAAATGACACTCCACCAGCAAATGGGGACTCTTAACCACTAAACCTTATTACTTAGCATCCAGCCCACCTTCTTCCTGTGGAATTAAGAACCACAGAAACTCATGAGAGGGAATGGCTCTCCCTCTAAGCAACATAACTTTATTTAATCCAGCCAAGTTAGACAGGAAAGGGTGGCTGGTGTCGTGGTGAGGAAGGTTAAGTCACCCTCTGCAATGCAGGCGTCCCATTCGAGAGCCAGCTCAAGTCCTGGCTGCTTACTCATGCTCCTGGGAGAGCAGCGGGAGATGGTTCACATCCTTGGGTTGCTGCACCCATATGGATAAGAACCCTAACGTTGCCCAGCCCCAGACCCGGCTGTCGTGCCCATTTCCAGTAGTGAACCAATGGATTGCCTTCTCCATGTCTCTTCTTTCTGTAGGTCTGTCTTTCAGATCCTTCCCCCTCTCCCGCCCCTGACATATCCACTGCAGTCCAAGCAGGCTGGCATCAAACAGCTACTGGGGCTGAGCCAGTAGCCAGCCCCCATGCTAGGACAATGCTTCTGTCCACCAGCAGATGGCGCACACATCCCTTGGAAATCCTTGGAATGGACTAGCCAGGCTAACGGACCACACCCCATCTGGACCGACTGGGCAAACTCTCCAGCACCATGCCATGAAGTAGTTTTCTAGCGATGCATTTTACTTATTTACTTTTAAAGGCTTCATTCATCTAAAAGGCAGAGTGACAGATCTGCCATCTGCTGCTTCACTCCCCAAATAGCCTCAACAAGCAGAAGTCAGAAACTCCATCCAGGCATCCCATGTGATACAGGCCCAAGTACCCGGGCCATCATCCGCCGCCTTTCCAGGGGAGTTTGCAGGGAACTGGATCAGAAGAGCAGCTGCGCCCTGAACTGGTGCTCTGGGGATGGGGATGCTGGCACCGCATGCAATGACTTAACCCCACTGCATCACAACACCCATCTAGGGTTGGTCTGTGGAGGGCATGTGGTCAGAGTACCTAACAACCACACCACGGACACCCGTAAGGAACTGCCTGGCACAACCCCCAACTCCTCTTTGGGACCACTGCAGGACTCAGTAGGCTGACAGCTTTGCAGACTGCAGGAACTCAGTGAACGACTGCTAAACTAAACATACGGCTCAGGGGGCCAGGGCCCCGACAGGGAGAGCCTCTGCTGGTAGCGTCAACTGCTTCTCCAGTGATGGGCACGCTCTGGTCCTCCTGCTCCCCTGTGGGTAACTGAGCCACAGCCACTTGGAAATTGCTAAACCACACCCCAGATTCAGAAGATGTGCTCAGTGCTCATCCGGAAGCTGTCTGTCCATTCCCAGGGTTTTCACTGAAAATTCAAAAGGAAAACATCAAAGCTCAAATTCTTCCCACGGCAGTCCTTTAAAGAAATGAAACACACAAGAAAGCAGAGGGTGACTTCAAAAAGCCTTCAGGGAGGAGGAGAAAAAAAAGCGGGTGGGAAATTCCAGCATGGCTTTTCCATACTATGCGTGTGTGAGAACTTTGGGAAGAGGCCTTGTACTGTGACAGACCAAGAGCGACAGGAAGCGAGGGAGCTAGCATGCTCGGGCTGTGCAGCTGGGCACTGGGTCCCGTGCTGCAGGACGGGCCTGTCGGGGCCGAGGCTCCGGGGCTCTCCACAGACTGTTCCTAACGTCCAGCCTTTGAGCCGAGCCCCCCTTCCTGCCTCACAGGTGTGCTAAGGAAGCCCACCAGCATGTCCTTTTCCACACAGTCTGCACCTGCCAGGGCCTCGGGGAGGCCTTGGCTGGGTGGGGTTCTACTTGTTCCTTATTGAGCTCTGGGTGCCCCTCAATAGGGGCTGCAGGGATGGGGCTCTAAGGGCATGACTGCTGAGCGAGGGGTACTGGGTAACTGCCAAGGCAGTAACAGGTGCAGTCTTGGGCTGGGTGTCGGACCCTGTGACATCACTCATGTGACATCATGGCCTCGGCAGCCAGCACAGAAAGGTCTGGTGAGCATCAGGCAAGACGATACATTCGTGAAGTAAAAAACACAACGCTTGCCACCCCCCAACATGAACCACATGATCACGGCCACCCTTGGTCCTTGGCTGCTCCATTGTTGGGTATTTGCCCCTCATCTGGCTCCCCAGCCATCCCTGAACCCTGAGCCAGAGTGCCACTCTGGGGTTGGGATGCACACCATGGGTCGGGGGGCCCAGCCTTTTCACTGGCTCACGGACGGGGCATGGGAATGAGGCTGGGGGCTCACCTCCTGTCTTCAGGGCCCAGGCAGCTGTGGGTCCTGGATGCAACCCTGGCCCTTGCACTGCTGTCCTTCGGCGAGTGAGCTCGTCGGGGAAAGAGGCCTGCCATGAGGTCCATGGTGGTCTTCATGCGGGAGTCTGGGTCCAAAATATCCGCCAACGATCTGTCCTGGTGAACGATTTCCTTGGCCAGAGCCTCTGTTCGGATATCTTCCGAGGTCTTCTGGGGCTCAGCACCCACTTGTGCTGCTGGAGCCTGGGTTCCGCTGGCTGCCTCGAGGGGGAGGCCTGGAGCCCAGGGTGGAGGCGGCTGCCCAGGGCCTGGCTGTTGGCCACCCACAGTGGAGGGCGGCCCCGAGTCCCTGGCAGGGACAGAGTAGGGTCTGCAGTCCAGTCGCTGACTCTCGGCAAGACGGGTCGCACCGAGCACGTGCCGTTCCCTTGCTGCTGTCACCTTGGACAGTTTTCTGGAGCTGGCGGGACACAGGTGAGAAGCAGGTGAGAGGTGAGGACAGTAGGGAGAGAAGGCAGGTGCGGATGCCAGCAGGAGGTAGGAGTGACCCTCCCAAAGCCAGCAGCTGCTCTTGGGAGGCCGTCCTCTCCCTGGGCAGCACCGAGTAGGGGCTTGGTGCAGTGGGCACTGTGGGGAGCTTTCTGAACCGTCTGGGTAGAAAGAGGGCAGAGGTGATGGTTGCTAAATGTTGGCAAGAAGTTAATCTTAACGGTGGAGGCAGGCGATGCTTCTTACATGCCGGGCGAGCTCAGCTGTCCTAGGGACCCATCTGGGCAGTGCTTCCGCCCCAGTCCTCTGGCTTCCCTAACACTGCCAGACTCTCACACTACTCTATTCCTCCCTACAGACGCTGGCCATTCCCAGCCCAGCCTGTTCCGACAGCACAGTTGCCTCCGGGCTGCACACTTGTGTGCACGTGTGCATACGTACGACTAACATGAGCGGTATCCGGGTACGTAAGCCTTAATTTGGGGGCTCAGTGGCAGGAAGCCCACACCACATTCAGATGGAAGCCGCATTTTCCAAGATCAGCTCCATCTACAACAAGACGGTCTTTTTTGTCTTCCCTCTGCCCCCTTCCTTTGTCTTGCTTCTTCACTCGGGGCTCAGCAAGAGGGATGGTCCTTTCTCTCCCCTCGCCCTCTCACCTTCAGGGACAGGAAATGAGTCTGGGGGATTTGGGCTGCCACTCTCACTGCCCTGGCTCCCAATAAGCACAGAGGTGAGGCCTGCTCCAGGAGAACAGAGGAGGTAGTTCTAGCATCTTAGGAGCTGAGTGTGTATTCTAAGAAAAAGATATTTAGAAAAACACACACAAGGCCTCTTGGAGCCTGTGGGCTCCTCTTGACTAGGGCTGTGGCTGGAACGCACCCCCTGTCCACACTTAGTTGCAGCCGAACCACACTGGGGGGCATCAGGAGGGTGCATAGCATCAGCTGGCGTGCCAGAGATGGGTCCCTAGGAGGTGAGTGGGTGGTGCCCTCATGCCTGCACCTTGGTGGGAAGACCAGCTGTGGCCAGCGGCTCGAGGCACACATGCAGGTGCCCCGTCTCTTGCCATGGGTTCCCCACCACCACCTCCAGAGCATGAGCCGCCCCTTTGCAGCTCTGGGGTCCTGAGCCCAAAGACGCCTGTTTATGGAGACGCCCTGGCCTGTGGCAGCATCAGCAGCCACAGCAAGGAACCACGGCTGCGCAGCCAGGCAGCTGCCACTCACCCAGGGTGGGACCCCTCGCTGTTGCCATCCCTGCTTTCCAGGGGCACTGGGGGGGCAGCCTGCGGCGGTGGTGGTGGTGGAGGCGGTAGAGGGAAGTCCTCCATGCTGTCGGCAGGGCGTTCCTGGCTCAGTGGAGGAGGTGGGGGCGGAGGCAGATCTTCAAACATGGGGCTGGATGTGGCCTTGGGGTGCGAGTCCTTTACAAACACGTCATCGCTGTCATTGTCCTGGGGCGGCGGGGATGCCTGCAACGTGGACTCGGAGATCCGCAGCGAGATCCTCCCAGGGAAGCTGGGCACCCCCAGTGGCGAGGATGGCTCGGAAGTGCTGCAGGAGCTCGGGGGAGCTCGCTGCTTCCAACAGGGCTTTGGGTCCACATTCTCAGGGGTGCAGGACCCTCCGGGAAGGCTGTCCTCCAGGCCTGTGGACACCCACCGTCCCCGAGCTGCCAGGGGTCGCTGGGCCTGTGACACCCTCCTCCTTAGGCCCTCTTCCTCCCCGGGCTCTGGGCTGCTGGGTGCAGGGCCCCTGGGGCTCGGAGGCCGGCTCACAGTCTCACCATCACCCCTGAGGGCTGCCGCAGCAGAGGTGCTAACTGGAAAGGGCTGCCGTCCTGCTAGCCCGTCCCTTCCAGCCTGCTGGTCAGGGGCAAGCTGGGAGCAGGAAGCCAAAGGCAGCGGGGCAGGCTGAGGGGAGCCATGTGGCATTGGTGGGTTCTCCCGGGGGTCGAGAAGGGGCCCGGGCACAGCTGTGGATGGTGGCCTGGGGCAGGGCCCTTTGCCACCCTGCCTCTGCTGGTCTCTGGCTGCGGGACATTCACTGGGCCCAATGGAAAGAATGTTGGTTTTGCAGCCTGGATCGGTCCAGCGTGGAGTAAGCTGATGGATGCGTGATGACCTATCTTCTCCACCTCTGCTGGTACAACCGAGTGACCTGGAAAAGCAAAGAGCCGAGAGGGTCAACCTGGCAGCCAGGGTTTGTTACACAGGCAGGCAGCGAAAGGGAGGAAGGACCGAGGTGTGAGAGGCCCACACTGCCTTCTGTGGGGTGCCTGCTCTCAATGCTGGGGCAAACCAAGCAAGCAGCCCCTGGCCCTGGGGAAGAGACCCAGCCTTCCGCTGCCCATTGGCTGGTTCTGTTGGGAAAATGTGTGTACCTGATGCTGGGGTCTTACCCACAGCTTTCTCCCACATCCTACAGCTGACGGCAGCTGGGCAGGAGAGAGACCTGGGCTGTTTGGTCACTCCCTCCCTGGGCACTTGAGGGCTGGGCCTCTTGTGTTTTCAGTTCATTGACATGAAAACTAAGAGGGAGTCTCAGAAGGAGCTGGTCAGCAGTAAGTTCCCCCTGGAGAAGAGGAGGAGAGGGACAAGCCAAAAAGGACATGTAGCTCCCAGAGGGCGGGTCAGCCTGCAAGGAAAACCCGGAGCCGTGCTTGTGTCTGAGCACGGACCGAACGCGGCTGTCCCTGGACACAGGACACAGAGAACAGAGAACAGAGCTCGGCAAGTGGCCCGCGGCACTCCCACCATCTAGGTGAGAGCTGACTTGAGCACACAACCCCTCCATACACACACACACTGCCAATTTCCCAGTCCACCTGGGGCAGGTGGCACTTTTCTTTCCATAGATCTGACTCTCGCAGGCTGCTGTGACTGGTCCCACCTCACAGCCACATTTAGAGTCTTGCCACATGCAAGGAGGATGAGATGGCACCAGGAACGGAAAACCCCGTGCTGACCCAATCGCCTTCTGCCTTGGGAGGAGTGCGCACCGGGCCTGCGTCTGCCTTCCCAACAGATCCCTGTACACTGTCTCCCTACCAACCACCTCTCCTCACGGGTCGGTTCCTAAGGCCCACAGGCTGCCCAGATGCAGCACGTCCTTGGGAGCGGGGTGCTCTCTACTGCCCCGCCTTCCTCGTTTTAGGATCCCCAGCACCTGGCAGGCACAGAGTGCCTAGGCAGCCAAGCACAGAACAGCCCACGTCTCCTGCAAGACAGGAGCTGTTTAAGCTGAGCACCCTCTAGCTGGGAACTAAGTCAACTGGAATCAGGTGTGTAATGACTTAATAAGGGGGAGGTTTACATGGAGCGGCTTTGTGAAGGGGAGGTGAGAGTGGATGGTGGGCTCAGGGGTCAAGGAACCAATTGGGACCCTTGCATCTTTAACTGGGTTGCAGTCCTGGTCCTGCTCTCCATTCCAGCTTCCCGTTCATGTAGCTGCCAGGAGGCAGTGGGTGGTGGCTGGTGCTGGCTCAAGGAGCTGGATCCCTGCCATCCACACAGGAGACCTGAACCCAATCCTAGATTCCTAGCTTTGGCCCAGCTCAGCCCTGGCTTGTTCAGGCATTTGGAGAGTGAAACAGCTAACTGGAAATCTCTTTTTCTCTCTCTCAATCCCTCACCCGACTCTCTGCCTTTCAAATAAAATGAAGTTAATTTAAAAAATGACACTGTAAAAAAAAAATGAGTGTCACTAAGGCACACAGTAAAGTAACAGTACACTTGTCCTTTGAAGATGTGGCCCACTAAATGCTAATGTGATGCTTTTATTTGTGTTTGTCCTTGGTTTGGATGGACCACAAGAAAATTGCTTCTTTTGAGTTAAAAAATAAGTCTGTAAATGGTGACTGCTTTCTGAAACAACAGATTTTTCCTTAGACCCTTTTTATAAGAGGGCATGAGGGGCTCCCCATTGCCCCTCATTTGCACAGTCAACATTTTCATCTTTGTTTAAGGTTTTTTAAAATTGTTGTAAAACAAAACAAAAGCAACAACTGTAAAAATTTCCAGAGCTGGAGGTGTGGTACAGCCAATTCCAGCATTATTATCTCACAGGAGTGCAGGTTAGTCCTGGCTGCTCTGCTTCTGACCCAGCCCCTTGTTAATGTGCTTGGGAAACAGCAGAAGATGTCCAAGCACTTGGGTTCCTGATCCCACCTGGATCGCCCAGATGGATCCTGCAGCCTGGCTTCTACCTGGCCCAAGCCCAGCCACTGCAGCCTTTTGAGGGGAGTGAATCAGCAAATGGAACATCAATTTCTATGTAACTGACTTTCAAATATACACATTTAAAATTTTTTTTCTTAGTCATTTTTTAAAATATACAGCTCAGCAGTGTTTATGTTCATCTTGTGAGTAGGATCTGCAGAACAACTCCACTCTGCTGATCAGAAAATTACACCGAATAAATGACAGCTCCCATGCCCCAGTGCCAGGACGCACCACTCTACTCCTGCTTCTGTGAATTTCAGGACTCAGCGGATTCGTGTAGCTTTTTCCTTTTTGTGCCTGGTTTGTTTCATTTAGGAGGATGTTCTCAAGGTTTAACCGTGTTGTAACTATCATATGACAAGACACCCTTCCACTTGCAAAGAGGCAGAGACGGCAGGGAGGGGGACTTAGAATGAATTCCCATCCTCTGTTTCACTCCGCAAATGCCCACAATGGTGAGGGCTAAGCCAGGACCACATCAGGAGCCAGGATCCCAATTCAGGTCTCAAACACAGTGGGCGGTGGAAGATTTGGGAGCCAGTTAGGAAAGAACCCAATACTTAAGCTCTCTTGGCTGCTACTCAGTTATACGTTAGCAGGGCAATGATCTGCTGCCTCCCCGGGAGTGTACTAGCAGGGAACTGGCTCTAAGTAGAAGGGTTAGGACCTGAACCAGACCTCTGATCTGGTATGGGCTGTAGGAATCCCAAGAAACACCCCAGGCACTGCACAAACGTCCAACACAGCAGTTTTAAATATGCTGAAGCCAACCCTCCCTCCGAGAGCACACACACAGAACACATCAAGAACGATAATCACTGTTAGACAAAGGAGTTTATGAATGACAAAGGAATGAACGCAAAGGCAGTACACGACACTCTCTCGTCATGCCTCACTTCTGGGCACGCAGAAGGAGCGGCTGAGCAGCTCTCACGGGCAAACACACGCACACGTACCTGGACCCAGGACCAGCCAGGGGATGGGGGTCCTTCCCCATACTGAAGCTACCGTCTTCCCCCAGAAGCACATCCTTAAAACAGAAAGAAAGGCACAGCATTATTACCCAGGAACACATGCTTGAACTACCACGGGGTGGAGTCAGGGAGGAGAAGGAACATGTATTGACTATGACCCACCACCAGGCACCAAGGCAGCAGGTGAGTAAACTTCCCCACCAAGGTCGACAGTGGCTGTCTGAGTTAGATAGCCCAGTCTGTCTCATCAGGTGTATCCTCTAACAAGGATGTTTCCTGAACAAAACAAGTCCAAGGGCAATCATCCCGAGTTCAAAACAACTGAGGTTCCTCAAATATGACAGAGGAAGAACAGCGAATGCCAGTCCCCAAGAGTGTGAAAATGCAAGAGGGAAATAGGGGAGATGATAAGAGGGACAGCCTATCGAGTTTGTCAAAAATTTCAAAAGGTTCAAGTTACAATTGGCAAAGACATGCCTTGCTGGACAGCTACTCCCACTGGAGAGCGTGAGCTGGGATGGGGGTAGACCAGACTAGGCAGGGCTACAACACCTGTGTGCCTCATGTGGCCCAGATCAGGGAAAAACCAGGCTGGGCTGATTATTCCTACTAGTGCAATCTACAATTAGAATGGGTGAGGGTTGTTTTGGCTTAGCCACAGCATCAGCTGGCAGAAGCTGGCACTAGGGGCTAGTTCTGTCAAGTTAAACCACAGTGCCTCCAGCTCCCCCTCTGCCTCCACCACAGAACTACACTCGGTTTTTTAAGAAAATATATATTATAGAAAAAAAAAAAGTTAAACCACAGAACCACCTGGAGAATGCATAATCTGGGAGAGGGAGTGACCTGGGAGGGAAATAGTGGGCTCCTCCCTCTTGTGTTACCACCCCCCACGGGAGGGCACGAAAACTAGGACAGGGGCTAGGGTGGCTAGACAGACACCCAACAACATCCGTGAAGGCTGGATAGTTGAGTTGGTTAGATGGAACTAAGCTTTAATACCCAGTGACATGTACGAGAGCATAAGGGGATGTGGGACAGACTGGACTAGTCTGCCACACATACTGGCAAACCAGGGTAGGGGGCGGGCCTGGTGGGGGTTATTGTGGGTCACTCCGACTAGGCTGCAGCTCCCACTGGTTGATGTGAGGGCCGAGTATGTGCTGGGCAGAACCAGGCTGGACTGCAAACACCCACTGGTTCCAGTGGAAGACAGGGATGGAAACAGAACCAACCCAGCAACTGCAATCTCCAGCTGATCGGGGCAATGGACTGTGCCGGGCCCTGTGCTTGCTAGTGCATACAAGAATCTGGTCTGGGAACACCTCAGACAAAGTTTCTTTGGGGATCCCCCCAACTGAGCTTCCGGACTCAGAACCCTAACCATCAAAAGACAGAGGACAAAACAAGTCAATCAACCACCTCAGCTATATGTTGGCAATGAAAATACTGGGCAAACCGAGACTCTAAGATGGACTATGTCAATCAGTGGATTCTCCAACGACCTCATCGTGCTTTGGAGTGGTGCAAGTGGCAGCATTTCAGAACTGTTGAACTATCAAAACCACTTGAGCAAGACCCTCGGAGCATGCTCCACATCTGGGACCTGGGGTGGGTGGGAGACTGGGTGGGGCTTCTCCCTTAAAATCCCCTTTTACATCAGATATATTAAGGAAACAATATGGAACTAATTGTCTTGCCCATCTTCCTGTAGTGCTTGAACCTTTTTACTCTAATTATGTCAAGACTGTGAAAAAAAATAAATTAAAAGAACTTAAAAAAATTTTTGAATAAAAAAAACAATTGGCGAAGACATGAATCTGGCTGGTGATCAGACTGGAGTAAATTCTCTCTACGAAAAATCCATATGTGAGTTAACCAACTCTGGATACTTTTCAGGGCATAGTTTTTGGTTTTTGTTTTAAATAAGGGTAAATCTTGGTGTCCTTAAAAGGGTGCAGGTTGGTGTTTTGGGGTGTTACATTTGGCCCAGGTAATCAGCTCCAGGATGCTGCTAATCAAAGTGTTGATAACACAGCCAACTCTCCATAATTCATTGCCAGGAGACAGGTAGAAAACAGAAATAAATCCACAAACCTGTCCAAACTCTAACCTTAACTTAATAATTTACCATGTACCCTACCCAAAAGCTAACTGGCATCCACACGCAAGACAGAATGAGCTCCTCTGGGCTCCTGACTTCAGCTCGGCTGAGTTCTGCTTGTTGTGGGCGCCTGGAGAGTGAACAAGATGGAAGAGCTCCATCTGACCGTTTGGGAGTCTGGGTAAGCAGTGGGTAGAAGACGGCAGATTCCTGAATATCGTTCGTAACTACAGCAGTCCCCACATGGTCTTCAAGGGGTGCCAACACTGCGCCAGGAACCTCACAACCCACAAATCATGTGCCTGAAATGTAAGGCACTTGATCTTTTTTTCTGTCACTGAATCTCTGTAACAAGGGCAAGGGGGTAATAACCGTGGTTCACAGACGTGAAACTCTTGCCCACCACTAAACAAGAGCAGAAGCTACAGGAGTTGAGATACAATCTCTTTGAGGCATGAGATCTCCCCATGCATTGCAGTGCACTGCCTGGTGGAGGCACAGGGAGCAACCAAACTTGGATACGCTGTGAGGAAAATGAATCCTGTGTGTCCTGACTCACCGCAGCGTCACCCCACAGTGAACACGAATTCCTGCACTCCACAAAACATTATGGTCCTTTGAGAGTCTTTCACCACCACCCCTGCCTCCAGTTCACATGAATGGGCCATTTCACTATCATTAATTGGAAAAGCCCAAGCCCCATTTGAGCAGCTAATGCAATAAAGTCTAAATATATTTTCACATCCTATTACATTACATCCTTTGCACTCCACTGTGAGAAGCAATCTAACTCCCATATTCAGACATTTTGGCCCCTGGAATGCCAAGGCTAAATTGATATATTTGTGTGAATGTGCTTAAAGCAAAGGAAGGTAGATCCACTAATAGGCTATTGAGGAAATTCTCTAAATCTCCTGTCAATCAAATTACCATTGGCATAGAAAGAAAATGCCTTTCAACCTAACAGAAACCCAAGGAGAATTTATCTAAATGCTTGCATTTTCCTATTTGGGTTTGGGCATGCATAATTTTTTTCAAAAATTCATCTCCTTTAACTTTCTGAAGATCCTTTGTGTTCATATATTTCAAAGTTTTTGCACCAAACTAAATCTTTGTTTCATTTTATTCCACAAAACTTTCTGAAGTACCCTTGAATTCACTGCCAAAGATTTGACTTTTCACCAACTGTTACAAAGTGTAAAGCACTTACCACAACTGGAGAAACAGTGGCTAAGGGAGAAATGCCAGGCACGGAATTATACCAATTCGGTAAGTATTAATTTTTGTTAAAATACCTCAGACTGACTCAGAAATACAAAAGTTCTTAGCATGTTTAAAATTGTAAACCTGAAGTTTCCAATCCCCACGGCTTGGGTTCTGAGTTAAGAAAGCCTAATATCCTTGTAACCAAAAAAAAGACAACACTCTATCCAGTGAAAGTAATTACAAATCCATTAAATCTTAGGTGATTTAAATGAAAGTAAAAACAAGCAACAAACATTAAACTGAAGTCAGTTGGTTGGCTGTATTTGCAAATCTAACACATTTACCCCTGGCCTCCCTCCCTGCCTCAATCTCTTTACATTCAAACGAAAGAGTGCGACACAGTGACTCAACAGAGCTCCCCGCTGCTTGGGTAAATTTGGTTCCTTCTCGTGTACTGCTGAAATACTGCCAGATGTGAGGATTCCTTTTATTCTTGTAAAACTCTTGGAACAATGACTGCCCTACAGTAAACATGTGGTTGCTGCTGGCTACTATTACGTTCCATTTTCTGAAAGTTGATTCCCTCATTTTTGCTTAAACTTGAACGGGGTATTTGTTGTAAGTGGCTCAGAACCTCATACAAGCTGCATCCCGTGGAATAAAGCCTATTCCAACATGACAGTTGCATGCACGGTGCAACAGAACTGCCTCTGCCTAGAGTGAGCATTGGTCCCCATCGCACGGCCAGTGTGCCACACAACAGAAAGGAGGGTCCCTAACACTCGGAGAACCAGGAACACCTGTGGCTCAGCCCTGGAAGAAGGAAATTCCACCAAGACTCTCATTTCTCCAACAGGCGTTCTTACTAGATTTACAAGGGGTCTTGAGAAAGTTTGTGAAGGACATGAATTACTTAAATAAACAAATAACCTGAATAAACTTATCTGTTACTGCCCTGACCCTGTGGTTTTCTGAAGTACCACTGTACAATGAAAAGGGCAGACATGTCTGGGTATGTTTCTGATGCTCACCTTCTAGGTTTCCCAAGGACTCACAAAAGTGCATGGGAGCAGGCAAGAGTGTCTAACATCTACTGTCACGCCACGGGATCTTTCCCAGGGATTTAAGGAGAGAACACGGCAGGCTGTGTGTTTTGGAGAGACCCCATCTTGCTGACTGAGCAGGTCTGCAGCTCCACTCACTTCACATGGCAGCCTTCTGCAGTCACTGTATCAGGCTGGATGACGAACTGCCGAACTGCCGTACACAGAGGAACCCAATGCCAGGGGCATCTTGCTTTCGGGGGCAGTAAGGGTCCCCATCAGCTGGCTCTCTTGGCTATCTCTGCAGTCAGGCTGGGTCTGATTGCTGGGTAGCAGAGAGAAGCTCAGGACCACAACCCTGGCTTGAGCTGAGCAGCAATTTGTAGAACTTGTTGGAAGCAAATCACTTGCATTTGTTGAAAAGAATCACTTTCAGTTTGAAATATCTCCCCCTTGGAACTTCATAATGCCTAAATTAAATAAGGCTTAAACATGGTACTATTCACTTTATTAAAGGGGTGCCTAAGTATTGTTCTGTATTCAGTTGCCTTTCTAAGATGTTTTTAATACTATGAAGTGTTGGGCATGGTGTAGTAGCCTCGTGGCTGAAGTCCTTGCCCTGCGCGTACCAGGATCCCATGTGGGTGCCAATTCATGTCCTGGCTGCTCTGCTTCCATCCAGCTCCCTACTTGTGGCCTGGGAAAGCAGTGAAGGATGGCCCAAAGCCTTGGGACCCTGCACCTATGGGAGACCTGGAGGAAGCTCCAGGCTCCTGGCTTCGGATCAGTCCAGCTCCAGCTGTTGTGGCCACTTTGGGAGTGAACCAGTGGATGGATGATCTTTCTGTCTCTCCTTCTCTCTATAAATCTGCCTTTCCAATATAAATAAATCTAATAATAATAATAATAATAAAGTGTTAGGGGCTGGCATTGTGGTGCCTCATCACACCGGCAACACTTAGAGCACAGGTTTGAGTCCCAGCTACTCTGCTTCCAGTCCAACTCCCTGTATGCACCTGGGAAAGTAGTGAAGATGGATGAGGACCCAACTGCAGTTGCTGGCTCACACTTGGCTGTGGGGCCATTCGGGGAATAGACAGAAAACCAATCTCTCTAATGTTCTTTCAGATAAATAAATATGCCTTTAAAACAATATAAAGCACTCATTGGGATTTCGAAGACTCTCTTCACTTCTCTATAGTGTCTAAGTTTTAGCTCTAGTTCCCAACTGGCATGGCCTGAGAAATATTCTGGGGCAGAAGGCAACATTCATGCTCTTCCAACCAATTCCCCAAGACGGTGTAATGTCACCTAATGGGGAGACAGTTTGGCTTCCGTCTCGTGGCAAAACTTCACTTTTCTTTAGGGCAGGGGAGAGAAAAGGAAACATTGCTTGGATTTCTACATAGGAAGTTATGGGCATTCATCAGACTGAAAACACATGCTGGACACAGGGATTTTTGTGGGTGATTTTGACGGTAGGGTAAGTGGTGGGAATGAGATCCATTCTTCGCTCTGGAGAGAGGGAAATGGTTCCAGGAGACTTAGGCAATCGGCTCTACAGATTTCCTTGTGTGGGTTTATACTAAGGAAACACCATTTCAAGCAGCTGAGGAAACTGTAGGGGTGCGTGACTGCTGAATTGGCCTGGTTTCCTTCACACAAGGCCTTCTCCTCTCCCCCAAACCCCCCTAACCTCCTGCAGCATCCTGCCCATCCCCTCCTGCCAGCTTCAAATCCCACCGCCTTATCATAAGCATATCTGATAAAAGCTTCTAACAAACTGCTTCTCCTCCCCTGGCAGGCTGTCTCACCACCTCCCCAGCACGCCCAGCTGCAGTGGAGGGAGCTCACCTGCGGATCCCAGAGAAGCAGGACCCTAGTTGCTCCCTTTGAATTTCCTTCACCCATTAGCCCCACGATTTTCACATGCTGCCTCTGCAGGGGAAATCACAGAACCCGACCAGGGCTAAAGGACGCCCGGAACTGTTCTTGCTCCCTTGTGCTAACACACACCCTACGCTTCTAGAATCTTCACCGGCAGGAAGAGAGCCACCAGGCAGGCTGTGGATGACCTAAGAACTGGGGAAGTCACCAGGCTCCTGGGGGGCACAACACTTCATCGTGATCAGAGTTTGAATTTTTAATCAGAAAATTCTTTGATGTGGGGTTTTGAAGTCTGACGTTCCTGCCTCCGCAGGATGTGCACACGAGGAGCCTGGAGGTTAGGTTTAGATACGGATAACGTGCCTGGCTGCAAGAGGCCGGGTGTACACTTAGAGTGAATGAAGGCCAGGAACTCAACAGCCAGTAACTACCCATGCCAACAGTTCCAGCTATTTTGCAGATCAGAGGGTACAAAGCTGAACTCTTTAAAACAAATTTCTGTGCCAAAAAGAAAAATGAAGATGGGTCGTGGTGGTTAATCCCTCTAACTTTTCCTAACTGGGAAGGAAATCACCTAATGAAACAAATGCAACTTTTCTGGGTTTAAGTGAAAAGGGGAAAGGAGAACTGGCTTCCAGGGCAGTCCTAGGGCAGGACCTGCAGCCGCACATACCTGGCGTTTGTGGTCCCCTGTGGGAGACGACCGGGACCTCATGTGGACCGGGGCGGCCAGGACATCTGAGCGCTCTAGCAGATCCTCAGCTGACACCGACTTTCCAGCCCTGCTGGCCATGGCTCCCCAGGAAGAAGGTCCTCCAGGGGTCTCGTCCAACCACTGGGCGCCCCTCGGTGCACCACGAACTCCACTCAGCAGCTCCCTCGGGGTTGGGGGTTCCACGCGTCGCCGTTCCACGAGGAGGCGACTGCCTGCGAAGGAGCTGCTGCGATCTCGCGGGCCCTGTGGCAGCTCGGAGGCCTCCCTGCGGGGATGCGGGGCGGGTTCCCGCAGCGAGCTCAGGCTGGTGGCCGAGCCCAGCCCCGGGCTGTCGTGCACAGCGGGCCCTGGTGCGAGGTAGACGCTCTGGGCGCGCTCCCGCAGCGGCGTGGGCTCCTGGGGGCCGCCGGTCGCGGCCGAGGAGGGCCTTCGGCCAGTCTTGCGCTGGATGTAATCGGCCAGGGCGCTCTGCTGGAACTGTTTCAGCTCGGGCCCGGACAGGCTGAGCGTCGAGCAGGCCCTGCCGTCGCGCTCAAAGACACGGCGCCGGTCGGCCACGGTGCTCTCGGCGAAGCGCGGCTCCTGCCTGGAAGGGCCCATGGGCGCTGGCTCGGCCTCCTCACAGACGCCCACCTCATTCATCTTCTCTGGCTCCGAGTAGGAGCGCTTCTTTTGCTCGGGGGTGAGGCGCCGGCGGCCCGCTCTCCTTGAGGCTGCAGCAGCGGTGGGCACGGCCCGGGGTGCATCAGCGCCGTCAGCTGGGCTCACGCTGTGGCGTTCGCGTGGCGTGTGCGGGGAGGAGGCGGAAGCAGTGGCGGAGGGCGCCGGCGCCTCGGGGCTCTTCAGGCCCACGTGGGCCGAGGCCGGCCGTGGCCGCCAGGGCCTGGACGCTCCCGGCGCCCCGGGCTCGAGGTCACGGCGCCGGAAGGAAGTGGCTCCCAGAACGCGAGACTGTGCGTCCTTGATGCTGTTGCGGTAGGCGCGGGTGAAAGGGGCATCCAGCGGTGGCGACTCGGGCGTGCTGGGCTGCGCCTCCCGCCAGGAGGCCTCCTCTTCCTCCTCGCTGAAGAGCTGATAGGAGCTCTGGCTGCGGAGCAGTCGGGCGTCCGGCCTAGAGGGTCCTGGTGCTCGCAGCTCAAGCCCTCGGCCACCCGCACTGCCCCTCCTCGGCTGCTGGCTGCCCGGTGGCCAGGAGCCCTCTTCCAGCCTGGGCTCCCCATTCCCGAAACGTAGCTCCCCGTTACGCAGTGCCTCGGCCGACTCGGAGAAGCGGAGATCGGGTTTTGGTTCCTCTGGATCACTCGCAGAAGATCCTGGGACCGTCTTGTTGGGCCGGTAGTGCTGGCCAGAACTGGTCACATTCGGGGTTCTCTGATTGCCCAGCTCTCGCTGCTCGATCTGAGACACTTTTTCCAGCACTGAGCAGTGGGGCCTCCCGTACTGAAGGCCCTGCAAAGCCGAGGCGCTGCTGGAGCTGAGCCGCCTGCGGCCCAGGCCAAAAGCTTCCTGGTGCGGTGGACTCGGCAGGTCTTCCAGTGTGAGGTCTGAACTGTGGAAGGAGGAGGAGGCGCTGGTTCTCCCCTCGGGTCGTGGGTAGCACACCGACCTGTCCAGGGGGCCCCTGTGCTCAGGAAGGGCCCTCTTTCCAGAGTCTTCCAGCAGGGCATTGCCACCACAGGTGAGCCTGCCCCCCTGGGTACCTCCCTGGGCTCCCCCTGCGAGATCCAGGCTGCTTTGCTTTCTGAGACTGTCAGGAATGTTCTGGAGAGATGAGAAGGCTGACTTGGTTTTGCCAAAGTTGGTCGTCAGGCCCTGGCCTAGGTTTTCTCTGTCTGGCCTGCGCCGGAAGTTGGCATTGTGATCCTCCTGGAAGTCACCTTCCCAGGGCTCTGAGGGTCTGGACGGTGGCCTGTCCTCACCCACCGGCTGTACTGGAGCCACAGGGCACTGGAGGCTGTGGGGATTAGAACACGGCGGGTAGCCGTGGGGACCCTTTCTCTCGCTGTTGCCTTGGTAAGGGGCGATATGTCTCTTCCAGGAGGTGTCCTCGGTGTTTTCAGGCACTGAAGAGAAATGGACTCTGTAGGGGACACCTTTGGCTGTGGTTTCAGATTTCCTCTCCATGGAAGAGGGCAGATCATGTTCGGTGGCCTGGTAGAAGGTCACTGCGGCCCTGTTGGCCCCGTTTTGGTTCCCGTTCTCATCAAAGGAGGCCACCCTGCCGCCCCCACCCTGGGACGCTGTGTGTGCTGTCTCCTTGGCCAGCACAGGGTAGAGCATGCCGTTGCTGCTGGCGGGAGGCTGGGGCACCTGAGCGAAGTGTGGCTCCAAGGAAGGTACCGGGTAGATGCCACTGGGTAGCAGTGGCTGGCCGGGCTGCGCCTTCTGACCATAATGGTGCCTGGGCACCGCGGGGGGACTGTCCTCGGGACTTTTCTCCAGCACTGTGTGCAGCTGGTCCTCTCCTAATGCCTCCTTCAGGGAGCCCAAGCCGGGCTGAGGCCGGCAGAAACGCTTCTGCTCAAGGCTGGACCAGGAGCCTGGCCGCTCGCGCTGCCGAAAGGCCGCATAGCTGTCACTCCGAGTGGGCGGCAGGGGTGCCCCTGTTTTCAGAGGCAGGTTGTCCACGGAGGCAGCAGTCTCCAAGGAGCTGGGACACTGCTGGCTCCAGGATGGAAGAGGCGCTCCCTTGCCCCGAGGAGCACTGTGCCATTTCTCATAGCCCTGGCTATCCACAGTCTGCCGACCCGGGTGCAGCAGGGCCGAAGAGTTCACCTCGTACTCGGCGGAGACTCCCCGCCGGGTGTCATAGACGGTCTTGACGTAGCGAATGTCTGCCTGCTTCATCCCTTCCAGCAGGCCAGCTCGTGCAGAGGTCATGTCCATGGAGCTGGAACGCTCTCGGCCAGAGATGCCAGGGGGCGGGTACTCCAGGATGCTGGAGCTGGTGGAGAAGGAGCTGTAAGCAGAGTCTCTCTTGCTGTGCAGGTGGCCAAGCTGGTCAATGCTGCTGGTGGACTTGGCCGGGGAGAGGAGATGGCAGGCCGGGTAGCCGGCACTAGGCTCCAGGCTCTCCATGCTGCCCTGGGAGCTGCAATGGTCAGGGCTCCGCCTCAGATATGCATGCTCGTAGGTGGAGAGGTCGCTTGTCGAGGAGCTGGAAGAAAGCAAGACCAGGCAGTCAGCCCCGCTGGAGTGGACTGTGTGAGCAGGCTTCCAGGCACAGGACCAGCTTATAAATGCACTCTCAGAATGATGTTTGGGTTTGGGAAGGGTGGGTAAAAAGGGCCATATTTGGGCCTTGCTCAGCTTCCCAGTGTGTCATCGCTAGGAGTAACTTCCTGACACTACAGCCCAAGCGTGCCTCTAATTAATCACCCAGGCCTGCCAAGCAAAGGACCAGGAGCATGGAGGAGGCCATGTGACCACTGGCAGCAGGCATAGCAGTGTGATGCGCTATGCGCTGGACCTGACATTCTGCAGGAATGAGAGTGGTGGGAGAGGGAAGAAAGAGGGGGCAAGGGAAAAGAGTGATGTTTGTGTCAACTGGGCTATCTATGCAGAGGAGGAGAAGGGCTTAGTAAGAGAAGAGGCACGCGATGGACGAGGGAGACTGTGTGTGCATGGATACGTTTTTAGTTAATATCTTTCCTTTTTATGGAATAGAAGGCTACCCTCTGGCAGTCCTCCTGGAATCTCCACTGTACTGGAGACAATTTGTTTGTGGCGAGGAAGCTAAACACAAAGCTGAATGATAGAGAAATGAGATTTAGGACAAGTGAGGCAGGGATGGGGGAAGCCTTGGAAGCAGTCTTAATCAGAGGAGGCTTGTAGGGACCTGGGAATTCATCAACACTGGACAACTTCCCAAAGTCCAAGCCAAGCCTCCTGTCCATGGAGGAGGGTGGGACCTCAGTAACGAGCTCCTCTGAGCAAATTCCAGAACCTGCAGGGGCAGGTGGTACAGCAGGTGGGAGAAAGAATATTCTCAATCCTGGTGTGGTATACTCCAGAAAGGTGCCTCAAAACAAAATTATTTACTGTTAGTTTTTTAACCATTAATCCAAAATATACTTCAGCAAAGAACTCTTAAATCTCAGCATTGGGGACTGGCATTGTAGCACCGTACGTTTAAGCTGCTGCCCATTATGGGCAACAGTTTAAGTTTCAATTGTTCCACTTCCAGCCCATCTTCCTGCTAATGTACCTGGGAAAGAAGAAGAAAATGGCTCAAGTGCTTGGGCCCCTGCTACTCATTAGGGAGACCAGGATGAAGCTCCTGGCTCCTGGCTTCAGCCTGGTCCAGCCCCTTCCATTGGGGAAGTATACTAGCAGATGAAAGATAATCTTTGTCTTCTTTCTCTCTGTAACTTACTGCCTTTCAAACTAATTATCATTTAAAAACTCAACAGCTAAGCAATCAGCCTGGTTTTAAAAAAAAAAAAAAAAGGTCAAAGACCTCAACAGACACTTTATCACCAAAGATACACAGATATAAAACAAGGACAACAAAACATACTCTGCATCATTTGCAATAATAATGATATGGAGCTGGCACAGTGGTATAACAGGCTAATTCTCTGCCTCTGGTACCAGCATCCATATGGGCACTGGTTTGTGTTCAGATGTTCCACTTCCCATCCAGCTCCCTGCTTATGGCAGGGGAAAGCAGTGGAAGCTAGCCCAAGTGCTTAGGATCCTTCATCCACATGGGAAAACCTGGAAGCTTCTGGCTCCTGGCTCTGGATGGACTCAGCTCCAGCCATTGCAGCCATTAGGAGAGTGAACCAGTGGATTGAAGATCTTTCTGTCTCTCCTTCTCTCTGTAAATCAGCCTTTCCAATAAAAATATGCCATTATACACCCTATTAGAATGGCCACAACTCACAACAGTGACGACACTAAAGGATGGTGAGCATGGTAGCCGTGGGAACTCTCATTCCTTGTTGGTGGACAGGCAGAGTAGCACAGCCACTGTGGAACAACCAAACTCTCACCATACAATCCAGTGATCACTGGCCAAAGAAATTGAAAACTTAGGTCCACACACACCACACAAAAGCCTGTACATGGATGTTTACAGCAGTTTTATTCATAACTGCCAGAACTTGGAAGCACTCAGGACATTCTTCGGGAGCTGAATGGGTAAACTACAGTATATCCAAACAATGAAAATAGTCATCACATTAAAGAAAGCTATTTTTGAGACCATGAGAAGTCAGGGAGGAAACTCAGAAATGCCTGTTACTAAGTAGAAGGAGCTTACCTGAATAAAGCTGTATGATACTATAGAAAAGGCTGAACAATGGAGACAGAAGATCAGGGAGAGATGACAAGTGGTAGAGATTTGGGAGATGGGAAGGCACAGGGAAACTGTTATTATGAAGAGGACAATGGTGGATAAGTCATTATAAAATTTCCCAATCCCACAGCCTGCAACCCCAACAGTGAGCCCTGTGCTAATGCTGTGTTAACACTGTTCATCAGTCATGACCTGCTTCCAGGGTGAATGCTGGTGATGGCGGAATACATATATGTATTTCAGTTTTACTGTGAACTTAAAGCTGTTGTAAAACATAAGGCCTTTGGGGAAAAAATGTGTGTATGTATGTGGACATATTAAGATACTTCAGAAAGTTCATGGAAAGTGTATATTAGAGAACAAACCATTTATGGATCTCCAAATAATTTTTGCCCCCAAATAAACTTATATTTTAATTCCATCAATGAAGTACTTTTTATGGGGAGGCTATATTGGGAGGAATAAGTGGTTCAAAAACAGGAAACTACATACATCAAATGTTTATGACTCACTTTTCTCTAAAGAGGGTAGATTACTAAGAGTTCTTACTTAAGATTTTCCATTTTTAACTGGATAGGCATTTAAGCAGTACTCGTTGCAGCTAGGATGTTTCTAGGTCTCATGTAAGTAAATGTGATACCCTGTTGGACACATATGGATGAACTGTCTCCTGTCAAGAGACTAGAAGGGCCAGATTCCCAAGTCAAAACTAGTCCTGGAATTTAGGGAAAGGGCCACATCTGTAGCAGCTCACCTCCACAATATAAATGTCCTCAAGCAGAAGTCAGCTTACCAGCAGGAGCCATCCTGCTTTGGGAGGGAAAGGCATAACTAAAAGGAAAGTGGATGGAGACTCAAGAGTGATGCACACATCATGGCCAGACTTTCCCATCCTCGCCACAAACCCCAACACCCAGGTCCCCTCTAACTGAAGAAGGCTGTGTTAGGAAAGCATGAAGCAGCCTGGTTGAGGATAATCACAGATTACCCCATTGCTTCCTTTGGTCCCTTTAACGGGAGAGTCAGAGCCAGGACTTCCAGGGGCAATGAAGGCCGTTGATCCTGTAAGGGCAGTGTTGGTAACAGACACTGTTTAATCCTCCCAAATGTTGAGAATTTCAACAGTCTCTTTCTGAAAAGATAATTAAAGCCTAACCAAGGAACACACAGAGAACCAGCAAAGTGAGGAAAAGCTGATGAGTAACCTACAGCCTCTTTATGGAGTGGCAAAATACTATCACGAACATATCTCAAAATATAGATGAACCTAGAGGTAGATACAATTATCACGTATCTCCAGCCAGTAGGGTTCTAGCAAGTTCCTTCCTGTAGCAAACTTCAGCTAGAAAATACGTGAGGCCTATGTGTGGTGCCCACCTTCCTGCTCAGGCAGAGGCTGTGCCCCTTGCAGCACCCATTCTCAAGCTGCCAAGGGAACACGGGCCCTGCAATCACCCTTGACATCTCTATCTGAACACACTCATTTGGATGGCCTCCACCATTCCTGCTTCCAAGACGGCTCCTGCAAGGATGAGCAGGAGCAGCCTGGGACAAGGGTTTGCAATCCTGTGATGGGTCCAAACCCCAAAAGAACAGCCTTACCAACCATGCCGGCAGCGCTCTTGCCTCGGCCTTGCTGCGTTCCCGTCTGCCTCTTCTCATTCTGCGGGCTCTCTGCACTCCAGCATGATGGCTTACTCACTGGAACTCAGACTGCCCACCTCAGGGCCTGAAGGCCTCTTACCTGCAGTTCCTGCTACTGGAATGCGGTTCCCCGACTCACTCCTTTCCTTTATTCCAATCTCTGTTTCTAAGAGCACTTCTGGGACGAACTAAATAGCATCTCGGCTATCCTTACTTCCTCATCCTCTACTTTCCTCACAGCTCTTAGCACCACGTGATGCTCTATTATCTCCCTTTGGTCTCAGGAAGGAGGCTTCCTAGGAAGGACGGATGTGCCTATTACAAAATGTTCATCCAGTGGTAGACACATCCACTCTTATCATTAGTTGTACGTGCAAAATAGATTTAAATACCTATAACATACCACAGAGTATAATAAATATTCAATATATTTCTTATAGTCACAAAATGGTAATTCCTTGGATAATCAAGTACATTTGGAAAATGTTGCGCTAAAATAAGTCAAACAATTTTACTTAATTACAAGACTATGAAAATAAACTTGTTCATGTGCTGTTCTAAATGGGAATTATACTAAGCATGTTTTCCAAACTTACTTAAACCTAGAAACTTCGGGCTCAGCACGATAGCGTAATGGTTAAAGTCCTCGCCTTGCATGCGCCAGGATCCCATATGGGTGCTGGTTCTAATCCTGGCGGCCCCACTTTCCATCCAGCTCCCTGTTTGTGGCCTGGGAAAGCAGTCGAGGACGGCCCAAAGCCTTGGAACACTGCACCCATGTGGGAGACCTGGAAGAGCTCCAGGCTCCTGGCTTCAGATTGGCTCAGCTCCAGCCGATGTGGCCGCTTGGGGAGTGAACCTTTGGACAGAAGATCTTCCTCTCTGTCTCTCCTCCTCTCTGTATATCTGCCTTTCCAATTAAAAAAAAAAAAAAAAAAAACCTAGAAACTTTTTCCAAGGAGTGTCAAATATAGATCATCCCACAGAACATATACTGAGAAACAAGTAATTGTAGGCTAAGGTTTTTTAAACATCTGGTTCACCACTGTATTCCCCATAATCAGAAATCATGAGACAGTGGATACTCATACATGTTTATTAAGTGAATGAATGATTGAAGATGAGTAAGAACTAGTATGTAAGTATTTTCTCTTTAAAAATAAATCTATTTCAGAGACTGAGCTCTCATCTGCTGGTTCACTTCCCTGATGACCTCAGTGACCAAGGGTGGCCTAGGCCAGAGGCCAGAGAACTAATTTCTGCCTTCCTCAGGGGTGGCAGGAATCCAGTGGCTTGAGCCATCACGTGTTGGCCCTCAGGGTCTGCACTAGCATTAGCAGCAAGCTGGCGTTAGGAACCACAGCTGGGTTACTGACCCAGTGATTCTAATTGGGATGCAAGCATTTAACTTCTAGGGTAAAGGCCCATTCAAAATTTTTTATTTTCAATAAAGTATTTTTCCATAATTTTTTAAAAATCTCTCTTTACTTCTTTGAAAGAGGGAGGTATACCGAAAGAGATCCTACATCTGCTAGTTACTCATGTGTCTGCAATGGATAAGGCTAGCCAGGCCATAGCGAGGAGCTGCTTCCTGGTTTCCCACACAGGTAGTGGGGATCCATGTACCGGGTCTATCTTCTGCTAAGCTTTCTCAGGTGCTTTAGCAGGGAGCTGGACTGGAAATGAAGCAGCTGGGAGTCAAACTGGTGACCAGATGGATGCCAGTGCGTTGCATGTAGTGGCTCAACATGCAATGACATGATGCCAACTCCCCCAATTTCTTTTCCTTTTTTTTTTTAATGTATTTATTGGAGAGCCAGAGAGAGGCAGACGGCAGACACCGAAAGAGTGAGCCCTCTGGGATGTTATACTTTATTTCAGCCTCCTGATGGGACTGGGCTACATGATTTTTCAAGGTCTCTTGTAAAGTACTGGAGAGGTAGATGTTTGGCACAGCAGGTGAGACACCTCTTGGGATGCCAACATCCAGGATCACAGTACTTGTGCCAGAACCATGGATGAACTCCAGATTCCAGCATCCTGCCAGTGCGCACCCTGCCTCTCGCCATCCACAGGAGAGACTCCTGGAGTTGTGGATGCCTGGCTTCATGGATCAGCCTGGACTGTTGGGAGGCATCTGGGGAGTTAACCAGCAAATGGATGATTCTCTCCCTCTCCCTTTTAAATGTTTTTAAAATTTGAAAATAAAAGACAGCTTAGTACCATTCTGTGAGATTTCTGTAGGCCAGGGAAAGACGGACAGGGTCCGAGAGGAAGCAGCTGAAATGAGGTTTCTGTGGAACTCCCAAGTCCAGCTTGGCTTGCAGACACTTGAAGTTAACATCCTTGCCTCTCTGTACTTGTGTGTCCTCCTCACGTCATTCTGTCCCTCTGCACTGCTCCTGTTCCCTCATGTCCCTGCTTCTTCCCGACAGTTCCTCAAAATTCAGGACAGAGACTGGGTCTCCTGAGCTAAACTAAGGCTGTCCGAGAGGTACCAGCTAATGAGTCAGGCACACTATGCCACTGTGCTCCTGAGAACACCCCGGGGGTGTCTCTCCAGGGGCAGAGGCCAACAGAGTAAACCCAGGGGGAGAACTTTTGAGTTGAGGTGAAGCCCCCTGCCAGAGCTGCGTGCTCCACAGCTTAGGTGCTGTGTGCTGGGCAGGAGTGAACGCACACGAGCAGCCCTGGGGACGGGCGCCGCAGGTAAGCTGAGCCTTCTCCTCCTCCTTTCTTCCCATGCACTGCCCTTGTGCCGACGGGAGGAGACTGGCAGAACACAGAACCAGCCAGGGCCACATCACCAGCCTCAGCCTCCCTGGACGCTGCCATGGGGAGGAAGAAGAGAGTGGGGGAAATGGAGTCTTGACATATTTTATTTGGGCTCCAATTCCACTGCTGCCATGGGAGTGGCAGGGTCACACTAGTCTTCCTCTGTAGAGCAGTGCATTTTTTAAGACCCAGTATGACTTCAGATGGAGGGTTCTGTAAGAAGGTGAGAGGGTAGGAGGCTCCAACAGACAGTATTGCTCAGGGTAAACAACACACTTGTATGTTCTAAGTATGTGCTAAGTACGTGCTATATATGTTCTAAGTATGTGCATCCATGCCGTAAACCTTCAAGTTCCTCACAGAGTTTCACCATGCCTCTTTGGCTTTAGGCTGATTACTATAATTAGCTGTGATTTACCGATGTTAGATTCACCGACCACCAAGAAGGAACACATTAGCTTCCCTTCCCCATATAGGAGAAAGGCGTGAAGGAAAGAGATACAGAGGAAGAAAAGCCAGGAAGAGGGGTGAGAGGGAGTTTTAAACTCCCCCTTAACACGGAAGCTGGAACAGGGCTGCTACTGCCCTTATTTGGTGGGGACTATTAGTTTGTATCCAAGTGACCCCGTTGCCTGAGGGGCATGCCAGAATTCTGTCCTTCCTGGTTGTAGCCTGAGACCAGGCTGGAAGCAGGCTTGGCCCTCCTCCAGTTACTGTGGCAACCATCAACTGAGTGCTTCCTATATACCAGGAATCACATATTTCACTTAATTCCTTAAATGATCCAATAGCATAGGTGCTACTAACTTCATTTTATAGAAAAAGCAGCCAAGACCAAAGAGGCTCAATGATTTGCTCAAGTTCACAAAGTGTGCCGGTTCAGCATCAAACCCAGAAGCAAGAGAGAACTTCCACTGGGCCAGCCTTTTGCCAAACCCTTAGGTTCCCCACATCTGGCCTTCTAAAGACCCTAACACCTCCATCCCATGAAGCAACAGTAGGGTGCCTTCAGACCCGCTTTGTGCAGAGGGTGAGAACTAATCCTTCCAGGGAGACTGGGAGGATGTGGGTAAAGGAGAAGATCAAGTACAACCTGGAGGACAAGCAGGAAATGTTCTCTTCCTGTGGCCCCAGGCCAACCCTGATGTGTTGGGAGTGTTTATCTGCTCAATTCCCTAAGACTCTCCCCTGTGAGAGGCCTGGAATTTGGTCTGTGACTTGACCAGACAGGAGTACTCAGGGCTGAGTTTGGGCTTTCTAGAAGCCACCCCACCCGCACCCTGGTGCACACGCACACACTTGCTCTTGCATCTCAGCTGTCTGCGGGAGTTTGAGACGATGCCCTCTTGCCTTCCCAGCTCCCTTCTGATACCGTTACACAAGCATTTCCCGGAACTGAAAAGCCACAGCGTCTGGCTCCCTCCAGATACAGAGAGGGGGAGCCACTGCACAGAAATACTTCTTTTCTCTAGCTCCTCTCCATTGTCTCAGGCCTCAACCCTGTGATCAATCCCTTGTTCCATCACACCCACCATAGCTTTTTTCCTAACCAAACCTCGGCTCCCGTAACAGTGACTGCAAAAGCAGAGGAAGGGGTCCCACGCAGTAGCCTAGTGGCTAAAGTCCTCGCCTTGTATGTGCCAGGATCCCTTATGGGCGCTGGTTCGTATCCCAGCAGCCCCGCTTCCCATCCAGCTCCCTGCATGTGGCCTGGGAAAGCAGTGGAGGACAGCCAAAGCCATGGAACCCTGCATCCGTGTGGGAGACCCAGAAGAGGCTCCTGGCTTCGGTTCAGCTCAGCTCCAGCCGTTGTGGCCACTTGGGAAGTGAATCAACAGACGGAAGCTCTTCCTCTCTGTCTCTCCTCCTCTGTGTACATATGACTTTCCAATAAAAATAAATTAAATCTTAAAAAAAAAAAAGGCAGAGGAAGAACAGCCTAGTGGTTCCATGCAACAGTTTTTGAAACCCAGCCTCACTTTGTCTCCACTCGGGCCCCAGTCAGTCATTTGACTTTTAACAAATTCATCTTTGTCACATATTTCCTGTTCTATAAAGTGGGGTCTTAGAGATGCATGTGTGAAAGATGACAGAACATAATGGACACGCTGAGCAGTCTTCAATGTTTGGGGCTGCTGTGGGGCTGGAACTAAGCTGGAAAATCAAGTGGAGAGTTCAGATGCTTAAATTAGACTATTCTGATAAAAACCAGATGCAATTCTGACTAAAGAGAAGGCACGTTTAAGCACCCACGGAAGAAGCCCGTTTGCCTTCCTAATGCAGTGGTATCATGTGTAACCAGGAGATGCTGGAGAACTGGCAGAGCCCACAGATACCCATAACGAGCACCAGCATTCAGAATCACCCCGGTGCCCCTTCATGTCGACCAGCCTGGAATAGGATGCCTTTTAAGAGGATGACCAAAGTAGCATGGAGCACTCTGAGACTTGGGGTAAGTATAAGCCAGTGTTCCCAAAACAAAGACTACTCCAGCAACTCACCTGGAATGGTAGCTTTGGTGCCAAGGAGTGCCGATCGTGCCCTGAGATACCTGCATCATGCTGGCATCGGCGAGGGTCTCCCCAGATTTGGTCATGTGCCACGAGTGGGGTCGGCCTGCAGGTTCACTGCGCCTGCAGAAACACAGGAAAGGGAGGCCCCTCGCATTAGCATGGCCCACAGCTCAGTCTCTCCTCGCTGGTGGACTTGGGAGCCCAGACTGCCACATGCCCTGAGACCAAAAAGCAACCACGTAAACACAAGACAGAAGATTCTCTTGCCTCGTTCTCTCACTCATCATGACTGCTATCTGCTTTATTAGTATTTCACTTCTTAGGCTAACATAATCCCAGACTTTGATAGAAATGTGCAAAGTCATATAAAGACTCCTGCGTAATCCTCACCTAGACTTCTGACACATCAACATTTTATGTTTTCTCATACTTAAAATGCATGGAGTATTCTTGGTTTCTGGACATCCTTCATACAGTGCACAGCAAGGGGCCAGCATTGTGGCATAGAATGTTAAGCTGCCACCTGCAATGCAGGCATCTTGTATGGGTGCCAGTTCATGTCCTGACTGTTCCATTTCTGATCCAGCTCCCTGTGCCTGGGAAAATGAGGAAGATGGCCCCTACACCCATAATGGAGACCCGGATGAAGCTCCGGATCCCTGACTTTGGCCTGGACCCCGCTTGGGGAGTGGATCAGTGGACGGAAGATCTCTATATATGTGCCTCTTCCTGTCTCTCCAAAGCAGCTCCACTTTTCAAATTAATAAAAGAGATCTTAAGAAACCACGTCCGAGTCAGCAGGCACCTCGGTGCTAACAGCCCTTGGGTCCACACCGTCTAGAGAACAAGATGCTCCCTAAAAGAGTTTCTTATTTTGCAAGACGCTGACTTCAACTTTTAGCATCCGGCCCTCAAAATACAAAGAACTGATGAAGCCAAAGAGAAAACGTGGGTGTCCTTCAGACCGCAAGGCGGATTCATTTTTGGCCAAAGAGGGAGATGAGCTATTGGGCCTCTCATGATACATAGCCGTGAATTGGGAGACCGGAGGGAGTAGTTCTAGAGCTTAGAAATACTTTTATGGGATCCAGGAAGCCACTCTGAAATGATGAAGGCAGTAGCAGTAAGTTACCCAACTCATTGTACTTGGCATTGGGGCTCAAAACCCACACATCCCCTTTCTGTTGAGGGGGGGGAAACCTTTCGTCATATAAATGAAAAATTGGCCAATCAAATTTTATTTGTTAAACATATTAGAACAATACAAGGCAAGGGGCCAGGAGCCTGGAGTTCTTGCCCTCATCTTTTTATTGCTGTATGTGACTGTGAGTATGAGTCACTTTCCCTCCCTGTCTTTGCTCATCTGAGAAAGTGGAGGGGGTGGGTGTTTGGAGGAGTGGCCAAGGCGCCACTGGGGACAGCTGTATCCCGTATCGGTTTCTGAGCTGGCTCTGCTCTGGATCCCAACCTGCTGCTAGAGTGCATCCTGGGAGGCAGCAGGGGATGGCTCCCGTGGGCACCATGCCACCCACATGGGAGAGCCCAGCTGTAGCCCCAGCTACCAGCTGTGGTCTGGCCCAACCCTCGTCCTCACAGGCACCTGGGGAGTGACCCAGCAGATAAATCCCTGGCAATCCTCGTCTGTTTCAAATAAATTAATAAATTCAAATCTAAACGGTGATGAGATTAATCAAAGAGGCTGAGCTGGCTTCATTTTAATCAGGACTGACTTCAAATAAACAGGAGAGACACTAAGGCTTCCCAATAGAGGATGATTTCTAAAAAACATGCCTAATTACAAACAGTTCCTAGAAAAAGATTAAGAAACCTGTTCTTATGCAGAATCTTAAACATCTGTTGCACCTTCCACGAACTCTTTGAAGATTCTGTATTTTTCAACTGTCAGCAAAGTGATTATGGTAAAAGGAAAAAGTTCTCATGTTTGGCAAGAGGAACAGTTGCAGGAGATTTTTATGCAATCAATAAATACTGAAGCAGAGAAGCCAGGAGTCAGGTGAACCAACTGTTCGGAAAAGTGAGAAAAATTCAAATGTTCCCTGAGATGGGGAGACTGGGCTGTGGATTAAGGTGGTCAGCTCTGAGATCAGGCAAATTTGGGCCTAAAGGCATTTTGTACATTGATGCCACTGAGGTTTTTTCTCCCATTGGATTTAAGTTTTTTTTTCTTTTAAATATTCATTTTATTGTTAATGAAAGATTTACAGAGAGAAGGAGAGACAGAGAGAAAGATCTTCATCCGCTGCTTTACTCCCTAAGCATCCATAATGGTCAGCTGAGCCAATGTGAAGCCAGGAGCCAGGAGCTTCTTCTGGGTTTCCCACACAAGGGTCCCAAGGCCTTGGGCCATCCTCTACTGCTTTCCCAGGCCACAAGCAGGGAGCTGGAAAGGAAGTGGAGCAGCCAGGACATGAACTGGCACTCATATGGGATTCCAGTGCACGCAAGGTGAGGACTTTATCCACTAGGCCCTTTAGTTAAGTTTCTTAACCACCTGAACTTCCCCCTTTATAAAAGGCAGATTATAATAGAACCTATTCACAGGGCTTCTGTAGGATTAAAAAGCTGGATCATGTACCTGGCACCAAAAACAAGAGCAGGAAATGTTAAGCATCATTATCATCATTCCTGATTAATGAGCTGATAGAGAGCTGAAGACCAGCCCGTCCACCGTATGTAGGACAAAGGGGAAGGTCAGGAGGAAAGCAGCTGAAGGCGAGGAACGGAGGAGGGAGAGGGGCCAGGACCGTCTCACCCAGCTCTGAGATCTTGGGAAAGCATCAGTAATGAGAACAGAGGAGCCACCATGGTCGCAGCCTCTAAGAGCCTGGTGCGTGCATGGCAGAGAGTTGCCATTGTGTCCATCTGGGGAGTGAGCCAGCAGGTGGAAGCTCTTTGTTGCTTCTCTCTGTAACCCTGCCTTTCAAATAAAAATAAATCTAAAGAACTACAGCAAAAACAAACCCTATAGGAAGGAAGAGCATGGTGTCCAGAGATTAACAACAGGGGCCAGGCTGTTTCACTATTTAGCTGCTTATTTGTCCCAGGAGTTTTGGGTTCCAGACAAGCCCTTAGAGACTGCACACTGCCCCAAAGCCGAGTCAGCCTTCTCTCAGAGCAGGCAGCTGAGAGCCCAAGGCCTCGGCATCTCAGCCATTCAGTCCCCTTCCTGCTGCTCCCTCTGTGACTGCGGAACTCCAGCTCCCAGGCACCAGGCTGTGCCTCTCGACCGTGTTCCCGAAGCCCAGCTGCCTCCACTGAACACGGCTTCCTCGCTGACTCAGATGCCTGGCCCACTCCCCAGTTCCATGCAGAGGCTGGACACCCTTCCTGCTGTTCCTCCACCCTCGCCTCCTCGCCCCTCAGGGCTGAAGGCAATCACACAGCCTGGGAGTCAGGCCGGGAGCCCAGTCACACGGGACATGAAGAAATAAGGTCTCTCCCGCATGAGGTACCTGGAAGCATTTCACGCACTCACCACTTGGGCCTCCAATGGCTCAAGATGTGTAAGGACAAAGAACTGACCATGATGCTTCTACCCTCTATTAGGGAGCAAGGTCTCCTCTTAGTAGTCGGATGTTAGCTCTGGAACTCCCTGAGGAGCTGTGGATACCACTGAAGAGTGGCATCAGGGCAGCGCTGGGGTGTGCCCAGGGTGGCTGTCCAGTGTTCCAGCTCCCCCATGACACGTGTTGTTGAGGCGGGAGATGACCTGCTGGTAACTTCAGAGGTATCCCGAAGGGCAAGACAGCCCACTGCTGGCACAATGCCTTTTTGAAGGGAGAGAAGACAAATGGAGTTGCTTCACCCAGGTCAATCATAAAAAATGTCTTTGTGCTATAAACATGACAGTAAGACTTCCATTTAAGTGTAAGCTTTCTAGAACTTTCCTCAGTCTTCCTTCCCGTTCAGTCATTTATAGACTTGCTATATGCCAGCTGCTGTGCTAGCATCAGGAATCCAATGAGAATAATGTATCACAAGGCCTGAATAATGAATGCATAGTGCTGCCAGCTGGGTAAACCACTCTAATAGACTGTCCCCCACCGGCACCCTGGCCCAGGTGCTCAGTGCACACACAGGAGGGGCGCGTCACAACAGGGCAGGAGTGAGTCGAGGCAGCTTCAGGGTTTACTCAACCAGGAAAGATCTCCCCAGATGGGAAAGGGACGGCATGGCGGAAGAGAAACTGTGGGAAAGCCAGGGGACTTGGGGTAAAGAAGACAGGGGAAGTCCTGCAGACGTCCAGAAAGGAGAATGTGACCATAGCTAGAGTGGCAGATGTGCAGGCAGGACAAGAGGGGCCAGGTGGTAAAACGCCTCGCTGGTGCCACACGAGGGGTCTAGACGGGCCAGTGGCCCCAGAAACCCCAGAACTTTAGCCAGGGAGAAGCCTGCTCCAGTGTGAGCAGTGCAGAGGCACTGCCAGTAACACAGAGAATACATTGGAGAGAGACAAGACTTGGAGGTCACTGTACTGATGAGGGTCTGGCACCAAGACAGTGGTGGTGAACTTGACAAGATGCCTGATCTTAAGGCTACTGAGGGGCAGAGTTGTTGGTCGTAAGTGACCACGTGGATATACAGCTGTGAACGACGACACTTCAAAAATCCATGGAAAAACAGAATGAGAAGATCAGTTGATTTTGGTACACCAAATTTCAAAGACCGTGCATACTTTTCACAAGGTACCTGTTTGCGGACCCTGTGTGTTTACCTACCCTGGGTGGGACAGCAGGGTCTAACACAGGCTTAACAGGCTTAAGGACAGGGTGCTGTTGAAGCACACACACACACAAACACACTATTAAATGTCTTTTAAAAAGAAAAAAAGACAAAAACAATCTTCCTTAAGCCATGTAGTACATCCATTTAACGGAACACTATGTGGCTATCAAGAACGGAGTTGTTCTCCATATGGTAATATGGAATGATGCTGTTCATTGACATTGGGGAGATGGAAATTATGTGTTAGTTAGTGGGAGCAAGCATGTGTCATCGCATACACTAAACAGTATTTCTGAAGATCCTTTAGAATCTAGCAACAAAGACTGCTATGGAAGAAATTTATCTTCACTGTATTTTGTTTTGTAGCTTTTGAATTTTGTACCATGTCCATGTAATACTTAATAAAAAGCAAAGTGTTTTAAAAATAACCTCCCATCTCAACTGTACGTTGAGATAACCAGAAACGCCGAACAGCTGTTTATAGACTTTTTCAGTGGGCACGCAATTCCATCAGCATTCCTAAAGAGCACAGCCTATTTACACATTTTGGGACCACTCCCATCTTAAAAGATGAAGAAATGTTTTCCTGGGGTATATTACATCATGAACCAATGAGTTAAGAGTCAGATGACTGAATTTTAAAATTCAGCAAACTTAGTTATGTGTGTATGGGTGCAAATCAGACAAAGCCCTTTTGTTGCATTCCTAACCACAAACAAGGAAGCTTGGCTGCGTGGGATGGACCGGCTGATGAAACTGGAATTAACAAGTGACACGATGTCCTTTTTCAAGGACCTTGCCCTCACCCAGAGAGGGCCAGGAATGCAAAGCATATTTCTGAGAAAATCAACACACAATTCAGGGGTTTCGAGCAGTGTCTGCTGGTCACCTACTGTAAGCCTCTCACCAGCTAGGGGATGGCTGCAAGTAGTTTATAATCTTGATGAGGAGACTCGGTTGCAATAGAAAATACTAAGCAAAATCAGAGTGAAAAAGTAAAAGTGAATGCTTGGTGAGTGCCACGCACCCTTCTAGGCACCTGAGCACTTTCTCTCAACCTGCCTGGTGTGAGTGAGGAAAAGGAGAATGTCTAAATGTGCCCAGTCGTAAAGGCAGAGAGAAAGAGAGGTGATGCTTCTACTCAGGCAGCGACCTGCAGAGCCATGTGGTGAGCTGGGACGGGCAGAGGAGGTCACGCTTCAGTAGGTTGTTTTCCTGTATGGTTGGACGTGCCTGCTTCGGGCACGTACAGCCTGTTTGCGAGATGGAAATTCACAGCAAGATGCATTGAGAGTCAACCATGCAAAGAGCTGTGGGAACAGCATAGCAGACTACAAAGTGCTTGAGGCAGGAATGAATTTGGGGTCTTCAAAGAATACAACCCAGTATAGCCAGAGGCTTGTGAGTTAATAGATCATACTGGGCCTCCAGTCTTTGGGGGCATTTTGGTCACTGAATAGGGTCTGAGGTTAGCCAAAAACCTCACGAGTAGAACTTCAAAGACCCTTGTAAGATTGGCCTTCTTTGGATAAATGTTCTAACTTAGAACATTCTGAGAGCTAGAGTCACATCTGTCCATTGGTGTTCTTCTGTGAGCTGTTGCTGTTGCTACTTTTCCCAGGCACTACTGTTGTGAAGCCAGGCCAGTAATCAACAAGACATGAGTCAAATGTCCAAAACTGTAAAAAACTTTTCATGTTTTTTAAAAATTTTACTTTGGGGCCAGCATTCTGGTATAGCAAGTAAAGCTGTCACTGACCCATATGGGTACTGGTTCCTGTTCAACCTGCTGATTTCTGATTCAGCTCTCTGTAACGCACCTGGGAAAGCAGCAGATGATGGCCTACATACCCAGGCCCCTGTCACCCATGTGCGAGACCTGGCTGAAACTCCAGGCTCTTGGACTGGTCCAATATTGGGCACTGTAGCAATCTTGCAAGTAAACCGGTGGATGGAAAATATTCTCTCTCTCAACTAGATCTTTAAAAAAATGTTAATACAATTTATATGAATGAGGTTGAACATATTTCCATTTGATTAACGTTTACTGCCCTTGTCCATTCAGTCTTTCTATCTGTTGAGCTCTTTATTTAGTACAGCCAATAAGCCTTTGAGTAAGATGGAAATTTAAAATGCCAAAAAATAATAAAATATTAAGCTCAAAAAAGGAATTAAAATACACTCAAGCCTATCAGTATAACAAAATAAAAATAACCACAAGGGCTGGTACAATGGCTCAAATGGCTAATCTTCCACTTTGTAGCACCAATTTTCCATATGAGTGCCAGTTCATATCCCAGCTGTTCCAGCTTCTTATCCAGCTCCCTGCTTGTGGCCTGGGAAAGCAGTCGAGGATGGCCCAAAGCCTTGGGACCCTGTACCAGCATGGTAGAACCAGACGAAGCTCCCGGCTTTAGATTGGCTCAGTTCTGGGTATTGTGGACACTTGGGCAGTGAACCAGTGGATGGAAACTCTTTTTCTCCTCTCTGTAAATCTGCCTTTACAATAAAAATAAATATATTTTTTAAAATGGTTATAATCCACATGGTTACCTATCTGCCTGCATGTTCATCATTTATATAGTGCATAATACTATAACAGAAGCAGGGTCATCACAACAAAGTTCTCCTTCAATCCTACATGCTCCCCCAAATCCTACATGCTCCCCCAAATCCTACATACTCACCCATATCCTACATGCTCCCCCAAATCCTACATGCTCACCCACCCAAAACAAAACAAAAACAAACAAACCCAAAGATGTAAAGCACAATATGCCAGTACATTTTTGTAAATTAAGTCAACTGGAGTTAACATTTTAGAGGATGGGGTTGAGACCTTTATGACAGATGTGCTAAAACATTGTTTCTTTCTGTTTTTTTTTTTTAAGATTTGTTTCTTTTTACTAGAAAGTCAGATATAAAGAAAAAGAGAAACAGAAAGATCATCCATCTGCTGATTCACTCCCCAAGTGGCCACAACAGCCAGAGCTGCACTGATCCGAAGCCAGGAGACAGGAGTGTCTATATGGGATCCCAGTGCATTCAAAGTGAGAACTTACGACACTAGGTTACCATGCTGGGCCCTAACACAGTTTCTTAAGCTCTCTTTCTCTCTCTTTTTTAAAGATTTATTTAGTTTTATTGGAAAGGCAGATATACAGAGAGGAAGGCCTTCTGTCTGATGGTTCACTCCCCAAGCGGCTTCAATGGCTGGAGCTGAACCAATCTGAAGTCAGGAGCCAAGAGCCTCTTCTTGGTCTCCCACTCAGGTGCAGGGTCCCATGGCCTTGGTCCGTCCTCAACTGCTTTCCCAGGCCATAAGCAGGGAGCTGGATGGGACGTGGAGCTGCCAGGATATGAACCAGTGCCCATATGGGAACCGGCGCCCATATGGGATCCTGGTGCGTTCAAGGCAAGTACTTCAGCTGCTATGCTATCACACCCAGCCCTCTTAGATTTCTTTCTTTGTCACTGCTATTCAGCTCCATCTGTTTTAAAAAAATTATTTAAAACCTGGCCCAGTGCAGAAGCCTAGTGGCCAAAGTCCTTGCCTTGTATGCGCCAGGATCTCATTTGGGAACTGGTTTGCATCCTGGCTGCTCTACTTCCCATCCGGCTCCCTGCCTGTGGCCTGGGAAAGCAATCGAGGATGGCCCAAAGCTTTGGGACCCTGTACCCGCGTGGGAGACCCAGAAGAGGCTCCTGGCTCCTGACTTTGAATGGGCTCAGCACTGGCTGTTGCAGCCACTTGGAGAGTGAATTAGTGGACGGAAGATCTTTCTGTTTCTCTTCTTGTAATTCTGACTTTCCAATAAAATCGTTTAAATTATTTTAAATCATTTTGAAATTATAAACTTCAAACATATATAAAAAAACACATTCACATCAATATAAAGACTACCCATTTATTGGCCACCAAAATTGATCAGATCTGAACATTTTCCCCATATTTACTTCAGGCCATCTCTTAAATCATAATTAACTCATTAATAATACTCAGTGCATGCATTTGGTCTCCAGGCTCCCCCACCCCTACCTCTTGCTGCTCCCTGGAGTTCCTTCCTTGTGTTCCTTTGCTAGAGTTGAACAAGCACAAGCAAACATGAACATGTCATCTCGTTTACCGCTTTCCCAGGAGAATGAGTGTGAGATTCTACCTCTGACTTTGGAACTTGGCCTTACGCGTATCGCTCTATGCCACTGCTCACAGAGCTTTCTCACACCCTTCTGTCTTTTCAGCTGCCAGGTATTCCACTGCAGGGGTCCGTGCAGTAGGTGTGCATGGCACGAAGGTGTGAAGAGAACAGCTCCCCTGCTTGGCAGGGACCGGGGGAGCTTCCAGCTGTTTGGCAGGGCCCGGCGGATTTCTCTCTGACCACCTTGATGCAGTCTCACCACCTTTTTGCATGGACACTCAAGCACCCCGCTAAGAATCCTGTAATCTACTGAGGCATTGTTTGCCCCTGTGAGATGGCTTTGGCAAGCAATATGAGCTTGAGAGTTAATGTTACTGATAATGTCTTGGTGAGTGGGCCTTTAACTGCGCACAGGGGTACAATTAAACTCATGCCATTTCTGGACACCTTGTTGTGTGCCTACCCATTGTCCTGAAATCTGGCCCAGACATATAGCATGCCTTCTGGGAAATGGCTTAATAAGAATTTTACAGACTAACAGAATTGATGGGAGTATGAGTGGAAACTGCTATGGCAAAAAATATAGTTACTGTGACCTTAAAGGTTAGCCTGTCCTTGCAACTTTTTAGAGCATAGAAAATGTAGCTGTTTTAGCCGCTTTCATAATTTTTTAACTAGAGGAAATATAGGGCAATTCTACTAACATCACAGAGATATACTTTTGATTATTGTTTAATTGTTTATGGGGTTGTAGGGTCTGCAGTTGTAGGGGGATTTAACGTTTGAAACTTTTTGCTTTAGATCCTTATGTTCTTTTTTTTTTGATGTATTTTTCCCATTAAGTGATAGATAAGTTGTGAAAATAAAATGTAGTAGGTAGGAATGTTTTACTGATTAGCAGGTAACCATCTGTGCCTCGGCCTTGGAGTTCTGGCTGTCACCTAATGGCTACATCTGAAGAATGAATAATGGTTTGCTTTAAAGAAACTGATTATAGTAACTTACAGAATTATCTTTAAGAGCACCTGGTTGACCATGAAGTAAAAATTAATTGAACATCTGTGTATGCTGTCTTAGTTCTAAAGTTAAAGATAAAAAAATCAAACGTTTGTGCAGAGGCTAGTGATGTGTCTAAGTAAATAAAAAGGACAGCTTCTTCTTGAGAATAAAGTATATAGCAAGAAGCCACGAAGTGTCAGTGTCTGTGTCTTTCTTTATTGCCGACTCCATGCACCCTTCCTGAGCTCCGAACTCTCGGCTGGAGCTGGACTCCAGCATTCCACCGTGTGTGTGTCTCATTTTTAATTTTATGAGACCCTTACATTTTACTTATTTGAAAGGCAGACAGAGAGAAGGAGAAAGAAAAAGATCACTCTTCTTTAATTTACTCCCCAGGTGTCCACAGCGGCTGAGGCTGGGCCACGCAGAACCATAGTCAGCAGCTCACTGCTGGTCTCCCACACGGGTAGCAGGAACCCAGCACTTGAGCCATCACAGGCTGCCTCCCAGCGTGTAGGAAGCTGCACTGCAAGGGAGCGGGGACTTGAACCACAACACACACATATGGGACCTGGGTGTCCCCTAAGTGGTGCCTAAAGGCCTTATCAGAAATGTGAACATGACAGCCCCACTTGGGTAGCACACCCCAGCTGGTGGCAGAGGCCTCATTACTGCCTTAGGGCTCTGCCAGGCTCTCCTCAGGCTTTGTGGGACAAGCACCTTTCCCAAGGTTTTCCCACAGGACTAATGACTTCATCTTAAAGAAAAAGAAAAGCAGTTCAGGGGTAGACAGGCAGGCCTTAGGCAACATAAAGTCCCTTCTGGAATGAGACTTTCTTTTTAAATGCCACATTCTGATACTAAGCCCTGGAGCCTTTTAACTCTGGTGACAAAGTCACAGCAGGAGCCAGGTCTACTCAAATGGGGCCATACGACTCAAATAGAACTGGTGCAAGAGAAAAGATTGCAAATTTTACCAAGTCCTCCATACTATTATCACTCTTATTACTAGTCTATCCTCTCTTCATCTTCAAAGATTAAATCATACAGATTACCACCCAAAATATCAAAGACAGGGACTAGCAATGGCTGTGGGTGTTTTTCCCTAGGGCTTTAGTGGGCCATGGTACTGACACCTCCTTCTCTGTCCCTCTCCACCTCAGATAATGCCCCATCCTTTCCAGGTGTCAACATTTGCACATCACTCATGGCAAAATTTGATGCAAAAATTGGAATACCTGTGGTCTGTACAAGCACTGAGCATGACTTAAAAATTCTGCATGCATGTTTATTATTATTTTTTTCTTTAGATTTTATTATTATTGGGAAGCCGGATATACAGAGAGGAGGAGAGACAGAGAGGAAGATCTCCCATCCGATGTTAAAATATAAGTTATCCGGGGCCCGGCGGCGTGGCCTAGCGGCAGGGTCCCAAAGCTTTGGGCCGTCCTCAACTGCTTTCCCAGGCCACAAGCAGGGAGCTGGATGGGAAGTGGAGCTGCCGGGATTAGAACTGGCACCCATATGGGGCCCGGCGGCATAGCCTAGTAGCTAAAGTCCTCGCCTTGAAAGCCCCGGGATCCCATATGGGCGCCGGTTCTAATCCCGGAAGCTCCACTTCCTTTCCAGCTCCCTGCTTGTGGCCTGGGAAAGGAGTTGAGGACGGCCCAAAGCCCAAAGCTTTGGGACCCTGCACCCGCGTGGGAGACCCGGAAGAGGTTCCTGGTTCCTGGCTTCGGATCGGCGCGCACCGGCCCGTTGCGGCTCACTTGGGGAGTGAAACATCGGATGGAAGATCTTCCTCTCTGTCTCTCCTCCTCTCTGTATATCCGGCTTTCCAATAATAACAATAAAAAAAAAATCTTTAAAATATTTATGTTTAAAAGGCAGAAAGATAAATACAGAGAGATCATTCATTTGCTGATTCACTCCACTGCAAATACCCACAACAACCAAGATTGGGCTAGATGGAAGCCAGGAGCCAGGAAATGAATCCAGATCTCCTGTGTGGATTTCAGAAACCCGAGTACTTGAGCCATCACTTGCCACCTCCGATCATTAGCAAGAAGCTGGAACCAGAACTCAGCTGGCAGTAGAGCCCAGACACTCCAATTATGGGGTGTGGCATTCCAAGAGGGATCTTAACTCAGAGCCAAACATCCACCCTCATTCACTGAGTTTCAAATTCATAATAGTCCAGCATAAATAGAATTGCATGAATAACTTCTGTGTCAAAGCTCAGTTCATAACCAGGCATTTTTATCTGCTTGAGGGGACTGGGCGGTGGTGAGGGAATGGTTTCTGCTGATTCCTTCAACTATGAAATTTTGTTCTTTTATTCCCCTTCTGTTCCTGTCTCAGAATGTACTGCTGGGGCTGAGGGCTGGGGGCTGGGGCTGGGGCTGAGGGTTGAGGGCTGAGAGCTGGGGCTGGGGGCTGGGGCTGGGGGCTGGGGCTGGGGGCTGGAGCTGGGGCTGAGGGCTGGGGCTGAGGGCTGGGGCTGGGGCTGAGAGCTGGGAGCTGAGGGCTGGGGTTATAGCTGCAGGCTGGAGGCTGTCCTCCACAGACATCCAGCGCTCAGACAGGCAGAGAGAACAGGGTTTTTGAGGTGTGCTGCATTTGTAGGAGAAGTTTCGTGGGGCTTCCCCAGGGGAGCTTGTTGGTCACCAACAGGAGTGCAAACAGCTCAGAGGGAACAGTACAAAGGTGTGTGGTTTCCTCCCCTCCCCACCTCAGGGTGGGGTGCCTGCAGACTGTGAGATGGCTCCCCTCCCACCACACTGGGACTCCTCCGCCAGGACATCCATGGGAGACCATCCTTCAGGAGTTCACAGGAGTCTAATACCATCTCAAACATTTTCAGGTACATTCATTTTTAATGTAATTTCAAGGAATAAAGTAAATTGCGCTTATCCAGACAGATGAAGAAAGTTACTGGAGCGCGTGCGCGTGTGTGTGGCAGAAGCCATGCCTTTGCGTACTGATTTTTTCTAAGTATCATTCCATTAAAACAAAAACAGGGCCTGGTGCAGTGGCCTAGTGGCTAAAATCCTCGCCTTGAACGTGCCAGGATCCCATATGGGCACTGGTTCTAATCCCGGTAGCCCCGCGTCCCATCCAACTCCCTGCTTGTGGCCTGGGAAAGTAGTCAAGGACAGTCCAAAGCCATGGGACCCTGCACCCATGTGGGAGACCTGGAGAAAGTTGCTGGATCCTGGCTTCGAATTGGTGCGGCTCTGGCCATTGCAGCCACTTGGGGAGTGAATCACTGGAGGGAAGATCTTCCTCTCTGTCTCTCTCCCTCTCTGTATATCTGACTTTCCAATAAAAACAAATAAATCTTTAAAAATAAATAAATAAATAAATAAATGCACTGCCAGCTCCCTAACACAAATGAAACTGAGTTTTCCTTGAAAACAAGCCTGAGGCATTGTGATGAATTTTTCTCATCTCTGCTTTTCACTACTTGTCTCCTTCATTTAAGGCTACAAATAAGAAAGTGCAGAAAGTTACGTTTAGTTAAAACCCTTAATTAGGGCCCAGCACATTAGCCTAGTAACCTAATCTCACCTTGCATGTGCCAGGATCCTATATGGGAAACGGTTCTAGTCCCAGCTGCTCCATTTCTCTTCCAGCTCCCTGCTTGTGGCCTAGGAAAGCAGCAGGACGTCCCAAAGCCTTGGGACCCTGCACCCGCGTTTGAAACTTGTAAGAAGCTCCTGGCTATGGATTGGCTCAGTTCTGGCCGTTACAACCACATGGAGTAAACCAGCGGATGGAAGACCTTTCTCTCTGTCTCGTGTTCTCTCTGTAAAGTGACTTTCTGATAAAAAATAAATAAATCTTTTAAAAAAAAACCTTAAGTAATGATAAAAGAAAAATCTGTTTTTAAATTATGATAGGAAAGACATTCTGATTGCAATAGTTTCCAAGGATCGGGACCTGGGTTAACAGTGAAGACTTAAAGGCAGAGCAGTGGAAGATGCTGAAAGCCTTAGGAACACCTGTTGCACAACTCCTTAAGGCCTGCCGGCACTTCTGTAACAAATTCTTACAACATGGAGGAGAGCCTGGCCGCCACCTCCGCTCACACTGAACACGAGACTGGGGGAGACTGTAAGAAAACTCAGAAGAATGTTCTCCTGTTCATTCTCATATGACAGAACGCCAAAGAAAACTTGAAAAACCAGCCTTGTGACCCCTATACATGTATTTTGTAAAAGAAGCTGTTCATATACATTTCTTTTTACATGATATAATAAAATGCCCATACTAATAAAACAAACATCCAAGAGTCAGCTTGACACCTAGAATATTGCCTGGTTGTATCCACCGGCTCTTTCCATATTGGATTCTTTTTTTAAGTAAAAGCACCATAGAAGCGAGTACTGGCATGAAGCCTAACTCTGAACCAACATTTCCAATCAAGGTTATATAAGGATAAAAGCTGAATTCAAATGACTGTGAATAAGAAGGGCAAGATAACGAATATCTAAACCTGCAATTGCACTGGAGTTAAGTAATACATACTGGGCAGTCTCAACCAAAAGAACTATTTGGAAAAGTTATGACTAAGAGTTTTCCCAAAACACGTGTCAGACCCCAAACCACAGCTCCAGGAAGCTCAGAGAACAGTCAACAGGGGACATTCCAGGAAAACTCTACCTAGGGGTATCACTTCCAAACTTAAAGAAAATCAGGGATAAAGAGTAGCCAGAGGGAAGAATAGCACAGGAGGAGGAAAGATAAGAATGACATCTGACCTCTCCTTAAAAGCCGCACAAGCAAGAGGGAGGAGTGAAATATTGAAGGTGTTGAGAAACAAACAAAAAACCCAAAGCTAAGCTAGGTTTATGGACCCAGTAAAATGCCTTTGAGAGTGAAGGGGGAGAGAAAATCTCAGAAAACGAAAGGGCTCTCCTTTTTTTTGCGAACAAGCTCACATTCTAAGAAATGTCAAAAAGTTCTTTACAGAGAAGGACAATGACACCAGGCAGACCCTGGAATGCATACAAAGGGAAAGCATTAGGGCATAAGTGAGGGCAAAATAATCCTCAAGCTGTCACACAGGTAGAAGCAGCTGGGTGCAGGTGCACAGGTGTGAGCTGTGCGAAGCAGCAACAGTTACCCTGGAAGGTCCCCCAGGAACAGGGAAAGCCAACCCAAGAAGTACAAAACCCAGAGCGCTGTGCCATGCAGAGGAGATGAAAAAGCTGGAGACTGCAAGGAAGTTCAGGAGACAGAGGGACTGACAAATTTCCAAATAGTAACAGTACCTAAATCATGGGAAATGCTCAAATAAGGAAACATGCCATGGCAAATTAAGAGAGAGACAAACTTAACGTATAGGTGATTATGTTTCATTTGAAAGAGCTAAAACAAGCACATCAAAAAGACCTGCTAACAGGCTTCACAGTTTGGAATCCCATGGGGGGAGATTCCGAAACCAGGCTTAGAAGGGTCTGGACTTACCTCGTTGCGAACAGCAAGAGCCTAGAGAACAACCCTCTGGCCCACCCGACGTCACATTCCATTGTGGAATAAACAGCCATCTCGCCTGCTCCTGCTGGGGTGCAGGAGCAACCCCCTACTCCCTACCCAGCAATTCCACGAGCCTCCAGTTAAACCCCACCTCCCCAAGCTTAGGGCAAAGGGACCCCCATAACTCGGCCAGTCAGAACTCAATTCCGGCTCAGTAGGCCAGGAAAAGAGGAGGTGAGCCTCCATACGTTTCCCCGAAGAGATCCAGCAGTGTGGACAAGAGCACAAGGCTCAGAAATGCCAGAATTGCATCTCGTGGGCAGCAGGAGGAGGAGGAGGGTGGTAAGGGAATCTTCTTTTTCTAAACCACAGCAAACTGCAACCAGGAAGTCTTCTGGAACCAACTCTGCTAACCCTTGCTCCTCCTCCTCCACAGGCAAAAATGCCACTGGGCAAAAGCAAGTGAAATGCTTTCCACTTCCCCAGCCAGAGGCAAGAGACTGAAGCAAGGGTTTTGTAAGAACACCTCACGGAGCCCGTAGGCATACAGCCAGAGAACACAGCATCAGCCCCTGGGAGGCAGTGAGTGGGGAGAGGGGGCAGAACTCCCCACCTGGCAAGGTGCAGAGGCCCAGCAGGCCAACCCAGCTGCTCAACCGAGAGGGAATTAGGATTGAAACACTGGGTCTTCAGCATCCACTCATCTTGCTGCCTCTACAAGCAGAGCCGCACCCCAGTGTCCGGGTAAATGCTTAGTCACAGGGCAAGGGGCTGATGATGGTAGTGAGCAGTGGTAGGTGAGGAAGCACCGGCTTAGAAGATCCACAGATTTAAGCCAGAACATTCTGTCCCCTTGGCCAGCTCACTGATGAACTACTCTAACCCGAGGCTTGACGTCTGGTCTGGAGAAGCCTGTGCCCACACAGTAAGACAGCTCGTGAGGATTTCTGGTGGTGCATTAGAACTCAAGGACAGGGAGGATGGGATTGATGATTCAGAATATTCAGTTATATGTCTGTCTCTGGCCATTGGTCAACACCTGGAAAAGGGGCTTTTTCTTCCCTTTTCTTATCAGCAAGTGAGAAAACCCTTTCTAGCTATTTTAAGGTAGTGTGACTCACCACCTCGGTTTGCTTCAAAGATGACCCCAGTCCTTCCCATTTCCAAGGATCAGCCTACAGGCCTGTTCAACCTATCACTCCATTCCCAACATCCCACCTCAATGCCTGGGAAGATGACAAGCCCATCACAGCTTGCCTCCTCCATGTATTAGAACAGGACATCAGCACCTCGCCCCTTCCTGTGTTTCCGAAAGGATTCAGAGCAGACGAGCTTGGAAGGGCTCCCACGTGTCCAAGCCAGAACAAGCTGAGCAACACAAGAGATCGCGATACCATCAGATTATGTCCAAGAGAATGAAGGAGTTCCTACTGAGAAAAATGGGTGGTTTGGGTAAATGATGGATGAAGGCAGAGGTTTTCTGAATAGAACTCCAATGAATAAACACAGAAGGAATAAAGGGAATACAGATCCCATTTTCAGAACATCACAGTAATGCTGTCACAGGTATCATCAACAGATGCTTAAAAGGAGTGGAGAGGGGTGTGCGTTGTGGCACAGCAATTACGTCACCACATCCGTGTATGAATGCCAGCACCATATGACCTGGTTCCTACACTTATGATCCAGCTTCCTGCTAATGTCCCTGTCACCTATGTAGGAAACCAGAAGGAATTCCATGTTCCTGGTGCCAGACTGGCACAGCCCTGGCTATTGCTGGCATTTGGGGAGTATTCTATTGGAAGGAAGATGTCTCGGTCTGTCCCATGCTGTCATCCTGTCTTTTAAATGAATAAATGAATCAATCTTTAAAAACCAGTGGAGATGGGGCAGGCGTCATGGCAAAGAGGTTTAAGCCACCACCTGTAACACAGGTCTTCCATGTGGGTGCCGATTTAGGTCCTAGCTGCTCCACTTCTGTGCCTGGGAAGGCCACAAAAGAAGGCCTTAGTTCTTGGGCCCGTGTGACCCATGTGGGAGACTCGGATGAAGCTTCTGGCTCCTGCTCGACTCAGTCCTGACCATTGCAGTCATCTGGGGAGTGAACCAGCAGATGAAAAATCTGTGTGTGTGTGTGTGTGTCTCCTTCTCTTTCTATCTCTGTAACTCAGTCTCTCAAATATGATAAAGATAAATAAATCTTGAAAAAAGAATCAGTGGAGAAAGTCTGAGAAGACACAGGAAACTTGGCACACAGTTCTCTCCCCCAAGATACTTATCAATTACAAAGGCACTAACAGTACACTGCCATCAAGGGGACCCAGCAGAGCGCGCAGTAATCAGGCAGTCAAGGTTAACATCACCCTGCAACCCGACAGGAGACTCTAAGAAGGAGCCAACATGTCCCTGTGATATTCCTGCCCAAAAAACTGCAGTTTCAACCAAACCAAGAGAAGTTGTTCAGAGGCTCTTAATGAGAAGGCATTCCACAAAAATAGTGGCTGGGCCTCTTTGAAGTGGCAAGATCCCGAAACCAAATAAAGCCCAAGGAGCATCACAGATCAGAGGAGGTCAAGGAAATGGGCCAGTGAAGCCCCACGCAGGCCCTCGGAACAGAGCAACATCAGTCAGATAAAAACGAAGTAAGCCTATTGTTTACAAAGTCTGCAAAAGTACTAGCTGCCAATGCTGTTTCTTCATTTGGTATTTGTACTGTGGTTATAAAACCTGTCAGCATTAGGGAAAGCTGTGGGACAGCTGTATGAGAAAGCACTATTGTGTTATTTTTATAACTTCTAGGAATCTAAAAAGATTGCCACATAAAAAGTTAAAAAAAAAAAGAGAGGCGAGCCGAGGGCTGCGGGAGAGGACGTCTAGCTCGGATCCCGAACCCAGTCCGCCATGTGCCCATGGCTCATGGCGGGCTGGGCCCGGACATGCCTGGGTGCGGGGCCTGCTTCCTTCTGGGGTGAGTACGCCGATGGGGGAGGCCTCCGTGACTGGGCATGTCCGGGGCCCACCCGCCACCCTCATTGGGTGGTGAACGGGATTGGGGAGGGGCGCAACCTTGGGCCTGCAGGATTACACCTCCGGCTGCCAGAGGCGAGCCGAGGGCTGCGGGAGAGGACGTCTAGCTCAGATCCCGAACCCAGTCCGCCATGTGCCCATGGCTCATGGCGGGCTGGGCCCGGGCGGCCAGTGCGCCATTTGGCGCCACTCTGAGCCTGCTGGCCGCCCGGCCGGGGAGCTCTGGGGTATTGGACATCTGAATCGCTGCTGAGATAGCTCTAGAGTGACCCCACTGTTTCTGGGATCTGAGTCAATCCTAAAGATTCCCAATACCAGCAACTCTTCCTTTGAAGAACTTCCAATCCCTTAATAATGCTGAGCTTTGAACACCTATCAAGTAAAAGATAAGCTCCGGCTTGTCTAGCAGGCTGGCACCTAATGGTCCTTGGAGCAACCACGTGCAGGTGCGTGATTTACGGCTAGGAACGGTCCCAATCTGGGATGCCACAGCTGGGATGAGGTTCCCACCAAGGGGTGTATGTGCTGGAATGGGGGCTGCGTTCTATCTAGAAAACAGTTGCAGTCACCCGAGGCACTAGTGTGGGCTGGGATTGGATGCACCAGGCCGGTTCAGATCCCAGCACCATCTGGTGTTATGGAGAAACAGGGTAGATGTGGGACTGACTAGGCTGGGTCTCAATCCCCTTCTGAGCCATGTGTGAGCTGTATGTGGGTATGGACGAGCCATGGCTGGGCTGAAACATCCAACAACAAGAGTCAGAATGGGGTGAAAGCCAGCCAGGAAAAGCCACTGTTCCTGCTAGGACAGGAGGTGAACTGAGTAGGGTTGGCTCAAGAACCCCCTGGCAAGCGCAAAATCTGGCATTGGGAGGGGTTCTGATGGAGGAGCCTGGGCAACTCCTCTGGCAGAACACAGTCCCTGCAGGTAAGCGCGAGAAGCATGATTGGAAACAGCCCAGAATAGGCCATGGAAAGTTTCCCACTGGCATGCATTCGGCATGGGTCAGGAGCAGACCAGGCTGAATCAGTTCATGTCATCCTCTGGCAAATCCGATCGCCAGAACAGAGTGTGGGATGGGCCGGGTTCGGTTGCGACAAAACCAGTACACATTCTGGAACGCCAGGGCGTGGTTGCCTGTACTGGATATGAATGCAGCACCCATCCAGCACACGTGAGATCCAGGAAGGGAGGGGCAAAGCTGGTGGGGGGTTAAGGGGCTGGCCCCCTCGCTGGACAGCCACTCCCACTGGAGAGCGTGGGCTGGGATAGAGACAGACACGACTAAGCAAGGCTACAACACCTGTGCGCTGCATGTGGACTAGATCAGGGCCACAGCTTCAGCTGGCAGAAGCTGGCACTGGGGACTAATTCTGTCGAGTCAAATCACAGGACCACCTAAAGAGTGCATAAACCGGGACAGAGAGACCTGGGAGGGAAAAAGTGGGTTCCCCCTTCTTGGGTCACTATTCCCGTGGGAGGGCATGAAAACTAGGACGGGGGCTGGGATGGCTAGATAGAGAGGTACTCAACAATATCTGTGAGGGCTGGATGGTTGAGTTGGTTAGATAAAACTAAGCTTTAATACCCATTGACAAGTACCAGAGCCAAATGGGATGGGGGACAGATTGGTCTTCTGCTACACATACTGGCAAACCAGGATAGGGGGCGGTCTGGTGGGGATTATTGTGGGTCGCCCCAACTAGGCTGCAGCTCCCACTGGTTGATGTAAGGGCCGAACCAGACTGGACTGCAACACCCATTGGTTCCAGTGCAACTCGGGACTGAAAACAGAACCAACACAGCAATTGCAACCACCAGCTGATCAGGGTGATGGACTGTGCCGGGCCCTGTGCTTGCTAGAACACACAAGAAACTAATCTGGGAATACCTCAAAGTATCTTTGGAGATCTCCCCACTTGAACTGCTGGACTCAGAATTCTAACCAAGAAAAGACAGAAGACAGAATAGGACAATCATTCATCCCAGCTACATGTTGGCAGCGAAATATGGGACAAATGGAGACTTCATGATGGACCATATCAATCAGTGGACCACCTCATCGAGCGAAACTGGCAGTGACTCATAACTGGAGAACTATTAACTCCACTTGAGCACATATCTCAGAGCATGCCCCACATCCGGGACTTGGGGTGGGCGGGAAACCAGGTGGGGCTTCTCCCTCAATATCCTCCTTTACCTCAGATACATGATGGAAACAATATGGACATAATAGCATTGCCCACCTCCCTATCCCCCTGAACCTTTTTTTTCTTTTTCTTGTTTTTCCTTCAACTATAGTTAACTATGTAAAGATTGTCAACAACAATACAATAAAATGGATTATAAAAAAAAAAAGTTAAAAAAAAAAAAAGCTCAAATAGGACTTGACTATTAACTTCATGAGACCCATCCAGTTTCTAAGTTCAGGCTTGCCAAGGTAACAATTCGTAGTACAGAAAGGCTTTGGGGAACAGAGAGGTGGTATGGGGTGAAACGTCATGATGGGCTGGCATAGTTGTGGAAATAAGACACATGGACATAACATGTTTACTGTATAAAACAAGTAAAAATCCCAGCCAGCAGGATCTAAGCAAGAGTACCATATACAACCTGCATCCTGTGACATTTTTAAGAGGTAACTACTATGGGCAGTGCCGCCAGCAGCACCAGCATCCCATAAAGGCACAGATTTGCATCCTAACTGCTTGACTTCCATCCAGCTCCCTGTTCATATGCTTGGGTAACCGGTGAAAGATGGCCCAAGTTCTAGGGTCCCTGCATCCACATGGGAGACCTGAAAGAAGCTCCTGGCACCTGGTTTTGGACTGGCCCAACTCTGGCCACTACAACCATTTGGGAAGTGAGGTAACAGATGGAAGATCTCTTCCTCTCTCTGTAACTATACCTTGCAAATAAATGAATAAACCTCTAGAGGAAAAAAGAAAAAAAGGAAATTGCCCATCCACCTGCTTCCTCACATCTAGCCTCCGTAGTCATTGAGCTATACTGGTCACATGCAAATGTGTTGATGAGGACATCGACTTTTTAAAAGAACTCCATCTTTGTGGTTAGGAGATAATACACTGAAGTCCATTGGCTGTCCTCAGCTTTTAGGGATTGCTGTCTGAGAGGATTCAGTTGTCCCAAGGTCAAATCCAGGCCTAGTGCTCAGGCTCTGCATCCTCATCTTCTTGCCTTTCCCATCCTGGCTAACGGCCCTGCCCCCACCCCAGGTGCCGCCCAGTAGTTGCTCCTTCGCTTTTTCCTTCTTTATCCCACCCTCACTGGCTGCAGGCTGTGCCTCCTAAGCTGATGTCAGATCTGTCTTATCTGTGTGCTGTCACCACCAGCTGGGCCAGGCCTTGACTGAGCTTCTCAAAGGCTAGAGCAGTAACTTCCTCAGTATGACTTTCAGCTTCTGAGGGCTTTACCAGGATGCTAGAGTGACTCACCACTAAGCCCCAAGGACTTCTTGCAGAAGGGTCTGACATCCTCAGAGCTCCTGCTTCTTCAGGCTGCCCCTGGGGCTGACCCTGACGGTCTATTCTCTCCACACATCCCAAAACTAGGACGTGGCCTTCATCCCTGACAGTGGGCTCCTCTGGACCTCTGCCTCATTCCCACTTTATTTTACTCTTATGTTCAAATAAAGTCTTACCAAGAACCTTGTGTAGATACCAGAGTTGTTTTACTATGTAGAATACAACAAATTCGTTCATGCATATTTGCATATCTAGAAACATGAGAATGCAAATTTGGAATAGTACAAATCCAAATTTATACTGCTAATATTGATCATGAAAGTAGACATGGCTATAGGAAAACACCCCCAAACTAAAATCAAGATAATTCTCAAAATTATTTATTTAATTATTTATTTGAAAGGCAGAGTTAGAAAGAGATGTGTTTCATCCTCTGGTTCACTCCCCACATGGCCACAATAGTTGAGGCTAGGCTCAGATGAAGCCAGGAGTCTGGAACTCCATCAGGTCTCCCACAACGGTGTCAGGGGCCCAAGCACTTGGGCCATCTGCTGCTGCTTTTCCAGGTGCATCAACAGCGAGCTGGATAAGACACACAGAGCAGCTGGCACTCCAATCACTGCTCAGATATGGGAATGTAAACGTTGCAGGTGGCAGGTTAATCCAGTGCACCACAGTGCCGACCCCATAATCAGGATAACTAATAACAGGAATAACCCACTCGTTGAACACTCACAGTTGGGCAGAGCCCTAAGTGGTTTATGTGATTAGCTCTTTAGATCCTTTTAGCAACTGCAGGAGGTAGATCAGTTGATAAACCTACATAACACATTGGAAGCAGACAAATTGTAAATAGTTATCATTACAAGTAAGGAGAATAATGGAAGTCTGAGTTTTAGGGACCCTGACGGCACGGACCCACCATATTCCCTGTACTTACGCCACCCGATGTCTGCTAATCGTGAAGAGGATGATGTTAATGAGAACTACCACAGGTTTAAACCAGCACCCGAGCTTCATCTCTGTTTCCCTGGGAGAGAGCTGCATCTGAAGTGTTCTGGAGATCACAAGGCACTGTGAGCAGGGGCGTGCTGATGCTGAGGCAACCGAGAGCAAGGGCTGAGAGCTTGCTCAGACTGCCGGCGCCCGAGAATTCCAACAGTACAAATACTGCTTATTATTTTGTTTTGATGGTTAGAGAGGTAGGGAGAGATGCCTGCAAGGGTAGAGAATGGGCTGAGCCAAAGCTGGGAATCCAATATGAGTCTTCCATATAGGTGACAAGAACCCAGCCACTTCACGTATCACTGTGTATCAGCAAGAAACAGGAACTGGGTACCAAGCCGGGCATCAAACCCAGGACTCTGATAGGCGATGAAATATCCCAAGGAGCAACTTAACTGTCGTGCCAAACACCAGCCCTGCAGTATGAATGTTTCACTAAATGGCCAGGACATCACCTACTGCTCAGAAAGCTCTCCGGCTCGCTCACGGGCACAGCATGGCTCACACAGCATGGCGTTGCTTATCTTGGCCACACTCTCATTGCAACCTTAGAACATTCCTTGCTTATATAAAGCCTTGACCATAATGTAGATTCAAAATAGGCTAGCTCAAAAATATTTCAAAAACTAAGTTAAAAAAAAAAAAAAAAAGACATGAGGGCCTGGCGGCGTGGCCTAGCGGCTAAAGTCCTCGCCTTGAAAGCCCTGGGATAACATATGGGCGCCGGTTCTAATCCCGGCAGCTCCACTTCCCATCCAGCTCCCTGCTTGTGGCCTGGGAAAGCAGTTGAGGATGGCCCAATGCATTGGGACACTGCACCTGCGTGGGAGACCTGGAAGAGGTTCCTGGTTCCCGGCTTCGGATCGGCACGCACCGGCCCGTTGAGGCTCACTTGGGGAGTGAATCATCGGACGGAAGATATTCCTCTCTGTCTCTCCTCCTCTGTGTATATCTGGCTGTAATAAAATGAATAAATCTTTAAAAAAAAAAAAGACATGAGAAGTTTCAATGATGATCAGTTCAAAGATGACTTGAGCTCACTGCACAGTTTAACATGCAGCTTTCCCACATGTTTAATGTGGCCTCTGGGAGAGCAGTAGAAGCTGACGCACATTCTTGGACCCTGCACTCACCTGGAAAACCTAGAAGAAGCCCCTGGTTCCTGGTTTTGAACTGGCCCAGCTCTGACTGTTGTGGCTGTTTGAGGAGTGAGCCAGCTAAGGATTTCCATCTCTCCCTCTAACTCTGCCTTTCAAAAAAATTACTAACTCTTACAAAACACACACACACACACACACACACACACACACACACACACACAAATACCCTGTAAGTTAAAAACCCTATGTGCATTGGGCCTAGCTCTTTGGCTCAATTGTCTAATCTTCCCTCTGTAAGCACTGGGATCTCATATGGGTGCCAGTGTGTGTCTTGGCTGCTCCACGTCCCATCCAGCTCCCTGTTTGTGGTCTGAGAAAACAGTGGAGAATGGCCCAAAGCCTTGGAACCTTGCACCCATGTAAGAGACCCAGAAGCTCTGGGCCCTGGCTTCAGATTGGCTCAGCTGTGGCCATCACAGCTACTTGAGGAGCAAACCAGTGGGTAAAAGATCTTTTTCTCCATAAACCTGCCTTTCCAATAAAAATAAGTAAGTCAAACAGACAAATAAAACAAAAAGTCCCCGAGCATCAACATGAACAAATGTTGTGCTTCAAAAAGTTTGTGCAAAATGGAATAAAACCGTTGATGCTGGCACAAAGATTTTGATATTCATGCATATGAGAGTGATCTTCAAAAAGTTTATAGGAAAGGCCTGCAATGAAAAAGAACTATGCATGAATTTCAAATATCGGGCCACATGGAGTGACCCAGTGGCTAAATCCTTGCTTGCACACGCTGGGATCCCATGTGGGCACTGGTTTGTGTCATGGCTACTCCACTTCCCATCCAGCTTCCTGCTTGTGGCCTGGGAAAGCAAACAAGGACGGCCCAAAGCCTTGGGACCCTGTACCCATGTGGGAGATCCAGAAGAAGCTCCTGGCTTCAGATCGACTCAGTTCCACTTGGGGAGTGAATCACTGGACTGAAGATCTTCCTCTTTCTCTCTGCAATTCTGACTTTCCAATAAAAATAAATAAATCTTTTAAAAAATTTTCAAAGATTTTTGTATTAAAATCATTTTTTAATTCCATCTTTTCACATACTTTCAGTATCCAGGTTTTTTATATACAGATTTACTGACTTTTATTTGAAAGGCAGTTAGAGGGAGAGAGGGACAGAGGGTGTGTAAGCTCTTCCATCTGCTCATTTGGTCCACTCTCCAAATGGAGCTAAGTCGATCTGAAGCCAGAATCTAGGCGCCTCCTCCTGATTCCCCAAGTAGGCCCAATGGCCCAAGGACTTAGACCATCTTCAGCTGCTATGCCAGGCTACCAGCAGGCGGGACAGACAGGATAGAAACCTGTGCCTGTATGGGATGCCAGCACCACAGATGGAGGCTCAGCTTTGCTGTCACATGGCACCAGTCCCAGTACCCTGGTGTTTTTGTGATGGTATTTGAACCAGGTGATTTGAGGGATCTGCTAGGAACTATAGAATTCTGCTATTTAGGAAACTGCTATTAAGATCATCATCCTGGTGTGGGTGTTTGGCATACCGATTATGACATCCATATTCCGTATCAGAGTGTCCAGTGCAAGTCCCTGCTCTGCTTCCAGTCCAGCTTCTTATTAACACATCCTGGGAGACAGCAGGTGACAGCTCATGTACTTTAGTCCCTGTCACCTATACAGGAGCTCCTGATTGAGTTCCCAGCTTTGATCTGGCCCAGCCCTGGCTACTGAGACATCTGGGAAGTGAACCAACAGATTGGAGGTATCTAGCTAATAAAAAAATTATTAATTTACAAAAATCCTTCACTGTTTGAAAACTGAGTTTTTCCCTGGCCTCCTTGTTCTGCCCCTCCCACTTTCCCCTAGCCTACAACTGGACTCTCTCCACTTCCCTTCTGTCCTACTCTGTGTCAGCAGCCCGTCTTACCTGTGCTTCAGCCGAAGTTTAACCCCTCCTGACCACGCTGCCTTCTTGTGCTGCAGTTCAGAGGTGTGGGGCTCTGGGCTGAGGGCACTAGGCACACCAGTATCCACATGGCCTGGGTCTGCACACACATCTCTGTGGAAAATAGAAAAACAAGGAGCTCAGCGTGATGGCACTCAACATGGGCATGAGCGCAAACAGGTGGCACAAGAAACACGCCTAAGAGCAAGCCTGGAGCACAGCCCAGCGCAGTGTCCTAGGCCTGCACCTGTCTGACCCCGTTATTGTCCCTAGAGAAAGTGAATCCACCTCCCGGCCTCTTCTTCCTCTCCTATGCATGCTTCTGGAAGAAGAGAAAATGAGAAAAGCACATTTCCTCACTTGGAAAACCAAAGTTGCCTGAGCAAAGAAAAGACGAGCATTGACCTGGATGAAATACATGTGCTGTAATTCAGAGCTGGGAAATGAGTTTACCACGGGGCTCCTGGAAGCCAACCATCCACAAGCTGGCTCCCTAGTCCACAGTGCGCCCTGCCACCCTTCTCTCTCTCCCTAAGGCCTCTGCAATGACAGCAATGCCAAGGGGAACAGTCCCGGCTCTGTCCCATGGGCAGTAGCTCATGCCAGCGCCTGGGCTAGCACTGTTTCAGATTATTTGAATTCCACCATGCTGGGAGGCAAGCCTTTTGCATGTCCATTTAAATCTACCCCCCTTCACCATTCCCATAACTCTTCCCCTCCGTACTCCCAGGGAGTCAGAGAAAAATTTTAAGCCCCACATGGCCAATGTGTTCTGCCATGGGAACAGGCGCATTTCTTCTCCCGGATGCCTAATCTCCAAACCCGCGCCCCTAGTAGTCTTGGTGCCACCCTGTCATCGGGCTGTCAGGCAGGTTTTATCATCGCCCCAGCTTGCTGGGTAGCACTGTTGGGTTCTCAGTTTCCATCCTCAGGGATCTAAGCTGCCAAAACCCAACTGGCGGGCTCATGAACAAAATCTGGAAGAGGCACAAACGTGGCCATGCCCCTGGCAAGCCTTGGCCAAGGAACGGACAGGATTAGTGGACAGCTGTTACAAAGGAGCCCCGTCCATCTGGTGCTGTATTTCCCAGAACGAGTCTGTTCCTTTAAATCCCAAAGCCAAGTCAAAGGATTTCTGTTTATTTTCAGGCTCAGCTGAGAGGTGGACCAGGAGGTTAGTGGGGAGCCTGCATCTCTAGGCCCAAGTTCTTGTCCTTGCCTCACTTGTACCCAAGCCCCACCTCCTTGTACTTTTCTCCCCGGGCGGGAACTCCCCATCTCTGGAAGTATTCAATTCTGGGCATGTGAAGTCTGGGAATCTGTTGAGGCTCTGTCACTTATGAATTTGGGGACACGGGGCATGCCAACTCTGAGCCAGAAAGAGGCGGCACACATGGCTGCTCTGGAGGGTGAGTCCTGGTTCTGCAACTGTTCTCTCAGCGCCTCAGTTCTCACATCTATGAAATGGGTGCATCTTGTCATCACACATCTGAACAGAAGAATTCCAAGGACACATACAGCACACCCCAAAGCCGGCAAGGGCCATTCCCCTTCAGGTCTCCCCAGGACCCTGACATCTCCTGGGAAGGAAAACAAAACAAAACAAAACAGCCCTGAGCTTTCATGGACCCTTTGTGGCAGCCAAGGACTTCTTTCCTTCCTCCTTTTCTGCCTAAACCACAACTGCTGGCCCCAAGCTTTCTGCACAATGGAGTGAGCCCTGGAGATTGAACTGTCTCTCCCCAGCTGCTTCCTGCAAGGCACTAGGGACTCAGGGTGAGAGGCAAGAGCAGGCCAGTGTCAGACGGAGCACAGGGAATGGGAGAATGTTGCATGCCTTCCAGAATTGCCATGACTCCTTTGACACTTCAGGGGCGGGGGGAGGGGCTGGTATCAGCGTACACTAGCCTCTGCCTGCAATGTCACTGGTTCTAGTCCCAGCTGCTCCACTTCTGATCTAACCCCCTGCTAATGCACCTGGGAAAGAAGTGGAATGATGGCCCATATCCTCAGGTCCCTGCACACACCTAGGAGACCTGGAAAAGGTTACAGATTCCTGGCTTTGGATCAACTCAGCTCTAGCTGTTGTGGCCATTTAGGAAGTGAATTAGTGGATGGAAAAATCTCTCTGTCTCTCCTCTCTTTCTGTAAGTCTACCTTTCAAATAAAAAATAAAATCTTTGAAAAACAATTCTAGGGCCCGGCGGCATGGCCTAGCAGCTAAAGTTCTCGCCTTGAAAGCCCCAGGATCCCATATGGGCGCCGGTTCTAATCCTGGCAGCTCCACTTCCCATCCAGCTCCCTGCTTGTGGCCTGGGAAAGCAGGAGAGGACGGCCCAATGCATTGGGACACTGCACCCGCGTGGGAGACCCGGAAGAGGTTCCTGGTTCCCGGCTTCGGATCGGCGCGCATCAGCCCGTTGCGGCTCACTTGGGGAGTGAATCATCGGACAGAAGATCTTCCTCTCTGTCTCTCCTCCTCTGTGTATATCTGGCTGTAATAAAATGATTAAATCTTTAAAAAAAAAAAAAAGAAAAACAATTTTAAAAATTCTAAGAACTACAACCCAATTTCTGTTGAGGAAGAAAAGAGACGAGTGCAGCAGCTCTGTCTTCCCAAGCCACGCTGGGCCGTCCTAGAGCCCTCTTTCGGTGCCCCTGCCTCATCTACACATAGACCATTTTGTGCACTGAGTTCATGTCACCCCCCACCTCAGGTCGCTATGCCAACTGCCCCCTAGAGGGCTGACTCCCCCTGCTGGTGCCTAGTGATACCACAAGCCTCCCACAGACATCTGCCTTAAAAAAAAAAGGAATATTTGTTTCCTGGAGTTATTCCATGCTCTATTTTTGAAGGAAAGTATAAATAAGGAGCTTTTTTTTTTTAAAAAAAAAGAATTATTTATTTTTATTGGAAAATCAGATATAAAGAAAGAAGGAGAGACAGAGAGGACTTTTCTTTAAAGCCTTATATATTCTAGATGGACACACTGTAATTCTCGACTTGCAGTGCAGAAACTGGGTTGAGGTTAAGCTGTTTATGAACTCAGTGACACTGGGATACAAACAGGTTGTCCATCTTGATTCAAACCACACTCCCTGCCCACCACTCACTCTTGGTCCTTTGAGATAAGCTGTACCCAGTACATTCAGTGTCTGCCAGAAATTCTCTAAGTCCTTGCATTACTGACCCAGGTGCACTGGACAGTCATGATAACGGGGCCATTTAGTGAAACTATCACCAAGTGAGCTGGTTTTTACTTGAAAGATACTCCAAGGCACGTGTATTACTTCACTTACACACACCCAGATACCTGGGTACTTTAAGAAGTCAGCAGAAGCCTGGAATTATAAGTTAGGTTTACTTGGTTTCAAAAGAAATTTGCAATTCATACCCCGTTTTTTTTTTTATAACATAGTTTTCAAGAAATTTTTAAAACTCCATTATCCACTGCGGAAGAACTAGAATCAAACAGTTATCAAATGAAAGGCACCAGATAATGGCGTAGCTCTCTAGCAAAATCCCACACAGCATCATTGCCTCTGGCTTGTCCCTAGTCAGTCCTTTTGGTCTCGCTGTGGACACCACTTGCTCCGGGGACAGCCTTCGTTGAGGTGAGGCGGTCCACTGAGTGGTCACAGAGCAACACAACAGCCACACATGCGCACTGTCAAAACACAACTCCCACGGTCTTCCTGGCTGCCTGTTCAGGTGCTGGTCCCTCTTCCAATACTGCCCAAAGACCAGCGGGGCCCCAGCTTGGTGTCTGGAACAGGAATCTACCCAGTCAGTGTTCACAGAAGGAGTAATGATCATGGGGGTCCTCAGAAAGTCTCCAGAAAAAATGGGACTTATGAAAACAACTGGGTACAGATTTTAAAAGTTCTGAGCACCCAGAGAAACTTACATTTTCATTGTATTTCCCATGAACATTTAGAAGCCTCCTCATACTTTTCAATGCTTAGCAGACGCATAACACATGTTCACCCCAACTCCTCGTGGGAGGAACGAATAAGGCATGCCTGGGCTGTCTGAGTTGGTTGCTTCTTTGCTGTGCTCCAGTTTCTTCTGGGTCTCCCATGTGGGTACAGGGTCCTAAGGCTTTTGGGCCAACCTCTGCTGCCTTCCTAGGCCTTAGACAGGCAGGGAGACAGATCGGAAGTGGAGCAACTAGGACTTGAACTGGTGCCCCTACAGAATGCTGGCACTGTGGGAGGCTGCTATTCTTGGCAAACATCATCTCCTCAGAGACCACAAAGATCCTCCTTCCAGTCACACACCCGACCTCTCCCTTCACTGCACTTACCACTGTGATTGTTCAGCTGTATGCTGTTGTCTGCTTATCCAGGTCAAGGTCCAGACCTGGCTTTCCTTCTGCTTTGTTCTTTGAACCACCATATACCCTGGGTATTGCAGAGTGGGACTCAGCAGTAGTGGATTGAATCACAGGAGGCTACAAAGGGATGCACCGTGCAATGCACCCCAAATGGAGTGCTATGCCCCAACCTTAAACAAAAATCATTTGAAGGGCAGAGTTACAAGGGAAGCGAGGGCAAGGAAGATGTCTGCCATTTGTTGCTTTATTCCCCCCAACACAGCCATGATGCCTGGGGCTGGGGCAGGCTGGAGCAAGAAGCCTGGAACTCTATCTGAGTCTCTTTCCCAAGTGCATTAGGAGGGAGCTGGATTGGAAGTGGAATAGACAGTACTCAATTCTGTGCTCAAAAGGGATAATGGTGCTGCAGACAGCAGCTTAATCCACGGAGCTACAGTGCCAACCCCAGTTCTATGCTCTTAAACTCTTGTAGGTATTAAATTATTCACAGTAGATGATTTGGGGAGCATGGGGGGGGGGTGAGGGAGGTCCTTCTTATTTCCAGTCCCTTTCAGATGAGGCCACGAGTCAATTTGTTTGTGAAAACAGAACTTGGTCCTAATGTTTGGGTCAGGTCATCAGCAGCAAGCTTTCTCAGAATGGACAGTGTTGTGGGCTGAGGAGCTGATTTACATTCCTTTAGCTGAGCACTCAGGAATCGGGCCTACGGCAGTAGCATCTGGCCTTTGCAGACTCATTGGCGTCCTATTGTCCTGTTAATGGGCTTGGGGGGAAGAGGATATAATATGGTAATAAAGAGGCTTAGGGGAGACGACTCCCAGCACTTCTAACACAATCATGGTCTCCGCGAGTCGGTGCTTTTCGCTCAGACATTCGCCGTGCCTACTATACCGGCTCAGCTAGCCACGACAGGACAGGACCAGTGTTGGCGGGCTGTGGCCAAACCCCTAGCCTGGCTCCACTCTGTTTTGTTGCCTTTGCAGGTTGGAGGGAGCAAATACTCTTTGCAATGAAGAACTCACTGTGTCCTGTGGGGCCAAGTTATTTCAAAAGAGACAAAATAAATCATGTATGGCCACATTTTCATGACAATCTGCCTTATCGCAAGCCATGCTCTTGGTTTTTCCAAGCTTCTATTCTGCTTCATTCAGTGTCATGTATGAAGCTGGTCTTTTTCTTATCTATCCAGCCATATTCTCTCTCTCTCTCTGTCTCTGTCTCTCTCTCTCTGATTATTTGGAAAGTCAGAATCAAAGGGGGTGGGGGTGTGCTTCCATCTGCTGGTTCACTCCTCAGATCACAGCAATGGTCAGAAAGCTGGGCAGGCCAAAGGCAGGAGTCAGGAGCTTCACCTGGGTCGCCCGTACAGGTGTAGGGATCTTCTACTGCTTTCCCCAGGGTGTTGGCAGGGAGCTAGCTGGAACAGAGGCAGAGCCCCTGGGACTGCAAACTAGCTCCCATACAGGATGCCAGCGTTGCAGGCGGCAGCTTCAGCAAGGGCACCACTCAGCAGTTTCATCTCCTTTCTCATGAGTTATCAGGTCTCTAATGGCATTGCTGAACACCTAAAAGCGGCCCGGGTTGCAGGTGCTGTCAGAGGGAGGAGGAGGATTTTTAAAGAACTGACACCTTGGGGCACAAGCTTCTATTCTGGGCAAACACTGCTGCTCTTCATCATCCTCCAGCAAAGGTCGCGCGAACATTCTGTACACACTGCCCTTCCTATAAAGGTCCCTTGTCCCTGCTCCTGACCTCTGCCACCTACAGAGGCAACCCATCACCTCCTAGGTCACTGTCTCTGCACTACCCTCCTTTTCCTGCTTCTCTAATCATTTGTTACCATCTAGAAGTTTGTTCTGCATCGCCTCAGGCCTGCATCCTATCTAGGGCATCCATCACAGCCTGGCCCAACCACTCCTTACAGACCTCTTCTGTGTGCCTGCCCGGCGGGCCACACGCCACCCTGGAGCCACACACAGAAGTGCTTTGTACATCTCATGCCTGTGTCCTTCTGCACCTGCTCTGCTGCTGTTTTTTCCTCATTTGATTTCCCCCAACAGTTCCCAAATGGATCCATGCACACAATTGCTACCACTGGTATTCCGCATATTTCTAATTCTTTCCAACCTGTAAGTTTAACTACCTTTTACCTGGATGAAGCTCCTGGCTTCAGCCTAACCCAGTTATGGTCTTTGAGGTGACTTGAGGGGTGAACCAGGGGATGAAAAGACCTCTCTCTATATATAGTTCTTTCAAACAAGTAAATAGATCTGAGATAGAGGGAGAAAGCAGAGGGATGCCCCTGAGAAAACACACTCTCTGGCCTTTTATCCCAACTCACTCATTAGGCCAAGGGAACAGGCTGGTACCAGTCTCTGCAGCACAAAGCCATAATCCCTGATCTACACACGCTTGAAGTATCCTCCCATACATTATTCCCTTCAGGACTCACCTGTCCCAAAGAGGGTATGGATTATTTACCTCCATTTAGCAGGTGCAGACAGTCACACGGAGGGACACTTTGCTTGAGATCAGAATTTTTCAGCTACACTACCAGATTCTAGATCCAGGTTTTGTATTCATTAGTTCTTTCTTTTCTTTTCTTTTTTAGTTGCTTTTTGATTCTATCACCCTAAAGTCCGCTGATACTGGTGGGCCACATTTAATACTAAAAGCTTCTCTAAAGAGAAAGTTTCAAAAGAAGGCAGGCAAAAGTTATTAAAATTCTTATGGGAACCCCCGTCTCATGCCCAAATATCCCCAGATCTAAGGGAATGAGGAAGCTAGCATTTGAAGAACCCTTACCCCTATTGCCTGGCATGCAAACTGCATTCCTGCCCTTAGAAGACCTCCCCAGCACCAGCTCCACTGTTGACACGAGGCAGGACACATGAAGAAACCTGGTTCTTGCCAGGGAGCCTGAACCTGTCACCTCTATACCCAGTCTAATCATCCATTCAATCAATAATCACACTGTCAGCCAGCAACGCACAGCAGACTAAGCCCTGAGTTGGCAATAGTGACTGTTCGCCATCTATGAAGTTGTAAGTTAATGGGAAGGAAGACAAAATCATCGTGCAGACCACAACGTGCTAAGAAAGTAGAGTCCGTGGGACAACGAGAGAGCAGTTCACATGCTGTCTACCTTTCTTTTAAAAAGAAATCTAGTTATTCACTTTAAAGACAGTAAAGCAGGATGGAAGGGAGAAGAGGGGTAAAGATCTCTTTTGTTAACTTCATCATTCTTCAAATGCCCACAGCAGCCAGGGCTGAGTGAGGCTGAGGTCAGGAGCCAGAATCCAAGTGCTCAACCAGCAGGCAGCTGGTGTGGGAAGAGGGCTGAGGCATGCCACCAGGTACCCCGACGTGGGCTGTCAGCGTCTTTGGAGGCAACTGTTGTGTGAGACACCCGTCCTCTGCCTCTCCTTTTTCTTTCTTTTCTTTTCTTTTCTTTTCTTTTCTTTTCCTTCCTTCCTTCCTTTCCCCTTTCCCTTCCTTCCTTTTTTTTTTAAATTTAGTTTTACTTGAAAGAACTACAGAGAGAAGGAGAGACAGAGACGAGAAAGATCCTCCATCTGTTGGTTTACTCCCCAAATGGCTGCAATGGCCAGAGCTGGGCCCTTCCAAAGCTGGGAGCCAGGAGCTTCCTCCAGGTCTCCTATGTACATACAGGGGCCCAAGGTGTTAAGCCATCCTTTGGCTGTTTTCCCAAGTCATTAGCAGGGAGTTGGGTTGGAAGTAGAGCAGCCAGGATATGAACTGGTGCTACAGGCAGAGAGCAAGGCTGTCACACCACTGTGTTGGCCCCCTCCCCTGTTCAATCACTCTCTGATACTGTAAGCCTGCCTCCCTCTTCTTTCTCTGCCACAGGCCTTATGGAGCCCATGTGGGTAGCAAAACTGTGGTCTCAAAGGATGCAGTTACTTTATGGAGAATACAGCTCTGTCGAGTTTCACAATCAACCTCTAAGATAGGCAGGCAGGTGCCTTTGTGCTATTTCACTCCTACCTTACAAATAAGGAAACTCTGACTCAGAGAAGAGAGGGAAGTTGCATAAGCTCAGGTGGAAAAACAGTGTGAACCAGACCCCTAGGTTTCAATCTTCTTCAGCTTTCTCTCTACTTCCTTGGACTGGACAGGGTCTACTCCCCAGGGATGGCGCCTGATAAATGCTGGTTGAGTCAATCCATGTTCTGAGCAAACAGCAGGCTCCTGGTGGGCTCCCTACAGCTGTCTGTCCTGTCCTGCTGGATGAAGATCGCTGTCCTCCCAGAGTGAGGTCATCTTGCTCTTCTGCCTGGACCAGTAGATCACGGATCTGTGGTGGCAGAGTGGGGGAAGGCAGTGAAAAGACCAGAACTGAGTCAATGTGCCCAGACCTGCACTTGGCCAGGTTGACGGTCCACAATGTGGGACTGTCACAAAAGGCTAAGGTGGAGGAGACCCAAGGAAACCAGATGCCATCCAAACTGTGTGCACTGATGAGCACTAGGAAAGCATTTTGGAAAGACCCTAACACTGGTGAAAGCAGAGAGAGAGAGAGACAGGAAGAGAGAGAGAGAGAGGAGAATAAACAGCAACAGCAGAGAACCAGAGAGGAAAGTCCATCTGCCAACCTTTGCCACCTTATTCACACAAATCATTATGACCCTCAGTGAACAAAAGGGCACGAAAGGCAATTTCCGAGAAAACATAAGCTTGAGAGCAACATGTGATGGGCACTTTCTACACACATGCTCCAGTTACAATGGATGTGGAACAAAAAGGGGACAGTTCCTGACCTCCTGTCTCACTGAGGAGTCACACACAACCTGTGGGACCAGACAGACCTGGGCTCTGAGCCATGCTCTGACAGTGAGCTTTATCTGTGCAAAGAGACCGAATATTTACCTGCCTTGTAGCATGACAGCCACTCTGAGCTGGAAGCTATAATCATTCAGTCGGGTGTGCTGTCCCCAGGAGAGATGATGGTATAAAGTCACCCAGCAGTGAGACGGGCTTGTGGTGCCAGTGATAAGCTCTTTACTTCCTTGGAAAAGGCAACTGCAAATGCCCCAAGCTTTGGGGAGGGATCCATATATTCCAGTCCAATGTGGAAGGCTTTCCACAGACAGAAACAAAAAATACCTGAGCCCCTAATGAAACAGACCAGCGCAGAAAACCCAGTGATCACTAAGAAGTAGTCCTTCAAGGTCAAGGATGACAGAATTAAGCTACAGAAGTTAGTCTGGGGGTCTCTGCTTAGCAGAGGGAGGCTCAGGCCAATAAACTGACATGGATGGTCTGTTTTGCAAAAGCATCTTCATGGCTTTTTTCTTTTTTTAAGATTTTATTTTTCTTGGGAAGGCAGATCTGATTTACAGAGAGAAAAAGAGAAAGATCTTCCATCCACTGGTATATTCCCCAAATGGCCGTAATGGCCAGAGTTGAGCCACTCAAAACCCAGGAGCTAGGAACTTCTTCTGGGTCTCCCACACGGGAGTAGGGTCCCAAGGCTTTGGGCCATCCTCAAATGCTTTGCCAGGCCACAAGCAGGGAGCTGGAAGAAAAGTGGAACAGCCAGGACACAAACCAGCAATATGGGACGCTGGTGCTTGCAAGGCGAGGATTTGACCTTTGAGCCATCTCCCTGGACCCCTTCAGAGCTCTCTTACTAAACATGATGAGTTTGGGTCTAGGTTATTTTGCAGCCCCTCAGTCTTTCTGGCATCTCCACAGCATCCATAAGAGCCAGCCCTTTTCTTGTCCATCTATATGGAAATAAGCTCCAGTGCTAGATCCACTTAGACAGGTGGATTTTAACAATGCAAATGGAGATGGTCTTTCATTGGGGGAGAAAATGAGTCCCTTGCTGAATTTGGCATCAGCTGAGGAATCTTCATAAAAAAGAAAAAAAAAAACAAAAACAAAACAGACCTCACTGCCTTGTTTGTGAGTAGAGCCTAATCCTTTGCCCAAGAGATTACTGGGTCTTAGAAAGAAGCTCACATGCGTTTTAAAAGCTTGTGCCAATTGCATTTGTGTCCAGAATATACAGGATTCTTCCTGCTTTTTAGGGTTGACAATAGACATTCCATGCTATTTCAATGTCTCCAAATCACAAACCTAAATGTTTGCAACCTTTGCCATCACCCAAAGTGGACACAGTTATTTTCCCCCAGTTATTTTCTCTAGAGATACCGTTTTCTGTGGAAGGCAAGGTACCAAATGCAGCTGATACGTGGAAAAGTAATTGTCTTCAGCTCACAGTAAGCCTTTTCAAGGTAGTCATGATCCTGGTTCAAGGGGGGTTTTCCATTTATCCCTACCATTTTGTTTTCTCTTTGGTTATAAGAGGGTGGTAGAATGCAGGTGGGGATTTATTTTTCATTCTTTCATCCTATGTGTTCCTATTTAAACCCAAAGCTATCTTATTCTGTCCTCCCTGGGGAATGTCAAGCCCAGGGACACACACAGGATGAATATCCCTAATGCAGAAATAACTCCAACCCCAAGGAATCCAAAATCCAAAACTTCGTGAGCACTGACATGATGCTTAAAAATAAGATAAATTTTTTTTAAAAAGTCAGGTTTTGGAATGATTTATAGATTACAGATGCTCAACCCAAGTCCATAAAAAAATTCTAAAATCGGAAACTTGATCCCAAGCATTTCAGGTAAGATACATCCAGCCTGTGGGACAAACAAAATCCATGTTTTTGGTGCAGCAGGGAATTCTTGAAATATCCTTTAAAAAACATGAGTTGCTAGGCTTTTCCTCTAGAAACTTAACCTCCATAGCCACCCAAGTTTCCAGAGGAGACTGAACACAGATGATTGAAATCTATGTCTCAAGATCACAAACAAAGTGATAACATTAGGATCTAGCACTCTATAAGGTCCCAGGTAGGCCCGTGGCTACTGTCTATACCATCCTATCACCCAAGGGGATCTCGGGTTTCTGGATAACTGAGTGAATTCTAGAAAGCAGAGCTGCCTGAGCCCAGGAAGAGCTCAGCCACTTTGCCAGTCCCACGTTCCTCAGAAGGGATGAGTCTGGGTGGCCTCTCCTGGCATTGCTTCTCATTTCACTGGGGCTGCCCGACTGCCACCTGCCATTACCAGTCCTGTCTCAATTCTGGGGCCAACTAGACTCTCAAAGAGAAGGAACTGGGAGGCCTTTGAACACCATAGCAGGAGACAGCTCCAAGCCCCACTACTTTTGTCCTCATCCAAAACCTCAAGTCCCCCTGCCTTCCCCCCAGTTGGCAGGACCTGCCCAGCCCTCCAGGCTGTACCTGCACACCTATTTTGGATATCGACACCCTCCAACCCAGAGCCTGACCTTCTTCATGTTGACTAACTCTAAACAGATGGTGTTGGGAACAGAAGCCAATAGAAAAGCAGGCCAGGAAGTGAGTGGCCATTTCTATCTCAGAGGGTGGGGGAGGCAGACCCTGTCAGTCCTCATTGGCAGGAATAGGCCAGAAAGCAAAGCCTCAGGCAGGAGTGTGGCAGGTTACGATGCAGCCAGACCAAGCCAGTCTAGGGCAGGAAATATCTCATCAGCTCCTATGTCCTGCCCCCCCATGGCAATCCTGACAGGTCAAGCCTGGGAAAGGTACAGAACACATGACAAAAAAAGAAGGTACTGGACTGTGACCCCATTGCACAAATCCAGCTGCAGCTGAATGGCCTCCGCCCAGGCCAGACCTGGCTCAGCAGGGGAGGCGGCCTCCCCTCACTATCACATTCCAGCTGCCAGAGGCAAAGAGGTAACCATGGGAACCCAAACCAAGGGCTTAACACTAGAAGGAAAGAGGCTGGAACGATGGAGAAGAGGCCGAGAAGAGCTTCAAGAGACAGGCCTGCAACTTTCCTAACTTGCTCCAAGCTGGTCCAAGGTGATTCAGACTGCAACACTGAAAAAAAAAACAAAAAGTGGGACGGGCACAGGACAAAGTAACCTGGCATCTAGGAGCCTTGAGGGCCTCTCCCAGACTTCGTCTTCCTTTCCTCCAGAGACATTTCACCTGCCAGTCATTCGGCTCTGAGGGAACACAGCTCCATGCAGGTGAACAGAAATGGTCCATGGTGGAGTGTCTTCAATTACAGGAACACAGGCAACACTTTGCCGGGGGTTTCTCCCTAACCCCCAATGGACTACGCATGTCAGGAGATGAGCTGCTGGGCCTGTAAACACACCTGGCACACACGTGGGGCGGGGGGGCAGGGAGTAGCTGTGCGATTCTGGCAGTCTCATTCACTCCACACTGCAAAGGGGCGGGGGGCTGGCTGCAGACTAGTACTGCAGATTATCTTGCAGGATTTGCGGGGGGTGAGGGGGGCTGATTAGTTGAAAAAGCGTCTATCTAAACAGGTAACAACATTCATATTTAATCAACAGCTTTCTCCCAGGTAGCTACACATTATTTCAATAAATTGGACAGGGTGATGTTGCAAGCCTTCCTTAAGTCAGCCGGATTCTCAACCTATCATTTGGGATTTATTGTAGCTCCGGGTTCTCAGGAAACGCCACTGGCAACAGGCATTGCAAACTACCCCGAGCCCATGGTAACTCTTTCTCCTCCTATCACAATGTACAGTGTTCAGGAGTACATGTCTTGCCCTGCCTCCCTGTTAGACACTGAGAAAATACTGCACCTGTGTCAGTCTTTGCACACACTTCACAAAGCCTGATCCCAGGCAGCCTTGTTGCTCCATTCTTTTTCTTCACAAATGACATATCTTCCCTTTCTAAGATGTGTTGATCAATTTGAAAGGCAGAGTTGCACCGAGAGGAGAGGATGGGCTCTTCCATCCACTGCTTTACTCCTTCAGATGCCCAGACCACAGCTAGGACTAGGAAGGCCCAGGTCAGGAGCCAGGCATCTCAGCTGGATCTCTCTCGCACATGCGTGCAAGGACCCCAGCACTTGGGCCAGCTCTTGCTGCTTCTTCAGACACATGAGCAGTGTCTGAAGTGGAGGAGCTGGGCCCCTGACCAGCACTTACAGGGCACGTCAGTGTTGTAGGTAGTGGTTTAACGTGTTGTGCCACAATACTGGCCCTGGGTGACTCATTTTCTTACTGAAGTCACTGGAGTTAAAGAGGAAGGACAGTCTTAAGAGACAGACAAGGGAGAGACTGACATGTTCATTGGCCTGTTTGTCACAATGGCCCCCAGCAATAAGGTAGTAGAACATCTGGGGGGTCACCCAGTTCTCTGCCAGCATTCATTTGCCGATAGACCATCATAGGGGCATTAGAACAAACTTACAGATGTTGCTCACAACAAAGTTACCAAGATGCTTTCACCTAAAAGAGAAAGGTGAGGAATATCCATGATGCCCCATGTCAGTTACAGTACAAGATGACATGGCGATCATGCCTCATGTTAGTTCATTTCTCTGGGTTTGAACCAACCTCCCAGGAGTGTTAGGAAGATCCAGTCAGTTAAGAGGAAAATTTCAGACAATGCTTGACCTAGTGAATACTTGATAAATGCCAGGAATTGACACCTATCAGGTGCCAGGCTTGCTGGTGTTTACAGGTACTTTGTCATTCAGGCCTGGTAACAGCCATAATCTGGTAAGAATTAACACCTCTCTCAAGGTATTTTTATCACTATTCTACAAACGCCAAGCGGGCTCCAGGGCGGCCCACGGATAGCACAGCTCCAACCCAAACCTGGGACTCTCTGGCTCCATTGCACTGAATACCTTGGGGAAGACCATTTTGTTGCTATTATTTTTTAGTAAGGAATGACAGAAAACACCTTAGTATGAAGCTCCACTCTAAGTAGTTAAGTTGCCCAGGGATCACACAGGAGTACCTTAGATCCTGACCCCAGCTTCCATGGAATCCGTGGAGACAGCAGGGAGGGCTCCTATGACGGGGTAATGCCACCCCCAGCGGAAACCTGGCCTGCTCTTCTGTCCCCAGCTTTGGCCCCTACCAAGTTCCAGCCATTGTAGATACTGAACCAGCCAATCGTAGCACTCTCTTCTTTCCCATACAAATAAACATAATAAAAAATAACAACAACAACACTAACAGAAAATAACCAGGAATTTACATCTCCACTTTAAGGAAGGTTTTGGGAAACAAACAAAAACATGAAGAAAAAAAAAAAAAAACCACAAGATTAGCATAAGATTGAATTATCAGGTTGGGAAAAAAACTTCAATTATATATATGACATTCACACTTGCAATGCCCGTATAAATGAATCCTTGCAGGTACATTATTTTATTCTTTAACACTGAACTCCCAGAGAGTAACTTCTACTGGGTATTTAACAAAATTTACTGGATGTGCAAAACCAAACCAACAATAAAACGCCTCCCTTGGAGTTGGCAAGGTATGTAACATGTTTCCCAAACACTTGGCCAAACTTTTAAAATAATTAAAACTTTATAGCAACTATTACCATATTGCCACCCTGTCCAAAATATTTTACTGAAAATTCAAGTTAGACAATTAGTCCTTTTGTTGACAAAATTAATACAGCCCAGAGATCAAGAGATTTTTTTTTTTGCACCTGTATAATTTACAAACAGGATGTATGACGCAAACATTGCCGTGAGCCTCGTGAGTTTAGCTTTTCACTGACCTTAGCCAAAAGTAGAGATGTGAGCTCAGTTTTGATTAAGCCAATGGATCAGTCCTTAAAGGGAAGGGTTTGCCCAGTGGGAATGTCTTCTCTTTTGGGTTTATTTTGCTGACAAAACCAAGCCTTATGGGTATTTTGAACAACTAAGCAAGCATTTCTGTAAGAATGGAAAACATTCGTAATGCTAAGGTCATCAGCTAACAAGATTCTTGATAACCATGAAGCAGGTGGCACTCACAGAAAGTGTGAGTCCACTTTCACACTTATCACCATGCATGGAAACAGCTGACCTTCATCAGGCTCCTTCCAAACTCAGTACTTTCAATCACTACCTCAACTCTTACCACAATGCTACAAAGGAGATGATTCATGCTGCCCAGTGTTTTGAGGGTAAAAGGTATTTAATAACTGACCCTTTATAATACATGCCTAAGGGTAACACTGAGATACTACTTTTTGTCTAACTCTAGAAATCTAGATTTTTCTTTTTCTTCTTCTTTTTTTTTAGGATAACAGAGAGGAGGAGAGATAGAGGAAGATTTTTCGTCCGTTGATTCACTCCCCCAAGCAGCCGCAAGAGCTAGAGCTTTGCTGATCTGAAGCCAGGAACCAGCAGCCTCTTCTGGGTATCCCACATTGGTGCAGGATACCAAGGCTTTGGGCCATCCTCAGCTGCTTTCCCAGGCCACAAGCAGGAAGCTGAATGGGAAGCTGGGCTGCCCAGGTTAGAACTGGCACCCATATGGGATCCCGGCGCATTCAAGGCAAGGACTTTAGCTGCTAGTCCACTGCACCAGGCCCTTGTTTTTTCTTCTAATCAGGGTCATGTTCAACATATGATAAAATGCATAGTTCTCAGGCATACATCTACTAGCCATCACTGAAAACTCAACATGTCTATCATTCCAGAAAAATCCCTTACCTCTCTCCAACCTATTTCCCAAGCCCTAGAGACAACCAATGGCTTCATTTGCCATATATTGGTTTTGCCTGTTCTGGCTCCTAATATAGAATTGCTTATGGATTCTTTTGTGCCTTGCTTCTTTCAGTTAATCCAATACATCCAAGGTTTGTTCAGGTTTTTGCCAGTATCAAGCAGTCATTCTTGCTGATTGCTGAGTAACCTTCCATCACATGCATATGTCACAGTTTGCTCACCCATTTTCTTCTAGATAGATGGAGGATTGTCTCCTGTTTTGACAATCATGAATAAAGTTGCTATACACATTCTAGCCAAGCTTTTCTTTGTGGACATTTGTTTCCTGTCTATCTTGGGTAAATACCTAGGCGTGGAAATGTTGGGTCATAAGTTGGTATATATTTAACTTTACAACAAACTGAAGTTTGTAATCCCAGTACATTCTACAGAATGGCACTAACTTTTTCACGTGCTTTATTTTTTTCCTCTTAAATGATGAGTTTCCTGAGGGCAGGGAACCCATCGCCCGATTCCGGGGCTGCCTCCCACACAGCAAATGTAAGAAAGGAATGCCCAGTGTTCATGCTCCCATTCTTTCCAGCAAAACAAGCATGCAGTGGAGGCCCTGCCCACTCCAACAAAGTGCAGCGCTGCCCAGCCCAGAGGCCCAGGCCTCCCAAGTTTCTGAAATGTCATTTCCTAGAAAGTGACCCCTGAAGAATTCCACATGAGAAAACAGAACTTACCACTCCTGTTCGAGAGATGCTAGGGACAGCGAAGGAGTCACCACCCAGGACTCTTCTGCCAGACAGGAGGACAGAGGAAGAAGCAAGCCACAAAATCCCAGCCCTTCTGGAAGCCACCGGCAAAGTCCAGAAGAGCACTAGGAGGTACCCTCCTACAGTGACAGGAGCCTGTCCTTGGTTTGGCTCCAAATGCTTGTTGGGTTCTACAAGAACATGGAACCTAAGAATAAACTTTCATCAAAAGTAAAATGTTGATGCCTTAAGAAAAAAAAAAAAAAAAAAAAAAAAATATATATATATATATATATATATATATATATATATATATATATAGCGCCAGCTGCATCACACAGGATAGAATGCCAGAAAGACCAATGGGTTAAACATGGAGAAAGCGCTTGGGCCCATCATCTTTAGGACACAGGTTTATAATGTAAACTCATCCTTTCCTCTTTCAAGTTTCTCATTTCTACAGATCAACCGAGCTACTTTAAATCATAGTATTGCTATGCATTCAACCTAGGACTTCCCAGAAAGCAATGGAATTGTTGCTGAGTTTTGTGACCATAATGCAAAAAGGACTGATTTTATTCCCAAGAATAAAATCAGAATCTTTCTTCCCAGAGGAATACTTTGGATTTATATAAATCAAGCCAGGGGTTCCCATGACATGAGACCTGGCGAGCTGGGACAATCTCCATCTCCTTTGGTCCCAAGTCACCAGGGAGGGATGCTGTTTGGAATCCCTGCATTCCGAGGCTCTGGGAGGTGACCCAACCTTCCTTTATTCAGAAAACCCGCCCTGAAGCCAGTCTCGCAGATACATGTTTATCCGCTGCTGCATCTCCAGGGAAGTAAATTCTCTGCAACATCCCTTGGTAACCTTCTCCAGGGTTTTATCAAGTGTTTGGAGAGGCAGGTCTGATGTGCAAAGCAAAAAAAAAAAAAAAAAAAAAAAAGAACTCTCTGAGCCACGCTACCCGGCACTGGAGAGGGCTATGCGCTTGGCACCAGGCCTATTCATGGTAGAGGGATGTATTTACACACCAGGCTATCCAAACAGATACCATTTGCCAGGAGCAGATGTGGGAAGTTGATTCAAGAGAAATTGCCACAATAAATTCTGCTCCTAACCCAGGCAGAGCACCAAATAGTTACTGTGGTTTATAACATTGTTTGAAAAGTAAATGTACTTCCTCCTCCATTCCCAGTTTTGGTTCCTAAATCCAGTTTCGTGGTGAAAACCACAACACCCACAGCTGTCAAATTTTCAAACGATTGGGCTTCAGGGAAAACCAGGTCTCGGCCAACAGAGCACCCTGCAAGTCTTTTTCTGCTATGTGTATTTTACCTTGTCTGCAATGGTCAAGCCATACTTTCAAATGCCTGAAGGGGGGAAAATCTTGAAAAGACAAAAATAACCATCAAAGTGAGTGAAAGTGTAAAATCAACTTTGGTGAGCTCTCTCTGACCTCAGTACTTTGGATGGGAAATGGTCATTTAATGGGCTAAAAGGAAAAAAAAAATGGAAACCAAAAATGCACATGGCTTTCTTTGTAAGTCTGGACTACACAGCCGGTCTATCTCACAGTTCTCTCTCCACGGAGATCGTTTGCGAGTGGGAGTTCCCTGTCCAAAAGCCTGGGCGCACCCCAACGCTCCGCGGCACGACAGTGATTTAGAAGGGGTGGGGGCGAGGTCGTCATGTTAAAACACACCAGAAAAGGGGGGGAACACTTCCAAGACACACACACACATACACACATACACACGGACCCGACAGCGAAATTGAACAGCTAAGAGCAAAGCAAGCGTCCGGCCTAAATGCATTCCACCACCACCACCACCACCCCCGCCCTTTCCCAAGGACCTGAGTTTTCTGCTACCTGACAGCAAAGCTCACTTCTCAAGTAACTGCCTGTGGATTGGCCGGGGTAGAGGTGAAGATGGGGGGGGGGGGGGGCGGGGAAGGCCCCTTCACAGTCCCATCTAGGACTTCTGTTGTTTCTGTCCTACAGAAACAAATGCCTGGACTCAATAGGGACCCTCGTGAGAAGCAATTCATCAAAATTAAAATATTTCACAGATCATTTCTTCTGAAAAGTTTGCGTGCTGTCAATAATCAACAATCTCCTTTCTCTCTGAGTGGCGGCTGCTGCCTCCCTCTTTAGTAAAAAAGCCAAGGTTTGCGAGTGTCAGGGGACCCTTCGGAGCGCGCCACCTGCCCTGCCCCCCGCATCGGGTCCGCAGCCGCTCCAGAAAGCCTGCTCCAGGAAGCCACGCTTGGGATAGGGTTTCCCCAGCCGCCGCCCCGCAAAGATGCAAGCAAGACTCTCTCGCCCAGCTCCCAGGGCGGCAGCGAGACTCGCGTCCCCCAGCCGCGCCAGGCGCTAGAGGACCGGAAGCGAACTCATACCCCACACTCACCATTGCCGCTCTCCTGGCCGCCGCCCCCGAACAGCGCTGGGCTCCCAGCGGGCGCAGACACCAAGTTCAAACCTCTCCGCGGCTCCGAGAAGGTGGTGGAGGCGGCGGCGCCGGGCATCGCCGGCGGAGCTCAGCCGCGCTCAACAATGGGCGGCCCGGCCGCGTCCCGCGCCACCGCACCGGGGCTTCCGCGGCCTCCAAGGGGGCTGATCCAGCCCCGCGCGGGGGCGTCCAGGGTGCGAATCTCGGGCCACCACGCCTCCCGGACCTGGGGGTGGGGGCCGCGCACAAGCCCCGCGCCCACCGCGCCCGCTCCCGCAGGGGCCGCTCTCGTTGGGTGCGCGCTCGCAGGTAATCCCACAGGAAGCCTTCAGGATTGGTCTGGGCGCGCAGGGCGGATTTGCATTTCAATAGCAAAGCAGGCTCCCTAAGGTTTGAAACCGGATCCCGAGACGGAAGAGTCGCGGAGTTTTTAAGGGGACCGTCGCACTCCCAGGCTCAGGAAGGTGTCTTTAACGTAACCCCCACCCCATCCAGAAAAGGAATAGGGATCCTAAAGCAAAAGACCAACACGCAGGAGTCCGCGCTCACTCTCCAAGGACCGTACAGTTAGTCACTGATCAAAGAAAGCATAAATCAAATTAAGGTAAAAATAAAATTCGCAGTTTAAAAAACAACAAAAAGGTTCGACTCGGGTTGTAGGCGTGGGCGACCGCCACCGCGGCCTCCCAGCCCTGGGCCTGGTCTCCAGGCTCAGTCTTGCAGACTGACCCCGCAGAGGTGATTATTTCAGTCGTCGGGACGGTAATCGGCCGGAGAGCCTCCACCCGGGAGTTATAGACTTGAGGGAGGGGGAGAGAAGTGCGTGTTGAGACGTCGTGTACTTTACATTTAGGATTCGGGTGCATTGTTCGGGAAGGGAAAAGGGCTTGCTTGGTCTTTCTCAGCGGTACCCCACAGCCCCTTTTAGGAGAGGTAAGCTTTCTTTTCCCCCTCCCTTGTAATTGTTTCCACATGTCCTTCCTCTCCTGCGAGTTAAAAGCCACTACCGGGAGATCTGCAGACGGACTTTCTTCGCGCTCAGGCAGAATTCCCAACTGTCTGCATTTCCAGGTTCTGTATTTAAGGTGGTAAACACACCCAAAGGAAGCCTGCCTCCGTTGGAACCGGAACTGTGCAGCGGAGCCATTGGGTGCTTCTTCCAGGGGCAGTGTGCGCTGTGACATTCTGAAGGCATTGGCGACATTAGCCACTGCAGCAACCGCCCAGTAACCTCCCCGGTTAAGTCTTAACGGGTCGGGTCGGCTGGCCCTCCCCTCTCTGGATGGGATTCCCTTGGAAACTTGCAAAGATATTCACAAAGGTGAGACCTACCTGTCTAGCAGGGATTGGATCCCCACACACCTTGCCCTCGGCATTGGAAAACAGGTCCCAGTTGCCTATGTCCTACCTTTTCTGAGTGAATCTGGTAGTGGTGGGTGGGGGGAGGGGGAAAGCAGTAATGTCTTTGAAGTCCAAGCTCACAGCATTTAAAATATCCTGGTAGGGAGCTCAATATCTGCAGGAGCGCCCAGCCGGAAGCTCAGAAAAGGCCTCACCGCTCCCACTGCTGCTTTATCTGGTTTCCTGAGTGTTCAAGGTCGGGGCAGTCTCTGGAGGGAGGACCAGATGCCACCATTCCCCTTGTGAAGTAGTGGTGATTAAAGCACCATGCCCGGCACACCTCTCACCTCTCACCCACCCGACCAACGACCAACGGAATCCATCACTCTTACCAAAGCTCCCTGGGTTTGCATAAGAGCATAGATTCCGGAAGATGGCTTTTATATCTGCACTTGAAAGGTGTCAGCTGTTTCGTTTGGACAGATAGAAAGTCACCTGTCCCCTGGGGACGGAGGTGAGACACATGACCACAAAGAAAGCCTTGCAGTACATTGTGAGAATCCTCTGCACCGGCTGGAGGCGAGCTCCCTTGCCAGCACCTCAGTGCTGCAGAACAGGCCAGCTCTTCTCGGAGAGCATCAACTACTACACAGGTGCCCGCTGCAGTCCCAAGCGATTGAAGTGTACTGTGTGACACTTTCTGTATGAGAAATGCACTCATGAACGACACATTACCTGAGAATCCAAAGCGCTCATTAAAATGAAATAAACAGATGGGTAAGGAAATAAAGCATTTGAAATGGTGCAGTATTGTGTGAGGACGTAAAAGGCAGGGAAAGCGTACCCAGCCTGCACTTGGTACCAGTGCATGGCCTGCCCATCTAAAACCTGCTATTGTTTTTTTTTTTCCTTTCATTTAAAGTGTTGATTCTTCCTTCTACTGGTTCACTCCTCAAATGGCTGCATTGGGCCAGGCAAAAGCCAGGAGCCAGGAACTCCATCCAGATCTCTCATGGGGAAGGCAGAGGCATATGTATTCAAGCCATCTTCCACCACCTTCATGGGTGCATCAGCAGGAAGCTGGATGGGGAATGGAGCAGCTGGACATCCCAATATGGGATGGCAGAGTCCCATGTGGCAGCCCTATCTACTATTCCACATTGTCAACACCCTCCACTAAGCTTTCTTGGATGCTGGAGTTAAGTGGGTGACAGGCACAGCAGGGAAAGACTCATTCATCTTTTCCTTTCCTCTCTTATCTTTCTCTCTGCTTGACCCATGTCAATTTAACCTCTACCTACAGAGCACCAGGCGTTGGGAATATCAGCTAGGGATGCAGTGTTGGCCTTAACTGCAGTGTGAAACTCAGGTACCTGAAGAAATTGTTTCACTAAAGAAATGTGGATCTCATGTGATAAGGATAGTGGCGCGTAATGGGTTAAGAGCATGAAGTACATTCGGGGTTTGGCAGCTGTGGGCAAGGTAAAATGACCTCACTGGGCTTCAGTTTTGCCCTGTAAAATAATAATAATTACAGCGACCCCAGAAGGCTCTTACAGAGATTATGTGGGATAATCGTGTGTGCATCTGGGAGAGGGGTAATAGTTAGATATTAACTGCTCCTGTGCACTCCATTGACTCTCCCCAAAGCCTTCTTCCTTCCTCCCAGTTGGTCCCTTTCACTGACCAAGGAAGGGATGACTCATCAGAACTCTTAGAACAAAGGATCCAGGCAGGAGACTTAGGGTGAAGAATATAGGATTAGTCAGTCCAGAGCCAGTTCCCTCCAACAGATATTCCAGCTTTCTAGGCAAAAAAGAAAAAAGAGATAGCCTGAGGGGGCGGGAAGGGGATGGGACTAGGAAGCTCCAGAAAAGCCTCTGTGTTCCACCTATGGTCCCGACTGGAGGGGCAGAATGTTTCTGGGAAAACCAAGAGGGCGCAGATTCCTGATGCGTGTGAGGAGGCTGCAGACAACAGCAGAGCAGCTGGCCACCAGACAGGGAGCAGTCAGCAGCATGGGAACACTGCTCAAGCGCAGCCTCACAGGGCTCTCTTCTAGCATTCCCGCACGCGCACGTCCGCGCGTGCACACACAACGCTGCCCAGGCCTCTCGCAGCTTCCAAGTCTAGAAAAGACCCTTTCGTAGCTGATAGTGTCTGTCTCCTGGCTTGAGGAATTCTAAAAATAGAAATTATGATCAGATTTTTCTTTAAGAAGAACTAGTTGCATTTCTGTCATAATTGTGCCGGCACGCAGCATTTGTCCAACGCAACCCTGTGCCTGAGGTAGATCAGAGGAGGGGATATTGAGGTCAGGGGAGGGTGCACAGGAGCTGTTTGAGAGGGGTGAGCTCACTGGGGCAAGAGGAGGAGGAGAGGGGTGGCTCAGGTCCTAAGACATCAGACAGCGCGGTTCAATAGGGGACAGTCTAAAGGAATATCCCAGGACACGAGCAGGTGGCAGTCAGTGCAACTGGAAGAGAGACTTTTAGGCTTCTGGTCTTGTAGGCCATCTTCAGGATTTAGAAGATGTCTCTTAGGCAAAGGGAAATCAAACTACCCCACCAGGGGCATGGCCAGGAGCTTCAGGGTCAAGAAGTCCCAAGGATGGCATGAAAAGGGATAGGTTGTAGAGGAGGGCCTGGGCTCACTGATTTTTACCCTAATGCCTTTGTCACTAAGGTGGAACCCATGCCCCTGGGGCCAGCAATGCATCCTAGTCAATTGTGCAGTCTCTGCAGCCAGAAAGGGCAGACTTGAGTCCTGGTCATGGTGCTTCTTGTGCGACCTTGAACTACTCACTTAACTGCTCCAGAAAGTAGATTCCTTATTTGTAAATTGCTAGTGGAGCACTAAATCTGAAAAGGTTGCTGCCATTGTAGATGTCATATAGCCTGCGCTGAACTTAAAATAGTAGTGGCCATCAAGGAAGTGCCTACTGAATTTAGGCTCTCATTGAACAGCACTTCCCATCCCAATGCATTTTGGGAGAGCAAGATGATCCTATTAGAGAAGTAGGGCCAGGTGTTTGATTCATGGTGTTCATTTACATTTTAGTCATCAAACAAAATTTAAGGGAAGAAAATTCTGTTTGTAAATTTCTTTTTGTAAAAGGCACAGGTGAAGCTCGAATGGCTAAACCTTGCTGCTTCAAACTACTGCTGGTTGTTTGTGCTGAAGAACATTTTTTGGTTTACTTCCTTTTTCAACCTTGAAACTCTGGAGAGGGTTACATGAACTAGGAGGAGCTGCCACCACCCAGTGGAGGCAGGCACTGGCTGGAGGAAGCTGGAGTGTCCTAGGCAGGTGGAGGGCTTTTGACTGTTAGAAATAAGACATGTGACCTAGGTGACAATGAGTCCTGAGGGCCCAGAATTCTGAGAGGTAAAACCCAGCAAGTGACAGGTCCTTGATAGCGTGAGTTCAACAAGAGTGCATTCAACTCGCAGGATGTCCTTGTCATGGGGGAGAATGCGTTCGAGGGCGGGCAGGACCAAGTCAGACAGAACAACCCCACCTAACCTGTGCCTGAGAGGGAAGAGGAATGCCATTTTCCACCAAGGCCACCTAATTGATGACCTCTAAGAAGTGTAAGATAAGTGGCTTTTTGTCTAGAACATAATGCTGCAGATTCTAATGGAAGCTATAAACTTCTTATTCTTTCGATTTTTTTCTTTGAGGAAATTCCTGTTTCTGAAGACCTAGATGAAAATCAAAATGTAGAGGTAAGGGATAGATAAGGAAAGAGAAGCTTAACAGATTTAAAGATACACTAGTGCAATTCCAATCTTTGGCTTGCAATTTTTATTTTAACAAATACAATCACCCCTTGGTATCCATGGGGTGGGAGGGTGTTCCTTGACCCTCACAGTGACCCAAAGCCAGGAGGTGCTCAAGTCCTTTGTATAATATGGTATAGTATTTGCACATCACCTACATAGACCTCTTGAATACATTCAGTCATCTCTAGATGATGCCTAATACCCGCTATGACATAAATGGTACAGAAATCATTGTTATGTTGTATAGGGAATGACAAGAAAAGTCTGTGTGCCTGACTAGTCCAGACACAACCTTGGCAGACCTCACTCCTTTCAAGCTGCAGAGGGTAAAATGGGCCTGGTCTCCCTGGACCCTCTCCCCAGCCTGCCAACCTTCCGAGGACTGGGTGGGGAGAACAGGTGGAAGAGATGGAGGAAGAAAAAGGAAGGCAGGCTGGGCCAAGAGTCAGGTGGTGTGGAAAAGCCCAGCCTGCCTGCAGGGCAGGTGGGGGTGTCTGAACTGAGTCTTAGGTGATAAACAGGGAGACAGCAGAGGTGGAAATGGAGACAGAACATTCATAAACTGGCACACAGGTTGAACCAATGACGCACAGAGATCTGTTTAAACGACTGAAGTATCGTGTTTTCCCTCTGCTGACACATCTGTGACTCATTTATTGTAGAGAGCTGCTTCCCTGATTGGGAATTCATCAAGGCGCTCAACAATGATCTCTTCCTAACAATACAAAACATCAACAACCAAACCAAAATATTCTTTTTCTTAACAAAAAATATTCATTGATTTGGCATATCATTTGTTAGTTTATGTTAGAAGTTTAAACTTTCAAAATGTATCACTTATATTTTTAGCATCAAGGTATCTACACTGACTAGGTTTTCTTTCTAAGATCTTGGTATATTAAGTCTTTTTAACATCCAGATCTTTAAGCTATTTAAATGTGATCACTGTTTCCATGCACTGTTTTAAGAACAACACAAAAATGTTGCTGAGAGATTAAAAAAAAAGTTGCACATGACTTGGATGAATTATTGCTACTGACATTCAGATGATATGCTATTGCATGCCTATGTATTTTTCAAAAGACGGATCTTATTTGTTGCCCTAAATTTAAAAAATAAATCTTATCTACATTTGTTAAACCTTAACATTTATGTCTGAAAATAAAACTTTCCACCAGCTCATTGGCTACTTCATTGATCTTGCAATACCAGCTTCTCCGGCTCGCAAAAGCAAAACAGGGAAATTCAATGTGCCTCCTATATACCCTTTTGGCACTCTCACTGTAACTGCTGACTTAAGCCAGGTCACCTGCTCTGTTCTTTAAAACTGTACAAACAATGAACTACTAAAATAGATGCAAGCTTTTCAGAACAGGTAATTTTTTCTGAGACCTCTTTCATCTGTCTTAAATCCAAGTTCTATTTTAGCCTTTCACAGGTAGATTCAAGCAAGACAACATCTTTCTTTACTTTACAGCTCATGTTTTCAAGCACAACTTTCTCCTGGGCGGGGTTCAGGAAACTGTTCTACTCCTAGCCGGATGTCAATGTTGTTCCGCATACTTTAAGGGCTCCTGCCAGGAACCAAAAGATAAGATGGTAGAGAAAATTTATTTTTGAAGTTCTTGTCCTTAGCACATTAGGGATGTGTCCAAAAGGTGCTTGTGTGAGCCAAAGGCAGGATGTTAGCAGGCTGTAGCAGGCTGCTGGCTTCCATTCTTGGTGGAAGAATTAATACAAGATAGCTAAGCAGTTCATAGAAAATGTAATTAAAAGATGTTTATTTTGGTGCAAAAAAATGTTTGAAATCCATATGCAGAAAGAGTCTTCAAGAAATTCGTGGAAAATGAAAAAGCAACCAACAGAATGGGAGAAAAATCTTTGCACACTATACAGCTATCTGATAGGGGGCTAATATTCAGGATTTACAAAGAAATTCAGAAACCCAGTGAGTTGATTTTAGTGCAAAAAAAAACAAAACAAAACAAAAAAGATTTTGAAAGCTGTGTATACCAGCCATCTCACTGATTGGATGGGAGCTTACATGGTAAAAATTCTGCTATGCAAGGTCTGAGACTTCCCAGGTGAGGTTTCTCAGGGGCTCCCCAACTAGACCACTGTGGCCAATCCCTGACCTCACAGGATATCACAGACATGTGGTCCCTGGGGCACATGTTGCAGGACTGGGCCAGCTCAAGAAGGGAGAGCATGCCCAGATGAACACAAAAGCCAAGACAGCCAGCTCATGTTAGCCAAGAGAAGACTTTGAATACCTCATCAAAAGGTGGAAAGAAGATCAGGTAGAACAACACTCCGGGCTACAGGCTCCACAGCAGGAACCTGGGTCTGTGCCCACACCAAGGTAGACAAGGACAGTCAACAGGCCTTAGAATTTCACACCTCTGGTGTAACAAAGCAGACAACCTCTCAGAACAATTAAGATCACTCAGTAACACCCTTGCAACATTCTTCCCCACATGGGGTCTCAAATGATTGTCTCCTCCTCCTGTGACAGGAAGGAGCTGTGCACTTTCTCCCCGCCTCTCCCCCCACCCCACCACCCCTAGTCTCACCCACCTTCCCCCTCCCCTGCGCCTGCCCTCAACCCTCTCTATCCTAACCAGAACTGGAGACCCACGAGGATAAACACTCTCTCCTTGATAATAAATGTTAAAGTAAATAGAATTTTTTTTAAAAAGAATTCTGCTCTAAAAGAAATCCAGTGTGTTCTCAAAATAGCTGTATCTTGGCCCATGTAAGCATGTGCCTTCAAGCTTCTATCTCTTTTTCTATCCATACCTCAACTTATCCTTAATCTCTGGGCTCTCTTCGTGCTTGTGTGAACCCAAGGAGTTCTGGTTTCTTCCCCATGTGTAGGAATGGGAAGACCTGATAACACTTACATGTTTTCCTAGAGACAACTGCCTGAGCCTACCTTTACCTATTTGGTTTTCTTATTAACTGACTACCAGTTTGCAGGAAGCTGGAGCCAGCCCAAATGGGGCCTTGGGCAGCCAGTGTGAGCTCAAAGACCAGAGAGTAGCATGGCACGGTCACCAATAGAGGACACTAGGGAGGCCTGATGCTTAGAACGTCACGTGCTCTCTAGGTATGGAGTGTGGATCTGCTCCATGCAGTTACAGGACAACTCACCCCTACCCACTTGTTATATGGGAGGGTCAGAGCGGCTACTAAAGTCCAAAGAGGAGTGATTTCCTCCCTCACCTATCTTTTTTTTTCTTTAAGATTCATTTATTTTGTTGGGAATGCAGATGAGGTTTACAGAGAAAATGAAAGAAAGATCTTCCATCCACTGGTTTACTCCTCAATTGGCCCCAATGGTTAGAACTCAGCTGATTCAAAGCCAGCAGCAAGGAGCCACCTCTGGGTCTCCCACGCGGGTGCTGGGTCCCAAGGCTTTGGGCCGTGCTCCACTGTCCTCTCCTCCTCTCCTCCATCAACCTCTCCTCTCTGTCACCCTCTCTTTCTGTAATTCTACCTGCCTCTGAAACAAATAAATCTTTTTAGGGCCTGGTGCGATAGAGTAGCGGCTAAAGTCCTCACCTTGAACGCGCCAGGATCCCATATGGGCGTTGGTTCTAATCCCGGCAGCCCCACTTCCCATCCAGCTCCCTGCCTATGGCCTGGGAATGCAGTTGAGGATGGCCCAAAGCTTTGGGACCCTGCTCCTGTGTGGGAGACCCAGAAGAAGCTCCTGGCTCCTGGCTTCAGATCAGTGCGGCTCCAGCCACTGCGGCTGCTTGGGGAGTGAACCATCGAATGGAAGATCTTCCTCTCTGTCTCTCTTCTTCTCTGTCTATGTGACTTTCCAATAAAAATAAATAAATCTTTAAAAAGAAATAAATAAATCTTTTTAAAACTGGAAAAGGAAAAAAACTAGAGAAATAGAGGCAAGGAATCAATGCTGGTGGAAAATTTGTATCTTTCACAGAAACACATCAAATTTGTGACCTGTTGAAACAAGAGGTGAAGGGGACACTCCACAGAGGAGTCCATCTTTTGATCCTAATTTTAAAACAGTAGTAAAGCGAGGCAATGGGAGTCCTTGTTTGGATACAGGACTTGGTTCTGCAAGCTGTATCACATTCTGGAAATCTGGGTTATTTTCGTTTTTTTTTTCATTGCAAAGTCAGATATACAGAGAGGAGGACAGAGAGGAAGATCTTCCCTCTGTTGATTCACTACCCAAGTGACCACAATGGCCAGAGCTGAGCCAATCTGAAGCCATGAGCCTGGAGCTTCTTTTGGGTCTCTCGAGTAGGTTCAGGGTACCAAGGATTTGGGCCGTCCTTGACTGCCTCCCCAGGCCACAAGCAGGGAGCTGGATGGGAAGTAGAGCTGCTGGGATTAGAACCAGCGCCCATATGGGATACTGGTGAGTGCAAGGCAGCCGCTAGGCTATCACGCCGGCCCCCCATGTGGAAGTTTTTAACACCACTGAATAACACACTTGATAATGGTGAAGACGGTAAACTTCATTATCTCAAATTGAAAATTTTAAAAATTAAAAAAGCAATGATAAGGAACAAGAAAAATAAATCATTTTAAAGAGACAATACACCACCATTCAAACTCTACCACATTCTCTTATACCTGCCTTTCATTTGGGTCCCTGGTGAATCATTACCTCCAAACTGCAGGTCAAAGAGAAGAAGAGACGTGAACACGTTTACAGGGGGCACAGAAGACAGCCATGGGTCTTCTTCGGAGGAATTTTTTTTTTCTTATGCATTGGCCAACAGGCTGTTTTAAAAATTAAATAGATAGAAAGAACCAGTAGTTTCTGACCCCACCACTCTCCCTAAATAACTCAATCCACGACGTCCCTACTAGCTGATTCCAACTCGAAGCCAGAGCCACAGAGCTACTGGGCTCATAGTTGACCAGTCATGCCAGCAGGCAAAATGAGAACATCAAGAATCCTAACTCGACTCTCTCCTGATTCTTCTCCCAGTACACATTCCTCCCACCCCATCGGTCTTCTCTTTCCATTTAGGGGCAGAGACTAGGTTGTTTATATTGACTGATTTAATTTGGGGGAGGGTCTTTTAAAAGATCTAGTCCTCTTAGTTTGGAGTTGTCTCTTTCATAGATGGGTGTGTGTTGATCAAAGTGACAAACAGCAAATGTTGTTTTAATTTATTCTTCCTTTAGTTCTGCAAAGTGGGAGCAGAGGGGATTCTTTTATAGGGGTAATGAGGCAGAATCTTTGACAAAAGCTGTGTTCTCACCAAATTGAAGCTCATTTGTGCTGAAAAAGATGATGAAATAAAAGCAAGTTTTCTTAGGCAGCAAAGATTTAAACTGGAAACTTGCCTCACAGTCTGAGCCTTCCATGCATACTAACAAGAGCTAGAAATATTTTTTTGTTCCTAACTTTACATAATGATTTACAGTGGGACCAGTGTTGTGCCTACACTGCCACCTGTGATGCCAGGATCCCATATAAGCACCAGTCAGAGTGCTAGCTGCTCCACTTCCTATCTGGCTCCCTGCTAACGCACCTGCGCCCCAGTGCTTAGGCCCCTGCCACCCACATTAGAGACTCTGCTGGAGCTCTGGGCCAACTGGGGAGTGAATTGGCAAATGGAAGATCTCTTTCTTTCTCTCTCCCTTTTTATTACTCTGTCAAATAAGTAAGTCTTCAACAATTTTAATTATACTAAATTTAAACTTGATCAAAACATCTAGGATATATGCCTGCTGAAACAATATCTTTAGTTCCAATAATATGAATGAATTTACTTCTGTTTTCTCTCTGAAAATCGATCAGTTTAATTTCTTTCAGGATATATTTCTGTATTTATTTTTTTGAAGGGTATTGTGACAGGGATAATGCAAATCTAAGGTATTTCCCAAACAAAATGCCTTAAATATAAAACTTAATTATTCTTAGTAAACCTGTGAAGCTTTTTTTTAAAGATTTTTTTTTTAAATTGCAAAGTCAGATATACAGAGAGGAGAAGAGACAGAAGATCTTCCATCAGATGATTCACTCCCCAAGTGACTGCAACAGCCAGTGCTGCGCTGATCTGAAGCCAGGAGCCAGGAGCTTCCTCCAGGTCTCCCACATGGGTGCAGGATCCCAAGGCTTTGGGCTGTCCTCGGCTGCTTTCCCAGGCCACAAGCAGGGAGCTGGATGGGAAGTGGGGCTGCTGGGATTAGAACCGGCTCCCATATGGGATCCTGGCACATTCAAGGTGAAGACTTTGGCCTCTAGGCTGCCACGCCAGGCCCAACATATGGAGTTTGGAAACCATCACCATATTCCAGTTTTAGGACATTTTCATGACCCCAGAAAGTTCTTTCCTGCCCCTTCCCTGTACTCTGACCAGCTCCAAGTCATCAGTGATCTGCTTTTAGTCTCAGCAGATTCACCTTTTCCAGATTTCTCTAATAAATGTAACCAAATAATATGTAATATTTAGTATTTGGGTTTTTTTTATATATACTTAGCTTAATGGTTTTGAGGTTCATTTATGCTGTAGCAGGTTTCAATAGTTCATTCCTTTTTATTGTTGAACAGTATTCCATTGTATACATATACAATCTTGTATTTCTTCATTTACCAATCGATAGATCTGGGGATTATCCCTGCATTTTTGTCTATTAGGAACAATGATGCTTTGCACCTTCAGGTTAAAGTCTGACAGGACAGAGGCCTTGTTGATGCTGGTGATATGTAGGAAGTGATGAGAAAAACAACGGTGAAGGGAGCCGCCTACCTTCTGGGCTTTCTGCTAATGCCCACCCTGGGGGGCAGCAACTGATGGCCCAAGTACTTGGGTTCCTGCCACGCATGTGGACAACCCCAACGAGCGTCTGGTTCCTGACACTGGAGAGGCCCCACCCTGGCTATTGTGGACATTTGGGGAGTGAACCAGCAGACAGAAAAAAAAAATCTCAGTATCTCTCTCCCAGCTTCTGTCTTTCTAATAAATATCCAAAGATGTATGTACTTTTTAAGCACACAAGCAATTTTTCAGTGATTTTAGCTCTTGTCTACATAAATGCCACCAAAGAAGCAATCCATTTAACACATGATATGAAATACTCATTTGGATTGTTATGACAATTGTTAATACCTTATTATTTCTCAGCACTTTCTTTAAAAACGTGGTAAAGTACACATCACCTACCAGACCACCTTAACCCCTTGTAGGTGTACAGCTCAGTGACGTTAAATACATCCCACAGCTGTCACAGCACCTTCATCCACAGAACTTGTCAACCAGCAAAACAGAAACTACTCATTACACTCCAGTTCTCTAAGTCTCCACATCCTATTTCCTATCAACCTCCATTCACTTTCTGTTTCTATGGATCTGACCACACTAGATACTTTGTACATATGAAATCATATAGCAACTTGTCCTTCTGTGGTTGGCTTACTTCCAAGGCATAATGTCAAGGGCCACTCCTTGTGTGGCTTGTAACAGAATTTCATTCCCTTCTAAGCTTCACCCATAGGCTCTTGGTGAAACCTTCGGCATTCATCAGCCAACGGACCCCTAGGCTGCGTTCACCTTTTGGCTGTTTTGAGAAATGCTACTGTGCACACAGCTGGCAAAAGCTCCGAGTCCCTTGCTTGCTCGACAGTTCCTTCTGAGACATTTTTTAAAAAAAAAAAGAACAAAGGTTGAAAGATCTTTTTCATACTTCAAACTCAGGCAAGCATTAATCCGTGACATGTGGGAGTGGGAGAAGCAGGTGCTTTCACCTGGCTGGCGCAAGACTGAAACCGCACCTGCTCCAAGTGACGCCAGCACCTTCTCCAGCTGTAAGAGGTGCCAGGTATCACAGGACTTTTCTTAAACTCTAGACTTACCCTGCCTAAAATTATTACTCCTCTCTGCCCACCCCCCGGAAAAGAACTCTGGAGACATCACTGTAAATCACTGAATACTTTTAAGTCCAAAGATATCCTCAGAAAATTCTTTTCCCAGTAATCCCTGGGCCCTGAAGGTGACCCAGTTCTATTTGGTTTTGTGATAAAAAGCATTCATGTGGAGCTTCCCAATGCACTTAAAGAGTTTTCTGGAGTCGGCCAGGTCAGGCAGGTCAGGGCTGATATGGTGGAATTTACCAGGACTGCACTTATCAGGGAATAAAGTTATGACATGGGGTCAGGATGTCACACTTGATGGCAGAGAGAGAGAGATTAGACACACACTAGCCGGGAAAGAGGCTTTGAATTTTGTACTACAAAAGAAAGGATGGGAGCAGGGGCTAAGCTCTATCAGCTTTATCTTGTTTGTTTCTTAAAAGAAACTGCTGCCCTCTGCAGATGGACAAAGCAAGCAGCTCATGGAAAATACCAGCACGGGGCCACAGGGCCACGTTGTCCTTGTCAGGCTCAGGTGACTGATGGATGTGCCAGGAATGAAGCTGATAAAATCAGAAAGCTAAGGGAGCCAGAAACATCAAGAGACACCATTTCAATGGTTTCAGCAAATGTGGCCCAAACCAGCCAGTTCCAGTCACCAGTCCAGCACTTAGGGCAAGGCCTTGCCCCTCACCTCTTCGGGCAAGTGAACCCTAAGAACCTGGCCTTCAAAGCACCTTCTCTCTGACGCATGCCCTACCCTAAAGTCCAAGTCCAAGGGCCTGAGTGATCTGGGAATGCCCTGCTTCCTGGCTTGCCTTCCCACGTGCCCCACCTGCCACTGGTATGGAGGGCGGGTGAAGAAGTTAAACACAGGATATCAATAGCAGGGAGATAGGTGTTCAAAAGTCTGTGGCTCTGAGCCAAGCCACCCTGCCTAAGTAAGCACCTCCAAGGCGGAGCCACAGCCAAGTGCAGGTGGCTGCACCACTGGAGACCCAAGACAGAGAATAATGTTGCCTCAGGCGGTCAGAAGGCCTGATGCAATTCTGCAGGCAGTAAGTACATTCCACCTGTCTGGATGCTCTCGGCAGTGTGGAAGCCCAGATGAGAATTGTAATAACCTCAGCATCCTTTTGGGGTGGGGAATCTTTCTCTCTAGGCCCATGTTTCTCGGTGTTTGGAGCTTATCTCCATCACCTGGGGAATCTTCAGCCCAAGGCTAGCCAGAGGCTGCAGGAACCAAAAGAAGGGAGTGATTTTTAATGGAGAAAATTCTGGAGATCCACCACACAACAATAGGAACATAACTAATATCATGGAACTGTCCACTTGAGGAAGTTGATACAGATGATAAATCTAATATTTGAAGTCTTTTAGCATGACAAGACCAAACAGCACAAACCAAAAACCTCACAAGCCCAGGATCACCCCAATGCACTCAGGATTCCTGGGGGTGGATCCCAGACATAACCATAGGTAGTATGATTTTAATTATAGTACCAGCATAATTTTTTTAAAAAAAGATTCATTTATTTGAAGGTAGAGATAGAGAGAAAGAGAGTGAGAGAGAGAGAGAGAAGCTGAGAGATAGAGATCTTCCATCTGCTGGCTTATTCCCCAAATGATCACAAAGGCTGGGGTGGGGCAGGTCAAACTGGGAACCAGGAGCTTCTTCTGGGTCTTCCACATGGATAACAGGTACCCATGCACTTTGGCCATCTTCCACTGCTTTCTCAGGCACATTAGCAGGACTTTGGATGGGAAGTGGAGCAGCAAGCACTCTATCTGGCATCCCCATGGGATGGCAACATTGCAGGTGGTAGCTTAACCCAACGCTCCACAATGTCAGCCTGAAGCATCACCATTTTCATAAGGGCCTCAGTTTATTCTCATGTGTATTCAAGAGAGAACCACAAGTGTCAGCCAACTACATGAGTTCTGGCCACACAATCAGATCCTTTGCACAAAGCTGTATTCCCCCAAAATTAAGGTTTAGTTGCTGTCCAGAGGAAAGAGGGCCTTTTCTCAACAACTCTTGACTTGACAAGCATCGCATGAATTTTCTTGTTCAAAGTCAGAATTGTTGGGCCCAGCATGGTAGCCTAGCGGCTGAAGTCCTCGCCTTGAACAAGCCAGGATCCCATATGGGTACCATTATTAATCCTGGCAGCCCTGCTTCCCATCCAGCTCCCTGCTTGTAGCCTAGGAAAGCAGGGCCTTGGTACCCTGCACCTGCATAGGAGACCTGGAAGAAGCTCCTGGCTCCTAGCTTCGGATTGGCTCAGCTGCAGACGACATAGTCACTTGGGGAATGAATCATCAGATGGAAGATCTTCTCTGTCTCTCATTCTCTCTGTACATCTGCCTTTCCAATAAAATTAAATAAATCTTAAAACAAAAACAAAAACAAAATCAGAATTGCTTGATGCATAAGCAAACCCATGAGGAGAAGGGGGTGACGTGAATGCTGCCAGTGACTGACCGGGGGCCTCCAATGAAACTGTCCTTTCAGAGGGACCAGGTTTCCCAGCAGGAAGCAGATCAACTACTTTGCAACTTGGGCTTATTATCTTCAACTGCCAGGAAACGAGAGCCAAACATACGTGGTGTGTATAGGCCAGATAAGAAATTGTTTGAACACTCAGACAACGTGTCTCAAAACTGCAGCTGGTGGGGGGGAGGCAGGTGGCATGACTCCAATTTCAACAGAGGCTGAGAAGGTAAGGGAGGACGGGGGCCCTGGTGGGGCTGAGACCGCCCCAAGGACCCATGGCCCATGGGCACGACCACTCCAACCTTGCTACTGCGGGTGGGAAGCAGGTACTCCAACTCCTCAAGGACAAGCTGGACACCTGGGTTTGTTTGGGACATTTTCCAGCTTGTAAACACTGGAAATGCATCCAATGAAAAAAATCTACAATTTCTGGGGGGAAGAAGGCACACTTTCAGGAGAAAAGGGACTGGTTTGTTGCCAGCTATTCGCACTATTAGTAATGCTCTAAGGGGATAAGCCAGAGCCTAGAAATGAGTTGACTTGACCAGTTGAGGGACAGCACAATCACCTTCTCGAACTCACCTTGAAAACCAAGGGGTCCTGGGCAGAGCATCCTACAGGTCGGGTCTGTGATTCCTCCATGCTGTCTTAGGAGGAAAGACTGAGTTTCCAAGTTCAGGGAGAGCTCAAGCCCAGTCACCAGCCAAGGAATAGAGACTCCAAGATTATGACATGGTAGCATAAGCTCCTCGGACTGCACGGGCTCTTTTACTCCCCAGTTGGTTTCAAGTTGACAAAATAATAGCCTTCTGAGGAATGGGTTTAGCCAGCTTAAAATGTCCAGTTTGTAACTAAGGAATACATTATTATCTACAAATGATTGACAAAAATGTTTTCTAGACAGATATGTGGGGTGAGTACAAATCAACAAGGTCCATCAGCTTGCTGGGCCAGACAGCTGTCCAGCTGTCTACTCTCACACATCTGGAAGAATGTATGAGAGTGTAGTAGACGGCATCTTGGGCCGTGAATCTGCAGACAAAGCTGTAAGCTCATCTCTATTCTAAGCAGTTCTTTGAATTAATATTCTGCTCCTTACTTGTACTATAAAGATCTTGGACTCTTTTGAACTTTAAATTCTAAAATTCTTAGAGCTAGCACTGTGGTACAGCGGGTTAAGTTGCATTCCATACAGTCACCAATTCCAGTCCTGGCTGAACCACTTTCCGATACATACTACCTGCTAATGCTCCTTGCAATGTAATGCTTATTCCAGCTACAAAATTAAAATATTAGTTTTTAATTCTGCAATCACTTATGAGAGGCATCAGAGAGTGACAAAAATCAAATTGATGAAATTACTTTCCCATGTTTAAGCTTTCTAGTCTTTTTTTTTTTTTAAGATTTATTTTATTTTTATTACAAAGTCAGATATACTGAGAGGAGGAGAGATAGAGAGGAAGTGGAGCCGCCGGGATTAGAACCAGCGGCCATATGGGATCAAGGCGAGGACCTTAGCCACTAGGCCACGCTGCCAAGCCCAAGCTTTCTAGTCTTAATATTGTGAATAGTTCATTGGATCATGTTGCATGGAATTGCTAAACTCAATGTCAGGGCAGCAGTGAATTACACACTTGATCTCAGCCAAAAGCCCGAGAAGCGATAGCAGTGAATTAGAGAAACGTGAAGAACACAAGCGGTGCGTAAAGACTGCATAAACTATAGTAGGCATGATTGTTTGAGAAGGAAAATGGACAGGCTGAGCAGTCCTAATCTGGAAGTCCCAAATGCACCCCCTCCCCAATTCTGAATGGTGTTGAGCACCAACAGCATTCCACAAGACAAAAAAATTCACATTTGACTTCACATGACAGACAAGTTACAGTCAAAACAAGAAATATTGCTTAAAATTGCCTTCAGATTCCATATATGGTATATATGAAATATAAAAGAATTTCCTGTTTAGACTTAGGTAGGTTCCATCCTCCAAATGTCTCATTTTGTATACACAAAAGTTTGAGAGGGCCCAGCAAGGTAGCCTAGTGGCTGAAGTCCTCACTTTCCATGCGCTGGGATCCCATACAGGCGCCAGTTCTAATCCCAGCTGCTCCACTTCCCTTCCAGCTTCCTACTTGTTACCTGGGAAAGGAGTAGAGGATGAATCAAAGCCTAGGGACCTTGCACCCGTGTGGGAGACCTGAAGGAAGCTCCTGACTCCTAACCTCGGATTGGCTCAGCTCCAGCCATTGCGGCTGCTAGGGGAAGTAAACCAGCAGATGGAAGACCTTTCTCTCTGTCTCTCTTTTCTGTAAATCTGACTTTCCAATAATAATAAATAAATACTAAAAAAAAAAAAAAAGCTTGAGAAAACCCAAAATTGGAAACACTTCAGGTCCCAAACATTTGAGACAGGTGATACTCAACCTAACCCTAGGCCTTTTAACCTTGAAAACAACTGTGTAATGGGAAGTGATGCTGGCTTTCAGATCTCACCCTGGCCTGCAGTGACAGGCAAAATGCTAAAGAGAACCCCAAGATTCCTGTCCCGTGGTTTTCAATAAATCACTGAGGTCTTATTGTGAAGTTAAAATTAAAATACAATTAAAGTCTCAACCCAATACATTTTTAAATATGAAGATTTAAGCAGTAAAGTCTCATCCAATCAGGTGTGCCTTTTTAAGTTTATGTTTGATTTTCTGGGTGACAGCAGAGGGGGATGTTCGTGAGACTGTGCAAGAACCTCACAGAATGTTGAAGACAAAGACATCCATGCAAGACAGAACCTGGGCTGATTCTCAGAGCAGACAGTGCCCATGGGCAACAGTCAGAACTGGAAGAAAATTCAGCCAGCAAGCTGGTTGAGTGTGGAAGCAGATTCTTCCCTAGTGCTCCTGGACAAGAGTCCAGCTCCATCCACCCCCTGGACTTGAGCCTTGTGAGATCCCAGCAGAGAACCCCAGAAACCATGTAATAACTACGTGCCGCTACATGGCAGAGGCCACATTAGTGGTCATGGTTTACAACACTGGTTACAGCAGTAGAAAGCCAACAGCAGTGTCAACCCCCCATGTTGAAAGGTTGTGGGGGGCCTGAGGCTGGACAATAATAACAAATGCATTTGGAAAAGAGTTTGAAAGTCTCTTACACAGTCAAACATATAAGGACCTCTACCCTGTGGCCCAGCCTTTCACTTCTAGATATTTATTCAAGAGAAATGTAAACACGTGTCTGTGGAAAAACAAACACATGCACTAATATCCACAACAGTGTGCTTACAATAGCTCCAAATGGGACACAACCCAAATATCAACAAACAAGGGAATGGATAAACAGCGAACCACTAACACAAGCAGTAACATGAAGCTCCAAAAACAATGTGTTGAATGGAAAAGAGCATGGAGGCTGCTATTTCACTTCTAGGAAAGACAAAGCTGTGGAGAAATATATAACAGTGGATGCCAGGTTGGAGGGGAGTGGACTGGGGTGCCAGGTTGGAGGGGAGTGGACTGGGGTGCCAGGTTGGAGGGGAGTGGACTGGGTGCCAGGTTGGAGGGGAGTGGACTGGGGTTCCAGGTTGGAGGGAGTGGACTGAGATGCCAGGTTGGAGGGGAGTGGACTGGGATGCCAGGTTGGAGGGGAGTGGACTGAGGTGCCAGGTTGGAGGGGAGTGGACTGGGATGCCAAAGGAAACTTGATGGGGCTGTGATTACACAGGTGCACACAGCTGTCAAGACCCTAAATAAACACTGAAACACTAAAAATCTACACACATTTCTGTTTTTAAATTGTCTCTCACAAAATGTATTTTAAAACAAAGTCAAAAAATTATTCAACACTGTGTGTGACAAGCCAGCCATCACTTAGTGTTAATGACTCTCTCCTAGAGGTATGCACTTGAGAACAGATATGAATTAGCTCAAAGGGATGAGCCCCACCTAACAGGGCACACAGGGCCCTAACTCTCTGGGTACAAGATTTCTGGACAGCAAGACCTCTCAGGCTAGCCAGAAATCACATCCACACACTTAACAGAACCCTTCTGCAGACGTTGCAATGGGTTTAGTTTGCGCCTGCATCTCAAATGATAAAAGCCTGATGAAGATGTTAATGGCATGTGAATTTTCTAAGAAGAGCGGCTCTGGGGTGCAGACCCAGGCAGCAGTGATCTGAGACATTAGAAAGGGGTGGGGAGACTTGGGCCGGCTGAAAGACCACAGGAAGAAGGGAGAGCACCACAGGAAGCCAGGACATAGGGTCCACTCTGGGAAACCATGTGATTAATGTCTTGGTTTCTTTAGCATTTACACCCTGAGAAATTTGTTGGAATTTGGATCAGTTTCTGCAGCTCAAATGAAACCATCTATTCAGAGAAACTTCCCTGCATTCCTCAAACATATTCCCCCATGCTCTGTCTCTCCTTCTAATCAGAGCCAACAACCGTAGGGTCCCATCTTTTTATTTTGTCTGACCTGCGGCTCTAAATGAAAATGGCCACATTCAGAAGGAGGCTTACCATGTGGGTTCTCCACTTTTTCCCAAGGAGCCCAAATGCCTTGAGAGTGGGAGCAGTAAAGACCTCACACAGTGATGCTGACCATGAGCTGGCAAGCTGTCAGCCACTGGCTTTTGTCTCACCTGCACGTGGTGAACGATGTCACAGCCTCTCCAGTTGAGGGAATTGATGTCTCCCTCCAGTGAGGGAGAGTAAGGAAGCTCAACTGGGAAGCTGGCGCCACCGAGAGAAGAGGGGGGCAGAAGGACCAGCCTTGAGTAATTCCAGTGAGAGCTACGATGACAGAACTTAGTAAGAGGGAGCCCTGGGACCACACCTTCCTGTTGGATGGCCAACTGAGAAGCGCGGAATCTGAATCAGAATCTCGGTTGGATGAGTCATGAGCCACTTTTTTCTTTCTTCTTCTTCTTCTTCTTTTTTTTTTTTTTTGGTTTGTTTAATCATCATGATTTGAAAAAGCTTTGCCAGTGAGTCAGTAAGGGCTTGGCTATAGGCATTACCGATTACTTACTTACAAATTCTCTAATTGTTTCCAAAAAGAGATTTACTATGAAATGGTTCAAAGTGTAACGAACTCCTTGGGTTTTATTTTTGGATGCGTCAGGAATCTGACGTGTCAGTTTTGCCTTCTACTTGGTGCTGACACTGAGAAATTTTTGAGATTTTGGCTTTGTGTTGACCTGAGGCTAGTACTTTGTTTTTCCATGCAAAGGTGTCTATGACAGCTACTGGTTGGACCCCAAAATGCACGTGTGCTCACACACACACACACACACACACACACACACACACGGGAGGCAGGGTTGAACAGGCGTTCTCATAACATAAGGCAGGAATGCTTATCATACTTCCTTTTTTTTTTTAATTCTTTTGAAAGGCAGAGTGACAGAGAGAAGAGCCAGATCTTCCATCTACTATATACTCTGCAAATGATTGCAATACCTGGGGCTGAACCAGGCTGAAGTCAGGAGCCCAGAACTTCATCTGGGCCTCCTATGTGGTTGGCAAAGGTCTGAGTACTTGGGCCATCCTCCATGGTTTTCTCAGGAGTATTATCAAGGAGCAATTTCAGAAACGGTGAAGCTGGGATTTGAATTTGTGCTCTAACATGTGATATGGGCCATTGCAGACAGTAGCTTTACGAGCTGTGCCATAATGCTGGCCCCTTGATGATGTACTCTAACAAAAAAAGAATACCTTATTTATTTGAAAGGCAGAGTTACAACAAGGTGGAGGGAGGGAAAGCTAGAAAAAGAGATCTTCCATCCACTGGTTCACTCTCAAATGCCTGTAACACCCAGGGTTGGGCCAGGCCAAAGCCAGGAGCTTCTTCCAGGTCTTACCCATGGGTACAGAAGCCCAAGGACTTGGTCCATTCTATGCTGCTTTTTCAGATGCATCAGCAGTGAGCTGGATCAGAAGCGGAACTGCCAGGATGCGAACTGGTGCCCATATGCTATGCCAACATTGCAAGACATAGCTCAATCTGTTGCGCCACAATACTGGCCCTGACGTAATTCTTACCACAATATTATAGTTCATTGTTCCTGCTCTAAACCCCTCACTGGACAATGAGATTCTCAAGGTTATGAAATAGTTTATCTTATTTATCCTTCATTCTTACTGCTTCACAAAGTTCCAGAAACATAAGAGAAAACATTTTCTAAAAGTATTTTTAGTATTGCTATTTCCTGTTATGTTCTCTTTGGAGATGGAAATGAACACAGCAAATCTTCCTCTGCTTAAAGACAGTCACTCATCACACAGTTTCTTATCTAGCCACATAGCCTTTCCTTTGATCTTCTATCTTTAGTACATCTCCTCGGGCTTCTTCCAGAAATCAAGCTGGCATTTCGATAATACTTAGTTATTCCAACTAGGAAATGAGCAGAAGTCACCGAATTAGTCATCTTTTTAGCACTACAATGAAATATACAAGGCAGCTAACCTCTTGTGAGAGGTTCAACATTGGGCAGCTCCTCATCTGGAGCTGTGGGTAGGGCAGTGGGGGTGGAGGCGGTGCTGGAACTTGTGGGAAGTGAGGACCCTGCAGTGAACTGGGAAGCTGGGAGACAGCCTGGACCCCAACACAGGATTTCCTAACAACCCTCTCAAGAAATGAGCCTTCCTAGAGCACACGCCCCATGACCAATGGACTTCCCCTAAATAAAGCCTCACCTGCTACAGGTTTTTCTACCTCCTCCCAATGGTTCATTCTGGTGACCAAGTCTTTAACACATTGGCCTCTAGGGGATATTCAACATCTGAACTAATGTGCAGACCATAGCAGTCACAAAGGAGTGACATTTGAAAACCTGTCATTTGGAGCTCAGCTTTCTATCCTCGTGGTCTGCTAAGTGCTGAGCAGATCTGATCTGTGCTTTTCTAATTTTCTCAACAACTATCGTGGGATCATGGAAATTCATGAAGAAATGCATGGTGGATAGGCAGGGGAAAGGAGCATTGTGGCACAGTGTTAAGCTGCTGCCTGCAATGCAAGCATCCCATATGAGCACCAGTTCAAATCCCAACTTTCTCACCTATGATCGAGCTCCCTGCCAACGTGCCTGGAAAGGCAGTCAGTATGGCCCAGTCCTGACTGTTGTAGTTACTTGGGGAGTAAATCAGTTGATGGAAGATCTCTTTCCGTCTCTGTCTCTCCTTCTCACTGATTCTCTATCTTTCAAATAAATAAAAAATAAGCTTGAAAAAAAGAGAAAGATGGGGCTAGCACAATAGAGGCTTAACCTACTATGGGTGCTGGTTCGAGTCCCAGCTGTCCACTTTCTATCCCTGCTAATGCATATGACAAAGCAGCAGAAGATGGCCTGCGTAGTTGGGCCCTGGAACTCATGTGGGAAAACCACAAGAAGCTCCTGGATCCTGGCTTAGGATTGGCTCAGCTCCAGCCATTGCAACCATTTGGGAAGTGAACAAGTGATAAAAGATCTCTCTGTCTTTCTAAGTCTGCCTTTCAAACAAAAATAAATGAACATGTTAAGAGAGAAAGAGAGAAGGGTACCCTGTGAGCTACAAAGCGCAGGTATTGCCACCATTTGATTTTGTCAGTGCGGAAGGTGTCCAGCAGCAGTGACGTATGCTGGCAAATGCACTCAACAGCCTGTAGGGATGCCAGAGCAATGGCTTCCCCACAGCCCAATGAATGAAGGCAATGGGGGCAGACCCGCACATGCCAAGATGAAAGTCACGTGGCATTGATCTTCAAACACATCATCTTGGGAATGGCACATGAAAAATACTTCCCAGGACTTCCCTTGCAGTTGAAACCCATGCAGGAATAAGGAAGGAGGACCCCTACCAGCTCCCCTGGCACACTTCCTGTGTCTGATCTATGACCAAGGAAGCCCCTATCCTACAGGGTACAAACAGGCTGCTAAAAAGTGGTGTGTGGTGACTCCACTTCATGACTACAAAACTGTGAATGCTTTTTCTCACACACACAACACACAGACCCAAGAAGCCAGCGGCCCAGGGAGCAGGCGTGCTGCGACTCTCCTGCAGTGAGGGGCAGGAAGTCCTGAAGTCAGTGGCGTTCCTCAGCATTCCCCACAGGCCCTCCGAGCTGCCACAGGTCACCTGCCACTATCGTTGAGTTTTTCTGCCGATGAGACTGGTCACTGCTGTCAGACAGGCTTAACTGGCCTTGGGGGACACGTTCTTAAAACAAGCGTAGGTTGAGCACCTTAATCCAACGCTTTTGTATCTTGGTTTCTCTGGAAGCTTGGAGAAGACAAGGTGAAAGAGCAACCCCAGAGAGAAGCAACGCAGGACTTTCTTCACATTTACCTAAACAACATCTACACATTTCCACCTGAAGTTTTCTTCCCATTTTTTCCTGCCCAACAGTACTTCCTGACCTTGGTTACGTTTAATACTTTAGGTCAAAATAAGAGTAGGATGGATAGTTCTCTTATCGGCCCAGAATTTCATAATGATGCCAAAAAATAATATTAACTGCTGAATCATTGCTATACCTTTACTCTTGGCTTTGTGTCTGAAGCAAACACTGAAACCAACGGGAGAAACACGGACCGTGGAGACTGCCTGCAGGTGCAGGAACCTGAGAAGAGCCTTGTGCCATAGCTCAGGTGGGGGATATTTGCATGTCATCCTTAGTGAGCTAATTTTTCTTATTTATGCATTCCAAATGCATGTAAATAATACGTAAACATGTTTATATAACTTTCATTAAAATTATTCCTTCCTCTAATAAATTCTAAGCCTCCACCAGGCATGAAAGACAAGAGTAACTAAATCTACATCATTCTGAATGAATTGATTTTCACTATTTTTGTTTTATTTTTGAAAGAGTTTTAAAATGCATTTGAAAGGCAGAATAACAGAGAGAGTTATCCCACTGTGGCACAATACCTACCCTTTCGCTGTTTTTTTTTTTTTTAAGATGTATTTGTTTTTACTGAAGAAACAAATTTATAAAGAGAAAGAGATATAGAAAGAATGACCTCCCGTCCTCTTGTTTCACTCCCCAAATGGACACAACAGCCGGAGCTGAGCCAATCTGAAGCCAGGAACCAGGAGCCTCCCCTGGGTCTCCTATGTGGGTGCAGGGTCCCTAGGCCTTGGGCTATTCTCCACTGCTCTTCCAGGCCAGGGCGCTGGATGGGAAGTTGAGCAGCCAGGACTTGAATCAGCACCCATCTAGGATCCCAGCACTTGAAGAGAGAGGATTAGCCAGAAAACACTACCTTCCATCTGCAATAGCCAAGACTAGACAAGGCCAAGTGAAAAACCTGGAACTAAATCTGGGTCTCCCACACGGGGGGGGGGGGGGTAGGGGGGGAAGGAACCCAAGTGCCCAAGCCATCCCCTCTTGTCTCTCAGTGTGTGCAGTAGAAAGAAACCAGAATTGGAAGCTGAGCCAGGGTGTGAACCCAGGGAGTATAATAACAGATGCAAGTGCTCCAAACAGCATCTCACACCTCTGTCCCAAACACCTGGCCCAATTTCAGCCATTTAATGCACACTGATCCAAAGTGCTATAGTGCGAGAGGCTGGAATGCAGGCAGGCAAACAGATCACAACCCCTGAGCTTCAATGTTCTCTTTTGTAAAATGGGGATAGTGGGTTGTTAATATAATGGCATCATACCGCAGTTACCCTCACTGGGTGTTTCCTACAAAACGGTAACAAGAGAAGCACTTGGTGACAGTCACTCATCCTGACACCCTACCTCCTCCTCATCTGCTCTATCAGAGGAGTCATTAAGTCATTTCTCACATCTCCTCCTCACTTCCTTTGTCCAGGCACAGGCCCCTTTATCTCCCTGCTTTTGCTCTGCGCCCTTCCTTACATCCATTCTCCCCCTTTCATCCATTCCCCACATACAAACCCAAGTAATCCAGTCCAGCAAAAACACGTCACTCTCTCACTTGACACCCTTCAGTGGCTGCCCCATCCCCTTCCTGGGATCAAGTGCAAGTGCCCTTTCAGATTTGCCACACTCCCCACCCAACACTCAACACACCCCACCTTTCTTCCTCCAGGGCCTTGTGTCTCAGTCTTATCTCTGCTGCCAGCATTCTCACCTCCTCCCCCATCTGACTCCAAATGACTGTGTGATTAGGCTCAGAAGCAGCAATCAGGAAGGCCTTCTTAGATGCTTACTCCCCACCTGGGTCAGAGCACTCTGCCTCCAACTGTCACGTTACCTGTGTCTGCTTCATTGCGTTCAGTGCTTTGACTGGTAACCGACTTACCGGTGAGGTTTTCTTCCTTGACTCTCCTCCTAAAGACATAAAACTACATCTTCCTCCCTCATCCTTGTATCTCCTCACCCAGTACAGTTCAGTGCATATGGGAATGGTTAAAGAAACAACAGGAAGAAATGAAATCAAGTTCAAGCTTTCTGCCTACCACACACCCATGGCAAACAAGGGTCGAGAATGGCTGTTCCCAACCAAGGACAACCTTGCTCCCAGGCGAAACTCATTGTCTGAAAATGCTTGGGTTGTAACAGAAGGCAGAGGAAAGCTTCCAGAATCCAGCAGGGGGACACCAGAGGTATCACTGAACCCTCTTATAATAGTCAGAACAGCTGCCCACCAGCGAACCAATATGTTCATGGTGTCCACATTGAAGATCCTGGACTAGGACGGGAGCAGGGGTGGCTAGACAGAAAGGCACCTGCCAGTGTGTGTGTGGGCTGGATAGTAGGGCAGGTTGGGTTGAACTAGGCTTCAATGCCCATTGACATGTACAAGAGCTAAACAGGATGTGGCACAGACTGAACAAGTCTGAGGTACATACTGGCAAGCATGGGAACCAGGGTAGGGGAAGGCCTGGTAGGAGTTAAGGGGAATCACCCCAACTAGGCTGCGGCTCCCACTAGTTGGTGTGAGGGCCGAGTATGAAGTGGGCAGGATCAGACTGGACTGCAACACCCACTGGTTTGCAAGGAAGACAGGGTTGGAAACAAAACTGACCCAGCAATTGCAACAACCGGTGACAGACGGTGCCGGACTCTGTACTGGCAAGCACATGCAAGAATCAGGTCTGGGATCACCGCAGATGAAGTTTCTTTGGAGATCCCTCCAATTGAACTGCTGATCTCTGAACCCCAACCATGAAGAGATTATGTTAGCCAGTGGATTCTGAATAGATTTCATTATGATTGGAATGGCAAGATTGGTAGCAATTCAGAACTGTTGAACTATCACTATCAAAACTGTTTTGAGTAGGACCCTTGGAGGGTGCCTCACATCGGGGACCTGGGATGGGTGGGAGGCTGGGTGGGGCTTCTCCCTTTGTTTCTCCCCTGACCCCAGATACAGGGGGAAAATAATGATATTAGTGTGGAAACAACGGTCTTACCCACTTTCCTGTAGCCCTTAACCCTTTGAACCCTAATCAACTAAGTAAAAAAAAAAAAAAAAAAAAAAGAAAGAAATTCCTGGACTAGAACAGGCTCTGACACACAGCCGATCTCTATCCCTGGCAGCTTAGCTTAGAAATGGCTTTCATCCTCAACAGAAGTCATACAATGGCACACTATTTGAATTTTGGAAGTTCAGTTCCATACAATGTTAGCTCATTTCCCAGGAGCAGACCCGAAGAGATTGTCCTCTTTAAAAACAAAACAAAATCGGGCCCGGCGGTGTGGCCTAGCGGCTAAAGTCCTCACCTTGAAAGCCCCGGGATCCCATATGGGCGCCGGTTCTAATCCCGGCAGCTCCACTTCCCATCCAGCTCCCTGCTTGTGGCCTGGGAAAGCAGGAGAGGACGGCCCAATGCATTGGGACACTGCACCCGCGTGGGAGACCCGGAAGAGGTTCCAGGTTCCCGGCTTCGGATCGGCGCTCACCGGCCTGTTGTGGCTCACTTGGGGAGTGAAACATCGGACGGAAGATCTTCCTCTCCGTCTCTCCTCCTGTCTGTATATCTGACTTTGTAATAAAAATAAAATCTTTAAAAAAAAAAACAAAATGAAACAAAAAAACAACTATTATTTATTTCTCTAGGGGCAGAGTTAAGGAAGAGAGGAGGGGACAGAGAGACAAATCTTGCATCTGCTGATTTACTCCCCAAATGGCTGCAAAGATCAGAGCTGAGCCAGTCTGAAGTCAGGAGCCAGGAGCTTCCTCCAGATTTCCGACATGGGCCCAGGGAACCAAGGATTTGAGCCATCCTCTGCTGCTTTCCCAAGTGCATTAGCAGGGGCTAGATTGGAAGTAGAGCAGCCAGAACTCAAATCAGCACCCATATATGGTGCCAATGTTGCAGGCAGTGACTTTACTCACTATGCCACCCTATCAGCCCCAAGTCTTCCTTTTAAAATCATACTTCAAGCAAAGCAAAATTCTTATTCTTATCAATGATGTATGATGTGTCATCTTCTCCCCAGCACCTCACCAAACACAAGTTCAACGTCTCAACTCCAAGCTAGCATCCCTTAGCAGGAAGCTAGCATGCCTACACCATATGGGACAACACATATACAGGCTCTCCGTGGATATTGCTGGCTTTAAAAACATGCATTGGGGCTGGTGTTGTGCCACAGCAGTTAAAAGCACCAGCATTCCGTATGGGCATCAGTTCGAGTCCTAGCTGCTCTATTTCTGATTTAGCTGCCTGCTAACAAGCCTTGGAAAAGCAGCAGATGGCCTAAATCCTTGGGCCAACTGCACTCAAGTGGGAGACCTGGAAGAAGATCCTGGCTCCTGCCTAGCTGAGCTCCAGCTGTTACGACCTTTTGGGAAGTGAACCAGCAGATGGTCTCATAGTCTCTTTCTTTCTATAACTCTGCCGTTCAAATCAATAATTAAAATTTTTACAAAAGAGCCCAGCATGGTGGCCTAGTGGCTAAGGACTTCGCCTGGAACATACCGGGATCTCATATGGGTGCTGGTTCTAATCCCAGTGGCCCTGCTTCCCATCCAGCTCCCTGCTTGTGGCCTGGGAGAGCAGTCGAGGACATCCTAAGGCCTTGGGACCCTGCAGCTGTGTGGGAGACCCAGAAGAAGTTCCTGGCTTTGGATCAGCGCAGCTCCGGCCATTGAGGCCACTTAGGTAGTAAATCATCAGGTGGAAGATCTTCCTCTGTCTCTCCTCCTGTGTATCTGACTTTGCAATAAAAATAAACAAATCTAAAAAAAATTTTTTTCACACAAAAAAGGGCATAAGAATCGCTAACTCTGCTTGAGCTCATAACCTGGAATACCCTCACCAGGATGGCCTGGGTTCCCCGGGGCCAGAGGGGAATGTGGAGAGTCAACTTTCTCAGCTGCCAGGCGAGTTTTATTGACCGCCTGACATTGCACAGGTCACAGGGACAGTGGCCTGGGTGTCAGACTGACCCACTTTCCTGGGAATATCCTGGTACCATCCATTCTGCAGGATCTATAACGTATGTTTATCTACTGAGCCATTCATTTCCATGTCTGAACATCCGGTCTCCTAATGTTTGGGAATGAAACTCATGGCAAAGGAGGTTGCCTAGACATACCAAAATCATGACCCAAGTTCTTTTTTTTTTTTTTAAAGATTTTTTATTTTTATTGGAAAGGCAGGTATACAAATAGAAAGATCTTCCATCTGCTGGTTCACTCCCCAAGTGGCCACAACGGCTGGGAGCTGAGCCAATTCGAAGCCAGGAGCTTCTTCTGGGTCTCCCACATTGGTACAGGGATCTAAGGCTTCAGGCCATCTTCCAATGCCCTCCCAGGCCACAAACAGGGAGCTGGATGGGAAGCGGAGCAGCCAGGACTAGAACCAGCAACCATATGGGATCCCAGGCATATGAGGCGAGAGCTTTAGCCACTAGGCTACCACACCAGGCCCACACACACAAATTTTTTTTTTAATTGCTGGCATTTCCATGTTTTTCTGGGTAATTTTCTCTAACTTAGGAGAAAAAGGCATTTATCACTTGGACATCATCTCTAACTTACACAGCATATTTCTTCCAAAAAGTTCAAAGGATTTTGCACAAAACTTCCCACTGGATTTGACTAAAGCCCTAGGACCCAGGCCGAAGGCTGATTGCCCACCCCTATTTTCATTAAAAATCATTTTTCTCTCTCTCAGGATTTGAGGAGAGAGGCACTCTTTGATTTGAGGAATCTTTGTAAAACTGACTTTGTTCTCTTAAAAAAAAAAAATCCCAACTGCTCCAGGCATCATTAGCTACTTTTAATAGAAGTTTCCATTTTCTTTTATCCCTTTGAGCATGGCTTCCAGTAGCCTCAAAGCTGCATCTTTTAATTGGCCAGGAGAAAGGTCAGCTTACTAAGGAGAAATCATATCACACACATTTCACAAAGCCAACGTGGGTTTGGAGATCAGAAGCAGATGACTGCTGGGGGGTGGGGACTCCCACAGCAAGACGTTTAAGTAGCGAGCTGCTGGCATGAGACTACTTTCCTGACTTAATTACTATATAATTATAAATACCTACCCATCTCCAACGCATTCCTTGCTGTAATTAGTTGGCCTTTATGTAAAATCCATTGGTCTTAAACATTTTGTCCTCCTTTATTTTATTTCTTTATTCATTTATTTAATTTAACCAATGGCTGAGAGGCCCAGTTAATTCTGACTGTGACTTCCTGATGTTTAAGAGTTTTGGAGGATGCTCTCCTATAGAGTTCCCCTAATCATAGGCTTTTTAGAAAATGATACAAGGACATCTGATGTGTTTATCCAACTCATGTGTCTTCTTCCAAAGGTGGCTTTATGCATCCCAATAGGAATTTTCCAGAGAAGTGATTTCTAAGCATATAGTTATGCTGCAGACAGGGTCACAGTCTCTAACCAGAGAGTTCGTCTGCCATTTTATTGTCTTTAATAATCTGGTGCTAGATGGGGGTGTGGAGCGGGGCCTGGCTAAATTCTGCTGTGATAAAGGGAAGTAGTGAGCTCTTCCAAGGCCAACTAGAAGAGGTCGCAGAATGGGAAACCATCAAAGGGGAGGGAAAGGCCCAGGGCCTTTGTGTCCATTTCAAAGAACCTCTGTCTTAAAGAGACACTCTGCACTCTCGCATCTCTTTTGCTTTCAAGATTTCCTGGAACTTGGTATCGCCAGGATCATTACTCAGACATTTATGAAATGTTAAGTATCGCTATTTTTACACAGTCCCTCTCTTATAGATGGGATTATGCATAAGGATTGCTGGGGAAAAAAACAAAGATGGTAAATACACCAAATGAAAACGTGAGGTTCGTTGCTTTTTTTTTTTTTTTTTTTAAGATTTATTTTTATTGCAAAGTCAGATATACAGAGAGGAAGAGAGACATAGAGGAAGATCTTCTGTCCACTGATTCACTCCTCAAGTGACCACAGTGCCAATTTAAAATCAGGAGCCAGGAGACTCTTCCTCCAGGTTTCCCAAGCGGGTGCAGGGTCCCAAGGCTTTGGACCATCCTCAACTGCTTTCCCAGGCCACAAGCAGGGAGCTGGATGGGAAGTGGGGTCACCAGGATTAGAGCTGGCACTCATATGGGATCCCAGCGCATGCAAGGCGAGGACTATAGCCGCTAGGCCACTGCGCCAGGCCCAGAGGTTCATTGTTTTGTTTTTCTTGTGTTATTACTTGAAAAAATATAAATTGATAGCAACAAAATCAAATGGGTTGGCATCAGTGTTGGCATGGCATAGTACCAATAAACTGGCATTGTTATGATGCCATTATAAACCTTCCAGTCTAAAATTCCTTTATTTCTTCTTGGGAGTTGAGCAAACACCCTCGGGTTGGAGTTCTAATAGAGGGGACGTCAAGAACAAGACACGTGATCATTCTTACACAGTGTCCCCAGAGACATTCTGTTCTATGTTCAATGCCCCAGTCTGACAGCAACAAGAACGACTTAGAAAAGAGACCTCAGCCATCCAGAACATTAGACCTGGCCTAAGGCCAGCAAGTGAAGGGACAAAAGACCTCAACCTAGAAACGGGGTTTGGTGGGCAAATGATAACCAATTTTGAAAGGCTGAAAAGTCTTACAGTGAAAACACTAGCTGAGGTTCTCTATTTGGAAAGGATTAAAGCTTTTGGATAGTAGGTGACAGAATTAAAATAAATAAGGACATCGTTGTATATCAAAATATTACAAAAATGAGATAATTGGGGCTGGCGTTGTGGTGCAGCATGTTAAGCTTCTACCTGTGATGCTGGCATCCCATGTGAGCACTAGTTTATGTCCCAGCTGCTCCACTTCCCATCTGGCTCCCTGCAAATGAGCTTGGGAAAGCAGCAGAGAAAGGCCCAAAAGCCTGGGCCCTCTATGCTTGTGAGAAATCTGGAAAAATCCCTAGGCTCCTGGTTTTGGTGTTGGCCAGCCTAGGCTATTGAGGCCATTTGGGGAGTGAACAAGTGTTGGAAGCTTCTTGTCTCTCTCCTCTCTGTAACTCTGCCTTTCCAACAGATAAAATATAAAAACAAAACAAAACAAAAAAATAGTGAGATAAAGTCCAGCGTGGTAACCTAATGGCTAAAGACCTTGCCTAACATGTGCTGGGAGCCCATATAGGTGCCAGTTCATGTCCTGGCAGCCCTGCTTCCAATTCAGCTCCCTGCTTGTGGCTTGGGAAAGCAGTCGAGGAAAGTCCCAAAGCTTTGGGACCCTGTGCCCACATGGGAGACAAGGAAGAGGCTCCTGGCTCCTAGCTTCAGATTGGCTCAGCTCCACGTGTTGTGGCCACTTGGAGAGTGAACTAGTGAATGGAAGATGTTTCTCTCTATCTCTCCTTCTCTCTGTAAATCTGATTCCCAGTTAAAAAAAAAATAATAAATCCTTTTTAAAAAATATTGAGATAGTCTACTTTGTAAGTTTATTCTCTTTCATGGTCAAACAGAGGTTATCTGGCCATACTGCTATAAACTATATGGGACATAAGGAACTTACCTTCCTAAAATTTCAGTTCCCTCATGACCTTGAAGCCCTATGAAAATAGAACTTCATGTCACATAGCTAGAGGAATGTGACACTATACTACAAATAAGAGATATATGAAGCCTTCGCTCCTAGGCTCTTGCACAGAGGTTCTAGTACCCTTAGTCTCAGGAGATATTAAGCAGGAAAAGAGGCCTTATATTAACATGTCTCATTCCCTTCACGTCACCTTTTAAGGATGTTCTTCCAAGATTGCTTATCTCTACTTATCTATAGACATAAGCTCTTGGTATACACAGGACAGATGGAGAGATAAAGCCCTTCTGTGCTCATCCTGTTGCCCTTTTGCCATATGAAAGACACCACTTCCTTAAAGGAATCTTCTAGATCTCTCTATTGATGGCCCCCATCAGCTGTAGCAATATTAATTGGGGCTTGGGTGATGGGAGGCATCCTCTTGGGGGGAACAGAGGCAGTGGGTCTAACTTCAGGTGAACTGGTGACCCACGGAGCAGAGCAGGAATAAGGAAGGGCAGCCGCAGGAAGCACAGCGTTGCTTCGCGCAGCTGTCCTCAGGGCCAGCCCCGGTGATGAGCACACCCACAGAAGTACAGGACTCGTCCTCATTGACTTCTCTATACTTGGCCTCAACGAGATGCCATGGAACCCACTCCACTTCATCAGTGCAGGGCGTGGTGTGACGCTGCTGCACGTGCAGGCTTGGCAGCCCAAAGTTCTACTGTTCTCATTCCTAACCGTATGGTCCTGAGCAAGATTGCTGTGCAACCTGTCCGCACTCCAGTCTCCTCGTCTGCACATGACGCTGGAAAAAGTTGCTGCCTCCAAATACGTCAGACAAGGGTCGCCTCTATTATTTTCGCAGAAACAGAAAGCCGAGTCCCAGCAGAGCCTACTGCTCCTTGAGTCCAATCGAAGACACAGAAGGAACAAAAGTGGCTTTGAGGGAAGAATCTAGGCTACCTCAGACCCGTGCTCGGCTGACTGGAAGAGAACGTGACTCGAGTCTGGGTAACACTGAAAGTGAAAGGGATCTCATCCCACTATTAAAGGTAGGTCCTGACGTGGAAGGATGCCCTAGTTTATCAACTGAAAAGGCACATGACACAACAACATGGTCACCTTTGGGAACAAGAATCCTTGTTACCATAAAGGATAACACATCTCCTCCCACCGAAGAGCATCCGTGGGTCATACCCAGGGGGTCTTGAGGATTCCTGAAGACACTGACATTCTGCACCTTTCAGTTCAGTAAGATTTAAGTTTTTAGGATGAACAATACTTTTAAATTAGGAAGATCAATGTTTCAAGTAAGCAAAAAGAAAAAAGGCTATTATATTATTCCAGACTTGGAAATGTGACTGTATGGGTCTCTTTCAACTGCAGGGGGTAATTAATGATGATCATAAGCTGAGGCAGGAAATGCTCCTCTGGCCTCCTTGTAAAGTGATAACACTCATCACTTTTCAAACTCTTTCATCACACCATAAGTCCTCCCAGTAACCTGTGGAAGTGGCTATTGGCGGTTAAGACTTGCACCTGTGGGCCTGCTAACCTGGCTGGAATCCCGGCTCTACACCTTGCTAACTGTATCACCCTGGGCAAGTGATTTAATCCCTCTGAGCCTCAGTTGATATATCTGTCAAATGGGACTAATAACAGTACTTCAAAAGGCTGCTGTGTAGATGAATCAAGATATGAAATGCAAAATGCTTACAACAGTGGCTGGCATGTAGCAGACACTTAACAGACAGTTTAGCTATGATTATTTTTCCCCTCAGAGAAAAAAATGGTGGCTACAAATGACATCGCCAATCTCTCTCTGCAGAACACTCCAGAATCTTGAAGTCCCTGCCTGCCACATCCTGCCTACAACAGAGGGGGATCCTGTGAGTCCTGGATCATTGCTCCACATTCCTTCATAGCCTCCTTGCCTCTGGCATCTCATTCCCCAGCCCATTTTGCCTGGCACTGCTGGAAACAGCTCTCCTTTTATCTCTTTACAGCATGGCAGTAAGGGCTTCCATGGTTTCTTTTTGCCAAAAGTGTACATTTCAAACATCTTTGCCCTTTTACCCCTTGGCCTCATCCTAGCTTGCTCATATGTGACACAGGATTTCAAACACCAGCCCTCTCCCTATTCTTACTGCTCGCCAAGAACCACAGTGTACCCCCAGCTCTGAGCCTGCTTCCACTGGCCACCTGCTGGTCTCAGTTCTAACAGCTCAAAATCCCGCAGCAGCAAATTGTGTTTAAGTAAGCTGTCAGGGGCCACCATTGTGATGCAGAATGTTAAGCTGCCACTTGCCACACCAGCATCTCATAAGGGCACCAGGTCCTGGCTGCTCCACTTTCAATCCAGCTCCCTGTTAATGCACGTGGGAAAGCAGTGGAAGACAGCCCCAAGCACTTGGGTTCTTGCACCCATGTGGAAGACATGGATAGAATTCTAGGCTCCTGGCTTCAGACTGGCCCAGCCCCAGCCATTTGTGGCCATTTAGGGAGTGAATCAGCAGATGGAAGATCTCTCTATGTCTCTATCTCTTCCTCTCTGTGTAACTGTGCCTTTCAAATACATAAAATAAATCCTAGAAAAGAAACAAAGCTGTCTGACTGTTAAAACTCACAGATACCGCTATTATGAATTCCTAGAACATCTCACATCCTGGCTTTAGCTCTCAAATATCTTTATCCTATTCTGTAGTGTTAGAGGTGAGCCAGTATTATTTGTAAAATTACCACACATTTCTTCATCAGGCTTTGAGAAGTCAGAGGTAAAAGAGGTAAAGTTCTTGCCCTCCCTGGGCTCCAGGGTTGTTAGAAGAGCTGGATGCAAACATACACTTGTAGGCCACCACTGATGTGCCATGTACACCCAGTGGCCCAAGGTTGCAACTAATCACATAGGCACAACATTGAGGACAAGGACTAGGTGATTCCTCCTGGGACTGGTGTGATGGCTCAGTTGGCTAATCTTCTACCTTGCATGTGCTGGGATCCCTTATGGGCACTGGTTCATGTCCTGGGCTCCACTTCCCTTCTAGTTCGCTGCTTATGATCTGGGAAAGCAGTCGAGGACAACCCAAAGCCTTGGGACCCGGCAGCTGCAAGGGAGACATGGAAGAAACTCCTGGTTTCAGATTGGCTCAACTCTGGCCATTGTGGTGATTTGGGGAATGAGCCAGTAGATGGAGGATCTTTCTTTCTGTTTCTCCTCCTCTCTGCAAATTGCCTTTCCAATAAAAATAAATACTATAAAAAAAAAGGTGATTCTGGACGTAGCACGATAGCATAGTGGTTAAAGTTCTTGCCTTGAATGCACCAGGATCCCATATGGGCGCTGGTTCTAATCCTGGTGGCCCTACTTCCCATCCAGCTCCCTGCCTGTAACCTGGGAAAGCAGTCGAAGATGGCCCAAAGCCTTTGGACCCTGCATCTGCATGGGAGACCTGGAAGCAGTTGCTGGCTCCCGGCTTCAGATTGGCTCAGCTCTAGCTGTTGTGGCCGCTTGGGGTGTGAACCATCAGACAGAAGATCTTCCTCTCTGTCTCTCCTTCTCTCTGTATATCTGCCTTTCCAATAAAAAAAAAAAAATTAATCTTAAAAAAAAAAAAAAAACAGGTGATTCCTTCTTCCATCTCCCAACCAGATTTGCCCTTCCTCTGGCTGGTCAAAAACACAGAGCTAGATCAGAAATATTTTTAACATCTCGTCCTCTTTACACCCTCAAAATTTCAGGCTCAGACTGGATTCCCCTCCCCAGCACTGGCCTCTCCCTGGAGTAGATTTCCACCTTCCTTTCTGCTTAGTTGACCTCTATCTGCCTGTTTGTTTGTTTAAAATCTGAACCAACTGGTCAGGTACAGTAATCTAACTCTGCACTTGGTTTGAGGCCAATGCATTGAGGGCATTCAATAAATAATGCTCTCCGGTGTGCCTTCTCCACATCCCGACTGCTGACGTAGGAGAGGAAGCTGAGCTCTTAGTGGGCAGGATGAATAAAGGATGGTGCTCTGAGGACCAAAAGAGGCGAACCTTCTGATCGCCCAGCCAGGAGATGACACACCTCGTGTGCTGGCTTGCTCGGGGGAAGCCAGTGACACACAACTGTTACTCCCATGAGTTGTCCGAGGTGTGTCCTTCTTCCTGACTTGGTTTTCCCTGATTCAATCTGGGTAAAAGTACATAAAGGTTTCCTCCCTATGGGCACACAGGCCAGTGTTTACTTGCCTTTCATTAAGGAAATTCTCCTTCCTGTGTGTGGGTGGTTTTGGGAGGAGTGAGGCAGGTGTCTCAGTTGGACTGAAAGGACTGCCCTGCTGAAGAACAGCTGGGAGAAAAATGGGGTAGGGGAGAAGAGTTCTTAAAACCTCCTGGACCACATATGCTCCTCCACCCATCAACCCATGCAGCCTATCAGCCATGTGACAGGCAGCAAGGAGACCAAGACAGATATCTCAGAATCTGGCCCATGGGAGACGCTGTTTATTCAGCTGATGATTCAAACTTACGCCTTAGCTTTCCATTGATGACCAAGTCCCATGAAGGCCATGCTGCCTTTGTAGGACTGATATTATCTATTATCTGGTATATATCAGTCCACATTCCAACAGATATCACTGCCTGCATTTAAACATATATATATATTGGGCCCAGCACGATAGCCTAGCCGTTGTGGTCCTTGCCTTGAACGTGCTGGGATCCCATATGGCCACCAGTTCTAATCCTGGCGGCCCCACTTCCCATCCAGCTTCCTGCTTGTGGCCTGGGAAAGCAGTCGAGGATGGTCCAAAGCCTTTGGACCCTGCACCTGCGTGGGAGACCTGGAGGAAGCTCCTGGCTTCGGATGGGCTCAGCTCTGGCTGTTGTGGCCACTTGGAGAGTGAACCATCAAATGGAGGATCTTCCTCTGTCTCTCCTCCTCTCTGTATATATCTGCCTTTCCAATAAAAATAAATAATTCTAATATATGTTAGAATCATATATATCATATATTATACATATGATATGTAATATATAAATATATTATATATTTAGCATATTCCCTAAACTTACCAACTTAGGTCTCCAATTGCTTTGTTTTTAACCTTCAGTGCTGTCTGCTGATGTAGTGAGACACCCCCCAGGGTTTGCCCCACCACCTCTGAATGGCCATCTCAGCTCAGACCGGTGTCAGGCAACCCAAACCATTTGGACTTAGCCTCTCGCTCTGCCTTGCTAAGCTGCATTTTCTTGGGCATCAAGGGGCTGGAGAGAAGTCAGGAGAGCTGGCTCCAGGTCCTGCCAGATCACCTGACTGGAGCCATGTGGCCTGCGTGCCTGCATCTCCCATTCTCCATCTGTGGATCAGCCATGATGTGAGCTGGCTATGGCCATACAAGCTGGTGAGCTCATAGCTGGAAAGGATGGGGGTGGGGGCCAGGAACAAAGCACCAGTCTGCGATGACATTTTGATGGTAGGGACCCTCAATATGGAGCCTCAGACCATTTCTGGCTTTGCTGCCCCTGGGATTTTGGCACATTCTTTCTGAGGAGTAGGAGGAGGAGGAGGAGGAGGAGGAGGGCAGAATCATTAGCATGACTCGTCTTCTCAGGCTCTGACTCTGTATTTAGAAAGGAGTTGGCAAAGGCCGGATGCCCTGGGGGCAGCTGGCTGCATGCCAGGCACTGCCAGCAGGTGAGCGCAACGCGCACCTGGCTTCAGAGCTGCTCTGCTAAAGCAGGAGTGTTTGCTCCGATGCCACTCACAGCTGGGGTTCCCGAAGCCCCAACTTTAAAAAGACTCATGTAAAAAAAATGAGAAATCGATCTGTATGTGTAAAGATGCAGAAAGTTTTGCAGTGTGCAGCTATCAAATATACCACACACGGACACCATGAATTATCAAATAAACATTTGGAGCATAAACCACAGAGGGCCCCCCAGAAGGAAACTCCTGCAACTGCTGGCAATCAGCTGGCCAGCTAACACACATGTGAGTGAGGTCACAAAGAGAGCCGCTAAAATCCAAAGCACACACCATGCGCCCCAGCAGGACGGAACACCAGCAAAGTCTATGAGGGATTCTGTATGAACCACGGTGATGCCAACAACATACAAGCACACACCATTCCTCCTTTTGAGCAGCTTACAGAAGGAAGATTCTCCAAAGAACCTGTCTGACTCAACATCAGCCCCAGTGGTGGCTGAAACATCCACAGTGCAGCCTCTTGCCTCTGTGTATCCACCGAGCACTTTCCACAGACCCAAGGGAGAAAGCAAGGGGAGTGGATGCTATCATACCTGCCTTGCCACCCACTGCTTCTCGCAGACACCCTCATGTAGGAATCCCAGCTCATAGGAGAGACAGGCCCGGGCAGCCCTCACTTACACCTTCCGTTGCTTTCTTGAGTTTTGGGTCCCAAATCTGGGAAGCATCAGAGCCAGGCAACCGTTCTTGCTCACCACCATTTTGGGAGGAGGCCAGCCTGTCACAGGAGAGGTGCAGAGAGACAGGCAGCCCAGAGTGAAGAGGCAAAGGCTCTTACTCACCATCCACTCAGGGCTGGCCCCGGTTACACAAACACAGCTCCCCCAGCTTGGGGCCCCTCCCAGCCGCCTTGCCTCATCACCAATTGGCAGTAATGGGCCCTGCTATGGCTAGGAAAGGGAAGAGGGCTGGGCTACGGACACGATCAGCAGACAGAAGGCAAGCCAGAGACCACCCCCTACACAGACACTGGCATGACCCTGGGACAACTCGCTTCGAGGTGGGCTTCCTGCTATCAGGAGCTCTTCACTCAAGACAAGTTCCCACGGATTCACAAGAGACTGGGTATATGACTAGGGGCTGCTGTGTTTGGGGCTACTTCTGACGTCCCACTGTAAGTAGAATTAGGTATTGCATGGTGAAGGCAGGTGTGCAACCCCTCCAAGATCTAGCTGTTTTACAGGCACTGCCTTCCAAGTGATGCTCTCTTGCCCTAGTGCCTGCTTTGGTGTGTACACAGGCATGGTCTGCAGAACCACAGAAGGTGGGCTGGGTTCCATGCATGATGGAGGCAGCCTGTCTCCCTGAGAGATTTAGGGTTGGCCAAAGCTTTGGAGGGTTCAGAAGCGAAAATCCAATAGTCTCTCTTCATCTGAGCCCATGACAGGATTCATTCCCTTATAGTCACACTGGAGGGGAGAATGCAGATTAGATGGTATTCTGGGGTTGGCACTGTGGCACAGCAGCTTAAGCTGCCACTTGCAACGTTAACGTCCCATTTGAGCATCAACTAGTTCGGGTTCTAGCTGCTACCATTTCCAGTCCCGCTCCCTGCTAATGCACTTGGGAAAACAGCAGAGCATGGCCAAGAATTTGTACCTCTGCCACCTACATGGGAGAGCCAGGCGAAGCCCCTGGCTTCACCCTGGCTGCCTCTGACTGCTGTTGGCATCTGGAAAGTGAACCAGCAGATGGAATGTCGCTCTTCTCCTCTGTAATTGCCCTTCAAACAAATAATTTTTAAAAGAAAGTATCATTTTATTTCCAATTATATAGTAGTATATTTCTTGCTCTTAAGTTTGTCCCACTTCCCTACTCCCATAGCTGCATAATCTTATTTTTAAAGTCCATTTAGAGTTTCATACATGAAGAATGGGGGGAAAATAAGAAGGGGAAAATCACAGTGTTAAAAATTCTGAATTTACTTGCTTTTTGCATGTCAAAAAATGAATAATTAGATCCTTCTGAAAAACAATTTTAATTTATTTATTTGAGAGAGACAGAGAGCAAAGTACCATGCACTGGCTTACTCCTCAGATGCCTGCAGCAGTTGGGGCTGGGCTGGAGCTGGCGCCAAAGCTGCGAGCTGAGAACTCAAGCCAGGTGTCCCCTGCGGGTGGCGGGAACCCAACTACCCGAGCCAGGGCTGCTGGCTGCCAAGGGGTGCAGGAGCAGGAAGCTGGAGTCAGGGGCTGCAGTGGGAGTGTGAACTCAGGCACTGTGACTGCAAGGCTGAAGGCTCATTCCAAAAAACATTTTGACTTAGTTTTTTTTTTATTCAATATTTATGCCCAGAGTAGTAAGACAACGGATGTATTGGAAATAATCAACAGTCAACCAACCATCTAGGCGTTCTTGTAGATATAAATACAGAATAAGATAATTCATTTCTAGATTTTTCCAGAAGATTTTATTTATTTATCTGAAAGGCATAGAGAGAGATAAACAGAACAAAAGAGATCTTTCATGTGTTGTTTCACTCCCTGGGACTGAGCCAGTTTGAAAACAGGAACCTGGAGTGCTGTCCGGGTCTCCCACTAAGGCGACAGGCACAAAACTACTTGGGCCATCTTCTGTTGCCTTCCCAAGCCTTTTAGGATGGAGCTGAACCAATGTTCTGATAGGTGATATTCACATTGTAAGTAGCAGCTTAACCTACTGTGCCAAAAGGCTAGCTCATTTTCTGGATCTTCTATGCATTGGGTACTCTATTTAAAAAAGAAGAAGAAGATGTATACAAACCAGAAATTAAATTCAGCATCTACTGACTCACCTAACAGGCTTAGTAAAAGCTTTCTTTGACTTCCCCAGAAAACCACCTGTTAGTTGTCCAGCTCACTGTCGCTCCACCCAGACTCTCATCCCAATGCAGGGCAGGGAGTCTGGGCAGTGTCGCCTATTTCCCCTGCACTACCAGATGCCACTCATTGCAGAGAGTTGGAGTCATTCTGTCCTGCCAGACCTGATCTTGTGACCCGGGAGGGCAAAGTCCCAGGCCCGGGGCCCTCTGAGCACACTCACCCATACTCAGCAAGGCTTTGGTTCGTAATCCCTGCACCTAGTGCGAAAGGTGCTTCCGCAATGCAAGCAAATGCAAAGTTGGGGATGAAGACATTGCCACACCTCCCAGCGTGACATTCATCTTCAGGGCACATGGCTTTGTCCTGCTTGGTAGAATTTTCTACCTTCAGAGTTTGTTCCTCCTCTAGGAGTCTTCCCTCACCCAGTAGAGACAGCCTACAGTTGTGAGGTTGCTGTTGCTCTCCAAAGACCTCAAGAATGGGCCCAGCGTGGTAGCCTATTGACCAAAATCCTTGCCTTACACACGCCATGATCCCAAATGGGTGCTGGTTTGTGTCCTGGCTGCTCCCCTTCCCAATCCAGCTCCCTGTTTGTGGCCTGGGAAAGCAGTAGAGGACAGCCCAGGGCCTTGGGACCCTGAACCCTCATGGGAGATCAGGGGGAAGCTCCTGGCTCCTGGCTTTGGATCAGCTTAGCTCTGGCCATTGTGGCCACTTGGGGCAAGTGAATCAGCAGATGGAAGATCATTCTCTCTCTCCTTCTCTCTGTAAATCTTCCTTTCCAATAAAAATAAATCTTTAAAAAATAAAAAAGAATTAAGCTAACTTCCATCCAGAAAAGAATGAAAGGCTCTCACTTGCACAGTTATGGGTGAATGGGTTTGCTAGTCACATTAGGAAAAGTGATTTTGAAATGACTGGGAGTAGTACTTTCATGGCTGAACTGAGTCCCTGGCTGTGTGGACTTCACGTGAGCGTGCCTACACAGGATGTCCATTAACTAATGAGCCATTTGTCTATCCATGGGGCCCTGATGACTGAACTATTTACTGAATGGGTGGAAACAAGCCTAGGTTTTGTGTTGTGAAGACAGTCCAAAAATGTTTAAATAGCTGAGTGATTTTCCCAATATGACAAAACAAAACTTCGAAGAACATATTGAGGGACCGGTGTGATAACCTAGTGAATAAAGTCCTTGCCTTGCATGCGCTGGGATCCCATATGGATGCCAGTTCTAATTCTGGAGGCCTTGCTTTCCATTCAGTTCCCTGGGAAAGCATCCAATGGCCTGGGAAAGCAGTACAGAACAGCCCAAAGCTTTGGGACCCTGCATCCTCATGGGAGATCCAGAAGAAGCTCCTGATTCCTGACTTCGGATTGGCTCAGTTCCAGTTGTTGCAACAGCTTGAGAGTGAATCATCGGACAAAAGATCTTCCTCTCTTTCTCTCCTCTCTGTATATCTGACTGTTCAATAAAAATAAATCTTTAAAAAAAAAAAGAAGAACATGTTGAAATCTGCCATGTGTGTGGCAGGAATTTGACTACTGGAACCATCACCAAGACCTCCCAGTGTTTGCATTGACAAGAATGAGGGGCAAGAGCCGGAGCTGGGTACTGAACCCAGGCATATCAATGCAGGACCCAGGCATCTTAACCATGAAATGACACACCTGCCCCAGCGAACAGGTTGCTGGGGGGTTCCCAGGAGCATCTCTGATTGAAGTCCAAGAATGAGGCCCCATAGAAGGATGCCATTATGTTTCTTGGGGATCTTTTAGTCTAGATACAGGCAGGATGGAATTCTTTGGGAAGAGTCACTGTCTCCTGAGTCACGTGTTCATAGAATTTCAGGGCTCAGACAGTGGGTCCCGCCACCTCAGCGTCCAGCTGTCGAAAGCAGTGTCTTCCTCAAAAGATTTGAACCCCTGTTTTCTTTATAATCTGCTCCTGACAAGGCTCAGTCCGAAGGGGAGAGTGGGAGGTTTCCCAGGAGCACAGTCCACACTCCTTGACCAAAGGGAAGATGATCACCCCACCACCCCAAACGTGGTTGACCAGCGAGTGATCCTTCAAGTGCAGAAACGCTGGTGCCAGGGTGGGCCGCAGTGGGGATGGGACAGTCCAAGGTGGCCCAAGCAGTCCCATGGGGACCGTCTTTGACCTGTGGAACAGCCACATTGCACACACGTAGTTGCAGTGTAACATTACAGACAAATTTTAAGATTAGAAATTCAGCTCTGGCCCAACACGGTAGCCTAGTGGCTGAAGTCCTTACTTTGCATGCACCAAGGCACGTATTGTACCAGTTCTTGTCCCAGTCACTCCTTCCCACCCAGCTCCCTGTTTGTGGTCTGGCAAAACAGTAGAGGATGGGCCCGGCGGCGTGGCCTAGCACCTCAAGTCCTCGCCTTGAAAGCCCCGGGATCCCATATGGGCGCCGGTTCTAATCCCGGCAGCTCCACTTCCCATCCAGCTCCCTGCTTGTGGCCTGGGAAAGCAGGAGAGGACGGCCCAAAGCTTTGGGACCCTGCACCCGCGTGGGAGACCTAGAAGAGGTTCCTGGTCCCGGCATCCGTTTGGCGCGTACCGGCCCGTTGCGGCTCACTTGGGGAGTGAAACATCGGATGGAAGATCTTCCTCTGTCTCTCCTCCTCTCTGTATATCCGGCTTTTCAGTAATAATAAAATCTTTAAAAAAAAAAAAAAAAACAGTAGAGGATGACCCAAAGCCTTGGGATCCTACACCCAAGTGGGAGACCCAAAAGAAGCTCCTGGCTTCGGATCATCTTAGCTCTGGCTGTTGTGGACACGTGGGGAGTGAATCAGCGGATGGAAGATCTTTTCTTTCTCTATCTCCTTCTTTTTGTTTATATGCCTTTCCAATAAAAAAAAAAAAAAGAATCTTGAAAAAAAAATTCAGCTGAACAAGGAGAGGGGTTTTTGTTCTCTCATTCCTGTAGGAGCTTTTGGAGATAATGCTCGATTCAGAGTCAGTGCTCTGTACTGTGGAGTAAATACAACAAAGCTGTTGCTAATACCGAAGGGCAGTTAGACGTGCTGCTAAGAAAGGGTGTGGAACTATCATGATTCAAAAAAGACTGCCTACCCAAGCTACCTTTTAAAAAACAATCTTAGTATATGTGCTGCCGAAGTGAGCATAACCTTTTTAAAAACAAAACAAACAGTGCATCTCTCTTGCAAAGTCCTATAAACAGTCCTCCCCTTGCTTCTCTAATAACAGTTTCTAAAATGTGAAAAACGAAATCAGCCTGTAAACTGACAGCCTGTGAAGTACGGCTGGGGATTGTCTTGACTCATTTTGCAATCAGAGGGTGCTTTCTCTTTTGGCAATATTGCAGTGAAGAGCATAGAATTTGATAAATTACAAACCTAATGAGGCTTCTAACTCCTCTAGCTGGTCATTAGCTGCCAGGAAATGATCGTTGTTACTTAATTACAAGATGAAACTAAACATTGAGACATGTTGAAAGTGATCTGATTGGCCGATGCGCAGAGGACTAACTCTACAGGCATGCCCTCTCCATGCCAATTAAGGCCACATCACCCAGAGCAGAGTGCTGCATGCCCTTGGCCGTGTTCTATGTTGTCATTTTCAGATGAGAACAACAAAAACAATTCCAGTCAGGGCACTTCCTAAGCACCCATGACTGCTGGGGCCTTTCGAATTTCAAGGCCAAGAGCTCCTGCTCTGGACCTGGGGACATGTCCTTTGTTTTCTCCCTTGCACCACACCCAGAGTCACAGGCAGTCTTCAGAATACTCAAAGTAACCAAACTGCCAGCTCCTTTGCCAGCTCTTAGGTAGAAAAGCACCAGAAAGCTTTCTAGAAGGAAAGCGACATTTTTACATGACATTTTTATTTCCATGTTGAAGGGTGATTCATCAACAGAACACAAATGGACATTCCTTGTCGACAGGGTGATAAGAACGAAAGGGTGGGGGAGAGCGAAAGGAAATGCTATGGCTTACAAGGTAAGCCTGTAGTTCCAGCATTGCATACGGATCCTGGTGCGAGTCCGGGTTGTTCCACTTCTGATCCAGCTCCCAGCTAATGTGCCTGGGGAAGCCGTAGACGATGGCCACATCACTTGGGCTCCCGCACCCACGTGAGAGATTTCACAAGAAGCTCCAGGTTCCTGGCTTCGGACCAGCCCAGCTCTGGTCATTGTGGCTATTTGGGGAGTGGGATAGTGGATGAGGGACCTCTCCCTCTTTGTGTGTATGTGTGTGTAACTCTGCTTTTTTTAAAAAAAAAATAATAACATCTTTTTTTCTTTAAATAAAGCAAAAGGAAGGAAAGATGGAGGAAGGGAGAAAGGAAAGAAGGGGAAGAGGACAGTGAACCATGTACAGGACTAGTGCCTCTGCAGCAGGTTCTGTTGGTGTACAGGTCCTTGAATAAATACCAAGAAGGTGCTTCCAGAATCTTCATTTCTAGCTCAATGCATTATAACTTCTATGCAATTTTGTAACCAACATCAGATATATCCACCTCTGTCTTTCTGGCATCTCCTTGGAATCCAAGGAGCAGGTGCTCCTAGATGGTTTTGGGGTTGTAACCCCAACATTGCCATCTGTGTGGTACTTGGTATTTCAGGGAGAAGGGAACGGAAACAAAGATGCTTTGCCAAAAACAGGCACTCCCTGCAGTGCCAGGTGTATTCAAAAGACTGGTCTGTGTTTGTTTCGGTTTATCTATTTGAAAGGCAGCTTTACTAAATGAATCCCCTGGAATCGGACTGAAGCAGCAGGAAGACATTACCCTGAAGAGCACTAACTTCTCAGGAAGTGAGGAGAGTGGAACTACCTTGACACAGTGCGCTCAGTGCACTATGGAATCCGGGCGTTTGGTTCTGTTTGTTGGGGAGCCAGGCAGGAATCACACTCAGGAAGTTCAGGACAAGGAATGGTTGGAACCCGCTGTATAAATATCCAGGGATCCAGGAAGACTTGATCCTCGCCAAGGACACAAAGACTCCATTTCCCAGGCATGTGCATTAGCTCTAATTTACTCTGGTGCTGTTTGGGAAAAACTGCCTAAACTCTTAAGATTTATTTTTCTTGGGCCCGGCACAGTAGCCTAGCGGCTAGTTCTCGCCTTGAAAGCCCCGGGATCACATATGGGCGCCGTTTCTGATCCCGGCAGCTCCACTTCCCATCTAGCTCCTTGCTTGTGGCCTGGGAAAGCAGTTGAGGACGGCCCAATGCACTGGGACGCTGCACCCGTGTGGGAGACCTGGAAGAGGTTCCTGGTTCCCGGCTTCGGATCGGTGCACATCGGCCCGCTGCGGCTCACTTGGGGAGTGAAACATCGGATGGAAGATCTTCCTCTCTGTCTCTCCTCCTCTCTGTATATCCGGCTTTCCAATAATAATAAAATCTTTAAAAAAAAAAAAAGATTTCTTTTTCTTTTTATTGGAAAGGCAGATATACAAAGAGAAGGAGAGACATAAATATCTTCTATCTGCTGATTTACTCTCCAAGTGGCCACAATGACAGGAGCTGAGCCAATTCAAAGCCAAGGAGCTTTTTCTGGTCTCCCATGTGGGTACAGAGGCCCAAAGCTTTGGGTCACCCTCTACTGTTTTCCCCGGCCACCAGTAGGGACGTGGATGGGAAATGGAGTAGCTGGGACACGAACCGGCACCCACATAGGGTCCTGGCACATGCCATTCTCTTTCAAAGCACTATAGCTCAGCTTCTGCCTGGTCCACCCTACCCACTCCCCATGTAACTGATGTTTCCCAAGTTGCCAGCTGTGCTATTCTGCCAAGGTCATGTCGGTCACAGCTGACCATTTGTTCTTGCCTAAAACACTGTATCTTGACTTGCCCATCTCCACTTCCTACCAAGCTTTTCTGCTTTCTGCTGGGTCCACCTTTCCAATGTGGGTGAGCCCCTGAGGTCCTCTTCACACCATCGCCTCAAACAACTGATTCCAGTCTTCTGATTTTACCATTTGTACGTTGCTAACTGTCAACTTTCTATCTTCTAGCTCTGTCTCTCCCTTGGAGTCCAAGCTCTCACATTCAGCCACCTGCTCAAGTATCTGACTACTACAGCAGATGTAGTAAGATGTCTAAAGTTGAACTCTTACTTTCATGTGCCAATAACCCACCTCTTGTGCCCCAACAACTAACCTCTGCACCACAACCTCATCATCCAAACTTGCCACTATGTAATTTTTCCATTGTAATCCATGGGACGCCTTCATTATTCTTGCCCTGAATATTTTCTAAAAAAATATTTCTTTTAATTCAAGAACAGATTTTATACAGTTCATAGATAAAATTCCAAGAATATAATGATACTTCCTTCCTTTTTTCCCTTTTTTTTCTAAAAAAATTTTGAGACAACATATTTTTCATTTACATTATACTTAAAGGTTTAATGCTTAACTGAATAAAGATTTCAACAAGTAAAAAGTAAGAAGACCAGAGTTCAGCAGGAATATAGGCAAGGCTATCAACAGTAAGCAAATGAAATCCTTGAGTTCTTTTGTTCAACCCGTTTGCAGGTCAGTTGTTCTAGCAATCCCAAAGCTCATCCCTTCAGTATCTTTCCTGATATCAGCACAGAGCAAGGCACCATCATCTGCTGCGATTAAAATCATGAGTTTACTCTTTTTTTTCAAAGATTATTGTATCTATTTGAAAGGCAGAGTTACAAAGAGAGAAGGAATGGGGGCCCAGCGCAGTGGCCTACTGGCTAAAGTCCTTGACTTGAATGCTCCAGGATCCCACATGGGCACTGGCTCTAACCCCGGCAGCCCTACTTCCTAGCCAGTTTCCCTGCTTCCTGCTTGTGGCCTGGGAAAGCAGTTGAAGATGACCCAGAGCTTTGGGACCCTGCACCCATGTGGGAGACCTGGAAGGGGCTCCTGGCTCTTGGCTTTGGATCAGCGCAACTCTGGTTGCTGTGGTTACTTGGAGAGTGAATCATCAGACGGAAGATCTTCCCCTCTCTATCTCTGACTTTGCAATAAAAATAAACAAATTTTTTAAAAAAAGAGAGAAAAGAGTAGACAGGACACAAACTGGAGTCCAAGTATGATGTCGGTATGATAGCTGATGGCTTAACCTGCTACGTCATAGCACAAAACTCCAGGTTCCAGGGTCTTGGCTCTCTAAAGCTCTCCCTCCCTTTCCTTAAACCGTCTGCAACACCATAAGATTGTTCTCATGTCTAGGGCCTCTGCCAGGAATATCCTACACCTCCATGTGGCTCCAGCTGCTTATGAGTGAGGTTCTAGTTAAAAAGTCACCTTTCTTTATCCAACCCTGCAAGAGTAGCTCACACATTCACCATCTCATAGCTCTGTTCTGTTTTCCCCATAGCACTTACTGCTAGCCAAAACTAACATCTTCATTGATTGCTTATGTATTGGTCATCTGTTTGCTTGCTGTATGTCTCCTGTGAAAATGTGAGTCTCATGAAAACAAATGCCTCACTTATCTTGTTTACCACTCACTGCCTTTCCCATGACTGGCATGTAGTGGATAGTCCAGAAGTGTCTGTTGAATGAGCTAATTACGTCAAAGCCTAATGGCAATTTGCAAATTACACATAATGGCCCATTGGAATTCAATAGCCAATTCAAATAATTCACCAATAGTTAAGAAACCAGGGATGAACCAATTGGAGTCCATATCTGACTGGTCAGTAAAAATGACATGTAATTCTAGGCTCTTTTAGCCTCTTACAGGCATCTTTTCCAATTCATGATCAAGCTGCTGACTGTCCTCCAGTTTCCTAACTTAAAGAAAAATTATCATTGTCCTGTGACTGGTTGAATAACAGAAATGATTCCTCTCTGACCCCGTTTCCTCCCACTCACCCAATGATCACTCCTCAATTTATCCAAAACCAGGCCTGAGCTGTTGAGAAGGCTCCTTCCAATTCTTCCTCTGAGCTCAGGTCTGCTAAACGTTTTACAATACATGGAGCAAGCATCACAGTCAGCGCTCCATTGCCCAGCTTTTTGTTTGAGAGGAAACAAGCAGAGGCAGAAATTTCTTTGATTTTACCTCTCTGCAGTCATCTCTCCCACATCATCTGATAAAGGTAGCAGGTGCTCTTGATGTGCAAGGCAAGTCCATGTCTGGCTCTGCACTAAGCAGGTAGTATAATTTTGAACACTTCTCTGAGTCTAGTTTATCTATAAAGTGAAAAGATCTCAGGAGGTGAAGTCCAGCTCTGTGCATGGGGAGAAAACATACTCAATCTAGGAAATGCAAAGCAATTGAACTAATCAAAGCAGCTGCTTAGGATTGCCACCATCCTGCCATTGTTAAAATCAATAGAGACGCCCAGTGCGGTGGCCTAGCAGTTAAAGTCCTTGCCTTGAAAGAGCCCGGATCCCATATGGGCGCTGGTTCTAATCCTGGTGGCCCCACTTCCCACCCAGCTCCTTGCTTGTGGCCTGGGAAAACAGTCAAGAACGGCCCAAAGCCTTGGGGCCCTGTACCCACATGGAGGACCAGGAAGAGCTCCTGGCTCCTGGTTCCTGTCTTCGGATCAGTGCAGCACCAGCCATTGCAGTCACTTGGGGAGTGAATCATTGCATGGTAGATCTTCCTCTTTGTCTCTCCTCATCTATATATATGCCTAACTTTCCAATAAAAGTAAGTAAATCTTAAAAACAAAAAAAAGTCAATAGAAAGGGTGTCAACTGGTGTCTTGCCTGTGCACTTCTGATCCAGCTCTCTGCTAATGGCTCAAGTGTTTGAGCTTTTACCACCTATGTGGGAGACCTGGTTGAAGCCTCTGACTCTGGACTTGGCTGATGCAGCCATCTCAGAAGTGAACTAGTAGATGGAAGGTCTCCCTGTGTGTGTGTTTCTCCCTCTGTGACTTTCAAATAAACACATCTATAAAAATAAAAATAAAAGACCATAGAAAGCAGAGTGCACTTGGCCAGAGGCTTGGATGGAGTCCCATGTTGTTGGCCACAGCTCTAGGAGAGGAGACTTATACAAATTAACAGCTTCCCATGGGATATTCATGGTTCATAGACAAGCTAAAAACTACATAATCCAATCTCTAGTCCACTTCTGATTCCTAACCACTGCAGACAGTCATACACCAGCTGCCTCATCTACATCTTCATCTGATGCTAAGAGTTAATGTCCAATTTTAAATGTTTGAAACCTCTTACCTCTCCCATTGTGTTGCTTTTCATCTCACTTGGTGCCAGAGTCTAAAACCTCAGTTCTTCTCTTCCTCAACCTGCCATGTAATATTCCAACAGAGCCCTTTGCTTCAGGCTTCAGCATCCATCCACCCATCCATCCAGAGCCCAGCAGTACCTCACTGCACAGGAGCGAGGTTGAGCTGCCGCCTCCTGTCTCATGGGCTGTTAACTGCCACTGCCTCCTCATCAGAAGCACTGCTCCCACCCTTGCCTCCTGCCTCTCTTGCAAATCCTATACCATTTCCATATTACATTCAGAATAAAAGCTAGTCCTTTCAAATGACCTCAAGGCCCCATGTGATCCCTTCCTCCCTCCTCCCCTCGTGGATCTGAGCTGCCATTCTTCCCACCAACACCCATTTGGCCCCAGCCACCAGTGGTCTCCTCAACTCTTTTTCAAACACTTTAGGATTATCCTGGACTTAAGGCTTCACCACTTTACTTTTTTATGGTATCTCCATAAATCTCTCTCCCCATTTCTTCCCAATACCACAGTTATATTGAGGCGCACTGTCACCTCCCTATTTAAAATTAAAACCTGTCCCCTCATCCCTATTCCAAAAACTCCTGGTTGTCTGATCCATTTTCCCTTAGGCTCTTAATCTTCTGATATTCTTTATAACGTATTTGTTACTTTTTTTTTTAAATTTGTTACTTTGGAAATGTAGAGAAGACATCTGCATTCCATATTTAACCATCATTATCTGCCGGTTCACTCATCCTCCCCACCAAATGCACACAGTACCCAGGCCAGCACCAAAACCAAGAACCAGAAACCCAGTCTGAGTATCCTGATGGGAGACGGGGACACAACAACTAGATCCATCCCTACTCTCTTCCAGGCTGCACATTATTAGGAAGCTAGAATCAGGAGGAGGACGAGGACTCAAACCTAAGCACTCTGATGTGGGATGTGGGCATCCCAAGCACTGGATTAACCTCCATACCAGCATCCACTCCTGTACTATGCTTGGTGTTCGTTATCTAGATCACTGCTCTCAGTATAATCTCAACAAAGGCAGGGATTTTTGTATGATTTATGCCAGCACAAAATGACACTCTATAAATATTTGTTGAATTAACAAAAAGAACAAATATTACTAAAGGTTAAGAGTATTTCAGGTTTGGGCATTTGACATAGTGCTTAAATTGCCACTTGGGAGGCCTACATTCCATATAAAAGTGCTTGGGTTCAAGCCCTAGCCCTGTTCTTGACTCCAGCTTCCTGCTAAAGATAGTCCTGGAAGGCAGCAGGTGATGGCTCAAGCGGTCCAGTCCTCACCACCCAAATGGGAGAGCTAAATGGGGTTTCTGGCTCTCATTTCAACTTGCTGCAGCCCTGTCTATGTGCACATCTGAGGAATGAGTCAGCAGATAGACCAAGCTCTCTCTCTGCCTTTCAGAATAAACAAATTTTTAAAAAATATTTATTTATTTATTTTGACAATCTTCACATAATTAGGGTAAAAAGGTTCAAGCACTACAATTAGTTCCGTATTGTTTCCTTAATATATCTGACGTAAAAGGGGATTTTAAGGGAGAAGACCCACCCAGTCTCCCACCCACCCTAGGTCCCAGATGTGGGGCATGTTCCGAGGGTCTTGCTCACAGAATAAACACATTTTTTTAAAAGATTTATTCATTTTATTACAGCCAGATATACACAGAGGAGGAGAGACAGAGAGGAAGATCTTCCGTCCAATGATTCACTCCCCAAGTGAGCCACAACGGGCCGATGCGCGCCGATCCGAAGCCGGGAACCAGGAACCTCTTCCGGGTCTCCCACACGGGTGCAGTGTCCCAATGCGTTGGGTCATTCTCAACTGCTTTCCCAGGCCAAAAGCAAGGAGCTGGATGGGAAGTGGAGCTTCCGGGATTAGAACCGGCGCCCATATGGGATCCCGGGGCTTTCAAGGCGAGGACTTTAGCCGCTAGGCCACGCCGCCGGGCCCCAGAATAAACAAATTTTTTTTTTTAATTATTTATTGTTTAACTTCAGTAATTACATTGTATTATGTGACACAATTACATAGATACTTGGGTTCTCCCCACCCCTCCCCAAACCCTCCCACCATGGTGGATTCCTCCACCTTGTTGCATAACCACAGCTCAAGTTCACAGAATAAACAAATTTTTTAAAGAGAGTACCCCAATGGTTGTGTTCCTACTGCGCCTCCTTCCTGGAAAAACAGTGTAATTTAAGCTTCACTGAGCACTATTCAAATTTCCTCTTGGTAGATCTTATCCTAGTATTAACATTTGAGTCTGAACCCATGGCACAAATAACAAACTGTAATTTCCCTACAGAACCACGGATTTCAGAAACAAGGACAAATCCAGTGACCCATAATCAATTGTTTTTAAAGTAGCCACATCCTTGAACTCCCCCATGTGAGTGTGCATCCCTCTCAACTACGTAACCAATACTGAAAACTTTAAGTAAATACATATTTAAAAAGAAGTAGTCACATACAAACTGTAAGATTTGAAATCCCTTTCTGGACTATTTTCTTATTAATTCCTTAATTTTCTTTTTATAATTTCTAACTTTCTTTCTCTTTTTTTAAGATTTATTTTTTAATTGCAAAGTCAGATATACAGAGAGCAGGAGAGACAGAGAGGAAGATCTTCTGTCTGATGATTCACTCCCCAAGTGGTTGCAATGGCCAGTGCTGCGCCGATCTGAAGCCAGGAGCCAGGAATCTCCTCCAGGTCTCCCACATGGATGCAGAGTCCCAAGGCTTTGGGTCATCCTCGACTGCTTTCCCAGGCCACAAGTAGGGAGTCCAGGTTCTCCAGAGCACCAGACGGTGCTGGCATCTAGCCCAGTTAAGTGCGCCCAGCCCCAGTTCACACTTGTGCCAAGGGAGATTGCAGCCATATCCAAACCAGAACTCAACCCTCACTCTGGCCCCAGGACTCTCCCGTGGGAACCCTAACCCAGCAAGGGTATACTCTCACAGCTTCCCAATACAGCCTATTCCCAGCCCTAGATTACACGCATGCCAGTGGTTGCTCTGACCCAGTTGGCTTAGCCCTTCACCTGTCTCAGCCTTTGTCTTCAATGCTGTGGCCTAGTATCCCTGGCTCATGCAGACCAGTCGGTGTAAGAGCCTAGGTCAGCATGACTTGTGCTCCATCCTGATTTCTGTTCTTCCTTGTGAGCTGAGGTTTGCTCAGCCCTGCCCAATCCACCCCTTCCAGTTGCAGCTCGGCTCACCCCACATCCTATTTTAGAATGTATTTTCAGGTGCTGCTGCCTTGACCTGCCCAGACTGTTGTCAGTTCCTTTACCTGTAAGTGGTGGCAGGTGCTATGGTCACACCTAGCTCAGTCCATTGCCACCCCAGCTGCGAGCTAACCTGCGGAACTTGTATTTCCACAGGGTTGGGCCCACAGTTCTCCTGGAGAATCTACCCCCAGACCTGGTTCTCTTGTGTGCTGATTAGTGTCTTGACCCTGCGAAATGTGACCCGTACACTATTCCACCACTCAGTCAGGTTCTGGTACCTAGCCATGCCAGACAGGCCTCCATCTATGGCTTTGGTGTGGACTGGTGTATGGCAGTCAGTGATGCTCTATGCTAACAGCCCATCTCAGGATTCCCATTTGGGCTGGTGAATCAATCTGACCCAAATAGATCTTATGGACTCTCCCCTCCAAGCCACCAGGTCTCAGTCCCCACACTTGCCAGAAAGTTCTAGGACCCCATTGCTGGGAATCACCCACATTTCATCCCTGACCTACACTCACACTGGCCTTGTTCATGTGTGTCCCTAGGCAGTAATTATATATCTTAAAAACCCCAGAGTTCGCTTCAATGCCCATTGACATGTACAAGAGCTAAACAGGATGTGGCACAGACTGAACAAGTCTGAGGTACATACTGGCAAGCATGGGAACCAGGGTAGGAGGTAGGTCTGGTGGGGGTTATTGGGGGTCCCTCCAGCTAGGCTGCAGCTCCCACTAGTTGGTGTGAGGGCTGAGTATGAAGTGGGCAGGATCAGACTGGACTGCAACGCCCATCGGTTCGCATGGAAGACAGGGCTGGAAACAGAACTGACCCAGCAATTGCAATGACGACCATGAGCATACGCTGATTGGGGCGACGGACGGTGCCGGACTCTACTGGCAAACTCACACAAGAATCAGGTCTGGGATCACCTCAGACGAAGTTTCTTTGGAGATCCCTCCAACTGAACTGCTGATCTCTGAACTCCAACCATGAAGAGACTATGTCAGCCAGTGGATTCTGAATAGATTTCATTATGATTGGAATGGCAAGATTGGCAGCAATTCAGAACTGTTGAACTATCAAAACTGTTTGAGCAGGACCCTTGGAGGGTGCCTCACATCGGGGACCTGGGATGGGTGGGAGGCTGGGTGGGGCTTCTCCCTTTGTTTCTCCCCTGACCCCAGATACAAGGAGAAATGATATTAGTGTGGAAACAACAGTATAACCCACTTTCCTGTAGCCCTTGACCCTTTGTACGCTAATCAACTATATAAGATTATAAAAAATAAATTAATTAAATTAAATTTTAAAAAAAAGAACAGAGATTTGGGGCAGTCAATCCAAGTGACAAATCTCAGACTTGCTAACTTACTAAGTGATTTTGTCAAGCTTTTTCATTTGAGTCTCTATGCCTCCCTCTGTGAACTGGAGAATACTGGTTACCTACCAGTGTTGTTCAGTGATGAGATGGAAATGAGATGCCTGGCATTGATTCTGAATAAGTGGTAGCCACAGTAGGCCAATTGGCTCATGTTACATACACTAAACTTACATTTTGGAATCCCCAAAATTTCTTTTTTTTTTAAAGATTTATTTATTTTTATTGCAAAGTCAGATATACATAGAGGAGGAGACACAGCAAGAAATATCTTCTGTCCTATGATTCACTCCCGAAGTGACCGCAACATCCAGTACTGCACCAATCTGAAGCCAGGAGTCCAGATCCTCTTCCAGGTCTCCCACAAGGGTACAGGGTCCCAAGGTTTTGGGCTGTCCTCTATTGCTTTCCCAGGCCACAAGCAGGGAGCTGGATGGGAAGTGGAGCTGCTGGGATTAGAACTGGTGCCCATATGAGATCCCAGCATGTTCAAGTCGAGGACTTTAGCCATTAGGCCATGGTGCCGGGCACCCAATAATTTGTTAAATTGCAAACACTGTTACCTGGTATTTTTTCTGATTAATGGGATCCCAGCGCTTTCAAGGAGAGGACTCCAGCCACTAGGCCACGCTGCCAGGCCCTCAAATGTTTTAAAAGTTCTTTTTTGTTTGGTTTTGAAAGGTAGAGTTACAAGGAAAGAGAGAGAGAGAGAGAGATCTATCCACTGGTTCACTCCTCAAAATGCCTGCAGTGACCAGAACTGGGCAGGTCTGAAGTCAAGGGCCAGGAGCTTCTTTCAGGTCTTCCACATGGTTGCAGGACTCCCACGTGGGTGCAGATGCCCAAGGACTTGGGCCATCCTCTCCTGCTCTCCCAGGCCATTAGTAGGGAGCTAAATCGGAAGAGGAGTAGGCAGAACTTGAACCGGTACCCTTATGGGATGCTACCGCCACAGGCAGAGACTTATCCTACTAAACTGCAGGTCTGTCCCCACTTTCAAATTTTTATTCAACTCCCAGTTAGCTAGCTGCTTGGTTTAATAAAAACTATGTGAAAAAACATATAAAAGGACATTCTTTTTTGAGAATACGAGACACAATTTTTCCATTTTTAATAGTAATAATCCATTCTCTCCTACCTTCCCTCCTTCCATTACTCCTCCCCCCTCCTCTCTCTTCTACTTCCCTTCTTCCCCAGCTGTCTCCTGCATCACCCAAAACCCTCCTCACTCCACATCTTAAGCTAAAGTCAAGATTTGTGTGCAGGATGTAAAATTGTTCTCTCCAGCTGCACACTGGACCATGGCCTTCTATTCATGCTTCGCAGTCCAGTCATTCAGAACCACTTTGCATCTCTGTACTTCCTCCCTGCTTCTGCCTGAATGTGTGCTACCTGGCTTATCAGAATGCCCACCCTGGGCATGGTGCATGGGCTCAATGGCTAAATCGTCACTTGGCATGTGATGCAATCCCATATGAGCGCCCATTCATTTCCTGGCTATTCTACTTTCCCAATCTTGCTCCCTGCTCGTGGCCTGGAAAAGCAGTAGAGGATAGCCCAAAGCCTTGGAACCCTGTTCCCTTATGGGAGACCTGGAGCAAGCTTCTGGCTTCCAGATCGGCTCAGCTCTGGCTGTTGTGTCTACTTGGAAAGTGAACCAGGGGATGGGGGACCTATCTCTGTCTCTCCTCTTCATAAATCTGAGCTGCCTTTCCAACAAAAAATAATAAATCTTAAAAAGAAGAAGAGGAGGGTCCGGAGTGGTGGCCTAGTGGCTAAAGTCCTCGCCTTGAAAGCCCCGGGATCCCATATGGGCGCCAGTTCTAATCCCAGCAGCACCACTTCCCATCCAGCTCCCTGCTTGTGGCCTGGGAAAGCAATCAAGGATGGCCTAAAGCCTTGGGACCCTGCACCTGCGTAGCAGACCTGGAAGAGGATCTGGGCTCCTGGCTTCAGATTTGTTCAGCGCTGGCCGTTGTGGTCACTTCAGACAGATATTTCTGTCTCTCCTCTCTGTGTATCTGACTTTGCAATAAAAATACATAAATCTTTAAAAGAAGAAGAAGAAGAAGAAGAATGCCCCCTCTCCTTCCTAAAAGTAGATGAACATTCTCATCTCTTGGTTTACCCCTGCAAGCAGCCACATCATAGTGTAGACTCTCCTCTCTTCCCCGTTAGTAGAAACAGCTTGTAAGCAGGGCATGTTTCCTTCCCCAGCATATCCCATTGAGTCCACCTAGAGCCTGACACAGTGTAAATTTATAATATGTTTTTCTTGAAGGGTGCAACTGAATCTCATTGTCACTCAGCTTGCCTTCCATTCAGAGAACTCTCTTGATCTTTAAGCCTCTGGCTGGAGTGAGTAGAACAGAGGAGCAGGATGTACCCTGGGGGTTTTGCTAACTGCAGGAATCAGCTCTTGATGGCTTGAGGTAAAGATGTCATTATACAGATTTAAGACTGACACACCAATGAGTTATGAAGGTCCCCCATCACAGGCCAGCATATCAGAAAGAAAAAACTAACCTCCTCCCCATGATAAAAATGATGTCAGCCTTTCCATCTGTAGGTGGATATTGCATTAAATGCTGCTTTTATCTTTAGTGATATGCAGAAAAGATTGCATACATGCGCTATTAGTTTTATTTGCCTAAATATGCATTGCTGGTATTTGAGTTTCACAAATGTGGATTGCTGCTGTATTTCCACACACACACAAAAAAAGGTGATTTAAATCTGTTCTTCTTAAACTATTTCCTTCTGGGTCTGGCGCAGTAGCCTAGTGGCCAGAATTCTAGCCTTGCATGAACTGGGATCCCATATGGGTGTCAGTTCACATCCCGGCAGCTCCACTTCCTTTCCAATTCCCTGTTTGTGGCCTGGGAAAGCAGTCACGGATGACCCAAAGCCTTGGGACCCTGTACCCATGGGGGAGACCCGGAAGAAGCTCCTGGCTCTGGCTTTGGATTGGCTCACTTCTAGCAGTTGCGGTCACTTGGGGAGTGAACCAGTGGATGGAAGGTCTTTCTCTCTGTCTCTCCTTTTCTCTTCAAAATCTGACTTCTGACTTTCCAATAAAAATAAACAAATCTTTTTAAAAATGTTAAAAACGTATTTCTTTCTGAAATACACAGACTCATTGTCATATACTGCCTACCTTTCATCCACCAATTACATTAATCAGAAAAAATATCAGGTAAGAGCATTTGCAAATTAACAAATTATTGGGTGCCCTGCACCATGGATATGGGCACCGGTTCTAATCCCGGTGGCCCCTCTTCCCATCCAGCTCCCTGCTTGTGGCCTGGGAAAGCAACTGAGGACGGACTAAAGCTTTGGGATCCTGCACTGGTGTGGGAGACATGGAGGAAGTTCCAGGCTCCTGGCTTCAGATCGGCGCAGCACTAGCCATTGCAGTCACCTGGGGAGTGAACCATGGGATGGAAGATCTTTGTCTCTCCTCCTCTCTGTATATCTGACTTAGCAATAAAAATAAATAAATCTCTTTTAAAAAAAATCCTTTGAAACAAATGTTTTAAGGCCTGTAGTATCTCTTCAGGAAAGTTCAAACTTTGTCTGATAACATTAAACATGCTATTAAAGTTGGCTGAGATCCAAACTGTACTGCTATGGTAGCTGTGGATGTGTAGTGGACCCCTGGGCAAAGATGTGGCCAATCCAAGGTAAGACTCATACTCCTGGACTGCAGGATTACCTTGGAGTCTGACATTCACGACCGCTGCTCTCCCAGGGCAGGCAGCCAACCTAGCAGAGGATGTTCACGCTCAGTAGCATCCTGCTGATGAAAGCCCTGGACGGCAAGGGTGGCTCCAGTCACTAGGTCCCTGCTGTTCAAGTGGGAGACCTAGATCAACTCCCCAGCTCCTGGCTTTGGATCAGCCTATTTGCATCCACTGTGCGCACTGGGAGAACATGCCAGCAGAAGCGAGCTCTGTCTCTTTCTCATGCTGCTTCTCTGTCAAATAAGCAAGTAAATATACAGCATTTCTGATCTTCTAATACAATTGAAGAGACTCCCCATTACCAAGCAAGGCTCATACAGGTATCTTATAATTTAGAATAACAACAGTATCCTTGCAATGAGGAGAATGAGAAAACAATAGGTCATAAAGGCAAAAGTTATACATCCTAAGCTTATTCCTTTCAACTAGGGAAAACATTAAAATCGGTGGCAGTTCACGTCAAAGGTTTTTTTTTTTTTTTTAAAGATTTATTTTATTTTTATTACAAAGTCAGATATACTGAGAGGAGGAGAGACAGAGAGGAAGTGGAGCTGCCGGGATTAGAACCAGCGGCCATATGGGATCAAGGCGAGGACCTTAGCCACTAGGCCACGCTGCCAAGCCCAACGTCAAAGGTTTTTACAAACAGGCAAATGTCATGACTTTAATTGAAACAATCTTTGCGGCATTCAAAATGGGTAAATCTAAAAAGGATCTAAGATAGCAATGAGTTGGACAACTCTTTCTCCTCTCCCTGTTACCCTCTGCTCAAATGTATACAGGCTAACCAAGTCTTTGCAGACATTTCTTCATCTTGTCCATCTGGATTCTGAAGCGTGCCTCAATGTGGAAAGCAGCGCCATCCTTGACTCTTTAGAAAAACATGACAAAGGAGCGAGACAAGGTGCCAGGCCCCAGTTTTTGCTGTGTCGCTGTGGTTGCCCCTGCTGGGAATTCCCATGCCCCTCACCCACCCTGAGAATCCTGAATAACAAGCAGGCCTTCTGGAATGACTCAGGCTGCAGACGTGGCGCTCACACTTCATCTCCCAGGAAACCCAGAAACTTCCCAGGAATGAAGTGACGGGAGCCAAGCAGCCAGCCGTGCGAGCCCAGTCCTGAGCAGACAACAGTGCCTCAGTGTGTCAAAGCCCCAAGAACCAACTTCTGTCAGCAGGCACAAGACACTGATCACAGGCAGGTGGCCCCCCGACAAGACGGGGAAAGGGGTGCAGCAGCCTGGACTCGCTTCTCACTCTGGCATTTTAATGAGAAATAACAGGGAAACGGGAAGGTTTTACAACCATTTTATTTGTGTGTTAAAAACCCTGGATGACTTTTTAACAGTGATCTCTACCAAAGGGCTAGGGCACAGTGCAGGACCCTTTTTACAATGTCCATTTTCTCTCTGACCTAAATCAGTATGTGAAAAAACATTTGATTAGGAAAATGGAAATCAGCTAACTTTCAAGTCTGTCAGTGAATTACATCTATTAACATAAGGAAAGATAGGAGCAAAAATTGCAAATTTTTTTCAGAACTGGACACTAAAACACTCTCCCTGCATATGTTAGGGGGGAAATAAATACTGAATCCTCAGTTGCAGCACATTTGAGTGTATGAGGGATAGATGTGCCCCATTTTCTACCTCCAAGATCTGATTTCACATTCCAAGGTGGTTAGTTCAAGTCCACAGGCTCAGCTCACGCTGCTGAACACAGTTGCTATTTCATGCAAATCCACAGCTAAACAGAACACAATGTTTAAAAGAATTTATTTATTTTTATTGGAAAGGCAGATAGAGAGGAAGACTCTCCATCCACTCATTCACTCCCCAAGTGACTGCAAAAGCTGGAGCTGAGCCCATTCGAAGCCAGGAGCTTCCTCCAGGTCTCCTACATGGGTACAGGGTCCCAATGCATTGGGCCGTCCTCAACTGCTTTCCCAGGCCACAAGCAGGGAGCTGGGTGGGAAGTGGAGCTGCCAGGACATGAACCAGTGCCCATATGGGATCCTGGCACATGCAAGGCAAGGACTTTGGCCACTAGGTTACCACACCAGGCCCAGAAAAATGATTTTTAAGGCACAAAAATTTTCAAAGAAAAACTCGAGGAATATTAAAAATGTTCAAAGAAAAAACATATTTTGAAAAATTTATGCATCAATTTTCAAAAAGTTCTGCAACAAAATAAACCCATGTTGTAATGCGATTGCCACAAGCTTTTTGAAGCCCCTTATAGGGGACCGTGTGTTAGTTATTGGAAAAAAAACAAAACAAAACTGAAAAAAGAAATACTTTATGTAGGGTTTTTCAATTGAATAAGAATGTAAAACAAAGTTGTTTTTCTTTTTTTTTTTAAGATTTATTTATTTTATATTATTGGAAAGGCAGATGTACAGAGAGGAGGAGAGACAGAGAGGAAGATCTTCCATCCAATGGTTCACTCCCCAAGTGGTTGCAACGGCCAGAGCTGTGCCGATCCGAAGCCAGGAGCCAGGAACTTCTTTCCGGGTCTCCCAGGTGGGTTCAGGGTCCCAAGGCGTTGGGCCATCCTCGACTGCTTTCCCAGGCCACAGGCGGGAACTGGATGGGAAGCGGAGCTGCTGGGATTAGAACCAGCGCCCATATGGGATCCTGGCGCGTTCAAGGCGAGGACCTTAACCATTACGCTATCGTGCCAGGCACCCCTTTTTTTCTTAAAGATTTATTTATTTTATTTTATTGAAAAGGCAGGAGTACAGAGAGGAGGAGAGACAGAGAGGAAGACTAAGTCATTTTTCTTAAAACATCTGTTTGTGTAAATTGCGTGAAGAAAACAGGGGATTTCCTGCTACCTCCTTGCACAGGGCCATGTCAGTGTTCTGGCTAGCAGTGCAGGGAGCATTAAAGGGCAGCATTTTCCCCTGAGCCTCTGGGAATTATCTTTGTGGTTAAGAGTCAAGGCTTATGAACTGTGAAGTAACCAGGCAGACAGACTGGCTCTGCAAGGTTATGTACCAATTTGACTCAGGATCATGGTCTTTTGACCTTAAAAGCCATTTGTGGGCCGAGTGCCATCAGCCATTCCTGAAGGTAGTGTGTGGTGTGATCAGCTTAGATGGAAAGACTGTGGTTGAAACCTTGTCTTGTCGTCCCTGAACTTGAACGGTGGGAGATGCACGGTATAGGGAAGGCAGGAAGCAAGAGAAAAAGAAAAATGCAAGCTCCAAATATACCTCCTAAGGCAAAATATTCCAACCTTAAGGGTGACATATGAAGCCAAAAAGATACGGGTATTCTTAGGAGCTCCTCCCCCTAAAATAAACAAGTATGTCACTAAAACAATAGAGGGGAGCTGTCAATCCTAAGACCTGCTGCCTAAGGTGCTCCTGGGAAATGGACTCCAGACACCAGACAGCTCAGCCGTGGGTGGAGGGCTCCTGGAGTCATGACCATTAAGGAGATAAGATCACCCGACTTAGACAGTAGCTTTAGTCCCTGATGTCCCTCCACCTGCCCCTCTGACAATGAGGGCCCTTTGCTTTCAGCCATCAACACCCACCATGTAAACAAAGACAACAGAAGGGACAATAAAAATATTCACGGCCATCATTAAAATATACCACTCCACCCACGATTCTCTGCTGATGAGCATAGCTCTCTGCAGCCCTCTTTCCTCAGCCAAAAGAAAAAGTGGGCCTCCCCAACTGTCCCCAATATGATCTACACTTGCTTGAAAGGGGTTCTGGAAACTGCCAGTGAGAAATGAACTAAAGACCAGATGTAAAGCTTTGTTAGGACTATCGCAGCGAATGGTGAAATATTTACAACTTCAGAACCTGTTCGTATGAAAACATACAGGGACCTGGTTCCCTCCCCTGCCTCAGGAATCAAGAATGCTCCCTTGCTGAGTGATTCCATCTTGTTGACACTCAAGAGAAAGCTTTGGCTCCAGGAAAAGAAGGTAGGTGTGTAGACAGGGTCTACCATCCTCAAAACAATGTGGTAGCAGGTGAGTTCATTCGGCTGTAGCTATTCTTTTGATGACAAATTCACACAGAAGTTGAATGCTTAGAGAAAACATAAGCATAATTTTGACATCAAGTATAGAAGGGTCCCTATGAAAAGTCCTCAGGGCCACTTCCCCAGTTGCCCAAAACAAACCAGAATATAAAGAATGGAAGAAGTAGTAAAGTGTATCAGGATGACAGAAAACACTGGAACTGCAGTCTGTAGGTGAATGGAACACACATCCACTAATACAAAAGGAAAAGGAAAGAGTGGGGGATAGAAAACGACCTCTCCAGCCACTGTGTAAGGAGATAAAATCAAGGCTCAATGGCCCAAGTTGGCCTTGGTACAAAGTGGTGGTTTGGGATTTTGTGTTGTGTCAATCAGTCCAGCTTCTCTGAAGGCACCCTCAGGGAGTGAGAGCTGAGCATCCTTGAGCAACTTCATTCGGTGAGTCAGGGATTCTGCAATAGTCAGAGGATCCCCTGAGCTGGTGGCTCAGTACCGTCCTGGGACCAATGTTGGTCCAGCACAAGGCCCCGTAGTGATTCCATGGACTGATGTTGGCCTAGCGTAAGGCCTTGCAGTGCTCCACAGAAACATTTTGTGCGCAAATGAGAGGTTCTGGGAAATGGAAATGAAAAAGCCCACAACAATCCAACTGAAGTCAGCTTCACTTCTGGGCACTCCTTGCATGGCAAGGAGTCGCTCTGGGCTTTCACAACTGCTCCTGGGGGCAGCATCATTGGGGTTTTCATTTGGGTCACTCTAGTACCTTGAGATTGCATAATGGTGCAATAAGGTGTTATCTGGCTGACCCAAGGAAAAGTGGTCCTTTGCTCTTTTATTTGTTACTGGGATAAAAGTGACTGTTGAGTGATTTAGAAGGGTTAAAAAAGTATTTTAGGGGTCAGCTCCATGGCATAGCAGCTAAGCCTCTGCCCGAGATGACAGTTACCATATGGGTGACGGTTTAAGTCCTGGCTGTCCCACTTCTAATCCAGTTCCCTGCTGTTAATTCACCTGGGAAAGCAGCAGAGGGTACTCCAAATCCTTGGCCCCTGTAACCCCATGGGAGATCTGGAAGAAGCTCCTGACACCCGGCTCCCTCTTGTCCACTTCCCTGTTGTCATGTGAGCAGTGAACCAGATGATGGAAGAAGTCTCTTCTCGTGTGTGTGTGTGTGTGTGTGTGTGTGTGTGTCTCCTTCCCTTTCTGTAATTTCATCTTTCAAAATAAATAAAAAGGTTATATATGGCTGGATAGATAAATAGACAAACTTGGGCTACACCTTGGAGAATTAATGTTTTAAATAATAAATCTTACATGATTAAACTCTATTTCTGTAACTCAGCAAAGTGGTCATAAAAACTGGCATATGTGTATAGGGCTCAGCCTGGGAACCAGCTGGCTGTGGCCAAAATTATTTCCATGGACTGGGAAGACTTGCTTATATGGAAGGTCCTGTAGTCTTTTGAGTGTCATTAACTAGGATGGAAAAACATCCAGTTGTGGCACCTCTATACCACTCACCACCATCATGGCTATTGTTTGGATTAAACGAGTTGGATGCAGTTGAGCAGGTCAGGTCTGTCAACACAGCCTTGCCTTATGCTGTACAAGAGACACCACAGCCAGAGTTGTTGTTCTAGAACCACAGGCCATGCTTGAAATGTTGTATTCATCCCTGATCCTCTAACTCATCTCACAAATTCTAGGTACTTTTATGAGCTCCATTGTACAGCTGGTAAAACGGAGGCCCATGGCAGGTAAGCCATGTGCCCAAGCTCTAGTGGAAGATAGAGCTAGGACTGAGCCCCAAGGGGCTGGTACCGGAGCTTGTGGTACCGGAGCTTGACCTCATAACCCCACTCATTTAGACCAAATAAAAGCCACATGACTCAGCTTCCAAACAGAAGCTGGTTTTCAAGCACATAATCGGTTCACTTGGACTTCTGAGGGTGCGCACATCTCCTATTCTTTGTGTTAGCTGCTCGGCTTCACTATTTGTTCTGTGATAACTTCCGTGCCAGGAAGACAAGGAAGCCAGTTCACTCTTCTGAATCTCTAAACAATTGTGGCAACACACATACAACAAGGAAACGTATTGTCCAAATCATTTTCAATGATAGGATTCTGTAATGTTAAAGACAAATCATCTGTTCTCATCACCACTAACCATTCGTAGAACTCTTTTCATCTTGTAAAACTAACACATTGTGCCCATGAAACAGCAGCTTCCCACGACCCCTGTCCCCAGCCTCTGCAACCACCAGCACACTAGCTCACAGACTTGGAATCCTACACTATCTTTCTTTGACCAGCCTATTTCATTTAACTTAACATCCTCAGGGTTACTCTGTGTTATGGAATGTGCCAACACAATGTAACATCCAACACAATGCAACATCCCCCCCTTTTTTTTTGGTTTGCTCTTTTTTTGTTGTTTTTATTTTTCCCTTCCTTCTTTAAGGCTGAATTTTATATGTCATAAAAAGTACGTATCTTCATTTCATTCGTCCATCTGCCTGTTAGCAGACACTTAGCTTCCACTTTTGACTATTGTCAATAATTCATCTATAAACTGGAGTGGATAAATTGAATTATCAATTCAATAATTTATTCCCAGTGATTATTTTTAAACACAATCTTCCTAATCCAGGAAGTAGAACATATTGGAGGATTGGCCCTTTTGAGATTCCATGCTAGATCATAAAAATCCTGGAATATCAAGGTTAGATAAGAGCAAGAACTTCATCTTCTAATCCCTAAATGACACTTGAATTTCTCTCCCTCTTTTTATTTTTTTTTAGATTTATTTTATTTTTATTACAAAGTCAGATATACAGAGAGGAGGAGAGACAGAGAGGAAGTGGAGCTGCCAGGATTAGAACCGGCGACCATATGGGATCCTGGCATGTTCAAGGCGAGAACCTTAGCCACTAGGCCACGCCGCCAGGCCCTCTCCCTCTTTTTTTTTTTTTTTTAAATATTTATTTCCCTTTATTTAAAAGGCAAAGTTACAGCAAGAGGAGAGACAAAGATCTTCCATCTGCTGATTCACTCCCAAATGGCTGCAATGGCAGGAGCTGGACTGCTCGGAAGCTGAGCGCCAGGAGGTTCCTTTGGCTCTCCCACGCGGATGCTTTGCCTACGCACTTGAGCCATCCTCTGCCGCTTTCCCTGGCCACAAGCAAGAAGGTGCATCACAAGTGGACCATCTAGGGTTTGAACTGGTGCCCATATGGGATTCGAGCAACACAGGTGGAGGATTAGCCTACTCTGCCATGGCACTGGCCCCTTGAATCTCTTTTAGAATATGTGCCACCAAGGTGCTTTTCAACCCTGATTCTCAGCCTCTTTTATTTTCTTACAATCTAATTCTTGGAAATGTCTTCCAGGGCCTGACGCGATAGCCTAGTGGTTAAAGTCCTCACGTTGCACGTGCCAGGATTCCATATGGGAGCAGGTTCTAGTCCCGGCAGCCCCACTTCCCATCCAGCTCCCTGCTTGTGGCCTGGGAAAGCAGTCGAGGATGGTCCAAAGCCTTGGGACCCTGCACCCACATGGGAGACCTGGCAGAAGCTCCTGGCTCCTGGCTTCAGATTGGCTCAGCTCCAGCTATTGCGCTCACTTGGGGAATGAACCATTGGACGGAAGATCTGTCTCTCCTCCTCTCTGTATATCACCCTTTCCAATTAAAAAAAAAAAAGAAAAAAGAAATGTCTTCCAAATGCCCCTCTGGTGCCTGCCTCCCCTTATCTTTCACTCGTTGGTCCCAATTCCACCCTGTGAAGTCTACTCTTGCTCACCGCAATGGTCTTTTGCAGAGCTGAAAGGCAGAGAGAAGCTGTGGGCGTCTTCCTCACTTGAAGATAACATGAATGGATGTTACATGAGAGTTAAATTAGTGTGAGGTTCAGGGAACAAAGACTTTGACCTTTCCACTTGATCAACATTTTTTCAAAGATGCGTTTATTCTTAGTTGAAAGGCAGATTTGACAGAGAGAAGAGACAGAGAAAGAGAATCTTCCATCTACCAGTTCACGTCCCAAATATCTGCAATAGCCAGAACTGGGTGGGTTCAAAGCCAGGAGCCTGGAGCCTCCTCTGGGCCTACTACATGGGTAAAGGGGCCCAAGGATATGGGCCATCTTCCACTGCTTTCTTAGACGTCAACAGAGAGCTAGATCAGAAGTGGAGCAGCTGGGACACCTCTATGGGATACTGGCACCACAGGCAGAAGCCTAACCCATCACTCCATCTATCAACATTTTATACACACATCTGACAATGAGGGAGGGGGCAGACTGTTCTTTGGTCGTATCTTCTGATCAAAACTCCCAGTGCTAGTGAATATCAACAGTAAACACTTCTACATTGTATGAAACGATGCCATCTGACCAGGAAAACTGTTACCGAAAAGAGAGCTGCTTCCCTTGGGCCCAGCGCCATGGTCTAGCAGCTAAAGTCCTCACCTTGAACGCCCTGGGATCCCATATGGGTGCAGGTTCTAATTCTGGCCGCTCCACTTCCCATCCAGCTCCCTGATTGTGGCCTGGAAAAGCAGTTGAGGACGGCCCAAAGCTTTGGGACCCTGTATCCACGTGGAAGACCCGGAAGAGGTTCCTGGTTCCTGACTTCGGATTGGCTCAGTATTCAGCCGAGGCGGTCACTTGGGGAGTGAATCATCAGATGGAAGATCTTCCTCTCTGTCTCTCCTCCTCTCTGTATATCTGACTTTGTAATAAAAATAAAATAAATCTTATAAAAAAAAAAGAGAGAGAGAGAGCGAGCTGCTTCCCTCTTAGGGCACTTGGCCATAGGCACCTTCCCAGGTCAGTAACAGAAGCACCCCAGATGTCTCTGTCCCGGCTCCTTTTCCTCTACTCCTTCATGTGACTCCTGTGGTGGGCTCAGTCCCTTCTAAATGTCTCAGCTGTAAAACAGCCGCTCCATGGCAGCACAATTTCCCTTCTGCTTCAAACATGATCTGTAAACATGGGGAAAGCACCGAAGCCACATTTCCCCCATAGGCAGGTCCTCCCAGCAGATGGTCTGCACACACACGGGGGACATAAATCAAGGCCTGAAATTCCCCAGCATTCTCCCATCTGACCCCCTGGAGAGGGTGAAGTCAGTCAACATGATGAGCAAAACAGACTTGTCAGTGCTGACTCCGAATCCATCAGCTACATCTTCTGTGGAAAGCAGTATTTGCGCCAGGTATCAAGGCATGGAATGTATTTTTGGAAAGGAAAAGCAAATTTTCCCCAGTTTCTAGCAGCTGGAGCTTGCAGACATGTCTTCAAATGGGATCGGCCTCCTGGGATCTCCTGTGTGTCCCACCCCCTGCACTCCCACGCTCAGCCAGCTTCCTCCTTGCTTTCTAGTGAGGTCAGCTGACTTCCAAAGGCCAAGGGGCGTTCTCCTTGGAGGTGGCACCAGCGTAGCTCAGCTTTTCCCCAGGGAAAGTGACGGGGCTTGGCGAAGGCCAACTGAAGACGACCTGACCTGTCATGGTGCTATCTTTCAGCCCCTTACTCGAGATACAACACATCCACAGGCTTCTGGCCAGCACACAGCAGATTCGGACTCACAGGCTGGTTTTGGATGGCTCACACTAGGCTAGCTCATGTGGCACTTTGAATTTTGAACACCTCATCATTTGAAATTATTCCCATAAAAATCCAGACTTCTGCCAACAGAGTCTATGCTCCTTAATAGTAAGGAACATTCGGCCTTGTGACACAGCCTCCTCCTTTAGATGGCAGATGGGGCTTGAGCCCTCCACTGTACTTCACCACTCCCCACTTGGGCCTCTGCTCCCACGGAGGAGACCTGGAAGGAAGCTCTTGGCTGTGGACCAGCCCAGTTCTGGCCATCACGGTCATTTGGGGGAGTGAATCAACCGATAGAAAATCTCTCTCTCTCTCTGTCTCAAATAAAATTAATTTCTTAAAAAGTAGAAACAAAACATTTTTTAAAACTAACCCATTGGCTAACATGTAACTGTGTCTTCTGACGATCTTTACCCAGTGGTAAGCATTTCGTAACTCATGAGCATTTACTTCTTGCTGAACTAAATGAATCAGTTCTTCATGTAGTATTATCCTCTTAATGAGCCAGAGATTTAACTAGAAAAAGCTTGCTTTCAGAGAAGCAAGGTCTGCACATCACTCCTCATAGATTAAAAATGCTGTTGCTTCATTTGTAATATAATAGAACACTACCCAGAGTGGAAAGGGAGCCACACCACTTACAACATGAAAAGACCCTGGGAAAGGGGTGGGCGTAGACAACTAGGCAGTTCCAACGTTGGGGGCCACAGTCAAGAGCAAGGTGCTTGGCCTGAGCATGTCTCTCCTTAAGGTAAATGCTTATTACCCCGTTCCAAAAATACTCCAAAAAAGGAAAATGTATCTTGTTCAATATAGGACTTCCCAGTCTGTGCTGTCTTAACACACTGGCAGAGCCAATAATCCACTAGGGAAAAGGTTCCAATCCTTGAGTATCACTTGAAATTCTGGAAGGTGAAACCAGCTGAAGGTATGCCTCCTAGAAGCTTCTCCTTGGCAGGTGCAGCTTGAGGCTGGACAAAGCCCATGCATCCTTTGCAGAGTTTCTGGATGGCGTGAACACTATGTACAATGAAAGGACTTCCTTGCGCCTCATGGAAACCCAAGAGCATTATAACCTGAAGCTGTTACCACTGGAAAACAAAAGAAAATGCCTGGGAACTGGCCCCAAAGTGCACCCCAGAGGTTTTCTGGGTAAACCTGAGGGGCGGGTTGCATTCATCCAAGATGCCCCTGTAGTTCCCACAGTAGATTTCCAGCAGGACTTCATAGCTCCCCAGGTCCCTCTGTTACTAAATTGCCTGGAAAGAAGACAGATTCCTTTTGCCCTTTCACCTCTGCCATCACTGCTGGAAAAAAAAAATCAGCATTCTTGATAAGAAATAACCGAAACAAGGAGCTCCTCTGAATTCCAAGAGGCCAATTCATCATTCAGTGGGGGGAAAAAAGAAAAAACTCTTCCCACTCTCCAAGTTAAATAAGCAGAACAGGGCCTGGCGGCATGGCCTAGCGGCTAAGGTCCTCGCCTTGAACGCGCCGGGATCCCATATGGGCGCCAGTTCTAATCCCGGCAGCTCCACTTCCCATCCAGCTCCCTGCTTGTGGCCTAGGAAAGCAGTCGAGGACGGCCCAATGCATTGGGACACTGCACCTGCGTGGGAGACCGGGATGATACTTTGCTGGCTCTGTCTTCAAACCAGAGAGGGTATACCTAAGAAGCCATTGAACTTGACTGGACAATAAGATGCTGGATTCTATGTTTGGTATATGCTTGCAATGAGGGAATCTCAACTGAACTTGAACTGTGGTTATGCAACAAGGTGGAGGAATCCACCATGGTGGGAGGGTTTGGGGAGGGGTGGGGAGAATCCCAGTACCTATGAAACTGTGACACATAATACAATGTAATTAATGAATAAAAAAAAAACACATCTATTTATTGTCTGGAAGAGACAAACTACACCAACAAAGATCAGCGGAAACTATATTGCATGGGTTTTATTGTTTTCTGTTAGTTTCATCTCTTCAAAACTCTTTCTTCTGATTAAATCATTCAATGACTTGTAGATCATAGAGTAGCATCATTTTCTGCAAGAAGGTTCTTGATTTTCATTTCTTCAGCTACACATTAGTCATTTAATAGCATGTTATTTAATTTCATGGTGTTGTTAATTTCTTTTTTCTCCCTGATGTTGATATTGTTTTGTGACTTTTCATTTAAGGGGATGTATAGTAGCTGTGTAATGGAGACTGTCATATCTAGTAACATGTCATTTAACTTCATGGCATTGTAAATTTCCATTTTTCTTTCTCTTGATTTCATATTACGACTTTTCATTTAACGGGATGTACAGTAGCTGTGAAATGGAGACTAACATCCAGATGTGAGGACAAAATGTAGAATGCATTTCTACTTCCAGACAAAGATGGACTTACAATGAAATTGCTCACTGTATCTTGACAATAGGATGCTGGACTCTCTGCCGTTGTCCATGCCTGAAATGATGGACATATGACTGTGTATGAAGAAGTATACTATAGTAATTATATAGGGGAACTCACTGAGGGGTGAGGGAATTGGGGAAGGGATAAGGGAAATCCCATGATCGATGGAACTGTATCATAAAAGTATAATAATAAAAAGTAAAATTAAAAATTAAAAAAATTTTTTGTTTATTCATTTAGAGACAGACAAAACCAGAGGGTGGAAGATGCTGTTGTCATCCCTCCGCTCTCTATCATTTTGTCGTTCAAGTAAAACCACAAAATTCAAACATTGAGGGGAAAAAGGGAACTGGGGGATGTTATATGGCCTTCTGAGTACACATTTCCAGGAGTATGAAATAGCCATGATGCTTCTAGGAACAAGGATAAAAACAATCCATAGCTTGGTGGATTCATCAACCATGACTTATTCTAGTGCAAAACTGCCTGATGGAGGGAGAAGAAACTTATACCTCGTGGAAACCCAGGCCCAACAGTCGTCCCTCCCATAACCCGGGCCATGGTGTTGTGTCTCACAGCTGCAAACCAAGGGTGAAAAAAGAAAAATCTAAAAAGTGCCAGTTCCCAGTCAGTGACAAACAGAAACCCTGGAGGGTCCAGGAGGAAGACTTGGATTTCCTTTGTCTTCAGATACTGACACAGTCCCCAAAACAAAAACAGAATTTAGATATAGGAAGTCAGCCACAGCAGCCTAGCAGCTAAAGTCCTCGCCTTGAATGTGCCAGTTCATGTCCTGGTCGCCCTACTTCCCATCCAGCTCCCTGCTTGTGGCCTAAGAAAGCAATAGAGGACGGCCCAATGCTTTGGGACCCTGCACCCACATGGGAGACCTGGAAGAGGCTCCTGGATTCGGATCAGCACAGCTCCAGTTGTGGCCACTAGGGGAGTGAATCATCAGGCAGAAGATCATCCTCTCTGTCTCTCCTCCTCTGTGTAAATCTTACTTTCAAATAAATAAATAAAATCTTAAATATATATATTTTTTAATTTTTTAAAGATTTATTTATTTTTATTACAAAGTCAGATATACAGAGAGGAGGAGAGATAGTGGAGGATCTTCCATCCGATGATTCACTCCCCAAGTGAATGCTATGCCGATCTGAAGCCGGGAACCAGGAACCTCTTCCAGGTCTCCCACACGGATGCAGGGTCCCAAAGCTTTGGGCCGTCCTCAACTGCTTTCCCAGGCCACAAGCAGGGAGCTGGATGGGAAGTGGAGCTGCCGGGATCAGAAACAGCGCCCATATGGGATCCCGGCGCGTTCAAGGCGAGGACTTTAGCCGGTAGGCCACGCCACCAGAGCCATAAAATCTTAAATAAAAAAGATGCAGAAGTAACTGAGGACTGCCTGGGTCCTCCCAAGCCTGGGAGTTTTTTTTCAATTTAAATGAATATCTGTCAAATTCATTAAGGGAAGAAGCAAGGCTCTGTTTTGAGCTCATTAGGGAATGACTTACTGGTCACAACTTCCTTAGGGAGTGGGAGTGAATGGGTCTCTACCCTCATGCCCCAGATTCTTGGCTCTAGTTCCTGTTGAGCCTGTTCCTCTCCTAGACCCAGAAAGACCACAAAAACATGTGCTGAATCAAGCTGTAATTCCGCACAAGCAGGTAAGATTGGGACATATCACCACCTGGTGCTTTAAACTCATTCACATTTGAGTGTGTCTTTTGCTCCAAGATGTTTGATATGAGTGCATGGCAAATCTTACCAAAGGTCTATGCATCTACACATACTTATGCCTATACATGCAAATATTACACACACACACACACACACACACACTACACACAAGTGATAGTTTTCCCACCATTTTTCGCAGATTCTGAAATTGTAGATTCCGAGACTCAAGAAACTGATGAAAGAGAAAATTGTGTCAAAGTCCAGAGCGGAGTGGAACAGATCAAGACCACTGACTACACGATCCTCACAGTACTCACTGGACCCCCACTTAGTAAAATACTATGCATATAATTATGCATATGTGTATTTGAGAAACAGAGAAATCCCATCTGCTGATCTATTCCCCAAATACCCATGAAGCTTGGAGCCCTGTCCAGGCCTCCCATGTGGTCACAGGAACCCAACTACACCAGCTGTCATCACTGCCTCCCAGGATGCACATTAGCGAAAAGCTGGACTCCAGAACCAGAGTTGAACCAAGGAAGACTTTAATCCAGGACTCCCACATCCAAACTGGCACCTTCACTGCTAGTCCAAACGCCAACCCCATATCCATGACTTCTTGCAGATGTAAGTAACGAATTCTCCCTGTGACTCTGCAGAGTGAAGTTTTTATCCCCATTTTATAGCTATGAAAACTGAGATTGAAAGCAGTTAACTGGTAGCACACTAGTAAACAGACCATTAGTAAACGTAGCACTTAAAGGTATCTATTTGTTAAAAGTGGATGTCCTGGGGTCCGTGTTGTGGTGCCTCAGATTACGCCATAGCTTGGAACACCACATCTCATATCAAAGTTCTAGCTGTTTGGCTTCTGCTCCAGTTCCTCTCTAATGCACCGGGAATGCAGCAGCTGATGGCCTAAGCGCTTGGGCCCAGCCAGCCACCTAAGAGGAAGACTAGGTTGGAGTTGCTAACTCCTGGTTTTCGCCTGACTCGACTCTGCTTGTTGCAGCCATTTGAGGAGTGAACCAGCAGCTGGAAGATCAGTCACTGTCTCCCCGTTCTTCTCTCACTGTCACTGCTTTCAAATAAATCAATATATCAATATTAATTAAAATGTACATTTATTACTGTAACTTTAACACAGTTCTAGCAATCTTCAACGATCAGGAGTGATTGTGCATCTAAAATGTTATTATTGGAAAGAGAAGTTATCAAAAAGACAACTATCAGAAAGCAAGGACTTTCCTACACGAAAAAGTCCACCTCTTGTCCTTACGACTTCTTTGCTCTGAGATTTATTCTACTGAAACAACACGTCCCCTCTTCAGCGGCAGGTGTTTCTGCCCTGCTGCCACACTGAGCAGCATGGTTCTCAACAATTTATCCTGGCTGACCATTTCTTACTCTTTCCTCTTTTTATGATTTACATCTTTCTTTTTTATGTTTAAGATTTATTAATTTAGAATGTCAGCGTTATCAAGAGAGGGTGGGGGGGTACATCTTCCATTAGCTGATTAATTCCTTTGGACCCACCCAGCTCTGGAGTGATGCAGTGGAGAGAAGATAGCTCTCTCTGTGTCTCTTTCTTTCAGTAACCCTGCCTTTCAAATAAATAAATCTCTAAAACAAAACAAAACAAAAATACCTTCCAATGTTACTGTTTCTACAGCATTGCTTTTGTCCTTTCCTATACTGCTTTGGGTAGTTAGACTTCAAGTTCCAGAGCTTGTCTAACAATTACCAACACAGAGTTTGAAAACAACACTATCCAATCTTATCAAAGCATTCTTTAGACGGATGGTGCTCATCTGAACAAGGACATGGAAACTTGGGAGAGATCTTTTTTTTTTAAAGATTTTATTATTATTGGAAAGCCTAATATACAGACAGGAGGAGAGACAGAGAGGAAGATCTTCCATCCGATGATTTACTCCCCAGGTGAGCCGCAATGGCCAGTGCTGTGCCGATCCGAAGCCAGGAACCAGGAACCTCTTCCAGCTCTCCCACGCGGGTGCAGTGTCCCAAAGCTTTGGGCCGTCCTCGACTGCTTTCCCAGGCCACAAGCAGGGAGCTGATGGGAAGTGGAGCTGCCGGGATTAGAACCAGCGCCCATATGGGATCCCGGCGCGTTCAAGGCGAGGACTTTAGCCGCTAGGCCACGCCGCCGGGCCTGGGAGAGATCTTTTTGATCTAGCAGCTTGTTTACTGGAATAACACACAAGCAACTTATATAGCAAGCTAAATGTAAGTAAGCTCAAAAGTAATCATGCATCTTGACCTGGGAGAGCAAAAGAGTTCTCTTTTCTAGGGAGTAAATTTTAAAAACCAGCATGATAGCCTAGTGGTTAAAGTCCTCGCCTTGCATCCACCAGGATTCCAAATAGGTGCCAGTTTGTATCCCAGCTGCTCCACTTCCCTTCCAGCTCCCTGCTTATGGTCTGGAAAAGCAGTAGAGGATGGCCCAAAGCCTTCGGACCTGCACCACGTGGGAGACCCAGAAGTTCCTAGCTCCTGTTTTCAGATCAGCTTAGCTCTGGCTGTTGTGACCATGTGGGGAGTGAACCAGTAGATGGAAGATCTATCTCTCTTTCTGTAAATCTGACTTTCCAATAAAATTTTAAAAAATAAATAAATTTTTAAAACAAAACAAAAACAAAAAACACTGAAGTTATAAAACCATCCCCTCCTATTTGTGCATAGCACTTGATCCTGTCCTGCTTTAGAGATAGGAAATAAACATATCAGCCACTTGGCATAACTACAGCCAGACTGTATTGGATATCAACACCCTTTAGCGCACAGTCGTCCAATGCCACCTAGGACGACCACAGGCTAGAGCTGAAAGTGTAGGCTCCTAGGACAACCCACTGCCTGAAGACCAGAATGTTCCAGGAATCCAAGGCACTGGCCACCCTGAAACAAAAATCGGAGTGTTTGGTCACAAATCAGTACATCTCCATCCTGTTATTTCCAAAAGATAACTTCTCAAGGAACACCAGGCGATCCTAGCAGGTGCCTTCATGTCACCTGGGCTTGGCCCATCTGTCAGTTTGCTGCTGAGTACAATTATGGAATAATAAAATTACCAGGCAACAGTATTGATGCCAACAATAAAAATAACACACAATGAGCTCACTAGGTTCCACAGCCAATTTAATCCTTGACATCACCTTCAGAAAAATACTAGGGCTGTTGACCCTGTTTTAAAGACAAGGAGAATGCATTACTTGAAAAAACTGGTCTGCCCAAGGTTGCACAGTCAAAGAGAGGCAGCAGTAGGGTCAGGAGTTGAATCCCTACAGTCTGGCTCCAAAATCTACCCTCTTAACTCCCACACCACACGAGCACAGGGAGTCCTGCTGAAAAGCCTAAAGATGGATCAACATTTAGTGTAATGAAAGCAATAACCTACTCTCCTACAGCTTAAACAAGAATTCAAATGAAAAATCATTTCCTATATTTGATTACAAAGACCTTTATTACATTTCTGAAGATTATATTTACTGTAATTAAATCTATTTTTACTGTAAGTCTCAGAGCTGGGTAATCTTTCAAAGAAAGCAAACCCTTGCCACAGAGGACAAACTCAAAAAGACGAACATGTTGAGTTGGGCAAGATGCCGCTGCCTTAGGTCACTGCAGTCTGGACTGGATTCCTGACTCTAGCTCCTGACCGCTAACGTAGCCCTTGGAGGCAGCAGCCATGGCATAACTGGGTCTCTGCCAACCACCTGGGAGGCCTTGACTGACTTGTGAGCTTCCACATTTGGCCTCAGCTCTGATGCTCAGTAGATGGATCCTTTCTCTCAATTTCCTCCCTCGTTAATTCTCAATGTAAATTTAGAGAAAGAAACAAAGGAGGAAAAAAGGAAGAAAAGAAAGAAAACTAACAGGTTACTGTAGCAGTTATTTAGTATCAATTTAATTTTTAAAAAAGATTTATTTATTGCTATTTGAAAAGGAGAGCTAGAGAGGAAGGGAGAGAGGGAGGGAGGGAGGAAGGAAGGATGAGAGAGAGAGAGACCTTCCATTTACTAGTTCACGTCCCAAATGGCTATAACAGCCAGGATTGGACTGGTCTGAAGCCAGGAGCTTCTTTTAGGTCTTTCACATAGGTTTAGGAGGCTAAGTACTTGGGCCATCTTTGGCTACTTCCCCAGGCCATTAGCAGGGAATGATCACAAGTTAAGTAGCCATGACTTAAACTGGTGCCCAGATGGGATGTTGGTGCTGTAGGCAGAAACTTAACTTGCTATGCCTCACACCTGGTAACTCTTTGAAAACTTAGTTTTCCCTTCCTTGAGATAATTGAAATGTGGAAACATTCCTTCACCCCACCACTTCCTCCAGCTGTTTTGTTTGTTTGATATTTATTTATTTGTTTACTTGAAAGGCAGAGAGAGAAAAAGGTAGATCTATCTACTGGATCATCCCCCATGGTTACAGCTATCAGGGCTAGGATAAGACAAGGCCAGCAGCCACAAACCCCATCCGTGTCTCCCACGTGGCTGGAAGGAGCCCAGCTATTTGGAGCATCACTTGATGCTTTCCCAGGAGCATGAGCAGGTTGCTGAATCAGAAGTGGGGCAGGGGCTCGGCAACATGGCCTAGTGGCTAAGGTCCTCGCCTTGATCCCATATGGCCGCTGGTTCTAATCCTGGCAGCTCCACTTCCTCTCTGTCTCTCCTCCTCTCAGTATATCTGACTTTGTAATAAAAATTAAATAAATCAAAAAAAAAAAAAAAAAAAAAGGATACCTTAAAAAAAAAAAAAAGAAGTGGGGCAGCCAGGCCCCAGACCAGCACTCTGCTATGGGATGAAGCCATTGTCACCAGCAACTTAATGCACTGGGTCCTCAATCCCATACCATGAGCCAGGTCATTTTCTGTTTGGGTGGGCCTTTCCTGTGGGGAAGGAAGTAGAGCAGCATCCCAGGTCCCCATCCTTTAGCAATGATCACACTCCTACCCAGACTTGGGAAAACCAAAACTGTCTCCAGACCTTGTTAAAGGTCTGCAGGGAGAAAAATCATCTCCAATTATGAACTACAGCTTTCAGGAGCTTTTAATTGTCACTGAAGTTTGTATTTGTCTTTTTTTTTTTAAGATTTATTTTATTTTTATTGCAAAGTCAGATATACAGAGAGGAAGAGAGACAGAGAGGAAGATCATCCTTCTGATGATTCACTACCCAAGTGACCACAATGGCCAGTGCTGAGCCAATCCAAAGCCAGGAGCCAGGAGTCTCTTCCAGGTCTCCCATGTGGGTGCTGGATCCCAAAGCATTGGGCCGTCCTCGTCTGCTTTCCCAGGCCACCCATATGGGATCCTGGTGCATTAGAGGCGAGAACTTTAGCCACTAGGCCATGGCACCAGGCCCTCTATTTGTCTTATTCATAGTGAACAAATTATGCATGGCTAATTAAACTCCTTGTCAACTTTTTTTTCCTTCTCAAAGGCAAAATTGATTTTCGAGTGGTGCAAAAATGCATGCTCTCTACTTTTCCTAGTCGCTGATTCTGCTTGTTTCTCCTGTTTTTTTTTTTTTTTTTTTTAAGGATTCAGTGACGATTTAAAATAATATTACTTGGGCCCAGCTCAGTGGCATAGCAGCTAAAGTCCTCACCTTGATGTGCTAGATCCCATTTGGGTGCTGGTTCTAATCCCAGCAGCCTCACTTCCCATCCAACTCAGTGCTCCCTGCTTGTGGCCTGGGAAAGCAGTCGAGGACGGCCCAAAGCCTTGGGGTCCTGCACCCGCGTGTGGGAGACCAGGAAGAGGTTCCTGGCTCCTGGCTTCGGATAGGCTCAGCTCCGGCCATTGTGGTCACTTGGGGAGTGAATCATCATACAGAAGATCTTCCTCTCTGTCTCTTCTCCTCTCTGTGCATCTGACTTTGCAATAAAAATAAATAAATAAATAAATCTTTTTTAAAAAAGATTTAAAAAAAAAATGAAGTAATAATACTTGAGCTTAGTGCTGTGGTATAGTACGCTAAGCTTCTGCCTCCAGTGGCAGCATCCCTTATGGGCACCAGTTTGAGTCCCAGCTAGTCCACATCCATTGCAGCTTCCTGATAATGCACCTGGGAAAGCAGAAGTTTGAACAAGCACTTGGATCCTTGCACTCCTGCAAGATGAGGGAGATCACCCCTGGATCTCTGCCTGCTTAGCCTATGTGGAGGTCATAGGCACACAGCACACCGTGTCCTTGGAGGAACCCCCTCACAAAGTTTTCAGCTAACCAAGACCTCAACCTGGCCTGATCACTGGTAATATAGGTGAGAGTGGTGGATTGCACCCAGTCTCTCCTCTCTGTCCCTGAATGAGCTGTGCTTGGACTTCCTTGATAAGCAACTCTGAGAAGTCAGATGCAGCCCACGTTATTCACCAGCCTACCTGGTAGATGTGACCCACAGCTTTCCTGCCAGCTATGAGTGTAATACGTGACCTATGACATGACTGGAGGGTCTAGAGAGAGAGACATGCCTTCTAGCCAAATAACATTGCCGTTGTTGGGTGGGAGGACTGTCGGGAGATGCCCCACTGCCTTCCCCTTTCTTAGTCTATATAAGCTTGTGCTTGCATTACAATAAACGGACATGCCTGACCAGACTGTCTCTAGTGGTTTGTGCTACTGAACAACGTTGCCTCACCCCTCGGTGGCTTCGGGGGTCTGCTGCTCGGGAAACCCTGAAGAGAGGGAGACTTGGATGAGGTTCCTGGCTTCAAACTGTTCTAGCTCTGGCCATTGTGGCCATTTGGGGAGTGGACCAGGAGATAGATCTCTCTTCTCTGTCTTCATTCTGTCTCTGTAACTCCACTTATCAAATAAAAATGAATAAATAAATCTTTAAAAAAATAAAACACTAAAGCATGTGTGTCTTATTCCAGGTACTTAAACAATACTGAGCCCAAATTCCCAAAGCTCACTTTTTTTTTTTCAGGTGAGACACCTGCATAGTAGTTTCTCAGTTACCTGCAACATAAAAACATTTTTAATTTGTGAAATCATGGAAGGAGAGAATTTATAAAAATTCCACATCACACCTTTGGGCAATAAAACCTGGCAGGGCTATCAGGGACATTCCAGAGCAGTGACCAAAGTCAGTCACCAGTGTCTTATCACAACCATTTCCAGATAAGGAAGTTGAAGTATGTTTTCTTTGACTTTTATGAGTTACTGATGCCACAGGTAAGTGGTTCCTGTATTCGTTGTTGAATTATTAGTGTTAAAAATGCATCAAATGGGCCCTGCGGTGTGATCTAGCGGCTAAAGTCCTCGCCCTGAATGCACTGGGATCCCCTATGGGCGCCGGTTCTAATCCCGGCAGTTCCATTTCCCATCCAGCTCCCTGCTTCTGGCCTGGGAAAGCAGTCGAGGACGGCCCAAAGCTTTGGGACCCTGCATCCGTGTGGGAGACCTGAAAGAGGTTCCTGGCTCCTGGCTTTGGAGTGGCACAGCACTGGCTGTTGTGGTCACTTGGGGAGTGAATCATCAGATGGAAGATCTTCCTCTGTCTCTCCTCCTCCTGTATGTATATCTGACTTTCCAATAAAAATAAATAAATCTTTTTTAAAAACCCATTAAAGAATACATCAAATGTAGCTTCCGTGTTCTATTGTAGAAAAACAATTCTAGGAAAACCAAGAAACACACAGTTTTCTGCTTTCTTTCTTACAGTGTTCTCTCTGGTCTAAAGGAACAAGTGAAATTTGCAACTCCTCTCTCTCTGCAGGCCAATCATAAAGAAGTCAGCATGATATCCAGTCACCACCTTTCAGATGCAGGCCCAAGGAACAATCAAAGGCTGCAAATGAAAATCAGTCTTTAGAAAAAAATTCTAGGGCCCGGCAGCATGGCCTAGTGGCTAAAGTCCTCGCCTTGAAAGCCCCGGGATCCCATATGGGCGCCGGTTCTTATCCCAGCAGCTCCACTTCCCATCCAGCTCCCTGCTTGTGGCCTGGGAAAGCAGTTGAGGATGGCCCAATGCATTGGGACCCTGCACCCACGTGGGAGACCTGGAAGAGGTTCCTGGTTGCTGGCTTTGGATCGGCGCGCACCAGCCATTGCGGCTTACTTGGGGAGTGAAACATAGGATGGAAGATCTTCCTTTCTGTCTCTCCTCCTCTCTGTATATCTGACTTTGTAATAAAAAATAAATCTTTAAAAAAAATTTTTTTATTAAATTATGGTAGACAGTCCGCCAGCCAGCCAGAGCCTCCAACCATTGGCTCACTCTCAGTTACTTGCAATGGTTGAGACTAGGTGTGGGCAAATCCAGAAGCCAGGGACTCCATCCAGGTCTCCCACTTGGGTAGCAGGAAGCCAGCTGCTGGAGTCAGCACCTGTTGTATGTGTCAGCAGGAAGCTGGAGTCAGGAGCCGGCGTCGAGGATGGAACCCAGGAGCTCGGACATGACGCACAGGTGTCTGAAATGCTAAACACCCACTCCTGTGTTCTTTCCTGATATCTGAAACTGGCACTAATAATAGTAGCAACAGCAATGGCCACCTCTATCATCATCCTTGTGGCCAGAGCACCACCTACCAGGCCCAAGCACTTGGCTTTCATTATCCTTAACCCTCACTACAGCTGTAGGAGGTTGGCCTTAGTTGTACCCTATTTTACAGACAAGGTTCACACAGGTAAGTAGCTTGCCCGAAGGATAAAGGTGATGAACTTGGAATTCAAACCAGCAGCATTCAACTGCAAAACCGGTACAATGAGAGCAGACACGGGGAGAAGAGAATGCTGCTGGCACATCTACTCTCCAAAATGAAGCAAAACAGAAAGTGCTCTCTCCAGGAAGCATGGAGAAGAGGTCTGCGTAACTGTACTCCAGACATAAAGGATACATGGGACACACTTGGTGTCTGCCCAGGGCATTACTTCATGCCCCAACATGAATGACTTCATTATCCACTGCAGGGACTTTTGCCCTATTGAAAGGGGCTATCACGGAAAGACAGACAGCTGTGGTTTCCTTCCACGTCAATGGGTCATTCTCTGAAGGGCCACGGCTCTGCATCCGCATGTCTCTCCTTGGCCTCAAAAACTCTATTTGAAGCCTTCTTTATCATCTTTAACCACAGTGCTTATATAAGAAACCTCTTGGCTGTTACTATTCCACAATAAACACCTGACCACACACTAAGTCAATCTTGGGGTTTATCAATCTTTGCTGGAAGGTAATAACCTTCCTCTGAGGTCCTGAAGCCACAAACTTGGTCATCACCCTGGCTACTAACCTAAGGAGTCAACTTGCCACCCTGTCCACCAGGCCCACTTCTGGACATCAACTGCCCCCTGCATTTCCTTCCCTACCCACAGAGTGAGGAGCAGCTCTTACTCTTTCTCACTTAGACTGGGCTTCACCAACAAGCTTCTTTTCCTCTAGATTTGCCATCTTCAAAACACCTTTCCAAATGCAGCCAGGATGGCCTTTCTCAAGCCCAACTCTGATGTTTGTCCCCTCTTGACTCTTTCAATTCTCTCCTAACTCTGCAGGCCTGCATGACCTCCTGTGTGAATTAGGAAAGTGGACTCTGCTCTGCAGGTGGACGCACCTGTCCCAGGGATGGATATTCACTCCTCCTCCGTACTTCTTGGCCAGTCCTCTCCATACCCTGTCATTGAGCAGGTCACCCATGTGCCAGTGGCCTGGCCTCTGAGGTCCCCCTGCACCACTCTGCATTTGAATCAGCTGCTTGCTTGTCTACAATGCCTTCACTCACTAACACAAGCTCGCTAATTCCTGCTCATCCCCCCCAAAGTGAAGACAATCACTCCCTCGAAGACACTCCCCCCTTTTCTCTGGCACCAGAGAAGCTTCATTAGAGCAGCTGCATTCTCTGAGAGCCAGGAGCCTGTTGTGCAGCTTGCATGCCAGCTGGGCCCAGGGCAGTGCCTGGGAGATTGGAGATTGACGGCGACTGAGTGGCAGAGGCTTGTTGTCAACATGGAAGATGGCAGGAGGGGGAAGGAGGAGGTTACAGTGCTCCCACCCTCAGCAATTTGGAGATTAAGTCATGAAGTCTGCTTCCTCAAATTACATAATCCCTACTCAGAGAGGGGAGCCAGATCTCATTTAGCAATTATTTCATTAACCTATCATTAAGAAGAACAAACATCTTGGATTTCAACTTCCTGTGCCCTCCTGACAAGTTCACTAATACACCTGTCATGGAGTATTTTGTTCCTCATGGGACCTGCTCCCTGCTCTCATCTCCTCCTGCCAATCTGGTTCAGTTTCAGTCAGCCAGCTGGGTGGGGAGGGCATGGGAATGTGTAGTGCTCACGAATGTGGGAACATTGTCATTACAAAAAAGTAAAAAAAAAAGAGCTGTTCATACTTTCTGAGCCACAGATTTGACATATTTCCACTTCCTGAGGGATTTTCCTCATTAGTCTCATTAGTCCAATTGGCCTGCCTCCGAATTCACTCATTTCAGCCACTCCCTCCTCAGATTCTTCACTAATTCTCCAGTGATCCTAATCTAGAATTCTCTTAAGCCAAGGTGAAGGTAGTAGAGTTGCCTAATGTTAACTCCTTGTCAAAAGCACTTGTGGATCTGTAATCAAGTGATTTCGCAGATGAAAAATGGACTTTCAATTGAGTGGCCTCCTGCACAGCCACTTTGGAAACGCAGGGCAGATGTTTGCTCCTCAGAGACAGAGGGTATTGTCTTCCTGCTCACACATCAGTGGTGGAACATGGTCCCAAACAAGCCCCTGCTGAAGGGGCGAGGCCGAACCACTTCTTCCCAGACATGAACAGAACCGTTCAGATTGTTGCTAGGGAGGCAGAGTAAAAGAGAACCTTCCAACTTTTTATTAAATGGCCACTGCCCACTTCAATCTCACAAATATTTGGTTTCTATTAAAGTGCTGGATAGCTATGTACTCTAGAAAGCAGATACAAGTACAGTCACAAGAGATAAATCATTTCAAATTTATCTCAGTCATGATAATCTGACTCCCTACTGGTTTCTAGGGTAGGCAAGGGGCTAGGACCCCACCCCAGCTAGTGAGAGCTGACCCAAAGTAAAATTTGGAGGGGGGTTTTAGAAACATCGTTTCTTATTTTTAATAAAACATACAACCCTGGGACTCTCTCCCTTTCTCAGACGCAATGCCTGGAGCCACCGCAGCCATCCTGTAACCTTGAAGAGCAAATGTGAGGATGAAAAGCACTAGGTAAGGTAGACGGAAATGGACATAAATAAGCCTAAAGCCTGAAGGACATCACTGTGGCATGAAATGAAACCTGCCCCCATGTCTTTCAAGAAGCCAGACTTCAGGGAAGGCAATGGAGCTGATATTCAAAATCAACTGAACCAAGTGTTCACACAATCCAAAGGGAGAATGATGTCTACTTACAAAAAGATAATAGCAAAGGTGAATGGTTCTTGGGCTCTCCCTGCGTATCAGGCAGGGCTCGCTGCAGAATCTACACAACAGCTTTGTCAGGTGGACACTTTGACTTACTCCCTATGCTTTCAAAGAGATGGAGAGCCAGAAATGTATCTGAAGCCTCAAATTCTGCAATGCCGGGCCCGGCACCATGGCCTAACAGCTAAAGTCTTCGCCTTGAATGCGCCCTGGGATCCCAAATGGGCACCGGTTCTAATCCCGGCAGCTCCACTTCCCATCCAGCTCCCTGCTTGTGGCCTGGGAAATCAGTCAAAGATGGCCCAAAGCCTTGGGACCCTGCACCCGCATGGGAGACCTGGAGGAGGTTCCTGGTTCCCGGCTTCGGATCGGCATAGCATCGGCCGTTGTGCTCACTTGGGGAGTGAATCATCAGACGGAAGATCTTCCTCTCTGTCTCTCCTCCTCTCTGTATATCTGACTTTCTAATAAAAGTAAAATAAATCTTAAAAAAAAAAATTCTGCAATGCCAAGGTTGGGGCTCAGGTACAGGCCTTCTCACTCCACAGCCCTCCCAGGCCGGGTGCACTTGGAAAGGTTCCTGGCTTTTTAGGGCTGGATAGATTTCAAAAACATCACTCAGGCATTTTCCAGGAACTCCCCTCCCTGTTTGATTAGCACTAATTTGGTAGGTTTGTGCTCACTGCCCCGAATGTTCCCTGATACACTGGCACTGGCCAGAGCAAGGTCTCTCTCTCCACCCTCTAACAAAGCTCTGAGTCGGGCTCGGCAGCGTGGCCTAGTGGCTAAGGTCCTCGCCTTGATACCATATGGCCGCTGGTTCTAATCCCGGCAGCTCCACTTCCTCTCTGTCTCTCCTCCGCTCAGTATATCTGACTTTGTAATAAAAACAAAAATAAATCTTAAAAAAAAAAAAAAAAAAACTTAAAAAAAAAAAACCAAAGCTCTGAGTCCCAATGCTCAGTTGTAAAACACATCGAACCCAAGTCCAATCCTGGGTTTGGTGGGATTCATTCATGGCATAGTCCTGTTTCCCGCTTTGCTTCTGCCACAGCTTGTCATGTGATAGGAGTTAGTTTGACAACAGGGTCCTTTGGAGACACTACTTGCAGATGATGAAATTTACTCTTTAAAATGCAAGTGAGACCTAACACGCAATGAAGCGTTGACACTGGTCGGTTCAAATAATTGCCCTCTTAGTTCCTTGCCTCTGGTCCTTTCCTGTTTTTTTAACTTTTCCAAAAAATGTTTAAGTAGTATCCTGCAAATGCATCTGTCTCCATGATTCTTGAGATTATGAAGGCATGTGCATGGCCTTGGTACTGTTTATTCACGTCACACCCTCAGTCCTTGGCTTATTTAACAAATATTTGAGTATCTGTATGCAGCAGGCACTACACGAAGCACTGGGTATCCCCAGAGTCCATTCTCTGCCCACACACAGTGCAATAAAAGATACAGATATACCATATGACATTTCCTCTAAACCAACAGTCACCACAAATACAGAGCACACACAAGCCTAACCAATATAGTTATTAAGAGCAGGGACCCTGCTGGCAGAGAGCCTGGGTTCAAATCCCAGCTCTGCTACTGTGTGACCTTGGGCCACTGACTTGTCTGGCACCTCAGCTGTTTAATCTGTACCATTGTGAGTTTGTCCTAAGGTTGTTATGAGAGTTAGCATTCTTGCTGGTCACTTAGAATATCATAAGTAGGGGATGGCTCAGTGGCTAAATTCTAGCCTTACATGTGCTGGGACCCTATATAGGCACTGGTTTGTGTCCCTGCTGACCCACTTTCCTTCCAGCTCCCTGCTTGTGGCCTGGGAAAGCAATAGAGGCTGTCCTAAAGTCTTGGGAACTCCCTTCCCTTACCCAAGTGGGAGACCCAAAAGAAGCTCCTGGCTTCTGGCTTCAGATTGATTCAGCTCCTGGGGAGTGAACCAGTGCACAGAAGATCTTTCTGTATCTCTTTCTCTCTATAAATCAGCCTTGCCAATAAAAATAAATAATTTTTTAAAGATTTATTTATTTTTATTGGAAATTCAGATATATATAGAGGAGGAGGAGAGACAGAGAGGAAGATCTTCCATCCGATGATTCACTCCCCAAGTGAGCCCGATGGCCAGAGCTGAGCCAATCTGAAGCCAGGAGCCGGGAGCTCTTCTGGGTCTTCCATGTAGATGCAGGGTCCCAAGGCCTTGGGCCATCCTTGGCTGCATTCCCGGGCCATAAGCAGAGAGCTGGATGGGAGACCTGGAGGAGTTCCTCACTCCTGGCTTCAGATTGGCGCAGCACTGGCCAATGTGATCACTTGGGGAGTGAATCATCGGATGGAGAATCTTCCTCTCTGTCTCTCATCCTCTCTATATATCTGACTTCGCAGTAAAAACAAATAAATCTTAAAAAAAGGAAAGAAAATGCATTTTAAACCATAAGCAAACCGTGCACAAATTTCAAACTCATACCCAAACTTATTCATTAGTTCTATTTTCCCTTTTTTTAAGAAAAGGCACTTTGGTATCTTTTCGTTTGTTATGCATGCCTCTTTACTAGCATCTTGAGTCCGTTTTTGCTCACAGATCTAAATCCAGCACCTGGAAACACAAGCTGGCACATGGCAAGCACTCTCTAAGTATTTGTTGGTTGAATTGTATAGGTGAGGCACAGAGAACTGATCATGCTTGTTTTTTAGAAACAGCCCATCAGGAATCCAAGTTTCAGAAAACAAACTCAGAGTACAAATCCCTTTCTCCTGCGACCACAGTAACACAGGAGCAATGAAACACATGGGCGATCAAGAACAAGTATTCCAAATGTGCACTAGAGTCAGGAATTGTATCATGGCCCTTAAAAATAGGGGAGGATTTCAAAGACATGTTAATTTTGTTGCCAAAAGTTTTTGAAAACCATGCATATATAGGAGTCTTGAAAGGAAATTTCATTGATATGTTTTCTTGACAATGCCTGTTTCCCTTTTCCCCCCAAATACAAGAAGGAGAAAAAGAGAATGTGGAAATGGTGATCTCATCCACCTTCCTGTGGCCCTTGACCCTCATCACCCTAATCAACTATCATCAAAAATAAACATAATTAATTAAAAAAGAAAATGCCCATGAAGAAAAAACAAATGCATAGATTTCAAGACTTTCTGTACCAAACTCAAACTATCTTTTCATTCCATGTTCCAAGAACTTTTTGAAATGCCACTGTCTGGGCCCGGCTCAGTGGCATAGCGGCTAAAGTCCTCACCTTGAACACCCCAGGATCCCATATGGGCGCCAGTTCTAATCCCGGCAGCTCCACTTCCCATCCAGCTCCCTGCTTGTGGCCTGGGAAAGCAGTCGAGGACGGCCCAATGCATTGGGATCCTGCACCCACGTGGGAGACCCAGAAGAGGTTCCTGGTTCCAAGTTCCCGGCTTCGGATCGGCGCGTACCGGCCGTTGCGGCTCACTTGGGGAGTGAATCATCGGACGGAAGATCTTCCTCTCTGTCTCTCCTCCTCTCTGTGTATCTGACTTTGTAATAAACTGAATAAATCTTTAAAAAAAAAAAAAAGAAATACCACTGTCTATACTGGCAAAATCATTTGGACTCTGTGACTCTACTGGGGAATTTTATTTCCCATGACTTTAGGGTAGTGTGCCAAGCCACAAAATATGAAGGAGAAATAAAAGTCATCATGGCAACGTTCTCCCAGGGTTGGGTTGCACAGCACAGGACCTTCCTTTACGGCACACAACATGCCTTTCTTTACAGAGGCTTTCAGAGACACCAAGCTTTCCCAGTTCCTGCTCACAGGTCACCTGCTTGCAAAAGGCAGAAATCCAACCGGCAGGTGCGCCAGCCCTTGTGCAGTGCAGGACAGGTGGAATGTGAATGTACTATCAATATGACACTGTCGTCTCCAACTGGGGATCCTGTCCAGGATTCAACTAATGTTGAGGAACAACTTCATTTGTGAGTGGCTAACTCAAGGCCTCATTCACTTACAAATAGGATATGTCGCCAATTCAATCACTTCCTCTTCTTCTCTGGCTGAGGTCTATTGGTACACAGATTCAAGGGATTCATACTAGACCATCGAAGAAGGTAATTCAAGAAGTCTGGGGAAGATAGAATGGAAGGCAAGTTGAGGAGGGGGTGTTTGGCCTGGTGATGAAGAGGCTCATACTCCACAAGGGAGTACCAGGGTTCAAGGCCCCACTCTGGCTCGTGACTCATTTCCTGCCAAAGTACACCCTGAGAAGCAGCCAGCAATCGCTCAAGTAACAGGGTTCCTGGTGCCCACATGGAAGATGCTGGCGCCTGGCTCTGGATTCATCTCAGACTGGCTGGCAATGTGGGTAGGGGGCCAGTGGGATGAGAGTTCCTCCATCTCTGTGCCTCTCAAATAAAATCATGGAAAAAATAATAAGGTCATTTTGGTGCAAGATTCTGAAGTCCATACATACAGGAGCCTTCAAGAAGCTCATACACTATAAAAACTGCACATGGATTTCAAAAACCTTTGTACTAAAATGAACTTATGACCTTTGAATTTCATTTTTCTGCAAAGTAGAGGTACCTGCCTATCCTGTTACATTATTATCTGTCTGAAGTTCACTTCAGGTTCACATTAGGCAGGTTCATAAAGCTTACATTATATAGGTCCGGAGCAGTAGTCCAGCCACTGGGGTCCGAACTTCACATGCACTGAGATCCCAAATGGACACAGGTTCTAAGCCCGGCAGCCCTGCTTCCCATCCAGTTCCCTGTTTGTGGCCTGGGAAAGCAGTGGAGGATGGCCCAAAGCCTTGGGGACACTGCACCTGCGTGGGAGACCCGGAGGAGGTTCCTGGTTCCTGGCTTCAAATTGGCTCAGCATTGGCTGTTGCGTTGTGGCCACTTGGGGGGTGAATCACTGGACGGAGGATCTTTCTTCTCTCCTGTCTGTATATCTGACTTTTCAATAAAAATTAACAAAAATAAATCTTAAAAAAAGCTCACATTATTATAGAGACAAAAATAAAACTGCAACAAATGCCAGGAAAATCTCACCATTTTTAGTTACATTTTTGCCAGTTAGCATCTCCATAGCTTTGGAAATTGATTTTCAACTCCAGTCCTTGGAAAAAAAAGCAACAAACATTTTTTTTTTCCCCTCAGGGAGAGATAGGAAGACTTCACCATCAAGTACAAATTGCTCATTTAGAGAACAGGAATGAGGGATGCATGCGTTTGCTTCCTTAAAAAGCTTACTGCTTTACAGAAAGCCTCTGAGTGCTGTCCTGATTCTTCTTGAGCAGTGGAGCAGTTTGCAGTTCAGTGTTAGTTAATTTTAATTAAAAAAAAAATACCATTCCTGAGACCCCCGTTGCTATGTGACTCCCAGGGTACAACAACAGATGGCCCAGGAGGGCTGGAGGCTGAACCCGCGAGCATGCAGCCCTCCTCCGCAGGCATACCATCCGCATTCCTGGAATGCCTTCAGAGGCAGTCTGGGCCAGCCACCTTCAGAGCAGCTCACCCACAGGCTCTTTGGCTGGCCTCCCTGGCCAGGGGGCCTAGGCTGAAATTTGCTATAAATGAAAAAAGTTCAGGCTTCTCTAGGAAAAGGCCACGGGAGAGAAGGCACTGTCTCTTCCAGCTTAGGCTCCAGGTAAACGTTACCAAAACTAGCCCCTGGACTTGGCTGCAAACTGAACAAGTGAGCAGCAGGGACACACCAGCGTGTGCACCTGCCAGACATACATGCCACACTCCGTATCAGTGTATCGGTACATTTCACTGTCCTTAAGCCTACGACTCCCTTCAAGGTACAGAATGATCCAGTGAAGAAAGCCAGCATAGTTTTGCCCTGAGGCATTCTTGGTGCCCAGAGAGAATGGCTGGGGGGCACAACTGAAAGGATTGCTAATATCCCTTTAGCCAGGATAGCGATAAAGACAGGCTTTGTTTTGAATTTCTAACCCTTTAGTGCCTCTGGACACGTTCATTCAGCAAACCGGGAAAATGACACTGACCTTCATGGCATCACTTGGAGGAATTAGTGAGCTGTGATTAATAAGCAACAGAGAAATCGTGGCATAAATATCTGGATCGCTAAGACCTTACTGCCACGGAGGCAGAGGGAAAAGATAAGGAAGGAACGTGGAGCCTGAGTCTAATAGATGGCCCATGCCTCTGAGGGAGCAGGTCTGGAATGCTAGCCACAGGCTGGAGTGAGCAGGGTCTACTGGGGGCTGGACTGCACCCTCTGGAGCCTGGATACTGGGGGAAAAAATAAGATTCTAGCAGCTTCTCAGGGCGGGTCTCTCACATTCCAGGACCAGAGTTTCAGCTTTCCAACCAGGCCCGGAATGCACAGGCAAAGGCCTCCTTTGGCCAGGTTCACCTGACCCTCCAGGGCACAGCAGGGCCATCCCCCCCAGTTTCGGTTCACACCCTGTTCTTGTTGAGGTTTTCTCTCAATGGGACCAGATGACAGTGCCTTTAAAAGGTGATTTAAAGAACGAAATGACTTGAGACTGCTGGGGTCTCTAACTTCCAAAGTCAGTCATTAATCCCAAGTTCACCGTGTGTCACCAAATGTGATCCTTGGTACTGCTGGGGGTGAGGGTGAGGTAGAGGTGTTTCATTGAAATAAAAAATGCCTTTTAGAGATTGAACCTAATAACCTTTGCCAGTTCACTGGGGACGCTTTAATGAAGCCTTCTCCCTAGAGGCATGCGAACTCCTCTGAATTCACAAATCTCTCCCCAACCTTCACTCAGAAAAGTCAGGGGCTGGAGAAGGAGTTTGGCTCAATGGTGAAGACATGGCAACAGAGTGCCTGGGTTCAAGTCCCAGCTGTCTACCGTTCCAGCTTCTTCTGCTTCGCCTCTTCTGTCCCCCTTTTGTTTACCCCCTGCACCCTGGGACCAGCAGGTGATGGCTCAAGTACTCATGGGGGAGACCTGGGTTGACTTCCCAGCCCAGCTCCTCTTGTCTGAGCATTTATGCAGTCAATCAGCAGATGGAACATCTCTGTCTCTATCTGCCTTTCAACTAAATTAAAAAACAAACAAAAAAGGTCAGGAGCCAAGGTTGAGGTCAGGATGGGGAGAGACACACAAAGAGAGACTTAGACAGCCTTCTGTCTGCTTAGCTCAGTCCTTCAAGCACAGCCAAGGGGTACATAGTGTGTCTGCTGGGGATAGGGGCAGCTGGGCAGCTCTATTGTAACCTATTGTGTCCGTAGCACCGGGCTGGACCCTCGCACACCATGCGGCAGTCAAGGCAGCCTGGCCTGAAGGGAAGAAGGCTTCTAAAAGTAGTCGCTACAGCAACGAGAAATTAAAGAGCCTTACTTTCCCGGTCCTCCAACCTAACTCTTGGCTATTGTTCCTGGCATGAAATTATCTATCTATCTTAGCTCTTAACGGTTGTACTCAGTTACATAGATTGGGTTCCCCTCATGCCCTTGCACATGGGCACAAAGGCTTTGGAGTCTCTTGACATGTGGGATTTCTGTGACGTTATTTACTTTTTCAGTACAGAGAAGCCTTCAACTCACTCTCCATTTCTTAGGACATGGGGGTTTTATAGATAGGGATTTTCAAAAAGGAATAGTAATTGAGACCGAGATGGTATTGTTATGCCAAAAATGGCCTTATCCTTTTCCCCCAGGAAATCACTTTTGAGTTCTATATTTGCTAGGCTATAACTCTTAACTGCAAACACAATTTTGAAATATCAGCCAGTGGCAAATAGTCTGTATCGCCATAGTCTCCCCAGGTTCCTTTCTCCAACTCCTTGGACTACGATACATTTACAAATCGAATCCATACCTAACCATCTGCGGCTTCGAATCACCATCGACACTGTTTTTACACACGCTACATTTTCAATGACTGCTTGTGGACTTGGGTGATGGTCACATCTCCCCTGATAATGTCACTCTGGTGCCTTTATGCATTGAGACAGTCATGGTCAGTATTTGCATTTAGCTAATGTGTTGGTCCTACAGGGGAAAAAATCTTAAATACACGCCAACTAACAGTTGAGCAAGTGGGAAGATTCCAACAGGCCATGAACTTAAACGAGAAAGGCGTCTTTCAGGGTTTTGAAGGAATGACTTTTTTCGCATATAGGGGGAGCCTTCCACCACCCCTGTCTGTCCTTCTGTCCACCAGCTGGACAGGATTACCGGGAGCTGGAAAACACCATCCCTTCAAGGAAGCAGTGAAGATCCTCGAAGCTCACAGGGTGAGAGAACTAGTCTCAGATGGTCTTTGGGTTTATAAAGGCACCTGTGCTCACTGACAGAATGTGTTCATGACCAACATAAAAATCCACGGGTAAAATACCTCATCACGATAAAGCCCTCAGAGAGAGAACCCGAGTTCCAAGCAACCAGCCTTTTGGGCAATCTTTGATTTCTAAGTTCTCAAATGACCAGGATGCCGACAGGCAACCCGCGAAGGAAGACCTTGGAAGCTCGTTGTCAATTAACCAACAAGCAACAAGAAACCATAAGAGGGTTTAAGCCGCATCAGAAGGGTGGTTTTACAGTCCTCAGCTTCTCCGCGGGGGCAGTTTGGGTTAGCACTGCTGAATTCCGCCTGAAGGATGAGCAGTGAGCCTAGAAATCCAGCCAGATCCTCGCGCTCCGGCGGAAGGCACCCTTTGCCTTTGTTGAGCACATGAACACGAATGGTCACTTTCACAGCACACAAGAAGTCAGAGGGCTTTAGAAATTACTCGTCCTTCAGATCCCACCACCCAACTGGGGGGTGGGGGTGGGGAGGAGCTGCCTGATGGGAGGGAGCCCCACTTCCTGGTGGGGTACAGCAGAGCACACTGTGTGTGCTAGCCTTGATGAAAAGGGACACTGCCAAAGCGCCAGGCGTAGTTTGTCAACTGCAAACCAAGAGGGCACTGCCAAGCCCCAGTAGTTTGGCAGCTTTCCCCTGCCCACCTACAGCTTTCTCGATTCCTTTGTTATCATTTCTGCCCGAGCAGCTGACAGCCACGAACGCTCAATCCTCCTTCAGCAAGGCTTGGACTGGGCAAGTTCTCTGTCTCTTTTCAGTTGACCTTCCCAAGGCCGGCATTTCTGGCCACGTCGGTGCAGACAGAACGTCAATCCAGAAGGGGTAACTGATGTAAAACGGACTTACCTTACAGGAGCCACAGCCCCGACGTTCCCATTGATTCCTCAGCTAACTGCCGCACGCTGCCGGCCGGCAGAACACCGGGCCACGCAAGAGGCCGCTCTCCACGAGTGGGTTCAGAGGCTGCGGGACGGGGTGGACGCGCAGAAGCAGTCCCCGGAGCAGGGCCGGAGCTGAGGCGCAGGTGTTGGTCAGGACCTCAGCCGCAACCTGCGCCGCCCCGGATTAGCTGCCGCCTGCCAAAGCCAGTCGCAAGGACAGCCCGGTCAGGAGCCAATCGCCGCGGGCCGGCTGACAGCAGCGGGCCCGCTGTCGGAAGGGGCCGTCCTCACACAGGGGCGCAGGGTGGGTCGGGCTGCCCGCCCAGCGCAGGGGAAAGCGAGGGCTTTGGGGGTGATCCCTTTCCTGCCCTTCCCAGCTTCAGTCACCCTGGGGGGGCCCTGGAACGGCACTAGCCCCGCCCCTGCTGGGAGTCTGAGCTGAGACTTTGTTGCAGCGGATTCAGATCGATTTTTAATTCGCCGAAGATTTGTGTGTGTGTGTATGCTGCAACAGGTTCTTACAGAAGCTAGGGAAAAGGGGAGGAAGCAGTAAATAAAAGAAAGATCTTTTGAGAGGGGTTGTTTCCAATCGTGCAGTACAATATTGGAAACCGCTTCGGTGCTACTTCTTGAAAATTAAAAGACAAGAACAGCCGCAAAAAGCCGGCACTCCTCAAGAGAAAGTGCGCAGCGGATGGAATCTTAAAACATTCCCTAAATTACAATCAGCCCAAGAGCGTTTGCTTGGCTCCGTCATCCGCGCGCCTGCACCATTTTGCAGCTGTATGGATGAGGAGGGCCCAATTCGCGCTTGGTATTTGCCCCAGACTGTAGGGGTCAGCTTAACAGTAACCACAGACACACACAGAGAAATGGGATAGTACACACAGAAAGCAGAGGGGTCCCCGAGTGCGCCTGCGACCCCGGCTGGCGCAAAGGTATTTTCATTAGTCTGCAGCTGCTGTATGGGAAACAGGTCCCTCTCAGCTGACTTGCACACCTTCTGCCCTAAAGATCTTAACCAGACTTGCTGCTTATCTGGGGAAGAAAGCAGAGAAAACCCAGAGTCTTTCTCTCTCTCTCACACACACACACACCAACACAAAAGAGCACTCTGAAATCCCAGGGTGGGGATATTATATTCTGCCTTCCATAGTAATCCATATACCCAGGCAGTTCCCCCTCCCCAAAACGCCCCCGTGTTGGCTTTACATTTCAAAGGTGAGACCAAATTAAGAAAGTCTGTCTTAGTAGAATTTGCCCCTTGATTTCCGGAGCTATTGATATCCCCGATGTGAGATCCAAGGAAATCAGACCGAGCAAGCCATGCGCTGGGAGCAGTGGTTGCGGTGTTGCACACAATCTCCTACCGCGTCCTGCTCAGTGGAAGCACGCTTTCCAAAACCTAAGTCATGGAAGGCAGAGTTCTTATCTAGGTTATCAGCTCCCCGGCCCCTCCCCCAGCACCTCCCCCACACCACTGAGTTGCATTTCCTTTGAGTCAAACAAGACTACTCCCAGCGGGCCAGAGTTCAAGAGCAGCCACACACAATTCAAGTTGAATGTGTCAAACTTAAGGACCTCCTGCTGCAGACCCAGCGGTCCGTCTCCACCTTGTGCAGAATGACGGATGGCCGGTCTGACAGGTTTGTTTATCACCAGCAGCCATCCGGGATGGGACCACCCTTCCTCCAGCCAGCAGCATATTCACAGGAATTCATTTCACCGTTTCCTTACAGTCCAGGTGTTTGTTATCAGCCACACAGCTTGATGGTGCTAGGAGGTGTGTAAATTACCTATTCCTCAAGGATGCCATTTATATGGAAAGAAATCTGTGTGGTTCTTTTTTTTTTAATTGTTGTTCTTTTTAAAAATTTAATTATTTTATTTTTTACTTGGAAAGGTAGATATACAGAGAGAAGGAAAAGACAGAAAGATCTTCCATGCATGGGTTCGCTTCCCAAGTGGCCACAATGATTGTAGCTGAGCCTTTTCAAAGCCAGGAGCCAGGTGCTTCCTTCCGGTCTTCCACACTGGTGCAGGGTCTCAAGGCTTTGTACCGTCCTCAACTGCTTTCTCAGGCCACAAGTAGGGAGCTACAAGGAAAGTGGAGCAGCTGGGACAGAAACTGGAGACCATATAAGATTTCCAGGCTTGGATGCAAGGGCAAGGATTTAGCCACCAGGCTACTGTGCCAGGCCCTCTCTATGTGGTTCATTAGCAAAGCTAAACTAGGCAGACAAAATTTTAATTAACTAATTTATTTATTTTTAAAGATTTATTTATTTTTGCTGGAAACACAGATATATAGAGAGAGGAGGAGAGACAAAGAGGAAGATCTTCCGTCCGATGATTCACTCCCCAAGTGATCACAACTGTCAGGAGTTATTCCAATATCCTTCGCTGGACCCGGTGCCATTCCTTCTTCCTCACAGCTCACAGTTCGCGCCGGCCTAGCTATCCACCAATCGGATTTAACCTGGCTTTCCACCTGAATCCCACCTCCCAATCTTCCAGCCCCCTCCCCAACTCTGCCCACTCGCCAATCATCCCTAGGCATTCACCTGCAGGCGCCAATCCCCTGGGGGCCTGGCCTCAATCCCTCCCAATTCCCACCCCCTACACCTGGCAGACAAAAAGGCCCCCCCAGGTGCGGCTCGCTGTCTTATTCCTCTCTTATCCCTCCTTCTCTGGTCTCTGTCTCTCTGCTCTCTCTCTGGTCTCTCCCTCTCTCTTCTCCCCTTTTTTCCTCCTGACTTTCACCACCTCTACCCTGTTCCTGCCCCATTGGAATAAACCTCCTAAGATACCTCATTGTGTCTGGTGTGTTTCAGCTCACGGTAAAGAACCAGGTTGTGGGAATTAACTGCGCGTAATAATATTGTAATATCGTATGAACTAGAACTCTCCAATCTTTTTAAATAACTAACAATAACGGCTAGAACTGAGCCAATCCAAAGCCAGGAGCCAGGAACTTCTTCTGGGTCTCACACAAGGGTGCAGGGTCCCAAGGCTTTGGCCCATTCTCAAATGCTTCCCAGGCCACAAGCAGGGAGCTGGATGGGAAGAGGGGCCACCAGGATTAGAACCAATGCCCATATGGGATTCTGAAGTATTCAAGGTGAGGACTTTAGTCACTAATCTATTGTACCCGGTTCTAAATTTTTTCTTTATTTGAAAGTTTGCTACAGAGAGAGGGGAAGAAAGAGCAATCTTCCACCCACTGGCCCATTCCCCAGATGACTACATCAGGTAGGGCTGGGTCAGGCTGAAGCCAGGAGCCAGGAGCTTCAATTGGTTCTCTCACATTGGTGGCAGGGGTCCAAGCACTTGGGCCATCTCCCACCGCTTTTCCGAGGCCATTAGTGGCAACTTAACCATTGCACCAAATATCTGTGCCACATTTGTCTGCAAGACCCACGGACGAGAAGAGCAGGGTGTGGCTTCCCACCTGGGTCTACCACTGATGGGCCAAGGGACTTTGAACGAGTCTCTTGTCTTTTGGGCTCTGTGGCCTCATGCCTGCATGATGACCCTGGCACAGGCAACACAGGCTTTCCTCCTCAGTCCTGACGTGTGGTGAGGAGGGAGGGAGAGGGAATATATTGCAGAAGTTTTCGAAGACCTGTGATCCCCATTTGTCCTGAAACTCAGAGACTTACATACTTGTAACTGTCCTCTGCTAGCCTTTTACGACACAAACCCGCAGGCAGGAGGGGTTTATGTTGTTGATGAACTGCAGACCAAGGTGGACAGGCTTGATTTCAGAGCACATTTCCATAGGCATTTTTCCTTAATGATTTGCACATGCACTGGGGGAGGGGGACTCTTACATAGGACGGGAGGATGAAGGTCTTGGGTGGAAATTGTACAAAAGAACAAAGCTGACTCTGCTTCACCAATTTCCACCTTTGTGTCTGGTAACACAGCTCCCACATAAGGTGGATTTAGATGCCTGTAGGTCAATGACTTGGCAGCCTTTATACCTTCATCATTCATTTCCAAAGCTCAAAGGACTCGCATGGAGGAGGTTTGTACAAATTACAAGCTTGTCCTTAATACTCCCGGGAGGAATTTCAGGAATTTTCTGAATGAGGGAGACAGAAATGGCCTCCTGGCCTCTGGTTGGCTTTCTTCTCCTTAAGTGCTGGCTAACTTCTAATGCACTAGCTGTATAAGGCAGTGCATCGCTGTGTAACGACTGTATAACGCACTACAGTGCTACCCAACACACCATATAAGTGACAAGCATACTGTGGGTGTTAGTATTGCCTCTGCTCACAAACATGTCAGCTCCACAAAGAACAAACAGGCTTGTTTCTGATCATGGCTGAGCCCTCAGAACTTGCAGCAAAGGCTGGTCTATATTAGACACCTAAAGTATACAGTTTTCACATCATGTGGAAGATTCAGGTAGCACTGGGACCCTGATGGTGTCTTTTTATGAACAACAGTCTCTAGAGGAAGCAGCGTGCAGACAGTAACAACAATCAAGGCAACGGGGATGAGTAAGGTGAGAAAAACTGTTAGTGAATAAACTCTTATGGGATTCAGGTGAGTTCAGCTAACTGTGTCTATCCCCACATGCAGCTTCCAGGCTACTGGACAACTTGGCAGTGAGCCAAGAAAAAATGTCAGACTCTCTGGTCTGGTCCCTTTGGCTCATTTCTGGGGGGTCTTGACTTTGTTGGAGAGCTGGGAGCATGGCTACAGGCGCCAGAACTTTGGGGACCTCTAGGGGAGTAGACACTGGGCAGTGAGTGAGCAACACCCACAGATTTCACCGCAGTTTGATGGCATCCTGGTATTAACAAGCTGAGGAGAATAAGCCTACTTGCACCATCATTAAGATCCTGGTTAAGTCCTGGGTAGAAACTTCAAGGCATCAAGCCTTCAGGACACAGAACTCAGAAGGCATGGTGTTTTCTTATTGTTGAAATTCACCTTTTCCATGTCACTCTGCCCTGTCTGGCTGGCCCAGAGCTATCTTAGCATCCTTGTTCTTTTACTTTCTCCTCCCCTTCTCTCCTCTCCAAAGGGAAATCCAAATATTTCTTCATGACAGTGTTGGTGGCCAGAAGGCAGCAAACAAAGGCAATGAACTCCGTTATCCTTTCAAAGAACCAATATCCAGGTTTTGAAAGAACCAATAATCCCAAGCTTAGATTTAGTGCTGAGACTAACAGTTACAGGAACTATATTTGGGTTCACAATTTATGTTCAGCGATGAGGAAACTTCAGCAGAGAAAGAAATGAAAAACAAAACTTAGAGGAATTTTAATAGGCCATTTCAACTTCTTACACAGCTAAGATAAAGGAGAGGGGCTAGAGCCATGACAAACCAGGCTGTCTCCACCTGCAGCGCCAGTATCCCCTATGAGTGCCATTTCAAGGCCTGTCTTCTCCACTTTTGATTCAGCTCCTACTAATGGCATGGGAAAGCAGCAGAAGAAAACCTAAATGTTTGGGTCCTTGAACCCATACAGGAGATCTAGAAGAAGCTCCTGGCTCCTGTCTTAGGATTGGCTCAGCTCTAGCCTTTGTGACCATTTGAAGAATAAATTAGTGGTTTGAAGATCTCTCTCTCTCTCTGTAAATCTGCATTTCCATTCAAAAACAATAAGCCTTTAAAATTTTTTAAAATATTTTTATTTCTTTTTAAAAAAGATTTATTTTCTTCTGATTGCAAAGGCAATAGAGGAGAAACAAAGAAAGATCTTCTATCAGCTGGATCACTCTCCATGTGGCTACAATGACCAGAGCTGAATTGATCCAAAGCCAGGAGCCAGGAGTTTCCTCCGGGTCTCTCATGTGGGTGCAGGGTCCCAAGGCTTTGGGCTGTCCTCAATTGTTTTTCCAGGCCACAAGCAGGGAGCTGGATGGGAAGTGGAGTAGCCAGGATATGAACTAGTGTTCATAAGGATCCTGGTGCTTAGAGGTGGAAGATTAGCCAGTTGAGTCAACACACCAGCCCCAAAATAAAACAAATCTTAAAAAATATATAAAATAAAATAAAGAAGGAGAAAGGCATCAAGATTGTGTTCATATGTATTTTCATACACCCACTGACACAGGCACTTAGTCACTTGTTGGGGCTCTTGAAATGTCTGATAGATACCTAGTATTTGCAATATTGACTTTAACTCTCCCAACAACCCTGCTTAGAAGACACTATCATACCCATTTCACAGCTCAGGAATTTCAGGCACAGATAGACTGAAAATTTGCCTAAGGTGGACACTCTCAAGTGCTGGAATATGAAGTTAGGCAGCCTGATTGCAAAAGACCTGCTCTTAAACATGACCGCCTGTGTTAGAAATGTTGGAATTTAAAACAGGACACACAGCACATGCCTGGAACTTATGAGCTTTGGGTATTTATCCAGGTAGCAGAATTCTCCTGTGCCATGCCTCCCCCAGCCAGATACGGGCAGCTTAGATCAGGTGGATGCTGGACGGTGCCAGTTAGCAGTAAAGAGAGAGGCTGTCAGGCAATTGTAGCCTGGTGATAATTTGATACAATTAAATCTGGTTCAAATCACAATTTAAAGTGACAGTGACAAGGACATTTTTTTCCTTATACTTTCCTGATCTCTGCCTGCTATAGTAGAAAAGGGCAGTGGGGACAGCAAAGCCATGGTCCTTGAAAAGAAATGAGACCAGAGAGAGGCACAAGCAGGGAGCCAGCTCAAGGCATGAGTTGGTTTGATTTTATTCACTCCACATGCATTTCATGTAAATGTGTCAGGCCCAGCACAGTGGCCTAACAGCTAAAGTCCTCGCCTTTAATGTTCAGGGATCCCATATGGGCGCCGGTTCTAATCCTGGCAGCTCCACTTCCCATCCAGCTCCCTGCTTGTGGCCTGGGAAAGCAGTCGAGGATGACCCAAAGCTTTGGGACCCTGCACCCACGTGGGAGACCTGGAGGAAGTTCCTGGCTCCAGGCTCCAGATCAGCAAAGCACCGGCTGTTGCACTCACTTGGGGAGTGAATCATCGGACGGAAGATCTTCCTCTCTGTCTCTCCTCCTCTCTGTATATCTGACTTTGCAATAAAAATAAATATGGTGGGCAGTGAAGTGGTCCCAAGGAGTGTGATCTGGTAAATTGCTGTCCAGTTTGGAGTTAGAAATTACCCATCAGTCCTCCACTGGAAAACACAGCCTCGCCAATTTGCCGGAAGTAAAAACTGGCCAGCCAGGGCTGAGGCTCCTAGGCTGGCAGCTCCAAGGCTGCCTGGGTCAGCCAAGTAGGTAAATGGACACAGGAGGCAGCTGGGCTCCCGGGGAACCCAGAAAGGTAGTGCATCTGTCACACACACATAGCTCTGAGCGCCAGCTGCCAGGCCATTCCCACTGCTCCAGAAGCAGGAGACACACAACAGATAAAACTTTCAGATTTTTTTTCTTATTCTTTTTTTTAAGACTTATTATTTATTTTTATTGGAAAGGCAGATTTTTTTTTAAAGATTTATTCAGTTTATTACAAAGTCAGACATACAGAGAGGAGGAGAGACAGAGAGGAAGATCTTCCATCCGATGATTCACTCCCCAAGTGAGCCACAACGGGCCGATGCGCGCCAATCCGAAGCCGGGAACCAGGAACCTCTTCCAGGTCTCCCACGTGGGTGCAGGGTCCCAATGCATTGGGCCATCCTCAACTGCCTTCCCAGGCCACAAGCAGGGAGCTGGATGGGAAGTGGAGCTGCCGGGATTAGAACCGGCGCCCATATGGGATCCTGGGGCGTTCAAGGCGAGGACTTTAGCCGCTAGGCCACGCTGCCGGGCCTGGAAATGCAGATTTACAGAGAGAAGGAGAGACAGAGACAAAGATCCTCCATCTGCTGGAAGGGAAGTGGAGTAGCCAGGGGACGGGAACCCAAGAACTGGGATTCCAGTGCATGCAAGGCAAGGACGCCAGCCACTAGGCTACCGCGCTGGGCCCTCTTTTGTTGTTGTTGTTTTTAATTAACGAATTAAGAGGAAAAGAGATATACACAGAGGAACATAAATGGACAGAGAGAGCACCCATCTGCTGGTTTACTCCCCAAATGCCCACAACAGCCTAGGCTGCACTGGGGGAGAAGGCCAGAATCAAGAATTCAATCTGGGTTTACATAGCGGGTAACAGGAACTCAACTGCCTGGGCCATCACCTGCTGTTTCCCAGTATGAGGAGAGACTGAGGACTGACTCCACCTTCCTGGATTCAGTGCCACCTGGAATGCCTGCTAACCCAGAGCTGCCTTAAATCCCCTAGGTTTCAGGCTCCTGAAATACCTGGATACCCAGCACTACCGTAAACCCTTTAAACAGATCTCAACTCCCTTAAGGCCCACTTGCCTAATTAAGCTTAGTGACCTTCAGGTTTAGACTGTGCGCTCCACCAATCCCCTGGGGCATTTATCCCTGGTGCCCACTTACAGCGGCATCTGCCACTCCCTGACCTGGCACTTCTCATACCCACCTTGAGGCTATAAAGAGGCCTCTTCCCTTTGTTCTCTCTTCTTTCCTCCTGCTCTCTCTGTCTCTCTCCTTGTGCTGTCTCTGTTCTTTTCTCTGTCTCTGTCTCTCCTTTACTCCTGCTCTCTGTCTCTTCCTGCCCTTCTCTGCTTGCCCTCTGCTCTGTTTTTAACTCTCTGTATCTGCCCTGTGCATGGCCGGGTCTCCCAAGGGTTAAATCCACAGCTTAGGGAGTTTAGGGAGCTTAGGGAGGAGCTAGGCAGACTACAAAAGAGGCAGGCCAACTTCGAATAAATGGCATTCTCTTTACAAGAATGACCCACTGTGTGTTACCTATTTTGTAACCCTATTCCCTCAACTCGGGGGTCCGGAGACATGGGCATTGCCAAAAGCCCTGCTCTCACCTTCTCCCTGCCCCATGCTACCTCCCTTGTTGGAATAAAGGCCTCCTGCATGGCTCACTTGCTGTGTTGGGTTTGTGAAAAAAAGCTAACACCAAGAGACTGCATTAATAGGGAACTGGGGACAGGAATCAGAGCCAGAAACGGAACCAGCTGTGTCCTAACTGCTTCTCAGATGCCTGTCCCATCTCAGGATTTTTATATGGATCAAACACACATCTTCCGCTCAAATATTCACACTGGGGTAAGATGTCATTTTAAAAATGTTAACAACCGGGCCCGGCGGCGTGGCCTAGCGGCTAAAGTCCTCGCCTTGAAAGCCCCAGGATCCCATATGGGCGCCGGTTCTAATCCCGGCAGCTCTACTTCCCATCCAGCTCCCTGCTTGTGGCCTGGGAAGGCAGTTGAGGACGGCCCAATGCTTTGGGACACTGCACCCGCGTGGGAGACCCGGAAGAGGTTCCAGGTTCCCGGCTTCGGATTGGCGCGCATCGGCTGTTGCAGCTCACTTGGGGAGTGAATCATCGGACGGAAGATCTTCCTCTCTGTCTCTCCTCCTCTGTGTATATCTGGCTGTAATAAAATGAATAAATCTTTAAAAAAAAAAATGTTAACAACCAAAGAACTCAATTAATTCAAGTCACTGAGTTGGGTTTCTAAAAATAGGTGGTGATTGAAAATTTGCTATCTGTGCGCCTGGCAATCCTTCCTTATGCATACATAGCCCACATATTTTATCATTTTCACTAAGGTGTGACACACAGCACAGGTGACGTGTGCTGATCTGTGTGAAAGGTGGAATGACACAGAACACTGTGAGCCCCACATGAGGTCCCAGCAGCCTCCAGCTGGGTTCCCCAGGTGGAATGACACAGAACACTGTGAGCCCCACATGAGGTCCCAGGAGCCTCCAGCCGGGTTCCCCAGTCCCTCCGTGGGCTTCTGCCCACCTTGGCCTTCCCAGTTGTTGCCCAGATCAAGTCTTAGCCACGAGGCATAGATAACCAGTTTAGTTTTTTGAGAGTTGAAAGAAATGGAAACAAGTGTAAATAAACCAGAGCCTAGTCAGAGACAGTAATGATGAACCCAACAGCACAACTCAGACTCGGGCTTCTTCAGGTTTAAACAATGAATATTTCTACAAACTGTTCTTCCTGATAATAATCATTTCCTATGTGGTTATCACAGTGTCTCAAAAACCCTTTGAAATACAAATTTATATAGCTTATATCCCGCTGTACAATGAAAGGAAACCAAGTATATGTTAAGTCACATAGCTAGATTCACAAAGCCAAACAAGAGAAAGTCTAGAGTCAAAAGCAGAGTCATATTCCCAAGTCCTTTTTCATTGTACCATCTCCTCTCCATAAAACCAGTGAACTCTTCTACAAGCTCATGCTAAATGTCCTCTCCTATCCGAAGGCATAGCAAACTGGATTCAATTTAGAATCTATGAGTTCACAATCCACCTTACAAAGTTGGGGGCAAAAAGTGAAAGCTGATATTTGCTACCTACGTACATTTTTTTAAACAGCATAATCAGCACAGGAAAAGAGATATCATGTTCTTTTCTTAGTACAGGTCTTACCTACCTTTATTTACTTAAACCAATTTCCTGGGACTTATGAGAACAAGACGATAGATTAGATGTCTCTCGATTTCTCTCCCTCCCTGGAAGTTTGAGCAGAGGGGCCATGAGAACAGAAGGTTGGTGGTGGCTGCAGAATTTCATCAAAGAGAAGCTCACTTACAAAGGCATTGAGAAGGGCTTGTCTGGAGGCAAGTTCCGCATAGTGAGGTCACTGATTTTATTTAGACTGCAGCAGTTATCCAAAGATGCTTTAATTCATGCTTTAGCAAGAATAAGAAAACCTCAGGCCCTGCGAGGTAGTCTAGTGGCTAAAGTCCTCGCCTTACATACACAGGGATCACGTATGAGCTTTGGTTTGTATCCCGGCTGCCCTGCTTTCCATCCAACTCCCTGCTTGTGATCTGGGAAGGCAGTTAAGGACAGCCCAAAGCTTTAGGACCCTGCACCTGCCTAGGAGACCTGGAGGAGGCTCCAGGTTCCTGGCTTCGGATTGGCTTAGCTCTGGTCGTGTGGTTGCTTGGGGAGTGAATCACTGGACAGAAGATTTTTCTCTTTGTCTCTCCTTCTCTCTGTATACCTGCCTTTCCAAAAAAAATAACAAATAAATCTTTGTTTTAAAAAAAGATTAAGAAAATCTGATTTGGGCCTGGCGCCGTGGCCTAGCAGCTAAAGTCCTTGCCCTGAACACATCAGGATCCCATATGGGCGCCGGTTCTAATCCCGGCAGCTCCACTTCCCATCCAACTCCCTGCTTGTGGCCTGGGAAAACAGTTGAGGACGGTCCAAAGCCTTGGGAACCTGGGAACCTGCGTGGGAGACCTGCAGGAGGCTCCTAGCTCCTGGCTCCTGGCTTTGGATCAGCGCACCACTGGCCATTGCAGTCACTTGGGGAGTGAATCAGCGGATGGAAGATATTTCTGTGTCTTCTCCTCTCTGTATATCTGACTTTGCAATAAAAATAAATCAATCTTTAAAAAAAAAAGAAAATCTGATTTGCTATAGGAACGTTATATATTCTTTTTTAAGATTTATTTTTATTGGGCTCAGCACAGTGGCATAGCAGCTAAAGTCCTCACCTTGAACGCCCCAGGATCCCATATGGATGCCGGTTCTAATCCCAGCAGCTCCACTTCCCATCCAGCTCCCTGCTTGTGGCCTGGGAAAGCAGTCGAGGATGGCCCAATGCCTTGGGATCCTGCACCCGCGTGAGAGACCCGGAAGAGGTTCCTGGCTCCTGGCTTCGGATCGGCACAACACCGGCCGTTGCGGCTCACTTGGGGAGTGAATCATCAGACGGAAGATCTTCCTCTCTGTCTCTCCTCCTCTCTGTATATCTGACTTTGTAATAAAAATAAAAAAATCTTTAAAAAAAAGATTTACTTTTATTGGAAAGGCCGATATACAGAGAGGAAGAGAGACAGATCTTTCCTCCGATGGTTCACTCCCCCAGCGGCCACAATGGCTGGAGCTTAGCCAGGAACTAGATGGGAAACAGGGCCGCTGGGATTACAACTGGCACCCATATGGGATCCCGGCGCGTGCAAGGCAAGGACTTTAAATTGCTATGCTCTCATGCCGGGCCCTATTCATTTTTTTACAAAAAAGTCTTTTTAGTTTATCTAACAAGTTAATCAATCAATTGGAATATGAGGACGCTTCCAGTCTATTGAATTACTCTAGGCTTGAACACCACAAGAGAAGACTCTGCAGTGTCGTGCTTCTATGGCTGCATCAGAATTGAGAAAATTTCTCAAACCACAGATTGTTGGCCCAAAATCCAGAGTTCCTGATTAAGTACATCTAGAGACAGGCCTGAAAAATCTGCATTGCACTGAATCTCCTGGTCGTAAGATGTCTTTTATTTACTTGAAAGGCAGAGTAATGGAGAGAAAGCGAAATGTAAGAACCAAGAGAGATCTTCCTTTTGTTGCAACACTGCCCTAAAAGGCCGCAGTGGCCAGGACTAAGCCAGATCGAAGCCAGGAGCCTGGAGTTCCATCCATATTTTCCACATTGGTAGCAGGGACGCAAGCCCTGAAGTGGAGCAGCCAGGACTTGAACCAGCACTCAATGGGGTGCTGTTGTTGTAGGAAACAGCTTACCCCACTAAGCTACAATGCAGGCCCTCACGATCACACATCTGAGAACCACTGTTTCCTACCCAGGGTGAGGCCTAGCGGATTCTAATCTTCTTCTTCTCCCCGAAGTGCAAAGCCAGAAGACTTACCACTATGGAAGAAAGTCAGAAGGCAGAGGAAGGCAAGGCAGAAAGTAAGCCCAGCCCTTCCAGTTCCTCACAGGGCATCTGGGGAGTGAGGGAGAGGCTGGTGGGTTTGTAAAACGACAAGATTATATTTAGACCAAATAAAGAGTTCCACATTTCTTTTTCTGTATATCTAAGCTGTTGGTGGTTATAGCACTAGATAAAATCAGAGCTATATTTTTGTTTTAAAAAAAGCTATTCATGGGGCCCTGCGGCGTGGCCTAGTGGCTAAAGTCCTCACCTTGAACGCCCCAGGATCCCATATGGGCGCCAGCTCTAATCCCGGCAGCTCCACTTCCCACCCAGCTCCCTGCTTGTGGCCTAGGAAAGCAGTCAAGTATGGCTCAAAGCTTTGGGACACTGCACACACATGGGAGACCCAGAAGAGCTCCTGGCTCCTGGCTTTGAATTGGCTCAGCTCCAGCCGTGTGGCCACTTGGGGAGTGAAACCATCAGATGGAAGATCTTCCTCTCTGTCTCTCCTCTCTGTATATCTGACTTTGTAATAAAAGTAAATAAATTTTTAAAAAAAAAATTCATTCATGATCTGAAGTTCAATTTCACAGGATGTTTGGAATTCCTGTTGGGTAAGTCTGGCAATCTCTTACCACAGAAAACTTATGTGTGTGTGCACGCGTGTACCTGGGGTATTCAGGTTACCCAAGTGTGCCTTCATCCCTTCCTATTTCAACATACACGTCAATCACAACAGTCTCATTATTGTATCACATGATGCCAACTGACAGACCTGAACTCCAAGGTTGTCTTTGGGTTTCAGACACAGCTGGACGTCCTGCTGGACCCTGCCTATGGGCATTGCACAAAGGGACAGAGCCATACACCAACAGTGCACTGACAGCTAGGCCTGAAACATGCCCACTGCATTCACTCCAGTATACTGAAGATGCAGGCAGTTACACTGACTCTTTACAATATTCCTCTGAAGTGATTTCCAGAGCTGCCAATGCCTTTTCATGGTACTGTGAGAGATCTATTTTATTGCCTCTCCCTGCCTTCCATGGCCACTGTCAGGGGCCACTGAGGCTCCCAACAGGCCGCCCTGGAAGGCATCCCAGGGGTTAAGATGGATCACTCCGTGAACTCAGGACATTCCAGAATATACCTTCTGATAAGGCCAAGATCATCCTTTGAGGTCACCTCCTGCCACTGACCTGAAGGTTTCTAATGACAGCATGCCCCTATCCAGACACAAATAATGCCAGTCAATCTGTCACTGAGGTTACACTCTCAAGAACCAGCTCCTTGGCCCAGCGGCGTGGCCAAGCGGCTAAGGTCCTCGTCTTGAACGCGCCCCGGGATCCCATGTGGGCGCCGGTTCTAGACCCGGTGGCTCCACTTCCTATCCAGCTCCCTGCTTGTGGCCTGGAAAAGCAGTCAAGGATGGCCCAATGCTTAGGACCCTGCACCCATGTGGGAGACCTGGAAGAGGTTGCAGGTTCCTGGCTTCGGATGGGCACAGCACCGACTGTTGCGTTCACTTGGGGAGTAAATCATCGGACAAAAGATCTTCCTCTCTCTCTCTCCTCCTCTCTGTATATCTGCCTTTCCAATTAAAAAAAAAAAAAGAAACCACTCCCATGGCCTGCAAAGTTGACTTCTGGAACTTGAATGGTAGCTTCATTCTAAGTGAGCCTAAGATTATGTTATACTCAAATGACTTGAGTCAGATATGCTCAGGCAAGTTTGGATGGGAGACCAGGAAACAGGCAGATGGGAGGGGAGATTTCAGGGGGATGTAGAGAGAAAATGGGGAGAGGCAGGGGTTTCACTCCATGCTGTTAGAAATGGAAATGGAGGAGCCTGGTTCAATGGCTCAGTTAACTGACCCTCCCCCTGCAAATTCCTGGACCCCACTGGGTGCAGGTTCTAATCCCAACTGCTCCACTTCCTATCTAGCTCCCTGCTTGTGGCCCAGGAAAGCAGTGGAGGACAGCCCAAAGCCTTGGGATCCTGCACCCATGTGGGAGACCCAGAAGAAGCCCTGGCTCCTGGTTTCAGATGGGCTCAGCTTCAGCCATTGCAACCATTTGTGGAATGAACCAGTGGATGAAGATCTTTGTCTCCTCTTCTCTCTATAAAATCTGTCTTTCAAATAAAAATAAATAAATATTTAAAAGAAGCAGAAGAAAAGAAAGAAATGGAGCTATAGTCCAATCCCAGCTCCCGGAAGCTGGATGGTATTGGGTTAAGATGGACTCCTGCAGTGGGTTATGTGTTGGTGCTGGTAAGACTCGGGCCTCAACCAAAGCGAGGGGGACCATGCCAGACTTGGCCGCAGCACCCAACCAGTATGCGTGAGAACCAGGTCAGGGAGGGGGCAAAGCCAGTAGGGGGAATGGGGAGAGCTCCCCTGTTGGACCACCACTCCAACTGGAGAACATGAGTTGGGATGGGGGCAGACCAGACCAGACTAGACAGGGCTACAACACCTTGGGCCTCATGTAAGCTAGATCAGGGAAAAGCCACGCTGGGCTGACTATTCCTACTGGTGCAAGCATAAATCAGAGTGGGTGAGAGTTGATTGGGCTTTGCCGCAGCAACAAGCTGGCAGATTCTGGCACAGGAGGCTAATTAGGTCAAGTTAAATTCCAGAACCACTTGGAGAGTGCATCCGGGAGTGGGAGTAGCCTAGTAGGGAAATAGTGGGTACCTCTCTCTTGGGTTACCACTCCCACTGGAGAGCATGAAAATGGTGGCTAGACAGAATGGCGACCGCCAGCATGTAAGTGGGCTGGATAGTGGGGCTGGTTGGGTTGAACTAGGCTTCAATGCCCATCCACATGTAGGAGGGCTGAATGGGATGTGGAACAGACTGGCCAAGTCTACTGTTCATACTGGCAAGCATGGGAACCAGGGTAGGGGGCGGGCCTGGTGTGGGTTATTGGAGGTCCCTCCAACTAGGCTGCAGCTCCCATGGGTTTGTGTGAGGGCTGAGTATGAAGATCGGGCTGAACTGCAGCACCCATCGTTTTCCATGGAAGACAGGGCTGGAAATAGATCTGACCCAGCAATTGCAACCACCAGCATTTGCATAAGTTGATTGGGGCAATGGACTGTGCCGGACCCTGTACTGGCATGCACACACAAGAATCAGGTTTGGGATCACTTCAGATGAAGTTTCTTTTGGGATCCCTCCAAGTGAACTGCTGATCTCAGAACCCCAACCATGGTCTGACCATGCAGGTTCCATGGTCTGACTGTGGAGTGCAAGTGTCAAAGCTGAGTCTCCTCAGAGGCTCAGACAGAGCAGTGGACAGCATATCCAGGTGCACATGTAGGATATGGCAGTCCATCAGAACCTGCAGGGGACACTTGGTACCACAACAGAGGATGGAGGACAGAACAAATCAATTAACTACCCCAGCCATGTGCTGGCAGTGAAAATCTGGGCAAATGAAGACTCTAAAGTGAACTATGTCAGCAAGTGGATTCTGGAGATTTCATCGTGCTTGGGATCGCAAGATTGGCAGCAATTCAAAACTGTTGAACTCTCAAAACCACTTGAACAGGACCCTCAGAGTATGTCCCACGCCAGGGATCTGGGATGGGTGGAGGCTGGGTGGGGCTTCTCCCTTTATCTCCCCGCCTTACCCCAGATACAGAAAAATAATAAAAATAATGTGTAATCAATGGTCTTACCCACTTTCCTGTAGCCCTTGAGCCTTTCTGCTATAATCAACTATATAAAAATGATCAAATAAAATAATTTATAGAAAAAACAGACTTGGGCCTCAGCTGACATCATTTATCTAAACACTGGGGACAGCAAGAACAGCATCTCTCCTTGCAACTCTCCAGCAGTCCCTCACAAAACACTGACCCAACATCTCAATATTAATGAAGGATTTGAGCCACTTCTCAAGTTACAGAGCAAATTGTGATTGGGATCACGCTGTGGGGTCAGGTTTGGCTTGGGTGTGGGGAAGGGGGCCAGAGATGGCCAAGCCTGGCATTCTCACCTGGATAACCCACAGGCTCTCCCCCATTTCTGTTCTCATTGGCATGTGAATGAAATGAGTGAGTGCACGTACTTACAGGAACGGAAGTGAGCACCCCTGGGAAAACAAAAGGCATTGCCTTTGAAGCCAAACAAATGAAAGCAAAGGCACAGGCCACCCAATGGCTGTCAGGGGCTGAAGGCCCGGGGTGGGGTCGCCCATGCAATCACACCCAGCAGCAAAACCAGCCTCAAGCCGCTGGGCAGACACACAGCTAAACTCCACACTGCCTACACGCGTCCCCTTGTCCAGGCAGGCTTCCCTCTCAAAAAAAAAAAAAAAAAAGTCTACTTGAATATCTGTTTCCAGAATTGTGAAAATTAAAGGCTGAAAATGCTTAGAGCATTTTTGAGAAATAGTTACTTAAAGATGGTAGCTTAGCGCAAAAAATAAAACTGGTTTCCACTAAGTACTGTTCTAAAGAGACCCAAATTAAGCCTTTTTTTGAAGAACCTTTTATGGAAGCCAGCGCTATAGCTTAGTGCATCATGCCTCAGCCTGTGGTGCCAGTTTGAGCCCCGATTGCTGCAAGTCTGATTTAGCTCCCTGCTAATGTGCCTAGGAATGCAGCACAAGCCCTTGGCCTGCGTGCATTGAGAGATCTGAAAGCAGCTCCGCGCCGCTGGCTTCAAACAAGCCCTGCTCTGATTGCTGCAGCCATGCGGGGAACGAACCAACAGACAGATGGCTTCTCTCTCTGGAGGTCTCTCCTTCTGTCTCTGTAAATCTGTCTTTCAAATAAATAAATAAGTAGACAGATAAATAAATCTTTTTTTTAAAAAAACAACTGACAATGAATCCCAAGAATGCAAATATCCAGTAATTTAAACACTGTATTTTTATCCCATTTTCTTAAATTTAGACTTTTGAGGAGAAAGTGGGAAGATATTTTTATTTGTTTAAAAGGCAAAGTGGCAGTGAAAGAGGGAACGAGAGAGAGAAAGAGAGAGAGAGAGAGAGCACACTTTCATCTGTTAGTTTGCTCCCCAAATGCCCTCAACAGCCAAGGCTGGCCAGGCTGCAGTCAGCAGCCAGGAACTCACGCTGTTCCAAGTGCTAGAGCCCAACACTACCACCTCCCGGTTGCATTAGCAGGGAACTGCATCCAAAGGCTGAAGTAGCTGGGACAAAAATGAGACATTCCACCAGGGATGCTGGGGTTCAATTTGCAAATAGATGGTGCCTTGAAAGCCCATTAGCTTGCAAAGAGGAGAAACAGCAAGAAAAATTAAACAAAACAAAGTCAAACACCCAGGGCCTTGAATTCCTGCTGGCTATGAGTAACTCCTGCCGTGAATTAGAGTTTTTGACCTCTGCCCCTGACATTGAGACAATGATGGAAAGGGGTCAGAGAATCTGGGAGCAAAGGTTGAAAGAGCCCCAAATCCAAACACCATCAGCTTTGGGCCGGGGACTGCTGAATGCTCCCCAGCCCCAGCCTCAGCCTCCCGCCTGCTGACTGGGGGGCCCTCATGCCTCACTCCAGAGGAAGGTGACAGACACCAAACTGGGTAAACACCGGGTGAAGCAGGCCAGTCTAGTTTATCCACCTGGCCCTAGTAGCAAGTTCTATTTTTAGAAATGGCTGCAGGCTGTTCTGCTCCTGGAAAGAAGGCAAGTCTGTCTGTCCTGGCCATGTTGTAAAACGTTTGTGAAAGAGAGCACGGGCAAATTAAGAAACAGTGGCAAACTCTGAAGCTGCAACCTGGAATTTGTCAGTTCATTTGTGACGCCAGGCTAAGAGGGGGCATGATGCCAAAGACTTCATTTCTAGCACCATCACACAGCGGCTCATTTGAGTGTTACGTGGGCTGATGAAACAAGGAAAAATCCACAGCAGGGACTTCCTCAAGTCAGAGCAAGGCCTAGCTGCATCGCATACACATGGGGAAGCTTTCTTCTGCCCAGGATTATTTGGCACTTTAGAGCATCTATTGTAAACCACACAAAAGTGATCACCTTAAAAATCAGCGTGTAGGGGCCTGGCGCCGTGGCCTAGTGGCTAAAGTCCTCGCCTTGAACGCGCCGGGATCCATATGGGCGTCGGTTCTAATCCCGGCAGCTCCACTTCCCATCCAGCTCCCTGGTTGTGGCCTGGGAAAGCAGTTGAGGACGGCCCAATGCCTTGGGACACTGCACCTGCGTGGGAGACCAGGAAGAGGTTCCAGGTTCCCGGCTTCAGATCGGCGTGCATTGGCCCATTGCGGCTCACTTGGGGAGTGAATCATCGGATGGAAGATCTTTCTCTCTGTCTCTCCTCCTCTCTGTATATCTGGCTGTAATAAAATGAATAAATCTTTAAAAAAAAAAATCAGCGTGTAGCATATATATTGAGTTTCAAGTCTCACCTGTAGTTGCCTTGACCATGACTGAGACAGACCACATGATTTTGTGGACTTAATACAGTTCTTGGGAGCCTTACACCTCTTTGTGTCCTAGGGGGCTGGAGTGGGGGTTAGAATTCCATAGGGAGTCTGTTCAGAATGCTCAGAGTCCAACATAAGGCTGGGCACAAAGGATTTGCTTGTTAAACAAGCATCAAGGTTGGTTTCCGTGTAAGTTGCCCGAGATCCACATAGCCTATAGGAAAAATGCCCAAGAGGAGGTAATCACCAGGTAAAACATTCCAAACTCAATTCGGATCCTTCTAACACTTACATGCAAAAAGAGCAGAAAGAATTTTAGGTATCTCTCTATACTTAAGAAATTCAGGCGCAATCACATGTTAGGATTCCAAAGCAAACCAGAAACTAAAAAGGATGCAGATTTTTTTTTAAAGAAGATTTGTTTCTTTTTATTACAAAGTCAGATTCAAAGAGAAATATCTTCTGTCCACTGGATCACACTCCCCAGGTGGCCACCAAGGCAAGAGCTGAGCTGATCTGAAGCCAGGAGCCAGGAGCCAAGAGCTTCTTCCAGGTTTTCCATGTGGATACAGTGTCTCAAGACTTTGGGTCATCCTCGACTGCTTTCCCAGGCCACAAGCAAGGAGCTAGAAGGGAAGTGAAGCAGTCGGGATACCCACCAGTTCCCATATGGAATCCTGGCACATGCAAGGTGAGGACTTTAGCCACTATGCTGCCGCACTGGGCCCAGGATAAAGGCATACATATATGTATGTACACTGCACCAATATACCTGGATATGGGAAACTTTATCAACAAGAATTTTTTAAAAATTTAATAAAATGAGTATTTCAAATGATCAGTTGTTTTCCATCAGTGAGAAAGGATAAGTCAAAAGGTTGAAACAAGAAGAATCTTCCTTATTCTGTGGTTTCCTAGACCTTTCATTTCTGGGAGTATCAGCTGGCAGGAAGTGAACAGTGAATAACTGCACTTGGGTTGGAAGAAGGGTTTGTCTGTGACCGCCAACAACCCATGCCACACTAAAGCTCTCTGACATCCAAAACCGTTAGCAAGTCCCCTTTCCCCAGCACAAATTGTTTTCCCTAACAAACCTGATTTGTCTAACTTGTTTTAACTTTTACCAGCAAGGAACATAAGCTCGGATTCACCTTGAATCTTGCTCTTGTACCCACAACTTTGGGTCTGGAATGCAGAAAAAATGGCTACAAGGAGGTTCCTCCTAGGGAGAGTGGTAATGCCTTCAGGGCTCCTGGTCCAGCTTGCCTTGTCCCCACAGGCTCTGCACACACCTTCAATGGCTCCGAAGGGGAGAAAGGCTGTTATTTTAGTCTGTTCTGCACCTGGGTGGGCTTTTTTTTTCTCACCAGTCCTCCTAGGTAATGCATCATAAGTAAGTTATGGATGGTGTAGCATTCACAGGAGGATGTGTGTGGGTTCTGCGGATACCATGCCATTTTATTTCAGGAAATGGAGCATCCATGGATTTTGGCATCTGTTTGCTCCTGGGACTAATTCCTGAGGGACTACTGTGCTCCGAGTACCCAAATAGTGGCAGAATCTGCTCAGGAACTGTTGTAGATTGTTCATAGCCTTGTCAGTGAACAGTGTACCAAACCCAGGGCTGGCTTCTGTTCTTTACACCTGTCATCTTTGTAGTCCCAAACTGTACGTCAAGCAGGAAGAGCTGTCTGTACTTTCCAGAGAAGAAAACGACAGGCGGGAGCTGTTGGCCTGGATCTCATGGGAAAAGGGCGGGGGTGCAAACCAAGTTGTATTAGTCAAATCCAGGGCTCCTAACCACTGCACCACACTGCCTCTGAGCTCTATGAGCTGGGATAATAAGTAACTGCCAAGTTAGAAAGCGGCTACAGGGTCATCTACTCCAATGAGATGTAGAGAAGCTGAGGGCATGAAGAAGGCAGGCTCTAGGATCTCCCAGGCAGGAAAACACTAGCTGGGACCAGCCCAGTTACCAATCACTGGAATCCCCAGGGCAGCGGGGAAGAGGGGATTAGGTAGGTATCATTTTTGCAGAGGGGAAAATTACCCTGAAGGTGGACTCTGTTTGGTGGGGGATCCAGGCGAAGGTGGGCTGAGTGTAGTGAGGAGACACTGGACCACACGCCCTGCGAGGGGAAGACCGGAAGAATGCGCTCTGCCACTCTCTGTGCTTAACCTTGGTAAAAATAGAGTTAAGAACAAACAGCATTTCCACAGCAACTTATTACACCAGGGAAGGATAGCGTGTTCTTATCATCCCCATGGTTAAAGGTCTTGGCTGAGGGCCCTGGTGAAGCTCAGAGGCAAGCTGGGCAGCCTAGCTCAGAGCAGGTGCTCCCAGCACAGTGGCCCACAGCTGCCAGCAGGGACATTGGCCAAATACTCAGTGAGCACAGCTGAGTGCTGGGAGCTGCTGCAAGATCCAGGGATGCCACACCGAACCAAACTCTTCCATTCAAGAGCTTCCATTTTCACAAAATGACAAAACACACACAGGGACTCCAAAAAGTTCTTAGAAAACAGAATCAAGATATAAGTTCATCTTGGTGCAGAAAGCTCTGAGATTCATCCATAGCTTTTTTTCTACTATGCATTTTCCATGGACTTTTGGAAGACCTTGTGGTTGGGGTATGTGTGTGTCTGTGCGCGCGCAAAAAACTTTGGGCTGTGTGTGTTACAGGTGGAAGATCAAGGGATTTGAGGAATTTGATTAAAGGTGATCACATCTTCAGATTGGCTGTGTGTGGGGATGGTGCTGTATTCCAGAGGGTTAAGCCATCCTTTGAGATGTCCACACCCCGTATAGAAGCACTGGTTTGAATTCAGGCTGCTCTGCTTCTGAACCAGTTCCCTGCTAACAGCCCTGGGGAGGCAGCAAGAAGATGGTGGCCCAAGTGCTTGAATCCCTGATAGCCATGAGAGAGACCTGTTTGGAGTTCTAGACTTCTGGCTCCAGCCTGGCCCAGTCCCAACCCTGGCCATTGAAGCCATTTGGGGAGTAAAGCAGAGGATGAAAGATCTCTCTCTCTACATATATATATATTTTAAGATTTATTTTGGGCCCGGCAGCATGGCCTAGCGGCTAAAGTCCTCGCCTTGAAAGCCCCGGGATCCCATATGGGTGTCGGTTCTAATCCTAGCAGCTCCACTTCCCATCCAGCTCCCTGTTTGTGGCCTGGGAAAGCAGTTGAGGACGGCCCAATGCCTTGGGACACTGCACCTGCGTGGGAGACCAGGAAGAGGTTCCAGGTTCCCGGCTTCGGATCGGCGCGTACCGGCCCGTTGCGGCTCACTTGGGGAGTGAAACATCGGACGGAAGATCTTCCTCTCTGTCTCTCCTCCTCTCTGTATATCTGGCTGTAATAAAATGAATAAATCTTAAAAAAAAAAAAAAGATTTATTTTATTTTTATTGCAAAGTTAGATATACAGAGAGAAAGAGAGACAGAGAGGAAGATCTTCCGTCCAGTGATTCACTCCCCAAGTGACTGCAATGGCTGGTGCTGTGCCAGTCCAAAGCCACGAGCCAGGAACTCTTTCGGGTCTCCCACATGGGTGCAGTGTCCCAAGGCCTTGGGCCATCCTCGACTGCTTTCCCAGGCTACAAGCAGGGAGCTGGATGGGAAGTGGAGCTGCCAAGATTAGAACTGGCACCCATATGGGATCCTGGCGTGATCAAGGCAAGCACTTTAGCTGCTAAGCCACGGCACCAGGCCCTCTGTCTCTATTACTCTTCTTTTTAAATAAATAAATAAATAAATAAATAAATAAATAAATAAATAACTTAATAAATTTTTTATTTCATCTTCCAAAACTCCATTTCAGTAGCCCACAATTACTAGTGAAGAACCATAATCTCTTTCACATTCAAAAACTCAGGAAAATATCTGTTGAGACAATCCCATGGAAGACTATTTTAGGTCTCCCTACTTAGTGACAATCAGTAACAATGGGTGATTCCTAAGAGACACCTTTAAAAAAACATTCTAAAGAATCCTTTGAAAATAGTGCTTAGCATTAACACTAAAATTTTGATGGGATAATTTGATGACATTGCTTTGATTGAGGCTATTTTGGTATATTTTTACTGACAAGAGAAGGGTTGGGAAAGTGGGAAACTATCATTTTATTAGTGTTAAATTAAACTTAGATATTTGTTTTTCTGTAAAAAAATGTTCTGTAGTTTTAGCTTCAGTCTTTCACCATGGAATATACTGTTAGCTGTTTGTTTTCCACACATGCTGTTTAGTATGTCCAGTTGGTTTTCTCCAGTGCTAACAGGTTGAGTGTTTTTTTAAATCGTGTAAGAATGTTGAATTTTGTCAAATGCTTTTTCTGTATCAGTTGAGATGATCATGTGATTCCCCACTCTGTTAATATCAGGTATTGTGTTTACTGACTTCTGTATATTGAATCATATTTTCATTCTGGCAATAAATCACACTCGGTGATTGTGAAAAAAAAAAAGAAATGGTCCTTAGAATCACAGATTTCATGAAAATAATGCAGTAACCTTTCTCCATAAACAATAAACATGCTAGCTAAGCAACAGAGCCCCACTGGTAATTTTACACTTCCCACCCACTAAGCAAACAGGGCATCAATTCCCAGAGTGACAACAGAATAAGGGAGCTGTAGAATTGCATTTTTTCGAAGGTGCTAATAAACAGGGCTTAGCCATCCGGTAGCTAGGACAGGGAGCTACCAGGGGCTGAGGCCTGAGTCTGGGTGGATGGGATGCCCGAGGCACAGTATCCTGCAGAGCCAGGGGCTTCTTGTCATCACCTGATGGTCCACAGGCTGCTCAGGGCTTGCAATAATCTCCAAGTCTATATATTAAGGCTTTTCCCTGGATCTTAAATGGACAGTTGCCATCTCAGAGCTGTTAAAATTAAATAAGATATTTGGGGCCTGGCGGCGTGGCCTAGTGGCTAAAGTCCTCGTCTTGAATGCGCCCTGGAATCCCATATGGGCACCGGTTCTAATCCCAGCACCTCCACTTCCCATCCAGCTCCCTGCTGTGGCCTGCAAAAGCAGTTGAGGATGGCCCAATGCCTCGGGACCCTGCACCCGCGTGGGAGACCCGGAAGAGGCTGCTGGTTCCCGGCTTCGGATCAGCATGCACCGGCCCGTTGCAACCACTTGGGGAGTGAAACATCGGATGGAAGATCTTCCTCTCTGTCTCTCCTCCTCTCTGTATATCCGGCTTTCCAATAATAATAAATCTTTAAAAAAAATTAAATAGGGCCCGGCGGCATGGCCTAGCGGCTAAAGTCCTCGCCTTGAAAGCCCCGGGATCCCATATGAGCGCCGGTTCTAATCCTGGCAGCTCCACTTCCCATCCAGCTCCCTGCTTGTGGCCTGGGAAAGCAGTTGAGGAAGGCCCAATGCATTGGGACCCTGCACCCGCGTGGGAGACCCGGAAGAGGTTCCAGGTTCCTGGCTTCGGATCGGCGCGCATCGGCCCGTTGCGGTTCACTTGGGGAGTGAATCATCGGACGGAAGATCTTCCTCTCTGTCTCTCCTCCTCTGTGTATATCTGGCTGTAATAAAATGAATAAATCTTTAAAAAAATAAATAAATAAATAAGGGGGCTCGGCAGCGTGGCCTAGTGGCTAAGGTCCTCGCCTTGATCCCATATGGCTGCTGGTTCTAATCCCGGCAGCTCCACTTCCTCTGTATCTCTCCTCATCTCAGTATATCTGACTTTGTAACAAAAATAAAAAAAATAAATTAAAAAAAAATTAAATAAGATATGAAAATATATAATCCCCAAGGAAGGGGAAAACAGTGGAATGGTCCAGAACATGCCAGAAAAGCCAGAACCTTTAAAGATCTAATTCCCACAAAGGACGTGTGTAGTGTTTCATAATCCTTCATAGAATCATTTCTTCACCTGATATTCCCAAGCGATGGCGGGCATTTTGAGTAAGAGTCATCTTTTTTATCTGCTGGTTTCCTTCCCAAATGGCCACAAAGGGAAAAGCTGGAAGGGCTCAAACCCAAGATCCAGGAGATAGGAGCTTCTTCCAGGTCTCCTGTGTGAGTTCCAGAGCCTAAGTACTTGGCATAAGCATATTAGCAGGGAGATTAGCATATGGGATACTGGAACTGAAGGCAAAGGCTTATCTGCTAAGCCACAGCACTAGCCCCAAGATTTATTTATTTAAAAGGCAGAATGGGAGTCAGTGTCATGGAGCACTGGGTTAGACCATTGCACAGGATGCCAGCATCCATATGAGCACTGGTTGAAGTCCTGGATGCTCCATTTATTTATTTATTTTTTTATTGGAAAGGTGGATATACAGAGAGGAGGAGAGACAGAGAGGAAGATCGTCCGTCCGATGGTTCACTCCCCAAGTGACCGCAACGGTTGGAGCTCAGCCAATCCGAAGCCAGGAGCCAGCAGCTCTTGCAGATCTTCCACATGGGTGCAGGGTCCCAAGGCTTTGCCGTCCTTGACTGCTTTTGCAGGCCACAGGCAGAGAGCTGGATGGGAAGTGGGGCTCTCAGGATTAGAATGGGTGCCCACATGGGATTTCGGCGTGTTGAAGATGAGGACTTTAGCTGCTAGACCATGACGCCCGGCCCAGGGCTGCTCCACTTTTTTTAAGATTTATTTATTTATTTATTTTATTACAAAGTCATATATACAGAGAGGAGGAGAGACAGAGAGGAAGATCTTTCTTCCGATGATTCACTCCCCAAGTGACTGCAACGGCCAGTACTGCGCCAGTCTGAAGCTGGGAGCCAGGAATCTCTTCCAGGTCTCCCACATGGTTGCAGGGTCCCAAAGCTTTGGGCTGTCCTCAACTGCTTTCCCAGGCCACAAGCAGAGAGCTGGATGGGAAGTGGAGTTGCCGGGATCAGAATTGGTGTCCATATGGGATCCCGGCGCATTCAAGGCGAAGACTTTAGCCACTAGGCCACTGCACCGGGCCCGGTGTTGCTCTACTTCTAATCCAGCTCCCTGCTAACGTACCTGGGAAAATAGAGAAAGATGCCCCAAATGCTTGAGTCCTTGCCACTCATATGGGAAACCCAGAGAGAGTTCCAGGCTCCTGGTTGTGGCCTGGCCCAGATCTAGTCATTATGACCTTTTTGGGGAGTTGGTACTGATGGAAGACTTTTTTCACTGTCCATCTCTCCCTGTCTCTGCAGGTATGCCTTTAAAATAAATAAATAAACAAACAAACAAAATTTTAAAAAAAGAAGTAAACAAAGCAAAAACACAAAGGCTGAAGACAGAGTGCAGGGGGAAGAGATGAAAGGGAAATATGAAGATGTTCTACAGAACTTTATACATGTGAAATTTGTGGGGTTGGCATTGTGACATAGTGGATAAAGCCACTGTCTATGATGCCAGCATCCCATATGGGCATCAGCTTGAGTTCTGGCTCTTCCACTTCTACTCTAGCTGCCTGTTTATGCATCTAGAAAAGCAGCAGAAGATGGTGCATACATTTGGGCCCCTGCTACCCATGTGGGAAATTTGAATTAAACTCCTGGCTTTAACCCAGCTCAACCCTAGCTGTTGTGGCCACTTGAGAGTGAAACAGTAATTGGAACTTCTATTTCTCTGTCAATCTTTCTGTAAACATAAGTCTCAAATGAATAAATAAATCTTTAAGAAAACAAGATAAAAGCTCCAATAGCAGTCCACATGTGTATCAATTCAATTTGAATCTCTTGGCATCAGGTTTGATTTGTATAGATTTGCTTTTTGATTTGAAAAGCAGAGTGACACACAGAGGAGGGAAAGCTGGAGAGAGAGAGAGAGAGATCCTTCATATGCTGGTTTATTCCCCAGTTGGCTGCAAAGCCCAAGGCTGGGTCACATGGAAGCAAGGAATTTAGAACTCCACCAGGTCTCCCACGTGAGTGGCAAGTCCCCAAGCACTTGAGCCATTTTCTGTTGCCTTTGCAGAACAACAAGCATTCCAATATATATATGTGGGATGCCAATCTGGTCAGCAGTGGTTTAACTCGCTGCACCACAAGGATAATTCCTGTAGCCCTGTGTATGTAAAAGGAGTGGCTCTGAGCCATTCTGATTCAAGGATGCAGAATTCCAAACGCTTGAATCATACCCTAAATCAGACCCATCCAACATCACCTCTGGTCATGTGTCCACATTTAGAGCTGAGCAAAAAATTCCACCCTCACTTCAAGGCTCAGAGAAACAGTTGAGTGCCAGGCTTGAATGGCCGGGCGTGGCATCATGTCTCCTGTTGGGAACACATTTGTCTGGAGTCAAGCCAGTTATTCCAGGAATTAACTCAGACCTTTGATCCCCGCCCTTCCTTCCTTGGGAGACAGCAGGGCCATTCCTTGTGTGTGACTGGTGTCCAGGGCACAGACTGGGTGCACCTGTAACCCATAAGCTTGGCGGTTCTCACTGATTACTGCAGGGGAGAATGTATCTTTGCTCAGTACAGGGAGGGAGGCTGGTTGCATACCTCTCGGGAAACTTAATCATGTGTTACATGAAATTTTCCATGGGAAGGAGCAACTGGTTAGGAAAGAAAATACTATACTGCTGTACAGTGACATTCAAGCCCGGAGTTCCAGGGCAGCTGAGAGCTGGCAGGGCGGGCGGGTGTGGCCTCAGGCAGGATTGAAATACCGCCCTGGTGCACGTTGCACAGATTCCCATGATGCCAGCCTGCTGGAAGCTTGCCTGGGGGTCAGAGGTCACTGCAACTGCCTCCTTCCCTTTCTGGCAACCACTCGCTCAAGTGGGAAAAATAAAGTTCAGAGGCTAAGTTAGCATGGTTCTCAGGTCTGCTGCTTTCCCCTCTGGGGAAGCCAGATCCTGGGCTCTAGGACGGGACACAGCCTGGACCGCAGGTTGGGATTTGTCCTCCTGTTTCACTGTTGGCCCGTGCCTGGACTCGGAACTGCAGAGGATGGAAGGCAGAGCAAAGTCATCACTAAGGCGCAGGGAGAGCGTGGGAGGGAGCTAGGGCAGGTGCCAGAAACACAGCATAGAAAGCTCTCACAACAGCCCTAGCAGCTGCCACTGCAGCTCCAGCGCTGTCCTAGGAGGGCACTGGGGAATGGCACACCCCTTCCCACACCTCCACAGGGCACTGAACCATAAAGTACAGCATGGGCATCTTTGTGGCATAAGAGCTAGATCTTACACAGAGCCAAAACATTTCTCACTTCATTTCTGTATCCACAAGGCTCCACTTGGCTGGCTTAGGCCATCTCTTGCTCTGCCAGCATCCCACATGGCTGTTGGTTTGAATCATGGATGATCCATTTCTGACCCAGCTCCTTGCTTGTAGCCTGGGAAAGCAGCGGAGGGTGGCCTAAGTGCCGGGGTCCCTAACTCACATGGGAGATCTGGAAGAAGCTCCAGACTCCTCTTTGGCTTGGCCCAGCCCAGGCTGTTGCAGCCATTTGGAGAAGAAACCAGGGGATGGGAGATCTTTCTTTCTGCTTCTCCTTCTCTCTAACTCTGCCTTTCAAATAAATAAAAATAAAACCTTTATAGAAAAAAGAGGCTCTACTTGCATATACAGTGGAACTCCTTAACCAGAGCTGCTTGCTTCAATTCATACTCTTCATACGATCTTACAGTTTTTTGTTTCAGATTTTTGCCCCCCCCAAATCCTCATTCTGAACTTGGCCATGTTTTCTCTTTAAGATGCCTTTCCTGTTAGCTAAATAGTTATAATCAGATACTCTAAAACTTTATATACTCATTGGCCAAATGAAGTAAACCAGAGCCATTAAATACAACAATCAGGAGTTGGCATTTGGCCTGGAGGTTAGAATACCCCTGCCCTAAATCAGAGTGCCTGGGTTTGATTCCCACCTCTGGCTCCTGACTCCAGCTTCCTGCTAATGCGGACCCAGGAGCAGTGGTGATGGCTCCAGTGATGCTGTTCCTGCAACCCACACGGAAGACCTGGATCGTGTTTCTGGCACTGGCTTTGGCCCCGGCCCTGGTCATTAGAAACATTCGGAGAGTGGACCAGTAGATGGGCACTTCCTGATTCACTCTTACTGTCTCCCTCTAGCTTTCTATACCCTCTTCTCTGTCTGTCTCTAAATCAAATGGGGGGAAAAGTCTTTGAAGCAGAACCATCCTAAGAATGCAGTCCCATATATTTTCATGAGCCAGGACTACATAATAAAAGCTCTGCAAGAAATCATGGTGTCACATTTTATTACAGTGATGTATATTCATATCTAATTTCTCATTTCATCCTCGCAGTGACACACTGTAAAGGAGATGATCACTGTTCTTGCTTAGAGAAGAAACCGTTTCTGACAGATTGAACTGTGCCCATGGAATCATGGCCAGAACGCAGCTGAGCTGAAAAGGGAATCCAATCTATATCTTTCTCCTGTGGATCACAGTCACCTGTCTGACAATTGGCATCTTTCTACTGCACATTCTGCCTTGCACATTGTCAACTTACAATAAATAAATAAATAAAGCTTTTTATGGTCCAGAAAGGTTTCAACTCTTCATTCAAATTTTGTTACTTCAATTTTCTTACTATCGGCTAAAGTCCTCACCTTGAACACGCCAGGATCCCATATGTGTGCCGGTTCTAACCCTGGGGGCTCTGCTTCCCATCCAGCTCCCTGCTTGTGGCCTGGGAAAGCAGTCAAGGACGGCCCAAATCCTTGGGACCCTGCACCCATGTGGCAGACCTGGAAGAACCTCCTAGCCTCAGATTGGCGCAGCACCGGCCATTGCAGTCACTTGGGGAGTGACTCATCAGACTGAAAGATCTTCCTCTCTGTCTCTCCTCCTCTCTGTATATTTAACTTTGCAATAAAAATAAAATAAATCTTAAAAAAAAAAATGGAGAGTGTTGGGGCCAGTATTGTGGTGTAGGAAGCTAGCGTGTACCTGCGGTGCCAGCATCCCATGTGGGTACCAGTTCCCACGCTGGCTGCTCCGCTTCCCATCCAGCTCTCTGCTTATGGCCCAGAAAAGTAGTGGAGAATGGCTCAAGTTCTTAGGTCCCTCATCCACATGGAAGACCCAGAAGAAGCTCCTGGTTCCCAGCTTTGGATCAGCTCAGCTGGGGCTGTTGCAGCCATTTGGGGAATGAATAAGCAGGTGGAAGATCTCTCTTTCTCTGTAACTCTGCCTTTCAAGTAAAAATAAAATTTTTTTTTAAATTGGGGAGTGTTGATCAATTTGCTTTTAAAGCTTTCAATGAATTGTTTCTTTAAAATACTTTATAATAGTTAAACATCAAGAAGATAATAAGAATGAGTTGTTTTGAGAACCAGAGGATAGGGTATCTCTTCCTCCTTCAAGAGGCACCCCCCCTCCTGACTCTCTCCTAGGAGGTACAGAGGTGCTTTCTCTTCCCTCTTCTTTCTACTTGGTCTGTCTGTAACCAAAAAAAAAAAAAAAAAAAAAAAAGAGAGAGAGAGAGAGAGAGAGAGAGAGAGAGCGCGCACACATGAATTTAGGGGCTGGCATTGTAATGCAGCATGTTAAGCTGCTACCTGCAAGTTGCATCCCGTATGAGTGCTAATTCAAGTCCCAGACTGCTCAGCTTCCATTCAGCTCCCTGCTAATGCACCTGGGAAAGCAGCCAAAGATGGCCCAATTACTTGGTCCCTTGCACCCATGTGGAAGATCTAGATGGAATTCTAGACTCCAGGCTTTGGCCTTGCCCAATCCTGCCCACTGTAGTCATTTGTGGGTGAACCAGCAGATGAAAAAAAAAATCTCTCTGCCTCTCCTCTCTCTTTGCCCTTTCAAATAAATGAAGAAGCTTAAAATAAATAAAAGAATAAGAGTATACACTATTTTTTCCAGAGTAAGATAAAAGGCAAAACAGTGTGAAGGTCATGGAAAGGGGGTAGTGGTGACAGGTCAGAAAATGGCTTTCCTTCATAAATGGCAACCAGCAGTGGGAAACGTGATATGGAGGAACTGGGCAGTTAGGAGCTGCAAGGCCCTGCCAGCCCAACTGTGTGATGCTCGTCCTTTACTTGTCAATCAAAATGCCCCCTTTCCCAGAAAACACCTTGTTTTCATCCAGGACTTAGAAGAGAAGACAACATGAAAATTAAGTGTGGATGGAATTTGCAGCGGCATCATTAAATTCCCAGGTGAATTCAAACATGTAAAACCACACACCGCCCCCCAAACCTTGGGCAGTCCTCTGGCCCACTCGTGAAGGGTATTCCTCTAGGAGGGACTGGTCACTCACACACACACGTGCATTCACGTTCTCACCTTCTAAATAAATCTTGCCTTCACTTTGCGCACCTTTACACGCATTTCAATTAGAATTCCTGTTTTTCAGGAAAAGGTCAGCGTGGACTCACACAGGCCTTACTAGGTGGGACACAAAGATTAGTTACTCCTCACTAAGGTATTGAAGATTTATCTGCACACCCCTCCTAAAACTGTTCTGCACCTCAACTGCTGACACATGCCTTGTTAGAGTTATAAGCCAGTTTAGACTACCCTAAAATCTGCCAAGTTCAGCAAAATTATGCTTCAACACTATAAACTGCTAAATACAAAAAATGAAAATAGACACGAGACAGCTGAATAGTACCCTATAGCCATTTTAAGGTGTATAGAAGCCTGTTGTATATAAACTAAAATTGAAATGTCAACGAAGTAGTCACAGGATGTGGTTAAGAACTTGCATTTAATATTTGCATGGTATTGGTTACTCAATACCATGTCAATTAATTCCATAATGTTGTAAATTGTTGTTGATGTTTTGTTGGGGCTTTTAATGGATCGGGATGATATTCTGCCAGCTCTGCCTTCAGATCAGAGATGGTCTCCCCCAAGAAAGTTGAATTTATCTGGACAATAAGATGCTGGACTCTATGCTTGGTATATGTTTGCAATGAAAGAATCTTGACTTAATTTGAACTGTAATACTGCAACAAGGTGGAGGAATCCACCATGGGGGAGGGATTTGGGGAATCCCAGAGCCTATGAAACTATGTCACATAATGCAATGTAATTAATAATAATAATTTTTAAAAATCCTCAGCAAGGAAAAAAAAAAGAATTCCTGTCTTTGTGGGAAACTAGAACTTGGAATAGAGATTAGAACATCCACACCCACATTACAAGGAACTGATTTGCACAACCCAATTTTTTTAAAATTAATAGTTAAAAGAGTTAATTTTATATCCTGTAAGAGGGCCTTGAATAGCCCAGGGTTTATTACAAGATATTTCTTTCAAGATCATTGACTTGCAAATCCTGGGCAAGTTGCAGTTTCGCAACTCGATCTGCAAGTCAAAGGTCACAGAAATCTGACACAAGGGGAGCAAGCGTGTGAGCCAGCCATTCCGTTCCAATCAAGTTACCTCACGGGTTTAGAAAAAGAAACCACCCTGCTAACCCTCAGCAACGTGGGGTGGCTAATTCTGGGGAGTGGGAGGCCCCAGTGGTCTGGGGGAAGGCCACAGTTGCTAAAGCAAGGCATGCTTTTATTTGCAGAAGCTCATGCCGAAACTTGAGTCAACTGGGTTGTCAAACCACAGAGGTGCATTATCTAGCATTATCTAGGAATTTCTCCTCCTCACCCCAACCCCGGACCCCAAGAGGTTCAGGGTCAGGGGAAATCATTTCAAGATTTCCTAGATGAATTCAAAATCAGTTTATTTAGGCCCAGCGCGATAACCTAGTGGCTGAAGGCCTCACCTTGCATGCACCAGGATCCCATAAGTGTACTGGTTTGTGTCCCAGGTGCTCCACTTCCCATCCAGCTCTCCTCTTGTGGCCTGGGAAAGCAGTTGAGGACGGCCCAAAGCCTTGGGGCCCTGCACCCACATGGGAGACCCAGAAGAAAAGTCTCCTGGCTTCTGGTTTCAGATAGGCTCAGCTCCAGCTGTTGCAGTCACTTGAGGAGTGAGCTAGCAGACAAAAGATCTTTTTGTCTCTCCTCTCTGTAAAATTTGACTTTCCAATAAAAATAAATAAATAGTATTTCCTAAAAAATCAGTTTATTTGATTTTTTTCTCTTGTCGTTTTCAGTCCCATGAATATGTCTAAAGGAGATGGTGGGATAAGAGGCACTACTAGCTCACTGCTTACAGTGCCTGGATGTCTCAAGACTTCAGGGCCAGGGAGTCTGCACTTGGTGACCAGCACCTGACCCTGGTCAGACCCGGACATGCCCCTGGATGCACATCTATCTGCAGACGGATGGAGGGCTGAAAGTCCTGAGACTGGCAGCCTCCCTCAGGCCCCACTGTTAGTTATTTAAAACAGTTCGAGATCTAGTTCATGTGATATTGCGATATTATTACGCGCAGCTAATTCCCGCAACCTGGTTCTTTATCTGAGCTGAAAACACCACACGCAAGGAGGTATCTTAGGGGGTTTATTCCAGCGGGGAAGGAACGGGGTGGAGGTGGTAGAGAGAAAAAGGGGGGAGGGAGAAGAGGAAGGAGACCGGAAGGAGAAGAGAGAGAGAGAGAGACATAGCCACACCTGGGGGCCTTTTTGCCTGCAAGGTGTGGAGGCAGGGATTGGGAGGGATTGAGGACAGGACCCAGGGGATTGGTGCCTGCAGGTGAATGCCTAGGGATGATTGGTTCGTGGGCAGGGTTGAGGAAGGGACTGGAAGATTGGGGGTGGGATTCTCAGGTGGAATGCTAGGTTACATCTGATTGGTGGATGGCTAGACCAGCGCGAATTTCGTGAGCTGTGAGGAAGAGGAAATGGCGTAGGGTCCAGGGTGGGATATTCGAATAACTCCTTACACCACAGCCTGCAGGATGCACTACAGAGCGTGCCTATCGTGTGTCTTTACTCGCGTGAATGGGGGAAAGTAAGGGCTGCTTAACCTGCAGAGATATTGGGGAGGTTCCCGAGGAAGATGCTGCTTTGTCCAGGGGCTAGCGTTCCCCACCCTCTGCTGAGCCCACCAGCTTTCTCCTATATCCAGAAACAGCATTTCCCTACCACAGTCCTCTGACTAGCCAGAAGCCCTTACTCATGCAACGTTCCAGAAGTTAAGGTAAACCATCTCAGAGCTGATTTACATAACAAACCTGCAGAGTTTCCCCCCCTGCCCACCCAACCATTTACTTTTAGTCTCCATACTGAAGACTTCACCCACATATGGTTGCTTTCCTCAAGCGATTATGTCAGACAGATTAAACAACTGGTTGAAGCCCTGGTGCTGATGGATCTGATGCCAAAATACTCCAAACCACTGCAGTCCCAGACCTTCACACTGTCTATCTTTCCTGGCTTTTGCATGGTGTGCATGAGTCTTGTATAAAGGCATCATCACATGCAAGGAAATGCATTCAAATGTTTCCTTGAATGGCTAGTGCCATAGCATCAGAGGTTAAACTGCCACCTGCATTGCCAGTGGCCTGTATGGGTACCAGTTCAAGTCCAGCAGCTCTACTGTTAAAGGCGTGGGAAAGCAATGGAGGATGGCCCAAGTCCTGGTGTCCCTGCACCTAGACCTGCATGAAGCTCCTGGCTCCTTGCTTTAATGTAGCCCAGTTCTGGCCATGGGTACCATTTAGGGAGTGAACCAGTAGATGGAAAATTTCTCTTCCTCTCCTTCTCCTTCCCCACAAAATTCTACCTTTCAAAGTGAATATAATAAATCTTTTGGAAAAGAAGTTTCTTTGCTAATTACAAACAAATAAACAAAAAACTCACTGATGTCAAGTTCAGGAGGCAGTATTTAGTCATAGTCAAAACAACACATTAATTTAGGAAATTAGGAGAGTGCATTTTCCAAAGAAACTGGGGAAGAAATCAGAAGTAGGATTAAGGATTCGTTGGTCACAATGCCTTTCTGATGACTGGAGTCAGGAGCGAATTCTGAATCTGAACTTAGGGTAAAATACACATTTAAATGAATAAGCAACAATTAACCTCAGCAATCTCTTCAGAGTAATGGGGGAAATGCAACCTTCTATTTAAATGTTTTAAAACTTATTTTTCCTTGTTTGAAAGAGAGAAAAGAGATTTCCAACTGCTGGTCCACTTCACAAACACTCAATAGCCAGGGGTGGGCTGGGCCAAAGTCAGGAACCTAGAACTCCTCATGGGTGGCAGGACTCAATCTCTGTGCTCCTTGGTCCTCATACAAACATTTTACACTGTCACCCAGACCCTAGGTGTTGGGGCTGAACAGAAGCTACCCCAGTACCTGCCAAAGCCGAGCAAACACTCCCATCCAAGCATGGTTGGAAAGCTGAGTCTGCACAGAAGGTCAACACCTGCCACCACAGAGGCACCTCCGAGAAGCTCTTCATCAAGACCAATTCCCAGAGACTACACATTCCTGGGAGCCTCAGGAAGACCTCAAGCTACTTTTTCAAAAGGATTTCTGATAAGTAACTCTTCCCTCCACTCCTGTGTCCTTCACACTCAAATGCAAACACATTTTCTAACCAAACCGTTAACAAGCTTCTTTTGCAGGGCTACAAGCCTCTCCCAATCTCCCACTCCTCTTAACCACGTTGAGACCTGTGCCTAGAGAACACTGTGCCCAAACTCAACTTGGAAGAAGCTATGGAGGAGAACGACACCCCTTTTCCTTTATATATAACAAAAGGGAGCAATGTAAGGAGTGACTCCAACATTGGCCCTGAAGGTCCACCACCATTTCGGACTTGGTACTGTTTTAAATATCTGCTTCCCCTAGATCAGCAACCTTAAGATTTGCCTGCCTTCAGGTTCAAATTTTGTTGTCTTGTAACTTCATAACCCTATTCCCACCAATCCGCTGTAACCTCATAGTGTCATACCTGACAGCCCTCTCCACCAACCCCTTGAGGTCCCTTCCCCTAGTCCTCACCCACTGCCATGCCACACCTACCAATCCCCTGTGGCTCCAACAATCCTATCCAGCAATCCCTTGTGGCCTTGTGATGCCTGCCCCTGGCCACAAAACAGGCATACTCCCGCAGGCGTGTTCCCCTTTGTGTGCTGCCCCTTCACTTGTCTCCCCCTCCTCCCCTTCCCTTGCAGCCGTCCTGCCTCCATAGTAGAGATTCCCCTTTCTTCTCTCTCCTTCTGCTTCCATCCCTATCCAGCTGCAGTAAAAGACCTCCTATGTGTCTCACTGCAGCTGGTATTTCAGGTTTATTGCAGCAAACTTATTCCATTCCAAAGAGAGCTCAGTTGCATGAAAGAACTAACACTAGGTATCTTAGGGAACGCTTACACTTTCCCTCTTATTTGCGTCCTTATCTGCTTTCCTAGTTAATGTCCTTTGTATTGTCCTTGCATTCCACAAAGGTTTTTCTTCAGCCAGGCAATGTTTGTTTTCCTTTCTGAAGGTCTTTTCCCTGGCTTCCTCATTCTGTCATTTCTCCCCCCACTGTGTCCACCACTGCCTGTAGATCCTCACCCTGTTTTCCTGGGTGGGAAGAGGATCAGTGGACACAACAGCTGCTCTGGGAGCACCCTCCTTCCAGCTAAGCCCGGTCTTCTTCATGGGTCAGCAGAGCCTCAAAGGTCTTCGATCCACAACACATGTGACTCTGCATTTCCCTGGTCACTGTAGCCTTTCCAGCAGATGTTTCTGCACCAGATCGCTTTTAGTCACTGGGGAAGATTCCTCTAGATCTTACACAGATACCACTCTATTCTCTGCTTTCTAGGCATTTTTATGATGGATGGGATTGCTTGCTCTCTCTCTCTGTCTCTCTCATCCAAAATAACTTGCACAGAAAAAAGAGGCAGGTGTCGCTGGGGCTGCTGATAGGTAAATTGTAACTACTCAAATTATTTTTCTAGGAAACATCCCCCATTATATTCCAGGAAGTCATCCCCAACCTTTTCTAAAAGTATAGAGAATGAACACTTAGAAAAAAAAAGAAAGAAAAGTAATACCAAACATATGACTACACAAGAAGAAATGAAATCTGAGAATGCTGATGAGGTATGAAGCAAAATTTCTCCAGGAAGTGACAGCTAGCCAACACAAAACCCCAATCCAGAGCAAAAAGGGCAACTCCTGGGTTCCAGGAAAGGTAGGAGAGGAATGGCCCCCCGCAGTTCCCGAGACGTGACCCCCAGCCCGGAGTCTGTGTGAGCCGTGAGGACAGCCTCCTTCTGCAGATCCACAGGGAACTGGCCAATGCCTAGAGCTGTCCAATAATAACATAAACAATAGCACACATACTATGTAGAATATTCTTACTTCTATCACCTTAAAGAGAAGGTTAGTGAGACATAATTAAATAAAATCAAATATACTCAAATTCAAAGATTATAATATGATGATTTAGACAGTGTGTAAGTCATGTGTCACCATAACAAAATTAATCAACACATCCATCACCATGGTTAATGATGTGTGTGGGGGGTGGTGAGGACACTTAATATTTTCTCTTATTGCAAATTTCAAGTAAACCATCCAATACTATTAAATTCATAGCATTATTATAACTGAAATTTTATATCCTTTGCCAACACTTCCCCATTTTTCTGACCCACTCCAAGGCAGCCATCCTCCTGCCATCTGCTTTACTAAGCTTGCAATATAAAAATTAATGTATAATAGGGAGGTAAGGCATATTGAAAAGGCTTCCCACACCAGAAGCAAGGAGTGCAAGAGCTGCAAGATACTCTGGCCAGTGTCATTAGCATATCTAAAGAAAGAATGTGTCCATCAGAAAAAGGATTTGATGTTAACTAGCCAAGAAGACCTTTACTTTAGAGAGGAGCCCCTTAGCAGCAAGATTCCCTGGGGACCCGGGGGAAGGGACTTTGGCCATTCAGAATGTCTGTCCCTAGTGGGCAGATGAGCCGTCTGGCTTTAAGAGAGGCGTGCATTGAGTCAGAGATTACCAGGCAGCCCACTGAACATAATTAGACTTCTGTGTATGTGTGTGTTCTTTTTTGGAAATATGGAATGCTTTTCTGTGGGGAACAAGTTCAATGATTCATGGTCCAATTGAGACTGCATCCATCAGCATTCTGCTATATAACTTTCAGTTTACTGTGAGTTTGCCTAACGTGACTGATCATTTTTAAATTCCATCAATTCTGGAATAATCACCATCCCTGTTAGATTTATAGGGCTGTGGACCAGCCTCTCAATAGGGGTAAACTCACCAAGGGAGCAACTGTGTTTGGGGTATGACCAGACTTGTCCATATTACCACCTGCTTCTCTCTAACCTGACCCAGAATAATCATGATCAAATATTGCACATCATGTTCAAATGTGCTCACATTGTATTCATTATATATTCATGCCACTAAGCAGGAACTGAGGCCAACAAAGCTTCATGGTAACAGTTACCAAAATGACAAGCTCTGATTTCAACGCCAGGACTGTGTTTCTCTAACAGTTCTGCTACAGATAATATAAACTTCATATCAACACCAACGAGAAGGCGTAACCAGAGCCCAACAGAGCCCTATTCCTAACAGACAAGACGGCAGCCTCTCTAAGGTTAGCCTATTGCCAAGGCCCAACCAAAACACAGCAGTACAGATTCTGCTGTAAATCCTCAACAGATAAGCGCTGGTGTTCTCGGACTGGCCCTTGGGTTCCAATGCCAAGGTGAATTCAAAACTTTCAACACTTCTTCGGACACAAGGAACAAGCCTGTGGTTCTATGCTTCTCTATATCTGGTTAAAAACTCAGCTACCGGGCCCGGCGGCGTGGCCTAGCGGCTAAAGTCCTCGCCTTGAAAGCCCCGGGATCCCATATGGGCGCTGGTTCTAACCCCGGCAGCTCCCTGCTTCCCATCCAGCTCCCTGCTTGTGGCCTGGGAAAGCAGTCGAGGACGGCCCAAAGCTTTGGGACCCTGCACCCGCGTGGGAGACCTGGAAGAGGTTCCTGGTTCCCGGCTTCGGATCGGCGCACACCAGCCCGTTGCGGCTCACTTGGGGAGTGAAACATAGGATGGAAGATCTTCCTCTCTGTCTCTCCTCCTCTCTGTATATCCGGCTTTCCAATAATAATAAAATCATTAAAAAAAGAAAAAAAAACTCAGCTACCATACATATATGTATTGATTATTTGCTTTCATCAAGTTTTTATACACAGGGAACTGGCCAACGCCTAGAGCTGGTCAACAATAAAATAAATAATAGCCATAGTATCTCTTGTTACTATGTAGAATATTCTGCTTGCTTCTCTCACTGTATAGAGAGGGTTACTGAGGCATAATTAAATAAAAATTGCATATACTCAAATTCAAAGGATGATTTGGGATGTGTAATGTATAAGTCTACACATCGTGTATCACCATAACAAAATTAATCAACACATCTACCACCTGGCTATCCCTGTGTGTTGGGGGTGGTGAGGACACTTAATATTTTCTCTTCTTGCAAATTTCAAGTAAGCCATCCAACACCATTAGATTCATAGAATTATTATAACTGAAATTTTATATCCTTTGCCAATATCTCCCCATTCTTTCAACCCACCACAAGGCAACCGTGTTCTTCCTTCTGCTGCATTGAGCTTACATTTTTCTTAGCATCTCACATGCAGGGAAGATTACCCAGTATTTGTCTTTCTGACCTTGATTTTTCCACTTAGACCCTCCAGGTTTACCCACACTATAACCGTAGGTGACATTTTCTTCCTTCTGATCTTCTTTCTTCATTCCCTGACCTAGGTTATTTCCACTGGCAGAAAGTAGGCCTCTGAATCTATAGTTAAAGTTTTGGAAATGGAATCTTGGGTGAATTTAAGTCATTTGCCCAAGGTCGTGCAGCTGGAAAGGGCAGCCATGGAAATTAGACCCAGGCTTGTTCTGATCCTGGTATGTTGACTGAGAGCCACTCTGTGCCCCCTGACTGCCAGGGCAGCAAACTTCTGCTTGTTGACCCAGAAGAGGCGACTGGGGAAAGGCACTGGTGCACAGTGCCAGAGGGCATGAGAGCTCTGGGAACTCCATCTATAGGCTCTCAGCCAGCACTGGGCTTGGAACTTCAGGACACATTCTGTTTGCTTTCTGGTCTCAATAATTTAGGTGGCTCCCCTTTTAGAAAAAAATTTAGGTTGTGAATAGTCTTAATGCCTGAAAGCAGAGAACCTCTCCACTCCCAGGAACCATCTCTTGGTCAAAAGAATTAGGTATGGAAAGGAGAATGGGAACTGAATTATTTTTTGGCTCCCTATGGCAAACAAGTACTGGGTGACATGTTAGCTCATTTTATCTGCCCAGGAATCCTGGGAGGTACCTATTACTACCCACATTTTTTAGGCAAGAGGTTAAGTAATTTGCTGAAGATAACTGGGCTGATAAGTAGAAAAGCCAGAGCACTCTAGATTTCCAGGTGACATTTCATCACACCACCTGAGCGTCATTGCCTTGACCTGCGGATGGTCTGGGCCCATACTTTCTGTGTGTATTGAGCTTTCTCCATGAATCAGGCTGTGGCTTCCTCACATTTCAACTAACACTACAGTAATTGTGAATGGCCCAGTCAGCTGGGACTGCAGTAATCATCTGTCAAACCCCTAGCCAGCTACATCCTTTAAATGGTGCATTTGTTCCTCAAATGTTTTCCAAGGGATCTCTGGCCCTGGGCAGCAGCAGCTTTTCCCAACCACAGACATCAAGCCTAGAAATCAAGAAAGTGCTTGAGGCCCAACCATGGCATGCCAATTCCAACAAGTGAAACAGTGTCAGATACATTCACCCAGCCTCCTCCTTACATCCCAGAAGATGGACAAAGGATACAAAGGCACAGCTAAAAGAGACGTAAGGACCCACACGTGGAGCACAGCACCCAGGCCCAGCTTGGCGGAAAAGAAGGGGAAGGAGAGGGGGTTAAAGGAACAGGTGGGGCCTACCTGCGCACCACCAGCCTCAGGGTCTTGAAGGAGCCTTTCACCAGGGACACGGCCTCTCTTCGGGAGCTGCTCAGCGCCACCTCATTGATGTGCACCACCTCGTCACCGGCCCGCAGCCTCGAACTGGGAGAGTCAGCTTTGCCCCCTTCTTCGATCTGCAGAGAAGAGAGGAGAGAGCCATGGTGAGCTTCCCCTGGATTCCTGAAGGGCTTGAAAGACAGGCTGAGACCACGCCCACCTGCCTCCAACAGCACCTCCACCCCAACACACACACCTGTTGGCCCAGAAGGCCACCAGGAGGACACATTGCTGAATAGGAATAGGAGGATGAGCTCCTATTCTATCCCATCCCTGGAAGTCATCCCTTAAATCTTTAATCCCCAAAGTTTCCCAGAGCCAACTGATCTGTTTCTTTAGAAGTAACTATACTTGGGCACGGCGGCGTGGCCTGGCGGCTAAAGTCCTCGCCTTGAAAGCCCCGGGATCCCATATGGGCGCCGGTTCTAATCCCGGCAGCTCCACTTCCCATCCAGCTCCCCGCTTGTGGCCTGGGAAGGCAGTCGAGGATGGCCCAATGCATTGGGACCCTGCACCCGCGTGGGAGACCCGGAAGAGGTTTTCGGATCGGTGCGCACCGGCCCGTTGCGGCTCACTTGGGGAGTGAATCATCTGACGGAAGATCTTCCTCTCTGTCTCTCCTCCTCTGTGTATATCTGGCTGTAATAAAATGAATAAATCTTTAAAAAAAAAAAAGAAGTAACTATACTTAATTCATTTGTTGTTGTTGCTGTTGTTTAAAGTTGTAATTCTTTGGATAAGCAAAGAAGTACATTCCACCAATGAAGTATTATTCGACACTAAAAAAGAATAAATAAAAACTGGGCCACAGAGCCATGAAAGAACATGAAAGAGCCTAAGTGCACATTGATAAATAAAATGAGCCAATCTGAAAAGACTGCCTACTGTATGATTGCAAATATAAACATTCTGGAAAAGGCAAAATGACAGAGACAGTGAAAAGATCACTGGTTCCCAAGGATTAAAGGAGTAACAGAAATCAAATATGGAGCACAGACTTTAGGTCACGGTCAGTCTTGTACATGATGCTGAAAGCTGGACACGTGTCATTGAGCATTTGTCAGAATCCACAGCATCTACAACACCGAGACTGAGCCCTAATGTTGTTCCAGGCAAATGGCACAAATGACAAAGACAACCTTGCTTCTGTCTCGCATGAAAGAAGGATTTCCATGCAGACAGTGGAGTGAGCAAAGAGCACAAAAACTTTCTGCCACAGCTCTCAGGAGAGGGGCTCCAAGAGAGGAAAAGCCAAGAAAAATGATGCATGTGGTGTTTTTTACACACAAGTTGCCTGAGCTCAAAAGATTGTCAGTGGGATAAAACCCATCAGAAGACTAGAACTGTAATCCTGTCTAGCTTGCTCAAGATGAAACAAGAAGGCTATGGCAAACTAGAAACTCAGAAGGGAAAAAGGCACTTTTATTTAATAACACCTTCTGAGCAGAAGCAAGCATTTTGTATACTTTGAAAAAGATTCCACTTTTTTTTCACCCCAACAGGGATGCGATTCTAACTACCTATTAGCCCAGCAAGATGTCACAATGTCATCTATGACTTTGAATGATGTTGAAGTTTGAATGCAGGTTCCTCAGTAGTAACCAACGTGCTACTCTGGTATAGGATTTTGATGGGGTAGGTAGGCTGTGTATTTATGGTACAGAGGGTGCAGGGGAAATTTCTGTTCTTTCCACGTACTCTTATCATGAATCTGAAACAACTCTAGAAAGAAAGTCCAGGGTAGGCTATTGGCCTAGCAGGTGAGAGTGCCTTGATTCAATTTCTAGCTCTGTCAGGGTAGCTGGCAGATGAGCCAATGTGTGTATAATGGAACAAGAAAGCTAGCCTCTGATGCAGGTGATGGACTGAACCAGATCCAATACAAGCTGGTACACACAGGAGCTGGGCCTGGGGTCACATCAGACAGGATTATTTTTTTTTTAAGATTTATTTTATTTTTATTACAAAGTCATATATACTGAGAGGAGGAGAGATAGAGAGGAAGTGGAGCTGCCGGGATTAGAACCAGCGGCCATACGGGATCAAGGCGAGGACCTTAGCCACTAGGCCACGCTGCCGAGCCCAGACAGGATTATTTTTAAGATCCTCCCAACTGGATCCCTGGACTCAAAACTCAGACCTCAGGAAAAATCACAGGATCTAAGTTCTGATCATGGAGTGTATGCATCAGAACTGGCCCTCCTCAGTTGCTGAAGCCTGTGCAGTGTACAGCATACCCAGATGCACAGGGGGGACATGACAACCAGTTCACTGAACCTGCAGAGAATGTCTAGTACCTTGGAGGGTGGAACAAATTGGACAATTCTGCCAGCCAAGCTTTGACAGCCAATATCTGCAGATGGGGACTCTAAGGCAGACTCTGTCAGCCAATGGACATTGAAGGGATTTCCTCAACATTGGAGCAACAAAAGCAACAGTGATTCAGAACTATTAAAACCACATTAGTCATTCAGTAACATGTTATTTAACTTCATGGTGTTGTTAATTTCTTTTTTTTTTCCTTTCTGTTGTTGATTTTCTATTGTGGCTTTTCATTTAAGGGGATGCATAGTAACTGTGCAATGGAGACTAACATATTTAGATGTGAGGATACAATGCATGTGCATCTCTACTTCCAGACAAAGATGGACTCCCAATGAAACTGTTCACTATATCTTGACAATAGGATGCTGGACTCTCTGCCATTCATTGTTCATGCCCGCAATGATGGACATATGACTGTGTATGAAGAACTATATTTTAGTAATTATATAGGGGAACTCACTGAGGGGTGAGGGAATTGGGGAGGGGATAAGGGAAATGCCAGGAGCCTATGGAATTGTATCATAAAATGATAATAATAATAACAAAATATAAAAAAAAAAGAACACAGCTCCAAGGTGCTTCCCCAGAGCATTTAGCAGCAAGCATAAGTAGATATTGGTCCACTGCATTAATAGATCTTTCTGTACACCATTTGAATAAGGCATCCAAAAGAAAGCAAATAAACATTGAGAAAGAAAAAAAATCCATATAATCACTTGAAAAACTGAAAAAAAAATTGTGGAGACTAGAATGGTCTTTGGTAACGGCATTTATTTAGCACACATCGGTTTGGCATCTAACATGTATTTTTATTTTCAGTCTCGAAATACTGGCTCCCAGTGATTTGTGCAGTTTCAGGGTTGTTTTTATTTTTTAGTTTGTTTGTTTTTCAGATGTTATTTACTTATTTGAAAGGCAAAATTAGAGACAGAGAGGGAGAGAGAGAAAGAGAGAGAGGGAGAGTTCTTGTAATTGCTGCTTCACTCCCCAGATAGCTGCAACAGCCAGGGCTAGGTCAGGCTGACACTAGGTGCTAGCAACTTCCTCCTGGTCTCTAATGTGGCTTCAGGGTCCTAAGCACTTGAACCAATTCCCTGCTGCTTTCCCAGGTGCACTAGCAGGGAGCTGGATTGGAAATGGAGCAGCCAGGACTCGAACTGATGCCCACATGGGATGCAGCCTTACCAGCTATGCCACAGCACCAGTGGGGTTTTAATGATTAATCGAGTTGACTTTTAGACTTTTACTCTTCTATTGCAGAAGCTTCCATCCTGCAATTTCAGTTTTTCTTTTCCTTGTTTTTTGCTCCAGATACCTTTTTTCCATTAAGAAAATTATTGTTATCAACCCAGACAGACTGCACACCTCCTCTACTTCCCTCCTGCCCTGGGAGAAGCCACAGGAACTACTCTTGGCATGGGTATTTCTGATTCTGCCCTAATCCTTCTGTTAGGTTTAAACCTCCTGAGGTCAGAAACTTGGTGAACACACTCCTCCTGGCATTTATTCAGCGAATATTTTTTTTTCCAGGATTTATTATTACTTGTTTATTCTTTCCTGGAACTTACATTCTAGTCCATTTTTCAGCCTTTTTTTTTTAAAACCATGCACACTTACCAATAGCCTCTACAGTGTTAAAAACACAGTAGAATTCTTACTCCTCTCCAAAGTGCACAAACCGAAGACAGATAAACCAACTCCTCAGGAAGGTCAGCTGGTTTCCAGGGACTCAGAGGAGGCCTGAGCAGATGCTGAGGGCTGGGACTCAGTCAGGCACTGCCCTCTGAAAGTTGGGAGACCCCTAGGCTCATGTGAGGCCTTGGATTGAGTCAGTTAGCCGGGAAGTGTAGACGTCTCATCAACCTCGTTCAAACTAGTGGAGTAAGGGCTGCTGTACCCATTGGGAGTCATGTAGGATGCCTGTGTGCTCTTCCCCCTCAGCTGGTGCTTTCATTGTTTTCTTTTTTCAAGTAATTTTTAAAAAAGATCTATTTTGTTTTTATTGCAAAGTCAGATATACAGAGAGGAAGATCTTCCGTCCAATGACTCATTCCCCAAGTGACCACAACGGCCGGTGTTGCGCCCATCTGAAGCCAGGAGCCTTGAACTTCTTTCAGGTTTCCCACACGGGTGCAGGGGCCCAAGGTTTTTGGCTGTCCTCCACTGCTTTCCCAGGCTACAAGCATGGAGCTGGATGGGAAGTGGGGCCACCGGCATTAGAACCGGCGCCCATATGGGATTCCGGCATGTTCAAGGTGAGGACTTTAGCCACTAGGCCACCATGCCAGGCCTTCAATAAAATTTTAAGACAAAAAAATTACATATGAGATACCATCAATGTTTCAACTCATATATGCATTGTATAGGGTCCAAATCAGGGTAAATAAATTATCTCCTCAAATGTTTAGCATTTCTTTATGGTGAAAATGTCCAGCATCCTGTGTTCCTGGTTGCTGAAAATCAGAGGGGGAAATATATGGTACATTAGCAATATAACTCTACTGTGTAATTGAAACACCTAACCTTACGCTTTCCTAGCTACAATTTAGTACTGCTAACCTTTCCCATGCTTTTCCTCCTATTTCTGCCATCGTCCTCCACTCCCCGAACTCCACCAGCCCCTTTTCTCCTTAGCATCTGATACCACTACTATACTTTTAACTTTTATGAGATCAGCTCTTTCATAGACCCCACATATAAGTGAGATTGCGTGACACTTATCTTTCTGATTTATTTCATTTACTATGCTGACCTCAATTATCATCCATGCTGTTGTACATGCCAAGTCTTGATTCTTTTTTGTGCCTGGATAGCATGCCACTGTGAATATTTACCACAGTTTCTTTATCCATTCATCAATGGGTGGACGCTTAGGTTCTTTCCATTTCTTGGCTCATGTGAATAGAGCTGCCAATACGCTTGGGAGTGCAGATGTCTCTTTAGCAGACAGATTTAATTTCCCTTGGATACATGCCCAGAAGTGGGACTTTGAAGTCATGTAGTAGCTGTTTTAATTTTTTGAGGAACCTCTACACTGTTTTCCACAATGACTGTACTAATTTATAACCTACCAAAAGTTCACAGGAGTTTCCTTTTCTCCATAACTTTGCCAACACCTGTTAGGGTTTCTCTCTCTCTCTCTCTCTCTCTCTCTCTTTTGGTAGTAGCAGATATAACTAGAGTAAGATGGCATTTTATTTTGATTTTGATTTCTTTCCCTGATGATTACTGATGTTGAGATGAAAATATTTACAAACTGTACATCCGACAAGGGGTTGATAACCAGAATATGTAAGGAATTCAAAAATTTCAACAGTGGGGGAGGGCATTTGATACAGTGATCCAGATGTTTGCCTCCTAAATCAGAGTGCCTCGGTTCAAGTCTCAGTTCCACTCCCAATTCCAGATTCCTTCTAACACGTATCCTAAGACACAGCAAGTGATGGCCTAAGTCCTGGGGTTCCTGCCACCCACTTGAGGGGCCTGGATTGAGTTCTGGGCTTCTGGCAATGGCCTGGCTCAACTCTGGTTACAGGGATTGGAGGAGTAAACTAGTGGAAGATCAGTCTCTCTTCTCTGCATTCAAAATAAATAAAAATAATACATTTCAAAAAAACTCAATAGGGCCCGGCAGCATGGCCTAGCGGTTAAAGTCCTCGCCTTGAAAGCCCCGGGATCCCTTACGGGCGCCGGTTCTAATCCCGGCAGCTCCACTTCCCATCTAGCTCCCTGCTTGTGGCCTGGGAAAGCAGTTGAGGATGGCCCAATGCATTGGGACCCTGCACCCGTGTGGGAGACCCGGAAGAGGTTCCAGGTTCCTGGCTTCGGATTGGCGCGCATCGGCCCGTTGCGGCTCACTTGGGGAGTGAATCATTGGACGGAAGATCTTCCTCTCTGTCTCTTCTCCTCTGTGTATATCTGGCTGTAATAAAATGAATAAATCTTAAAAAAAAAAAAACCTCAATAGCAAAAAATACAATTTCAAAAATTGGATGTAAACCTAAAACAGATATCTCTCAAAGGAAGACATACAAATGGCCCCAGTGGTACTTGGGAAAATGCTCAGCATCACTGATAACCTGGGAAGTGTAAATCAGCATCACAGTGAGATCATTACCTGTCTGTCTGGCAGCCTCATGGACAGAGATGTGCTGTTTGTCACTGTAGTAATGAACCTGGTTGCCGAGAACTTTAAGTGATGAGTAGAACAAAACGGATATACCTCAATCTATATTGTTGTGTCCACTTATCATTACAAATGATAAATTGAGACACTGAGGTGCCTTTGATGATACAGTGGTAACACCAGTCTTGATTTTAATGTACTGAGGCTAACAGAATGCATAGATCTGTTTATGTCAATAGTTCACAGGGTTTCTCTCAAGTTGGTGTTGTGACTTTTTAAAAGAAATATCCATTTATTTTTTATTGGAAATAAAGATATGCAGAGAGGAGAAGAGACAGAGAGGAAGATCTTCCCTCCGATGATTCACTCCCCAAGGGACCGCAACAGTCAGTGCTGTGCTGACTCAAAGGCAGGAGCCAGGAACTTCCTCCAGGTCTCCCATGTGGGTGCAGGGTCCCCAAAACTTTGGGCCATCCTCAATTGCTTTGCAGGGCCACAAGCAGGGAGCTGGATGGGAAGTGGAGCATTTGGGACATGAATTGGTGCCCATATGGGATCCTGGTGGTTGCTAAGATATTTATCACCTAATATAGTTTCTGCATGTAATAAGCAATCCACAAACACTTATTGAACAAATAGGGAGAAAACAACTTGAAAGAAACAAACATTACACAAGGTGACAAATGCTCTGATAGAAGTATATTTGAAATACAGGGGTGGGCACAGCCGACAGCTGTGTGTGCCATGTCAGCTGCTGGATGAGGTATTTGGAAGGGATGTTGCCAAGTTCATCATTTTTTATTTCTCAATCTTTGCAACCCAACTTAAACAAGCCGCGGTGAAGTCATCCCAATGTTGTGCTTCTGCAGTTTCCGCTCGCCGGATCCAAATGCCACTGACTGTTGGCCTCTCCAGGGAAGATCTCCTCTCTCCTTGACGGGTCTGTCAGCTCCAGCAGCATTATGACTGTGACCACGACCATTCTTTGCAGATGGCACAGCAACCAAGCGATTCTGCTACTGCTTTGCTCGGATCAGATCATGTTCTGCCCTGTCCCACTCTATCCTCCCTCTATCCTGCAGACATGACTGCATTTTCACGGCTCTCGCTCCCTCTTTCTGCTGTCCGTTGTGCTTCCTGGTCTCTCCCAGTGGCACATGGAGTAGCCAGTTACATGTGCTTCAGTGTCCTAGCCTGCAATGCTTGTCCTCCAAGCAACCACTTGTCTCCTTCCTTTACCTTCCAGATCTTTGTGTAAACGCAACTTCTGAAAATCGCCTTTCTGGACTACCTCTCCAGATTTCCATCGGCGCTAATTCTCCTAGCCTTCAGTGCTGTCTTTGTTTCTTGCTCACCACCTTAATTTATGACCTATGGCTTTGATTTGGTACTTGCCTGTCCCCCACCAGGATGTCAGCTCCAGAAGACCAGGGACCTGTGTCTGTCCTGTTTACTGTGCTGTGTATCCATCCTGCCCTAGGGACAGTAAGAGGCACAGAGTGGAGCTCAGCAATGAAGGGGCAAATGAACAACACCTCGTCAGCATTTTTTGCAGTGGTTGAGTGGCTCCTAGTCCAACAATGCCACTGTATCATCTTCATCCTCACAAGAACTCTATTCTGACATTCTAGCCACTTTTTTTTAAAGTATACAAATGAGAGTGTTAAGTTGCAGAGCAAGTGGAAGTCAAGACCTTGGCTTCAAAGCCTACATGGTCTAAGCCACTGCCTTGAGAATTCCCCAGACCAGTGCTTCTTCCCTTGGCTGCCTAACCCTTCAAGTGCCTGTGAAATCTGACACCTATCCCTCCTGGGTCCCAATCCTTCTCTTCCAGACATCCTCACAACCTTTGCTGGGGCTGACCGGTTCTAATTCAAAGCTGACACACAGGAGAGCGAGCTGGCCTGCCCTGGGTCCAGCACAGGTGGCCTCCCTGTGGGAGCCTAAGCACAGACAACTTCCTTTTACTTGCAGTTCCCACCTGGAGTTTTCCTGAAAACTACACTCTTCCTGTCTAGGACTCCTATGATTGAATTTCACCTGCTTTTTATGTCTGCATTCTTGATGTACGGCCCTTTCCTGACGACTTCTCTTCTTACAGAAGACAAAAGCAGGAACAAGGGGCGGGAAGAGCACGTCAAGGACCCCCAGTAAAGGTGACACTATAGACAACTCGTGCACTTGTTTTGTGCAACTGGTGATTTGAGGAAAAAGCATACTGTTAAACATAATGACTGTATTAAAACAATAAATGAAATATAGACAGATAAGAAGGTATGTAGACAGAGAAATGCATGAAGAATCTCTCAGAGGTGGGTGTTTGGCCCAGGCCTTAAGCTGCCAGCTGTGATACTTGTATCCCTTTACCCGTGCCTAGCATCAAGGCTCAGCTTCTAATTCCAGCTTCCTGCCAATGTGAATTCAGGGAGGCAAAGGTAATGACTGACATGAGTCCCTGACACCCTCATTACAGCTGGATAGGTCCCTGGCTCAGGCCTGCTTCAGCAATTGTTGACATCTGGAAAGTGACTCAGTGGATGGGAGGGCTCTGTCTCTCAAATAAAGCATTTTAATATATATTTCTTTAAGATTCATTTATTTTTATTGCAAAGTCAGATATACAGAGAGGAGGAGAGACAGAGAGGAAGATCTTCCGTCCGATGATTCACTCTCCAAGTGACCACAATAGCCTGTGCTGCGCCTATCTGAAGCCAGGAGCCAGGAAACTCCTTCGGGTCTCCCACGTGGGTGCAGGGTCCCAAGACTTTGGGCCATCCTCGACTGATTTCCCAGGCCACAAGCAGGGAGCTGGATGGGAAGTGGAGCTGCCGGGATTAGAACCGGTGCCTATATGGGATCCCGGCGCGTTTCAAGGTGAAGATTTTAGCCTCTAGGCCACCGTTTTATTGGAACATAAAGTGCAGATAATATGGAAAGTAAAATAAAGCAATAAAATCCCACCCCCAAAGACCTAGTATCTAGTTTTCAAGTTCTAGAACCTTACTCAGTATTTTAAGAACCCCAAATCAACTGTTGCTTACAAGACAAAGAAACATTCTCATGAATCATGCTGAGTGACACGAGGGTATCACTGTAACTGCTCATCAACTCAAGGGCCTCATCTCACCTCAAATCAGTGAGTTTGCCATGCTGAAAATCCCTGTTTGGAACCATAGGACAGTACATAGTGCCTGAGAGGAAGGAACATGGGCTAGGAATCCCATGTTGTACTCTGATAACTTTTTATCTGAGGGACTCTGGATGGAGTCACTGGCATTGCCTTATGATGAGTCAGTGCCTTACCAACAGAAAAGTGCTTCTCACGCTCAACAGGCCCATGGGGAAAACTACAAAGTGTTATGTTCACTATCGTACAAACGCCACACTTAGCATTATAAATTATGTTACTCCTCTCTTGGTTATTTTGGATAAGAGCTGTATTGTTCTTTTTCAAGTCTCATAGCCTGGATAGCAACATAGAAAAAGAGACAGGGCACCATGGTGTTTAAAAACCAGGAGCACAATCTCAATTCCAGTCCCAGGTGATGTTGGGCAAGACACACATCTCTGAGCACCTGTTTACTTAGCTTAAATGTGAGAACAATAAAATTAACCACATACAACCAGGGTGAGGCTTATATGACCAACCCTCTGGACACCCCTTAGACACAGCCAGAGCTCCACAGAGATATGGTTCACAAATTTGAGGATCTTCTGGTTTTATTGAACAAGTTTATTGCTTCTTTATTTCCACTAGAAGAACGCATGGCTGACCAAGTACGCAGACCGAGGAGAAGACATTGGCTGGGAACAGGAAGTAGACTGTTTTCTTACAGTCATGAAACCAGAGTTGGGTTGATTTATCAATGAAACAGGAGACAATCTCCCCCTCAAATGGAAGTTTTTGTTTCAGAGAAAGGTCCCAAGGAAGAAAGTCACCCCAGGACAACCATGGACCATCCAAATGAGTTTCGGAAAACCAAATCATATCCCCACCTCTCAGCTCTTAATTTATAGCCCCTGAGGAGGAAGCAATTGGTCACAGAGGTAAATGTCAAGGTTCAATGATGCAACCTCAATGGCTCATCTGTCTTCACTGCCATGAGAAAGGATCACAGAGCTCACCCTCACAGAGTGGTTGATTCTTAAAAAAAAAAAAAAAAAAAAAAAAAAAAAAAAAAATTGGAAGGGTAACTAAAAACCTGAGTAGTCTGGATTTATTTCTGTTTACTTACTCACCCCTTGCCTCATGTTACAAAAGCTTTGAGGCAACTCCTTAAAACAGACAAAGGGAAGCTGGAGAGAGTTGAAGACATCTGAGCAAAAAAGGAAGACGTCATGAAACCAGAAGCCAAGGGCAAGATGAACTGTGAGAGGTTCACTTCACATTCAGGCACTGTCACTATCTGGCTGGTGTTCCTTTGCCAGGTCTCCACCGTCACAAGGTGTCATGGGGAGTCTGGATCTTTGTAACTCAAAAATCCTCACTGGTGAAGAGATGAGCCCTAAAATAAGAACCTGTCAATACTTCAGTACTGTCAGGTCAGCGCCAGCTCCAAAGTTCTGGTAGCTGATTACTGCAGCCTGCGTGGATGTGGAATTGCAAACAACCAAATACAGCAAGCAAAAAAAAAGAAAAAGAGAGAAAGAGAAAGGGAGAAAGAGAAAAAGAGAGAGAGAGAGAGAGAGAGAGAAAGAAAGAATTTGATTGCATAGCTAGCTATCTTTCAAAGGGGGAAACATATAACGAGAAAGACATTGAGCTATCTTAAGATTTTCTAAACAAATTTGAACCAAAGAATCAATGTGATGAACTCCTCATTCCACAGATCAACAAGTGCTCACAATGATCACTTAAATTTTTCAAAAGAAAGGTAGATAAGCATGTTTCCAGAGTGAATTGTTCAAATGTTCTATAATGGATTTTCTGCAGTGGATTCCTATAATAGTGGTTTCTCTTAGACTTCTTCCAAAGCCAGTTGTTTGTAGATCGTAAGGGCTCCTTTCTGAACTGCAATGAAAGTTTGGGTCTGAGCTCTTTGATGGGAAAAAGGAAACAAGGTTTTTAGGGAAAGTCATAGACACACAAACACAAAGGAAGTTACTGAGGAACACCAGAGAGGATAGTTCGGAAATCTACTGCACAAGACTTAGTGCCCTTGGGGCTAGTAAGAAGCCTAAGGTATATAGAGAGGAGTCCATGCAAATGGCTTTGTGTTTGGCTTACACAGTGTCAGGTGTTGTGTGCCCACTGAACAGCTGATGATAATTAATGCTGCTCAACAGGCATCTCTGACTTTTGTTAAAACCAGGAGGAAATCCTCCTCGGAGGGGGAGGACCTTTGCAGAAGAGGGAAACTGCTTCCAGAAGCAGCCCCATGTTGCATCCACCCCCCGCCGCCCCCTAGCTTCCGGGCCCAAGACTGGAGATGGTGACCATTCCTGAGTAAGAAAACTGAGCTGCTGCCCTTGCGACACCCAAGGGACACAGGATAAATAAGAAATAAGTCCTTCAGCCCAAAGCCTTGGAACCATGCACCGGCATGGGAGACCAGAAGAAGCTCCTAGCTCCTGGCTTTGGATTGGCTCAACACATACCGTTATGGCTGCTTGAGGAGTGAACCAGTGGACAGAAGAGCTTTCTCTCTGCCTCTCCTTCTCTCTGTATATCTGCCTTTCCAATGAAAATATATTAAAAAAGACAAAGACAAAGAGATAAGTCCTTGAGCAAGGCACTAAGGTCCCCTCTTTTCCTTCCACTTAGATCAAAGACTACAAAGCAAGCACTTGTAAAAGAGTTTAAAGGCATTTATATATACTTCAGTCTATTCCTCAAATAATTGCAAGTGTCTTATTGACATGTTTATTTTGTATTCCTAAGAAATATTTCTGAACTATCCAAATTTGTTTATACATAAGTCATGATGTTCTTTGTTTTTTGAGAGAAATTCTATTATTTTACCCATGGAAATACAATATGAAGATGCTTCAAAAAGTTCATGAAGGGGCTGGCATTGTGGAGTAGCAGGTAAAGCTACTTCCTGTAGCACTGGCATCCCATAATAAGCACCAGGTCAAATCCCAGTTGCTCCACTTCCAATCCAGCTTCCTGCTAATGTTCTTGGGAAAGCAACAAAAGCTGGCCCAAGTGCTGGGGCCCTGGTCCCACAAGAAAGACTTGGAAGAAGCTCCTGGCTCTTAACTTCAGATTGGGCCAATTTTAGCTCTTGTGACCTTTTGGGGAGTGAACGAGCAAATGGAGGATGGGATTCCATCTCTCTCTACCCTAGCTCCTTTCTCTGTAACTCTTTCAAATATACAAACATTTTTTTAAAAGATTCATTTATTTTTATTGCAAAGTGAGATATACAGAGAGAGGAGGAGAGACAGAGAGGAAGATCTTCCATCCGATAATTCACTCCCCAAGTGACCACAACAGCCGGTGCTGTGCTGATCTGAAGCCAGCATCCAGGAACTTCTTCCAGGTCTCCCACATGGGTGCAGGGTCCCAAGGCTTTGGGCTGTCCTCAACTGCTTTCCCAGGCCACAAGCAGGGAGCTGGATGGGAAGTGGGACCACCTGGATTAGAACCAGTGCCCATATGGGCGCCCATAAGTCCTTGTTCAAGGCAAGGACTTTAGTCACTAGGCCACGCCGCTGGGTTCAACAAACATTTTTTTAAAGTGCATAAAAATATAATTGGAAACTAAGTTTATACCGGTGAAAAACTTTGAAAATTCATGCACATGAGGGATCTTCAAAAACTTTGTAGAAAGTGTATGGTAAAAACCAGTGCAGGAATTTCTTTTCTGTGTGTGTATGTGGCAAACTAAGCCTATCTTTTAATTTCATTTTATATGAACTTTTGGAGTCACCCTTGTATATAATATACTGGTGCCAAGCGGAGACTCTAAGGTGGACTAAATCAACCAATGGATTTTGGAATGATTTCCTCAACTTTGAAGCAATGAAATCAACAACATCTTAGAACTATTGAAACCACCTGAGCAGCACCCATGGAACATACTCCATATCAGGGACCCAAGGAGGACATTGAGTGGTCATCCGGTCCTCAGGTACTGATGTGGTTGGGCTGTTGGGAGTGGCCCTCTTTCCTTCTCTCCTTCCTTCCCCCAGATATAAGAAGTAAAAACAATTGCAAAAAAACCCTTAACAAATCAATAGTTTTGTTGTCCACAGAGTTGCATGAATGCCCAGTGTTGCTGCCCTTCAGGAAGGTCCACTTAAACCGAAGCACCACTATGCGACTGAGTTGACCTTCATGGCCTATTGGTTTCCCATCATATCCCCTATGATTTTAGAATGGGAGCATTGATACAGTTAGTGGTTCTGTAGCATTGATTTCAATGCTAATACTGGAACGTGGCTTGCCACAGGCAGCGCTGTAACATGGTGGGGTGGCCAGTACTGCTATGACCTCGGAGGGACTGTTTGTGTTTACAGAAGAATGCCCAGGAGCAGCTGACCTAAGGGAGCAATAAAACCTGAGGTAGGTGGTATGGGAGGCTGTCCTCTTGTTACAGAGGACAATAGGGTTCTATTGCTCACCATGGTGAACTACCAACATTTTCAAGCTGCATGACATTCCAGAGGCCAGAAGGACACCTCAGCAGTGACCTGCCAGAGAGGATTTCTTCACTTAAGAGGCCAAACAAAGATTTGTTTACTTATCTCACATCAGAGGCCATTAAGTAGTTAGACTTTGCAGCCTGGCTGCCTGGGTTCAAATCCTGCTCAGAAGTTATATGACCTAGCCAAGTTATTTGACCTCTCTATGCCTGTTTCTCTTCTTGGGAGATAATGTTAATAATACCTACTTCACAGTGTTGTGATAAAGAACAAATGAATTAAAGCATGTAAGGTATTCAGAAACATGCCCATTAAATGTTACTTTCAGTAGATTATGTTCTTTTTCAAAAATTAGGAAAACCAATACATTTTTTTTTAAGATTTATTTATTTTACTTCAAAGTCAGATATACAGAGAGGAGGAGAGACAGAGAGGAAGATCTTCCATTCTATGATTCACTCCCCAAGTGAGCCGCAACGGCCGGTGCGCGCTGATCCGAAGCCAGCATCCAGGAACCTCTTCCCGGTCTCCCACGTGGGTACAGGGTCCCAATGCATTGGGCCGTCCTCAACTGCCTTCCCAGGCCACAAGCAGGGAGCTGGATGGGAAGTGGAGCTGCCGGGATTAGAACCGGCACCCATATGGGATCCTGGTGCGTTCAAAGAGAGGACTTTAGCCGGTAGGCCACGCCGCTGGGCCCAAACCAATACATTTTAAAAAGATCTTTTGAACGACACATTAGTAATGAGCTAGATCAGAAGTACAGCAGCTGGAAGTTGAACTGGCACCCATATGGAATGCTGGTACCGTAAGCGGAGGCTTAATTTACTACACCATGGTGGACCTCCCCACTCCCATTACTTTCAAACACTTCACGGTGATATTCTAAAGGTAAGATTAGAGAAACTTTAGGGCCTGACGCGGTATGCTAGAAGCTGAAGTCCTCGCCTTGAACACGCTGGGATCCCATATGGATTCCAGTTCTTTTTTTTTTTTTTTTTTTAAGATTTATTTTTATTACAAAGGCAGATATAGAGAGAGGAGGAAAGACAGCAAGGAAGATCTTCCCTCCAATGATTCACTCCCCAAGTGAGCCGCAACGGGCCGGTGCACACCTATCTGAAGCCGGGAACCTGGAACCTCTTCCAGGTCTCCCACATGGGTGCAGGGTCCCAATGCATTGGGCTGTCCTCAACTGCTTTCCCAGGCCACAAGCAGGGAGCTGGATGGGAAGTGGAGCTGCCGGGATTAGAACCGGCGCCCAAATGGGATCCTGGGGCGTTCAAGGCGAGGACTTTAGCCGCTATGCCACGCTGCTGGGCCCGGATCCCAGTTCTAATATCGACTGCCCTGCTTTCCATCCAGCTCCCTGCTTGTGGCTTGGGCAAGTAGTGGAGGACAGCCTTGAGTCCCTACACCCATGCAGGAGACCCAAGAGGAGGCTCTTGGCTTCCAATTGGCCTGGCTCTGGGACACTGCAGCCGCTTAAGGAGCAAATCAGCAGACGGGAGATCTTCCTCTTTGTCTCTCCTCCTCTCTGTATATCTGAGTTTCCAATAAAAACAAAAAAAAAATATATCTTAAAAGAAAGATTAGAGAAGTTTTATAAAACACTTTGAAAAGTATTATCTGGTACATTAAAGTAAATGAGTAGTGCTGATGCTAAGCAACCAAGAAGTCAGTGTGATTGCTTCAGCCATCCAGGAAAGAGGCTTCTGATTGGAAACCAGACCCTGAAAAGGTTAGAAAGTAGAAATACAGCAGCAGAGGTAACATCAGCGCAAAGGTAAAGAAACAACAAACATTTCTGGTCGTGCCTACTACCGATTAGGAGCTTAACACAGATACTATATTTAATCAGCTCGTGTGCACTCACAGGTGTGTTTTGTCAAAACTGAGATCAGCAAGAATAATAAGCTGCCTGAGATTGCAAAGTTAGAAATGACAGAGGCAAAACTCAAACCCAGATCTGTCAGAAGACAAAGGCCCGGCATCCCTTCTTATGGCCGGTGCTAAGACAGGTAGCACCTCACCCCTTCAAAACAGGTCAAGCCACATGCTGTGCTAGTGTGACTCAACAATGACAGCCAACATGATTTCACTGGCCAGGGAAAGGCTACACGCTAATCAAGGTAGCCCTCCACTCCCTGTTTCTGCAAAGGAGTCGGTGGGCAACACGTCCTGGGGAACTTGTTGATAGGGCATTACTCATCTGCAGCTGGGATGCCCTGGTCACTGAAGTCAGCTCTAGTGTACCACGCTGTGCATGCAGTCACACAAGTAATTCATTGTGCCAGAAAAGCATACACACATGCTGTGGGAAAACATTAATGAGCACAGTAGAGTCATAGCACTTAAGGATATTTTTTTAAGCATACACAAATACTCAAATTCCAGAACATTCTCATGAGCCCTAAGTCAGCTTTGAACCTCCTGCTATCAGATTCCCATTTGCTGTGATTGTTGGCTAACCTTCAGTCCCTAAGATTCTACCTTAGCCCCCTTACTGTTAGACTTCAGAGCAACATATCTCCTTCCTCCATTCCTGGTGACATAACCTCACAGACACTGCTCTGTTCCTCTGATGGCCTTTCTGCCCTGCTCCTTCCGGCCATTCTGGTGTCCATTAAGGACAGCTATCAAGATCTTGCTGCAAGGCAGCCCCATCTGACTACTACCTCCGTTTAAATTTTATTCTTGGAAACTGACTTCTTGAGATATCACTTGTATACCATAAAGGCTATACTTTTAAGGTATACAGTTCAACGGCTGTTGGCCTATGTCCAGAGTTTTACCACCAGGACCACAATTAAGTTGAGAACATTTTACCCTCCCCAGTACCATATCTATCAGTCTTTATTACCATCTAGTTAATCCTTATATTGCTTCCATCCCTGGTTAAGAAGCCAATTTCCTGTATCTTTAAGTGAATCCATTCCAAAGATTTCATTTCACATAACACACGGTCTTTTCTGACTGGCTTCTTTGGCTTAGCATAATGTTTTCAAGTTCATTCAGTTTGCAGCATGTCTCAGAACATCATTCCATTTCATTGCCAATAATGTTCTATTCCACAGCTATGCCATGTTTGATGTACCCATTCCCCAGTCAATGGATGTGTGGACTGTTTCTGTTTTGGTTCTGTTATGAATAATACTGCAGCGAACATCTGTGTAGCACTTTGTATGTGGACATGCATTTAAATGTTCATTTACTTATCTAAAAGGCACAGTGGTGGCAGAGACAGAGAAAGAAAGAGAGAACTGAAATACCTACTAGTCCTTCTCCAAATACCCCAAACAGCAAGTGCTGGGCCAAGCTGAAGACAGGAGCCAGAACTCCGCTAGGTCTCCTACACTGGTGGCAGCGACCCAAGTACTTGGGCAGGGGTCATCTTGCCATCTTCCTAGTGCATTAGCTGGACAGGAAGTGCAGCAACTGGACACTGTGACATGGGATGTGGGCACCAAGAGGTGATTTAACTCTTCTACCACTCTCCCTTTGGTAGCTACCTTACCTTCCCTGAAAGTCTTTGAACTTTCCAAGCACATGTCTGTGATATGATTTTTGTGCTTGGGCTATTTGGTGGGAACATTTTTTTCCAGGAGCCATATAGCTCACTCTCTCTCCTTCAGTTCTCCTGTTTAATATGTCTTTAGCCTTTATATCACCTGCCTTATATTCCAATGACATGTAGAAAATGACTACAGACAATTGCCATGGTACAGCTGAGGGAAGATTGGACTAGAGAGAGACAAAGTTGGCTTTCTAACTGTCTTGATTCTCACAACCTATGGCAGGAGGATGATCATACCCACTTCACAGAAGTCATAACAGGAGCCTAGAGATGTTAAAATCATAATTTCAAATAAATCTCTGATCAGAGGTGTGTACAGCAGCTGAATGTCTAATAAACACCTACCTACTAACTACATGTATTCTTGGGGCACTACAGTAGAGATTTTCAGCTTCCTGTTTAGGTTAGAGCATGCTGGGAATGAATGCTGACAAAATTCAAGTATTTGTCATCATAATCCATAGAACTTTTTAAAGTTTTTCACCTTAACTGTATCCTAAAATGAAACCCTAATGTATTCAACTGAAGGGCAATTAGATTCCAAGGATGCCTGGTGGTGTCTCACCTTATCATCCAGGGCCATTTTTGCATAATAAAAATTCCACCAGGTGGCCCTGCACACAGACACTTGTCAGCAAATTCACTTCCTCCATTGGCTACTGAGGAGGCATAAACAGAAGGTCATGACAAGGAAGACAATGAGAGGAAAGTCATTTGTCAATGGCTTTACTCAGTGGTGCTGTTTCTCAAAATTCCACACTGGGTGGCCCAGATATTTTGAAGTCCATGTCCCATACGTCTTCTTTTTCAGATGAATTGGAATCCCAGACCTTTCACAGATGCCTGAGAAACCTCAGGGTGTCTGCGCATCCCTTATTATGCTGTTGTACCCCACCCTCGCATCCATTATCTTCCAATTATCAACCTGGCATTTCTTCCCCACTGTCTGGCCCATTCTTTTCATCTGACCTCTTGACATATGTATTTGCTTTTCCTTGTTGGGAATCCTTGCCCAGACCTACTTCAATCACTCAACATCCCAGGCTCTATTCAGCAGACAGTGGTGAGGCAGAAGCGACAACCATGTCACTGGCATAAGCTCGGATGGGTTGTGATTCATTAAATAACACCAGAGAGGGATTGTTTTCCAGGGTGCACTGATTTTTCTATAAGCATTATATCAGATCAATAAAAGAGCTAATGTAAAATGTGTAGTTTGTGGTGAAATGATGGCTGGGAAATTATAGAGCAACCCCTGGGACTTGTCACTTGTCGCAAGTATAAACAGACCTTTTGGCTAGAAATATTTCCCAGGTCCTAATCGGTTTCAAGTTAATAAATGTAATTTATTGCTCTCAGTTGACCAAGAGGAAAGGTGAAGAACTTGCCCAAAGGCAAATATCAAATATGACTAAGAAATTGAAATGCAGACTCTGATACATTCTAAAGCCCCATTGAGTAATATGCTTCCCCATGGCTGACAGCATCCAATGGGAATGTGAATTTTTTTCTTTATAAGTATCAATGTAAAAAGCTGATGGTTTGGGGCTAGCACTGTGTTGTAATGGGTTGGGCTGCCACCTGTGATGCCAGCATCTTATTCGGGTACTGGTTCAAGTCCCAGCTGCTCCTCTTCCAATCCAGCTCCCTGCTAATGCACCTGGGAAAGCAGTAGAAGACGGCCTAAGACCTTGGGTTCCTTCACCCACATGGAAGACCCAGATGAAGCTTCTGTCTCTTGGCTTTGGCTTAGTCCTGGCCTTTGCAGTTACCTAGAGAGTGAACCAACCAATGAAATATCTCTCCCTTTTTAGGTAATGCTGATTTTCAAATAAAATCTTATAAAAAGAAGAAGTAGAAGTGGAAGAAAAAGCTGATGTTTTGAGCACTTGCCATTGTACTGGACCCAAAATACACAAAAGCGTTTAGATAATAAACTTGACTTTCTTAAACTCGAGTTGAAAACAAAAGATCAAAAACAAATCAATAGGGCCCGGCAGCGTGGCCTAGTGGCTAAAGTCCTCGGCTTGAAAGCGCCGGGATCCCATACGGGCGCCGGTTCTAATCCTGGCAGCTCCACTTCCCATCCAGCTCCCTGCTAGTGGCCTGGGAAAGCAGTTGAGGATGGCCCAATGCATTGGGACACTGCACCTGCGTGGGAGACCTGGAAGAGGTTCCTGGTCCCTGCATCGGATCGGCACATACCGGCCCGTTGCGGCTCACTTGGGGAGTGAATCATCGGACGGAAGATCTTCCTCTCTGTCTCTCCTCCTCTGTGTATATCTGGCTGTAATAAAATGAATAAATCTTAAAAAAAAATCAATAGCACTGTAAGATAGCATTCTCCAAGTTTCAAATATGAGTTGGAAGCTGGAACTGCTGCATATTCAGGCCAGAGAATAACCACTGAGGCCAGGTAGGACTGGGATGAAAGGGGTATTGATCCACACCTAGAAATCCCTTATGCCATTTGCTGTGAAATTGACTCACAGAGTCAACCTTTTCCAAGTCTCCAAAGAAGAAATCAAAACAAGAACCATGGAAGAAAAATACCGATGTGTCACGGGTCACGTGTGCATTGCACACAGGCTGCACACAGTATTGGGGCAGGCACTCAGGGAAGGAGTTAACTGCTACTTGAGATACATACAACCCATATCCTAGTCCCGGCTCCTCTGCTTCCGATCTGCCTTTCTGCTGATGTGTGCCCTGGGAGGCAGTAGATGAGGACTCATTGCCCGGGCCCTGCCACCCTTGAAAGAGATCCAGATGGAGTTCCAAGTTCATGGCTTCTGCCAGGCCCAGCACTGTCAGATGCAGGTATTTGGGCAGTGAACTAGCAGATGGAAAATCTCTAGCTGCCTAGTTGGCTGTCTGCTTTTGAAATTCAAAATTTTAAAAGGGGAGAAAAACAGAAAGAAATGCTAAAAAACAGTAGTCATAATGTCTAGACATTATTTGTTGTTAATCTGAAATTCAAATTAAACTTGTATTTTGTTAGTTAGATCTAAGAAACTAACTATCCCAATCTCCCATTTGGAATTATCATACTTAAATATTTTCTATTGATTTGAAGAGTCATTAAGAGGGGGAAGGAGACAGTTCTGTCATGGAAATCAGGATCTTGATGTAGTTGTTTTGGCTGTTGGTGCATTTACAAGGAAGGCTCACATGAATCAAACTCACAGGATACTGACACACATATAGAAACTAACCAGATTTATGATGTTCTCAGCCATCATACTTCTCTAACGCCTGGAATACCCATCTTCTGACTTCTCAACTTCTGCTTGGTAATCTCTTTCACTCATTCATTGAATCTATAACTTGTCAAGTCAGCGAGTCTGTTTAGCCCATAGCAGGTGCCAGGTACAGTGCTAGAAACTGAACACCTACACTTCCCCACTGTTTAAGCAACAATAATCAGAACAGCAGCTATATTTTTTAAGTACTTGCCATGAGCTAGGCACTCCAATCAATTCTTTACATCTATTATATTAGCTAATCTTCATATAACACTAAGAGAAAGTCACTAGTATTCAAATTCTATCAGCAAAGATATTGAGACATGATGAAATTTAAAACAAAATGCCACTTCTTTCTAGCCATGTAACTAATAATAGTAATAAATGTTGTAGGCAGGGTAAGTTCCCAGGGTCTGTATATATATATATTTTTAAAAAGCATTCCTAAAGATGGAATTTATTTTTTTCTTACCTTTTTTTTTTAAAAGATTTGTTTTATTACAAAGTCAGATATACAAAGAGGAGGAGAGACAGAGAGGAAGATCTTCCATCCGATGATTCACTCCCCAAGTGAGCTGCAACGGGCCAGTGCTACGCCAATCCGAAGCCGGGAACCGGGAACCTCTTCCAGGTCTCCCACACTGGTGCAGGGTCCCAAGGCTTTGGTCTGTCCTCGACTGCTTTCCCAGGCCACAAGCAGGGAGCTGGATGGGAAGTGGAGCGGCTGGGATTAGAACCGGCGCCCATATGGGATTCCGGCGCGTTCAAGGCGAGGACTTTAGCAGCTAGGCCACGCTGCCGGACCCTGTATATATATATATATTTTTAAGATTTATTGTGGGTCGTTCCAGCTAGGCTGCAGCTCCCACTGGTTTATGCGAGGGTCGAGTATGAGCTGGACAGAACCAGGCTGCACTGCAAACACCCATTGGTTCCAGAGGAAGACAGGGATGGAAACAGAACCGACCCAGCAACTGCAATCTCCAGCTGATCAGGGCGATGGACTGTGCCGGGCCCTGTGCTTGCTAGTACAAACAAGAATCTGGTCTGGGAACACCTCAGACAAAGTTTCTTTGGGGAACACCCTAATCGAGCTTTCGGACTCAGAACGCTAACCATCAAATGACAGAGGACAGAACAAGTCAATCAACCACCTCAGCTATATGTTGCAATGAAAAAATGGGGCAAATGGAGAAGCTATGATGGACTGTGTCGATCAGTGAAATCTCCAACAACCGCATTGTGCTTGGAGTGGTGAGAGTGGCAACAATTCAGAACTGTGGAATTATCAGAACCACTTGGGCAAGACCTTCGGAACATGGCCCACATCTAGGACCTGGGGTGGGTGGGAGTCTGGGAAGGGCTTCTCCCTTCAAACCTCCTTTTACATCAGATATATTAAAAAAACAATACAGAACTAATTATCTTACCCATCTTCCTGTAGTGCTTGAACCTTTTTACCCTAATTATGTCGAGATTGTTAAAATTAAAAAAAAAAAAAAAAAGATTTTACTTTATGGGCCCAGTGTAGTGGCCTAGTGCTTAAAGTCTTCACCTTGCAACCACCAGGATCCCATATGGCTCCAGTTCTAATCCCAGCTGCTCCGCTTCCCATCCAGCTCCCTGCTTGTGGCCTGGGAAAGCAGTTGAGGACAGCCCAGAGCCTTGGGATCCTGCACCCACCTGGGTGCCCATAAGGGATGCTAGTGCATAAGTAATAATATGACATGTGGGGCCCAGCAAAGTGGCCTATCAGCTAAAGTCCTCACTTTGAAGGCGCTGGAATCCCATATGGGTGCCGGTTCTAATCCTGGCAGCTCCGCTTCCCATCCAGCTCCCTGCTTGTGGCCTGGGAAGGCAGTCGAGGACGGCCTATAGCCTTGGGACCCTGCACCCATGTGGGAGACCTGGAAGAAGTTCTTGGATCCTGGCTTTGGATCAGCATAGCACTGGCCGTTGCAACCGCTTGAGGAGTGAATCATTGGACAGAAGATCTTCCTCTCTGTCTCTCCTCCTCTCTGTATATCTGACTTTGCAATAAAAAATATAATAAATCTTTAAAATATAAAAAATAATTAAATATGACATGTGGAAAATGATGCACCAAGATGTTTTACCCTGTTTAGGGCCAGAGAGTTACATAGTGGCAGTGCAGGCCCTGGAAACCAGGTCTCCAGATTCCTATCTCGGTGGTTAAAGATGCCACCCGAGGCTTAAGCATGTGCTCTACAGGCACAGATGAAGAGCTTGGCTCCAGTAAGGCATCTCAGGCTTCTACACCAGATGGTATGCAAATTCCTGTCAAAGAATTAGGTGCATGTGATACTGGCGGTTATGGTTGACTTATTTATTTTACTTACCAGAAAGAGAAAGGGAGAGAAGAACAGATACAGAGAGATGTTTTGCCCCATGTCCATCCCCCAAAACCCCTACCTGTTGGGGCTAGGCCAGACAACGCCAGGAATTCAGAACCCAATCTGAGTCTCCTCCTGAGTGAGTGCCAGGGACCCCACTATTTGAGCCATCATCTGCGACCTCCCAGGGTACACAGTAACAGGAAGCTGGACACAGAAGTAGAACTGGATCTAACACAGGCGATCTGATTTAGGGTGTGGGTGTTTCAAGTTTTATCTTAACTACTACCCCACATGTCTGCCCCAGTTATTATTTTTTCTTTTTTTTTTTTTTTTTTTTTTAAGATTTATTTTATTTTTATTACAAAGTCAGATATACTGAGAGGAGGAGAGACAGAGAGGAAGTGGAGCTGCCGGGATTAGAACCAGCAGCCATATGGGATCAAGGCGAGGACCTTAGCCACTAGGCCACGCCGCCGAGCCCGGTTATTATTTTTTCAATCCAAACAGCTGAGTTGGTTGAGGAGAGTAAGTGGTATTTCATATGCTTATTATTCTTTTTTAAAAAATTTTATTTTAAATACAAAACTTTTTCATTTGCAAGTTGCTTTTAAAGTTTCTGCATCTTTTGGGAGCTCTGTCTTGGCTCTCCCATAACAGCATCCTCCAAGATAATTCTAGCAACAACCTCCATTGAGTTCCCCTGGGAAATCAACAACCCACCCTTAAGTTGTGTAAATGTCCATTTCAATTTCATCAGGTCTCCGCCTTTCCCAGATTGCCTTGTCAACTCCCTGACCCTACAATATGTGTCCCCACTGTAAGCCCAGAAAATGGAAATACACTATGGTGAGGGCACCTGCAAACAAAAGAAAATAATGGCTTGTCCAGACCTCTCATCTCTTCTTAAAGTGAGCTATCCATTTTTAAACTGCTTCTGTCTTTGGGACATTTCCTCATAAATTTTTTGTAAGACATCAATACTTTCACCCTTCTTCCATACAAGCTTCATAAGTTTGACATTCGGTCTTGTTCCAATTTTAACAGAATTAATGTCACTGTGGCAGTGGCTCTTCATTGTTATTATTTAGTTTCATTTATTTGAAAGGCAGAGAGACAAGACAGAAGGAGATAAAGACAGATCTTCATCCTCTGGCTCAGTTTCAAAATGCCCACAATAGCCTGAACAGGTCCAGGCCCAACCCAGAGCCAACTCCATCTGGGTGTCCCACATGGGTAGCAGGGACTTACATGCTTGAGTTTCTTAGGGTGCACATTAGCAGAAAGCTGGAACTGGAAATACAGGCAGGATTCAAAGTTATGTATTCTATATGGGGTGCAAGTGTTGCAAGTGGCAATTCACAAAATTTAATAAAGATTTACTTATTTATTTTAAAGGCAGAGTGACAGAAACAGAGAGAAGCAGAGAACAGAAATAGAGATCTTTCATCTGTTGATTCACTCCCCAGACAGGTGTGGTGCCCAGGGCTGTGCCAGGGGGAAGCCAGAAACCCAGAGCTTCTTCCAGGTTTCCCATGTGGGTACAGGGGCCCAAGCACCTTCTGTAGCTTTCCCCAGGTGCCTTAGCAGGGAGCTGGGCTGGAAGTGGGGCATCTTGATTAAAATGCCACATGCCCACTTTCCAGCTGTTAACCATCTTTTTGATAAAAGATTCACTTAATTTATTTGACGCAGTGACAAAGGGGATGGGGAGGCAGAGAGAAAGAGAGATATAGAGTGAAGGAGAGTGAGAGATCAAGAACTTCCATCTGGAGCCCAGCATGAGGACTCAATTTGCTAATCCACCTCCAAGTACCAGGATTCCATTATGTGGGCACCAGTACATGTCCCTTCTACACCACTTCCCCTCCACTTGAAAGCTTGTCCTTTGTACAGCCTCCAACTAGATCCTGTCCGGGCATGTTATAAGACATTGGTATGAGTTTATTTTGGTGCAAAAAAAATTTGAAATCCATGCATGGTTTTTAAGCAATGCACCTTTCCCATGAATCTTTCAAAGATCTCACACATAAAAGCAGCTCATGGTAGAGACGACAGAAGCAGTCATCATCCGTCAACACCTCCCCATTTGCCTTGCAAGCCACACCTTTTTCAGACAACATCATATATTTTTTTCAACGTTTAAAATGAGACATCTTGGCTGGCACTATGGCAGTGAGTTAAGTTTCTGTCTGTGGTGTCGATATTCTATATGTGCATCGGTTCAAGTCCCAGTTGCTCCACTTCAGATCCAGCTCCCTGCTAATGTGCCTAGGAAAGCAGCACAGGATGGCCCAGGTCCTTGGGCCCCTGTACCCTAGTGGGAGACCTGGAAGAAGCTCCAGGTTCCCCACTTCAGATAGGCTCAGTTCTGGCCATTGTGGCCATTGGGGGAAGTGAATTAGCAGATGGAAGATCTCTCTTTCACCTTCTATTTCTATTTCTCCTTTTCTCTGTAATTTTGCTCTTCAAATATAAATAAAATAAATTAAAAAAAATGAAATGTGAAAAACACCAAAGTCCCCCACCCTGGTCTGAACAGAGGACTTTTTAAAAGATTTTATTATTTTTTTTAATTTTAAAGTCAAATACACAGAGAGAAGAAGAGACAGAGAGGAAGATCTTCCATCCGGTGATTCATTCCCCGAGTGGCCACAATGGCAAGAGCTGAACCAAATCTGAAGCCAGGAGCTGGGTATTTCTTTCAGTTCTCCTACGCGGGTACAGGGTCCCAAGGCTTTGGACCATTCTTGACTGCTTTCTCAGGCCACAAGCAGGGAGCTGGATGGCAAGCCGGGACACTGGGAGAAAAAGTGATACCCATATGGGATCCCAATGTGTGCAATGCAAGGACCTTAGCCACTAGGGTACTGTGCCGGACCCCAGGGTGCATTTAAATATGTTTTTTGGACTAGAAAGAAAGCAAGAGCATTTGGAAAGAGCAGAGAATAAGTCAGAGTGGTATTGGAAATTGCAAAGCCTGAGGAAGGGGTGTAGACACCTCGGAGTGGGTAAAGGTACAGACACCTCAGGTAGGTTTGGGAATCTCAAGAAGAGAAGGATTCGTGCCTCTGCTCCTCATCTGAGGTCCCACAAGCAAATTTCTCAGAGGAAGCCCTACGCCTACATGAGTGACTCCCTGGATAGCAATGGTCACGGGGCAGGTGCAGGCAGACAAAGTATTCGCAGCTGCTCTCCCATCCTTCCTCCAGGCTTCCCGCAGCATCATGGCCGTACACAAGAGCAGCTGAAGTTGGTTGTGGTTGCCCCACACCCTTCCCAGAAGCTCCAGCTAGAGTTTGACTGGAAGAAAGGGCTGGCCTGCAAACATCATGACGGTTGTGTGGACCCAGAAGCCAAGGGGGGCAATGTTAGACTGCACAACAGCTGTGGGTAGCAGTGAGGCGGAAACCCAGAGCCTAAGCCGTCCCCACTAGGAGGACCCTCACAGCTGCCTATTACTTCAATGGCAGGATCAGTATTAAAGATTCCTAGAATAAAGGTTATCCTTAGGGAGAATTCTTTTTTTAAAGAGTGAAGAGGAGAAAAATCTTACAAAATTGACCAAGAGTTTTTATAAGAAGAATAAAGTCTAAACAAGAAGTAATTAAGGAGGTTGGATTGCGATGCAGCAGGTTAAGCAACCACTTGGAATGACAGAAACCCATATCAGAGTTCCAGTTCAAGTCCTGGCTGCTCTGCTTTCAATCCAGCTCCCCGCTAATGCACCAGGGAAAAAGCAGCAGAGGATGGCCCAAGTGATTCAACCTTTGCCATCATGTGGGAGACCCAGGTAGAGTTTCTGGCTCTTGGCTTTGGCCTGGCCTACCCCTGGCTGATCTCTCTCTCTCTCTCTCTCTCTCTCTCTCTCTCTCTCTCTCTCTCTTCTCTCTCTCTGATTTTCTCTCTTTCACTACTTTACCTATTTAAGCTAGATTTTATATATTACATTCAACCCCCCAAACCCTAAAATGCCACATTTGATGAGGAAGAAATTTACTGAGTACCCAAATATCAAAGAGATAATGCCTTGCAATCATTGGTTTATCCTTCAGCATTTGTTTTCTAGAAGGATGTTCCCTGAGGAAAGCCAACAGCAGGCAGAGCAAATTCTAGCATGTGAAAAATCCATTGTATCCTTCATTTTCCACCTACCATATCTGTTCTTCCCTTCAGTCACGGGGTCACTCTTCCAGGAACCTCTATCTGCATAGTGCATGCTCTTTCTTCTTGTTGCCTCCCTGTCCTCCTCTTCTTTAATGAGCTGGGGGTGGAGGACAGGGAAAAAGAGAAAGAGAAAGAAAAAAAAACCAGGCAGGCAAGTGTTGGCTCCCTGCTTCTGATCAGGTGGAGAGAACATTCCTTATTAGCTCATATGAAACCAAGAATGTGTGCCTTATTGTTTGGGGATATTGGGTGACTTGGAGAGAACAATCCATTCCACGAATTCCACCAACAACTCATGACCGGTGCCACAGGCAGTGGTCACTATGCAATTGCGCAGGTAGACCATTTGATCTGTCACAGATACCAGCACTGGCCGCCCAATGATGATCATATTTCATTCGCCTGGGTTCTCCCCCGCTCATACCATTCTCAGGCTCTGCAGGTGAACGCCCAGCCCAGGTTTAGAGCAAGGCAGTGGACCAGAAGGACAAATATTGACTTAAAATGTGGCAGTTAAAATAACCTACCAGGAACCCTAAGTGTGTCAAAGAAGGATGTCAGCCCCTAGGGTGGGAGGCGGGGGGCCACATGAGGCACCCAATCCCTCTGTGAAGCCCTCCCTGCTACATTCTTCCATTTCTTCCCCGATGGCTACAAAGTGGGGCTATTCAAAGGGGGCTGCTGTCCTTATCGGGAAATATTTCCAAGTTTCTACTCTTATTTTCACATATTCCATTTGCCTTTTGGGATTAAACTGCCAGGCCACAGAGAACCAGGTGCACAGAACTTGAGAAGCATTGAACACTGCCATCACATCTTCCAGAGCAGACTGTGGGCCAGGAGGAAGTCTGGAGGTGAGAGTCCACACTGTGGTCTTGGGCACAGAGTTAAAGTTCAGGGACTGGCTAGGAAGGTGGGGAGCAAGCAGTGGTCTAATTTCAGAGGTGATTAGAGGCAATTGTCCAGATGGAATAATAATTTCCATCCATGCTGGAGTAAGGACAAGTCTAGAGTTAACACCCCATCTAATCAGAGCCAAATCACAGTGGATTCTGTGCTTGGGAGAATGACTTTTAGTAGCCCTTAAAACTTCATTGGAAGAACTCTTAAACTCTACACCGGAAGACCAACAATCCACCTAGAAAATGAGCCAGAGGAGCAGGAGTTAGTTGGAATATTGGGGAGTTTTGGGTTCTCCCCTTCCAGTCTAGCTTCCTGGGAGGCAGCAGGTGACGGCCCAAGTGCGTGGTCTCTGGTGTCCACATTGGAGTCATGGATAAAGTTCCAGGCTCCTGAGTTTGACTTGGCTTTTGCAAGCATTTGGGGAGTGAACCAGTAAATGGAAAATCTCTTTGTCTCCATCTCTATCTTTCTCTGTCATTCTACCTTCCAAGTAGGGGAAAATACATACATGAGCATTTTTTTTTAAAAGAAAGGAAATGAACCAAAGACATAAGGAAACACTCAACCAAAGAGGTTATGCAATGACAGAGAAGAATAAGAAAAGATGCTCTCAGCATCTAAGCACCAGCTTAAACCTAATCCTAACCAGAAAAAGGCAAATCAAGATGCCTTAGGGAGCTGAGGATTAGCCTAGCGCTTAGGACACTCAGGTCTCACATCAGAGCACCTGCGTACAATCCGTGCTTTTGGCTTCTGATTTCAGCTTCCTGCCAGTGCAGACCCTGGGAAGTAGTGGTAATGACTCAGAGAGTTGAATCCTATCACATGGAAGACCTGGATTGTATTTCCAGATCCTGGCTCCCTCTTCATCTCCTCTCTTCTTCTTTCCTTCCCCTCTCTCTTCTTCCCTCTCTCTACTCTTCTCTTCCTGCCTCTCAGATAGCTCTTTTTAACAATGATGCCATTACACTTCTGTTAGAATAATTATAATAGGAAAACAGTAGTCATGCCAATTGCTGGTAAGATATGAAGAAACTGGGCCTGGCACCACGGCCTAGTGGCTAAAGCTCTCCTTGAAGGTGCCGGGATCCCATATGGTCTCCAGTTCTAGCCCCAGCTGCTCCACTTCCCCTCCAGCTCCCTGCTTGTGGCCTGGGAAAGCAGTTGAGGACAGCCCAAAGCCTTGGGACCCTGCATCCATGTGGGAGACCTGGAAGAACCTCCTGGATCCTGGCTTTGGATCAGCACAGCACTGGCCATTGTGGTCCCTTGGGGAGTGAATTATCGGATGGAAGATCTTCCTCTCTGTCTCTCCTCCTCTCTGTATATCTGCCTTTCCAATAAAAATAAACAAATCTTCTAAAAAAAATATGAAGAAACTTGATCTGCTGATAATTGAATGTGAAATGTTACAGCCTTTATTTATAATAGCCCCAAACTGAAAGTAAACAAAATGTGCCTTAGATGGAGAGTTGGTTTGCATGCCGTCAATCCATGTAACAGAATATTGTTTCTCAGCAATTAAAAGGCATGATATCGGAGCTAGAGTTGTGGTATGTTGAGTGAGTCAAGTCACTGCCTGCAACACTGGCATCCCACGTGGACACCGGTTCATGTCCTGGATGCTCCACCTGCAGTCCAGCTCCCTGCTAATGGCCTGGGAAAAGCAGTTGAAGATGGCTGAAGTGTTTGGGTAGGCCCTAACCAAGCAACCAGTGCCTTTATAGACAGAAGTTGGGACACAGACAAAAAGAGGAAGGTTTCATGTGAATACAGAAGGCAAGAATGGAATGATGCAAGAACCAGTCCCCAAATATTGAAGGAGAGACTTATGAAATACAGTGTGGTTTCTACTGAAATTAAAAATCGGCAAATTTGGCAACATATGCAACTTTTTAAACCCTACACACCTTTGATGATACAGAAATTTTAATTTTGGTTATTAAGAACATTTTCTTCCTTTTAAAAAAAGAAAGACACAGAGAGAGGGACAGAAAGAGATAGGAAAGAGAGGTGCTGGTTCACTCCCTAAAAGGCTGCAACAGGGCCCGGCATGGTAGCCTAGTAGCTAAAGTCTCAACTTGCATCAGCCAGGATCCCATATGGGTGTCAGTTCTAATCCTGGCTGCTCCATTTTCCATCCAGCTCCCTGCTTGTGACCTGGGAAAAGCAGTCAAGGACAGCCCAAATCCTTGGGACTTGCATCTGTGTGGGAGACTTAAAAGAAGCTCCTGGTTTTGGATCAGCTCAGCTCTGACCTTCGCGGCTGCTTGGCGAGTGAACCAGTGGATGGAAGATCTTTCTGTATCTCCTTCTCTCTGTATATCTGCGTTTTCAATAAAAATAAACTCCACTTGGTTCTCCCTATTGAGGGGGAGAACTATGAACTATGGCCCAAATCTACTGCTTTCAAGGATGCAGTGGCAGGAAGCTGGCTTGGAGGAGGAGGAATTGGGACTCAAATCAGGACTCGGACGTGGGATACAGGTATCCCAAGCAGTGACCCAACACACTGCCCCACAATACCCACACACTCCCTTAGGCATCACTGGGACCCAGTAACTTTACCACCCTTTCTTCTACTGTGTAAGTATCATGCATGAAAAATGTGAAACTACTGTGCCACCAGAGTTACTAACATACAAAACTCCATGGGGAACTGAGAAGTTTCTAAACATGCTTAGCAGCATGGTTATAGGAAATGTCTGAAAAGAAAGCAAATTGGTGTCTTACTGACTTAAATGTCATAATTTATATCCAACATATCTTATTTAGGTGTAAGCAATTTAGGCCAATTTCCAGCTAAAACGTTTATAATAGCAACATCAGAGAACATTTCTGAAAAGTTTCTATTTATCTTTTACATAGACACACAGAGACACACAGGCAGTGTGAACAGCGTACTAGAAAAATGCAATTCCTGAGAACTGTCTTCAGTCCTCAGCACAATGGGAAGAGAGATGGAGCACCGAATCACACTCCAAGGAAGAGAAAGGGCTCAGGAGCCAACCGCCTTGGCCTCAAAGTCAAGCTCTGTGACCTGCCAGATAGGCAACCACGAGCACACACTTGACCTTTCTGGATCTTGCTCTCCTGCCCTGTGACATGGAGATGCTACTTAGCTTTCACAAGTTAGGCGATTTAGCAGCATGCATAGACACATTTGTGATGTGTAGAGCGACACCTGGCACATCAAGCATTCCCAATAGAGTTGATTGTTAATATGAATGTTATCACTGTCAGTTTTGGGAGCAGCTGGTGAAAACGAAGTAGGGAAACAGAAAAAATAAAAAAGACTTGTGGGAACCTGCCTCGTCTCTTCAAAGTCCTGAAACACTGCCAAGAGGCAGAGCAACGAGCCGATTTCTATCTGACTCTGGAAGCAGATACAATAGCAAAGCGTATGAATTACAGGAATTTAGATTTGAGCTCGATGTATAGGGAATGTCGTTTTCATGGTCAAAGTTATCTGAAGATCAAAGGCTCATTTTGAATGGGAGGTGTCCCAGATTACAGGAAGAGTCCTTCCCACTCTGGATGCTCCTCTGGGATTTAAGAAACAGCTGGACATTGAACGTGATGACCGAAAAGAACCTAGACTATGACAAGGGACATCAATAAGAGCATTAACTAGAATTTTAGGGAATGGTTCGAATATGAGCAGCTCAGCAGCACGCATGTGCCCTAGCAGGCTAAGACGCCCTGCAGAGTGGGTTTCAGTCCTGACTCCATCTCCCTCGGTCAGCAGCTGCTGAGGCAGGCCCTGGGGGTCGTGGTGATGGCACAGGTCACTGGCTTCCTGCCACCCGTGTGGAGCAGCTGCACTGTGTTCTTGTCTCTGGCTTCAGTCTTGGCCCAGTCCTGGCTGTAGCATGCTTTTAGGGAGTGAAACTTGATGAAGGCTCTCTCTCTCTCTCTCTCATTTTCAAATATATAAAATTCAATTCAATTATATAAAATTCAAAATAAATCTCTGATTTATTTTGAATCTTATTTATAAATCTCTGATTTATGTCTCTGATTCTCACTTAGGCTGCATGTTCTATGAGTATAGCACGAGGCTGCCCTGCTGATACTTCTCTATTGTGTTTTTTTCTTCTCCTTTTCGCCTTTTTCTTAGGACAGAGTTGCTGGAAGACACTGCAGGTTAACATATGTGGAAGCAAACCAGGGATCCATGGAGAGCAGCCCCCATTCTCTAGCAGTGGCACTTGAGACGTGCTGTGTTTACCCAGAAGTCTCGGTTCTTCTGGAAGAGGCATCTTCTTGCTAGGATTTGGATATCAGTTTGGTTGTTCCCCAAGGGCTGACGTGGTGAGGGCTTGATTCAGGGGGTAACACTGCTGAGAGGCAGGGAAGCCACTGGCAGATGGTTCCTACAGGAGTTTCCTAGGCCCTGGAGGCACGCCCTGTGTTGCTCTCAAAAGCCTGAGTTAGGTCCAGTCCCTCATGCTCTCCTTCCTGGATCGCTATGAGAGCCTTCCTCTTCATCTGTTCTACCACTGTCATCTTCACCAGAAGCCAAGGTCAACGGAGCCACCCCATCTTGGACTTGTCTAGTGCCACTAATGTAGCACTTCATTGGCCACAGGTGGGTATAGGACCCATGCAGATCAGAGCTTCAACCTAGAAACGCCTGCCCTTGCACCAGATTTTCACAGGGCAATACCATGCTGCATCCAGCAGCTCCACTGCGCAGGCACAGCCCAGGCCACACCCAGACATCCAGCAAGGGAGGATGTATGAGCAGATGGAGAGAAGGTTCCTGACTCCATTCTAGAGCAGGTTTCAGTAGGGACCCAAACCTTGATGCCTCTGTCCTTCCTGGGATGAACCAACAAACATTTTCCTTTTGCTGCATTGAATTTACACAATTGTAATAGAAAGAATTTTAATTCTGCACTCAGGAGTTGATTCCTCGACCAGTACCAATTCTGGTGTTCTCTCTGGTAGGTGAGAGAGCATGCTACCTACGCTGGGATACCAGGGCCCATCCTCGTTACAGCCCATATTTGGAAAAACAAGTGTTACCTTGCAGGCAGGTCCCACCAAACCCTAGACAATGTGGAGAGCTGGTTTTTTTAAAATTTATTTTTTAACTATTTATTTATAATGGCATATTTACAGAGAGAAGGAGAGACAGAAATATCTTCTGTCCGATGATTCACTCCCCAAGTGGCTGCACCAGCCAGGAGCCAAGAGCTTCTTCCAGGTCTTCCACATGGGTGCAGGGTCCCAAGGCTTTGGACTGTCCTCTACTGCTTTCCCAAGTCACAAGCAGGAAGCTAGGTGGGAAGTAGAGCAGCTGGGACACAAACCAGTGCTCGTATGGGATCCCGATAAACGCAAGGCAAAAATTGTAGCCACTGAGCTTCATAGCAGCCCATGGAGAGCTGTTTTTAGGTCCTCCCAATCACTCAGATTCAGCACATAAAGGAAAGGCAGAAGAAATGAAAGAAAACACAGACCTTGATAACTCATTCTGCTTTGCGTGTCTGTCTTTCAAAGGCTCTCTTACCCAATCACAGTAAACATCTTTTGGACACATATTCAGGACCAGATAATAACATGAGGTGGAGGAGATTGATCATACTAATAAATGTAGTTTCTGCCCACAGGAGGCTCAACATCTAATGACTTCTGACTTCTTGAAGACTGCATTTACCTTTTCCCGGGTTATCAGAGACTAGGATCATTTGACACTTAGGCCAACTTGCACTCATTATCAGTACACACACACACACAGAGAGAGAGAGAGAGAGAGAGAGAGAGAGAGCTAACATGATTATCTTCGGATTCCTGAACATTAAGTAGCTCTTTCATTCTTACTTACATAAATCTGACATTTTAAATGCTAGATTAAAAAAAAATCTCACCAAGGAAATTCAGTGCAATCAACTCCCAGTGTTTACTTTAGAAAGAAAAGAGAGCTTGTATCGCTTTCCCAGTGAGGCCAGCTCATGTCCACCTCTCAGCCAACCTCACCTTATCCAGGGGGTGGCTGAGAATCTTTGGTTCATACAGTGGTTCTAGGATACAAAGTGACCAGTTCTGGCCCAAGCTCACACACGGCAAACACCTGCTTGTTTCCTGCTAGCACACCTTGGCCCCCACAGATTTGGGAATCAGCACACTCTTAATGTTTCTGATGATCTCCGAGACCAGCAGCAGCCATGGGGCTGCAGAGTCTATGCCTAAAACCTCCCCCTAAGAATTCTGTAGCGGCGACTCAAACAAGAGACATTCTTTAGGTTTCATCGGCATGCACAAGAATCTTCAATCTTATCTGTCTAGCCCATCATCCAAGGAAATTACAAGTTAGCCAGACAGGAATCTTGAGAAACCACCCAGTCAGGGATTAGAGCAGTGGAGCTGTCAGGAGTCGGCTGGGCGTACACTACGAGGAACGTTCTGTATTGGGGATGTGTTTTAGTGCCTGGGTGGAGAGAGGGAGTAGGATTCTTGGGACACTCTGTCCTTCACAGTCTGGGTAACCTGTCTGCACTGATTCAGGTGACATCATTTCCTGGAGATCACACACAGATGGAGGGGTGGCAAATGCATGATTCTTCTCCACCCATGCCCACCTCTGGCATTTTTGATTAATCAAAGCTCATTTCACAGCAGAGACTAAGAAATGATCTCTTAGAAGAAACTTTATTGCTTGAAGGGTCTACTTGAAAAAGTTCATGGAAAAATGGAACTAAGAGATGAACTGCTTTCAGTGCAAAAAAAAAAATTGAGATCCATCTATACCAAGGATGTTCAAACAATTCATGGAAAATGCACGTACTAAGAAAAAAACTATGCAAGGGTTTCAAAATTGCGCTGAAATCAACTTACTTTTGGGTTCATTTTTTCTATGAACTTTTGGAAGGCACTTTGGCCTTTGGTTGGCCCTTGGGCACTACGTACCTAGTCCTACGGTAAGAGAGGACCATGAGAAAGCCACCCAGTCATTTGTGTCTCCCTAGGAGACCTATTTGAAGACATGGTGATGAAGGGAATAGAAGTCCAAAGAAGAGCAAGGACTTGGCTTGAGTGAGAACAGAACTCATCACCTGAGTTCTGACCTGATGGGAGTTTGATTGCAAACTAGACTCTCCACATTGGCTCACTTGGGGCAGTGGGGGCAGACATTGTACACTTTCTGCAAATTTCTCCTCATGGCTCCAGGGCTGGAATTGGCTGGAGCAGCTGTAACTCAATAAAGGACTCAGGATCAGGACATCAGAAAGTCACAACACACAGCTCAGGTGTCCTGGGCTTTCCCCAGGATCAGGCGCTGGCTGGGTACACCAGGCCTGTGGACTGCTTCAATGTGCCCATTGCCTCGTACTTGTTAGCTACTGGTTTGGGTTTCCCTTTTTCAAATACCAATTTTTTAAAAGCCTCAGGGTGAACCTTTAGCTTAGCAGTTAATATGGCAGTGAAGACACTTATGTCCCATATTAGAGTGTCAGAAGTCAATGCTCAAGCTCCACCTGACTCCAGCATCCTGTTAATGCAGACCCCAGAAGGCAGCAGTGATTATTTAGGAAACTGGGGGATCCTCATGTGGGAGGCAGGAATTGAGTACCTGGCTCCTTACTTCAGCCAGTCCCAGCCTCATCCAGGAAGGCATTTGGGGCACAAATCACTGGATGGTATAATTATCTCCCTTTCTGCCTTTCAAAAATAGATAAATGGGGCCCAGTGTGGTGGCCTAGTGGCTAAAGTCCTCACCTTAAACGCACTGGGATCCCATATGGACGCTGGTTCTAATCCCGGCAACCCTGGCCCCACACCAGCCGGTCACTTGAGGAGTGAATCATCGGACGGCAGATCTTCCTCTGTCTCTCCTCCTCTCTGAATATCTGACTTTGCAACAAAAATAAAATAAATCTTTAAAAAATAATAAATAAATAAAAACAACATTTGAATGAAGCTATTGGACAATGACTTTTTAAAAAAAGATTAATTTGCTATTTTTATTAGAAAGGCAGGTTTACAGAGAGTAGGAAAGACAGAAAGAAAGATCTTCCATCTGCTGGGTCCATCCCCAAGTGACCACAACAGCCAGAGTCCAGCTGATCTGTAGACAGGAGCCAGGCCTCCCAAGCAGATACAGGGTCCCTAGGCTCTGGACCGTCCTCCACTGCTTCCCCAGGCCACAAGCAGGGAGCTGGATGGGAAGTGGAACCGCCGGAACACAAATCAGTACCCATATGGGATTCTGGCACATGCAAGGCGAGGATATAGCCACTAATGATTCTTAAAACCCTGCTTTTTATCATATTTTGTAAGGAAAGTGCTGTTTCTGTGGCACATCAACTGATGCAGGCATTGCCCTGGGCTCTGGGATGGGGACTCTGGTTAAATGAGTTCTTGCAAGTGAGCCCAGCCCTTAGTGCCACGGGCACCTCTGCCTACATTTCCACCTGCTCCCAACAGAGAAGTAACAACATTTCACAGTTTGAAGAATGGGGTTTTTAGAAAGGGGCAGGTTTAGAGTCTGAAAAACTTGGTAGGAAGTGATTGCAACAGACAGGTGAGAGATGAAGGAGGCTGGGAGGAGGCTGGAGAGCCGCTGCGCATCTGAGAAAAAGGAGGATGGGGCATTAGCAGCCTTGGGGTCTGAGCAGCCACAGCAGGTGAAAGAACAGTACTGTGACTTCGAAGAAGAGCTGCAGCCACGTTCTCTCTTAGTTTACTGCTAGTTTCTATAACTTTATACCATGCTCTTTTTAAAAAAAGATTTATTTACTTTTATTGGAAAGGCAGATATACAGAGAGAAGCAGAGACAGAGAGGAAGATCTTCTGTCCGATGATTCACTCCCCAAGTGACCACAATGGCCAGTGCTGAGCCAATCCGAAGCCAGGAGCCAGGAACTTCTTCCAAGTCTCCCACACAGGTACAGGGTCCCAAGGCTTTGAGCCATCTTTGACCGCTCTCTCAGGCCACAAGCAGGGAGCTGGAGGGGAAGTGGAGCTGCCAGGATTAGAAACAACACCCATATGGGATCCTGGCATGTTCAAGGCGAGGACTTTAGCCACTAGGCCACTGCGCTGGGTCCATGCTAACTCTTTCCCTGCCTCTCTCATTATTTTTATTTTGATAGGCATTGTCACTTTTTTATTCTTTAAAGGTTTATTATTATTATTATTATCATTATCATCATTATTATTATTTTTTGAAAGACAGAGCGAAAGGTCCACCATTAGCTGGTTCACTCCACAAGTAGCCACAATGATCGGAGCTGAGCTCATCTGAAGCCAGGAGCCAGAAGCCTCCTCCAGGTCTCCCACATGGGTGCAGGGTCCCAAGGCTTTGTACCGTCCTCAACTGCTTTCCCAGGCCACAAGCAGGGAGCTGGAGGGGAAGTAAAGCAGCTGGGACACAAACCAGAGTCCATGTGGAATCTCAGTGCTTGCAAGGTGAGGATCCAGCCACTTAGCATCACGCTGGGCTCAGCACTGTCACTTTTTTTTAAGGAGGTATTTATCCTCTCTTCTTTTTTTAATCTGAGAGAGAGAAGCATGTGAGCAAGGCAGAGCAATCTCCCAGCCACTGATTCATTATCCAACTGTCTCTGACAGCCTGGGCTGGGCCAAGTCTGAAGCTGGGGACAAGGAAATCAATCCAGGTTTTCCACATGGGTGGCAAGAACTCATCGCACTGCCTCCCAGGGTCTGCAGGAGCAGGAAGCTAGAGCCAGGCGTGCCAGAACCAGGGCTTCAATCCAAGCTCTGCAGTGTGGAATGCAAGGCATCTGAACTGCCACATTATACCCATTCATTAACTGCCATTTAATACCCATTCATTCTAACGATTATTTCTGATGATTAGAAGAAGCTTACCACGTAATCACACTCCATGCCAGAACTTAGGCCTCCAGCAAGCGGAGCTTTCTAGCCATCTAGAAAATAGGTCACGACCAGCTCATGGTCAAGACCTCAAATTCACTATTTGCCTCCTAAAATTATTGAGTTGAATGGGAGTGTTAGGTTATCCCGGGCTTCTCAATGTGACTATAGATAACGGCACAGAGTTTGGCAATGGGGGAACCATACTGAGACACGTTTCACTTGGAGTTTATGTGGTTTAGAGGCGCAGATCCAACTGTGATCCCTGACTGATATTATAGATAAAAAATATTGCACGAACTCAGATCATTGACTCTAAACTACTCAGCAATTTAAGGGAAAGGACAATTAGGAAATACAAAAACTGGGGCCAGTATTATGGTACAATAGATTACATCACCATCAACATCCTATATTGGATTTCAAGTTTAAGTCCCGCCTGTTCTGCTTCCAATCTAGATTCCTGCTAATATTTCTAGGAAGGCAGCAGAAGACGCCCCAAGTGCTTGGGTTTCTTCTACACACATGTTACCACGGAATGGAGCTCCGGGCTTCTCAGCCTAGCCTGGCGTTGGCCTTTGCAGTCATTTGAAGAGTAAACCAGGACATGGAAGTTTTTCTCTCTGTCACTCTTGGTCTCCCTTTCAAATACATAAATAAATCTTTAAAAATCCCAACTTGTCAACATCATAAGGAAATGTTAAAAGAAAGGGAACGTGAAAGAGAGGGGTGGAGGACAGAACAAATAAACATACAGAGAAAAAAGACCTGGAAACAGTGGTCAAGGTGTTAATCCGAGTTCAACAGACAGTAATGGATTACAGCCGTGGGTAATCTCAGAAAAAATGACAGAGAATATTACCTAAAAAAGTCAGGAATCAGGCCCCCCACCCTTCCTCTTCTTTAGTTCTTATCTTCTCTCTTGTGCCAGATGTTTTTTTTTTCCATCTTTCCTTGTTGTCTTTCTTCTTCTCCACACTTCACTTGTAATTCTAATTGGATTATATTTTAAGTGCTTAAGAGACTTCTGTTTTAAAATTTCTTATATATATATATATATATATATATATATTTATATTTATATTTATTTGAAAGGCAGAGAGAGAGAATGTTCTATCTACTGGTTTAGTTCCCAAATGCCTGCAACAGCCAGGCTTGAGGCAACCCAAAACCAGGAACCTGAACTCAGTCCTTGAGTTTGACAGGGACCCAAAGTGCTTAGTCAACACCTGTTGCCTCCACAGTCCACACTGTGCATGCCAGCAGGAAGCTGGAACTGGAAGCGGATATGGAAAAGTAGGCACTCCTCTATAGATGCAAGTGTACCAAGCAGCACCTTTGCTGCTGGACAACATCAGTAGCCCCACTAAATATGCAATGACAGATTTTATGGAGGTAAGGTATCATTCACATAAACTTGCTATTTTTAGTTGTACTTTTTTTCAGTGATTTTTAGTATGTCCTTGGGGTTACGTAACTGTCACCACTACTTAACTTCAGAATAATTTCATCATTCCAAAGAGATCCCACATTCATAGCAGGCACTCTCCCTCACCAACACCTAATCCCTGACAACCACTGACGGACTTCTCATCTCTGCGGGTTTGCCCATTCTGGGTGTCACATACAAATAGCATGTTTCATGTTCTTCATAAGGGCAGTGTTCTCCAGGCGGCTCCAGGCTGTCATGTCGATCAGTACCCTGTTCCTTCATGGCTGAATAACACTCCACCACCTGGATACACCACGTGTAACTCTCCCTAGCATCAGTTGACAGAAATTCAGGTTTCCCGTGCCTTTTCATTCTGATGAGTAAGTGCTGCTGTGAAATGCAGGTGGACACGGGGATGGATGGACAGATGCTACGTTTCCCTCAGATCTGTGTATCCAGCTAAGAGAGGAATTCTGGACTTAGAGAACTGTATTTTAGCTTTTTGAAGACCTTTCAAACTGTTGTCTAAAGTTAGTTATTGTGGAGTGTTCTACGCTTTTCACGTCAATATTCAACCAAGAAGTAGATAACTTCTTGGGGGAAAAAAAAGTCAACTAAGTTGTTTCTTGTTTCCCATTAATTGATTTGTAGTGCAAGCCATGCATTAATCTTCAGTAAACTCCAGGGTCCGAGTTGACACCAGCAACTCTAACAGTGGGCTATTGTAAACAGTTAGTTAATGACTATACAGTGTATGTGATGTTTTAAAAATCAACAGCTAACCCAGATATGAGCAGTCAAGGTCCCAAGTCTTGCAGATTTTCCCCATTATCCCGGGAACTGTCACTATGCCTGCCCAGCAAGGACACAGATTTCATCTCTGTGTGTGTTACCTCATGACAATGAACTTATTTTCCTATGAAAGCCTTTTCTTCAGCAATTAGCCAGCTCTTATTTCCTCTTGGATGCAGACTACCTGTAAATTCCATCAACAAGATAGAAATATAATTTCCTGTCCAAACAGGAGAATTAAACTTAGCACCCCTATTCCCCTCATCCCCCTGTCATCCTGAACAGTTGTGCCTCCCTGTGATTGGCCAGGACTCCTGCTCTCTGAGTCAAAAAGCACAGTGGCTAAGCCTCTGACAGGGAGTCACACACGGCGGAAGTGGGGCCGGGACGGGCATGGGCTCTTTGGACAGGGAAGGACCCACTGATCTGGCTGGCAGCTGGGAGGCCAGCCTGGGCTCGGGTGGGGCAACAGCCCTGCAGGTCTGAGATGGGCAGGACACTGCAAGCATGAGAGCATTTTATGGGACTTGTTGTCACAGACGTGGGCGCAAACCACGGTTTGGGTACCTTTGTGACATGACCAAGGAAGTCAGTTACTGAATCCACCTGTTCTCTTCCCCATTTTTCAGTAAAGCATTAACCAGCTCTATTCCACCTGGGTTCTCCCACAGATCTCTCTCCCGATACTGGTCAGTCAACTTTGGCATAAGGCATTTGCTGATTTTTTTTTTTAAACGATGTATCTTTGCAGGAGAGCTCATCCATTTTCTAAAGAATTTATTTTCATTGTATTTTAATTGGAGACACTATTCAGCTGCCTGGGCACCTGCCCAAGCTGTCAGGTTCATTGCTGTAACAGGCCCCACTACCCCCTACCACCCACGGCCACCTCCCCACTGTGTGTGGCTAGCTTAGGCATCTTCTCCCCAGACCTCTCTCTCATTTTGGGGGTAATTTGAGTGGTAACTACCCAAAAAGGCCACCAAATTCAAAGGGTAAGCATTTTCCCTCTTTGTCCCTCAATCGCCAAGCACCCTGGCACCGTGGGAGAGTGAGGGATTTTAGAGAAAACGGCCTTGGCTTCAGGTCCACCTTTCCGTTGCTGCATTCCCTGATTATTTTCTGCCCTCACCTCTAGCACAGAAACAAGGATATTCTTTGAGCATCAAGATGGAGCTCAGGGTTTGCCTTCCTTTTGCTCCTCTTGCCCTACTAGCTCGGGTTCTACTTCACATCTGAATCTCAGAAAATAAGCCAAATGCCATTGAGGAGGGTTACAAGGGCAGGCTGAAATTGCTCATGTCATAAGGCATTCGTTGAAACCATTAAACAACTTCTCCCTGGGGATTATGTGTCAACTTCCTTCTGGTCTACATGCCAACCCTTCAATTTGATATTTGAAGCTTGAACCTCCCTTTGTAGCCAGCCCCTTCTGCCTCCATTTATGCCCCCTTCACCCACATCCCCACCCCTTGGGGCACCTTCTGGCTGGAAGTCCCCAAGGTCTCTGGAGAAGGGGCATCTTTCCATTTAGGCCTCATACTGACACCCTTCAAAATTCGGGTTGAATTTGACCAGAGTCAGCTGACCTGCACCCCAGTCAGGGTCACGCTCTGCCTTCCAGGGACTCTCAAAAGCCCCCTCCTCAGTGTCTGACAATTCCTGTATCACCTTCCTTCATGCCTTCCCAGCCCACCTGGCCAGGAGTCACCAGCCCTGGCCCAGCATCGGCCTGACCTGGCCCAGGCAACCACACACCATCAAGGTGTCCCACCATTGTCTTCAGCAGGAACACACTTAAATGGACTGGCCCCACATGGACATACCCATCTGAATTTGATGTCCTTCGGGGGGCGCTACTAGAGTCCTCTAGGATCCTGGAAGCAAGACATTGTCTTCCCCTTGTATGTGACACACAAAGCTGCTACCCTGCCCTCCTTGTATGAGCTTCAGCTTGTCACAGACAAGAACTAGCCAAGGATTTTTTCAAGACACACGAGCGGAGATGGAAAAGCTCTCAGGGGAAAAGCAGGCTAGATTGTAAGACCAGGAACATCCTGATCAAAGTGTTATCAGCATCATGCTAGGGACATGAAATCGTGGCTTTTTAGAAACTATCAAGAGTGGGAAACAGTCTTAATCTCCTGGAATCTGTTCTTTTGTAAGACAATCTATAATATAATCTTTTTAGCAGATGGCTGCCAAGAGCTTTGTCTTCTGCTGCCCCCTTGTGTCAGGAGGAGAAAGTAATGTTGTCATCAACTAAGCCCACCAAAGTTAACTGACAAGACAGGTCCCAATCCAGGCATGTCCCAGGTAACCAAGCACAGCATAACCTTATACGTACACAGCAAAGGCTGTGAATGAGGCGTGCTATCAAGCACTTGGTATATAGATCTCAATTCTTCCAATCACCCTATGAGGCAGTAACAATGACTGGTGCCATGCTACATTTAAGACAAGCATGACTTTGAGAACTTAACTTGCCCCAGACCGCACAGCTGTATTTGGTCAAGAATAAATTCACACTTGAGTCTGTACAGCACATCTGTGCTCTTCACCCGGTCACCACTCTTCATCCCAGCTACACCTGCTAGCATCATTTCACCAGAAGGTCCGACACAAAGAGAGATCCCAGAAGGGCCCATGAACCTGCTCCCTTTGCTGCCTGCTTCCTATCACGTCCCCTGCCTTGGCTCCCTTGCACTGATCTAACATACCACCCAGGGACCCCAGAGTCCTGAGACTCACAGAATTGCCAAAATGCACACTCTTGGCCCTTACCTCAGCTCTCCTGAGTCAGATATCCTCAAAGCCACTCCCCTGTGTTGTTAAGGAGACCATCCAGGGATCTCAACAATGGTTTAAAACACAGCAAGGATGGACCCAGCCATTCAGGGATCTGTCCAACACCAGGAACAGAGACGATATAGTTCATTTGGGAAGAGCGAACGCCAGTCTTGTCGAGCTAACGGACTGGGCTGCTGGAATCTTAGCAGTTGCTTCTGCATCGCAGCTGACTCCTTACTTTGAGGCACAAAAGCCTGCCTCATTTCACCCAGTCTAAGAGCAGTCACTGCTGGTGGATCCAACAGAAGGGAAGAATGCCACTTTCCATTCTAACACAAAGAGTCTTCAAAGGGTTCACATAAATGGAACTGAAGGGTAAGTTTATTTGGGTGCAGAAAGCTTTGAATCTACACCTGGTTGTTTTCATTATCTGCATTTTGCTGAACTTGTTGAAAATCCCGCAAATTTTGCATTGCCGTCATAACACCGCCACAGCAGCTAAGTGGTTGATCTATCCTTACCATTGTGAACAGTGTTTTAGAGTTTGCAAGCTAGCAGCGAACACTGTGACACAGAGGCTAAGCCACGGTTTGAGACACTGGCATCTCATGCCAGCGTACTGGCTTGAGCCTTCTGATTCAGCTCCCTACGAATACTGTGTATAATGTAGCACATGTAGGCTCAAGCACCTGGGGCCTGCCAGCTCCGTGGGAGTCCCGGGTAGAGCTCCTGGCTCCTGGCTTGGCCTAGACCTGGCTGTTGTGACGATTTGGAGAGTGAATCAGTAGGATGGGAAATCTCTCTGTCTTGCCTCCTTTCAAATAAATAAACAAATAAAATTATCAGGCCTGGCACAGTGGCCTAGTGGCTAAAGTCCTCACTCTGCAATTGTCAAGATCCCATATGGGCAACCGGTTCGTGTTCCGGCTGTTCCAATTCCCACCCCGCTCCCTGCTTGTGGCCTGGGAAAGCAGTCAAGGACAGCCCAAAGCCTTGGGACCCTGCACCCACGTGGGAGACCTGGAAGAAGCTCCTGGCTCCTGGGTTTGAATCTGCTCAGCTCTAGCCATTGTGGCCACTTGGGGAGTGACTCAGTGGATGGAAGATCTTCCTCTCTTTCTCTCCTCTTCTTTGTATAACTGATTTTCTAATTAAAAAAAAATAAACAAAGCTTTAAAAATAAGTTCCTAGAAAATGGAATTAAAAGACAAGTTTATTTGGTGTAAACGTTTTTAAAATGTATGCATACTTTTCTCACCATGTGCATGTTATGTAAGGAGTAATTTGAAGTTCACGGGGCTTTTAGGTGGTAATGCTATGCTTGGCTGCACAATCCGAGGTCTTTCCACATCTGGGTCCCCTTAGATTAAGGAGACAAATACACCAAGTAGTCCCTAGAATGCAGAGTATGCTACATTCTTTGTACCTTCTCTCATGTCCACAAGAGGGCACTAGGGTTCCTGAAATTCAAGCCCAGGATCCAAAGGCTGCAGTAATTGTGTCAGACCAAGCTGCATGAATTATCAGTTAAGACGGGAAAGAGCAAACGTGCATTCTACAGAGCCTGCCTATGACTTGATTCATTGCTGACTGACTCCACTCCTCTCGAGGATTAAATCTCAGTGCCATTTATCGTATTCATGTGAGTCTACTACACCCACCCAGTGCCAGAGACCCCCGACTAAGGCCAGTCTCTCCGCCCATTCACCAAGAATGGGGCCACGTGGATGCTCTTTCAATGATTTTTAACGAGAACAGGGCGGTGGGGAAAGAGGACATTTTTAGGGAGAATATATCAAATGCGTGTGATCAGAGAATAGCATATTTTTGAAAAGCATAGATTTGAAAAACAGCTTAAAGAATATTAAATCTTGCACTTGGTAAATAATATATTGTTCCCATAATACAGAGACTAAACAAAGGTATGAGGTGGGGATGTTAATGTTTACTGAGAACTCTGGTTTGATCCCATTTCCACCCAACTGACATTGTGAAAAACACGTGTATCACAACATCAAGGTCTCCACATGCCTCCCCTCCGATCTGTGTTCACTGACCACAAGTCTTGGTCTGTCCAGATTGCTTTTCCCCTAAGCTTTTTATGACTATGGAAATGGAGTGAGCCCCAGGAAACTGGCCGAGGTGTTGGGTCCCAGAGCTGAGTCAACAGACCTGAACATCTTAGATGCAGAAAGGCATTTGATAAAAGTTACCAGCCATTCATTATTTTAAGCGAAATATTAGGAAATTAGGAATAGGAGGGAACTCTTTTTCTTAACGATTTATTTATTTGAAAGTCAGAGTTGTAAGGAGTTGGGTGAGAGGGTAGAGAGAGAGAAAGAGAAAGAAAAATAGAGATCTTCTATCTACTGATTTACTCCCCATTGGCCACATCAGTGGAGCTCAGTCAGTCCGAAGCCAGGACCCTAGAACTCCATCTGGGTCTCCCATGTGGATGGCCAAGACTCAGACACTTGGGTCATCTCCCATGGCCTTCCCAGGCAACAGCAGCAATGAGCTGGATTGGAAGTGGAACAGCTGGGATTTAAAACAGGCATGCATAGGGATGCCAGGTCACGGGTGGCCGTCTAACTACTTGCCAGTCCCAAAGGAATCGTTTTTAAAGGTTTATTTGAAGGGGGGGGGGGGGAGGAGAGAGAGAGAGAGAGAGAGAGAGAGAGAGAGAGAGAACACAAGAGATATTACATGTAGTGGTTCACTGCCCCAAGTGGCCACAGTAGCCAGAGTAGGACCCACCCAAAGCCAAGGGTCAGGAATTTCATCCAGGTCTCTCACATGGGTGGCAGGAGCCCAAGTGTTTTGGTCTTCTGCTGCTTTCTGGGGCGCATCAGCAGGGAGCGTGATCAGAAGTGGCATAGCCAGAACTAAAACCAAGACTCTGATGTAGATGTCTCCACCCACTGTCCTACAACAGCCTCCCCAAAGGGAACTTTCTGTAACTAACAAAGGATATCTACCAAAAACTTCTTTTACAAATATCATCCTTAACATTTGATCACATACTTAGCAAGATTGTAGGGCAAAGGGTCAATATTAAAAAAAAAATTAATTACTTCTCTTTTGTTTTTACAAAAGCAAAAACAACTAGAAAATAGAGGTGGAGCTTGGGCCCAGCTGTGAAGACTCCGCTTGGGATGTCTGGCTCCTTAGCCAAGGGCCTGGGTTTGAGCTCCAACTCTGCTCTCCAGTCCAGTCTGCTGTCGGCATGTACCCTGGGAATTAGCAGGTGATGGCTCGAATATTGGGTGTCTGCCAAGTGTGTTAGAGTTCTGGCTTCTGCCTTCAGTCTGGCCAGCCCTGGCTGTTGTGGACACCTGAAAGCTGAGCCAGTGAATGGGAGGCTTTTGTAATTAATTAATACCTTTAAAAGAAAAATGGAAGACTTTTTAAAGTAAAAACACTATTTACTACAATAAATCGAACACCTAAGAATAAATCAAATGTAACAGTATAAATATCTACACCAGTAACTGTGAATATTATTGGGAAAAAATGAAAGAGAACCTAAATACCTGAAAAGATATATCATGTTCATGGATTGGAAGACTCAGCAATTCTAAACTCTTCTTCCACTAATTAATCTATAGATTCACTGCAACCTCCATTAAATCTAAGCACTTTGTTTCTGTAAAATTGACAATCTGTGTCTAAGAGATACACAAAATTGCAAAGAACCAAGAAAACAAAAATTAGTCATAGAGATGAAAAATAGCTGAAAGACCTCCACTTGCAGACCCAAGACTCATTAAAAAGCTATAATAATCAGGAGTGTGTAATATTGGCACAAAGATAGCTAATCTGATCACTTGTGCAGACAGACTATCTATGGGGTCCAAGAGAAACCACACATTTCATGAAGAATGGAGCATTGCAATAAAACCAACAGCATGATCCTTCTAATAAAAGGTCCTAGATCCACTAGTTAACCATATGAGTTTAATCTCCCACCACATATAAAACTTTCCAGATGAATTCAGATTCAAATGCAAAAGTTATGGACCCAGCACAATGGCTTAACTGGCTAATCCTCCTCTTGCAAGCGCCAGGATCCCATATGGTGCAGGTTTGTGTTCCAGTTGTTCTGCTTCCCATCCAGCTCCCTGCTTATGACTGGGAAAGCCCAAAGCCTCGGGAACCTACATGCATGTGGGAGACCTGGAAGAAGCTTCTGGCTTCTACCTTTGGATCAACTCAACTCCAGCCATTGTGACCATTTGGGGAGTGAACCAGCAGATGGAAGAGCTCTCTGTCTTTCCTTCTCTTTGTAAATCTGCCTTTCAATATGAACAAACAAATCTTTAAAAAATAATAAAAGTTAGATCATGAAATCTGTATTTTTAAAAATTATCTCTGTTCACAAAGGACATAATGTATTTTTTTTCAACATAATTTATTCATTTACTGGAAAGTGGACATAGAATTTTCCCACCCATCGGTTCACTCACTAAATGTCCACAATAGGACGGACTGAATCCAGACAAAGCCAGCAGCTGTGGTCTGCAGTGTGTCAGGGATCCAGTTGCCTGAGCCACAGTCTCCAGGTGTGAACCAGAAGGAAGTTGGAATCAGAAGCGGAAGTAGGATTTGAAGCCAAGCACTCTGCTACAGGTGGAGACATTCCGGTGGAGGCTCAAGAGCTGCACCAAATGCCTGCTCCTAAAACCTGGAGGACAAAGCTGTGGATAGGAAGACATCCCTGTGATAATAAATCCGCAGACATACCTGTCAGCAAACCATTAAAAGTAACGTAAGGCTAGTCTAAGCAGGTTTTGGCCACTCTACTCTCCCTCAGTCCCTAAACACCTCTGCCACTCGAGGCATGGGGGATGTTTCCCACATACTAAGCAATTCCTCAGCAGATTTCCCAGCAGACACCGCTGGCCGCTCTATAATCCCGTCAATTCTGACATTATGTCCTTGGAGACCTAGGACAAAGAACTTCACCCACAATGAACAAATAACTTCCACAGAACAATGAGACAATCCAATTTCAAAATGAACAAAAGACTGGTATATTTCACCAAGGGAGACATCCAAATGGCCAATAAACACAAGAAAAAATGCCCAAGCTCCTTGCAAATAAAAACCTGTAAACGAGATACCAGTGTATACCCTCTAGGATGGCTACAGTGAAAAATGACAGAAAGCAGCAAGAACTGGCCAAGGTGGGAGCAACTGGAATTCTCGCCGTCAGGAGGGATAGGAGTTGGCGCTCGTCACTGTGCAGAACTATCTGGCAAGGTCTCAGAAAGCAGGGGGGAAGATTAGAATGGCTATTCCACAACTTCCCAAAGTCCATTCTTCACTGAGGTGCAGGCTGAAGGATATGTGGAGAACAGTCTGGGAATATATGACACTCTGCAGCCATGACCTCTGTCTGTCTGTCTGTCTATCTATTTATCTATCTATCTACCTATTTAAAGATTTATTTATTTTTATTGGAAAGGCAGGTCTATAGAGAAAAGGAGAGACAGATTTTCTGTCTGCTGATTCACTCCCCAAGTGGCCGCAATGGCCGGAGCCAAGCCAATTTGAAGCCAGGAGCCTGGAGCTTCTTCCAGGTCTCCCACGCGGGTGCAGGGTCCCAAGGCTTTGGGCCATCCTTGACTGCTTTCCCAGGCCACAAGCAGGGAGCTGGATGGGAAGTGGAGTAGCCAGGACACGAACCGGTGCCCATATGGGATCCAGGCACATTCAAAATGAGGACTTTAGCTACTAGGCTAATGCATTAGGTCCTATAACTATTATTTTTGAGCATCTACTCTACATCTGGGATTTCTACTTTGTGCCATGTGATTCTAATAACCAATTCACCCTATAGAGACCGAGGAGGGAAGTAAGGCTCTAAGAGATGATGTCATTTTCCCAGGACCACAGCAGCTAGTGAGTGGCAGAGCTGTGAGTACTAAGCGGCCTCCGCATAGCCTGTGTCACTTTTTTGGACCATGTGGCTTCCCACAATCAGCACATAGCGGTGTGAGGAAGTGCCTCTGGGCTTTACTGCTTTTTTCTTGTGTGTAGGGCGCTGGCTTGAATGACCTCTTCTTAGGTCACCTCTGGTTCTAAAAGACAGGATTTTAAAGGAGAAGCTTTGGCTGTTCCTATCGCGTGCCTGTGCTGTTTATTGCCAGGGACACATCTTCCTGGGCAGGTTGGATAGAAAACGCAGGTGTTCTCTGCTTCCAACACACGAATCCAAGAGGCAGGTCTGTTGAAACTGCCTTCCCTGGATCTCAGATTTCCCCTACTTCAGTTTCAGGGCTTCAGCTGAAGTCCACAAGAATGTAAAACTGGAACATGAAAGCAAAGATCCGGGCATTGTGGAGTGTTTGGGGAAGAAAGCGTTGCGGGGGAGGAAAGGGAGAAAGGCGGTTTTGCTTCCCACTCTCACTACTGAGCAAGCCTGCCTCTCACCCACACAGGAGGCACCGGCTCTGCGGCTCTGCCCGCTGCCTCGGGGAGAGAAGCAGGACTTCTTGTTCTTAAACCAGAACATCTTTGAAGATCTTGCGAGTGAGGCTAGCGCTATAAACCACACACATTCTGAACTCTGCATTTGTGGGTCATGAAGCAAGGAAAAGTCAACTAGTCCTCCTAGACACTATCTAGAAGGGGAAAATCTCCCTCTCTTCCTCTCCTTCCTTATCATCCATCATCTGTCTGTCCACGTGTCCATCCACCCAACCATCCACTTTGTCCGTCCATCCTGTCTCTTGTCCATTCTTTCTGTCTTGAGACCATCCAGGCCACACGTTCAGGTGGGTGGCACAAGCTTGCCCACCCACTTCCTAACTGGTTAGGAGACCACCAGTGGGGAACATCTTACCTATAGGTTCCAGTCCAACAAGGAGAGGTCAGGGAAAGCTTAAAAACCCTAAGACCCTTCCAAAGGTTCCTGGGATGTCTCTCTCTCTCTCCTTTTGCAAGGCACCCCACCTCCCGGCTTTCTCCCAGGAGGGGCTTTCCCCTTCCCTCTTCTTTCCCTGCTCACCCGGTCCCTTCACAAATAAACTTCTCTGTCTGCAACCGGTTCCCGGCTTTTATTTCTGTATTAAGCTGAAGAAAGAACCCACTGGGCTTTTCTGGTAACATGTCCGTTCACCCAGCCTGTCTTACTTGAGCTATCCATCGGAGACTCAGTCCGACTCACAGATCAAAAGTCCACATCATGGAGCAGCCACCCCTCTCTGTGTGCACTCAGGAACCCAAAGCACAAACTCTGAATCAACAAAGAGGAAACTAAAAACAAACAAACAAACACCCTCCCCCCCAAAGCAAACTAGATATTTTGGTGACATCAAATTAGATTCTTAGATTCTTTTCTCTTACTATCAAGGCAAACATATTTCTAGATAAGCAGAAGTAAGAGAACAAACTGGAATTCACAGAGAAGGAAAGCATTAGAGAATTCAAATGCCCCACTCCCGTAACACCAGTGCTCCGCCGCACGCTCAGCCTAAGCCAGCGTCTTCATGCCAGCCAAGGGGTCCAGGTGGACCCAGCTGCCCAGTCCTGTCCTGGATGTTTTTGCTGTGTGGTATCAGGCAGGTCCCACCCCGGGACTAGCTTCCCCTCTACCCTGAAGATGCTTCCCTCCAGCCCAGCATGGTTCACTGCCTGTTTCTTGGTTTATGTCTCTTTAATTTCCGAGGATCCCCATCATTACTGTTCCCCCTGTTTCCTTTGAGATAAAAGTACTGTTCAAAACATTCCACGTGAGCATTGTTTGTTAGAGCGCAGAAACATAGGGAAACTAGTTTCATTAGAAACAGACTACTTTTAAGGAGCCAGTGCCTTGGCACAGTAGCTTAAGCCTCTACCCACAGTGTCAGCATCCCATATGGGTTCTGGTTCAAGTCCTGGCCATTCTACTTTCTTTTTTTTTTTTTTTTTTTTAGATTTTATTTTATTTTATCACAAAGTCAGATATACAGAGAGGAGGAGAGACAGAGAGGAAGATCTTCCATCTGATGATTCACTCCCCAAGTGAGCCGCAACGGCCGGTGTGTGCCGATTCGAAGCCGGGAACCAGGAACCTCTTCCAGGTCTCCCACACGGGTGCAGGGTCCCAAGGCATTGGACCGTCCTCGACTGCTTTCCCGGGCCACAAGCAGGGAGCTGGATGGGAAGTGGACTGCCGGGATTAGAACCGGCGCCCATATGGGATCCCGGGGCTTTAAGGCAAGGACTTTAGCTGCTAGGCCACTGTGTTGGGCCCACCATTCTACTTTCAATTCATCTTCCTGCTTCTGGCCTAGAAAAGCAGAGGAAAACAGCCCAAGTCCTCGGACCCCTGCACCCATGTGGCAGACCTAGAAGAAACTCCAGGCTCCTGGCTTCAGACCAGCTCAGCTCCAGCCATTGTGGCCATATCGGGAATGACTCAGATATCTTGTCAGAGTTAGAGCTGTTAAGCTGTTTGGCTGAAATCAGTCCACCATCCTTAAAGGAATATAAATTTATTTTGCTCAGAGAGCAAAAGTGACTTGCCCAAGGTCACTCGCCTAAGCAGGAACAGATCTAGAAATCGCAGTGGACTCCTGGTCCATTTTGCCATGCTGTGCTCATTTATTTGTCCTGCAAATATTGACCGAGCACATTCTTCCTGCAAGGCCAGGAGCTGGGACAGCGAGGCGGTCCTTGTCCTTGCAGAGGTCACATTCCACCAGGTGAGGCGGGCCTGAAGCAATGCGTTACTTCATGTTTTGTTTGTGGAGTCACAAAAACTGTGACAAGGGTCAGGAAAGGGAACACGGTGCTTTGAGAGATTATGATGGGGGTAGAAGAGTCTGGAATGGTCTGGGGAGAACAGAAGGAGACATGGAGGCCAAGTCCCAGGATGAGTTGAAGTGACCCAAATGAGGAGGGAACAGGCCCTTTCCACTCCCTCAGGCTGCTTCGCACGGAGTCTCCAGGTGCTTCTCTTCCATCATGTCAAGGCTTAGGAGATGCAGGGGAGATGGGGTGAGATCCAATCAGGGTAAATTTCTCCTTACAAAGATTTTTAAAGAAGATTTATTTTTTTCTTTTATTGGAAAGTCAGATATACAGAGAGGAGGAAGGACAGAGAGGAAGCTCTTGCGTCCATTGATTCAATTCCCAAGCAAGCACAACGGCCAGAGCTGTGCCAATCCAAAGTCAGGACCCTAGAGCTTCTTCTGGGTCTCCCACACAAGTGCAGGGCCCCAAGGCTTTGGGCCGTCCTTGACTGCTTTCCCAGGACACACACAGGGAGCTGGATGGGAAGCGGGGCCACCAGGATTAGAACCGATGCCCATATGGGATCCTGCCACAAAGACTTTAGCCACTAGACTACCGTGCTGGGTCCCCTTACAGGGATTTTTATATATATATTAAAAAAATGGGGGCATGGCATGATAGCCTAGTGGCTAAACCCTCATCTTGTATGCACTGGCATCCCATATGGGTGCCAGTTCATGTCCTGGCTGCTCCACTTTCCGTCCAGTTCCCTACTTATGGCCTGGGAAAGTAGCAGAGGACATCCCAAAGCCTGGAGGAAGCTCCTGGCTCCTGGCTTCAGATCAGCTCAGCTCCAGACATTGTGGCCACTTGGGGAGTGGACCAGCGGAGACCCTTTCTCTCTGTAACTCTTTCCCTTTGTAGATCTGCCTTTCCAATAAAAATAAATAAATAAAATTTAAAAAAAAAAATTGTATGAGGCTGGCAGTATGGCATAGAGGGCTAAGCCTCTGACTGCAGTACTAGTGTTCCATTTAGGCAGTAATATGAGTCCCAGCCGCTCTGCTTTCGATCCAGCACCCCGCTAACGTCCCTGGGAAAATCAGTGGAGGATGGCTCAAGCACTTGGGCCTCTGCCACTCATATGGAAGACCGAGAAGAAGCTTCTGGCTCCTGGCTTCAGCCTGACCCAGTCCCAGCTAGCAACTATTTGAAGAGTGAGCCAGCAAATGAAGACACAAATTGTGTATAACTCTGCATTTCAAATGAATAAACCAGATATTTTTAAAAATTAAATTAGTATGTAATACCTGCATATTTTTATGGGGTCCAGTGTAATATTTCCCCATACACATACAGTGTCAGCTGACAATATCAGGTAACTGGCATTTCTGCGACTGTGTAACTGGCGCCTGCCAGGGCCTCTCTTTCAGTTTGCTATGCAGAGCAGAACACAGCACGCCGTGGAGCTTACAGGAGACTCAACAGCAAGCTCAACTTGGTTAACCAAGAACCCATGACACCACAAGCTAAGAGAGGTGCATATCAGCGCTGAACACATGGCTTGGGTGCTAAACCACCAAGTAAAAAAATCTCATTTGGGAATTATGGCCCTCCAGTCACTGGCCTTGGGGCCCACTGCCTTCACCGGGATCCCTACTGCACAGAATCTCCGACACAGGAAGTGATAGCCCCTTGGTGGCTCATGGCAGACAAAGCTGCAAGTTCAGGGACAATGTCTCAAGTTGTCAACACTGCTCGGTCAGTGTGCATGAGGATGGCCTGCCTGAGTCCCTAACACAGTGCAGTGTGCTCTTCTCACCTCCAGAAGCTCCCCTTACACATGATTCAGGCACCTGTGCCCACAGCACATCCTACACCTGTCATCACACAGACATGAGCTCTACCCTGACCCCTGCCCTCCTCGCCTCCCTTCCTGAGCTCGCCATGTGTTCCCTAGGCCAGGCTCACCACAGAGGATCCGTGACCATTTCTTTTTCTTTTCTCTCTCTTTTTTAAAAGAATCATTTATTTATTTAATTTTTAAAAGATTTATTTATTTTTATCACAAAGTCAGATATACAGAGAGGAAGATCTTCCATCCGATAATTCACTCCCCAAATGACTTCAGCCGGTGCTGTGCCAATCTGAAGCCAGAAGCCTCTTCCGGGTCTCCCACGCGCGTGCAGGGTCCCAAGGCTTTGGGCCATCCTTGACTGCTTTCCCAGGCCACAAGCAGGGAGCTGGGTGGGAAGTGGGGCTGCCGGGATTAGAACCAGCACCCATATGGGATTCTGCCACATTCAAGGAGAGGACTTTAGCCACTAGGCCACTGTGTTGGGCCCATGATTTATTTATTTTTATTGGAAAGGCAGATATACAGACAGAAGGAGAGACAGAGAGGCAGATCTTCCATCCGCTGGTTCGTTCCCCAAATGGCCACAATGGCCAGTGCTGAGCTGATCTGAAGCCAGGAGCTAGGAGGTTCTCCAGGTCTCCCACATAGGTGCAGGGTCCCAATCCTTGACTGCCTTCCCAGGCCACAAACAAAAAGCTGGATGGAAGTAGAGCAGCCAAGACTAGAACTGACGCCCATCTGGAATCCTAGTACATGTAAGGTAAGGACTTTAGCCACTAGGCTATGGCACAGGGCCTAGTTCGTGATCTTTTCAACTTGGTCACTGACACCTCCATTCCCAACCACACCAAATCCACATCCTTTCCTTCCTTCAAGTCCTTTGTATCATGACATGAGCCTTGACCTCTTAGTTCCTAATTCCTGTCTGTGGGAACTACAGCCTTGGGGATCATCTACAATGCTCTGTTTCTCTTTTTCTTCCTTTACTTTATTTATTTGAAAGGCAGAGTTATAACATGAGAGAGAGAGAGAGATCTTACATCTGCTGCCAAGGCCCAAATGACATCAACAGAAAAGGCAGGGCCAGGCCAAAGCCAGGAGCTTCTTTCAGGTCTCCCATATGTTACAAGACTTTAGACCATCCTCCGCTGCTTTCCCAGGCCACAAGCAGGGAGCTGGAATGCAAGCGGAGCAACCAGGACTCTAACTGCACCGATATGGGAGGCAGCTTATGGGTGGCAGCCTAACCGACTAGGCCCCGGCGCTAGCCACGGCATTGGCTCCTACTGCTGTACTTTTCTGCTCCAGGCTGCTGAGTACTGGAGAAAATGACTCCATAATACAGGAAGGCACCACGAAAACATCACAGCCTCTCGCCTAAGCTGACAATCACTCAGCTCCCATGCTCTGGGTGTGTAGCACACCCTTCACATCACTCATCCACCCCAGCACCTTGCGCATACTCTTTCTTCCCCTATCACAAAACATGGGCCCTGGCACCAGGGCCAGCTCTGCTCCCTGCTCCTTCCTCCTCTCCTTGCAGGCAGCCTGGAGTCCTGGGAGTGAGCTGCTGAGGGATGCCCTGGGGAAGAGCTTGCAGAAGACAGCGTGGGACACAGAGGTCAAGCTGAGGTTCTAGCTGCAGGGAAGACCGCGGGTTGTCCCAGCCTGGTCCCACAGCATCCCTGGAACATGCAGGGTGCACAGGTGTCCACTGAGAGGCCAGTGGGCCAGCCTTGTAGACTCTCATATCCATCAGTCATTGGCTATCAGCCACCCTGGGAGGAGGAGAGTGGGTGCCTCCATGTATTTTCTGCTCCTAGTGACAGCGGTGAAGCTGGGCATCCCATGGCAGCACTGGAATGGGGACATTAGCTGGACTTGGTGTATCACCACCAACAGCTCTTATGGCATCCAAGCCCACACTTTCACCTTCCTCTCCCCACCCAAGCACCACTCCTCCCCCAGCCTGAACCCTCACGGTGGTGCTCACTTCCATGCCCTGTAGCCACCTGCTCCCAGGCAGCAGATGTTCACTGTCTTCCCAAGCTGTTCAGGATGATGCCGTGGTTCTGGCTGCAGGTATTTAAGCCAGGGAGGCAAGAATCAGATGGCACAAGTGGCACATGGGCAGACCCTTTAAAACTGGCCTTGACAATGGAAGTCAGTAGGGAGAGTACTAGGGCAACTGAAAGTTGATCTTCCTGTATGACCCAGATGTCCCACTCCTGGGAATATACCCAAAAGAAGTGAAATTTGAATTTGAGAGAGCGACCTGTGATTTTATATTTACAACAGCACAATCTACAATACTGAAGACATGGAAACAACCCAGATGCCCATCAAAAGAGGAATAGATAAAGAAACTGTGGTACATCTACTCTGTGGAATACTACTCAGCCATTAAAAAGTTCTACCATTGGCAGCTAAATGGTCTTAAATGGACACCATCATGCTCAGTGAAATAAGCCAATCCCAAAAGGACAAATATCAGATGTTCTCGCTGATATAAGGTAATCTTCATGCAAAATACAAGATCAATAGACAAATACACATATTCACCTAGAGGAACTGTATGATGAAGACTAGCATATTGGGAAGTAAAGATACATTGCATGTATAGGCATATATAGAAGTCTATACCCCTGAATAAAAAAGAGGACTCCCACTGAAACTGTTAAATATATTTTGACAACAGGATGCTGGATTTTTACCATCATCTATACCTTCGATATCATGACACACTTAAATAGAATAATGTTGGAGTTATGACTGCTGTTGAAGGACTATACTATTGTAATAATATGGGGGGAAACAGTGAAAGGGAGGAAAATGTGAAAGGGGAAATCCTTGTGCCTAGGGAACTGTGTCATGAAAAAAACAACTGCCCTTGACTTACGTTGCCCAAATTTGGTATCTCACTAATTGGGCATCAAGGGCTACAACGGAAGGGCCATGAAAATACCACACCTTTCCTTCTCTGCACCCTAAAGAGCCAGGGGTTGTGGTTGCTCCCGAATCCCCCACATTGGGAAGGGGCCAGCCTTACTCATCCGGCCCCTGCCTCAGCAAGTCCTCAGGTCATGTGTGTGTTGCATCTCCCGGTCATTTCTCCTGCCACCTCTAACTGAAGCACCTGTGCCCTGCAATGTGTACCCTCTGGGAGAGGCCTCCTGGGTTTCTCAAACTCGGCACTCTTCTCACTTCCTGGGAAAGCACAGTTGTTACCCAATCCCGAGGTGTTAAATGCTGCTGGTGGACAAACAAGAACACATGCAGTGGTGCACAGTGTTGATCGTGTTCCAAATGAGTGCCACTGGCAGCTCAAGGCCGGGGTTCAGGCCACAGGTGCAGCTGCACCGCTGTGTGTGATGCAGCCTTAGACCTTCTCGGACCTCCTCAATAGCATATAACAGGTGAAAAGGGCAACAGTGGCTGAAGGACAAGCATTCATAGAACCCGGAGGGTCCAGCATGGTAGCCTAGTGGCTAAAGTACTCCCCTTGCATGTGCCAGGATCCCATATGGGTGCTGGTTCCAATCTTGGCAGCCCTACTTCCCATCCAGCTCCCTGCTTGTGGCCTGGGAAAGCTGTCGAGGACGGTCCAAAGCCTTGGGACTCTACACCCCTGTGGGAGACCTGGAAGAAGTTCCTGGCTCCTGGCTTTGGATCGGCTCAGCTCCAGTCGTTGTGGTCATTTGGGGAGTGAATCATCGGATGGAAGATCTTCCTCTTTGTCTCTCCTCCTCTCTGTATATCTCACTTTACAATAAAAAAGGGGGGCAGGCACAAAATTGGGAAAAGAATTAGAAAGTTTAGCAATTACTTTTCTATTGAGTAATCGCTAATCCATGGGGCACATACCAAAGGAAATCAATTTAATGAGGGAGCAGGGTGGTGAACTTAGAAAATGTGAAAAATAAGTCAAGGTCAAGCCGTGTATTTCAAAATCAGCAGCAGGACCTGCAGGCTGGCATAGTTAGCTGGTCCTCTGACTAAGCACCAGCATGTCCCGTGGGTGTGGGTTCGTGTCCCATCTGCTCCAGTTTCAGACCAGCTCCCTGCTTTCGGCATGGGAAGGCAGCAAAAGATGGCTCAGGTCCTTGGGCTGCTGCATTCATGTGGGAGGCAGAACTGGAAGAAAGTTCTAGCTCCTGGCTTCACATCAGCTCAGCCCTGGCCATTGCAGCCATTTGGAGACTGGCTTCATTCTGTAAATCTGCCTTTCCAATAAAAACAAATCAATCTTTTTATTGGAAAGGCAGATTTACAAAGAGAAGGAGACACAGAAAGATCTTCCATCCACTGGTCGCACTCCTCAAGTAGCTGCAGCAGCCGGAACTGAGCCGATCCAAAGCTAGAAACTAGGAGCTTCTTGCAGGTCTCCCACAAGCATGCAGGGTTCCCAAGCTCTGAGTCATCCTCCGCTGTTTTTCCAGGCCACAAGCAAGGAGCTGGAAGGGAAACAGAGCAGCCGGGACATGAACTGATGCCCATATGGGATTCTGGTGCATGCAAGGTAAGGATTCAGCCACTAGGCTACCACACTGGACTTTCGCCCAGTTTTCTCTTTTCACTTCTTGCGTCGTCTGTGGAATCTCCCCGGCCAGCACATCAACAAAACTGCCAACTCCTTGGGGGTCCTCCTGGACTCCATCTTGAGCACCTGGGCCACTGCCATCACCTTCAATCAATCCCCCTGTCCAACTACTTGAATTTCAATGTTTTCATTTTTTTGGCATTCTCATGCAACATTTTGGAGATGACTACACTAAAAATAGCAACTTTTGTTTCTCTGCAATTAAAATTAAATGAGGTGTCCTGTCTTTTCTCTGACCCGAATGCTTTAATTTTTTCCTCTAGCAAGAGGCTTGCTGGCCTGCTCATCTGTCCATAGGAGGGTTCTTTGAGAGAAGAAGGCAGGGGAGACCTCACCAAAACCCAGCTCTGTGGAGAACACAGGAACCTGTGTCTTACTGCAGCAATGCTGTGTTCATGTGGACCAGATCCTGCACACAGCTTAATCCAACGATGTCACTGGAAAACTTGAAAGTTTGGAAAAATTAAGCAGCCACCAGTGCAGAGTCAGGGATAGAATCTAGTAGAGCATGCTTTGGACTTTGTTTTCTTTCTTCCCTCTCTCCCAGGAATTGTCTTTTGACAAATTTCATATATCATGCAGAGAGCTTAGGCACCAGGCGGTGAATTCAGTACTAAATCCTAAAACAACTTTAAAACGGGCCCGGCATGGTGGCCTAGCGGCTAAAGCCCTCACCTTGAACACACCAGGATCCCATATGGGCACCTGGCCCAAATGTGGGCTTTCATGCAATCAAATGTGTAATGCCCCTTCTGAGACTTCGTTTGCAACTTTATATCAATCCCTTCTCAATTCAGCTACCGTACAGACATTCTGAGCAGCATCCTTGGTCCAGTTCAAAAGCTCCACAAAGCAGATGGATTCTCATTAGGGCACATCCAGCACTAAGCTGAATGTGCCTTTCTGCCCTCAGCAGACACCAGCCAATGCAGGCAAGGTGGGAAAATGCAAGGGAAAAGAGCAGCCGGAATTCTCAAATAGGAAAATGCTTCCTGCATTATGGGGTTGCTTCCCTTTACTCAAGAGCCCTGTGGTCATCTGAGAAGCAGATTGTAATACTCACACGCAACCTACAGCTCTCTCCTAGCAGCAAATAGCGTAGAAGTTCTGGACCAAGTTGTCTGACCTCTGAAAGCTTTTGCAATCAAAGGTCCCCATTTGGTAGTACTACTATCCAAAGCGCATGTTCCTGCCCCCACCTCTATTTTTGTTTTGGAGATTTCTGTGGTGCTTTTGCAAAATTTACAAGCTACAGAGAAAATACAGCCAGGCTTGGATCAAGGTAACTTGAAACCTGCATAAAGCTAGTATCAGCTTAGGAGCTATGGCTGCCTGTGGAGGAATGCCCATCTAAAAATGGCTTGAGTGAGGGATGCCAGTGCCGTGGCGGATTGGCTTAGGATGCTAGCATCATATGTGGATACTGGCTCATGTCCCTGCTGCTTCACTTCTGATCAGGTTCCGTGCTAACAGCCTGGGAAAGCAGTGAAAGATGGCTCGAGTGGTGAGCATCTACCATCACGTGGGAGATGTGAATGGAGCTCTTGGTTTTGGCTGGTCCAGCCCCGGCATTGCTGCCATTTGGAGAGTGAATCAGCAGATGGAAGATCTTGCTCTTTCTCTGTCTCTCTCTTCTCCTCTCTTTTCAAAACTCTTTCAAATAAATAATTAAATGAATTTTAAAAGATTTATCTATTTTTATTGTAAAGGCAGAATTACAGAAAGAGAAGAGACACAGATTTTCCATCTACTGGTTTACCCTCTAAATAGTCCACATGGTCAGATTTGGACCAAACCAAAGCAGGCACCAGAAAATTCATCTGGGTCCCCTATATAATGCAAGGGCCCAAGCACTTGGTCCATCTTCTACTGCTTTTCCTAGGTGCATTAGCAGGGAGCTGGACTGGGAATGGAACAGCCAGGACTCAAACTGGTATCCATATGGGATGCCAGCATCACAGGTGGCTGCTTAAAATGCAATGCCACAAGCTTAGCCCCTTACCTCATGTATTGATTCAGTCTCTTACCACTTCATGGCCAGACTCAAGAACTAAAGCTGCCAATCCATTCTGCCCTCCATCCTAAGATCACTTTTTCATACACTTCCTGTTCAGAAAACTCCTCTTCCAGAGCTCTCTATTAATCCTCAACATCCATCACAATGGGCTACTGTTTAAACAAGAGAGTGTTATAGTTAGAGGACTTGTATGATATCTGGTTAATGAGTGAGCTTTCCAGGACTTGGTTTCTTCATCCTTAACATAAAGGTGATTATAATCACACAGGGCATACAAGGTGTCAGTAAGTGGAATTGCTCGTTTTGTTCTTATTATCGAGTACTAGACACTCTACTATAAATATTGGGATACATGGGCACATGATATGCACCCAGTGTCTGCCCTGGATAAGCTTATTTCAATTACTGCAATAAAATCTAAGTATTCCACTGGCTGAAAACACCCTTGATCCACCACTTGTAATCATTTTATAAACTAATCCTGGAGAGGGCATTTGACCTAGTGGGGAACACACTTCTTGAAACACTTGCATCCTACACCAGAGTTCCTGGGTTGGAGTCCCAGCTCCACTTCCAATTCCAGCTTCCTGTTCATGCAAACCCTGGGAGGTAGCAGGTCATGGTTCAGGTAGTTTGGTCCTGCCACCTACACGGGTAGCCTGCATTGAGTTCCCAGCTTCTGGCTGGCCTTGTCCTGGCTCATCATTAGCCATTACAGGCATATAGGAAGTAAACCAACAGATGGAAGATCCCATTCTCTTTGCTTTTGAGGTAAATAAATAATTGTTCAAAAATCCTTTGGCTTTCTCTACTCAACTGTGGAGAATGCCTGCTGCATCACCGAGTTTGGTTGTGCTTACTCTTCCATAATGCTTCCATTAAGCCTGGAGGGCTCCTTTGGTCATCAGGGAGAACTCTGGCTGTTCTGAGGCCACAGAACCAGACTCAAGTCTCCACTCCAGCTCTGAATGTCCACTCCTCACCATGGGATGTGTGCGTGACCTCAAACATCATGTGGATTTTTGCTTCACTGTGCCTCACACCAGATATCAAAAGTCACACCCTGAATTAAACAGATGCGCAAGCCGCCTCCTTCTCACTTGGCTGCACCTGTGTGATGTAGCTCTTCGAGCTTCAAGACTTGACTGCTCTTCATTTGACTTCCTGGCCAGTGTTCATGAACCAGCCAAAATTAAGGCCAACACTGTATCTTTGAGGATTCATTCTTTGCTAAAAACAAAACAGATATCTTAAAGATGACCTAGATCTACTCTATGGGATACTACATAGCCATAAACAAGAATGAAATCCTACCATACGTAGCAAAATGGTCCCAACTGGAGATCATTATGCTGAGTGAAAAAAGCCAGTCCTCAAAGGACAAATATCATACATATGTTCCCTTTGATATAAGACAATATTCATGTAATATAAGATTGATATATAGTTAACCAAGTATTTACATATATTGTCATAGATGAACTGTATAATGGAGACTAGCATCTCAGGAAATGAAGATACACTGCATCACATGTTTCTACTCCTGAATTAAAGAAGAACTTCCAATGAAATAGTTAAATATACCTTGACGGTATGATACTACATTTTTTTAACCTTTGCTTGTATCTATAGTGCCATGCACTTACATAGAAGAATGTTAAACCTGTAACTATTACTGAAGGACTTTACTACTGTGATAATATAGGGGGAAAAGGTAGGAGGGGAAATGGGAAAGGAGGGAGGGGTAGGGGAGGAAAGAATATCTACACCTACAAAACTGTATCATGGAAAACAATAATAATAATAAAGAAATTATATAAATTACCCAAAAAATGCACTAAACCTGTGCCTGCCAATACCCTCTGGTCACAAAGGAGTGCCACTTAAGGAAGACTTCTATTGCCCTCTGGAATCACCCAGCCAGTGAAAGGCCAGGACAATGTCTCAATTCACCAGTCCTTAGGGCAAGGTTTCAGCTAGGATCCCAGGCCTGCCCTCCCAGCTTTCCCCCCAAGATCAGGGCTTCTAGCCTCCACACTCAGGGGTCAGGACTGCTGGCTGCAACCACATCACCACAGTTTGTATTGTCGCTGTTTGACCTTAAGCAAGTTCCTTAGCCTGCTTGTGTCTGGGTCCTTTCATCCGGCTAGAGGACAAAAACCAGGGAACTTGACAGGACGGCAGTGGGCATCCCACATAGCCACACTGAGCCTAGTGTGTTTAAGGCTATGCAAGAGCGAGCTGTTGTAGTCACGAATATTTTTTTTTCTGGGCTTGGCCACCTGTCAACAGTCTTGATGGAACACTGGAACACTTCCTAAGCATTACCCCCAGAGCTCTCTATTCAAAAAGCAGGCCAGCCTATGAATCACTGCATTTCACTCTGTGGAAAAGAGTCTGAGCAGAATTAAATGGGCACTGCTGGAAAGCAGTGGGGCCAATGCTATATAGGCCGTTCAGATGTAGCCAACAGGGATGCAAAGAGCTTTGCTTCAAGGGGAGTCCATATTTTATTCCCGGCCAATGAAACAATATGTTCCCCTTAAGAATCAACAAGCATCTCCCTCACTGTCTACTCTATCATGTCCTACTCATGTAGATGTGCCACAAAGAACACTGTCAGTGTCTGCAGTTTAAATAGCTCGTTAAAAATCAGACATTTGACAAGCCCATCAATACTAGGACACCAACGTAACTTCACAATGGCACAACTCTAGTGGCCATTTATGAAATGACAATTATACAAACATGGCCTACATTAAAAAAAAAACCTTTTAATAGTGGCACTTATTTTCCCTTAATGATCTTCTTTATAAGGAACTAAATGTTATCTCCTCTGAACTTAAGAAATTTGCTTCCAATGTTGTAAACTCTTCTTATTAGAGTCCTTCATAGGAACTCTAAAATCATAATATTAGGAGCTAAGATCAGATCAAAAGTAACAGACCACAATTTCTTCATAGTTTCAGGATAAATAATGCAATGTACAAGGGACATGAAAAACAAGATGATACACCTATTCAAAGCTCTTTTTCACCAAAGATAATAACAGACACTTGGGGTGAATTATCTGTGTTCCCTTAGCTCAGTGGCACCAACGAAAAGCAAAAAAGCTTAAAGAAAGAAGGATGGCAAGAAACAAAGAGAAGAGGGCCCGAGAATAACCTCCACTGGCACTCTCGCTCCATTGAAAGTTGGCGAATGAAAATAGGGGACCTCTGTTTCCAGTCTATAGTTACAGTTCTTAGTGAATACTGCCTGTGTCCCCGGAGCAGTGGTAAAATAATAAATCAGAGCAACTCCAATGTAAGAAAGACCCTATTTAAAGAATCTAAACATTTAGTACAATCCAATTTTCTGTGCTTCACTTACTGGTTCATAATATGGGTTGGAGCGGTGGGAGAAGGTTGGCACAGGACTAGCCGTACCAGCCAAGCCAGACACACACCATTAGTAAGGTGACTTTTAATACATGAGCTACCAGTCTAGAAGTTTCTAAATTCAAAGTTGTCCTCATTTATATCCAAAAGAATTGTAAGCATATGTCCACATACACCACATCTACATGATAAGTCATAGCAACATTATCCATAGCAGTCAGAAAGTGAGAACAACCCAAACATCCCTTAACTGGAGAACAGGCACATCTAAAGCGGTATATCCATCTGGTGGGACATAATTTGCCAATGAAAAGAAATGAAATGCTGATACATGCTGCTTCAACGTGTATTGCCTTTGAAGGTCACTGTGACAAGTGACAGGAGGCATTCACAAAAGACCGCACATTGTATGGTTCCATTCATATGGAATGTCCAGGAAAGGCAGGTAGATGAGCAGTTAACTGGGATCTGGGACAAGAGGAGACTGACTTGAGAAGCAGTGGTGGGTTTTGGTGGAGGGAAGAAATGAAAATGTTTTAAAGTCAGTGGTGGAGACAGTTGTATTACTAATTCCATAAGCTACATAACAGGTGGATTTTATGGGATGTGAATCGTCTCAATGAAACTTCCTATCAAAGCTGCTTTTTTTGTCATTTCTCCACTGAACAGACATTTCATAGGCAGTGCCCACAGCATAGGGCTAATAGTGAAGTCTATAAAACATGCAGTATACTTCTGTCCTTCACAAGGCATGCCAACTACATCATCACCACTGGAGCTGAGATGCTGCATGCTGTTGAGGACGTCATTGCTTTTATGTGAATGGTGGCCCAAAGAGCTGTGCAGAGCCTGCATAGCCACACAGGACAGCCAAAAGGCTACCATGGAGGCACCAGCATGTGACTTGGCCCCTGCATCCCTGCCAACGCCTCCCACCACTACCCACAGGCTTGCTTGCTCACTCTCACACACACAAGAATTACTAAATAGGTGCCAGTAGAATGGCTAAGCAGAAGCTTATTCTTAACAGGCATTGCTAGCACTCAGGAGGATATGCAAGGTTAAGCTCCATGACCAACCCTACACCTTGACCCTTTTTGCAAATATTTGTCTATCAACAGGCTCAATCCATCACAGGGCTATAAACAGACAACCTTGCCTATAAGCAAATATTTTTGAAATGTTCTTTTCAAAACATATTTACTGCCATCCATATCTAACAGCTATCTAACTGTATGAGGGTATTTCAAGGAGTCTGTGATCAAAATGCAGTTAAAAGATTAGTTTATTCTGTGGCAAAATTTCTTTTGAAATCCATATAGCATTGTTCATAATAGACATTTCCTGTGAACTTTCTGTGACTCCTTGGGCAACCTTCTGGATTTTCTGAAACAGGTGTAGTTAGCAATGCAAATCCCTGTGTTGACTGACCCAACATGTTGGAGTTTATTTCCATTCCAACTGCTGCAGATGGAAGCTGCTGAACTTTATTTAAGCAAATGGCTCCATACACATCCTCTTCTGTATCTCTGAGAAGATGGGAAGACTCTAGTCCTATTCCTTTTCAAAAGGCAAAAGAGAGTGCATAAAATTTCATTTGTGCTTGTTGCAGGAGGAGGAAATAGAAAAAAAAAGTGAAAATGACAAAACTGTGACTATTTAGGATCAAAGAGAATTGATTAAAAGACCATGTAGGACTAATTCCACCAAACCATTTATTCTATTCAGTTTTAAGATTTTTTTTGAAAGTCAGAGTTACAGAGAGACAGAGGGAGAGACACAGAGATCATCCATCTGTGGTTTACGCCCCAAATGGCTGCCACAGCCAGAGAAGAACCACGCCAAAGCTGGGAGCCACAAGCTTCTTTTGGGTCTCCCATGTGGGTGCAGGGGTCCTAGGCCTTGGGCCACCCTCTGCTGCTTTTCCAGGCCAAAAGCAGGGAGTTGGATCAGAATTGGAGCAGTCAGGACAGGAACTGCTACCCATGTGGGATGCCAGCTCTGCAGATGGAGGGTTTGCATGCAGTACCACTGTATTGCTTAATTATGGTACACATCAGATGAGGCATAACAAGTAATGAAACACTCCCAGGTCTGCTGCTGTCCCGCAGAAGCAAGCCAAATCACTAATCCCTTGATTTTTTTTTAAGATTTTTTTTTATTGGAAAGTCAGATTTACAGAGTGAAGAACAGACAGAGAGAAAGATCCTCCATCCACTGATTCACTCCCCAAGTGTCCACAATGGCTAGAGCTGAGCCAACCCGGAGCCAGGAGCCAGGAACCTCCTCCAGGTCTCCCACACGGGTGCCAGGTCCCAAGGCTTTGGGCCATCCTTGACTGCTTTCCCAGGCCATAAGCAAGAAGCTGGATGGGAAGTGGAGCAGCCAGGACACAAATGACGCCCATATGGGATCCCAGAGTGTGCAAAGTGAGGATTTAGCCCCTATGCTACCACGCCAGCCGGATGCCCTGATTCTTGTCTACCTATTTTCAGCTGACTTGGGGAAGGACAAAAGGACACAGCACATAGTCTTGTCGGAGTGCAGAGCCCAGCATGCATCACAGACAAGGCCACACTCTGTTAACACCCTGTCCTTTGCAGTCATAGGAAGGGAATGCATGGCCAAAGCCAACTCCAAGGACCCAGATGGAGCTGACGTTCAGGTCCTTCCTTACGTCCAAATGCCAAAGCCACTGGAACATGAGAAATCAACACACTTCTTTCGGAACCAATTCTACGAAGACACCAATGCACAGCTATTTCCTCAAATATCTGCTACTGAAACAAAAAAATATCTGGGCAAGCAAACAGAGAACTCCTCTCACCAATGTCTCCTCAAAGTGCCCTCCACATTCTACCAACTGTAGCCACAAAGTAGCTCTAAATTCTTCCATGGAACAAACACCCAGAACCCTGTGGTCAGGCGGCAGGTGTCAGAGACAGGAAGGAGAGGAACCTAAGGCTGGTGAGGGTAGGCGGCAGGCAGAAGGCACAACATGGTCAACCCTTGAGTGTTGAGAACACCCAAGACCCTGAAACAGGACCAGAAGACGTCTCCAGAGTGCCTCCCATGAGATCTGACAACAGAATGAGTCCTTCTATTATCTGACAATGAGTATCCATTTGGTTATCACACCTGCTGACAGAACCCCAAAGAAGGCTTATTTTGCTGGGTAGGTAAACTGAAAGGGCAGACAGCTCCGGTGCATTCTCAAGTTGATGGGGCTGGCTGTGCAAGCAGAGCTTGGGCCCTTCAGGGTGGCTGTGGAGCAGTGGGGAGAGGAGGGCAGCTGGGGGAGGGCAGAGGGAGACAAAAGGGCCCACTGACCCTGTCTGTTTTCTCCAGTGTCAGGCCCACCAACGCAGGCAGGGAGGGGGCTGGGGGAAGGCCTGGCTGGGTCTCCTATGCTCACCCACCCGCACGCCTGCAACCTGGGTCAAATCCCTATTAGAGAAGCAGGGAAGTTGAACGGCTGCTTCTGCAGAACTGGAATCAACCCTCGAAACGCACTGCTTGACTTGCTTTTTGTTTGCACTGCCTGGTATGTTCCCAGTTTTGTAACCAGTCTCAGCAGTTGCTTCTTCAGAGCAGAAAATGCTGTCTAGAAGTCGCAGACACAACAGGACGCGTCCTGAACACACAGCTTGTGCTCCTTACTGTGCGTTTGTTTCTCACTGCTTTTCAAAAACTATGATCATTCTATAGGAAAGAAAAACTATATGTATGTGTGCATCACCCAGACATAAACAAAGGATACTTCAAAAAGCTCCCCAAAATGAAATCAAAAGGCAAGTTTATTTTGGCATGAAAAAACATAAAAATAGTTAATTTACAGGGATCTTCAAGAAATCCATGGGAAAAGCTGTATTTTGAGAAAACCACGTGTGGATTTCTAACTTTCTCACATCAAAATAAACTTACCCTTTCATTTCATTTCCCATGAGTTTTTTTTTTACAGGGTCTCATCCATAAATACACACACTCACACATGTTACTTTTACCTACACATGTTATTTTTACCTACACATGTTATACCTATGTTAGAAACCATAACACCATCTATATGAAAGGGTAGAAAGAATAAAAAAATCCTAACTTAGAAAATTTTTAAACAAATTCAGTCACGGTAACCGAACATAAAGGCTGGTTCTGAGCATCTTTGAAACTCAGGCACAAACCGCATGAGGACCGTCTGCAAGTTGTCCTGAAGCAAAGGACCCCGAGCAGCCCAGGGCTTGCCAGGGAGGGCTGTTTTCTTCCTCTCACTTCATATCACGTATCATGTTAAACCGGATCCTAATCCATTTAGGAAATGCTTCCAGTCTGTCTTATGCCAACCATAAGAACTCATTAAGATAGGGATCGTGAATATTTTCTTACATCTTGAATCCTTCCTTATTTCTCCAAACTCACGGGAGCCCCAGACTCACGGAAACTGTAGCCGAGCCCACCGCGGCTCACCAGCTGGCCCACACATCATGGAAACCCATGGCACAGTCCCAGAAGCATTATCTTAATGCAAGAGGTTATACATGGAGGATTAAGAGATGAAAAGAGAGGCTAGATATCCTGATGCTTAATCTCCTGCTCTTTCTGCTTAGGAAAAAAAAAAAAAGAAGAGATTACAGTAAACAAAAATAAAATAAAATAATACAATTGTACATATCTGATACAGAGCAAAGGAAAAACAGTACATGGTCCGTTCACTTGTCAGAAAGCAAAACTGATCATTAAAAGGTCCACGGAGTTAGCTATGTGCAGTTCTTCTTTAATCAAGAAACACAAAAACAGAAGGGCTGAGTTAAAAAAAATGCTCAGTGTCTAGAGAAGAATTGGATTTTGTTGCCCCTAAGCCGGTTTACAAGAAAGCAGTAATCTGATGCCTACAGGCCAAGTCTCTTAATAATGGATGGATCTGCATTTAGAAGACTATAGAAAATGTCCCCCGGTGCTGAGCAGGGACCTTCAGAGGAGGTCGGATCATGAAACACACGGCTTTGGGAGACCAGGAAAACTGTGCACAGATCATCTCTCCCTGTGTAGGGAACACACACACTTCTCCAAGTGAATTAGGCAACCTCACTCCTTCAAAACAAAGGGTTTTCAAATTCCTCTAAAAATCTCACTGCCTCCAAATTCAAATGCCAGGGTCCCCACCCAAGTCTCCTCCCACCCCCCTTGCTAATGCACAGCTCATAGGAATGCTCAACCAGCCCCCCTGCCCTGTGTGCTCATGTGGTTCATCAGGTTTAAATAAAATAAACACACGATGGAGACCTCAGGCAGGCTCGAGCCAGGGGAGTTCTAAAAACACTTTGTAGGCCATGGTTGTTGTTATTGGTTTAATATTGCAGAGACTACTGTAGAGAATGCTAGAGGTTGCTGGAATGTTAGATCAAAAGTGGAGCAACCAGGACATGAATTGGCACCCATACAAGATGTTGCTGCTGCAGGCATAGGGTTGGCCTGCTACACCACCACATTAGCGTTACAAATTTCCTAAAGTACCCTCATGAGTGTCCTTCTTGATGGGATGTGGACTGACACAATAGCATAGCATATGATATATAACAATGTTCTCTGTTTCCAGTACTCTAAATCAGGAATACACACTAGTGTACCTGATCAAAATCTCACTTTGAAATTTTATCTGCAACTTCTAAAAAAGGATTTATTTTATGTATTTGAAAGGTAGAGTAGAGAGAGAGAAGGGGAGAGATGGAGAGACCTTCCATTCATGGATTCACTGCCCAAATGACAAGAGTCAGGGGAGAGCCAGACAGAAGCCAAGAACTTTTCCCATGTCTCCTGCATTGGTGCAGCAGCCCACAGACTTGGGTCATGTTTTATTGGAAAGGCAGATTTATAGAGCAGGAGAGACAGAGGAGATTTTCCACTTGCTGGTACATTCCCAGGTGGCCACAACAGACAGAGCTGAGCCAATCTGAAGCCAGAAGCCAGGAGTTTCTTTCGAGTCTCCCACGTGGGTGCAGGGTCCGAAGGACTTGGGCCATCTTCCATTGCCTTCACCACCCACAAGCAGGGGGCTGGCTGGATAGAAAGTGGAACAGCTGGAACTCAAACCATACCTTCTGGAATGCTGGTGTCACAGACAGAAGCTTAACCTGATAAACCACTCTGCCAGCTCCACATTTAAGGTTATTTATTTTCATTTATTTGAAAGGAAGCTAGAGAGAAAAGAGTGAGATTTTCCATTCACTCATTTCTCCCAAAATCCATTCACAATGTTTTTAATCACAGCAAAAATAAATCCTGTAATTTTGGTGGTTACTTCCCACTCTCTTCAGTCCCCAACAAGCACTAATCTACTCTGTGTCAAACAGCCTGTTGCAGCCATTTATTAATTTTTATTGGAAAGGCAGATATACAGAAAGGAGAGACAGGGAGAAATACCTTTCATTTCCTGGTCCACTCCCCAAGTGACCACAACAGCTAGAGCTGAGCCACTCCAAAGTCAGGAGCCAGGAGCTTCTTCCAGGTCTCCCTCATGGGTACAGGGTCACAAGGCTTTGGGACATTCTCCATTGCTTTTCTAGGCCACAAGCAGGGAGGTGAATGGGAAATGGGGCAGCTGGAACACAAACAGACGCCCATATAGCAGCCTGGCGCTTGAAGGCAGAGGATTAGCCCGCCAAGCTATTTTACCGGGCCTGCCCAGTGTTTTTGATTGTCTCTTTGATCATTTGATCACATCATTCTACAGCAGGCAAAGCTGGACTCCACTGTGGATCAAATTTGCATTTCTCTTGTGAGTAACAATGTAGAACATATTTTCATATGCTTATTGTCTATTTGGCTTTTTGTTTTTTTAAAGAAATGTCTATTCAGGGCCCGGCGGTGTGGCCTAGCGGCTAAAGTCCTCACCTTGAATGCCCCGGGATCCCATATGGGCACCGGTTCTAATCCCAGCAGCTCCACTTCCCATCCAGCTCCCTGCTTGTGGCCTGGGAAAGCAGTTGAAGACGGCCCAAAGCTTTGGGACCCTGCACTCGCGTGGGAGACCCGGAAGAGGTTCCTGGTTCCCGGCTTCGGATCAGCGCGCACCGGCCGTTGCAGCTCACTTGGGGAGTGAATCCTCGGATAGAAGATCTTCCTCTCTGTCTCTCCTCCTCTCTGTATATCTGACTTTGTAATAAAAAAAAAAAAAAAAAAAGAAAAAGAAATGTCTATTCAGACTTTTTGCTTGTTTTAACATGGGGTTGTCCTTTCATTGTTGAGTTGTAATAATTCTTTTTATTTTATAGATACTAAACCATTGGCCGGTACATACTTTGCAAATATTTCTTCCCATTCTGTGAGGTGTGCTTTTGCTTTTTTGATAGTATCCTTTGAAATACAAGTTTTAATTTCAATAATGTCCTATTTGTGTACTTTTTCAATTGGTTGCAGGTGAGTTTGTTTTTGGCAAATTAAATTTACATACATTTATCCTGTACCATCTGTTGTTTGGAAATATATGTACAGTGTGGAATGGCTAAATCAAACTAATGAGCTTCTACTGGTTGCTTCTGATTTTGGTGACACCTCAAAGAAATATTCTCCAAAATCTCTTTAAGAATATTGCGTGACATTTTTAAAATTTGGGATAGAACAGATAAATTTTTTTTTATTGTGGAAATAACATACGACAAAAAGCACATAGTATATAAACGTGTAACTCAGTTACTCAGTTACTATGGAGCCATAATCAGATCCTGATACAGTCTTGCTCATCCCAAGAAAGCACCTTGTAGTACCCTAACTCCTTCCCAATCACAGCACCCCCTCATCTCTGTGCAAGCCTGGGATTGGTTGGTTTCAGAGGCTATGAGGGACAGGTAGACAAAGAGACAGCTCTTCTGTCTATGGGTTCACTCCCCCAAGTGCTAATGACAGCTAGGAGTAGTGCCAGGCCAAAGTCAGGAGCCAGGAACTTCTTCCAAGTCTCCCACATGTGTGGCAGGGACCCAGCTATCTGAGCCATCACCCACCATCTCCTAAGGTTTGCCCTAGCAGGCAGCCACAATCAGGAGTGGAGCCAGGACTCAAGCCAAACATATTAGTATGGGATGCTAGTGGTACAGCAGCATCTTAACTACCTACCAAATGCCTGCTCCAGGCCAGTGGTTCCAGAAGTCAAGTCGCAAATCAGATCTTTGGGCTCAAATGGTTAATAATCTTGAATGAATTTTTTTAATGAAAAGTAAATAATTTTTCTAATATCAATTTCTTTAAATGCTTAATTTGTATAAAGATCTAAGTGTTTGCACAGGGGCCAGCAGTGTGACACAGCACATTAAACTGCTGCTTGCAGCAAGAGCATCTGGAACCACAGTGTTTGAGTCTCAGTTGCTCTGCTTCTGATCCAATATTCCTCCTGCTGATGTGCCTGGGAAGGCAGCAGAAGACAGCCCAAGTACTTGGGCCCCAGCCACCCACACGGGAGATTGGGATGGAATTCCTGGCTCCTGGCTTTGGCCTGGCCCAGCATTGCTTGTTGTAGCCACTTGGGGAGTGAACCAGTAAATGGAAGATCTCGCCCTCTCTTTCTGTTGCTCTGCATTTTAAGTAAATTCAAATAAATAAATCATCATAAATAAATTTTGTTTGCATAAAGCTTCATTAATCAATCTGTTTTTGTTGGTTGTATTCCAATTCATTTAAGCTATACAGCACATTTTCGTTAATTAACAATTCCCTCTAGGTAGAAGGAAAATAACATTAGTCATAAAATGCCTAAGACTTATTTCTTGTACATTTACCACATACCCAAGATGCTATCAAGGCATTCTATTGGTCAGTCTTTACAACCTACATTAGTAAGACAGGTCTGTTTTCATCCCACCCCACCCCATTTCCTATTATTTCTACAAACAGAAGCCCTGAGGCTAACAGCTGAATTTGGATGAAAAACCAGGCAGGCTGACTCCAGATTTTGCATGAGGCACCCCCACTGCCAACTCTTCCCCCGGGAACCACGACAGTCAGAGCAACCAAGAACTGCTCTGGCTTCTGTCTAGGAAAAGGGATGCTCACTTCATCCCTGCCGTCTCTCTGATGCTCCTTCAGATGCACAGTGGCTGCAAGGAGTCCCTGTGCTAAATGGTGTTTATACACAGCACCTTTCCTCTTGTTACATGGTGCATGTTGACAGATTCATGGGGCTCCTCAGGTATTAGGACCCAGTAGGATCCCTTGTACTGTGGCTAACAGCCCACCACCCTGCTTTGAAATTTGAGACATAATGGAAAGTATGTGTCTTTAAACAAAGGAAGAATCAGTCCTTCCCTGAGAAACAGGTAAAACTTGGGGCCCGAAAAGCTGCATGATTCCACACAAAGATACAGACACATAAAGTACACTAAAAGTCACTCCGAAGCACTAGCTTTGTCATTCCTTTTACCAGCTCTTTAGGGTGTGGAAAATAAGGGAGGGGCAGGTCTTTAGTCTGGCAGCTAAGATGCCAGTATCACACCTCAGAGTACCAGGGTTTGATTCCTGACTCCAGGTTGTTGCTAACATGGACCCTGGAAGGTCCTGATGATAGCTCAAATACTCGGGTCCTGGTCACCTGCCAGGGACACCTCCATGGATGAGCGCTCACAGTTTCAATCTCACTGCCCCGAGTGAATCGAACAGATAGGAATTCTGCTTCTGTCTCGCTCTGTTCATTGCGCTCGCTCTCTCTCTCTTTTTTAAAGATTTATTTATTTTTAAAGGAAAGTCAGATATGCAGAAAGGAGAAGCGACAGAGAGGAACTTCTTCCTTCCAATGGTTCACTCCCCAAGTGACCGCACCGGCTGAAGCTGAGCCAATTCGAAGCCAGGAGCCTTCCAGGTCTCCCACATGGGTGCAGGGTCCCAACACTTTGGGCTGTCCTCGCCTGCTTTCTCAGGTTACAAGCAGGGAGCTGGATGGAAAGCAGGGCTGCCGGGATAAGAACCGGTGCCCATATGGGATCCCGGCGAGTTCAAGGCGAGGACTTTAGCCACTACACTATCCTGCCGGGCCTTGCTCTGTCTCTCAAAAGAGAAAAATTTATTGATAAAAATAAGGATACTTACAAACAACAGAAAGTAGAGCTTGAAATCTGACAGGAAAGAGCTGGCATGGATTGGCTCATGCCTCGCTGGGTGGGACACAAAGATTAGTTACTCCTCACCATGGTGTTGAGGATTTTCCTGCACACCCCCCCCAAAAAATGTTCTGCACCGTAAATGTCGACAAATATCTTGTTAGAGTTACAAACCAGTCTAGATTATCCTAAAATCTGCCAAGATCAGCAAAATTAAACTTCAACACAACAAATGGCTAAATACTAAAATGAAATAGAAACGAGACAGCTGAATGGTACCTTATAGCCATTTTAAGGTATATAGCAGCCGGTCCTGTATATAAACTAAAATTGAAATGTCAATGAGCTAATCATAGGTTGTGGTTAGGACTTGCTTTTTTTTTTAACATACTGGTTACTCAAAACCATGTCAATTCCATAATATTGCAAATTGCTGTTGATGTTATATTGGGACTCTTAACTGACTGTGATGATATTCTACCAGCTCTAACTTCAGACCAGAAATGGTCTCCCCAAGAAACTGTTCAACCCATCTGGACAATAAGTAGCTGGACTCTATGCTTGGTATATGTTTGCAAGGAAAGAATCTTGATTGAATTTGAACTGTCATACTGCATCAAGGTGGAGGAATCCACCAGGGGGGAGGGAAGGGGGGAGGGGACTCCCAGAGCCTATGAAACTGTCACATAATGCAAAATAATTAATAAAAAAAATAAGGGTACTTATAAAAAAAAGTGTACTGGGCCCGGCAGCATGGCCTAGCGGCTAAAGTCCTCGCCTTGAACGCCCCGGGATCCCATATGGGCGCTGGTTCTAATCCCGGCAGCTCCACTTCCCATCCAGCTCCCTGCTTGTGGCCTGGGAAAGCAGTTGAGGACGGCCCAAAGACTTGGGACACTGCACCCGCGTGGGAGACCCGGAAGAGGTTCCTGGTTCCCGGCTTCGGATCGGCGTGCACCGGCCCGTTGCGGCTCACTTGGGGAGTGAATCATCGGATGGAAGATCTTCCTCTCTGTCTCTCTTCCTCTGTGTATATCCGGCTTTGTAATAAAATAAATAACTCTTAAAAAAAAAGTGTACTGATGAATAAATAAATAAATAAATAAATAACTGAGGGTTTGGACCCAGCACAGTAGCCTAGCAGCTAAAGTCCTTGTTTTGCACACGCCAGTTCTAATCCTGGCAGCCCGGCTTCCCATCCAGCTCCCTGCTTGTGGCTTGGGAAAGCAGTTGAGGATGGCCCAAATCGTTGGGACCCTGCAGCTACATGGAAAACCCAGAAGCTCCGGGTTCCTGGCTTCGGATCAGCGCAGCACCAGCCGTTGCAATCACTCAGGGTGTGAATCATCAGAAGGAAGAAGTTCCTCTCTGTCTCTCCTCCTCTCTGTATATCTGACTTTCCAATAAAAATAAATCTTTTTAAAAAAATAAGTGATGGTTCATACCAAAAGTAGAACTCAGTGTTATAAAGTAATCAGACGATTTCACCATTTTCTAATGTCATTCTCTCATTCTCTTACACTCTCGCTTTCTCTGTCACACACACACATATACTCGCCTCTTACATCTTCTCCTCAATCAAGCACAGTCCCAGCACCACATAGGAAGTGGATATCCTAACCTCCTTGGCAAATTGTTGGAAACATTCCTTTTTTTTTTTAACCAGGTTTGTGCTCTAGAAGAATTCACCAGGGATATTAATACCTTCGACTAACGGGATTGCTGACTGCTGTCACCTGTCGTGGGGTGTTTGTCTCAGTCACAGCACACCAAAGTGAGCATAGTACGTGAATTAAACTCCGCTTCAAATGTGGCAAGCTAAATTGCCCGTGACTGGCTTGGTGGCTCTTCTCTGGCAAACTAATGACCCAGCATAGCTCAACAGAATGCTTCCTTGGCACAGGGCTCCCTCCAGCCTCATTTGTTGAGTGGGGTCATATTTTCCAAGGGCTTCATTAGCAGTTGAAGGTATGTACCCTTGTTTAAAATTGCAATTAATCTCGCATGCTGATTGATTGTCTTCTTCTTGTTTTTTGCCTTTTGTGATGTTTCTATTTATTATCTTTTTTCCCCCTTAGCATTTATTTGGCCATCCAAAAATGTTCCCCTCATCTGGAGGTTTATTTGACTTAGCTTTCTACTTTTGTTTTGCTTTCCAAGGACCACACTTGAAGGGTTGTTTCTCAGGGAAAAAAAAGTAACCATTTCTCTGACTTGCAAAGTGGCTTTATATTTAACCTTTCCCAAACCAAAGCTAGGTTGATTTTCCCAGAAATCCTAAGGAGCAGATCGTGAGACATAGTACAATATGAAGCTAGGAGCCTGGGGTCATATTGCATTGTCTTTAAACCTCTCCTTAACTGTAAAACAAGGATCAGAATAGGACCTACTTCATAGAGATACCAGCAATAACATGTTAATGCATAGAAAGCATTAAATTTGGGCATCTAGCAAATACGGATTAAAAGCTAACTATAATTTTTCAAAGATTTACTTATTTTTATTTGAAAGGTAGAGTTAGAGAGATCTTCCATCAGCTGGTTCACTGCCCAATAGCTGCAACAGCCAGAGTTTGTCCAGCCTGAAACCAGGAGTCTGGAGTCTTCTCTGGATCTCCCACATGGTAGCATGGGCCACAGGCCTTGGGCCATTTCCCGCTGCTTTCCCAGGCCTCTACACTTGTACACTACAATGCCGGACCCATTACGAGTTTCTTGACTTCTTTGTGGCCAGAATGAGAAATGACCATGTTTATTTCAATTAGACCCATCTGGAGTTTATCTCATTGGGAAAGGCACAGCAGTGGGAAAGAAATCTGAGAATGGGGCAACTAACCTTCAGAAAAGACAGAAAAGATAAATAAAAGATATAATGAAGATCTAGAGCTTGAAGAGACCATTTGTGCAGCCATCTCAACCCCAAAGCGGAGCTTTGAAGGACAAATGATAGAAGGTAAAACGAAAGTTGGAAATGAAATTAAGCTGGATGTAGCAGGCTCACTCCAACTGAGGTTAAACATTGCCTGCTGGCATAGCGTAATAATTAAGGGACTGAGCAATTGGGAATTTCAGATAAACTGATTTACTTCAACATGCTTAAAGCACGTCTTATTTTACAGACTTTTTACATACTCATTTCTTTTTTATTTAAACATTTATTTTTATTGGAAAGGCAGATACACAGAAAAGATCATCTTCCATACATTGATTCACTCCCCAAGTAGCTGCAAAACGGCTAGAACTGAGCCAATCCAAAGCCAGAAGCCAGGAGCCTCTTCTGGATCTCCCACATGCATGCAGGGTCCCAAGGCTTTGGACCGTCCTCAACTGCCTTCCCAAGTCACAAACAAATAGCTGGATGGGAAGCGGGGCCTGCAGGATTAGAATCAGTGCCCATATGGGATCCCAGCACATGCCAGGTGAGGACTTTAGCCACTAGGCTGCCATGCCGGGTCCCTACATACTCATTTCTAAATGGCCCAATGGATTAATATATTTTTAAATGGCTTTTATAAATTATAATAAACTGTTTAAAAAAAGAATGCCTCAGGAGTTGGTGTGACATAACAGATTAATCTTCTGGCCTACGGTGCCTGCATTCCATGTGGGCATTGCCTGAAGTCCTAACTGCTCCACTTCCAACCCTGCTCCCTGCTAATGCTCTTGGAAAAGCAGCAGAGGAATAATACAGCAATGGATGGTCCAAGTCTATGGGCCCTCACCCACTCACTCAAATCCAGCCTGAGCCCCTCAATCTCATTTAAGATACCAGGTATTAGGCCCAGCACCATGGCTCCGTGACTAAATCCTCACCTTGAATGCATTGGGATCCCATATGGGTGCTAGTTCATGTCCCAGCTGCTCTACTTCCCACCCAATTCTCTGCTTGTGGCCTGGGAAAACAGAAGAAGACGGCCCAAAGCCTTGTGACCCTATACCCACGTGGGAGACCCGGAGGAAGTTCCTGGCTCCTGGTTTAGATCGGCTCAGTTCTGGCCTGTTACAGCCACTTAGGGAGTAAACTACCAGATAGAAGTTCTTCCTCTCTGTGTCTCTTCCTCTCTGCTAACATCTGCTGCCTTCCAGGGTGTGCATTAATAGAAGGCTGGAGGGGCCCAGCAGCATGGCCTAGCGGCTAAAGCCCTCGCCTTGAACGTGCCGGGATCCCATATGGGCGCCGGTTCTAATCCCGGCAGCTCCACTTCCCATCCAGCTCCCTGCCTGTGGCCTGGGAAAGCAGTCAAGGACGGCCCAATGCTTTGGGACACTGCACCCATGTGGGAGACCCAGAAGAGGTTCCTGGTTCCTGGCTTCGGATTGGCGCAACACTGGCCTTTGTGGTCACTTGGGGAGTGAATCCTTGGATGAAAGATCTTCCTCTCTGTCTCTCCTCCTCTCTGTATATCTGACTTTGTAACAAAATAAATAAATCTTTAAAAAATAGAAGGCTGGAATTGGGAGTAGGGCTGGAGCACAAACTCAGACACTCCATGTGGCATGTCCTGCGCTGAGCACCAGCCTTGTCATTGCCACCTTTAATCCTAAACCTAGAGTTTAGTCCTTCTTTGTCTCTTATTACTGATAAGATGTAAAATTAAAAGAGACAAAAAAGATACTCACTTTCTGACCTTCATCACTGTTGTTACCAGTTTTGTTGACTTTGAGTATTTTTGCAAGATGCCTGCTGATTTGGGGCTTGGACATATGGCAACCATTTCAAAGTGAAAGTTTCAGATTCTTCCATGACCAAAGGCATTGATCTTATGACAAAAGACTACAGCATCCAGGAAACAACAGGGCCCCTCTTTCTGCTTTAGGCATAAAAGCATGAAGACCTGTCTTACAGATACCAAGTTTAGTTCGTGTTGTATGAAATCTATCTCAGCAGCAATGCTAAATCCCATCAATGCTAAATCCACAGGGCAGGTTAGAAGAGAACAATAAAAACAATAATAATAATAAATGAAGGAGACAATGCTATGGAGAAGAAAAAAAATTTTTTTTTCTTTCCGCTTGTCTGTGATAATTCCCGCTACAGAACTGTCCATCATTGTCTCCCTTAGGTCAGACAAGTGTCTGACTTCAATGCCTGGGTGACAAAGAGTAAACAATGCCAAAATCAATTGTTTGAGAGAAAGGGAAAAAAAAAAACCAACGTATTTTCAAGAAACTTGTTAGGAGTATCCATGAAGCCACATGTTCCATTTTCAACGCATTAGGATATAAACTCAAAACCAGAGAGAGTAAGATAGAGGAAATGGAGGCCACCAAATGCCAATGATGCCCAGTTTCCTGGCACCTGCTCCCAGTCCCAGGAATGTGACCTTTTCCCTGGGGACCCCTCTACAATTTTCTATTCCAAAGAATGCCTTCCCACATGGGGCACAGAGATTTTCTCCAGGGGAAACCACCAACTTCATTCAAACCTCTTAGGCCTGGCATAATTAATTACTTTTCCAAAAACTATTTCCAGTTACTAGAAAAAATAAATAAAACTCTGCTCCCCTAAACACAGAACTCATCCTTAACAAAGAGCTTTGAGCTCTTTTACACCATTGATTGATATCTGTCAGCTCCAGTCCCCTGTGAGATACATGCCAAGATGGACATAGATGTGCAAGGGACATACAGGGGAGGCACATGTAGAGAGAACCTTCTCAGTCACAGTGCAGATCCTACACCAGCAAACAAGGTGAAGAAAGACCAAGCAGGTGCTTCAGCCAGCAGTATGAGTCTGAGAAAGCCTCCACCAGGCTGATGGGAAACCAGAAGCACAGACTCCCTACAGTAGCGTGGATCAGGAAGGATGGTCTACTTTTTATACCCAGCCGTGTTTAGCAATTCACAGCTTGAAGGAGCCTGGCCCTGACCTTCACACTGCAGAAGTCCAAAAGTAGGTTCCTGGAGGCAGCCTGATAATTCTCTTCCTCGTAACAATTTTGTTTGAAGGAAGGTCTTAGAAGTAGGATCCCTTGGTTTTTACAACTTCTTTTAAAAAAAAAAAAAAGATTTATTTTAGTTTTATTACAAAGTCAGATATACAGAGAGGAGGAGAGACAGAGAAGAAAATCTTCTGTCTGGTGATTCACTCCCCAAGTGAGCGCAACGGCTGGTACTGCGCTGATCCAAAGCCGGGAACCAGGAACCTCCTCCAGGTCTCCCACGCGGATGCAGGGTCCCAAAGCTTTGGGGCGTGCGTCCTCGACTGCTTTCCCAGGCCACAAGCAGGGAGCTGGATGGGAAGTGGAGCTGCTGGGATCAGAACCGGCGCCCATATGGGATCCCGGCACGTTCAAGGTGAGGACTTTAGCCGCTAGGCCACGCCGCCAGGCCTGGTTTTTACAACTTCTTAGATAAGTTGGCCACTTTGTCATTTTTCAGACATACATAGCTACTTATACTCACATACTAGCTCTTTGGCTAAACAGACAATGGATCCACTTTCCTAATAAGATTCAAGTGAAGTCTTGACCTATCCACTGAGAGAAAGTAAAGCTTCCACAGATCTTCAAGGAACGTTAGGTATTGATTCTGAATGGATGCTAATTCTCAGACCCAAACCACTGGAGATCAATAGTTATAGGAAATACTCATGGTGCTCAGGTCTACCCCTAAGGTTATTTTCCGAGTTTGTTGATATTTCATTGAAACAGATGTGGGTTTCAAAATGGGGCTGTCTCCACAATGGGGTGTAGAAAAAGGGTTAATATCATAAGAAGGACAAATGGAAACCCTTGAAATTCCCCATCACCTTCCACCAAATATGAAACTAAAAGCAATTCTCCCACAGCCTAGGGAGAATTGTCAAGAGTGAGGCCATCACTAATGCCTTAAGAGATGCAGGTAGAAGAGATGCGGGTGGGCTGATTCTTAAACCACCATCACTTCACTTGCCTGCTTGGTTTGTATGGAAGACAGATTCATCTTGGGTAATGATTATGGGTTATGATTGGCTTAACCAGGCAAAACAAACTCCAACTCCTGTTCTAGATGTGCTAAGCTGAGCAAATCCACACAAGCGTCTGGCATATGGCACACACTGACTAATCACACAGGGTGTGGAGGGGAGGGGAGTTCCATCAAAAAATTCTCAAGGGTCACCATCATCTTTTGATTGTACTACATTTTCAGTCTTACCTGGGGCCTACTTCAGCCATTCTGCTCTCTGTATTCATCAAACTTCCCTTACTGCTAAGAAATTCCTGCCACAAGCTACTTATGAAGGATAAAGTTTTATTTTTGCTCACAAGTTTGAAGGTTTATGTATAAGACTGAATTAGCTTTTCCGCTGGCAAAATTACCAGCTGGCTCAGAGCATCACATGGCAAAAGAAAGTCCTTGGATCTGTCTCTTAGCAAGTCACCAGAATTCCTAACCCAATTACCTCCCATACACCCAACCTCTAAATGTCTTTATTGGATTAAATTTCCACCTGTATAGCACTATTGAAATGAGACATTGGGGACCAAATCTTAACCATATGGGGCCTTTAGGGGACATTCAATATTCTTACTAATGACTAAACCTCAGTGTTGAATATCCTAGTACTCAGACCTTGATCACCTTGATATTCCATGTTCCCACTTCATTTATGCTATCAGGCTAGCTTACATATGATGAGCTGAAATGCTGAATATCTTGAAACATAATTCCTTTATTAAATTCTGTCTCCAAGATAACTTGTGTGGATTCTGCTTTGCTCATGATATAACCCCACATTGTACTGTCTAGGATCTTTTGTAGATTAAACCAGAAATGATTACCAAATGTGTATGATTTTTCCATGAGACTGAATTTCTCTATAAAAGGAAATCAAACTGCTTTTATGTGACTATATAAGTGGTCCATGAGAGACTCAAGCAAACTTTTTTAAAGATTTATTTATTTTCATTACAAAGTCAGATATACACAGAGGAGCAGAGACAAAGAGAAAGATCTTTCGTCTGATGATTCACTCCCCAAGTGACCGTAACGGCTGGTGTTGTGCCAATCCAAAGCCAGGAACCAGGAACTTCTTTCAAGACTCCCATGCGGATGCAGGGTCTCAAGGCTTTGGGCCATCCTCAACTGCTTTCCCAGGCCACAGGCTGGGAGCTGGATGGGAAGTGGAGCTGCCGGGATTAGAACCGGCGCCCATATGGGATCCCAGAACATTCAAGGAGAGGACTTTAGCTGCTAGGCCATGGCACCGGGCCCTTAAGCATATTTGGTTACTGGATTCATAATTGCCTTGGACTCCTTTGCATAGTAGAGTCAATGATGAGTCTGCTGGATTTCACATTGTCTATGATGTAGAAAGCATTTATCAAAGCCTGTTAGAGATTGTGGAGCCTTAGCTCCCAGGACTTCACAATGTGATTGAATTTGAAAACTGAACCTTCAAAAAAAGAGATGAAAGACCCCACGTGATGGCTCAGTGGCTAAATCCTCACTTTGCAAGCACCAGGATCCCATAAGCACACCAGTTCATGTCCCAGCTCTCCACTTTCTATCCAGCTCCCTACTTGTGGCCTGGGAAGGGAATGGAGGATGGCCCAAAACGTTGGGACCCTGCATCTGCATGGGAGACCCAGAAAAGGCTCCAGGCTTTTGGCTTTGGATCAGCTCAGCTCTGGCCATTGCAGCTGCTTGGGGAGTGAATCAGCAGATGGGAGATCTTCCTCTCTGTCTCTCCTCCTCTCTGTATGTCTGCCTTCCCAATACAAATAAATGGATGAATGAATGAATAAATCAATCAATAAATAAGGGATGAGATTAAAGTGAGGTCACTAGGGTAGACCCTCATTCAGTGCATCTAGTGTGCTTGCTTATGCAGAGAGGAAGTGTGGACACAGGGAGATTCCAGGAATGTTTGCACAGAGACCATGTGAGGACACAGCAATAAGGTGTTCATTTTCCAAGGAGAGAGAACTTGGGAGAAACCCACCCTGTGGACACCTTGATGTTGAAATTTAGTGTCAAGAATTGTGAAGAAAAAAAATATCTTGTCTAAGCCACCCAGTCTGTGGTTCTGTCATGCCAGCCCTAAAAAGCTAGCACCTAGCCTATGATGTAAAAATGTGACATATTGTCTAAAACTTGAGTAGTCAGATACATAAAGGTCACAAGAGAGGGTGGCGACGCCTCTGGCTCGTGTCCACTGGGGCGCATTGCTCCGGCTGAAGGCTCCCAGCATTCCCTGCTTTCTACTTCTCGGGACACTTTTTAGTTTTTGCTTTATATTTTTATTTGATTCTTTTTCTCCTTCCTTCCCTTAAACTTTCTTGCCATGAACTTTATGATGCCAATAACACCACATATCACTCAAGGATCTTACGAATTACATTTTCCCAGTTTCACACAGGGGGAAAGAGAGGAGCAGAGAAGTTACATAACTTGTCTCAGGCACACTGCTAGGGAGTGACAGAGTTCTAGAACGCATGCTATTTATCACTGTGGGACACTAAATTTTACATAAAAGCTAGGGATGTCCTCGGACTTACCTGACTCAGTCCACTTTTGTTGCTGAAACTGGGTAATTTATAAGGACTAAAATTTGTTTCTCACAGCTTAAATCAGGAAGTCCAAACTCAAAGTATTCAGTGTCCTGTGAAGGCTCTTCCGCATGTTTGGCGACTCACCCAGAGGAAGGACAAAAGGTCCTGGCTGCTTCTGCTGAGTCCTCTTATAAGGGTGCTAATCCCGTTACAGAAAGTGAACTTCATATGGGATAGGTAGGTAGGTAGACACACATTCTCCATCCTATGTAATCCTATCTGCTCACCTGTCAATCAAATGACCCCATCTCCAGAATATACTTCCGCTCACCTGGAATTTGGTGGGTAGTAGTGGTACCACATAACTACTCCATTTTCCAAGTTCATAAGCAGCCTGGCGATGAGGAGGATCTCCCTTCCTTTTCCCTTCCCAGCCTATTCTATCCCTGAACATGGTTCACATATGTCTGGGATTTCCTCACTTTTAAAATAAACAGTATCACTTTGGGGCCCAGAGCAATATCCTAGCGGCTAAAGTCCTTGTCTTGCATGCACCAGGATCCCATATAGGCACCAGTTCTAACTCCGGCAGCTTCACTTCCCTTCCAGGTCCCTGCTTGTGGCCTGGGAAAGCAGTCAAGGACGGTCCAAAGCCTTGGGATCGTGCACCCACATAGGAGACCCTGATGTAGCTACAGGCCTCTGACTTCAGATCGGCACAGCTCCGGCCTTTATGGTTGCTTGGGGAGTGAATCAACGGATGAAGATCTTCCTCTCTGTCTCTCCTCCTCTCTGTATATCTGACTTTGTAATAATAAAAATAAATAAATCTTTTTAAAAATAAAATGAACAGTATCACTTTGTAAGCCATACGTGTGCCTACAGAATGTTTTTAAAGTAGGAGGCAAGAACCTATGAAAAGAATATTAGCCTCAACCTAGCCCATAACATACCCGATAGCTGAACCACCCCCTAAGTCCCCACCAGCCTTGGGTTCCAACATAAGAATTTTTGGCAGACACATTCATTCAGACCACAGCATTATCCTTTCACAAATGTTTCACTTTTACTGAATTAAAGGGGAAGGGAGAGAGCAACTTATATTTCATATCTATGTTAAAGTCACTTTTAAAATTACATATTCCCTCCTTGGGAAAGTAGTATCTAAAAATCAAGTCTTTTGGTAATAGCTGAAGTCCATGCACATATAACCCAAGAGCAATTAACATATGTGCAACTTCTAAATGCAAATTTAAAAAGTAGACAGAATCACGCCGACAATGTAATAAACATCTTAGTCCAAGTTAGCAAGAATCCAGTGAGAAGGAGCAACGATGAGTGGTCTTCCAAAGCTTCATGGAAAAAGAGTTTTGTGAAATAACGATGCAAGCGTATCAAATTTTTGCAGCAAAATAAACATGTTTGAATACCTGTTTCCCATGAGCATTTTGAAGTACCTGTGTGCCTCTTCCACTTGTCCACACCCTAGACATGTGGGCAATTGGGCTAGGAGAGCCTGGTGACCAGCAAACCCATAAGGCTGTGAGGTGGTACATCAGCGTCAATGACGGGCTCCTGTGAGGAGTGATCAAACATGGGCCCTGAAAGCCTCAACCATTTACTTTTGCACCATTCTGGTTATCCACCAATGAGATGTAACCTCATGATGTCTTACCTGAGAACCCCTCTTAGTCCCTCTCTCTAATCTCTGTCCACCTACCAATCACCTGTGGCTCAGATAATCTCGGTCACCAATCCCTTGGGGCCAGCCCACAGCCCCTGCCCACCAATTCCCCACACCCCCCATCCCTTCCAGGCCCACCTGGGTTGGATAAAATGAGCCTCCACATGTGCCCCCTTCCCTCTTTACCTGGCTCTTCCCTGTCCTCCTTCATCTTGCCTTCTTCCCCTGCCCTGGCAGCCCCCATCCAGCCACCATGGCAGCAGCATTTCCCTTCTTGGTCTCTTCCCCTTCACCCCCGTTCCTGTTCCTATCCAGCTGGAATAAAGAACCTACTAAGCACCTTGTTGCGTCTGGCATTTTGGCTTGTGGTAAAGTTATCGTGAAAAGAGGACTTGGCTGCGGGGAATTAGCTGCGCATGAGAACTTAAGGGCATCTAAAAACTAAGAGCCCCCAGCTCTGGGCTGCTCCTCACAGAGGTCAAGCAAGCTTGCAGTACTGAGGCCAGCATTTGTGTGGCTTTGTAACACAATGTTTAGACCTCAACTCTGATGAAAAGCTTTTTAGAGAAAGGATCCAACATGGTCAGCGGCCGCACAACAGCAGAAGGAGGATTCAAGTGTGTGGTGCCCTGTGACTCAGCACCCACCAAAGGACTGAGTGGGTTCTTGCCACCAGCCAAGGATTTTCCTTCATTGATTTTTTTTTTCCTCCTCTGTGTCCTGCTTCAACTTGATCCTGTTTAGTGAATGAGGCTGATGGCAAAATGGAAGACTGAACAAAAAGCTCCCTGCGAAGCGCTGTCACAGCCTTTCAACCTAGGCTCCCAGGAACTTGGGCAAGCGGAAGAATCCTTTGTCTTCAGATGATGACAGGAGGGGGAAAAAATCTCAACTATTCGGCTGTGGAGCATCACTCAAGCATGCCTTAATGGGGAAGGTCTAATGAGGAATGTGGGCTTTGAAAATCCCGGTATTAAAAGCCCCCAGTGCTTCTCACTGCGTGTTCCACACAGTTAGAATTAATGGGATTCGAGCAAGACATTAGAGATTAGGTACTATTTTCCCCAATTTGATGGCCCCCGATGCTTCTTTGCTTTACCGGTCATGTTCAAAGAGATCCTGGCCTGCTATTACAATAAAACATGTCCGAGAAAATACTCCCTGTGCTTTGTGACTTCTAAAGGCGGTAGCAGAAATACAGAATAAAAGGGACTACCTAGGGCACCACAGCTGCCGCCAGCCCTCACAACCCTCTGCCCCTCCCGCGGGTGACCTATTCATGGATTCCTGCTCAGGAGCTTAGCTCAAGCGTTCACAGGGAGCTGAACCTAAAATCAATCCTGAACAATCTAGGAAATCAGGCAAAGCTCCTTCCAGATGTGGGATTTTAGGTAGACGAAATGCAAAGATCCTCCTGGGCTTTCTCCCCATAGATTAAACAGCATTTACCCTCCCCACCAACACTTTACTTTGGACCTCAGAAAATGCTGCTCATGAAACAGAATGAGATCACAAACATTGGGATGCACATGTGTGATGAAACAGCTGTAAGGCATAGAGATTATGGATCAAACAGACCGCCGCTGTTATTTTTTTGAAGTACATGTGTTTTGGGGAAGGATGAACAACAGATGACGACGACTGAATGCAAAATTGTTGTGATTTTATTTCAAGTTTATTTATTTGAACGGCAGAATGACAGAGTGAGAGAAAGTGACAGAGAAACTAAAAAAGAAGGATCTTCCATGTCCTAGTCCACTCCCCAGATGCCTGGGTCTTGTTGCACGTGGGAGCCATGAACTCCGCCCTGGTCACCCATGCAGGTGGGTGGTAGAGATCTAAGCACTTACCTCTTCCATGGCTTGCAAAACTGCATCAGGGGAGTTGATTTAGAAGCAAAACAAACAGGACTTGAACCAGAGTTTCACTATGGGATACAAGTGCTCTGGACAGCAGCATAACCTGCAGTACCAAAATGGTGGCCCCAATTTTCCTGATTTTTATTTTAAAGAGGCTGGTGGTAATGAGCAGTTATTGCTTCAGCAAGGGAGTTTCAGATTAGGAAGATGAGAAAGTTCTGGAGATGGACAATGGTGATGGCTGCACCAACAACTTACTTGATGCTGAGGGATTGCACACTTCATATGGTAAAAAGGATAAAAACCGGGGCTGGTGCAATGACTGAAAGGGTTAATCCTCCACTTGCATGTGCCAGAATTACATATGGATGCCAGTTCATGTCTCAGCTGGTCAATTTCGCATCCAGATTCCTGCTTGTGATCTGGGATGGCAGTAAAAGATGGCTCAATGCCTTGGGACCCTGAACCCATGTAGGAGACCTGGAAGACACTCCTAGTTTTTGGCTTTGGGTCAACTCAGCTCCTGTCATTGTAGCCATTTGAGATTTGAGCCAGCAGATGGAAGATCTTTCTCTTTGTCTCTCCTTCTCCCTGTAAATCTGCCTTTCCAATAAAAAGAAATAAATCCTTTTTTAAAATTGTAAAAATTATCTGGTGTAAATATTACCACAAAAGAGTCACCAGTATTTTAGTAACAAAAATTATTACTGGGCCCAGCACGATAGCCTAGCAGCTAAAGTCCTCACCTTGCACACTGAGATCCCATATATTCAGCTCCCTGTTGTGGCAGCCTGAGAAAACAGTCAAGGACACCCACATGGGAAACCTGGAAGAGGCTCCGATCTCCTGGCCACTTGGGAAGTGAATCAATGGATGGGAAGATCTTTCTCTCTGTCTCTCCTCCTCTCTGTATATCTGAGTTTCCAATAAAAATAAAATAAATCTTTAAAAAAATTACTCCATGATTGCATATTTATTATAGAAACTTGAGAAAACATAAAATAGAAAAATACATTATTTGAAATTCTACCAGTCACTTTCTTTTTTTAAGTGACAGAGAGGAAGAGCACGCGTCCGATGATTCACTCCCCAAGTGGCCCCAACTGCTGGAGCCGAGCTGATCCGAAACCAGGAGCCTCCTCCAGGTCTCCCAAACAGTGCAGGGTCCCAAGGCCTTGGGCCATCCATGACTGCCTTCCCAAGCCACAAGGAGGGAGCTGGATGGGAAGTGGGGCCACCGGGACTAGAATTGGCACCAATATGGGATTCCCGGCATGTGCAAGGCGAGGACCTTAGCTGCCAGGCTACCACACCAGGCCCACCAGTCACTTTTAATATTAAATTTTAATGTAGTATTTTAATACTTCTAATATTTGTGTGTGTATACACACACATATTCAGCCAAATTCTGACAAATGTATACATTTAAATATGTAAAGAAATAAAACTTGGATTGTACTACTCAAATTACTTAACAATCTATTTTACCTAAAATGTATGAAAAATTGGAGTAGGTTTTGGTCCAGTAATTAAAACTCCACTTAGGACACGCACATTCCATAAAAGAAAGCTTGAATTTTAGTTGCAGGTCCACTTCTGATTCCAACTTCCTGTGGATGTACACCATGAGAGGCAACAGGTAGAGGCTCAAATACTTGGGTCCTACAACCCACAAGGCAGACTTGGATGGAGTTCCTGGTTCCTGGGTTCAGCCTAGCCCAACTGTTCCTTTTGATACCTTCAACTTGCATGATCATTTAGTTGTGATAAGTCTAGAGGTATTTGAGAATACTTAGGAAATTTCTGAAGAAATAGAATTAAAAGATAGGTCTATTTTGATAAAAAAAAAAAAAAAGTTTGATGGAATGGCATTGTGGTACAGCAAGTTAAGCCACCACCTACGACATGGGCATCCCATATGAACACCAATTCAAGCCGTGGCTGCTCCACTTCCAGTCCAGCTCCCTGCTGTTGTACCCAGGAGTGGCGGAAGTCCTTGGGCCGCTACATGTGCATGGGCATCCTGGATGAAGTTCTAGGCACCTAGCTTCAGCATGGTTCAACCCTAGGTGTTTTGGCCAATTAGGAAGTAAACCAGCAGATGGAAAATACCTTTCTCCATCTCTTCCTCTTTTTTCTGTGACTCTGCCTTTCAAATAAATCTTCAATGAAACCGAAGTCTGAAAATCACACACACTTTCAAAACACACATTATCTATGAAATTTTTAGATTATCACACAATTACTGGTATGATAATTTTTTAAAAGATTTTTAAATTTTTTATTGAAAAGGCAGATTTATGGAGAGGAGGAGAGACAGAGAGAAAGTAGAACAGCCAGGACTGGAACCAGTGTTCATATGGGATCCCAGTGCTTACAGGTGGAGTATTAACCAACTGAGCCTTCATCTTGGGCCCAAGAGTCTTCTTTGATAAAGCTACGGAGAAAGAGCAGGAGAGAGAGATCTTCTAGCCACATCCACAAATGGCTATGATAGGCAAAGCCAGACCAGGCCAATGCTAGGAGCCAGAAACTCCATCTGGGTCTCCCATGTGGGTGGCAGGAGCCCATGTACTTGGGCCATTTTCTGCTGCTTTCCCAGGTGCATTAGCAGGGAGCTGGGTATAAGAGGAGCAGCCAGGAATCCAATCGGTGCTGATAGGGGACGCTGGCATTACACAGCTTGATCCATCCACTGCACCCATCTTTGACAGTTTTGTAGAATTAGCAATTCTAATTTCATTTTAATTTCTTTAATTTCTAGGAGTATAGACTTGGCCTTGATATTCTATGATGCCTCAGTACTCCTTTCGATAAAATGCATGTGCATATCCTCTACCAATTTTATTTTGTGCATGCATTTTTCATAATTTATAAGTAGGAGCTCCTTTTATTTTAAATTCTTTAAACATTTATATATTTTTACCAGACAGGCAAATTTACAGAGAGAAAGAGAGACAGAGAGAAAGATCTTCCGTAAGCTGGTTCACTCCCCAAATGGCCACAACAGGAGCTGAGCTGATCTGCAGCTAGATCACAGTTTGCAGATTATAATATCTAACACACATGCATATCAACACTTATTAGAACTAATATATTCGACAAGGATACAAATATTAACTGTATTTCCACATACCAACAATGAAGAATCCAAAAATGAAATTCAGGAAATATTTCCTTTTAAGATTCATGACAAAAAAAAAAAAAAAAAAACCTTGGTAATAAACTTAATCAGGGAGGCAAACGACTAACTGGAAACTACAAAACGTTACTGAAACAAACTAAAAATAGAAGACATTCTACATTCACAGATTAGAAGGCTTAATATTGCTAATATGTCAAAACAACACATACTCAATATAATCTCTACCAAAATTCCAAACAAATTTATTGCAGAAATAGCGGAAATTCATCCCAAATAACAACAACAACAAAACTTCACAAACAAAAAATTGAGGTTTCATATTTCCTGTTTTCAAAACATATTACAGAGCTACAATAACCAAAACAATGTACTGGTAATAACAATAGGCATATGGACTTCTGGATCAGAATACAGAGTTGAAAAATCAATCATCGCATTTATGATCAAATTGATTATTACAATGCCGTAGCATCTTTTACCAAGAGAGAAAAGGTGCTCATTCTGCCATTTGGTATTGTGAACACTGGATATGCTCATACTAAGTAATGAATTTATGAATTTAGCCCCTTACATTACACTATATACAAAAATCAACTCATGGGCCCAGCGGCGTGGCCTAGCAGCTAAAGTCCTCGCCTTGAACGTGCCGGGATCCCATATGGGCGCTGGTTCTAATCCCGGCAGCTCCACTTCCCATCCAGCTCCCTGCTTGTGGCCTGGGAAAGCAGTTGAGGACGGCCCAATGCATTGGGACCCTGCACCTGCGTGGGAGACCCGGAAGAGGTTCCAGGTTCCCGGCTTCGGATTGGTGCGCACCGGCCGGTTGCGGCTCACTTGGGGAGTGAATCCTCGGATGGAGGATCTTCCTCTCTGTCTCTCCTCCTCTCTCTGTATATCTGACTTTGCAATAAAAATAAATAAATCTTTAAAAAAATTTTTTTTAAACTTTCAAGTATCAAAAGACATTATCAACAGGATAAAAAGCAACATACAGAGTGAGAGAAAAATATTTGCAAATCACTTATCTGATAAGGAATCACCCAGACTATAAAAGGAAAAACACTTCAATCACAAAAACAAATACTCCAATTAAAAAAAAAATGAAAGGCTGGAACAGATATTTTCAGAAAAAATATACAAATGGCCACTAAGCATATGAAAAGATATTTAACACCACTAACCACCAGGGGAATGCAAATCACAGATTCTATTGCATATCCATTAGAAATGCCATTAAAGAAACTTAACAACAGACAATGGCAAGTCTTGGCAGGGATCCGGAGAAGTTGGAGCGCTTGTGCATTGCTGGTGGGAATGTAAAATGGTACAGCCATTGGAGAAAACAGTATGGCCCTCCCTCAAAAACTAGACATATAACTTGCACGTGAGCTGGTAATGCTGCTTCTGGGTAAATATACATAATGATTGAAAGCAGGGACCCAAATAAATGGGATACCTGTCTACAGTGGTCTATTCTGGCACCTGCTGTGGTGTGGACGAACCTTGAAAACACTATACTATGTACACAAAAACTATATACTGATATTTAGAGGAGTAGTCTAATTTGCAAAGACTGAGAGTACAACGGCGACTGCCAGGGGCTGGGAGTAGGGGGCAGCGGGCTAGGAGGAAAGGGGAGTTGGCGTTACAGGGTACAGGCTTTGACTTTGGGAAAACATAAACATTCTAGATGCAGATGGTGGTGACAGCTGCACAATGAGAATGAACTTAGTGCCTCTAAGCTGCGCACTTGAAGATGATTCACATGGCAAATTGCATGTTAGATATTTTACCATAATTTTTTTAAAGTGCACTTGCTATAAAAGAATTCAAACAATACAAAAACATAGGAAGTAAACTTATTTCACTTTTATTTTTTATTTCTTACTTATTTGAAAGGTAGAGTGACAGACCTCACAGACACAGAGAGAAATCTTCCAACCATTTCGCTTCCCAAATGCTTATAACTGCCAAGCCTGGGTTAGGCCAAAACCAGGAGGCAGGGACAGATTCCGGGTTTCCTGGGAGGGTGGCAGGGAGCCAGGCCTTGAGCCCTCACCTGCTGCCTCCCAGGGTGCAAGCCAACAGGAAGCAGAGACAGAATTCAAGCCCAGCCCATGTGATGAGATGTGCACGTCCCAAGAGGCATCTCAACCACTGCCAACAAGCATCTACTCCTTGGGGCCAGCACAATAGCCTAGTGGCTAAAGTCCTCACTTCGCTTGTGTTGGGATTACATATCAGTACTGGTTCATATCCCAGCTGTTCCACTTTCCATCCAGCTCCCTGCTGTGGCCTAGGAAAGCAGTCAAAGATGACCCAAAACCTTGGGACCCTGAACCCACGTGGAAGACTTGGAGGAGGCTCTTGGCTCCTGGGTTTGGATAGGCTCAGTACCAGCCATTGCGGCCACTTGGGCAATGAATCAGCAGATGGAAGATCTTTCTCTCTGTCTCTCCTGTTCCTTGAAAATCTGCCTTTCCAATAAAAATAAAATAAACCTTAAAATAAAATCCTACTCCTTCATCTTCGTGTCCAAATCTCATTCATCCAGTTTCCCTCTGGTTTCAGAAATGAAAGATTCAGCTTTGTATGCCCTGCTCATAGTATTATTTTTTTAAATTCCTTTTGGCCCTCATTGATTAAAACTAACATTTTTCTTTTCTCATTCACTACATTCTGAGCCAAGACATCACTGCTATGTAGTTGCAATCATAGTTTGGCTGGAGTAGTTGTCCAATTTGTTCTATTCTCCATTTTCTGCTGTGGTACCAGATGTCCTCTGCAGGCCCCAATAGGCTGCCTTATCCGTCATATGCATCAGGGCCTTTCATCCACTGCTCCATCTTTTCCACTGAGAACCAGTTCTCACAGGTGGACCCAAGGGCCTAGGCCAGGTGACCTAGGAACCACCACACCCTCTACACCTGGGGCTCACAGACCCAGCACCCCCCACGCAGGCGGGCCCAAGGACCCTGGCAAGGCAACCTGGGCCCCACCAGAACTCCACTCCTGGGGCTAATTCTTTGATTTTTAATATGTCTACCAGATTGGACATAATTGCCACAACCTATTTTTAATTAAAATCTCCATCACCTCAAAAACAAACACCATTTATACTCATTCTCCATTGCTACCCTAGCTTTACACAACCATTAATCTACTTTCTGTTTCTTTACATCTGCCTTTGCTGGACTGTACACAGAGCCACTCAACAGGTGTGCCCTTGGGCCTGGTTTCTTCCACTTCTCTTTCACTGAGCATGTATTTGAGGTCTGTCCATGTTGTAGCATATACAGCAGCAGCACTCAGTTCCTTTTTATTGCCAAATAATACTCCATTATGTGACTATTCACATTTTGTTTAATGGACATTTTAGTCTTTTTCTGCTTCATGGCCAATGTAAACAACGAGGCTCTGAAGATGTGAATGGAAGTCGTATAGACATGTGTTTTTATTTCTTCTGGGCATATAATAGTTGGGAGGAGAATGGCTGGCTGATGTAGCAACTCCCTGTTTAACATTTTAAGAAGCCACCTTCTATCTTCCCAATGTGGCTGCATCATGTCACAATTCCCTCCTGCAACACATGGGTAGGTACATTTTCACCTCCATAAAGCAGCAGTGTAAACGGAATGAAGCAAGGATTTTGACAAAGAAGCATGTAGCTTCTCCCAGGCTTGAGATGCAGGATGGGCGATGCATTTCCTCTTTTCAACTTTCTGAATCTCTAAATTCTAACTAGAGCTAGAGTTCCTGGCACCAAACGTTCAGTAACCCATGCCAAGACCTCCCTCATTATGATGAAATACCCCTCCCTGTGCGCAAACACATTCACAAAGCTAAATTTCAAACACAGTTGTTGTGTCCTGGTGAATACAAAGACCCAAGCATTCATCACTCTCTCTGGTTTTAAATGGAGCATTTACTCACTGCTTTATTACTCTGACTTCAGACTGCTACAGACATGCTTTAACTGAAGGAAAGAAGGATGCCTCTTGCATTATTATATTCAAATAACAAAGTCAGAAAATACAGAACTGGAGGCATGCTTTTTATGAACAGCCAAGTTTAAATAACTGACAACATGAATTGTTGACATACAATCTATTCATCTCTCTGCACATTCAAAATCAAGTTGAGGCTTAACACAGACTGGGAAGCTACTGTTTGTCCATCTTCAGCAAATTCAACCAACACTCAAGGAAATTGGAAATGGACATGATAGTGAGTCAGAAAACATTCATATTGTGGGGCGCTAACCCCCAAAGAAAAGAAGCTTCTGTAAGGTACTTGGCAATGGCCTACTTATTCAAGCAAAATGCATTTTAGTGATTAAAATTACTTTGTTATTTCAAGGTTGGGTTGGGTTGGAAATTATTTTCTATTCTGTGGCCTACTTAGGTAGGAGGCATTACTTCACTGCTGGACGACACCATCAGATATTCTGCACTGGAAAACAGTCTGCTGTCTACTTTATTAAATTTTTTTCTACTTTTTTTACGAGCTGGGTTTGTTGTATGAATTGAATGGGAAGAAACCTAAATAGACAATTCTAGAAACTATCCTTGAAGAGCATCAATCCCCACCCCAGCCAAGAAATTGGTAATTTTCTCTCTCTGTTTTTCTCTCTCTGTATCTTCCATAAGCATCATCCTCTAGAACAAAAGACAGACTGGATCCCACTTTCAGAGGGGACAAAAAAAAATATCTTGGTGATTGAAAAGAAGTAATGGTACAAGCCACATGGGGCTCATCAGTCAATGCAGTAGACGAAAAGAGAAAACAAGCTCATCTTGTAAGAGGCTAAAAGAGGACTTGGGATTCCCATAGTTGGGGATAAAGCTATATTTTTCTTAACACCAACGAAAATATAGGGACTAAGATCCAATGAAGTTCCTTCTGTTTGCAAATGCCCGAAACTTTGGAAAGAGAGCTACACTAGACTTTGGCTACTGGTTTTCAAATGCAAAATGTTTATCTGCAAATAAAGATAGCTGGCAAGGAAGTAGGCAAATGAGGTAAGGAAGGGAAGGCAGTCAACAGGAACATACAAATATACAGGGTTTTCAAAATTGTAACTACCAAAATAAATGTATCTCTTTGCTATTGTTTTTTGAAGATTTATTTGTGCGTTCATTTGAAATGTAGGATAAAAGAGAGAGACAGAAGGAAAGATCTTTCATCTACTGTTGCACTCCCAAATGATCACAAATACTGGTCCAAGCCAGGCTAGAGCCAGAAGCCAGGAATCCCATCCAGTTCTCTACCATGGTGGCAGGAACCCAAGTACTTGGGCCATCCTTTGCCTCCTACCATGTGCATCAGCAGGAAGCTGAACTGGATGCAGAGGCAAGACTTGGTCAACATTTCAACATGGGATGCAAGCATTGCATGTGGAACATGCTGTATCCCAAAATACATACTTTAGCTACTAACCAATTTTCCCATCAACTTTTGAAAACTCCCACTTGTAATCAAGCTGGACACAATTGTAGTCAACAGGAGCACAGCTCCACAGCCAAAACTCCGGGAGCTAGAACACATACAGCTTCGATTGGTCTCATCCCAGGGAAATGGGAACTGGGCCCTTTGTAGACCTGTTCCCATTTGTAGTCAGTTCTGGGTGCAGAGTTGGTCCTGGTGTTATTAATCCTAGTGGCAAAGAGAGGCAAGAGTAAACTCTGAAACAAAGTAGAGTAAATGCTAAGATGGTTGAAAGTTGAGCTAAGGTACAGAGAAGTGAAGGGGTGAGTATGGCAGGAGCAGGGTCAGCTTCAACTGGAGAGAAAGAGAAAAAGAAAATTCCCCCTCATTGGAATCAGAAACCTAATCCTTATTTATTTATTTATTTATGTATGTATTTATTATTGGAAAGGCAGATATACAGAGAGAAAGATCTTCCCTCCACTGGTTCACTCCCTAAGTGGCTACAATGACGAGAGCTGAGGCAATCTGAAGCCATGAGCCAAGAGCTTCTTCTGGGTCTGTTACTCGAGTGCAGGGCCCCAAGGGCTTGGGCCATCCTCCACTGCTTTTCCAGGCCAAAAGCAGGGAGCTGGATGGGAAGTGGAGTGACCAGGACTTAAACCATCACCCATATGGGATCCTGGCATGCGCAAGGCAAGGATTTTAGCCACTAGGCTACTGCACTGAACCCAACATCTCTTCCTCTTCATAAAAATCAAACTTCGGCCCAGCACGGTAGCATAGTGGCTAAAGTCCTCACCTTGAAAGCTCTGGGATTCCATATGGGTGCTGCTTCCCATCCAGCTCCCTGCTTGTGGCCTGGGAAAGCAGCTGAGGACAGCCCAAAGCCTTGAAATCCTGCACCCATGTGGGAAACCTGGAGGAAGTTCCTAGCTCCTGTCTCCTGGCTTCAGATCAGCACAGCACCGGCCATTGTGACCACGTGGATAATAAATCATTGGACTGAAGATCTGCCTCTTTGCCTCTCCTCCTCTCTGTATATCTGACTTTGCAAATAAAAAAAAATAATAGCAATAAATCTAAAAAAAAATTTCAAACTTATTCTAACAAAATAATAAACAAAAGAAGCTAGCATAGTATCTGACCCATAGCAAAGACAGTAAGTATAAATAATGTCATTATATATTAATTTCCCTTTTTCTATTATGCAGCCCTTTCTTATTCGTTTTGCCTTATCTATGAAATAAGCAACGTGGTAGAAGTACTTTGCAGCACCTGGGTTCAGAGATTTTTGTTTTGTATTTTGCATACATCTTGGCCCTCTGGAAGGGGTCCTCACAGACTGTCCTTCAAGTTCAAATCCATGGACTTACATATGTTGGGATAACTTTCATGAGAGTGCCAACAGCCACTGAATCATAGACTTTGAGCCAACAGTCCCACCATGCAACTGTGAATGCAATCCTGAAGAATCACACACATTTTTTTAATTGTCCTCCTGCTGCTGTCTTACCCTTAGGTCAATGGCTGCCTTGTTTTTGGCTTATTATTCATGAACAAAGATCAACATATGAAAAACATACACAAAGAAACAAGGCCTAAGAGGAAAGTGTCAGCTATTTTCTGCTTTCCCATCTCATGAGTGAGTTTCTCTCTTATTCTTGTCATTGTTTGTCTCAGCCCCCAACATGTGTACTTAATTCTGGAACCCCGCCAGACCTTCAGTCTGAATTCCAGCAGCTGATGTCCCAGTTTCCATGAGACTAGGCTTACCCACTGCGAGATTCTCAGAGGATACACAGAAGATGATAAAAGCCTTCAATTACATGCACCCAACTTCCTCCAACGTCCATCTTTTCAAGGGAAAATGGAAAGACAGCTTATTCTAGAAGCTCTTTCTTCTTATCTCCTAGCAAAGGGATAGCTACAGGATATAACTGAATTAAGTGATAAGTACTTAAGATTAATCTGAAGGATGTTTCCTTGCATTAACTTGACTGCTTTTATATCAAATTCACACCGCAGTTCATTTTAGATTTTGAGATCTTCTTCAGAATCTCAGGATCTGTCTTAAGCAGGTTTCCAGGAACCAAAAAGAGCAGGATGGGTCCAAGTTAGCTAGGACTCAGCAAGCATCAAAGGCACAGAGGGTGTACCCATTGGGTGTGGAATTCCCAAGATCACGCCAAATGTCTGCTTGGGAAAGCCAGACAAGCACACCTTACAGGGTGCACTTCACCTTACAAGGTGAATGCCAATGAGTAGAATGCAGATGAGTAGAAAGGTAGTCAATGGAGCAGCAGAGCCAGCTGGAAGAACAAAGCAGGTGCACTCCACTGTGATGAAGTAAGGGCTAGGAAGGAACACACAAAGTGAGATAAGGTTTGGTATCATGGATACTCCCATGAATGACCACCCACTGTAGTGCCCGTCTCATGACCAGGTCTCTTCACCAAGCAGTGGGCATGATTCAGAACATCCACACTGAACCATTGGTCAGGGCTCTACCAGTTCGTACCTTATGTCTGACTTCCTACATTCTCTGGATTTAGTCCCTTGTTGGCTTAGAACTGTTAATTTCTCATTTACGGTTTCTCCTTGGTTGCCAGGTCTGATTTGGGGGATGAAGGTTTTGTCCTGGCCTATGCAGGTGATGGAATGAGTCCAACCCAAAGTTAGAACCTAACCAAAGTAAAAAGTAGCAGAAAAATAAGTTCTAGAAGCATATGGAGTCAAATTTAATTCTTCTTCTTCTTCTTTTTGGCAGGGGTGGGGGAAGAGTTTATTATTTGAAGGCAAGAGAGGGAAGGAAAAGAAGGGGGAGAAAGATAAGAAATCACCCATTTGCTGGTTCGCTCTCCAAGTGGCAGCAACAGCCATATCTGAGTTTCAAGGAGTACTTGATCCATCTTCTACAGTTTTACCAAGCACATTAGCAAGGAGCTCAGAAGAGGAACAACCAGGACTCAAACCAGCCCTCTGGTGTATAATGCCAGCCTTGCAAGCAGTGACTTAGCCTGCTTACCACAGTGTCTACCCCTCCATTTCAATTCTTAAAGACAGGTAAAGCCACCCTCGTTTCTTCATACAGGAGACCTTAAGCATGCATTGGTTCACCTGCTTCACATGGTATGCTGCTCTTTCAACTGATCATGACATGGGGGTACTGTAGATAGAAGAGCTCTTTAGAACAACAAAATGATCATGCAGTTCTCAATAACTTTATTCACTTAATTTTTAAATTATTTCTAGAGAGATGGGGAGAATTCTCATCTACTTGCTCACTCTTCAACACCTACAATAGCCAGGGCTTGAAACTCAGTTTAACTCTCCCTCTTGGGTGGCAGGAACCCAGCCACCTGTGCTATCACTGCTGCTTCCCAGGATCTGTATTGTAAGAAAGTGGAATTAGGAGCTGGAGCTGGATATGCTGGATATGCAACACTGGTTTTCTGGTTCCAGAACATGGGTGCCTGAGCTACTAGTCCAGACGTCTACCCCAGTTGTCAATATTTTTCAGACTCAAATTTTAAAAAGTCTTAGATCTGCCTTTACTACATCTGAGTTTTCTGGCTTTTACCAAGTTTCCAATTTCCTTGTCTATAAAATGGAAATAACAGAAGGAGTTCCCGTTTTGTGATGTTTCCATGAGCTGGTATGCCAGTTATAGAACATAATCTCCACAAACCTAATCAGACAGTTGCACCAAAACCTTGGACCATTGTTGTGGTTCAGTGGGTTGAGCCACTGCCTGCTCTGCTAACGTACCATTTGAATCCCAGATAGAGTCCTGGTTGCTCCACTTCCAGTGCAGCTTCCTGTTGATGCACCTGAGAAAGTGGCAAAAGGTAAGTCCTCAGCTCCTGAATCCATGTGGTAGATCAGGATGGAATACCAGGCTCCTAGCTTCATCCTGGTCCAGTCCCAGCCATTGTGACTGTTTGGGAAGTGAATCAAGTATGGGAGATCTGGCTCTGGCTCTCTGTAACTCCACCTTCCAAAGAACTAACTAAATCCTTAAAGACAAAAAAAAAAGAAAAAAAAAAAAAAAAAAAAAAAAGCAACCTGGAGTTGCTTGGAGTAGAAAATAACCCAACAAATGAACAGTGATAGAGTGAGAGTCAAGCGATATATTTTCTCCCAAGTCATTTTGAAAAAAGGATATTTACAGATTATGTTTTATTTATTCCATCAGCTACCAGGAATGTTCACAATTGGTTTTTGGAGACTGCTGTCCTATTATAGACCCAGGAACTGCCTCAAAAATGCCAATGACTTGGGCCGGGGGGGATTGGAGAGTGGAGGTTTAGGGTGGGAGAAGGCGGCTTTAAGAGCCACACTAAAAATCTAGAACTCAAGTACACACTGGGAGTAGGGAGAGCTCCTGGAGTGACATAACCCCCCATTCCTTGCGTCTCAATCCACAGCCTGCAAGATCCCATATAAGCTGACCCCTGCCTACCTTTCTCTGTGACCTCCTAACCCTCTCTTCCTTGCTCCAATGACTTTAATTTCCAAGACCTTGTCTTGGCCCAACTTACAAATTTGTTCACCTGTTTGATCTCTTCCTTCTCACCATCAAGTCTCAGCTCAGATGTTATCGGTTCTGAAACTTCTTTTATGATCACCCTGATGGATGTTAACTTTCTTCCCCGGCTCCTACCTGACAGGTACTGCCACTCTGGGACCTATCATATCAAAGTGTTTCTGCTTTTGTTTTTTTTTTTTCCTTAATAGTACTTAACACACCCTGAAACTAAATTGTCACACACCTGTTGGTGGCCAGTCTTTCTTCCAGAACATAAGCTCCTCAGGAGCAGAGGACTCTTTCGTTCAGTGTTTCAGAGTGAGGTAACCACCACTGCTGGTGGTGATGTAGAAAATCTGCAAGCATCAACTCAGCTATAGGAGTGGCTTGTTACCCCCGTATCCCTACACTTCCACTTCCAGTTCTCACTGTCGCATCACAAATAACATTTGGATTCATCTCAAAGTACTGCTGCATGGCTTAGTCTACTGGATACTCTAACAACTTTGTTAGGTGATAATGTTTCATTTAACGGGTCAGAAACCATGGTGCAGTGAGTTATGTTGTCACTTGGAACACCCGCCACCATATGACAGTGTGTAGGATCAAGTCCCCCTTCTGCTTCCAATCCAGCTTCCTGCCACTGCATACCCTGGTATGCAGCAGATGATGGCTTAAGTACTTTGGTCCTTGCCATTCACTTGGGTGACCAGGATGGAGGTCCTGGATTCAGACTTTGGTCCAGTCTAGCCCTGGCTATTGCATGCATTTGAAGGGTGAATCAACAGTAGGAGGATCTCTCTCTGCCTTTCAAATAGATAAACAATAAGTAAGTTTTTTAGGAAAAAAAATGTCCCAGGCAAGCATCATGATAAACTGGACAAAACCTCTGCCTGCAGCACCAGCATCCCATATGAGTGCCACTCGTGTCCTGGTTGCTCCATTTCAGGTCCAGCTCCCTCTCATGGCCAGGGAAAGCAATGGAGGAGGGCCAAGTAAATTCTTGGGCCCCGGCACCCACGTGGAAACCTGGAAGAAGCTCCTGGCTCCCAGCTTTTGGTCAGCTCAGCTCCAGCCATGTCGGACAGTTAGGACATGAATAAGCTAACAGAAGATTCTCTCTCTCCCAAGACCTTTCTCTATGTATCTCCCTTTTACTGTAAATCTGCCTTTTAAATAAAAACAAACAAATCTTTCCCAAAAAATTCGCTAAAATCACATAAAAATTTCCAACCAAAAAATGCAGGTCAACACAGAAAAGGATATTGCAAATAGATACAGAAGAATGAGAAAGGCAGGTGACGTAAGAGCAGAGAGGATCAGCCACCCAGGACTGTTTTGTGCTGGGTATCAGCTTCCCACTCAGGAAAGTGTGCTCCGAAGACAAAGCAGGGAGGATGTTTCACTCCTGACCCTCAGACCGTCAGTCCTCAGGACAGCTGTAATGGGGGAAAGCTATTAGGAGGGCCAAGAGGCTGGGCTGAGATCCAGTGGGAGCAGCTCAGCCTGGCATGGTTTCCACTGAGAAGCCCCCAGGGACCTGAGAGCACAGGAGATGGATGGGTGGACTCCTGGGATGCAGCGAGCGGAAGAGCAAGGGTTTCGCAGCTTCTTGGATCCAAGCTTCACGGCCTGGAACCACATCAAAAAGGAGAGATGTGGGAGAATCCGTCCATGCAAGAGTGAAGATCCAGGATGTCCTCTGAGGTTTTGTTTGCTTCCAAGATTGATAGAAAGCTGCTCACTATGGGTCGCCAATCGCACAGTGGGCTCACTAAAATGAAGCGCCTGGCTCTTGGATTAAACTATGTGCATGTGCAGGAGGCTTGGGAACCCATTAGCATTAAAAGAAAGAATAATCCTTATGGATGCTAAGATTTCCTTGGACACCACAGCAGCCTGCTGCTTGAATAAATGTGATTGAATAAACAACACCGATAGGACCACCAGCTCAATCTTGGCTAAAAACACCTCAAAGTGTAACTTTTTCCAAGTTGAAAACACCATTAAAATGAAAGAGAAACTTAACCTGCTTGCCTAAAGTTTCAAAACAAGTTGTTCTAGCAGTCTGTCTGTATACCACCTTAGATTGCCTTGTAGCAAAGATATTTTAATAAGACCCTCTCCACTCATGAACTTATTTCCATTTTCATAATTCTTACATGCGAAAACTGTCGATAAGAAGAGAAGGTGGGATAATAGGCAGAAGAAAGAAAGGGAATGGAGTTAGGAAGGAAGGCCTTTTAGCTTCTAGAAGTTAATAATCTAACAAAGGAACTAGGTTTGTTATGAGAGACTAAAGTAAGCGGAAAACAAGTAAGCCATCCTACACAGACAGAGAGAGAGAGAGTTTGTGAAGGCAGAAGTCATCTTGGCAAACAAGGGAGTTCTCCGGTGTGGAGATTTATTAATTGTGGAGATCTATCCCTCAACCAGACCACCAGATGCCCAAGAGACCCGAATCTCAGACCTTCTGGGCAGACTGAGAATGTAGCAGGAAGCAGACTTTCTGCTGAGTCTGCGGACTGACGCAGCATGCCTGGGAAGGTGTGAGGCATCTTCATTATCATCTCCCTCTTCCTTTAGTAATTATGGTTTGAACGTATCTGAGTACAAAGTTCTGTTAGATTCCCAGACTCTGGACTTCTGTCCTCTATGTATTAATAAAGTGGGGTTACACAGTTGCTGAGTTCCCTTTCAGCTTCAAAATTGAGCAAGTCACTTAATTCTTAGGAGAGTGTTGTTCGTGAAATGAGCTATATTCTGCTAAGACATATGAAACAAGGCAAGTAAAATTCATTTGGTTTTAAAGAGGTTATGGTTGACTGACAGGTTGATGCTAAATGCAAACAACTCTTTCATTAGAAGATAGCATGGGAACAGTTGCTTGGTGTACAGACTGACCCTGCATCTCACATCGGAGTGCCTGTGTGACAGTCCCAGCTCCACTCTCAGCTCCAGCCTGCTGGCAACTCTGTATCCTGGGAGGGAGCAGACAGGGGCTCAAGCAGTTGAATCCCTCTGCCCAGGTGGGAGACCTGGATGGAGTTCTTGGTTCCCAGGGGCAGCCTGGCCCAGGCCTAGCTTTCAGAATTATTTGGAGAATGAACCAGTAGCTGGAAAATATGTCTGTGTTTCTATGCCATTTTCTGTGTGCCTTTTAAATAAATAAATCCATTTAAAGTTAATATTTAATCCATAATTTGTACATAGTATATCATAAACCATCCAGATGATTATGCCATAATTAATGATTATATATAACATATTGTGTAAGAGGTTATTAGCATAAGACATTATATGTTGATTTATTATAATTTTGTATACTTATAACTATGACATAATAGACAATTTATATAAATTTTTTCCCTCAGGGCAGTGGATTTCCCTTAAATTCTAAAACCTACATTTGAAGAGCACATAAAAGTACTGTTTAGGTGGAGACACCATGAAAATAAGTTCCACAGAGCAATAAATGGTCATCCAATTTGTTAATCTTGAACTATTTAATGGGGTGCTTGAAGAGCAGTCACATCTATTTTGCAGGACTGTACAGGATGAAGAATTTTGGAAACAAAAAAAGCTTTCCTCTAATAGGTTTAAAAACCTATGTAGCAGAAGGTCAATCCCCACTTTCACCCAGATAGCAGTTCTAGGAGCTAGACAAGGCCAACTGTTTGGCAGGCACAGTGGACTGGATGGCACAGCGTGTCACATGCACAGGCTCTGGAACTAGAATGCCTGGGTTGAATTCCTAACTCTCCCTTGAACCAACTGTGAGATCCTCAATCCCAGCCTCAAACTGTCTCACTTATCCACCACAAGAACCAGTATCACCTTCCTTATAGGGTTGGGGAAATCCAATGAATTAACACAGGTCTCTTGGGGTAGAGCCCAGAATATGGGCAGCAGCAGCCAGCACAAGCCAGCAGTCCCACAAGTTTGTGTTGACTGTTGTTATTGCTGCTGCTTCATTTGTGAACCCTTGGGAGCAGGTGCATCCCCACAGCAGGTGTACCTGCTTTTCCCAGCCACAATGCAGAGTGAGTCACAATAAAATCAAGCTGCCAACTTCCTGAACGATTGAATTACCCAAGCGTCCACTTAGAATCACTCGAAAACATGACCCTTTCTTTCTGAAATCCATACACCCTTTCCTCAACCCCGCCTTTCCTTTTCAGGACTTTGAAATCCCCAAAAAAGTTGATTTGAAAATGATTTCTTTTATTGCCACTCCCTTTATAATTCCTTTTCTTTGTTCATACTCCTGCTTCATTTGTACTTAAAGAAAGACGATAGTTCATTATACTGTCATTCCAACTGCAGTTTATAACCCCTGTGGACAACGTGAGCATGCCTTATCTACATAGGACTTATTGTGTTTTACCTCTTCCCTTAAAATGAACAGGGGTCACCTCACCTCAGAGAAATTATAGACATTTTGTATGACCTAATGTGCACTTCTTTTTAAATATCTGGTTTGTATATGATTTGTCATTGAATTTCATTTTAGTCTCACTTCTAAGTATGCCTCAATTAAATGGACTTTCACCAACGCTCAAATACCTGGTGACAGACAAAATAATGTCCTCTCCCCTCAACGACATTGTAAAATACTAGGTTCGGCCTGGCGTGGTTGCCTAGCGGCTGAAGTCCTCATCTTGCATGTGCCGGGATCCCTTACGAGTGCTAATTCGTATCCCAGCAGCCCCACTTCTCATCCAGTTCTCTGCTTGTGGCTTGGGAGAGCAGTCAAGAATGGCCCAAAGCCTTGAGACCTTCCACCCATGTGGGAGACCCGGAAGAGGCTCCTGGCTTCAGATCAGTTCTGCTCTGACCATTGCGGCCACTTGGGGAGTGGACCATCAGATGGAAGACCTTTGTCTCTCCTTCTCTCTATAAATCTGCCTTTCCAATAAAAACAAACAAATCTTTCAAAACAAACCCTAGGTTAATACAACAAAGAGGAAACTGAGATTGTAAATGGAATTAAGTTAACTAACCAGCTGATTTTCAAATAGGAAGATTATTCTGGATTATCCTGGCAGGCCCAAATCACAAATATCCTTGAAAGTGGAAGAAGGAAATGAGGCAGAATTTGGAGGGATGCAATGTGAGGACTCAGCCTGGGAAGATTCTAGAAGCTAGACAGTAAGAAGATCGACTCTCCCAAGAAGTATCCAATGAGGAAGACAGTCCTGCAGACAATTTCAGGTGAGCCCAGTGAGCTATTTGTCAACTTAGAACCTTCAGAATATGTGTTAGTTAATGTGAATCCTTGGCAACTACCACTTTCTGGTTATCTGAGCCTACCAAGAACAGATACCTCCCTTTTCTGAAAACCTGGCTAGCAGCCTGAGCCTCCCCACTTCACTGCTCACCTCTTCGTGTTGTCTTTGTGTACATATATACACATATGTTTTCACTTTTTAAAAAATATTTATTTTTGTTTGAAAGGCAGATTGAGAAGATCTTCCACTCACTGGTTCATTCCCCAAACAGCTGTGATAGCCAGAGCTCAGCTGACTCAAAGACAAGAACCAGGAGCTTCCTCCAGGTCTCCAACATGGATGTAGGGTTCCAAGGTTTTGGGTCATGGACATGAACAGCCGGGACATGAACCAGTGCCTGTATGGGATGCCAGTGCCACAGGGCAGATGATGAGCCCATTGCGCTGCCATGTCATCCCTGCATGTTCACGTTTATTTAAAAGACACAAAGACAGATCTCTCATGTGCAAGTTTAGTCTCCAAATGCCAGCAACAGCCAGGCCTGGGCCAGGCTGCAGCAAGGGGCCTGGAACTCAAGCCAAGTCTCCCATGTGGATATCAGGGACCTAAACACCTGAGCCATCATTGGCAGCTCTGACACCACACGGCATTGCTGTGCATTCCCAAACTGCTTATACTCTTGTTGTTTGGGACTTTTTGTATGCCAACTAAACCTGTCTCCTAGAAGAATAAAAAGCAGCAACCCTGATCTGATCTTTTTTTTTTTTTTGCTTAAGATTTATTTTTATTGGAAAGGAACAGAGGAGGAGAGACAGAGAGGAAGATCTTCCGTCCGATGATTCACTCCCCAAGTGGCCGCAACGGCCGGTGTTGTGCCTATCCGATGCCAGGAACCAGGAACTTCTTTCCGGATTTCCCACAGGGGTACAGGGTCCCAATGCTCTGGGCCGTCCTCGACTGCTTCCCCAGGTCACAAGCAGGGAGCTGGATGGGAAGTGGAGCTGCCGGGATTAGAATCAGCACCCATATGGGTGAGCTCCCACTGGTTGATGTGAGGGCTGAGTATGTGCTGGGCAGAACCAAGCTGGACTGCAACACCCATTGGTTCCATGGAAGTCGGGGCTGAAAACAGAACCAACCCAGCAATTGCAACCACCAGCTGATCGGGGCAATGGACTGTGCGGGCCCTGTATTTGCTAGTACATACAAGAATCTGGTCTGGGAACACCTCAAAGTTTCTTTGGGCATCTCCCCAGTTGAACTACCGGACTCAGAACCCTAACCAAGAAAAGACAGAAGACAGAACAAGTCAATCAACCACCTCAGCTATATGTTGGCAGCGAAATACTGGGCAAATGGAGACTCTATGATGGACTATATCAATCAGTGCATTCTTCAATGACCTCATCATGCTTGGAGTGGCGAGATTGGCAGCGATTCATAACTGGTCAACTATCAAAACCACTTGAGCAAGACCCTCAGAGCATGCCCCACATCTGGGACCTGGGGTGGGTGGGAGACTGGGTGGGGCTTCTCCCTCAATATCCCCCTTTACCTCAGATACATGAAGAAAACAATATGGAAATAATAGTCTTACCCACTTCCCTATAGCCCTTGAACCTTTTTACCCTAATTACCTATGTAAAGATTGTCAAAAATATAATGAAAAATGAAAAAAAATAAACACAGAAAAAAAGAAAAAAGAAAAAAAAAAGAATCAGCACCCATATGGGATCCCAGTGCATTCAAGGAAGGACTTTAGCCACTAGGCCACTGCGCCAGGCCCAGCAACCTGATCTTTACTAACATCCTTTGAGTTCCCTCCATGTAGCACATACTATACTAAATGTGTGGCTGCTTTTCATGCTACGACCCCTGCTAAGATAATCATGAAATGAGGGTTCCTCCATTCTGTGGGTATAACGGAGACCCAGACGCAAGCTCGTTACAGAGAGGATTACCTCGCTCTGGTATTTGCTCTGGTAGCACACTATTCTAGTGCACACATGCATAGCACCATCAAAGGCCGGGCATAGTGAGTGTACAGCTAAAGTTCGTGGGTTTTTTGGTTTGTTTTTTTGTTTTTTTAATATTGGAAAGGCAGATATACAGAGAGGAGGAGAGACAGAGAGGAAGATCTTCAGTCCGAGGATTCACTCCCCAAGTGACCACAACGGCCAGTGTTGCGCCAACCCGAAGCCAGGGGCCAGGAACCTCTTCCAGGTCTCCCATGTGGGTGCAGGGTCCAAAGGCTTTGGGCTGTCCTCGACTGCTTTCCCAGGCCACAAGCAGGGAGCTGGATGGGAAGTGGAGCTTCCGAGACCAGAACCAACGCCCACATGGGATCCCAGTGCATTCAAGGTGAAGACCTTAGCCGCTAGGCCACCATGCCGGGCCCTGCATAGCTAAAGTTTTAAAATTCAGAGAAGTTGGTCATAGATGGTCTCAGATGCTTGCCAGCAGCCATCCTCCCAACCTTTCTTCCTGGAAAATGAACCTTAACTTGTTTCCAGACTGGCAAAGATTCCTTGAATTCAGAAAAGATAAATCTTTTGTGGAACCCATGAGAGAAATCCTAAGCAGTGGCCATTCCAATCCCCTTCATCAGCAATTGGTCTAACAGTAGGCAGGTGGCACAGCTCTGGTCAACGAGATGCAAGCACAAGTCTGATGGCGAAACCAGAAGCCAAAAACCTGCTCGGAATGAAGATGCAATGCTGGACGTGCAACATCTGTTATTCAGCCATGAACACGAAAGCCAAGAATGAGAGAGTGGAAACAGGGAAGTGGGCTCCTTCCTGACAGTACCAAACTGCTGCTCTTTTTCTGGTTAACGCAGCTTCAGGGTCCTGTACTAGGAGAAGACCAAACTGTAAGTTACTTAGTTACTTAGGGCCACTATAAGGCGGACTGGCTGATGCACAAACATCCACACCTAGCTCCTTAGAAAGCTAAGGGAAAGCCACGCGGTTTACAGGGGAATCTTGTACAGTCTTGGCTGACTGCTACAAACCCCAACTCTCACAGGCTCACCCACGGAAGAACCATTCTGGTCTTGCGCAAAACACACACGGGGGTGGGGGTGTGAAACATAATCTCAACAGAAGACAGAGCTCCAATGCAGTGCAAATGTTTTTTTTCCCCACCCTCAAATGAAAGGACTTTTCTCCTTCAATTAAAGGGGTTCACTGAGGAAGGGGCGTGTGGGCAATGCACTCATATATTCCATTGTGCCAGGCTATTAATATTCTGAAATTTTCAAAAGAAATATTTTAACAAATGCTGTTTATCTCTGTAACACACCAGGAAAAAGAAATATGAGAGACCAAGGCGCAAACAGGATTCATTCACACAGATAAACTGAGGCACAGGACAGGATAGCCAAAGCCTTGAAAAAGGAATATAAATACACAGAAAATGCACAGTGATGGTTTGCTCTTGAATTGCACTTAAAACTGACTTAATCCTGAGAACTTAAAAGCAACAAAAGATAGTTACACAGTTAATTAGACAATTATGAAAACATTAAAATATTTGTGAATGGTGGATATTTTCATTTGCAGGAAGGAAGAGCAGGCACTTTTCTAGACACAGGTATAAGTATGCCACTATTTTAACCCTGTAGTTAATCTTTAATCTGACTTGTAACCAAAAAATTGCTGTAGTAGCACAGTTTCATCCATAAGAGTATCCATCAAATGAACACATCCCTCCCCCAACCCCCGGGGAGGATTTCGCAGCATGAAGGAGGTAGACCAATTTTTCTTCTCAAATATCAAGCTATCCCAAATATTTCCAGCAAACAGAGTGGTGGAAAATATCACATTCAGTCCTATTGAAGCCACACTTGGCGGTATTTTCCATTGACGAACATGACAGAAGTTTCCCCTTTAAAATCTAAGTGATGAGGGCAGTGGGCCCAAAAACCTACCTTGGAGATGATTAGGGGCTCTCCGTGCTCCAGGCCACCTTTCAGCGTGAAACCCCACGGAGCCCCTCCTTCCAGGAAGGCTTCCAGGTAAATATACCTTCCCTGGGGCGCCAGGTCCCGGCCCAGACTGGCGCCGGCCTCCTCGACGTGCTCAGGGGTCCTCATCACGCCAAAAACATGGTCCGACCAGCGGCAAGTAAAAGCGCGCGGGGCACACTCGGGCAGGCGCAGCCCCCGCAGCACCGGTTACCCCATACTTGGCGCCGCGCACGCCGGCCCCAAACAAGGACTCCCCAGACGCGCGGCGCTTCGCCGCGGCTGCTTGTTGGAGCCGGGAACTGGGGTTCTCTCTCTGGCGCTTTTCTGACGGGGGAAATCCTCCTGAAGGAATGCTGGGTTCACGTCACAGCCCGAGGGTCTGCGACTCTCCGCTCCGCGGGCGATGGCTGCCCTCACAGCCACTCGGACGCTACCACGGCTCCTGTTTCACGAACGCACGCGTCAAAGAGGTTTCTGTGTAAGTTCCAGAGAAAGGGGAATGCCTCTCACCACCGAGGAGGGTTGAAAAAAAAAAAACTGCGACAACTCCCAGGCACACCTCCTTTTTTTTTTCTTTTTGATTGATGAGCAACCTTTCTTCCTCTCAGAGCAAAATTTACCATTATAATAGCCGCTTCCCTCCCCAAACTCGGCTTTCTAAGCCAGCCTGCACCAGACTTCAGGCTGAGGTCGCATCCCCTAACTTGTCCCAAAGAGTCCGGCGCTGCGCTGCGACTTGGTCCGGTTTTTTTTTTTGTTTTGTTTTGTTTTTTTGGGGGGGTCGTTTCTTTCCTTTTCTTTTTCCGCGCTCGCTCGCTCTCTCTCTCTCTCTCTCTCTCTCTTTTTCCCCCAGGAGTTAAGTTCACAGCTTGTTTCTTGTTAGTGGGAGCGGGAGGGAGGGGGGAGAGAGAGGGAGAGGTGCAGAATGTAGAGAAAATGCAAAAAAATAATCATTCTCAATGGGGGACGGGAGAACCATCTAGATGGCAGGTCAGGATTTTGTTTTGATATTTTGGGGGATGAGCAGAGAGAAAGGGAAGGAAATGCAACCTTAAACCTTGCTAGGCACAATTTAGCTCACTACAGCAACCTAATAATTAAAAACAGACTTAGACCTGAGGTAAAACTCAGAAAGTTCAAACTAACAGACACATGACTAATTACCAAGGCCTGGAACAAGGTTGCTAGAATAGCCCCGCCTTATAGCAATTAAAGAAGAGCTGCCTGGAAGGCGACACAGGCATTGTTATTTAAAAAAACCGACAACCTGGAGGCGGTACTGCAACAACCAAGTTTCAGAAGCCGCGCCTGCGCTCTTTGGGCAAACGGGGACATGTCCAGGTTGAGGCACCGGGCGGCCCGTGGTTCCCTGGACGCTAAGATCAAGTCTACTATTGGCTTGCAGTTCTCACCAATCCATTTCCTGCTTACTCCGCCTAACGCAAACCCAGGACAGGCTTTCCCCTTTCAATATTCTCTGTCTTTCCTACTGCCAGATTGTGATCCAGTCTCTAAATCAAAAGTCTTAAAAGTAGTAGGGCGGAGAGCTGTTCTCATTTCAGGCTATCAATGTCAGATTGTGATGAGATTACAGAAAATCTAACACGACTATTTGCAATTCACGGTTTCTGCAGTAAAGCCTCAATTGTAAAGTTAGTGGAACAAATTAGAATTAACTCCCAAGAAATGTCTACCCAAACTTTTTTTTCTTTATCCTAAAAATATTTATATGGAAGTTAGAGTTGCGCTGAGCCAGGTAGAAGCCACGAAGCAGGAGCTTTCTCCAGATTTCCCATGTGGGCGCCGGGATCCAAGGACCTGATCCATCTTTCACTGCTTTGCCAGGCACATTACCAGAGAGCTGGACCAGAAGTGGAACAGTCAGGAATCCAACTGGTGCCCACACAGAATGCCTGCAAAGCTTTCCCTGTTTAGAAGTATGTAATTAAAGTGAATTGTGTGAAATATGAAGTTTGAAACTACTACGGGGTTTGAAAATAATTTAATTTGGGTATTTGCACTTGTACCTAATGAAAGGTTTATGTACAGAAAAGATATAATTATCAAATAATATTTCAATATTTTGTATATATCACACGCATATGTGTGTGTATGTCATATGTATATGTATGCCATATGCAATTTGATTTTCAGTAGTAACTTCACTTGAAGGGCTAGAGAGCAAAAAAAGCAAGATTTTGGACCCAGTACAGTAGCCTAGTGGCTAAAGTCCTCACCTTGACCACACCAGGATCCCATATAGATGCTGGTTCTAATCCCAACTGCTCCACTTTCCATCCAGCTCCCTGTTTGTGTTCTGGGAAAGCAGTCAAGGATGGCCCAAAGCCTTGGGACCCTGCACCCTCATGGGAAACCAAGAAGTTCCTGGCTCCTGGTTTTAGATTAGCTCAGCTCTGGCTGTTGTGGCCCCTTGGGTAGTGAGTCAACAGTCTGAAGATCCTCTTCTCTGTATATCTGACTTGCCAATAAAAATGAATAAATCTGGGACCGGTGGCGTGGCCTAGTGGCTAAGGTCCTCACCTTGAACGCACTGGGATCCCATATGGGCGCTGGTTCTAGTCTCGGGCTACTTCCCATCCAGCTCCCTGCTTGTGGCCTGGGAAAGCAGTCGAGGACGGCCCAAAGCCTTTGGACCCTGTACCCACATGGGAGACCTGGAAGAGGTTCCTGGCTCCTGGCTTCGGATTGGTGCAGCACTGGCCGTTGTGGTCACTTGGGGAGTGAATCCTCGGACTGAAGATCTTCCTCTCTGTCTCTCCTCCTCTCTGTATATCTGCCTTTCCAATATTAAAATAAAATAAATCTTTAAAAAAACAAATAAATCTTTTTTAAAACAAGATTTCATATTTGCATAATGGTAGTATTTTTATAAAAATATGTGTCAAAGAAAAGTATGTAGTAAAAATTGATTGATACAGGCAATTTGCTTTTTTTTTTACTGTGGTTTCAGTTTAATTTAAAAACAATAAAGAGAAGCTTCTCTTTCATTCCATTATTCAAAGTACATAAATAGCTTTGAATTAAAATTTGTAAGTAAATTAACAGTTTTATTCTGTAAAAATAATTTTCTGTGACTCTTCTGGCTTGGCACCTAGAATACTTTGTAAAAAACATCAGTTGAATTTTACAGAACCAATATGTAATATTAGAAGTCATGAAATTACTTTATGCACCAAAATAAATACAGTTTTAAGATCTTAGAATCCCAATTAACTTAAGAGACTCCATCTTCTCGGCCTTGGTGACCTGAAGGCAAGGTCTCCCTGAAGACATAAGACTATGTAAAGGAAGGATTGATAGTTACAATCTTTTTTTTTTTTAAAGATTTATTCATTTTATTACAGCCAGATATACACAGAGGAGGAGAGACAGAGAGGAAGATCTTCCATCCAATGATTCACTCCCCAAGTGACCACAACGGGCCGGTGCGCGCCAATCCGAAGCCGGGAACCTGGAACCTCTTCCAGGTCTCCCACGCGGGTGCAGTGTCCCAATGCATTGGACCATCCTCCACTGCTTTCCCAGGCCACAAGCAGGGAGCTGGATGGGAAGTGGAGCTGCCGGGATCAGAACCGGCGGCCATATGGGATCCTGGGGCTTCCAAGGCGAGGACTTTAGCCGCCAGGCCACGCCGCCGGGCCCGATAGTTACAATCTTTACTGGCTGAAATACAGTTAACCAATCATAAGTGTGACTGTGGAATCCCCCTGAACTGAAGAAGGATCCTGTGATTTTATACCTTGGGGCTCTCTCAACCAAGGACAGCTTCTGCAACTAGCCTCCCAGCCGCGCAGGCGCCACTGAACTGTAACACAGAGGCGGTAGTGGGCCCGTAGCAGGCGTCCTTGAGTGGCTTCGGCGGGTCGCAGGGAGTGGTGGCTGCCATCTCTGCCACGGCAGGCCCGGGCACAACACATCTTCCCTGGGAGCTTTTTGCAGTGTCTTCCCATTGTGGGGGGCTCCTGGCTCAGCTCTGGCCATTGCGGCCACTTGGGGAGTGACCGGGTGGATGAAGAATCTGTTTCTGTCTCTCCTCCTCTGTAAATCTGCCTTTCCAATAAAAGATAAATAAATCTAAACAAACAAACAAACAAACAAACTCCTGAATCCCATTGAGAATCTTTTCTAATCAAAATGCAGCATCTAATCCTATTTGCTAATGTCACTTGAGGATAAATTGTTTCAAAATTTCTCATTTCTTGATTTTAAGTGTCATAGAGTTCCCTAATGATTTTTTCCTGCTATTTATTTATTTATTTATCATAGCATTTTCTAGAATGGGATCCCCAACTTAACCAGACTTTTTGGAATGCTTCTAAAATTGATACTTAATACCCTGAGAAGACTTCTGAGATTTTAAAGTCACTAGATTACCTCTGAAAATAAAGCCAGAGTGCCACCTAGTGGCTGTTCTGGCTCACGAAGCAATCATTAAAGTTACTGTAGGCAAGACATTGTTAAATTGCAGGTTGGAAGATTACCAAACTTTTCTTAGAATTCTGAACCATCACAGTCAAGTATCAATATTTTTATTTTAAAGTTTGATTTTTTTACAACTTCTCTAAACAACCTTTCAGTGGCAAAAAGAATCACGTGTCTCTTTCTTAAGATTGAGGAGCACTGAGGATCTTCCCTCCGTTAGCGCCCACTCCTGTCACTATGGTAGGAGACCTCTCTCTTTCTCTTAAATAAATCTTGCTTTGCAAAAAAAAGAAAGAAAAGAAAGAAAAAAGCACTTTCCCAGTGAGTCTTTTCCTACTTTTAAATGTCAAGAATTGGATTAAATGTCTTCTTGGAATATGTTCTCCCGGAAGAGGCATGACAGTCCAAGTTAGTGTAAGCTACTCAGAAGCTTCCCATTGGAGCTTGCCCTGCAGCACGGAGCCCCATGAATGTGGTACAGAACACTTCCCCTAAACTGGGTTCTGTTAGAAAGGAAGAGGAT